>NC_067407.1:81728661-84554300 GCF_009764475.1 Pristis pectinata
CTGACAGCATCAATACTGAGAGGATGTTTTCCCTGGAGGAGAAATCTAGAACTAAGTGGCATAATTTCAGAATACAGGCTGTCCCTGGATTAAGAACACCCGATTTATGGATACCCCTACATATGAACAACCTGCCATAATATTATTCAATTCAAAAGTCTGACGTACGTAATATGTTCATTCCTACGAATGACGGAACTAGTTTCCTCTCTCTCTCCGCTTTTAGTAATTGTTTTCTTATCAGTCTTATGTGCATTCGACACCATTCATTACAGTACTGTGGAGGGATGGTGACCTTAGCGGGTGATTTTCGTGTATGCACCGACAAAATTGACTCGTGGATCTGTAAAATCGGAACCCGTCCGTTACCCAGGGATGGCCTGTAAGACGTTGCCCTTTTCAGACAGAGATGAGCAAGAATTTCCCCGTCAGCGATGGTGAATCTTTGCAATGTTCTACCCCAGGAACTTGTGGAGCTGAAGTCATTCAATGCAGGAACCTGCAGATATTTCAACTTTATGTGAGTCGAGGAATAGTGCGGAGTGGAGCGGAGGCCAATATGGGGTTCGGCTGTAATTACACCGAATGGTGGAAGAGGCACCAGGCGCCGACCGGCTGATCCCTGCCCCATTTTCCTCACATGGTCGGCAGCACCGCAAGGTCGACGAACCGCATCTGGGAACGGCCGCCCGGCGACGTCACCCTCCACTAGAGGCAGCGCTCCTTCCGCGGCCCCGATCATCACTCCCCGCCGGACCCTGCGCGCGCGCGCCCCCGCAACGCCGCTCTCTTCGGGCGCGCGCCCCCGCAACGCCGCTCTCTTCGGGAACGCGCCAGCGCTTCTCCGGCCACGTCGCTTGCTCCCGTGCCCGGCTCCGCCGCCGACGTCACCTGAGTCAGGCACGCCAGCGCGCGGCTCCGCCGGCGACGTCACCCAAGTCAGGCCAGCGCGCGGCGTGACTTCGCGGGTGACGTCACACGCTTCAGACCCCCCCACCCCCCCCGTTGTATTTGACGTCAGTTCCGGTGGGTCCCGGCGGTTTGGCGGACGGGTTATTCTCGGTCGGGTTGCAGCCTCCAGGATGACGACGCTGCGCGCGTTTTGTTGCGATGATCTTTTTCGTTTCAACAACATGTGAGTAAAACATAGCGCGAAGCCGTCTTGCGGAGTGGCGGCATCACACGACTGCCCCCTCCTGCTCCGTTGCCGCTCAGAGGCCAGGATGGGGTTAGAGCAGCGATGGATGGATCCGGGGAAACCTTATCTGATGCTGTGCGATGCTGCTGCTAGTACGTTTTTCATTGCACCTGTGCACACATGTACTTGTGCATGTGACAGTAAACTCGACTTTGACCTGTGTGCTCTGGTTGACTGGAAGAACGTTGTTAGTGAGTTTGAACCTCTACCAACTTGACCGTCCCTACTCAGAGGAGAAAAATCCCACCTTCTTTAGCCACCCCACATAACCAAAGTAAACAGCTTATTTGGCAGCAGCTGTGGAGGGAAATGGACGTTTCGGGTCGAGGCCCATCATCTGGAAGACCCGAAACGTGGATTGTCCATTTCCCTCCATAGATGCTGCCTGGCCTGCTGAGTTCCTCCAGCGCCTTTGTGTGTTCCTCCAGATTCCAGCATGTGCACCCTCGTATCTGTGAATAGCTTGTTTTCTCAATTCAGAACCTGAGCCCACAGTTGGAGGTGGTGTGAGTAGTGGCAGCGCGAAGAAATTAAATGGGATTGTTGCTGCTTACGCACAGAAAGACAAATAGTGGATTTCAAGGTTCTTCCCATTGAGCTGGACAACAGCGAGGCAGTGAAATAAAAATGCAAATAGGACAAGTTGGAAGAGTATACTGCATTCACTTAGGATGTCCCTTATTAAATGTAGAAAAATAAACAAAGGCAACTGTAGATGTATAAACATACAAACTTGGAATATGGAGCAGGAGTACGCTATTTGGCTCCTCAAGACTTGCTCTGTCATTTGGTAAGATGATGGATGACCTGATTTAACCTCGACTTTGCATTCCCATCTGCATGCAGAAACACTTTATCCCTCTTCCTCAACTCTTTACCTACCTCTGCCTGAAAAACTCACCTTTACTGCCTCCTGGAGAAGAGAATTCCAAGCACTTATAAGTAGTGACCCCTTATTTTTAAATGGTCACCCCTAGTTCTGGATCCTCTAACATCTGCCCTGTCAAGATTATCCAGGACCTTGTACATTTCAATCAAGTTCACCCATTCTTCTAAATCAAGCAGCCATGAACCTAGCCCATCCAGCCTTTTGTCATGATTACCTGCCCGATCCAAATATTTGTCTAGTAAACCCTCTCTGCACTACTTCCAATGTATTAACTTCCTTCCTTAAATAAACAAGTCCACGTCTGACATGTGGTGGGTGTTTAAAGACCAATTGCACAGAGTACAGGACAGGTATGTTCCAATAAGAAGGAAGGACAGGGATGGCAAGGTAAGAGAACTTTGGATGCCAAGAGAGGTGGTGAATTTAGTCAAGAAGAGAAAAGTATGTAAAGCTAAGGAAGCTAGGATCAAACAGAGCACTTGGGGATTATAAAGAAGCCAGAAAGGAACTCAAGAAGGGAATTAGGAAAGCCAGGAGGGGCCATGTAAAGTCCTTGGCAAGTAGGATTAAAGAGAATCCCAAGGCATTCTAGGCATTCTATACATGTATCAAGAGAAAGAGGATAACCAGGAAGAGGGTAGGACCACTCAAGGATAAAGGAGGAAGTATGTGCTTGGAAGTGGAGGATGAGGGTGAGGTCCTTAATGAGTACTTTGCATCAGTATTTACCAAGGAGAAGAACATGGAGGATAGGGAGATCAATGTGGAGTACGTTAATATGCTAGGGCATTTTGAGATAAAGGAGGAGGTAGTGTTAGGTTTCTTAAAGAGCATTAAGGTGGATAAGTCCCCAGGGCCTGATGGGATATACCCCAGGTTATTGAGAGAGGCAAGAGATGTGATTCCTGGGACCTTGACCAATATCTTCGTGACCTCTCTAGCCACAGACAAGGTACCGGAGGACTGGCAGGTAGCTAATGTTGTTCCATTATTCAAGAACGGAAACAGGGATAATCCTGGTAACTATAGACTGGTGAGTCTCATGTCAGTGGTAGAGAAGTTACTGAAGAGGATCCTTAGGGGTAGGATTTATGAGCATTTGGAAAGCCATGGCCTAATTAGGGATAGTCAGCATGGCTTTGTGCAGGGCAAGTCGTGCCTTACTAACTTGATTGAGTTTTTTGACGAGGTGATGAGGATGATTGATGAAGGTAGAGCTGTGGATGTTGTCTACATGGATTTTAGTAAGGCATTCAACAAGGTCCCTCATGGGAGGCTAATCCAGAAGATCAAGATGCATGGGATCCACGGTGACTTGGCCGTGTGGATTCAGAACTGGCTTGCCCATAGAAGACAGGGTAGTGATCAAGGGGATTTATTCTGGCTGGAGGTCTGTGATGAGTGGTGTTCCTCAGGGATCTGTACTGGGACCTCTGCTGTTTGTGATGTATATAAATGACCTGGATAAAAATATACATGGGTGGGTTAGTAAGTTTGCAGATGATAGGAAGATTGGTGGTGGTGTAGATAGCGTAGAAGACTGGCGAAGGATACAGCGGGATATAGATCAGTTGCAGATATGGGTGGAGAAATGGCAGATGGAGTTCAACCTGGCCAAATGTGAAGCGTTGCACCTTGGGAGATCAAATGTAAAGAGATAGTACACTGTTAATGGCAAGACCCTCAGTGCTGATGAACAGAGGGATCTTTGGGTCCAAGTTCATAGCTCCCTGAAAGTGGCTACACAGCTTGATAGGGTGGTAAAGAAGGCATATGGCATGCTTGCCTTCATTAGTCAAGGCATTGCGTTCAAGAGTCAGGAAGTTATGCTGCAGCTTTATAAAACTTTAGTTCGGCTGCATCTGGAGTATTGCATTCAGTTCTGGTCACCCCATTATAGGAAGGATGTCGAGGCTTTGGAGAGGGTGCAGAAGAGGTTTACCGAGATGCTGTCTGGATTAGAGGGCATGTGTTATGAGGATAGGTTGGACAAACTTGGGTTGTTCTCTTTGGAGTGGCAGAGGGGGGATCTGATAGAGGTTTATAAGATTATGAGAGGCATAGATAGAGTAGACAGCCAATATCTTTTCCCCAGAGTTGAAATGTCTGATACCAGAGGGCATGCATTTAAGGTGATGGGAGGTACGTTCAAAGGAGATGTGTGGGGCAGGTTTTTTTTTACACAGAGTGGTGGGTGCCTGGAATGCATTGCCTGGGGTGGTGGTCGAGGCAAATACAATAGGGGTGTTCAAGATGCTCTCAGGTAGGCACATGAATGTGAGGGAAATGGTAGGATATGGACATCGTGTAGGCAGAAGGGACTAGTTTAGTTGGGCATTTGATGACTAATGTAATTGGTTTGGCACAACATTGTGGGCTGAAGGGCCTGTTCCTGTGCTGTACTGTTCTATGATCAATCCTGTACACAGTATCTGGATGTAGGCACAGCAATGCCCTATAGAACTCGTGCTGCAAGTCGTAAAATAGAAGCAGAAAATACTGGAAATAATCAGCAGGTCATGGAGGAAGCAGGAGTACTAACGTTTCAGGCCAATGATCTTTTATTCATTACCTTGCCAACGTATTGTGACACAAGTAATAGCTGAATAGTAGAGAATGAGATAAGCAGCTTCTGGAGGGATGGATATGGAATATATATAATAACATGAGTCAAGTGTTTTAGTAACACAGGTTTACATTTATTAATTTTATACACTGAAGCAGGCAGTAAGCTCCACCTGTTGTGCAACTCCAGCAGCAATGAATCTGTTCCTAAGGTGCATAAATTATATGTTTGTGTACATTACCTGTGCCCCTAATTTATTGTTTATACAAGCATTATTTCCTTGTTCATGATAAGGTGTGAGAAGATTTCATGCTAATTATTCTCTGATTGCATTAATTGCTGACTATTGGAATACACTTCTGTCGATAGAATGGTTTTGGAGGATGGGCACTGCTGACGTAGCTTCCCATTGGCATCTGATTCCACAAATGAACCATTTGCAACTTTTCAGGAGTCATAGTGCAATATATGAATGAACTCTGTTTCAGGTTTTTGTGTATGTGTTTTAGGAGGTGAAACCACTGATGCCAGAAGTATCTGTGAAAGAGGTTGGCAGAGCTGTTGGTTTGCAAAAGTGAATGTCTTACTTCTTTAGTCATGCCACTGTGTAGAATGTTACACCAAGTCTAAGTTTTGACTTGAAAAGGCCTAACGTTTGAGAGTAGATAACAGCAGTTGCCAACATCATGGTGAATAAAACTTGCTGGCTTCTTATGCTTTTTTTTAATATTGCTGATTCAGGGAAGCTAAAGGATTTGAGTTTCCTATTGTAAATCCCAGGTGACAGCCATACCCCTGTATGTAAACGTCTTCCAGTGTAACTGACTCTATTCACTGAAAACATGCCACCGAGGTAAGATTTTGGTATCATTTACCACCTTTAGGGGAATTGTCTTGAAATTTGAGTCGCTAATAAGTTCTTATAAAATGTGTTTCAGTGATATATAATCACTAAAACTACATGATGTTCCCCACTTTCTGAAAGCAGCACAATGCATATTTTTGGCAGTTTCTTTGTGAAAGATATCTATTATATTCATGTAACACGCCACTATTTATAACAATAGATTCTGAATATCTTGTAATTTGTTTTTATTTTGTTTTGCAGAAATTTGGATCCACTTACAGAAACTGTATCCTTGTTGAAAGTCAAATAATCTATTGATTTCTTGAGAGGAAACTGGTTAATGATGTTCACCCGACTGAACATCCATTTTTTTTCTCACAAATAAGACGTGGTTCAGATTGGAAATGTACATGAGCAAAGCTAATGATTTAAGCTGTTTGATAACACTAACACAAATTAGTGGTCTCTGTTTACTTTAGCCCTTTCTATTAATTCTATGTTAATTGATCTTTTGTTGATGTTTAAAATCTGCAAAAGTAGTGCTGTTTGAAAAATAATAGTCTACAATTCCGTTAAATTGTTATAATTTCTGCTGCCCTTGCTATTTGTTTTACCTAGCAGTATGTTCTCACCTCAAAATACCAGATAAGAAACAGAAGCAGCAGTAGTCTATTCAGCCCCTTGTGCCTGCTCCCCAACTCAGTAAGATCATGGTTGATCTTTTACTTCAGTGCTGCTTTCCTGCACTAACCACACAGCTCTTGATTCCCCTAATATCTAAAAATCTATCACTCTCCATCTTGAATGTACTTAGCAATTGTTCTATCCCATTAGTTCCTCTCATACTAGTTTTATTTTAACTAATGCTAATTTCTTTGAGCTCCTCAGTCACTCTAGACTTGTAGCCCTCCGCTGTTTCCAGGTGGTTTTCTCGTCTTCCATGAAGATGGACACTAGATATTTATTCTATCTGCTATTTCCTTATTCTCCAATGGAATTTCTCTTGTCTCAGTCTGTGAGGAACCTGTATTAACTTTTGATAACCTTTTTTTTACATAATAGTCTATTTTGATGTTTCTTGCTAGCCTACTCTCATCTTCTAGTACCCTTTGCCATCAGTGGTTAAGTCTTCCTTAGCTGAATTCTTAAATCTTCCTCATCCTAGGGTTTACTGTTTTTTTTTGGCGACATTTTAAGTCTTTTTTGAAGCATCACTTTCTGCAACTTCTCTTGATAGCCCTGGCCAGACAACTTTTCCTGTTTTTTTTAAACCCTGAAGAGACATGTAAACCATGTATTCTTTAAAAGTTAGCCATTGCTGGTTTACAAATTGTCATATATTTCAATGTAGTTTCCCAGTCCACCATAACCAATTCATGGCTCTTGCCTTTGTAGTTTGCTTCATTCAGATTTAAGACCATGATCCCCACCATCTCTTTGGGCTGCTAAACTTCTTTTCAAATTGAGCTACAAAAGCATGTTTCAATTCATTTGGCCTTATTGAGGAACCTCATGATTGCTACAACAGCCGTACAAATTTCTAATTTGCAATAGAACTCCAATCAAGCTCTGACTGCCAAGTTAAATCATTTTTACAGAGTTGCTATATTATTTTCAGTGTCTAATTACTCTTTGAAGAGCTCACAAATTTGGGATTATGTATGAATTTACATGAAATTCAGCATCAGTTATCCTGAGCAAGTCTGCATGAATGTGAATTGGCATGAACTAGTTTAGACCAATCATAATTGGTATAACTCCTTGCAATATTTTTAAAAGTTATAAATTTGGAGCCAGATTAAATAGATAGCTATAGGGCTGGGAAATCTCTTGAACTATGGCATAACAAAAAGGCCACAGCAATGTAAAATATGATAAAATAGAAAAAGATTAAAGATTGCAATTAATTAGCATTCTGTTACATGTAAAATAAAAGGTAGAGCTTTTATTACTATTTGTTTTGTATTGGGTGCTAATTTAAGTTGTGCATACTACTGACTTTCATTAGGATTTTGTTATTTTCCTTATGTAATTCACAGTATGGGATCCCCTTCTATCTACAGTATTTGGCTCATTGGCCAGAGTATTTTATTGTTGCTGAAGCACCTGGAGGAGAGTTGATGGGATACAGTAAGAGTCCATTGTTCTACTTTAAACTTGCCATAACCTAATTTAAAGATTTAATTTCCAGCAGTTTATATTTGAACATTAATGTTGTAATGAAGTTTTGTACTACTATATTATTGCAGTTCCTGACCTAGTTCATCTGTATTTTTAAAAATGTCTAATTTATTATATTAAAAAAATTTGGATCTAGCAACCGTTTTGTCTCCATTACTTTTCACAAGGAACTCTCCAAGAGCACATAGTCCAAGAGTGTCTCCTTTTGTTTAACTGCTGCTTTTTGAGAATTTTCTCTGCATTCTCTTAACTGGGAGGCTAGAGAAGAAATTGCAGGAGCCCTGGCTGAGATATTTGCATCATCGTTAGCCATGGGTGAGGTGCTGGTGGATTGGAAGGTAGTGAATGTTGTGCCTTTATTTAAGAAGGGTGGCAAAGAAAGACCTGGGAACTATAGGCCAGTAAGTCTAATATCTGTGGTAGGTAAGTTACTGGAGAGGATTCTGAGGGATAAGATATACGTACATCTGGAAAGACAGGTTGATTAGTAGTAGTCAGCATAGCTTTGTGCATGGGAGATCATGTCTTATGAACTTGATTGAGTTTTTTGATGAAGTGACCAAGAAAGTCTATATGGACTTCAGTAAGGCCTTTGATAAGGTTCCACATGGTAGGCTGCTCTGGAACCTTAGATTGCATGAATCCAGGGAGAGCTGGCTAATTGGATACACAATTGCCTTGATGGTGGAAGGTTGTTTCTCGGACTGGAGGCCTGTGACTAATGGTGTGCCTCGGGTCGGGGCTGGGCCCATTGTTGTTTGTCGTCTATATCAACGATTTGGATAAGGATGTACAAGGCATGGTTAGCAAGTTTGCAGACGACACTAAAATAGGTGGGAAAGTGGTCAGTGAAGAAGGTTATCAAAATTTACAGGGGGATCTTGATCAGCTAAGTGGGCCGAGGAATGGCAAATGGAATTTAATTTGGATAAATGTGAGCTGTTGCATTTTGGAAGGTCAAATCCGGGTAGGACTTTCATAGTGAAAGGCAGGGTTCCTGCGTGTGTTGTAGAACAGAGGGACTTTGGTATGTGGTTCACTGAAAGTGGAGTCACAGGTGGACAGGGTGGTGAAGAAGGTTTTGGCATGCTGGCCTTCATAAGTCAGGGCATTGAGTATAAAAGTTGGGAGGTCATGGTGCGATTGTACAGGATGGTGGTGAGGCTGCACTTGGAGTATTGTGTTCGGTTTTGTTTATCCTGCTATAGGAAAGATGTTATTAAACTGGAAAGAGTGCAGAAAAGACTTATAAGGATGCTGCCAGGAATTGAGGGACTGAGCTATACGGAGAGTTTAGACAGGCTAGGACTTCATTCCTTAGAGCGAAGGAGACTGAGAGATGATCTTATAGAAGTGTATGAAATCATGAGGGGCATAGATAGGGTGAATGCACTCAAGTCTTTTTCCCAGAGTTGGGGTATCAGGAACCAGAGGGCATAGGTTTAAGGTGAGAGGGGAAAGATTTAAGATAAACTTGAGGGGTAACTTTTTTTTTACACAAGGGGTGGTATCTACGTGGAATGAGCTGCCAGACAAAGTGGTTGAGGTAGGTACAAAAACAACTTTTAAAAGACAGATGGACGGGTACATGGATTAGAAAGGTTTAGAAGGTTATGGGCCAAATGCTGGCAAATGGAACTAGCTTGGATGGGGCATCTTGGTTGCAATGGACCAGTTTGGCTGAAGGGCCTGTTTCTGTGCTGTATGACTATGACTGAGTAGTTGGCTAATTGGTCAAATATCTGTACTTTACATGGAGTAATATTCTTTACTCTAAAATTCTCTGGCACTTCTGTGAGTGCCGTTAAGGGAAAAATTACTGGTTATGTAACATGATACATTGTCCATTTCACCCCTCCAGCACTCTTTAAGGATTGCATTCAAATTTTTGTGTCACTTTTCAGAGTAATGTGTAAAAGCACAGACATTCACAACTTTGAAAACAAACATCTGAATATTACAAGAGTGAGAAAAGTCTGGGACTTCTTAATTAACCACAGCAGAGTACTTACTTGAAAATAAATACAGCCATCCAGAATGCTAGATGTGTTTTGCACTCTGAACTGAACCTAAACACTGGATTTCATTCAGAATTTTACTTAACAGAAATTAAACTTCATGGCCTTGATGGTGGTCATCTTTACTCAAGTTAAACAAACCTGAATTGCATGTTAATCCCTGCAACTTTATAAAATGGCACATTGTCAATATAAATTGAGAAATGTGCTAGTTTGTGTAAAAGGTTTGCTACGTATTTTTCATAATACAGATTTTTGTTCAAAAGAAGGGAAAACACTTATTTTCCATTGCCATGTGTTTATGAGCAGTGCTAATTTTAAAAATATTTCCTTAATCCGATACCTTTCTACTTGATGCAGAGCATTCCTCAACTATTCAGTTTGAAGAAGTTCTTAGTATTTGTTACTTTATCTTTACTAGACATGCCTGTTTCAAACAGATTATTTTCTATTTGTACAGTCTTTGTTCCCATTTGATAGTCATGTGGTTTTTATACTGGTGGCTTAAGATCAAAACAAAATGGTGAAAATCTCATATGAAAACTGAAAATGCTGGAAATACTCAGCAGGTCGGGTAGTATCTGTAGAGAGAGATACAGTTATTGTTTCAGGTTGATGTCCATTGAGAAGTACGAATAGTTAAAAATCAAATACTATTTCAGCAATGGATGGGGTGGAGAACAAAGGGAATATCTGTCATAAGATGAAGGCCAAGAGTGATTGACACAAAAGATGTTGGTCCCAGCAAAGAGAGGGTGCTTAATAATAGCAGCTGATTTTGTTTGGATGAAGTGTAAATAGGCAATGAAAATGAGGAAAAGAGTGCGAAACTATACTGGAGGGGAACTGGACTTGCGTTAAATCTGAACTAAATGAGAATGCTGGAAATACCAAGTCAGGCAGCAGTGGGAGAAAAACTGAGTTCATGGCCTTTCATCAGAACTGATCAACTCTGCTACAGATTGGGAAGGCTGGTTATCTGAAATTATTGATTTCATTATTGTGTCCTGAGAAGATAGCATACTGTTCCTTAAGTCTACATGAGGCTTCACTGGAACAATATAAGGGGCCAAAGAGTAGAATGGAGATTAAAAGTGACAGGCAACTGGAACTTGTGTGCAGGTTTTTGAAATCCTGCTTTGTGCCTGGAGAGGCATGCATGTGGAAACTGTCCTGCTAAGTTTGGATCATTCTAAAATGCATGATAATGCATCATTTTCAGCAATAAGTCTGCAAGTTCGAAGTGCAAATCTTGGAAATTTTAAACCAAAAACAGAAAATGCTGGAAGCACTCAACAGCTCAGGCAGCAGCTATGGAAAGAGAAACAAACAGTTAATGTTTCAGGTCAAAAACCCTTTGTTGGAACAGTTCTGACGTGAAACATTAACACAATTTCTTTCCACAAATGTTGCCTGACAATGCTGAGTGTTTCCAGTGTTCTTTGTTTTTAAGAAAATTTTGCTGTTTATAGTACTTGCTTTCCAAGGAACTTTGTATACTGTTTGAAGTAATATTATTAGATAAATAAAGTGTCTGTTTTTGCACTCAGCATATATTCTTGATGATTATAAAGTACTTACTGATTGTTTTTTATTTTAAGTAATGGGGAAAGCTGAAGGATCAGTGGCAAGAGAGGAATGGCATGGACATGTAACAGCATTATCTGTAGCTCCAGAATTTAGACGTTTGGGACTAGCAGCTAAATTAATGGAACTGCTGGAGGAGATATCTGAAAGGTTGGTATATATGTTTTAGCTACTACATATAGTATATAGATGACACACATTTTATCTGGGATATATGAACATTGTGCTTCCTTTCTATAGAAAAGGTGGATTCTTTGTGGATCTATTTGTACGAGTATCGAATCAAGTGGCTGTGAACATGTACAAGCAGCTTGGCTATAGTGTCTACAGGACCGTGATAGAGTACTATTCAGCTAGCAATGGAGAACCTGATGAAGATGCTTATGGTATGGTTATAAATTTATATAACCCTTATAGATTTAAAAAAAAGTTTAAGTTGTAGTTTTGGTACACCATATAGGATTGTGCTGATTACTTTGAGATCCTATGCTGTGAATTTATAGGTAATGATAGTTATTGGTACTGTTACAACTACAGTTTAAGTGAATATTGCACTTCTGATGAATTGCATTAAACAACTTTTAGATGTTTGCATTTTTTGACCACAACCTGATGCTTTTAATTTCTCTACCAGATATGAGGAAAGCCTTATCAAGAGATAAAGAGAAGAAATCAATAATACCTCTACCTCATCCAGTTAGGCCTGAAGATATTGAATAGCTTTAAGCTGTGGTTCTTGGGTAATGTACAATTTGAAGATGAGCACAGAGAGAAAATTACAAGGTAATTTTGAATATTTTTGTTGGACTCTAAATCTGCTTGTGTTTCAATATGTGCATAAGTTATATGTTATGTCTTAATGATAACTTTGAGGCCTAGCATTCTATATTTATCTTTTATAGGCCCAAGAGCCACAGCTTTATCAGGAAATGTTTATTAATTTTTCCCCTTGCAGATGCACTGTGTATGTATGCAGATTTTTTGTACATACTTAATAAAGATTTGTGTGAGATTTAATTTCTCATGTGTAATAGACAGTATATTTGGTATCCAAAAGTGCAGCAAAAACTGTTCATCATTATGTTGCCGGTAGCTCTTCTTTTGGTGCTGGAATGTTTGTTTAATTTCATAGTTACAGTTTGAAGTTGTTCAGGCTTCCAGATGAGGATCATCTATAACTGGAGTATGAGACTAAAGTTTTTAATTTTTTTTTAAAACACACTGGAAATGCATACAAGTGTGAATAACTGTGTTTATACAAGGAAGAAATACCATCTAATAAATTTCAATTGATAAGATTTTGCATTTAAAATCTTTCACTTTCTCCTATTAATGAGATAAAGCTGCAGACAGTGGTATATTCATGCAATATAATAGAAGACATTTTTAATGCTGTGTTTCGTTCAACTATAAACAGGAAAATAAGGGGAATTTGCAGTCTGAAGGGGGAAAATTGTTTAATTGTTACTAATCCGTGTTTCCATAGGCTTCATGATTTCTTTAAAATATTCCTGAAGTGCAGTGAAGTTTCAGATCCAATTAATCTGTATGTGTAGTTTACTGTAATTATCAATACATGTTTTTCTTGAAAAATTCCACTTTTTAATTACTCAAGACAGTAGAGACAAAGTTATGGCCCAGAGTTGATATTTTTAAACATGTACTGTTAGAACTTAAACAGGACATTTGTAAACCTTCTGACTCTAAATTAGATTAACAACCTGGGCTATTGGAAATATGACTTTTGCTGCCTCAGACCTTAGACAACAAACATTACACGCAGTATCGGGAATGCTCTAAGGTTGATGTATGTACTGGAACTTCAAAGGTTCTTCTCCCTCACCCCACCTATGTAATTAAATTATTTCAAAGATACAACAGATGATCATGGGTAAAAAATAAATCAAACTAATCATCTACTCTTCCGGCTACTCTGGGCCCAATGGTTGATGTTTGCCATATTAGAACAGTATCAGCCTGTTTATACATTCCCATGTACTGCCGGAACCCATTCAAAGCAGCCCCACAACCTAAAATTGCTTTGTTTTTGTAGAGTTGGAATTAATAGGCTTTGTCCTGGCTTCAGAAAGGAACAACTGGTGAGCTATTACTCTTTGAAAATTGCTAATATACTCGAGCTGAAGCAAAATTAATCAATCAGTGCAATGATTATAGGAACAGAAAGACTTTTACAATCCTAGCATTTGCATACAGTTCACAGTACCCTCCCAAATCAGCATGAAAATAGCAAATTGAGTCTAATATAGCTGCCTCAACCACCTCCAAATATCAACATTGCTCATGTCGGATAAGACATTTTAAGAAACAGTACAAGAATGATTAAAGCCATAAATCAAAAATAACCATTGCCTGATAGATCTGCTGATTCAATTATGACTCCCAACTATATAACACCCCTGAACTTGGAACACCCACTATCAGATGGCTAAACTAACCAACTGCTGATAATTGACAGCAGGGTACCCAAATGAATTATTTGCAAGTTATAAATTTCCAAACACTGTAAGCAGCTTAGATCAAAACGGCACATGCAGCTGACTCAACCGTCAAACTGTTGACAAGATGCTGCCTGAAGTTATTTGACACAAACAGGGATGAATAATTTCCATTCAGGATCCACACAGAAACACCAATTTCGCAATGTACAGCCAACATTAAAATCATTTTATGCTGATGAGCTGCAAATTCCAATACTTCATAGAAATTATATTACCACATGCCTGTTTTAGGATTCTGATTATAATTTCAATTAAGTTAAGCAGATAATCATGGGAAGCAAATATTTCTGCTCTAAACAATACTTATTGCTAACTGTTTGTAATGGTTTTTACAACAGCAATCTTTGCTTCTTATTCATTCTTCATTTAATGGTTTATCTTTAAAACCTTAGCATTTTTGGCACATGATGTCATAAACTTATCCATGCTAATGGTACTAGAATAGCATTTCAATTCTGCATCTCCCAGTGATCAGCCTGTATTTGTCCAAAGTTATATGCATTTTATAAGGAATTTTACTGGTTTGTATTTCCTGCAAACATTAAGATTTTATGGCCATATTACAGCATGGTCATTTTTTTTCCCTTAAAAGATATGGTTCAATCCACCAAAAGTGATATTGCACCATATGATTCGGCTGCCCACTCTTTACTCCAGGCTCGTTAGATATGTTGCCCACATGTTCCACACCAACAGCTCTTTGCTTCCACCACCACTTCTTGCAGCTATATTAAACCAGAGGTTATTTATTGCCAGTGCTCCCGACTCACCTGACGAGCTGATTTGGAACATTGTAAAAGTGCTTCAAAGGCTTTTGATAACAAAATTAAACTTACCTGCTCCAGGGGTTCAGAAATTCAGACATGTTGCACTGTTTGGGATAAGTATTAAGCATCTAAAAATCTTTCTGGAGTGGATTGTGATCATAACTATTGCGAGATTTTAATCACAGCACTTTTGAAGTTTGACCATACACTCCTTTAGAGCTATTCCCAGGAAATTGTTCTGAGGAGAACCTGTTGATGGGCACTCTTGGAACATTTCAAAGTGTGGTTGCCTTCAGAAGAAAGTGGCTGAAAGTGGCATGCAAAAATTGCTACGTTGGATTCCAGACCACGTTAACATAGCTTCTGACTGAAGATAAAAAGGATCTAATTTTAATGTCTGAGGTTATCTTGGAGTAGAGATGTACAAATTCTTCTGCTTAGCGTCATTTATAACAAGGTACAGTAGTGCAGCGGTTAGTGTAACGCTTTACAGCGCCAGTGACCCAGGTTCAATTCTGGCCACTGTCTGTAAGGAGTTTGTATGTTCTCCCTGTGTCTGCGTGGGTTTCCTCTGGGTGTTCTGGTTTCCTTCCACATTCCAAAGAGGTACAGGTTAGGAAGTTGTGGGCATGCTATGTTGGCGCCAGAAACGTGGCGATACTTGCGGGCTGCCCCCAGAACACTCTATGCAAAAGGATGCATTTCACTGTGTGTTTTGATCTACATGTGACTAATAAAGATATCTTCCAACCTGGGATGCTAAAGTCCAAGAAGCTCTAATGATAGAAGTAATTTAGTTTGAAAGTTTACCCAAAGAAGATAAACCAGTCTACACTTGCTACACAAGCAACCCTGGCTGTACGACTGCTAGCATTCCCACAGATCCTTGGACGACCCCAACTCCTTAAAGGTAGCAGCCTGTGCCACCGTCAGCCAGAAGCACAGCTCACGTGCTGGCTATAGAGATTGCATGTTCTCTTCCAAGTGCTCTGATTTTTTTCCCCATGTCGTAAAGGCATGCTGGTGGATTATTTAGCTACAGGAGCCACTAACCGACACAAAGGTAAAAACAAACAGGAGTCATGGGCATGTCTGAGAGAGAATAAATTGCAGGGGTGCAGAGAAAGGTGGGCAAACAAAGGTAATGGGACTAAAAGGATGAACCCAATAGGCCAAAATACTTCATTTATGTTATTAATACATGTAGAAGATGAGGACATGGAGCAGTGCTGTCAAAGCTGCAAATGAAGAAAATAATGAAGACTTGACTCAACATGTGATGGAGTGCTGTGGAGCCTGTGAATTCAAATTTAGCCCTGGAGCCAGGGAACTAAATGTACCAAACAGAAGTTTGAGGCAAGAATATCTTGGATTTACCATCTTGGGGCATTTCAGAGGGTTTAACTGTCTTTGAAGTGCATTCCTAAACCACAAGAAGTGTTCAGATACTGTCAATTTTAGAATACTGTGCATCTCTATAATTTCAACATGGCTATAAGGCTTTTTACAAATGAACCCCTGCCCACAAAAGAGAGAGATATCTAGGACTAGGATTTACGTGAGTACGTCATCTCTGGTGAAATGAGGTCAAGCGAATTAAAAGACACCTGGAAAACTGACACTCTAAAACTAGAGACAGAGATTAAGAAAAAGACAAATTGCGATAGGAAATAAACCAAAGTGGAGAGTGTTGCACAGATCATTGAAGCTTGTTTTCTGTGTTCACTTTTAATCACAAAAGTAAAACATATACGATTGGCTCATACTGAAATTGTTAGACATCTGCAGATCCCAAGAGTGTTCCACCATTGAACAATACAATGAAGATCCAAATAAACAAAGTGGCAGAAAGATGTGAAAAAAAGATTGAAAAATTGTTAGAATTTTTTCATGACAGCTGTTGGGAAAAGAGGCTGAGTTTCTTGTACACTTGTGCTACAATTATGAAACTGAGCTAATGTCTGCAAACATTTTAAGTGGATGCTTACTTTACTGTTAATAGTCTGCCAATTGGAAATCTTGCTGCATGTGATGGCACAACTTCTACAATGGGTAGAAACAGAAATTTTAATACCACTTGAAATAAAAAGCTTCCCAATGAGTAGTATTTCATTTATGTCTTGCACTGTACTGCTGCCACAAAACAACAAATTTCATGACATATGTCAGTGATAATTAACCTGATTCTGCTATGATTCATGAATGGAAGGTAAAAAAAATTCAAAAGGCTTAAAACTAAATTACATGAAAAATGATCAACTAACAAACGACTTTTGGTTGAATTATAAAGATGCAATACTCCCTTTATACATAGTGAGATTAGATGGCTTTCATGGGCAAAAGAGTTAAATCCCTCTTGTTGAACTCAAAGAGAATATCAAAGATTTGTTCAAGTATATAACATTGCTTTGACAAATCAAGCAACTGAGAAGTTTCTAATTTTAACTGTTTGGTAGAAATTTTTAGTCTTTTCATTGCAGCAAGTTAATGATTACAAGAAACTGTCACAAACATACTGCAATATGGTGCAAGAAGGGCAAATGATGCTTTTACTTGGATATTGGAGCTCCAAATCACCAAGCTCGAGAAAGAAGGCCTCACAGAGTTTTCCTTGCTGTCAATACAATGTGAACAATGAGAAGAAAATAATGTAATTTCTTGGAGAATTCATTGATTACACTGAAGCACTTAAGAAATTAAATCATTATTTTCAGATTCAACTTTTCATCTGGGTACTGGACCCCTTGCAGAAATAAGAGGATGCAGAATTGTGAACTTCCCAGTCCTACAAAAATATTCACTCTTGAGAGTGGTACTTTCAGGAACATGGATACCAAAAATTTTGGCCTGTTAAAGGACTAAATGTTGGCATTTATATGCAACCAGAGAGAGTCACTCTGCCCTCTCCAGCCTCTTAATTATCAGGAGCCACCTATAAAGAACTTGTAACAATCCACACTTCAGAACAAACTGAATGTGCACAATGATTTCTGTACATCTTGCTGTTGACATTATAGTGTAAAATGCACTAGGGTTCAGAGTAAGATGGTGCAGACTGCATGGAACAGGCAAAGGTAACTTTGATACATTAGAGTCTGAAATTATATGTGCATATACAGGTACCAATGAATTATTGTTATGTTAATATCAAGCCTAAACAAGTGAGCTTTCATTCAGAAAAGGTGGGGAAACAGTTGTCTGAGGAGCATCACATAATTTCCACCATACAACTTCCCAACAAAGGTAACAAATAATGGCCAACTTTATTTGTAAATAGCCTAGAGCTTAACAGTATCGATACTGTGTTGTCATTTATATGTTAAAAGAAAATAATACTAAACACCTTTGTTGGATAGTTAGAAAGTCATCTTGAGAGAACAACTGAATTAGTTGTATGGAGGAGGTATGACTTAATCAAACTAGGTACTTAAGTAATTCTGAGCTCAGCTGAGGATAATGGTGTGAAATCATGACAATAGCATAAGGAATGCCAAAAAAAACCCACAAATTACAAAAACCTATTTAATAAGCACTACAGACAGCTCCAGCTGTTCACATATTGTACAAAAAGGAGCAAGTTCAAAAAAAAGTTCCAAAGAAGTTCAATAAAATTGAAGTATCTAAAAAAGGTTGCCCAGTCATCAGGATTCACTCTCAGTCTTATCTGTATTTTTGTCAGGGTCCTCCTCCGATTCTTTCTCCTCCTGCAGTTGCTTCTTCCAGAGCTTAGCCATAGCAAGCAGCTTGAGGTTTGGCTGATTGGCAGCATCTTCTGGGAAAATGTAGTCGTAATATTCTTCCCAGCCAGCATCTGACTGTAAGTTAAGAAAATAATTGGGAGATATTATTTACTGAAGCCACAGATTCATCATACTTCTGCAATGAGGATTTCAAATAATCTAACTGCTGTATTTTGTTTTTAAAATGTAGTTAAGTCTTCCTAGAATTAAGCAGCTCCAACAACCAAATCAGCAAGCAAGATAAACCTACATTTGTAGATCCATAACAGTTAATGGGAAAAACTTAGGGATTTGAATCATCAACCAAGTGGGAAAAAAAGGGAAGACCCTCCAGTGCACAGTTCAATAAACCACGAGCTGGCCGATGTGAGTGAGTGGTTAATTTCTTGGATCAAACAACAAAGAGAATATCCAAAAGAGTGCGAACAGATGAGAATCAAGTGTAAATCCTTATAAGCAGCTTGCAAATGGTGTATTAGCAAAAGTCAAAAAAATTGTTCATGCCAACTATTTGACAAATATAGGTTTTAAGTTTTAACTGCAGCTAAATTATATATTCAAATATTGTCACAAGTCATTTGTACTCCAGAAGAAGCCAAATTTGTTCAAATTTTGTTGAAGAATAAGATGGGTAAATGGCCAATAAAATTTCAAGTGTATTTTCATGAGAAAATAAAATGCTTTTAATGTGCACTTCATATTATCCAATATTTATCAATATGATAGTTTTCCACATTACTTTAAAAGATATGTTTAAGAATGTAAATGGCTATTAGTTAACTGCCAAAAGGATAAATGTTAAAGATGACTGCACATTCTCCCACCAATAATTTGTTATTTTAGTAAACGTAACTTCGTCTGTTTTGAAAGGTATTCTTACCCCATCTTCTGTTTGCAACTTTCTCCTCTTCTTGACGCGTTCTGGCATGAGTTTTCGAACTCTGTTTTGTGAAGATTCTGTGCCAAATTCGGTCTCAAAGTCCCTCCAAGACTCCAAGAACATGAGTCGCTCTTCTTTCTCCTCACAATTTCGCAAAGATCTGTTGGCATCCTCATAGATTTGTCGACATCTAGATATGCGCTCAGGCGCATCCACGGAAAGTTCAAACTGAACATAACTAATCCACACCTATTGAAAAGAAAGATATGGAAGTTCAAATCACACAGGTATGTAAGTGCGTGGATAATTACTTCCACGTCAGTTTTGCACAATATTTATATTGAGAAACAGGTGATTCAGCAGAGAAGTAGTAACAGAGAATTATAGTGATAATTAACAATCACATTCAAATGGAGTCAAATCCTCAGAAGTTTGTACTCGTTTAAAAAGCAAAACTAGATTACAAGTCATTCACTTATCAATATTAATGATATACTGAGGCTTTAATTTGATATCCAGGAAACAAAAACAGCTATCGCTTTATCCTAAATCTTTTAAGACCTAACAAAATTTGTGAATTATCGCATCAACAATTAACATAATTAGAAACTTTTTTTGTTACAGCTATTGCATGGGAACTTCTATGATCAACATTTCTGAAATCATGCATTTTCGTAAGATGTGTTACTGTTGAATGTTGTGTTACGGACTCAGTGAAAGTCCCTTTAAGATAGAGAGTGTGTGTGTATGTGTGTGTGGGGCGTGCTTACGTCAATAGAAGATAAAGGACGTAATGACGTTGTTGAAGAAGTTAGAAGAAGAAGAAGAGAGAGAGAGAAGGGAGAGAGACACCAGCCTGCTTGTTTTCTCTATCGATGGATGAGAAACAATAACTGTGTTTGCCACTGAAATCCATGTATGGAAGTTGGAAGTAATCCGGTGGAGTTCACTTTGTTGCTGACCTGTAGAAGGAAACAGGTATTTGTGTGTGGACGACCACGGTTCGGATGCTTTTCGGGGTGAGCAAGTCACTACCGAGTAAACACTGAAGTGTCGTTTGGGTTCCATCGTGGAACATTTGGATTTCGTATGTACTCTCTCTATGTTTTTCTACATCTACATCTTATCTTCAGACAACGGTGGTTGTTGAAGAAGCCCTTGCTCATGTTTCACCTTATGGCTTGTGGAACTGAACTTTAAGAACCATTCAGGAACTGGGAGTTTTGGACTTTGTCACACACACACACGAAGAGTTTAGTTTTGGGATTAACGTTCGAGGTTTAACATTCTTGAATTCTAACATACTAACATTTTTTTTAACTTTTATTTTACGTATTACCATAAGTAGTGATTAATAAAATAGTTTTTAACACTGAATCATGCTCAGTGTGTTTCTTTTGTTGCTGGTTTGTGACAGTTGTGACACAATAATAAATTAAAAGCTTGGACATTGCAAGTATTTTTCACTGGCACATAACAGATCAATTATTCTAAGTACTAAGCATCTTTGGAACCTGCATAGTTGTTAACTGCCAAAAGTTGTTTTTCTTAATAACAATAGCTCACTTTAACATGTTGAGTGCGTTGAAGTAGGCGTCGGTAAAGGTTTCTCGTCCTTTCATATTCTTCCTGTTCAATTTCAAAGTCAATGTAGGACTTCCACAGCACCTGGAAAATAGTGAATTCCACAAAATTATCTAACCTGTAGATGATTTTGTTTTTACTTTAGAAGTTGATAACATAACATCCAAATTGCAGGCTGCAGAAAGGCTTGGTATTCTTATAACCTAAAACAAAATAAAAGGTGGCTATGTCCAAGACCACACTATATTTAAAAAAAAAGCCATCTCAACACAGTTTTATGGGAGGAATTTTAGCCTTTGTAGAAATACATTGTATGTTCACCATAAAATAACCCAAAAATGAGAACAGTCAAGGATCCAAAATTGTTTTTTTGCTGCAGAAATGCAAATATAATTAATAGTTCTCAAGATCATGAAGAGAGTAAGAGAGAGCTCTTTTTAAATGATCAGAAAATTGAACAAACTCGTAAAATTAACATAAGAATGAGGTTGAACCATTGAAGAATTCCACCCCTCTCAACACCACTTGCAAATTTTTTTTCCCCAATCACATTGCAAACTGCACTACAAGTTATGATACTTAACGTAGTTTAAACAATTGCAACGGAAACCTGCCCCTCCCATAAAACTATTCACATCCCCATCATCAAGAAAACACAAGTTTCTGTTATGAAAACAGACCATACTGGAAACACTCAGCAGGTCAGGCAGCAACTGTGGAAGAAGTAGAGTTAATATTCAGGTTGAAGACACTTTAATCAGAACTGATAAAAAGAGAAAATTTTAAACTGCAAAGAGGGAGGGAAAGGGACGGATAGGACAAAGGGTATATCTCTAATAGCATGTGGCCAGGGTTTTAATGGAGATATGCTTCTTAATTTACCTGCTTGATAGGTTAATGAGGGAAGAGAACACAAAAGGAACATAAAAGCTGTTAAATTCAGAGTTGCAGGAAATGTCCACTTCTGATACAAAAATAGAACACGATTTAGGCAAGGTTTAGGAATTTGAGAGAGTCCGGAAAGCTGCAATGTGCACATGTGGAAGATGAGGTGTTGTTCCTCAAGCTTACATTGCCATGTTATAACAGTGCAGGAGGCCACAGACAGACATATCAGAGTGGGAGTGGGATGGAGAATTAAAGTGCCAGGCAACTGGAAGCTCAGCATCCCTCCTGCGAACTGAGAGCATGTGCTCTGCAAAGCAGTCATCTGTTCTGTGTCTGGTTTTTCCAATGTAGAGGAGACCACATCCTGAGCAATGAATACAGTATATTAGATCAGAAGTACCACCAGTGAATCACTGCTTCACTTGGAAGTACTGTTTAGGTCTATGTGTGGTGGGGAGGGAAGGGGTGAATGAACAAGTGCTGCACCTCCTGCTGTTACATGAGAAAGTGCTATGGAAAGGGCAGGTGTTGGTAGAGACAGAAAAGCAGACCACAGAGTCATGAAGGGAATGGTCTCTTTGAAATGCAGAAAGGGAAGGGAAGGGCATGATGAACTTTGGCTATTTTGAAAATTTTTGAGAGTAATCTTTTAATATAACCTGAAGCCCGACTACTGGCTATGATTCTATATATTTTTTGAAAATGTTAATAAATATTAGAATACTTATAGGCTGCTGGTTTATTTTGTGAAACTCATTTAATAAATCTAAGTGCACCAGCTTACTCTTTAGTAAATCAAGGAATATTTTTGTAAAGTAAAATTTAAAACAAAGTTATATTGTGAAGTGTGGTTTGATTGTGCTGGTTCATAACAAACATTACTTATGGCAATTTGCAAATGAATTGGAGTGGAAATTCAAAGAGCAGAGAAAATTTTAAGATTTCATTCATTACTCTTAGTAGAAATGCATCATAATGTGTTACCAAGATAAAACAACCAATTAAGAGAGATTTAAATTTGAAAACAAAAAGAATGCAGGAAAATGTAACTAGATTTGATAGCTTCAGTAGAACATAGAACAGTACAGCACAATACAGGTCCTTCAGCCCACAATATTGTGCCGACCTTTAAACCTCACCTAAGACTATCTAACCCCTTCCTCCCACATATCCCTCTATTTTAAATTCCTCCATATGCTTATCTAGTAATCTCTTGAATTTGACCAATGTATCTGCCTCCACCACTGCCCCAGGCAGCGCATTCCATGCACCAACCACTCTCTGGGTAAAAAAAACCTTCCTTTGATATCTCCCTTGAACTTCCCACCCATTACTTTAAAGCCATGCCCGCTTGTATTGAGCACTGGTGCCCTGGGAAAGAGGCGCTGGCTGTCCAGATACAAGACAGCCCGTACTTCGAAAGTCTTCCACCGGGTACCAAGTCCTGGGACATATTGTGGTGGTGAAGTGGGCTGCATAGTGTAAAAGTAAACAAAGGAGAAACTGCAGAAATCTGAAACACAAATAGAAGATGCTGAAAGTTCACAGCAGGTCAGGCAGCATCTGTGGAAAAATAAATAGTGGATGTGGAGGCTTTGGAAAGGGTGCAGAAAAACTGCCTGGATTAGAGTAAAGGATTAGTACAATGGATGACTATGTTTCTATTGTGCTGTGATTACCATTATTTGAAGAATCGTGAGATGAAATACAAGCAACCTGCTGGGAAATATTTGACTGGGAACATAGAACACTATAGCACAGTAAAGTTGATTCTATCTTTTGTTTAAAATGAAAATGATTACCTTGCCATAATAGGCACATCATTATAGACAAATACTGTTCTAAGCTTGCACAACATAATCTTTATCATCTTATGCATGTGAAATTAGTCTTAAATAGGGAATTTCATACATTAGTGAGAAAATTTAAGATTTAGGTGACAGGTTAGTTTTCAGACATGGAATGTGTACAGATATGAGATTCCATGAAGTCTCTTTTTAAAAGCATCATAGAATTATTTACATTTCATTAAAGTCTCAATTCTTTTAAACTTGAGACAACGATCATTTGTCAGATAGATGGAAAATGTCATGCATGACAATTAAATTTGAGTCTGATTTAATACACGTTAAGAAGTTAAAAATGTAACAAAATATTAGACATAAAATAGAGAAAAAAATCTTCTGCTCTACTTCCATGAAGTGATTCGATGCTTTAAATAATGTAGTTAAGATGGATTACATCATTTTCTATTACGACTGATGAGCAAACCACCTGATTCCTCACCTGATCTTTAAATCCTTATCCATATGATGTTTCATATAACAAGCTTTATCAAATGCCCTGTATATTTCAGGCAATATTGCTTGTAAAAATTACTGATGATTATGCAGAACTCTTACCTCTGGCATATCGAGTCTAGGTTGACCAATTGCCAGCTCATAGATTGCACGAGCACGCTCAACATCACCAAGGATGGTCTCTAATTCAGCAAATTTGATCCAAGTGGTGCAATTCTCTGGGGAAAATTCCAAGTATTTCTCATAGAGTTTCCTACACCGGTCAAACTCACGAAGCTGGAGCTCTAGTTCAATGTACCCTTTGAACAGTTTATTCTTTGGACATTTTCCTATGCCAGTCCCCTGAAAGTGCACAGAAAAATAACTTCAGGGCATATATTAACAAATAATAATATCTTGAACAAATAATAAGAAATCTGCTTCACTTGATAGGCCACTGGTGACTAAGTGTCAGCCTCTCAACAACATAAAATATCTATGGAGTGGTGGGCATAGGGCGAGGTTAAGTTAACCTTCATTTGAATGGGAATAAAAAGAAAATACAAAAAAATACTGCAGGCTCTTTAGGTGACATTTAGGACAAAAAAAACAATAGGTTTCTAATGAAGAGTTCTGCATTATTTTTCCCCACTCTTTTTTTAAGATGTTGTGTACTCCAGCATTTTCTGGTTTGACAGTGGCAGAATATTGTACTTCGCTCCCACATGATTCTGCAGCTTAGTCTACTAAGAGACTGACCCTTACAGAGCAAAGGAACATAAGTGATTCATTTCTTATTTGTACTGAGTTAAGCTGACATCAGCCAGGGTGGCAGTAATACCGAGTCAAATTGCTTCAGCACCCCAGGTTAATCAAGCAAAAATTAAAATGTATTCCTTCCTCTATATGTTATCTAGTGACACCAGCTGTAAGGGTGTCTGAATATGTAGATATCAGATGAGGATTGGGCAACATAACAAAAGAGCATGAGAAATAGAAGCCGGAGTAGGAGTAGGCCATCTGGCTCTTTGAACCTGCTCTGCCATTCCTCAAGCTCATAACTGATCAAAAGATCAGTGCCATTTTCCAGCACCTTCCCCATATCTCTTATTATCCATTAATCAATTGATCTCTATTTTGAATGAGCAACTGAACTTTCTCATACTGCCATGGGGGTGGGGGGGGGGGGAGGGGGAAGAGATATGCCAAAGATTCACTGCCCTCTGAGTGAAAGGATTATTCTTCATCTCAGTCCTACAAAGCCTTCCCCTTTTTACTGTAACCCCTGGACCCCTGGTTCCAGACTCCTCAACCAGGGGAAACATCCTCCATGCATCAAGCTTAACAAGCCCTATAAAAAATGTTGTTTCAATGAGATTTCCTCTCATTCTTCTAAACCTTGCACAATACAGGCAGAGTCTAATCAATCTTGCCTCACACAGTGCACCCACCATTCCTGCAATTGGTATAGTGAATCTCTGCTGCACTACGCGTGGCAAGACTATCCTTTCTCAGATAAGATCACTAGGATCCCTTACTAGTCACATTCTTAAAGAGCACCAGCAAATTAATCAAAGATGATTTTTCTTTCATATATCCAGATTTTATCCTATTATTCTTTTCAAGGTATTCTGTCATTATTCATTGCATATTCCAGCATTTCCTCTATTACTGACATTAAGCTAACAGGTCAGCAGCTCCCTGTTTCCTCTCCTCCCATTTTTAAATAGTGGGTCACATTTGCTACCCTCTATCCCACAGAAATAATTTCATCCCTTGCAAATGCATCCTTGTGAGCCTTGTAACAGAGGGAGCCTAGGACCTGTGGAACCGCACAACGACAAAGCTGATGAAAACAAGCAGCAATTTTGTCAACAAAATCTATCAATTGCCTTGCCACCTAGCTACTGTTAAACTGAGATGTTTGAAATTCTAAGAAAAGCATAATGAAACAGTAAAAAATGTGTAATTTAACAATTATACTCAGTAGAATAATTAAAATAAAAGTGGAAGCATAAATATAGTTACTTACCAAAGCCCGTCTGGCAAGAGGTAGATTTTTCTGACGAACTTCAAA
Source organism: Pristis pectinata (assembly GCF_009764475.1). NCBI lineage: Eukaryota > Metazoa > Chordata > Chondrichthyes > Rhinopristiformes > Pristidae > Pristis > Pristis pectinata. The sequence goes on from NC_067407.1 coordinate 81,754,682, forward strand.
CTGTGCATATAGCAGCCACAATTTGGCAAATGTGAACTAGAATAAAATACCATGATCAAAAGGTAATGGTGAATTAGTTGAACAGATTGCTCCAAAGTAAATAAAAGCAAGCAATGTTAGGTTGGAGAGACAAACATTTGCTTAATAACTGAAGTTCACCATGTACAAAGACTTTCACCAGCCACTTTTAAATGGCTTATTTTTCTGTTCAAATTTAGTTATTGTTGTAATTATTTCTATAAATATAGTTACCATTACAGCTTCTTCCAAAATTTGAGATCAACAGCAAAACTCTACACTTTGTAGAGGAATTTCTATAATTATTGATTCCCTCAAAAGGACACCAGAGATCATTAAAAAAGAGAATCACAGAGTATTGCAGAATTTCTGTAAAGGGAAAATTACTTTGTTATTTGGAAATTAGAGAGCTACACACAACTTCTATCAAACTTCGGACATAAACATAAATGCCTTGTATCAGACAATGTTACATTCAGTTCCAGAATAAAACTTGCAACAAACATAGAAGAGGGTAGAAGAGAACAAACAAATGTGTATATGGCTTTTCATGATTTCTGGGTGTCCTAGAGCACCTATACACATTGGAATACAACCATTAATACATTTTAAAAATATTGTTCGAAAATGTGCAATCATTTTCCATACATAAAAGGTAAGATAAACAAAGTTCTTTCTAATTTATTCCTCAACCTACATAACAAATGACCAGGAGATTGATGGAGCTTTCCTGCTCTTCATCAAATAGCACCACTGGATCATCTGTAGTTACCCAAGAAGACAGGCATGGCCTAGTTTTAACATTCAATGCCCAAGATAGCAACTCTGACATTACTATACTAAAATAACATTCTGGATTAGTTATTCATTACTTTATGATTAAGAATGAAATGCTGCCAATGAGCTCAAGCTAATATTAGGCACTTTCTAGAGTCAAATTACTGAAGTATTCTACAGGTCTGTATGCTCCGAAGTTCAAAGCAAAGTATTTTCTTTCCATAATTATATGGAGAGAAATCAACTGTATGGACACCAGAATTACTTTCATTAGCTTAGGACTATACAACTGTACCTTCTTATGGGGGATGAGTTCCAAACATGCTTGATAAACTTGCCTAGTCTTCTCTGGATCCTGTTCAGGAAAGTATACTGAAGTTACAGAATTTTCAATAATGCACAAAGGACACAAAATATACACAGACTAAGCAGAATACAACAGAAAAAAAATGGAACTTAATTTTACCTTAGAAAGCCTTTCAACCAAAACTGTTGGGTTGGGTACTTTTTTTTAAAGAAGCAGATTTGATTAGTTCTATAGTAATTGCAAAAAAGGAACAATATTCCCTGCTACTAACAATTTAAATTCCACTACTGTACGTATTAAGTGAATTTAAAAATCAGATGCCTCGAGACAAACAAAAAACAAAGAAATCACTCAATTTTTATTCCATCAAAACAAAATATTCCTATAATGGATTACAGGATGAGCAGATTATCCATCCATTATTATGTGCAGAAATCTGAGAGGACCACAAAACAGGAAATCTAGGCAAACAAGCTGCAATGTATTTTTACGTAAAATTATTTGCCCGTACACTGCATTCCTGTCACATATGTACCTTTGCCTCCAATTCTTCAAACAAAGAATAGTTAATCCATAAGTAAATGTATCTCCTCCAATGTCGCTTTTCCTGAATGGGTGGAACATTGGCTATTGCACGCTCATACACTTCACGTACAGTTTCAGGATCTCCGTCGCTCTCAACCAAGCGGAGGTAGTCAAACCAGGCATCATAATTATGTGGATTAGCCTTTCAGAAAAATAAGATACTAAATTATACAAAATATATTGAGGTAGACAGGTTCCTTTAAATTCATTTTGTACCAATTTTTGTTTGTAATCTGAAGCACACTTTTTTCCTCATACATTATCCATGGAAGCACAATTAGCTATTACATAAGCATGCACACATTTGACACCTCTTCTTTTCACATGTTCTTAGCTGCATAATGGTCATTGAGCCTCATTAAAAATCTACACGAGGTCCTGGATGGGAGAAAAATAAGAGCTCAAAATGTAGGAATGGAAGAGGCTTTCAAAACGGGCACACACCACGTTACATTCATCGTATAGTGCGAGAAGAAAATTTCTGTATTAGAAGACTGGTCCTCCACAGGAGCTATGCTTTCCATATAGATTGTGTACAAATGACAGAAACCATGTAAAATAATTACATTTTAAAATACACTGACAGAAAGCTTCTAAGGCATCACAACACATGGGATTTTGGCATTGATGTACAGGTACTATAAGCTATTTAAAACCACACAGTTGTCAGTCAATTTCAGCATAGGCATTAATAGTTTTTTTTAAAAGCCGTTTAGCTTTCTGGCCCATGCCAAGCAACAGCCCATATGTAATCACAGCTTCTCTGAGCTATAGGTAACACGAATTCCCATTGCCAGGAATTATAATTTACAGAAAGTTACTTCAGAAGGACGATTAATGCAAACTATCACTGAACATTCAGAATACATATACAATCAATTGACTTTATTCAACTACACAACCTAGTCAGTCTTTCTTTAATAGATGCTTGTCAAGCAATTCTATAAACTAATTCATTACGTCCACTATTAACAAACTCTAATCAAATACTAAAGAACAGATTAAACTGCCTAACCATTTCAGCCAATGATATCACATTAACATGTTCTAAAAATGGGAGTATGGCAGAGTTTTGGTTTAATTGTTTTCAGGAAAAAATCTATGCCACTGCAAATACTTTGTGTGATTGATTATTACGTTTTTTGAAGCAATATGGTGTTCCATTTAGCCAAGACCACCTATTTTGTTTTCATAAAACTTTTAATTTGCCAGTATCATTAAAGAAATTCAATTCAGATGAAATATGCATCGACAAAGGACATGAAATCATTTTTATATCAGATGGTCAAACTGAAATAATATTCCTAAATTCAAGATGACTTTAAATGCTATATAAAAGATCACAAGAAAAATGAAGAATCCCATTCAGCCAATCCTAGCTCATTTATCTGCAACAAATTCATAGCTCCCCACTACAACAATCAGTGTTTTTGTTTGAAATGAAAATGTTCCACATAGATTTTATTTCCCATTTCTGGAATATTTTGTTTTTAGAATCCAGAAAGGGGAGACTATTTGGCCCATCATGCCTCTGCCAGCTATTGGGCAGAACTATCCAATTAATCTCACTCCTCTGCTCTTTTAGCTCTAATTTATCCCTTTCAAATATTTTTCTCATTCTCTTTTGGCTATTACTAATGATTTTGCTTCCACCACCCTCTCAGGCAGCACATGCCAAATCATGCATCTCACTGGGCATCCTTTTTAATCTTTATTTTGCCTCTGGCTCTTTGCCTGTTACCTTAAATATATGTCCTTTGGTCAATCCTTTGATGACTAGAGTTTCTCCTTATTCACTCTATTAAAACAATTAATATTTGAAATACCAAATCTCTGTTCTAAGAACAACCTCGTCTTTTCCCCATTACTCCGTGTAAGCACATAGATGGCGCCGGAGCGTGGCGACACGTTGCAAGCTGCTCTCTACAGATCTACTCATTACCCATACTATAATCGTTCTACACTTTTAAAATTAAACTTTACTAACGCAATGTAACTGCACTGTGTAATGAATTGACCTGACAATAATAAACCAATACCAATAATTGATGCCTCACAGCCGCATTCCCATTCCAGTACCTCTTCTACACGTTCTCCAAAACCTTGACCTGTCTGTTAATGTGTGGTACTGAACTCTCACCTTAGCTGAGGTCTAACTAGTGATTTATAAAGATCTAGAATAATTTCCTCACGTTTGTATTCTATTAATAGTTTAGATATTTCTCTGAAACAAAATGTTAATTTGTTAATTTATTTTACTCAGGGAAATGAGCCTAGAGCTGGATACCACAAGCTCAGCAATATAAAAATGGATGAAACAAACACAAAAAGTGCAGCAATGCCAATAACCTTTCATACTCAAAACAATAACCCTGTTTTTCTCTCCATGGATGACCCACTGAGTACCTCTGCTTTTATTTCAAATATCTGGTATCTATGCTATTTTATTGCTGTAGTAGATTTGGTGACTTGCATGCTAAAGTAGCCTGTATTTTCAACCAAATGTCACAAAAAAAACAGGAAAATAGCAGAAGCAAACACATATTCTTCACCTTATACCAAACTAGTGCTACACCATCATAAACTGATAGTTCACTGAATGCATCATTGATTCCAACATGCTAGCCACTCTCCAAGTAAGGTTCTCCTAAATTTCCTATTGGATTGCATACTTTTATTTGCATTTTGGAACGACACAGAATCACTGAATTGTTACAGCACAGAAGGATTCTGTGCCAGCTCCTAGTAGAGTAAAAATGTACCATTTTCGCAAAATCCAATAGGTAAAATTAATTGTACCTTGACTTCCTCTTCATACTGAAAGCGTCTTTTGCTGACAATAACATCTTCAATACCTCTTCTGTCCCCAAATTTTTTCTCAAATACAGTGTAGTTTTTGAAGAGCTCTTGGGCCTGACTTTTGGCAATTCTATCGAGCGCATATTTGTAGATCACCCTCACTCGATCAAACTGGAAATGAACAAACTCTCAGCAGTAAGTAAAAATACAAGTAAAGTATTTAGATCAACAGCAATAAAAGTGAGACTAACATTTTTCAGTGGAGGCCTAGTAAGTATTTTACAGTTTGATCATTGCATAATTGCTAATATTACTGATATTATACAAATAGCCATTTCATACAATACCATTACTTTTATAACATTTCATGAAAACTATGGTTTAATCAAACCTGATTTCAAAATGATGAAATATTTTCTGAACACAAAATTTGTTGTTAACAATACAGCACACTGTTTCAATTTCTTATTCCTTTTTTTTAAATGAAGGGATCGATACTTATTTCATTGTACAAGGAATTACAACTGAACCTTATTTTGTACTTGCTTGATGACAGCAAGTACACAATTTTAGGTAGATATCTCTGGCTAACTATAAAGGGAACAGCAATTCTTGGTAACAGTACTTTGCACTGCCACCTTGCCATTGGTCTGATTGCATTCACCTAACTCACCACGAAACAGAAATCCTGGCTGGCACAGCTGAAGTCCTGAACTGAGTAATATTGTTATATGTTATCGACTTATGCATCTAGCTTCTGATGCTAGTATTCCATATGATTACAGCTTTCAGCTAAAAGCAAACATATATTTGAATTGTCCTCTTGTGTGACAATTAACAATGGAATAGTTTGAAATTGCCAGTTGTCAAGATATTATGAAGGAATTATAAAGATAAAAACTCACAGTATGAGTGCACTACTTGGAGAACTACAAAGCTAAAATCAAATATATTTTTAAATACAGAATACTAGGAACATTTTGTGAAATGAGTGTATCACCACTTCCTGAAATCATCCCTGCTTGTTTAGTAACTATCCCCTATATAAGATTGTATTATATGAACACATAGCTTTATTCCACAATTTTAGCAACAAGTCCCTTTAGTGTTTATTGCACTACATAAAGTCCCAGCTGGAATATTTATTATTTCACTCTAATATTCATTTTGTATCTGAATATGTATATACCTCCTGCCTAAAAGCACATTAAGAAAATGTTCATGATTGTGAGTAATTATCTGGAATTGGATACAATAAGAATAGTATGGGTTTAAATAGCAAATAAATTGCTTTTATAACGAAACTCAGTTCCTTTCCAAAAAAAGAGTAAATGTAATGCTAAGCAACAAATAAAACGTTAATTATGAATGACAGAATTTATGAAGAACTATGAAAATCTTGATGTTTTAACTACAATTGTAAGGGATCATGATTGGAAAAGATTAAAAACCTGGTTTCAGGCCTACCTGGGGAAAGAAAATGTAATATTGTTTATTTCTCAGTAACGTTTGCTGCATCATGATATTTTCACCAATCAGATAGTTGCATGATTCAAATTCAGGAGAATCACACAATCGTTTGGTCATGACTCAAACTCTTATATCAATATTGAATGTGGTTAAGTATTTTGAACTCGTCTTGAAAACAAGTAGATAAAAATTAAATTCTGTGATTTCTTACTTCTTTCTGCTTTTCTTCAAACTTTGCAAATGCTACAAAGAGCTGTTCATCCATGTGGTCTTCCCCATAAAACTCCACTCCTCTTTCATACACTTTCCGTGCATGTCCAATGTATGAGTGCTTTTCTTCAAACCGGGCATACTTAATCCAGTTCTTAACATCAGGATGGATAAACACAAGTGCAGAAGAATTAAGGAGAACAAAACTGCATAAAAATAACTCTGCCCACAAGTGACTACAGAGAAATAACCATTTTTTTCATATGATCTTCAGTCAAAAGAAATCTGCTCCAACACTTTTACCAATGTTGATCTTTAGCTGTTTGCGACATAGTAAGTGAAGGTTGCCTTAGTGACCATTGGTGGTTTAAGCCTATCCTGCATGCAGCAGGAATTGAAAACTGCTATTTATCATTAGGAATCCTTGAGTACAAATCCACATCCTGCACTCCAATTTACTATAGTTGTGCTTCTCAAACAACCTTTTAAATCCTGACTGCATAGGCTGAAACTGTTTTCCCTGGAGTGAAGGAGGGTGAGGGGTGTCCTTATAGAGGTTTATAAAATTATGAAGGGCTCAAAAAGGGTAAATAATCACTGTCTTTTTCCCAGGGTAAAGGACTCTAAAACTAGAGGGCACAGGTTTAAGGTGAGAGGGTACAGATTTAACGGAGACATGAGGGGCAGGTTTTTCCCCACAGAGGGTCACGGTTATATGGAATGAGCTGCCAGAGGAGCTGATAGAGGCAGGTACAATTACAACGTTTAAAGGATGTATAAATAGGTACACAGATAGGAAAGGTTTAGAGGGATAAGGGCCAAATGCAGGCAAACAGGATTAGCATAGATCGGCATTTTGGTCAGCATGGACAATTTGGGCTGAAGGACTTGTTTCCTTGCTATACAACTATGACTCCAATTCAAAAGTGATTTGTGGTACAAATAGGGAACACCGATTATACAAAATGCTGGAGCCTATTTTAAAACTGGAATGTTTGATCTGTACAACATGTGTTTTATTCTAAGCCATCAAATCCTCAATATTTAACTATCTAGGTTAACGAGCAAATGAAGCATGGACAAACTTGTCCGGAATTTCTCAGAAAGCTTCAATGAAACCGCAGCATAATAGTGCTTCAATTATTTACAGAATTTATGCCCACATGTACCTCCCCAAGCACCCACAGTTCACATGAATCTTCTAGACTGGTTAACCTTCATACATGCCCATAGATACAGAAGCAGTACAGTCTGTAATCACCAAATAATATTAATAGGCTTCTGGAGTCTGATGACAAACTTCCTTGGAATTTTTCAATTTATTTTTTTTAAATGGAGATTCTGCATTACACTTAGGCCTAATTCAGTTAAGTGCACTTGAATTTGTTGCACTTTAATCCGAGTTCAGAAGGAGTAATTAGCTGAAATTAGTTTTTTTAAACGGACATTCATTTGTTCTACACAACACTGGAAGAGGAAGGAATAACAAGAGGCACTTCAACAGGAGGTGCCAGGTCAGAAAATTCTAAAACACTTGAATCACCTACAAAGCAACACTATGGCTAAATAATTCCTTGGAACTGTTTTCACGTTCCTAGTATTATGTGGTCAGAAGCAAAAGTCCCATTTACATTCATAAGTGAGGTTACTCAGCATTTATGCAAGACCAGAAAAACTCAATGGAAAATTCAAAAGCGAAGGTTTTTCTGGAAACAGTCTGGTACCTTTATAAGATATTCTGATAGTTCAATTTTTAAATATGTTAGCAACAACATTTTGGCACGATTTAGAGTGGTACCCAGGTGGACACCCTGTTATCTGTTCCAACCTCCCCCTCTCTGCAAATTAAACTCACTTGTTTTCTTACTTTTAGTTCTGATGAAGAGTCTATGACCCGAAATGCTGACAACTTGTTTCTCCACAGATGCCACTTGATGTGCTAAGTGCTTCGAGAATTTTCTGTTTATGTTGTCTTAAGACCTTTGACCTCAAAAGTACACTTATAGTGTTTTCCTCCAGCAACTCACAAAAATATGGAGTCTTTGTGGCAGCATCTATTAGCTCCCATTAACCACACAGGAAAAAAACTCAATAAGTAAAACAAGGTAAGTAAAATTCTCCCTCACAATGCTGTCATTCTAACTGCAGCAACAATTATACCAGTTAATCAATGGTTTCAATTGCTGGAAGACCTGAGTTTATCTGGCAAGTCAATTATTGCAAGGACCAAATCTCAGATCTCTGAACTTCCCTGTTAGTTTTGTGAATATGAGTAATTTACAAAAAGCAAAATACCTCACTTCAAGGAAATCTTATTTTAGAAGGATATACTTCTCATAAACCAGTCGGGCTCTTTCGATTTCCTTGTATCGGAGTTCAAAATTAATATAGGAGTGCCACGCTTGTTCGTCAGGTTGCCATTCCATCCAGCGTTCAAACACCTGTCTTGCTCCTGCAACGTTCCCTAGCATTTCCTCCATGTAGGTATATTTATACCTAGCAAAAGCAAACAGAATATAGTATGTGCATACAACAAATGTATACCATTCTGATTTATTCTAGGGACATACGTACACACAGTAATGAATTTTTAAATGACCCCTATTAATTAAAACTAGCACCACTGGGTGATTTCTGAGGTTGCAACCCAGTTCCAAAATGAGCCATGTCATTGTGTAAGTGAAGTTTGTGTAAATCAAGTTGAGAAAATACCACTCAGATCCAGACCCAGAGGCAGCTTCAAAGGATATCAGCACAGAGCAGAAAATGTCATTTGATAATTTTGATGGTAAAGGCTGTAGGTTGTAGGCAGGAAGATAAAGGAAGGGATTTCTATCTTTAAATTAGGAAAAGACCTCAAAAAACACGATTTCAATCTGTAAGGTAATTCCGAGCTGAAAAGAACTGATGTTTTTAGACTTTTACACCCCCCCAAACCCCCACCCCCCAAAAAATTAAACTGACAGAAACAGATGGGAATTCATTAATTGGTCATGGAAACATAAGCATTAGTATTGTCTTTAAATGCTCTTCAGTAGGGATTTTAAAGAACAAATATAATATTAATCAAATGCGACCAATATTATATTAATCCCAAATATACTTTGCATTCAAATACACATAATTAAAGGTGCAGCAAAGCATTGAAGTGGAAAATGGTTCAATTAATGAGCGTAATTGACTTCCACTGAATTTTTGAAGTGTTTAAACAATTAGAAAATAGAAGTAATTATATTAATAACAGCAGTTTTAACATAACAAAACATCCCAAGGTACTTCATAGGAGTCTTATTAAACAAAAATTAAGCAAGTCACATGATGTTAGGGCAGATGACCAAAGGTTTGGTCAAGGAGGTTGGTTATGGAGTATTTTCAGGATGGAGAGAAGGAGAGCTTTAGGAAGTTAATTTGGGCCACTTGTAGTGTTTGCTAATGGTGGAGTGATTAAACTCTGGGATAAATGAAGCCAGAAATGGTAGAGAACAGATATCTCAGAGGCTTGTACTACTAGAGAGAGTGAGAGAAAAAGGAGCTGCAGGACCACGGAGAAATCTAAAAGTGAAAAAGAGAATTTAAAAACAGAGTTGTTGTTTAATCAGAAGTAAATATAGGAAATAAGCACAGAAGTGAAAGGCAAACAAAACTTGATGAAAGTTAGGACAGTGGAGTTTTGGAGAGTAGAGAGTGGGAAGCCAGACAGGATTTCAATGGAATTGTGAAGTCTACAGGCAATAAAGGCGTACATGATGGTTCCATTAGCAGATGAAGTGATGAGTGAACATAGTGTCATGAAGAACATGAAGTGTATGACACTTCAGTGTCAAATGTTGTGAGCATGTCTGTAAATTCAGAAAACACTGATTCACAGACAATACTAAAACAAAAGTGCTTTAATCACAATTAGTCAATGAAACATTTATAGCAAATGAAGACCATGCCAACAATAATTCTACTCCAAGCTTGAGAACGTGCAGTAGGTTTTGAAATGAAATGAAAACCTAGAAAAATAAAAGATTGCTGACCATTAGTCAACTTACCAAAACTGATTGACCCTAGGCAGAATGGTAATTGCTCGATCCCAGATATTGCGGGCATGATTAATCTGTCTGTTCTTCATCTCCATTTCCGCATACTTCAACCACAGGGTGACATTTCTGTGATCGACATCTAATGCACGTTCGTAAATTGAACGTGCCCTTCAGTGGATACAAACAGATGTATGAAAACTAAAATAATGTACTCTGAAAACTATATTTCTGAATGAATTATATTCTATTTTCTTAAAGTGTTTACCGCTGTATTTCTTTTAGGCTCTCCTCCCATTGTGCATATTTGATCCAGTTGCTAATAACAGTTCGATTTTTCCGTATATTGTCTTCAAAAGTCTATTTCAAAACAGCAGCAAATTAAAAAATAGTATGCCACTTATGCTGCATAGGCAACAATCTTGATTTGTTACACTAGTACGATAAATGAAAAGGAAAGATTAACTTTTTCTGAACAATGTACTTACTTTTCTTTTTCTTAGCTTGTAGTCATTCAGTTCCTCCTCATCAGTGATCTTTTGAGTAGGTGGTGGTGGAAGGAGTTCAAGTTCCCTTTCTTTTGCTTCTCTCAACAGTTGTTCAGCTGTAATTTGTAATTCAGCAGGTGCTTTATTTTTCACCTGTGAATAAAAGTAAACTAAGTCAAATGTGGCTCTTTTTCTAAACAGATATACTTGATGCATTTGTCAAAACAAAATCAAATCTTTTTACTGCAATAACTGAGCTTAATGTTGAATCTATGACAGGGCATTATTTAGCTACCATCTTTATCTCTAATACAAATGGCATTTTTTAATGCATGCTCAAATTTTCATACCATTGGCCATATTTGAAAAATTGAGAACATAAAAGGAATTTATACAATGTAAACTAAATATAACTGTATTTAAAATGCCACCTTAAATTACAAAATCCGATACAGCAAAGAATGATGCAATGACGAAAAAAGAAACAGCAATTTATAAATGTTACTGAGAGTGTAGGAATAATGAATGCATAGTTTTTAAAATACAAGATTACATTACAACCTAACATTCCAATATTATTTATTCCAGCTATACTCTAAAGCTACAATGTCTGTTTTCTCTTCACTGATATCCAAAATTCCTCTATACTCTTTGCACCCATTGCATACAATCTACCTCGTCTTGCTTATCCCAATCGTCTTTGTGCTATTACAAAGAGAATCACTGAGAGTTGATAATGCAATGCTTCCCTGCAAAATCAGTGTTTTACATCGTGAGAAATAAATTGTAATGATTTTACTGGGAATTCCCTGCACAACTTCATTGCCTCTCTCTCTCTCTCTCTCTCCTTTTAGGATCTTTCTTAAACTTTTGATCATCTCTTCTAGTATCTCACAAGGTTTGGTGTAAAGTTTTGTTTGATAACAGTTCCATGAAGCCAAATGGGACAATGTTATATAAATGCTGTAGGTTACAGCACAAATAAATTGTTCAAGTTCTCAACCATAATACAGAAGCTGTGCAGTGCTTCAATTAGATCGCATCTGAAGTACTGCATGTAGTTCAATCACCGAGATGGGCTAAAGCAGCAAGCCAGAGGACACAGGATTGATCTTTTGGCCTTTTGAGAGATGCCACACCAGACACTTTATAGAGTTGTTCAAGATACTTAACAAGACAGAGACAGATATTTAACGAGTCAGCAATGCACATTTGTTTTCATATAAGAAACTTAAGCAGCAATTTTTAAATCTCTCTAAAGTTCAATTACAATAGTCACTGAATAATAAATTAGATCTTTTGATAGCTATTCACAATCCTGCATTCCCTTAAAAGTTATGTCATAGACATCAGAATGATACAAGAGACTACACAAGACAACTTGCTTTGCACTGGTAACCTCAAGGTTCCAGGTGTAACAAGTGACTTAGTTTACCACATACCAAGAGTGCTTCAATGACCATAGAACTGTTTAAGATGCCCTGATGTCAAAAAACGCACTGCAGAAATGCAAATCTCTCTTTTGATAGCTACATTACTGCAAATGTCAGAAATCCTCTGAGTCACAAAATGAAAATTTAAACAAAAATGTAAATATCTGGCCTTTTATTCCAAGACCAAACATCTACTACCACAGTCCTAGAAAAAAAAAGGTTCACGGCTGGATTTTCTGGAGAGTTCAACTGCATCCCACACAAGAATTATAGAATTATTTCAGCACAGGAAGTCATTCGGCCCTTCAAGTTAGTCCCATTCCCCGCTCCTCCTCAATGTTGCCCTGCAGTTTCTCTCTAAGTATTTACCAAATTCCTTTTTGAATTTGGTTCACCGCCCTTTCGGAAATATAAGTGAATAACAATCCTGACGCCTCCTTTGCCCACCGCCTTAAAGCTGCCCTTTTGGTTCTCGACCCTTCCGCCACTCGGAATTTACTGATCCGCCTGCACCTTTCACAAGCCCTGTCAAATCTGTTCACAACCTCGTCCGCTCTCTGGAGCACAGCCCCAGCTGCCCCGGTCTGTCCGGGTGACCCCAGTCCCAGCCCTGGCGTCCCTCCACTCGCACCCTCCACCACCACCCCAAGGCCTTGACATCTTGCCCGAGAGGCTCGGTTACCTTCGCCACTTTAGGTATCCGCTGCTTCCCGGCCGCTGTCGACGCCATGTCTCACTGTGATTGCGGCCCCCTCGCTGTCCGATTAAAGTTAATTAAAATAAAACCCTCCACAACACAATTATTCCACGGCCAAAGAGAAGCCTCCTGTAAACATTCCCAGCACACAGCCAGGCGGCACGTCGTCACCTCCGACCCGACGGCGCGCCCACGTGATGGTGACGCCGGTTGCTATGACATCGACGTTCGGCATCGCCAAACTGAGGGCTTGTTGCAGCAACGGGTGAAAGGCGGCGTTACCTTCTGCTGTTTTACTGTTCAAGTAACAGGTTTCAAAGGCTTGCAGTCGGTTAAGGTAACTTTTTAATATTTTCTGTGCAAGGAGAAATGAAATTATATGGAGGAAGGTGAGAATCACCCGTCAATTTGTATCTTTGGGCAATCTCATTTGTCAAAATGTTATACAATGTATTCCACCGAAAAAATATTTGTACAAATGAATTTTTTTTCAGCCTCCGGAGTTATAATATTATTGCCTATTGAAATATAATACATTTCAGTGTGTTTTCCACAAATAAAACTTTAAGGTTTTTTTTAACCATCAAAGTAGGATGTTGTTAAGCTTCTGAATTAGAATACATTACAGAGTTATTTTCCACCAGCAGAAAGTGGAGAAACATTTTTATTTCCAGCTTGTGGAATAATTGAAATAAAGTACATCACTGGGTTGTTTTGCATTAACAAAATGTATTGAAATAGATTCATTTTAATCTTCAACTATTAAGCACAGTAAACAATTTATCAATCCTGTTCCTTCTCCTCTGCCATCAAAATCTCCAGGCTTTTCTTGTTTGCTCCAAGATATACTTACACTAATTTCTGCGTAATATGCTGGCAGATTGTCTCAGGGAATTTCAGAATTGACAGAAAGCATGATATCCAGAACAGGCAAATAGATGTCTCTCAACAGAAGAAACAAGTTAAGGAACCACTGTGCAGAGGTTTTTTCTGTCTTTGTGATTGGAGATGCATTTTTTTAGATACAAACCAATTAACTGGCTTAAAAATGTTACAGAATTTTGCAAGTGAGATATGTGTGCAACTCATTATGTGTGTCTGAGACCACAGTAGGTAGCCAGGACAGAAAATGTAGGCTGTACACCCCACTGAAGCAAAGCCTTTTAGTATTTGACATTTTGACAATAACATATATACACATAAATGCAAAACAAATGTATGTGTAGTGAATGTAGTGTCATATTCATAAAGTGTGCTCAGAAGCTGTTTATAAAAGCAGCTCCCCTCTTTCTCTGCAACTTTAGTTTTGTTTTATTTCCATCTTTTTCCAGTTCTGATGAAAGATCATTGACTTGAAATGTTCACTCCGCTTTTCTTTCCTCAGATACTGCCTGACCTGCTGAGTATTACCAATGTTTTTTGCATTTATTTCCAACATCTGCAGCATATTGTTCCTGGAGCACCATTATCAGGATGTGCTGCATGATCGGGGACACACATGGTAGAAATGTGGTTTGAGTATAACAGGAAATTTTAGCTGTATGTTCATCTTTCCTCTCTCTACCACTTGGATTATCTCTCACCATTCCCATCTCCTGCACCCCTACCTTGCCCTCTCTTTCAAGATCCTAGTCTCTCCTCACTCCAAACTCCTAGCAAACAGCAATCAACTAACAAAAAGCAACTCCCAACATGCTCAAGGCCACAGGCTCCATTGCATTGCCATAACATCAGGTATGCATGGAGGAATCTGTTGGAGTGGTTTGAGGTTTGTGGTGAATATTCTTGCTACCCAGACATGGTGAGAACATCGCACATTTCAGCACTCACTCCCTGCACTGAGAGCTTACCAGTATCTGCTCCACTCTCAGTTTTGTGCACAAAGGACACAACATCTCATCTCAGATGTTCCCCATAACTGCAAAACTGAAGCAACATTTTAAAAGTCTAGAGAGAGATGGAGAAGCAGAGAAGTTTAGGCAGAGGGCTTGGGCAGCCAGTGGTTGGATGATGAAAACTGGGGATGGCCATGTGTTGGAAGGGTGCAGTAATCTTGGAGGGCATGAAGAGAAAGTGAGGAATGAGTCATTGAAGGTATCTGAAAATAGAAATGAGAATTTTAAAGGTAAGTTATTACAAGATCAGCAAGCACAGATGCATTAAATGAATGAGATGGTGCAAGTTGAAGATCCTGTTAAGGATTTTGGAAGCTTTCAAAATGAGTTATCTGGGAGTTACTGGAATACAAGGGTTTAAAAGGAATAATGGGATATTTACTAAGATTTTAGTAGCAGGTGATCTGAGGCAGGTTCAGAAGCATGCAATTTTATGTGGGACCTTGGTGTTGGAGGGGAAGTGGTGTTGGAAACTCATTTCATAAACAAGCTGCATAACAAGGCTATGAATAGTCTGGTTCAGACATAAACAGTGTCTGAGGCAAGGGATGGAGTTGGGAGCTAGACCAGAACTAGAGAAGCGAATACTTTCATCATGTATTGAAATATGACTACTTGTCATCCAGTAGAGATTTGAGGTAGTCCTAATAAGGGTCCAAAATGTACTTACCTTTTGTTGGTGGTCACACAGAGAGCTGCCGGACAGGTGCTCTTTGTGGGTCAGCTTGTCTCTGACTGATGTATCGGTGCATTGCACTGTGAAAGTCAGTGATGTTCTGGGGTCAGATATAGGGACACCTGCCTTCCTGGTCCATTACTAGACTCAGCACTGAATCCAAGTGTGGAATGAAAATCAACTAAGCTGAGGGGCTGGCAACACCTTGCATCCAGCCCCTCCACCTTCAACAGTCTTGGAAGATGTATGTCGCATTTGAATGGGGTCACTGGCCTTGTTTGAAAAGTCTAGGTAGGTATTTCTTTTATTTAACAGTCTTAATGCTTTTAATTAATTTATGCCACTTAAATGCATTCTTAAAAATTAATTATTTAAATCCTTTTAAACTGTTTTTAACTGATTGGCCATCAGAGATACTTAAAAGAAATCAGAGTTTGTCAAAAGGCTCAAGGGGCAGGGCCAGACAGTTTGCCTCCTGAATTCTAATCGCCACTTGCAGACTGCTCTGCTGCTGAAATGGTAATGGCAGCAATGCCTGCAGGATGCTTGGATGTGTGGGCCACAAAAAGTAAGTGCATCTCCAGCAATAGTGTGGGGATTGACTGCCAGGACTGAAGTAGTTAAGTGAGAAACCCTATTGTCATCACTGCAGGATAACTAGAAAATGGTAAAATATTCCACCCTGCTCATGTTGCCCATATGGAGTCAGTCAAATTGGCTGGTCATGGATGTCTAAAAAAAGTGAGAGCAAGCAAAAAATTTATGAAACCAGAAACATGGAGTTTTTTTTTACTTGAATCCATTAGAAATTTGTTGAAATTGCCTGCACAAGAATTTCAAAGCCATCCTGGCAATCTGGGAGTTGATTTGCGTTGGAAAGAAAACATAGCAGTTGAGTTTGTTCAAGTCATCTGCTGTTTCTTTAATAACCGCCTAAATATAATAACAATTCTGCACCTAATTTTAATTGAGATCTATTATACTTAATAGTTAAACATCTTGAAGAAATAGAACCTGATTTGGATATTTTAAATTATTTTGTGTCCAATTATCATAGACTTTCAATTCAGGTTTGAAGACATGTAACAAGAAAGATTGTTCAGGCTGCCTAACTGTACCTGAGACAAACTTGAGCAAATACCCTATAAATAGTGTAAATTCCATTAACTCATCTGTACATTCTTCTAGAGAGTAACGATGACATCTATATATGGTGCAAGTGGAGGAAGCATAACAATAAACGTAAGGCGATCGGAATCTCGAGATGCTCATCAGATACTGAAACTGTTCACCCCAAGTACAAACAACATGTTTGGAAGAATTAATGTCCTCTATCTGCTGTAAGTAAATGTAAGGAATATCCCCAGTATTTAAGGCCTATTGTCCAATTTCATTAACTAATATGTAACTTTTCCGAATAATTTAGTTGCAGTACTGCAAATAGGAGGGCAAGTTTGCCACCTGTTGGAAATAATTATGGTTCAAATCACTGCTCTGATTTTCATTTTATCCCTCTGCTAAGGTTCAAGGACTGCAACTGCAAACATATTTAATGAGATTAAATGTGATCCACCTATTTCATAAAGGAGCTGCTCTTTTTTGTACTATTCTTTATCTGAGGCAGAATTATTTATTTCAAAACGTACACAGAAATTGTGAGAAACACCCAATGAATGGCTCAAGTAGTATCTGCCAAGAGAAACACAGAGTTAATGTTTCATCAAAACTGTTTTACTCTTTATAAGCAGATAGATGGTTGGGGAAAATGAGGAGTTGTTGGAAGAAAGGAATAGAAAGTATGCTTTAGACTGGAGAACATGAGTGACTAAATGACAAAAGGGTTGATGCAGTGAGATAAAGATGCATTGGGTGTCAATAGTAATGAAGCAATAAAAAAAACAGAGGTATAAATGGCAACAGCAGAACCATTGCCAATTATCTTACAAAATGGTCTGAAATTTTGAACTCCGCTGAAGTGGGAAGGCTGTGAAATGCCTCATCATTAGCAGTTTCTTAAGCTTATTTTCAGTGTTATTGGAATAAGATGGGAGACCAAGAACAATGAGGTCAGAGCTGAAATGGTGAAGAAATAAGATAGCAAGTACCTGCTACTTGGGGATCATGGTGACTGAGGACTAAACAGATATTGAAATGCAGGTGAGAATGACTGGAATCATTGGTGTTGGGAAGAATGGAGGTGAAATAGCAAATGTTGCATCCCTTGCATTTCCAGGGGATATCGTGCATTGGGAAGTGGAGGAGGTGTGAAACTGGCATCTGTGTTTCCTGCATTGCCACATAAAATATGCATTTTAATGTATTGCATTAGCTGTAAAATGCTTCAGAATATGTTGAGGTCATGAAAATCAATAAATAAATGCAAAAATTTTTTTTTAATATTTCTGTATTGATTTCTTGCACTTTTAGTGAAAGAGCAAATCTTGCCGTGACTGTAGAAAATGAGAAGAATGAAGTTATAGCTCATGCAGCCTTCTTAGATTACCCAAATGTAGAGACTGTTGAACAAAACAACTGGGAACCTTGGCTGCATGTGTATGGTAATAGCTCAAAGTGCACGGTGAGTTCAAACCACAAATTGCTCAATATTTCAAAATGTTAATTATTACACCTAATGAACTGAAAAAAAAATGATTATGACATATATGCTTCCTGTTGATGTTTTCATTACTTACTGGTTAGCATAATGATCAAGTGAATTATGGATGTTGTTTTTTTTTATTTGTGTTGTTGATAGGATTTAAATGAAGTTTAATGATGAATATGTTAATATTTTAAGAAAAGTTTATTTGAATTGTAAATAATATCTGGAAAAAACAATACAATTTTTTTGTATATCTCTGGAGTATATTTTGGGCTAAATAACAATAGGATGAAGTATGTGGTTAATAAGATCATCATTAAGAGAATGATAGAATATTAAGAGGTACTGACTTAAATGTAATTTTTTAATGTCAAATAAATGGCAACAAGAGTAATGTTTCCCAGAACATATAGCTTTATCAAACTAAAGAAACCTAAAAACATTCCAATCAAAAACTCCAATATTATAATTTGGCCTAGAAACTTTTATTGTCTGCTTCAGTTATATTGTGCACTGTTCATTCAAATTTAAACGAATCAGGTTGCCTTCATCAGTCCAGGTCCAATATACACATATTGTGAAGTATTGTGTTCAGTTTTGGTTACCCTGTTGTGGGAAGGATGTGATTAAATTGGAAAAAGTGCAAAAAAGATTCACAAGGATGTTGCCAGAACTTGGGGGACTGAGTTATAGGGAGAGGTTAGACAGGCTGGGCCTTTACTCCTTTGAGTGTGGGAGACTGAGGGGTGATCTCATAGCGGTATATAAAATCATGATGGGAATAGATAGGGTGAGCTATCTTTTTTCCAGGGTTGGGGAATCATAAACTAGAGGCCAGGCCATAGTTTTAAGGTTAGAGGTGAAAGGTTTAATAAGAACCTGAGGGGCAACCTTTTACACAGCGGGTAGTAGATATATAGAACCAGCTGCCAGAAGAAGTGGTTGAGGCAGGTACATTACAGATACATTTAAGAAGTATGTGGACAGGTATATGATGACAAGAGTTTAGAGGGATATGGGCCAAGTGCCGGGAAATGAGATTAGCTGGAATGTACATCTTGGTTGGCATGGACACCTATGGGCCAAAGGGCCTTTTTCCGTGCTGTATGACTCTATAACTCTATGCATGTAATGGTCAGAACCATCAGAGGCCAAGGTGGTGTTAAAGGGTATCTACCACACAGTTTGATGCCCTATATGTGTAACTGAATGGTAGACTCTGTGGAGATTTGATGAGAATGTGGGGAGAATGGATATAGTTTGTCATTGGCTTTGCACCTATCAGTGGCTATATCGTAATCATATTACAGATGGTCCCTGTGTACATCCGCTTGGGAAAAGGAAATTTGCTCTGACAGAATTCACAAATCGCTACCCAAAAATATGGAATGAATTTAGTACAGACCTCAGATAGATGGATGACCATCGGAAGAAGTAAGAGCAGTAGGCAGTCAGTGCAGGGTTCCACTGTGGCCATTCCCCTCACTAACAGGTATACCTCTTTAGATACTATTGAGGGGGATGTTCTTTCAGGGGCTAGTAGCAGTAGTCAGGTCTCTGGCTCTGAGGCTCAGAGGGAAAGGGTGCAGTCAGACAGGGCGATATTGATAGAAGACTTGATAGTGAGAGGGACAGATATGAGATTTTGTGGCTGCAGAAGAGATGCCAGGATGGTGTGTTTCCTCCTGGGTGCTAGGGTCAAGGATGTCTCTGAGCTTTCTGTGCAGAAAATTCTCGAGGGGGAGGACGAACAGCCAGAGGTTTTTGTATATGTTAGTACAAACAACATAGGCAGAACAAGGGATGATATCCTGCAGAATAAGTATAGAGAGTTAGGTAAGAAATTAAAATGCAGGACCTCAAGTGTAGTGATCTCCCAATTACTCCTGGTGCCATGTGCTAGTGAGTCCAGGAACAGAAAGATAGGCCAGATGAGTGCATGGCTGAGGAGCTGGTGCAGGGGACAGGGATTCAGGTTCTTGTGGGCTCTCTTCTGGGGTAGAGGTGACCTGTACAAGAGGGATGGGTTACACTTGAGCTAGAGGGGGACAAATATCCTAGCGGGGAAATTTGCTTTTGCCACCAGGGAGGGTTTAAACTAGATTGGCGGGGGGGAGTCGGACTCGAGAGAGTGAAGTCAGTGAGAAGACGGGTACGTGCAGCAACCAAAGCGTGTAAGCCTAGCAATCAGGATAGCCATGTTTATAGCAAAAGCACAGATAGGACAACTGCTTTAAATTGCAGTTATTGCAATGCATATAGCTTAACAGGTAAGGCGGACGAACTGAGGGTGTGGATTGCCTCTAGAGACTGAGATATTTGTGGCCATAACAGAAACATTGCTGAGAGAAGGGCAGGACCGGCAGCTCAATGTTCCAGGATACCAATGCTTTAGGCATGACAGAGGAACAGGTTAGAGTGGAGGGGGTGTTGTCTTTTTGATAAGGGAGGACATAACAGCAGTGCCTAAGCATATTCTTGAGGGATCATCTAGCGAGGCCATTTGGGTAGAACTTAGAAATAAGAAGGGGATGGTCACCTTGGTAGGGTTATATTTATAGACCCTGCAATAGTCAGCAGGAACTTGAGGAGCAGATGTGTTGAGAAATTGCACGTAGTTGTAAGAATAGCAGGGTGGGAGATTTCACTTTTCCCAGTTTCGACTGGGCCACCCAGAATGCAAAGGGCCTGGGTGGGGTGGAATTTGTCCAGTGTATCCAAGGCAGTTTCCTCGCGCAGTAGATAGAGGGACCTACTCTGGAAGGAGCAATACTGGACCTCATCTTGGGGAACGAGGTGGGCCAAGCAACTGAAGTAGCAGTTGGAAAGCACTTTGGGTCCAGTGACCACAATTCGATTTAGTTTTAAAATAGTTATGGAAAATGATAGAACAGGTCCACAGGTTAAAGTCCTGAACTGGAGCAGGGCCAACTTTGAGGTCATTAGGCAGGATCTAGCTGGGGTCGACTGGGCGATTCTGTTTAAAGGCAAAGGAACAGTTGGCAAGTGGGAGGCTTTTAAAAGGGCCATAATACTGGAAAAATACTGGATAGAGGTATTTCAAACCTTTTCCGTGCTTTTTAAAATAAATTTTAAGCCAAATCCTTTAACTGTATTATTTGGGATTGTTGGAGAAAAAGATATAATTCTGGAGACTTCTGACTTATACATATTGGCCTTTATTTCTCTTATAGCCGGGAGGGCTGTATTGCTTAAATGGAAGGAAATCACTCCCCCCACCCATGCTCAATGGTTACGGGATGTTATGTCATATCTAAATTTAGAGAAGATCCATTGCTCTATTGCTGGATCTACTCTGAACTTGCAAATATTATGGGGACCTGTTTTGAACTACTTTCAAAACCACTGATTTGGTGCTTAAAGTACAGATATTGGCCAATACTATTATGTCTTTAGGGTGTTTTTTTTTTGTCTTTTTTTTACCAAACAGCTTCAGTTTTGGTAGTGGGGTTACTTTTTTATAATAAATTATTCCAATTTATTAATATTAATTAGTTATCATTTTTGTTTATTAATATGAAGTATTGTGACTTCAAGTGTAATTCAATACAATCTATTTTGTAACATTTTTTCCTTTGTTTCATGTACTTTGTATTTTTTTTATTTGGAATTAATAAAAATATTGAAAAAGAAAGAAAAGGGCCATATCAAGAGTCCGGGGCAGCATGTTCCTGTTAGGGTGAAGGGTAGACATACCAAGTTCAGGAACCTGGCTGATGAGAGGTATCGAGGCTCTGGTCAGGAAAAAGAAGGAAGCATACACCGCATATAGACAGCCGGGTACGAATAAATCCCTCAATGAATATAAAAAATTTAAGACCAGGCTTAAGAGGGAAATCAGGAGGGTAAAAAGAGGGTATGAGATGGATTTGGCAGGTAGGGTTAAAGATAATTCCAAAATGTTCTTCAGTTATATTAACAATAAAAGGGTGACTAGGGAGAGACTAGGTCCTCTTAAAGACCATCAGGACCGCCTATCTGTGGAGCTGCAGGAGATGATTTTAATGTCTATTTCTCTTCTGTATTTACTAAGGAGAATATCATGAATGGCAAAGAAATGAAGGTAATAACTGGTGAGGTCTTGGATCATATGCTTATTATGAGGAAGGAGGTATTTACAGCCTTGAAGCGCATTAAGGTGGGCAAATCCCCAGAGCCTGACCAAGTGCACCCCTGGACCTTGGGAGGCCAGGGAAGAAATTGCGGAGGCCCTCGTAGAGATATTTACTTCGTCATTAGCCACTAGGGAAGTTCCAGAAGACTGGAGGGTGGCTAATGTTGTTCCATTGTTCAAGAAGGGCAGCAAGGACAGGCCAGGGAACTACAGGCTGGTGAGCCTGACTTCACTTGTAGGGCAGTTACTGGAGGGAATTCTGAGAGACAAGATGTACCATCACTTGGATAGTCAAGGCCTGATCAGGAATAGTCAGCGTGGGAGGTCATGTCTGATGAATCTTTTGGAGTTTTTCAAAGATAGATAAAGGGAGGGCAGTGGATGTTGTCTATGTGGACTTTAGCAAGGCCTTTGACAAGGTCCCGCATGGCAGGCTGATCTGGAAGGTTAGGTCGCATGAGATTCAGGGGGAGCTAGTGAGGTGGATTCAGAACTGGCTTGATGATAGGAAGGAGAGGGTGATGGTTGAAGGTCGAAGGTCGATTCTCCGACTGGAGGCCTGTAACTAGTGGGATACCCCAGGGGTCAGTATTGGAACCTTGGCTATTCATTATGCATGTAAATGATTTGCATATGAATGTGCATGGCATGATTAGCAAATTTGCTGATGATACTAAATTAGGGGTCATTGATAGTGAAGCAGGTTACAATGAATTGCAAAGAGATCTTGATCAGTTAGGAAGATGGGCTGAGGAATGGCACATGGATTTCAACTTGCGTAAGTGTGGGGTGATGCATATTGGACATTCAAACCAGGGTAGGACTTGTACAGTGAATGGCAGGACACTGATGAGTGTTGTGGAACAGGGAGACCTGGGACTTCAAGTGCACAGGTTGCTGAAGGTGGCCATGCAAGTAGACAAGGTGGTGGTGAAGGCATTTAGCATGCTGGCCTTCAGTCAGGGCATCGAGTTTAGGAGTAGGGACATTATGTTGCAGTTATGTCATTGATGAGGCCGCACAGAGTATTTTGCACAGTTTTGGTCACCCTGTTATAGGAAAGACATTGTCAAGCTGGAAAGGGTGCAGAAGAGATTTACGAGGATGCTACCTGGACTAGAGGGCCTGAGTTATAGACAGAGGTTGGTTACGCTGGATCTTTATTCCTTGGAGCATAGGAGACCTCATAGAAATTTATAAAATCATGAGGGGTATGGATAAGGTGGACGGTCATAGTCTTTTCCCCAGGCATGGGGGGTCCAAAACTAGAGGGCACAGATACAAGATAAGAGGGGAGAGATTTAAAAGAGATCTGAGAGGTAACTTCTTTACACAGAGGCTAGTGAGTACCTGGAATGAGCTGCCAGAGGAAGTGGTCAAGGCAGATACAATTGCAATATTTAAGAGGCATTTAGATTGGTACATGGAGGGGAGGGGCTTGGAGGGTTATGGGCTGAACACAGGCAACTGGGATTAGCAGGGAGGATGCTGTGGTCGGCATGGACCAGTTGGTCCGAAGGGCCTATTTCTGTGCTGCATTACTCTATGACTCTAAAATTTTTCTCTCATGGAAGTTATGTGGAAAGAAAAAACAATTAAATAAACACAAGATTCATCTCTTTCTGACTTGCGTTTCTTGATGCATGCACAGAATGCATTATGGAAAATAGCAATACAAACTGGTTTCCAGGAATGCAAAAGTTCCACCCCCCAACCCCACCTGTGTAATGAGGGCTCACCTCTATTTGATTATTTAGGCAGAAATTTATCCTTCGTCACCTGCACTAAATGGACAACATTATCATTATGTATTTTTATTTTAGATAGAGTCAGACAATATAGAAAGAGCCCCTCCACTAATCATCAATTACCCATCTCCACTAATTCCACTTAACAGCACTTGGTTTGTAGCCCTCCATCCCTTGGCGATTCAAGTGTTCATCAAAATACTTCTTAAGTGTTGTGAGACTCTTGCTACCACCATCCTCCTCCTACAGTGCATTTCAGATTCCAACCACCTTCTGGATAAAAATGTTTTTCCTCAGATCTCCTCTGAACCTCTTATCGCTTGCCCTCTAGTTTTAGATTCCTCTGCTATGGGGAAAAGCTTTCCACTATCCACCCTGCCTATGCTGAAAGAGTGAATCAAACAAATGAGGAGATGGAGAAGTAGGAAAGATGTTGGTTATGGAACAGGAAAGGAAGTGGATTATCAAAATTATCTTTTCTTTCAGGTTCATCCTATCTTCATTTACTCTGTTCCCCTATTTCTTTTCCATTTTTATTTTGTTCCTCCTTTCCCTCAGTTACCTTTCCTTTTCCTTCCTTTCTATTGCACTCACCTTTTAGTCAGCTTTTCTCCATCCTTACCCTGTTTCCATTTACCCCTTCCCTCTTTTCTTTCTCTCACTCACACCCACATCCAATTGTCCACCTAGCCCGTCTATCTACATGACCATTAAATACAACGAATACTCAAATACTGTGTAGTCGGTAAACTGTGATTTTCATTTTAGTTTGTAAACAGACATTTTGATTTGGTGGGTTATGTAGCCAGACATGAACCAAGGAGTATGTTTAATTGGTCTCTTATACAAAATGGACCTGTTTGACTTGTGCAGAATGTGTATTTATTTCTAACTACAAAAAAATAGTCATCTGGTTTCTCCAAATTTATAAGTATTAGTAGGTTTAATTTTGAACACAGGAGAAATACGACAATGTAACCTTTTATACTGCTTTTAATTTTACTATAGCTGATTTATATTTGCATATAACTTATATTTTTAATATTTTGGCAGCCTATGAACACACTTTTTATGCATTTGTTTGTGGCCAAGCCAGACTTTGCAGCTGGTTGTGCTAGAGAGATTATCAGGTAGGTAGTATTTCTTAATTATAGTGTATCCCCTCCACTACATCGATACTCATAGATAATATATTAAAGAATTAAAAAAATAACGCAAAGGCCTTTACTTTGGGAGTTGTTGATCAAATATATCCATTTTCCTCATGGGTGGAGCAGGCAGTAGATGATTTGAAGAAAGTAATTTGAAGCAAGACAGATGTGGTTGCGTCAGAAGTGAAAGGCGTGAGTCGTATTTCAGATAAGGGTTGCGAGATAAAAAGCGAATGGAGCAATAATCAGTCTAGTCAAATTCATGTTATTATTTACAAAATTCTAACAAAATTATCCTTTGCTAGTCACCAATAACCTATAATTCTTAAGGACTCAATTAAATATTACCCTTGAATGGATAGCATGCAATTTTGTAATAGCGTGCAATAACCTTGCAGAAAAGAGATACAATTGGCAAATTTCATTCATGGTAGAGGTGAGAAAAAATTTCTTCACTCAGAGGATGGTGAATCTTTGGAATTTATTACCCAAGAGGTCTGTGGAGCCTCAGTCACTGAGTACATTTCAAGGCAGAGAATGACGGATTTTTACATATTAAGGGAATCAAGGGATATAGGGTTAGTGGGGGAAGGTGGTGCTAAGGGAAAAGATCAGGCATGACCTTATTGAATAATGGCATGAGCACAAGGGATCAAACGGTCTACCCATGTTTCTGTTCATTATTTTTTGATGTTCTTATTATGTCTTTAAAATTATAAAACAATTTGGATAAAGCAAGACTCAAAATGATCAATATAAATGAAAAAAAATCAAACTAGAAAGTCAGAGGGAAGATGCCATTGAGAAAGTGGAACTCTCCATGACTGTGATTAATTAAGGCAGTTAATATAATTGTACTTGAGGGGAAACTTGATGAACTTTTAAGAAAGAAGGACATAAAGTGTTATGCTGAGAAGAAGGACGGCGGGAGTGGAGCATAAACACCAGCACTGACAAGTTGGGATGAATAGGTAGCCAGAATCTATGAGATGTCACTCGGGTGCCAATGTGATTCCAGGTGAATTTTCAGTGTCCAGGGTAGCTCCACTTTAATAGTGGTGATGAGATTTGGCCAGCTTGGAAGCTGCTGTGAAGTCATAGAATCTTTAAAAAAAAGTCATACTGCTAGCAATGCATGTACCAGGCTTGGGCTTGGCCCTCTTCTTAAGCTGCAGCCTAATTCAGACGAGTAGAACTGCGCCAAGACGTACAGTAGCTGTTTCTTCTGAGTTTCCAGAAGGACTGGAGAGAAGGTGACCTGAAATCTTGATCTCTGCAAGGCATTAGGAGGGTACCACCAACAAAATAACACCTCTTACGATTTCTCCATTTGTTCTTTTAAATTCTGCTTTCGTATTTTTTTAAATTTTGCAGCGAGTTTACCCTCTGTGTGTGCATTTGTGAAGAATTTGAGATGAAGGATGGGCACATTGGGCAGCATCCTGTTATTTGAACTGATTTGTGTCCTATGTCAGTTTTAGTGTGCACAGGATTTATCAATGTTAGTATTGTGAAGCTTTTTTTGCCTTTAAATAAAAGTAATCCGACTACTTAATGGGCCAGATCATGCTCTATCCAGGCCACTCTTCACACTCAGCCAAATAGTATTTACTTTTTGCAGCTCTACTTCCAGGTTCTGGACATCTCCCAGGCTCTGCTGCTGCAGCCAACCCATGAATTGGCAACTATGCCTCAGCTGGTGGTCCCTGAGGCAACATTCCTGGACCACCCTTTGACAGGTCTTTACTGTCAAAACCATTTTCAACTGTTTTCAAATACCACTAATGATCAGAGGCGATTTAAAAAAAACAGTTGAAATAGATTTAAATTAACTTAAATAAACAAAATGATTAAAATAATAAATGTTCTTAAAGGTGCATTTAAGTTTTAGAAATTAATCAAAAACATTAAGAGTAAGTGAAACAAGGAAAGCAAACATGCCACTAATTGGAATCTACCTTTTCAATTAGTGTTGGCAACACCATTCAAATGCATGCGGTTCTTTATTAGCTAGCCACACAAAGTGCACCCAGCCCCTCAGCTCAGCATATCTGTGGTTCCCCTCTGGACTCGGTGCTGAATTTGACATTGCAGTTCACAGGCATGGAATTGGAAACAAGCTGACTATGCACTACAGGTAGCTAGTGCTTTTCCAAAAGACAGTCCTTTTTCTTTACTTATTTTCTGCCATGCTTATGACTAGTGTTCTGAAAAGTGGCTGTAGAAATTATGGTAATTATTTACCCTGAGTGTAAATGGCATTTGGTTCTCTGCTTCATGATGCAATGTCAAAATGTATAATTATAAAATATATTAATTTATTTCTACTCCTGCTTCAGGACTGTTTTTAATGCTGTCCAAGAACTACACTTCATAATTCTTTCTGTTGAAAAGAAAGTCAGCTTGGGTAAAACAATTTTCTAATGAATTTTCAAAAATCTCATTTGTTAAGTTCAATTCTGCTAAAGTTTCTTTTTTAAAGTGTATTTTTTTAATCCAATAACATTTTCTATCTTACTTCCACCTCAGATCCTGCAATATCGCTTCTGTTTGCACCCTTGCCACAATTTAAGAAGACGGATGGTGTGCAATATTCAGTCGCCATGTGTTACAGAAAGGATTATGTTCCAGTATTACATATTCGAAAAGCCAGGTAATGTGTCTTCTGATGGATATCCTCTCTCTCCATATCCTGTTGTAATTGCCATTTTTCCCAATGAAATAATTAACGATAATTGCATATTCAGATCTGCATATACTTTCTTGATGCTTTTTTAACAAATAAGGAACAAATTTGACCTTCATAATGGTTTTCATGTTCTAAGACAGTCCAGAGTAATTTAAACTCAAGTAATTGTTTTTGAAGTGTAGTCACTCTGTATAATTAGTCAAATATGGCAGCAGTTTGTGCACGTCAAGATCCGCCAAACAAGTGTGGAACGTAATGACTGACTTTTGTTCCTGTCATATTAATGGTGTGATAAATGTTGACTAGGACATTGAGAGAACTCTGAACCTTCTCAAATAATCCCATGGAATCTTTACTGAATAAGCAATGTGTGCATTCAAAGTATATTTGCACAAATATTTTACAAGAGTGTATATGCACATTTAGGTATTAAGAACTTTATGAAACTACTGTACAATTTGATTGCATTGCTCTTGTGGAAAAATTGTTTTGGAACATTCAAATAATGACTGCACTTGGAACATTTAAGTTGGGAGATATGGTTGAGACAGTTTCTTTGCTCACCATCTTTGGTTATTAGTTTAGCTTCAGTGGTGTGAGGGAAAACACCCCTACATGTTCATAATGGTCCTTATCTTTTTCTTTCTAATAGCAAGTTTGACGGTAGTGTTATGAACCCTCAAGAATAAAATCTAAATTGATTTATTAAGATAGCTTTGTAGGGAGCATGTATTTACATACATGTAAAAAAAATTGTGCTCTTCAGCTTGTCTGCTTATTGTGATTAGCAGTAGAGGGCACTAAATACTATCCTAAAGAATACCTTCCACAAGATTTGAATTCAATTGAAGATTAATTCGTGAAATTACATAGGGATGGAAAAAAGGTTGGAGCAAAATGATTTTACATTTACATTTTTTTAAGCCTGTCTCTGAATACGTTATGTTATTGCAGGATCAATTCACAAGCTATTCCTACTGTACATATTGTGTTTGCCTTTTACCCATAAGTTATTTATGATTTTTTTTTTAAAAACTAGCACATCTAAGCCTATGGCTGACATTGCACTTCACAGAAGGAATTATGCAAAATTTGGCAGCGGTTGCCCTTATGATAGTGGTTTCTGGTGCCATTCTGTGGTCTTGATCTTAAAGCTTAATGTTTAGGTCATACGTTTTTTCTGGGCTTGAGAGACTTCGTTGGTCAAAATCAGCCACTTGCAAAGTGGCCATTTCTAATCTTACAGCAGTGAACAGTTTATATTGAGTAAAAACAAACTGAGCTATTTGAAGGCTTGTTAAAACACTACCTGTGCAAGATGTACAGGTTAGGATAGGGCAGTAGGCGGTCATCAAGGGGATTAAATTCCAAGTGGAGGAGGTGAAGGCTGTCCTGCAACTGCAAATAAAGCCAAATATGAAATTTTTCAGTCTGACCTGCTAGAAACCCAAATTCCCCAGAAATTATTGAAGATGTCTTTAATTTTTACACTTTCCTTTACACAGCAAGAAGGCACTCATTCCTGCTTTGACTACTTGGCCTTTTAAGTGGAAGTGATTTGACTACAGCACAGCAAAGTGCAAGAGCAGCAGGATCCAGTATCAGAGGGGTAGCTAAACTGGTGTTCTTCAGCAAAGCTCATCACTATGTTACCACTCAGAACTCCTCAGAAAAAGCAGGGTTCTTTAAGGCTCATCTGTACAACCAGAAATATGAACCCTGACAATAGTGAAGATGATGCACCGAAGAGCAATATATTTTCCTTGGTCAAGCTAGTTATTGCTGTTGAACTGTATTTAAGGCTAAAAGAAATGGAAGAATGAAGCCCAAAAGTACATGACGTGACAAGCACATGCTAAACTGTTGAAATGAGGGAAATAATTCATGAGGTCTTCAAGCTATTATTATACAACTTTCCAAGATGCGTTAAATTAGCTCTGGTCATAATGGCACACAATCAGGCAAAGCATCCAGTGATTCCAAAGATTAACAGCAGATTAGGTTATTGAGATAACTGCAAAAACCGCTGGAGACAGTCTCACATCTTGCCCCCGTTATTATCTTGGGGCATTAACTTCTTCATGTCAGCCCATGCATGGTTCAAGTGAGGCAAAGACTCCAGTGACAAGTTGGTACAACTGGAAGAACATAGCACAAAACTATACATAATTGCAGTATGCTTGGAAGTGAAAAAGATTTTTTAACAGAGCTTGGCAGCAAAGCATTTCTGAGCTGAGCATCTCCTGGGAGCTGACTTGATGAATATCAAATTTCCTAGAAGAGCACACAATTAGTTATAATGGGGATTGGTTGAGATTTGGCCAATGGTAGATTTCTCATTTTCAGTTCTCAGCTCTCAGCCTGGCAGTTATATACCAATAGTTTTGGGTATGTTTGATGGCTGGAAGCATTAGAAAATCTCCAGAGTTTCTCAGATGACTTGCATGAATGAGTATATCATAGATGTTTTCTGGTAGACGCTATGGTATGATTGTGCCCCTGAAATGTCGAGCAAAATCCAATGTAAGTTCAAGTTGACAATATCACTGCTAAACATCAACCAAGCTGGACAAAGTGTGTAATCTGAACAGAAAGCACAGACAAAAGCCAGATTTTCATTGTCCATAGTTGCTTCTGCCTACTCCTGGACTACTGCAACTTGGCACAGACAGGATTCTCTGTGGGCTCTTCCACTGTTTCTGCTGATCACATGATTTCAGTGTTTACTGACATTCAGAAATGCCGAAAAGACATTTAAATAATTGATAAACAATTACTGAAAAATTACTTAAAATGTGGTTATGTTTTACCAATCAACTTGACCTGCATTTAACTATTTACTGAACATTAATGACCCCATTCAAATGCACTAAATGCACCAGCTAAATCTGGCATACTGGTGAGGTCCAGAGATGGGCAGTGTGCAGGTACAGAAGGAATGTGCTACGCGTTCACTGTACTACCTTGACAGAAATTCTCCACAGAAACATCAGCCAGCTGTCAGCACAATCTGAACTAATATCATGACATTCCTCCATGAAAATTTTGCTCTGCTGTTTGTAGAATCTACAGGATACCTTACAGCAACTCAACAAGCTTACTTAAATTGTACTTTCTTCTCTGATTTTTATCTGGGACATGCCCTCTTCTCATTTCTGTCATCAGGGAGGAGGTACAGGAGCCTGAAGACCCACACTCAATTATTCAAAAACAGCTTCTTCCGCTCCACCAACAGATGGCTGAATGGTCCATGAACACTACCTTGTTATTCCCTTTTCTTGCACTATTTATTTATTTTTGTAATTTATTATAATTTTATGTCTTTGCACTGTACTGCTGCCACAAAATAACAAATTTCATGTCATATAAGTCAGTGATAATAAATCTGATTCTGATCGAGGAGGAGGATAGGAGCGGCAATAGCAAGGAGAGACCATCATCTCCTGATGGACATATACAGTATAGCAGCTTTATCATTGTTGGCTGGGTAATAATCTGGAATTAACAAACTTTATAGTTCAAGTAGAATGACTTGCCACCTTCTTTCCATAGGAACCAGAGATGAGCGGAAAATGTAAGATTGCTTTCATCATCCATTTTCTGAGAATAAGTAAGAATAATCTATTCTTTTGATTTTAGTGGCCAATAGGAATTTAACTGATATCTGCTATTAGAGTTATGGATTTGTACGGCATAAAAATGGACCCTTTGGCCCATCACAGCCATGATGACCTTTTCGCCCAGTAACACTAATCCCAATTGCCCATATTTGATCCATATCCTTCTTTGCCTTGCCTATTTAAGTGCCCATCTAAACTTCTCTTATACATAGTGATGGTGATTGTACCACCCACTAAGAAGGTGGTGAGTCATCTACTTGAACTATATATAAGGTTTGTTATAATTTTGCTCCCATAGAGATGTCAGTTGCAAATTCCAGACTTTTATCCAGCCAACAATGAAGATACGGAACTCACCTCCTCTAGCAGTGAGTTCCTGATATATGAGAGAGATCTTTATTAGTCACATTTACATCGAAATACATCTTTTGCGCAGAGTGTTCTGGGGGCAGCCTGCAAGTGTCGCCACGCTTCCGGCGCCAACATAGCATGCCCACAACTTCCTAACCCATACGTCTTTGGAATGTGGGAGGAAACCGGAGCACCAGGAGGAAACCCACACAGACACAGGGAGGACGTACAAACTCCTTACATCAACAACTCTCTGTGCAAAAAATTCCCCTCAAATCCCCTTTAAAAGCTCCTTCCTTTCACCTTAAACCTAAGCTGTTGTTTGTTATGTTTGCTTTGTTTTTGATTCTGACTACATACCTTATCTATGCCTCATAATTTTATACCCCTCTTTTAGCTCGTCCTTCAGCCTTCTTCATTTCAAGTTGTCTAATTTTACAAGTGTGACACTGAAGTAAATCATAAGGAGCCAAATTAGTAGGGGAAAGGACATGCTGGATCGTTGTAGAATCAAGGCAGATTTTCGGAGCTTAATAAATAAAGATACATATCTAGATTAGTGAAAACTGCAAGTTCTCCAGGGATGCACCATGGTTTTAGCATTTTGTTCCAAGTGTGCCGATTTCCATTGTAGTGCCAGCTATTGCATTTGTGGCTCTGCTAGGTTTTCCCCACTTTGGCTTGAAATATTAGCAGCAAAGTTGTGATGCATAGTGGCAACTTTTTCATTGCCATTGGGGCTGATTCATTTCCAATTTAAATTGCAAATCATAAGCCCACATTTTCAGCATGATTCAAGCCACTTGGCAAATTGGATGATGCTTTATTACTTGCATCAGACAAATACCAAAAAAGTGCAAAATGAACAAGTAGTAATATTTAAAAGTGTAGTGCTGATTTGAATCCGCCTTACCAAGTTGAGCAGGTTAATTACACAGGAAATATGCATTTCGCAGCAGGAGGAAGAACCATTACTTAACCACCTTTCCAACTCTGTCCCACCCCCCCCAACACACTAGATATATTTTTTCTCTCTCGCTCGCTCTCATTTCCTCAGTGGCTTGCAGGGTGATCCTCAGATTTATTGAGTGATTGTATAGTATAGTTTTTGGTAGTATAGTTTTTGATAACATCTTCACTGAGGTGGGATTTAATAATGTTTTGACTATACATCTAAAATCTTTAGAATGTCTGTGTCATTACAACCACTTTCTTGGTATTTCATCTGGCATTCACCCTGAGTGCAACCTCCACTCACTGTTACTTCAGTATGGACACAAAGCAGAGTGGTCCAGTTTCATTTATGCTTCACCATAAGTTCATTCAATCTCCTGTAAACTGGGCATCTATTTTCACTGATGGCATTCAACAGTGAGCACTTTACTTTTAAGATGTGAAGGCATGGTTTCCATTGCTAGCTTTGACTGGCGCTAGGCTGTCATGAAATTGAACCCCATGGATCTATACTAAAGCAATAAATAGCAGAAGTTTTGCGGTCTAAATAATGAAGTGGGAGAATTAATGTCATGTATGAACTACTCTGATTAAAAAACATTGTTGATCGAATGTCACCTTAACTGATATTTTCTAGCAGTCTTTGTCTTCCACTGAGTCTTATCCATAAAACAATTGAACCTTATTTCCTCAAGCCCCTAACCTCAGAAAATTCAAAGAGGATAATTTAATGGAGCCAAAGAATTATTGCAAATAGACTGGTCATATAACAAATAAGGCCTTCTATCCATATTTTCTCATATGGTAGATTTCAAACTAAAGGGGCAATTGATGACAGGGTAGCCATTTTAATGTTTAAATGGTGACAAACTTGTATTTCCACTGCATCTTTAAAAATATTTTAATAATGATTTTTTTCCAACTCATCTTGCTGCTGTTATTCTGTCCAATTTCGAATAGGATATTGGAAAATCAAGACCCTGTGCTCTGCAAAGAATCAATAATGAGATAATTTTCTTTGCAATGTATGTAAAATCTATGGTTTATGGTTTAAGACTTTGTACATTATGATGCAAATACCATTTATAAAAAGGATTGAGTCATTTCTGAACTGAGATCTTTGGTTCACCAGGATAGAGGATCATGATGATATCACTCCTATCTTCAATGAAATGACTGACACACTGAGAACCACTTATGGTGAATACTTCCTTGCAGAATTAATAGAAGCTCAAGATGAAATGAATCATGCTGCTGTCTGTGAGGTCAGTATTTTGCCTTTCAAATGGATTTTTTTTGTCTTTTTTATCATGCTCGTAAACACCTTATCAAGTTAGGTTAAATTGTCTGTGTGTTTCTAATTTCATTCTGCATTTGGATATGTTTACATTACATAACAAACATTGAAACGAGCTATAGAAAAAGTGCCGGCACAAGAGACTACAGATGCTAGAATCTGAACGAAAAAGTAATTTGCTGGAGGAATTCAGCAGATTGAGCAGCATTGATGGGGTTGTGGGGGGGGGGGGGGGGAAGGGGGGAATGGAAAAATTGTCAGTGTTTTGGGTCGAAACCCTGCATCAGGACCACAGATGCCCTAGATGGGCTGAGTTCCTCCAGCAGGTTGTTTGTGCTATAGAAAATGCATTGGTACCTCCAATGGATAAAATGAAGAATTTTAAATTGTATTGTGTTGGAAAGGTAATAATAAATAATTAAGTTCAAGAGCAGGCAATATACAAAACAAGTAGAAAACATTATATATTATTTGCTCCTCACAAGGTGACTTTTAAAGTCTTTGTGGTTGCAATGTTGGAGCTTCCAATTTTTCTTTTTTTTATTCATTTACTTGATATAAGACGTATGTCTCTTGGCCACCTGTAATCCCGCAAGTGGATGGTGAAAAGACACCACCTTAAACTGCTGAAGTCAATGCAGTAAAGGTCCTCCTTCGGTGCATTTGGTTAGGGAGACCAATATTTTGATCTACGACTTTGGAAGATGGGTGATATATTTTCAAATCAGGATTATGTGTAACTTCAAGTGGGATTTGCCAGGATTGGTGTTCTCATGACTCTGCTGTTTTAAACTTTCCAGCTGTGCATTTGGGAACTGTTGTCAGAAAAGTTTTGGCATATTTCTCCACTGCAATTTGTAGATACTGCATGCACAGTGAACTGGTGGTGAAGTGAGTGAGTGTTTAGGATGATGGATTGGGTCCTAATCATGCACTACTTTGTCAAGGATGGTGTTAAGCTTCTTGAATGTTGATTGAGCTGTATTCGTCCAGGTAAATAGAGTATTCTGTTGAATCCTTGACTAAACCAAATTCGATTTCATTAGGAATTAATTGCAATGTGGCTAAGTTTAGTAAGAAAAAAAAATATACAGTCCAAATGTGAGAACGTAAGAAACAGAAGTGGGAGTAGGCTGCTGTAGATTCAATAAAATCATGGTTGAATTTTTACTTCATTATCCCTTTCCTGCACTAATCAATGTCCCTTGATTCTCTAAATATCTAGGAATCTTTTGGTCTCTGCCTCGACCATGTTCAATGATTGTGCCTCCACAGTCCTGTTGAATATAAGACTTCAAACTTTCACTATTTTTAGGCTCTAGCCCTAAGTTCTAACCCCTGCTGAGGGAAACTTCAGAATCAGAATCAGGTTTATTATTACTGAGATATGTTGTGAAATTTGTTGTTTTGCAGCAGCAGTACAGTGCAAGACATAAAAATTACTAAAGGTTACAAAAAAATAAATAAATAGTACAGAAGAGAAAAAATGAGGTAGTGTTCATCCCCACGTCTTGCTTTTCAAGTCTCCTAAGAATTTTGTATGTCTCATGAAATCACCTCTTATTCTTCTAAATTGTACACAGTATAGGCCTGTCTACTCATCTCTCCTCATATGACAAACCCAGCATCCCAAGAGTCAATCTGGTGAATCTTTTTATGCTAGGGAGATTCGCACAGAGCCATAATTTAAATTGAAAATTCTGCATTATGTACTGCATATTTATTGATACATATACACATATTGAGACCTATGTTGCCAGGGCTACCTAAGGCATATTCAAAAACATTGTGCGATTCTTCACTGTTAAATATTGCCATGGTAGCATCTGTTTAAACCCATAGGATGAGAGGAACATTGTTGGATATTTACCTAAGCAATTTACCTTTCACAAATATATTGGAAATAGCTACAATATGGTTTCTTTCTTAGTACCTGCAAAGGAACCAATGATTCAATCATGTTTCATGTGGCATGCAGGTAAACAACACGGCAGTGGGTTTCATAAGTGTGTGCAGTGAAGTAAACGTTGAATTACTGAACAACTGCTTTGATTTGCGCCCATTTCACGGTCTTCGAAAAAGTCCTCTTGAGAAAGTGAAGGCACCACCTCCAAGAACAGCAGAGGCACCAGGTATGAAGTATCCCTTTGTCCCAGAATCTCTGAGCAGTCATAAACCTGTCTTCACTGGAGGATCAAAATCCTTGTATTGGGCCCGAATATAAAGATTTGTCTCTGTCCAGGGAAGAATTTATAGTGGAGCAGACTAAAGACCCTGAACTTACTGAATTGAGAGAAAAAGCACTCTTAAGGGATGAGATTGAGAAAGTGCCAATGGGATATTATGTCAAAAATGGAGTGTTAATGAGGAAATGGAGACCTCCTCATGTCCCTGCTAATGAGGAATAGGAAGTTATTCACCAGGTTGTGGTTCCTAAAGTTTATAGGAATGAGATTTTAAACCTGGCCCATAGTATGCCTTTAGGTGGTCATTTTGGTGTGAATAAAACTGTAAGAAAGATTTTGAAACAATTCTATTGGCCTGGTTTGAGGAAGGATGTGGTGATGTTTTGTCAAACTTGTCACATATGTCAGATGGTAGGTAAACCGAATCAAAGTCCCCCTGTGGCTCCTTTGAAGCCTATTCCTGCTTTTGGTGAACCCTTTTCAAAGGTGATTCTGGACTGTGTCGGCCCATTGCCAAAGTCTGAAGCTGAGAATCAGTATTTGTTAACCATCATGTGTGCAGCTACTAGATTTCCAGAGGCAACACCACTCAGAAATATTAAGGCCAAGACTGTGTCAAAGGCTGTTTTAAATTTTTTTTTACTTTGGTTGGTTTGCCGAAAGAAATCCAATCTGATCAGGGGAGTAATTTTATGTCTGGTTTATTTCAACAAGTAGTCTATGAGCTGGGAGCAAAGCAGATTGTATCATCTGCATATCACCCAGAATCTCAGGGAGCTCTGGAGAGATTTCATTCTACTCTCAAAAATATGCTGAAGACTTATTGCTTTGAAAACACAAAGGATTGGGATGAAGGAGTTCATTTACTTTTGTTTGCAGTGAGAGAGTCAATACAGGAGTCCTTAGGATTCAGTCCTTTTGAACTTGTATTTGGACATCGGGTCAGAGGACCTTTAACCCATTGTTCCCTTAACAATTCTAATGAGGAGGTGCATTTGAGTTTGTTGGACTATGTTCAGAAATTTAAAACATGGCTGGAAAGAGTTTGTCAGCTGGCGAGAGAGAATTTGAAAACCAGCCAAATGAGAATGGTGACATGTTTTGATAAACGTGCTTGGCCAAGGTCATTTACGGAAGGGCAAAAGGTGTAAGTATTTTTCCCTAGTCAAAATAACCCACTGGAAGCTCGTTTTAGCGGGCTATATATTGTTGAATCAAAATCAAATAATTTGGACTATGTAATCAAAACACCTGATGGACGCAAGAAAAAACAACTCTGTCATGTAAACATGCTTAAACCTTATTATGAGAGGAGTCCAGTTGTGACCATGGTGGATAATGTGGATGTTGTTCCGAGGATATCTGGAATTGATATTAGGGAAGGCCAATTTAGACCAAATATTGTTTCATCGAAACTGAGAAACCAAAACATCCTGGAGAACCTTGAAACAAAGTTGGATCATTTACAAGTTTCGCAAAAACAACAGATGAGACAATTAATTTTAAAATTTAAAAATTTGTTCCCGGATGTTCCAAACAGAACATTGATAATTAATCTTGACGGTGGGGATGTAAAACCAATCAAACAACACCCGTATCGAATGAATGTGGAAAAGAGTGAACTTGTTAACCAAGAGATTGAATATATGTTAGAGAATGATATTATTAGATGTTCCACTTCAAATTGGAGTTCGCCCTGTGTTATTGTGCCTAAGCCAGATGGAACTATTAGATTTTGCACAGATTATAGAAAAGTGAATGCTGTAACGAAGTCAGATGTTTACCTTATCCCTAGTGTGGATGATTGCATAGACAGAGTGGGAAAGGCTAAATTTCTTACAAAGATTGACCTATTAAAAGGGTATTGGTGTGTTCCATTAACAGGTAGAGGAAGGGAGATTTCGGCCTTTGTAACCCCTTGTGGATTGTATGAATACAATGTTTTGCCATTTGGAATGAAAAATGCTCCGGCAACATTTCAAAGAATGATTAATTTGGTGATTCATGGGTTAAAACATACAGATGCCTACATTGACGACTTAGTGACAGGGAATGATACATGGGAAGATCACACCTCTGCGTTAGAAAGGTTGTTTGAAAAGCCAACGTTACAGTTAACTTGGCTAAAAGTGAGTTTGGCCATGCCACTGTGATGTATCTTGATTATGTTGTAGGTCAAGGCAAGTTAGCTCCTGTTCAGGCAAAAGTTCAAGCAATATCTGAGTTCCCCGTTCCCACAGGTATGAGGACTGTTAGAAGATTTCTGGGAATGGTTGGATATTATCGCAAATTTTGTAAAAATTTTGCTGATATTTCTCTTCCCCTAACTAATCTTCTGAAGAAGGGAGTGAAGTTTGTTTGGTCAGATCCTTGTCAAGAAGCATTTGAGAAGCTGAAAGCCATTTTATGCTACCATCCTGTGCTCAAATCACCTGATTTTGAAAAGCCATTTTCATTAGCAGTAGATGCCAGTGATGAAGCTGCAGGAGCTGTGTTGTTGCAGAAGGGTACCGTGATGATATTGACCATCCTGTAGCTTACTTTTCAAAGAACTTTAATAAGCATCAAAAGAATTATTCCACCATAGAGAAAGAATTACTGTCACTTGTTTTAGCTTTGCAGCATTTTGGTGCATATGTTTGCACTGCTCAGAAACCACTGACTGTATACAGATCATAACCCATTGGTGTTCCTGAGCTGAGTGAAAAACAAGAACAGAAGCTTGTTAAACTGGAGTTTAATTTTGCAAGGGTTTGATCTCATGATAAATCATATTAAAGGCAAAGAAAATATAATTGCTGATTGCCTTTCCCAATGTTAAATAGGAAAAATGTATCTTTACTAATCTGATAGTTTGTAATTGTGTAGAATGATAATTATTAACACATTACCAACTGTATGCACGGTTAAAAATTTTGCTCTTGTAGATCAAAAAAATTTTTTAGGTGGGAGGTGTTACAGATTAGGTTACTATTTGGTGAATGTCCCTTTAAGACATAGCACTGTAGTGTGTGTGTGGGGCGCGATTACGACAACAACAGGAGATAAGGACGTGCTGACATTTTGGAGCAGACAGAGAAGAGAGAGAGGGAGAGGGGCACCCTGCCTGCTGGTCTCTGTATCAATGGATGAAAAACAATAACTGTGTCTTTCAGTACAATCCACATATGGATTTTTGGAATAATCCACTGGAGTCCACTTTGTCATTAACCTGTAGAAGGAAACAGGTATTTCTATGGACGGCCACGATTCGAATGCCCTTTGGGGTGGCAGATACTTCGGAACAAAGCAATGGAGACCTTTGGAGACTGAGGTGTCATATGGGTTACATTGTGGAACATTTGGAGTTCATAATTTCTCTCTCTTTTCTCTCTACATCTTCTCTTCGGTCAACAGTGGTTTTGCAGAAGTCTTTGCTCACGTTTCACCTTATGGCTTGCTGAACTGAACTTTGAGAACTGTTCCTGGACTTGGAGTTTGGGAATTTGCCACACACACACACTTCAGGTTTAGTTTTGGGGTTAATGTTTAAGATCTAACATTTTTACTTCTAACATTCTAACATT
Source organism: Pristis pectinata (assembly GCF_009764475.1). Taxonomy (NCBI): domain Eukaryota; kingdom Metazoa; phylum Chordata; class Chondrichthyes; order Rhinopristiformes; family Pristidae; genus Pristis; species Pristis pectinata. Next base: position 81,794,361 of record NC_067407.1, read on the forward strand.
TTTATTTTTCATATTATCATAAGTATTTATTAATAAAATAGTTTCTAACACTTATACATGACTTGGTGTGTTTCTTTTGTTGCTGGTACATAACAAAATTGGGGGCTCATCCAGGATAGAATCCCAATATTGACGAGGGTGGTCTGAAATAGACCTCACGACTGGTGCGAGAGGTCCCGGGTTCAAATCCCAGATGACCCCCCAATTTTGTTACGTACCAGCAACAGAAGAAACACACCAGGTCATGTATAAGTTTTAGAAACTATCTTATTAATAACCACTTATGATAATAAGAAAAATAAAAATGTTAGAAGTAAAAATGGTAGATCTTAAACATTAACCCCAAAACTAAACCTGAAGTGTGTGTGTGTGGCAAATTCCCAAACTCCAAGTCCAGGAATAGTTCTCAAAGTTCAGTTCAGCAAGCCATAAGGTGAAACGTGAGCAAAGACTTCTGCAAAACCACCGTTGACCGAAGAGAAGATGTAGAGAGAAAATAGAGAGAAATTATGAAATCCAAATGTTCCACAATGGAACCCATACGACACCTCAGTCTCCGAAGGTCTCCATTGCTTTGTTCCGAAGTATCTGCCACCCCGAAAGGCATTCAAATCGTGGCCGTCCACAGAAATACCTGTTTCCTTCTACAGGTTAATGACAAAGTGGACTCCAGTGGATTATTCCAAAAATCCATACGTGGATTGTACTGAAAGACACAGTTATTGTTTTTCATCCATTGATACAGAGACCAGCAGGCAGGGTGCCCCTCTCCCTCTCTCCCTTCTCTAACTGTCTGCTCCAAAACGTCAGCACATCCTTATCTCCTGTTGTTGTCGTAATCTCTCTCACACACTCACTCACACACACACACACACACACACACACACACACACTACTGTGCTATGTCTTAAAGGGACATTCACCAAATAGTAACCTAATCTGTAACACAATATATTTTTTTATTGCCTATTCCAAATATCAAAATATTAACTGTAGTCCAAAGTGATGATTGAAATATTGGAAACCTTGTCACTTTCATTTTTATAGTTCTGTGGTAGAAATAGGAAGATATGTCAGATGAATATATACTGGGCATACCTTTAAGGTGAGAGAGGAAAGATTTAAGAGGAAATTGAGGGGCAACTTTTTTTACACAAAGGATGGTACCTATGTGGAATCAGCTGCCAGAGGAAATGGTTGAGGCAGGTACAATGACAACTTTTAAAAGATAGTTGGATAGATACGTGGATTGGAAAGGTTTAGAAAGTTATGGGCCAAATGCTGGCAAATGGGATTAGCTTGGATGGGGCATCTTGGTCAGCATGGACCATTTGGGCCATAGGACCTGTTTCTGTGCTGTATGACTCTATAGAGAGATGGTGTACTGGAGGAGGGATTCAAAATCATGGGACATTGGCACTAATACAAACTAGACAGGTTACATCTTGACAGGACTAGGACCAGTGTCCTCCACAGGTGCTTGCTTGTGGGGGTCGGAGTGTTTAAATTAAAATGGGAGGCAGAGGAAGGGGAAAGAAGAGAAATGAAAGGCAGAAAATGATATGTGGAATGTCATTTAGAACGAAGATCAGGAGAAATTTCTTCACCCAAAGTGTGGTGATCTTATGGAATTCTCTACCACAGAAGGCTGTGGAGGCCCAGTCACTTAATACATTCAAGAAGGAGACAGATTTATTTTTTAATGTTAGAACGAGAATTATGCTGAAGTTGATAAGCAATTAATATGTGGGGCAGGCCCAGAGGGATGAATGGCCTACTCCTGCTCCTATTTTCAATGTTTCCATTTTAAAAAAAATTGCATTAAAAATAATTTAAAACAAAATGCCCAGGCTTCAAAAGTAACAAACCAAGTAAATCCTTTAAGGATGTAATCTGAAGGTTTTACACAGCGTAATCTGTGTTTTCTCACCACAAGTTTATGACTAATGGGGTGCTGCAGGTATCAGTGCTTGTGACGTTACCCAGCAGAGGGCCCTAATACAGTCAGCTATAGGTACAGTATTCCTGTTCTCTAAATTGTTGCAAAGTAGAAAATCCTTAATGCTCAGCAGGCCAGGTAGCATTTGTGGAGAGGGTATCGGGCTTAACATTTTGGGATCATGAGCTCCTGTCTGAACTAGAAGGTAGGGATTTAATAACTAAACAGTGGAGATGAAGGGGAGGAAAAAACTGAAGGGAAAGTCTGTGATGGGGTGTAGGGCAGGAGTGATTAACACAAATGGAGCAAGGCAAATGTGAATGATTATCGGTCAACTGTACCTATAAGAGCAGTATCCTTACCATTTCCTGTTTATGAAAATGGAAAAATGGGTAAAATCTAACGATATTTATTGTTGAGCCTGGCAAATTATAATATACATAATTGAAAGATGAGGTGCCTTTCCTTAATCTAATGTTGAGTGTCGTTGGCACAGTGTAGGAGTCCAAAGAAATGAGGGGCATAGTGGGAATAAGGTAGAGGATTCGTCTGACAAATAATCAGAAACCCATGGTCTTTGGAAAAGCACTAGTTGCTTAGGAAGAGTGTTTTACTGCCCTAGACCTGGGAAAGGGAGATGATGAAGGTGATTTCATCTCCTTTAATGGCACACAGTCACGGGAAGGGGACTAGATGTTATAAGTGATGTATGACTAAACGAGGGAGTGGCGAAGGCAATGTTTACTTCAGAATTACATAAATAGAATGGGAGAAAATGTCTGATGTTGACATTGCACTGTAGATGGTAGATACAAGAGAGAATGATCCTTTGAATGTGGCAACTGGTAGAGTAAAAGTAGGTGAAGCAGGATCAATCATCCTGGAAAGAGGGGGTAGGGCTGAACTCAGAGGGTAGAAATACAGAAAGTTGGACAGATACAGGCTTGTAGTTTTGAAGACTGTAAATCTGGGGAGTACATAGGAAATTTCCAGAGGAGATGAGTAATTGACTTGGATATGATGGCACAGTGCTAACAATTGAGGTGACACACATGGAAGATGTTAATTTCAGTTTTTCTTTGCCCAAAATTACTATTACAAGAACTTGCCTTTACATAATACCTTTTAAAGCTTTATAATATCTGAAAATGCTTCATGGGATCATAACCAGACAGAGAAACTGGCATCAAGCAAAAGAAGGAGAAATTAGGTTTGATGGTCAAAAACTTGACCATATTTTAAAGGAGATGAAGAATGGGAAGCAGAAGAAACATCTGAAGGCCATTCAGCCTCTAGTAGACAATGTGGCAGAGAACTGAATGCAACTTGCTAGCAGTTTTGTTTACCTTCAACATTTATTATGTGGAACTGAGGAGGCTTAGAAGGGATGGAAGCTAAAATGCTATGTAGGCATAAACCAGGGCTATTTGGTTGTAAAGAGACAAATATATATATATATATAAATATATTGTATATTACATTGTTCTGACTCACTGTGGTTAATTGAAAAATTTCTACTTTTCTATTGACAGTAAAGGAAACCACTTCACCTTCACATTCTGAAGGTAATGCAGATGGAAAGGTATGTTACTTTAAATAAAGCGAATTAAGATATCAAAAAAATCCCTGAACCAGGAATATAGCTTCAAGAATGGAAATCTTTGGGCTCCACTAAAGTTAAATTTCTCTACCCATGCAAATGAAATGAATTGTGACCTAGTATTATTAATGTTCTGTTCTGCCACAACAGTGATAGTTGGATAAGATCAAGGGATGTACAGTCAATATTTTTCTAAATTTTAAGAAATTGTCACCAGATTTATGCATTTCTGTTGAACAGATATGCTATTTGAGTTATTTTAAATTGGGTTCTTAGTTTTGTTGTTTTCAGCTGTTTTAACCTTCTCCTTCGACATGAGCATACCTCCAGTATACATATGTTTTTGTAGGACTTCTGGTTTTGTAGGATTCCTGTAACCGCAAAACAGCTTCACATTTCTAGTAGTTGTCCTTAAAAGACTTTTAACAATGGGCAACACCTACTGAGAATAATGTATTGTTAAAAAAACAGGCAATTCCATCATAACTATACATGATTTGTCATACCTTACCTTTTCTTGCTGCAGAACAAAGAGACCGGCCAGGATGAAACTGCCAGAGTACCAGACAGTAATGTTGGAAACCAAGTAACTGAAGAAGCAGAGAACAGCCAAGTGGTTGCCCACAGTTCAACAGATGTAGAAAATGTTTTTTGCATACAGTTGTTCTGCATGGATGAGAAATATGAAACAAGGCAAGTTTCAGGACCATCTAAATTGTAATACAGTTGAAAACACTAATTTGTGGATTTAAAATAGAAAAATGAAAAAAACAAGTTTCAAGAAGTGGAGTGAGACAATTTTAACTACAAAAGGCAAAGCAGAGGAAAGGGCAGGGTGGAGGGGAGACACAAGGTGCCAGAATCAGGACCAATTGAAGTCAAAGGGATATAAAGTTACAGATTTTTGCATTGGTATGGTGACATGAAGCCAAGGTTGTTTAAGAATGAGGATTTTAAAATTGTCCTTCTAGAAATCAGATCATGAAGGATTTAACAAAAACCATAAAGTAAAAACACCATGGATAAATGATGCCTTTCCAAAGAACACTACAAATTTGATCACTTGTCTCAGATGGCCACTGATTTTAGTTATTCTTGTGTGTAGCTACTTGCTATTATTGATTGGCTGAAAGTAACCATGACCACAAGCGGTAAATATTATGTGTACCTTCTGTGTTCACAGGTCTCAGGACTTTTTGCCCTATATATTTAATCTCTACCCAGTAAGTGAGTCTTGTATCATTTTAATTTATGGTATTACAAAGCCGATATTGTATGATATAAAGGACAATATGTAGGCCAGCAGCTTGTAAACCATTGTTTTGAATAATTTTTGTTGTGTAAGACCATAAGAATGAATCTCAATTGTAAACAAGAGATATTGGAAATACTCAGTAGGTCTGGCAGCATTTGTGGAGCAAGAAACAGAATTAATGTTTTGGATTGATGACCTTTCAACAGAAAAGATAATAGTGCTTTGTTGAATAACTTCATGCCTTGTCTGGAATCTGTTTTGTAGAAAATAAATTTAGTGCATCGTGAGTGAATTATTGGGAAAGCTTATAGGTTGGCTTTGGATTGTAAATTTCTAACTCCATTGAGAAAGTAGTATGTAGTCAATTCCAAGAGTTTGTCTATAAATATTGTATTGTTTAATATAGGTATAAATTGACATGTCCCACTGTTGCACCAGTAAACTGTATTTCATAGGTTCCATATGGATGACTTAAATACAATAAATGCAAGGTGGACAATTATTCAACATTAACTGCAACCTAGAAGTTTGCAGTAATATTAGGATCATGCATCTATTTGGATATTAGATGGACAATTTCATGTAGGCTGTCCATTTGTCTTATTTCCCTAGTTGTTTCCTTCACATCATTAACCCCATTAGACAAATTCCCACAGCCGTAGCCCCTGCAAAAAATAATAATTTTTGTTTTAATTTAGTTGCATGGACATATGGAGTGCCTAAATTTTACTCCCAGAGTTCATAATGTCCATTGAATCTTTCAGTATGTTAGAATTTTTAAAATAGATATTAATTTGTGTTTTTTTTCTCCTGCAACAAATGACTACAGGACAGAGACTTTTGTGTTATCACTGTACCTCATGTGGTCCCTGAGTTTCCCCTGCTAAAGGATTTTGTCCGTGTTGTGCCTTACAGCGAGACCACAGTACCCCATGAGCTGTATGTCACTCATCGTAAAGGTTTGCTAAAGTAAGAAATATTTAAAACATGTTTGCTATACTAATTAACTTTATCAATATGTGGGAAAATATGCTCTTGGTGTGTAAAAATGGAAAATGTTGGAAACACTCGGCAGGCCAGACTGCATCTGTGGAATAAAAAATGTAGTTAATGTTTTAGGTCAAAGAGCCTTTGTCAGAACTGGGAAAGAGATAGAATGAGTGAGCTTTCAGTTACAAGAAGGTGGGGGAGGGAGGAATGGGCCAAAGGGAATATCTCTGATAGGGTGAGACCAGGGTTTCAGTGGTCAAAAGCTGTTGATAAAGTCTGGTGTATAGGTTAATAAGAGATCACAAGCAAAAGGGCAGCAATCATTCCAGTGCCCAAGAAGAGCAGGGTGAGCTGCTTCAACAACTATTGCTTGGTAGCGCTCACATCTACTGTGATGAAGTGCTTCAAGAGGTTGGTTGTGGCTAGAAATAACTCCTGCCTGAGCAAGGACCTAGACCCACTGCAATTCGCCTACCGCCACAGCGGGTCTACAGCAGACACAAACTCACTGGCTCTCCATCTGTTTTGGAGCACCTAGACAACCGCAAGACATATGTCAGGCTACTGTTTATCAATTACAGCTTGGCCTTCAACACCATCATTCCCTCAGCACTAATAACCAAGCTTCAAGACCTGGGCCTCTGTACCTCCATCTGCGACTAGATCCTTGACTTCCTTATAGGGAGACCACAGTCAGTGCAGATCGGCAATAACATCTCCTCCTCACTGTCAACACAGGCATACCTCGAGGATGCGTGCTAGCCCACTGCTCTACTCTCTCTACACTCATGACTGTGTGGCTAAGCACAGCTCAAACACCATCTATGAATTCGCTGATGACATGACTGTTGTTGGTAGAATCTCAGATGGCGATGAGGGGGCATACAGGAGTGAGATGGATCAGTTGGTTGAGTGGTGTTGCAACAACAATCTCACACTCAGCATCAGCAAGACCAAGGAACTGATTGTGGACTTCAGGACAGGAAAGTCAGAAGAACACACACAAAATGAGACAAGATATCCTTATTAGTCACATGTACATCGAAACACACAGTGAAATACATCTTTTGTGTAGAATGTTCTGGGGGTAGCCCCAAGTGTCGCCACGCTTCCAGCACTAACATAGCATGCCCACAACTTCTTAACCCGTACGTCTTTTGGAATGTGGGAGTAAACCGGAGCACCTGGAGGAGACCCACGCAGACACGGGGAGAATGTACAAACTCCTCACAGACAGTAGCTGGAATTGAACCCGGGTCGCTGGCGCTGTAACAGCGTTACGCTAACCGCTACACTACTGTGCCTGCACCAGTCTTCATTGAGGGGGCAGCGGTGGAAAGGGTGAGCAACTTCAAGTTCCTGGGTGTCAACATCTCAGAGGATCTATCCTTGGCCCAACACATTGATGCAATCACAAAGAAGGCATGCCAGTGGCTCTATTTTGTTTGGAGTTTGAGGAGATTTGGTATGTCACCAAAGACTTACAAATTTCTATTGATGTATGGTGGAGAGCATTTTGACTGGTTGCATCACAGCCTGGTATGGAGCTTCCAATGCACAGGATCGCAAGAGGCTGCAGAGGGTTATTAACTCAGCCAGCTCCATCAGGGACACAGCCCTCCCCACCATCAAGGACATCTGCAAGAGGTGGTGCCTGAAGAAGGTGGCATCTATCATTAAGGATCCTCACCATCCAGGACATGCCTTCTTCTCATTACTACCATCAGGGAGGAGGTACATGAGCCTGAAGACCCAAACTCAATGATTCAGGAACAGCTTCTTTTCTTCCACCATCAGATTTCTGAACAACCTATGAATCCATGAACACTACCTCTATTATTCCTTCTTTTTTGTACTATTTATTTATTTTTGTAATTTATCAATTTTTATGTCTTTGCACTGTACTGCTGCTGCAAAACAAATTTCACATTTATCAGTGATAATAATTCTGATTCTGAAGGGAACAGCAGTTAACAGTTCCACTTACATCCATTTGTTCATGAATGTTACTATAATAACATATTAATGTGCTGAAGCCAATGGAATCTTTAACACTATGAAGCAAATTTTTACCTGTCCTTCTTGCTTCTCCTAGATTGTGAAACAAGGGATTTGTCTAACAGTACACTACTTCATCTCCAATTTTCATAATTTCCATTGACGCTCTGTAAAAGGCAGTGATGGAAATACCTTCACCAGACATTAACTGAGGATGACAAACACTTTGATGCAATTTAGAGAGAATGTTTAGATTTCTAGCATTTGTTCCTAAGGTTTTCCGTGACTAATCCTATGGCTATGCAGATTTAAAATGACGTGAAACAATGTTAAAATACTTACTATTCTTACGTACAGTTTTCAATCATTTTTAAAATTCCCATCGCTTCTGTGCCTGACATGGTGGTGCTAGTAGGTTCATGTTATATTTTTGTGATCTCTTGTCTCCTTTGATCAAGGAATTTAATAGTGGGGTGTATTTTCTAAGGCTTTGGATACAACTAAATAATGAGCTGAGCAAAATGACCGAAAAAGAAACTAACTTCCTCCAACAAAATATCATTAGATGAATATTATTTCCTGCCATAAGTTATTGCAAATTCTATCCATGTTATTAGACCAATATTGCAACCTGGAGTGCCATTTCTGATGTTTATTGTGATTCTGCTGTCTGAACCTAACAACCATAAATCAATTTATTGAATAGTAGCAGAAGGATGATTAAATTTGACATGAGGTTTCAGTAAGATAATAACAATGCTCCTGGGTTAGTGTTAATAAATGTCATGGGACTCAAACTCTTCACAGCAGTACTTAAAAAATCTTGCAAATTCAATGAAATGCTCTTAGCTGAGAAGAACAACAGTCTTTTATTAAATTTGCCAGTATACCAGTATAATGAGAAAAGAATGAAAATGTTAACATCTTGAGTTATATCTCTTTCTTTTCCTTTGGTATGATGCTGATACAAAGGAAGATTAAATGTTATTCCAAACAATTAAATTAAACCATCAGTTAAGAACAGATCAGAGGTTTTTTTGTGGTCTCAAATAACTTGGAGGTGTGATTTGTCCATTTTAAATAAATGATTGACAACCTGATGTGAGAAGTGCAAAACCCATGCACTAATGTAAGCAATAGATGACCCAATGCTCAATATTGCATATTTTTAGTAGGCAAGTGAACACTTCATTTTTACTCAGGCGGTGAGTGACTCAGCCACATTTAAAATGGTATCAACAGATGAGCCATGAATCTTAAATTTTTCACATTTCCTCGGTGCAGAGAAACAAAAACAGCAGTGATTCTATTCTAGTACCCAGGTGTATAGTGTCCTACTGAGTCCATGCTGAACATCAAGCATTACACTAATCGTGTAGTAATCCTATTTTATTCTCTCCACACTCCCATCAACTCCTCCCAGATTTTACCACTCACCTACACACTAGGGTCAATTTTTACAACGGCCAATTAACCCACCAAACCCACATATGTAGCTTTGGGATGTCGGAAAAAGCTGGAGCACCTGGAGGAAGCCCACATGGTCACAGAGTCAGTGCTGGATGTCATGATTGAACCCGAGTTGCTGGAATTCTGAAGCAGTAGCTCTACCAGTTGTGTCACTATGCTGTCTAATAAGCTACACATTATTTAAACTTCCATTTATGTAGTGCTTTTAATGTTGAATAATGTGGCAAGGGACCTTCCATGAACATTATCAAACAGAAATTGGCACCAAGGTGCATTAGGACCTATTAGAGCACATGACCAACCAGAGATAAATAATAAAATCTTAGGGATTTTTATGATGATAATTTGGATAAAGTTACATCTGTCACAATGCAAATGTCCTTGCTTCCCAAAACACCTTATTCGACATAGGTTATGTTAAAGCAATTTATTTTGTTGCTCTACCCTTCCATGGTAGAACTTCAGTATTTAGTTGCAAGTGATTTTTTTTTCACCCTTCCTCTATCCTTTCTAATTTTTTTTTCCTCAGTTTCATGTATGATTATAGATTATTTTCTTTTCCATCTTCCTTTTCTTTGGGATTTGTAATTCTTCATGAAGCTGCCTTTGCTGTTGCACAAACCAGCTCCTACCTACTTCTCATTATATTTCTTCTCCTGTTGATTCATTGATGCTGAGTTCCTGAACAGGTAGTCACTCATCATTAGCCAAGTGCTTCTGACTACAGTGCCTTGGTGCATTATCAAATTTGCCTTACAAATATGCCACTTAGATCTTGGCAGGAACATCAGTCATCCTTGGCAAGACCAAACAAACCTTATCAACAGCAAAAAAAAAAGGTTATCTCTGGAATTTTATTTAATGGCTTAAACTGCACAAAATTCATGAAAAAAGTTATAGTTTTTGATTTTTTAAAAAAATTTTTGACTTCTGCTTCAGTTATACATTCTCTCTTCTCCCCCCCTCCCATCAGGCAGAAGATACAAAAGCCTGACAGCATGTACCACCAGGCTCAAGGACAGCTTCTATCCCAATGTTCTAAGACTATTGAACGATCCCCTAGTAAGATAAAATGGACTCTTGACCTCACAATCCACCTCATTACGACCTTGCACCTTATTATCAACCTGCACTGCACTTTCTCTGTAATCGTAACACTTTATTCTGCATTCTGTTATTGTTTTACCTTGTACTACCTCAATGCACTGTTGTAATGAATTGATCTGTATGAATAGTATGCAAGACAAGTTTTTCACTGTAGCTCGCTACATGTCACACTGATAAACCCACGTATAACTTAAAAACCTGACAAAGAATGTGGATTGGCAATTGAAATTTTTAGTGGGGCAAGTAGCTTTTACGGTTTAACAGCAACTTGGTAGTGTTTCTTTTGGAAATCTGTTAGCTGAAGGAAGATGAGGACATTAAATGTCTTTACAACACTGTATATGCAATAAGAGGAACATAAATGTTTCTCCCTAGAGTCTCCATACAACCAACACCTCTCCAAATAAAGACCTCCTCAAGTTTCTTGCACTGTACATTTAAAATTTGCTTCTGCTCTCCAGAAAGACCAGCCCAACAAGCCAGAATCGTAGATTGAACCTACCTGCTTCCATCATTTACACTGTAGTCTTCTGAACCTCTATGCAGACTCTCTAAAGTTCCTTGTCAGTTTAACATACTTGCTTTTCAAAGTTATTCCTCCAGCAATGTTTTACTTGCAATTTTATTGCATTATTAATCTAAATTGTTACTTTTAATTTCTTGTGAGTCCATGGCCTCAACGTTAGCCACCCCAAGGTAGATGGAAGAAGGCTAAATGGAGCGTGATTAAAGAAAACTGGCAAAAACATCAAAAGGACATCCCATTGCATGTTACCTTTTTATAGTAGTAGATACCATTGGCATGAAATGGAGCTCATATAGTTCATATATTTAAATCAGATTCCCACTAGGGAGCCCAGTTTAAATGTCACGGTTGCTTACAAGTGATCAGGAAAGCTGAGAGTTAAAGGGTATTGGGATTTGCCAGCTCTGCAAATTAAGTGACTCTTCCAACATTTTCTGTGAGAAGGGAGGATTATGAGTGCTCACTCCTGTATCTTAAGTAAACTTTCAGTCTAACTTTTGCCAATCAAAGCTTCACTCCTTCTAGCCATAATGTCCTCTTTCTTCCTCCCACCATTATGCCCCATCTATATCTCATGTAATGTTAGATTCAGTAGGCCCTTTTCCTTTCCTTATCAAGGTTCTTTTTTTGTCCCCTTCGCACCCTCTCAACTTCTTTGTAAATATCAGGGACTCTTTCTGAAGATCAGTTGTATAACATTTTTATTCCTTTTTTAGAAGTTTCCTCTCAGTAATTTAATCAGTCAACAATTTCTACTTCCCAGATCCTTTGTGGTACGACCTGCAACATGTGATGACACCAAAAGGATTGAACTTCTTGTCCGAAGTCTTGAACAGCAACACAGTATTTTAGCTGATGTAACTACATATAATCAGAGCCGCAGGGATGATGTGAGTATTTGATCAATTTGGGTTTTATTGTTAAAAGCATAACATTGTTTAATTTGTAAATTATTAACATTTAATACTACTATCTGACATGTAAAGAAAAGGAAGCAATCTATTTGTGAAATATAGTTGTGGTTGTTACCTTTTTTAAATTGACGATTGCTTCAGTCAATTTCAGGTCTGAGGCATCAAGCACATAGACTCCCCATTACATTCCAAAGAAAGCAACATCAGTAAAGTAACCTCCTGAATCACAGTTTGCTTCCTCACACACCCATCGTGCTAAATGGAAGTTGCGATAGTTCTGTCGGTAATAATTGTTTGCAATCCTTGAACATTTTAGTGAAAGAGACCAGTTCCTGTAGATCAATTAATAATGTTACAGCATTTAGTATCAAATTTATCTCCTGTGGATTTTCTTACAAGCATTTAGATTGTTAGCCATTTATTTGCTGATAATAATTAATTCCAGAAATATTGTATGCAGGCTTAGGAAAATTGAGGGCCAGGTTAATCCTCCCACATTGTTCTTGATGTAGGCAGCTTGCTGACTACATGTTGCTTGCTTGTTGTATAATTGTTCATGCAGCCAGTATTAACTGTGAGGTTCATTGGCTACATATCTCAGCAGTGGTACTGAAATTCACTCAGTATCCTAAGTGACTAGATCTACTTGGGCAAATCTGTACAACTTATAGACCATCCACATCTTTTAATAAGGAGATGCACTGTGGCTCCAAGAAATGATTTTCTTTTCAAAAATTAATCTGGGCTTTCACTTAAAGAGCAGTGATACCACACGGAAGGCTTCAAGTTTGTCTGATGCTGTGCTGGTAGCCTCAATGGAGAAGGTGCAGAGAAGGATAAATGCAAGGGCCCAGAGGGGTAGAAGCCTCTAGACAAACTTTGAGGAGAGTCGGAGATATGGTCCTCAGTGCCAGTAGTGAGGACCCAATGATTGGATGCAGTGCTGCAGGAAGTTCAGTGACCATTCATGAGTAGTCAAATACATCCTCAGATTACATATTCCAAAGACTACACTAGTTGCTTTAGACTCTATTCTATGTACCACATACCAATCACTCTACAACCTGATAACTCTTGGTTCCCTTATGCACCAAAAATCTATCAAAACCTTAAATATTCAATGATTTAATCTTCACAACTCCCTGGAATGAACTCCAAAGATTCACAAATCCCTGAGAGAGAATCTTTCATCTCTGTTTTGAATTGGCAGCTTATTTTTCTAATATAATGTCCCCTAGTTTTAAAACTCCCACAACAGTAAATGTTCTCTCAGCACCTATCCTGCCAAGCCCCTCTGAATCTTAAATGTTTCAATAATATCATTTCTCATTCTTCTAAACCAATGACATAACCTCAGATTGCTCAACCTTTCCTCGTCAGACGATCTGTTCATCCTGAGGATCAACCTTCTCTGAACTTCCTCAAATTTAAGTATATCCCTCAAAACTGTAGTCAGTACTCCAAGTCTGGACTCATCAATTCCATGTACAATTATGGGAAAACTTCACTACTTTTATAATCTATTCTTTTTGCTATAGTAGTGAACATTCCATTTGCCATCCTAATTACTTGCTGTACCTACACGCCGTCTTTCTCTGTTCCTTGTACAAAGATATCCAAATCCCTCTGTGGAATAGCATTTGGTAATCTTATGCCATTCAAACAATATTCTACTGTCACAAACCAGCAACAAAAGAAACACACTGAGCATGATTCAGTGTTAAAAACTATTTTATTAATCACTACTTATGATAATACGTAAAATAAAAGTAAAAATGTTAGTATGTTAGAATTCAAAAATGTTAAACCTCGAACGTTAACCCCAAAACTAAACTCTTCGTGTGTGTGTGTGTGACAAAGTCCCAAACTCCCAGTTCCGGAATGGTTCTTAAAGTTCAGTTCCGCAAGCCATAAGGTGAAACATGAGCAAGGGCTTCTTCAACAACCACCGTTGTCTGAAGATAAGATGTAGATGTAGAAAAACATAGAGAGAGTACATACGAAATCCAAATGTTCCACGATGGAACCCAAACGACACTTCAGTGTTTACTCGGTAGTGACTTCCTCACCCCGAAAAGCATCCGAACCGTGGTCGTCCACACACAAATACCTGTTTCCTTCTACAGGTCAGCAACAAAGTGAACTCTACCGGATTACTTCCAACTTCCATACATGGATTTCAGTGGCAAACACAGTTATTGTTTCTCATCCATCGATAGAGAAAAACAAGCAGGCTGGTGTCTCTCTCCCTTCTCTCTCTCTCTCTTCTTCTTCTTCTGACTTCTTCAACAACGTCATTACGTCCTTTATCTTCTATTGACGTAAGCACGCCCCACACACACATACACACACACTCTCTATCTTAAAGGGACTTTCACTGAGTCCGTAACACCTCCCACCTAAAAAAAAAATTTTCCCAAGAAAATTTTAACCGCGCATAGAGTTAGTAATGTTAATAATTATCATGCTACACAACTACAGACTATCAGATTAGTACAGATACATGTTTCCCATTTAACATCGGGAAAGACAATCAGCAATCACATTATCTTTGCCTTTAATGTGAGTTATCATGAGATCAAACTCTTGCAAAATTAAACTCCAGTTTAACAGCCTTCTGTTCTTGTTTTTGACTCGGCTCAGAAACACCAATGGGTTATGATCTGTATACACAGTCAATGGTTTCTGAGCGGTGCAAACATATACACTGAAATGTTGCAAGGCTAAAACAAGTGACAGTAATTCTTTCTCTATGGTGGAATAATTCTTTTGATGCTCATTAAATTTCTTTGAAAAGTAAGCTACAGGATGGTCAATATCATCAAGGTCACCCTTCTGCAACAACACAGCTCCTGCAGCTTCATCACTGGCATCTACTGCTAATGAAAATGGCTTTTCAAAGTCAGGTGTTCTGAGCACAGGATGGTAGCATAAAATGGCTTTCAGCTTCTCAAATGCTTCTTGACAAGAATCTGTCCAAACAAACTTTACTCCCTTCTTCTGAAGATTAGTTAGGGGAAGAGCAATATCAGCAAAATTTTTACAAAATTTTCGATAATATCCAACCATTCCCAAAAATCTTCTAACAGTCCTCATACCTGTGGGAATAGGGAACTCAGATATTGCTTGAACTTTTGCCTGAACAGGAGCTTGCTTGCCTTGACCTACAACATAACCAAGATACGTCACAGTGGCATGGCCAAATTCACTTTTAGCCAAGTTAACTGTAAGGTTAGCCTTGGAAAGTCTTTCAAACAACCTTTCTAACGCAGAGATGTGATCCTCCCATGTATCATTCCCAGTCACTAAGTCGTCAATGTAGGCATCTGTATGTTTTAACCCATGAATCACTGAATTAATCATTCTTTGAAATGTTGCCGGAGCATTTTTCATTCCAAATGGCAAAACATTGTATTCATACAATCCAGAAGGGGTTACAAAGGCTGAAATCTCCCTTCCTCTATCTGTTAATGGAACACACCAGTACCCTTTTAATAGGTCAATCTTTGTAAGGAATTTTGCCTTTCCCACTCTGTCTATGCAATCATCCACCCTAGGAATAGGGTAAGCATCTGACTTTGTTACAGCATTCACTTTCCTGTAATCTGTGCAAAATCTAACAGTTCCATCAGGTTTAGGTACAATAACACAGGGCGAACTCCAATTTGAAGTAGAATGTCTAATAATATCATTTTCCAACATGTATTTTATTTCCTGATCAACAAGTTTACTTTTTTCCACATTCATTCGATATGGGTGTTGTTTGATTGGTTTTGCATCCCCAACATCAACATCATGGGTAATTATCGATGTTCTGTTTGGAACATCTGGGAACAGATTTTTTAATTTTAAAATTAATTCTCTCATCTGTTGTTTTTGTGAAACTTGTAAATGGTCCAACTTCGTTTCAAGGTTCTCCATGATATTTTGGTTTTTTAGTTTTGATGGAACAATATTTGGTCTAAATTGGCCTTCCTCAACATCAACATCAGGCATTCTAGAAACAACCTTTACACCGTCCACCAAGGCCACCACTGAATCCCTCTCATAATAAGGTTTTAGCATGTTTACATGACAGAGTTGTGTTTTCTTGCGTCTATCTGGTGTTTTGATTATATATGTTAGATCAGTCACTCGAGATTCAATTACATAGGGTCCAGAAAAACGAGCTTGCAAGGGATTATTTTGGCTAGGGAAAAATACCAACACCTTTTGCCCCACTGCGAATGTCCTAGGCCGAGCACGTCTATCAAAATATGTCTTCATTCTTATCTGGCTTGTTTTCAGATTCTCTCTCGCTAGCTGGCAGACTCTCTCCAACCGAGTTTTAAATTTTTGGACATAGTCCAACAGACTCAAGTGAACTTCCTCATTAACCCATTGCTCTCTTAACAACTCCAAAGGTCCTCTCACCCTATGTCCAAATACAAGCTCAAACGGACTAAATCCGATTGACTCCTGGATCGATTCTCTAACGGCAAACAAAAGTAAATGGATACCTTCGTCCCAATCCTTGGTGTTTTCAAAGCAATAAGTCTTTAGCATATTTTTGAGAGTAGAATGAAATCTCTCCAGAGCTCCTTGAGATTCTGGGTGATATGCAGATGATACAATCTGCTTTGCTCCCAGCTCATAGACTATTTGTTGAAAAATTTTTGACATAAAATTACTACCTTGATCAGATTGGATTTCTTTTGGCAAACCAAACAAGGTAAAAAATTTTACAAGAGCCTTTGACACCGTCTTGGCCTTAATATTTCTAAGGGGTATTGCCTCTGGAAATCTAGAAGTGGCACACATGATGGTTAACAGATACTGATTTCCAGTCTTAGACTTTGGTAATGGACCAACACAGTCCACAATCACCTTCGAAAAGGGTTCACCAAAAGCAGGAATTGGTTTCAAAGGAGCCACAGGGGGTTTTTGATTTGGTTTACCTACCATCTGACATGTGTGGCAGGTTCGACAAAACATCACCACATCTTTTCTCAAACCAGGCCAATAGAATTGTTTCAAGATCTTCCCTACAGTTTTATTCACACCAAAATGACCACCCAAAGGCATACTATGGGCCAGGTTTAAAATCTCATCCCTATAAACCTTTGGAACAACAACCTGATGAATAACTTCCCATTCCTCAGTAACAGGAACATGAGGAGGTCTCCATTTCCTCATTAACACTCCATTTTTGACATAGTATCCAGTTGGCACTTTTTCAATCTCCTCACATGAGAGTGCTTTTTCTTTCAATTCTGTCAACTCAGGGTCCTTTGTCTGTTCCACCATAAAATCCTTCCTCGACAAAGACAAATTTTTAAATTCAGGCTCACTATAAGGATGTTGATCCTCCAGTGAAGACAGAAAAGTCTCAGATAAGGCATCAAAATTTTCTTCCTGTTTAGGACTGTCACAAGGAACTACATCAGACTGCACCGGACTGTCTGTCTTGGCTAATTCTTTAGCTCTAGCTCGAGTCACCGCACATGATGGGTAAACATCTGGATCATTCTCAGACTCATCAATCCTTGGTTTGGTTGTTAACCGTACCACAGGATCACTTTCTCCATTTGCAAGGTCATTTCCCAATAACAAAGAAACTCCTTCCACTGGCAAACTAGGTCTTATCCCTATCTCGACTGGTCCTTCTACGAACTTTGACTTTAAAATCACCCTGTGAAAAGGGACAGACATGGTCTCACCTGTAACGCCTCGTACTAGATTTACTTCACCAGTGTCACTTTCTTCACCAAAATTTAAAACACTGTCCAGCAAGAGAGATTGACTAGCCCCAGTATCTCTAAGAATTTTCACTGGCACCTGGGGTGACTCATCATTCAGTGAAACAAAACCCTCTGATACATACGAACGGAATTCTTTTCTCACCTCCTCCAACTTTTCCGCTTTTCCCTCTTGCAAGGACTGATCTTTAACAGCATCTCCTGAACCTTTTTGATTTTTAATTGCCTGAAAGCAAGCATTGGGCCCAGCTTCCTTCTTTTTCTTCAAAAGGGCACAATTAGATATCACGTGGCCAGGTTTCCTACAGTAATAACAAGTACGCTCAACAGGTTTCTCCAGCCCTGGCTTCTTTTCATCTTTTCCTTTTTGATTACCTCCTAATTTAATCTCTGGTTTACCTGGATTGTCTTTGTAACTCTTTTGATAGGTTGTCCCCATTTTGATTTATGGGTTAAAGCATAATCATCTGCCAACCTAGCAGTTTCTTGTAAAGTTTCCACTGCCTTTTCATTTAAATATGTTGTTAATTCAGCTGGAACACATCTTTTAAAGTCTTCCACCAGTATCAATTCTGTCAATTTATCGTAATCCCCATCTACATTTTTAGCCAGGCACCATCGTTCAAAACATATTCTCTTTCCATTGGCAAATTCCATATAAGTCTGATCTGCAGATTTCCTCAAGTCTCTGAATTTTTGTCTATAAGCCTCAGGGACCAATTCATAGGCCTTCAATATAGCTTGTTTTACCTTGGTATAATCAGCTGCATCGTCAACAGACAAAGCAGAATAAGCTTTTTGAGCTTTACCTTTAATCACACTCTGTACCATAAGAGCCCATCCTTTCCTTGGCCAGTTTGAACTCACAGCAACCTTTTCAAAATGTTGGAAATACTGATCAACCTGATCTTCTTCAAACGGAGGGACTAATCGAACCTCCCTGCTGGCTGAAAAACCATCATCAGAATCAGATTCCGAACTCCTACGCTTCATTTGTAACTCATGCTGCCTCTTTTTCTCCTCGTTATCCAGCTCCATCTTCTTCAATTCCATCTGCTTCATTGCTAGATCAGCCTCTATCTTCATCTGAGTTAGCTTTTGTTCGGCCTCTAGTTTCTTTTGTTCGGCCTCTATCTTTAACTGGGTTTGCTCTCGTTCGGCCTCTAATCTCTTTTGTTCTCGTTCAGCTTCTATCTTTAACTGGGTTTGTTCTCGTTCAGCTTCTATCTTTAACTGGGTTTGTTCTCGTTCAGCCTCTATCTTTGCCAGCTGCACCTGTGCCTCAGAAATTGCTATTTCACTGCCAGGAAACTGTTTTAACACTTCCTTCTCAAACACCTTCTTTTCCACATAATGGCCAGCTATCAGTCTCTGAATATCTGCCTTTCTCATAGACTGCTTTACTTCTGTAAGGTTTAGCCTTGTAGCAATCTTTATCAAATCATCCTTTTTCGCCACCTCCAATCCCTTTTGGGTTGGTGACTCCAAAAATGCCTTAATATCCATTGCTGCTGGTTTCCACACACACAAGCCAATTAAAAAAAGAATTTTTCAGAGCTCCCTCAAAAATCTTTGGATTGAATCTCGAACAAATCTCGTCAATCTGGGGTACAATCCCAGACGACACTCGTTAACCTTGGGAACGATCCCGGACGAGCCCCCAATTTTGTCACAAACCAGCAACAAAAGAAACACACTGAGCATGATTCAGTGTTAAAAACTATTTTATTAATCACTACTTATGATAATACGTAAAATAAAAGTAAAAATGTTAGTATGTTAGAATTCAAAAATGTTAAACCTCGAACGTTAACCCCAAAACTAAACTCTTCGTGTGTGTGTGTGACAAAGTCCAAAACTTCCAGTTCCGGAATGGTTCTTAAAGTTCAGTTCCGCAAGCCATAAGGTGAAACATGAGCAAGGGCTTCTTCAACAACCACCGTTGTCTGAAGATAAGATGTAGATGTAGAAAAACATAGAGAGAGTACATACGAAATCCAAATGTTCCACGATGGAACCCAAACGACACTTCAGTGTTTACTCGGTAGTGACTTCCTCACCCCGAAAAGCATCCGAACCGTGGTCGTCCACACACAAATACCTGTTTCCTTCTACAGGTCAGCAACAAAGTGAACTCCACCGGATTACTTCCAACTTCCATACATGGATTTCAGTGGCAAACACAGTTATTGTTTCTCATCCATCGATAGAGAAAAACAAGCAGGCTGGTGTCTCTCTCCCTTCTCTCTCTCTCTCTTCTTCTTCTTCTGACTTCTTCAACAACGTCATTACGTCCTTTATCTTCTATTGACGTAAGCACGCCCCATACACACACACTCTCTATCTTAAAGGGACTTTCACTGAGTCCGTAACACTACTTTTCTATACTTTCTACCATAGTGTATCACCTCACATTTTGCCAAATTATACGCCATCTGCCATCTGCCGAATGTTCACCTACTCACTTAACCTCTCTATATCCCTTTGCAGATTCTTCATGTCGTCCTCACAACTTGCTTTCCCTCCTTTCCTTGTAGCATCAGCAAATCAGTCTAAAATATTCTTGGTCCTGTCATCTGAACCATTCAGGTACATAGTTAAAAAGTTGAGGTTCCAGCATGATTCCTTTGGCTCCCAACTAGTTATACCTTACCAGCCTGAAAATGAAACAATTCATTTTGATTCTCTTTTTGGTTATGTGGCCAATTCCTCTACTCATGCTAATATATTATCCCCATTTTCATGAGCTCTTGCATTGTGCAGTAAATTTAATATGGCACTCTATTAAATTCCTTTTGGGTTTCTGAATACAGGAAGTCCCCGACTTACGAACACACGTATTTACGAACCAACCTTCGTGGTCGACCTTCATGGTCGGTTTGTAAGCGGGCCCAGCCCCTGATCCTATCACGGCGGCGGTACACCTTCTTTGGCCCAACCCCAGGCCAAGTGCGCATGTGCGAGTTACATACAAAATCGGGTTACAAACAGTCTCAAAAACGGAACTTGTTCGTAACCCGGGGACTTCCTGTACACTACATATGCTGGTTCCCCTTTATTCATCCTGCTTATTACATCTTCAAATAACTCTAATAAACTTGTCAAACACAATTTCCCTTTCATAAAACCATGTTGAGCCTGCCTGATTCTATTATCATTTTCTAAATGGCCTAGAATTTCCTACTATCTGTCTCCTTTCTTGAATAGGGACATTATATGAACTGCTTTCCAGTCTCCTGGGACCTTTCCAGAATCTAGGAAACATTGTAAAATTACAAACAATACATACCCTATCTCTGATCCCAATTCTGTTAAAGCCCCAAGCATGCAATTGCCATCAATTATTCCCCATATGTGAACAGTGACAGCTGATCGTTCGGGGCCAATAGGCCCACCAAGTCTGGCCAGTACCTGTAACATCAATATGCAAGCAAACAACTCTAACACTTGCTTTTAATTAATGCTGTATAAATAATGGTCAGTCACTCTGTCTTGACTCTGGAGCAAATACAGGTGCTGGGTTCACCTGTTGTCTGTATGAAGGCAGGCAAACCAAGGTGGCAGGCAGCCCTTGGGTAAAACAAGAAACTGGCGTTGGTCAATCCAAAGCCACAATGGAAGGTTTGATTGTGGAGGTAGCCCCATTTCCCACATATGTGTAAATATACTGCAAATGGTCACCTGCTCATGTACTGTACGTTTGGAAAGATATATTCATTTCAGCCCTTTTACTGCACATTTATTGGTCAGTGGAAGTAAATCCAGAGTTCATCATGTGCTTTGGAGAAAACTGGCCTGGATATTTAGTGTAGTGGAACTGGAAATGCCAGACGAAGGAAAATAACGGTTTGATGTTTATGAAGGAATGAGGAAGAAAATTGATCTGCAACAGCCATTTTGGCAATAGAATACTGTCAATAGGTCTGGAGTGGATGTATTTGCAATAGGTTGGAGCCCACTAATAATTTTAATCACTAGCTGCTGTACCTGACCCCCACACATCATAGTTGATGCTTTTGCAACCATCACACCTACTTCTCAAAGGTACACGTACTGCCAGGTATTCAGTCATGAACCAGACATCATCCAAATGGATTTGTTCAGTGCTCACATACCATATAAGCTAAGGTTTGCTAGGGTGGTGGTGAGTGAGGATCAGGAGTGAGAGAGTGACATTCAGTGTTCATGGTGAAGAGCAAGAAGGAGATTTCCATTTGGTAACTGAAAGAGTAGACGGTGCAGTTGATGTATTTAACCTAGATTTTCAAAAGGCCTTCAGAAAGGTCCAATATAGACTAATAAACGTCAGAGAATGTTGAGTAAGGGAACAAAGCAGAATAGATGACTGGCTAGCTTCAGAACAGAAAGCAGAAAGTTGGAGGAAGGGTTAGCTATTCACAAATGGAAGAAGGTGGGTTGCGGTGTTCCCCAAGAATCAGTCCTCGGCCCTATTGTTCAATCCTATCCCTCTAGAAATAAACCCTAATAGTTGGTTTGCTGTTTTCTTTATGGCCTTGGTAACCCTGTGGCATAACTGCTAGTGATAGCTGTATTTATCCTTAAAGGTCACTTTGTCCCTTTGCCCCATCTAAACTCACACCTTCAAAGTAACAAGTAGCTTCAATATTCTTCCTAATATAATGTATTACATTTATCTATGTTGAACCTCATTTGACAATTAGTTGCCTGTTCTGCTTTTATAATTTATTCCCATCCTCCTCAGTAATGACTTTCCCCGACTCACATCAGCAAATTTAGAAGATGTGTTTTTGATTCCAGATTCTCAATTATAAATGTAAATTTTCAAGAGCAGTGGGCCCAGCACTGATCCTTGGGGAGCACCAGAACACATCATCTTCAAACTGAATGGCACATTTTAAACTCTGAAGATATGCAAAGCCCAGTCCCTCAGCTCTTTGCTCTTAAGACTCTGGTGAAATTTTCAATGGAGGACCTACAACCAAAATGATCATTATGGTGCACTCAGATTTCAAGGCACTAATTGTTATTTCAATAAACTTTACTTAGATTACCTTAATTAAACACTAAAAGCATCTGATTTCTGAATCTTTAATCAGTACAATTGCAACTGAATTAAATTTTAGAGTTTGCAATTGCTGGACCTATAATTCTTTCATTATGATGATAAAATAAAGGCTAAGTAATAGAGTAAAATTTCACCTTAAATAAAGATAAGCATTGGAAAAGTGAATTGTCTGTTTGGTGCATAACAGGCCATTAAGTATTATTTTGAAGATGTGTTGCAGCAAAATCCTTCAGTATAAAACACAAGATGCTGTGCTTTAGAGGTCAGGACTTTCACAATTAATACAATGCAAGACCTGTCCTTTGTGCTCTCCCCCAGTGCATAATACACAAAGGAAAACAGATCAGTCACAAGTCTGTTTCAGTTATCATAAGGGAAGGGATTAAGTGTAAGGGAGAGAGGTCCAGGAGGTGGAGTGGAGTCTCGGGGTATTACACAGGGTTTAGGGAACATGTGTTAGACTTGCCATCAGGGTGGGGTAGCATCACAGCATGTAGAGAGCCACCACGAAGGGTAAGTATTTAACTGAAGTGAGTTTTCATCAGGAATCTCTATGGCCTGTCAAGCAGGTTGTCTTTAAGCAACAATAAAACAGTACTCGCATGCACTGCAAAGGTCTGCTTCTATGTGAAAGGCCCATACCATCTGTGAGCCATTCGTGCACAGACAAAAATTACAGAAGTAGCATCCAGGCGTATATTTCCATTGTGCAGTTCTGGCCATCTCCATGAGTTAGTGCCTCAGACACACCAGGACTTAAGAAGAAAATCTGCTAATTTTGCAGTGTGCAGCAAGTCTCTGAATTTTCTTTCTGAACATTTCTTAATAGAAATTTGTCTTGCAGTGTGACAATTTCTTGTCCTACATATTAAATGATATAGCTGATGGAATTTATGTTTGTCTGACAGGAATTTTACTCCTATTAATCAGAAATTCAGATACAGTAAATCAAATATCAATTAGTGCCAAGGAGCTTGAGAACCTTATTTATTTTAATGTAATTCACATTACTTCAGATTTATTAGTTAGGTCAAAATCCCTTCGAATTTGTCATTTTCATCCACCTCAAATTTTTAACTATATTACAGCCCAAAAGTTTGGGTTATTTTCTGTTTACTTTAGAGCTTAATTAGTCGTGGCATGTTACATTCTGTTATTTATTTTGTCAGGATGGAACTTTGATTCAGCTAATCGTGGCTGACGTTTTATCAGAAATTGTGGGGGTTGCCATCATCAGGAATGAAGAGGTATTGACTACTTTTAGAAATGTCAATAAAGACATGCTAACTATTTATCCACCAGTGAAATAAGTAAATCAGTATTTGGGATCTCTAAAGATCTATTATTATATAAGTACATTTGTGGATGCTGCACTTTGAAAAGTTTATGGAGAAAAGGTTCAGATGTGTTGATATATAGCTTATTACCTTGAGCATTTCCTATGATAACCACCATTGTCATTATTGGCTTGTGTAAATGTCAAAGGTTATATATTCCATGGAGTTCTGGAAGTTTTTTTTGCAATGTTCTGAATATTTACTAGGCTACATTCCTCCTGCTTGTCCGTTTAATGTGTCACATCTCAGCTGATGGATCTTAAATATATGATTAATTTAAAAATGCGTAGCAATTATAACTTACTGACAAAGAAATCTATTAAATCTATAATATGCAATTTTGACCTCCACTACCGCAACTGACCTGATAGATGGAGTTTTCATAAATTGTATCTGATCAAATAAATGCAGTATTACAGATAAACTAGCAAAGAACATCTACACCCAGTTGGACAGTCGAAAATATTTTTTTTCTCTTGATCTCCTTTCACTTTTATCCCCTGGTAACTGGAACTAGCACAATGCCCTAAAATCAGAATATCTATGGAGAATAAACACTCTTGCATAATGTAACATAATAGAAGGCCAGCATTCGTTAAATGTTAATGATATTGAGAAAAAAATGGAAGAAAATACATTGAGTCTGCACAAATTTATTTCAATGAATTGATCTGGGGGTCACTGAGGTGAAAGGCCAATGATTATCACCTACTTCCATTATTTTTCATGTACATCTTACAATAATTTACATTGATGGTTATATTGAATGCTCAAATATACATCTATAGGCCATTTTAACTCTCAGCGGTGGTTCCAAGCTATTCTACATGATCAATGAACAGTTATATATCCATTTACTTAAATATCTGTTATTACTCTGTTACTGTCAGTTTCTTATCACTGCTAAGAATTGGTTACATCTGTAATTAAATTTTTCATAAAATGTAATCCATAAATGTGCTGAATGGGCATTTAATTGAAAGATAAATTTTAATATAGGAAATTGAGGTGTAATTGCTTGGGAGAAAGAATAAGGAAACCATGTCCTGCTTAGAGTCTACAAGAGTTGGGGGGACTGACCAATAAAGAAACAGTAATCAGTAAACAGTAACGATGCAGATTAATAAGGTTCTAATCAGCAAAACAAAGCACCAAGGATAGAAATGAAAATCAAGAAGGTTAAGCTCATACTTAATCTTGGGTAGATCACATTTGGAGTACACTGAATAGTTCTTGTCTTCATATTGTAAAAAGGATATAGAGGCACAGTAAAAGTCGTGTAACATTTACATGGAGGATATCAGTTCAAGAAATTTGACATAAACCAATTGTTTTAAAAATGGAAAATGCTGAAAATACTCAACAATCATGCAGCATCTATGAGAGAGGAATAGAGTTAATGTTTCCGGTTGATAACCTTTCATCAGAACTGCCTGACCTATTGAGGATTTCCAACATTTTCTGTTGTTGTTTCATATTTCCAGCATCTGCAGTTTGTTGCTTTATGATTGGATCAAGTAAAATGCTTCTTTATGCCATTTTACATTGGGAAATCCAGATGCATTGCTAATATGATGTATATGTATAATATAATGCAACAACTTTTATAGAAGGAAATATTGCAAAGTATAAAAATCAGCCCCACTTCAGTCATTTTTCCCACTTATTCTTGATTTGCATTTCTATTGATCAAACCTTGCCGATGATATCAATATTCACAATATCTATGCCTCCAATAGTTGGAGTCATACTCCATGGATTTAAACCTCACACAAATGAATTCAGTTGTGATCATCTGAGGTAAATCATCCGAGCTCCAGGACTTCTCTGCAGGTTTTCCTTGGGGTAGTGTTCTCGGCCCAATATTTCTTCAGTTGCTTCACCAATGACTTTCTTTCCAAAATAGGGTCAGAGATGAGAAGTGCCAGGCAGTGCTCATCTCCAACAATTGAGAATTTGACCACCTTCTGTTGACATTCAATGGCATTGCCATTACTGTGTTCCCCACTATCAAAGTCCTGTGGAGTCACCATTGACCGGAAATGTAACAGGACTATCCACATAAATACTGTGGCTGCAAGAGCAGGTCAGAGGCTGGGTATCCTGTGGCAAATGACTTAGGCACAAGTTAGGAGTATAATGGAATATTCTTAACTTGCCAGGTTGAGTGTAGAATCAACAAATCTGAAGATGCTTGACACCATCCAGGGCAAAGCTTGATTGATCCCATCAACCACCAGTGCATTGTGGTGTTGTGTGTACCATCTACTAA
This sequence comes from Pristis pectinata, assembly GCF_009764475.1. Lineage (NCBI taxonomy): Eukaryota > Metazoa > Chordata > Chondrichthyes > Rhinopristiformes > Pristidae > Pristis > Pristis pectinata. The sequence continues at coordinate 81,820,554 of NC_067407.1, forward strand.
ATGCACTGCCATTATTTGCCCAGGCTGCTCCAACACCACCTCCCAAACCCATGATCTCTTTCAGCAAGAAAGACAAGGGTAGCAGATGCATTGAAAACACTACCACCTGCAGGTTCCTCTCCCAGTTGCATACCATCCCACCTTGGAAGTATATTGCCAGTCTTTCATTGTCGATGGGTCTAAATCCTGTAATTCCCTAATCAACAGCACTGTGCAAGTACCTTCATCAGAAGAACTGCAGCAGTTCAAGAAGATGGCTCACCACCACCTTCCCCATGGCAGTTACGGATTAGTGGAAAACGAACAAAAAATTGCCTTATATACAACAAAACAAGCAGTAGTTAAATTTCAAATTTTCATCCGCATATTAAATTGTGGTGCTCAAAATCATGACATTACTATTTTTGTCTACATTATTTTCCTTTCTGTTCACTATCACTTTTTTGCTTTTGCAGGATATCGAATATATCCGTTCACACTATAACATTGAAAATTTCATCTACTTTAATCACCATCAACGTGAAGAACATGGACATCTTTATCACTTTGCTTTAAACCCAATTTTCTACCACTATACCCGACATTTTCTCAAAGAGATACTTCGGATCACTTTAAAGTCATGTCTTTACTACCCTATTTATCCGAGATCGTCACATAATAAGGTAAAAAATGTCCAAATCATGTTTAACAGACAAAATATTGTAATATTTATAGATTATTTATATATCATATTAAAAAAGTGTACTTCTTTGTTTTAAAACATTCCACTCCATGCGTATATTTTCTGCAAAAAAAGTAGTCACACACTTTGGTGAATTGTTTTATGATGTATAACTTTGGACACAGGTATAAACAGTAATGATCTTAAAATATTGTCAATACAATATTAAAGTTACCTAAAGATCCTTCTGATTTTTCTTTAGACTTAAAATGACTGATTTATGATTGGCATAGAGATTTTACTTTCCATTTAGAAACTGCCTTACATTGCTAGTGCTACAGAGCTTACCTTTTTCTGTGTGTAGTTTTTTATAGTCTATAATATCATTATGCCTGCATCATATTTAAGTTCATCAGTGACAATTATATTGAAAGATTTATTCCCAAACATCTGTGATACATTAAATGTTTGGCTTAAATTTTCTTGAAACATACACCCCGAGAAGTCTTGATAGGATGGACCTGGAAAGGATATTTCCTTTTTGTGGGAGAATGTAGAATATGGGTCACTATTTAAAAATAAGGGATCACCCAGTTATAATAGGGATGAGGCAAAATTTTTTGAGTCTTTGGAACTCTTTTCCTCAAAGGATAGTGAAAGCAGAATCTTCGAATATTTTAAGGAAGAGGTAGGTAGATCCTTGACTAGCAAAGAGATAAAAAATGATCAGGGCTCAACTGGAATGTAGAGTTGAGGTTATAGTTAGATTAGCCATACATTTATTGAATGGCGGAGTAGTCTTAAGAGGCTGAGTGGCCTTCTCCTGCTTCTAATTTGTAAATTTCAGATTTATTTACTGTGAAACTAATTGTGTAACTTTACAGTGCTTTACAATGAAGTAAGTATAAAAACCTTTACTTCCAGCTGCAGAGTCCACACGCACATTCCCTGACATCTGCCCTTCACTTCCTTGTTCCTGTGCGCCGGAGGCGACAGATTATCTATCCATTAGAACAACTTGGCATTAATGCCCCATCAAAACGAATCACAAAGGATAAGGTGGGTGATAGGAAATATAGGAAGGATGTGGCACTGTGACAGCCAATGTTAAGGAACGTAGAGGATGCGGTTGTGCTGTTCATATTCATGAGAATTTGGCGTCTAACTACTGTTTTGCAAAAAAGAGAATTAGAATACCAATGCCTGAGGAATCTGTATATAGGTATATTCAGCAGCACTAACAAATGGTACAGAGATCAATGTTCATCCTTTTATCATCTAGAAACATTTACATATTTGACATATGATGTTGCAGTAGTAACCAGTCTGGCTGGTAACACTAACTTGAATAGGCAGAATGGTTTCCTGCTTATATTTTTGTGCAATTCTGTATCTTCACCACACCACTGAGAATTAACTAATTGCATTTTACTGCTCTTCCTGTGAAACTTGTGTGTCTTACCTCTTTACCATATGGTGATGATCAGAACACTCATAGGTGAGCAATCTATATGTAAATGCAGTAAGATTTTGATGATATTAGCCCCCATTCTGTGAACATCTACAGGTCTCACTGTTGGTGAGCTTCATTCTAGTTCTAATATGTTGTAGTTACATCAGTAAAGTCTATTATAGAATTACCATTTCTCTCCTTATTGCAAATCATTTTTCATGGAAGTTTCAGTGCAATTTAATACACTCATTTTTACTCCAGAAATTTTTTTCTTTTCTAAGTTCAACACATAGCATTATTACTTTAATAACACAGCACTCTTGAAAATTCAGTGCCATTTGCTTGTTTTTCTTTTTGTTTTTCAGGAATCACTGTTGTTAAAATACATACTGTTTTCTAACTGACAAATTTAATCAGATTCATAGTCATAATTCTAGACAGTAGTCTCCATTCATGAGAAAGACCTTTCTAATTAACTTGGTCAATAAACTGCTTTGCCTTATTGAATTACTGTCCAAATGATTAACCTGTTTTTAAAAAAGAATTATTTAGATAGCAATATATAAACAATACATCTCCCAGTAAAATATCAAGAATACTAAGATTCAGCTAAGTGCAATATCTGGAGTGCCACAACTATACTTTAGTACCCAAACAAATATTTGAATGGAGCCTTAGGAAATATCATCATTATAAAGGGTTTGCTTGCATGGAAAATCTCATGATCATTTGAAGAATGGGGCCAGATATATGCCCCACCATTCTGAGTACAAAAGTTTCACAGGTGTTTCTTTACTTTAAAAATTTAATATAATGACTGGTGTATGTAGAGACTTTAAATGGATGGCTGGGATTCAGATGGAGAAACAGCAAGGAGAATATTCACTGAATTCAGCATGCCAGTTCTAGCTCATGGTACGTCTGTGTGACATACAGATATAATAATATGACAAAATGAATGTAAGTACAAACAAAGGGGAATGAAATAAAGTACTTCCAAACTACCAAAAAGAAAATGTTGACAGTATTCATTGACGCGGGAAGGAAACACAGGAAACACTTCTATTACAGCCACAGAACTATTAATTAATAATTGTGAATATGGATCTGGGGTAATCTCTCACAAGTGGTGTGAGAGATTGCACCAGATCCATATTCATAATTATGTGTAATCTCTCACAAGTGGTGTTCATGGAAAATACCCTTTTTAAAGATTCCAAGTTAAAATTGGACTCATTGTCACCTGTTTGTGAGTTCTATAAGAGACTTTGGAGGACCCAAATGGAGTCCCTGGTTTTGCAGGTAGTGCCAGGCATAATTCTGATTTGGACATCAACACATGTGCACTGAATGCCCATCAGGTATTGTGCATTGTAAGCGTTTCATGAATTCAATCAGCAGGCAATATTGATTTGATGACTGTGCTGAGATTTTGGAGTTCCACATACTGGGTAATGTTCCCTCTTAAATACTCATGCTGAACTGTTAATCAGACTTCCAACAAGCATTATTTAAAGGGCTCATCAATAAAGTGCATGTTATTCGCTGCTTCTGGTTGATTTGTAACTTCAGAAGTGCTTGACACTTCCTAAAAAAATAGTGCACTACTTGACATTTTCCATGGAGTATAACATGGTTGAATGAGCAGGTGACATCTATATCCACCCAAAGACTTCAGAGAGGAATTCTCTGGAAGAACAAAGAAGAAATACTGAGGTATTTGCAGTTTTGAAGAGACAACTTGGTTGAAATCTGACGTTTTTCTAACTGGAACTGCATCCTCAAACTAGGGCATCAACATGAACATCCACATACCCAGTTCCTTTTAGGCTGGAACTGGAGATATTCACAAGATCTTGCAGGTTCTCATGCATTTACCACAATGAGGGATCATTGAAACTCTTTGTACAAAGAGAGTCAACTTCATTTAATTTGCAAGTGACTTTGTAAGAATGGCAGACTTCCTCACTATACAATGTGCCAATGTTCACATTCTATACATAGTTGTACATTATGTAAGTTCTACCCTATACTGGAAGCAAAAGGGATTCCACTCCTTCAATATCAAGTCAGCATTTGGCCAAAGGCAGCAAATCATATGGTCCAATGCTGGTGTCCTGGCAACAGTACTAATGTCTTCATTCAAATGGCAGTCTGCTGTGGTAGTTGCATTTGAACCATAATGGCAAACCAAAGAACACCAGCTCAGTGACAAGACACTTACTAACCATCTCTCATGATAGATTCGGTACCCAACCCATACAAGTCCTGGGCAGCATGCATTTAATGAAAGTAATGATAGACATTACATAGGCACAGAAGGCATGCTGAGATAGTGTTTCTGCTGCCTGAACTGTTTTGAAGGAGGCCTGTAGCACTCATCAGGAAAGTAGTTGAAAATTGTAGTAATCTTCTGAATGCTGCATAAGCTTGCCATTCCAAGGCCTTAGACTTTGCTGCAGTGTCAGTTTCTAAGCTAATCATAGATGCATAGAGTCATACAGCATGGAAACAGGCCATTTGGCCCACCATGTCCATGCTGACCAGTGAGCACTTATCTTATTAATTCCATCTTCCAGCACTTTGCCTGTAGCCTTCTATGCCTAGGTAATTCGAGTGTTCGTCCAGAAACTTCTTAAATGCTGTCAGAAAATCAGCTTCTACCACTCTCTCTGGCAGTATATTCCAGGTATATGAATGCAGATACAATAGTGGTGTTTAAACAGATATGATAGTGGCATTTAAGAGGATTTTAGATAGCATGTGAATAAGCAGGGAATGGAGGGGTATGGATACATGCAGGCAGAAGGGATTAGTTTAATTTGGCATCATGTTTGGCACAGACATCATTGGCTGAAAGGTCTGTTCCTGTGCTGTACTGTTCTATGTTCTATGTTATCTAGGTGATCCCCTCAGATCCTCTTTAAATCTCTTATCCCTTACCCTAAATCTGTGTCCTCTAGTATTATCTACCTCTGAAATAGGGGAAAATGTCAGGATCCCCATTTTCCAGTGTTGCATCACTCTTCACAGCTCTTCATCTTCAATTAAGGCCTGTTCCAGCCAAAGTACATCTTGTTGGAAACTAAAATCTTTGTGATGAATAGCCACACAGAGTTTTTACATACCCACTTTCCACTGAGCATGTGCGGATTAATTGGGCATGCTTATTATTTTAACCTCCGTTATCCTGTAACGACATGACATTTTACAGAGGCCATTGTGATTGATAAATGGGTTTTTATACCCTGGAATTTAAGTGGTTGAGTTGAAACTTCATTGGAAATGTTCAATATATTACAGGGAACAGTCAGGATAGATGGAGAAAAGTGATTTCTGCTGGTTGGAAAATACAGACCTGCTAATTAGAGGCAAGCCCTTCAGTAGTGAAATTAGTAAACAGTTCCACCATGCAAAGGCTGGTTGAAATTTAGAATTCTTTTTGTAAAGGTCCATCGATGCTTGCCAAATTGTTAATATTAGATCTGTGGTTGATAGATATTTGTTGGTATTAAGGAATATGAGGCAAGGAGAGGTATATGTCTTGTCATGTTCCATGTTTTACTTGCTAACTTTAGTCAACAATAAGGTTATTTTGTACTTCTATCTTGATAGAAGTATCAATGTTTCTGCACTTTTAAGTTCTAATGGGCAATTCATAAGACTGAAGAACATAGTTCCTGCTCCACTGGATTCCCAGTCTCTGCTTTGCTGTATGTTAAGTTAAATCTGCCTTTCACTCCTAGTAGTGTTAGCACCTCTGTTGATTCACTAATGAGATCTTAAGTTAAATGTAGATGAGAAAGCTCATTCGGTCCATCTTTGATTCCACAATCACAGCATTTAAGCATATTTGCTTAAATACTTATAGTATTCATCTTTATTACCCTACATGGAAATTCATCCGATCTAACATTGATATTTTGTTTCACAAATGATATGAGTGAATTGGTAGTGATTACTGGAAGTCAAACTTCCCATCCCCAGGGCATTATTGCAGGAGTTCCTCAGGCCAGTGTGGTGAGCTCAACCATCTTCAGCTGATGGTGAGGAAATGTGGAGATGTCTACTGATAATTGCACAATGCTCAATTCTATTTGTAACACCTCAGACAAAGAAGCATTGTATTCCTGCACACAGCAAGAACTAGACAACATTAAAGTATGGGCTGATAAGTGGCAAGTAACATTCATGATGTGCATGCCAGGCAAAGACCATCTCCAACAAGAGAGAGTCTAATTGCATAGCCTGAATATTCAATGGCCTTATTATTGCTGAGTCTGCACCATCAGCAAACTCGGGTTGTCATTGACCTGAAACTCAACTGGACTGGCTACAAATATTGTGGCCACAAGAGTGGGTCAGAGCCTGTGGTAAGTGATTCTCTTCTTAACTTTCCACTCTACAAGGTGCAAATCAAGAGCATGATGAAATTCTCTCCATGTAGCTGGACAAGAGTAGTTCCAATGATACTGATGAAGCTTGAAACCATCCATGATAAAGCAGCCTACTTGATTGGCACTCCATCCACTGTAAACATTCATATCTTCCATCACTGATGCATGCTATCTACAAAATACACTGTAGTTACTCACCTATAGTACATCCTAAGCTTGAAACTTCTACAACCAAAAAGAACATGAGCAGCAAGTGCACGGGAACATCACCAACTGCAGATTCCCCTCTAAGTTACACATCATCCTGACCTGGAAATATGTCATTGTTCCTTTACCATCAGAAGATCTAAGTCCCAGAACTGACCGACCTGAAATGTTAATTCTGCCTGATGTGCTGAATATTTCCAGCATCTTCTGATTTCTGATTGTAGTTTACAATGTTGCTAACAGCCTCAGAGCAAGCCAGTTTCACAGCAGGGACTTGAAGTAGGTGTTTGGCCTCTTATTTTCAAATGCTAACACCTGCTAGGTAAAGGATACCTCTTGTTTGGTCTTACCCTTTGTGGCTGGTGTTGCGGTTCTGATCACTTGCCATCCATTTTGGGTCCTAAGGATATCTAAAAAAAAATTGTTGCTTTACAGCTTAATTTCTCGGTCTTTTCTCATTTTATTAACATGGAAAAATATGTAATAAGGCAGACTTCTGATGAGCTATAATTATATTTAAATACAGTTTTATTTGGAATATGTAATATTGTCAGTTGGAATTCACCAAATGAAGAAGTAAGAATGAACAGTTTTTTTTAGGAAAAGTATACTAACGAATGGGTAAATCCCATGATACAAGTAAAAGGAGATAAAAAGAAACTCAATTTTGTAAACCAAAGAAAAATAACATTACATTGATCTCACCAGCAATCAGGTTTGATCACTCCTTTGAGTGCCATATTCAGTTCATTCTGCTAATGGGTTTTTGAAATAAGGTGTGTTCTGGGACCAATCCACCTAATCTTAAAATCTCTGAGGCCAATTAGTGTGTGCCTTGCCTAAATGAAAGGAGCACTGATTACTGAAGCACAACAGCTGTAATCTTCGGGGAATTGTGTAATGTGCTTGGAATCTCATGTTCTGTTTCTCAATCTATTCTGTTGTCATCCATGGGGGAAGAAATGCTGAACTGCTACTATCCATTTCTCTTTCAGAGCAGAAACAGTATTTCAAATGATATCAGTCGCAGTGAATATTTTTGAATCACATCGAAATTCCAAGCGCAAAGAGAATTTATATATGGTGGATATAAAATGTATAGAAATTTAATGAGATAATATTTCAGTTACTGTTACTCTTATGTAAATGTCATTATGCATCAACAAGATCTGATTTCCCCAAGAGTCATTGAGAACATGTTATGGACCCAATACGGGAAGCAAAAAGCATAAAGCTAAAATTTTTATTACTGAGAGTGATTTTCAAAGGTTTTCAGACAATTCATAATCTTGAATATTGAAATAGTATCAACGTTGAAAATGCATCATGCTGGATTTGTCATATAACAGAAAACCCAGTGCATAATAAATATTTGTATCTTTTTGATGCATTATCGCACACTATCAAACATTACTGGATCATATTAGCAGCTTTGTCGGTTTGTTTTAGGTGACAAATGAAATGTTTAAAAATTTAATCACATTTCTGAAGTGTTCCATTTGAATGCTAGAGGAAGGTTAGAATTTACACATTTTTATGTAAAAAAAAATGCATCTAATGAGTCCATGAGATAAAAGGTGTCACAGAGAATCATAATAATACATTTTTAAATTCAAAGTCCGAGGACTGGCATGAACGGAAGAAAGATTTGACACAGATATAACAGAATTAATTTTATTCAAACAAATTAATTAATATTCTGTACTGTCTCTTGTGAAGTCATTACAAAGGAATATTGGGATTGAGTTCAACAGACAACTGACATCATAATCCACATCTACCGTCACTCTTGTATGTGAATGGTGATGCTATGATTCACTAATTATACTGAAATTTCAATCTGTATTTATAGATACATTTTTGAACAGTGGAACATGTTCTTTTTAATTGTGCATACCTGTGAAACTTCAAATTGTCATAAGTATGATTCAAAAATAGGAAATAATGAAAAAAATGGTACTAATGTAGGATTGTTGTAAATGGGTGGTTGATGGTCGGCACAAACTCAGTGGACTGAAGAGCCTGTTTCCATTCTGTATTTCTCCATTACTCCATGACTGTAATGCTATCATTTCTTGTTGACCTAGAGTGGATATTTGGAAGAACTTATCAGTCAAGAAGTTGTAAGTTTACAAGCTCCTTCTTTTTCCTATCAATAACAAATAACCTCCTAATTGATCTCATGATTAGATTTTATAGTCTATAGTTAAATTACCACCTTAATCTGTTCCTTATAAAGGAGCAGAATGATGGATTCCACAGTACATGTTAGAATATTCCTGCAGTTATAAACCAGAATGTAATTAATCTTGACTAAGCAATACCACAGGAGGAGCATTACTAATATTGCTATATTTATAATGTCAACACTTCTCTAAGCAGGCAATCACACTAGGTGGCTGGTACAAAGCAATGCATATCAAAGGTTTCCTGACTGCATCTCCAGTCTGCTCAATTATTAGATGTCAGTGGGGGCTCTAATTACTTGATTAGCCTCAGTGTTTCTGGACTTGGAAGGTGAAAAATCAACTGTATCATCTACAGGAAGGCATGATTGTGTGTGAAATATCATGTAGTGTCAAGAGTATGATTCTGATATTGTGAATATTCTTTTCATTCATTGGCCAGGCTCATACGTTCTGAACCATCGGTAGGACCAGGTCCCCAATGAACCATATTTGAGCAGATTCAATAGTTTCAGAGGAAATTAAGAGAAAATTAGAAAAAAAATGTTGGTATTTTTCATAATCTTTGTGCGTTCCTTTTCAGCCAAAATATGCCCTAAATCACATTAACCGAAAGTTGACGCTGGAGCCAAAAGTAACCATCAATTCACGAATAGTGGTGGTTGGTGCATCTGAAGTTGGGATTTCCTTCCTAGAAACATTGGTCTTCTGGTAATATAATTCTACGTTTTAAATGGCTCTGAGATTTTACACACTAAAAATAGTGGTGGAAATAAACAATTGCAATCAAGTCCTAAACTGCCAGAATGCAGCTCGAGTACCCTCTGAACATCAGTAGAACAATTATAATTAATTTCTTCCTTTACTCTGAGGTTTAGGCATTTTTGTAACATGTTCAACTTCTCTACCTTTTTTTGAACATGCTAATTCATGCCAAAATACTGATCCAGGAATGGCGTGAATCCTCTAAAGCCACTATCAAGTGACCTAATTTCTTCTATGACATTGATATAAAATGTGCAATGTTTGTTGGCATTGTTTGGCATTCTATTTAGTATAGCTAGGGTAGACAGTAAGAATCTTTTTCCCAGGGTAGAGGTATCAAATACTAGAGAACATGCATTTAAGATGAGAGGGAGAAGGTTTAAAGGAGATGTGCGAGGCAAATTTTTTACACAGAGATTGGTTTTACACAGAATGGACTATCAGGAGTAGTAGTGAAAGCCGATATGATAGTGGCGTTTTAGAGACTTTTAGACAGACACATGAATGTGGAGGGATATGGATCAAGTGTAGGCAGAAGAGATTTAGTTTAATTTGGCATGGTGTTTGGCACAGATGTCGTGGGCCAAAGGGCCTGTTCCTGTGTTGTACTGTTCTATGATTCATTTGCATACCTGTACTTTACAGCAGTAATCACTGGATGGCACAGTGGCGCTGGAACGGCAGAGTGGTACCACTAGTAGAACCGCTGATTTACAGTGCCAGAGACCCGTATTCAATTCTATCTCGGGTGCTGTTTATGTGGAGTTTGCACTTTCTTCCTGCGACCACATAGGTTTCCTACAGGTGTTCCAGTTCCCCCCACATCCCAAAGATGTGCAGGTTGGTATGTTAATTGGCCAATACAAATTGCCCTTGTGTGTAGGTGAACACTAGAATCTGGGGGGCGTTGTAAAGAATGTAGGGAGAATGGGATTAATGTAGGATTAGTGTAAATGGGTGTTTGATTTGGTGGTCTGAAGGGCCTGTTTCCATGCTGTATCTCTCAATGACTCAGATGTCAGTTATAAGAAAATCTCACCAGATGAGGAAAAACTCACGAGATGGTTTGAGCCCTACCTGTCCCCCTACTAGCCAAGACCATTCATTTGTTTCCAAACCCTGCCATAATTGAGATCAACTAACTCGGTATGCACAATTGTCATACAACACAGGAAAAGGCCCTTCAGCTCACCATGTCCATGTTGATAATCAAGTAAACATAATTACCAATCCCATTTACCAGCACTAGGTCCATAGCCATCTATGCCCTGAAAGTTCAAGTGCTTGTCGGGATGATGCTTAAATGTTATGAGAGTACCTGCCTCTATCACCTTCTCTGGCATTGCATCCTAGATTGCAACCACCCTCTGTGTGGGTGAAAAAATTTCCTCAAATCCCTTCTGGACCTTTTCTATTCACCTTAAACCTATTTCCTCTGGTTTTTGACATCTTCGTTATGGGGGAAAGTTTCCTACTATCTACCCTATCCCCCTCATAATTTTGTATCTTTCAATCAGGTCTCCCCGCAGCCGCCTCAACTACAAGAAAAACAAACCCAGCCTATCCAGTCTCTCCTTATTAGTGATGCGTTCCATCCCAGGTAACATTCTGGTAAATCTCCTCAGAACTCCAGCTGTGGCCAGACCAAGGCTTTATTCATTTTTACCATGGTCATCATGCTCTTATGTTCTATGCCCCGGCTAATAAAGACAAACATCCCATATGCTACCTTCACCACCTTATCTGCTTTGTGCTGCCACCTTTAGATATACAGCCTTGTACACAAAGGTCCCTTTGTTTCTCAATATTCTATAGAGCCCTACCATTCATGATGGATATTCTACCCTTATTACACCTCCCAAAATGCATCACCTTGGGATTAAATTCCATCTGCCATGGCACTGCCCAATTTACCAGTGAATCAATATTGTTCCGTAGCTTAACACTACCTTCAACAACACCACCAATTTTTGTAATCATCTGCAAACTAACTAATCATATTTCCTACATATTCGTCAATGACTTGGATGCGAATAAGAAACAATAAGGGCCCTGACACTGATCCCTGGTACACCAACGGTCACAGGCTTCCAATCACAAAAGCAATCATCCTCTGTCTCCTATTATCAAACCAACTTGGATCCAATTTGCTAACTTGCCTTAGGTCCCAAGGACTCTAATCTTTTGGACTAGCCTTCCTTGTTAACTACAACAACAAAGCCCTCTTTAATATATATTAATACTTCTTCAAAAAACTCAATCATATTAATCAGACAAGATCTCCCACCAACAAAACTGTACTGACTATCTCTGATCACTCCGTCTGCCTTTTCAAGTGTAGATTAATCCTGTCCCTACCACGGACATTAGATTCACTGGCTTGTAGTTACCTGGCATGTCCCTGCTGCCCTTCTTGAATAAAGTTATCACATTTGTTTCCTTCAGTCATTTGGCACCTCACCTGTGGGCAGTGAAGATTTAAAATCTCCATCAGGGCCCCAGCAATCTCCTCTCTTGCCTGCCACAGCAGCCAGGGATACATCTCATCAGGCTCTGGGGTTTATCCACTTTTATGCCCCCCAACATATCTCATATGTCTTCCTTGTTAATGTTAACATAGCCATACCCATTGCCCTTAATGAAATCTGCAATTACAATATATTTTTCCTTTGAGAATACAGATGAGAAGTATTCACTTTAAGACTTCACCCACTTCCTCTGGCTCCACACGTAGATTGTCCCTTTGGTCCCTAATGGGCCCTGCCCTTTTCCTGTTTATCCAGTTGCTCTTAATCTTGTCTGCCAGTGACTTCTGTGCCCTCCTTGGTTCTTTTTTAAGTACCTCCTACACATTCTATACTCCTGAAGGGCTCACCTGTTTTCAGTACTCTATATTTGCTATATGTTTCCTTTTGTCCCCTTTATCAAACCCTTCATATCCCTTGACATCCATGGATTCCTTAGACTTGCTCTTCCTACTTTTCACCCATACAAGAACGTGTTGACCCTGACTCTCACTATTTCTCCATCTTAACAATATTCCTCATTTCCATTCTTCCTGACATGGTGGATAACCTTCCATTTACCCACACTATACTATTCTGACAAACTTCACTTAACCTAGTTGTATGCCTTTGCAAACTGTTTGTGTCCTCCTCAGAATTTGCTTGCCCAACTATTTTGTGTATCATCAGCAAATTTGCAATATACTTGGTCCCTTCATTTCAGTTATTTAGGCAGAGATCCCATTGGCATGCCATATGTTACAGCTTGGCAATCTGATGATGATTTATCTCAATTCTCTGTCCTTTGTTAGTTAGCCAATCCTCAATCCATGCTAATACAGTATATTCTTGCCACTGCTATGAGTTCTTATCTTGTGTGTGAATGCCTTCTGGAAATCCAAATACAGTATATCCACTGATTCTCTTTTATTCACCCTGCTTGTTAAATCTTCAATAAAATCTAATAAGTCTGTCAAACACAATTTCCCTTTCATAAAACCTGTTGACTCTGCTTAATTGTATTATGAGGTTTTAAATGTCCTGCTATTATTTCTGTAATAATGTATTCCTGCATTTTTACAATGACAGATATTAGGCTAACTGACTTCTGGTTTCCTGCTTTCTGTCTCCCTCTGATCTTGAATTACATTTGCAGTTTTCCAATCTGCTGGGACCTTTTCAGAATCAAGTAAATTTTAGAAGATCACAACCAGAATGTTAGTTAAACATGCCAGCACTCAATAATCACCAACCTAATAGACTACTAATGTTTTGAATTCTAGGTCCTTCTATCCCCTCCTCTAATGCTTTTATCATAGCCCAAAAGCATTAAAAATAGTCTGGATATATCTTCCACATTATTAGGCAAAATCACCACATTCCTGCTTTGAAGAGGGCATGACAGCAGTTTTTCTTTATGCATATGGCTGAACCAACATGTATAAATTGATTCAAGGTTCACAAGCCATTGTATGCCCTCCTGGAGAGGGAGCTTACCTCAAAGTTATAGCCATCAAATTTGTATTGGAGGCTGGATTTCATTATGTAGTCCATTGATTTATCTAGGCTTCTGCGTACACAGGGAGATGAGGGCACACTTTGCCATTCATGCACTGCAGTAGCAACAGACTTAACTGAAGATCAATTTAGTGGCCTGGTTGTGTTTTGCTAGATTTCGTGTTAGTCCATATGTATAGAAAATGCAGGTTTCACTTCCCAGTTCTGCTCTCTAGTGCTCTCCATATTTGGCTCTATGTTGATTACTGCTTATTTAATTCATTTGTTTTTTTAGTTATCTGATACTTTTTTGCAGCCCACACCTGCGCTTCAATAACATTACATTGATTTCAAAATGTGCAGTCCCTGTGTCCCATTCATATGCCACATGTAGAAGATTCCAAACCAGAAGGTATGTGTATTAACTGATATAATTATTTGGCATGTTTTATTTTAAGCATTTATGTAATGGAGGATGACAATAAGATGCACAAATGAGAAAAAATGCACAAACAATTAAAAAAAGAGAGCTCATTTTGGATATAGGCAATGAGAAGTTCTTCTTTTATTGTTGGAAGCATCACACAGAGTTACATTACATAGAAATCAAAAATTGTCCCAACTTGTCTATGTGCTATACTCTACATGAAATATCTTCCACTTTACATCTTGTCCTTACTGAAAAACTTATTTGCCCCTTCCCTTACACTCATTGCAGTATAATTTTGATGATCATAAACACAGCATCTTGGCCGAATAGTCGCACTGCCATCTCCTTATCAGATCGTCATGAGTCAGACTTCAATATGTAATTTGCCTGCTGCTTCAGTGCAGTGCTGAGGATGTATTGTATTGTTGAAGATCTTTAAGATAAGATGTTAAGTCAAAACCCTACTTTCTACTGAGGTGAAAATAAAAGATCCAAGGTACTTTTTTTTACAGAAGAACAGAGAAGTTATGCTGATGTCTAGCCATACATATCCTTCAAGCAACTCCATTCACAAGCAGGCTATCTGGCCATTTATCTTATTGCTTCCTTATTGGGAGACCACAGTCAGTGCAGATCGGTAATAACGTCTCCTGCTCATTGACTATCAATACAGGTGCACCTCAAGGATGTGTGCTAGCCCGCTGCTCTACTCTCTCTACACTAATAGCTGTGTGGTTAAGCACAGCTCAAATGCCATCTATAAATTCACCAATGACACCACTGTTGTTGGTAGAATCTCAGATGGCAATGAGGAGGCTTACAGGAGTGAGATAGATTGGCTGATTGAGAGGTGTTGCAACAAGACTAAGGAACTGATTCTGGACTTCAGGAAGGGGAGGTCAGGAGAACACATCAGTCCTCATTGAGGGGTCAGCTGTGGAAAGGGTGAGCAACTTCAAGTTCCTGGGTGTCAGCATCTCAGAGGATCTATCCTGGGCCCAACACATTGATGCAACCAGGAAGAAGGCTCGCCAGGGGCTCTACTTCGTTAGGAGTTTGAGGAGATTTGGTATGTCACCAAAGACTCTTACAAATTTCGATAGATGTATGGTGGAGAGCATTCTGACTGGTTGCATCACAGCCCGGTATGGATGCTCCAATGCACAGGATTGCAAGAGGCTACAGAGGATTACAGACTTAGTCAGTTCCACCATGGGCACAACCCTCCCCACCATCGAGGACATCTTCAAGAGGCGGTGCCTCATGAAGGCAGCAGCCATTATTAAGGACCCTCACCATCTGGGACACGCCCTCTTCTCATTACTACCATCAGGGAGGAGGTACAGGAGCCTGAAGACCCACACTCAATGATTTAGGAACAGGTTCTTCCCCTCCACCATCAGATTTCTGAACAGTTTATGAACCCATGAACACTACCTTGTTATTCCTTCTCTTTTGCACTATTTATTTATTTTTGTAAATTACAGATTTTTATGCCTTTGCACTGTATTGCTGCCACAAAGCAGCAAATTTCACATCATATGTCAGTGATAATAAATCTGATTCTGAAGTGACTACCACCTTTGACAACAAAACCACTTCATCAGTAGTCTTGTCATGTCCTGTGGATGTGTGAGATGCTTTATATCTGCAAATTCTTTCTTAGCTATAAAGTGGAAATGTTATCACGTACAACTAAATATTATAAAGGTGAACCGAATAGTGCTTCAATTTGACCTGTTACCCTTTGAGATTTCATTTAGGTTGCTCCAAGCTATCCAGAAAATTTTTAGTCAATATGCCATGATCTTTGACTGCAAGCTTAGTTTAGCCAATAGTATAAAGTGTGGACTCGTTGTCTACAAAATGCCTAACTAATTCTAGAAGGAGTAAAATTGTCAATATTTTTTCCCTCTGCAGTCACAGCTATGAACATGATGATTATGCACTGATGTCATTGCAATCCTGGGTTAATGTGGTGGTTGGCAAGATGATTGGTATTGACAGAGCTGGCAAACATGTAATTGTAACTGGAGGCACAAAGGTACCATATGAACATCTAATCCTTTGCACAGGACAACAGTTCCAGGCAAGTCTAAATATCCTCTAAGCAAAATATGTAGTAGATATGATTTAATGAATGTGATATCACACAATCATTCTCATTTATTTGAGTCCTTCCCAGGCACTCATTTCTGCTGCCTGCTCCACTGCAAAGTCTCTTCGAGGTATGCCTACCCTGAAGAAGCTCTCCTCCTCTCTTTGAAGAGAGTTCTGTGAGGCCCTTTCTCACTGCTTCCCCTCTGTGATCTCTGCTGCTCTCCAGCTCTTTGACCATGTGCTCACCCAGATTCGCTTCCACAGCCACATGTCCTTCCTGGGAACTTGTCTCTACCGCCATCTTGTGCCACAAGGCTTCCAGCTCCATTTCCAGGCCTCCCAGTTTGGTCCCAACAAGCATCCCAGATACCTGCGTTCCATTGACTGCTACTCCCTCCGCTTCTCCCACCGGATTCTACATGCCACCCTTGCCGCCATGAGGAGATACCTGTGGGCCCTGTCTCCGTCTCTGCCACAGCTCTGGGCCTCACTCTCCACGACCTGCCACGGACCTCTCCGACACTTCGTCCTTTGCTGGTTCTTCATCTTCCTCACATCCAGGAAGGACCGGAAGCTCGCCTGCCTCCAGGCCTTGGCCCCCGCTGCCTCCGGCTCCGGCCGCCCCCAGGCCCTGGCTGCCTCCAGCTCTGACCTCAGCCCCTGCTATGTCCAGGCTGAGATCTCTCACACAGCCACTGGGTCCAACTGCTCCTCTGCTTCCACCTCTACTCCTCACCTACCCCTGGTCTCTCAAGCCTTCCCCTACCCCTTGATGCCCCCCTCACTCCTCTGAGCCCCCATCTTCCTCCCACCTCAACCTTCACTGACCCCTCTAACTCTCCTCCCTCCTCTGACCCCAGGTCCAACCCTCTACCCTCCTTTAACTCCAGCCCCAACTCCTGCCATGTCATCGCCATCCCTCTGACCTTCCTCTCTCTGAGGCTGAACGTTCTGTCCCCAGCAGGGGCCTTATCCTTGTCCCCCTGCACCCGCACCTCAGGGAGTTTTGTGCCCGCCATTACGCCGAGCTCTTCTTCCATCGCCTCCGTCTCTGAGCCTACTTCTTCGGCAAGGATTCCCTACCTCCTACTGATGACCCCTTCTTCCTCCTCAAGCCCTCTTCCTCCTCTTGGACACCTCATCCTGGACTTCTGCCCGCTCTGGATCTCTTCATCTCTAACTGCCGACAGGATATTACCCGTCTCAACTTCACCACTCCCGTTACCTATTCCAACCCCACCCCCTTTGAACGCACTGCCCTCCACTCTCTCTGCACTAATTCTAATCTTACTATCAAACCCGCAGATAAAGGTGGTGCTGTTGTAATCTGGCAGATGGACCTTTACATTGCCGAGGAAAGACGTCAACCTTCTCTTACTTATCGCTCAGCCTTGACCTCACCAAGGAGCATCAGGCCATTGTCTCCCGCACTATCACTGACCTCATCGCCTCCAGAGGTCTCCCCTCTAATGCCTCCAACCTCATGGTTTCCCTACCCCACACAGTCTGTTTCTGCCTCCTATCAAAGATCCTCAAACCCAACTGCCCTGGTAGGCCCATTGTTTCTGCCTGCTCCTGCCCCACTGAATTCGTGTCTTCATATCTTGACTCCATTTTGTCGCCCTTGGTCCAGTCCCTTCCCACCTATATCCATGACACTTCGTATGCCCTCCATCACTTCAACAACTTTCAGTTCCCCGGCACTGACCGCCTCATTTTCACTATGGACGTCGAGTCCCTGTACACTTCCGTCCCCCATCAGGAAGGCCTCTCCGCTTCTTTCTGGACAACAGACCCAACCAGTTCCCCTCCACTGCCACCCTCCTCCATCTAGCTGAACTGGTACTTGCCCTCAACAACTTCTCTTTTGGCTCTTCCCATTTTCTCAAAACTAAGTGTGTAGCCATGGGCAGGCACTTGCATGGGCCCCACCTATGCCTGCCTTTTTGTTGGCTACATGAGACAATCCATGTTCCAAGCCCACACTGGCAATGGTCCCCAACTCTTTCTCTGCTACAGTGATGACTGCATTGGAGCTGTTTCCTGCACCCATGCTGAGTTTGTCAATTTCATCAACTTTGCATCCAACTTCCACCCTGCCCTCAAATTTACATGGTCCATCTCCGACACCTCTCTCCTCTTTCTGGATCTCTCTCTGTCTCCATCTCCAGAGACAGATTAACCACTGACATCTTTTACAAACCCACTGACTCCCACAATTACCTTGACTGCACCTCTTCCCACCCAGTCACTTACAAGGGTGCCATCCCCTTCTCCCAGTTCCTCCACTGCATCTGTTCCCACGATGAGGGTTTCCACTCCAGGACATCTGAGATGTTCTCCTTTTGCAGTAAATGGAGTTTCCCTTCCACCACCATCAATGCTGCCCTCACCCGTATCTCCTCCATTTCCCGCACTTCTGCCTCACCCCATCCACCCCCCAACATAAGAGTCAGTGTTCTCCTTGTCCTCACCTACCACCCCACGAGCCTCCGCATCCATCTTTCCCTGCGACTTCCGCCACCTCCAACGGGATCCCACCACTGGGCACATCTTCCCCTTTCCCCCCCACCTCCACTTTCCGTAGGGATCGCTCTCTCCATGACTCCCTTGTCCACTCAACCCTCCCCGCAGATGACCCTCCCAACGCTTATCCCTGCAACCGCACTAAGTGCTACACCTGCCCCTACACCTCCTCCCTCACCACCATTCAGGCCCCTAGGCAGTCCTTCCAGGTGAGGCAGCACTTCACCTGTGAATCTGAGGGTGTCATTTATTGCATCCGGTGCTCCCACTGCGACCTCCTCTACATCGGTGAGACCCAACACAGATTGGGTGGTCACTTTGTCAGGCACCTTCGTTCCGTCCACCACAAAAGCAAGGATCTCCTGGTGGCCATGCGCTTCAATTCCACATCTCACTCCCATATCGACGTGTCTATCCATTGGCCTCCTCTACTGCAATGTTGAGGCCAGACATAGGTTGGAGGAGCAACACCTCATATTTTGCCTTGGTAGTCTCCAACCTGACAGCCTCAACATCGATTTCTCTAACTTCCGGTAACCCATCCCCTCTTCTCTGCCCACTTTTTTTTCTCTTTGTGGCCCCTTTCCCCTGCCCTCATGACCTGCCCAGCTATTCCCCACCTCCTTCCCCTTATTCCATAGTCTTCTGCCCTCTCCGGCCAGATTCCTCCTTCTTCAGCCCTTTGCCTCTTCTACTTATCACCTCTCAGCTTCTTCCTTCTCCCCCCTCCCCCACTCACACCCTCCTACCTTACTCCTCTCACCTGGACTCACCTATCACCTAAACTCACCTATCACCTGCCTGCACATACACCTCCCCCTCCCCCGACATTTTTATTTCGGCTTCTGCCCTCTACTTTCCAGTCCTGATGATGGGTCTTGACCTGAAACGTTGATTGTTTATTTCTCTCCATAGATGCTGCCTGACCTGCTGAGTTCCTCCAGGATTTTGTGTGTGTTGCTCCAGATTCCAGCATCTGCAGAATCTCGTGTCTCTGTATTCTCATTTATTTCCTGTTTTTGCTAAATCTCTTTCTGCTACTCCCTTGAATGCATTTATTTCTTTCTTGGTTACCATACCAAGTGGCCACTCTTTACATGTAAAGCTAGCTGTGTGTGCTGATGGCTGCTTAATTGTAAAGCACCAAGGTAATTTATCTGGAAATTATTTTTATACTATTTGTGGAAAGTTCTGTGCACAAATTGACTCTTGCATTTCCTGCATTGTAATAGTGACTAAAATTCTTGCCCACAATGTTAAACAGTGCTGTTGGTTCTCCCTTACCTTAGCTCTGAACCTGCAACTCTCTCTGTCTTTGGTTTCTCTCTGATCTTTCCATATGTCACAATCATGCCCATCTTGTTATTGACCCATCTCCAACAGCTATTCCGCTGTGTCTATGAGTCTCTTGCCACTCTATTTATTTCATCTAACCTTTTGAGAAACCAAATTAAAATCAAAAATGTTGGGAATTTTCTATTTTAGAACAATATAAGATTTCACTTCACACAAGTGCACCAGTAGTTGGGGAACACTAGATAAGAAGGCAAGTGACATTTTGGCCTTAATTGTGAAGGGTCTGGTGTTTAAAAACAGGGAGGTTTTATTCCAGTTGTACAAGGTGCTGGTGAGGCCACACCTTGAATACTGTGCACAGTTTTGGTCCCCTTACCTAAAAAAAAAAGAATGTATTAATATTGGAGACATTCCAAAGGAGATGCATCAGGCTAGTTCGTGTTACGAGAGGGTTGTCTTATCAAAAGAGGCTAGACAGTTTTGATCTGTACTCCTTGGAGTTTGGAAGAATGAAAGCTGACCTTATTCAAATATATAAGATCCTGAGGGGGCTTGACAGGGTAGATGTTGAGATGTTTTCACTAGTGGGAGAATCATAAACAAGGGGGCATACTTGCAATTTAAGGTGTCAGTCATTTAAAACTGGGGTGCATGGAAATCTCTTAGAGGTAGGGAAAATTTCTGCCCCAGAGGGTGGTAGAGGTCAGATCATTAGAAATATTTAAGCGGAGAGAGATAAATATTTGAAAGATTGAGGAATTAAGGGTTATGGGAACTGGCATGGATGAGGAATTGAGGCCAGCATAGATCAGCCATGACCTTGTTGAAAGATGGGGCAGGCTTCAGGGGCCTGGTGGCCTAATCCTGCTCCTGTTTTCTTGTGTTCTTGTGGGAACAGGATTCGTTTTCACTACCATGGGAAAATAGCTACTGCATGTTAACATAAGAAAATAAGTGCATGAGAACCTGAAGCAGGAGTCAGTCCTTCAGCCTCTTGGGCCTTCTCCAGCATTGAATAAAATCTTTATGCCATTTTCCTGTAGTAATCCATTATCCCTCAATTCCCTTAATATCTAAAAACCTATTAGTCTTTGGCTTAAATATACTCTGCAATTGAACCTCTACACTCCACTTGGGTAGAGAATTGCAACAATTCACAATCCCTTGTGTGAACAAATTTCTCCTCATATATTCCCTGAATGATCGCCAGTTTATTTTGAGACTGTAACCCTGGGTTCTAGACACCCCAGCCAAAGGAAAGATCAACTTGGCATTTACCCTGTCAAGCCACTAAGAATTTTGTACATTTCAATGAGATCACCAGTCTTTCTTCTAAACTTAAGAGTATACCAAGTGATATGACAAATTGCTATCCCAGGAATCATTCTCTTCCCGTGTTGTGTTTACTTTGTTAGTGGCCAAATCAATACCCTCTCCAGCACAACTCATGAAAGCAGAAACTAAGGAATTAATCATTTACAAGATGTTCATGCATGAAGTCAAAAGTTTCAGGATGCAATGTCTAAAATAAAAACTTAAGTGTGCAAAATGCAAATTAATAACTTCACTTTGCAAAGGTTTATCCGAAAACTTCACAATGCAGATGTTAACTATTCACCCACATGGAAGAAAATAAATCACATTCAAAAATAACAGTTAGTTTCAGATGCAACTGAAGTGACAAAATGATATTATAGCCTGGATCTTTTTATAATTAACATTATTACACATATCCTGTTAATTCTTATTATATAGAATATGTGTTATTTCCTACGGAATGAATTAACAGTGTTCACAATCAAGAAAATTAAGTCTGATCCATTTACTAATAACTGCAGAATGTAGGAGGATTTTGTACACATTTGTCATCTCTTTTAATGCAATGTAGCAAAGAGTTTTGTAATAGAGTTTACTTTTAATTTTGAGAGAATTGTGGAATATTATCGTACAGGAGTGTATTTGGCTGATCATGCCTTTTTAAGAGTTGACAACTTTAGTCCCATATCCCATCTTTTATTGCCTAAACCATGCAAATTAGTGCTCTTCAAATATGTGTCTAATTAACTTTTTAACATTACTATGGAATCTGATTTTGTTACCTTTATAGGTTGTGCATTTCAAATCACAACAATCATTTATTTGAAATAATGCCTCCTTTTTTTCCTGAAGTGGAATGGGGCATAGATTTAGCCTTCTGTCCAGCTGGGAGGTGGGGAGTGAGGTGTTTACTATGAGAGTGGAGGCACAGTTTTTCTATCAGTGTATTTTGTGGAGTGAATTTAGCTGAGTAGCTCCACAATTGTTACCAGCTTCTCAAATGACTGAGAATAAAGAGCACAATGATGACACAAGTTAAGCAATTTCAGTGCATGTAATTAAAGGGTCTTTGAAAGCATGAGGTTTAATGCTTTCTGTAGTTGCCTGGAGAGAGAAATGGCCTGCAGACACATCATTGCTTCCCCCAGGTTCACTGATACTGTGCTGGATGTCATGCTGAAGACAATAAGGGCATATAGAGAAATCATCTTTCCTGGTGATGGATGGAAGAAGTGCACAGCTGGCACCAATGTTTATGAATAAAGGTATAGTTGAAGTACATTTAAGAAAATGAAGACCGATTAAAACTCTATTTTCTATTATGTAGGTTCCATATCCCACAGGAGCTGATATAAAATTGACTAACAAGGATGTGATTGTGAACCCCGACAAACAATTTACAGATAAAGTGCCCTCCAACCTTTTCATTCTGAATAATCATAGCGATTGTGAAAATGCACTGCATTGGCTCAAAAATCGTTCAGAAAATGCTAAAGGTACAGTTTAATCTGCTAAAAGTCTTTTATGAATACTAGTGAATTTCCCCCAGTGCTGCTATGAGTTGTAAATGTATCCATGTTGTTTGCCATGCAAAGTCGGAAGGAATGAGGTCAAAGCAGTAGATGAGAACAGGAAATTAGGCTGGAGATGGAAATTAGGCTGGAAACTGAAATAGAGAAATGCCTAATGGAATAGTCACTAGTATTAAGTTAGTGCAGAGAGGTAGGTCTCCAAGATGTTGGTGATGGTGAGACAAAATGGGAAAGCCAGGGCCAGGGAGGGGTAACATTCTTTGCAGTACCTGGTACACAAAAAATGCTAACAAAAATGAAAGCCTCTTTGCTGTGATCCTCAGTAAAATTTGTGTTGCACAGCTAACTCTATCATGTGGTCATGATGTCAGCATTCTGTGTAGATTCTCTCATATCTGATATGTCCCAGTTGAAATAGCAGTGTGTGCAAACTTGTCACAAACAGCACAAAACTCCAACTACATTTTAAGTACCTCCTCATTTTGTACACGTCAGGCAGGCTAAAGTAATATGTTTGTTACCTTTCCTTCTCTGTGTCAAACTACATGCAAAAACTGCCAACACAGTTCATCAGATGGTACTCGAACATCCTCTTAAGTGGCAGGTGCAGTTAAAAGCTAGTTTGCTTTCAAAAAAAAAGGAAGAAATCCTTGTATTTATGTTGTAGCTTCCATGTTCCTATTTAGGATGTTCCAAGGTATATAGTCAAAAAAGCACTTATCTTTCAACTGTCATTATTGTAATGTACTCAATATTGCAAACAGCTATTTCACACTGTATTGTGATAACTTAGAGGTACATTGTGGCTGCTGCTGGTTCTATCAGTCATTGAATGACTGAAACTGAATTGGGAACCAACAATGGTGCAATGCCAAGACCTCAGCCTTCAGTTTCTAGATGCTACACTGTGGGTCTTGGCTGCAAACATGAAGCAGGGAGAGGTACTTTATTGCCCAAATATGGTCCTGGGGTCAAGCCCCAGGGACCTAAGTGTACTGTTGCAAGAAGTTCAATGACCTGACCTCAAGGGTAATGGACAGTAAATGCATTTTAAAATGTTAAATCCTATTAATTGCAACAGTGCAATTCAGTACCCACTAATGACTTAATATATTCATCTGCTCCACTGCAACCTGACTTTGCCATGCAGCAAGTCTCATAGCCCATAGTTTAGTTTGCTCTGACTGCCAGCTATTCAACTATGACAGCTGCCTCACATGACCACATTGCATGACCCTGCCCTCTCTCTGATTCAGGAGAGGGTGGCGCCCAACTGGATAAAGCAGCACTAACTGGAGGGTGAACTTCATCCATGCATATGCTTCCACATGAGAGAAGATGATAAAGCTACCTTTGGGATGCCTGATCCTGAGGTTGTGGCCACTGAAGAAGTTGGTATCCCTCTACCTATCCACCTTTTCACATCTCTGCTCCTTCAATTTGCAGAGACTTCAAATTTACCCCATCCCCTTCCAGTACATAAAAACGTGAAAAACAAGATAGGAGCAGGAGTGTAACATTAACTTCCCATTCAATGAAATCGTGTTTTGTCTGTGCCCTAATTCACATAGTCACCATTGTCTCATTTTCCCTTAACACTTTAACAATCTGTCAATCTACGATTTAAAATTATGTGTTGACGAGCATTAATTGCGTTTACAGAAGTGAGCTTCAAACAACCATTTTGCTAAGTTTCCTAAATTCATTCCCAAAGGACTTGACTTTATTGTCCATTCCAGAACTGAGGTGGGTCTGGAGCCCCGTATAAACCAGACTGAATAAGGATGACAGACTTCCTTCCCTGAAGGACATCCATGAACCAGATAGGATCTTATGACAATCTGGTGGTTTCATGGATGCTAGTAATGATAGTAACTTTATTAATTCTAAATGTATTTGATTATTTAAATATAAATTCCCTAACTACCATGGTGGAATTTGAACTCATGTTCAGACCTTGGGCTGCTAGACCTCTAAATCCACCACTATGTGGATTTCCACCACTATGCCCACCATATCCAGCAGGCAGTGTCGGAACGGGCAGCGGAGTGAGAGGGAGCAGAGTGTTTTGGGCTTTGGCTCAAGGGGCTTAGGCGTAAAGGGGCAAGGAAAGGTAGGTGACTTGAGTTAAGGAAGGGGTATGAGTGCGGTTTCCTGTACTCAGTGTCAGATGTGGGAGTTCCCAGAGTCTCCCTGCCTCCGGGAAGGCCACATCTGCACCAGGTGTGTCAAGCTGCAGCTCCTGAGGGACTGTGTTAGGGAACTGGAGATGTAGCTCGATGACCTTCGTCTGGTCGGGGAGAATGAGGAGGTGACAGAAAGGAGTTATAGGCAGGTGGTCACACCGGGACCACAGGAGTCAGGCAAGTGGGTCACAGTCAGGAGGGGGAAGGGAAAGGGGAAGAGTCAGGTACCAGAGCATACCCCTGTGGCTGTACCCCTTGACAATAAGTACTCCTGCTTGAGTACTGTTGGGGGAGACAGCCTACCTGGGGGAAGCAACAATGGCAGTGTCTGTGACACAGAGTCCGGCCCTGTGGCTCAGAAGGGTAGGGAAGGAGAGAGGAGGGCACTAGTGATGGGGGACTTTATAGTTAGGTGGGCAGACAAGCGATTCTGTGGATGCAGGAAAGAAACTCGGAAGGTAGTTTGCCTCCCAGGTGCCAGGATCCGGGATGTTTCAGATCGTGTCCAAGATATCCTGAAGGGGGAGGGAGAACAGCCAGAGGTCGTGGTACATATTGGTACCAACGACATAGGTAGGGAAAGGAATGAGGTCCTGAAAAAAGACTATAGGGAGTTAGGAAGGAAGTTGAGAAACAGGACCTCAAAGGTAGTAATTTCCGGATTACTGCCTGTGCTAAGTGACAGTGGGTATAGGAACAGAATGAGGAGGAAGTTAAATGCATGGCTGAGGGATTGGAATAAGGAGCAGGGATTCAGATTTCTGGATCATTGGGGCCTCTTTTGGGGCTGGTATGACCTGTTCAAAGAGGACGGGTTGCACTTGAATCCCAGGGGGACCAATATCCTGGCAGGGAAGTTTGCTAAGGCTACTGGGGAGAGTTTAAACTAGAATTGTTGGGGGGTGGGATCCGAATTGGAGAGACTGGGGAAGAGGTGTTTGGCTCTCAAATAGAGAAAGCTAGTAGTAGGTACGATAGGCAGGTGATAGAGAAGGGACGTGCTCAGACAGGTTTGAGATGTGTCTATTTTAACGTAAGGAGTATTGTGAACAAGGCGAATGAGCTTAGAGCTTGGATCAATACTTGGAGCTATGATGTGGTGGCCATTACGGAGACTTGGATGGCTCAGGGACTAGAATGGTTGCTTCAAGTGCCGGGTTTTAGATGTTTCAGAAAGGACAGGGAAGGAGGCAAAAGAGGTGGGGGAGTGGCAGTGTTGATCAGAGATAGTGTCACGGCTGCAGAAAAGGTGGACGTCGTGGAGGAACTGTCTATGGAGTCTCTGTGGGTGGAGGTTAGGAACAGGAAGGGGTCAATAACTTTACTGGGTGTTTTTTATAGGCCGCCCAATAGTAACAGGGATATTGAGGAGCAGATAGGGAAGCAGATCCTAGAAAGGTGTGAGAATAACAGAGTTGTTGTGATGGGGGATTTTAATTTCCCAAACATCGATTGGCATCTCCAGACAGTGAGGGGTTTAGATGGGGAGGAGTTTGTTAAGTGTGTTCAGGAAGGATTCTTGACACAATATGTAGATAGGCCTACAAGAGGAGAGGCTGTGCTTGATTTTGTATTGGGAAATGAACCTGGTCAGGTGTCAGATCTCTGTGGGTGAACATTTTAGTGATAGTGATCATAATTCTATCTCCTTTACGTTAGCACTGGAGAGAGATAGGAACAGACAGACTAGAAAGGCGTTTACTTGGAGTAAGGGGAATTATGAGGCTCTCAGGCAGGAAATTGGAAGATTAAATTGGGAACAGATGTTTTTGGAAAAGTACGGAAGAAATGTGGCAAATATTCAGGGGATATTTGTGTGGAGTTCTGCATAGGCATGTTACAATGAGACAGGGGAGTCACGAGAGGATACAGGAACCGTGGTGTACAAAGGCTATAATAAATCTAGTCAAAAGGAAAAGAAAAGCTTACAAAAGGTACAGAGAGCTAGGTAATGTTAGGGATCTGTAAGAGTATAAGGCTAATAGGAAGGAGCTTAAGAAGGAGATTAGGAGAGCCAGAAGGGGGCATGAGAAGGCCTTGGTGGGCAGGATTAAGGAAAACCCCAAGGCATTCTACACGTATGTGAAGAGCAAGAGGATAAGATGCGAAAGAATAGGGCCTATCAAGTGCAGCAGTGGAAAAATGTGTATGGATCCGGAAGAAATGGCGGAGGTACTTAATGAATACTTTACGTGAGTATTCACTACGGAAAAAGATCTGGGGGATTGTAGTGGGGACTTGCAGTGGGCTGAAAAGCTTGAGCATGTAGATATTAGGAAAGAGGAGGTGCTGAAACTTTTGGAAAGTATCAAGATGGATAAGTCGCCGGGACCAGATGAGATTTACCCCAGGCTGCTGTGGGAGGCGAGGGAAGAGATTGCGGAGCCTCTGACGATGATCTTTGCATCGTCAATGGAGATGAGAGAGGTTCCGGAAGATTGGAGGGTTGCGGATGTTGTTCCCTTATTCAAGAAAGGGAGTAGGGATAGCCCAGGGAATTATAGACCAGTGAGTCTCACCTCAGTGGTTGGTAAGCTAATGGAGAAGATCCTGAGAGGCAGGATTTATGAACATTTGGAGAGGTATAATGATTAGGAATAGTCAGCGTGGCTTTGTCAAGGGCAGGTCCTGCCTTACGAGCCTGATTGAATTTTTTGAGGATGTGACTAAACACATCGATGAAGGGAGAGCAGTAGATGTAGTGTATATGGATTTCAGCAAAGTGTTTGATAAGGTACCCCATGCAAGGCTTATTGAGAAAGTAAGGAAGCATGGGATCCAAGGAGACATTGCAGTGTGGATCCAGAACTGGCTGACCCACAGAAGGCAAAGAGTGGTTGTTGAAGGGTCGTATTCTGCGTGGAGGTCGGTGACCAGTGGTGTACCTCAGGGATCTGTACTGGGACCCTTACTCTTTTTGATTTTTATAAACGACCTGGATGAGGAGGTGGAGGGGTGGGTTAGTAAGTTTGCAGATGACAAAAAGGTTGGGGTGTTGTGGATAGTTTGGAGGGCTGTCAGAGGTTACAGAGGGACATAGATAGGATGCAAAGTTGGGCTGAGAAGTGGCAGATGCAGTTCAACCCAGATAAGTGTGAAGTGGTTCATTTTGGTAGGTCAAATATGATGGCAGAATATAGTCTTAATGGTAGGATTCTTGGCAGTGTGGAGGATCAGAGGGATCTTGGGGTCCGAGTCCATAGGACGCTCAAAGTGGCTGCACAGGTTGACTCTGTGGTTAAGAAAGCATATGGTGTATTGTCCTTCATCAATCGGAGAATTGAATTTAGGAGCCGAGAGGTATTGTTGCAGCTATATAGGCCCCTGGCCAGACCCCACTTGGAGTACTGTGCTCAGTTCTGGTCACCTCACTTCAGGAAGGATGTGGAAGCCATAGAAAGGGTGCAGAGGAGATTTACAAGGATGCTGCCTGGAATGCGGAGCATGCCTTATGAAAGCAGGTTGAGGGAACTCGGCCTTTTCTCCTTGGAGCGATGGAGGATGAGGGGGGACCTGATAGAGGTATATAAGATGACGAGAGGTATTGATCGGGTAGATAGTCAGAGGCTTTTCCCCAGGGCTGAAATGGTGGCCACAAGAGAACATAGGTTTAAGGTGCTGGGGAGTAGGTATAGAGGAGATGTCAGGGGTAAGTTTTTTACTCAGAGAGTGGTGAGTGCGTGGAATGGGCTGCCGGCAATGGTAGTGGAGGCGGATATGATAGGGTCTTTTAAGAGACTGTTAGATAGGTACATGGAGCTGAGAAAAATAGAGGGCTATGGGTAAGCCTAGTAATTTCTAGGGTAGGGACATGTTCGGCACAGCTTTGTGGGCCAAAGGGGCTGAATTGTACTGTAGTTTTTCTATGTTCTATGTTATCATAGATTTTGATAAATCTATGCTACACTCATTCTAAAAATAATAGCTTTGAAATTATGCAACTAAATTATAAATTTCACTGGAAAGCCTTTTTATTATTCCTGTATTTATTATTTTTTTCATCCGTGACCTAAACATGTATGATACACTAATGCACAGAGGTTCCCAGATGTGCAAGTTCATGGTAGTGGTAACGTAAAATAAAATCCTTTGGTGAGATGCTGAAGAAAAAAATACTGAAATTGGGGGTAAAAATATTTGTGTAACATGACTGGAAATAGGTAAAATATAGCAAAAGTAGGAAGCATTCAATTGCCACTGATAATGAAGACAACAAATAGGTTCAATACATGTACTCAACATTCAACAGACTGAGATGCATAGAAAATTTTAAGATATGCTTTATTACCATGCAGTCAGTATTGTATTATTAGTTTGGGTGACATCTTTATCTCGCTTTGTTTTCCTATTCATTTCCGGAATTAAATTGCCATGGAGGAATAGTCTGTTGTTTTACAAATACTTCATATATTTTAATTAATTTTAATTTCCAGTATTGGTTAGAGTGGATATACTGAAGAATGCACATGTAAGCCCATTTAATTGTGCAATTAACTGCTAATTTAATTCAGGAGAATTTACTGTAATTACCTTACATTTATTTGAAACATTCAAATGATTCTCCTTAATTAGGAAACTAAGCAGGGAGAGACATTTTCAGTGCTAACATAAATCCATGTTTGATAATGAATGTAATTTAATTTTTATAATTGGTCCTCATATTAGCCACATATGAATAACGTAAATGCAATCTGCCAGGTTCTTTTTAAGGTTCATGTAATGTGCCCACAGAATTGATCAGGAAAACATTTTAAGCAAACCTGTAAATGTTCACAGGATATTTTTGGGATCTGACACATCAATTTACAGGATTAAATGCTTATAGTACATTGACTGTCACTGAGCAGTATCTGACTGCTGTCTGCTGTTGATATATTACTGTTGTTAGTCAATTAGATCATTGAGCTGAAATCTACCATTTGACTTCCTGATCCTTATGGTATCTTGTATTATTAATCATACGAATTATTACAGATACTGTTGCATTGTTAGTGAATTGGAGGATACACTATTTTACAATAGCAAGAACATTTGATCACAACCTTGATGAGGATTGCTGACAAACAAAGATAATTATTTTTCTTCATGGGTAGCTTTCTTGCTCTCTAATTCTTTTTTGCTAACTTACTAGTTTTCTTCCTTTTTGTTTAGTCCTCCTTTGGTGTTCAGAAAGGATGGATTTAGGGAGGAAACTGGTAGCAGCTGTGTAGAATACAATGTGCAAGGTTGGAGTATTGGAACATTTGGGATTGTAGTCTTCAACTGGGGGCACGCTGTGGATGATTGAGCAAGGTATAATGGGAATGCACATGCATATGGAATGCCTGCTTTCATTCAGCTGTAGTATAGAATATAAGGGCAGGGATGTTATGTTACAACTTTATAAAATATTGGTTAAACCACACCTCACGTCTTGTGTGTTGTTCTGGTTGCCACATTAAAGGAAGGATATGATCGCACTGGATAGGGTGTAGAGGAGATTCACTGGGATTTTACCTAAATCGGAGCAATTCAGTTATAGGGAGAGATTGGATAGGGTTATAACTGAAATGCTCTGTAGAAAAGGAGACTGGGAGGTAACCTGATAGAAGTGTACAAAATTATGTGGAGGATAGATTGGATATATTGTAAGAATCTTTTTCACATGGTGGAAGTGTCTAAATCAAGAAAGCGTGGGTACAAGCTGAGAGGTAGGAAGTTTAGAGGGTATCTGAGGGAGAACTTTTTCCACAGAGTATGGCTGCAATCTGGAACACACGGTGACAGCACACTGTGAAGGCAGGTACACTCACGACGTTTAAGAAGCATCTGGACAAGCACTCTAATTGCCAAGGCTACAGACCAAATGCAGATGAAAGGGACTAGTATAGATAAGTGCAATTTTCAGTATTAACACATCCATAGAAACAAGTAAATATGCTTAAGAGCATCCTCAGTACAACTTTGTGACCTTGTTTTTAGCTCAGTCAAGCAAGGTACCCATGCAGGGTCTTGACCTGACACATCAACAATTCCTTTCCTGCCAAGAAATGCTGCTCAACTCGTTGAGTTCCTCCAGCAGTTTG
Organism: Pristis pectinata; assembly: GCF_009764475.1. Taxonomy (NCBI): domain Eukaryota; kingdom Metazoa; phylum Chordata; class Chondrichthyes; order Rhinopristiformes; family Pristidae; genus Pristis; species Pristis pectinata. Next base: position 81,851,676 of record NC_067407.1, read on the forward strand.
ATATTTGCTCCAGATTCCAGCATCTGCAGTCTCTTGTGCCTTCAAGACAGCCATCTTATTATGAAAAGAAATTTGAACATTCTTATCCATTTTTGCATTGAAATTCATCAAAAAAGTTATTTTGGGGAGGGGGAGGTGGGGAGAATAATCTTTGAAAGCTTAACCAGAATTATGTGACTGTTGATCCCGAGAACTTGCTATGCTTTGGCATCCAATATGATTTTCAGGCAGATTTGAGTCCTGGTCATTAGAGCTCTTTTTGAGACATGAGAAAGGATATGGATGTACACAAGTTAGCAGTGGTGATATAATTTAGATCCATGCTATTTCATCTTCATTATAATAATTATTACTTTTTGCTGTTTGTCAGTCATCAATTAAGGAAGGCCATTACCAATGATATGTTTGAAATGATTGCAGCTGTTTTTGGATAAAACCTGTATGGAGCCTTAGGAAATTTTTTTTTGCAGTTGATTGTGACTTATTTCTTCTTTAGTTATTAATTACATTTTTCAAGGCAATCTTTCTAAGATTACAATCTGGGAAAGGAGCGGTAAGGAGAAAGCAGATTTGCGGTTACTGGTGGAGCTAAGATATCTTTATTAGTCACATGTACATCGAAACACACTATGAAATGCATCTTTTGCGTAGAGTGTTCTGGGGGCAGCCTGCAAGTGTTGCCACACTTCCGGTGCCAACATAGCATGCTCACAACTTCCTAACCCATATGTCTTTGGAATGTGGGAGGAAACCGGAGCACCCAGAGGAAACCCTCGCAGACATGGAGAGAACATACAAGCTCCTTACAAACAGCGGCCGGAATTGAACCCGGGTTGCTGGTGCTGTAATAGTGTTACACTACCCACTACACTAATGTGTTCTCAAACCAAATTTATATGTTTAGGAGAATATATCTCGAATTCTCAGAGGAAATGTATAAGGAAACATTGAATTTCTAGTTGGCAGTGGCAGGGTTGAATCTCATTACGCAGCTGGCAGTATTTGTTGGAATCCAGGTCAGAACTAGGATACAGAAATTGAATACAGAAGTAGGGAGGTTATGCTCCAACTTTATAAAACATTGGTCGGACTTTAGCTGGAGTACTGAGTGCAGTTCTGGTCACCAAGGTATAGGAAAGAATGTGATAGCAGTAGAGAGCATGCAGAGGAGATTCATCAGGATTTTGCCTAGGATGGAGCAGTTCCGTTATGAGACACTGGAGAAGCAAGGTCTTTTCTCTCTGGAATGGAGGAGGTTAAGAGCAGACATGATTGAGGTAGATAAAATTAGGATGAGTATAGATAGGGTAGACTGCAGAAACCTTTTCTCTGTATCAGGAGGTAAATAAAACTAGAGGACAGAGGTTTAAGGTAAGGGGGAAGAGATTTAGAGGGGATATGAGGTGGACATCTTTCACTAGAAAGTGTTAATTACCTGGGACGCACTGCTTGAGAGAATGGTTGAAGCTGGGTCACTGACAGCATTTTAAGAAGTGTCCAGATGAAGACTTGAGTCACTTGGGCATAGAGGGCTATGGACCAAGTGCCAGATAATAGGGATAATAGAAAAGGGTGCTCACTGGTCAGAGTGGATAGGTTGGGCTGAATGGCCCTTTTCTATGATGTACCATTCTGTGAGAACCTTTTTGTCTCTTGTTCCTTCCAGTCTATCTCAAGAAAAACCAAGAACATCAATGATCTGCAGTCACTGATCACACACCAAAGTAGACATGTTCAATATTTTCTTATTGCTACCATATAGGACTCCAGGTTTTGTAAGATTCTTCCAGGTACAAGCATCAATGACTGATTTTAAAAAAAGTGAAAGCCCATGGGATCCAAGGAAGAGTGGCAAGTTAGATCTAAAATTAGTTCAGTGCCAGGCAGCGCACGGCAATGGTTGAGAGGGAGCTTCTTAAGTGGAAGCTGGTAATTAGTGGAAATTGGACTCACCTTAATCCCTTGCTTTTTGTGGTATAATGATTTAGACATTAGGTTAGGGGGTATGATAAAGAAGGTTGAACTGATGCAACAATAAACTATGTGGTTGACAGTGAGAAGGAAAGTTTCAGACAACTGAAAGATATCAATAGTCTGATCAGTTGAGTAGAAAATCACCAAATGGATTTCAATCTGGACCCATGTGATGTAATGCATTTTGGGAGAAACAATAGATCAAAGGAGTGCACAATAAATGGGAGGAATCAGAGGTATGAAGGAACACAGAAATGTCCACAACTCTTTTTGGTAACATTGACAAGGTGGTAAATTGTCTTATGGGACACTTTCCCTTATTAGCTGAGCTATAGAATACAAGAGCAGGGGGAGTCATAGAGTCTTACAGCAGGGAAACAAGCCCTTCGGCCCAACTCATCCATGCCGACTGTGTTGCCCAGCGAGCTAGTCCCATCTGCCCATGTTTGGCCCATAGGGAGGTTATGATAAAATGGTACAGAACACTAATTAGACCACTGCTTCATACTGCTTACAATTCTGGTTATCACAGTACAGGAAAGATGTAATTGTATTGCGTAGCGTCCAGAGAACATTCACAAGAACATTGTCAGAGCTGGAAAATGTTTAGCTACGAGGACAGATTGGACAGGCTGAGCTTGTCATCTTTGTAACAGAGGAGAGTTTTAATTGAGGTTTATAAAACTATTAGGGGCCTAGATGTGGTAAATAGCAAGTTCCTATTTCCCTTAATAGACGGATCAAAACCAGGAGGTATAGATTTAAGGTAATTTGTAGAAGAATTAGAAGGGAAATGGAGTGTGGAAGGAGTCTGGAATCTCTTCTTCAAAGGGAACTAGAGAAGAATCTGCATCATATTTAAACAGACTCCAATGTGTGCTTAAGGGCCATGACCTGCAGGGCTATCGACCTGGGAGTGGAAGGTGACATTAGACTGGTTAGCTCTTTTTCAATTGGCACTGGCACAACAAGCCATATGTCTTCCTTCTGCTTTGTAAAATTTTGATGATTCTATAATCTTTGAGTTAATGTGAACTGGCCCTCCAGTGACCTCTGCTGGGTCACTGTTGTCACATCTACTTATTTCTGTTCAGTAAATTCTTCTGTGCACATCCTACTAACTCACCATCATAAGTTACCAATTTCTGTGCTGGTGCTTTGCAAGGTATAAATAACCCTCTTCTGGAGATTTATCTAACTGGTGCAATTGAATTATCTGATTGCTCCTCCCTACCTACTTTAACTGGACCCAGGGTTAAGATTAAGGCTGTTATTTCAAGGCCAAACCCTAAGTGGAAAGAGTAATACACCATCAGGTTGACAAGCTCAGTGTGTGAGTGTGTAATTGGGAGAACTAATTAGACAGAGAAAAGGAAGGAACCATGCCCATATACTCCCCACTGTGCGTGGCCTCCAGCTTTGACACACTGCTGCCTTAACCAATAACGTGGATGGAAGCTTTTCCTATCAGTGACAGTACGTGGAGTGGCAAAACCCAGTCCCAAGCTGGTTGTTTCTCTGCTGTTGAGTGCTATTTTCTGGACGGAAAGAGAAAGTAAATTAACGGGTTGGATATTGCTGGCTGTGCTGAATGGAATTGTTGTATTCAGCCATTTAAGCTGTAGTAATTGTGAACTTCTGCAGAAGTTTAGGACTTTTTAAAAAGAGATTTGGAAGTTTGCTTCGCCAGATGAGAACTCATTCAGGATCCGAGATTCCATTGATTTCAATGCAGAAAGTAGGAGATGATTTTAAAAAAACAAGTAAAAATAGTAATTTAAGTTTTTAATTAATTTAAATTATTTTAGGTGTTTTAGTCAATCTATTATTTGTTTAAATTTTAACTCATATGCTTCAATTTCCAAAATTTTTAAATATCTCTTAATGGTTAGGAGGTATTTACAATCAATTCAGAATCAGATTTATTATCAATGCCATATGGTGTGAAACTTTTTTGTTTTGTGGCAGTACAATGCGAAGACATAAATATATAAATTACAAAACTAAATAAATAATACAATAAAAAAGGAATAATGAGGTAGTATTCATGGATCATTCAGAATGATGGCAGAGGAGAAAAGCGACTCCTGAATCATTGAGTTTGGGTCTTCAGGCTCCTGTACCTCCTCATTGATGGTAGTAATGAGAAGAGGGCATGTCCGGATGGTGAGGGTTCTTAATGATGGATGCCACCTTTTTGAGGCTTCTTGAAGATGTCCTCGATGGTGGGGAGGGTTGTACCCATGATGGAGCTGGCTGAGTCCATAACCCTCTGCAGCCTCTTGCGATCCGGTGCCTTGGAGGCTCCATTACCGGCTGTGATGCAACCAGTCAAAATGCTCTCCACCGTACATCTATAGAAATTTGTAAGAGTCTTTCATGACATACCGAATCTCGTCAATCTCCTAAGGAAGTAGAGCCACTGGCATGCCTTCTTCGTGATTGCAATTACAGCTGTTACAATTGGCAAAACCCAATCACCAGCGTTGCTAACTGCCAAAGTCTGTTGGGAGCATTTCAGGTTGGGGTTCTTGCTGAGCTGCAGCTGCACGTCAGGATCAGCTAATCGTAGGCAATGGGGGCACCTCGGACATTGATTCCACATATGACTGGGGAGATTGGCCATCGGGGGTGAAGACTGAACATGGGCATAGATTAAAAGTAATAACATCCCCAGCATCAAGACTCCCATTTCACCCAATTGGCTCTGACGGTGGGCCACATCATTTACACAGCCAATACCAGACTCCAGAAATGGGCCCTACTCTGGATGCCATTACAGGAAGAGATTATCAGGAAGGCAGAGGAAATGAATCAAGGATATTTTCAAAGCTATCTCAAAACATGTAACATTGTCACCAACTGGGGGGGTGACAATGATCATTCAAAATGGAGAAAGAGCCCTTGGGTTGTGACTGAAAACTTCAATTTTCTGTTGGATCCAGTGACTGCACCACCTTCCATACAATCCACCCGCAAACATGTTTGGCCCCATCTGTGGCAGAGACTGTAGATCCCAGAAGAATAAAATGGTTAGAGGGGAAGTTAGGAAACAACTTTTTCCACCCAAATTGATGCAGACCTGGAGTTCACCTCCTGAAAGGGTGGTTGAGGTAAAAATTTTCAACGAATTGAAAAAGCATCACAGCGGCCACGTGATGTGCTGTAGGGTACAAGACCAAGAGCTGGAAAACACTATTGGTCTTGATAGCTTTCTCAGCTGGCATGGCTGAATGGCTGTCTTCTGCTAAGTAAATTTTGATGGTTCTGCAATTTTACATGAAGCGGGAATCTTAACCCATGCAATACAGGTACTCTGGGTTCATCTGGGTTCCCTGTCAACTAGCAAAGGTGAAAAAAGATGAAAAACACGATGAAAACAGATGAAAAAATGCCTCCATCTAAATTTTAATCAGCTGTACCGTTGATGTATTGGAGAACAAAGGGACCCCACCAAAAGCACATGCCTACTTAGACAACATTACAATTCTCCATGAACAGATGTATCCCCTTTCAGACTGAGGAACAGGCTATTAAGATGTGTCCAAAGCACTCAATTTACTTCCTCCCCACCTGTGAGTTTACTACGGGGAGCACATTTTGTGTTGGCATTCTCTGCACTCAATTGAAGGGCAAACCAGAAAAATTAAATTGGTTCCCCACTGCCTCCTCTGGATGGCCACTACATGAGCCCATTGTCAATCACATGCAAATCAATTAAAGGATCCTCGGTTAAGAATATGATGTAGGCCCAGCTCACAATTCTAAGTACCTGTATTTCATAGTACCTCAACATGAGATCACATTATTGCCAATTAAGCTTGTATTTCAAAATACTTACTTTCATTCTTTATAATTACTATTCCTTTCCAGGAAATATCGTAGTATATGGGAATACAATTGAGGCATACATCACAGTGAATACGATCCTGTCCTTTGGAATTGATGGCTCTCTCGTACATCTGGTGAAACCACCTACAAATTCCAACACCAGTTGTTTTGACAATCCCGTAATAGAAACTGCAGTAGAGGAAGCACTCGAGAAGGCTAAAGTTTCTGTGTATTCTAACTGTCTCCTTGCCAAGTGGAATGATGGGAAGATCCATGGTCGTATAACCGTTTCATCTTTCACCACTGATTCTGAACCACTGATACTTCCATGTGTGGTAAGTTATAATCATCCAAGTGAAGCTGAGGGAATTACAATCTACAGATGTCATAGAAGCAGTCATATAAACTTCTATGAGAATGAATAGCAGGGGAGATGTCCATAGCAAAGAGATGTCCATAGATAAAATTGAATCTATCAGCACACTTGTGGAAGCTGATTCCAGATGATGTCTTGAAAATCTAAATGTACTTGAAGAAACAGACAAACTATAAATCCTTGGGAAACTTAAGAGGCTGGGGTGTTTCTTGCTCATTCTGTCCCTTTCACTGTCACCCCTGCACAATATACATTCCCTAGCTATGGGAATTAGGAACCCCAGAATGATATTCATTTGTTATAAATTTTCACTAAAATACAGGTATTACTGATATATATTTCCACAATTGGTTATAACACGATCCTTGCATTAGGGAGGTTGCATTGGTTATAGCACAATTGGGATAGGGAAAACCTGTTTAAATCTGTGCTATGAAGGCAACTGCAGCCTGTTCTGCTAATAACATGACTTTCTATAACATGAGGTTTCTTAGGAACGTGGCTATTGGGTTATTACAGAACTACCTGTGATCCAAAATTAATTCTGCTGACATGTCCTCTACCCATGTCCATCATTTTTTTCTGTTTTAAGTGAGAAAGTGGGATAATATTACAGATGGCCTATAGCAGAACTGAACAATTCTGATATAAACAGAGCAAGTAAGTTCCTGAAGTCGTAGAATTCAATCTCGAGTCTGAAAGGCTATAACGTGCCCAGACAGAAGATGAGATGCACTTCCTCGAGCTTGCATTGTGATTCTCGCAGGGGACCACAAACAGATAGGTCAGATTGGAACCAGATGGAGTATATTAAAGTGGCAGGCAACAGTAAGTTCAGGGTCACCTGCAGACTTATAGTATGTGCTCTGCAAAGCCATTGCCCAATCTGCTTTTGACTCCTCCAGTGTAGAGGAGACCACATTGTGAACACTGCATGTAGTTCATCAGATTGAAGAAGTGCAAGTGATTTGCTGCTTCACTTGGAAGGTTTGAATCACTTGATGGTCAGAAGGGAAGACATGAATGGACAGGTGTTACATCTCCTGTGGTTGGACAGGAAAGTGCTGTGAGAAGATGAATGTGAGAGAGAGGAATTTGCAAAGGGAATTGTCTCTTCAGAATGCTGAAAGGGATGTGACAGGCATTGGAATTTCATTCAAAGAATGAGAACCAGGGAAACTCTATCTTTGCTCCATCTGGAAAGAGGGGGTGAGAACAGATGTGCAGAAAATAGTTGAATATGGCACAGGGCCCTGTCAACTGTGATGGAGGGGAAGCAACAGTTCAGGGAGAAGGAAAATATATCTCAGGTACTTTTGTGGAGAAACCAAATACAAATTGGGTTACTGCTTTGTGGAGCACCTGCATTCTCTCCAAGGGCAATCCTGAGCTTCCTCTTGCCTGCCACTTTAATTCTCCATCCCACTCTGATCTATCTGCCTACAGTTGCATGCAGTGTTATAATGAAGTTCTAGATTAGCTTACAGAACAACACCCCATTTTCTATATGGACATATTGCAGCCTTCTGGATTCAATATCAAATTCTACAACTTCGGGTAACTTACTTTCTCTGTTTGTATCTCGTCAGTTCTGTTGTAACTTATCTGTCTCTAATATTGGCTCAGTTTTTCTTTTTCCATTATCACTTCTTGACCTGCTGGGCATTTCCTACAGCTCTGCATTTCCTAGTTGCATTTCTCTCTCTGTCTCTCTCTCTGTCTCTCTCTCTAACTACCCTCCTTTCATAGCTTTTCTGTTCCTTTGTTCATGTTCTGTCTCTCGAACCAACCTCACTAACCTATCAACTAGATGACTTCATCTAGAGCTTATCTTTATGGCAACCCTGGCCTCATTCTATCAGAGATATCTCCTTTGTCCTATCCACCCCTCCTCCACCCAGCCTGGACTGAGTTCTGACAAAGGGTCTTCGACCTTCCACAGATGCTGCTTGAACTATTGAATTTCCTGTGTTTGTTTCAGATTTCCAACCTCTGCGTTTTTTTTTGGATGTCATGATTAGGGAAATTTGTTGTTCTCTGTTCACCTAGTCTAGACCTCTCATAATTTTATACACTTCAATTAAATGTTGTCTCAGCCTCCTTTGTCCTAGAGTAAACAACCCAGTCTGGACTACCAATAACTAAAACTCTGGCAATATCCTCTTAGTTTTCCTCTGCATGGCCTCTAGCAATGTCACATCCTTTGTGTCACTCATACCTGACTCAACTGTTTTCATGATCGTTATCACCTTTTGACAATATTTAACCATTCTGTAACAGTATTATTTTTAAATTTCCATCTTAAAGGTTTTGTTTTCATTTTCTTATTTAAAAATATTACCTTACTTTTTAATAAGCCAACCTTTCTGCTTCCAGTTCCAATTAAATTTTTAAAATAGTGTTCTCCCATTCCAAATCCAAGCCTAAATTTGTCCATCTCCCACCTTCTACAATCACCACATCAGATTATCTCGTTTTTTTTTCTATTCACCCTTCCCACTCTGTTATTGATGTTAATTTGGTTAAAATTCCTTTATTCCAGAACTCATTCCCCAGCTGGAGAAGTTGGGTTGTTCTCTTGAGAGCAATGACGTTTGAGAGGAAATTTGATAGAGGTGTACAAGACCATGGTGGGCTTAGATAGATTAATTAGATAGAATCATTCCCATTAGCAGATGTTTGAAGGACTAGGAGATACAGATTCAAAGAGATGGGCCAAAGAAATAGACGTGATGTACTTTTTTTTAATATATAAAGAGAGTGGTTATGGATCTGGAATTCACTACCTACAGGGTGGTGGAAATATGGTCAACCATACCTTTCAAAAGGGAATTGAATAGGAGAAATAATTTGCACATCTTTGGGTGGGGGGGCTGGGTGGAAGGAGTGGGACTGAAGACATAGCTCTACAAGGAGACATAAGAGGCTGCAGATGCTAGAATCTGGAGAAACACAAAAAGTGCAGGAGGAACTCAGCGGGTCAAGCAGCATCTGTGGAGGAAAATGACAGTCAAGGTCTCAGGTCAAGATCCTGGAGCAGTCCAGATAAAAGGTCTTAACCCAAAATGTGCATTTCCCTCCTCAGATGCTGCCTGACCCGTTGAGTTCCTCCAATGTTTTTTGTATAGCTCTACAAGGAGCTGGCATGGACTTGGATGTTCCAGTGGCCTTCTGTGCCATAGCAGTTCAGTGCTTCTAAATATAAATCTTTCTTCCTTTGTCACACATAGACTTGCCCAGTCTTCCTCTGCTCATCTTATTCTGTAGATTCTGTAGGTATTATACATGGCATATATTTTTCAGTCTAGCACCCAACTCTTTAAACTCTGTCTAGGAGATCTTAAATGTACTTACCTATATCACTTGATTCTAGCATTGGATCATTGCTTTTGACCATTGTCCCTCCACCTCACCGTCACAGATTTTTACCCTTCTCATAATGTCCTGGTGACAGACAGGTACTCCCCATCACTATTATTTTCTTGAGATTTTCTGCAGTTTTTATTTTTTTTTTCTTTCTGCTTCTCCTGCTAATGGTTAGCCACTACCCTAACTACAGTGTGCCCTGTTCTTCAATAAACAGCATTCTAGACAGTTAGATACAAAATCATTTATCCTCTCCACTGATGAATAATTCTTAACTTGAGCACAGAAATTTACTCTTGCAGAAACTTAGTTTTTTCTTTCATATCCACCATAAATTTGCTAATGTGGATTGCTTACATATTACACTCCACACATACTGTATTAGGTCTTCCCATCAATTAAATTCCTCTGGGGTAACTGACTAATTTAAAAATGTGGATATTGTAAGCCTGCACTTCTGATAGCATGGCTAATCACTTCATATAAGTGTTAATTATGGGGAAAAAAGTCAGTCATTTACAAATCCTGGTCTTGTAGCTTCAAGCCAAATATTCTTTCACTGCCAAATTCTGAATTGGACAAAACTTCTTCCTTAAATCTTGCACCTATGTCTTTCACCTATTCTGCCAAAATCAGTGGCTGCTAGGAAATAACCAGAACTTCACCACTGTTCCACTGGCTGTCTGATATTTTTCCTTCCTTTAATGAAATGCAAGAACAAGAACAGAACAATTGGATAGGGTGAGGGCAATGATACAGATAAAAATTCAAAAATTGAATGTACATGGCTTAAGAAATAATGAGTTTGAAACAAAAATTAAAATTAAAAGGGTATGATGTAGTACTTCTTATAGAGACTTGCTTTACCGGCTGGGTATGGTTGCAAAGCAAAGATCTCAGACTGGAAAGCTTTTAAAAAGATCAAGGAATTTGTGAAAGAAGTTACAATGTTAACGAACAACACAATTACAGCACCAAAATAAAGAGACTTTAGCATGTTTGATCAGGTAGTGGACACAATATGGGTAGATTTAAGGTACAGCAAAAGATGAATGATTCTAGATGGAATGGTCTACAGATCACTTGATATTAATTATAGGCAAAGGAATATATAAATATGATCAAGAAGCACAAGCCAAAAATATAAAAAATAGAAACAGGAGTAGGTCATTTGGCCCCTCTTGTCTGTGCTGCCATGGCTGATCTTTTACCTCAGTACCACTTTCATGTACTACCCATTAACTTTTGATTCCCTAAATATCCAAACAACGATCAATCTCTGCCTTGAATATGCTCGGAGACCGAGCCTCCACAACCCTTTCAGTTAGGGAAGATTCACTATCCTGCAGGTAAGAAATTCCTTCTCATCTCAGTCATGAATGGTCATAGTCTTTTTCCCATGGAAGGAGAGTCTAAAACTAGGTTTAAGGCGAGAGGGGAAAAAATTTAAAATGGGTCTGAGGAGCAATGTTTTCACAGAGGATAATGGATGTATGGAATGAGTTGCGAGAAGTTGTAGAGGCAGGAATAATTACAATGTTTAAAAGACATGGATAGGAAAGAGGGATATGGCCCAAACACAGGGAAGTGAGACTAGCTGAAGTAGACAACTTGGTAGGCGTGGATGAGTTGGGCCAAAGGGCCTATTTCCGTGCTGTATAACTCAATGAATGGCTGACACCCTGTCCCTACAAACTTCAGTCAGGGGAAATATTATCCCTTCCTCTACTCCATCAAGCCCCGTAAGAATTTTGTACATTTAAATGACAACACCTTTTCTTCTTCTAAATTATAGAGAGCGCAGTCACAGTCTGCTAATATATCCTTCCTCAAATAAAAACATCAGGTTCTGGAAATGCTCAATTGTTCTGTGGAGAGAGAAACAGAGCTAATACTTTGGGTCAATGATCTTTCATTGGAACTGGAGGAGTGAGAAAATAAGTGCATCTTAAGATGCCAAGAGAGGGAGTGATGGAGAGAACAAATGGAATGTTTGTGATAGGGCAGAGACCAAGATTGTCCAGGTGACACGATGCTTTCAGAGCCATCTAGATGATACATGAATAAGGAGATAAAGAGAAAGAATGGAAAAAAACACACTGGATCTATCAGAGGTAGAGCACAGCAACCACTAGAAATATGAAACAAAGAGAATGTTGGAAATATTGAACGGTTCCCTAGTATAAGATAGACTCTTGACCTCACAATCTACCTCGTTATGACCTTGCACCTTATTATCTACCTGCACTGCCCTTTCTCTGTAGCTGTGACACTTTACTCTGCATTCTGTATTGTTTTATTTTTTAATACCTCAATGCACTGTGTATTGAATTGATCTGTATGAACGGTATGCAAGACAAATTTTTCGCTGCACCTCGGTACAAGTGACAATAATCAACCAAATCCAATTCCAACATACCAACAGATCAGGCAGCATTTGCACAAGGGAAAAACTGGCAGTTCTGATACAAGGAGGAAAGGCTGTTTTTTTCCTCAAATTATTGGTTTATCTGTTGGATATTTCCAACATTCTCTTCTGTATAAGATTTGGAACAAGTAATATGTCCCCCCCCCCTCACAGTTCCAGCATGTTTCTTTTTTTTATTATTCTCTTTCCAACTGCTTTAATCCATCTCTTATCTGGACCAGCTTCAAAAGCATTGTGTCACCTTATCTCCTCCCTATCAAGGACAATCCCTTTGCAACTGGAGAAGACAATCTCTCCACCTCCCCAACCGTTTGCACTAATAGCCTGCCCCCACCCCTAACTCTTGTTTCCTCATTTCTACAGTTCTGATGAGGGTCATTGACCTGCAATGTTAATTCTCCCTCTCTCACCATTGCTATCTGATCTGTTGAGAATTTTCAGCACTTTCTGTTTTTATATCAGATTTCCAGTATCTACAGTTCTTTAATCAAGTTATACTCTCCCTTAGACAGTAAGAACATACTGGCACATTGTGTTCCAGGTGCAGCCTCATCAGGGCCCTATATAGTTATAATGAGTGATTTTAATTTTCACATAAACTGCAAGAAGCACTATTAGGTTTGGCAATGAACTTTCATCATGTATTCTGGAAGAATTATTAGATCAATGTGTTTTAGAACTGATAACAGGCTGTATTACATTTAGTGAGAAACAATAAAGTAGTTAATAATCTGTGGTTTCGAGTAGTAACCATAATATCTGTGAATTTAATATTAGGTTTGAAAAAGAGGAGAGAGATTCAAAATCATAATTTTCATTATAAATAATGCAAACTTTGAAGGGATGATAAGTGAATTGGCAAAAGTTAGTTGGAATAAATAGTCAATATGTCAACCTAGAGATCAACAGCAAGAAGTATTTTTTACATTATAAAACTAGTATATTCTAAAATCCAAAAGTGCCATGCATGAAATGCATGGAAAAGAAAAATTCCTGTAGATGGGATGGCAGGGGGAGGCACTATTAAAAGCAATAAAGGATAGAAAGAATTACATTCATGCAATTTGAGGGAGGAATAAAGGCTTCCTGGGAATATCAAAGTTAACAACAAAATAATTAATGGGTATGATAAGAGAAAAGGAGTAGTAAATGGTATGTGTGCCCATTAAAAACAGATGCAGGCAGAAGTATAAAGGATGCATATCCACTTTCAAACCAATGGAAAGAAGGAAAATGCTACAAGGAACCTAAAAATAAGTCAAAGGAAAGATCATATTGGATAGAAGTTCTAAAACAAAATGCTTATGAAGAAAATAATAGAAGAAAATAATCTTCAGAATACAAGGATTTCCACCACAGATATTAAAAGAAATAAATGAATAAATTTCATCGATTTACATGGCTAGGTAGATTGCGATATTGAACCTTTGAATTAGACAAATGCAAAATGTCATTCCTTTTTTTAAAGAAAGTGTGAGAAACCAAATGAGAAATACAGATCTCTCAATACAGAGTCAGATGATTTTATATATGTATTAAAAAAATGGAATGTTAATGTTGATCTCAAAGAGTAGGAATACAAAAAGGGGTAAGCTATATTTTCGTTCTATAGATCGAGGGCACTGAAAATTAAGGGGAAAAACATTGGCCTTGAAGGAAGTTGTTATGATGGTTTGCTGATTTTTGTCCTGGATTGTGATTGTTAATGATGCAAATTTCAAGCTAGCTATATATTGAAAATCCAATCTGAACACACTATATGCTTGTGAGGTGCAGCTGGTTAAAGCTGGGACTTTGGATTACTACAGTATAGAGAAGTACCTTAATTTAATATTTTTGCTCTTACAGGCTTTCTTCAGCTTTGACAAGAAGAAAGTGGATTATGATGCCTTCAAGGCTATAAATAATGCATGCCTTGTCTTTGATGGGAAACTAGTAATTGACTCCACTTTTCATACCAATGACATAACAATTAGAGCTGCAGGACCGCTTACCAAATACTCCCGTCGTTACTATGCTGACCAGTGGTCTCATGAAAATTTTAATTCAAAGGAAATTGGATTTCAGCTAGCTGCACTCATGCTGCATCTTTTTGATCCAACCCTGGAACAAATGACTCAGCCACCAGCAGAACTAGATGTTCTTGTTCCCACTTACACTGGATGTAAAGTCAAAGGTATGTGGCTGAAATATATTTGAACTTGCCTTTCAGGAGTTTGTAAATCATTTGTAATATTGGCCCAGAATTTGCAGCCACCAGCACTTACCACTGATGAACAAAGCTTGAACTTACCTAATGCAGTGCCCCTGGTGGGAACTTTTGGTCTGGTGTCATGCACATTGACAGGGCTTTCTGCGATTTAGTAGTGTCATGATTGGTTGGAGGCTATGCGATGTGGAGCAAGCCCACCAAGAGAAAAAGCCAAAAAAAACTTTGACTGCTACCTAAACTGGCTGTATAAGCACTGGGATTGTTTCTGATTTAATAGGTTTCAACATTTTTTTAAAAATTAAATTTTTAATAATTTTTGAAACCTATAAAAAGCAGACGTACTAAAACACTTTAAGGCATCTACAAACATTTTAAGACAATCAAACCTGCATCAGGTTCAACCTGGTTCAGAACACTTGTGTGAATTCCACTGTAAATGGAAGGAAATTGCTGCAACTTCCCTTACCCACAGTGGACTCCATGGTGAGAGGTAACCCTCCTTCTCCTGTAATTCCAGCAATTTCTTTATTATTATTTCAGGACCTGAAGGATTGAAATCACTATATTATTAACTGATCCTTATGGATAATATAATTTGTGAAATGAGCATGTGGCTGAAGTCATGTGAGAAAGTGGGATTCAATTTTAATGGGGCACCAGCAACAGTATTGGGACAAACAGCAACTCTAGCACTGGAGAGGGCTCCACTTGAACTGGATTAGGAGGAGAGTTCCTAACAGAAAAAATGAATAGGGCAGTCATTGGAACATTAAAACAAGACGAGGGAGGAACAAGGTGAAAGATGTAATACAAATAATAGTACTGGAAGAAATCAAAGGAAAGTGGCTACACACACACACACACACACACACACACACACACACAATATTGTAACAGTCGGAAATTGTACATTAGGTACAATGGTTAAAGAGAAAATTAAAGTGGTAATAAACAAATGAGAGAAATAAGAAATGTATTAGTAAAATTTTAGACAAGAATAAGTTAGGATATATACTAGTATTGCATATATACTTGTATAACTAAGTGGTCCAAGAAATTTGTTTTCGACTTTTAGGTACACTAAATGAGCAAGACACATTTTCTATAGTGTCCTCAGCATTGCAATCTTCATATGCAATCCTAATTAAATGGCATTCTCAAGTTCCTGGTTTAAATGATGACATTTCAGCAGTTAAACTATGCTAATAAATTGAAATCTTTCAATATTGCACAAATCTTAGGACTTAGCCAGGCAGCTGCAATGAAGTCAATCCTAAGGTGGTGGATGCACTGTACAAGCATGATTACTGCATTTGAAGAGTGGTGCTGTGTAAGGAATGGCTGTAGCGAAGCTAGGAGAGGGAAGGGGTTGTGCTCCAAGATTCACTGAAAGGGACTTAGAGCAGCTGGTGGTACAAGTAGCCATCAAGAGAGATGTACTGTTTATACAGGGGCCACAGAGATTCTCCAGGCTATAACTAGCTGCTCCCGTCAAACAAATGCTTAGAAGATCTGTGTCAGGAGTGAACCTCCTATGTCTGCATAGTGTACGAGTCCTTGTAATTTGGAGAAGCCTGCAGTGCTGTAGTTCCTCATACTTGGTCTGCCTCATCCTCTGGGCTGAAGGAAAGATTCAGGCTTCCCTCCTTTCTTTGATGACTTCATAATGGAGTGGAATGGCGTGCAGATGAGCAGCAGTAGGCTGGAATAATCCTGAGGCAATGAGATCAGACTTACACTTGGACTGAGCATGCAGTCCAGGTACAAGTATGAGCTTGTATTTGAGGTTGCAAGAGGTCACAGATATCAATGACCTCTGTCTTGTTGAAGTGTAGCCTGCAAGTAACTAGAATATGAGCTTAGGTTCCTGTAAGTCCTGGATGAATAAGGTCTTTTGTGATGAACTTTTCTGTGCTCTTTCCAACATGAATCCCTCTGCCTGCCTGTGGTGTCTCTGAAGCCAATGTTCCTTTTCTATGTTATCCAGCAAGAGGGGTTTGATGTAGACAAATATCAAAAGAAATTAAGCCTCAAGGTCAGAAATATCATGGAGGTGCAAGGAGGGTTCGGTATTAAGTGTGATCTGTGCACAGAGCAAGCAGTAAGTTTGCAGAATGCTCTGGACTAACCCTAGTAAAATGTAGTTTGAATGGGATTAGCCCTCCAAACAGCACGATTTCAGGGAAGCAGCAGCAATAATTGTCGGTTGCTCTGTGAGTAAATCATGCCAGAAGGCTAAAATTCAGTGTTAAAATATTTTTGAAGTCACTGGGGAGAATTCCATACTGGAACAATGCCACTGCCACTAACAAAAATTCTGATGAAAAACCATGGGTTGTATTTCCTTTGTGACACTAAGAGGACTAGAAATGATCGTAATTTTGTTCTTTTTTCCCAGATTGAGTCCTTTAACAGATAGAGAGCACTGTTTTTCTTTCAATGTGGTGAGAACCAGACTAAGGAGTATAAGGGGCAAACTGAATGAATTGGTGAAAGACGGCAATTTTCTTGATTTTATTCAGGATTATTTTTTGTAATCATATTTCCTGTAACCAGCAAGGGAACAAGATGGATTAGATTTGGTAATGAGTAATGAACCAAATGTAGTGATCATTTATCTAATAGCAATCATTATATGACAGAGTTCAATGTGGCATTTTAAAAGAGGAGGAGGCAAAATAGCTGCAAATATTTTACACTGAGCTAAGGTTGAATTGAATGCAATGAGACATTTACTGTCCACAGTAAGTTGTGCAGATCTCCCAATGGGTAAGAAAACAGAAAATCAATAGATGCCAATAAAGAACTTAACAAGATACATGATTAAGGGACAAGAACTAAAGCTGCCAAGAAAAGGTTTTGGACAACATAAAAAAAAATTTTTAAAACTTACAAAAGAGATATAAAGTACAACAAAAGGTGATGAAAGAGATGGCAAGAGCTACAGAGGGACCGGAAGAAACTCACAAGGGATATTGTAGTCAGACCACATTTGAAATACGATGAACAGTTCTGAGCACTTCACTTTGGAAAAGGTAGCATGCCTGGAGAGGAGTATGCTATAGATTTACCAAAACTGATAACTGGACTCAGAGTAAATTTAAAGAAAAAGTTACAGAAAGTAGGATTACTTATCCTGGAATTCAGAAGGTTATAGGGTTGGTTTGATGGAAGTATTCAAGGTACTAAAGGGAACTGTGTAAATTGAGAGGAACTATGGTACAGTCTAACAATTAGATCCAAATCTTTCAGGAGTGAAGTTTCAAAACATTTCCTGATGCAGAGGTTAGATGATGTTTTGAACTCTTCTCCATATAGGATGGTTGATTCTAGGTCAACTGTTACTCTTAAATCTGAAATTGATATTTTTTTTAATCAACCAAAGGTTCCAAGGTTACTGTGAAAAGGTGTGTTAGACTGGGCACAACCTTATTAAATGGCAGAACAAACTCAAAATATTCAATAGCCTGGTCCTCTTCCTACATGCCAATGAACCATTCAAATTTTGTGCAGAAAACTATTGGTTCATGGAACCAATTTTTACAAGATGTCCATCAATATCCATACTGTGAATCTAGAATGAATTGGATAATAGAAATTCATCCAGTCTTTGCCATGACTTCCATTTCATCAACACTGCTGGTAAATTGTTACGCAGTTAATTTAACTACTTACTGAAATTGTTGTTTACAAACAAAATGCTGAAAAAGGGTTTGCATTCAAGGTAAGTATCACAGACAATGCAGAGTGGTAACATTGTGCCATGTGCAAAGCAGAGGCTATAATCCCGCTCCACATAGAAAGTGGGCTTCCTAGACAGACATACCATCTTAGGCTATTCCTCCATTGTTCTTAGAAGTGGCATAAATAAAAGCTCTTTTGCTAATATCTTGGGCCTGCTATCCAGTTTTTCTTAAAGCTGAGATATGGTCTAAGGATCCTACTGGAAGGGACAATTGTACTTCATGATAAATCAGCCATAAATTTTCCACACTTAGACTAGCAAGTGATTTATTTTGCTAGAAGTCTACTGTTTAACATGTAGACTACTGGTAGTGGGTTTTTACATTTTATTTATTTAAGAATATTTTGGAGCAAGAATCCAATGCCATGTCAGCTGAAATTTCATTGTAAAAAAAAGACAAGATAAAGACAACCTTTCTGATTGACCTTGACTAATTTACAAACAGTTATGATGATTAAATAAAGTTCCAGGTTTTTTTTAAATTAGTGCCAATTCACCATATTTTTGGACCTTTCTAATGTTTTTTTCTATGCTTTGTCTTGCCAATTATACTTGAATAAGGGAGTATTACAAAACCAATGATTTTAATAGCTGCGACCAGAAGAAGAAAAGGAAGAGTATTATTCCCAGTTAAATAGTTATAGCCAGTTGGAAAATCTCACCAAATTTATTGCAAGGTGACGCGGATTGTAGTAATTAAAGTTTTTACTTCATATTAATCTGGAATAATGGCATTGGTTAACACTTCATGCTGCTTGCTGGAAATGCAATTACTTATGTCAGTTCTGTAGTTAACATGCTACATCTGGTCATCTCACTCAATATAACACCTCATTAACATCTTATTCCAGTCACACAGGCTTTTCTCCATCACCTATATAGCAATAATCTTGCTTCATTCCTATGCCCTATTTCTAGTAAATGTTTGACATCTTTGAAAAGGATATCACATTAAAATTGGCCGAGCATGCATCTGCTGAGCCTGGTGAAATTTAAATTTGGTGCAGATGAATCCTAGTTAAAAAGGAAGCAGAATGTGGTAATACTATTGCAAATTAAATGATTGTGCCACACAGACTGCACAGATTTCATTGGAAGCAAGCCTCATTGTTCTGCTTTAAGCCCTTTTTAATCTTAGCTCTCCTAGCATTAAAAATGTATCTGGCATTCAGAAGCAAGTGAGTTAAAATATGAAATCACAGAGATCTGTTGTGCTGTGTGGAGACCAAAGAAGAAATTGGCATCGTCTCCATTGAGAATTGAGCATAAACAGTCCTTAATATAATATTCACCAGCAATGAACAGAATCTTCCATCTATTTGTTGTATTTGAGTCTCAAATCACTACTAATTTATTGGAAGTAATATTTTCAAATGAAGTTACCATAAATATTGTTTTTAACAGTACTAATTTTTTGTGCAAAAGTTTTAAAAAGTTTAACATAACTTTATTTTAGATTTTTATTCTTGTGATGTGAAGCAAATATTCAAAAGGCTAATAATGTCAGAATTTATCATCGTGCAGGGCAATAAATTACTTTAAAACTTAATTTTCATTTACTATACAGGTCCTATAACTGATTTTTAAGACCAACCTCATTTGACATAAACTATTTCCTTTGTCAAAATGTACCTCTGCGTATCAATTTAGAAAACCAAAAAGCCTGCACAAGTATCTAAAATGGTACAAGCCGATGATTAATTTGCTAACTCAGACTTGTATTGGCCTCAGCAATCAGCACTAAAGTGATGATACTAACTGCTGACCTTGAAGGAAGCTGCCCACAAAGATTTAGTAACCTTTGTGGCATGAATTTTGCCTTTTCTGATGTTAGTTACTGTTAGGTACCACCTGTAAAGATCTTTGATGCTCAGCAATAATAATAGCTTCCTGCAGATTGAACAGGCAATCACATTGAAGAAAATACACCTGTGAGTTTCAAAAAAAGCACAACAAGAATAAAGATTGGAACATGCAATGAGATGAAGACAGAAGCTGCAATATTATAGCTTTTTAAAAAAACCAAAGAATTGTGAAATACACACAAGGGAAATGGCAATCCACATCTATAAGTTAGGTATTTTTGTAATTGTGCAACATTTTGGTTAATCTCAATTTCAACTAATTCAAAGCAGAATATTTTCAGGAATTTTGGAGTAACAATAGTTCATAAATACATGAAATTCTTATCAGTTCACTATACTTCAAAGATTATGTTCAAAAAGTTACTAAATAATGCATATTTTTGGAGGAACAGAATTACTAACTGCAGCTTCTGGATTTCCACATTGACATAACTTGCTATATTTTTCTTAGTGCAATGAAAGCAAATGCTGTCAATTTCATTGTAATGACAATGGCAGAATCTGGGCAGTATTCAATATAATTGGAACTGTGATTGTGGGAAACAATTAAGTTTCTCTACTAAGAAGTAAATTTATATGAATTATAAAAACAATGAATAAGTACACCCAACTGAAGATCGCTGGTTATAAATTCCTCAAAACTCAACTGCAGTTTATGATGGCTTTTAAGCCAATTTTTCTATAACTGATCTTTTTCGTATAAATCTCATCCATATCTTATTCTTTATTGATAATACCCCTTTCTAGAAGAATTGGCTACTTTTTTTTCCCAAAGGAACCTCATACAGAATGCAGTATCTCCATACAGACTACAATATTCCCACTGAAGTGCATACTAATTAGATAAACATAATATGTTCTTCTTGCATTGAATGCAGCACTTGAAAATATACTTTATGATAATTTTTATTATAATTCAGTAAAGCATAGTGAATATATTTCTAATGCAAATTAAACAAAAGTGCAATCTTTTCAAGCTTTGTTACTAAATCAAGTTCCAGTATGGAGCATATTCACAGAAGCACCATGACAGCTGTGATCCTGCTGGTAGCACACAGCAGGGAAGAAGCATGAGATTGTTAAAATAATTCCCTCTTAGAATAATTCCTCACTTTCAGCTACATACAGCAGACCTAAAAAAAAGCATTCTTTTTCTGTGATACTTGTCTTTTGACAGTTTTGTTTTTATTCAAAGGTGAGATTCTCCCTTTAGCTTATAGTCACTGTGGGTCACATGCCAATTACAGTCATGAGGACAGGTGGGTGACTTGCTCCAGGCCTCTGCAGTTTTGGGCTGAGACAGCAGCTGGGAAGTGCCTGAATGTTATCTTGGGTTAGGTTTCTCTCCAATTTTTCCTCATTCTTTGGGGAATTGCCTGGATCAGTTCATCTAATATATACCCCCTACCCAGCACCTTGCCTGAGTTGCCACAGTAATGTTATTGAGAACAGGAACTCGAGATCAAATCCAAACATTACCATTCCATATTTGTTTGAATCACCAATGCTACTATTTTAGTAGAAAATTACTCATTATGATTTAAATATTGTCTTCCACTTTAATTTTCATTTTCCTACTATTTGAAAAAAGTCAGTAATTTGTGTTTGCCCTTATTTTAACACAGAATGCATTCTGCCAGGAGAATACCATTACCTGCATATTTCTAAACCAGGGTTAATGACTTGTCTGGATAGAGAGAAGGGAAAAGCCGAGTATGTAAGTAGTAATTACCAGAATGGAACATTAATTTTTATTTGCTAGTAGACTACAAAACATGGGCAATAAATACCTCAACAAATCTGAAAATTATATAATCTATGTTAAAAGTGGTTCAATCTGACGTTTTTTTTGATCCAACTGAATGCAGAGAACATTCATGGATTTATATATTTACAGTAAAGCCAGTCAATGCTTTGCACCTGTGCCAGCTCTCTGAAGGGCCCGTCGACTTAATTCCAATATCCAGTCTTTTTCCCCATCAGAAACAGGAATAGTCCCTTGAGCTTGCCTGACCAGCCTCATTTGTGGCTAATCTGCACACTGACTCCATACACCCACCTTATCTCAGAAAAGTCTATTGCTCTCAGCTTTAAAATTATTAATTTATCTAGCATCTGCTGTTTCAGGTGGGAGACAGTTTTTCACTTTTACCATCCTGTGTGTGAAGTCCTTCCTCATTTCCCACCTGAATGGCCTGGCTCTAATTTTAACATTTATTTGCCCTGGATTTTTTTACCCATTTTTTTTCCCCATCTGCCCTATCAGTTCTTGTTGAAATTGTATAAAGTTCAGTAAAACTAACCCTATATCTTTTATATACTAGGTTACATAAGCCTAGTTTTTATTACCTCCCCTTATAATTCAATCCTTGAAGCCTTCCTTTAAAATGGTAAATACATCATTTTACAGTGCTTTTTCCAGACCTGAATATTCCAGTTGTGATCTAACCAGGACTCTTTTCTTTAAAAAACTATAGCTAAACTTTCTCCTTTATATTATAGACTTATGAAAGTTAACAAACCATTCGGCTTTGTTATGATTTATTTGTACCAAACAACTAGATGTGTACAAAAGCCCCCAAATCTCTCTGCCAACTTCTCAGTTCAAATTATATTCTGATGTATTTTAGTCCAAATTTATGACTTCACACTTAACTGTTTGAAAGCCCATCCAACAGTATCCTTACATTTTTTTATTTTACAGCCCCATTAATAAAAATATTGTGAACATATGTACTGACTCAATATGAACACTGCTGCAAATGATACAATAAAATGTGTATTGGTAGATTACTAAGTATATGAGGCTTTTAATGCTTCATATTTTATGTATTTAACAGTTTATTACAGCTATATTTCTTTATTTTTTTTCCTGAGAGCCAACTCAAAACAAATTGTAATTAAATCATTGCCACAATGGAATATTCAGTTGACTCCCAAGCCTCTTTTTATAAGTGTGTGAGAGCACATGCAGGATTTATTACAATAGTCTAATCTTGGCCTGGAGACTAAGCTGGACAATGGTAGATCTGCTAATATAATTTTATAAATGAAAGAAAAACTAAATTAGACTACACATTAACATCATTTCAATGAATAAAGAGAGTTTTGTTTTACATTGTCATGATCCTCTGTAGGTTACAGAAAGCCTACTAAGGTCACGTCCTCAGTTGTTGGCACTAACTAGCCAACATATTTTGTGGCACATTGGTGGTTAAAATTATCCAGTAAGGAAGTTGGCTTAGCCAAAAACAGCATGAAATGTCATCCAGAAATTCTAATCGTATTTTGTTGAATCTAATGATGGATTGCTATTATATTGGGAGGTTTATTAAGAAGGCAGCCTCTGATGCCGAACCAAATAATTTCTAACACCATTTTGCAGCAAACATAGTTTGCTGGTGCAGAGGGGACTAACATTTTTTTTAATGATGCTAATTGACTTGCTCATGTGAAACTGATCTCTCACAGCCATAAGGTTCATCACCTTTAGCACTCTGAGGCAGTTCGTATTGTAGTTCCATTCCCATAAAGATGAGCATCTGCTACTTTGTAATAGCCTGTTCCACTTTTGTCAGTGTTTGATAAATGCATATCCTTATTCAGTTAAGGAGAGAGAAAAAATTAATTTGTATTTTCAGTGTCAAAATACTAATTACACTGAATTCCAAAAGGTAAAAGTTGTATTTATCCGTAATTGTCCTGTTAAGTGAATCCTTTTTGTCATGCACACAATTATATTGAAACTATTGCCAAAGCTCTGTTGCTTTAAACCATTGTGGCTTAACTTTACAATTAAAAGCTTCACATCTGTTGTTCTTAGAGACCATGTATATTTTAAAACACTAACAAACATGTTCAAATATACAATATAATAATATTATTACAGTACATTGGATTAATCAATAAATTATGTGATGTGATGTTTAAGTTAGGCTCTATTTTTCTATATTTCAGTTATTAAAAAATATATCTTGAGGCCTAGTGTCAATTGCAAGACAAGAGACCAAGCATTACAGTTTGACTTCTCACTGTTAATGCTTTCACTTTCTGATATAATTCAACTTGATAGTAAATGAACAAACTAGGCAACTACAAGACATCATCAATTAATAAAGGAACAAAACTGACAATAAAGGCAAATGTCTAAAAAAAAAGACGTACGGGTAGGTTAACATGGGGGTTTAAAATGGGCGGCGCGGACTCATTGGGCCGGAAGGACCTGTTACCACGCTGTAAATAAAAACAAACTTTAAAAAAATGGTGTCAAAGAGAATACAAAGAGGTTAGGAAAGTCAAAACAAAAAAAAATCAGTAAAACAAGTGGAGCTGGAAAAGTTTAATTAGCAAGGAATGTATAAAGTATAGGTATTCCACAGTTACCAAAATAAATAAAGAAATACAAGACAACAAATAAAATGCTGGAAGAACTCAGTGGGTCAGGCAGCATCTGTGGAGGTAAACAGACAGTCAACGTTTTGGGTTGAGACTGGGTCACCCCCCCCCCCCACCCCTTTTACTCCACAGATGCTGCCTGACCTACTGAGTGCTTCCAGCATTTTGATTATTGGCTCAGATTCCAGCATCTGCAGTCTCGTCTCCAAAAGAATACAAAGGTCACTAAAGGATAAACAAGCATGGCAGAAATTTTAAACAATTGCTTTGCTTTAGTGCTTAGCAGGAACTGGGTAGTCATGCTTTTAGAATGAGAAATTTTAAAACAATATTTTAAACCATCTAAAAGAAAACTGCAGGAGATTATGATGAACCAGGGATAGAGATGGTTTTGTCTTCCCAAGATTTGGTTAGAGAAAACTTTGCTTAACCCATTCTTGTTACCAGATGCCCAGTAAGACAAATTAGAGTCACTGGAAGAGTTGAAAGAAGAGATAGGATATCTTTATTAGTCACATGTATATCGAAACGCACAGTGAAATGCATCTTTTGCGTAGTGTGTTCTGGGGGCAGCCCTCAAGTGTTGCCATGCTTCTACTGCCAACGTAGCATGCCCACAACTTCCTAACCCGTACATCTTTGGAATGTGGGAGGAAACCTCCCGGTTAACAACAAGAGGCATGTAAAGCCTAAGATTGTGAATGATGGACCTGATTTTACAGCAAGAGGCCCACTGCCCATACCCAACACCTGTAGTCATCAAATGTACCTCGACCAAATCTAGAAGGCCTAGCAGTCCTGGAGTCAACAGATGAGGCCTAGAAAGATGTGACAATGTCTTGAATGAACACTGTAACAAACTTCTACAGATGTACTGTTGAAAGTACCCTGACTGGTTGTGTTGTAGAAATTCAAATACACATGAACATAAGAAGCTGCAGAAAGTAGTGGACTCTGCCCAATACATCATGGGCACATCCCTCCCCACCATTGGTGATATCTACAGGATGCGCTGCCTCAAGAAGGCAACATCTATCATCAAAGATCCCTACCATCCAGGCCATGCCATCTTTTCACAGCTACCATCAGGCAGGTGGTACAAAAGCCTTAAGTCCCACACCACCAGGTTCAAGAACAGCTACTTCCCTTCAACCATTCAGTTCTTGAACCAACCAGCAAAACCCTAATCACTACGGTTTTAGCAACACTGTGATCACTTTGCACTAAAATGGACTTCTTGCTTTTGTTCTAATTGTGTTCTTTCTTGTAAAAATTGTGTATAATTTATGTTTATGTTTTTCTTGTGAATGCTGCTTATGTGATGCTATGTGCCTATGATTCTGCTGCTCCTGTGCATACATAAACTTGTGCATATGACAATAAACTCAATTTGACATGGGTGGGCCAGAACAAGTCCTGTCCACAAAACAAAACTCCTCCAAGACTTCTTAAAAAAATTGAAAATGAACAAAAGAATAGAAAAAAAATTACAAAATCAACCAAAAATACTTCAAATTCTTACAATTAAAAGACATTAAATAAATTACAAAGATCTAAAAATTGAATTTTATCTTTCCCTTTTATCCCTGCAATCCTCTTTGAAATTCATGGATCAAACTTGACACAGGATCTAGGAAATTTCAGCAGGATCTTGTTCTGCTACTAGATGCAGGATAAAGCCAGCAAATGGCCAATAGGTCAGGGACTTCTGCATAAATGAGAAATGGGAAGAGGCCAAAGAAACAAGTATATAGTTCTAATGTGGTCCACTATTTTAGTTGATGGATATTCATTTTTTCCAAAATTCCTCTCCATCTGATAACAAGTAGCACTGCTGTTGCAGGAATCCTGCAAATGTCTTTCAACTTTGATTGTGCCAGACTGATGGTCAGCAGATTGAGAGAGGAGCCATGGAGATCATAGAGGTGGTTGAGAATGCAGATCATCATCCTGGGAGTAGAAATCAGGGAACCAGTGGAGGTCAAGGAGGGGATGAAAGCAGTAGGAGATCATGTGAATAATGAATCAGGGAGTACAGCCCTGGTGAGTGGGAAACAGGGAAACTTGTTGGACCAGAAAAAAAACACTCCACATTCTCCAGCGAACAAACAACACTACAAACATTGTTCACCTTATGAATTCAGCCCTTCTTACCTTTGGTCCGCAAACAATGCTGCCAACATAGTTACCTATGGATTCAGTCCTCCTTCCCTTTCTGAATTTGTCATTTCTTGAGGCTCAGGAAATCTGGCTAAAATGTATTAAGGAACTTACAAAATAGGAGCAGACATCAGTCAAGCACTTCTCTGACCTTACTCTGCCATTCTAATAGATTACACCCGATCCTGTACCTTGACAGCTTTCCTGCCTGGTCCTCTTGTTTCTTGAGAAAAATAACAAGTTTTGAAAACAGAGGTACACACCCTCCTAAGTTTTTGTCAATTGGAAGATCTCCTGAGAACAGATTAGTTACACCCAGCCCCACCTCCAAAAATTCCTCTTACCTCTGATAAAGTTGGAAGTGGGAACGTTAGGTTTGGTTTGAATTTTTCAACACTTTCTCAGCTGACAAAACCCACACATTCTCAGTGGTTAAGGTGACCCATAAGTGAACACTGAAAGTAGTAGTAAATGTACCCTTTGCTTTGAAAGAGATCCAGCGTCAGACCATTAATGACAGACAGGGAAAGGCCTTATGCAACCCAACCAAGGCAAAACCATGTGATTTCCTCAGATAAACAGAAAAATAAAAAACCAATAGGAAAATAAATTTGGAAATTCCTCACCAACCCACCCAATAAATAAAACTAATCCTGTAGATCATTGTAACCCAAAATTTCAACGCAGACCCTACCTACCTTTTGTAAGAAATTACCTTTATCCCACTAATAAACTCATCCAGACCTTGCTTGAGAGAATTTTCCAACACACTGACATGACACGAGCTTATTTTAAAGGTTCACTATTTTTTGCAAAAAGATCCACCATAGTTAACCAAGATTTGTTGTATCCGGCCTATAACTGTGAACCATGGTCCTCTGTAACCCATTTAAATGGAACAAGCTGTCTACTCGAACACAGTCTATCCCACATTCAACTTATTAACTGCAGTCGGATTGCTGTAGAGTTTCAGCTCTTTTATCCCATTGTGATAACTAAGATGCATCAACTGAGAATCAGTCTAGTGGCCTCCTCCTATGCATCCTTTCCAGAGCCTCAATACCACCTATCGGGTGAGAAGATCAGACTTGGACATAATATTGTAACTGAGGTCACGTCAAGGTTTATTAAGGAACAGATTCATAACCTATGCCTTGTAGTCAATTTTCATTTGTCCTAATTGTTCTAGGAATCGCTTTACAGCATTGTTAATGAATTTTTATATTTTTTGAATATTTAGATCTCTTCCACCTGTTTTGATTCTTAACTTAAAGGATGTTTGTTTTCCGATTTTACACTCCTCACAAACATACTGCACTTTTCAAAGTCACACACCATTATCCAGTCTCAACCCCAAGATCCAACTGAGCAAGTCAAGTGATCTTGACAGTTACACAAATCTAATGTTAATTTGCTGATCATGCCCAATATCCACAACTAGATAATTAAAACAAACAGTAAAGACCTATCCCTGCCAGACTCCACCAGTAATCAGTCTCCAAACAGATCCAAATCTCTCTAAAACTATTTCATATCTATGGTCTTCTTGGAAGATTTAATTACAGCTCAATATATTACCAACGGAAGCAGAAGCTTCAAACTAGTGCAGAAGCCTTTTGTATGATAACTTTTCAAAAGCTTTTTTTTGGAAGTCCAAGTTTATAACCGAGTTTCTCTCAACCATATTCTCAAAGTCGAGTTTATTGTCAAATACACAAGTACATGTATGCACAGGTGCAATGAAAAACTTACTTGCAGCAGCATCACAGGCACATAGCATTAGAGACACAACATTTACAAGAAAAACATAAATCATACAAGAAAGAACACAGTTAGAATGGAAAAGAAGGCAATTATAGTACAAAGTGGTCAAAATCTTCATGGCTGCTTCAAAAAAATACGAACAAAATGATAAGGTTCAACCATTTTATGGAGCAATACTGCATCGCCTTAATAATCCCTCTCTAATTAAGTAATCATATGTTTTGGCCTCTAACAATACTAAGTATCGTTCATTATTGATAGCAATTTAATGGGCTTGTAGTTACTTGGATCAAAGTTCTTCATTTTATTTAAAGGTGGGGACTACATTAGGCTCCTTTCGGCATATAGGAGCCATCCCGGTAACCTATTAGAAATATAAGCAAGGGCCTCACACTGTATAAGTGGCACGTCACTGAAGACCCTTGAGTGTCATGTTGCAGTCTGTAATAGCAATATATGGTAATTTCATGATTTTCAAACATTTGATTTATGAACTTTCACCATTGACTCTTTGGGGTATGTCTCTTCAATTTATGAAACATTTTTCTCTCTAACCAATAGGAATGCACTGTACAAAAACACTCATAAAATATTTTGCCCAGTCTTTGCAATTTACAAAATTTCATTCAATAAAACATTTACTGACTTTGCATATGTGCATTACAACATAGAATTCAGACGCAAGCTGGATGTCAGGTGCCAATGACCCCTCACTTTGCTGCTCGACTCAGGATTGAGTCCAGGGACTGAGCACAAATATCCTGACCTGAAAAACCAGATATGGCACCTCAGCTTTACTATAGCCATAACTGGCATCAGAAGTTCAACTCAATTCATTTGAATGAGATCACTGACTTTGATAGTAAGTGTGCAGGGAAGTTGATTGATGTTTCTCTGCTTTTTGCCTCATTTTAATTGCACAGAGGTATTTTTTATGTTTTAATTATTTATATACTTTAAAAAGTCTATGATTATTGGACAATTAAAAGCAATTCAAAGGCCACTGACATGAATGTTCGTTTGTACTAGATTTTGTTTTGAGTTCTCAGCAATGTCTTTACATTCAGCTTTGGCAGTAATATTCCTAAATAGTCACTTACAGTAATTGAGGGCTTAATTTCTTGCCTTTTCACATCTTCAGAGTGATTATCGTCCTGCATTAATTAGATAGATAATTAATATTCAGTGGAACCAAAAGTAGGTCATGTAGCTAATCAACAATTAGATCTCATTACTGCTGTAAATGTCCAAAATCTTAAGTCAAATAGTAGGAAAATGAAGCAAAAAAATTGCAGATGCTAGAAATCTGGTGAATACGAAATGCTGAAAAAACTCACTGTTCCCATCACATCCTGAGGTCTTTGCCTAATGCCATGCATTGACACATGCATGTCCTTGACCTCTCTCTGCAAAAGCACCGATTCACCCCACCTCAAAGCTGTCCTTGATCACAGTTCCACATTACTCTTCATTGGTTTCAACAAAAGACTTTTTCCTTCCTTTCAGACCCTTAACCTGCTGAGTGTTTCTGCCACTTTCTGTTTCTATGTTGAATGGTAGAAGCCTGGTCTTTTTTGCTAGGAGTTTCTTCAGAATCTTTTATCTGCCATCCTCACATCCATTCATAGGACCACATATGCAAAGAAATTATCACATAAAACCTTGCACTCCTTCCAGAAAATCAATTTCAAGTGTGCCATTCAGTGAACAAAAATAAACTGTATTGAATTTCTTTCAATTTTTTTTAACAGGGACGAGAAATAGTCACTGGAAGTCCGAGTACTGGGAACTACTTCCAAATCCATTTAAACCAATATAGCATAGTAGAATCCATCACTTGTCTGTCACTGAAACCTTTACCAGTCTCCAACTATATCTGCTTGTATGGACAACATGAACGTCTTCTTAACAACCTGTGTTCTCGCTTCGATGAGGGACTAATCTCAGATTTGTACAGGTAAATTAGTAATAGCCTTTATATAGCTGTACAATGTATATTCTTAAGGTATTAAAGGCCCTTGTGAAGGCTGGTGTCTGGGTTCAAGAATTAGGAATAGATCCCCCCCCCCCCCGCCACAATAAAACGTGTTAGATGGGCAGTCTGATAAATCACTGAAGTCACTCTCTAACATTATGATTTCATTCTTCGATAGCACAGTTAAGAAACTGTGTTTTACAGTAATTTTTGTTCCTTTATAAAATTTGGTTGCATTTTCAACATACTGAATGTTTTGGTGGGCTGAAATAGTACTTACACTCCGATCTAGGAGCAATGTCACTTACTATATACACTATTTGCATACCTGTATTAAAGGGCATTTGGTAGAAGTTGTGTAATTTTTTTAAAATGTAGTTATCTGAAAAAGATGAAAATAGGTCTCTTAGAAAATTATTAAAGGTCACCCAAGATATTTTCACTAATCTATGAGAATAGAACCTGTAGAAGAGGGCATAATAAATGCATGCACAAGGAGAGAAGTTTTATATTTCCTACTTCTAGTGCACTGTGTGTTTTGCTCATGTTCCTACTTTTATCCTCAACCATGCTGAAGTAACCCAAATAAGATTTCAATGGATCATCAATATTAACATATTGAAAACATTGTTAAAATTAAAAATTTATGAAGTAAAATGAAATATATTTTCACATTCACACCTACATGTGTAGTTATATTATGATATCATTGTTTCTTGGTCTTTAGCTTATGATCAAATGTAGTGTACCATTGTGTTTGTGAAGTTTTATTGCCAGAGATATAGGCAGTTCTTGTGGTTTGTTATTCCTGTATTCTGACATTGGAAAAGAATAATACCAAGACTGCAATTTGACATTGCTTAAAAAAAAGGAAAAGAGGCAAAAAAACCCAGAAAATATCGAAATCAATATGACCTAGACTATGAGAATATATGCAGACAAATATCTCATCAAAAATGTTAGTTCTTCTTACTTGCTGAGTGATACTTGATTTCCATATAAAAAGCTCATAAACGTTATTGGAAAAAAATCTGTGGTACTTCTACCTCTTCAAATCCCTGCTGGTTATCAACCCATTATATGTATGATTAACTTCATTACCTTTAATATGGAGATAAAATATCACTCAAAGAGTAAGGAGAACTAACATTTTTTTGATGAGATATTTGTCTGCACATACAAACATAGTCTGTGCCACATGCCAACTGAAAACCAACAAGGCCTTGGGAGCAGATGGTATCTGTGCTAAAGTCCAAACCTCGGCGAAGAGGAACTTCAGTCACAAATTTACAACCTCAGTTCCCACCTCATTTCTGGGAAGAGGAGGACATCCCAGGGGACAGCTTAACCTTGGCCATTTTCAAGAAGAATATCCAATTGTGCTAACAACAGACACTCCTACTGTCTGTCACAGGGAAAGTCTTCTCAGGGTCCTCTTTAACCATCACCTTCCAATGGCCAAAGAGCTGCTTCCTGAATCACAGTATGGATTCTGCCTAACCAATAGATTTGATCATGAAATGAGGGATGTATCATTAACACTATACATGGCCTTTTTTGACCATTTCTGGGCTCAGAAATGACATTGACTCCATCAGTCAAGAGGGACTGAGGAGCATCCTTCTCAAATTGCCTACAGGAATTCATTTCCATCTTTTGTCTGCATACAAGGGATGATCGTAATCTACAGTCCACAACAAAACCCTGCCCCAATCATTGCCTCAGTGTTTTCCTAAATCTTTCTTGCTACACCTCACACCCATCAAGCTTCTTATTGGTGTGGAACTGAAATGCAGGACAAATGGGAAACTCTTCAAGCTGTGTCACCTCCATTCCAAAACAAAAAGAATCACTCCAACTTCAGTTATTAAGCTGTAGTATGCAAATAATACTTGCACATCTGCATGTTCAAAGGCCAAGCACCAAGTTATCATTAACTAGTTCACTGAAGCATATGAATGTATGGGTCTCACATTTAACATCTGCAGAATAAATATCTTCTACCAATCTATCCCCTTTGCATAATACATCCCCTTCCCAGCCAATGGCAAAGATCCATGACAATACATTGCTAAACAGAGGTCCCAACACCAATCCTTATGGTGAACCAAAAAATTAATATATTTATGCCTGTCAATTCACAAAAAGTGCTGGAGGAACTCAGCAGGTCAGGCAGCATCCATAGAGGAAAATAAACAGTTGACGTTTCGGGCCAGGAAGAGGACAGAAGCCAGAATAAGAAGGTGGGGGAGAGGGGGAGGAGCACACACAGGCAGGGGATAGGTGAGTTCAGGTGATAGGCGAGTCCAGGTGAGAGGGGAAAGGTTGGTGGTTGGGAGAAGGGGAGAAAATGTAGTAAGTGGAGAGGTGATAGGTAGAAGAGGCAAAGGGCTGAAGAAGGAGGAATCCAGTAGTGGACCATGGAATAAAGGATGGTGGAGGGGAGGAGAGGAGATGGTCGGGTCATCAAGGTCAGGGAAGGGAGCCACATGGAAGAAGGGAAGACAAAGAAGTGGGGGGGGTGCCAGGGAGGGAGGGAGGAAGAAAAAGAAGGGGTGAGGTTACCGGATCTTACCCTGTTTCCTATTAGGCAGCAAATCTTCTACCTATTTCAATATGTTACCATCTTTACCAGGAGCTTTTATTTTTCATAATAATCATTTGATGCAGCATCTTATCAAATGTCTTCTTGAAATCTCAGTACATCCACCAGTTATTTCTTCAAAGAGCTCCAATAAATTAGTCAAGCATGATTTAAATTCACAAAACCATGTTGCCTTTGCCTAATTACCTTGAATTTTTCTAAGCGCCCTGCAACAGTATCCTTAATAATAGTTTCTAATATTTTCCCCTCATGACAGATATTAAGCAAACTGGCCTGAAGTTTCTTGATTTCTGTCTTCCTCCCTTTTTGAATAAAGCAGTAAATTTATTATTTTCTAATCTATGGAATAGTCCAAATATCTAGGGAATTTTGAGAAAACAGAACCGATGCATCAATATATGTGTCACTCTTTCTTGCAAGAGAAAGGGTGGCATGCAAGGGAGTGTCATGCATGTGCTTGGATAATGTGTCTCATTGGTTGAATTGCTCAGCCTCTACAAACTGTGAGATGAAAGTGCAAGGGCTAGAGTATTGCAAAGTACATGAATGTCAGATATAAATTTTGGAGATTGTTGTTAGGTAAATTTTAGGATTGTAGTGCATTTGACATGTCTGATGCTAGTCATGTAAATGGTGGGCTGCAACATTTGAAGATGCATTCTCTGTCCTTGATCACAAGGATAAAGTTATGTAATTTCCTGTTGCACTGCATCAAGGTCCATGGGGCCTGACACCTGGCATCAGCTACATCAGGGCAGACCTTTTACTTGGTATTTCCTCTACCAAGCCCTCCATTGATAAACCATGGAGCCTGGACACTCACTCATAAAGACCAGCCAGCAAATGCAGTTGCATTTCCTTTAAGTTAAATCTTAAAGGAAATTGCATATTTCCTTTAAGAGATGCAGGCTGGCTTCAATTAATGCAGTTGAGTTTTGACTGGTCCCAATGACTCGCAAAATTGGTCACCTTACAGAGGCAGTGCCGTTAGTCCAGTCTGTTTATAACATCACTGCATGATGTTGTCAGGCTGCCTCCATCAGAAGCAAGAGGCTCATGGGTTAATTACGCATTGTGATGCATGCTTGTTTTTGGAGATGGTAATAAAGTTGATAAAAGAAAAATAATTTTTAAATTTAGAGTAGTTCATGAAAATTTGTCATTGTAATTCCATTTTAAATATTCACAACTGCTAAATGAAACACACATCATTGAGTTAGCCTTTCTTTCTCTGCCAGCAATATCCTTCCCAGTCGCTCTTAATATTAACTGCCAAAGACGTTGTCCGCCTCATTAAAAAAAACACAACTGAACACAAAAGGAATATTGATACATATTGGTTTATAGGAGAACTTAGCATAATATTTCTCCATATATTTCACTTCTTACTGATGTTACCAAAATATTCAACATTTTTTTGATAATAAGGGTTTAATCAGATAAATCTCGAAAGAAAAAAAAACAAACCAGTCCATGAGCCAGGAGTCCTGGAGCAGACAGAAATTATTGTGGGATTCTATGTGCATTGTGATTCAGAGCTAAGATTAAAATATCTAGATCAACTTACTTACAATTCATTTGTAAAGAGTTTCCCTGGTGATTAGGCAAGGTGTTCAAACAAGTTTTAAAAAAAAAATCACAACAAATATATACCAAAATTACATAGGAAAACTGGAACAACAAAACACTGATAGACGAAGAAAATGCTAATCAATTGCTCCTGGTGGATGGAAAACCATGACCGTCTTAATATACCTATATGTAGTGCAGATTGGGAGATGAGACTAATGTCCCTGTAATGGAGAGAACTCATGCCTCCCTGTCCAGTGAACAGTAGGTTTTTCTACAGGACCCAACATAATAACCATAATCTTCTGATGTACTACTTCCTCTGTGGGAAACGTCACTTCCTCTGTGTTGGGTCATCTACCACAGCCTACCTTCCACTAGTTACAGCTGCAGATCCCACTAATTGCCGAGGCTGCTGCTCCTGTTCCTTTGTTTATTCATTCATCCAAATAAAGATCATAACGACATCACCTGTGATAAGTAGATAAACCGTAGGTGAGAGTAAGGAAGGCAAAGAAGTTCTCAGGCAGACATGATTTGGAAGCTGGAAATTCTCCTGAACAGTTCAAGTAGCACAAAAATCACACTGATGATACAATTCCAAATACTTCCTCAGTGACTTTCAGATACCATAGCCCCAAAATTTTACAAGTGGTATAGGCATTGGGTAAGACTGTTATGATTTCACAAAGTATGGTATTGAGTTCTGAAGTGTGCCACAGGACCCTAATTTGCACAAGGCCTCTGCTTGTCTGGCAGAAGCCTCAAAAAGCTAAGGTTAGAATAGGAATGCACCAGGAACACAATGGCACATACTTTACCATAGATTTAATCACCAGTCCACACCCAATCAAGCCATAGAATCTTAGAGTCATACGGCACAGAAACAGGCCCTTCGGCTCACCAGGTATACACCAACCATCAGGTATATTCCTTGACTAATTCTATTTACCAGCACTTGGTCCATAACCTTCCATGTCTTGGCATCTCAAGTGCTTGTCTAGATACTTCTTAAATATTGCAGGATTACTTGCCTCCACCATTCATTCAGGCAATGCATTCTGGATTCCAACTACATCTGGGTGAAAAAAAAATTCTGTTTCAGATCCACTCTAAATCTCTTACATTTTACATTAAACCTACACCCTCCAGTCTTAGACACCCTTGCTATGACAGAAGGTTTCCTACTGTCTGTCCTATCTATGCCTTTCATAACTTTGTATACCTTTATCTCCTCGCCCTTCTTAACTTCAAGGAAAACAAGCCCAGCCTATCCAGTTTCTCATAGCTCAACTCATCTCACACAGCATTCAGGCGTATCTCCCCTGAACCCTTTCCAGTGCAATCACATCCCTCTTATAGTTATGGCAACTAGAAATGCACACAGTACTCCAGCCTAACCAGTACTATACCATAACCTCCCTACTCTTGTATTCTATGCCCTCACTAATGAGGGCAGGAATCCCATACATTTTCTTCACCACCTTATCTACCTGTCCTACCACCTTCAGTAATCCTTGGACTTGTACATCAAGATCCCTTTATTCCTCAATATTCCCAAGGGCCCTACTGTTCATTGTGCAAGTCCTACCGTCAGTAGTCTTGCCAAGATATATCACCTCTCACTTAACAGGATTAAATTCCATCTGCCATTGTTCTGCCCATTTAACCAACTGATCAATATCATCCTATAGCCTAAGACTACCTCTCCATCATCACCAGCACCAACTTTCATGTCATCCGCAAACTTACCAAGCACACCTCCTATATTTGTATTCAAATTGGTAATGCACATAAGAAATAGCAAGGTTCCCAGCACCAATCTGTGATACACCACTGATCACAGGCTTCCAATCACAAAAGTGATCCTCCACTAGTACCCTCTTAATAACCCAGCCAATTTTGGATCCAATTTACAACTTGCCTTGGATCCCACGGGCTCTATTTTTTGCACAAGTTTTCCACATGGGATCTCATCAAAGGCCTTACTGAAGTCCATGTAGACTACATCAACTGCACTGACCTCATCAATACATATTGTTACCTTTTTAAAAAGTTCAATCAAATTGGTTTGACAGGATCTCCTCCCACAAGGACATGCTGGTTATCTTTAATTCCTACATTTCCAAATATAAATTGGTTTAATATTGGTTTATTATTGTCATGTGTACTGAGGTTCAGTGAAAAACTTGTCTTGCATACCGTCATAGCGATGAATTCATTACACAGTGCATTGAGGTAGTACAAAGTAAAACAATAACAGAATGCAGAATAAAGTGTAACAGCTACAGAGAAAGTGCAATGCAGGTAGACAATAAAGTGAAAGGTCATAACAAGGTAGATTGTGAGGTCAAGAGTCCATCTCATCGTACTAGGGAACCGTTCAATAATCTTTCATATCTTCTGCCCGATGGGAGAGGAGAGAAGAGAGAATGTCTGGTATGCATGGGGTATTTGATTATGCTGGCTGCTTTACCAAGGCAGCGAGAAGTATAGGCATGAGTCCATGGAGGGGAGGCTGGTTTTCGTGATCGTCTGAGCTGTGTCCACAACTCTCTGCAGTTTCTTGCGGTCATGGGCAGAGCAGTTGCCATACCAAGCTGTGATGCATCCAGGTAGGATGTTCTCTATGGTGCATTGATAAACATTGGTGAGGGTCGACGGGGACATGCCAGATTTCTTTAGCTTCCTGAGCAAGTTGAGGCCCTGGTGAGCTTTCTTGGCTGTGGCGTCTACGTGGTTGGACCAGGACAGGCTATTGGTGACATTCACATCTAGGGACTTGAAGCTCTCAACCCTTTCGACCTCAGCACCGTTGACGTAGACAGTAAATTGTCAGTAAAGTTAGTTGACTAAAGGTACTAAAGCAAAAAAATTAGAGTTAAAATCTCAATAGAATCGGCAAAGTATCAGCTTTAAAATTTTGAACCAAAAGAGCCACATCTTTTTTTAAGTTTTGTTATTTGTGTGTTTTATTAAAATTTGATTATAAAAATACTGCACCCTATTGAGCAACATCCTGTCGATCTATTAATCTACACAGATCACTAAAATGTAACTATGTGAAAGCACTTTTAACATTGTGAGTGCAGCTGAGACAGACCCAGTCTTCTGTGATTGACTATAATACTGACAGTAACCAGGACCCATAAAAGTATAGATCTATGATTCTGCTCTTGCACTGAAGGAACTGGTTTTAATAACATTAATAAACAAATTTGCTCTTCTTGGGCTTGTGCATAATGCTAAAGTGGACCGATGGAAACCAGCTCTCCGTCAAAACATCTGAAAAACCTGTCAAAAATGAAATGTTGTGCAAATAAGTAATACCTAGATTGTAGAGCAACTGTTTCCCTTCAGACCAGGCATAGAGACAGAAATGTCATGTTCCAAGCAATCTTCTTGTTTTAGGAACATCCTGGTCTTCATTCAGTGCAGTTCTGCTCCAAATGAACAAAGCAGTGAAGTTGGTTCAGTCTGTATTTGGTGCAGGAATTGTTGATTTGAGCTAGGATAACATCAAAACTGTTACTGGTCTTGCACTCTTGGGTTGAGAAGAGAAGATCATCTAGACTTCTCACTATTGTCTATTACTCATTAATCTTATTTGGAAGTGGAAGCATCTGATTATTACAGAATGTCATCCTGGAATCTCGAATTGTAGCCTAATACAGGATGCGTCAAGTCCCAGCCTAATTAACAAATGCTATCAAATTTACAGTAGGGGTCTGCTAGAATGGTCACAAATTTTCATCCCACACTACAACTAATTTGCATCATGCATATTTAGTTGCAGAGTGACTGCTGCTTTGCTACCTTACTGTGGTAATATAAGCACAGCGTTCTCATGTTTAACTCCTGTGATCTTAGCACAGCCTGTTCTGTTTAATTGCAGTGCAGTGATATGCTGCTTTCACTGCATTGATATTAGCATAGCTCTGAGAACACCCAGAGCAGTTGACCTTTATGTAAATGTCACATTTTGGTAAGCTGTTGTCCTGGGCCTTTACCTCTCAGGGATAGACCACATTACTTTTTTCTCTCAGATGTGCTCAACCCATTACTGAAATCTCTGATGCTAACAGTGAGGATATGAATATTAATCTTTTATGGATTCCATTAAGTGCTCAAAGATATTAGCAGTTAAGAAAAAAAAGTGTATATTTATATAGCATCTTTAATGTAGGAAACCATTCTTGGGTACACCATAACATTGAAATTAAATAAAAATTGGCATAAAACCAAAAAGGAAATGTGCACAATTAACAGACATTCATATCACCCTTCTTGACCACTGGGTGTCCAGATGCACTTCCAGCCCAGTAGGCACTTCAGTGTAACCACTGTCGTAATATTGGGAATGCGCAGCAAGCTTCCAGAAACACCAATGTGATAATAACCAGATAAGCATTTTTTATTGTGACATTGACTGATGCATAAATATTGGTCAGGACACTGGCTGGAACTCTTTCTGCTTTATGCAAAACTAGTTTCATGCATTCTTTTATGCATGCTGAGGAAACAAATGAAGACTCAATTTAACATCACATCTCAAACACGGCACCACTGACAGTGCCACACTCCCTCTGTACTGTTCTGGAAAGTTAGTTTGCTCAGGAGTTGAGCCAGCACACAAGGGAGAGTTATACCAATTGCTGAAAGGTAAATTTTAAACAAATTTAAAGATTGTGGAGAGCTGGAGCCAGAACTACTGTGTAAATTATGGCACGCGGGAATTAGATTTGGACCAGAGAGAACAGTATTCTATTTCTATGTCAACACAGTTTGTAACTTAGCCTTGAAATTTTAGAAATAATTGTTTTCATGTCAATTCCACTTTTTTTTTGACAGCCACTGGAAAAAGTTTACACCTTCATTGCAGTGGCCCTTTTTGACTGACTGACTGATGTTTAATATTGAATAAATTGTAATGTACCACCACTGACGGTTCTTATATTGTAAACTAGCAGGTTCAGTAATGTTTTAGAGATTACCCTTGCATACAAGGTCCATTTTAAAAAACGTTACGGAGAAATTCACGCAATGGTTTTCTTCTGTTAATTTTAGTCTTTCAATAATGTTGAGCATTTAAATTATTTTTCAAATTTTCAATTTACACTGGAATAGATAACCAATAAAACTGTCTTGCGGACACCATTTGCATACCAGCTTGATCTCTTACCTATAGGTTTCCCCACTTTAACTTCTTTATAAAATGCTTCAAATTATTTCCCAATAATAAACATTTTAGGATTATGAATTTTAATCAATTTCCTTAGAGTACTAATAATTCTAATGATCATTAGACGGAAATATTTTCCATTTCATTATTTTGAAATTGAATGTATGACCTTTACACATTTCCTACTGTTGCCCCAATTCTGTTACTGCCATACAAGCATGCAGAAATGACCAAAGGAAAGGAAAGAAAAGGAAACAACTGGTCCATTGAGCCCATCCCATTGCAATAATGTTGGAAGCAAATATCGTGGCTACCAGTGCCCATGTCCATGGGCAGTCACAGAATCTGCTGGGAGAAACTTGAAATTTAAAATACCCTGCGCAAATTCAGTGAAAGAAAACAAAACATTGGAGAAGCCAAAAGGTGATCAAAATAAACTTCAGAAGACAATAGTGATTTTTGATCCTCTTCCTTGTTAATGTCAAGTAGTTTTCAATCTCAAAGCTCTGAGTATTTTAGCTTGTCACATTGGTATCTCTGTTGATTAATCACAAGTCATGGCTTAATTGAGAAAGGATAAATAATTATGATTATTTTAACCTATATCAAAACTACACTAATATGACATTACAAATTGTCAGCAACTAGGAATGGTAACACTTCATTATCTAAATAGTATGTTAAATTTGTCTCCATGATCACATCACAAGGTTAATACTGTCTCAAGCCTTTGGCTTACTAACTACCTGCATGAATAAGGAATTCATTGAATGAATGAACCCAGGTCTCAATAGAGATAACAAAATGTTATTCTTGCTATTATACAAAATCTTCCTGTTGCTCCAAACCTTTTGTAAACAGTAATTATTGACGTTGGCAGCAAATGATTAACCCGACTATTCTTGGAGACATTTGCCAAAGACACGATAGTGACAAAGTCAGCTTTCATTGATTAAAACAACAAAGGTAGGTAATGTGCATTAGTGTCCAGAAAGTGGCTGATTTTTTTTCTACTTTCAGTTATCTTAAGGAGCCTTGGTCCCTCTGCATCTATCATGATCGTTTCATGGACTTCAAACAAGAAGTGCGACACTTAGTGGAATCTGAAAAGGTATCTCATTCTTTTGTTTCATCTTCTGTTTTCAATGTGAAAATTAGTGTTCATGGAATTTTGGCTCTTAAATGTAGGTGAAGTCTTCATTTAGAAATGTTAAGAAAATACTGGACTTCCAGTATCCATGGTATTTTGCCTTATTAAGAAAATTTGTTACAATACAGTAGAGCATAAAAAAGTTGTCAATTAATCAACATTCATGTGCATTCTCAATGTGAGTGCAAATGATTGCTTTTTTTTAAAAAACTAATTACACACTACAGCAAGAAAGGGAACCTTAAAAACGTGAAATAAACCTTTTATACCATTTACATATTAGGTTCCAAACCTGACAATTCACACACAGCCATGGGGTTGGATGGAGCAGTGAACTCAGACCTACCACTGGGTCGTGCAAGGTTCTTGAGAGAGCCACAGTAGTATGGATACTGATGAGTGGTTTGCACAGAGCCCGAGCCTTGCAGCCAGGGAAAACTAAACCACTGACTGCAGCACGGGTACTTGGCTGGACATCACTCCTCCACCTCCTGGTTAGATAGAGAATGGAGCTGGACCAGAATGCAAAAACAAAAATCACAGCATGGCAATAAGGTATGGGGCTGAAAGCTACAGAAGGATGAGTATCCCCCAACACATCTTCAACCTGCTGGCAAAGATGGTGTCCAATGACAGGTATGTCAGGTAACTGCCACAGGTTTAGCCAGAGGATCCTTTTCAGTTTTGGCAGCTTTCCTTGCTGCTGTTAAACTCTGCATGGGTCCCAATGGGCCACTTCACTGTTCCTACTGCAGTATCACCTCACCTTTGTCCCAGTCACTCTCCCTCCTTCTACCCTTCCTAGTGCCTTACATTAATCTTTAAAGCTGCACTCGTCGATCTGAAGCTTTCACATTAAATGCTCTGTCACCAATGCTAAATTTCAATCGTATAACAACCCCAAAGTCTCATGTCAATGTGTCCCTACCTTAAAATCAAAGTAGCATGTATTTTGAGTGTTTTGTCCCTCATTCTTCTGCCAATGTGTGGTTCCACACATATTAGTCACTTTGCATTATCTTATGTAAAATAAAACCATTTCTGGTAGGCTTAGCAGTGAGCATAATCACACTTTTGATAATGGACTACAAGATCACCAGTGTGGAGGAGAAGGAAAAGGTTAGAATTGGAGAGAGGCAGAAATCACCATATTACCTCTAGCACTGGTGGAGGTTGTAGAGACAAGAGAGGGGCATTTAAATATGGTGATAATTTTAAATTACATAGGATTATGAAAGCTTCAAAGAGGCAGAACATTTTCTATCAGATCATACAAATTTAAAGGTCATTGTTTCCTATTGGACTATTTATTCAATGTTCAGGACATGAACATCCCTAGCAAAACCAAGATTAAATGCTCATCCTGAATTGCCCAAGTGGCAGTGAGTCACCTTCTTAAACTGCAGTCCATTGCATTTTAAGAGTGTCTTCAAACAGCAATTAACTTGAGATTAACTTGACAAGGATCAGTGCTGTTTAGTCTGGCAAACTGACCTCTACATCACAGAGGCCAAACGTCATCACTTAGACACCTCCGCATTCCTCCCTCTGGACCATGACCCCAACACTCAACATCAATCCATTGTCTCCCAGTTAGTAATGAGCCTCTTTTCCTTGGGAGATTTTCCCTCCAAAGCTTCCAACTTTATAGTCTCCTGCACGGGCTGTTTCTCTCTCCTACCCAAGATCCATAAGAGGGACTGTCCTCACCAACTCATTGATTCAGCCTGCTATTACCCCACCAAACTTAATTCCATCTTGACAGCATCCTTCCTCCTCTGGCCCAGTCTCTTCCCACTTACATCCAGGACACCTCTGATATCCTCCACCACCTTGACAACTCCCCGGTTCCAACTGGCTCATCCTCACCATGGATGTACGATCCCTTTACACCTCCATCTTACATCAGGATGGTCCACTTCTTCCATGAGCAGAGTCCCAACTGGTTCCCCTCCATCAACACATTGATTTACCTGGCTGAACTTGTCCTCACATTGAACAATTTCTTACAACTCCACTTGCTTTTCTTCAGATCAAAGGCTTTGCCTGTCTTTTTGTGTGATATGTGGAACAGTTTTTATTCATCCTTATTGGGACCTTTCTCTCTCTCTCTCTCTCTGCCCCCACCCCTTCCCTTCTTTTTCTAGTACATCCAGGTGACTGTATTGGCACTGCTTCCTGCAGTCGTGCAAAACTCATAAGATTTTATTAACTTTGCTGCCAATTTCCATTTTGCTCTTACTTTTACAGGCTCTACCTCTGCCTCTTCCCTTTCGTTTTTGGATCTCTCTGTCTGTCTCAGAGGATAAGTTAGTGATAAACATCCATTGCAAGCCTATAGAGTCCCATAGCTACAGTATCTCAAATACTGTTTGTCCCATCCTGCCTCCTCCAAGGACTCCTTTCCATTCTCCATCAGTCTGTTTGTGTCATCTGTTCTGGTGATGAGCCTTTCCACAGTGGTCTCTGAAACGTCTACCTTCTTCCTGAACCATGGCTTCCAGCCAACAGCGCTCTTGTATCTCATCTATTTCCTGCACCTCTGCTCTCAGCCACTCTCCTCCTGGGCAGAGTGAGGATACAGTTCCCTTGGTTCCTCACCATCCACCCTACCAGCCTCCGCATTCACTGGATCATTCTTTGCAACTTTCACCACCTTCACCGAGATACCATCACCCAGACCCATCTTTCAGCATCACTCTCTTCGTGACTCCCTAATCCACTCTGGTCAACCGCTCCCCTTCTTTTGGTAGCTTCCCATGTAACTGCATGAAATGCAACACCTGTCCTTTTACTTCTTCCCTTCCCACCACTGCAGGGAACCAAACTGACATTCCAGGTGATGTAGTAGTTCATTTGCACTTCTTCCAATTTAATGCACTGCATTTGACATTCACAATGTAGTCCCCTCTATATTTGGAGAAACCAAGCACAAATAGGTGACTGTCTTGCAGAGAACCTACACCGAGTCTGCCAGGGTGACACCAAATTTCCTGTTGCCGGTCACTTTAATTCCCCATTCCACTCCCACAC
Organism: Pristis pectinata; assembly: GCF_009764475.1. Taxonomy (NCBI): domain Eukaryota; kingdom Metazoa; phylum Chordata; class Chondrichthyes; order Rhinopristiformes; family Pristidae; genus Pristis; species Pristis pectinata. Next base: position 81,895,306 of record NC_067407.1, read on the forward strand.
TGACCCATCTTTCTGTGGCCTCCTGCACTGGTCATAAAGAGGCCTAATGCAAGTTTGATGAACAGCACATCATCTTCCATTTGGGCACATTGCAGCCTTCCTGATTCAACTTCAGGTTACTTGCTTTCTCTGTCTGCATCAGAATGGGCCAGGTCATCCATCTGTGATGTTGACTTAGTTTATCTCTCTCCATTAGCACAGCCAACCTGTTGAGCACATCTTACAGCTCTGCGTTTCACAACTCTTGCATTCCTTTGTCCACGTTCTCACTTCATAACCACCCTCATTTCACAGCTTCCATGAACAAAGGACCATCTTCTCCCTCCCTAACTGCCCCCATTAAGCCATTGATAAGATGATGTCTACCCAGGCCGCACCCAATCACAGGTATTCTCTTTCTCCTATCCATCCCTCTCTCTCGCACCTTCCCTGCAGCTACATATTAACATGTCTTTGCTCCTTCCCAGTTCTGACACTGCCTTCGACCGGAAACGTCAACTCTTTTTCTCTTTCCACAGATGCTGTCAGACCTAATGAGTGTTTCCAGGATTTTTTGTTCTTATTTCAGATTTACAGCACCTGCAATTCTTGACTCTCTTTAACTTCAGCCCATGGCATTAATCTTTCCACATCCTGAGAAAAAAATACCAAATATATAAACAGTTGATTTCTGCACTTCTGAAAGACACAGACAATAAAGTTACATCAGAGCAGAGGGCAAATAAAAGATAATGGGCTGGTAGACTATGCCAAAATACATTTGAAAACAACAGAGGAGCATCATATCATTAGAGGTACTCAGATGGTCCACAATGATAGAGAATTTCCTATTGATTGATTTCTTTTTGGACTCTCTGTCCATTTTCAAATGCAATTATCAAAATGCATTATTAGAAGCACTGAAATTTTGGACCTTTAATACTACATGTCCATCTTTACTGTAATAATTCATTCACATTGTCATCACATCAGGCTGTAGTATGAACCCCTTTGTAAAGAAGGTGATTTTTCAGAAGTTATAAGCAGTCTTCTCTTCTTTATAAGCACAGCAGATTAAAAAGGACAGATTGCTTTAGTACCTTTGTTTCCTATTCATGTTAGCTGTAATGCACATGAATTGCCTGGTCTACTTACACAGACTTGAAAGTAAAGCATTGAATCTGTATTGATATCAAAATGAAACCACAATGTGTAGTGACATTCAAAAAGCATTTTAAAAAGGGGCTTTTCTATCCTTGAAAGCTAGCAGTCCAAGCCCAACCTCTTTCCCCACCCCCTTTCTTACCTGATTGTGCTGGCTCCTTCAAAATTTGAGCTGTTTTTTCCAGCAATGCCGAATTTAAACCTCTCCAATCAGATTTTCACCTCTACCACAGCACAAGTGGCACTTCTCAAAGCAACACAGCGAATTGTGCCTGACTGAGCTCTGTCCTTCTCAATCATCTCCAGCCTTTTGATTTGGTTATCACATACCTCCAACACCTCTCTGCTGTCGTCAACTGGATATCCCTGCACCCACCCTGTTGTTCCTGTTTCTGAAGTCATACAACCAAATTCCTACCCCTTAAGCTCTTACCTTCTAAACCAAGGCCTCATCAACTTGATCCATTCTTTGCTAAATGCAAGTTGCTGGACTGTGATGATACTGCTACACACAGCACACCATCCAATTCATCTTTCCTTGAGATAATTGAGAACCTATTTTCTCCCAAAGTGGAAGGGCATGTCACATGCTTATGATGAGAGGGAACTGAGCATTCTTCAGTTCCCAATTAGCTGATTGTGTTTGGCTTAGAGCTAAACAGTTTCACTCAGTTGATCAACAAGAACAATTACATTGCACTCTTAGTGTGGTAAAGCCTCACACAGCACTTTGCTGGAGCATTATTGAACAAACAAAAATGCATTCACTTCTGAGCTAGCAGGTTGTGGTTTCAAGCACTACCACAGAATTTCAGCACATAGTCTCCATTAAGAAGGGGAAACATGGCAATATTGGATTGCTTCTGTTGAGGAGATATTAAAAGTTCCACTGCCTGTTCAACTTAACCTAAATGATCACATGCCATCAGGTGAAATAAATTGGAGCACTTTTGGTATGGTGGCTAACATTTCTTCATCAATCCACACCAAAACAGATCAGTTAGTTAATTATTTGTTTTCGGTAGGATCTCTGTGTATTAAGCAACTATGATCACACTTTAAAGTAATTCACTGGCTATCAAATGCTTTCAAATATCTTGAGGGAATTAAAGACAAGATGATTTTCCTTTCTAGGTTTGTACCAAATACGTGACACAATAGAAAATGTGTGTTGGATTCTGTTTCTGAAGTGGTTCAACCAACTATCTACCCCATAAACTCTTACCTTCTAAACCATGGTCCCCGCCGCTTGTTTAGGTAGCTGCTAATATTGCCCAGGTATTACTCCGAGAAAAGGAAGTGTGTCGTGGCTGATATCTATTCCTCAACCAACTCCTTCTGGGATCTCTCTAATTTGCCGCTTGCCGAAATGAAAAGGCCAATGTAAAATTGTGTTAGTTCCTGAAGTTGAATTTTGGAATTATTTTGAGGAAGATAGGGACTTTCATCTAGTTAATTCTAAAACAAGGCTTCACGAACGATGTGGGGTTCAATATGTTTTTTTTAATTGACCAATAGCAATTCCCATCAAAACTGCTTGACTGCGAATACTTTGAGCAAGATCATTAAATATTCTTTTTTCCATCCCAAAGTTCAATGTTACCCAGCCGATCGAAGAGCTGATTCGTCAGATAGCAGATGGTGAGCTGTTGGTACCGGAGAATACAAAGGCATTTTTGGAAAAGCAATTTGAACAGGACGGTTATCAGAAACTGATAGAAAGGAGCCTCCTGAACTACCTGCGTTACAACAGTTACCACCTCCCTATGTTTGCATGGCCTGGGATTGTTTAAACATCAGCAGAAGTTCGGTGTCCTTTTGCACCCCAGTTTACTTGCTTCAACGCTTGCCACAACAGAGAAAAAAAACGAGATTATTAATCGATTAAATCGCGTTCACGTAGAAACGTTGTGCAGAAGTTGTCCGGGAGATGGCGCGCTGTAATAGGCCGGTCGTGAAGGCAAATAGCCTTCAACGTTTTGTTTCATTTACCTGAGAATGCCTTTCCGAACACTGAAATAATAATAAAAATATCCCTGTTTTTTTTTCTCGAATGCAAAGCATTTGTCCCTCTCCACTCCAAGCGGTGACATCAGTTTTGCCAGTGAGTGCTACCACTCTGATCTTATTCTAATCCACACCTTGCACGGGAAACCAGCCTCGGCTGTTATTTAACACGAGAGATCTGACTCTGGTCTTCAGTCAAGACAACCCTAGCCCCCATCCTTGCAGGAAATCTCCTCCACCCCCCCCCCCAAAAAAAAAACCAAAAATTGTTTTAAGAAAATTTAGCCCTGAAACAGTGTCCCTCGTTGTGAATCTCAGGGGCTGCACTGGGATAAGCTGCACGCATGTCGTCAGTTTCAGTTACCACCGTTACACCTGATTCAAGACGAGCGCCTGCGCAACGTTACTTGTAACAAAAAGCAACAAAGTGGCAGATGTTACTTTGATGCCTCCAGCCATTCGCTGTACCATTAATCGCGATAAGGTACTGAGGTCGTCTCTTTAGCTCCAGGTGACGCCACTGTATATTGCCGCCTGCAAATTAGAACGGTGAATATACAGAGAAATCTGCGCGGTGCGCTGTTGACTTCTGTACTTCACCCAGGCTGCGTGTGAAACGAATGAATCTGAAACCTTCCAATCGATCTTGTTTCTTTCCAGTTAATCTGAAAACATATTGAGTTTAAGCGACAAAAAAGGGCACATGGGATTTTAATGATGGGTCGGGAATGATCCCATGAGTTTCTAATTCCCGGGAGTAGTTATTTTATTTTTATCTCTGCCGTTTCAATTACTTTTCTGCCGGGGTATCGCGGGTCCTTGACTTAATTCCCTCCCCTCCCGAAAAATACACCACCACTCTGCACCCCGCGGCTACAGACCCGCTCCGTGTTTCGCTCAGTGGGGAGATTCATACGGGCGCTTGCACACATCGAGATAATAATGTTCCCAACAACGCGCGTTGTGTTACGTGTGCGTGTAAAACTTGCACCACGGCATCTTACAACGACACTGGGCAGCGAGGTGTGGCGCGGGTGCGAGGGGGGTACTTTTTGCAATGCATACGACAGATGTAGATTTTCCCGCTGGAATCGCTGTGTGGCCCTCTAAGTCTTGCAGATTGTTTTGCTGTCTGTCTGACCGGGCTGCACGCACTCGGCTTGTGCTGATAAGTCCTGGTGTGTACTTTTCGGAGGAGCCTTAAGCCACATAGCAATCTACAGCTGTATGTTAATGAGGGCCGCGTATGCAATGGGATCGCCACGCAAACCAACCAGGACATTTAGCACAGTCTCTGGCCAATAACACCCCATGAGAAATCAAAATCCCTTCCAAGGCGGAACAAACCCTCTGGTCCGTAGAAAAGGGCCGTGTTCCAGGGAGATGTAAATATTTAGCCGAGGGAAGTAGACTTTAGATTAAATCAAATGCACAAAGTGAAACAAGTGTTCAGAGCAAAGTCCCGAGGAATGAAAATAATCAAATATAATTAAAACTTTATCAGAAATAGAAAATCTACAACGATAACCAGTTGTATTTAAAGGAAATACATTATATCCGTGCATCAGCATAATTTATCACATTCTCATTTTTTCAAATTGGTCATCTTTTGACGGTTCAAATTCCAAACTATTTGCCTCATACCCGAATATTGTCCAATTAGGCAACGTTCGGAAGAGCCACAGTGAAGTGCAGCCAGCATTGTAATGAGCACACAATGCAGTAGGAATTGTAGTACAGAAACGATAAAGTGCAGTCAGCATTGTACTTCGCAAACTGTATTGTGAAATCAACATCGTAATGTGCCGTTGTAAACTTTATTCAACATTGTAAATATAAAGGCAGTAATGTACGTTCCGCATCGTAACATGCACACGGCGAAGTACAGTCCAATATTAAAGTTAAATTCAGTTACCAATGTCATATTCACAATAAAATGCAGCATTGTAATATGGTTAGGACAATGTAATGTGGTACGGGAACGTGTAGTGACGAACATTCTGCATTGTGAGAAAAGACAAAATAAAACATTATTGAGCCCGGCAGTATTGTAATAAGCAAAACAGCAGAATAACACTGCCTTGCAATGTGAACATCATAACATGCACACAGTAATATATATATATATACACATATATATCAGCCTCATTATGTGCCACAGTAAAGAGCAGTCAGATTTTAATCGCACATAATAAAGTAAGGTTGGCGTTGTAGTGTGTACATAGTGATGCACAGCAAAACAATGTATACAGAATACATTTAAGTGATCTCTGCAATAAGCCCGCAGTAAATTACACACAGCATTGAAAAGTATGGACAAAGATGTTCCACAGCGAAATACACCCAGTGTCGTTATGCAATTTATTAAAAAGACATTTTATGTACCTATAGTAAAGTACAGGCATCAGTGCAGCATGCATATGGGAAATGGCAGCGTTATAATGTGTACACATGCTATTTATTATTGCAACATGCATGCAGTAAAGTTATCAGTGTGGTAATGTGCCCTTATAAAGAACACCGAGCATTGTAATACTCCCACAACACAATCAGCAATAAAGTTTAAACCGCATTGTGAGGTGCACACAAGCAAAGTAGTATCAGGTTTTTAATGAGCACATGGTAAAATACAGTTAGTGTTGTAATTGGACGGTAACGTTCAGGCAGCGTGGTGATGAGTACACAGTACAATCAGCATTCATTGTCTCAATTGTTTTACTCCGGTTACACACTCTGAACTTCATTCATCGACCTTGTGGCACCTTGCTCACTAAGAACCTTTATTGCTTTAGAATTTGAATACAGGAGTGAAGATATCTTACCAGTATTATTTTGGAGACACAAAAGATTGCGGATGCTGAACAAACAAAACACGAGAAGAATTCAGTGGGTCAGGTAGCATCCGTGGAGGGAAATGGACAGTCGACGTTTTGGGTCAAGACCCTTCATCAGGACTAGATGTATTATAAGGGCTTTGATGAGACTGCACTTGGAGTATTGTATACAATTTTAGTCTCCTTACCTACCAAAAATACTACAGAGGGAGAAGATTCACTACACTTGTTCATGGGACAGCAGGTCTGTCATATGTCATACTGACCTCAGCCTTGTGGCTTTCTGACACCTCATACCTCCCTCTGGGCCATAACTCCACCAAGTACAATTCTGGAACTACAGAGGCAGTTTCAAAACCTGATAACGACTAATGATACAGTAAGTGGCTGGAGGCAACAAACGTTAACCCTGTTTCTCTCTCCACAGACGCCACCCGATCTATGGAGTATTTCCAGCATTTTCTATCTTATATCACTATTGTAACATGTTGGCAGTGATATACAATTGACACTAATGTGTCATAGTAAAGAACAGGCAGCATCGTAATGTGCACATGTAAGTATAGATTTATGGTTAGGGTTAGGTTGGTAAGTTATAGCATTGTACTCACAGTAAAGTACAGGCAGCTGAAATAAATCCAGAATTAAGAATAATCACACTGTAATATGTACACACAGTACAGTCAACATTGTGATGTGTACATAAGAAAGTAGTAACTGCATTGTAATGAACATATAATACAATTCATCCAATTTTGAAATTTCACAATGAACCCCTTCAGGGTCTTTATAAGCAACGGTACGGAGGCGTGAAGGTTACAATGCGCCACTGCAACAGAAATTAAGAATAATTGTAATGAGCACACAGCACATTCAGTATTGGAATGTAGGCAGAATAAAGGGCTGGCAGTATTATAATCTATGCATGGGAAAATATGGTCAGCACTGTAATGTATACACGATAAAGTATGGACAGAATTATAGTTTGAATGTAGAAAAAATAGAATTGGTACTTTAAGGTGCATGGAGTAAATTGCACAGCACCACAGAAAACCTACTGGAATACAGAAATTGTTGGGTTTAAACTCTAAATCAAGGAGGGTGCACAAAAATATTGACAGGTAAAATAAAGAAAACTCTGGTTTGTTTCAAAGTATGTAAAAAGAAAGAAGATAACAAAGGAAAGAGTAAGTTCCATTAGAGAGAAAATGATAGTCTGGGTGCAGACTGGAATATGTGTATCATTCTAAATAAATAGTTTGAATCTGTCTTCACAAAAGACTATCCCTTAGCAATTTCATGCTAACTCTCCTTGATTAACATAAAATCACTCTAAATCTTTTCTGATAAACTGTCCATCACTGTTGTTAGGCTGGCTGCCCTGTAGTTACTATCTTCTATTCCAAATGGTGGTACAACAGTAGCTGTCTTATAGTGTGCTTTTAACCAGGGAGATTTGTAAATGATAGTCAGGCCCTATGCATTACTTACTCCCATTCTTTTTTAACACCCCGGTATACATTGTATCTGGTCCTAGCTACTTATCCACTTTTAAAGCGCTGGGCTCCTCAATATATCCATTCCCCTTTTTTAACTCTCTCTCCTTATAATTTCCAAGACTGCATTCTTCCTTATTGGCATTCTCTTTGCTATCTCTTTTGTGTGAGGTTCAAAGTATTTATATAGGATAATATAGAATTTCCATTTTGATCTTTAATAGGACATCCTCTTTCCTTTTATGTATCCACAAAAATATTTTAGGCTTCTCCATGATTTTATTTGTCATTTTTTTCATGGCATTTTATTTTCTCTTTGATTTGCTAATTTTCTCTTTGATTTTACAACTGCACTTTCTATACTGCTCTAGGTCCTTAGCAATGTTGTGTTCTCAGTATTTGTGAGCAAATTCCTCTCTTTTGTCTTGTGCTACCTCATATGTTCCTTGACATCCAGGGGTGGGGTGGTAGTAGTTTTCCCCTTTTATTGGGATCAGATGGTTGGTCTCAACCCACACTATCTCCTCCTTGAATGTTTCCCATTGCTGTAAAATAACACAAGAACATAAGAAATAGGAGCAGGAGAAAGCCAGTTGATCATTCAATCATGTTTCATCATGAGTCAAGATCATGATTGATTCCATGATAATGCAAAAGAGACTTTTGCCTCTAAAATAGCCACCCCTGCTATATTTTCCACTTGCCTAAGGTTCATTCCTTAACATTAAGCTCAGTACCACCCCATCTTACATACTGATTAAAAGGTCCTCCTAAATGCATTTCAAGAGTTCTGCTCTCCTGGGGAATTGAAACCCACTACTTTGACTTCCTTACTATTTCAGAATTTTTCTGAAATTTGCCTTCATATTTGCTGCTCCATCTCCCTCCAGCCATTCAGGAACCCATGGTGCACTCCCAGCAACACGTTTGCCCTTTTATGTTTCTCAGATCAACCTGTGTGGCCCATTTTTTGAGCTTCCTGACATATCATGCCTCCTCACAAATGTAATTGTTTCCTTACACAATATTGCTGCAACCTTTCCCTTCTCAGCACCTCCCCCCCAATCGCATTTGAAAACCCTCTAACTAGAAATGTTGAGTTACCGTTCCTACCCATATGGACCATGACCTCTGGCTCTACAACTTTTCCCTCAGGAATTTCTGCAGCTGCTCCATGGCATCCTTGATCTTGGCATCCAGGAGGCAACATATCACCCTGGGATCATGGCTGCGGGCACAGAACTGCCCCTTTTCTCCTAACTACTGACTCCCCTACAAATGCAGCACCTCTTCTTTGGGGTAAAAAAGCACCCCCAATGCCATGAACTTGACTCTGAGAGTGCTTCCCTGAACAATGATTTCAACAGTCTGCTACATCCAGGGGGCTCCTACACTGTCCTACCTAGTTCTGATCTGGCCCATTCCTTCTCTGCCTGCAGAAACTAAAATGTGCGGGTTGACACCTCTTGAAGCACGTTACCCACATTACACAACCTGGTGAATGCAAGCTGGTGACGGGAGCTGCTACTCAAGGTCTGAAGTAGAGAACATGAGTTGCTCCAATTATCAGTTCTTTTTACATGTGTGGCTGCCCTCAACGTGAGAACCATCTTGGATTCCCCACGTGGTGCGGGATGGTCATTCAGTAGAACCGAGACCTGCCTGCCTCTGTTTACACGAGCAAGAACTAAACTATCTCCTAGATCAACACCTAACATCTGGCAATTGCATTTGTTTATTTAATTAAATACTTGTTATTTTGTCCTTTGGTCCTATTTGTATTTAATAACAGGCAACAGCTCTCCCCCACCCCCACACCATTGATTTCCCATGTACCAGATTTCTAACCTTAAGACTCTCATTCTGTTCCAAGTTGGATTCTGTGTGACAGCATTGTAATGCGCATTCACTTAAGCACAATCAGTGAAGTAACTTGCACACAATAATGTCAGCACTAACACGAGCGAACCATAAACGCAGGCAGCTTTGTAATAAGCGCATAGTATCGGCTGGTACTGTCAGTATTGTGTACACACCGTAAAATACAGGTAGCGTTGTGGTGTGCCACAATAACATCTAGTCAGCGATGTAATGTGCACAGTGGCGTGATCGAGCATTGTAAAGGACACACGGTAAAGTACAAATTTGAAGAATTTTTAACATGAAGGGCGTTATTTGAATCAGAACACAACACCCACAGCTCCCCCAACTCTCCCCAAACCCCTACAAATATCCTGCAAACCAAAACCATCCCGTGACCCCGTCCCAGCCAAATCGTCTGCTCAAAACTATGGGGAGGAGTTTTTGGAGCGTTTGATTAACAGATGCAATTTATTTGAATTTCAAGGACAGCATATTTTTTTTAAATCCTGTTCCTGTGAGAGGGGGCTAGGACGTTTCGGGGGTGGGAGCAGATTGCGCGGGTCTTGATTCGAGTGGAAAGGTATTTATCTTCATGGGTAAATCTGAAAGTCGAATGGTTACCCTCAAAGTAATAAAAAGCCCTGTCCCATTCTTAGCACTAGTATTGCTGCATGCATACTTTTGAAACATGCATGGTATCCCTCCGGCAAATGGAATCCAGTGTTGGGGTTTAAAAGTGTGCGCATCTCAAATGAAGGCTGCGATTATTTTACGTCTGCAAGCATCAATCCTTACCAGACTCGCTGTTTAGTGAACATAAAGTTGACAATGCAGGCGTTCGCCCTTGCCAACTGATGTTTTTTTTCCAGCGTAAATCCCTGCAAAATTCGGATTTGCTCTGTAATTATCTTAATTTGTCCAGCAGCTTTATGCTAATGTCCTGTACAATAACCGAGTCCTCCGCGTGCCTTTCGCGTGCCCTTCAATCTCCTGGTCAAAAGCGAGATATAAGCAATTCGTGTCAACAGAGCGCGGCCAGCCAAAACAACCCGGAGACTCACACACACTGCACACTCAATTATTTAGCACAACAAAAGCGACACATCTCCGCATATTTTATGCATAGTTTCTCCCTCCCCTCTATTTTCTCTCTTTGCAAAGAACGTTCACTGAGAGGAGGGTTATTTATTATATGTGTTTTATTTGAAAGACAAAATGAGCGCCATTGTATCAGAGGTTAACCATTTTTTAAAATATTTTAGTTCTTAAGTGCAAATGAGGCTGTTTCGCAAATCTGATGGAAATAAAGTGCACCGACCCTCGGCGTTCTCGGGGCAGTTTGCGCGGGTATGTTTTGGGTAAATACTTCGTGGAAGAGGGGCGGATTTAAAACACAACCTTCATGCTGTGAGAGCATGAAGCACATAACCAAGGAAGTGAGGGGTCGAAGCAACCGAGTTGCAAATGTTGAATCGAAAGAGGCGCGAACTTTTACTTCTGACAGTGTGGAGAGGCTGGCTCAAGAAGAGGAGAGACGAGAGCCGCCGACTCATCCCGCAGCCGCGAGTCCTCCCGAAGCACTACTTGAGATAAAGTCAGAGAGTCTGGTGAAGGACATGAATAATTGTGAGGGCCACTCCTTGCCAAGTGCACTGTGAAGTAGAGTTAAACATCAGCCTTCTCGCGTTGATAGGACGCGCGGAAAGTTGGTGATGTTTCCCGTTTCTCAGCGATGGAAGACTGCGGAGGCTGACCGTGTAACAGATGATGGAAATGTGCTGATTTCGTTCAGCACACTGTCTGCCCTTTACGATGCAAAGCGATCGCGGCGCGGCTCCTGCCTTCATTGTTGGGGCTCGTGTTTCAATGGGCAGAGGTTAATTTCATTCACAAAGCCCGGGCCACGGCTGCGGAGGGAGCTTTTGTGCTGCCTTAGACATCGGCCTCCTTTCTTTCTCTCTGCTGAGAGAGTGTGTGGTTGCCGTGCGGGGCTGATGGTGATGGACGGCTCTCGTTGGCAAGGTTCCAGCCCCCCACTGGAGACCGACAAAGAGCCGACGCGTGTCAGGCCGAAGAGAGGAGGAGCCGGGCGTGTGGCAACAGCCACGGGCCGAACACACACACACACACACACACACACACACACACACACACACACACACACACACACACACACACACAGGCAAAGGCAAAGGCTGCAAGCCCCCACAGACCAGCCACATCTGCTCGGTCTCATCACTGGCAGCCCAGAAAGAACAATTACCTGGTGACTGAAATCTGAGTGGGGCGCGAAGGTGGGTTGGGGATGTGAATAGGTGGGTCTTCTGCCCGGAAACACCGTCGGAGCATCAATTATAGTGGAGAAAAATCAATGATCAGAAGTATCGATAACTGGAATTTCACCAAGGTTCTCGTTAGCGCGTTGACGCGTTCACAGCAGGGGTGTAGCAGATGTAATGACAAGAGTCTTCTTGTGAACATTTAAACTTGCGGAACTCCTGTTTCATTTGCACCTCCAGAGATCGGCTCCTCTCCACTCCCACCTGCTCCCCTCACCACTCCTTCATTTCCACCGCCCGCCCCGAATGTGCTTCAGGTTATCTCTCACTGATTGGAAATAAGACTGTCAACGGAGGGAGGTTGGAGACGGAGCCTTTGGAAGGGACTCCGGATTAGATGGCATTGGAAATAAACACACACTCTCATCCAGATTTGGACCGCTCAAAACTCTGCGGCTGGAGTGACTTTAGAAAGTGGGGTCAATGTGTCACGGGCGGGCGATTCTGCCCTCTGTGCGATTTATACGAGGGCAGGTGGGGAGCAAGATAAAAAGACATTGGCTCTATTGTAAAGTTTCGGGATCCCTATCAGCTGGGAGTGCTGTGCCCCTCATACTTTGTTGTATAATCCGAAGGGGAGGGGGAATGAGATGGTAATTAATCCTGCCCATCCCTTCTGCCCTTCACTCACATCCATATGCACACTCAGAATTATACACACCGTCCCCCAGCCCCTCCCGAGCCGCTGCACGGCCCGAGAGAGAGAGAGAGAGAGAGAGAGAGAGAGAGAGAGGGGGGAGCGGGGGGAGCAGAAGAGACTCAGCTCCCCATTGGCTCGACTCGAGTCAGCCGCGCCTGCCATTGGCTGCGCGGCCGCTCGGCCAGGCGGGCGAGGACAATGGGAGCGGGGCCGCCTTTAAAGGGAGCGGCGGGAGCGGGGCCGGGGGGAGAGGCTGAGTCCGAGAGCCGGAGCCCCGAGTCCGGGCGGCGGCGACAGCGGCAGCGGGGAAAGCTGCCGGTGGTCTGGCGCCATGCCACACACGCAGCGGGCTCCACCGGGCACATAGTGCGGGGCGACGGGGGCTCCTGACTGGCGTTCACAGTGCATTTATTTATTTATCTGATGCCAAGTGCCTTCTGCTACTGAATTCTGCTTTTTTTTAAAAAAATATATATTTATTTCTCGACGCCCGCCCGCTCTCTGCAACGATGCCGCGAGGATTCCTGGTGAAGAGGAGCCGCAGATCCACGCCCATTTCCTACCGCATCCGCTGCCACGATGCCGCCGAGCCGCCGGTGCAGCAGCCGCCGGCCGACCCGCCTCTGCCCCTGGGGGCGGGGGGAGGAGCCGCCCCGGAGCCGGGCGGAGCGCAGGTGTTCGGCAGGCCGGAGGAGCCGGGCTGTCCCGGGCAGCCGCTGTCCAGCCCGGCTCGGCCCGTCAGCCGGGAACGCCTGTACGGCCAGCGGACGGTGAGCCTGGGCTCGCCGGTCACCGCTGAGTCGTTCCCGGGACCGGCGACCGCTTTCAGCGCCCTGGACCGCATGTTGCTGCTGGCGGCTCCGGGCGGCGCCGAGTTGGGCAGCGGCGGTGGAGGTGGAGGAGGAGGAGGAGGAGGCGGCTCCTCCTCGCCGTCTCCCCGGGCAGGGGGCGCCACCAAAGGGGCCGAGCGCAGGAGCAAACCGCCGGCGGGAGCTGGAGCGGCGGCCCGCCGGGCCAAGGCGGCGAGGAAGCTGGCCTTCGAGGACGAGGTGACGACCTCGCCGGTGCTGGGGCTGCGGATCAAAGAGGCGCCGCCCGAGGGCGAGGGCAAGGCGGGTCGGCTGGGCGCGGGCCCCGGCCAAGGACTGGGCCCGGGCCGCCCGCTGGGCGAGTTCATCTGCCAGCTGTGCAAGGAGGAGTACGCCGACCCGTTCGCCCTGGCCCAGCACAAGTGCTCCCGCATCGTGCGGGTCGACTACCGCTGCCCCGAGTGCGACAAGGTCTTCAGCTGCCCGGCCAACCTGGCGTCGCACCGCCGCTGGCACAAGCCCCGACCCCCGCACCAGCCCAAAGCAGACGTCGGAGCGGAACCCCGGGCTGGGCCCGAGCCCGGGCCCGACGCCGAGCGGGACAGCCCGGACCCCGGCTCGGCGCTCGCCGACTGCGGCTCCGAAGACGGCGGCCACTGCGAGTGCTGCCGCTGCGGCAAGAGATTCAAGCGCCAGGCTTACCTGAGGAAGCACCTGCTGGCTCACCGCGCCGAGCCGCCGCCGCCGTCCCCCGATAAGCTGCCGCCGGGCCCCGAGTGCCAGCTCTGCGGGGAGAGCTTGGCCAGCAAGGGCGGCCAGGAGCGCCACCTCCGCCTGCACGCCGCCGAGGTTTTCCCCTGCAAGTACTGCGCGGCCACTTTCTACAGCTCGCCCGGACTCACCAGGCACATCAACAAATGCCACCCGTCAGAGAACAGGCAAGTGATCCTGCTCCAGGTACCAGTGCGTCCGGCCTGTTAGTGCAAGGACAAGGAGAGGGGGCGACAAACCGTGCCTTTATCATCAGACCACTGCTTACCCGGCCCCGTGCTTCAAATGAACCAATTTCATCGCTTCTTCCCTCCTGCTACAAGCCTTGTGTACCAGACGCTCTTCTCGGACCGCACCTTTTAGGTCCAAAAACAACAAACAGCTTTAATGTAGCTTTGTGACTTGCTGGACACTTGAGACCGTCAATTGTCTGAACAAAGCCGGTATTAGAACATTCCTTTAGATTAGCCACAAATGCCTTGGATTGCTGACCCGGATATTTCAGTAAGATGATGTAAATGCCTTAATTTTTCGAAGCTTTCCACGTTTTTTCCCTCATTCGTAAACGATGAGTTTGTTGCATATAATTTTACTGTTTGAATATATGTATTGATTGCTAAATGAATACATTTTATAATTTATTCGTTTTATTTATTTATAAAAACTATTGTGATATTGTATACTTTGGTTATCTATTTTGACGTTCCGTATTTGTTTCAGTAAGTTATATGTTCCGTTTTGGTATGTTTCAGACCGACTTTCATTTTCTAAACACAAAATGTAGAATGTTTTCGTTTCTTTTATACGATCTTGAATGGAGTTTGGTTATTCGATTCTGCTACCCATTCACAGACCCGTGTGAAGCTGACAACTGTTAAATGCAATCCCTTTTCTACACAACTTATTTTCTTAACTGTTAGCTTTTATATAGTGGTTCCAAATGTACGTTCTCAACTGTGTTTGTTACTGAATATTTAAATATATTAAATACGTATAATTATCCGTGGCCTTGCGTCCATTGTTATTCTAGTTCTCAAATACTTGCGACATTGTCTATAGCTTTTCCCAAACTGCTAAAGCACCAAAAGTGATTTCAGGAAATGATCGTCGTTCTTTTAAACTTTCGTATGAAGAGGAATTAGATTTGTCCAGTTTTGATTCCAAAACTGCATTGTATACAATGTAGGTGTTAATTATGGTACGCAGGTTCAGGCGATAATGCAACTGTTACTATCTCCGGATCACGGGATCTGTATTATGGCGGCACCCAACCGTGTAGTTAAGAAGTTATTTTGTTTATAAGTCGCATCCAAGGATTTGGACACATTATCGTTTAGGAATGGACTTTCTAAACAAACCGGTAGTTACTTTACCGCGGATTTCCAATCCCGATCACATTTAACGAAATGCAAATACTAACTTCCAAAGCCATGCCGTTGCTGATCGAAACAGTTCTGTCAGGCAGATGGCTGGTAATAACACCGGGCGCGTTATGACAACGATTTAATGTTTAGATTCCACAGCTGGAGGTGGAGCCAAAGATTAAACCTTTTCCCTAAAAGGATGGGTGTCTTTCAGTAGCAATTGAGGCGATTTCCCCAGAAGTACTATTGCCTTGAACGTTATTCGCCAGCATTCAGTAGGTTATTATCTTATAAATGCAATTCAAAAGGAGATGGGGGTGAATGTAGTGGGTAATGGAACTACAGCGTATCCGTTGTTTGAAACGCAGCTGATTTTTTTTTAAGTTAGCTTTTCTTCCCAGAAGTGCTTCAAACGAGATACTCTTATCTCTATTATCTTGAAAGACATAGCGGAACTTGCTCTGCAATGCTGGCTATAGTCCAGTATTTATAAAGAACAAAAAACATTAAATGAAATTCACTTGGCATATTTTCAACATCCCCAGATGAGGGAAATAATCGATTTATTAGTATTCTGGTTGGTGTGATTAAACATCTGTAATTTCAATTATATTTACAATTTAGTTGCGTGTTTAAAATTTAGACCGTGTTTGGTCTCTCCCGAGAGGCGAGGTCAACGGTGAAAGGATTCTCCCGGGACCGGGAAACACGTGCCTTTAGCACAGACCAACCCCTGCAGGATTCTTATTAAACAATGTTGGGCCTTCGCAATTTTGTTGTTTTAGATTTTTCCTATTTAAGTTTTTCTTCATTTTATGTTGGAATTTGTAATTAATGCTTTTAATACGTCCGTACACCGGCGGTGACAACAGTAAGTGACCAGGAATTGTAAATGGTTTTCGGTCTCTATTGATTGTGTTGACTTGATGCCTGCTTGTGGATAGTTGGAACTGATGCACCTGACGATCAGGTCAATTGGGCTTCAGCTCCTGCCACTTGCATTCGTTAGGTTAAACAATCCCGAGTCAATGCGGAAAGGCGAAATTAACAGAACTCAATATATTTACGCTACGCAAATAGAGCAGCTTCAAAAAGCTAGATTTGGCGATAATACTGTGCGGCTATTCTAGGTACACGACTGATTTTTAAAAAAATATATACGGCATTGCGGTCGTCTAACGGGGGACTGAGGGTAAACCAGAGAATGCAACAGTATTAAAGCACAATTTGATTTATTTTAATCGACCCGTAAATCTCAAGTTATTTGCGGAGAATAACTACCCTTAATTATCTTCCATTATCCGGACTACTGTATAATTAAAGATGGAAGGGAATGTAGCGGAGCAGGCACAAATATGAGTTCGGTTTTGGGTTTAATAATTTTACCTTTCGCCTAATTTTACTAGAGGTAGTTAATATGTTCGTTTTAGGACCATAAAATATTTAAATGTTGCAGCGTATACTTCTTGCAGTGTTCAGGTGTAAAGAATAGGAATCTTTGCTAGGACTAAGTATTAGAGGGCAATTTCCTCTGAATACATACGCGGGCTCCACTATTTTCAAAATTCGGTATTTCAAGGCAGTCAAGCGGTAAGCGCGCTCCGAATCCAAGGAATGGGGTATCCACCCGTTTGCAACAAGAAGGCCAGGCAATCTCCCTGTTCTGTAGTGACCGGAGAAAACCTCCTCACTATCGGCAAAGAGCAGACGCTCTGATATCCGAGAGCTGCATCCCAAATGAGGCAGGCCTTGGAATGGAGACCGGGTACGCAAATGGGAAAGATTCCCATTCGCCTTCATCAACGTTAATGAGGGCAGATATTGCATAATTTAACACCGACGCGTCATTGTCCAATATTTTCATTGCAAGGCGAGGGGAATTTAAGACAATAGTTAAAACAAACCGATTCCTCGTTGCTACCTGGCAAACCACCGTAACCACAATCCCTCTCTCACCACCACTGAGGAGATTAATGTCAGTGGCCCGCACAATTTAGGTACCCAAGCCAATGGCCTCTGAGTTCTGGCTGTCTGGGGCAGCTGTATGGAAAAAGCCCGCAGCATTAGTGTGTAAGCTGCTCCGTACTGACAACAATTTATGAATGCAGCAACGCTCGAGATCATTTACAGAGTCTGCTGCAAATATATTATCTTAGTTCAACAGGCGGATGCTCTCATTTCCCTTTGAATAATGTAATAGCGAAATCACAGGACGCTCGCCGCGTTTGCGCTTTAATCATTTAAATCAAACCTTCACTGAAAGAAATGACACGGCACGGAACAAGCAGCCTGATGCTGCCGACACACGCCACTCCGGATATTGTCTGGAATTTACGTAGTGTCGAAATACGATGCAAAAGTGAACATCTTCCAGTGTCCGCTGAAACCGGAGCGGGGAGGAGGGCCCTGCGGAAGCAACGGATAAAAGCGAACGTGTTACCTTTTGTAAATGTTATTGACACAGGAGGAGAGTGGGATGCGGTACTTACGCAGCCTTTCTCCAATCTCCCTGTTTGACTGTTGCTCCAGTTCACTATTTATTACGTTAATTTACTTGTTTGTTATTAATTTGCCGGATTTGATTTAATAATCATTACTTTTTAGTTTTCCTTACAAAAATGATTTTAACATTATCATGACAGCGGAGTTCAGTACATGACTAAATCCAGACAATCCCTTTTCTTGACGTTTTATTAGCAGAAATCAAGTTAAAACTCATTTGAAACGCAAGATTGAAATCACTAAATATCTATTCATTTTTAAAAATCGATCTCTGCTGGTTTTAAAGTTTAGGTCTCGGGAACTAAATTGTTCCTTTCCCGACGATCAGTCAAATAAATCTCGTTAATATCAAAATCTCATTTGCCTTTAACGATCAGTTTTTAAATGAACAGCTGTCAAACAGGCGGAGTAAAACCAGAGGCAGGTTTGGGAGTAGTGGCAATGTTTAATTATTTCCACACCTGTAGGGTTCGCTTTTCTTTAAGTCTTCCATTTAATAAAAATATATCCTCATATGATTGCTATTATTTATAACACGGCAATCAACTGATAGGTAAAGGTTACTGCGCGTGATATCCATTTTGGTTACAAAAGTTTTAGAATAAAAACATGCCCTCGCCCCCGTTTAAATTTCCTGTTCCATTTAATGAGATGCTTTAAATTCAAAATAATGCCGCATGTCTCTTTACTACTAAGCCATTGATGTGTAGCTCCTCTGCACCCTACTGTGAGAAAATCGGAGGATTATATCCCGGTTTAAGTAGGCGAGGTTGATCAGATCATTCCCATCTACGCTTGATTACAATGGCACAATGTCATTACTGAACAAGCTCCTAAATATAATGTAACGCGCGGCCCATTGGTAACAATGCACAGAGAGGGAGAAAGTTAATGTGGGTTTAAAGTAGATTTCCAAACTCTGGTAATGGGTCAAAGGCAGTCAAGTACGGGCCTGCATGTCTAAAATCCTGTTCAAATCCTTTGCGCCTTTTCGCAGACCCCAAGCGACAATATTCAGAAATCAGAGCATTTTTTTTTCTCCTTCTGGTTGGAACAGCAGGCTGGTTAATCTGAGATTTATGGCCATCAACATCTTGGAGACGTGCTGCCGAAACACCAATGGGTACAGACCGAGTTTTTAAAATAATAAGTTTGAAACCTGGTTAAAGGAACGATTAACTTTTCCAGTTCTTGTTCCGCAGTTACGAATATTTGAACAGCTTGCGAATTATATTAACAGATCAGTATACGTTAGCGAATATTGTGCTGAAACCGAGTCGTTCTCTTGTTTAAACTGCACCTCGATATTTGTGCTTCATTTTGATGTATCAGATTAAGGAATGGATTCAAAAAGACAGACACTGATCCTCGCTGATCGAAGATTTATGAGAATAACCACATTTATAACGCGACAAATAAACTAAAATTCATTTATTATATTGGATTGATACCGGGGGGGCCTTATTTTTTCCAAGACATAATGCGGTATGGATGTCAGGGGAAAAATCGACAGCATGAAAGGGGCAAAAATTAGAATGGTCTTGAAAGTAAGAGGTGGAAGTAGAAACTTAAGGCAGTACTGGTGGAGCAAGTTTGCTATCAGTTGAGTTCAGCTTCAAATGGCAGTGCGCAAATAGAATTAGTGCCCAGGTGACAGGAAGGGAGATGGGACTTTCTGGAGAAGCTCAGGGAGAGATAGCATGGAAACAGGCCCTTCGGTCCACTAAGTCTATGCCGACCACCAACCACCCACTTGCACCAATCCCATTTTACTCTCCTCACATTCCCATCAAATTCCCCCCAGATTCTACCACTCACCTACGCACTAGGGGCAAATTACAGCGGCCAGCTAACCTACCAATCCTCACCTCTTTGGGCTGTGGGAGGAAACCAGGGCACAAGGACGAAACTCAGTCAGTGAGGGAGGACGTGTGAACTCCACACAGGTAGCGCCAGAGGTCAGGATCGAATCTGGTTTGCTGGGTACATGAGGCTGCAGGGCTACCACTTGTTAGACTAATTAGGCTCAACACAACACCAATATCCAGTTAGAACTGGTTTGCATCACCCTGGATTTACATTTCTGTTTTCTCTGGAAACCTTGTACCTCACCTTGATATAAATGTTTAAGGAGCAGAAATCCTCCAGTTCCCACTCTCTAAATCTTCAAAGATCAAAATAATGGGAGAGTCAGGAGCCAGGCAATGGGCGAAATCTTGAGCTGTAGCTACACTTCTCTGGAATACAAATGCATCCTTAAACTTATTCAAGACCTGGAAAGAGGAATATATTAAGTGTTATTTGTGCAATCATTCATAGCACCCCTATTTCAACTTGGGACCTGTTGCAAACCCAGAAATGGATAATAACATAAACCCACCCAACTTGTTCACCACTTCCCAAAGGGTTTTGCAATATCTTTTTAATTTGTAACATTAAAATGATAAGTGTCTCAGAGAGCTTCTGTAGCTATGTCAGTATGTCACATCAGTGGATCTTGAAACATTATGTAGCACTGATATATCAGATATAGCCCAGTTAGAAGTGGATGGAGGGAACAAGGCAGAGAGAGTGTGACAGTGGGTTGTTGGATGCAGTGAAGAAACAAAATACAATTGACATGAAACACGAACTGTGAATATGGCTTAAAAAGCAAGAAGGGCCAGGAGTCAAACAGAATATAAAATGCATAAGACAAGATAAAAAATGACAAAGATGATAGAGTCATCATTTACCAATCTTTCAATAGTACATTTTCTTTGTAATTGTCACCTATAAAGATGTCTAGAGCCATTACATTTTAAATTTAGTTATTTTCGTCTTTCTCTTTTGAGTTCTCACTTGTCGCAGGAAAATGATGCACCTCCAGTGGGAAAGTGTGATCTGGACCTGGAATCACAATCAAAATTGATGGTGTCTATTAAATTTCTCTGTGCCATTACTTATTGGTGCCGTGGGGATGGAGTGTGATTGATGTCAGTTTTTTATGTGGCAAACTGCATTATTACACCAACACTTAAAGTGAGGGAAAAAAATTGTTTCTCACGTTTCTGTGGAATGGCTGGAGGGTGGACTCAATATTCAACACACCGCTGCTTTTAACCTCATCCTACATCAGGCTAGAGTATGCACTTGTTACAATTATCTTTGGGGACTCCACTTAAAAACGCAACCTCTATTTTTGAGATGTTACCATAGTAGTATTAACCAAATGGACAAGCTATATTCACAAGTTTCCCTTAATATTGATACACAGATTTCAACATAATAAATAGTGGGCTCAAAGTTCACTGTTTATAGAATTGAAACTGAAATTACTAATACTAAGAATGCACCTATTTAATGCTTATACATTATTTAAAAGATGTGTAAGTCTCTGCCGTTGTTCAGGATGGATTGGTATGCAGTAACCTGTACTGAGGAGTTGATGGCTTTGGCTACAACATCAGGGGAAAGAAACAGTTAAATTCTAAATTAAGTACAAACTAAAATACATTTAGTGTAATACTAAAAGCAATTATAGTTATATTGATATTTCCAGTTGGTTATAGCCTGTACATGGAAAACAAATTTTATTAAGTAATGAATTGCAACTTTGTCAGGATTGTTAAAGACCACTCACTTCCAAAATTCATTTAAGTTGCTCTTCAAGTTGCAAGTAACATTAGAATTTTCCACCCTTTCAATCCCTTTGTTACTTTCCCCAATCATCTTGTCACTCATTACTGCATCACCAGTGATCACTGAGACTTTCCAAAAGGCAATATTTAATTTCCTTTGGCTAAAGCATGAACTATCATTCCTAAAAAAAGTAAATAGTAGGGAATAAGGAAGACCTCTTTAAAAAATAGTAACTTCGAATACTCCCCATTTTTAATGCTCTGCTTCTTAATGTGCCCAAGATGAACAAAATGCTTGATTGAAATAGAATTATAGGTTTACCAAGCTTCAGTATACTTATAAGATGATGGAAGTGCATGCATACTGGGCTAGAAGTTCCTATGACTGGCTGTCTGTTGAGACGTGGTCTCTCATATTCCATTGGGAAACTGAGCTTCATAGCAAGCTCAGAGTTGCACTTGAGACCCCTATTTGATTGGAACACAGATTAACCTACTTTCCGATGAGGAAAAACCCATCTGTGCCATTAGTTAGTGATATTAGTGATTTGGAACCAGGTACATCACATGGGATTGAAAATCCTTGAATATTATTATTCATGCTGCCAAGACCAACTTTTAGTGGCCATTTTCAAGTGCTCGAGGTGGTGGTGATGAACCACCTTCTCAAGCTCAAGGTCCACATCAAGTGACGGTACATTCGAAATACTGAGAAGCAGGGAGCTTGAGGGTTTTGATGCACTGACGAAGGATTGATGTGAGACTTGGAGAACTTTCCTGTTGTGCTGTTCCTATGCACCCACTGCCCTTATCTTTCAAGATGGTGTTGCTTATGGGTTGGGAGGTACTGACTAAGTAGTTTGAAGAGATGCTGTAACAAAGATGGTGCACATGGTAGAGTGCGAATCCTTCAGGTGGAAAATTGGCTGCCAATCAAATGGATCACTATATTCTGAATGATTCAAGCTCTTGGGTGTTGAGGCTAAATTTATCCAGGCAAATGAGAGTATTCTGAGTCGTTCCTGAATTTTACCTTGTAAATGGGGGAATGGCTTTGGGAAGGCAAGAGCGAATCATATTCCACAGACCACCCAAGCTCAGGACTTCAGTAGACAGTTTTGTGTGGCTAGTCCAGTTAACCTTATGATTAATGTTGGCACACTCCAGGATGTCAGAGGAGTGAAAGTAACTTAAATGTCTTGCCAATATGGTTGTATCTCTAACATTGATGATTCGATCAATTTCTACTAATTGGATTGGCCAATTTCTTAGCAGTAACCTCCTGGCCTATACCCACTTAAGTGCACCTCCAGACTTCATCAAAAGTAATAGTTTTGAATATTAAGGAGAGGTGATTAAACTCCCTTGTTGGACGTGGTGATTGCCTGGAACTTAAGAAGTAAGGAACATTCACAAACCACATTAGTGAAAACCTGAATAACTAATTTCTTTCAAAGGTGAACATGAACTACTACATTATTTGAGCTGTAAATGGCACTCGACCATCAGTGAATGTTCACACTTCTGGCCTTTTGTGGAGGGAAGGTTTGTGAAGAGGTAGTTAGGCTCAGGACACTGCCATCTGGAACTCCTGAAGCTATGTTAAATATTTCAAAGGAAAAGCAAACTATCACCACTGCAGGGCATAAGCGGAAATGAAAGAAAATAACTTTTAAAGAAAAGTGTCAAAAAAACTTTGTCAAAAAAATGCGAACTGTTTGGAATGGATTGTGAGGAGGCATGGCAGTGGCACAAAACACAGTATGTCTGATTATAATGACGGGAGCGTTAGGAAACTGTAGATATAAGCTTTAATATGCCCACTGTTATATTTTCTTTCTTCACCTTGCCAACATTCTCACATTTATTTATTAGCTCAATCAACACTATTAATGCATTTAAAGATTACAGACAACTTACTTAAATTTCAGTAATTACTTTTTTTTTAGAAAACATGATCATGCTAAGCAATAATAAAATAGGTAAATGGATGGTGACAAAATACAAAGAAACCTGCAAAGGTATTTATATTTTTCTTTGTGAATCTTAAATTATTGCATCAGTAATAAAACCAAAACAAAACTAATTAGATTGAAATTATAATTTTAATGAATTCCCTCTCCATGACAATCCACATAACAAAGATATCCTGAACTTTCATCTGAAAAAGGCTTGATATTTTAATACAAGCAAGCATTCTTAAGCTTCTTCATTTTAAAATCCATTGTTTTACAGATTAACAGAAAAAAGACTCTAAAATGAATTGTTTTCAAAGAACAATATGAGCTTAAGTTTATTCATATCGATGACAAAAACTTGCAAAATAAAAGTCTTCATAAATGTTTCAAGATGCTTTGAACAAATATGTGCAAGTATTTGAGTGCAAGTGTCCACATCATTTCTCAGTTATTCAGCTGTTTCTCTTAATTCAGTTTGTGGTGATGTGCCACACCAGGAAAAAAAAAGGAGATACAATTTATTAGTGCTCATGTGGCTATTCACATTCTCTCATGACTGGTCTGAGATGGCAATAGTAAATTTAATGCATAAACCAAAACCAGACATCTTCATACTTCAATGACTGGGTTTAAAAAAAATCTATAGCTTTTACAAACATAACTTTTTTATTTTAAATCAAATATTGTGAGGCATACATCTCTTTTACACTTTTCATAGTTTACAATTCAAAAAGAACTTCCTCAAATTATAGAAAGATATTTTTAAATATATCTCAGAGATACAGCTTTATTCAAGTAGTCTCCAAGATCAGATCAGCAGGATGAATCCATGACATTCAACTGAAAAAGACACGATCTTGATTCTGCTTTTGTTGTTGGATGCACCACAGCACTTCCGTATTTAAAATAATAATTATGGATGCAGTACTTTTATTTGTTTGGATACATTTATAATTATCTTGGGATTCTTACTGGTAGAATATGTTCAAATAAAGAAACAACTATGTCCACCTTTAAATTTTATCCAAAATAGTAGAGATTCTGCATCTTAAAATTAATTAAACAGCATTTAAATTTTATTATGTACACCAGATGACACCTTTAAATGGAGATGGAATAAAGACAGAATTGCCTTTTGTTGACAATGTGCCAGTTAGTAATGGCATAAGGTTCATTCTACAGACACAAATTTTGTTTCATAAAGAGTGCAAACTGTGACAATGTTCTGATGTGAGATGAGTGAAAGGGACAAAGTGCACATTAAAGTGCTTTTTTCTTGTTTGGAGGTAGCTGGCAGCACAGGATGTCGAACAAACCTAGTTTGCAGAACCATTCTAAAGAGGAGTTTGCAGCGTCCCCAGGAACCTTTTTCACACCTTCTGACAGATGACAAGGTAGTCTCTCGTTACAGTCTTTACAGGCAAGATCCGATAACTCAGTTGTACTGCCGTGAACTAATGTTAAAATGTGCTGCATAATTAAAAACAATGGCACCTGGAAGAAGTGGTTCATATAGTTGGCACTGCATATTATTACATTTCTCTATCCTTTAAAAAATGTCAAATCATTTGAACAATCAAATTAGGATGACCTCTGTAAGAACAGAAAAATAATGAGCAACAAACAATCTGCTGGAGGAACTCAAATGGGTCTAGCAGCATTTGTAGGGTTGGGGGGGGGGGGGTGGCAGGAATTGATAAGGTTTTGGGTCAAAACTCTTGTGTCTCCAGAATAATAATGAGCTGGGAAAGCAAAGAACTACGGTATCAAAAATAGATGCACTGGATGCAAACAGCTCTACAGTTCAATTCATTTGCAATTCATTTATAGCAAGGAGACTGAAGAATCAAATGATTTCCAGAGTTAGGCTTACCAACAGCCTGGGACAGCATGCTCGAGGAAGATAGACAAAATAGTTTGCATCTCCAGAAGATTCCAAAGATGTTGCCGAATGAATCGCTGGAGACAGGTTTTTGAACATTGAGGTTTTTTTTAAAAACAGCTCTTCATCTGGTTTAGAAAATCCACCGCTAGTTGAGAGGCAGCAAACAAAACTTTCCAAGAGTATTATTTTCTCCAACTTCAATATTGTGAGCAGTAGTGAAAATTGATTAGGGAGGGAGACAAGAGGGGAAGAGATGAAAAATAAAGTCAAACAGCAGTGCATTATAAATGGACATATTTCAGTTTGTAAATAATTTAAATCTGTGACACAACTGTGTAACGAAGGGACAGTTTTTCAAATCTGCTCTGATATTCCTGCAGGTATGATGTCTTTATATGGAACAGCGTTAACCTGGAAAGTCTAAATATGTAGATACAGGCCGTCCCCAGGTAACGAACAAGTTCCTTTTTTTTTACAGACATCCCTTAAGTCGATTTTGTCCACTTAAGGAAGAAGATATACAAAAATCACTCAGTATGGTAACCATACCTCCACAGTATTGTAATGAATGGCATCAAAAGTACATGAGATTGATAAGAAAGAACAATTACTAAAAGTGGAGGGAGAGAGGAAACTAGTTCTGACGTTCACATGTATGAACGTTGGACTTTTGAATTTAATAATAATATGGGAACTCATTTGTATCTACTGGTGTCCATAAGTTGGGCATTTATAACCTGGGGATGGCTTGTATAAAAATACAATAATGCAATATCCAAAAATGTCAGCTCAACTGCCTAAATATTTAGAAAAGTACACAGAAGTGCAATACTACTTACTTCACCAGAGTGATAAAATACGTAAAACTAGTCATTGTTTCTCAATTGGAACAGAAACATTTGAACAATATACATAAAAAAATTAGAGTATTATTTTACATTTATGCACAGAGTATTTTAAGTTAAACATCACATTACGTTATAACATTTCCTGGATTACATTTTCTCTAGTATAAGTGGTTTCCTGGACCATAGTTTATAATGCGGAATCATACAAGTCAATGGCCACTTTTAGTTAAGTAACTTGTGCTTTAAGTTCCATCTTAAAGTCAGACCGTGTATGGATGTTCATGACTAATGATTTTAATTTCAGTGGTGATTCTTCATTAACCCCCTTCCCATGTCCAGAAGGAAAATCTCAGTCTTTTTGGGGTGGGGGGGGTGGGGGAAGGAACTCAGAAATGAAATGCCCCAAGACTAGAATCTTCAGTGAAGTCGTGCAACTTTTGCATGATATAAGAAATTCTGAGATAATCCAATCCTAAAAAATTTGAGTATTATTTTAAATTTACATTAAAAGTTCAGTTTAAGATTAAAATACTTTGTGTTCCCAACCTTTCCTGGGTAATGATGTCTCTGATGTCAAGCAACCTTTTGATTAAGCACAAATGTGGAATGGCTCTGGAGCAGGGTAACAGCACCATGTCTCATTACAAAATTACCACATTGAATATTTCTCAGAGTCATTTTTGTCAAAGTCATCTTTGATAACTGATTTTTTTAAAAAAACTGCCTCATGTTGCATGAAACTATTGTTGACATCTGCTGACACATTAGTAAGAGTTATAAATAATCTGATGAATATCTAAACACTTTGGAGTCACACAACCGTGACAGCAAAAATACTTTACGTTTTTATTGCTTTTGGATGTCATTCAGTTAAACTTATGAATTAAACAAGTTCAAATATTGCTGATTAATATTGCATTACCGGAAGGGAATATTCAAAAGGGATTCCTGCATCTATGGTTTAGTCAGTGACTCTGTGACATGCTATGAAGGGAAAGTCAGAAGAGGGCAGGTTTGTTCACTGAATGGAAGACATCTCCTGCATTAAAATAATGCCACAATAACTTCTGAACTGATGAAAAAAATAACTGAGCAATTTGAATTTAATGAAAGTACATTTCTCCTGATTAATTGAATTATTAGTATATTTAGACTAGAATTTCTGTAATTCTATACATTAAATTATTTGTAAGGAAAATTATTTACTGGTATAAACAGGTCAAAATATCTGGGCATAAATCAAGTAACTGAGTCATAATTTAGACAGGAAGAACATGCACACTGAAATACAGTGAATCTTTTGCTAGACACTGTTTAACCTTCCAATGACTGAGGATTTCTATTAGCAAATTAAGGAGAAAACTTGAGACTCTTCGGGTTCAGATGGAGAACACTGCAAATTAGGAATTGTCTGAAAGCTGGGTGCACTTCTTTAATTTTGCTTTACATTATAAAGTTACAGATTTTTAAAGAAACATTTTAAAAAAAGCTGCAAAGTAGGTTCCTATTGAGAAATATTCTTAAAAAAAACTTGTAGATCAAACAAACAGATAAAACAGACTGGACTTATGACTAATTATTTACAAATGATATGCTGTAGAAGGTACAATCTTAGCTGTAACTTGGTAAGTAAGGATGCCGCATGAAGCACGTATTACCATAACACTGCAAGACTGCATCTCAAATTCCTGCACCAAATGCCAAGTACAGATCACTGGAGGCTCTGGCTGTTTCTTTTAAAATGAGCACAATAATTGACGGAAGCCAACAGCAAGATGAAACATTTGAATAATAACTTACAAAGGCTGCTTTTTATCTTCTGCTTATCAAATATTACTCCATATTTACATATATAATAAAAATAAAGCATTGTACAAAGCAACTGACAATCAAAGAGCACATTCACTTGACTGGTACACAAAGTATAAGTGCAATAGAAACAGTGCTGCCATATAATTAAAGGATGAACATCAAAGGAACATCACTTCAGAATATTGAAGTTGTCATTGCAAAACAAAATATTAGTAGACATTGACAAAATTTGGAATACCGATTTAAATTCTTACATTTCTTCTGTTTAAAGTATTCAAACAAAACATAATCTGAGTAATAAATAGTCCAGGTAACCCATACGTCAATCGCTGATTGAAGCATACAGGAAGACAGATTTTCAGGAGTATGATATAAAATGAAATGAGCTGCAAGCACACATATATACAAAATGTTAATGGAGTTACTGTTCTATTTGTCACAATTTTTAAGATACAAGTAGTAATAAGTAATTCTTATTCAAAAAACTCCCAAATCAGGTATCTAAATATGCAGTGATTTGCCTGTGTTCTCTTGCAGCTTAATGCATCTAAATGAAAACAAACATCAGGTACTTGGTCCTACAATTCAGTGCTTTAGAGCTGTGAGATAAAGTGTATTGAGTGGCGAAGAGCCATAACAGTTGAATGGGTGTTCATTCAAAAATTTCAGAATTAGGCCAAGAACAATGATTTCCAAAATGCAGCACCTTTAGAAGTATTTTATCATCTGTGGCCATATTCCTTTCTGAAATGATAACTAAATATTCAGGGAATGCTTACAAAGCAAGCAAATGAGGCAAAAACTGCACAGAAAGATTGGAACAGATAGAATTTTAACTCTTATGTTGCACTTTTTAAAAAATATATATGGTTTTTGCTTGGATATGATTTACAGGAGGCACTCAATTAAGAGCTTCAGGTTAAAAGTTTGCCAGAATTGCAAATAAACCTTTGTCCAGTAATGCACTGTACACTAAAGGAGTTATAGATGGTACAATTCCATCTCCAAATTAGCTCAGATTCTTGTTTTGTATCATCCTCCTGATCTATTTGTGCTTATAATCTGAAAGAGTAAATAGTATAAGGTCAACATATAAACAGGTATAAATCTGAACTTTATTCTTCCTTTGATGATGTTATTACAAGGAATAAAAAGAATTAAGAAAGGCTTTTCTCTTTGCTTCCCTTATATGTGGTCACTCAAATGCAATGCAAATAGTTAAATACAGAAAGACCATGTACTGTGCACATGAAAGTGACTAGTCCACTGGCTCTGGAGCTTCACCTAATCTTCAAGTCCTTAGCAGCAGAGTTTCTACTAACTAGCAATTCACATTCCTATGCTTGCATGTTACAGAAGTCACATTTTATGGAATTTATAAGGAGGAATGTAGGAAAGGAGGCAGGTAATGGCTGGAGGGCAGGTGCATAAAATTAGCCAAAAGAGGATCTGTGGTAGACATTCATATATGCACATACTGCACAGCACAAATTTCATACTAGGACATTACATCTGGTTTTTAAAATCCTATTAAGCTTCCTGGTAGCACTCACACACAATTCTGCCATCGAGGAATGACCTCCCTTTCCTTAAGTAACATAATATCAATCGGAAACACTAAAGGGCAGTGATTTTAACATGTTTGGAGTGCTTAGTATTGCGCTAACTGAATGCCACAATCATACAGGTGTGCTGAGTCTATTTTCAGGCTCTTAGAGTTGTCCTAATTATAATACTAGAGTGTGGTAGTCTCTGAGTATAGTTGTCATCATATGGTCTCTTAACATAGCCATCAATAAGCCTACATGGCAAGTGATACTATATACCATTGTTATTGCATGGACATGACACCATACATTCATCTCTGGAGGAGAGGAGGGATTGATACCACCCTTGTAACACAACAATTTTTACTGCTTAATATAGTTGGCATTCTATTTGGGAATCCAATGACAATCAAGTTTGCACAATTCTTTATCTATAGCTGTTTTCCTGAAATTCAATTTTATGTCAAAGAAAGAAAGCAGGTTCAAATCATATCTAAAGTGAATGTCATTCTAAGGACCGTAAAGTAGTAGAAAAATGAAGAGGCTGAAAAGCAGGCCTCAGCTTGCAACTTGTCACTGTAAAATTCTTTAGCTTGAACATTTATTAGGTGAACTGGCAGAACGGCAAGATTTCCCAGAGACACTTTTTTGTGGCACCCGGCAGTGTTGGGGAGAGCTGATCTGTTGGATCAGTCCCCACATCTATGGGCATTTCAGTGCTTTGACTTCCATCAGGAGAACCTGAAAAATGGCACAAAATGAATGAATTAGTTTTCTGGTTCAATTTTTTAAATATACATTTTAAAGAATATTCATGGGGCTAGGATATTTGCTTTGGGGGTGCAATCAGGAAATTTCATGCAAAACGTACTTGAAATTGCACTGGTTGGATTTGGGTTTAGGCTTTCAATAAAATTAATTTACAAATGTAAAATCTTTTCCAGCTGTTTTAAAGAATAGTTTCCATTATAATTTACCCCTTGATATATTTA
The DNA here is from genome assembly GCF_009764475.1 of Pristis pectinata. Taxonomy (NCBI): domain Eukaryota; kingdom Metazoa; phylum Chordata; class Chondrichthyes; order Rhinopristiformes; family Pristidae; genus Pristis; species Pristis pectinata. The sequence goes on from NC_067407.1 coordinate 81,925,736, forward strand.
ACAGCATAATCTGGAGCACCTTTATTAATACAAATTAAGAAAAAGTTTATCACTAAAGACAAACATTTTCAGTAAGAGGACTCTGTCCTGCATTTGTGATTAAGCCAGTTTAAATATGACTGCAAGTGACTAAAAACTACTGAATTAATGAAAAGTTTTACCTATGCACACTGGTTAGTTGCTTAATAAATTAAATACTGTTTGGTCCAAAAATTCTTTTAAAACACTTTAATGCATTGAAAAAACACACAATTTGAAGAACAGTGGAGTGAACTAATTATTCCTTGGATGCTTTGGCAGCCTTGTGAATGGGCCTTATTTAGGTGAACTGTATCTTGAAACAGTATAAAGCCATAAACCCAAGTGGTTTTGGAAATAACTCAGTTTCATTTAAACTTCTCCAATTTTTTTGCTCCAGTTCAGCTGAATTGTGCTGACATAACAAGCAGAAACTTGACTCCTGGGTGTGTGTATAACAAAATACAGGAGCAACACTAACACACAGACATTTGTGTCACTGAGACTGTTAAACTCAGAAGAATCAATGAAAATATGCAAGGTGCAATGAGATTAATATTACAAAACCCAGGCTTTCTTAAGTTATGTGAAGTGCTGGTTGGAAGAAAATATTTTGATAAATTTTCCCGTGAAATAGTAAATGGCTTAAAAAAGGTCTTGCTGAGAAGATTGGACTAAATGCAAATCTATTTTACGTCTTTTTTTGTGAAGATTATATAAAACTTTGATGAACACTTTGATAAAGTTGCTGACAATTAGTTAACATTAGTATTCGCAGTAATCTGAAGGATGCAATGAGTTTTGGGCCAAATAAGTTATACATGTCAGTGGAACCTAGGATTTCATCCACCATTAAAAGGCAAATGAAATCTGTTGTATTTATTGGGAATATTCTGCATCAATGTACTTGTAATGAGCAAAAGAAACTAACATTTTGGAGATATCCCAAATGTTTTCAGGTTGCCTATTTGGAATAATAATGCATTATTTCAGTTTACTTCCAGAAAAAAGGAGATCCTAAATTGGTATAGACTAATAACGTATCTTTAATATAGCACTTGACTAGAATCTAGAGATAAAACTGGCCCTTCATTTTTGAGCACAATATCTGTGTAGCTGAAAGCATCTGCAGTAAGATTAAGTAGCTGATATCTGGTTGCATACTACACAATCAGCAGAAAGATTCATAAGCTAAACAGGCCTTCTACTAAGTCTTGAGAAAATAGAAAAAGCACATAAGTGCAGTACAAGCTGGTGCAATAATTGTGATCTCCTCAAAATGCATTAACAGTTTGGAGAAGCAATGGCAGCACGAAGAAACACAGTGGTGAAATGAAGCAGTTTATAGATGATAATCATGACCCAATGTTGTGTTGTATTTTTAGTCCTTCCTAATAACAGTCATTTGGAGCATATCTGCTTCATTCAATTTTGGCCTGTCAGCTGGCTCCATTTTGACAAATTCTTTCAGATTATTGTGTAGTCAATTGAATCTCTTTCAACTACAGTTATTTATGGTAAATCAGAATTCAAAGCTGCTGAAATTGTTAAATTCAGATACAATGGTAGAGAACTGTCTGGAAAGCAGACTGAGTCTCAATTATAATACATAAAACTTTTGGATATCTGTCCATGACAATTTAGGTGTCAAATTCATATCTCTGTAAATTAAATTGTTGCTAGAGTTGACAAGCAACCTGGAAATTTATAAATCACCTAAGACTTGATCTGCAATCCACATTAAGGGGAATGAGGGGAACCCTAATGCACTTGGACAGTTTTATGCAGAACTTGCACAAATCCATTAGTTGAGTTTTGTATCATGATAGATATCATGGTTGTCATATCCAAATCACACTGGGTAAAGAAGCTAGCAAGTTGGAGATTGTAAATTATTCAAAAATCTTGTTTGTTGCAATTAGAAATTTCGTTTTCTACAGTCCGAAGCTAGTTAGCGATGAATATTATTTCTCTGCTTGATCCTGGGCTCAGTTCTTTCTCTCCTGAATGTTGGATATCTGCCCTTTACAAGATAATGGGAAAACTAAATCAGGTAATAATGATTAAGGAACAAGGTAGATTATACAAAGAGGAGACGTGTCCCAATTGTGTCACCAAATCATTCCAAAAGACTTCAGCGTATACCAATAAAAAAACACTGCAATCACCTAGACAGTGTTGTATTCCGGGAGTTTAACTTCACAATGAAAAAGTCAAAAGTACAAACAACTGTTTTCACAACTAGAAAGCCGAAGGTATGGGTAAGACTGGTTTGGGTTGCTGATGGCTTCAAAGTAAAGGACAAATCTGAATGAGTGAGATACTGGGAGGAACCACCATGCTGGTGTTAGGGCAACACTAGATGGACATTTGTTCATATTATTGTCACAAACCAGCAACAAAAGAAACACACTGTGCATGATTCAGTGTTAAAAACTATTTTATTAATCACTACTTATGATAATACGTAAAATAAAAGTAAAAATGTTAGTATGTTAGAATTCAAAAATGTTAAACCTTGAACGTTAACCCCAAAACTAAACTCGTCGTGTGTGTGTGTGACAAAGTCCAAAACTCCCAGTTCCGGAATGGTTCTTAAAGTTCAGTTCCGCAAGCCATAAGGTGAAACATGAGCAAGGGCTTCTTCAACAACCACCGTTGTCTGAAGATAAGATGTAGATGTAGAAAAACATAGAGAGAGTACATACGAAATCCAAATGTTCCATGATGGAACTGTTATGGACTCAGTGAAAGTCCCTTTAAGATAGAGAGTGTGTGTGTATGTGTGTGTGGGGCGTGCTTACGTCAATAGAAGATAAAGGACGTAATGACGTTGTTGAAGAAGTAAGAAGTAAGAAGAAGAAGAGAGAGAGAGAAGGGAGAGAGACACCAGCCTGCTTGTTTTCTCTATCGATGGATGAGAAACAATAACTGTGTTTGCCACTGAAATCCATGTATGGAAGTTGGAAGTAATCCGGTGGAGTTCACTTTGTTGCTGACCTGTAGAAGGAAACAGGTATTTGTATGTGGACGACCACGGTTCGGATGCTTTTCGGGGTGAGGAAGTCACTACCGAGTAAACACTGAAGTGTCGTTTGGGTTCCATCGTGGAACATTTGGATTTCGTATGTACTCTCTCTATGTTTTTCTACATCTACATCTTATCTTCAGACAACGGTGGTTGTTGAAGAAGCCCTTGCTCATGTTTCACCTTATGGCTTGCGGAACTGAACTTTAAGAACCATTCAGGAACTGGGAGTTTTGGACTTTGTCACACACACACACGAAGAGTTTAGTTTTGGGGTTAACGTTCGAGGTTTAACATTCTTGAATTCTAACATACTAACATTTTTACTTTTATTTTACGTATTATCAATAGTAGTGATTAATAAAATAGTTTTTAACACTGAATCATGCTCAGTGTGTTTCTTTTGTTGCTATGTATGTGTGTGTGGGGTGTGCTTACGTCCTTTATCTTCTATTGACGTAAGCACGCCCCACACACACATACACACACACTCTCTATCTTAAAGGGACTTTCACTGAGTCCATAACAGAACCCAAATGACACTTCAGTGTTTACTCGGTAGTGACTTCCTCACCCCGAAAAGCATCCGAACCGTGGTCGTCCACACACAAATACCTGTTTCCTTCTACAGGTCAGCAACAAAGTGAACTCCACCGGATTACTTCCAACTTCCATACATGGATTTCAGTGGCAAACACAGTTATTGTTTCTCATCCATCGATAGAGAAAACAAGCAGGCTGGTGTCTCTGTCTCTCTCCTTCTTCTCCTTCTTCTGACTTCTTCAACAACGTCATTACGTCCTTTATCTTCTATTGACGTAAGCACGCCCCACACACACATACACACACACTCTCTATCTTAAAGGGACTTTCACTGAGTCCGTAACATTATGGAAATGGTGTTTTGGATATACTCCAGCATTTCAGCATCACCAGGATCCAGCGGTTCTGGTCAGTTCCAAATATTTACCTATTTATTATGTACGGCTCATAAATTTTTATATACTAGAAAAAAACTATTTTTATAACTCAACCTTATTTAGTTTGTTAATATTATCTTTGATGCTGAGGATTCCTTAGAACCCGTTTTTATAGGTGAATGTTTTGATGCATAAAATTATCTTCACTGTTCATCATTCCACATCCTTCATTTATGAATCAAAAAGGTTACAAAGTCAGCCCTCTATTCTACTGATGTTGCAGTGGAGCAAAACAAGCTCGAGTATTTAATTATCAAAGGATTTCATTAGCCCAAACAGGAAGGGGTTATGGCATTCTATCATTTTTTAAACATGCAGTAAAGGCTTTTTAAAATCAATACGTCTTTGAGCAAATTATAAAAGGAAAGACTTAATATTTTGTTGTAATATATGTACATATGGACAGAATGTAGCTTCATATGAGCAGATATTTATTCTATTAATAACATTAATCAAGAGATATTCTAAACAAGCTTCTTGTCTAGAATATTGTCATATGAAATTACTTAAGTACATTAAACTATTCAAGTTCTTGACTGTACAATTTACATTTAACATAAATAGTTTGCTGGATTAGTTCCAGATTGTTGTAAAGAACACATTAATACTATATCTTGATATCGTCTATTGTGTTATGCAGCTGATTAAGTGAATTTGGTAGACTGGTGATTGACTACGGCGATGGAGGAGGATCGGGGGTGGGGTGGGGTGGGAAAATGTAGAATGGTGTTGTGAGAGAAAATCCATTGGAATGGAATGACAGGAGCTACCGTATTGATACCATTCCTTAATGAATACACTGGTATTGTTTGTGGCTTTGTGCAATGCAAAAGCTCAGAAGATGTAAAGTGAATATCACTTGTAAATTAACTATAGAAAAAGTGAGGGAAAAACAACAGCCACTTACGACAACAGTAGGCTAATTATAACAAGACTATTATTTGCTGAGATTACATTTCATTGTGGCGTGGTTCAGATGGAGTTTCACAGTACAAAAAAAAACAATTGATGCTTATGGAGACACCACATAATAATGTTTTCGTTTCCCCAACTAAGGTCCTTTTAAAATTATGTTCTAATTGGATAATCTAGTTTGTTTAGTTCCATTAATGATGTTAAAAGAGGCATGTTATCCTTTGGTTGGTAAATGGTATATGCATTGCAATATTCTAGATTGGGGTTTGGGGGCAGGGAAGGATGGAGTGGGGTGTGGATAAGAATAGAAGTAGGTGCTCAAACCTTTTCCACCACTCAACAAGATCATGGCTGATCTGTGACCCAATTACATATAATATGATGTATTAGAGAAATACCTATATTTCTAAAGTAATTGAAGGCAGCTTTCTTGGTACTATGCATTAGTATTTCAGCAAACCACTGCTAATGCAACACATAAAAGTGAATATGTAAGAATTAAAATGGAACCAACAGCCTGACAGCCTTTTCCAGCAGCACTCTATAAAACAGCAGCTTGATGAACTGGTGCATTATGTCCTGTCGTTTTTAGCCCATTTTAAATAGTAAGAAACTATTAGCACTATGCTCTAAAGTATAATGAACTGGTCCAAACAGAACTGTCAAAGAAATCAATATGCAAAAGGCAACACAAGCTGCTGTCAGATATCAGTTACAGGATAACCCTGCGTTGATTTTATACTTTGTTTATATGTTCAGACTACAAATGAAATCCTACCCTTTAAACTCAAGAGGCATACTGCCTGCTGATGAAGCTACCTCTCCAAATGTTACAAGTTGGCAGCAGAAGTGAAATATTGGTGAAGTAATCTGTCATATACTGGCATGTATGCATCTTTGAATGAAGGTTTTATTCCTTTATAAGCTTATTTCATGAAGGTGAAATAATGATTTAGGTTCAGTAGAAATTCAGTTTTGATTGCTCACCTGGTATGGAGTGCTGCTGCTGCTGCTAATAATTGGATTAGAAACATTGTTCCATGACCAAGCACAGCACAGCCTTCTGAACTCAACACTCAAGTTCAGCCTTTTCAGTTAACAATTCAGTTACTCCCATATATAACGATTACAAGATAGATCTTTATTTGCCTCCTCTTTGCCTTCTACCATCATCTCTTTTGTCACTTAATCCCTCCTCTTACTCTGTAGGAGAAAAATACCTTTTATTCTTTCTTTCCTTCATCCTTTCCCTACATTTTAAAATGAATTTATAACTTTCCCTAGTTTTGATGATGATCCTAATCTGAAATATTAACTTTGTTTTCCCATCTTAGATGCTGCATGACCTGTTGAGTATTTTCAACACTTTTTGCTTTTAATTTTTTATGAAGTGTCAGAAGTTATCTAATTGAAACTTACTATTTAAAAAAATGGCATAAAAGAGTTAATGAAAAGAAGAAATGTCATCTAGTTTGCAATAACCATCACCTGCCCAAAAACTAATCTGTTCCTCTAAATTTGATCTTTTGCACATAACAAATTTTAATTGCTTGAAAATTGGCAACCTTTGTCTAATTCAGCCCCAGGGTCTGATACAACCCCCTAGCCTCCCTACACAAGAATCCTTTTCCATCCCTCGAAACCTTCTCCATCCTTCTTTAAAATATCCCATAATATTTCTCTCTTTGATCATGCTTTCAGTCTTTTGCCCTAATATCTCCCTATGTAGCTCAAACATTATTTGATAGCTGTCCTAACATGCACCTTGTGTTTTTTTTACTTAGTCAGGTTACCACATAAATTCAAGCTGTTGCTCTACAAACTAAAAGATTGATGTCTTATATATAGAAAATGAACCTTTAATTCTGCAAGCTCTTGTATCTCTATTTATCACCTTCCAGCTTCTGTCTCTACCTCCACCCTCCCCTACCACCTGGCTTTATCTACCCCCTTCTTTTTCTTCCCCCTCTCACCTGTCTCTACCTATCATCCATCAACTGCTGTCTCCCAACTCCATCCCTTCCCCTTCCCCACCTGGCTCCAGCCACCCACCATTGCCCTCCTCACCCGGTTCCACCCATTGCCTGCTAGCCCCTGCCTCGCCCCTCCCTCTCACCTCTTTACACTGGCCACCTCCCCTCTACACTCTCAGTCCTAATGCAGGGTCTCGACTTGAAGCGTCCACTATACCTCGACCTCCACAGATGCTTCCTGACCTTCTGTGTTCCTTCAGCAGCTTGTTTTTTGCTTTAATTTTATGCTTCTCTCAATTTTATTTTTGCTGTCTTTCTTTCTCTAATATTGTGGCACAATCAGGTATTGTTTCGGAGGACTCATTGGAAACGCAGCATTCAGATGGTTTGCACATTCAAATGTTCATGAGATGGCCCATGATCATTTAATAGATAAAAGCACCAGCCAGTGCAGTATGAAACTACTGAGCAGGGTCGCACTTTACTGTGGCACAAAAAATTCTGCAGGGTAGCTCCTTAAAAGTGACAGGGTGGGAAGAGGTGCAGTCAAGGTAACTGTGGGAGTCAGTGGGTTTGTAGAAGATGTCTGTGGTTAATCTGTCTCCAAGAGATGGAGACAGAGAGATCCAGAAAGGGGAGAGATGCGTTGGAGATGGATCAAGTGAATCTGAGGGCAGGGTGGAAATTGGAGGCAAAGTTGATGTAATTGACGAGCTCAGCACGAGTGCAGGAAATAGCCCCAATGCAGTGGAGAAAGAGTTGGGGGGCGTTACCGGTGTAGGCTTGGAACATGGACTGTTTTACGTGGCCAATAAACAGGCAGGCATAGCTGGGGCCCATGCGAGTGCCCATGGCTACACCTTACTGTGATGCTTTTTTACTGTGATGCACTTTACTACTGTGATGCTTTTTGGAGGTAAACATCTTGCTCACACACACACACACACACACTGTGGAGTTGTATTCAAAGACTGACTACTTTTGCATACTACTGGAATCCTAGCTGGAGTAAGTTCCTTCAGGTGAATCTGGGAATTATCTAGCAAAGAAGGAAAACTCTGCAGCCTGTGCTTCACAAGGCAACACAGGCTGCAAAAGGGTGACAGTGAAAATTTCAGCTTAGGTAAAGAGTTTGAAAGCTGCAAGAAAATGAATTTGAGAGTGGGCTCACCATAGTGAAACTGTGTAACAACAGTAGTCAGCTAAACTATATCGGAACATAATAAATAGCAGCAGGAATAGGCCATGCTCCTCAAGCCTACTCTATTGGTCAATAAGGTTATGATTGATTTGAACCTAACCTCAGCTCCACTTTCCAGCTTGTTCCCAATATCCCTCGATTCCCCTGTAGGCCAAAAAACTGCCTCAGTCTTGGATATCCTCAATGACTCAGCCTCCACAGCTTTCTGGGGTAGAAACTGCTAAAGATTCACCACCCTCTGAGGGAATAACTACACTAAGAACTGATAAATAGCAAGCAGTTTGGAAAAAAAGAACTTTGAAACAACCTATTGGAACATTACGGGGAATCGTCTATAGTACTTTTCAACATTTATACCAAATTCTGTGATTTGCTCAAACACAGACCCAGAAGCAGCCATTTTACAATACAATGTCAAGCAATAGCCATTAATTGGATATCATTAGTTGATTGTCTTACTGCCTTTGTTACTATTCAATTTTAAGAAGAAAAATCAGTTATCACTTAATTTCATCAGTGATTGATTATTCACCCATTGGCAATCAGGATAAGTTTTGTCCTTGAAAAAGCAGGAAGGTCACAAATTTTTTTTTCTATATATGCATACAATACTGTATAAACACAAATCTTGCAATGTCTTATGAAGTATGAATCAATTTCACTTTCCACAAACTTTAAATTGAAGATATCAGTACACGTCTGTTTTTGATGGTTTCTACTGGACAACCAATCAGGTAACTCAATTAACATATAACAACTGCATAATTATTATGAAATGTGAATTATTGAAACAAAGGTGCTTTCTATTTGACATAAACATACAAAATAAAAAAATATTTAAAATATTGCTTCAGCTGTGCTGCAATACTGCAGTCTACAGTCAGTGGGAACTGCTAGAGAATTCACACTGCAGACATGATGTGATATACCAGATAACATTCATCGTGGAACAAAACCACTGCTGGAAAAATAGAACTGAAAGATCATTAATCAGTCAAATTAATGACCCAAATCCTTCATATAACTGCCTTTCTGTATAATAACAAGCAAAAGATTTATACAAGACAATCCTTTTTAACCCATCTAAATTATAGGTAACCAGTCTGGCAGGAAAGGCAACACCTGCCTTCCCCTCATTTGAAAACAGTCTGTAAAATAATAAATGCATAATTACCCCTTGGGTTGTAGGTTGTGATAAGATAACGACTGTTGCTGTGCTTTATTAGCCTGCTGCTTCTGTGTATTTTTGACCATCTTAAATATGACCCAACTGTTGTCTGCTTGCAAGTAGCAGTGAAAAAAATCCTTTCACATTCAGTATCCAATGCTACACTGTGCTTTGAAGGAATTTATTGGACAGTGTTCCAGCTCTTGCTGTAAAAATGCTCCTCTTACATTTTTGTCTTATCTAGAACTTGGATAATGGATGGCGCAGTGCAAGGGTCTGTGGAAAGCAGTTGGTGGACAGTGGTCTTGCGTGGAGGAAAGTTATTAGCCCCAGGTGATTGGTCTCTTATGATGCTTCAAGTTAAAGAAAAGCTAGGCAAAAATAATTTCCATCTGGACCTCTCCCAAATTAGCCAATACCAGGCCCTGGTTCAAGCCTTCTCAAAGCCTTTACCCCAACAACTTCCATGAGGCTCTTCAAGCACAAATTGAATACCTTCAGCTGGACAGATGGCCAGGGACTCCAGATCAAGGCTTTCAACCAGTCCAGACCAGTTGGCCAGCTACAATCTCCCATCAACCTGGTTTAAGTGCCAACCTTAACTCTCCTCCACCTTGCCCCACACTTGCCTAATTCTGAACCAGTCAGTCATCAGGGCAAGGATCCTTCACTTTCTTCTGTGCTTAGGACTTTGCTTAACCAGCAGCTATCTTGAATACAATTACCTTCATGCTTGGATTCTCTTTGCACATATTTGCTGTTTCCCTGGAAGTGTTTTCTCATTTCATTTTTCTTGTCTACTGCCACCACTCTTACTATAACAGCCACTCTTTTCTATAATCACCTCAGTCTTTAGTCTTTGTTTATTTAACTACTGCTCATTCTTGTTCAACCACCTTGTGCCTAAACACTTTTTATACTACTCTCCTGCTTGTCCACTTAAATCCGGTCACTTCACTTTTTCTGTGGTTGTGGAGCCTTCAACCTGTTTCAACTGCACATCAGAAAACTCTCCCCAAGCTGCTCCGCCTGGCAATTTCCCTCTCCCTTCCTTCAGAAGTTCCCTAAGTTCTCTCTTTTTTAGACAGCACTCATTCTTCATTGAGTGTTGAAAGCATGGCATAATTGTTAAATTGTTCTAAAAAAAAATTGTCGTAGGAGACAATAAAAAATAAATGCATTTATGTTTTCATTCAAATATGCTGTGTGATTAGTATAATTTTATGGAAAATGGTGTTACTTTGGCCGAACACCATCTGCAGATGTAAAAACATGGAACATGTACTTTCTCTATTGTACCATACAAGTTCCAAACCAGATGATTAGCAGGTGCTGCAGTGACATACAAATGCCTCTATTATCTTGTTGTTTGCCATCCTGTAGAAAGCATTTTAATTGGAACGCGTAGATACTTGCTCATCAAGTTTGCATACTATTGTGCAAATTTGTTCATTTTGTTGAAAGAAGTTTCTCAATCAGAGGCTCAACGAATAATAACTACCATAGGCATTGCAAATTAATTCGAAAAAAGATTAAAAACCAGCTGCAGTACTGTACACCTTAACCACTCCAAAGGCATCTAAAGAACAAAACTTTGTTGACACTGAATTTCTATTTCCTGTGTACGCTTTCCAAGAAGAAAAAACAAGGCACAGTTGTAGACACTCTCTCCAATACATTCACTTATATGTAAAAATCTAATGAGAATTTTTTGTTATCCATTATACTAAGTATCTACTTGTTATTTTAAGTGCAGAAGTATTAACTGGCCACAGACTTCTGCTTTTGGCCTGTTAGGTCCTGTATTGACTGAAGTGGCAGATGGTCCGAAGAACACAAAAATCACCCCCACCAGGCAAGCATGAGCAACTTCCATGCAAGATCTTTCACAACAAAGAGACTGATTGCACTTAGAAGTAATGTGGCACATAGAGGCAAGCATATGTACTGCAGACACACCTAGTTAGGTTTAACCACCCACAACATTCCTTTAGCCTTTTATACTTGCACATTCCATCAGTCAAACTTCCCTTCTGGCTACTCATACCATGCAATCAACCTTGAAACACTCTGTGATCCAAAAAAAATGAGTGACTGTTAGGGCAACAGCTGCAGAATAGACGAATGATAACCACAAACTGATAAATGCTTCCTTTCATAAAATATCATAATTCCACCTGCAATCTGCCTGGTACAAACTCTAATTATTCAACTCCTTTATTATGCTACAATTAGGTGGTAGCAGTTAGATAAACATTATTTATTTCCCTTTGCTTAAGCTGAATGAAATCAGTGTATGCATTTACAGCAACTTTTACATATATTCATAAAGCAGACTAGAAAAAGTTTGTCACAATGCAAAGGCATGTCCTCCACCCTCAGAGGGAAAAAAAGAGAAAAAAAAGAAAAAAACAAACAGCTAAAATCACAGATAGATGACTGCTACAAGGCAGGCACAGTAGTGTAGTGGTTAGCATAACGCTATTACAGCGCCAGTGACCCAGGTTCCATTCCGGCCACTGTCTTTAAGGAGTTTGTACATTCTCCCTGTGTCTGCGTGGGTTTCCTCTGGATGCTTCAGTTTCCTCCCACATTCCAAAGACATACAGGTTAAGAAGTTGTGGGCATGCTATGTTGGCGCCTGAAGCATGGCGACACTTGTGGGCTGCCCCCAGAACACTCTACGCAAAAGATGTATTTCACTGTGTGTTTTGATGTACATGTGACTAACAAAGATATCTTATCTTATTAAATTGTAGAATTCAATATTGAGTCCAGAAAGCTCAGTATGCCCAGATGGAAGACGAGGTGCTTCCCCTCAAAAGTGCATTGGGCCTCATTGTAACGAGAGTGGGAATGGGTTGGAGGATTAAAGTGGCAAGCAATGGGAAGCTCAGGGTTGCCCCTGCGGATTGGACATAGGTGCTCTGCAAGATGATCACCCAATCTGCATTTGTTTTCTCCAATGTAGAGGAGACCACATTGTGAACACTAAATGCAGTTTATTTCAATGGATGAGGGGAACAAATGCTTAATACAAGAGGGCATGGCTTTAAGGTAATGGGTGGGAAGTTCAAAGGAGATATCAGAGGAAGGTTTTTTACCCAGAGAGTGGTTGGGGCATGGGATGTGCTGCCTGGGGCGGTGGTGGAGGCAGGTACATTGGTTAAATTCAAGAGATTACTAGATAAGCATATGGAGGAATTTAAAATAGAGGGATATGTGGGAGGAAGGGGTTAGATAGTCTTAGGCGAGGTTTAAAGGTCAGCACAATATTGTGGGCCAAAGGGCCTGTATTGTGCTGTACTGTTCTATGTTCTATGGAACAAGTGCAACATATCCAAGTTCACTGATTGTTGCAAAGTTGGATGGTAGTGAGAGTTGTGAGAAGAATGTAGAAACATTCAAGGGAAGATAGGTTTAGTGAATGGGGGAGAACATGACAGATGGAGTATAATGTGGAAAAACGTCAAATCGTCCACTTTGGCAAAGTATTTCTTGAATCGTGATGGATCTAAAAGTGTTCAGAAGGACCAGTGTGTCCCTGCGCACAAATCACTTACGGTTAACATGTAAGTACAATTAGGAAGGGAAGTATTAAGTTCAGCTTTCATTGCAAGGGGATTTGAGTACAAGACTAGACAGATCATAATGCAATTATATTGGGCCTTGGTGGGATGTGTCTGGAATATTGTTCACAAGTCTGGTCTTTTTACTCAAGTAGGAATTCATTATGACAGAGTGAATTCAAGAAGGTTGTACCATATCCATTTCTGGATGATGAGTTTGTTGTTGTACAAGGAAAGATTAAGACGACGAGAGCTACACTCAGTCAAGCTTGAAAGAATGAGAGGTGATCTCTTTGAAACATACAGAATTATTACAGGGGTTAACAGATGTAAGGATTTGGATTCCTCTGGGTGAGATATCCAAAACCAGCAAGCAGTTATTAAGGACTGAGAGGAAAAGAAACTTCTTTACTCAAGGTTAGCGAATCTTTAACTCTCTACCAAAGAGGGCTGTGGAGGCTCAGTTGTTGAGTACGTTCAATAGGTTTTTGGATGTGAAGGGAATCAAGGAATTATGGAGTTTAGTACAAGAAAGTGCTGCTGAGGTAAAAGACCAACCACGATCGCAATGAATGGCGGAAGAAGCAGGAGGAGCTAAATGACTGACCTCTACTTCTTATTTTCTTTTGTTTTGAGCACCACTGACTAATGAGCAGCACAAATCAGTCAAATATTTTAGAATGTGTTTAAAATATTGCATAAATAGATTTCTTTAATATGTTTCAGAGTGTAATGAACTGTTTTTTGCTATTGTAGATAGTATCAAAATTCATATTATTGTCATAAATTATGCAGAATATTGGCATAGAGTATGACCAAGGTTATTAGCATTGCAGCATTTATACTCAACTTTTATTACCAGTTTTGCTACAGGTCATGACTTATACAAAATGTTAAAAACCTTGCTTCTTGACATCCCAATCCATTAAAAATTTGAACGTCTGAAGATGTAGTGGAAATTAGTAGAATGGGTATAGAATTGGTAAATTCACTTTAAATGCTAGGTGGTGCATTTTGGTAAGAATAACAACATACACATCATTCTTGGAAAATAAATAAATGAGGTGGCAAATCAAAGAGGTCCAAGGATATGGTTATGTAAAAGTAGCATTGTTGGTTATTAAAGACCATAAAACACTGCAGTTCATGTCTAGTAGGGCGGAATGAAAGAAGGGGCAGGTTGTTAACCTTGTATGGAACCTTAGCTCGATCAAATTCTGACCACTATGAATCGTTTGATCTCCATTTTGTAAAAAGACACTGGGGAAGATCCAAATAGAATTATGAAAATGATATCAGAATGAAAGATAACAAGCTGGAACCTTCTTCTTTAGAAAAGAGACTTCGGAACTGTGACCTGATAGTTGGCTTCATTATAAAAGAGTTTTATTGGACAAATGTAGGGAAGGTGTTTCTATGAGATCCAAATTGGTCCATACGTATAACATAACAAACTAATACAAACAAAATATGAATCAAGAGAAACTTATGGATATTTGGGATGATGGTAGGTGGAGGAGAAGAGGGGAGATGAGTTAACCAAATTAAGTGGTTTGCTCGTGTAAAAACATTGAAAAACATGCAAATAAATATTCAACAAAATAAAGATGCAGTTTCTGTGAGTGATCCATATGTGGAAAATCAAGGAGGTTAAGAGTGGTATTAGAAAAAAAAAGGCTTGTAATGTTTCCAAGAAGCATGTCAAGCCTGCCGTCAGACAGTCTTAGAAAACAACTAAATGTGACCAAAGATTTGACAAAGGGGAAGATAGAAAATGAAAGTAAACTAGCAAGAAATATAAAAACATACATAAGAGCTTTTATAAATTTGTAAAAAGTAGAGGAGGAGGAAATACATGGGTCCCTTAGAGGCAGTGGTAGGAGAAATTACAAGTTGCAATGTTAACAAATATTTTGCACCTGTCTCCACAGTAAAAGACATAATAAGTGTATTGGAAAGAAAAGGGAACCAAGGGTCTAATGAGAGGAAGGAACTGAAATTAATTAGAAATAGTAGAGAAAATACTGGAAAAATTAATGGAACTAAATGTCAACAAACCCTTCAGCTTGCATTTTTAGGTTGTAAAGGGGCAGCAGAGATAAGGAATGCATTGATAGTGATCATCCAACATTCCTTAGATTCTAGAATGGTCCCAGTGGACTGAAAGGTAGAAAATGTAACAATACAATTGAAGAAATGAGGTAGAGGGAAAGTAGGGAATTACAGACCAGTCAGCTTGGCATTGGTTGTCAGGAAATGCTGGAATTCTTTATTAAGGGCACTATGAAAACCATACTATGATTAGATATCATCAACATTACTTTACTAAAGGAAAATCAGGTTTCATAAATCTAATAAACTTATCCACTAAGCAGGGTTGATAGAGAGAAACAAATGGATGTACTATATTTATACTTGCAAAAGGCACCATACAAATTGCCATTATATAAAAGAAGAAACTTATTGGATTAGTTAATAAATTAGCATGGATCAAGAGTTGACAGGACAAAAGACTGTAAAAATAAATTCCTTATTAGCTTGAGTTTGTTACTTACATGGTATCACAGGTGTCTGTAACTTGAGCCCAGGTTATTTACAATCGGTATTAATGACTTCAATCTAAGTGTAGTGTGTCCAAATTTTCTGATGAAACACAGCTAGGTGTGAAAGTGCAGTCTCAGAATTAGTGCAAAGTGATATGGAAAGGTTGATGAATGCACCAAGAAGGGAGCAGATGGAGGATATATAGGAAATGCAAGGTTATTCATTTTGTTCAGAAGAATAGAATAACAGGTTTAGTTTTTAAAAGGAGTAACTATTAAACCTTTGTTTATACAAGGATCTGAGTGTGCTTATTAGTAATGTTTATAATATTATTGCCCTCATTTGGACATAAAATACAAAGTTAACATGAAGGCACAGTAAGCAATTAGGAAGAATAGATGGAATGCTGGGTTCAATTACATGGGGTTGCATCTCAATTAGTACAATTGTATAGAGCTTTTGTGCAATTACACCTGGGCACTGTTTGGAAGTTTTGGTGTCTGTCCCATGGGATGGATACCTGCCTTGGAGGTGGAGCAGTTTTAATTCCTCCGATGAGATTGAAAAGAACAGCTCCACACACACTGGAGTTTAATAATCACAGAATCATGAAATGGTTACAGCACAGGAGGTGACATTCAGCCCATCACATCTGTGCAGGCCGTCTACCAGAGTAACTCCAGTTCCACTCATTGACCCTTTCTCCATGACCTTGCAAATGTTTCTTCACTTCACATAGATCTAATTCCCTCTTGAAGGCCACATTGAAACTCGTCTCCACCATATCTACAGGCAGTGCATGCAGGTTCCAACTACACACTGCCTACCACTCATAATTTTCTTCCCTTTAAGTCTTTGACCTCTAGTCCACAGCCTCACCATTAAAGAGAACAGCCTCCCAATATCCACTCTATCCAGATTCCTCATCATTTTATACTTCTATCAAACCATCCCTCAGACTTTTCACCTTCAATGAAAACAGTTTCAGCTTCTCTATTCTGCCCTTGTAACTGTTGTCCCTCATCCCAGGAACCATTCTCATGAATCTTTTCTGGACCCTCTGATACCTTCACATCCTTCCTATTAGTGGAGGCTAGGATTGAACACAATCCACCAGTTGAGGCCAGACCAGTGTTTTATAAAGGTTCAGCACGACTTCCACATACACCCAAGTCCCTCTGCTTCTGCACCCCTTTTAGAACAGTATCTTTTATTCTACATTCCCTCTCGTCATTCTTCCTACCAAATGCATCACCTTGCATTTCTCTGCATTAAACTTCATCTACTGTGTACCTGCCCTTTCTAACAGTCTATTTATATCTTGCTGCAATCTCTCACCATCCTCACTGTAGTTTAACAATGCTGCCAGATTTTGTATCATCCACAAGTTCAGAAATTGTGCCTCGCACCCCCAGGTCTGGGTCATTAATATGGATTAAAAAACAGCAATTGCCCCAATACTGATATCTGGGGAACACCACTATTCAAATTCCTCCTATCCAAGGAACAACAATTTACCATGACAGTCTGTCATTTGCTACTTAACCAATTTCATATCTATGCTATCATAGTCCCTTTTCAGCCACGTGCTTCTAAAAGAGATTGGAGGGAGATGGTGAAAACCTGTTTCCTTTGTTGGACAGTCTGCAACTTAGACATTCATGCCAGGATAAAGGATCACCCATTTTGGACTAAGATGAAAAGGAATTTCCTTACTCAGAGGTTACTAATTCTTTCAAATGTTCTACCCAGAGGGCTGTCAAAGCTCAGTTATTACGTATATTCAAGGATAAAATCAATAATTTTTGTTTGGCTTTAAGAGAAGCAATGAATGCGTGGGTCAGACAGTAACAAAAGGATCAGCCATAACTTTGAAAGGGGGGAGACCATGTTTGAGGGGTCAAATGGCCTACACGCCTCCCCATTTCTTATGTTCTTTGCCTGGAAAAAGTAAGAGGGAACGAGGGAGGGCAAGGTGTGCAAGTGGCTGGTTACGACAGAGTGGTAATGGGAGTAGGGCTTGGAGGAGACGGGGTAAGAGAGAACTGGAGGAGAGGAGACCAAGAGCTAGGGAGGTTTAGGGGATGGCATGTTAGGAAGGGGGCTGAGGGACAGTCAATGGGTATAGGTGTATGCACCTGAACCTTCAGCATGTGTCAACAGATTGTTTGCACTGTATCCACACGTTTTCATGCCCATGCAGCACAGCCTGGTCTCCAGTTGTCTTGGTTTCACTTGCCAGTGGACCAAGACCTCATTCCGTTGTCCCAAAGCCACCGCATTAAAAGACATCACACATGGGCATCGTCTACTCCTCAATATAAAATTTGGGACCTGGGATTTCAATCTCAGCAGCATCAGAATGCTGCTCTGCTGAAGTAGCCTGGGAACACAGAACTTCTGACAGTAATGTCATTGCCCTGAGTAAGGCACCATGGGCAGGAGATGGCTAGCTGAGGGAGCCAGTGCAAGAGCCAGAAGAGGAAATCCATCAGAAATGAGACAATTTGGCATCTCAATGATTCCTCATGCAATAAGTAAATATCTCATGACCTTTGATCCAGCACACTGTCTCAAAACTGGATAAGGAGAATTTCTAATCTGATCACAAAGAAAAACCCTGGCCCATATCCCGGAGGGAAAGAAACCAATCCTTTTGGGTTACTTGTCAAAAATAAAGGGAAACTATCCAATTTTGTTCTCCCTTTTGTGTGGCATATATAAAGTCATTGCAAGGCTCCTCCACAACCACCTTCATCTGATTGCTGAAAATCGGCTCCCAAATTTCAGCTAAGATTATGTTCATCAGAAAACACAATGGACATGACCTTAACCATGTAACAATTCCAAGAAAAATGCAGCCTTCAGCATTGACCACAATACAAGCCTTTTTAGACCTTACAAAACCTTTGATTCTGTCAAGTGAGAAGGGCTGTGGTAAATCCTTCTCAAACTTTGCTTCTCTCAGAAAGTGGTCTCCATTGTACGTCTGCTTCAAGACGGCATGCAAGCTGTGATTCTAACCAATGGATCCATCTCAAACCCAACCCGAGAATAGGCTGGGGTCAAGCCAGACCCTGCCTTTGCTCCAATCCCTTTCTCAATCTTCCTTATCTCTGACAAGCTTCCCATTGGTGTGAAGCTAATCTACATAAACAATGGGAATGTTCAATCTATGATTCCTGCACTCCAGAGTCTAGGTCTCTCCAATCTGAGCCATCAAGCTGTAGTCTGCAGATTACACTTGCAATCATGCTCATTTGGGAGCTGAACTCCAAGTCATTGTCATCTAATTCATTGCTGCATAAAAGAGGAGTCCTTACACTAAATATCTGCCAAACAGAAGTCCTCTACCAACTCATCTCTGCTGCATTGCATCACCTGCCTGAAAGTTAAGGTCTATGGCAAGTCCCAGGAACATATGGAGCACTTGCCATCCCTCAGGAAGCACTGCTTGACAAATGCAGACATCAAGGATGAAATTCACAATTGCTTTCAGTGCACCAGCACAGCCTTTGTCGATCTGAAGAAAGTAGTGAAGATCAACACCTCAAACTTGGCACCAAACTCATAGTTCATAAGGCAACAGGAATCCACACCCACCTTAACAGTTCAGAGATATGGTTTCCCTAAAGCAGGCACCTCAAAACATTGGAGAGGTACTGCCAATGACAACTCTACAAAATCCTCCAAATTCACCAGCAGATAATAACCAGTTTCCTCTCCCAAGCCCATGGTGAGGGGCTCTGATGGTGCTTAGCTGGCACCGATAGATGGGCCTTGTTGTTCCCATGCCTGACGTCAGACTCCTGAGACAAGCACTCTGAGCTTCATCACAACAGGACATGACCAAAAGGTCAAAGGAAATTCTTCAAGGCTATTTTCAACCCTCCACAAAAATATAACACCCTCACCAACTTGTGGAATCTCTGGTCTATGACCAATCAAAATGGATGGCATTGAGCACCTCAAGTGTCTTCATTGGGAGCATGAGGAAGCCCAACAAAAATGGTGGGAGTGCACCAATTTCCATACCACCTACCTACCCTTCCCACTCCTGGCAGAGTCTGTGGATCTCACATTGACCTCATCAGCTCCCTCAAGACCCAGAAAACTGAAGCAAGTCACTTCTGACCCTGAAGGAATAGCCAAGAACAATACAAGGGGATTTAAGGGGAAGTGAGATGAGCACAACAGGGTTAAAGAAATAGAGGGATAGGTTGCAGGAATTAGGTGATGAAAGGTGGAAGACAACTCAGAGGAAAATAAGAGCTGCCACGGATCACTTGCATGGAATAGACTGTTTCTGTAAATGCTACTTTTGGCTGAATAAACTATTTATTCTGCAATTACAGCTTCTTCCACCCTACCAGAGAATACAGGGTCCTTTGATATGGAAAGCTTCATTGTACCTTGCTGGTATGGAGCAACATGCACAAAATGTTGGGGGAACTCAGCAGGTCAGCCAGCATCTATGGAGGGAAATAAACAGTCGACATTTCGGGTCAAGACCCTTCATCATGACTGGAAAGGAAGAGGGCAGAAACCAGAATAAAAAGGTCAGAGGAGGAGCAAAAGCTAGCAGGTGATAGGTGAGTCCAGGTGAGGGGGGAAGGTAGGTGGGTGGGGGAGATGGGATGAAAGGGAATGATGTGAGAAGCTGGAAAGTGATAGGTGGAAGAGGCAAAGGGCTGCAGGAGAAGGAATCTGACAGGGGAGGAAAATAAAGGGAAGGAGGTGGGGAACCAGAGGGAGGTGATGGGCTGGTCGTGAGGGAAAGGGGGGGGGGAAAGACAAGGGGTGAGGGTGCCACAGGAATAAGGGAAAACAAAGGGGTGGGGGGGGGGGAAGGCAGGGAAAAAGTGAAAACAGAGGGGAGGGTAACTGGAAACCACCCCCCCCCTTTGTTTTCCCTCATTCCTGTGGCACCCTTATCCCTTCTCTTTCCCCTCCCCTGCCCTCACAACCGGCTCATCACCTCCCTCTCATTCCCCACCTCCTTCCTTTATTCCCTTTCCAGTCCCGATGAAGGGTCTCGACCCGAAACATCGACTGTTTATTTCCCTCTATTGATGCTGCCTGACCTGCTGAGTTCCTCCAGCATTTTGGGTGTGTTGCTCTGGATTCCAGCATCTGCAGAATCTCTTGTGTCTCTGGTATGGAGGAAATCTCGGGATCTGGCAGTACTGGGGAGGTGAGCAGCTGTGGAGTTGGACAGAACTGGAAAGATTCCATGGAGTAATTCATGCAAGGAACCCACTTGAAAACCTGGGTGCAGCAGCACTAGCTTAGGATGTTCCTGCAGTGATATCATGGAATCAGAAAGTGATTGCACAATTTAAAATATTGCATGCATATATTTCCATGCACGACTGGATCCCAGGCCACATTCTAATGACAGCAAAATACAAGTTAAAAATTGACTTTCCTGCAAAGTACTCCAAATTAGCCTCAGGCTCCTTCTTTACCCTGGAATTAACCTTTTTCAGAAAACACTTAACAGGGTTTTCTATCAGGCAATTGTGACTAAGCATGAACATTTTATTTTGACCTGTTTAATTTTTTATGGGTTTCTCTCAGTAATGTTAGCTTTACTTACATTACTTTTATGTAAATTTTCATAATTCATAATGCAAATTAGAAATTCAAACCAACGTCACATAATTATTTGTCTGTTTGGAATTTATAACTTAATATATAAAAGTAACTTAATCTGTAGTATTTATGCTTTTTCATTTTTTCATATTTAACTGGTGCTTGATAATTTTGCAGATAATTCCTCAACTGATCACTACCTTTTATGCTGCAGACCAATATTGATTTAAAACTGTGATGAGTGATCGATTCAAACCGAATAGCTCATGTAAGAATTAAAATAAAAATGAGGTAAAGAGGAGGAATTTTGTAATTGGCAAAATATACTCTCCTTCAAAATTACTAATTTGTAAAGCATGCAAGTGTCACTGCTTATCTTTTTTAGAGACACTGGTGCCTTCATGAACATTAACCTCAAATATCTAAAGGTTACTACACTATTATTCTGGAAATAAACTTTTTTCCCCTTTGCGCTATTACTAAAGTAAAATTCTTCAGCCATTCCTCAGTTAGAGTGGTTATTTGTTTGGGCCTCAGTTGGTGTTGCTTTACAACTAGCCACTGGGAGATGCATGAGTGTTGTTCACTATCTAATTCTTCCATTTTACTTTTGATCGGGAGTCCATTCAGCTACGTCTTTAATGGTACAGTTGATATTATTGTGACTTTATTGTTTAGGAAACATTGTAAGGAAGAGAAAAATCACATAAATGCAATTAGTTACTCACACAGAACACATTTAGCAGCTTAGCTATATTCGGTAAAACTATTTTAGCTGCATATCCAAAATTACAGACCAGGATTCCACTATTTAAAAGGCTGTATTTCTTTTAAAACCAAAAATAAATTTACTTTACTGGCTCATTAAATATTGCTAATACTTAAATAATTAGGATTTTAATCCTCCTGGTCTCTCATTCCACATTAGGGAAGAGCTAAGTGCAAAGGAACTGAGCGTCACTCGCATACCCTGTGGATAGAGTATGAACAAATTAGGTAGCAGGGGGCCAGATATGGGTGTAGTCTGTTCAGCCCATTCAAGTTCAAATTATCATCTTTGGCAGAGGGAAGCACTCAGTTTGAAGAGGATATAAATTAATAAGGCATACTGTTGGTGGCAAAACAACAATGTCATCAATGTTACCACCAACACACCCATAAAAATATAAAAATTATCAGCTGTTTAAGTTGTTTTGACTATTTTTAAATAAACTAATGAATAGAAACTGCTGCCTTTATTTTTTTGCTCATTTATTCAGTCATTCATTTTTTGGGATACATGACTGACTAATTCTCCCACACAACCTCTGTTTTTTTCCCCCAGTCATTTTGGTTTCTTCCTGCTGGGTACATCTTAAGAAAATGAAAGTCTGGCCTGTTAGACATATTTAGCTGATGCTCCAAGTGTAGTCTCTTGTTAAAATTAACCCATTCTGATAGCAGCAGTAAAATTGAACCAGCTTTATTTTCCACTCAGTTCTTGGCAATTCTCTGTGTTGCCCCCACTGGTTCTGTCTACAGCTGATGTTCCCATGAGACTCAGGTGGATGCCTCATTAATAATCACACTTTGAGATCCCTTGACTCATATAGGGCCCTAATGGCATATTAACTTGCTCCTGAATGCAGTATTTGTTGTGAGAAAGGCAGCAAGGCATATGAAAAATACTTTTCTTAGAAAGACCAGGAGACACCTTCTTCTAGACACCTTCTCCGAGACACCTTCTCTCTCCCCAACCTTGAGACCCTGGTGGACTTTCCTAGATGTTGTAGGGATGCCTCCTCATCATCCCCTTTCCCAGCCACAAGAAATGAGCAGCTGAACAGCAGCCTTCAGACAAGACCGACCAGTTATAATCTTTTGGTTGCCCAGCAAAAGCTTCAGGCAAGAATACAGTCCAGGGTTAAAAATTAACAGTGCCGTGCATTTACATAGTGGCTTTAATGTAGTAGAACATCTCAAGGCTCTCAAAGCATAATCTTACAACCTCCTGCTGTAGTTTCACTGCTTGCCACTTCCTATAGGTCTGATCTATCAACTAACTCCTACAACTGTGACTATCATGGCCTGTTGGACATTTAAAATTAATTTAGAATTTGAAACACCATGCATTAAATATCATTTGTTGTTTCTGCTTTATAAAACATAATCTAATCTGCTGTTTCAAAAAGGATTCTTCCTATATTCTACCACTACTCTTTGGTAGAAGGTACTATTTGCTCAATAACGTTTCCAAATCAATTAGGACCTTCACAGTCAAAATAACATTTCAAAGAACAATTTTAACAAATAATATGATCATATAAAAGGACATGAAATGGCATAACACAAAATAAATATGACCATGTATTTTAATATACTTAATCAAATAAGTGCTACTGCGATCAACCTGTGCTCCACAGCTACAGCTTTCCTCTTGTTCAATCTGATTAAGAGGAATTTTGTGGGCAGATCACTGAGTTACCCAGTTCTACAATGACACAACCAAGGTAGTTATCAATTCTTATTCCAAGTATTCCTTTAACTTTACTGCAAACTACAAACTGCCATTGTTGTTTGGAGTCTTTTTGATGTGGCAACATCTGCTGTATAGGCTCAGCTACTACATTAAGAATTAATATTACAAAAAAATGGTAATGTGGCAAGAAACAGATTACCATCTTTAAAACTCCTACACCTGTCATGCTCTTAGATAAGGTGCTAGTATGCTAATACACTCCTTAGAGGGTTAATCAATGAGGTCCATCAGCTTCAGCCAGACTCCTCCTACTTCTGGCTGCAGCAGGCAGACTGTCACATTCCTCATTTTTATCAGTGAGTTTTAAATTGCCCAGACAAACAAGCAGAATGAATGAGCCAGAAAAGGTCACACCTGGCGTGTGGTCGGCCTGCTCCCTATGTCCAAAGCCCCACCCACAATTCTCCAGGTTTACGCCACTCTGTCTACTTCTCTTTTGTGTTTCCTTCCTCCCCCAGCTGTTCCATTCAGAAACCGAGGCTCAGCAATCTGCCCTCCTGAAACTACTTATTAAGCCAAGCTGGCTCAAAAGACAGGCTCAGCACGTGCCACTTCTAATCTATCCAGTTTCAAAATCCAATTGCGTGGTGCTTAAAAAACAAAACATAAATGGACTTAACTCTCATTGGCTTCCCTGAAGCAATTCAGACAAAAGCATGAGTGACAAAGACATTCTCCAATATGGCAGGTGTTAGTCTCAGATTCAGCCTCAGGCACACAACAAAAGTATTAGCTTTCAGTTAAAGCTCAGACATGCAGAAACAGGGAAGTACCATTAGTACAGCAGTATTGTTAGTGCAGCTACCTAGTCAGGTGTTAATTCCCAGCACCACTTGTTCCAAAGCGCATCACCACTAATTAGGAGCAATAAGGAATAGCAGGGCCAACTATGCTAACAGCATAAAGAATGTTTATTAGTAAAGTGCAATGAACAAACTGGTTGAGACATAGTGTGACCAATGTAGTGACAGCTTACCTTTAACAATAACTGTAATCAGATGTTTAAATATTTAAATCTGAAGAGAGAAAAAGAAAAAGACAAAATATAAAATGAAGTGGTTACAAATATCATTGTTCTGTGCAAAAATACCAGAAAACAGTTTTGGTGACAGAACAGCCATAATTCAATTTAAATGCTGCAGTTTAAAACTGAAAGAAGCTTTCAGTTAGAAATGTTTGGTAATCACTTTCACCAAGAATTTAATCACTAACAAAAACCTTCAAATAAATTCACAATTGATGTTAAAATACGTTACAGAATTCAAAATAATTAAAATTTACCAATTCTTATGACATATTCTTTATCATGTGAATGTGTTTTTTATATAAAAGATCAATATGACAAATACACCAACTTAAACTTGTTTATTTTAAGAGTTATATATAGACTGTTGGAATTGATTCTAGTTGACATTGAAGGTGGGCTTTGCTCATTGACTGCTCTCCACATCATATTAATTTCCTATTAGAGGCTCTCTGAAAAAAGATTACATATCTAAATAAAGCTTGTAAAATATTATGAAAGAATATAAACAACTGCACATAATTCTCAGCCGTTCCAAACCCTGGCACTACATTAAATGCAACCTGTGTACTTTTAAGCATTTTCTTAACTTTTAAAGTGAAAACTATACTACAATTTGGGGGTGAGGCTGCTTTTCTACCAATTTGCATAGAGATATTTCTAATGGTTGTTTTTCAATAAAAACTATCACATTGAAAGCATATGAAAATAACACATGCAACTTCCAGGTAAACAATTAAACAGGGCACTGTGTTATGAAAAGAAAGTGATAATTAATAATACTTGTCAGTTGTAAACCATCTTCCCTCCTGGGAATAGCAGTGGAGCCCTGCTGTGTAATTTCAGCACACTCCAATCTGAGCAATTGTGAAGAGGTCTTTTGTAATGCCAAAGAATAATGATTTCTACTGTGCACTGTTAAAACTTCATAACAACAACGGTAATTAGGAATTTTAATCAGCAACAGAGGGCTGTTTTTTTTTGCTCTTTCTGCTCAATGCTGCATAAAATACAATTTTGAATCACCTCTTTTAGAAAGAAGACATTGGTAACACTATAATGTATGAAATTGGATTGGCTTTGTTTTACCCGAGCTGCAGCTTTCAAACATGCATTATGGATGAACCACAAATAATTGTGTAAACAAAACCTGAACAACTAAGCTGCGGTCTTGGTTAAGATGTAATTAAAAGTAACGAACCGTGTTGCACAGTAAGATTAAACCTTCAGCAACACATAACCTCTGAGCCCTTTACTGGTCACTTTAGTTAAATTTCTTGCAGGTTTCCAGCACAAAAACCTTTATTTGCCTCAATTATAGTCATTAAAATATTACTAAAAAATGTAAGTTCATTTTGTTTTAAAATAAGCATATAAACCTGAAATTTTCATAACTGTTTTAAAGAATACTACAAATTATAATTAGATAACGTTTGCTAAACGTGCAACTTAATTGCATACCAAGACCACTTTAAATAAAATTTAAGTTTCATCTAAAATTTTAGCAATGTTTTTTTAATTCCTACTACTTTTTTTTATATAAAAGGCTCATTGTTCAAACAGTGAAATGTTGTTAATATTGAAAATAATACTGGATGTGCAAGGGAAACCAGTATTTCAGGAAAGATGCTAAACCGAAATTCTATTTTATCCTTCAGCACTTTAACGTGCAGCAAAGTTCTTGTAGTGTCCAAGTTGAAACTAGTATTTTACCTGAATTATTAACACTGAAGACTGATTATCTTGTTATTTATTTTTTTGTGTGGGACCTAGTTAGCTGGCATATTTTCATACACACAGTAGCCCCTATATGTCAAGAATACTCCAGTCAGTGTGAAACAGCTTTCGAAAAGTGCTACATGACGAGTTCTCTTTCTTGATACACTCTAGGCCAGTGGGTATGACACCCTTCAGACTGCTGCAGTGATGGATGTGATAGGAAGCCTATAAAATCACTACACCATATGCTGGGAATTGGGAATTGGGGTCAGGCTGTAGGTGAATGGGAATTTGCACCACTAGTCTTGTACAGCCTGCAAGTTGATGAAACACCAATATGAATCATTTGAACAATTCAACTGCCACAAATCAACTGCTTGTTCAAAGAGGAGCACTGCTTAACAATTTGGAAAATTCAACAGTACCTTTTCAAATTAATATCTCATTTTACTGGTTCCTCAAGAGAGTGCATGTTGGATCCAAATAGAATAGATTCTGCAGAACATAACAAACTGCAGGTCTGGGGAAATCCATATGGCAGTTTGAATGGTTCAATGAAAACTGCAGCAATGCAGTTTACAAATGACAATATAAACCTTGTAAAATTATGAACTGTGTGTTAATGGTCCAGACATTATCTTCTTGTGTTACTTCAGGCAATGATTTTTGACAAGGACAGAAAAGCCCCCAACTCACCTTCCTGTAACAGGTTCATGGAGACAGTGTTATAATAACTGTAAAATGTGCATTTAAAACTGGATAGCATGTTTGTTCAATGGTATGATTAAAAGGTTAAAATTCAAGTCTATTGAAACTGTGAATGTAAAGGTGATTTACACATTTACATTCACTGTTTCAATGATGCCATAATAGTGCATTATGTAAATGTATCAGTTAGTGAAATATTAGGCCATGGAGTTGACAAGCCTCTTATTTGATCAGAGTTCTGTACGGAAGTGGTGTTAAACTTTCTTTGTCGTTTCTACTCCTGATCCTTATCCAGCTTCCCTGACAGAAGGGGCTACGTAGAAGTCAGGAGAAGGCAGGATTGGGCTTGGCTATGCTGCCACTATATAGCCCATGAACACACAATCTCCAAGTTGGCATACCAAGAAAGATTATTTGAATGAGTTATCATATCCAGAAAGCCATGCAAACAAATATTTCACATCTATATTAAACATCAGTGCAGCCGTATCATCAAGTTTGTGGAGCTGTGGGGAATACTTGTTATATTGAGAGAAGTGTCAGCATTTTCATGGTAGGTAGCACTTTCCCTGAGTTAAAAATAACATAAGTGGAACTGCACAATCAATGGAGCCCGAGTATGGTCTAACGTACTGAAGAAATCGAGTTATACAAGATGCATGATGACTAGAATTGTTTTGTTTAATGTTTTCAGTAACATACTCTTCACAATATGGTTACAAGTTTATAAGGTTTAAAAATATTCTTAAATGCTTACCTAGTCACTTAAAACTTCAATTTACTATAAACAAATTCTTACATGATCAATTTAAACACGACAAACCAATGTAAGAGTTCATAAATATTTGTGGAGACATTTTCAGCCCTATCAAATACAACAGAAAATGAATGACAGGGCAGGTACATAGAATTGCCCCCCTTACATACTTGTAGTGGGTTGAACAGCAAGAGTGCTCACTTCACTGCATCATGCTCTAGCTACAGTCTGGGCTTTAGACCTTCCCATGTTTTCTCATGTCCACTTCAGTACTGTTTCATGACGACCGAACAGGATTCAAGATTTCATCCATGCAAACTCTATTAAACTGAAGCTCTTATAATTTTGAGGAAATTCCTTTGAGGAAATAAAGTTAAACCTGTTGTTGACAATAATTTTAACAAAACTATATCTAATGATTTGGAATGTGAAATATTTTAAAGCAGTATGCAAAATTTTCAATGGCAAACAAGGTTTATGTAGTGTGAACAACATCAGCTGCAAATTTCCCCTTCTGCCCACATCCATTAATATATGATAAATGATCACAATAGAGGCAAGTTCTAGTTTGCATGACATATAGCTTAGATATCAACATTTAAACGTCCAAGCTGAAGTAACTTGTTTTAATTTTTTTTGAGGCTGTGCATTGTGGAGTGGATGAAGACCCACTTCATTCTGAGGTTATTCAACCTAAACCACCTGACAGAAAATTGAAGTCAATAAAAACAGAAGTTGACAGAATATTTAACAGGCAGACAATCTTGTCCCATCAGTTTCCTGCTGATGGATAATGTTTATCGTGCCCCATAGGTGTTATTCAATTCTGATACCACATAGAGATGCCTTGAAACTATGACTACTAATATCAAAAGCTACGGGAATGAAGGAGGATGTTTTTTTAATGAAATTTTCTACACAAATAAAAGTTACAGCTAATAATTGTTTAAAGAAAAACACAAGTTGAAAGTAGGTACTAAAAGATAACATTAAAACTATGTCATCAAACTCAGAAATGTTTAGTTGATCTTTAGCTTGCAGCAGTGCTTGATGCGAGTGATATTGGTTTAAACATTAACATAAAGCTGCAGAGTTCAACAAAGTTCAAATATGAAAAATATGAATTTACAAGCTTAACACATTTGTCTGAAAGAAGCAATAACATCTTGAAAAATGAAAACTGTACATATCGTTCAGTAAAAACAAACTGCTGGAGAAACTCAGCAGGTCAGGCAGCATCACTGGAGGGAAATGGACAGTCAACATTTTGGGTCAAAACCCTTCATCTGGAGATATTGTTGTTTGGTTTGACTTACTTGGCTGTTCAGACAAAGCTCATCTAGTATATGCTCATCCAGCACTATACAATCCACAACAGAAGCAATGCGGTGATACGTGGCAGATGGTAATGAGAGAAAAGTAACTTACAATAAAATGGAATCACCATGTGTCTGCACAATTCCAAGGTAGGACCACTGATCTATCAGAAAGTCATGTTTTGAGACTTGCTGCAAGTCATGAACATGTAATCTAAGTTTCCACTCAAATGCAACTCAGATGGAGTGCTGAAGGCTTGGACATGCTAGCTTTCTGATGTGTCATATTTACTAACACAGCATAAACGATTTTGTGGGGTTGTTTAAAGTTGAGCATTGAAGTGCTCCTGATCTGCAATTATCCCTCAACCAACACCATTAAAACATATTAAATCATCTAACATGTAATTGCTGTTTTGGGGCCTTCTCTGTGTGAAATTCAGTTGCCCTATTGGCCTACCTAATGAGAGCAACTATACATTTAAATATTTCACTGATTTTTTTTGGGGTGTTATGGAATGTCAAAATGATTGGTACTAGATTGCTGTGAGTTCTTTTTTCATGAATACAACATGGTTGTGTATTGGTTGGTGAGGGGCTGGGGAAGAGGCAGGGGAGAAAATTACTGAATGTCAAAAAGATCAGTCCTAGGTTGATGCAAGTTCTTTCTTCTTCATTACAGCATCGCTGTGGGTTGGTTGGTGAGGGGCTGGGGAAGAGGCGGGGGAGAAAATTATTGGCATTAGCAAATACAAAAAGCAAAACAGAAATACCCCCCACCTTGAATCACTGGCCTATCATATCATCAACAGAGAACAAATTAATGAAAAGAACATGTTTTTATGTCACAGCATAACTTGTGACTAAGGAAAACCATTCAAAAGATGAACTAAAACATGACTATTTGTTTAATGATAAAAATACAAAGTGATCCCAAGATGAATGGATTTTTAAATTGACTAAGGCAGTTAAATAGGTCAGCCCTTTTCAAGCAACAGAGTCACCTTATAATGAACAGATGCACACTAATATGACAGAGATTAAATCAGCTTCTCCACAAGGCAAGTTAAAGTACAGGTTGTGCATAAGATGACAATGTTGAGACTGGAGACTTCAGGTCTTCCCACTAAAGGCTGTTGGGTTTTTTACTCTTTATTTACAACAGAATGGCAGTGAAAAACAGAACTTCAATTTCCATTTTTTCTATCAGCAATGAGACACAAATAAAGAGGTATTCAGATTGTAGGACTAAAAAAGCGCAAGTCTTTCCATATTATGCACTTCGGAGACTTGTCTTTTATAATGAAAAATGCAAATTAACATTTATTTGCTCAACTTAATTTGCTTTCACTTGAAAATCCACAACGTGTTCTTCAAGACCTCCTGAATAGGAACTTAACACCCAAGAATATTAAATTTCTCTACTGTGCCAAATTTAAAGGATGAATAATACACCGATGTAGTAATTCAAACTCAGTTTGAAATTAGTTGCATCTGTTCTAATGTTACGATACATTAGTTTTTCTCCCCAAATGGCGCCAGAAAGTTTGCCGTTCTTGCAATCACACATCTGCTAAGGGATCAAAAATGTTCACCTTCAATATGGGTTGTACTGTATAATCAATTTTATCCAAAATAGGCAAGTGTTTACTTAAATAGTAGCATAATTTTCACACATGCACACACACATAAACTTAAATTTAACAATATTAACTAAAGCTTAAAAGTTATTTGTATGGAATAAAGCATCTGAGGATAAAAGAGTTGTCATACAAATACAACTTCTTCCTCTCAATTACAGTTTTTTTATTGCTACGTGGAGCTTGGTACAACACACATACACTATGAGTTTGATGCCCATAAGAACTGGGTCTCTGTTATATTGTCATCAGGAAAATGAGTCATCTCTGGTCATTATCAATCTTCAATTGGACTTTCGAAGCAGAAATATTTCTAGAATCCCAACTTGGGTTCAATTTGAATCAAAATCACAGAGGTAAAGGCACATTTCAATAAATTATTTAGACACCCAAATTTACTTCTATTCAACAAAGTAGAATGTGTATTAATCAGAATTTGCATAATATTTTGAAAATTAATGGTTTCTCAGTCAAATACAAATTTAATTTAATTTGATTATTTATCAAATCACACCAACTGTGTCTTTTGAGAAAGGTACTAGAAATAAATGGTATTGATTAGTGATTTGTAGACTTGCTCTGCAGCTCCAAATCACTTTGATTAAAAATTA
The DNA here is from genome assembly GCF_009764475.1 of Pristis pectinata. NCBI lineage: Eukaryota > Metazoa > Chordata > Chondrichthyes > Rhinopristiformes > Pristidae > Pristis > Pristis pectinata. Next base: position 81,957,020 of record NC_067407.1, read on the forward strand.
AAAATACTTTCCTGTGAAATTTGGACAGCATATCCACCATGTTATTATGGATAATGAAATGTACAAATTAGAGTGAATGTATCATTATGTAATTATACTTAAAAATGAGGGCATTATAGAGGATAACTAATAATCTACTCAAATGGTTATTAAAAAGTATGCCAGCCTAATATTTGAATATTATCTCATGGTAACTAAGCTCCTAATAGTTATTTATAACTAAAGGTCCATGTGATAAGGTCTGCAGTTATAGAGCAGCTGTTGTCAAGAAGATAATATACCCACTTACTTTAACACGTAAACACAAGCCAAATTATGCATTTTAGACATCGGGTTCGAAGAAACACTGGCATTCACTTGTTGGTTCAAATGCTCTGTTTTTTGTGCCTGAAGTACTTAGCAACTTTTTATCAGTATAGTAATTGGTTTAGTCCCCTAATTTGCCAATAAATCTTATAATTCACAACAGATCACATATAGGATAGTTTTATACATATTATATTAGTTCTTCTTCTCCAGGTCCAGACAATTGCTGTGAAATCTAACGATCATTCTGCATTTCTGAGGTTACAGTACAGGCCATTCCAGTGTGAATGCATAATTGTCTGGCTGCACCTTTCGCGTGTGTTTCTTTTCTCGACAATCACCAAACCCCAAAGCCCTGGAAGTGTACTTCTAAATTACAGCATTTGGTTTTGGATGTACAAGTTTCTTTTCCAACCAAACAATCACCTCCTAATTTATGAACAGTTGCCTCTTGGATCCAATTTCCCCATCTCCACTATCCCAAATATTTAGTATAAAGATTTTCAATAGATATCTAATAATAATAATAATGTCCCAAAGTGCATTTTTTTTGTTTAGGTGCAATCATTTCTCCTTTGAAATTTACTTAAGAGCCTTTTTCCCTCTCCATCTTTATCAGCTTGCTATCAATCTGTATTATATACATTATAATATTGTGTGCAGTTATCTTTAAGTGTCACAGACAACTTCACATGACCCTGGCACCTTTAAAACTTTGTAATCAAATTAATTGTAACTTTGATTTAACTTTTATAATTTATATTGTCCTTATCTAACACATGGACATGCTCTACAAACGTCATAAGACAAGAGTAATGGATTTTGAGCTGCATTGTTCCTTCTGATTCATGATATATGATTCTAGATTATCATTAAACACCCTTCTGAATGTACTTTGATTAGTCAAAATATATTTGTAGTACGGTAGGGAATAGTAAAAATGTAAAAAAAAGTTGCCACTCCAGTTGTGTTTATTCAAATATAATTCTCCTTCATTTGACAGCTTTCATTCGGGCTCAATATCCATCACATAAAATTTAAAATGAAGCAAAATGCAAAGTGCAGAATTGCTTGCATTGGGAACTGCAAGTAGATGTTCCAAACACTTGAAGTCTGCACTTCAAGGTGGCATTACCATTCAATATTTCTCAACAGGAAACAGTTCTTCTGTCAGAAATAACTGTTCCACAAGCTTATATAGAAAAATGAAGTTGATGAACTCAACTCTCATTTCATACTAACAGCAGAACAAATTTTAGTACTTTTAAAATAAACACCTATCACATAAAAAAAATACATACAGGTCCTCAGCAGGAATGAATCCTGGTAAGATCAATCAATGGAAAGTTATAGGGGTGAAAAACTTGGCACTCTACTGACAATGAGGGTTGTAATAATAGTCTTCCTAAATTTCAGTAAATTTCTGGCCTTTTCAAATTAAAATATTATGGACAAGATGTGAGCAAGGTATTTCCTCACAATAGAATTCTTGGCAAAAATGAAGAATGGAGCCCAATACCTGACCCACGCACATTAAAGGCATGGATCCTCTATTAAGAGTGTGCAACAGTCTGATCACAGACTCAGATGGGAAGAAAGCCCTACAACTCTAGAATTGACTATTGTTAGACATAATAACAACAGCCACCCCCTCTAGATGCACGCTGTCAACTAAGATTTATTTGTATCACATATTTTACATGATCTTTTAACTGAGATCCCATTCGTATGGGTTTTAGAATCAAGTCATCCTCAGTCAATAAAGGGCTTAAAGGAATGACAATTTTTACCATCACTTTGAATGCCATAAATCATGGCTATGAGGAGAAGTGTTCAAACTGATGATCTTTGGGAGGTGGCAGGTGGAATGTAAAGTGAAACAACTTTGAAACTTTCTCTTCCAGATATCTTAGAATTCCTCTTTTTCTCTTTGATCTTTGGGGTTAAAATCTTGAATTTAACTTAGATCCAATATTTTATTTCAAAGCTTATTCACCATTTTTATCTGATTTATATTTAGCCATGATGTAATTATTGAAAAAGTGAAGTTGCATAGGCTTACAGAAACACATATGCAGGCATCTAGAATAATGAGGAACATCAAACAATTCTTTATCTCACATTGAAAGTTTTGATAAGGATTCCGTTATTCAGGCGTGCCAAATTTGAGAGCATAGCAGATTTTGAACAACAGAAGTAGATGTTTAAAATGCTGGATGAAGTGCCAATCCAGCCAACTGCTTTGTTCCGGCCAGTATTAATCCTGGATTATAGCCAGCACAGGCAAGCTGAAGCTTGGTGGATCCAGACAGTTAGCCATTGTTGCAGAATACCTAACCTCTCCATTGCAGAAACTCTAGTTGATTGGCATGTATGTGGTTACGCAAGTTGAGTTTCTGACATGATAAATCCCACATTGCTGATGATGGGAGTCTCAAGGGTGATGGCATTAGATGTCAAAGGGAGGGACTCAGCCTCTCCCTTACTCGTGGTCCTCATTGCCTGGAACTTGTGGGACAAAAAAGGATGTTGTTTGTCACTTATAGCCTTTTAAGATCATTCTATGGGAAATTTTCCTAAATATACCACCAATTTCAGAATTTTTCAGAATAATTTTCAATATTAGATGGCAACAAAACAGATATCGAAGGAAATGTCATCTGAAACTGCAAGGTTACATTCTTGGACTATGTTCAGTAAAATTCACATGCTCAGGACAAGAGGAACATCAAATATCAGCATCCCAATATTAAATCTAACAATCATGCTGAAATATCCAGTTGAATACCAATACAATTAACAACTGGAACCCCACTGGGTAATGGCTATTAGCAGGAACAATAGGGAAAACTGATATCCCTTAACCAAATCATTTTCATTAAGAAACTGATCTATTTTTGGCTACATTTTGTTTCAATTTAATCAAATAAGATATTTCACCTGTTTGACGTGGATGTCTTTTTTGTATATAAAGAGAAAATGGTTAAATCATTGTAAAGCATAATACATGCAGTAAAAAAGTCAGAATAAAATTCTGTGAATATGTTAGCTGCTTTTCTGCAATCAATCTTTTAGTGCTGATCTGCCAATGCAAAAGATTTAATTTAAGTTTTTAGACTGGTATGTTCTTTGCAGCATTCTGAAAAAGCTAACAAAGATTAAACTTAGCAAATTATTATTTTTACTTTGATTAAATCCTTCTGGTTTATTTCCATTACATGAACCATTCTGTACCCAGAGGTTGGGCACTTGACCCATCCTGAGGCCTCTGCCAATTCACTCTTGTATCATTTACTAAAACATGAACAAAATTGCCTCGAGACAACTTCCTTGAGAGAATTGGCCTCTCTCCAAGTCTCCCACAAGCCTCAGTGCAACAACTAGTTCATCATTCGCTGGAACACAAGTAGCCATTAATATCTCAGTGTTCTGGGACACATTTATATGGTTACTATTGAACAGTTCAAAATGAATACATTATTAGTCTAACTATGGGGCACATGCAGAATAAATGTTGTTTTTGCCCAAAAGGTTTATTTAAAAAACAAACAGGAAAGCACTGTAAGCTGGAAATCTGAAATAAAAACAGAAGATGTCAAAATACTTTGCAAGTTGGTAAACATTTATGGAGGAAGTGTTAATATACTGGCCTTAAAAGTTGAAATGTCATCAACCTGAAATATTAACTCTATTTTTCCTCAAAGATCATAAACCTGAAAGAATGGCCCAGAACATGTGGTCAGCACGAGTTGCCCAACTACATTGCTCGCCCTTAAAGATCACACTTACTGTACCGCCATGGGAATTTGTTCAGAGAAGCCAGGAAGACCCTCAGCAGCAAGACCCTGAATGCGAGCACAGCCTTACATGACGTGAATGGCATCAAACTTGGGATGAGGTGGGAGGAGGGCAGTTCCTCCCACAAAACTTCTGAAGGAACAATTATGTGAAGAGTCAAAAATAAATAAAAACATGGCATTGCACAGTGGTGCAGCAGGTAAAGCTGCTGCCACACAACTCCAACAATCTGGATTCAATCTTCACTTCAGCTGTTGTCTGTGTGGAGTTTGCATGGTCTTCCTCTGACTAATCCCTAGGTACTCTGATTTCTTCTGCTGCAAGTTCCCTCTTACTGTGGGTGTGTGGTGGGAGAAGTAGAGGTGTTGATGGGCACGTATAGGTGAAAGGGAAGTGGAGGGATATGACTGATGGGAATACTTAGAGGATCAGCGCAGATTTGATTGGTCACATGGCTCCTACATCATAGGAATATATGAAAAAAATGAAAACACTTAGAAACAGTTAAATAAACACCAACACAATTTAAAAAAATGAAAACACCAGCACCTGCTGTAGCCTCCTGCTGTTGATCTCCTCCATTTATGTCAATGGAGGAGCTGTGCCAGTGCCAGGTTTAACCTGCCAGAGGTCGTTTGAGCTAATTCCCAAACATCTATCAGGGAATTGCCACAACTGCTCATTCCAGAAGGAATCCAACATCAGAGAGCAGTTGTGAAAAATACCACAACAGTCGATGTCAACCTTGGATTGCTAGTTTGGAAAATGCACTCCAAATACCCAGGTCCAAATCATTCACACAAAATGAGAAAAGCAGTGAGCCTGGAGAAGTCTATCGTATACTACCCCCCAGCCTGAAAAAGAACCTTTCACTATTGCTTAATGTAACTTGGTCAATTTTTTATTCATGCAGCTACAGCCCTTTCCAGTACATGGGCTTCAACCCTGAAGTCAAGCCTATTACGTGACACCCAATCAAATGCCCTTTGGAAGTACATATATCCCACATCAACCTGGTATTAATTTCCGTACTCATCTCCCTAGAACGAAGCTAAAACTCCTCCATCTAAAAGGTCTTCTATGGTTCAACAACAGTTTTGCCTGCCAAGCTCTGGTTCCAATTTTTCGCCAGATCTGTTCACTTCCCACTGAAATTGGCCTTCCACAATTGAATTTTACTTTGGTGTGGTCTATATCTTTTGCCATAGCTGTTCTAAACATATGATATTGTGATCTAGATTTGAGATGTTTTAATGAAGTTTCTGTATGCTTGCCCACTGATACTTGCCCCACCTGGCCCATTCTGGAAAATGAGCCTTGGTTCAGGCTCATTTCCCAGAACCATATCCAGTAATGCTGCCTTCCTTGATGGGCCAGGAATAATATTGATCGAGAAAATTGTCCTGATCACACTGCTGAAACTCCCCCACGTCTTTACTCCCTTATGTCAATGCTCTCCCAGTCTAGATTTGGATAGTTGATGTCTCCTATTTCCACTACTCTATGGCTTTAATACATCTTTGCAATCTCTGCAAATATGCACCTCAACATTCTTCGCATTAGTTGTCAGCTATAGCATAGCTCCACTAGAGTAATCACACCTCTATTATTTCTTCATTCTAATCATAGAAACAGAATTTCTTCGAAAAAAAATTATAACAGTCTTGGAGAGCCTTGACAAATTGTTCCAGAAAATCTCCTTGGGTGAATTACAAATTCTGCAGATAAAATGTCTAATCAATTGCTTTTCAGGAATAAATGAATACTTAAAGGCAAGTATGGATTCCAATTGCATTCAAAATCACTTGCCACTATTGGAAGGTTTAGTTATTTGAAACTATACCCGCCGAAATGCCACCCAGCCTCTTTTAGGACTAACAGACGATGTAATTGTTAACCTGTTCCTTAATGTTTTGGATGACCATTGCTAGCATGTGGTTCAGTTTTTTTTTGCAAGATGCCACTTTGTACTAGATATGAGAGGGCCATTGGGGTTTCAGATCACTTTGGCCATCCTGTAAGTTCTTATGCATCCAATATATCCCAGGGAAACTGCTTCTGCTATTTTAAGTTAGATATCCTTAAGAAACTTTTTTTCTGTAAGAATGCTTTAAAAATTCAATTTTTGTCATTGAGTATGAATTAAGGACATAACTAGTTTGTTAAATTTGATTAGTAGATTGTGGGAGATTTTTTTTGAAGGCTATTCTGAAATACCACACAGGGGATAATGTTTCATTTTGTTGAAGTGGAATTTGAAAACTACAAGCCAGAGTTCATCACTTATTTGATCAGAAAGCTTTATAGACTGGAATGGATGGGTAAATTTTGCTTCTATATCAGCAGCACAGCTTTGTCACCTCCTCTTTTATATGTTTACTTTTCACTAGCAACAAATATAAGACGTCCCTGGCAAATAAAGATCAATAGATTAATCTTGATCTTTTGCAGAAATGTGTTTTGGGGTGGGGGTTGGAAAAAAGGTGCCTGACAGGCTGGTAGCAGGCTTTGAACCTGCCAAGTTCAGGGATGTGGATAAACAGGCTGATGACAGCGCAAGGGAGATGGACTGAATCACTGCTACTGAATCAATTTTGCCCTGAGAAACTAGGATTGATCTGCCTTCTCGAGTCATACATCCTAGAGATTTGATACAACTTGCTAAATCACTTCAGAGGACTATGACGTTGAAGTGGGACTGGCATTATAGACAAGCCTTACGAGGAAAAATGGTTTCCTTATTTAAAGGACATCATTAAAACAGTTGTTTTTTTTTTACAATACTATAACTTAATGACCCAATGATAATTCAATGAAAGCTCAGTTTAAATAGATTCTTAAGTTCAGAGATGCCACAGTACTTACAGTTTAATTTAAAATCATACATACAAAGAAATAGATGAAACAAATATGTTGGTACTATTTATAGATTTTCCTCATCACTGTTTGATTTTCAGAGTTTGTTCTGTTGAGATTCCCTCTCTTATACACTCAAAGGAGCTGGGCTTTCAATTCTTTATAATAATTGCCAAAGCTTCTTGAAACCAGAGCAACATGTCTCTCTGCCAACTGTGTGAATAAACCTGACAATGATTCATAAACCAAATCATCCTTCTGCTACAGCAGATTGAGAGCATACCAGCAACAGATTATCAACACATTTTAACGTGCATCAATAGTTCAGTCCTGGAATTAAAGGCATTATGTCATCCGGTTGTGAGGATGAAGTGTGATATTGGTAACCATTCACAACAGCCTAAGATGCTACCATGGTAACAGCATCGGCTTAGCAACTTAAAAAAAAATGTCAGTCAAAATTCATGCCTTCTCAGGCTGTTTGCTGGCAAAGTCAAAGAAATTACTTCAGAAGAATCCTGAAGAATTTATTTTTAGTAGTTTTTTTTGTTATTTTTTTTTAAAAATGCAGATATCTAATATTTTGGAGTGGAGGGTTGATAAGTGCATTGTAAGTGGCCCGCACATTATCTCTCTCCTCCACCAAAACAATATTAAAAGTTGCAACATATGGTGGCTCAGACAAAAATTGGCAAAAATTATCCAGTGGTTACAGGCACAGTATTGACAGAGTCTGGAGATCTTGCATCATGTGATACCTGATTTATCATTTATAAGTTTATGCTTTGTATAAAGATGTTGGTAAAAATAAAGCCAATTTATCATTAAGGAACAGCAGTGGAATATCATCCTCTTAAAAAATCTTTAACTGTGATTTATTTTAGTGTGTAAAGGTTGCAATAGAGGGTTGCTAGTTCTTTGTCTTCACTTCACCAGGCAATAAGGAAATGATTATGTGCAATAATGCCGTCTCCCTTTGGTTCTGCCAGTGTCAGGAAGCTTATCTGCAAGCCTGCTGCTCCTGACAACCAACACAAGCATGCAACTCTTATCTGCTCACAAAGCTACAAATGCACATTGACATCAGAGAGCAGTGCTGTACCATGACGCATGACTCATCTTATTAGTCAACAATTTCACTTCAAAATGAATTTCTAACTGCGATGGACTGAATTTAATTTATATTCTTAATTCTATGGCTTTAATGTAGGGCATTTACTAAGAAATAAGTAAAGCTGAACAAAAGCACACAATTACATAATTCACTGGACTTAATTTAAGCCACAGGACTCTGGCATTAGATGTCTCAGTATGTTGTTTCTCAACAAGTAGGCAATGAATATATGATACCCTAATCACTTTGTTTTGAGTAACAATTTATTCTTCTTTCTAAGGTACATAGATCTGGAAACAAATATTTTGAAATTAATAAAGTGGTGGCATAAATGAACCATTCTAAAGCATTAAAATGCCATGCCTGTTATGAAACCAGGCACAGAAACTGTGAGCTATAACTGAAGGCTTATAATTAGGTTGTAAACAGAAATCATAAGGGAAGGAACAAAACTCTGGATTATTCTGTTTTGGGCATGACTGCTAGTTCTTCCAAATTTAGGTGACATTTATTTGTGTACGTGAAGGCCTATGGGAAGGGTGAAGGGAATTATTTTAATATTTTTGAGGGATGAGACCATAGCTAGCAAGGGGAGCATTGCTTGTTCATCCCCAACTGCTCCTGGGAATGGAATGGCATGCGGATCTCCTGATCTACTGAAGTCTGTCTGTTGAAGGTATTCACAAAGTGCTTTAAGTAGGGACAACTAGGATTTTGAACTAGTGAAGAATCAGGATTACATAATGATTAGGACAATCGAGTGAGCTGTTTTGCCAGGATGGTCTCAAGCTCCTCACATGTTATGGGAGCTGCACTCATCCAGGCAAGTGCAAAGGACTTCATTCCACTCCTGAATTGTGCTTCATAGTTGGTAGCAGGAGGCGAGTCTCATAGCATGGAATACCAAAAGCTCCCACTGACATTGAGATTTTGAGACATTTTTGGCTTTCCTAATTTTGATGACCTACCTTTGCTCAACATCTCCAAGTAAACGTATATTACATCTGTATTTTATTTATTTGCTTGCTCATATTTTGCTTAATATCTTAACCTGCCATTCTTGGGAAGGAAGAGAAAATTCCTTTTGAATATGAATTATTAGGTAATGAAATTTAAAATTAAGTTTTCTGTTTGTAATCCTGACTGGACATGCATTAAAACTTACAAATGAAATACCATAATTAGCCAAGACTTACCCAGTCTAAAATGTATAAACATATCTAATGAGCAGAACAGATATAATAATGATTTCCAGCAACATACTCAAGACTGGAGATATTTCACTGCCAGATTAAATAAATAATTCCGATGTCCTACAAAGTTGCAACCTCAAATACTCAAGGCATATTAAAAAAAATTAAGTTAATTAGATATCATAGATCCACATAAATAACACAGAATAGGAGACAACGTAAAATATAACATTGGTCCTGGCAGCAGTTCTTCAACTAATCCTATTCCCCATCCTTGCACCTATTATTTTGAATAAAATAAGATTTCTTTATTAGTCACATGTACATCGAAACACACAGTGAAATCCATCTTTGCGTAGAATGTTCTGGGGGCAGCCCGCAAGTGTTGCCACGCTTCCAGCGCCAACATAGCATGCCCACAACTTCCTAACCTGTACATCTTTGGAATGTGGGAGGAAACCAGAGCACCTGGAGGAAACCACGCAGTCATAGGGAGAACGTACAAACTCCTTACAGACAACTGCAGGAATTGAACACTGGTGTTGGTGTTGTAATAGCGTTATGTTAACCGCTACACTACAGCGTGAATAATTTCATTTCAAGCATGAATGCAATAATTGCTGTGACTTAATAGCCACTTGTGATAAAGAATAATATAATAATCCTGTGCTAACTGCCTTTGTACCTTCTTTTCTGTTTTTTAGTTGATGATAGTCAACAAATTCGTTGTTTTAGAAGCTAAGTTGCAATAAAAGGACCCAAGCATACTTCAAACTTTAATGAAACAAGGAAACAGCAGCCAGTTCAGTTGTGGGAAGGAGTTTCTTCCTTCAGATATTTTAAAATGCCTTCACTTTAACAGTAGATCTATTTTGAACTGCAGGTAGCTGGTCTTCTCCAGATGTGAAGAATAAGATGGCCAAAAGCAGGTAAGTAGACCGAATCCATAGACAGAACTATTTGCAGGACAGGAATAGAATAAGCTTTCCTTCTTGAGGCAAAAGCTTGGACCAATTCATATCTCCATGAACTTATTCTTCTTTGCTGACTATCAACTGTTCTCCATGCTGCATTCAGGATACCCAGCCCCACAATTAGGCCCTTCTCTCTGAAATGTTTACTTCTGACCAGTTCAAGTGAACATGGCCACCTTGTGGTCACTAACTTTCCCCATCCCATCTGGATCCTGAATCTTCACATTGAGCCATGCACCTTAATTTGGTTTCAATAAATGTGTTCCTTTATGTTTTTCATTTACACAAATCCCCAAGGAACACCACTATAAAGAACTTGCCAATTCAAGAAACAAGAGTTTGCTTTTTATCCCTTATTCACCTCTAACTATAATTTTACTTTACAGATGATGTCACTCATCTTATTTTCTGTAATTAAATGACAGTGCATATGCATTGAATATATATCATATCAATCCCACATATGAACATCTCTTGGCCTATTCTGTCATTTGATTGGATATTTTCTTGAACTAATTCATCTCAATAGGACTCACTTTCAATGCACTGATATTAGTTAATCCACAGACCGACTTCATCCTTTTTTTTCTTTTTTTAATTGGGTCTTGGTAACCATTTTTCAAGCATTCCCCGACATCCTGCTTCCAGAACCAATCCTGTTTACTGGACAAGAAACATACTGCTTAAGAAATCTATCAAGGATGCATTCTTGAATTCTCATTTGATTTATATTTGACGCAAACTAGGAGGTCTTTATGATGTCCATCACAATGGCAAAAATGTCAAAATTGCCTACAATCCTTATCCTTGACTTCTTTAACATAATTTGATTGACCATGCTGCAAGCCAATAAACTGACAGATCCCATGCTACTCTTTGATTCAGGTCAGGCATATTGCATTTGGGTAATATCAATAAAAAATGTATCACGTTACACAGACAGAGAAAAATAAAAAATCTATATTGTTACATAGAAAGGGAAAAGTTGTAAAAAGATACACACCCACGTGAGAAAATACTGACCATCTATTTTTAAATGCACATAAGTCTAGTTTCATTTGGTTTATTTGAAAGAAAGACATAATGATTAAGTTAAATGTGAGTAAAATATTACTTAAATCACTTCAGCTTAAATGCAAACACAATCTATAAACTAAAACTGAATCAGTGCAAACACTGAATAATAAAAAAACAAAGCCTAAAGGCTATAACCTTTTTAGGAAGCCAGGCCAATATATGGGAAGTATAGGAAAGTGTAGCTGGTTATACATGAATTCGGTGAGTGTTATAGAGAAACAGTTGAAACCAACATCCATTTTTTTTTATTGCAATTAAAAATATTGGGCTATATTAGCAGAATAAAATACAAATCAAAATTTTATGCTGTAATGGTCATCACATTACTCGTGAGAGGATGGAGCAAAAGAGAACAATGGGATAGCAACAGAAGTTAGGAAATTATGGGGAAGAAAACATTTTCTAATACCACAAGTTCCACTGATGACGTTGGTTCAAGCAGATTGCATACAATCTGAAGCTTTCAATAGCAAAATGAATTTATTTAGAAGTTGGCTACAGTGCAGAAATAAGCAGAATTATCTCATGCCAAAAATAAGCATATGGCATGTTATTAGGAATTATCATACAAGTAAATCATATCAAAGATTTCAAGAGATAAGGCATATGTTCCTGAACAAAAAAAGGACTGAGGGACCAAGTGGAAAATTTGTGTAATCAACTAAACAGATTGTTAGACTTGAGGTAAATGAATACCTCTGCTCCTAATAGAAATAAGAATGCCAATAAAATCAACTAATCTGCTGGTATACTATAATTAAAACTTAAGATTCCATTCTGTAATTTGTAAAATAAAGTTGAGAAAAGCATATCATGAATTAAAATAAAGCCAATATTACAATCAATGGGCAAATATTTTCAACAATCCTCAAAATGAAAAAACAGAACAATGTTTTCAAAAACCTTTGAAATTCTTCAGTAAAGTACTTTGCTTCACTGACAAATTTCTTAGTACATCTACCAAAGTCCTTTACTATAATTGTTTGACAAAAGAATGGATCTTGCTTCTTGTTACACAAGAAGCCACAATTTTTATAACATTCTATTGAGGACTTAGATCCTGGAAAAGGCTGTAGTCTTTCTGAAGATGCCTATAAATTACAATATGATACTTTTGGCACAAACAAATTAAGCCTAATAACTATTAATAACTACCTTTGTTTGATCTTTGCTCTAGGACTGATTTATGTAATTTATTTGGAATCTGGAGTATTATTCCTCAACCTACAAAAACAGCTGCAGAATCAATATGGAACATCAATGACTTCTGTGCTGCCGGATCTTTTTCCCCTCAATTCAGCACTAACTCGGATAAGATTCTGCATCGTACATTCAACACATAACAAACAATCTGCATCATTTAACTCAGTGTGAAGACATTATTCTGAGCAAGTTCATTTACCTAGCTGGATTGGAAGGTTAACCAGCTAACCGAGGGAAAAGGCATAAAAATGGATGAAGGAACAGCTTTGATAAAAAAATTTAAATGAGCATTTTTCTTTCTTTTGATATTCATTAGTTTATTATAAATAAAAAAGGTTGTCTTGAATTTATAAGCATTTATCTGTAGAAAATGGTTGTACATCTGTCACCAAAGTGGTCCACAAAGAAAAGAATAATTTTGACTTACCCATGTTACTGAGGGAGTAGCTTGGGGAGGGAGCGAAGACTTGGGCTGCAAAATCTTCAAATGGCATGATCTCTTTGTGTTGCTGAACTATTGCTTCAACATACTGAGCTCTTTCTTCATAACTGTGTGATTGGTTAAAGAAATATCCAAAAACAAGTGGAAGTGAACATAACAAAAATCTCATGCGATGCATAAAACGCCAGTTCTAACACCTGTATTTTTCTAACTGCCAAGCAGCAGAATATTTATACAATTGCAAGAGTTTCTGTTAAAGACTCTGTTCTCATCAATATTTCACAACTTCTTTATAATTCTAGATGTAACAAGAAATTAAAAAAATAATTAATTGCATTCTGAAAACTTTTCATCATGAATTTTGTGTTAACAATATATAGTCATCAATTGTAGTTACTGGCAGTGTCTCATCCAGTATAATGTGTTTTTGTATATTTAAATAGAAATAAATAATTCATTCAGTTGAAGGAACAAACTCAGTAATAATGACAGATGGTGGAACAAAATTTACAAATTTTAAATTGCAATCTATTTGCCATTGTACCCTTTCACAGAACTTAACCTATTTAAAAACATTCACCAGAATGCATAGGGAAATAGAACAAGCAAATTAAGGCAGAGAGCACAAAGCTCTGATATTGTTATTCTTTTATTATACGTGATTATTGTGTAAGCAGTGCAGACCCAGGTGCAGAAATGTTCAGTAAGTCCTAGCCATGCAATTTGAACAGAACTCTCACTGCAACATGCTATAAAACTTTGGATCAATCAAAACCATTTAAAATTAATTTAACATAAACACGTTGGAATACATCACTTTACTGCTGAACAGTTTTCAATTTCAGTGTGTCATAGTTAATAATCAGCACGTGCCAGACCTGCCACAAAATATTATTTAAGACTGGGAGCTTCAAGAACAAACCAAAAAACCCACACAAGAAATACACTCTGTCAAAAATCTGATTACATTATCTGCAATAAAACACCACTAAATTGCTTCCCTATGACCAGGGTAAAACTTGCAACTGCCGCAGTAATCAAAAACCAGTCAGCAATAACTTAAAAGCGTGACAGAGTTCAACAACCTTCCAGCTGCCCTAATAGGACCCCTGCTTGTAGCTGCTTTTCATGACACACTGTGGAGAGCTTTAATTTTCTTCTTTGTGTAAAGTTTCACACTCTACAAAAGAGGTTGAAAACACAGTTATAAATCGCATACAAAACGCAGGCCCTTGTAAAATTTGATGTTATCTTTAACACTTCTTAGAAAGTCAAGTTGATGTACCAATTTGGGAGTCAAAATACAAATACATAGAAGTACAGCATAAGAATGACCTGAAATGGAAAAAAATACAGTCAACTGTTACTTTTGGAAGTTTTAGTATAGCTTTCTGGCAAAATTAGATAAAGTACCCTTTAAATACATTAAAGTTTGCTCCAGGGGTTGGGCTGGGAAGGGTGGGTGCTGCTTATAAAATCTAAAGTTACGTGTTTTCTGGAATAATGGAAGATAACAAGAAAGAGTTAAACATAACAGAGTAAAAAAATAAGTTTACAAATTATTTAATCATATAGTGATGCTCTTTAAATGTAAAATTATTTTGTGTGCTCACTATTTAGTCTGGAGTTGAAATATGGACCTTATGAGCTTATTTATTGCTGGCCTTTCTATACAGACTCAAATTCTGATGACCCTAGTTAATGAATAGCCTGCTTAATTTGGTAAGACCAGAGGCACACATTTCTGTCAATTCTTTAGGGACCAACTGATGCCATTCACAAGTCATTAGATGTCGTCTTTTTCTGAAATGCATGCAGGCTGTTGCTGGGTCTTTCCACTCCATATTGCCACAGCAAGCCACTGGCCTCGTCAACAGCAGGCTGTTGGGCTGGTGTGTCCTTCTGGCGAACAGGCGCTTTGACACTAAGCTGGCACGTGCTGGCGCAGCAGGAGCAGGCTTGGGCGTGACAAATTGTTGAAAGAGCTGAGCTAAAGTTGAGGCCGTGAGCCACCTGAGCCTCAGGCCCTCTATGGGCCTGTCATCAGTTGCCAATTCATTGCTTGGCCAATAGTCTGTAGTCAGCTTCTGGGCTCAGTTTAAACAAGGCAGAAACAATATATAGCTCTTTCAGGCGATGGCTAATAACACCCTGCTGTTTAATGAAAGGCCCTGCATAACTAACACATAAGAATACAATGCAGCACACAACAGCTAACAAAACAGAGACATTCACTAAATAATGTATGCAAAGACAGTAAGACCAGGGACTCCAAATTAACGTAGACCCAAATGATCTAGTACAATAGCCAGTTCACTCATGAAGGGAGGCAGGCAGGCAGTAATGTGGACCGTGACAACATGCATCAAATCTGGAAGGAAGAAGCAGGAACAATGATAGCATACTGCATATATTAGGATTTTGCCCCAATGTATATTTTAACCCTTAACATGGCCACTGCACTGTCTTTAATATAGCATTTTGTTGTTTGTTCAAAATACCTTGGTACAAAACAGCAGCATAGTAAGTTTAACGTCCATGTTTGCAGATCTTACGTTATGAGGCTGCAAATTAAAAAAACTAAATAAGCTGAATCTAAATAAAGATTGGTTGTTTAAGACCAAAACTGCAGCTTCATTTATTAATAACATTGTCAGAAGTTGTGACATTTCCAATGTACATATTAAAACGATAACAAAAGGCCTTGATATTTATTAGTCTTTTTAAATTCTACACATAATTGCATCATGGTGTTTGTGGTTCAGCTTAGTTTCTCCAGTATTGATTATCTACATTAAACACAAATAGCTTTTTAAAAAGAGGAGACAGATTATCACAATCAAAGAGGAAGCATAATTAACCAGTTTATGTTCACAATCATATATAGTGACTATATTTCAAGATGCTGCAGACATTTAGACTTTAAATGTTTAGAATATTAATGATATTTGATATGTTAACTATCTTTCTTTATGATACGTAAATGAATTATAAATAAACAATAATTATCAAATAATGGATGAAAAAATTCCTTTACAATTCAATTAATTCCTTATGTTGCAGCTCATAGGATAACAAGAATGGAAAAAGCACATCAAGTCCTTGTTGTCATAGTAACTGATGTCACTAAGAATGAGTCACTTTGAGAGCAAGTACATTAGCAAAGACCATAAACACACAGCCATGCAAAAAAAGGCCACCATAAGAAATACATCAAAAATATTACCTCAGCAAAGTGAAAAAGTACAATTGTGGAAGGCATTAGGAACAGAATTTCTCTCCAGTCTCATTAAAAATTGAGTTGTCTCAAAAATGAGGCTGCACAATAAAATAAATTAGGAAAGGACAAAAGGTAAATAAAGCCATATGGTCCTCCATTATCATAAATGCAGATAATTTCTACATGGTTGCTACTGAGATTGCTTGCCTAAATATTGACTAAAGTAAGGGCAGACATGATTTCCGTAGATAGGATACACCTACGCAGCAAAATTGTTTGCTTTAAGCTGAACAGTCTGCAACATTACTAACTAAATAACAGTGAATAAATGTAACTGAAACAATGCACACTGAAATGCAGTTTTTAAATAGTGTATTTGCCCAGTTGTTCCACAGAAAGCTACACCAAAAATATTCTCAACTTATTGACCTTTGTTTCTCAAGTAAATCAGAAAAGTAACTCTAAATGAGAACCCGACACTTTGCTATTCTACCTTCAATGATTCCAAATTATATATCAGATGCTTTAAAACAGAGAGCACCAGGTTCAATTCCTGTTCTGTGTTATATTGTCACAGCTGAGGTGGCCAAAGGGTTGCTATATATCGGATAGGAAGGAAAAAAACCTAATCAGGACTCATATTTGCTGTGAAGTGACAAAGGACTCCTGCCTATTCTCTGCATGAGATGTTAGGTTTCAATCCATTAAGACACGAGATACTGATACAGAAATTGGCAAAGGCTGGATAATATCAAAATCGCTTGGTTGAAAACCAAGACTTATTATCGTGAGCAAACTGCAACTAGTCAATTTCCATAGAAGTCATTCTCATACAGGACAGTTGACTCACTGTGGACTTTATTACTTTATGAAATGCGTAGCTGAATTATACTTTTTCCTATGTTTTATATGCTTTTTATCATGTCTTTAAACATAAAATGTAATTGTTTTGTTCTAGCAAAAACATTGAACTGTGCTGAAGGCTTGTCAATCAAAGAACATTTGATACTGTAGTTAATACTCCATTTAATCTGGCAATTGATTACTGCAGTAAAAACAGAAAATTCTGGACAATTTTCCAGCATCTGTGATCTTTTTTAAATTTCATGCATTTGCTGAAAACAGGATTACAGTAAATTCCAGGGCAATGTATCATTGTTATGGGAAATATAACTTCTAGATCAGAGGAACAAAGTCTGTTTATAGCATCCACTGTTAAATTATCAAAGAGCGAAAAGAGAGAATGAATACATACACAAAAAAAATCTAAACCTTTAATACCCTGCAAAGAATGGCTGCTCGGGAGAGGTACTTGAGGACACCTAGGTCATGCAGCAGCTGAGGCCTTCAGTGGAAGAGATTTGGAGGAAAAGGAGAAAAATAAACAAAAATAGTGCCTACTTATCACTTCCCAACTTTCTAAAATTAGTATTTTTATTTTCCTTTTAGCAGTCTGGAAATATGGTATTACCTTGAGTACTCAAAAATGTGCCTCAAAATGTTTTAATTAGTTTTGAAATGTAGTCATTGTTAGACCATAGGAAACAGCAACCAGTTAAAGCCCAGCCAGCTCTTATGAATAATAATGTGATAGTGATCAGTCAATCTGTTGATTCTGGAATAAAAATTGACCAGGATGCCAAGGATCCCATCCTTGATCTTCTTCAAATCGTCCTGTAAGGAAATTAATAGGTGGACAGAGAAAAAAAAATTCAAGCATGTGTTCAAAATTTCTTTGAAGCATAACATCTCCATTGACTCCTGGGAATCTCTGCCCTGTGACAACTCAGAGTAGGAGGAGGAGCACTTGGGAGGGTGTGGAGAACCTCAAGGCCATGCATCAGGACCTCACAGAAGTCATACATGGGCGGCAGGAGAAGTGCACCACCTTACAAACTCACCACCTGCCCATGCTGTCAGCCACCTCCAGCCCTATCTGTGAAAGAGCCTGCTTTGGCCACATCAGTTGCCTCAACACCCCCCGCCCCTGAAAAATTACAGTGAAAGTAAATCATCCTCAAACCCAAGGAACTGCCTCATAGAATTAGGAGACTCACCAAGAAGCTCCTACAAATAACATAATAATGATCAGACGATCTGTTGATTCAGGAATAAACATCGACCAGGATGCCAACGATCCCACCATAATCATCTTCAGAACTGTGCCCACATAAGCAGCCAGCTGCTACGTTCCCAACCCCACCCCCAACCCTCCTTTAGGATATAAACGGTTCACCTACCAGCCAGATGTTATGTTAGTGATAACCAGAAGTCCCTGGAACCCAGCATTGTATCATGCACAAAATGATAAATACCCTTAGGGATGTAGACTAGACCTACCTCAGTACAGAAGTTCTTTAGAAGTGCACTGGATGTCAACCAGAAATTTGAAACTCATAAATCAAACACCAATAATGCTGAGATTAAAGATAATTCAGAAAACCATAGCAATATATGATTTTCACATTTTGCTCTAATTTCACATTATGTAATTCAGCTTGAGACAGCTGCTGAATCTAATTCAGGCAAATTTGACATAACTATGACATAAAACTATATACTTCCTACTCAAAAGCTTTAACTGGGAAGGGTCATGGTATTTTCCTTGCCATTAGCTAGCATTTTTACAACCAGTTGAGTCCTGGCTTCTAACTGGGGCATGGCAAATATTCTGCAGTGATGCCCCTCGATAGGGACTGTTAACCAGTGCTATTTGTTTGCATCTTTGATTAGATGGTTGCATAGCAATGTGCTAAATGCCAGTTTTCTTGTTCAATGAGTTCCAAATGGAGAATGAGAGGGTAAAACAGAATCATCTATAAAATAGCCTTCATTTTGTGCTTTTATCAAATTTAGAAGAGGTGAATCAATAAGGTCTGTGATGTTACTGAATAATGAATTGCCAACTAATTTTCAAAAAGGCACTGACATCCTATTTATATCATCATCTACTGTTTCAAAATGCTTTGATATATCAAGGTAGTTTAGACTATTTGTGGACGGAAATGATTTGCTCAATTCTGCTTTACCCTTTTCTTCTTTTTCCACAGGTAGCTTTAACAGCAAAATATAATTGAATTTGTGACAAAGCCTTATTCAAACATTTAGTTTCATATCATTTGGTGCATTGATATTTGAACCTTAACCATTAAGCTTTCAATATCCTCTCAAAACAGTTTTAAGCTACTGGAGCTACATCAAAATCCTCAAAAGGTTACAGGCAGGTCTTATAACTTTCATAAATTTAGAGTCAGATGTTGTAATCTGGCAGGGAGAATAGGAGCTGTGATGATGCAAGAGAGAGCACTCATATCAATTAGACCCATTTGCAAACAAGTTCTTCAGAAATACATTTGTTTCCTTATGTACCACATCTGCATAAATAAACCCATATACACCTATTCAGAGTAGGTAAGGAAGAAACTCTTAACTGTCCATTTATTTCTGATATGAATTTTTAATAGTGAGAACAAACAAATGCACTAACCTTAATAAAGGACTTATTCATTTTGCTTCTTCAATGTTATCGAAAGATCTTCTTAAATGCATGCTTCAGATGGGACTTTCATTCAGAAATGCCCTCAAATTTGAAGATAGTACAGTTCTTCCATAATTTAGTTTTTTATGATATCAACTTTTCCAGCATTATATAATTTTGGTAAGAAAGAAAATATTTTCTTCATTTAAATGCATAACAGTATGATCCTTTGCTACATATAAATATTAAACAATTCCATAATTGAAGTGGAAATATTTGTTTGTTAAATATTTAGCCTAGTAATCCACTAAACTGTCCTTTGAATATTGAACCAAAATTGCTTTATAGATGCAGAGAACTTCCTTTGGAACAAGTTAAAAACATACTTGGTTAACTCAGTTTGTTTTACACAATTAACTTTACAGCTTCTAACAGCTGTAATTTTATTAATATACAGAAATGGAGAAGGCAGCAGCATTAACTAAGCTGCAACAAACTCTATTAAAGACTGAACTATTGGCACAGGTATATCCCAGGAACCATAGCTCATTAACTCGTGGAGTTTCTACAGCTGCCAGTTAGAACGCCAGTAAAGTTCAGAAGTGTAGAACCTTGGGATTCTGCTCAAGTAATACAGGCTCTCAGGTTCAACTTGAGTGAACTCAGATTGGAAATTCTTTGGGAGTTACTTTCTGCTTCTTCCACTTCTAGGCTTTCCTGGAGTAAGTCATGGGGGATGTAAAGTATGTCTACTCATATCTGGAGAGATGTGTTGTATTAAATTGCTTAAACAAATCAATCAACATTACCTTCTGCTGTTTGCACAATACAATAATAGATATCACAGATGTCCAACGCTGTTTTTGGTGGCCATTAGACAAGTTATATTAACTTGCAATTACTTGATTATTTAGCCTTCAAAAGAACTATCAAGTACTTTGGGGAGAAATACTGTACATCATCCTGCACCTCTGCTAGGTGGGCAGCTCAGAAGATGGTGAAACAACCTTCTGGAAAATGGCCTGGATTTTCAATTTGTAAAAACAAATAACAAAGCTGTCAGTTTTCACTGACATTATACCATCAGATTGACTGTAACTTCTGGATGATTAGCATGTGTAGTCAAAGACAGTAGTCAGAAGATACTGTCAGTGATTCCCTGCTCCTTCACAGATTACATTGTTTGCTAGCCTTCTCCATAGTAATCCTGAGAACTTCCATGTATTTAACAATGATTCTCCCTTAAAATACACAGAATATGTTGTGTTTGTTCATTGTTATGCTATAGAAATAGAATTCTAATGACGTACCTAACCATGATTTCTACACAGCCTCTTTGGAGCTAAAAGAAATGTGTGTGTGTGTATATATATATATAGATCTGTAGAGAGAGCGAGAGAGAGAGAGAGACACACACACACACACACACACACACACACAGGGTTATAATTTTCTCAGACAAGTACTGAAGTTTAAAAATGTTAATGATATTTTAGCCACTACACTTATATTAACCTATAGGTCCAATCTACATTTTGCATTTGGTTAAAAACATTTTTTAGTTCCCAATTTGTCATGTCTGTGAACTCTGACATTTCATCAAAATGATTGGCAGCTCGGATAGTTTGATGACATGGTTGGTAGACACCAGAGATCCCCTAGAATTTATATTTGACATCAAATAATGTTGGAAAAGGGGAAATCCACACAACAGACATTGTTGGATCTTTGTGGGCAGCTTTCTTTGAGATTAGATTGAGCACACTGACCTCATTGTTGACTAAAATCCAAGCTATAACTTTCAGATCTTGGCCCATAAAACTGCTGTGGCCAGGAGCATCTTCTTGTGACAGAAGGGGCATACAGTTCTACTACAGGCCCTTCTTTTCAGCACTAAGCATGCAATGTTATGAAAATTCAAGTTGCCAGGTGGCAGAGATTTGTACTTGATAATGATTATTTAGGGACCTACTTTTTCAAAGACTGATAGCAGTTTATTGTCCAGCCTTGATTGAGAGTTGTCAGTTTCATGCTTTTCATTGCTGTCTTTATGTTTGTGAATTTAAAGATCAGCGTTATATTCAGCTAATCGTATGTTCTAATATATTTAAAAAACAAGTGTAATATTGATAGAAAATTAAATGCGAGGGCAAACAGATGAATTGAGGATGATGATAAAGAAGAAATGGGAGGACATGGAGAAAGGGGCAAGTGAGCTAAATAATGCTTTGTATTCTAGGTGAGGTATGTGGACTGCAACCACGAAAACAGTGGAAGTCAGTTTGGGAAGTGGCATATGACCTGGGGCGGCGTGGGCATGGGTTTCACTCCAAATATCAAAAGGTCAGTCGACTGCAGAGGAATGGGGCAGTAGAGGTTGGATGTTAGTTCCAATTGGACCCCAAAGAAGACAGCTGATGCAAAGGCACAATGAAATGATTGGCGCATTGAGAGGCCCGTGTTCAGTATCAAGGTATATGGAAAGTTGGTGCAGGAATTTACATAAAGCTTGATGCTCTCCCTGTTCCACATTCACTCACTGGCAGATCCAAACGAAATAAAGGGTCTTATCGCCGATATCATCACTTCCACTGCAGCACAGGAACACCCAACATCTCCATGCTGCAGTAGAAGCTCAGACTGATGCCATGCTGGCTGCACCTCACACCATCTTGAAGGTGGATTACAGCAATGCAAAAGGAGCTTGTAGGGTGTCATAACATTCCAAAAAACTGCCCTGTGATAGAGCATCAGGATTGTTGAGGCATCACACAACAGCAATGATCCCATGACATACCGACCAATTGTTTTCTCTCAGTAACTGCAAAATGGTGAAAATTCAGAGGCCATGTCCAATTTCATCCCCATTTAATTTGAAACTGCTGCAAGGTTTGAGAGTTATATATGTTCACATTGTATAATTATTTCTAATTCCATCAACCTAACCATGAAAAATACTTTGACTCCTAATGCTTCTATATACTTACCTTGGAATACTGTGTACTATTAGGCAAAAAAAACCTGCTGATCCAAGTTTGATCATAATCAGAACTTGGCACAATATACCATCTCCACATCCATGACCTCTTGCCTGGTTTATATACTAGATTGCTCTTCTCTATTATTGTTAAAGCTATGAATGCTACAATATGATGTTCTTTATAACCAACCAGCACCTTTCAAATAAAGCTGACATCCAAAAATCAAGAGAGAGTGTTTGATTCTGACTTGTGTTGTTTTCTCCTAACAAACTCAATAACACATCTGGATCTCCTAATCCAGAGTATAATAATAACAAATATAATAGATACTACATTCTTAGGGAGTCACTCAGAGTAACGTATGACTTACTTCCACTCCAGTTCTATAGGCTCTGAATGGCTAATAAGGCCACTGTGTGACCCACAGATTCTGCCAGAGGTGGAGCAGGTGCTTAGCCAGGTGGGAGGGTTGGTCTTTTGAGAGGTGATGTCTCCTTCCACTGGGTTTTTTTTTACTCCTGAAGGGATTTCCTGAATGTTTCTTCTCCATTTTGAACAGTCATCAGCCAAAAATTCATATGTTACTGGGAATGATACATTTTTCCCAAGGTGGTTTTGAGATTATCCTTGAATACTTTCCTCTGCTGATAAGACAGTGGGATGCAGTAGGGATAGGTCAGTCGAGGACTTTGTTATGCAGATGTCTGATGCAAGCTCCATTCTTCTATATACTTCCACAAATGAGTTGACAATGATATGGAGCTTGGCCTCTGAACATGTGGCTACACAAGCGTCATTTGCATTCTTCAGCTCAATGACTGAGATTGGAGTGACCCTTGTTTCTGAAGTGGAGGGAATGTAGGTTTGAACAGTTTCGTATTGTCCCGTCAACCAGCTCCACGGCAAGGTGCAGTATATCTGGCCTTGAAAGAGCTCTGATGAGAATGTCTTTTGCAGGAGTCTGGTATCAGTCATACAAATGATGTGTCATCCACATTGGAGCTGGTTTGGAGTACTTAAAGTCTTGATGCTGGCTTGAGAGAGGATTCTGACATTGGTTCACTTATCTTGCCAGTGGATTTGGAGGATTTTTGCTTTGGGATGCCTGCTGCACAACTCTAAAGGTTACCAAAGGGTTGGAATCAATGGTGCTGGTATACCATGAACTTTTAACCACTTTTGAGATTGTGATCTTCAAGCACTTATTTCCTCAGATGACCAAAGACTGTGCTTGTGAACTGAAGGTGATGATGAATTTTATCACTGATGAGCAGCGGCTTCTGAGATATGGAGTGATCCATGATTTCCAAGAATTTTCCTCAGAAATTCATCTCAATCCTACATCAGTTACACAATGGCATGCAAGCCATGATTTTCGCCAATCGATTAAAAAAAGAACCATGAAGACTGGCGTCAGGCAAAACTTTCAGTAACACTGAATCTCACCTCCAACAAATTTCTCACTGCAGCAGAGCTCACCAACAGGCAGGATGGGAAACTGTTTGGAGAGCATCATCTCTGCTTCAGAACCAAAGCCCCTCCAACCTCAGTCACTGAACTGCAGGACAAAGACAACATTTGCCTCCCTGCACGTTCTGAGTCAGAGTTGCAATTTATCATCAAATTGTTCACTGAAGAATACAGCAGAATGGGCCTTGTGCTCAACATCCACAAAGCAAAGATACTCTACCAATCCACCCACACTACACATCGCAGTTCATTGCAATTGAAGTCCTACTATGGGACCTGGAAAATAGTTACCAGATCCTGGAAGCCACCTCTCAGTGAAGGCATACATCACTGATGAAATTCAGCAATGCCTTTCCTTTTTATGAAAGTATAGAAAATGACCAATTATACATAAAAGGGCAGTGGAGTACAAAGCTTACATTTTTAGATTGGCACTTAAATAATGAAGTCCCTGAAGTTAACTTCAAAAATGTTCCACTAAGATCACTGCATTACTGACCATAGTGCTCAGTAGAATTGTATAATGAATGCCTGATAATAATGCTCCTGTTAAAATGTATTACTGTAGCCGATTGCAGCGCTACCGGAAAACGACGTGGAGGCAGAGAGAGCTGATCTCCAGAAACTTTACTTCAATCACACCAAAATGCGCCAAAAAACTCTACCCACAAGCCCCCACCATTGTGTGGGCCCCGACCACGTCAGAACATTTCCAGAAGGCCTACCCCCGGCAGATAGTTCAAGACACACACACCCGATGGCGGTTTGAGTTCCACGTGCGCAGGCCGCCACACCCCCCCCCCCCCACAGAAACGTCCATCGGGGAAGTGGAGCCCCCAATCCGTGTGGCTTGCTGAGGTGGCTGGCCACGCCGGGAGGGTGTGGGTACCTTCACTGGCTGCTCAATGTCCAGGTGCGCCGGTTTGAGGTGGTCCACTGTAAAAGCCTCTTCCCAGCCACCCATCTCCACGACACACGTAGATCCGTTGTGCCGGATCACTTTGAAGGGTCCTTCGTACGGTCGCTGACTTGCACAGGCCCCTGCAAATAAAAACATACTCACAGTCCCGGAGGTCTTTAGGGGTGAAGACCAGCATGGGACCATGCCTGGAGGTCGGGTCCGGTGCCAGGGTCTCTACCTTGTCCCGCAGCCTCATCAGCACCTCTGCCGGAGTTTCTTCCGGACCGCGGGACCCCAGTACGAACTCGCCCGGGACCGTCAGGGGAGTGCCGTAGACCAACTCCGCCGAGGAGGTGCCCAGGTCTTCCTTGGGGGCTGTGCACATGCCCAGTAAAACCCAGGGAAGTTCGTCTGCCCAGTTGGGGCCTTTGAGGCGCGCCATCAAGGCTGACTTGAGATGCCGGTGGAACCGCTCGACCAAACCGTTGGACTGGGGATGGTACGCTGTGGTGTGATGCAGCTGAGTGCTCAGGAGCTGCGCCAGTGCTGTCCACAAACCAGATGTGAATTGCGCTCCCCTGTCGGAGGTGATGTCCGTAGGGATGCCGAACCTGGCGACCCAGTTTGCAATGAGCGTCCTGGCGCAGGACTCAGTGGACGTGTCTGCCAGCAGTACGGCTTCCAACCATCTGGTGAACCTGTCCACCATGGTAAAGATATACCTTGCGCCCCAGGATACTGGCAGGGGGCCTACGATGTCCACGTGGACGTGTTGGAACCTCCTGTGCGTAGGCTGGAACTGCTGGAGGGGAGCCTTCACGTGCTGCTGGACGTTGGCGGTCTGGCAGTGTACGCAGGTCCTGGCCCAGTGTCTGACCTGCTTGCGCAAACCGTGCCAGACAAATCTGTCCACTACAAGCTTGATGGACGCCCAGATGGACGGATGGGCCAGGTTGGGCAGCGCGCAGAACACCCGGTGCCTCCATGCTGCTGGTAGACACATTACACAGGAGTTGAATCACCGCCGGGCCGATGGGGACGTCCTCCAACTGGACTCCCGAAATGGCGGTGCGGTAAGCCGGGATCTCGGTGTCCAACTGTTGTGCTTCCGCCAGTGTTGTGTAGTCGATGCCTGAGGACGATATGCCCGCTGAGTGGAGACAGGGGTGAGACAGTGTGTCGGCGATGATGTTGTTCTTCCCTGCGATGTGGCGGATGTCCGCGGTGAACTCTGAAATAAAGGACAGGTGCCTCTGCTGCCGAGCTGACCATGGATCCGATATCTTAGCCAGTGCGAAGGTGAGGGGTTTGTGGTCCGTACAGACAGCGAACTCCCTTCCCTCGAGGAACTACTGGACAGCCAGGTAGAGCGCTAGCAACTCTCTGTCGAAAGTGCTGTACTTCAACTCTGGTGGCCATAGGTGCCGGCTGAAGAAAGTGAGTGGTCACCACTGGCCCTTGACGAGCTGCTCCAGGACTCAGCTGACAGCCATGCCAGAAGCATCAACGGAGAGTGCCGTGGGTACATTGACTCTCGGGTGTACTAGGAGGGTCGCCTTTGCCAGCACCTCCTCGGCTTGCTCGAACGCCTCCGTGGACTTTGTATCCCATACCACCTCTTTGGCCTTGCTGGCCATCAGGCTGAACAAGGGTTTCATGATGCGTGCTGCCACTGGCACAAACCGATGATAAAAGTTGACCATCCCTACGAACTCCTACAGGCCCTTGAGCGTGCGGGGCTTGGGGAACTGGCGGATGGCCTGGACCTTGTCCGGTAGTGGGACGGCGCCATGCCGGTTAACCCTACGGCCCAAGAAGTCGATCTCCGTCAGCCCGAACTGGCATTTCGCCGGGTTGATTGCCAGTCCGTGGTCGCTTAGGCATTGGCAGAGCTGGCACAAATGTGCCACGTGTTCTTGGCGTGAACTGCTGGCCACCAGGATGTCGTCCAAGTAAATGAAAACGAAATCCAGGCCGCGTCCCACAGAGTCCATGAGCCTTTGGAAAGTTTGGGCTGCATTCTTGAGACCGAAAGGCATCCTCAGGAATTTGAACAGGCCGAACGGGGTGATGAAGGCTGTCTTGGGCACGTCGTCGGAGGGCGCTGGGATCTGATGGTATCCCCGGACCAGGTCAATTTTCGAGAAGATGGTTGCTCCGTGCAGGTTTGCCATGAAATCCTGGATGTGGGGCACCGGGTATCTGTCAGCGGTTGTGGCGTCGTTGAGCCTCCTGTAGTCTCTGCAGGGCCTCCACCCACCTGCAGACTCAGGCACCATGTGCAGCGGGGATGCCCACGAGCTGTCTGAGCGGCAGACGATTCCCATCTCCTCCATCTTACGGAACTCCTCCTTGGCGAGGTGGAGCTTGTCGGGTGGGAGCCTGCGAGCTTGGGCGTGCAGCGGTGGTCCTTGCGTAGGAATGTGGTACTGCACGCTGTGCTTGGGGTCAGCCATGGAGAACTGCGGGGTGACTGTGGAGGGGAATTCCGCCAACACCCTGGCGAATTCGTTACCCGAGAGGGTCACGGAATCCAGGTGGAGGGCCGGTAGCTTGGCTTCTCCGAGTTGGAAAGTCTGGAATGTCTCGGTGTGGACCAAACGCCGGCTTTTCAGGTCAACCAGGAGGCAGTTGGCTCGTAGGAAATCTGCCTCTAGTAATGGTTGCGACACCGCTGCCAACATGAAGGTCCAAGTGAAATGGCTGGACCCGAAACGCAGTGGGATGGTTCGCGAGCTGTATGTTTGAATGCTGGTGCCATTTGCAGCGGTGAGCTCGGGGCATTACGAGTGTCCATGTTTGAGGGGGGAAGTACGCTGACTTCGACCCCGGTGTCTACCAGGAAGCACCGCCCAGAGTGTTGGTCCCAGAGGTAGAGTAGGCTGTCTCAGTGGCCAGCCGTCATAGCCATTAGCGACGGCTGACCCTGGTGTTTCCCGGGAAGGCACATGGCAGAGGACTGTGGCGCGCGCCTGAACCCCATCTTCGGTGAAAGAAACACCATTGATCCAAAGCTTCATCCTTCTCCCCCGTGGGTCTCGACGGCTTCGATTGCAGGACCTGGGCTTTGGGCCGCGCGGTCGTGGCCAGGCCGATGGAGGCTGCTCCACGATGCTTGCTCTGCCAAAGGACGCCTGCTTTGGCTGCGACCCCCCCTTGGGTTGCTGAAATCCTCATTCGCGAGGAGGAGGCGAATGCCCTCTGGCAGTTGCTCGAGGAACAACTGCTCAAACATAAGGCATGGTTTATGGCCATCCATGAGCACCAGAATATCGTTCATGAGCTCGGATGGCGTGCAGTCGCCCAGACCGTCCACATGTAGGAGCCGTGCGGCTCGCTCGCGGTGGGAGAGTCCGGAAGTACGGATCAGGAGCGCCTTAATCCTAGGGTACCTGTCCTCCGTTGGTGGCTGGCGTAGGAAGTCGAAGATCCAGCCTGCCGTGTCCTGGTCGAGCACGCTGACCACGTAGTAGTACCTCATGGCGTCGGATGTAATGTCTCTGATGGTGAACTGGGCCTCAGCCTGCTCAAACCAAATGTGGGGCTAAGTGGCCCAGAAAGTCAGAAGTTTCAGAGCAACCGCGCTGTGTGAGTTGCTCGGACTCATGGCTGGGCGCTGAGTCGTTGGTTCCAGCCGTTGAGCCGTTGGAACGTCGGGGTCACCAATATGTAGATGATCGTGGTGCACTATGGAAAAACGACGCAGAGGCAGAGAGAGCCGATCTCCAGAAACTTTACTTCAACCACACCAAAACGCGCCAAAAAACTCTACCCACAAGCCCCTCCCACTGCGCGGGTCCCGACCACGTCAGAACGCTCCTGGAAGGTCCGCCCCCGGGAGATAGTTCTAGGCGCACTTCCGTGCATGCACCCGATGGCAGTTTGAGTTCCGTGTGTGCGGGCCGCCACATTACAACCAAGTCATAATACTGCTTTTATCAGCTGGATAAAAAAAGTGCTTTATAATGTCAACCTTTGTGCTAAAACATCATTGCAAGTTGGCTTCACTTGCTCTGCTACATTTCTTCTAATTGGATGCAAACTGGCCACTAGTGTTAACTAATGAATTATGACAAAGCTATTAAAATAGTTAAAGGAGCTCGAAACATTATTTCTGTTGGTTTTATGCGGGAGTGTAAATGTTGCGTGGCTGATATGTGATTAATTCAGGCCATAAAATTCAAGCAATTCAGTTCATTTTTGCATTTATATTTCTTACTTAGTGGTTTGTCTTGTTGATATCTACAGGCCTGGAGGTTGGGAGGTTATTCTTCATTTATTCCTTAAGTGGGCAAATCCCAAATCAAAATAAACATTTTTATGCAGCAGGAGCTTTTGATATATATAAGTTAATAGGAACATTAATCAACATTTTATTTGGACATCAATGAAGCTCTACGTTATGTAATAACTTATTGTATTTTGAATAATAAAGGTAAGGATGTTTGTTAGCTTTGGTTCAGAGTCTTCCCTGACTAAATTATTTCTGCAAAAGGAACAAGGGGGACACTGCAATTAAACGATGCCAAAATCATTACCCTTTTTAGGTAACCAGCTTAATTGAAAATATATTTTCAATTATTTTGTTAAGATTTTCCAATTATTGGCATAACATACAGTTTTAAGATTTTGTAAAGCAATTAATCAATCCGTCATCAAATGTCCGCACCTGATACACACCCTCAGAATCTCATGAAATTCTAGGGGAATTCTGACCAGTTTAATGGCAATAAATAGAACACTTCAAAATGCAGAAGCAAGCATTTTTTGTACAAATTATTCAGATTGGTCAGAATCTCCCCCATTTTTTCTTTGTTTTTTGTTATTCATTTGTACTTTCATGCTCATTAAGAAAAAGTAAAGAATGTTTCGGGTGAGGGGAGAGGTCAACATTTCCAATGCTGCCCATAACACAAATAGTATTGTATTTGACTACTTGGAAACAAATATTATAGAAAGTACCTTACATAAACTCAAATTATTAATTTCTTTTGAGGGGCTTTTCAGTGGAAGGATTTCTGCATTAAGCACAATAAAGATTAGTATAATTTAGGACTGGAAAGCACATTTTGTTGAATTATTTTGGCCTATTGTCTGACAAAATAAAAATAGTAGACTTTTACACAGCCAATACCCTCAACAAATTTGCAACTTGCAGCTGTGTAGAAGTGAACAATTGGTTAATTTAAATTGATAAATTGATTTATTATAGTCACATGTACTGAGGTACAGTGAGAAACTTTGTTTTGCATGCCATCCATACAGATCATTTCATCACATCAGTGCATCGAGGTAGTACATGGGAAAACAATAATAGGATGCAGAATAAAGTGTTACAGTTACAGAGAAAGTGCAGTGCAGGCAGACAATAAGGTGTAAGGCCATAAGTAGGTAGATTGTGTGGTCAGGAGTCCATTTTATCGTATGATAATGCTAAATATTTCATTGAATTTACTTTGAATCTTTTAGTTTCTCTATGATATATTTTTCATTTACTCTGCCTACATTCACCCTACCACAAGTTGCTCTTTTTTGTACTTTTTCTCCCATTCCTTTAAGCACAATCTAACCTGTGCATTATAATCCCTTATTATTTCCATGAATGTATATTTTAGAGTTAAGGGTCTATCTATAAGCATTTCATTAACGTTTAACTATTGCTTGCCTACATTGTCTGGACATTGAAATTGATGTCACCCAAGTCCCCCTGTGCAAGTTTCTTATATTACATTCTTAAGCCCAAATATTTTTTGACCAATTTGCACAATTCATGGTTGTCAACGTCAAACTGATATATTTACCTTTATTAGTCACATGTACATTGAAACACAAAGTGAAATGCATCTTTTTTTGCATAGAGTGTT
This sequence comes from Pristis pectinata, assembly GCF_009764475.1. Classification (NCBI taxonomy): domain Eukaryota; kingdom Metazoa; phylum Chordata; class Chondrichthyes; order Rhinopristiformes; family Pristidae; genus Pristis; species Pristis pectinata. The sequence goes on from NC_067407.1 coordinate 81,987,897, forward strand.
CTGGGGGCAGCCTGCAAGAGCAATTGAGTAACCAACCAAATCTTTAACAATTATCAATTGCATCAATTGTTTTTATTGCTCTTGCTTTTTCTGTCTTCCATCAAATCTGACAATCTTACAATTAGCTTTGATATTCAGATCAGTTATGCAGATTAGGAACAGCAGGAATCTAAGAAGGACCTTATTATCTCCACCTAAGGCCTCTCCCAGTCTGAAATAACACCTCTCATAATTAGTCTGATTTCCATTTCTTTTTAAAAAGTCCAATTTGAAATTTGTTTTGGATAACTCAAAATACCATAATCTAATAAAATTTATTGTCACAGGAATGAGGAATATTTAAAAAGTGAAAGACTTCCAAAATAATTATGAAAAATGATCAATTATAAACTAGCCAACAGATGCAAATATTCATAGAGTGGTTGAAATATTATCAACTGGCAAAATGAGAAAGAGCATTTTCAAGTACTTTTTGCCGGCCCAGCCAACAGTGAGTACAGTCTGCTACTCATCAAGATCCAGTAAGCCTAGTCAAATGAATGAGACAAGGAAGCTCCTGTTAATTGCTTCTGTTCTTGTTTCACTGAAACCAATACGATTGCCCTATTTTCCAAGGTTACCAATAGCTACTGCACACAAAAAAAATTACAGTCCTCATCTCTCAACCAACTATTTTGCAGAATACACATCATTCAGACATGAATGATATAAACATTCTATAACAGTCATCTATAGGTTGAAGAGTTACCACAAATGTATTCTTGTTATAACACTAAACATTTAAGCAGATGTATGAAAATATAATTCTCCCTGCGAATGAGAAATATCTAAAAATGTTTTAAACTTCTGTTCTGTAATAACTAGTAGCACCATTAAATGTACCCTTACTACGATACAAGAATCATAAACAGTACAAAAATGCACACGCAATAACAAACTCTTTAATGTTTTCTTGCCCATATGGAAGTGCATAAGGAGTATTCAAATAAAATTTTACACGAATTCAAGATAATGAAGAACACCAAAAAAAGTTACAGTTTTGCTGTCATCTTTTCCAGCTGAATGTGGATATATGGATTTACTCAGTTACCTTAGAATTCTAACACAGGAAATAAAATAGTTGTCTTTTTATGACGATCAGCAATGTTAACATTTCCAGATATACTCAGTTAAATAGAATTTCTTTATTCATATTAACAGAACCTATTTGGAATTTTGGCACTGCCTTTTATATTAAACAGTGGAAAAAGATTCCTTTAAGATATTTAGGACACACATATTTGCACGAGAGGCATTTTGCACTGAAGTAGAATGCTGCATCCATTTTAAAACAGTGAGTAGTGAATATACTCACAACTATTACTTTAGCTAGCCTTTGACATTGGAACAAATAATCCTACAAATTACAATTTCTTTCCTCCTGCCGCTCTTAATTATATTTGAAGAAATTCCATTGAGACATGTCTGTGAATTGCAGGTTTCAGTGTGCTTAATTACCGTTTTAAAATGTGCGAAAGAACTCTGCTTCTCTCACAATGCATTTCTGAACACTGGATGTAATACATCATTGCAACCCTGCAGATTTTTCAGTCCATGCTTGCAGTAACCTTTATAAACTAGCTGTCAGACATGCTTCATACAGGGATTTTGTTTCCTCCACAGTGCGTTGGGTGTATAATGTCACTTGCTCTCTTGACTATAGATTTCAATCAGATTGCATAAAATTAGTGCATTGCTCCTGAGTTTTTAGTTTTACAGATATCAAAAAACCATACTTACATATTAAATAATACTTTGCTACGAATAACATTTTTATTAACTAATGCTAACGTGTCAGAAGTAAATAGAAGCCTAGCATAAACAGTGACAAGAACGCAACATTTCTTGAACTGCCCACTCCGCCAAACACCTACTGCCCCATCCAAAGCAAAACCTTTGAGTCACATATTGGTATCATCAGTCACCTCAGAACCCACAGAAATGAGGAGAAAACAAGTCATCCTTGATCCCAAGGTACTGCCTTAGAAGAAGATATCAACTACTTGATGTGAAAGTAAATTGAAAATGCCAAATTATTATCCAAACATGGCCGTGGTATAATTTTAGTAATTAACTCACTTTTGCCTAAATTAGTATTCAAGCCAATACCTAAACTTGAGCTTTTTCCAATGACCATATTACACAGATATTACCTTATCTATTGTAGTACCAGCAGCTAAATGAAAGGACATTAAATATAAATCAGTTGAACACTCTTACCCCAAATTGTTTATAATTATGCAGAAAACAACCTTAAAGCCAGGAGTGTACTGCAGTACTTGAAAGATCCTTTTGCACATAGGGTAATATGATGGAATAGGCTAGTTAAACATACCCTAAACATGCTGTGAGGTTAGTGTCTTCAGGAGGAAGACCCAGTATTTTCTGCAGGACATTTGACATACTTCAACCTATTAATGCATTATTTCAGGATTTCGAGAACAATTATGCCGAGTTGTCCTGCTCATATTGTACGCAGGTCAATTTCAGTTCCATTATTTGAAAACTCAGTAAAAGCATGGCATTGGATGGATTCTGGAGCCGACTACACAACACAAGTCAGTCAGAAAATGAATTGCAGATGACAAGATTGTTCTGGGACTCAATGATGCTCACTGGATATTATGGTAGGAATGGGAAGGAGCTGCAAGAACCTCACATTCTTGCTGATGAGAAGTTGTGGCTGGAGATAGCCATAGAAGTATGCTCCCTGCTCCTGGATAAGGCAGTCTAGTGAATTCATTAGCTGAAGAGAGATGAGCAAAGTTCCACATTCATCTGCATCACAAGACGATCACTACACAAGACTCTTGCAATGCCTTTAGTTGACTCAAGGACATCAATCCTCAAACGCTGAATGTGCACCAACCCCTCTGTCTGTCTGTTTCATGTCCTCATCAGTTGTCAGCACTGCTATTTAACCTCACAATATGTAATTACGCACCTCTCCTGCACAGTCACCATCAACAAAGGCCTTGCATCAAACTACACCATGTATCATGCTTATGGATTTCTCCATCTTTGCAGGAGAAACAATTACTCACAACTAAAGAGAGGCACAGGATCAAAAATGACCTTCTATCTATCATGCAATTCACATCTACAGAGGAAGCATCCCAGGAGATAAATTGGCATAATGTAATGTATGATCATTGGTGACAAACATCACAGGCACCTGGGGACAGAACACTCTTATCCAGCCCCATTTCATACAGCATTCCCCTCACATGGAAAATTATCAGGTGTATAATGATTTCTCCAACTCACAGCTTTAATCTTCCATAAGGTCTTCATCCACCCAAGAAGTTGTACAACTGGACGACAAATCAGTCTGAGGACACACTGTCACAGGACTCATGCCTACCATATGCCAGCTCAGACTTCAATATGCTCAATAAGGAAGATAGCCGGGTTTTCACCTGGAGACTCACACATACATTGAGCAAAAAGAGACAGGGATAGAAGTGAAATGTCCTTCAGAGGGCACTCCAAGTTCAGCTCAGCTGGATGCAGATGCTGCACCTCACAAGCCGTTGGTAGAGTAAACTTCAGACGCAGGAGCAAGAATGAGTGCTGAACTGGCAGATGCCCTGCACTGCAAACAATCAGAGATCAGAAGAGTCCTCAAACATGAACGACACGAGGTTGCATCTTTGTGATGCTAATCTTATCCTTACTCGAAGTGGCCAGCTACCCAAAACATTAAATACAACAATTATACAAGTGCATGTAGGTCCTCACTGAAGGGGCAGTGTTCTGTGGCCAATATACCTACTAACCTAGATGTATTTGGGATATAGGAGGAAACCACAGCACCCAGAGGAAACCCAAGTTGTCACAAAGAGAACCTGCAAACTCCACACAGACAGCACTGGAGATCAGGATGAAACATGGGCTGGTGGATCTGTGAAGCAGGAGTTCTATTGGCTACAGCAGTGTGGCCCCCCAAAGTGTGACAGGGGACTGCACATCTCACCTGGTACACCCCCCAACATAGCCATCCTCATCGAGCAGCACTCCACATATTACCTCACTATCCCACCAATCTCAATGGCCAGTCAGATGCAGTCAGTGTAGGCTATCATAGAGCACTCACTGGCTTCATACTCAGGGTACAGCCAAGAGCACCTTACCCATCATGGGATAGATGCAAGCAGCTGCCTCTAGGTTTTCTGAAGCTGCAGCGGTTACGCCATGTTAGCTATAGCAAAACAAAATGTCAAAGGTTTGTAATTGCTCAAGTGCAGGCACAGAAGTGTTTGACACATTGTTCAAGCTTCAGTTCCCCAATACGCAAAACACCACTTTGTGGTCAGGAACATGGGGAAAAAAAACTTAACATGTGTGGAATAGTGAGACATGAATGGAATTGGAATATTATTGTCACAAGTACCGAGGTACAGTGAAAAACTTGTCTTGCATACCGTTCATACAGATCAATTCATTATACAGTGCATCAAGGTAGTACAAGGTAAAGCAATAACAGAATGCAGAATAAAGTGTAACATCTACAGAGAAAGTGCAGTGCAGGTAAACAATAAGGTGCAAGGTCATAAGAAGGTAGATTGTGAGGTCAAGAGTCAAGAATGATGTTGAACAGCAGGGGTTAGGCAAAGCACACAATGCTAATTTTCATGACATTGTGTGCTCATGTATGTATGCCTATATCACCAATAAACTTGAACTTGGCATGGGTTGAGGAAAGGATCTGGCAATTCAATATCAGGTAGATGGATGAAGGGATTGTCTGAGCTAAAAGATCACTGCTGTGAAGGGTTCCTGGACAGCATTGTGGATCCCTTGTTCACTTCTGGAATCTTCTTCTTTTTTCTCCTCACCTGCTTATTCCTCAATCTCTTGGAGATGTGAAATATTCTGTAGAGCACAACAGATCACTGCTATTGTGGTGCATAACAGGGGGAAACCAGATTTACACAGGCACGTTGTGCACTCTCATGTGCTTCCTCAATCACATTCTTGCTGACGGCTGGCTTTTGTCCCTCATGGGTGCCAGCAGCCTTCTTTTTTTTATGGGTTACACTCACCTTCACGCAGCTATCAAGCAAATCTGCATGGAAGTGCAACAAGATCAGTGGAGTGAGACTGATGCAACAGGAATGCTTTATAGCAGCTTCCAAGAAACCTTGCACTCACAGAAAGGTGGCAAGTAGTTGCAGAAGAATGGATCAAGTTCGATTGGAACCCATTTACACACACTGTCGATCAATTTCTTCACTGCTGCATAAAATCATGCAGTGCACATGCGACATCAGACATGTCACATTGATCTTTGACTCAATTGGCTAAAGCGCTAACAAGTATTTGAAAGAGAAAATATAGATTTCACACATAGTAAACATATATTTGATTATTTAGTGTTAATTATGAGATACAATGCATGTCACTTGAATGGAAGATGCATGACTTACAAGAAAACATCTGACAGCAAACCTTATTCCAGTGCTAAACTTCCTCAATTTCCAATCAGTAGCTCCCAAATTTAGTTTTGAAATTCCTGCTTATTTTCACATTGCAATTCAGTTCTTTCTGCAAAAATCTTATTGTACTTCAATTTCCAGTTAGCAAGGCTTTTCCTCCAAACAGGAAGGTAATCGCTAACCAAAATAAAGAGTTAATGTACAGAATGAACCATGCCAGTGTGAAAGCATTAATAGACATACCACAGATGCCCATATCCTGCATGGAATGTGTCCCTCCAAGTCATTAGAATGCTGTAAACATCTAATTAATTTCATCAGCTCACAAGCCCTAACGAAGTGTTAACAGCCATTGCAGTGGGAAGAGGCATATGGCGCTGCATTCATGTATAGTAAAATAATCCAATTTCCTTTCTAAATCTTTGCCCAACAGGTATTCAATAATACAGTACTGTCTTTCCATATGGCCACATTATCCTTTCATTTAACATTTGATTCCCAATACAATATTCTAAATCAAAATATTCAGCAAGACTGCACAGAATAATGAAAAATATGATGTACATTTCTATCTCAAAAGCTGATATGATTTAAAAACGTTCATTCACAAGGTATATATTCTTCTATCATCAGCTATTAGGATATCCTTCAATTGACAACCAATTTTGAACATGCCTCACATTTCATCGGTTACTGTCTGACTTAAGCTACATTTATTAATTCCATAAGGTTAGCCGCTTGTCTTATCTTAAGCAGAAAATAATGCGGTGAATTAGGAAACAGGTGATAACAAATTTGGATTGTAAAAGCTTGAAAGGAATAATGGAAGGAAAGGTGGAGGTGGACAAGGTCTTGGGATCTTAGGAAAGAATGATTTAATGTACACACACTAAAAGCTTCATGTTGTAGCACTTGCGGCTCACTTTACGATGGATTGTACTGAAGGAACTGAGCAATTTAATTTCAGTGATTAGTCATAATAACTTTCCCAGAAGGTAGCATATTTTCACTTCTCACAAGATGTTAGGTGTGCAAGCAGCAGATATAATAACCTTCTCCAATGGAACCTTACTTAGTGTCAATGCTGAAACTGAAGAGTCAGCTATCATGCATGCAGAGGAACTTGCAAAGTGAGATTATCAGAATGCATTAGAACAACATGGAATATTATCTAAAAATTGAAAACATGTAAAGTATGTTTAAAACTAAAACTGGTTATGGTATGTCACAAGCTTTCTCTGGACTATCCGTGAATATAACTGGAATCTTTCAGGAGTGTGTGTTGGCAACATTGTAGCTGGTCTGTAAGAGCCAACATCCAAAATCATGATCAATAAGAACCCTATTAAAAACACATGTCTATTATTTTTTAGTACTGATTCTCAAATTTTTCCTCAGTTTAAGCCACTTTTCTGCCCGATTTGAATCCTTGAATGCAAATGCATTCCATAGATGCAGCTATATGGTTTTATCTGGCCTTTCCAATGTGATCAACCCAATCCTCTCTTATTTCTCTACCTTAACAAATTTTTGTTCTCTTCAATCATTTAAAGTACTAAAGCATTTGATCAGTCTAAAGTCAATCCAGAGGTACTAGATACCAAGAGCTACAGGCACTCTACTAAGAGCTCTGACACAGCAAAGAAAATATTACCAGCACAGAGGAAATAATTCAAGGATATCTCAAAGCCTCCTTGGAAAAAATGTGACATCCTCACTGACTCATCGTAATCTCTGGCTCATAACCTCTCAAAATGGACGAGGAACATGCTGCATTGCACCAAGAACCTAGAGACCCTTCATTAAGAATGTGCTGAAGTGCAAAGAAAACAGAAGGACCATTTCTAATACTTGCACCTTCTACGCTGGGAATGTTAAAAACACAGCTTACTGCTTTTGACCAGGCCAGGGGATACATGCTAAAGTGATATTGGGAGAAAGAGTAGAAGTGAATTTAATGAATATCCATACTGATGTACATTTTATAAACTGTACCTTTGCCTTCCTGATCATCTGATTTGTCTAGAAAAATAAAAGTAGTTGCAAATTTCAGATGATGACCTATGCTACTTACAGTAGTTAATGTATTATTGGTTTTCTGGCTGCTGGAGACCAATACTTGGCATGGTACTTCCTTTGCAGTCAACCTTTTAGATTAGTTCCAAACTTTTCAGCTGACGTTATTTATCATAGGCAAGGCCACCCCAGCCTTTGTACGTGACTTTGCTCCCCAACCAAAAGCCTAATTATGCTCCAAATCAATGAATGAGATACAGAAAGGGAGAGTGTGAGGGAAGAAATTGAAGGCAGAGATCCAGAGAAAAAAAATAGAATTCTAAGAGTACACGAGGCCAAGGGAGAAAGAATGCAAGTGTGTGAGATGGGTTGGAAGGCAGGGGTCATGGTGGGAAGGAGGGGAAGAGAGAGAATTCAATTTAAAAAGTATCTGAATGATTGCAAAGGATTAAAACCCCTTTTTATTAATGGAAAATCCATGAGAAAATATTTCCTCCAGTGGCTTTGCATGATGTAATGCTGAAAATCGGCAAAATGCTTTATAAAATGCAAGTTCTGAAAGAAATAAACAACGAGCTTGCTAAAGATAGTGTACTTGTGAGCATTCAATTCCTTCACAAAGCCCACCAATAAGAACATGTATAATCTAGTGCTGATTTACTGTGAACACTCGGAACATAATCTTTTGATATGTAAACTATTTACTGATTCTTTATGTCAACTATCTCAAGCTTGATATGGATATTGAGGTCTACGATTCATGTAACAGCTAGACTAATTAATTGGGATGACAAAAAGGTGTGGTAGTCAGGAAAATTATTCACAAAGAAGAAAGCTGTCCTCTTTGTAAATGAGGCAAAAGCAAATGGTTGATGATGGATTACACTCTCTGAAGAAATACAGGAATCATTTAATCTAAGATGAAAGAATTAAAATATACTGCATATTTACAGACGACATAATCAGATTTAAATGAATATTGAAGTTTTAACACTTTTCTCACTGATGTACAACTTACTCAAATTTCATAAACATCCAAATTGAATATCTTAGTTTTCCTTACAAAATGAAAGTTTTGAATAGGGGTGCATATGCCTTCAGCACAGTAAATACAAGCTTAGTAATGACTCGGATTTACCTTACAAAAAATGATCAAAAAGCACCAAATGAGGAGGTTTTATGCCTTGTTTTAAATGAAGTTAGAGAGGTAAAAATGTAAGAAAGTTTAGGGAAGAAATTTCAATACTTATGAAGCATAACCACCAATGGAAAGATTAAAGGAAATCTGTAATGCAAAAAGATAAGTGGAAGAGAACAGAGATTTTGGAGATTTACAAGCATAGAGATAATAACAAATAAAGGGGGAAGTAAAGTCATTTGCGATATTAAATGTAAGATTAAGAATATTAAATTTGTGGCATTGCTAAACTGTGAACCAATGCAAGTGCCCAAGAAGTGATGGATGAGCAAGTACTGGTGCAAGTCATAACTGTGCACAAGAGATCTGAATGAGTCCACGATAACTGAGCATAGGAGATGGATCAGTGCATATGTGGAATCTGCCAATTTTTTTTCAGAATACATTACTGAGGTGCAGTATGTAGATGAGATACTGAGGGATTCCAGGAGAAGGCATGGAATTGGGAAGATAAACCATTGCAAGATAGTTTTCGGTATGACTAGATAAATAAAAGTGGAATGGCGCAAGCCCAGGCGCACTTGGCTGGACAATGGAGCCAAGGGAACAGTGGAGGATGGCGTCGGCAACTATGTCAAGGGCTGTGGGCAGGTTGGCAAGGATGTGGGAAGACAGTGTACTAAAATCACAGTCACTAAGGTTGTCATTAGTTAGGTACTGTTCCAGCAGTGAATACCTGATTGGAGATCCAAAAGAGATGGGCAATTAGGTCTGACAACACATTTGGGAATTTGGAAAAGAAAAGGGAGGTTGAAGATGGGGCATTAATTTGCAAGGATGGAAGGTTTTAAGGTTTTTCTTTGAGGATGTCATGAAGATGGCATGTTTCAAATTTGGGAAGACTGAGAAAGAGAAAATGAAATAGATAACGATTCTAGCTAGAGCAGATGCCAAGAAAGGAAGCTGGGTGGTAAGTAGTTTTGCAAGAATAGCTAACCACCAAACATCATCCTGGTGTAGTAATACCCAAAGAATATTTATGCCAATCAGGTACAGGTTACATTAGCTTGTTAATAACAAATGGCAAAGATTATTGAAGGGGAGCTCTGTATTTTTCCATGTAACGTCCACATTGCAAATCCTTGTATTAAAGAAAATTCAAAAACTCCAGCATTTGCATCTCAGGGCAAACAATTAATATCCCTAAGTTCTCAAAATGGTGGTCATGAAAATTAAAACTTGCAAACTAATAAACTCAAAAGTTGGTATTATTTGGCAGTAATGTCTCAAATTGTTTCACTTAAATACATTGAAAAAAGGATTCTCAGATTGTGAAAGCTACCCCCTTTGATTTTAAACTGTTGAGCAAAGGGAGCATCAAAGGAACCATATCACCATTAACTTTGTTTATTCTTTTAGACAAAAAGCCATTACAGCACATGAGACGTTTAACCCCATTGAGTCCATGCTGGCTCTCTGTTGAGCATTCCAACAGTCCTCCCTACTAATCTATTCCTATGGTCTTTTAATTTATTTCCCTCCAGTATCCATTTAATTCCCTTTTGAAATCACTGCTGGTCTCTGCTTCCACCATTCCAGGAGATCAATACCTCTCACTGCACCAGGAAGTTCTTCCTCACATCCTTCTGTTGCTCTTGCCTAAAAATTAATACCTGTGCTTCCTTTGCCTTGTACTATCAGCAAATGGGAGCAGGATCTCTTTGTCTACCTAATGTAAACTAATAATCGAGTACACCTCTATCAAATTTCCCTTCAACCTCCTTAGCTCCTAGACGAACACTCCAGACCTCCAATTTAAGGTGGTAATGAAAATCTCTCATCCCCAAAACTATTCCAGTAAATCCCCACCGTACCCTCTCAAGGAGTTAAAGTATGGTGTTCAGAACTATATGTAATACTGGCTTAAACAAAGCTTTATGACAGTTCAAGATAAGACATTTATTAGTCACATGTACATTGAAACACAGTGAAATGCGTCTTTTTGCATTACTGAGAATCTGCTGTGGGCAGCCCGCAAGTGTCGCCACTCTTCTGGTGTCGACACAGCATGCCAACAGCTCCTAACCCGTACGTCTTGGAATGTGGGAGGAAACCGGTGCACCTGGAGGAAATCCACGCAGGCACATGGTGAGAATGTACAAACTCCTACAGACAGCAGCAGGAATTGAACCCGGGTCGCTGGTGCTGTAATAGCATTACGCTGACCGCTACGCTACCGTGCTGCCCATTATGTCGCCTGTAATGTTCAGCATAACATCCCTGGTTTTCTACTCAATGCCTCTATTTGGGAAGCTCAAGATCTCACTTATTTCTCTAACCACTCTCACCCTGCCACCCTCAAAGATCTATGCGCACAACTTCCATATCCTTCTAATCTGCACAGTCTACATCCTTTCTGCCAAAATGCATCATTTCTATGCTAAATTCCATCTGCAACTAGTTTCCATCCAGCAGCTGGTCTGTGTCCTGTGGCATTCGACTTGCATCACCCTCCCTATTCATCACACATCCAAATTTAGTATCATCAACAAAATTTGAAGCTTAGTAATCTTCCATTTTTGTATAGTCAAAACCAGTGGGGAGACCACCATTTATCATCCTCCTGTCTGAAAAACAAATATTTTTTATGTTTTGCTGTTTTACATTCAGTCATTTTTCTTATCCAAGCTGATACTGATCCCCTTACATCTTGAGGCTCAATTTTTTCCCCAGGTTCTTTGCAAACATTTTCCTAACATCCATGTAGACAGCATCCACTGCATTCCACACATCAATATTCTGTAACTGCAAAAAAAAAATCAATGAAGTTAGTCAAACATTATTTGCCTTTTATATATTTGTGCAGGCTCTCATTCATTATCTCAAGCTTCTTCGAGCATGCAAGATTATTTTTCCTCCCGTTTATAATTTCGATAACCTTATTCACCACTGATGTTAAACTATTTTACCCTCAATTATTAGGAATTTCTTTGCACCCTTTCCTGAATGTAAGCTGCTGCTGGCTCTCCATTTTTATAGAAGATTATGCCAATCAATCTGAGAGGCAAGCCATGAGATCAGGTAACTTGTCCACTCTAAGCATGGCCAGTCTTTCCAGTACATCATAGAACATAGAGCAGTACAGCACAATACAGGCCCTTCAGCCCACAATGTTATGCCGACCTTTAAACCTTACCTAAGGCTATCTAACCCCTTCCTCCCACATATCCCTCTATTTTAAATTCCTCCATATATTTATCTAGTAAACTCTTGAATTTGACCAAATGTACCTGCCTCCACCACCGCCTCAGGCAGCACATTCCATGCCCCAACCACTCTCTGGGTAAAAGGCCTTCCTCTGATATCTCCCTTGAACTTCGCACCCATTACTTTGAAGCCATGCCCTCTTGTATTGAGCATTGGTGCCCTGGGAGAGAGGCGCTGGCTGTCCACTCTATCTATTCCTCTTAATATATTGTACACCTCTATCGTCTCATCCTCCTTCTCTCCAAAGAGTAAAGCCCTAGCTCCCTTAGTCTCTCCTCATAATGCATACTCTCTAAACCAGGCAGCATCTCCTTTGCACCCTTTCCAACGCTTCCACATCCTTCCTATAATGAGGCGACCAGAACTGTACTCTAAGTGTGGTCTAACCAGAGTTTTATAGAGCTGTGTCATTACCTCATGACTCTTAAACTCGATCCCTCGACTTATGAAAGCTAACACCCCATAAGCTTTCTTAACTACCCTATCCACCTGTGAGGCAACTTTCAGAGATCTGTGGATATGGACCCCCAGATCCCTCTGCTCCTCCACACTACCAAGAATCCTGCCATTAACTTTGTACTCTGCCTTGGAGTTTGTCCTTCCAAAGTGTACTCTCTCACACTTCTCCTGATTGAACTCCATCTGCCACTTCTCAGCCTAGCTCTGCATCCTATCGATGTCCCTCTGCAATCTTCAACAATCCTCTACACTATCCACAACACCACCGACCTTTGTGTTGTCTGCAAACTTGCCAACCCACCCTTCTACCCCCTCATCCAAGTCATTAACAAAAATCATGAAAAGCAGAGGTCCCAGAACCGATCCTTGTGGGACACCGCTAGTCACAGCCCTCCAATCTGAATGCACTCCCTCCACCACAACCCTCTGCTTTCTACAGGCAAGCTAATTCTGAATCCACATGGCCAAACTTCCCTGGATCCCATGCCCTGTGACCTTCTGAAGAAGCCTACCCTGTGGAACCTTGTCAAATGCCTTACTAAAATCCATGTAGCTACATCCTGCTTATCATTTTTCACCCCATCCATTGCATCCTCAGCCCAGCTTTTACTGATATTTTATCAGTTCCTGAGTAAACACCAGTACTAAATACTCATCAAGCGTTCTAGCCTCGTCCTATATTTGTAATCACCACCTTTGTCTGCAACAAATCTTACCCTGCCTCATGCTATATATTCATTATTTACATGGCAATGAAAGATCTTTGGGTTCCCTTTAACTGTCATTCCACTCTCAAGTTCTCTCTTTACAAGTCTTACTCTCTTCTTCATTTCCACTCTCAATTGAGTTTGATCTGGCTTTTGCCTGATAAATTCCCTGACAGACATCAAACACTTTTTTCTTTCATTATAATAGTCTATTTCCCTCAGCATCCAAGGAACCCTGACCTTAGTTCTTCCAACTGTTCCTCATGGAAATGTTTTCAGCTTATACCTGAGACACCTCCTTCCATTCCAGGTTTTCCTGTAAATTTTTGATCCCATTTTACTGTGGCTAAATCCTCCCCCAGCCCACTGAAATAAGCCCTCTTTCAGTTTAGAAATTCTACTTTTAAGTTGTTCCTTGCTCTCACCAATGTTAATCTAAGCCTGAATGATCCCTCTTATCCAAGTGTTTTTCCATAGAAACTTGGCCAAACTCATGTCCACCACTGATCCACCACTGCCCCCTACCTCAGTGGTCAATGAAGTTAAGAACAGATTTTGGAAATTCTTCCCCATGTTTCTCATAATTACACAAATATCAATTTGGAATAAAAATCCCCCTTATATGACCACCCTATACTTCTTCCACATCTCTACAATTTGCCTACAGACTTGCACCTCTACCTTTCTCTTACTATTTGAAGGCCAATAAAATATCCCCAATAGCATGATCAAATCTCTTTTGCTTCTCAACCCTAACTCAATGGATTCTGTCCTTGTTCCCACAATACACCCTCTTCCCAACAACGCAAACTCTTCCCTAATCAGGACTGCCACCCCACCACCCTTTCTCCTGTTTTTATCTCTTCTGAACGCACTGAATCCATGAATGCCTACCACCCAGTTTTGTATCACAATCTCACAGGGCTATCCATACTTGCAGCTCATCAGCCTGATTTATTTGTGCATTTATTTACTTGTCCTTAGACAGAATCAGTGAACAAACTTGCAATATGGTTTTTATTGCATGCAGAATAATCTTAAAATTTAATTTGTCTGCTCCACTGATCAACTTTGCTCTATTCTGTGGAGATGATTATCAACACTTTTTTTTCCTTTTAGCACCTCTTGTCCCATTTGGATCTGGTGACCTTCCAAACAACTATAGGAATTCCTTACTTTTCCCTTTCCCCTACTGACTCTCACAGAGAAAAACGTAAATAAACTTTCAGTAATTTCTTTTAATCGTTTTTATATTTAATTATTTTCCTTCATTCCATTTTAGCTCAGGTACAAATATTTCCCAGTTTTATTGCTTTTAGTAAAGGTATTCTGAACTATTTACCAGCTAAGTTACCAATAACTGTCTTAAGCTAGATGACAGTGGCTTAGATAAAGATTCTTATGTCTAACAGTTATCTGCTATGAGCTAAATCATCAAATATTGGTAGGCAATATTTTAGAAACATTAAGATACTGGAATAAGTGAACAATATTACAGATCAAGATATAAAATACAGGAAAAGGCCATGTTGCTCTCCAAAGCCTATAAATGCCTCTGCTGGACCAATCACATCTATTTGGTTCCTTAGCATCCGAAACAAGAATAGCACTAACATTTGTCATAGGTTGCTTGGTTAATGTACCCAAAACTCACAGTAGCTCAGGGAATTCTAAGAGTTCAACTGACTGTCAAGTCAGGTTGTGTTAAGGGAGTCATCCAAGCGGCCTACAAGGTACAAATACTGAGCAAGAGGAGGCTTCACCAACTGAGTCCATCTGTTGGCACTAGTATCTATTTTTAAAGATAGAGAAGAGGCCTTTTCTAATAGATTCTGTAAACTCTCAATGCCATTAACAAAAATATTCCCCAAAACTTGCTGGTAAGTGAAGTGGTGACTGTAAATTACCACTGAGTGTAGGTTAATGGCAAAAGAATCAAAGGGGAATTGATGAGCATATTGAAAGAGATTATTTTGCAGGAGAGCAAGGAAGTAAGGAGAAAGGGAATAGGACTTAGTGAGATTGCTCTTCTGTAAGCTAACATGGGCTCCTCGTGTATTGCTATAAGTGAGTGAATAGAACAAATGGCTTGCTGTTTGACCTCAACTGAAATCATAGCAGGGAAATCACGCAGTTTCAAGAAGTGTTAACTCCGACATCAGTTTCAACATCAGCAGAGTCTATAACAATATTAATTGCTATGCAGGGTTTTTTTTTTGATTTATTTATCAAGGCAACTTCCACAACTGTAATAAAAAACAAAAATGCTGAAATAGTGTGTCAACATCTGAAAACAGAAAAGACAGCATTACTATTTTTGGTGAAATTCCTTTTCCAAGCATTAAAAGGTGGGTTAGCAGCTTATCTTTTATGTTGCCTCAGATAAGATTCTAGCTGCTGTGTAAAGATCATTTTTGATTGATCTACTTCCTGAACTGTCCAAAAGAGAGGTTGAAATTGCCAGAACAAATCTGGGTCAATGAATGCGTTTTGGGGTCAAAGCTTCTAGGCTTTCAATCATCTTTTGTTATTGCTTTTAACATTCTCATCCAAATTGCCATATTGGCACAGTTGTTTCTAGTCTGGAGAAGCTGAAAGTGTTTCTCCTTCAGAAGTACGGTTGTGTTCAGATCATATACAAACTGACCAATAAAATCTTCAGAGCAAACTTCAAATAGGCTATCACGCATTCAGGATTTATCCCCTTTTCTGCAGAAAGGGAAGGATTCAAACAGATGAAGTGATAGAATTCAGATGAAGTTCCATTTGTTATCTGTCAGAACATCTGATCAACCCATCTCTTCTGCAGTCTCCAGTCCCATGGCACAAAACATTCACAGTATAATTCTGGACATTCCTAATATAGCCAACTTCTCCCATAAAAAAGTTTTTTCTTCCAGATATGAATACACTTGCATTTATTTGGTGCCTTACATGATTTCAAGATGTCTCAAGTGTTTTATGGCCAATGAGATACTTTTTAATGTTATGTTACTAATGTATCTTAGGAAATGTTGTTGTCAAATTGCAAACACCACAAATGAGTTTTTTTTAAAAGAGAAGTCTCACTTGAAGGTGACATGCTGACTAAGACATTTGAAAAACACTTCTTCATGATGTACTGCATACTGATGTTTGGGGTCCATGTAACCAATATGGCCTGGTTTTTTTGGCTTTATCCTTAGTCCCCCAAGTTATGTGTGTGTTTTTTTGGCTTTATTTATTTGTTTTAAAAATAAATTGATTACAACTTCAAAACTTAAATTAAGACATTGTCCTCTGCATTCACCGTGATCTATAATGGTTACATCCCTCTAATGACACTGTCACCTGCTGGCTCCCCCACTTTCCCACAATGACCTACTAATAGATGTTGACTGAATTGTTTGAGGAATGAGAAATCCTGTAGAGCAGCAATCTCCAATAAGTGGAGCAAAATTAAATTTGCAAACCTCATTTGTAGTAGTTTGAAGATTTGTTAACATAATCAATTTGACATCATCTGAAGACATATAATAAAATAGAATGTCCGTGCGTCCCACACATTAGTCAGCAATGAAACAAGTGAGAAGTCAGAACTTTAGCATGCAGTTTACACTCTTAGTTTTTTCCTAAAACTCCTCAGGGGAGGCCCCCCATAGCCCAAAGGGGGCCTAATTTCCCCCATTGAAAACCAATATGTGAGCATATTTGACAGGTGATCCATCTGTGAGAGAGTCTGTTTGCTTTGAACTTATTCAATTTAGGAAATGGGGAAAATAAACACGAAGACTCAACAGGAATGATTTGGACAAAAAACTTGGGCCAAATTGTTACATCACTTTGTAATCTGATGCAAGCCTATTTCCCCAAATGTCACTCAACACTATTTGAATTACCAATGGTTGTGTGAAAGGGCAATTTTAGAACAAAATGATGCAGCACAGGCCATGAATAACGACCTTCCTTCAAAGCTTCCCGGACACCTTGCACAATGTAAATCTATTGACAGTGTGACAGACATTGATGAGGCTGTACATTTTCCTGTTGAACTTTTAAACTCCCTGTCACCACCTGGTGTGCCATCACATAATGTTGAATTAAAAGGAGCTCCAATCAAGCTACTCAGCAATCTTATATAACAGCACAAGATAATTAGTTCAAAAATTACCAGCACATAGAATTCAGGCTACAATGGTAATATTGTTGGGGAAAACGTCTTCATCCCTCACATACCAATTCTCCCATCTGATCTACCTTTTCATTTCAAGTGAATTCAGTTCCCTGTTCAATGTAGTTCTGCCACAAGCATTAACAAGGTGCAAGGACAATCTCTAGAGGTTGTTGACCTTGATCTCGAAACTCAATGCTTTTCCCATGGTCAAGTTATACGTTGCTTCTACTGGAGTTGGAGATAAAAATAATCTTTATATTTTTACACCAAATTTGAAAGAAAGTATAGAAAATATTCTGAAGCACTTCAACATTGAAGTCAAGTAAATTTACACAATGTGCATAGCTACAAACGTATTTAAAGAGAACTATACTAAATGTAATTTCTGTATAAATATATTTATTTTCAGTGTGTAGTTTTTATTGGTAACTTTAGTTAAATTACATAAATTTAACCCCCTAAAAATATTTATGGAATATTATTATTATTTATATATTTAAGTTAAATTTTATTTCATTTATAAGGAGTGTTATAAAACCTGATTACATGGAAATAAAATGCAAATATCATGATGGCCAGCATAATAACCCAAGCAATAAAAATCAAAATTCAGAATATAAACATGATTTTCATTTACAAATAAGTCACAGATTTGAGAATTAGTAAATTCAAGTTTTTAGAAACAACCAATGTACTAGTTTTCCTATTGAACATCTAAATTAAAGGAAACATGAACGGTACTTAACAGTTTCTTGGCTATCTGCTTCATTTTTTTTAAATTGCTTGTTTCACTTCACAATTGATAAAGCACAGACTGTCAGCAGAGCTCAGGTACCTGAAAGCTATTTGCGCAAGGAGAGCAGGTGCTGACTGGCAATTGTCAAGCATGTGTGAAAAGGACTTGTTGTCACGCACAGCCTTCATGAAAAGCTCATTCCACTGGAAAGATCAGGCTAAAAGCACTTGCTTCGTACCATGATTACGAGAGAGGCAAATCCCTAGGTTGGCCTTCCATTGAGATCAGTGTAACAATGTAACTGTCCCATTTTATCAGTGTACATGGAGGTGCCGATGGTCATTTGTCTAATTATCTGGCATGTTCTACGAATGAAGCATGCACCAGGGGAAAGAAACTAGGAAAAAAAGGCCACATGTAACCGTGCAACAGAAGTCCCAAAGCGCTTTATTACAGTTTTTAATCTGTTAAATTGCTGACGAGATATACCTAGGCCCAATATTTAATGAGCCTTCTCTCTCAAGCTTTTTTGGCAACAGAGCGACCGTAGATTAATTGAACCTCTGGGATTTTGTTTTGTGTCATATAAGCCACTTTGGAGTCCCTCATTTTGCATGGCCAAATGGATAAAAATCATAAGACATTGTCCACTTTCTTTGAGAAAAAATCATAATATAATCAATTTGTACTGAAATAAGATACTCAACAAGGTATTTACAAAGATTTTAATTATTTTTTGTTACACTATTGGAGGATGATTCTTTTGGGTTTTGTGTGCATTCAAATAATTTCAAATCATTCATTATCTTGTTCATGCACCATAGTGAGGGAATTTATCTAATCAAAGATAAAGCATCTGTACATTACATTGGCAGGAATTGATGATAAGGCCATCTGTGTCAAATGCAATTAATGTACTGGTAATATTACAAATACAAAATCAAAAACATCAAATTAGTTGAGTAAAACAACAAAATAAACCACGTACTCTCTATACGTAGGAAGACTGATTCAATTTATTTTAGACAGAGCATTTGTCCTTACTTATAACAACATCCTAACATTATCAATCAATGGCACTACAATGCCTGCAGTTAAGTACTAATGATTCTAATCCCTCTCTATTACTTGATATAACCACAAATCCAGAAAAATGTGTCTAATTCATATTAGCATCTGCCAATAATGTTCCTACAGGCAAGTTTCTTTATAACTCATGTGTTAAATACAAAGCTTTAGAAAGAGGCAAATCTATTACAAGTTTCAGGTTCACTCAGTGCTCTGGACAGCTCCTAATTCTGCACAGGCACTTTTTTAGTGCTCTTTTACTGACATCAAAACATGATAGAAGCATCTTGAAAACATGACATTTGTCTTGCTCATGACCCAACATGCTTCTACACAATCTGTTGCTGCTTCCTATGTGATTTAAGACTGTTACTCAGCTACATTTGCAAACAGATTGTCTAACATCTGCGCCACGTCAGCATTACTGTTTAATAACATTTTCTAAGCTCAAAGCTGATGCAATCAGACTGGGCAACCATCTACAATCTTCATCGGCTGACAAAAAAAAAGTTTCATTAAGAAAATCCTGTGGTTTATTCTATACAAGAATTCGGGCACAGGAGTATTTGTCCAATCTTGCAAAACAAGAATGAAATAATTGTTGTTGGTGTCACAGCCATGTTTTTCCAAATACTCAGAATTATTGCACATGATACAGTCCTTCAAAGTATATCAGCTAAACCACTAGGAGAATTTTTGCAATTCTGTTCAACCCTTCTCTCTTGATTTGCAAGGCAGCACCCTGAAATTGATGATAACTGTTTCATTGCGCTTTGAGGAAACATCTTACAGCATAGCATGAAAACAACAACCACTCTGACAAAATTAAATCATCAATTCCACATACTATTGTCTTAAAATAAGACCCAAATCAAATGAATTAACCACTAACTTTAAGAGGTGTATGTTATTCCCTAATACCAATAAAGGGGCTGTATAAATTCCAGTCATTAAAATGTGTGCAAAATAGATGTAGGTGAAACAAATACAAGGGTTAAAAATAAATTAAAACTTCTTATAATCTAGAACATGCAGTTTTGGTGCAGGAAGATATTTGAATGTACAGAGAAGAGGATCACATCTTTCAATGATGTGTGAATAGTTGGCATGGCATCAAGTAATGCTACCCACCATCACCTTGTGTTTTTTTTTATTATTACTTTCATGCCTGCATCACATCACCAAGTAGCAAAAGCAAAAAGATTATATAGCATAAGGAAATCAGAAGCTACAAGGTTAACATCTGAGAGTTGTTGTTGATATTTACAACCCTGTTTGAGCTTTAAAATGTTTAAAATGTCATCAGAACTTTTCAACTGAATTACTAGCAGCCACCTGTTCTATATTTTCAATTTAAGAAGGCTCCTATTATTATATAGAAAGAATAGCTCTGTCATTCTATGGAACATTCCAGTGCAGGCTACTAATTCTATTTGCTGCAGTTTAAAAGGAAGCTGTAATTGAATTTCAATGTCAAAGTAAAAACTATGGAAGTTGAGGTGCGTTAGTTAAAATTAAGTCATCTTTTTCCAGCATCAACATAACTGAGCAGTGTATCTATTTGTCTATTATTCTTTTACACTGAATGATCAGGACGCAGGATCAGGACAAGAGACCCCACATGGGTTCTTAAGATTTTATGAGGAACATTACCAAATTAAAATCTAAATGTTAAAGTGTATCTGCAAAGAGACATATAAAGCATGAAAAATTTGTAGTATTGTAGAACGAATCATCAGATAAGGAGTAGTGGGAAAGGAAAGTTAAAGTTCTCTTTGCATTTAGAAATACAATTACAGAGCACCTGTAAAGAGATGATAATACATCTAAAATCAGCACCAAGTACAGCTCCTTTGATAAACGCCTCACAGCAAAACTCTACAATCAAAAATCAACTTAGGTAACAGCAGCTGGAGGTAGTTGTTGCTGTGGCGATGAGGAACATGGGACTGATAATGATGCAAAAGCTGCCATAAGGGAAAAGAAGTGAAACAAAGACAAAGATTCATTCCGATTCTCAAATACAAAATTTTTTTAAAGTAATAAAAGACCAATTTTATTTTTCAATTAATTTATAACTGAAATTCCCTATTAATTAGTTTACAAATCTTGCCATTATTCTGTTAAATCATAATTAAGGGAAAGACAACGAAGCTTTTGAGAAAATTTGCACATTTATACCACATCCAAACATAATGGAAACGCCTGACCTTGTTTTGTACTCTATTAAACGAGACAGATTCCCAGCAATTCCTCCCCTGGCAGATGCTTTATTCAATATTTACCCTTATAATTAGCAGAATTTTAGTTTGTAAATAATGAACATTAAAATAGTCCCAACCTCCCCATTTTTTCCCCCACATGGTGTAACTTATTTATTGATGCACTGTACTTCACTTCAACACCAAACCCAACACTAGTGCATTGTGTAAATGTTTAAACCATGGGTCTAAAACACAAAGAATGCTTTCTTTGTATCAAAGTAAAGTTTCTGTTATAACTGATATTTCCAGACTATTGATAAGACTTTCATTTGGCATTTTGCCATACCATACTAGACAGCAAAATCTACCCCTTTTTTTTCAGCAAACCAATCGCCCTACCATTAATTCCAAACTGGAACAAGAAGTTCAGAATTAGTCATAAAGAGGCCATGCGGTGCAGGCTCAACTACACTGAAGTCACATTTACAATTAAACAATTTCAAAATGTGCAATGAAATGACAAAGCAACACCAAACTACACCAGACCTTGATTTCAATCAGGACAATTAGTAATCACATCTTGCAACAGAACCAAATAAGGAGGTAGTTTGACAAAGGCTTGATCAAAAATATCCATTTCAATGTGCATCTTAAAAGAAGAGGTAGAGGCAGAATTCCAATCTAAGCAGCTGACGATACAGAGCAAAGAAAACCTAGGATGGGTGGGAGACAGTTGGAGGAATGGAGACTTCTCAGGGGAGTATCGAGCTGGTGGTTTTGGATGAAGGGAGGCAGTGGGACCTTGAAAAAAAAATAAAAACAATAAGAATTTTGAAATTAAAGCATTGCTGACCCAGGTGCCAATATCAGTGAAGAACCATAGAGGCGATCAGAGAATGAACATGCTATGCACACAAAACAGGTACCACCATTTTGAACAAACTTGTTTATAAAGGATGGAGGGTAAGGTCCTAATTGAGAGAGCACTGAAATGATTTGGACTATTGGGAACAAAAGGATGGTTCAGGAATTCAACAGCAAATGTGGAGAAAGGGCAGAACCAGGTGGTCTTGGTGATGCAGAGGATGTCGGCTTGGATTAAAAGTCATGTATAGAACTATGACAGCAAATAGTTCAGCCCAAGAGTTAAGTGTAGACTGAACTCATTTCAAGCATTGATGGAGTCTATACCAAAGACAACCGTCACTTATTCTGACTTCACAATTGGGAACATGCTAAAATTGTAAGATTGGAAAAGGGATGTAGAAGAACTGATTCTTTACAATGGCATGAATACCAATGGACTTACTGCTTGATTTGTCAAAAACAGTAACTATTAGTAAAAACAATGGCTGCTCCATGGAAGTATCTTGCGGATGCCCTAGAGTAGAACCTGCAACCTTCTGGCAGAAAAATATGGCTCCTGCATGTCCAGAATGTATCCTACTGAGGAAAGGAAGGAAAATTAACTCCACTACTTAATTTCTCAAATTCTATTGTTACCGATTAAATTAATGGACTTGTTTGATGGAAATTGTATAATTTATTGCCACAAATAGTTGCATCCTGCAGATATCATCTAAGTCATGCTGTCTCAAAAGGCTCAGAAATAAGCCTTAAAAGGATGTAGCGTTAGTTTTGACAATTTGTATTCTCAGCTCAAATTGGTGCATTTAGTAACTCTCCACAGCTATATTAAAGCTAGTAAGATAACTGTCTTAAAAGGAAGAAATCAAGTTCAAAACAGTCAAATGGTTTTTGTAACTTACAGCAATTTTTATGTCTTGCATTGTACTGCTGCCACAAAACAACAAATTTCATGACATATGTCAGTGATAATAAACTTGATTCTGATTCAAGTTACGCACAAATCTCCGAAGGACAAAAATTCAGATTCTGAAACTGCAATCCTTGAACACTTCACCTGACAAGTTTTTCTACCTATTTTTCACAAGGGACAGTCTATGCACTTGGAGTGCTTTTCAGGTAAATCTGACTTTATTGGATTAATGTGAAAATCATAGAACCACTTCCAAAATTATGCTTCCATTTATTATTTCAATGGTTCATAAAAGGCTTTCCTGTAAACTGGCAAATACTTGGTAATCAGCCATGTACAGAGGCAGCATTTTCTGGGAAGAAACTTCTTGATCACCACTACTTGCTTCACTTCTCTCAAAGAACATGAAGAGCCCTGCTCTGAATGAAATATTCCTCACACTTTACAAAGTTGAACAAGGCTCAGATGAAATTCTGTTACAATGTTCTCTGTTATGGAATATCTCACTGGCAATGTCAAGGCATACAAGTCCAAATGGACAATAGGTTATGTTCCAGTGACCACTTGTGGAATGGTACCTCGACCGGGACTCAAATATTTTTGGCAAAGGGGGAAAATCAGTTGGAAGAAAACATTGTGCAGGGCTTGTAATCCTTTATACTTGCTCTGTTTAACCAAGATGTGAAGAAATGAACCATTAATCACTGGTTATAGGTTTACCTTTTAGTCAAAAAATTGACCTTAAATATCCTTACAGCTATAGTTCCCTTCCAGCAAATTAAGAACTATATTCCACAGAATTACATCAAAGAAACATCACATGCCAAATAGTTCTTGTCAATATTTATTTTCCACTCTAATTATCTTTCTCAACCCCATCTCTGTAATCTTTTACCCTCGTCTTGCTGATGTCTGCTTCAAGGCACCCTTTGTTATGGAGACATGCTTAGCTGCCCAGGTGACAATGATCTCCACATTCTCACCACTATAGTCCAAAGAAATTTCTTGTAAACTTGATCTATTAGCTCTTATCTTTTAACAATGTCCTCTTGGTCTAAAGTCACCCCTAAGTGGAAGCAGCATTTCAACACCACTCTATCAAACCCCTTCAAAACGTAATGACGTCTATTATGTCTCAATTTAAGTTTTCTTCCAAGAAATAAACCTCAACTTGCTCAATCTACACTGATGGTAGCATCCACTCAATCCTTGTAGCATGCTGTACATCTTTTAGGCTTTTGCTGAGTGCTTCAGTATTCACTTTTCAGAAGGCAGTAGCATAGTTATAAGCAGGTTTTTTTGTTAAAATAACTTTCTTCACTGTTTCAATAACACAGGACGTCTTAACCAACAATTTATAGACATGAGCACAGAATATTGAAGAAATTCTAGAAAGTAACTTCCAACCAATTGAAAATTTACAATTTGTTCATGTTCACTTTTAATTTAAAATAAATAAAAACATCTCCCTTCCATTGTCTGAAGATTGGCACATCATTTAATACATTTGGATATTGTATCCAACACAACCAGCAATGCAATAAGCACCAGAGCAATACAGCAAGTAGTATTCGCTTCATACACAATCATCCAAACAGAATTTTCAGGTTATTCACAAAAGAGATCTGCTTCCTTTATTGTATACATGTAACAATGGTATAGCTGTCAGAGGGGTGCAGTAATTAGCAGATGGGATCTGCAATCAACTTTGTATGAACTGTTCAATCAGGGATAATTAGAATAAAATGCCAGGACTTTATTGCCTCATGTTGAAATCAAAAGGGCGTATGATATACGGAAGATTTGGAAGTATCACATTATACCTGAACTGACTATAGTGGCACACATGAGCAAAATAAAAAGGACGGAAGGAATGAAAGGCAACTTGCACATTTGCAACAGCCTTCTAATCCTTGCCCCAAGCCATACTGTGCAGTCAGGCTGTCTATTACAAGGCAACAATTAGGCGGCCTAAGCAGAACACCTGGTACTCACAATCCTGAGCCTTCTGTGGCAGCTGACTGCAAACAACTCCCTGCAAGTGGTTGTGGCTCTCAACACTTGCTTGCCAGTCTGGAGATGATAAAGACCATTTTTCCTGCTCATGCTGCTTAGAAAGCTATTTATCATATATACAATCAAAAAAAATCTTTTTTCTCATCCCAGATTTTAAAACAAAAACTTCCTTCATGCAACTATCTAACAAAATGTATTCTCATATCTTTGTAATGAAGCAAGTACCAATGTTTGTTTTGGAACAAACTTTAACAAAATCTGATTGTTAGAAGTGGAAATCAAAGGAGTATTTGTGTTAAAATAATGATCATGTTTTCACAACAAACTTAAAGAACCTTGCTGTTACATTTCCAACTCTGGTGGAAGCTTTTACCTTCAACTACTTTATATCTTCAAATTGCAAAGGGATGTATCCCAGATGCTTACGCCATGATATTTAGTATATTTCAAATTATGTTGAGTCATCATTATCTCAGCCTACGAATTTACAATTTCTATCATGGATTACTGTTTTTACAACCTGCACAAACAGAAACCAATGCTGCTGCCATTTTCACAATTATATGCTCCTATGTTTTTTTGTATATACGATAGTTATAAGTCATGGCACTATTTACTCTGTTTTCTCTTCAATCATATATTTTAATAGAGGTTAACCAAATTGCCTCAGCATGTTATATTAACTGATCAACTGTAAAATCAGTCCAGAATGTCCAATGAAAAAATCTCCCCCTGTGCAGCTAGCACTTTTCTGTACCTCAAAATAATAGGCAGTATTTCTGAATGGGAAAAAAGGGAAGATATCATTAGCACTTCAAAGCCCATCTTCCTGTAAGGTTAAAAAATGCATGATGCAGACTTTAATCTTTCTGAAAATCTATGCACAGATTGAGCAGAAATGCATTTTTCACATGAATGCTAATACATTCTAAGAGGACAGCCTTTTTACTGCAGAAAGCAGGGAATGTGATAGAGACCAAACACATTATCATGGCCTTTGAACTGTTTAAAATTGTATCAAAGTGAAAATGATAAATAATTAACTGCTGCTGTATCTTATCACACAATGGTTTCAGACACATTCTTTTGAGTAGATTTCACATTAAAAAGTCTAGGAACTGAGAGAACGTGGGATTTTGGTAATTAACACAGCTGCATGACTAACCAAAAAAAGCACAAATCGTTGTGTAGAGAAAAGACAGCGTGCAAAACCTATGTAGTCCTCTGAAAACAGACTGCTAGAGGCAATGCAATAGATGTGTAAAAGTTCATTAATTAAACTGTTCTCCTGAAACAGATGGAACTGGCTAGCTGGACTCTAATTACTCGTAGCAGGAGCAGAGGCTTGCAGTTCTTAATGAGGTTCAATAAAACAGCTAATTGCACATCAATCACAATTAAAAGAACCCTGTAAGAAGAGTTGAGTCATCCTGCAACAGGTCAGGAAATTTGATAAGAAACCAACAGGCATAGCAAAACACAATAAAGATGCTTATACACACATAATTTTATGCTGCAAAAGATCAAAATAATTAAATGTGTAATATATTGTAGTAAAATATCACAATGCATTCAATTTGTTCAGAATTAATATTTTCACATTGACAATGTTCATCAACTTGCACTCAAGAGATAAATCCAAACCAATCTACCTAACCAGACTATACAGCAAGCATCTGTAATCTGTAGAAAGAAATGCAATGATTTGCAAGCAAAATCATGAGAACCTGCAATAGTTGTTTAAACGGTTATTTCTCCCAAGCAGCCAGGAAATAATGAATTATTTTGGAGAACTAAAACCAGAAAGAACCTCAGGTTTGAGAAGTTTAAAAGGAGCAACAAATAATCTGCTGGATGAACAGAGTGGGTTGAGGTCTTTAAATGGAAGCCTTCCTCGTGTATATTGAAAAAAATTTACATTCTCTTAGACAGGAATCCATTGGGACATAATCTTCACAATACATACTGCTGAAACATGACATGAACTTAAAAGTCTGCAAGCAGCTTTTATTAGTAATCAAATGAAATGAGTCAAATTTTGTGTCAGTGATTGAAGAATACTTTTGCATTTTGTATGAAGCTAGACACCATATGCCATGCGGAGACTCCATTACTTTATTCTGTGCTATCACTGTGAACCAGACACATTGGTAATCCCAATGGAAACACTGTCTCCTCACTGAGGTGAACAGCAAAATCTTGGGGATCTGTGAACATTAGATATTGTAACAATCCAGAGGCACAGCTGGTCAGCTGGTAGGAAGTGTCAAAGGTCAAAAAAGATACACTATTTCTGCATTTTGATTAATATTAACAGAGAATGGGAAATAAATATTAAAAAAATTACCTCTCTCAAGATTACAAGAACAAAATAGTGTGAAATATTATTGAAGGCAGCCAAAATGGAGGTTTAGCTTGATTCAGGAGGAAAGTTCAGGCTTTCAAAATCAATTACTTGCCACAATGGATCTCTTATATATAAACAGATGCAACATGGTTTGCAAATGACCACCAGTGCATGGACTTGAATGAACTTGTGATTGCTAGGGCTTTTACACAGTCTTGGCCGAAATGGATTTGACTAAAATGTATCAACCTCTAAGGCAAAAATAAATTTGACTTTCCAATAAATGGAAGGCCTATATTGCACACTGCATTTTATATTATATCAAGCTCTATTTTGTTTTAGAAATGAATATTTTGTTCTGGATAAGTTCAGTTTGAATGATCTTAATCTGTTGTTTTTAAAACAGTATGTGTAGATCCAAAAATTAACTACACAAATTTACTCAAAAAGATTGCGGTGCAATATCATTAAGATTCTCTACTTTAAATGCAGGATATCCAGGTACATAATTAGTTATAAAAAAACATCTTTATGGGGTATTTCAAATGTTGCATGCTATGTCCAAAGAACTCTTATTTTTTTTCCATTACGGAAGTGAAAGACAGATGCATTGGCAGAGGTAGTCACAATATAGTTGCTATTTATACTTCAGAACATTCTATCTTTAGCATGAAATGTACCTGATTTGAATCAGAGATCAGAGTTTTAGGGTATGATAAATTCTGAATCCAACTGGATTTCCAATTGGCAAGAATATTTTTCAGGGAGTCAACAACCCAGAAATGGCTGACCAAGTGCTGGTTGCAGTAAGCACAGTGATTTGGATTTTAACCTCATCCTCCAGAAAATATTTGTGGTTGGAAGGGCAACAGGGGATTTGGGACCTTCTGGACATGAAGTTTGATTATCTCACCCCAATGAAATTTAAAGGATAAAAGAAACCTGATTTAAAAAAAAAAGGAATTATGGAAAAGCATTGGATGAATTACAGCTCAGTTAGATAGAGGAAACAACTGGTAATAGGAAACAACAGGCAGGAGAAAGGTGATGATTAAAACAAAAGAATCAGAAGAAATAAGAAAAACTGACTCGAAATTTGCACAATAAAGTGGCATTTCTATGCAGAACTTCCAGTTTTTACCTCCATAACCAGCTGGGACTCTCACGCACACATGCATAAATGCAGAATTTTAGAACATCCATGTAGCTGATCACAATTGTCATTCCAAAATAAAAACTCACATTAGATTAGACCTGATGCATGTTGAAGAAATCAGTTCATCTCTATGGAGAGGAATGGCTGTGAAGGAGATAGGCAAGTTACAACTAAATTACACAGTTTGATTAAACTATATTAATTTAATTGTTGGTAATTGTGTATCCTTATGTATTAGTTTTTTTTCAATAATTTCTTTGATTTCTTAACAAATTAACTTTTTTATACATTTAAACTTTCACAAACATTCAAAAAGAATTCACGTAAAAAGACATGCATAACTGGGCATCTGGGAGATCCTGAGTGCCATAATTTCATAGCATATAATTTCAATCATGGGCTGGAATACCCTCCATTCTTTGAAAACCAGCAAACTAGATACCAATTATAATTTATAATGAAGTAAAATCTGATGAAGAACAACATAGGACTATGTACATACTAACAGTGGAAGCCTTGTGCTACAGAGTAATTGTACAAGAGATCATTAAAATTCTGAAGTCCCATCAGATCTAATTGGAATGACAGTGAATAATTAAGGAAGTGATACATTGTTGTTCTTAGTCATGGTGACATATCAGATATGGGAGGAGCAATTTGCATGAAAATTCCCTTCTTCAAATGAGAGAGTCCAGAAAATATGCATTAAAAAAGACTGAAGTGTCTGCAACCATCTTCTACCAGCTGTTCACCTCAGTCTCCTCCAAGGTTCCCACAAGCACAGATGTCTATCTACAACATATAATATCAAGAAACAGCTGCATGTACAGGAAAGAGAAGTCTGCATGCCTTGACAATATCCTGGCTGTGGTGTTTAAGACTAATGCTTCCAGTAGGTTGTTCCAGTATAAATACAACACCGTGATGAAACTAGCATTGTGGAAATCCATATTGAATTTCTTGCTGATCCTCCAGCTTCTCTAAAAAATCTGGTATGTCACAATGACTAAAAACAACAATGTATCAGGACCAGATGGCATCCCCGTGGAGACTGTCATAGTGAGTGGAACAGCACGAATGCAAAACTTCATCAACTTGTCAAAATATGAGTTAGAGGAAATTCAATAGCACCTAAAGAAGAAAAACATTACTAATATCGCCAAAATGAATATTGAGTATTGAGGTTCATGTTGCACAATGAATCCGGGGAAGTACTAAAGCAAAAGAAATAGTAGAAAATCATTTGGCCCCTATAGTGTGTTCCAGCATTCAATACATTCATAGACAATCTTTTAATCACGTTGCCATTTTCCTGCACCAATCGCACATCTCTCAGTTCCCTTATCTTTTGATTTGTCAGTGACAAAGCTTCCGCAGTTTTCTTGGGAAGAGAATTCCTTCTGGGTGAAGAAATACCTTCACTTCTAATTTGAAATGTTGATCTCTTATTTTGAGACTGTGACCCTGGTTCTTGCCCTCCAGCTAAGAGAAGCACCAACCTTGCATCTACACTGTTGCGCCCTGAAGGAATTTTACACATTTCAATAAAACCACCTCTCATTCTTTTTTTTTCTCCCTATTTGCTTAATCTCTTCCTGCATAACATCTCTCCCAATCCAGGAATCAGTCTGGTGAACCGTTGTTGTACTCCCATCACAAATATGTTTTTCCTTAGGTGTGGAAACCAGGCCTGTAACCACTAGTCCGCATGCTATCACACCAAGGTGCTGTATAATTCCAATGAGACTTATCTACTCTTGCACTCAAATTCCCTTACAATAATGGCCAGCATACCATTCATCTTTCTCATTGCATGCTGTACCTGCATTTTAACTTCAAGTGATTCATTTACAAGGATATATACCTTTCAATCTCTCACCATATAAAAAATAGTCTGCTTTTCTATTTGTTTTACCAAAATGCTACCAATCTTGAGTTTTTCAACATTATATTCCATCTGCCACGTCTTTACCTATTCACTTAGCTTGTCTATACTCACTGAAGCTTCTCTGCATCCTCCTCACAACCCACAGTGCCACCCAGCATCAGCAAATATATATATATTACAGATATATTGCACTTGGTCCCTCCCCATCCAAATCATTGATACAGATTGTGAACAGGTGGAGCCCCAGCACCAATCCCTCTGACACCCCACTAGTCACAGACCCTCCAATCTGAAGATGACTGGTTTATTCATTCAATTTTCTGTCCATTGATCAACCCTCAGTCCATGTCAGTAATTTTCCCTTAATCCAATGTGCTCTAATAACTGCTTGTACACCACCTTTGCAAAGACCTCTTGAAGATCCAAATACATGACCTTCACTTGTTTCCCCCTTATCTAATCTGCCATTCATAATCTCAAAAGACTTGTACAGATTTTTCAGACACTTTCATAAATTCATGTCACTCCATTTAATCCTGTTATTATTGACCAAGTGCCATGCTACCAGTTCCAGGAACCAGTAATCTTCAACTACTTCATTAACCTTTCCTCGTAATGTCAGAAGTGGTGACGTCACTGAGGTTAACAAGCTGTTCAGATCTATTTGCAATTGCTAATAAACTGAAACAGCTCATATCTACACATTGCAGGACTTGGGCAATAATCAAGCATGTCAAGGAACATACAATGTGCCAGGAAAAGCCTAACCATGGAAGTACTATTGATACTTATTTGACTATCAACAGTTTTGGGATCAACTCCGGTCAGCAAGTTAAGGGCACCAGCCAAATAAATGCCAAAACTACTAGGGCAAATATCAGGACAGTCGATGTTTCATGTTGAGACCCTTCATGTGGACTCGACCCAAAACATCGACTGTCCATGTCCCCTCCACAGATGCTGCCTGACCCACTGAGTTCCTCCAGTACTTTTTGTGTTGCTCCAGATTCCAGCATCTGTAATCTCATGTCTCCAGAGCAAATCACAGGGTACATATCCTACAGTTAATAGCTCATCACCAAACTTCACAAAGCCTCTCTACCACCAACTGGGTGCAACTAGTGAAGAACATGAAAATTAAATTTCAAAACTGAGAAATGCATGCTAATATTTTTGCTTTTGGAATTGAATCTTTTGCCTCGATATTGCAGTTTTTTAAAATATATCAATTATACTTTAGATACCCATCTCCAGACATTTTTGGTGATTAGAAACTAAGATCTAAGGAAATGATGCTTTTGAATAAGACCTGTACGATCGGTTTGTAAGACAAGCTTTTCACTGTACCTCGGTACAAATGACAATAATAAACCAATACCAATACCAATCAACTTGCAAATTATTACGTGCTCACTCTTGCAATTTAAATGAAATTTATAGTCAACTTTCAGCTTCTATTTCAGATCCAATTAAGTCTGTTTTTCCACTGCCTAATAGTTTTTCTTCACATTGTTATTTTCTTGAATTCTTACAAACACTTTACATCATCCACCTTTTTCCAATGCATATTATACTAAAGAAAAATATTGGTGGATGCTGGAAATCTGAAATGGAAGAGAAAATATTGGGAATACTCATATCAATCAGTATCTGAGGAGAGGGGAACTGCACCTTTTGTCAGAAGATGAAAACCTGCAGATGCTGGAAATCTGAAATTAAGAAAGAACATCGTTGGAACACTCAGCTGATTAGGCCTTATGTCAGAACTGGGATAACTTAAATATATTTTGAGATGCAGAGAAAATGAGAAGGGGAAAGAGAACAAAAGGGATGGTAATGTGATGAGGCAGAACTTAGGAAAGATTAAATGACAAAAGCAATTATTGGTGCAAGGTGAAAGTGGAGGTGTAGATAGAAATCTCTTTTAGTAAGTTTACACCCAATCAAATCTTAAAGGAAACTGATAAGTTTCCTTCTTCAACTTATGGAATTGGATCCTGTTTTTCTATTTTTGTGGCACAAAGGTTTCTAAGATGTCTATTTTTGGACAAGTAGAAAAAAAGGAGTTAACATCGTTATATGAGAATGCTGGTGGGTGGATAGGGAAAAGAGGCAAAATTAGATTAGATTGACAATGTAGTAAGGTGCTGGGAAAAGATGGGAAGAGGAGATGAGACCATGGCCATTGGAATTGGTTAAGGAGTCTAAAATTTTCAAAAGCAGCTTTGAAATGGAAGGTAATAGTGCAATAATATGGGAAATGGCTGCTGCAGAGAACTCTAGGGTAATCTTTTAGGAAAATCCTAAATAGTATTTAGCCACGATGTAACATTTTATTCTTATTCATGAGGACACTGGAAATGAGAAATGGCGACTAACTCCACTAACAAAAAAAATGGCAAATGCAGAGTCAGTGGAGCTGTTGGAGCCAGGCAAATGGCCAAGTGAAACAAGCTTTGGATCTAGGAGAATTCTTCACCCTCCCCCTTCCCCCCCCTCCAAACTGATGGCAAGGAAGCTGATGGTCAGGATGATGAATTTTAAAAAAAGTAGGCTGTGACTGACTACAAAATTTGTTAATAACTGAAATCTTTGGGCTGGTGAGGTTGTCAATGTCAAAAGGCAGCTGTGTATAGTATGAGATTGAAAGCTGGAGGGGCACCAGGATAGCTTAAGTGAAGAATTAAGTCTTATAATATTTAAAATTAATCAATGTATAGCTTAAATATTGGCCACTTTTGAGGTGAGATTGTGTGAATGAGGAAAAGGTGCTAAGCGTGACAGGAACTTAGTAATGAAGTCTATAAACAGCCATCATGTTTGTTTTAAATGGAATCAATCACCTGGTAGAAATTAGTTCATGTTGAATTGGTTTATTAGGCAGCATACGATTAGAAATAAATGCACCTTGGAGTAAATCATGTTTGTGACCAGTGATGTAATTTGATCATGAATTTGGATTTCTGCATCACACACTTACAGGTTGTCATGCCCTGTGTACAGCTCCTTTTAGAGTCATGTAGGGGAACTTGGATCACATCGACCCAGTGCACTGGGTTGTAGGATACCATAAACATTGTCATACCTGTGCAATGAAGTAAAAATGCCAAAATCCCTGGGGTCCTCCATCCTCCCGTTGCACTATCATCCTCTGGCTGCATCCCCCACAATCCACTGCCACCCACTTCCCCAGTGTATAGCTAACCTCTCACTGCCCTAATTCTCAAAGTACAGCAGATCCTTTATCTATTCCTCCTCTACAAATGCTACAGTTCCCTTCTGCCCACCCAGATTTTGCCATCCTGCTAAATAGTGCACAGCAATTTCTAGGCAATGATGGAATGAATAGATGGGAAATTTAAAAAAAATCTCATTCCAAGAACCAATATTCTTTCAGATGCTGGACCTGAACAATCTCATTCAGGCTGTACTGAAGGAGATAGCTCACAGAGATTAGTCTCAGTGGACAGGATAAAAGGATAATTATTGTAAAAAATATGGGAAAGGCTGTTCACATTGGTGGTTTGATAAGTCACCAGCAGATATAATGGTTGGCTTGGTACATGATTAAAATCTGAATCCAAAGAAACCTAAGTATCAGATCAAGGAAGTGAAGTGTCTTGTCACAGAAAAGGAGGTGAAAATGCAGGGCTATGTTTGAGTGGATGTGGAAAGCAATAGGATTTGAAGGTCATGAGGTAAGCAAGCATTAAGGAACTCAGACCCAGATTTTTCAGCATTGAGCCATAACTCCAGATAAACTGCAGAAACACACTGCTGTACTCTGTTAGTTTCAAACTTCAAAGTCAAAGTCGAGTCTATTGTCATATTGCAAAAGAACATGTATGTACAGGTGCAACGGAAAACTTACTTGCAGCAGCATCACAGGCACATACCATTATATAAGCAGCATTCATAAGAAAGATATAAATTAAACATAAATTATACACAATTTTTGCAAAAAAACCCACAATTAGAACAAAAAAAAAGTCCATTTTAGTGCATACTGATCAGAGTGGTAATAGTGTTGCTAAACTGTAATGGTGATTAGGATTTTCCCGGTTGATTCAAGAATTGAATGGTTGTGCAGAAGTCTGTTATGTATAAAAGTGTCCCCAGCACTCTTGTGCTTCATGTGTAAAAGTCAAAATGAATTATTTTGATTAGAAACATGCAAATTTTCTAATAATCTTAAAGGATTATCATTCTCACATTGCTGAGAGTCCTAGAAGGCAGCCAGGTCTTTTGACCATCACACGCAGCAGTGTCAATGCTAAAGCTTAGAAAGAAACAGCAGTTCTATTCTGAGTTCTCATTTATCAAAAGAGTTGCAATAGAAATGGTGCAACATTAAACAAGGAACAAAAGAAAAAAATCATAGCTGGCAAAACACCCATTATGTATACACAACGATAGACAAAAGAATATCATGGTCAATAGACTGGGTGAAAAACAGAATATAGAATGAAAATCCACAACATGGCTTCAAGTCCACACAGCTGAATAACTGCCTCCATAAAACCATGTAATATCACCTAAAAGCTCTGCCTTGCGTGACTTATTACAGAAAAGAACAGATTAAAGCTATTGATTCTTGCCTGGAGATGGGTCTCAGCATCAGAACATGGGTAAACAGCACAAGCAGCTTGCTAAACTATTGATCCTTCTTGGCAGGGAACCAGCACTTCAAAAATGAAGGTCAGCACACTTTTATTAAAGTATTACTGGCTGGTGGAGTGCTCACTGGGGTGTACCAAGAGAAGTGTGAACCAAGACAACCTCAGCTCTTGCCGAAAACTCCAGCAACCAACTTGTCAGGTACTGGTTTACAACGCTTGACCCTGCAGGTGTATATGTCATGCTAAATCTCGAACTTTTCACTGGACAAGCAAACAAAGATATTGGGGATGGCAGCATAAGTCAAAATTATTGATTGTACTGCTTCTACCAATAAGTTAAAATGTCACAAACTGCATATGGTGTAATCCTCTATTGGATCAGTTTCATACCTGGAATGTAATTGTTTCAGTCAGTGTCAATTTTTATTTTAGTACACTGATTATCTGTCAGAACACTCTATTTTAAAACTTAACAGTGTGATTGGCTTGATGTAGTAAAGTTAATAAAAATTTGGAAAAACTGTGCACCCCATGGTGAGGGTTTTGCACTGCTAGATGCTCAATCAAGCAAGAGCACTGTCATCTATATCATGTTCTAAACATTATGTTCCCATTATTGTTTTAGTGCATGTTCCAAATATGAAACAACCAAAATCAAAAGTATTATTCTTTTTCTTTTTTATTAGCTGTGTTTCCTTTCTGAAAATTGTCCTCATCACTTCTGTAATGGAATCATGAAAGCGTTCATGCTCCCAACTATGATGGAGCAAAATTGTCCTCAATAATTGCCTACATTAAACCAGAGTGGTCAGTAACTGTGATGCTTTAACTATTTACAATAATGCAGTGCTATTACACTGCAAGGTCCTGATGATTCCTTTCATCAAATACCAGCCATAATGTTGTCTGCGTTCACTATATAATATGAATAACAACTTCTATATATTTGTCATATATTCTAAAGTACTACTATGTAAAGTCTTTTTCCATTTTAAAATTTATTTCAGGGTCTTAAAAATTATCAATCATAGAAGACCAAGACCCACGCTGAATTGAATCCATCCTAAAAATCCACTCTAAAGCCACACTAAAAATCAGATATGGAAAAGTTTTCTCAGAATGCTGGGAAAACTTAACAATTCCACTTATACAGATCACAGTAGAAAACGTGAAACAAATGACAAATGAATTTCTGCAGTATGTTGGGTCATTAATTAAGTTGGATTATGGTAAGTGTGCCATTAACAACAGCCTTAGATTCAATCAAAATTAAATTTACATTTATTGAAGGTTTTATAGGATAAGGTTGGGTCTGAACAATCCATAGTGCATAGTTAGGATTGAATATTGAGGGTTAGAGGGTCAGAGAGTCAGAGTCACATTGCATAGAAACAGGCCCTTCAGCTTACCAGGTCCCTGCAGACCATCTTGTATCATGTTATATGAATCCCATTTACCAGTACATGGCTCATAGCCTTTTATGCCTTGATGACTCAAGTGCTCATCCAGGTACTTTTCAAATGCTGTGAGAGTACCTGGCTCTGCCATCCAGGCAGTGCATTCCAGATTACAACAAAACTCAGATTGCAAAAGCTGCTTCTCAGATTTCCTCTGAACGTCTTGCCCCTTACCCCAACTGTATGCTCTCTAGTTTTAAACATCTCTGCGATGGGGAAAAGTTTCATGATATCTATCCTATCTCTGTCCCTCATGATTTTGTATACCTCTTAGATCTCAGCCTCCTCTGCTCCAAGGGAAACAGTTCAGGGAGTATGGAAGACGACACATTAGCCACTCCAATCAAGTAAATGGTCCACTTAATCCCACATTCTGATAGTCTTCAAGAGTTATGCATTAGCAGGGTAAGCAATGTGCCACCTAAAACAGGCATACAACTGCTTTAATAAGCAAACCAGCCTCCCATCAACAATTGTAAGGAATCCACTGCAAAGATTGAGCCCCAATTAAAGTTTGTGCCTTGTTTTCTTCCCAGAGTAGAGGGACCTTGGCTGCTCTAACCAATAATCCTTACAGTTATCATAAAATACTGCTTAGAAGAGTTATGTTTTAGTGGAGCATGGCCTGCCCTTGAATAATGTGGGTTGCTGTTGGCTTCTACTCTCCCACAGCCAGCACCCTCACATTCAACTTCTCCTCCCGTCACTGGGCTTTGCCCAAGAGGTCTCTATCCATCAAACTGGTACTTCACTCCAGTGGGACAGTGCAGCTAGTAGAGCTGCTGCCTCCCAGCACCAGTGACCTGGATTCAATCCTGATCTCTGGTTCTGTGTGGAGTTTTCATTTTCTCTGCACAACCATGCGGGTCTCATCCAAATACTCAGGTTTCCTCTTACATCCCAAAGATGTGCATGTTGGTGGGTCAATTGCCAAATCTAAACAGCCCCAAGTGTATAGGTAAATGGTAGAATCTGAGAGGAATCCATGTAAATACAGAGAGAATAGGTTACAGGAAAAATTATTGGGAGAATGGGATTGCTCTGTGAGCTGGCATGGACTCAATGGGACGAATGACCTTTTTCTATGTTGTAAGGAAACATGGAAAGTTGCACCAACTTTCCATTTGTCACATACAGTTTACACTTTACACTCAAATTAAGCTTAATGCTGAATTTGGCTTGAGGCTCAGGCACTAATCAGTTTTGGCCACAAGTCAATTTTTAGCTGCAACAGTTCAAAAATGTGAAATCAGGATCTTTCGAAAAAGCTGTAAACTATTGCTGAATGAACATAAATCATGACGTTTGCAGAATAATGTGGGGAATGCTTTCTGTGACTAACCAAGAAAAAAAAGACAAGCAGATGCCCACTGAGATGAATAAGAAAGAAAAAAAAAATTGGAAAACTAGCTTGCCTGGCTTTCCATACTATTCTCTGAATTGTACCACTCATCACATTCAAACAAAGCTGATCAAAATCAACAGGCCAAGAACACAGTGACATGTGCTAGATCATAAACATTTGCATCTCATGACAATGCTTCTTCCAAGATGGGCTATGTTCTATCCTTTGAATATCCTCCTTACTTCTGTCACAAATTAATAGGAAATAAGCTGAGCCACCATTTCATGAGTGAAGAAGTGATCACCCCTTACTGAACTCATCCCTACATTGCTTCTCCTTTTTTCTCTGTAGAGTGCTGCACTGCATTTCACTTTGGGACACATATCACTGTTGCCCATACAATTCACTACCAGGTATATGCACCCACTGACTTCAATATCTTTAAAGATTTGAATCAGACCTGCTCTAAATCTACAACTCACCACTGAATCTAAATCCCAAGGCACAAACTTCATCGTCATGCACTATGCACTTGTATATCATTCTTTTTGTTATTCTCTAGATCTAAATTTTCCTTTCTGTAATGTATAAATCGAAGAATATTATGGCCTCAACAAAGGCTTGTATAACACTGCTGTTGTAGATTTAGTTTTATATTGATCAATTATGACCATATAACCTGGAACGCTACTCTCTTTGACCACAGCTGCCTTCAATGGCCATTCCCAAGCCTCTCTTCATCCCTGCCACCTTTAAATTGCATATAACCAAACTTTATGTAAATTTTATGCCCTGGGTGCAGAACAGACAGTATCTGCAATAAAAGATATTTGGAAGTCTTTCATTTGTTTTTTTTATTATTAAATCTGCCAAGAACATCTGCAATCTGCTTTCTTCTACAGCCCTGATTCTACCACACAATTTCTTGTCACATGAACTATTGTCTATGCCCTGCATCAAATGCTGTTAACTCCACTGGAATGTAGTATTTACGATACCTTTCATCAATGGAATCTTTGGCCAATTTGCATCATTTCTTACAATATCCCTCTTGATACCATGGAATGCAATTTCAGCACAGTTTCCTTACTGCATTAACAGAAGTTAGTGGAAGCCAAAAGAGTGGCGTCAACAAGATCTCTCCAATCCATTGCTTTAGCAACTTCAAAAAAATCTGGACCAGTTTTGCCAAACAACTCATACATTATCTGAAGCTGTGTTGAGTTTTCAATATCAAGCACAAGCATTCTAAAGTGATCTTTAGTAGCATCCATGCTTTACATTAATCTCCCGAAATAGAATGAATTTAATCCTGGTGCTTTTATAATATGTTTTTTTTGATAGAACAACTTCTGCTTGAGCTGAGGAATATGTTTAAGCAGATAGGAAGGAGTATAAAGAACGTAAGCTCAAGGTTGGGGTTCCTCACGCCTGCATGAGGAGTCATGTCATGCCCATACAAGTACCTGAAGTCTTACTGGTGCTTCTCTCAAATTCAAAGTGTCTTGAAACTGCTTGATAATAATGCAATCATTTTAAGAAAGATAAATATCTATCATACAAGTTAAAAATCAAATCACGAAGTTTAATGTCTGTCTAAAATGCCAAAAAAATGATTGCTCTCAGATTCAGACTTGCTGGCAAGTTATCAACAACTCAAGCTTCTGAACATAAAAGCACAGAGGTATACATTATGCACATTCCAATATGCAGAGGAATGTGTGTGCTAGCAAGAAAACATCTTGACGTCTCCCTATAAATTTTTTTCTGAATTCCAGAAGCTGTGAGGACTTGGGTCATCACTCATTTGGATATAAAGAAAGACAAATTATGCACAAATGTCACAGATAAAAATCATACAGGATGAAGTACATTTTCCAATAGCAGGTCAAATTAATTGGGGCAATCTTTGTTAAGTATTTAAATTTTTTCTGTCCCAATTCAAATTTCATGACATTAGGTATGTGCTTTCAGTTAATGTATTAACAAATTAAAAATGCCAATGCTAAAAAATGGTGTGACTAGAAAATAAGGTACCTTATTCACTCAAACTGGAAGGAATTTATGCCTTCAGCTATGAATTTATTTCAACGAACACATAAAAGAATTCCCATATCAATTTTAGGCTCCACTTTATGTACATAAAAATGTGAAATTCCTTCTATTACTGTTTTTCACACTGAGGGAGCAGGTGATTTGCTGCTCATCTTTTACCACTGTTTCCCTTCCGATAACCAGCAGGAGTTGAACAACAAGGACCACGTGGTAATGATTTATCCAATTTCCTCCTACCTTCCCCTACAAGGGAAAATGGTATATTACATTTCTTCCAGTATTATGCAATTGAAAATTTACTCCCCACGCCCTCCCACTGCTTTCGCTCCCCCCCCCCCCACCACCCAACCCTACGCTGCTAAATGTGAAGTACAATAATGACCATTTCCAGGTCGATTCACGTATTCCACAAAATTTGATCAGATAATTCCCATGTCAGTTATCACGGTGATCCTGGCATGATTTCCACATCAGAGACATGGGGAAGACATCATTCTATGCTCCTTTTGCTCCCATTAGGCGAGAAAATTACTTGCATTCGTCCTTTGGCCACTTCCTCCACCCTAATCTTCAGGCATCACATAACTGGCTTCTGCCCAACCCCATAAACCCCCCCCCCCCCAATAAAAAGTGCCAGTCTGTCCAAACCTTGTATTCCCCAACATGGCTGTCTTCCCATCCCATCCACTCCAGAATCACATGCCAATCTTCTCACAATCCAACCTCATTTCCAAACACCAACTTCTGGTCTTCTGATCCCAATTACTCTACCAAACCCCCCAACCAAATATTGGGCTCCGATACTTCCCTCATATCATGCCTGGCCATAAAACAATCTCAAGTGGGTCTGTGGCCAATGCCTACTTGAACCTGGTCTCAGGAGTACCAAGAGTACCAAGCAGCAAATTTTCAGTCAGCTGCACCCAAGGTAACTTAAGTTTTCAGTAAAACAATAATGACCAAAATGATTGCTTCCAGTTTGCTGCCATGTCATTCTAGTGCATCCCAATTTCTAGGTAATAGTATTTTCTATGTAGATAGGTTAACATTAAATGTACATTTCAAGTTAAGTAGATAAAATTTTACGATATTAATCAGTTGCAGGCCATCCCCAGGTTATGTACACCCCTACATACAAGTGAGCTCCCATAATATTAAATTCAAAAGTCTGCATATGTACATATGTTCATTCCTACAAACTGCAGGTATCTTTCTTTCTCTCTCTCTCTCTCTCTCTCTCTCTCTCTCTCTCTCCACTTTTAGTAATTGTTCTTTCTTATTAGTCTTATATGCTTTTGATGCCAATCATTACAATACTGTGGAGGTAAGGTTACCATTTTGTGCATTTTCCAACTTACGCACAGAATCTGTAAAAAATGGAACCCATTCGTTCCCGGAGGTAGCCTGTAACCGGATTATCCAAAATGGATACAGATTTTGTGTTCTGGCTCTTCTGTGGGACTGGCTGCAGAATTTAATGTTTTCCAATGGTTGTTGCCAAACACTGCACCTACTTTCCTACTATAATAGTTCAGACGCATAAGTATTGCCCCTGGGGATTGAATCTCAAGCCTTTGCTTCAGGAACAAAGGGAGATGCATTCCCTGATGGACCTTGCTCTCTGATGGCAGTACACAGTAAATGCCGTTCAGCAGACTGTGACAGCATGTGGTTGCACTTGTGTCTGTTGTGGGATCTGTAACAGGAATTTGCTAATGCTATTTCTTTCACAGCAGCTTTATTCTAATTCATATCTTTGTGTATGGCTGAAAAGAGGGTCACAACATGAAAGTTCAAAAGTGAAGTCTAATTAGATGAGATTGAAAAAAAGTAGCAACATTGGATTCCATCTTAATTTTTATATAAAAGGTGTTACCTCAAACAAGCTAAAATTAACTTTTTTGAAAAACAAACTTAATGGAAACAGTCTCACTGGTATGTTAATCATACTGTAATTCAAATGACATGTTACTTCTAAACCTTTCTAAATACAGCCTGTGTTAATTGAATGATCATATTGTAAACTATAACAATAAAATATGTCAAAGAACAATTCTAGATAAAAAATGAAACCCCTTCAATTACAAGTCAGCTAGAACATATTTTGTGCAGGATGTTCCAGTAAATGCTTTAGCTTTCTATTTTACTACTTTCATTTCTTATTTAGGGCTTTTGTTTTTTTACAGCACATTTCTACTTCTACAGAACCTTGAAAAAGCAGATGAATTCAATATAACCATTCAATCTAGTACGAATATTTCAAGAACTATTGATGGATTAATGTTTCTCCCCACTCCAAGATACAAGAAGCAACTGTCCTAATTCCAAACGTTATATCTGCTGTCTTCAATAATTCTTTTATATTGCAGCTCATCAGTGGTAGAATCATTCTATTACCGATTCTACTGCCAATGTTATAAACTTGGCACAGCAGATTTTTAAAGCTTCTTTTATGCCATAATTGTGAGATTAGGCTCAGGTAGCTATGGCAAGTTACAGAAGGTTGAAAATGTAACAGAGACATCTGCACTGGATGCAAAATTTAAACTGGAAAAGACATTGCACAAGTAAACAGGTGATTTAGTGGCGCCCTAGCAGTGTACAGCCCATAAAAATGTACTATTTTTGAAAGGCCAACACATGCACATATAGGCATAAAACTGCCAATCAACTTCAAGTGATTAAAAAGAAAAGACAATTATCTCAGTTCTATGCAAATCATTAAAAATAAATGTCACTATGATTATCTACAATGTGGAGCTATACCTTATTCAGAGCAGTATAAAAGGCTATATAAAGAACATTACAATTTCTACGCAGAAAGTCCTATCTTCTTGATACTGTTGTGATGCTAATTATTGTAATGGATTAGTTGGGAGATGTTGTCAATAATGTTCATTGTACATGAAGACTTTTCTTTCTCTGCCCCCCCAACACCCCCCACCACCACCAAATAAGACAACTATTTTTATTGCCAGGAAGAGAATGAAAATTCAAACTTGTACACGGACATATTCACATGGTACATCAAATAACAAGTTATTTCTTTTACAAGAAAATTAAATTTAGTACAACTTAGTAAAATATTAAATTGATTTAGCCACTGCAAATCTAAATCTGCATTCTCTGCTCAATTCCTTTTTACAAATGAATCCTTCTGGTGTTAGCCTTGACAATAAACAGAAAACAGATCGCTTTGCCTGTAATTTTAGTGGTGGTAGACTTTTTGCCCAAATGACTGCAATGCATACTCTAGGCTAAACAAAGAGCAGTGAACATTTAAGTTGCTGTGGTAACACATCCTTCGATATTGTCCTTCACTCAGCTGTAGTATTCATTGTAGGCTTTGTGTCTTATCAGATTTCTTTTGCAACCTGCTGGCTGCAGAGTCTAACCTTTTTTCTTCTACCTCTCTCCAATTGAGATGCAAATTAATCTCCTCTGTTGATTAAATTCTCCTTAATCTAACTGTCAAGTGCAGATGTAATCAGAGTTTACAGTTCTTGCAATAAGAACTGTCACAACGAGGGAGCGTTTTTTGTTCACAGATGAATTATGAAAAGGGCAAGATAGGCATTTTCCTCAACTTTACAGTATCTACAGCTTATGTAACATGTAAAAAATTGTCCTATAAATATACTGTACAGGTATTATTTAATTTGCTGAGCTAAAGTTCTTAATTTGGATTTTTAATAGGCAGAATGAGCATAAATTATTGCTTCTTCATACTCTGCACTGAAAACACACTAAATAAAGTAGCCAGCGGGATGTTCAAGAAAAACTGTGCAGCAATGCAACGGTGCTTCATGGTACCAACATGTAAAATTACCTCTATCTTTTATTTTAACAATGTCAATTCACTAACTCCCATTCATTAACAAGGAAATGAAATTCATTGAAGCTCAGGAGAACACAATGAAAGTTGACCTCAACAAAATAATGCTAGTTTCATCCATTTCTTCTACTACGAATACCACCTCAGGATGATTTCCCATTCAACTCAGCAAAGACAGAGTTAACAAATGCAATCTTTACAATACCAAACACAAGCTCCTCTTATATTTGTCCCCTTCTTAGAATCATCATGGGATGCAAGATATCGTTGCTAAGCTACACGTTTCTGAATATGCCATTTTTAACACGAGAATTAAGTCCAAAATCTATTCGGGTCCCAACAGAACAGACCACATATAATGAACGAATATTGACAGGAACATGACATTACTCGATCAATAAGTTTATGGAAATCAAAACAAACCTTAACGAAGTCCACACCACATTGTATTAGAAGAAAAAAAGGATACAAGCTCTGGTAGAGGGGT
The DNA here is from genome assembly GCF_009764475.1 of Pristis pectinata. Taxonomy (NCBI): domain Eukaryota; kingdom Metazoa; phylum Chordata; class Chondrichthyes; order Rhinopristiformes; family Pristidae; genus Pristis; species Pristis pectinata. The sequence goes on from NC_067407.1 coordinate 82,032,107, forward strand.
ATGAGACATTTCACAGCTCGACTAGCATTGATGCCTGTGGCACGGACGAGACTTGGCAGAAGTTTTTCATTTACAATGGCTCCATCAAAGAGGGGACCAAAAAATGGGACCTGAAACATATCAAGCACATTTATGGTTAAGGGCTTCCATGTAGTTAATCATTGGATGCAGAACATATGGTTTTTAAACACGTGTTATGTGAGCCCACACATAAACACATAACTGCACAACAATTAACCCTCATTCATTTTATATAAAATCTTTCATGTAGGTCATGCTATTATACAATTAATAACCTTTGAAAAGACAAATATTATATAACAGCTAAGCATTATCTTCGGCAGTGATGCCTCATCGCTCACTTCAAGGATGAATGCTTCCACAGATTTAGGACTATTTCTGGAACCACAAAATTGCCGGAAGGTACAAGCATTTTCTCATAGGTCAGCTGCCTGCTAGCAGGAGTTCTTAAAAAGGCTTTAATATTAACCCATTCCCTGATCCAAAATGTGCTAATGTGACATTAAGGTTCTCCAGATGCCACTACTTTTATGGAGGCAAGTTTCACAGTGCTGAATACCTTTTAATTATATTTAAATTGTCTCCCTTTCACTGCTGGAAGCCCAAGAGCTGCCAGCTTCAGAGATTGCTTCCATTCCCAGCAGTCTTAGCAAGCCAAGAGCAGGGCTCCTCTCCACCCATCCCTCAATGAAGCTTTTAGCTTCACATCTACAAATCACAGCCTCCCTGCACCTCCCTCCCAAGTGCCAACTTACACAGACCACAATCTCTTTTCACTATTGGGAATACAAGAAACATCTCAGAAATAATCTAAACTGGCAATCATAAGGAAGGGAAGAACGCAGAAAAACTGTATTCACCAGTGAGTTGTACTGTGAAAACAGTTGGATTTGCAAGCTGACAAATCTCTGAGCCCTGAAGGACTTCATCTTAGGGTCTTATAAGTAGCTGGTGAGATAGTTGATGCATTTCCTTTAAATTTCCAAAATTCTCTCTATTTCTGAAAGGTTTAACTGGATTGAAAACTAATAAATCCAACTCCTTTATCCAAAAAGACAGGAAAAACAGAAAGCAGATCTGTTAGTTTAACATCTGTCATTGGGAAAAGGTTAGAAATTATTATTAAAGATGTTATGGCAAGGTTCTTAAAAGAAATCAAAATAATCAGGGAAAGTTAAACATGGTTTTGGGAAAGAAAAATCTGTGAAGTTAAGTGGAATTATACTAGATTTACAGAAGGTATTTAATAAGGTGTCATGTCAAAAGTTATCACAGGGACAACGAAAGCTCATTGTGCAGGAGGTAACATATTGGCATGGAAAGAAGGTTAGCTGACTTGCCATAAGTGGATCTATTTCTGGTTGACAAGATGTAAAAATGGATTGGTGCTGGTTTCAACATTTTACAATTTATTTAAATAACTTGAAGGCACTGAAAATATGGTTGCTAAATTTGCTGATGTCATAAAGATAGGTAGGAAAGCAAGTTGTGAAGATAGATATATGGAGGTTCCTAAGAGACAGTTTAAATGAGTAATTAAAAATTTGGAGAAAAATGTGAAATTATTTATTTTGACTGGGAAAATAAAAGAATCAGAGTATCTGGATGGTGAAAAATTAGAGAATTCTGAGATGCAGAGGGATCTGGGGGTCCATGCAGGTAAAGCAAGTAATTAGGAAAGATAACAAAATGTTATCTTGCATCGTTATGAGAATTGTTCTAGTTGCGAGACTTGGAACTCTCTTCCACAAAGGACAATGGAGTCTTTGAATATTCCTTAAGGCAGAGATAGATAGGTACTCGATAAAAAGGGTTATCAAAGATACACAGGAATGCATAATTGAGGTCAAATTCAGGTTAGCCATGATGTTATTACATGGCAGAGCAGGCTTGAATGTAAGTAGCCTACTCACGCTCCTGATACATAAGCATTTCCAACATCCTTCCTGCTTTAGCAACATCCAATTCCCTTGATCCAGCATCACAATATCTGAGCCTTTTCCCTCAACCAAAGTAATGCCAAATCCCATACCGTCATCATTAATAATGCTCCCTCTTCCCACCACACAAACCATATTTTGATATTCCACTCAATCACCTTTGTTCCATAGCTAAACCTCCCCCCATCCCACAAAAAGTATCCAAGCACTGATCCCAGACCCTCAATCCCTCAATTGCAGGGCACCAAGATTTGTCTACTGGAAAAAGAGACCCACGTTCAGGTTCGTCAATGGCCTTGCTGTGTTCTTCACTCTTTTTGGTCTCCCTGCACATTTTTATCAAAACCTGACATGTAAAGAGATAGTAGGACTGCTGACCGAAAGCTTGATCAAACAGCTATTTTTTAAGTGTCAAAGGATTCAAGAAAAGCTCAGTGAAGCAAGATAAAGCAAGAGCAGGTCAGAGGCTGGTATCCTTGCAGGAAGTGAATTCCTTTCAGCATCCTATCCAGAGAACGATGGACCATGCCTCACTTACCTGGATGACTGCAGCTCTAATGACAACCAAGAAGTTCACTATCATCAGGATAAAAGAGCCTGGTTGAATGGTGCACCATCTACTACCCCTAACATTAATTCCTTCCACCATCATTACACTGTGGCTTCAGAATCTGCCATCTACAAAATGCATTGCAGTTACTTGCCAAGACTACTTTGATCGCACCTCCTAAACTCATGATTTTCACCACCAAGAAGGATAAAGGCAGCTGGCACATGGGAACACCACTTTCTGATCCTTCTCTAAGTCACACACCATCCTGAAATGGAATTACATTGCTGTTTTCTTTCTTTCTCTCTCTCTCTCTCTGTCGAAATCTTGCAATTCACAACCCAGCAGAGCTGTAAGAAATTGTTCACCAGAGGATTACAGCAGTTCAAGGAAGCAGCTCACCATCAAGGGCAATAAATTCTGGCCACCAATGTCTGCATTCCATAAAATGAATAATAAATTGAGGCAAGCTCTTTCTTTTAACATTATTCAATTGCTTACTGGTCCCTCAACAAATTCTACCTTCAATGAATGTTTTGTAGTAAAATGATAAGATCCTCTCAGAAGTCCTGCATAGACTAAATATGCTTCTGGGTAACAGTCACACGGATTTCTGAAACCTTATGAAATGTGATTCACCACCTAGTGGAGTTGTGTAGCATAGCCTTGGCTTGACCCCATAAGGAGCAGAACTCCATAGTCAAGCCAAACTAGTTTTAGAAGGCACTAGTTCAGCTCTACTAAGCACTTTTTAAACAGAGTTCCTTGGAGAGAGACCACATTATCCTCCCTGTACTCTCAGCATATTAAATAGCTTAACAGCTGGGGAGGGGACTCTGCAAATCTGTAAATTCTGTATTGGCTAGGAGAATTCTAATCTGATCTCGGCAATACAAACGACTCATTGTCTGATGCCGTAACTACCATTTTAAAATGGTAGTGCCACTTGTTTTGAAACAAATGGTTTTAGGTTTGTGACATGATGGTCCAATACTTTCCTTGATTTTCTACAATTACTGCTAAATTACAGCACAAGAAACCTGTGTTATTTTCACTGAATGTTTTCTGGAGGGTAAGCGGCAATGCAGTGGATGCACAATCATGGCAAACAAGATTAAAACTAATATAGTGGACAATGACAGAAGCACCTATGTTACTGGGAACATTTGTTGCATTGAATTGATTTAAAGCTACATATCTTCCAACATGCATCTCTGACTTTAGGATCCAACTCATGTCATTGGATCACAGTGAAGTGAGAGAAAAATGTAGTATTTTACAAGAAACAGCAACTCCTGCCACAGTTGCTTTGTTTGGCATGGCATCTGCAAAACTCCAGGGGGAAAAAAAAGTCTATATAATGCAAGGAGAGTCTACTGACAATTATCAGTATTTCAAACCACAATTTTTTCCATCTGGACATGGACTTATTGAACAAATAAATGCCACTTATTATTCTCCTGTCATGCAATTACTACCGGATGACTGAGACAGTCATTGAATAAGCAGACAAAAGGAATAAAAAAAAACTCTTGCGCTCAGGGAATTCCTCTAATTAGAGTTGGCAGCACATTTCAACAGGAATTTCATTTTATTTAACATCTGCATCTGACAGCTGTCTTTCCAAGTAATTCTCATCAATATAATTCAGGTTGAATATCTTGACTGAAACTAGCAGATTCTGATCAAATTAAAAAGTGTGTCTAAAATGCACATTGTAACTTCCTTTCATGCAACTTCACAGTTGCCTTCCAACAAGTTCATAACAATAGTTGTAAGAGGGTCTCTGAGGTTTCAGCTTATACTCAGACTCCCTTATGAATACCATACAGTGGAACATCAACTAAATTGCTGCACAGCAAAAGAGAGTTCAGGGGCAGTTCTTTCCAGTTGATATCACAGAATCTAAGGTCACATTTTGAATGGAACAAAACAAAATCTGTGCACGCATCTATTCCCACTTCTTATACAAGAGGCCGCATGCTCTTTTTTTTGCTGTGAATAGATTTGAGCCCAGGTCTTTTATACCACACAATGAGAATCCTTCTTGTCAATTATATACAGCAGTATTTGCTCCTGATCTTTGGGGAATTTGTGACACATCATCATTTTAATAAATGCATTCCAGTTATAAATGACAAAATAATCTGATGACAATTAAAATTCACTGAATAATATAAATAGTTAACAAATGATATTTTGTGGGTTGAAGGAAAAAAAATCTTTAATATAGAATAAGGTACATACCAATTTTATTTTCAAGGATGCAGGTTCTCCCTTCTACTTCCACTCCCCCCCCCCCCACCCCCAATAGGCTTATCTGGGCATCAACTTAGAGTTAATTCATTACGATCTTATTTTAAGTACAAGGTACCAGAGAAGGACATGTGCCTTGCTTATATCTTATATAAAAGGGTTTTGTGCATACAAATTCTGTACTATAATTATTTTAGGTAGAAGTCTGATAATGTTGACCAAATGGGGTCTGAGTAAGCTTATACTTGATACCAAATGGCTGAGCATTAATTACACTTCACTAACTGCAAACTAAATGGCATTGTGTCCAGGGGAACCCGTAGTATGTCCCTAGTGGCATTTGCAGTGAACTAAGCTTGTACAACGTTCTTGGCCCCATTCTGTAAGCAGCTTTTGCAGTTATTGTTTTCAGTATCCTCCATACATCTGTGACGCGTGTTGTATTGGCAGACTTTCTATTCTTCTTGAAAAAGGTTTTGTTTGAGGAAGGATTGTGTTGCAGTTCATGATAATTGCATCACTTAATTAATGAAGACAAAAAAATGTGCAAATCAATGCATGGTTGCCAAGCACTGAATAAAGACAAGAAAGGCGGACATTAGTAACAAAAGTAAAAGCTATTTTATCAGATAACTTCTCTGATGTTAATATGCTTAATTTTAAAAAGACATTTCACTTTAACATTTGTCCATGCATATCTCATATGTCAACAGACATCAGTTAAACAAATAAGCAGCATGTTTGAAACCCTGTCCACAGCTATGTCTGTTTCCATGGATTCTGTAACCTGATAAAGGAAACCATTTCGTTAAGAAACACAATTTAATAATGGAGTCCACAAGAAAGCTAATATGTACGATTCTTTCTCAATATGTACTATTCTTAACTATTCTCTTCCTTTCATCTTAAAGCAAACCCTGGACCAAATCTTTTAACACTGAAGGATAAATGCATGTGGAAGCTCAGTAGAGAGTGACATTTTCTACGTTTTGCTGTGGTGTACAAAAAGTTAATCTCATGGCTAGTCTGTTCATTGTCTTAATCTGAATAAACCATTAAAGAACAAAATATCATTTTTTTTTAGAAAATAAGGTCTGACATTATGACATTAAACTCATTACATATTAGAGTACTGAAAATTTATGTAGTTCAGCCAACTGACAGAAAATGCATATTTAAAAAAAAAAGGACCACGGCAGACGGCATCTCCCTGACCCTATACTCATCTCTGGAACATCTGGACAGTAAAGATACCAACATTAGACTATTGTTTATTGACTACAGCTCCACCATCTATACTATAATTCTGAGCAAACTCATCTCCAAACTCCTAGACCTGGGACTCAACACCTCCCTTTGCAGCTGGATCTTTGACTACCTGACCAACAGACCACAATCAGTAAGGATAGGCAGCAACACCTCTGCCACGATTATCTTCAGCACTGGTGTCCCACAAGGCTGCTTCCTCAGCCTACTACTTTACTCCCTATATACTCATGACTGCATGGCCAGATTCTGTTCTAACTCCATCCACAAGGTTTCAGATGATACCCTGTAGTGGGCCAAATCTCATGTAGTGATGAGTTGGAGCACAGGAAGGAGATAGGAGCCTAGTAGCAATGGTGTCATGACAACAGTCTTTCCCTTAGTGTTGCAAAACAAGAGGGCTCATCATTGACTACAGGAAGGGAGGCAGTGCGCATGCTCCTGTTTATATCAACGGTGCTGAGGTCAAGAGGGTTGAGAGCTTCAAGTTCCTAGGAGTGAACATCACCAATAACCTGTCCTGGTCCAACCATGTAGATGCTCTGGCCAAGAAATCACATCAGTACCTCTACTTCCTCAAGGGGCTAAAGGAATTTGGCATGCCCCCTTTCAGCCTCATCAATTTTTATAGATGCACCATAGAAAATATCCTATCCGGATGCATCACAGCTTAGCAAAGACCCCACCCAGCCCGGACATTCTCTCTTCTAACCACTCCCATCAGGCAGAAGATACAAAACCCTGAAAGCACGTACCGCCAGGCTGAAGGACAGCTTCCATCCCGCTGTTGTAAGACTATTGAACGGTCCCCAAGTACGATAAGATGGATTCTTGACCTCACCATCTACTTCATTACGGTCTTGCACCTTATTGTCTACCTGCACTGCACTTTCTTTGTAACTGTAATACTTCATTCTTCATTATGTTACTGTTTTTCCCTTGTACTACCCAAATGCACTGATGTGATGAAATGATCTTTATGGATAGCATGCAAAACAAGTTTTTCCACTGTACTTCGGTACATGTGAAAATAATAAACCAATTTATTTACCAATTTTTAATGTAGTAGTATTCAGGATATGTTACATGACTATGGGCTTCTTCATTCTTTGTATCTAATCCAAATCAAGATCTACTCCAGGCAAGTAAATAGTTTGCCATAAAATGGAGATGGAGGGAAAATACTTAGCATACTGTTTCTTGAGAGCATATTTTAGCGATTATGAGATACAGGTATTGCAGCACTGGATCTAAAATTTGCAGTACCAAGTACTAATCTTAAAATGTTACCTTACTGGGTCATTATAATCGAATCTGTTGCATCTATAACAAGAAAATGCTCTGGCAAAATACCAATCTGTTGCATCTATAAGAAGAAAATGCTATGGCCTAAAGGATTCATTTTGCTCAGCAATCTACTGGAGAAGAAAGCTTTGAAAAATTTGAGTTTATCCAGTACTTGAAATTGCATGCCCTTTTGCTACCAGAGACCAAAATACCAATGGTTCATACAAGAGATTCTGCAGATGCTGGAATCTGGAGCAACACACACCAAATGCTGGAGGAATTCAGCAGGTCAAGCAGCACCTATGGAAGGAAATAAACAGTCAACGTTTTGGGTCGAGATTCTTCATCAGGACACATTCAGTCCAGATGAAGGGTCTCAACCTGAAACGTCGACTGTTTATTTCCCTCCACAGATGCTGCTTGACCTGCTGAGTTCCTCCAGCACTTTGTGTGTGCTGTACCAATGGTTCATCTTCACATTTCTCCATATAGGGAGCTTCATTCTTATCAAGTCTGCTGAAGAACATACCATAATGAGAAATGGGCAGGGGCATGCAAAGGTCTGTACATTTCTGGAGCAGAGAGTTGTGCACAGGAACACAAGAAACTGTAGAGGGTAGTGGACTCAGCCCAATACATAATGGGCACATCCCTCCCTACTATCAGTAGTATCTACAGGAGGCGCTGCCTCAAGAGGGCAACATCTATTATCAAAGATCCCCACCATCTTCTCACAGCTACTGTCAGGTAGGAGGTACAGAAGCCTGAAGTCCCACAGCACCAGATTCAAGAACAGCTGCTTCCCTTCTACCATTCAACTCTTGAATCAACCTGCCCGACTCTAATTACTACTACAGTACAGCAACACTATGACCACTTTGCACTACAATGGACTTTTTTTGTTCTAATTGTGTTCTTTCTTGCATCATTTTGTATAATTTATGTTTTTCTTGTGAATGGTGTGTATCTAATGCTATGTGCCTGTGATGCTGCTGCAAATAAGTTATCCACTGCACCTGTGCATACATGTACTTGTGCATATGACAATAAACTCGACCTTGACTTTGCAAAGAATCATTATGCAAACTTGGGTTAATTATGGCATATTCTTACTCAACTGCAGTTCACTACTTATGTGGCTTATGCAGAAAATTTCAAAGATTAACAAAGAGTAAATTCTTCAGTGCTGTCATTAACATGCTTCCAAATCAACAGGTCTTGGGCAAACTTTGCCTTTCCTGATTTCTTCGCAGTTTGCCGTGTGTGTGTGTGTGTGTGTGTGTGTGTGTGTGTGTGTGTGTGTGTGTGTGTGTGTGTGGAAATTTTGATGTCAACTCCATGTGCTATTTAGGCTTTGAAAACACCATTTTGAATCTCCAGGCTTTTAGATTATTCAAGCTCTGAGAACAATTTCTAGGATCTGCGAAAGAAATGAACAGAACACACAGAACATAAAAATGTACTAATATGCAGTGGAGGCTTTGGTTTTAACCCGCTGCGATAAAAGTTGATGCAGACTATTAAGCCAAATAATTTATACACATTCAGAAAGTAGAGAACATGATTTGTTACTGTAAACACAACACAGGAAACAAAAAAAAGCTTGACTTATTTTAGGTGGTGTAAAATTTGTTGCTGATGACTGGAAGCAAAAGATAAAGATATAGCCAAATACATTAAATGGTCTATTGTGAAAATCTGTTGAAGACAGATACATCTCCAATTATTTAACAAGTGCGACTTAAAAATCATAGATTCATTTCCAGTACAGCTTCGAACACAAAATAAAGAATTTGAAAAACAAGAAGTAAAAATGATCAGCATGTTTTTTTTTTCCATTGATCTTGGTTTCCATTTGATTTATCCCATTGCACATTTCCCCAAAATGATTATAGATCGAGGCAATGAGTTTAAAAGTTAGTACGTCATGATGCAGTTGTACAAAATATTGGTTAGACCACAGAGTATTATGTACAGTCCTGGTCACCATAGTACAAGGAGGATGTGATTGGTATTGGTATATTATTGCTACTTGTACTGAGGTACAGTGAAAAGCTTGTCTTACAAACCAATTGTACAGGTGCAGAAGAGATTCACCATATGTTTTCTGTAATTATATAGGCTGGGTTTATTCATAGGAGATGGAGAGATGACCTTTGAGGGTTACAAAATTATGAGAGGCACAGATAGATAATCAGAATCTTTTTTCCCAGGGCAAGGGAATCTAAAACTAGAAGAGACAGGTTTAAGGTGAGAGGGTATAAATATAAAGGAGATCTAAGGGTTAACTTTTTCTATACATCAAGCTTTTCTTCCTCTGTAACCCTCCAACGTTTGGGGCTCTTCCACTTTCTTCACTGGTGGTGTGGCTTCAGCTGTTCAGTTATAATCTGATTGTTTAACCTCTTTGCTCCCTTCTCATATGAACCCCAAACATTTTTTTTTGGTTTATTAAATCAAACAAGAAAAAATAATAAAGCCTCATTTGCTTATATCCTGATGTCAGCCAATGTATAATCATAGTTCCTTCAACAGTACTGTGTCTGTAATCGCAAGGCTTTCAAATACGACAATATAGTCTTTAATCTGTTTCATATTCATTTGAACTGTGAACCTAATATCAAAATCTTACATCCTTTATTGTCTGCAAAATAATACAAGGAGCTTCTGAAAATTCTTGTTATAATACTGACAGGTTATGTGATTGAAAAACAGCAAAGTGTCATCCACTTGCATCCATAGCTGAATCATTTCTATAAGATTATTTTGTCAATGACAGAAGTTTACCAAGTTGTATAGAATCAACAGCAGATTGACGGTTCAGCAAAAAAAAAGTGGTCAAGACCATCAACTGACCATAATCCTCTGCCAATGGGCTGATTTGGTGATGATACTTTGCAGCACGGCATCGTAGCGGTTAGTGTAACACTATTACAGCGCCAGCGATCAGGGTTCAATTCCCACCGCTGTCTGTTAGAAGTTTGTACATTCTCCCCGTGACTGCTTGGGTTTCCTCCGGGTGCTCCGGTTTCCTCCCACATTCCAAAGACATATGGGTTAGTAGGTTAACATGGGTGTATTGGGTGGCGCGGGCTCATTGGGTCCATGCTGTATAAGTAAGGTTTTAAGTTTTAAAATAATAAAATGGGTCCAGGTCTTGCTCACTGATGTGTGCCAAGTCTAAACCTTGCAAATTCCCACTCAATAATACGGAGGAGTATCTTCACTAGTTGGCTCACTATCACTTTCCCAAAGCCAATTAGTGACAGATGAGAAAACTGGTCTTGTCAACGATGCCTACATCCTGAGAAATGAATATTACAAAAAGATCTCCATTGCTGGTGCTTTAAGTTACAAGTAACCTCACAGCTCTAAGGTTATTAAAAGGAAAATTAACCAGCTTTGCTGAGGTTTAAGCACCATTTTCAGGATCTATACCAACACTCACTACGCTGAAATAGTTTTGACAAAGCTAGTGCGAAATGAGTAGACAAAATAAAACATGTTTTTGTTTTTTTAAAAAGAAAGAAACGTATGCAAACTAAAATGAAGATTCAGTTTGACTGCTTTGTTGGCCTAGGTCTTGCTCCAAATCCAGTGGCAGAGCAAACTGTCAGACAGTGTTCTAAATCTGTCAATGGCTGTGCCTTCCCATGTCATAGAATATATATGGGGGTCTCAGACGTTGCTGTTTAAACATCCGAACAGCAATTGTATTTGGTGTCACTGGCACTTACCAGTAAAGTTCGGCCTGCAATTGTTATTTTTTAAAATAGTATCAAAGGATCAAAGCTGCCTTGTTTTTCAAGAAATTTATTACTATTACCTTTGACACAGACAGAATCAATAGTAACAACATAACAGTTATGGAAAGAGAGAATTGAAAGTATATGGAATGATGAACTGCCACAGATGTATCACCTTTTCCTATGTCTTAAATAAAATCCAGATCCTGTTAGGTGGCTGTGTTAAATTACTAATGGCCACATGGCTATAACTGCAGGGAAGCTTGTTACATTTAATTACTTATGATATGAGTAAACATTGGGTGCAAATGAAAATTTTAATTTGAGTATGCGAATTTTTATAAATCTCCAATTAGCATTTAATCTAGTTTCATCCAATTACTTTCAAAATTCCTGCATATCTCAGAATTGTGCTACTTAGCCAATAATGTCTTTCCTTGTTTTATGTTAAATTGCATCACTTTAATTCTCTATATTAAATTTTACGTCACTTGTCTCCCCATTCTGCCAGATTACATTCTCTCGGTGCCTCTTTACTGTCTACTGCTACATCAAGTTTTATTCCATCAACAAATTGTGAAATTTTACCTCGTGCAATGATTCCTGGGAAACACCACTGTTCTATCTTCCTCATCTGAAAAGCAACTACTTACCACAACATCAACTCCATTTGTTATCCATATTGTCACCCTTCCTTTTCTTCCACGGGCCTCAATTTTGCTTACCAGCATTTATGTGGAATTTATGACCCTGCCTTTAAACCCATATGGATGACATCCACTGAATTTCCTTCATGAATCTACTCCATTACTTCATCAAAAATCTTCAATCAGATTAGTTAAATACGAGTTGCCTTTAACAAATCAATAGTGGCTCTCCCTTATTTAATGAAGACACAAGAGACTTGCAGATGCTGAAATCTGGAGCAACAAACTGCCTGCTGGAGGAACTCAGTGGGTCAGGCAGCATCAGTTTGGGGGGAGGAATTGTTGATGCAGGGTTAGGACCTGAAACATCGACAATTCCATTCTCCCTACAGATGCTGCTCGATCCAGAGAAATTCTCCAGCAAATTGTTTGCTGCTCCTTGATTTAATGATCATTTGTATAAACTTGAATTTTCTATTTTTTTTCCTGATTACTATTTCTTTACATTTTTCCATCAACATTATATTGACTGGCCAATTATAACCAGGTGAGAAAAAAGAGTGGTTAGGAAATCCATTTTTTAAAAAATAGCATATCCTATTAGAAACAGTGCTAAAAGCAGTATTCAAGCATGTTTTGAAAGTTAACTGGACAAATATAGTATGGTATGGGGAAAGAGAATAGGGTTAAGTTGTTAACTTTTTGAGAGCTGTTGCAGGTGCAATGTCTTCTGTAATGAAAAACTTCTGAGATATTCCAAAAGCAGAAGCTCTTGATTCCTTGCCAACCATGGTTTCATGCAGCAGTGTACTCAATAAAACTTAACTTTTACTTGTAAATTAATTGGGAGACTTTCTGCCAAAATAAAACTGCCTGGTGATTAAAATGAACCATACTTTATGCTAATACAGCAGCTTTCAGCAAATCAGAATGAAATTATACTTACTTCTGGTTTCTTTAAAATTTGAATGTAGAACATGCAATTTTTCATCGGATAAATGATGATTAAGACATCACCGAAATCTGTAGGAATGATTCCCCTGCGATAGTCCCTTGTGTGCTCTGACCAGATGATGTGAACTTCGTCATTTCCCAAGTGACGAAGCTGCAATGATAAATTGGCTCTCGATTAATTGTAGTCTAGTGATATTAGTACCTCATTACATGGTCAACATCCACAAATTTAATTAATTTACCTCAATGGCTGGAACTTTCAAAATAATAAAAGGTGAAAAACTTTTACAATCAATTTGTCTGAATTAATTAGTTTGATACACTTGGAAAGAATGCAACTGTAGAAGAATGCTTTTTGAAATTAATCATATTCTTCCTATTTGCAAACCATTGTAGCAATTCTTTAGTAAATTTACAGACACAAGCTCAGTACATATTATTGGACACGCAAGTATGAATACTCCAAGACAGCTTAAAATGTTTGGTGACAAACAAACCAGATTGTCTGATCTGGCAATTAATCAGTTAAAAGTAGGTAGCTATTGATGCATTTTCTGTCCAGAGAAACAGATTTCCTGAACACTGGGCTTTGAGGAGACAGCTAATTGGTTAGGACTGCTGAATCTATAAGTAATTTTGGCAAAAGTATCAGATACTTGTATTGACTGACAGTTCAATGCTTGGAGACCACCTGATAAGAGAACACCAACGCTGAAATCTTTTCACATTTTCTCAATTACGTTACTTGCTCTGAGTGTCCAGATTAACAGAAAGTCTCGTCTCTTGAAAACATTAAAAAAAAATCACACACACAGATCAAGAGCCATATCATTATTGGGGAATGTGCTAGGATGTTAAATTTGCTTTATTACTTTGTAACAGGTTCTGTTGTGATTCATTCATAGAGTGCTGCCTGCCTTTCACTTGTTAATTTAATTTTTTCAATAAATTTGATTTGCGGTGTAGCCTAAAATGTAACATGACAGTTACCCAGAAAGAATCGGTTGAAATGGAAGTAACACTGTGGCCACTATCATAGATTATTTTCTGTTTAAGGTCAAAATTATTTGGAGTGCACTCTATTAAAGGATTTAACACAACAGTCTAGCGGTGCCTGTATTTTATTTCTCTATTGCACTCATACAAACTATGAAAGATGTGTGATGATTTTTTAACTATATTAGATAAGTATGCAAGATCTGGTACTGACAGCATGGTTAGTTTCAGTAGCAAAAAACATCAAAGTAACATTGTCAATACAATGATTACATCATACAGGTACTTTAGCACTGATTTAAAGACATTCAATACATCATTCAACCAGGTTTTCTTCCCCTTATTTTTCTCGAAGTCACTCCATCAACAAATAAGGCTTTACATGCTGGGCTGAAGAACCATGAGCAGTAGCATTCTGATAGTGACTGACTTTCCATTATGTACCAGAATCCACTGGTGATTCAACTGTGGTTCGGATCACAGCCATTATCATTACAAAGATCTCATTTGTGCACTTCCAGCTCTTGAGTATTGAAAAATTATTAAGCATATTGCTCAATGTTCTCTCCTTTCAGTCCAGGGATGCTGTGAATTCTACTGTTGCTAAACATCTCCAATTGACAAGGAGTATTCAAATTTCTATTGTGTTCCCAATAATATGCTCTGAGTAAAAGTCTCTAAAATTACAAAAAAAGTCATGAAATAGAAAAAACACTATATGTCTATGCAAACTAATTTCAAAACACATTCTTAAGACATTTGTTTCATTAAGACTAGCTATTCAGACACCCAATTTCTTATTTTCAATAAAGAAAATAGATACAAAGTATATTGTCACCTTTTAGCCTCACATCATTCACCTTATACTGACCTTGCTCAAAAAAAAGTGATGATGCTCCTTTGTGAATAACATATAAAACAGACAGTGAATGGAAAGAAATATTTGATTCTGTTGACCAATGAAAACATCTGAATCCTTGGCTAATTAGACATGTGCCACAGAACTCATTTACTCATGTGAATCATTTTGCAAGCTGTTAGCCGGGTGGCTAGCACACCACTGATGACACTGGTCAAGGCACTGCACCCAGCAGCCTGACCTCCTCCGTGCTAATTGCATTAGAAAAGCCAGCTGCCTCAAGAATGGAGTCGTCAATTTGATTGAAAGTTCCTGTTGTCATGTAGGCATGGTGGCCCTGTTATTCAGTCATTCTAAAGCCTGACCACCCCCTTTGTTTGCACTACAGTGTGCTCTTCCTCAAAAATGGAGTTTTATTTGTAAATTAACCAAGAAACTTCCTGGAGGAATAGCACAGCCTGGAGATTGATAATGTGCGCCTTTCATTCGCCTCCACTCTTACTGTAACCCTGCCAATTTGTTTTCCTGCTCCAGTCCTGCCTCAGGCTAAAAAAGCGTTGTAAGACATAAGTGCAATTACAGTTCGTGGAGCCAAATGAATCGTACAAATCCAATAGCACAGCTCTGTCACAGCTTGCAACCTCTGTGCTGCTAAAAATCCAATCTAACAAAGCTAACTAATTTCCACTCTAAGAGCACAGGGTTCAGCATGGGGTTGGAGGCACACAACAAAAATGAGAGCTTACTACTTTTAAACATTTTTCAATAAGCTAAATCACCTCATTAGTTTTTGCTGCTCATTTTTTTAAAACCATTAACTATGATTTAGTGAGATAGAGTCAGAGGACTGCAGCATGCTGATGCACAAATTGATTTTCACTTTCGTGTATACTCTGATCAAAAGTTTACAATAATGATGCCAGATGTTGCAGTTCTATGGAACAATATGACCCACATTTTTATTAAAGCAATTTTCGTAGAACCTTTATTATATACTACTCATAAAGCTTTGAAAGCAATTACAATTATTCTGACTATTCTTGTATTCACAGAGTCTACTTCAATTGAAACTTGCTATAAAGGTACATATACTTCTGCTGGCCTTTGAAAATTTACTGACACATTACAACCTAAATATATAATTCATTGTCAAATTTAGTGTTTGATGGAGCAATTCGAGTCTGATGGTTACCATTATATATATATATCTGAGATCCTGACCAAAATATATCATATTTTTAAAATTCATTTTCACATACCCAGACTCTCAAATTACTTGCTTTCTTCCGGCACAATTACAGTGGAGCATCTAAAAAATCTTATGACTAATACTATCAAGGTAGAAATATACCTCCAATAATTCAAGAATCATGGAGAAAAGAAAATGAATTCCCTCAAAATGAGTAATTGCTGCCAAGATGTTTGTTCTACCTATTTGCTTCAATGGGATACAGAGCCAACAGAGGTGACATATGGTACACATGGATTTTCCACACTCAAAAGCTGGGATTTCAGTAGGTGTAGCTCTGTCTGAGCCGTTACAGGCAGGTGGGTTGTTGAAAGTAGGAAACACAATTTTCTGAGTGGGATAGGAGCAGGTGGCTTTTAAGAGAGGGACAGCCATTTTCCATTGGGAAGTGCAGACAAGCAAAGATTATTTTCACTGCAAAAGCAGAACATAAAGGGGAAAAAATTTTAATGATCACTTCACAACAGGTGAAACGGAAAAAGCTATCTATGCCATGGATACTGCCAATGTCACAGGTCTTGATGACACATGCAGTGAATAGATATAGAAATTTAGGCGAGAGACTGCTCAACACCTGCCTGAGTTCTGATTGTTTACAAAAGCTGTGGAGAGAGACATGTATTGTTGCAATTCTGAAGTTAGTTAAGGACCCTTGCTTTGCCACCTTAAACTTATGAGCACCTCACGTTGAATTGGCTTTCACTCATTTGAGAAAGTAACTCATCCCAAACAAGTAGCTCAGGAGCCAGGCAAATCATGGACCAGCCAGCTGTGGAATCTTACCTAGTACATCAAAAGTAGCTTAGAGGAAAAACCCAATCATCAGTATCACTCTGTTCAATCTCTTCATGGCCTATGATAATATCAGTCATTGAATGTTGCTTTGGATGATCCTTGACAGGATGAGAGACCATTAACTTATTGAGATTATGCAAACACTTGTGGAAAACAGCTGCTTCCACGTAGTACTTGATGGAAAATGCAGGTGCTGGTGCTTGCAATGCAATAGCTCACCCCAATGACCTGCATTGGAACCCATGTTCTAATACTTACACAAATGACCAACCAACACATCCAACCACTCCCAGCTTGACGAATATTAACAACCTGACAACGGCCCCCTGGTTACGGCCAGATCAAGCATACTATAATATGCCTCACCAAGTAGACTGACTATGCTGCTAATCAATTCAACCCAAACCCAAACAAATCACAGGTCAATCTCTTCCATCTGTGCAATCCTTATGCGAGCTGTAAGTTAACATCAGCTGGAGCAGTACCCATCTCAATCACTGCACAAACCTAGCTTAACCTTGGAGTCCACCCTGGACAATGCACACATACAAAAGCCACGTTGAGAAAATTTTTTAAAAAGTCCTAAACGACAACTGGAAGCTTTAAAGTTCAAAATGGGGCATACGCTCCCATGATTACAACCTCTGCATTTGCCTATGTTACTGCAGTATAGAGTCTAGGAATGCTCACCTCAACCAAGAGAAAAAACAACCCAGTGATGATGACAGCCACCAAATCAATGGCAATGGATCATTGGAAGGCCCGAAGCTGCCTCCATATCCACGATAAGTGCTAACTTGATGAAATGGAATTTCAGAATCAGGTTCATTATCACTGACATATGTTGTTTTGCGGCAGCAGTACAGTACAAGACATAAAAATTACTATACGTTATAAATAAATAAATTAGTGCAAAAGAGGAATAATGAGGTAGTTTTCATGGACAGTTCAGAAATCTGATGGCGGAGGGGAAGAAGCTGTTCCTAAAACATCGAGTGAGTCTTCTGGCTCATGTACCTCCTCCCCAATGGTAGTAATGTCCCAGATGGTGAGGGTTCTTAATGATGGATGCTGCCTTCTTGAGGCACTGCCTCTGGAAGATGTCCTCAATGGTAGGGAGGGTTGTGCCCATGATGGAGCTGGCTAAGTCTACAAACCTCTGCAGCCTCTTTCGATCCTGCACATTGGAGCTTCCATACTAGGCTGTGATTCAACCAGTCAAAATGCTCTCCACTGTACATCTGTAGAAATTTGCAAGAGTGACATACTAAATCTCCTCAAACTCTTAATGAAGTAGAGCCACTGGCGTGCCTTCTTCATGATTGCATCAATGTGTTTGGCCCAGGATAGATCCTCTGAGATGTTAACGCCCAGGAACTTAAAGCTGCTCACCCTTTCCACTGCTGACCCCTCAATGAGGACTGGTGGGTGTTCTCCCAACTTTGTTCTGTCCAATGCTCCTGGACAGGGGACTCATGGTTCAGGATCCTGCTGAGAGGCAAAAAGGCAACTACAAAATCATCAGCTTGTGCTGATAATTAATTGTATGCTTTCAAGTACTGTAATCCTAAACAATGGATTACAATACTTAAGAGCATATAATTAAGTATAATTAATTGTATGCTTCATTAATTGTATGTTTTTAAACTGGATTTTGTTTTGTGGAGTAAGTAACCTATAGAACCACACTTCCTTGAGGGAATTGTGGTTACATCAAGATTGGAAGTTAAATATTTACAAGTGTGAACTGCTTTCGAACTGTTTATATATGAGTTCAAAGTATGATTACAACATAGGTAAGAGAGGGACACAAACGGCATGTGTTGCATGAATCTTTAGTTAATACCACCTTCTTCTTTTCAAGATCACCAATACCACTCATTGAAAACCTACTTCTTTGCTTCAGTCCACTTCCAAACTTCATTTTCTAAGTCCACAAACATATTATCACCTTTCTCATCTGTGCCCAAGTTATTTGGTACTCTGCTTGAATTTCCCCACTTTGATTTCTGTCCATTCAACATCAAACTGATCCTAATCAAACAAATGACTGTGAAATTGCCCATGGTAGTGCTACTCTTCATCAATTTCTGTGCTACTTTAGATGTAGTTGACAATACCATTCTCCTTCAACCTCTCTCCTTCTCTATTAAGTTCAGCGGTGTTGCTCATCTGATTCCACTCTTATATTACCAATCATAATCTTTGATAACAGCTTATTTTCCAAGCTCTGAACCATTACTACCAAAATCTCTAACAACTCTATCCTTGCCATGGCATTGCTTCCATCACTACCTGAAATGACCTCTCCCCACCTCCATTCTTCATCTGCATGCTGCCCCTTGGTGACAAGATCTGCAGACATTGAAGACTAGCTGATGCTTATGGACTAGTTGTGCTAATTCTTTCTGAGCTGTAAATTCTGTATTAGCATACATACAGTATAAGAGCTGAAATCCAACTCTACTGCTGAAGCACTCATCTACTTCCCTTTACTACCTCTCTGCTCTCACGCTTTATGATCAACATCCTCCCTTGGATGGACAGCAATTTTCTGCAGCTAAACGTGGGCAGAAGTCAACACCACTAACTTCATTCCTCATGATAAACTTCAGTTGCCATTGATACAACCCAATTTTCTTGCCACTCTCATGACGACACAGACACCAGTTCACGTAATCCATTGAACCTCAAACATTCCAAACACATACCTATCCCATCACCACAAAAAACACACATATTAGGATTTGTGTAACTTCTTGGACCTCGATCTTCCATAGCTGATCTACTGTAAAACTCTTAGTCATGCTTTTGTCACATCCAGGTTCAATAGTTACAATGATTTCCAATCAACAGCTCAGCAAACTCTCTTTGCAGCATTTTAAAATTAGCGACTTAAAAATTGGTTATGTTCAGCAATATTCCCTCCCGTACATTAATGAGACTGAAATTGACGTTTAGTGATGCTGGTGGAATGACTGCACAAATCAGCATAACTTCCAACCTATGCTCCAACATTTAACTTCACAGTAATGTATCTGATATGGGTTGCAAACTATCATCAGGTGGAATAGTACCCATCTCATTCACAAACTGATACTATGTCACTGAAAGGTGACCAAAAGGGCCCTCATATTTGCAATTCAGAAAGCCAAGATACTATTACATGATCTTTAATAAACTCATTTGAATGGTGCAAAGCATCAGTAAAATGGTGAGTGGAATTTTGCACACAAAAATTGAATGGAATAATGGATATTTCATTGCATTGTTTGAAAAACAAACGATTTTGAATTATGTTAAGCCAAACTATCCTGAATGAACAACTCAATGACATTTCTTTCAGACTTTTACAGTGAGCTCATTTTATAACAGAAAAATGTTCATTCAGAAATCCTAATTGCTCAGCTCTATCTCTGGGAAGAACTAACAGAATAGACAAACCTGGCCATTAGCCCCAAAGATATTACTGCATCTAGCCAAAGGAAAGATGAAAATTTTACCTGATCTTATGTGTGCTTCATTTATAAAATGTTTCAAGCACAATTACAGAGGTGAAGTGATATACTTCCTATCCAAAATGAAGGTTTGTGTAAATGGGAAAATGATACAATGATCCAAAGAGCCTCAGGCATTGCATGACATTTTTTTCCTAAGTCTTCAAGATAGTTTGGTCAATTACTTCAAAGATTTTGAATTGAAGGTGGCTCAGATTACATATTTGGTTGGCCTATTAAATGCCAGGGCAGGTTGCTTGACACTACCATTGATTAGACAAAGCAGCTTCTGGCTAGGAACAAATGATACATGTTTAAAAGAGGAAATACTTGAATTGACAGGGTGTGTAATGAGAGAGGTATTCAAACATGATTGCTCTCCTTTGATTTATATCTTTGGTTAATCTCTTTTTCTAACCATCAACACGCAAAATCGAACTACAGATCTGTTCTGACTTAAACTCACATTTCAGAGTCGATATGTTCATGCACAACTGAATACTAATCAACTTCCAAGAAAATAGTGAGAAACAAAGCACGTCAAGTCTCATTGATTTATGTGCCTGATTTTATTTTGTGCAACACAAGCTCATTTTTGTTGGTAGAATACCTTTGGCCTTATTAGAATTACTAATACATTTTCATCTGACAAATAACCAAATTTTGTTCAACATGCAAAACTATTAAATGCATTAATAGATTGACTTTCTTTTTTATATATAACAAAAAAATATGCAAACCAAGCATTCTGAAATGTAACCTAAAATAAAGTACAAAAATGCCCACATTGTATTCAACCAATATTGACTTTTTGTTATTCTGAAGCATCATATTCTGTTTTCTATTCGAAGCCACTCAATAACTTGTCCAATACAGAAAGCACGTAATTCCTCCATGATACAAGGGAATATGAAGTAGCAGACACTATTGAACTAAAATTGAGCAATTAAGTGATCTCGTACTATGAAATAGATTATGTTAGAAGAAACATTTTGTTTTAAATAAAATTTACTTCAGGTTGTTGATGTAATAACAAATTGTAAAAGGTGATACTAGAAATTAGAAAATGTGTTTAATGTTTTAGCAGAGTCATGGCTTACATTTGGCTGATTTAAATAGTGTTGACCAAATCCAAAGTTTCCAGTTAATAATAAAATGTGGATACTGGATATCTGAAATTAAAAACAGGAAATACCAGAAATATCAACAAGTCAGGAAGCATCTGTGGAGAAAGAAAGTTAACACTTTAGGTCAATGACCTTTCCTCAGAATGCTCCATTTTTCTCCACAGATGCCTGATCTGTTTGTACTTCCAACATTTCTTCTTTTTATTATCCAATAAAACAAGTTGGTCCATCAAATAGCAAGGCAAGCCAACAGGGAAATATCCAACTTTATGAGGCAGAACTTCTGATGAATTCCACTGTTGATCTGCTGTCATGTATGCCATAACAGGGCAAATCCAAAGAGAAGACTTTAGTGTAGCTTTCTGCTCAACCAAGTGCTAACTGTGGGGCTTTTTTGTCCATTTGGACTCCTCATGGTTAACCTGGTGCATCTATAGCAGGTCCATTAAAATCAATGGGACAAAGTGATTGCCAGGAAAATAAGTAAACACTTTTATCTGATTTAATGAAGCTAGTTTAGATATTGCAATTATTTTAAGAGTTTAACTTTTAAAATGCTGATAACATCTTTTTTTTAAACAATTTTAATTCATGGCAGGGTCCAAAGCAATTCTGAATGTTTATGAAGGGTGAAGTATTTCACAAACGTTCAACTTAAATGGCAAGCTTAACAAATGATCTGGGGCCTCACCTCTACCAATGGTGTTCTTCTCACTGCAACCAGCCATTTGTGTCAGGCAAGGCCCTGTGCTTCACTGACTTACTGGGAACCAGCCCTCCAGTGAAAGATTCCAATCAGGACCAAGCAAAGAATGAGTGACTGGTGATTTCAGGGAAGTGGAGTATGTACATCTATACTTAACATGACAACAGGGCACAAGGTTATTACTACATATATTTCTGCAAATGCAGGGAAAGTCATCACAGCAGTTAATAGTCAATCATAACTTAATCTGACTTGGAATGCTGTGACTCCAGTATGCACTGTCCTCACTACAATGAACAAGCCAGCTGCATACTGGGCGATTGCTTTGTGAATCTGTCAGAGTGGAAGCTAAACCTCAAGTTGCTGGTCATTTGCTACCTTATTTCTCCATTGCCCTAACTACTCTACTCTTGGCCTTCTATACTATTGCAATGCAATCCCAAGGAGCAGCATTTCACCTTTCCATTCACGACTTTGGAGATTCTAGTTGTAACAGGGAGTAAATAACAAGATTTTAAATGCCACTCTGATTTTTTCCTTTGATAGCAGCTGCTTTTTATATGGTTCTTCCATCAGTGTACAGCCAGCCAACCCATGCCCATTTCTGCCTGGGTCTACCTGGTTTACCATGATACATTCATTCCCTGATCCACACAAGTCTTCTTCAGCAGATTTTTAAAAAAATGTTCACCTCCTCCTGTTACTCTGCAATAAGCATTTACATGCCACATGCTACTCATCCCAACAAGTAAAAGCAGACATTTTTGGTCCCCTCAAACCTCTTCCCATACTACCTCAACTAGTTCTAACAATATTAACCTTTATTTCATTATTTGTTTACCTGACCTTCTCTGAAATAAATCTAAACTGTTTGCCCCAACCATTCTGCTTGGAAATGAGTTCCGCACTCTCACCACTTTCAAGGCAAGGATCTTTATTCCAGAATTTCCCAGTTGGATTTCTCAGTTATCATCACATAATCATAGCTTCCATTTTTGCTGCTCACACAAATGGAAGCACCCTGCTTAAGGACCTCTATTAGGTCACCATTTAACATTCATTTCAAAAGAAATCTAGACCTTTCACCTCTTCATGATCAGTATAAACACATCTTTCTTGGAATATTCTTGTAAATATTTATCATACCTGTTCCCTTTACAGGGGGCTGATTATACTGCTCCTGGAATACTATGTACTGCTTTGGTCTCTATATTTCAGGAATGATATACATGCATTGGAGACAATCAGAGAGGATTCACTTAGTTGATCTTTTTTACCATTTTTATATGTCAACTAGAAATGAACTCCTCCAAATAAAATTTGTTAAAAGTTTAATACAAAAATCACTATTTTCGTTTTCTATCTTTTCAGAAATTAATTTGCTTTGGCTATAGCTTTATTGACCTCCAATGCAACTTATAGGGATCTGTGTATTGTACTCTCATATATCCATGTTCCATTGCATATTTTTAAGATTCATTTTTGACATCTGGGCATCATTAGCAAGGCCAGCATTTATTGCCCATCCCTAATTACCCTTGAGTACTGGTGGAGAAGGGAGATGGCCAGTATAAAGAGGACACCTCCCCTCATCTATCTGCTTCTCATTTTTTCCCCTCTTTGACTGCCTCCATCTATCACTCCTGATGCAACCTGCCCGTCATTTCCCCTCTCCTCAGTCTCACCACTCCACTCCTCCTCCTTATAGTGGACATCTCCCTCCTCTATTCTCACTCCTGATGCAGGGTTTTGACCTGAAACATTGATACTTCCTGCCCCCTACAGATGCTGCACGACCTACTGAGTTCTTCCAGCAGATTATCTGTTGCTCTGCATCAAATAATGTTCCACCTCACCAATAATATTTTACTCTTAATTTGGCTGGAATTTCATTTAGAAAATGGCTGGAAATTCTTTCTGGAAGATGTGATACTTATTGAGCTATCCTATATATAAAAAAATTTCAGCAAAGATGCACAATATTTAATAATATACATCACCAGGGATGGAATGCCCTCTGAATATACTTGCATCGAAAAGATATATAGAATTTTAATGTTCAGGCTTGCTACTGTTCTTCAAAATAACATTTCAAAAGCCTTTTTTAATAAGTATCTAAATCACATCATATTACTACTAAAGAGCAACGTTCTCAGAACTATGTTGTAGAACTTGATGGCTGACATTTGTGGGTTCTCTGAATTCAATACTTTCCAGTTCAAGTGTAAATGAACTAACATTTCCCAGCACTGGAACCCCTTTCTCTTGTTAATTCCTAAACAAGGACGTTGAACCATTTAAAAAAAAAGTAATTACAATTGTCAAATTATTGAGAGCTCTTTGGAAAACAATAGCCGTCAGGAAATTTTTCTTTGGTTCTAGCACATTACCTTTTTTGTTATTGAATCATCAGAATCCGATGGCATTCTTGTTGAAACATGGAAAATGACTTCCACTGTAGAGGTAGCATAGTAAGGTGCAGTTTGGCCCGTACTTCCATTGCGTTGCAGGCCACCCATGAAACCACAATGTGTAGACAGGTCAATCTACAGAACAATAAATGAATCAATGACAAATGCTCTCTTACATTATACTAATAAATAGTGAAAATTTGAAGAAAGATTTCCCAGATAAACACAACTTTTATTCTGAATATTTATTGTTGACAGTCTTTGAATTGTTTCATGGGATAAGATTTTCCTTCTAAGTGGCAAAGAAAAGTCTCCTCATTTAGTCCAGTAACTGGAGCTCTTTCCATCACATAACTTTTAATTCTTTACAATTAATCTTTGTATTCAATCATAATACCGGTTCCATTTTGGCAAGGATTTATTCCCATTCCAATCTGTGCAGTAAAAGAATCTTTGAACAAACTTTCTAAGAGAAAGTTCAAATATAGTACCTGTGAAGACTCTACATGTCCAGAGTGTTGCAGCAATATCTATGTTAGTAAGTAAACATGGTAAAATTTTGTACTATGCTGATGGGCAGCAGAGTGGCATTGCAGGTAGTGCAGCTACCTCACAGCTCCAGTAATCTGGGTTCAATTCTGATATCTGGTACTGTGTGGAATTTGCACACCTCCCTGATTGCAAGGGATTCCCAAGATGCTCTGGTTACCCCGCACATTCCAAAGATGTGCTGGTTGACAGGTTAATGGTACGTGTGAGAGAATGGGTTTACCTTAAGGTGGACCTGCACCAGTCAGGTCACCAATGCCCAGCCTGGGAGGTGTTCACCCAGATCCCCTCCAAGTTACAAAGAAGCAGGCTGCTTATGTGGCCAACAGATGCACAACTGAACATGATGGAAGTGGCATGCATCGCACATTGTTAGACTTTACTACACATGTTTGGGGTTCTCTTTGTTTGCACATCAGATGGACAGAAAACCCAGAATGAACATTTGCATGAACTAATTTCCAAATATGTTTTATCAAAAATGTGCCACTATTGAATTCAATTTCTAGGCTTTAATAGTTTCGAGTCCCTGATTTGAAGCAGGAGAGAGCCAAGGTGTATGTGTTTTTTAAAGCCGTTGTTCAACTATATCACCTATTTCATCCCACCTCGCACCACCCTGCCACCTCCCTCCCCACCCCCTGCCAACTTGGGACCTACTAATGAGTCATCAATGAAATTGGTTAAGTCCAGACAGAGAAGATACAACAAGCATTTTATACCATGGTGTAGCTATAGTCTTGCTTCTAAGCAATAAGATTATTCCAACATACCCAAGAAACATTTCTGGACAGTGAAGTCATAAAATAGATGACTTGAGTTATATACTTGATGGACTTCAATGTATCAAACAGAAACATTGTTGAAAACATTTCTATGTTATTTTGAGTAGTCAACCTATTTATACCAAATCTATTATATTATTAAGTCACAAATTTCAAGATTTGCTGAAGTAACAGAAACCAAATAAATATTGTTATTAAGATTATCCTACAAATTCTAAGAAGAAACACACTATACCTCCCAGCCTAGTCCAGAGACAAAATTTTCATAGGCTTGGCTTCCTCCAGTATTTGAGAGAATTGAGCACTTGTCTTCCTGTCCTTCCATGATGTAAAACACTGCAATCTTATGAGTTTCCCGACTTGAAGAGAACAAAACGTAAATTTACATTGGTTTAGGCATTCCAAATATCTCACAAGCGATTATATAAATCATGACAAACACCACATTCTTCTAACTCATTAGTTTCTATCTGATGAGAAACAAAAGTTCAAAATTATTGTGTTCACATTATGTTTGTGCACCAATGAATATTCTGACAATTTACAAAGGATTTAGTTGACAAACCATAGTTGTTAACTTGATTCTCATTCTACAGGATAGCTACATTATACTATAACTGAAAGAATGCTGATGCAAAAAAATAGAAAAGTACAAGCACCGTAAATTCAACTTTTATTTCCTAAATCTCATGGGGTAAAAGAAATTTAATTCAAAATTTTTATTGTAGTGAAAGTGAAATACAATGTTAGGAGTTTTCTAAAGCTTCATGGTAATATCCAGAACATTTCTATCATCCTAGTCTTTAGAAGAACTTTTAGAATTTATGCATTTAGTTGAAATGCTATTCATATACATCACGGACGTGTATTATTAGTATATTAGTAAAAAGAATTACAAGAATATTAGTAACTCATTAACTCATGAAATAATTCCAAAATAATTTGGCAGTTTTCTGGAAGTTGCAGATACATAAACAACTTTTTGAGATAGAAATGCTCATGATTTTAGCTGTTGAGACTCTAGTGGCTACTATGCATTGGAATGACATCTTACCAGTCTCAGGAAATTTATTTTTTAAATTTGCTTACATAGTCCAGTGACCAAACCAATCCATGCAAAGATGTCAAAATAATAACCAGTCTTGGATAATGAAGATTGGCTACATGACAGCTTTCAAGCCAAGTAGATCAGTTCTGAAGAATGTAAGACGATTGATGTAGAAATGCTACATTTTATTTGATGTTCATCATTCGCTTCCGAGAATGATCCCATGGGGGTTAATTACCTTAAATGCTCACTCAAATGGTTATTGTTCACTTTGACTCCTAGCCATGACTACCAGCAAATGTTGCAACCAAGGAAGATCCCAATGAAACCCAACCCAACCTCCACTTATTTCTAATCAGAGCACTTATGGCCATGGTTGCTAAATAAGGATCAGGAGCCAGAAGTCCTCTCAAAATTTAGCCTACTCTTCCACCCAAATACAGGATGATGAGGCTGATTCTAAGGATTAAAACCTTCCCTCTTGGTAGGAGCAGTGTCATCAGGATAACCAAATTAAAACATTGCCTTTTCACCACTAAGGTCTTACGATTAGATGAAAATTGTCAGATTCACGTATCAACAATAAAGCTATAATTGGGGGGCATTTTTTATTCTAAAAATAGGCTAGAATAGCGATAAAAATCCATGGTGCAAAAGCTATTTCTTCAAGTGGATTCAGGTATATTTTTGCAGTTATTGTTTGGTGCATCAACAAGTATTGAAAGATTGCCTGAGCTGTTTTAGAACAAACCACATTATAATTAGTTTGAATACAAGGACTGAAGGGGAAAAAGTGAGCACAAACACACATGAATGAAAAAAGGCAAACAATAAAGAAATCTAAATGGTAATGGATGGAAAAGTTGGCAAAAAAGATGACCCGTCAAAAATGACTGCCACCCTGGCCATTCTCTTTTGTTACTCCTACCTTCTGGGGGAAGATACAGGAGTTTGAAAGTCCAGATATCCAGACTGAAGAACAGCTTCTTCCCAACTGCTATCAGATTTCTGAACTGATCACCTTTTTCATATCTCCTTCTGAGTGGTGCTGCCACATTCTCATACTCTTAATTCTAACTCTCTCAGTTATTCTTTTATTGTCACTTCAGCATTTCTTTTTGCACTGCTTCAAAGTGCACTACAATCTTTGCACCATTCTGCTGTTTTGCACTCATTGTTGTCTCTTATTACCATGTGTTCTGTTTACTCTGAGCTTCTTGCTAACAAGAAATTCCATTGCTTCCTGGTGTATATGACAACATACTGATCTAATCTTTATACAAGTACGGGGTATTAAGACAACAGACGTGACACCAAGAGACGGCAGACTTAGAATTGCACTGAAAGAAGGGAGCGAATGACAAAGACTAAATAGCACTTCGCCATAATTTTCGGAGGCAGATATTACAATGATCAAATCCACAGGAAAATAAAATAGTGGAGATGATCAAAATCAAATTACTGATGTTATTCAAAGTAAACAAATCTTAGAAACTGATTATATGTAATAATCTAACCTGCATTTGCTGAACTCACCCTGATCATCAGTTAGTACTTAGCTAAAATTTACCATTTGGCTATACCACATAAAAATACACATTATTATTGGAATCAAAATCAATCATGATTTACAGAAATGTGTGATAGATATAATGATAAAACTGAAATATAAACCCTAATATCTTATGATATTTCCACATCAAGAAAAGCGTCACAATTGCCAGGAGTTTCAGATGGAACTGCACAAGTGCCACTAAGTTTGGGATTTCCACAGGAGCAAGATATCCTGAGTTTGTTGGTCTTCTTTGCCCAATATTTTCTCAACTGTGCTTCAACATTGGAATAAAGGATTGTAGTATGCATGCTTGCACGAATTACCAAGTACTTAAGCTGGGAAATCTATCTGCTGAACCTGGGAGTAGAACTGGCACAGGAACTAAGGTCCATCCATTTCAATGGAGAGACAAGGTTAATATTAGATAGTATTTTTTAAGTTATTATCCAATTAAAATGTTTTAATTGCTTAATAGCATTTTTGGGTTGACACGCTTTTTTCCTTATTTCAAACAATTTTTTAAAAGTAGTTTTTGAAAGTTTTTAAGATATTGACAAAAGGCCATAAATTTAGGGTAAGAGGTTTAGTGGGTTTGTGGAGAAGAACTTTCACCCAGAGGGTGGTTAGAGTCTGGAATGCATTGCCTGAGAAGATGGTAGAGGCAGGAACTCCTACAACATTTAAGTAGCATCCAGGTGACACTTGAATTACCAAGGCATAGAAGGCTACAGACCAAGTGCTGGTAAATGGGATTAGTATGGATGGTACTTGATGGTTGGCATGCACATGATGGGCTAAAGAGCCTGTTTCTGTGCTGAGCAACTCTATGACTTGATTAGGAAAATTCCAAAATATTCAATTTCTTTAACTACACACAAGAAATGCTGGAGGAACTCAGCAGGTCAAGCAGCATCTATGGAGGAAATGAACAGTCGACATTTCCCTCCATAGATGCTGCCTGACCTGCTGAGTTCCCCCAGCACCTCTCGTGTGTTGCTACAGATTTCCAGCACCTGCAGTTTTTCTTGTGTCTCAACTTCTTTATCTGCTGGCTAAGTCAGAGAGTACAAATTCACAATATACCCATCAATTATGATTATATACTTACCATTGCCTTGAATCCAAATTTTTTAGTTCCCTTAGTAGCTTTGAGTTTTTCTTCAGAAGATGGAAACTACTCCTTAAAATAAAAAACACATTTAACCAAGAATTGAATGAGAAATAGCAATTTTCTCCAACATGCACTAATACATCATTTAGAAAATGACATTGACAATTCAAAATTCATGTCAAAATGTGAAAGCATAAGATGTGAAAGACATTTGCTTGAACTTCCAAATCTTTACAATAAGAATTCAGAAAACATAATCAGTACTTACTTTCGCACTGTAAATAAAAAAAACTCTGGGAGGCTATTTCATTTGACTCGGTAGGACCAAAAATGGAAGAGGCTGAGAGATTTAAGAAAGGAATTCCAGTGCTTATGGCCAAGGCATGGCCACCAATGGTAGAGTCAACAAAATTGGAGTTGCTCAAAAAGGGAAGAACTGGATAACGGCAGGGACCTCAAAGATTCATAGGGCCAGTGAAGGTTACAGAGCTAGTGACGAATAAGGCTATTGAGAAAATTGAAAATAAGGATGAAATTTTTAAAATCAAGGTGTTGCAGAATCAGGAGTTAGTATAGATTAGAGCTGCTTAGTTGTGATGGGTGAACTTAGTGGAAGAGAGGACAGATGCAGCCATAGTACTTTCCTTGGCTGGAGATCTAAAGCCAGAGGGGAGTTTCAAAATAAGGAGTTGAACATTCAGGACTGAGATGAGAAGTAGTGAATCCTTTGATTTCTCTACTCTGGAGGGGAGTGGCGCTTTGCCACTATGCATATTCAAGACATAGAGTGATAAATTTTTGGATATCAAGAGAACCATGAGTGGAAGATAGGTGGTCATCAGATCCTCAGTGAAGAGGGTTGTTTGGAGCCAAAGATTCTGATAGCTTCAGCTACAAACGAGCAGAGTAAAGAACAGTGTCGAGTGATGTTACAGTCGTAGATACAGGCCCTGCAGCATTGGAGATGGTTTGAACTTTCCAACACATGCCAAGGGCAAATATAACCCCAAGGTTGTGATTGGTCCAGTTCAGTCTCAGAATATTGCAAGACTAACAGAATCAGTGGCTAGCACATAGAGCTAATGACAGGCATGTGTCAATGACTTTGGACTTTCCAATATTTCATTAAATGAAAGTTCTGTTCATCTCATGCTGCACATTAGACAAATAATATGACTTGCAAATACTAAGACGTGATTAGCTCCTCAGCTCAGGGTTACTTAGGGATGGAAAATAAATGCAGGTATTACCAAAGTCTGCATCCTGTGAACAAATAAAAAAATCCAAAACAGTTGGGGAGGGAGGCGTGAAAGAACGGAGGAGTTGATACAAAAGTTGGAGAGGTGGAGCTGAATGTCATTAACCTACCACCTACCTGTAGAACCTGGCTTTGTGCTGTTGCACGTTGCCTCCAAGGGACTATGTAGGAGTGAAATCTTTGGAAGGACTTCAGAGATAATATTGTTCAAGCAGAAAAAAAAGAAACCATTGGAAGTGATACACTGGCTATAAATGAATAGATAAAAATGCAACTCTCACCCAGCTAGCAAATGCACTTGAAGGCTTCAAACAGGTCAGAAAAAAAGAGGGATATTTTACCATAGTCACATAGTCACAAAATGTACTTTGTGACTTGACAAGGACCATTTGATAGGACACACATCTCTACTGATGAAGTGGTAACTCATCTGTAGGAATTCATCTTGTTTTCCTGTATCCATCTCCACTTGACTGATTTGATTGCATGTTCAGTCAAGGTGAAGATTTGGGGACCTGTTTAAAATCCAAGTCCAGCTAATTTGATGAGATATTAGTTTGGAACATGCAGAGTTTCACATTGCCATACAAGAGATTAAAGAATAGATAATTTAGGCAAGGCTTGGACAATGTTTGAACCTTCCAGCCCAAAACCTAATAAATGATTATGTTGGTTATGTATTGCAACTGTATAGCTATTGGTAATAGTTATCATTGTGTACATAGTTCCAATGAAAACTGTTGAACCCCACCAACATGCAATTAATTTGGAACCATTGGAAGTGATCCTAACAATCAGACCTTCATCCTCTCTCAATACATCAGTATCCAAGACTTCTGGTGAATTGTTATATCATTTTCTGCTTCAAATCTGTGAACAACAATCAATTGGTCACAAATGGTGTCATTAGCACTGGTCTTTCACAATACAACGTTCAAGAAGTCAATAAAAACAGAAGGGAAAATGGATTTTAATGTTTTGTTTTTCATCTTTGTACTTGTTTAATCTCTACAACTGTTGCTTGTTCTGAAACTCTTGGACCAAAGTTCTCAGCTTCTAAGCCTGCGGGTTTCCAACTACTTATTATAAACAGGTAAAAAGCCACGTGCTAATGAGCACGTAAGTAAGATTCAGTTTTGACATCAGTTAATTACAAAATTGTAATTTAAGGCTTGATGAAAATCTGAACGATAATATTGACCAAGCACACAAGAAAACAATTTTAAAAATACCTAATGGTATCACTAAGAATTAAAAGACATTTTTTGTTGAAAGATCTTGTTTAATAGTATTATAAACTTGCAGCACAGATTTTATAAATCAGCATTAGCTTATTATTCAACAAATATCCAATTCAAACATTACTCATACCATGACATTTAAATTGATTAACAACTAATAACAATTGAAATTTTTGGTGAGCCCAAATACCTGATTGTTTCCAAAGGGAAAAATTGCAAAATCAACATTAATTAAACAATTATAAAACAATGAAACACTACATTTATTGTCCAAGTGAGACAATACCAGTCATCATAAAATGGAAGCAGAGATTGTATTTGTGCTGCGATATATTTTTCCAATTTTCTTCAAGATATTGTCAGGTTGCAGAGAATATGAGCATTCTATGCAGAGGACAATTCTAACTGGTCACTGGACAGCAATCATGAACAGAAACCTTGGCTGACGTTCTGTCCTCCGCACAGAGCAATTGAAGCATTATTACTCTGGCACTGGTAGATATTAGTTACTTCTGTCAGCCTGTATGGCTCAGTTAATCCAACAAGTTATCATAGCACTTGTAAACATATGCCCTGCTTGACAGATTCATATTAATTTCAAGCATGTCTGAAATGTAACTGCTTGCAGTAATCTGAAGAATTTTGTTTGTTGCATAGATTATAATTTGGCTTAAAATAATGTATTAATTAAATTATAAAACTATCTTTTTCACCTGT
The DNA here is from genome assembly GCF_009764475.1 of Pristis pectinata. Classification (NCBI taxonomy): domain Eukaryota; kingdom Metazoa; phylum Chordata; class Chondrichthyes; order Rhinopristiformes; family Pristidae; genus Pristis; species Pristis pectinata. The sequence continues at coordinate 82,064,678 of NC_067407.1, forward strand.
TACTTGATGCTGAATTAAGTGACTCATACTGATGAAATTAATGTTTATTTATCAGTTTTAAGTGTTTACAACATTTGACTCTGGCACTTCCATATTGCCAAGAGCGATTAATAACAGCTTGCAATTTCCTCCAATGAAATATTGGGAAGACCGAAGCCTTTTTCCCACCCCCAGGCCCTGCTGCAAACGCCATTCCCTAATTACTGACTACAATCCTCTCCTTAGTAACCATCTGAAACAAAGAGAATTTTAGTAGCTTAATATTATTCTTAACCTCGAGGTGACAGATCCATGCTATCCATAAGTCTGCCTAATTCTACCCTGTAACATTGTCTAACTCTGCTTTTGCCTCTGTTTGTTTACTATTAAAACCCTCATCGACGTCTTTGTCATCTCTAGAATTTATTTAGTCTTCCTGGCTGATCTCACTTGTAACCTTCACATCATCCAAAGTTCTGCTGCCTACCCCAACTCACACCGAGCGCTATTCACTGATCATGCCTGACCTATAAGAGCTCTGGAGCAATATCCTGATTTTAAAACTTTCACCTTGTTTTTCAAATCTCTCCATTGTCTCCCTTCTCTATCCTGGTAATCTACTCCAGCTCTACAATCCTTATAAATATTTGCACTATCCAAAAATACTGGCATTTAGAATACTCTGAAACTTAACTCAACAGCAGTCCTGCCTTTGGCTGTCAAAGCCTTAAATTCTGGAATTCCCTCCCCAAATCTTTCTTCTCAACATGTACTCTTGCACCAACTTTCAATATGTTTTTGTTTGATAATGCTCCTGTTAAGTGCCTTGGGGTGTTTTGCTACTCTAGGAGGTGCCATATGAATTGTTTGATGTTATCACCTGCATCTACTTGCATCCAGCACTGGAACGTGAACTTCCAGTTTGAAAAGAAAAATTAACAAATGCACAAATATGTGGCAATATTTTACTTCAACAAGCAAGGGATGCAGCATTCTTTACAACATCTTTCAACTGTGGTAGCAGGAGTTGTTTGGAAAAAATGACATATGTCAATGTTGTTTTATCATTTCAGGACAGGCAATAAATGGTAGCCTTGCCAGTGCACACACAACCTGAAAAATGAATAAATATAAAACTACTTCTTGTACAGCTACCTTCCTCTGATGTAGTGCAAGTCACTTTTTTTTAATCAATTAACAGAGGCAAGCGGAAAAAGGAACCTGAACATATTGTACACAAAACAACAGATGGCCAAGGATTGGATTACAGGTACATGGAGTCCCTGAAAAGATTTATCTTGTATTTAGCCTTGTAGCTGTGCTATTATTGCATTCACTAATCTTAAACCAAAGACTTGAAATTCAACCATTAATTTTACCTCATATAATACATTTCATGAAGGAGATTTGGAAGGAAAATGAAGAGAAATGTTCAAAGTACTGTATTTTTTGGAAGAGGAAATTAAACAAATAAACTGGCCTGAAATCTCAATAATTTGCAAAATTCTTTTTTACTACTCATCCCACCAGTCACCATCATTTACTCCACGCTAAAGGCATAATCATCAGCCTTGGAATATTGCTTATTGATGACCACAAGCAGGTGAAAAAGGAGAAGCAGAAATAAGCTAGCAGATTCCAATCCAGTCTCATGTCTGTTTTCGACTGTAGGATGTAAAGCTTACCACACCAATCAGTGGAACTGCAACCTAGTTTTTAAATGAACACACCACATAACTCGGCTTGGTCAACATTTAACACAATGCAACCTAATTCCAAAGATTTCTCTCAAGTAGTTTACACTTCCCATCTTTCCTTACAGCATAAAAGGAGCCCAACTGATCCACTGTGTCAATGCCAGCTCTCAGAGCATTTGTATTAGTCCCATTCCCCATGTATTGCCCTGTATCCTATTCTTCATCACCTGTCTATTAATTTCACCTTGATACTTCTACCATCCACTAACACTATGGGCAATTTACAGCAGCCAATTAACCTACCAGCCAGCAAATCTTTGGGATTAACCTATCAAGCTACCCAAGGGAAACCTAGGTGGTCATGGGGAAGAACATGCATAGACAGCTCCCATGGTCCAGATCAAACCAAGGTTGCTGCAGCTGCTGTGCTGCCCCGCTTAATTTAAAACATTACATTTAAAAATCTGTTGAACTTCCAATTGTACAAAAGACCCAAATACGATTTAAACATATAAACACTGCATTTATACATACCTCTAAGGATTTCAGTATATACGCATAAATGGATAATTTGTTTATTGCATTGAAATGCCTCAACTGGAAATAAATAGTACAATATGGATGGAACAAGGAGGATTATAATTTGCAGGAGGGTTAGGCAAGAAGGAACTATGACTGAGAGAGATTAATACTGTTCAGAGTATATTTTTAACGCTACAACACATGGAAGGATTTTGTTTTTTTTTTAAAAAAAGTGATGCAAACAACATAATTTAGGAAATTGAGGTAGCTTTGTGAAGAACATGATCAAACAGCAAGAATTTAAAGAACTTAGAACCAAATTACCCTGGATTTATTACCCTTTTCTCTCCAGTTTCAATGTGACAGAATAAAATATCTGTTAAATTTTTAAGTACAAGAATAAAGCCAGGCATAAAAATGTAAAAGACTACTTTATTCACACCCTTGTTAATGTTTTTTAAAGTTCAAAATAAACACAAATATACAAAAATATGAACGGCTTTTCAATGAATTTGCTTCAAAAATGTACCAGACTTTTTATTTATCCTGTAATGTTGAAACTGGAAAAGGGTAATAAGTCCAGAGTAATTTGGTTCTAATTACACCGGCTACTTTTAATAGCAACCAAACTTCTAAACTGATTTGACAATGCAAGCACATTCATTTCCTTAGCACTTATCCTTGAATCAAATGAGCATCTAAAATACTGGCATGTGTTTTCCTGTGTATTAAAGGAGCAAGACAAGAACAACATCCACATTTCTAAAATAGATGTCTTATTATTTTGCAAACTCCACCTATGAAGCTTATGATAGCACCTCACAATTTTCTTGAACTTGTCTGGGTTTGAACTACTGGCACCCGGATGACATGTCTATTCACTGACAGCTTACTACCTTGAACTTCCAGGAATCAGCAGTACATAGCATTTCTTGAGTTGAGTTGGGTGTATTATGTGGAAGTTTCAACAGGTAGTTTTATATTGTTGTTAAAGGTTTTTTGATAGTACCATCTATGAAACATGCAAAACAAACTGTTGTCATTTTTAGATTTCCGATGTTTAATCAAGTTCTTCACAAAACTGGTTCAATCAGCGAGAGAGAGCTTACATAAACATCAAAATTTCTAAATTAAAATGCAACATAAAATTAAAGTTAAGTAATTAAAAACATTATTTTTAATTAATTACATGTGGTTTAATTTACATTGTACTTGCCCTTCTGTGGGCATATTCTGGGCTCTAAATACTGAGGAATTCAGCAAGTTCCTCCTCTGCTGCTGGACTCCTCATGGAGTTTACCGATGTTCAGTCGGGAAATTGCAGGAACTTGACCAGTAAGTTCAGGATTCTCCATTTGTATATGAATTTCCTGACACGTGCAAGGTGTGAATGCCAGCAATTCAGCCCGGAGCTGCTGGCATTCCCAAGAAGTCCTAGCCTGGCATAATGCCACGAGGGTTTAAAGATTACCATGCAAAAGTACACATGGAGGAAAATAAACACACCGATTTTAGATGTCATAGATGGAAGCCAACCTATTAGCAACTCACAGAAAGGTTGCAGAAATACTCAGATTGTACCAGCATAGTGCACTCAGTAAATTCTGATTGACAAGCCCCCTTCTTGAGTACTTTAAAGCTGAGCCAATGATGAAAGCACAGGAGAAGATGAAAATAGGGCAGACTCGTTTGAGCAAATGGCAGGTGCAAGAATTTCAGCTACACGTCAGGAGCATTTCTGGACATTCACATCAACAATGTTGTCAAAAGTGCCATTCTGCACTTACCCTACAGATCCCAGAGGATGGGTTATTCTGTCCTAATGTAAGCTCTAGGCACATCAGGATTGTTGTTAACTTGAAACCATGTGGCACAAACAGAAAGTTGATTAAAGAAGATGCAAAAGGGAACAGTAGCTAAAAAGATTTCTTTGCACTATATACTACCTATGCAAGTTGAATCTGCTGGACGGGTGAACTGTGAAATGGCTTTAAACCATCTTAGTTGGATATGAATGGTTAGGAGATTCAGGAAACCTGATAGAAAATGAAATTTAAGAAAGGATGGAGAAGAAAAATACTGCAGATAGTAGAACTTTATAAGGAGTGACTTGAATACAAGCTCACATGAGCCTTTGCATTGAAAGAAACAATGAAGAATCTTTAAAAAGATTTCTGCCTTATAAACAAAGTCCAAAAGTAAAGAGGCAATACTAATCCCATACAAATATGTTAAATTTCAGATAGAAAAGAATGTTTTTATTTAATGCCTTAATTTAAATAAGCTGCTCGTGCCAGGAGCCAGGTACGGAGTTGCAGGTGATGCACATGTATTTCAAAAGTTGAGACCACAGAGGAAGGGACTTTGCATGAACCAAAGTTGGTTTCTTTTCATTCAGCCAAAGGAAGAGATATAGACACATTATAATGGTAAAGGGGAAAGAAGATTGATTCTTTGCATAGATCATTGATCAGTAACTAGTTTGGGGGGGGGGGTGTAGGGCTGGGGGGAGGGGAGGTGCAGCGGGAGGGGGAGGGTGGAAAGAGGAGGTGATGATTTTAAATTAGTGTCTCAAAAGAAAATGGAAAAGCCAGAGAACTACTTTTTTTTTTGCACACACATATGGATGTTGGTACATGTAAAATTTATCAGAAACTGCTGGAAGCAAAATGCATTGTACTTGTGAAAAGGACAGTGGGTAAACATTTGAAATATTACACGATTTGGAAAGGAAAATGAATCTCAATCAAAAAGTCAGCACAGACAAAATCACTTCCCAGGGAGGAGGTGCTAAAAACAAATGGGCATAGGTTTAAGACCAGAGGTGAGAGATTTAAAAGGGACATCAGGGGCAGCTGATTCATGCGTATCTGGAATAAGCTGCCAGAAATAGTGGTTGAGGCAAACACATCAGCAACATTTAAACCATTCTAGATAAGTACATGGATAGGAGACGTTTAGAGGGCTATGGGCAGATGGGGCTAGCTTGCTGGGCCACACAGTAGGCATGGACAAGTTGGGCCTATTTCCATGCTCTATGACTCTAATGTTGCAAAATTCTCTAATTTCAAGTAGAAAACTGACTTAGCTTAAAATTATTAAGGAGTCTGTGAGGATGATAAGCATCATGGATCTAAAAGCAAATGAACATTTCCAAACTACGTTCAAAGTCTTAAAGACACAATGAGCTCTGTGATCTACCTCAGAGGATCTTGGACCATAAAGACAGGGAGCAGAATCAGGCCATTCGACCCATCGAGTCTACTCCACTATTCGATCGTGCCTGATTTATTTTTCCCTCTCAACCCCATTCTCCTGCCTTCTCCCTGTAACCTTTGACACCCTTACTAATCTAGAACTATCAACTTCCAATTTAAATATATGCAATGACTTGCCCTCCACAGCCATCTGTGGCAATGAATTCCACAGATTCACCACCCTCTGGCTAAAGAAATTCCTCCTCATCTCTGTTCTAAAGGGGCATCCTTCTATTCTGAGGCTGTGCCCTCTGGTCCTAGACTCTCCACTACTAGAAACATCATTTCCATGTCCACTCTATCCAGGCCTTTTTGTAGGTTTCAATGAGATCCCCCTCATCTTTCTAAACTCCAGTGAGTACAGGCCCAGAGCCATCAAACGCTCCTCATACATGAACCCTTTCATCCCACTTGCTGAGGATTTCATTTCACTTTTTTTTTACCAACAGAGCCACCCCACACACTCTGCCCACCTGCCTGGCTTTTGGGTGGAATGTGCATCCTTGGATATTTAGCTCCCAGCTGTGATCTTCTTTCAACCACGACTTTGATGCCCACAATGTCATACCTGCCAATTTCTAACTGCGCTATAAGCTCATCTACCTTATTTCGTAGACTGCATGCATTCAACTATAACACCTTCAGTCCTGCATTCACCACCCTTCTTCTCAAATTTGTCTGCACGTTGCCTGAAGATAAATTCTTATCCCTTTCTAAACTCTGTCTTATTCTTTATTCTGGAGACTTCAGTAACCTCTCCTGCACTCTCCTTCCCTTTTACTTTATCCATATTTTTCCAATCTGTTGAACCCACCTCCCTACTATTTAGTTTAAATCCACAGCCCTAGTTAGATGATTCACCAGGACCCTGGTCCTAGCATGGTTCGGGTAGAGCCTGACCCACTGGAAAAGCTCCCTCAATACTGGTGCCAATGTCCCACGAATTCAAACCCACTTCTTCCACACCAATTTTTGAGCCACACATTTAACTCTCTGATCTTATTGACCCTGTGTCAATTTTACCTTTTTGGCTCCACTTTAAATTTAGTCCCTAGCTGCTCAAATTCCCTCAGCAGAACCTCTTTCCTTGTTCTACCCACATTGTTGGGTTCCTACATGGATGACAACTGGATCTTTCCCCTCCCACTCCAAATTCCTCTGCAGGTCAGATGAGATGTCCTGAACCCAACACCAGGCAGGCAACACAACCTTCAGGACTCTCGATCCTTGTGACAGAGAATGGTGTCTATTCTCCTGACTTTACTATCCCCAATTACAACTTTTCTCTTCTATTCCCCCCCTCCTTTAATGGCTCCCTGAACCACAGTGCCACAGTTCAGCTGCTCATCCTTCCTACAGCCCCCACTCTCATCCTCACAGGGAGCAAGAATCTCAGACCTATCTCAGGCAAGCTCAAGGCTGAGGCTCCTCCAGCACTACCTCTTGGATCCCCCTGCCTGCCTCACTCGCAGTCACACCTTCTTGTCCCTGATCACAGACTGAATTTGAAGTGGTTAATCTAATGGATGTGACTGCCTCCTGAAACACAGCATCCAGGTAACTCTCCCCCTCCCTGATGCGTCGCAGGGTTTGAAGCTCAGACTCCATGTCATCAACTTTGAGCCTGAGTTCCTTGAGCAACCAAACACTTGCTGCAGATGTGGTCACCAGGAGCCACAATGGGGTCCACCTCCTCCCACATCATGCAGCTACAACACATCACATGATCCTGCATCCCTACTTTATTTAATTAGTTGTAACCTGGTATCTTTTTATTTAACTACTATTAAAAAAATCCTTACCAGTTCTGACCTGCTACTAACCTGTGCCTCCTTGCCAAAGTCTCTTGAGCCAAAGCCTCAGATTCCCACTCCTACACTGGTCCACTCTCACAATAGCCACTCTGCTTTACCCTACCTTCCGTTTATTGACTGAGTTGTCACGCACTCAGCCAATCACACAACTTTTAAAAAATAGCTACACAAGTCAGTTCTATCATGGATACAGCTCTCCTCACCATCGAGGACACATACAAGAGGTGATACCTCAGGAAGGCAACATCCATCATTAAGAACCCGCACCATCTGGGCCATGCCCTCTTCTCAATGCTGCCATCATCCAGGAAGCCCATGACAATAAACTTAAACTGGAACACAAGAACTAGAAACGAGTAGGTCAATCAACCAATTGAATCTGCTCCAGCCTTCATTAAAAAAAAATCATGGCTGACTTTTACCTCCATACTGCTTACTTGTTTTAATCCCATAGCCCTTCATCCCAAAATCTACCAATCATAGTCTTAAATATAGTCAGCAACTGAAACTCTACAGCTCAGTGGGGGAGAGAATTCCAAAGATTTACAACCCTTGAAGTGAAGAACTTTCTTCTCAACTTAGTTCTGAATGGTCAGACCTTTATTCTGAGAAGCTGACCTCTTGGATCCAGACATCCCAGCTAAAGGAGATGTTATCCCTAAATCTATCCCATTAAGTCCTGGAAGAGTTTTATATGTTTCAATCAGATCATGTGAAATGATTAAAATGAGAGGAAAGGGAGCAGAAAATGCAATAGCTTAAGTTGAAAAAGCTGCACATTTCTTCAGTGTATTCAATACAGTACTCTTGAATGAAGCCCCAGAATTTTCTTCAGCGAATGCCAATAAACGTCTTGGTTGTGGGAGCGCTGTTCAGCATAACTCAAGGGAAGGCATTTCCATTACACACAATGCCAGTACAGAGCAAGTGAAGGAACATGAAACTATCTCCGTTCTGATGAAGTGTCACTCCACAGACACTGCCTGGCCTGCTGAGTATTTCCAACAGTTTATTTTTATTTCAGATTTCTAATATCCGCAGTTTCTTGCTTTTCCATTACTAAAGGAAATAAGTCTGTGAGCATGGCTGGGCCAAGAGATGGGGAGAGAAAGAGATCCTAGGGTGGAGAGGGGAATGATCTTTGATCAGAAAGGGTTCGCTACTGGCTAGCAGTGAGTCAACTGCTCCTTCATCGATTCATGGCAGAGGGGAAGATTGGTGGGGCAAATCAGTGGATGGAGGGCATGTGGATCAGACGATTAACAGATGAGATGGGCATCACACTGGGTGAGAGTCACCATCCTGAGGTGTAGGTGGCAGAGGGAGAGCTGGTAATTAAATAACTTAGGTGGTTCCTCTGAGTAAGGTTCCCATCATCTACCTGGGACCTGCGCAGGGACTCTACTTAGAGGCCATCTTCTGCACAAATTAAAGGCACTGTAAAATAATGATGCTGCAGAAGTGACCTTCAGATGGCATTAACCACTATAAGACAAATAGAAATCCAGGAAGTGGCATCAGACATGTGTTATATGCCATTGCACATGTTTGGGTGCACCATATATTTAAAGTTAGATGTACAGAAAACAATTCTTCAGGTCAACATTCATTTGCAATTTATTTTTCATAGAAATTTGATTGTGTAGGTGCACAGAAGTGTGATGCTAATCAATATAATTTCTAGGCAAATGACTGTTGGCCAACATACAAACTGGTTATCTAGTGAATATTTTGCCCAAGTTAAACAACCTGAATGGTATAGGAACACTTAGCTAACAGTGATCATAACATGACTTAATTTGATATTAAGCTGGAGAGGCAAATCATGCACCATTTTAAAATTTTGACAATGCAAGTATGAAGTGATGGAGGGAACTGCTGAGAATTATTTCAGATAAAAATAGAAATGGACATAGCGAGATGATCAAGATATATTATTGGTGGAATACAAGATCTGAACATAATCTGAAAGAGCTAGGATGCTACCTGGATACTTAAATAATCCTACTTAACAAAAGAAGTGAGACATTGCACTACACTAAAAGAGAATGTTTTCAGGAATTTGAAGAACAATAGAGATACAAAGAACAGCAAAAGGAAACAAGAAAGATATTTAAAATGACATATTGTATCCAAAGACCAGTATTCATGTGAGATACAAATATATATCTATCCCTGACAGCTGGGAAATCTAAATTCAAGTAATTAATTAAATCTGATTTTTTTTTATATAATAAAGAAGTCAATATCAGTAACAAAATGAAACTAATGAATTGTCATAAAAATCTATTTGGTTCACTAATGTTCTTCAAGGAAGGTAAACCTTTTGCTCTTACCCAATGTGTTCCTAAACCCACAAGATATTTGGGTCTTCATAATTTCCCAAGTGATCTATTGGTATTGGTTTATTATTATCACTTGTATCGAGGTACAGTGAAAAACTTGTCTTGCATGCCGTTCATACAGATTAATTCATTACACAGTGCATTGAGGTAGTACAGGGTAAAAACAATAACAGAATACAGAGTAAAGTATCACAGCTACAGGGAAGTGCTTTGCAAGTAGACAGTAAGATGCAAGGTCATAAGATAGATTGTGAGGTCAAGAGTCCATCTCATCGTATAAGGGAACCGCTCAATAGTCTTATCACAGTGGGATAGAAGCTGTCCTTGAGCCTGGTGGTATGTGCCCTCAGGCTCCTGCATCTTCTGCCTGTTGGGAGAGGAAAGGAGAATGACCCAGGTGGGTGGGGTCTTTGATTATGCTGGCTGCTTCACCAAGGCAGAGAGAGGTAAAGACAGAGTCCATGGAGGGGAGGCTGGTGTCCGTGATGCGCTGGGCTGTGTCCATAACTCTCTGCAGTTTTTTGCCATCCTGGGCAGAGCAGTTGCCATACCAAGCCGTGATGCATCCAGATAGGATGCTCTCTATGGTGTATCGATAAAAATTGGTGAGAGTGTCAAAGGGGACATGCCAAATTTCTTTAGCCCCCTAAGGAAGTAGAGGTTCTTGGCTGTAACGTCTACGTGATTTGACCAGGAAAGGCTATTGGTGATGTTCACTCCCAGGAACTTGAAGCTCTCAACCCTCTCGACCTCAGCACCATTGATGTAGATAGGTGCGTGTGCACCACCCCTTTCCTGAAGTCCATGACCAGCTCTTTTGTTTTGCTGACATTGAGGGAAAGGTTGGTGTCAGAACACCATGTCATCAAGCTCTCTATCTCCTTCCTGTACTCCGACTCATCATTACTTGAGATACGGCCTACTGCAGTGGTATCATCTGCAAACGTGTAGATGGAGTTAGAGCAGAATCTGGCCACGCAGTCATGAGTAGATAAGGAATTGAGTAGAGGGCTGAGGACACAGCCTTGTGGGGTACCAACATTAAGAATAATCATGCTGGAGGTGTTGCCGCCTATCTTCACTGATTGCGGTCTATTGATGAGAAAGTCAAGGATCCAGTTACAGATGGAAGTGTTGAGTCCCAGGTCTCGGAGTTTGGTGATGAGTTTGCTTGGAATTATAGTATTGAAGGCAGAGCTGTAGTCAATAAACAATAGTCTAACGTAGGTGTCTTTACTGTCCAGATGCTCCAGAGCTGAGTGTAGGGCCAGGGAGATGGCATCCACTGTAGACCTGTTTCAGCAGTAGGCGCATTGCAGTGGGTCGAGGTTGTCTGGGAGGCTGGAATTAATGTGTGCCATGACCAGCCTCTCGAAGCACATCATGCTTTTCTTCGGTACCGGGGTGATAGTGGTCTTCTTAAAACAGGTGGGAACCTCAGACTGAAGCAGGAAGAGGTTAAATATGTCTGCAAATCCCACTGCCAGCTGATCAGCACAAGATCTGAACACACAGCCAGGGACACCATCCGGGCCGGATGCTTTCCTTGGGCTCACTCTCCGGAAGACTGATCTTGTGTCCTCAATGGTGACCACTGGTTCAGTTGCATTGGAGGCTGTCAAACAATCCACTTCCCTTCTGTTCAAAACGCGCATAGAATGCGTTAAGCTAATCAGGAGGGATGCGATATTGTTAACTATGCTACCCTGACTTGATTTTGTAGCCTGTTATAGCGTGTAAGCCCTGCCATAACTGACAGCTGGTCTGGGACTCTATTTTGAACCAGTATTGTCTCTTGGCATTCCTGATAGCTTTCCAGAGGTCTTATCTTGATTTCTTGTAAAGGTCAGGGTCACCAGATTTGAATGCAGCAGTCCTCGACTTCAGTGAGGAGTGGATCTCCCGGTTCATCCATGGTTTCCGGTTTGCGAACACCTGTATTGTCCTCTTTAGTACACAGTCCTCAACACACTTGCTGACAAAAGTCTGTAATGGTGGTGACATACTCATCAAGGCTGGCAGCTGAGTCTTTGAACATGGACCAGTCCACTGACTCAAAGCAGTCGTGTAGAAGCTCATCTATTTCCTCAGACTGGCATTGCACAACTCTCTGTACTGGATCCTCCCGTTTCAGTTTGTATGCAGGGAGGAGGAGCACAGCCTTGTGGTCAGGTATACCAAATTGAGGGCAAGGTGTGGCTCAGAAAGCATCTTTGATGGTTGTATAACAAAAGTCAAGGGTGTTAGGGCCCCTGGTGGGACAGGAGACGTACTGGTAGTACTTTGGTAACCCACTCTTGATCTAGCAATTAGAAATAGGTAGTAAATACTAACCCAGCCAGTGAGGCCCATGCCCTGTGGATGTATGAACAAAAATGCAGAAAGAGTTGCAAAGATGAAAAAAAATTGAGAGGTATATTGTGTAAAATACTGAAGGCATTCCTGTTTACTAAGAGAAAAAGAACAGCCAATCTGGGTCCTTTAAGGACAGAGGTGGGTGTTATTGCAATTGGAAAACAAAATATTAGGAAATTATTGCCTTGATAAACTAATTTATATCAGTTTTCATAGTACAGAATGAGGATAAAGTACCAGAGATACAACAAAATTAGAATTAAATCGAAGGGATTAATTCACTAGAATAAATGCATTAAACAAACTTAGTGGAGAAAATGAGACCAAAGGTAGACCTCTCTTTGGAGGTAGAAATTATCAAATCCTAAAGTATTAAAACAAATGTAGATTAGGAAATTACAGATTCTCTGAGTGTGATATTCCAAAGATTGGAAAATTTCCAATTGCCTTTAATTAAGGCAGGAGAGGTTAACTAGGAAATTATAATTCTACATGTCTAATGTCAATTGTGGAAATGTTACTGGCACCTTTTGTTAAGTAAAGAGTAATTAACCACTTACACATACAAACCAAGTGGAAAGAGTCAGCATAGCAGGTAAAGAGTAACTTAGGATGTTAATTACATGAATTTACAGAAAGCATTCGATAAGAGAACGTTGACCAAAACGGAATTGGGAGCAACCTATTGATACAGATAGGGAATTGATTGAGGTGGGAGATGAGAATAAGCAGAGTCATTGATGGTGTGGATATGTGGTCACGATGAAATATTGCACCAAAGGGAGGCATTAAGTAATGAACAGTGAACAAAGAGGATGAAATAAATTAAATCAAATTAGACATGTGTGTGTATATAAAGAACTTCAGTATGTGCACTCCTCCTGCCTGCACAACATGACTCCCTGCTGCCAGATTTCTGTCATAATTTGGCTCAGTGCTTCTCATTATAATTTCAGTCCTCAAATGTAATGGGTTTTGCCTCTATAACATGCTCTCTAATGACATTGTTCAGCCACAAGGACCCCTTAAATCAACCAAAATGCTTTTGGAAAATGTTTTCCAGCTGCCATTTTTGTCCCTAACACAAATTTCTAATGTCACAATAAAGGTTTAAAAGTGCAAGTAGAAAAATTAAATATTTCACTGGACTGTATTCATTCAGCAAATTATCTATCTTTAACATCTCCATTATTTTCATTTGAAGGTCTTGATCTCTTCCTAAACCTTGACATTTTACCCCCACAGCTAAATAGGCAGTCTCCAAATGAGGGTGGTGCCAAACAGACAAACAGAATATTGTTGAACTGATTTTCTTCAAATAACTTTAAAGACACATGAGATTTCAAAGGCTCTGTGGAAAAAAATGTCATGGAAGCATTTCTGAATATACACTTGTTGCTTTTGTTTTGCTTTGTATACATTGTAAAAAGCCAATTAATTGGGCCAGCAAAAGATTGGTATAATTTACATGATTTATCATGTTTAATGTTTTTCAAAAACAAACCAACTTTCAGCTAGACCAACTTAGAATATATACTCAGAACTTTATACCAATATGATGCCTTGATTCCACGAAATATGATCTTTTCCCTAACTTGGAAGCGACTTCCTTTTCCAATGTTACTTCCATTTTTAAATGTCTTTGCTCTATTGCACACTTTTAATTTTATTTTAACTTTATAATTTCATTAAAATGCCCTTTTATTGTGTGCCTTTCAACAATTCTACTTTCCTGCATTTAAAAAGACAGAACAATTAAAAAGGTATTCAGAAACAAAACACTGTTGTATTTTTAACTTCAAAAGTTTTTGCTTCAGCAAAGTTGCTTATTCATTATTAATTATTCAATATTATTCATTTGCATTGCACAAAAATAGTTCAGTGTATCATCACCATAAAACTCAAAAATCTCTATCAGTGTTAGTGACCTGTCATAGGATCAATGATAAAAACCTGTTTCCAAGCTATCTAAATAATGCACTGAACCAATGGAAGTATACATTTATTGCAGAGATTTACTTTAATTGTCTTTCTTTATAATGAATGCCTCCCCCAGCTTTTCATTGATACAATTTGCCAATTTTCACTGAATACTGAAGTGCCTCAGAGATTGGGCTGCAGGAAAACTGACCAGTATATTGCATGGAGTGCCTTCAAAGATTTCCACTGATCTGGATGATACACTAAATTTGAAGACTTTTAGAAAGATTTATAGCTTACCTTCGGTCCCAAGAATTCATTCCCATGTCATTAAGAAACAGTCTACAGTAGTAAAAGGGTGCCTGAGGTTCCTGATGAGTAGATTCTTTTTGACTGGCCACACTCATACAATGATCCTTGCTCCACCTACAAATGTATTCCTCCTCCTGATTGCTTTGTCTCATTATAGTATCCATGATGTTCTTTTCCTGATCACTATTCATTCCAATTGGTGGTGGTGCTGGTTCACTGAGTCCCAGCCGTGGATGTGGCAAGCATTCTGGACTGGTGTCAACTAAGTTTTCAAGCAGCTGATCAAGATTATCTTGTTCTATTTGATGAGCACTGCAGTCAGGCTTCTGCATGTCAGGCTGACCATCAACCACAAAAGTAACATTTGTACTTGGGGATGCCCTACTGTCTTTAGAACAGGTCATTGGATTGCTAAATGGACAATACAGAATCCGACCATCCCAAGAATACTTTCCAGAGATATCACGGACAATCACCCTCACATCCGATGCAGGTAGGCTTGGCTCACTACCAGACGTCCTTTCTAACATTACTGCTTCAGCAGGAATTTGAAGGTAGGAAATTAGGGTGCTGTCATTGAGCACAAAAAGTTGCAAATTTGGGCTTTTGAAAACCTCTGCAGATAGGTCTGATGATTCCACATAAGGGTTGTCATGATTCTCACTGATGAGGCTATGAAGTATGGCAGGACCTCCTCTGAGTGGATAATGACCTAAATGATTAATCAGGTGTGTCATTACCATACGTGCAGTAAGAGGGATCAACTCCAAACTTCTCCTCTTCTTACCTGTAATGAGCAATAACAAAGAATATTAAAATACATAAAACAATGCATCTCAATTTAACACCATGTTAAAAAATAGCAACCTTAATATTTATTTTTCTCTTTTCCTAGCCTGACCAGATTACATCTGTATTTTATAAATCAGATCATTTGAATGGATCTGTCCAGCCTAATATACACTGAGTTTTTGCATGAACTTCTGACCTCAAATCTGGGCAAAAAACACAGATGTACCTGCAAACTTTCCAGAACAGCAGCTGCAAGCCAGACTACAAATGTCAAGACCTTCTGGCCAACGCCACCAGCAAAAGTGATAGCCAGACTTCAAGATCCATAGAGATTCAGACCCTCTGTTGCAATACCGATCCAGGTAGAATGCACGTCACCAACTTTTTCCAGTTTGTATGCTTTCATGAGACTGAAATTCATTGCTGGAAATGCCCCTCAATGGAAGTAATTATTGTGGAAGTGGCAGTTACAAGGTACAATGACTAAAACAGTGTTTTCTCCTTCACCATTTAGCAAGATAATTTCAATGTTCCTTTTTTTCATGGTACAGTTTCAGACGACGACGACGAGGTCACAGCCAACAGGGAATGCAAAAAAAAATAGGCTTTTATCTGGAAGCACCTATTTAATTTGTCAATTTTACAAGCAAGAAAGAAAATTATGCTACATCTATCTTGAAGTTTAGCAACCCACTTTCTCTCCTCATTCCTTGTTGAGAATAATAACCCTGCACTAAAATGCTGCTGTGCACCTGTTTGCAACCAAAATTATGCTTTGCCAAAATGAAATGAGCTGTTCTGAATGCAAGCTTGCATCAGTACGTGGGCCACAATGGAGTTCTGAAAACTAGCCTGTCAGAACTAAGCCCCAATATGACAAACATATTTCATTGGTGTTATGTTCTGTGCATTGCAATGACAAGCCATAATCCCCAAGTACGGTTGTACATATTGCACTGGTGCCTTGGAAATGGGGAACAGTTGCAAAGGGGAGAGTGAATGGCGCACAGCCTCACGACTGCTGTTTGTGATTTTGAACCAAGTGAGTGTCATTTTAAATAAAAAGAGCAACAAACAATCTGCTGAAAGAATTCAATGGGTCAAACAGCATCTGTGGGAGGAAAGGAATTATCAGGACTGATGCAGGGTTTCGACCTGAAATGTCGACAATTCCTTTCCTCCCACAGATGCTGCTTGACACACGGAGTTCTTCCAGTAGATTGTTTGTTGCTCCAGATTCCAGCATCTGCAGTCTCTTGCATTTCCAGTTTTAAAAAAAGGGGTTTGTTGAGTGGTCTGTACAGATCATTTTCACTGAACTCATTTACATGTCATAGAACACTACAGCACAGAAAACAAGCCATTCGACCCTTCTAGTCTGTGCCGAAACGGTATTCCGCTAGTCCCATTTACCTGCACCCAGTCCACAACCCTCCAGACCTCTCCCGTCCATGTATCCATCCAATTTATTCTTGAAACTCAAGAGTGAGCCTGCATTTACTACATCAGATGGCAGCCCATTCCATACTCCCACCACTCTTTGAGTGAAGAAGTTCTCCCTAATATTCCCCCTAAACTTTTCCCCTTTCACCCTAAAGCCATGTCCTCTTGTACTTATCTCTCCCAATCTAAGTGGAAAGAGCCTACTTGCATTAACTCTGTCTATACCCCTCATAATTTTGTAAACCTCTATCAAATCTCCCCTTATTCTTTTGCGCTCCAAGGAATAAAGTCCTAACCTGTTCAATCTTTCCCTGTAACTCCTGAAGACCCAGCAACATTCCAGTAAATCTCCTCTGCACTCTTTCAATCTTACAAATATCCTTCCTATAGTTAGGTGACCAGAACTGCACACAATACTCCAAATTTGGCCTCACCAATGTCTTATACAACCTAACCATAACATCCCAACTCCTATACTCAATACTTTGATTTATGAATGCTAGGACGCCAAGAGCCTTCTTTACAACCCTTTCTACCTGCGACGCCACTTTCAGGGGATTATGTATCTGATCTCCCAGATCCCTTTGTTCCTCTGCACTACTCAGTGCCCAACCATTTACTGTGTATGTCCTACCTTGATTTGTCCTTCCAAAATGCAACACCTCACACTTGTCTGCATTAAATTCCATCTGCCATTTTCTGGCCTATTCTTCCAGTTGGTTCAGATCCCTCTGCAAGCTTTGAAAGCCTTCCTCGCTGTCCACTACACCTCCAAACTTAGTATCATCAGCAAACTTGCTGATCCAATTTACCACATTATCATCTAGATCATTGATATAGACAACAAACAACAATGGCCCCAGCACAGATCCCTGAGCCACACCACTAGTAACAGGCCTCCAGTCTGAGAAACAATCATCCACTACCAGTCTGTCTTCTCCCATGCAGCCAATTTCAAATCCAGTTTACAACCTTTCCATGAATACCTAGTGTCTGAACCTTCTGAACTAACCTCCCATGAGGGACCTTGTCAAAGGCCTTACTAAAGTCCATGTAGACAACATCCACAGCCTTTCCTTCATCTACTTTCTTGGTAACCTCCTCAAAAAACTCTAAAAGATTCATTAAACATGATCTACCATGCACAAAGCCATGCTGACTATCCTTAATCAGCCCTTGGCTATCCAAGTACTTGTATATCCGATCTCTCAGAACACCTTCCAATAATTTACCCACTACTGATGTCAGGCTCACTGGCCTGTAATTACCTGGTTTACTTTTAGATCCTTTTTTAAACAATGGAACTACATGAGCTACCCTCCAGTCCTCCGGCACCGCAACAGTGGCTAAAAACATTTTAAATACATCTGCCAGGGCCCCTGCAATTTCTACACTCATCACAAGATCACAAGACAAGGGAGCAGAAGTAGGCCATTCGGCCCATCGAGTCTGCTGCAAGGAAAAGGGAAAAAAGAAAAAGAAATGAGAAATGGGGGGGAAGGGAGGAAAAAAAACTATTCTAACCCCAATTTCCAGCCTTATCCCCATATCCCTTGATACCCCGACTATTTAGATATCTATCTCTTCCTTAAACGCCTCCAATGATCTGGCCTCCACTGCTGTACCTGGCAAGGAATTCCACAAATTAACCACCCTCTGGCTAAAGAAATTTCTCCTCATCTGTTTTGAAACTTACCCTCTAATTCTAAGATTGTGCCCTCTGGTCCTGGACTCACCCACCAAGGGAAACAGCCTAGCCACATCTACTCTGTCCAGTCCTTTCAACATTTTAAATGTCTCTATGAGGTCCCCTCTCATTCTTCTGTACTCCAGTGAGTACAGTCCAAGAGCCGACAAACGCTCATCATATGTAAGCCCTTTCATTCCAGGAATCATCCTCATAAATCTCCTCTGAACCCTCTCCAACATCAGCACATCCTTCCTAAGATATGGGGCCCAAAACTGCACAGTATTCCAAATGGGGCCTCACCAGTGCCCTGTAGAACCTCATCAACACTTCCCTACTTTTATATACTATACCTCTCAAAATGAATGCCAACATAGCATTCACTTTCCTTACTGACGATTTGACCTGGTGGTTAACCTTTAGGGTATCCTGCACGAGTACCCCCAAGTCCCTTTGTACTTCTGTACTTTGAATTTTCTCTCCTTCTAGATAATAATCTGCCCATTTATTTCTGTTTCCAAAGTGTACAACTGCACATTTCTCAACATTGAATCTCATCTGCCATTTCCTTGCCCATTCTCCTAAACTATCTAGGTCTCTCTGCAACCTTCCTGTCTCCTCAATACTCCCTACTCCTCCACCTATCTTGGTGTCATCCGCAAACTTAGCCACAAAACCACTTACTCCATCATCTAAATCATTAATGTACAAGGTAAAAAGAAGCGGCCCCAACACCGACCCCCGCGGAACACCACTAGTAACCGGTGGCCAACCAGAACGAGATCCTTTTATTCCCACCTGTTGCTTCCTGCCAACCAGCCAATGCTCCACCCATTCTGTTATCCTACCTGTAATTTCATGACCTCTCATCTTATTAATCAGTCTCTTATGTGGCACCTTGTCGAAGGCCTTTTGAAAATCTAAATACACAACATCTACCGCCTCTCCCTTATCCACCCTACCTGTGATTTCTTCAAAAAACTCCAATAGGTTGATCAGGCAGGATCTTCCCTTAACAAAACCATGTTGGCTAGGACCTATCTTGCCTTGCACCTCTAGGTATTCCATAACTCCATCCTTGAGGATAGATTCCAATAACTTTCCAACCACTGACGTCAGACTAATAGATCTGTAATTTCCTTTATGCTGCCTCCCACCTTTCTTACACAGCAGAACTATATTTGCAACCCTCCAGTCCTCCAGAACCATGCCGGAGTCTATCGATTCCTGGAAAATTATCACCAATGCCTCCGCTATCTCTAAAGCCACCTCCTTCAGAACCTGGGGATGCACCTCATCCGGTCCAGGAGATTTATCAATCTTTAGCCCATTTAGTTTTCCTAGCACCTTCTCTCTAGTAATCTTAACTGAACTCAGTTCCATTCCGTGAGACTCCTAACTAACCGGCACATTGCTGATGTCCTCCATAGTGAAGACCGATGCAAAATACTCATTCAGTTCCTCTGCCATCTCTTTATCATCCATTATAATCTCTCCTGCACCGTTATCAATTGGTCCTATATCAACCCGTGTCTGTCTTTTACTCCTTATATATTTAAAAAAACTCTTAGTACCCTTATGAATGTTATCCACCAACTTCCTTTCATAATTCATCTTTTCTTTCCTAACGACCTTCTTAGTTTCTTTCTGCAGGTTTTTACAAGTTTCCCAGTCTTCTGTTTTCCCACTAATTTTTGCTTCCTTGTATGCCCTCCCTGTTGTTCTTATTTTAGCCTTCACCTCTCTCGTTATCCACATTTGTGCCTTTTTCCATTCAAAACCTTATTTTTTCTTGGAATATATCTATCCTGCATTTTCCTTATTTTTTTTTTAGAAATTCCTTCCATTTCTCCTCCGCCGTCCCTCCAGCTAGCTTACTCTTCCAATCAATTTGGGCCAACTCCTCTCTCATACCATTGTAATATCCTTTGTTCCACTGAAATATCGATACACCAGTTATCAGCTTCTCCTTCTCAAATTTGAAACTGAACTCAATCATATTATGATCACTAGTTCCCAGTGGATCCTTTACCTTTAGTTCCCTAATCACCTCCGGTTCATTATACAGCACCCAATCTAAAACAGCCGATCCCCTGGTGGGCTCATCAACAAGTTGCTCCAAAAAACTGTCCCGTAGACATTCCACAAACTCACTCTCCTGAGTTCTACTGCCTTGCTGGATTTCCCAGTCCACCTTCATGTTAAAATCCCCCATAATTATCTTCACATTGTCACTCTGGAATGCTTTTTCTATCTCAAACTGCAACTTATCGTCCACTTCCTGACTGCTATTTGGGGGCCTATATATAACTGCTACGATTGTCCTTTTACCCTTGCTATTTCTTAGCTCCACCCATAAGGATTCCACCTCTTCTGACCCAATGTCCTTCCTTTCTATTGATTTTATATCACTACTAACCATCATGGCCACACCTCCCCCTCTGCCTGCCCGCCTCTCTCTCATCTTTCTCAATGTCCAAGGAAATATCTTGTCAGACCTGGGGGATTTATCTACCTTTATTCGCTGTAAAGCAGCAAGCACCTCCTCCTCCTTAATCTCTATATGTTCCATGACACTATTGCCTGTTTCCCTTCCTTCCATATCCACGATGCCAGTTTCCTGAGTAAATACTGATGCAAAAAAACTGTTAAAGATCTCCCCCATCTCCTGAGGCTCCACACATAGCCGACCACTCTGATCTTCTAGGGGACCAATTTTGTCCCTTACTATCCTTTTACTCTTCATATACTTGAAGAAACCCTTCGGGTTTACCTTCACATTACCTGCCAAAGCAACCTCATGTCTTCTTTTTGCCTTCCTGATTTCCTTTTTTAGTATTTTCTTACTTTTTCTATACTCAAGTACCTCATTTGTTCCTAGTTGCCTATACCTGCTATACACCTCTCTCTTTTTCTTAACCAGATCACCAATATCCCTTGAAAACCAAGGTTCCCTCTGCTTGTTAACTTTGCCTTTAATCCTGGCAGGAACATGCAAACTCTGCACTCTCAAAATTTCGCCTTTGAAGGTCTTCCACTTACTGGGCACATCCTTGCCAGAAAACAACTAGTAGGAGCTTGCCAGAAGAAGGCAGTTGGATCTTTAGCACTAAATCCCGTCAAAGGGCCGGAACAAGCTTTCCCCTTACCCACTCCCAAGCAACCACTCCAATGAAACAACTGAAAAAACCTACAAAGGTGGTTCAGCTTGGCAGGACGTTACTGCTGTCAAGAGCCAAATATTTCTAATATGCAGAACATTCCAAAACTAATTAACTAAAAATTAAATTATGATAAAAAGTAAAAGCTCAAGCCCTAAAAACAATTAAATAAGTTTCAAAAGAAACTATAAACATTTAATCTCAATTTTTTTTGCAGACATCCTCCTCCACTGAAATGAACTTATTTGGAATTAGATGTTACATTTTGAGAAGACAAATCATGGTAGGACTTTCATAGTGAATGGTAGGGGCCTGGGGAATGCTGTAGAACAGAGGTACCTCGGACTACAAGTACATGGTTCCCTGAAACTGGTGGCACAGGGAGACAGCTGGTCTTCATCAGTCAGGGCATTGGGCATTGAAGGTGGGACGTCATGATGCAGTTGTACAATACATTGGTGACGCTGCATTTGGAATATTGTGTTCAGTTTTGGCCACCCTTCTACAGGAAAGATGCCTTTAAGCTGGAAGATTGCAGAAAAGATTTATGAGGATGTTGCCAGGACTTGAGGGACCGAGTCATGGAGAGAAGTTGAGCAGGCTAGGACTTCATTCATTGGAACGCAGAAGGATGAGGGGCGATCTTAAAGAGGTGTATAAAATCATGTCTTTTTCCCAGGGTTGGGCAATCAAGAACTGGACGGCATAGGTTTAAGGTGAGAGGGGAGAGATTTAACAGGTACTCGAGGGGCAACTTTTTCACCCAGAGGGTGGTCCATATATGGAATAAGTTGCCAGATGAAGTGGTTAAGACAGGTGCATTAGCAACATTTAAGAGGTCACTTGGACAGGTACATGGATAGGAAAGGTTTAGAGGGTTATGGACCAAATGGGCATCTTGGTTGGCACGTACCAGTTGGACCAAGGGCCTGTTTCCATGCTGTATAACTCTATGACTCTAATGGAAAATTATCTGTGCCAAATCTGACCCTGTATAGGTTCTGAGGGTAGACTCCATACTATAAATGGTGCTTGGAACTTCCATGTTTACACAAGCATAAGCAGTAATCCCAAAATGCATTTCCAGCTCATTAATTGTCCAATAGGTTTGATGATTTTTATTGTAAACTTCTACTTTTCAAAATCAAATCAAAATTCTCCCAATGCTAGTTTTGATGTTCATCTTTTCTTTGATCTTACTTCAATCAAAACCAAAATCTGGAAATGGTAGTAAAACACCTATTTTATTTAATACATGAATATGCTGCATCGGTTTGCATGGAGCCGTGATGCCCGGACTCAAAATACCAATATATAATTCAACTAAATAATTAATTTGTAAATGCATTCAAATCATTGGTAATCAGTTAATAACCATGACTGGACGTATCATGTAACAACATTTAACACAACTTAAAAATCCTTGCAAACAAAAAATGGTACTCCAGCCAAAATTTTCCAGTCAGCATTGCATTAAGACCAGTGTTAATCTGAAGTGGGTTAATTCTTGCATTAAGATAATGTGAAATGGAAAATCTAGATCATACACTCAAAACTATTTCCCTTTAGTTTAAGGTCTGTGGCTGTGATAGTACCAAACCATCATTTTTGAATTAGTGTATTAACATCCCCAGGAACAGAGTTTATTTCCATAAAAGAATTTCTTTAGCCTTCAATAAAGTGGAACAGCTTCAATTGGAGATATCTTGAGAACTGCAATTCAGCAAGAAATATTCTACATGTGAAACACTTACTTTCAGTGACAGTAAGAAGGCTGCCTAAATCTCTTGGGACATATGAATGTGTTGGTTCAGAATTTTTGACATTTCCCAATGTCAAAAATGGATCATATTCTGTAGAAGAGACATCTGCAAGAGTCAGGAGGTATTGACTTTGTTGGGTAAAGAGGTTAGAGCCATAAACACAGGAGTGCAATACCTGTAAAACAAAAAGCAACAGATGGGTACAATGAATCCCATACACAGTTATGATCTGATTCATTGAGCTAAGTTTATGAGTTACCTGACACTGCAGCTTCTGTTAACTTATTTAGTAAACAACACAATGAAATGGCAGCACCATTTCTCTTTCTGTCAATCCCATGTTGCTCTGCTCCTCCAGGACCTAATTAAAAGCAAAGCTGACGCACAGTGACTAATCACATCTAAGACTGCATCTCTGGCACTGCATTTACAAGCATGTGAACAATGTAAAGTTCATCCTTAATTAAATAAAGATAAAGTGAATTCTTAATGTGATAATCGATGGAATGCTATTCAAGATTTACTTGGAATCATTTTATTTCCACCAATCGTGTCATTTCTTATTTCTAAAAATGACAAGGTAAACCAGCAATTCAAGTCTGAATTACAATAGGTTCAAAACTTTGATATTAAAACTCTTGAGGACTTCTCTTAGGAAACTAACCTTGATTAAAAACTTAAAGGAAAATAAAAATAGAAACAATTTTAAACAAAATGTTTAAAGCTAGCTACTTATGAATAAACTTGTTACTTAATACAGCCCAACAACCAATTGTTTTAAAACATAAATGTCTCTCCTCATTGGGGCCTTGCCGATCGTATCTTTTCATCACTGGGTCATTGGATTGAATCTATACAAGCTAAGTGAATAAATATCCCCTCACAACAAAAACAGTCTGTCTTTACAATGCGTTCACGAAACAAAACTATTTAAACTAATAGTATAATCAGAAACCTCACAGTCATAAAGCTAATTACAGCAGAAAATGAAAAAAAGGTATCATGTTGATTCAGTGATGGTCTGTGATATGTATCCTTCACGCAAGTTCTTGGATAATTCACAGCCCAGTCATGGTCCAAGACCTACTACACCTTCATCCCTCCTGTAAATAAGGATGCTGCTATATCTGGGCTACTCTTCATAGTTGGCTTCACTTCATTAAGTCTCTTTGGCCCTAGACATGCTGAAACAAAGTGGAGAAACTGGCTCCAGGATGCATTTACAAAATGTGTAAAATTCCAGTAACAATTTTGCAAAAAGCAGAGCTGAATGCTGTTTTAATAAGAATCATATTAAAGCATGAATATTGGACTGAAGATTGTGATACAATAAAAACTGTACAAAGACCATTACTGTTGGAATTTGGTATTGGTTTATTATTGTCACATTTACCTAGATACAGTGAAAAGCTTTTGCATGCCATCCATACAGATCAGGCCATGTATAATTACATTGTGGTAGTAAAAAGAAAACAGAAAGCAGAATATAGTGTTGCATTTACAGAAAAAGTACAGTGCAGGTAAACAAATAAAGTGCAAGGGCTACAATGAGGTAGAGTGGGAGATCAAGAGTTCAGCTTATGAGAGGTCCATTCAAGAGTCTGATAACAGCAGGATAGAAGCTGTCCTTCAGCCTGGTGGTAGGTGTTCTCAAGCTTTTGTATCTTCTGCAAGGGGAGGAAGAGAGAATGATTGGGGTGGGAGGAGTCCTTGACAACATTGGCTGCTTCCTGAGACAGCAGGAAGTGTAGACGGATTTGGTGGAGGGGAGGTTGGTTGGCACGATGGACTGGGATGTGTTCACAACTCTCTGCAATTTCTTGTGGTCTGGAGCAGAGCAGTTGCCATACCAAGCTGCGATATATCCAGATAGGTTGCCTTCTATGGTACATCTATAAAAATTAGCAAGAGTCATCGGGGACATGCTGTATTTTTGCAAATAATATAACTATTGGATGTTCACTTTGTGGGTTTAGTAACATGGGTTATGTTTTGCTGATCTCCCAGACCCCAACTGCTTGATCCTAGTATCTGTTAATTGCTTCTGGTTCTCACATTTTTTATTCCTGGCTCAAGATTGCTGGCCTTCAACTCTCTTTCATCTCATTGATATTTTGTGCTCTCCTATTATGGCAGAGTGAAAGACTGGGTATTGTGCTGGTTTGCACTGGGAGTGAGGGACCATGGTCCGAGAATTGGATATTCAATCTGACCTCAATGAAGAAAGGAAATAAGTTCTTCACATGGGTGAGATTTTAAGTGCCCTGATCCAAGTCTCATGAGGATTCAATAAATATCTAACCATGTGGGAGATGGCTAGTGATTCAGAGAACTTGAAGATGACAAAGGGATAATTAGATAACTACTTTGTCAAAAGGAGGCTTTGCCTAGCCAAGTCAAAATCATCACAAATTAAGCAGTGGACTAAAAAACATATTAGCCCAAATACTCGTGCAATTATTGAAATTACAAACCCAAATTTATGGTTTTTACTGCCAATTTTGATTTTTACCAGGCTGGCATAATAGTGTAGCGGTTAGCATAATGCTTTACAGCGCCAGCGACCCGGGTACAATTCTGCCCATTGTCTGTAAGGAGTTTGTACATTGTCCCCGTGTCTGTGTGGGTTTCCTCTGGGTTCTCCGGTTTCCTCCCACATTCCAAAGACGTACGGGTTAGGAAGTTGTGGGCATGCTACATTGACGCCGGAAGCATGACAACACTTGCGGGCTGCCCCCAGAACACTCTATGCAAAAGATGTATTTCACTGTGTGTTTCGATGTACATGTGACTAATAAAGATATCTTAACAATGTATCAGGTTCCGAGATCCAAAGTGGGCTTGATATATGGGTAATTTTGCAGGGACAGATTACAGGCCAAGGCAGAAAGGAATGGCAGGATGAAAAAAAATCAGAAAGCAACTGAAAATATGTAGTTAAAGTCAAAAAGGGAGACGGATGGCTAGTGATTCAGAGAACTTGCTGATGACGACAAGGGGATTTATATGCATGAACAAAGGATTAAATACAACAATTTGCAGTAACGAGAGTTAAAGACAAGCTAATGAACAGTTTTTAAGGACTTGAGTCCCTTTAATTCCCATCACTTTTGTTTGTTTCCCTTTAAAAAAATACTATATAATGATCAATCTTGCCAATGTGCTCTTCTTTAAAGCTAATTTTCACTGAGGTGCAACTGTTAGCCCTCTCAGTAATCATATAATTGAGGTTCACGTTATAACTCAAACATGAACTGTTGATTGCCCTATAATCAAAGAGTTTGCTAGTGCTGAATAAAGGCAACAAAATAACAGAGAGGACAGAGGATAACATTACAAGAGTACTACTCAAGTAATTGTTCTGTTTCGAGAAAGAGCACTTGCTTATTGTGAGGCAACCTGGAAGAGGCATTTATTATCGTAACTACAAGAAGCCACAGGAATTTGTAAGACAGCAAAATTTCATACAAGGATATTCTGAAGAAATGCTTTGGTGTTTTCTTCCCCCACTGTTTTTCATACTGACCGTTTTCCATTCAAGACAAATCCATACACAGCTACATCCTGTTGCTAACAAGGAGAAAAGTGAGAAAGTGCAACTAGGTTTTACTCACTGACAGATTACATAAAGAAACAAGAGCCCATTATTCAATCTTCAGAGAGAAATTGGCACAATTCAGCACACTTGAAGCCAATTGAAGCTCTTTGCTCAGATTACAAAAAGTAATTCTTTATAGCACCTTAGTGCACCTTAAACTTACATGCTTATGCATGTTGACTCAAGGCAAAGTTAGAGCCATTGAAAGTAAAGAATATTAACTGGCCCAGAGGCTAATACAATTTAATGACAAATAATATGCATCTAATTATGAGCATTAGTTTACATGAAGTATATCAAAGATAAATACTGAGTAAAATGCATATCAAAGTCAATGACAAGAAGTGTGAAACTGTTCATCTGACATAACCTTTAATGACTCAGAACAAAGCAAGCTGTTAAGACCATGGCATCAGTCACCATTCTGAAAGATGTATCTGATAATCTTGGCTCTTGCTCTTTTCCCAAAACTGTCCAAATTTTTCCTTTTCAAGTATTCATTGAATGCTTTTTGAAATGTACTTATAAATCTGCTTCCAGCACCCCTTCAAACAGTACATGATAATAACCACATTCATTTGAAAATAAACAAAATTGCATGTGCGTAAAAATATGAAATAAAACAAAAACATGCTGGAAATATTCTGCAGGTCAGACAGTATCCATGGAGAGTGAAAAAGTGTTTCAGGTCAATGACCCTTCACAACCTTGATGTGGAATCATTAACTGAAATGTTAACTCTGTTTCTCTCTGCACAGATGCTACCTGATCTGATATACATTTCCAGTAATTGTTTTTTCAATCCAATGTTCTTTGGCATTCAGTCAAAATGAAACAATACTTTGATCAAAATTATACAATTTCTCACTATGTAAAATCATAGTTTTTGATTCTTTCCTTGAAGGTCAGTTATCTTCATGGGACTGAACCAAATGCAGTAATAAAATTGTCTCCATTAAGTTGCATATTTCCAATTAAAACAATATCACTGGGCAAAATCTGCAATTAATCAGTAATGTTTCCCAAAGTTGACTAGCAAAAACAAGTTTATATTGCATTTAACACAGTGCTATAGTTGAGAGAGAAAGTTATCCAATCAATCAAAGCATAAACAAGTTCTGCTCAATGTTTCATGCAGTGATTGGGGAGCAATTACAATAGAAAGAGACAGTTAATGGCCTCAGTTTTTAAACCACATTGTGGAAGCTGGCAAAGTTAAAACAGGCAGGAAAAAACAATGAAAGGGTCAATATCATCAACAGAATGAAGAAAAGCATGTGAACAAAGTAATACTTGTTAACATCATAATATGCTAAATCAAATTCATAGACCTGCTAATGCTTAAAATAGCCAAGAAGGTCCCTCACTCAGTAGAACTAGATCTAATGACAGGCACGGTAATGTAGCGGTTAGCGTAATGCTATTACAGCGCCAGAGAACCGGGTTCAATTCCGGCCACCATCTGTAAGGAATTTGTACATGCTCCCCATGTCTACATGGGTTTCCTCCGGGTGCTCCGGTTTCCTCCCACATTCCAAAGACGTATGGGTTAGGAAGTTGTGGGCATGCTATGTTGGTGCCAGAAGCATGGCAACACTCACAGGCTGCCCTCAGAATACTACGCAAAAGATGCATTTCACTGTGTGTTTCGATGTACAGGTGACTAGTCAAGATACCTTAAAAAATCTTAAAATGCACCTTGTGAATTATAGCATCTTGTAGGTACTTATCAGCGGAATACCACATAGAATTTCTCAAGGCTTTTCACTTTTTGGATAATACGTGTTGGTAATGATTCTATATTGCATTTAAGTTAATCCTCCCTCCACCCTAACACAGGTTACCCTTTTCTGTACTCCCTCTCCTCCAACCAACTCCCACTACTCCATGCCACTCTCCCTCCAGTGTAAAGACATTCCAAATAAACTAAAATCAAATTATGATGCAATTTGTTCGTGGTGAGTTATTATAACTGATTTTCATGCATAATGTGAATGTTGTTCAATAAACTCACATTTGTAGCACAATGGCCTTCAGTAATGGAAGTTCTAAACTATTGGACAATAAGAGGCATACATACCCTGTATATATAGTCTAGTAATGGTGCTTGGCGTGCCATTTGGTCTTCCATCAAAGCTGCACTAATAGGCTCCAATAAGGCATCCACAGACATTGCCATACACCAATCCAAGAGACAGAGTAGTAGAGATACTATTAACTGGAAGGAAATATAATGCAGTGCTCTGCATTAGTTTCAGTCTGAAGTGTTGCCATGCAACTGAAAAGGAGTAATATAAAAACCACATGCTCACCCTTTTATCTGCATCAACGGATGAATGTTCTGCACTGGGCAAGAGAAATGCAATCGTGGCAACAAGGATCTGCATTTAAAAATATTGTTCAGTTTTATTAAAGTACACACAATCCATTTGTTTAACAAACATTTTGATCAATTTCAATGACATGTAAGGAAATTTGATTTTCACATTCATAAATAACTATGAAAGAAAGCAATTTACCTCAGCAATTTTCTTGGGGAGCTGCGATTCATACTTCTTAAGCTTTTCCATATGAGTAACCAACAGCTTCAGCATGTCACAAGCCACTTCAGCAACCACTTTGTTGGAGAACTTCAAAAAAACACAGCAGTGAAAATATAAACCACAACTATACAAATTGTCTTTTATTAAAACTATCTAACCTCGACATGTTCAGTGAAAAATAATTAGTTTAGGGTTAACTAAGTTTGTGAGCTGATTTGTGAAGTTCATCAGCAGCTAAAGAAAATTAAAAATAAGAGTTAATTCACAATAGAATAATATAAAAAGTAATCAATATTTAGCTAATTTGCATGGTAACCAAAAGAAAACAAGAAAATATTATCATATAAATTTGCACTGGATGAAACAAGCATTCTGTTATCCAAATGCAGTAAATGGTTTCACAAATAAACATTGTTTAACACTCGTCATGACTAATGCTCAGCTGACCAGACACATCAATTATATATATGCCATTCTCAAACATCAAGGACTCCCATTCCTTTGTGCATCTTTGCGTTGATTCTTACATATCATTAGCTTCTCAGAATCTTATAATGCACAATGAAAGAACTCTCTCTGTTCATCAGTAGGCTAAGTAATACCCCTGTCTATGAAGTGGATGTGATTTTCAACTGTGACAATTGAGATCAGCTGGCTTGCAAATGACTGTTTTCTATCAAGACAGTTAGTTGCTTAAGAAAGCCTAATTAGAAGTTGTGCATCCATAACAAAGATATTCTGCACAGCCATTATGCAACTAACATTCAGAATCTTAAGGATTATCAAGCAAATATTTACTTTTTGTTTAGCAACACCGTGAACTAAAAAAAGACACAGCTTTGCAAGAACATTGCAACAGTAGTATGTCCTATCATTTCTTGTTGCACCACATGCTAGAATGACAATACTTTCTTTGTGCATTCGAGTATCTACTAATTGATATTAATTAACTATGATATGAGCATAGGGTAGAAAAGCGGATTTGCCAAAGATCAGTCCTGACATTAAGGAATGGTAAAGCGGATTTAAAAGGAAGATACACAGACCCTTGCTCTTATTTCTCATACCCTCATACCTTTCAAAGGATTTTAAATAACCTTATCAATGCATTTTAAAAACACTTACTTTTAGCACATCACAAGTATTAAAATAGCAGATAAAATGCATGTTGCAGCATGAACATTCTGAACATTTCTGTTGTTTTAGCATTGATATACATAGTAAATTTCATACATATATCGACTTTATACACAACATATTTAACACAAAAGCTCACACTATCAAAAGTCTCCTTTCCTTTGTAACTCTAATTTCTAAGAAACCTGTTTATTAGCAGATTTTTTTCTACTCCAAAGTACAATAAGCTACAGGCTAACATTATACAAATATTATTTGCATTTGAAATGATAATAGTTCCAATTTCATTGTAAAAATGCAGATTCACATTAATTTAAAAAAATGTTTTTGTATCTGCAACTAAGAAAAATACCGACATTTCATAAACCTCAAGTGCTCTCTCGATTGTCAACATTTATTAATAGGCACATCTGAAGAAGCCACAGCTTCGAAACATCTGAACTTCTATAGTGTATGTAGATCTAAGACTTTAAATAAAACAAAACAGTATAACACAACAATCTTCTTAAATGGTGTAATATTTTCTGAAAGTCTTATGGAAGCCCTTTGGTATTTGTCAGGATAGATTTAAATAAGGTTAACCACTCAATGAAAGTTGATTTTGTTCTAAAAAAAATTACTTTCTTTTCAAATGCTCTTTGAGGCTCTGCTTATATTAGTACAAAGTGTATTTATACATTACCTTTAATGTTGTAAACCAAAAGTCATAATCAAGTCAAATAAATGCCAAGCCAAAGAAAAGGACATTCAACTGAGTGATCAAAACCCTGATGTTGAAAGTTAAGCTCTTAAAAAAAATGAAGTCTCACTCCCAGAGGGGGAAGGTATGACAGCAAAAGCCAGAGCTCACTTGGTGAGATGGAAATTATGATGAAAATGAGAAAAGCTAATGTATGACATCTGCCAAGTAAATAATTTACGTGAGAACCAGGCTGATTATAGTAAACTAAGAAAGAGAAAAGTAAATTAATGGCAGGCAAATACAACAAATGAGAATAAAATGGCAATGATCTTAAAAGGGACTTGAAAGTCTTTTATGGATATGTAAAGGGAAATGTGAGGAATGATGGGTCAATAGGGACCAAGATGATAGAGCCAGAAAGGAAGGGTAAAGTACTTGATGAGTAGTTTGTATTGAGTCTTTTGACAAAATCTCAAAAGGGGATTGTAACAGTACTAATGGACAGGATGAAAATTGAAAAGAAGGGTGGTACTAGAAAAGCTGGCTTTGCTTTAACTCAACAAGTCTCCTTGCTGGTATATATCCAAGGATACTGAAGGTATACGAGGGTGAAGGTCACAGAGAGGCTTGCCATAATCCTCCATTCCTCCCTAAGAAATGCGGTAATTGGGGCTAGTTTAAAAAATAAAGAAACATGGATCAAAAAAGTTAGTGGCAGCATGATAACAAAGTGGCTTATGGATACGAAGCAGAAGGTTGTAGTAATAATACTGCTCCCAGGGGCCACTGCAAAGACTATTGTTTCTTTTAATACACACAAGCTGTATTCAGGTGTGAATAGTAAAATATTAAAATCTGTAGATGACACAAAAGCTGCAGGAGTTATAATCAATGATGAGAATAATAATGGATTGCAAAAGGACATGTTTAGGTTGGCACAAGGAGCAGATGGAAGCTAATATAAAGGTTAAGTTATACATTTTGGCAGAAAGAACAAGGAGCAAAATGCAGACTAAATGGCACAATTATTAAGACTGTGCATAAACAGGGAGTCCTAAATGTACAGTATGTATAAGTTAAATCTTTGCAACTGACAGGACACATTCAGCAAACAGTTTAGTAAAGTATATGGGATCCTTGGCTTCACAAGCAGACGCACAGAATTTAAAAGCAATGAGATTGAGTTGAACCTTTATAACAGGCTGATTGAGCCACAAATTATATATTTTCTTCAATTCTGGACACTAGACTTAGAAAGGACTGAAGATTCCTGAACAGGTGCAGATACAATTTGCTAGAATGGATTTTAACTACAGGCCATCCTGGGGTTACGAACTCCCAACTTACGGGCATCCCTACATATGAATCAACTCCCATAATATTAAGTTGAGAAGTCCAACATATGTATATACATTTGTTCCTATGAATGGCAGAACTAGTTTCCTCTCTCTCTCTACTCTTAGTAATTGTTCTTTTTTAATCACTCTTATGTGCTTTTGATACCATTCAACATGATACTGTAGAGGTATAGTTACCATAAAAAGTGATTTTTGTGTATTTTCTGACATGGTCAAAATTGACTTATGAAGGTCTGTAAACATGGAACTCGTTCATTTCCTGGGAACGGCCTGTACAAGATCAGACTGGATGTTGTACAAGATCAGACTGGACGTTGTACAAGATCAGACTGGACAAGGTCAAGCTGATGTTGCTCTCCTTGGAGGAAAGAAAGCAGAGAGGTTTTATAGAGATGTGCAAGATCACCACAGGTTCAATAGGCTAAATAGGGAATAAAACTATTCCCATTTATGGTTGCTTAAAGGACCAAAGGATTCAAAATAATGGGTGAAAGATACAGGGTGGGGAACTTAAAAGAATAGCTCGAGACTGCTTATGATCTGGAACTCACTGGGTGGAGGAAACAGAGTCATTCAAGGCTTCCAGAAGTTAATTTGATGGCTATGAGAAAATATACAATACATTTCCAGAGTTATTTCCAGGATTACAGAGGATGAGAAGTGGAATTGGACTGTACTTTGCGAAGTGCCAGCATAACCTCAGTGGGTTGAGCAGTCTCCTTATTTGCTGTAACAATTCTATGATTCTATTGATGTAATAAAATTGAATGGTTTAGGGAGGGAATTCCAGAAAATGGTATCATGAAAGATTCAGTGAGGATTGAGGTGCCGGCTGTCTAAATTTCCTTTTCCTCTAAATTCGACTAGGGATAAGGTGCAGAAAAGAGAATCAATCTTTTATTGTCCAAAATATTCATCTTATTTTACTGTTGAAGATAATTCCAAATATATTAAAATGGTCAACTGTAAAATATTTAGGAATAGACATTGCATTATTGAATTAAAAACATTTTTTTGTTCTCCTGAAATATATGGGTAAATTGTATTTTAATCCATAAATGGAAAAAAATAAGTTATTTTTTTTGGTTCCTGTTTTTAAACTTTTAAATGAGCAAGTCACTCCAGAGAGAATTAGTGATTACCTTAAGCGTCACACCTAATACATTGAGTGCATCTTGGACCTGAGCGTGGTTTGTACACTGCACCAGTTCTTCACTAATCCAGATTCCAAGACTACACATTGCGATGCAGCTAAATAAAATCAAGAAAGGTGCATCAGGCAAAATAGAAAGTTACTTTATGAGTGTACATTGTTTTTCTCTCCACCACCTATTTTTCTTAGGCTTCATTATCAAAGAGGTACAAGTGAAATTTGGTGATGATTTTTCTTCTGATAAACGAGGCTCCATACTTTGACACAAAGCCTTCTCCGTACTGCCAGTATTAGAGATTAGAAATTTGAGGCAATTAGTTTAATGATGCAATTAAAGCTACCTGAAATCAATTTGATCGTAATGAATAAGAACAAGCTGGACCCAGTTGCTACCAACCCCCACCCCCACTCAACTTTGTCACATCTAGGGTTTGTGTTTCCCAGTCCACTGTAGGTATCACTGTAGTGGCATCCTGCAAAGCAGAGCTGTCTGAGTGGCAACTGGGCTGCAGGAACTGGATGGCTTTTTGATGGAAGGTCTTTTCTCTGTTTCTAAATTCCTCTGATGATCAGAGAAATTGAGAAACAATTGGGAAACAAACTAAAATAAATTCATTGAAAAACATTGAACTATTGAATTTACTGAATGGGGCTATACTAAAGTCAAGCAACCAGAGACAAAGTGTATTCAGTTCCTCAGATCAATAAACTTAATACCAAGCCCAGGAGCATTCCTTAAGTCCAGGACAGATAGAGAAGTCAGATGCACACACATCTGTACTGCACTGTGCAGGTGCTGAAGACCAGAAATGGAGCCAGCTAGGAGCTAGACACATAATGATCATCAGGTAGTTGCCTGTGTGATTTGACCCAATACTCTGATACTTTACGGAATGAAAATGCTGACAGCACAATGGCCACATATAGAGAACTGGAATTCAGATGCAAATAATGGTATTTCAGTTTAGTAAATTAAGAAAAAAAGATTTAAAGCTGCTGACCTCAGATTTGAGACACAACAGTCAAATTTGATGTCGGTGCCTATATTTTAATCTTGTATTTTTGTTGGTAAAATAGTAGACTGAAAAGCACGGTCTGATAAGCTTTTGATCAGTATGGGCTTTTTTATTTTTACATAATGGTAGATGTTGATTGAGCACACAAGTACATTTATACTGTGTAAATGTATTCAAGTTTTCCACTGAAGTTTATGCATGTGGCTACATCAGTAGTGTCATAACTATTCTTCTGGTTTATGTTCTGTTATATTGTCCAAAACATGCATGATATCCTGTACTGACCTTCATTAAAATATCATAATTCAGTATTGTAGAAGATTAAAAGTGGCAAAATAGTTGCCATGCCAAACTGCAAAATCTGAGTATAAAGAGACATTGTTGTCTAGATTTTTTTTAATTCCGTTTCTCAGGATGTGGTATTGCTGGCAAGCCCATTCCTGATGCACTCGATAAACCATCTTCCTGAACTGCTGCAGTTCTTCTGGTGAAGGCATTCCCACAGTGTTATGATACAACCACGTCTATGACAGCTGAAAAAAGAGCTAGCAAACTGAATCACACCAGGTCCATAGCTCTGCAGGTCATGCCTCTTCAGGTACATGTCCAAGTAATATTTAAATGAGATGAGGGTTTCTATATTTACTGGCCTTTCAGGCAGTGAATTCTTGACCCCACCACCTTCTGGGTAAAAACATATCCTTCTTATTACCTCTTTCTAGGATCTTCATACTTTTATATTCCTCAATTAATCATCCCATAACCCCCGCCTTCTCAGCATCTTCTTTGGTCCATAAAAAACACTGTAGCTGAGAAGAAAGGGTGGATGAGCTAGAATTTTCCAGTGCTGTAAATGACCTTTGTACTCTCTCCAGTCCAATCTCCTTTAATAATGGTATTGAGCTGTCACCTTCCTAGTGCTGTACACAGTTCTAGCATAATATCCCTGCTCTTATATTCTATGCCTTGATTTCTCAAAAATAAAATTCCATGGAGACACAAGTGAGACTGCAGATGCTGGAAATCTGAAGCAACTCAGCAGGTCAGACAGCATCTATGGAGGGAAATGAACAGTCAATGTTTCGGGTGGAGACCTTTCATCAGGACATTCCATAAAAATTCCATTAGTCTTTTTAACCACCTACTGACCTTTAAAGGTCTGAGGGTATGCACAACAGGTTCCTCTGTTCGCTCATACTGCGCAATATCCTCAACAAGCTGAGGAAATGCTCAATATTTATTGTACATTTCCTCAGCTTGTTGATCCTCTCCAAATGCATTAACCCACACTTCTCTGGATTAAATTCTATTTGCATTGATATGGCCAGTTGACCAAATCATTAATGCCTTTCTATAGCCTGAACTTCTTGTCCTCCTCACCATCAACTACACTGCCAATTTTTGTATTGTCTGGAAACCTCTTTACCATGCCTCTTACATTTATATCTAAATCACTGATAAATATTACAAAAGTGGGATATGGAGGTTTAGGATTTAGACCCGGCAATAAAAAAATGCCGATATATTTCAGTCAGATGGTCTGTAAATTGGAAGGGAACCTGCAGGTGCTGGTGGCCCAAATGCCTGCTACCCTAGTGATCTCTTCCATGAAGATGGACAGATTTGAGAAGTGGTGTTGCAGAAACCTGAGCAAGTAGCTGCAGTGTATTTTGTAGGTGGTACACATTACAGCCACTGAACATCAGTACTAGAAGGAATGAATGCTTGTGGTGGCGGACAGAGTGCCAATCAAGAAAGGTGATTTTTCCTGGATGGTGTTCATCTTCCTGAGTATTGCTGGAGCTGCACTCTTCAAGACGTGTGGACACTATTCCACTGCACTCCTTACTTGAGTCTTCTTGATGGCGGAAAAGCACTGGGGTGCCGAGAGGCAAGTCACTACTCGAGCAGTCAGAGAACTGATTGCCTTTGTAGAATTAATATTTACGCAGGTGGTTTAGCTGAAATTCTGGACAACATTACCCACAGGACGATGATCGTGGGTGCTAAGCAATAGTTATGCCACTGAATTCTAAAGGTAGATGGTCAGAATCTTGCTTGCCTTGGATGGTCATTGCCTAGCAACCATGGCACAAACTTATGTTTCCACTTATCAGCCCATGTTTGGTTTTGGTGCAAGACTACTTAATTTCCTGAAGAGTTACAAAAAGAATTGCAATCATTGTGCAATCATCAGCAAATATGCCCACTTCTGATCTCTTGATAGAAGATCGATCATTGATGACATTGTCCTAAAGAAATCCTACAGTAATATCAGGGGCTAAGGTTATTGACTTCCAATAGACACAACCATCTTTCTTGTGCAAGCTCTGACTTCAACTAATGGCATGTTTTCCTCTTGATGCTCACTGACTTAAATTTTCAAAGGGCTTATCAATCAAATGCTTTCTTGATGTTAAGGACAGGGACTAATGCCTCACCTCTAGAATTCAGCTGCTTAGACCAAGGCTGGAATGAGACTTAGAAGCAAGTTTTCCTGGGCAAACTCAAAATGAGTATCAGTGGGAAAGCTATTGATGAGTAGGTGCTACTTGATTGCACTTAATCACATTTCTTGATATTACAGGGAAGGAATCAAACTGGCTGAAGACAGATTGATGAGGACAGAGTCAGGGAGGTTTATCCCTTGGTGTGGTTTGCTTACTACCCAATGCAGACACAGATATCAGCTTGGAACTTCAGGACACGGCCAGATTGGTCAGTGGTGGTGCCACCGATGTTGGGCATTGAAACCCTCTGTTCAGAATACATTTTGTCCCCTAGCTACTCCCAGTGCTTGCTCCATATGCAGGACTAATGACTCATCAGCTTTTTGATGAATGCTGTGGTATTACGATTTCTTTGCCCATTTTTTATTTGATGGCTTGAGACTTCATGAATTTGGAATTCAATGCTGAGAAGTCTCCAGGCATATCCTTCCTGTGTACTACTGCACCAATATATCTGGAGAAGAGAAGCATCTGTCCTGCTAGTCATACTTGTCGTAGCCAACTGCAACAGGGAAATACTTTGGCTGTGAATATGACAATATCAGGGTGTTGCTTGACTAGTCTGTCAGACAGCTTTTCTAATTTAGCATGTTCACAGGAAGAATTTTGCGAGGTCAACTTGGGTAATCTAGGTAAATCATCAAAAGTGTACAATAATGATAAATGCCAGCAAGGACTAACATTAGACTCACTCAAGGTTTTATTGGAATGAATGTTCCATAACTTTTATTATTTCTAGAGAAGAATTTTAAATAATTTCAAAGTATAAAACATTCACACTTACCGTGCAGTCTCACAGGTTTCATTCCTTGCATTTTTCATCAAAATATTTACCAAATAATCCTGAAACAGATAAAAATACAATATTTTAGAATAACCTTTTTACTTATTTTCATTATAACGATACACAGGTGTGACAAAATTATCTTTAAAATTCTGTTTGGTTAGGCAGTATATTTTGACAAAATGCATGAATTATACAAAATATCCTTGTCACAGTTTCCAGAATCAAATGAAAAATAAAATTATTATATTGATCTTTATAATTAAGATAATTCAGAAACAGAAATTGAGCATTTTGAGAGTCTGATGCTTTTGCAGAATTATATGAATTGTAGTCTTTACAGGGGCACATAGGAGTATTGGATTCAAAAATGTCAATTTAAGAAAAATGCTTTGAAGGAAATAATTGACATAAAACAGTCGAATGTTCATAAGAACAGATGCTTGCCTGAAAGCACGACTGAAGGCAATTATTTGACAGATCATATCACTTCAAACTGTAAAGTGCATTAATGACCACTAACGTGATTAAAATCCTATGATGAAAATCACATTTCTAAAGGTACAAATTCCATTTCCATCATTATTTTCAGAAACCTTTATACTGTGGCTGATAGGAGTATTCTGAAGACCAAGATAACCCATTTTAAGACAAGATAAAAATATGAAGGTCATTCAGAAAAGGAAGAAGTAGTTTTATTGTGTCCAGGGGATCATGTGGCAGAACAATAACACTGAAGGTTAAATTTCTTTCAAATCAAAATGTGATTAATCAAACACCATCTCAAGCTTTACCATCTGAGGACATAAAGAAAAACACCTATATAAAAAAAAGCATTCTACAAAACACAGTAAGCTTGAGGAAACTGAATAATTGTATACAGAACAAAATCCCATCTGGTTTCTAACCTTCAAGGTGAAACAGTATCCCAAAATATCCATTCTAGAATTGAACCTAACATGAGCAATATTAGTGAATTGTACCAAGTTACACTGTTCCTTTTGCACTGGTGTTTTCTAAAGCAGGGTGCCCAATTGTGTTTTAATACTTCTTTGAAAAGATGCTGTAATTAGGACATAGTGTAAAAATGTCTTTGATCATGTAACCCTACTAAGACAAATTTCCTTACAGTTGTAAACACTCAACATCTGATTAGGAGCTCTAGGTTATGCATTATTGATTAGTCTTTGAAACTTAAGGTGCTATGCTATACCAATATCAGCTGTGGTCGAAATCAAAACTTTCTTGCGTTCTGAGAACCTTTGGTGCTGTTGGAATATACTTCCTTTTAATACCTTTCCTCTACTACCAATGTTTGTGGTACTAGACACATTTATTTCCTATTCCACACCTTAACCTCCTTAAGGATTTTTTTTCCTTAATCTACTGAGCTTCCTCATTGCTCTGTTCTCCTTGGCAACATCGATCCCAAATGCAAGATGATCATCCACTCATCAATAACACTTCATCT
The DNA here is from genome assembly GCF_009764475.1 of Pristis pectinata. Taxonomy (NCBI): domain Eukaryota; kingdom Metazoa; phylum Chordata; class Chondrichthyes; order Rhinopristiformes; family Pristidae; genus Pristis; species Pristis pectinata. The sequence goes on from NC_067407.1 coordinate 82,103,977, forward strand.
CTGTACTCAAACTTCTGCCTCCTTTTAACTCTCAGACTATTTATCCGAAACAATAAATGGGTCTTTTTCAGGCTGGAAGGATTTAACGAGTGGAATGCCCCAAGGATCATTTCTTGGCCCTCAATTATTTACAATTTGTATTAATGACCTGGAGGAGGGGGCAGTGTAAGTTATCCAAGTTTCCCCAATATCCCAAAAGTAGGTAGGAGCACATGCTGCAATGAGGATATTAGCATTCTATAACTGGATATGGATAGGTTGAGTGAGTGGGCAAAAACTTATCAAATGGAGTTTAAAATGGGAAAGAGTGCTCTTTGGTAAGAAGAATTTAGAAACAGACTGTTATCTAAAGGGAGAAATATTCAAAATTGTGCACAATTCACAAAAAGTTAGCAGGGAGATGCAGTTAAGTGGTTCGGAAAGCAAATGGCATATTGACCTTTATTGCAAGAGGGCTGGATTTTAGAAATAGGAAAGTATTGTTACAATTACACAGGTTACTGGTGAGGCCATTCCTGCAGTACTGTGCACAATTTTGGTCCACTTATTTAATAAAGGACATACTGGCATTCAAGGCAGTCCAAAAGAGATCCCCAGGCTAATTCCTGGGAATGAGAAGGTTGTACCATCATGAGGAGCTAAATAAATTAGGTCTATATTCAGAAGAATGAGGGGTGAGTTTATTGAAATACTAAGATCCTTTGCGGCACAACAGGGTAGATAGGTTTCCACTAGTGTGTGAATCTCAAACAAGGGGACATACTTTTAAGATATCTTTATTAGTCACATGTACATTGAAACACACAGTGAAATGCATCTTTTTGCATAGAGTGTTCTGGGGGCAGCCTGTAAGTGTTGCCATGCTTCCGGCGCCAACATAGCATGGCCACAACTTCCTAATCCAAACATCTTTGGAATGTGGGAGGAAACCAGAGCACCCAGAGGAAACCCACACAGACACGGACAGAACATACAAACTCCTTACAGACAGCAGCCGGAATTGAACCCAGGTCACTGGCGCTGTAATAGCGTTGCGCTAACTGCTACACTACCATGCCTGTCAACATACTTACAAGGTGAGTGAATTGTCATTAAAAACTGAGGTGTGGAAGGAAATTCTTGCAGAGGGATCTCTAGAACTCTCTACCCTAGAGGGTTGTGGAGGCTAGACAAGGAGTCCTATTAGACAAGGAGGTAACTCAAGGCCTCCTTGAAAAATTGCAACATCCTCCTAACTTCTGGGAATCCCTGGTCATTTGAATTAGGAGCAGGAGTAGGCCTTTCAGCCCTTCAAACCACCTCACCATTTAGGAAGAGCATGGCTGATCTGACTGTAACCTCAACTCCACATTCCCGCCTAACCCTGGAAACCTTTTACCCCCTTGCTTATCAAGAATTTATTTCAATCTGCTAGTGTTTAAAAACTCTGCTTCCACCACCCTTTTGGAAAGAGAATTCCAAGAACTTATGACCCTCTGAAAGAACTGATTTCATCTCATCTTATTTTCAATGGTAACCGATTCTCGATTCTCCCCGAGGGGGAAACACCTTTTCCACATGCACCCTGTCAAAATCCCTCGGATTCTTATATGTTTCAATCAAGTCCCTTCTCATGTCTCCAAATTCTAGTGGACACAAGCTTAACCTGTCCAACCTTTCTTCATAAATATTTCCAACCCATAACATCCCCTAAGGAAGCCAATACCGTACATAGTGTACTGTATATAGGTGGCCTCATGAGTGCCCGCTAACCTTCCCAGATCAATTCCCCAGCAATAACCAGAACATTCTTTTAACTTTCCTAATTACTTGCTGTACCGGCATTTTAGCCTTTTGCAAATTATGCACTTGGAAGCCCAAATGCCTTTGCGTCTCAGAGCTCTACAACCTCTCACCATTTAGTAAAAATGCTTTATAATCTCCGCTGCCAACATGGACAAATTCACACTCCCCCTGCCCCCCCTTCCCCATGACATTCCATTTGCCAGATCTTTGCCCACTCACCATATCCCATGCAGCCTACTGTGACCTCTTCATAAATTACATGCTATCTTTGTGCACTTAACAAATTAAGTAACCACACCACAGAATGTTAATGATAAAGTATTAAAAAAAACTTCAAGCATTTAGTCATATTAAGTGCAAGTCAAAAATACCTATTTGGTCACAGTAATACAAATTTATTTATAATACTAATTAAGATTGTCGTCAAAATGTTGGCTCAACAAGTTTCCCTCTATTCCAGTCAGTTGAACTGCATTACCTTGATATCTTCATTTCCTGTGATAATGTCAGTAGCACCACTAACAGGCTGTAGCAGCGACATCTGTTGGTACAGATTAGGAAAACAAACCAGGGATCCGAGAAGAATTTGAGCTTCACAACGTGGTGCCTATGCAATGTACAACAGGTTATTTTTAAATAATCCATGAGAATATTTAAATATGAATATTCAGGCTTTAGTATAATTATGTTTGAAAATCAATAGCTAATAAGATTCATGTCATTTATCGTGTAAAAGGTGCAGCAGTATTAATGAGTACACTGGATTTCCTATTCTAGCCTTTTGATGAAACACATTTTATGCTACTTCATTGTCACCCTGCATCTGTCACATTTGCTGCCATGGTATCCATCTCACATTGCACTAATGAGCAAACAAGTTTAAGTGAAGTAATCCAAATGTTAAATGTTGTTCAGCCTTCTCAAAATTACGGTCATACTCACATCTGGCATAACTGAGTTGAGGACTTGGGTGGCGACTGTGATGAAATCTCCTATCATCATGGTGAAACCAGGTAAACCAAGTAAGAAGAAGCGAGGGGAACAATGCTTAGTAAGAATGTTCAGCACATCCTAATAAAAGTAGAAACAAAATGTGTCAATTAGAAAAATCAACCGATAAAGAGTTTATTATTAAAAAGGAAAAGCATCAAGGAACCAAATTTAAAATAGATTTTGATGCATTGCTGCACTCTGTAATTCAATTAATTATATCAACAATAATCACTAAATTCAAATGATTGATATATATCAGTTGAACAATTAATGAAATGGATTCTTTATGATTTACCATTTTACAAAATATAAGGAGACAAAGCCTCACTTGAACAACAGATATGAAATTAAAACTAAAATTTTCAGAAATATACTTAATCTAGCTTCAAAAGACTTGATTCTGAAATTTGTGTTATTAATCACAAATATGTTTTATTGGAAATTCCTTTTGACAGTTGGCATTTGAATGCCTTTCTCTCAGTTAATTTTTAAACAGCATTGAACCATTGCAATTGTTCAATTTCAAAGCTAAACATTCTCAAAGTCAGCAGATGGATTATACTAATAAAGTACCAAAAAATGCTGACTCTGAGGCAGAAGAAAGGTCTACCTATATGATTAAGAGGCTGATTAATTTGTAATTTTTTTAATATCACACCTGTAATTACAAACAGTTATGCATTGTCTTGTACCATTGTTGGCAGATATCTAGAACAGATGGGGGTTTGTTTCTGTTGACATATGCTGCATTTTTATAAATGGATATCAACAGCTCAAGCTCGAAAAATGTGCTAATTCCCTTTCCCAACCTACAGTATAAGCAATAGTTTTGGAAAAGTAATGATTTTTGAAATGTGCTTACATCCCCCTTAAACATGCATAAACCTTCCGAAAGCAGCATTTCTATTAAGATGAGGCACAACATAATACGCAATAATTTTTTGAATTTTTTTTATATATGTAAGAAATAGACAAAGGATATCTGACGTCTTTTGATATACTGATTTTAATCATGCAAAGAGAAGACTGGAAGCTTAAGGAGACATCTGAAAAAATCCGAAAGATGCTGTCTTGGACATTGGTCACACCCAACCACTAGAAGTAAATATTTAGTTTTGTTCAAACAAGTTCTGCTGTGCTGGATTTAATTTTTAAAATTTTGACAAAAATTCCCTTTTCCATCATAAATTTCACTGACCACTTGAAGGTAACAGAACAAATGGAGAACCTGTTCATGAGGACTACTAACCCAAGTTAACATTTCACACAGGAACACTATATTTTCAGGGGAAAAAAAGGGCACCATTTAGTTAAAAGTCACCGGTATTTCAGTAATGAGATGGACTTGTTGTGCCTTAAGAGTACACCTTATAAAATATTGAAAACAATACATTTGTTTTAGTAAAATCTATAACTGATGATTTTATTAAGAGATGAGAAAGTTAGCACTACATATACAGTGGCATGCAAAAGTTTGGGCACCCCTGGTCAAAATTTCTGTTACTGTGAATAGCTATGCGAGTAAAAGATGAGCAGATTTCCAAAAGGCATAAAGTTAAAGATGACACATTTCTTTAATATTTTTAGCAAGATTACTCTTTTTTATTTCCATCTTTTACAGTTTCAAAATAACAAAAAAGGAAAAGGGCCCAAAGCAAAAGTTTGGGCACCCTGCATGGTCAGTACTTAGTAACACCCCCTTTGGCAAGTATCACAGCTTGTAAATGCTTTCTGTAGCCAGCTAAGAGTCTTTCAATTCTTGTTTGAGGGATTTTCGCCCATTCTTCCTTGCAAAAGGCTTCTAGTTCTGTGAGGTTCTTGGACTGTCTTGCATGCACTGCTCTTGAGGTCTATCCACAGATTTTCGATGATGTTTAGGTTGGGGGACTGTGAGGGCCATGGCAAAACCTTCAGCTTGTGCCTCTTGAGGTAGTCCATTGTGGATTTTGAGGTGTGTTTAGGATCATTATCCTGTTGTAGAAGCCATCCTCTTTTCATCTTCAGCTTTTTTTTTTACAGATGGTGTGATGTTTGCTTCCAGAATTTGTTGGTATTTAATTGAATTCATTCTTCCCTCTACCAGTGAAATGTTCCCCGTGCCACTGGCTGCGACACAAGCCCAAAGCATGATCGATCCACCCCCGTGCTTAACAGTTGGAGAGGTGTTCTTTTCATGAAATTCTGCACCCTTTTTTCTCCAAACATACCTTTGCTCATTGCGGCCAAAAAGTTCTATTTTAACTTCATCAGTCCACAGGACTTGTTCCCAAAATGCATCAGGGTTGTTTAGATGTTCCTTTGCAAACTTCTTACGCTGAATTTTATGGTGAGGATGCAGGAAAGTTTGGAAAAGCTATTCACAGTAACAGAACTTTTGACCAGGGTGCCCAAACTTTTGCATGCCACTGTAGCTATAGCAGGAATGGTCAGGTTGAAGAGAAAGTGTGACTGTAAGTTAGGAAGTCTAGTACAGAAGACAACATCCAAGAAAGAATAGGAAGTTAGAAATGACCAAGACAACAAAAGGCCTGGTTGACCTGCAGAAAATTATTTATCTCTTTTCTTTTATTAAAATATTAACTCAAGTATACAAATGCATTTGACCAGAATTTTAATGGAAAAAAATTAAAATATCCAGACACAATTTCTCAAAATCATAAGGAGGAGGAACAGGAGTAGGACATTCAGCCCCTCAAGTCTAGTCTACCATTCAATAGGATCATGGCTGACCTGACATTCCTCAAGGCCAATTTCCTGCGCTTTTCCCAAAAAACCCTTGATTCCCTTACTCATTGGAAATTTGTCTCAGCCTTAAATGTAGGCAAGGATTCAGTTCATTTGTTCTTTCTTCTAACATGAAGAATTTCACATTTTCACACATTATACTCCATTTGCCAACACTGCCATTATCGACTTAACCCATATCCTAACTAACACAATCTCTTTTACCCATCACCGTGTTCACCAACCCACATTGCGGTACCGGTAAACTGGAAGCCAGTTGAAAATCAACCTGGGCTTACCCTGCTCTCTGCCATCTCTCCACTCCAATGACAATCAAAGGTCTTTGCGAATTCCAGCACTTGTGTGCCTCCAATTCCTCGGCTGCAGTCGGACTTTCTGTTATCCAGATTCTTGAATTTCTTCCCCATGACTTTTTGTTCTCATTCCTCTAAGATGCTAGTTAAAATCTGCTTCCTTGACCTACCTCTTACCTGCCCTGGTTTATTTCTTTGGTTTCCTATAACCTTTTGACTGATCACACTGCTGTGAAGCATCTTAGGATAGTACACGGCATTAGAAGGTGTAAGATAAATGCTAAAGACAAAGCTAACAAATTGTGCTAATTGCTGGTAACCTAACTGCCAAATCCTTAATGTTTTGGGTTACCTTAATAACTAATTTAAAATTCTTCCAACATTACAAATTGTAGTTATCAAAGCTATGCGGACAATAGATCAAGAATTTTCTACTGTTCCCTTTTCCAGTAACAGTACTTATACTTTTTCAGCTTAGTCAAGCTCTTCATATAAACAGAAAATTGTAACCAGTACTTTAATGATAATGATATAATAACACAGGTCAGGAGTGCTCATTAAAGTGATACATGGTGCAGCCCTAGCAAACACAGATATTCCATAACTACCCTGGATAGTATAATCTGTTACTATCCAACTCATCTGAAAGCCACAATCTGCATGGGAAAACCGCAAAATGAGAACATCTGCCCTTTATCAGCAGGATCATAAAAATCACCTAATTCAAATACAGGCATGTTTTTCTTCCCTTTTAAAGCACAGTTCAGTAAATATGAAATGCAGCAAGCTGCTTGCTACCTGGTAAATGAATCACTTTAATTGAATGCTTTGTACACAGTGCTTGTAGAAGTGCAAGCAGTAGAGAAAACATATGGCTACAGAAAAAGGCAGTTGGTGAGTGCACTTTGTTACTACAACAATCTCTTCATTCCTGGATGATTAACTGTTGATGAACAAAACAAAAATTACAAAGGGATTTTGCTTACTATAAATTTCACTTATTACATCAATGCATCATTTATTTCATTTAGATGAAAAGAGGACCTATGAAGTAAACAATTCTGAGCAATTAACAACCATGATTACATGTGCACATATTTCCAGAATTAAGAGAATTTCCAAGTTATGATAAGTGTTGAGATTTGGACCAGAGCAGCTATGGGATGAAGAACTTGTGGTCCTCCCACCCAGGACGCAAGAAAATCAAGACAGAGGGCCACACTGAAATTAAGTCAAAAGTCGGAAAGTTCCTGGATCAGCTGGGGATAAAGTGCTGTTGTGTTCTGGCTCATCCTAGTTTATTATTAAACACTGTCTTCCCAAGTAACATTGTCAGCTACATCCTATTGGCTCCTGGGAATCTCTGGCCCATGACCACTCAAAAAGGAGAGGAAGCATTTGAGATAGCATTGGGAAGCTCAAGTCCAAGCATCAGAAACTCGGAAGCCCTGCAGAAAATGGCTAAAGGAACATACCACCTCACTAATTACCCACACATGCACCCCATCAGTACCTACTGCCCCATCCTTGCAAGAGTCTGTCATTTCTACATTGGCTCTATTAGTCACCTTAAAATCCACAAAACCTACAAGTCATCCCTGATGCTGAGAGACTGTCTGAGAAGATGATGATGACAACTTTCCAAGTTGACGAGGAGGTGTACAGGAGTGAGAAAGATCAGCTGGTTGAGTGTGTCGCAGTAACAACAACGTCGCACTCAACGTCAGCAAGACCAAGGAATTGATGTGGACTTCAGGAAGGAGAAGTTGGGAGAACATACACCAGTCTTCCTTGAAGGGTCAGCGGTGGAAAGGGTGAGCAGTTTCAAGTTCCTGGGCGCCAACATCTCAGAGGATCTATCTTGGCCGAACACATTGATGCAATCACGAGGAAGGCACACCAGTGGCTCCACTTCTTTAGGAGTTTGAGGAGATTTGGTATGTCACCAAAGACTCTTGCAAATTTCTACAGATGTACGGTGAAGACCTTTCTGACTGGTTGCATCACCGCCTGGTTTGGAGGCTCCAATGTGCAGGATCACAAGAGGCTGCAGAGCTTTTAGACTCAGCCAGCTTCATCACAGGCACAACCCTCCCCACCATCGAGGACATCTTCAAGAGGCAGTGCCTCAAGAAGGCGGCATCCATAATTAAGGACCCTCACCACCCGGGACATGCCTTCTTCTCGTTACTAGCATCGGGGTGGAGGTACAGGAACCTGAAGGCTCACACTCAACGTTTCAGGAACAGCTTCTTCCCCTCTGCCATCAGATTTCTGAATGGTCCATGAACACTACCTCGTTATTCCTCTTTTGCACTATTTATTCATTTTTGTAACTTAAAGTAATTTTTATGTCTTTATTTCTTGCACTGTACTGCTGCCGCAAAACAACAAATTTCACAACATAAGTCCGTGATAATAAAAGTGATTCTGATAAAACATTATTCTGGGGATCTTCATAATGGCACACAAGAATGCACAACTTCAGCACATATTCATTACACAATGATCAACCTTTTTGCAGTTAACTGTCCTATCTGTACCAACCAAAAACAGACTTCAATAAAAGCACAAACAGGGCAGTGTTATATTTACATTTATGTTGGCAAGATGAAGCACAATTTTCTTGCCAACATGACATATCTGCCACAAACCCGCAAATATCAACCCAATTGATTAACTGGGAAAATTACATTCTAAAACTAAGGAAAGTTTGCTTGAATTCCCATTAGAAAACAAATATATTAATTAGCACCTAGTCAGATTAATATTTCAATGTAATTAATTGTTCATTTTGCTGCTAATTATATAAAATTATATTTATACTATTTTAAAAAGACTGAGAAATGGGCAAAAAAATAACAACTCCAAAGCAGAGCATTAGAAACTGTTGTTTCATTCCTTACATGGGGATAAAATGGGTGCAATGAAGATCCATGAGAAAACCAACATCTTCAATTCAAGGACACCCAAGGTCTGACCCAATATTGGGCCATTCAGGCAGCTTCCTCAAACAGGCCTTGGGTCCCTTGCATATGTTAGCCAGGGACCTATATTCCAGATTACAATTTCATCTTGGAAATCAAGCTTCTCTAAGGAATCTGGATGTTGAGCTTCTCTACTTCGGTTTCACTACCATGAATGTGTTCTATCAAGAAATCTCCACCAAATAGATAAGTAAACCCTTTCTTTTCACATTGGGTCGGGAGTAGCAGGATTCCTCCTGGCAGCATGCCAATCCAGACAGACACAGGCAGCTGCAACGGTCCTCTACACAATGATTTTTTTGCAGCTGAAAAAATATAACTTTTTTTTCCTTCAATTCAACCTTCTGGATTTGAATGACAGTGGATAATGTCCACAATTAAATAAAGGTTCATATCCATACAAACAGATGGATTGCAAAACTTCATGTGTCACAGGACTGAATCGCTATGATGCTATCTCAGTTGCCTCAGGGCAAGAAAATGGTCAGCAGTACAAAACCGAGTTTGCTTTGCAGCATGCAAACCAACAGCTGTTTTAAATGGTCAGAGAGTGTTCCTTGCTTTTAAAAAGCAACAAACCTATACCAATTTATGCAGCGAGAGAGATTTGTAAATGCATCCTGTCTATTATTCTCCTTAATTACTGCACAGGCCCATAAACGAACAATACTAATATAGCTGGTATCCGAGGGACAGTGCAGTCCACAAAAGTGTTCCCAGATATGAGTTAGTATCTTTAGAAGGGTAGTTCGTCAAAGGGGGAATTGCCTCCCATGCTCCTCTTCCAAGTACCCCATAGAGAAAAAATGACTCCACCTGAACTCGAGTAGTTTCATTTCCAAAGTGCCTGCTTTATTTTGGAAATCTTAAAAATACAATAGACTTCTGTTTTTTTTAAACTGGATGTGTAACAATAATTACTAGGATTTATTTTGTTTCAGGAAATTTACTTGGATGAAACAAACCTTGAAGGCTAAACGATGTGCAACAATGTTCATACAAAATAATAATGACTTCTTTTCAGTTTGCCCCTGCTGTACTTAACTATCTTAAGAAACAACACCTTATGTTGTATGCAATAGCAATACAGCAAAAAAAAATCACACAGATCTGGCATCTTCCCAGTTCAATTAAAGAGGGAAACTGTTAAGACATAATGTCCTGAATTAACAAAATTTTGTTCAAATAACTGACTAAAACTTTGATATCTTTATTTAAAATCCAAACCTTGTTTTGCATCTTTAAATAATGACATTTATAACTATAGGGCTAGCATTTATCAGTAACAATGTTGTAAATCAGGAGCATAACAAAGCAGATATTGTAAGTATGGTATGCATTATTTGTCAAACTATTAAAATCTTCAGATAACAAGAAAAAATAAATTATGTCAAGCAAAAGATACATTGGTCCAGAAATAAACAGGCAACTAAACATTTGGGGGACTAAGGGACGAGTGATTATTTCTTTAACCATCCCTACTACATTAGATGTTTGTCCATTCATTCTCATGTAATATTTATTAGAACATTGATCACCAGGAAATTCAGTAGGAAGAAAGAATATTTGTGCTACCAATAGGCCTGCAGTTCACTCAAAAAACCAGTATTGTTAAAACCATAATTATCAATCTACTCACTTAATGGATGCTGTGCAATCTAAGAGACCTGTAATGCTTATAGAGAACTGCTGTTTTAATTCACACCCCTAAGTTTATCATTGGCAGTTACTCATTTACAATTAATTACTAGCTGTTGATACCCCAGCCATCTGGCATCATCTGAACTGGTATTGCTATCAAACAATTGTAAGGATGCTTAAACCAAGCTTAAAGAATTCTCTCCAACATATGGGAATTTAGTGTGAAGAAGGGAAATCTGAATATTGCTTCAAATTAGTCCAGGAAACGAGGATCAGAAAACATTAATGTAAAACAAATAACAGAGAAAAAAATCTTTACTCAGGGTGATAAGTACCTGGAGCAATTTGCCAAGCAACAAAATGAGAGGCAAGAATGTCAGTACCTCTACAAAAAAAAAGTAGGCCTCCTTTCTATTAAGGCCTGAATGTCTTTTCTCATTCTTAACTTTTCATCTGGTCTTGAAATTTATAAACTGACATACTTGCTGTCAGCTCCGGTTTATACTTTCATTGCTGACTCTTTACTACTTCTATATTATTTGAAACATCCACAGAAAAGAGATTTTCATTAAACACTTCAATGCAAAAATAAACAAAATTTAGCTTCCTTCTTGTGAACACATAATATATTTGTGACTGCATAAAAATACTTTAGAAAAAACATAATATTCTAATAAAACTTCTGACAAAATGCCATACACCAAAATGCAAAACAAATTTGTATCCCAGAAGATTCCACTTTTTGGCTATGTGCGCCATCTGGAGGTAGAAATTAATAGAATAACTGTGAAAGAATACATCTGTGGTTTGCTGTGCATCAACTTAGTACATTTATCCCTTTTCAGAAATCAAAAGTGATTGCTTATGATTGAATTGGCTTCCAATGTTAGCAAATGAAGGCAATTTAATCCTTTCTAAACCATTCAAACTGAATAATTGCTTGTAATCTCCAAGCTAGAATCAAACTTGTTCTTTTATTGTCCATTTTACTATTTCTGAGTGTAATGTAGGGAATGCAGCAGCAAATTTTCACACGGCAATTTCACAAGCATCTAGTTGTTATCACCCCCCCCCCCCCCCCCCCCCCCAATATGTTGCTGGATATACACTGTTCAGAACACTGAGATCTTCCCCGCTCTTTGAACTGTGTCTCAGAAGCAGATGGGGAGTTATTTAAAATCTCTACCGTGAGTACACTTTTCCTTCAGTTTATTGTCAACTCCAGAAAGAGACTACAACCCATAATGTCCTAACTGTGACTACATATCTAATATTTATAATGGGAATTAAATATAAAAGGCAAACAATAATGTACCAAAACACCAAGTATCTATACTTAGAACACTAAAGCATAGATTCTATTCCACCACCGTTCAAAGAATAGTAAATATTTGAAACATTTCTGTGTTGGTTAACTTGTCTAAAATTGAAAATGCTGAAAATACTCAGCAGGTCAGGCTGCATCTGTGGGAAGAGCAACAGAGCCAAAAGAAGCTTGTAAAGCTGCAAGGAGGGTGGAAAAACTGGAATGACCATGGGAATAAGCTGTAAACAAGGTTATCTGCTCAATCAGTGAATGGGAGCAGTTGGAGAGAGAAAGATCATAGACAAAAGAATGTAGGTGGTGTGAAATATAAAGCAGGAGGATAAGCCCAACAGGTTAGGCCAAGCATGTTCTCCACTCTGAGAGACAAAAAAAAAGGAAGGGAAACAAAGGGGGGGGGGGGGTTGGTGGGGGAAAAAAGCCAAGCTGTTAAATGGATGACTGGATACAGACTGAGAAATCAAGTTACCCAAGGCTGTAGAACTCATAATTGAGTCCGTAAGATTGCAACATGCCCAGACAGATGTTGCTCAAGCTTGCTTTGGGCCTCACAGTCACAGTAAAGGTGGCCACAGTCTGATAGGTCATAATGGGAGTGGGATGAGGAATTAGTGGCAGGCACCCTATCAGAGACATCCCCCTTCCCCACTCTCCTTGAAGCTTCACAAGCTTCTTTTGTCTCCTTTTCAGTTCTGATGAAGGGTCCCCAACCTAAAACATTGACTCAGTTTCTCTTCTCACAGATGCAGCCTGACCTGCTGAGTATTTCCAGCATTTTCTGTTCTTACTTTAGATTTCTAACATCTGCAGTTCTCTTGACTTTCATTCTTGTCAAAAATTGAGCTTGATAGACATGATTATATATGATAGATCAAAATCATTAAATAATACAACCTGTTGTGTGTGGTATATATACTGTAATATAAATATTAAAAAAAATATATATACACACATACACACACACACACACACACACACACATATACTACATACACACACACGGATAAAAACATAAATGGCCTGATTAGCAAGTTTGCAAATGAGACGAAAAATGGCAGAGTTGTGGATAGTGAGGAAGGTTGTCAAAGGATACAACAGTATATAGATCAGTTGGAAATATGGGCTGAGAAATGGCAGATGGACTTTAATCCAGACAAGTGTGAGGTGTTGCACTTTGGGAGGTCAAATGCAAGAGGAGAGTATACAGTAAATGGCAGAACCCTTAGGAGCATTGACGTACAGAGGGACTTTGGGGTGCAAGTCCATAGCTCTCTGAAAGTGGCAACACAAGTCATAAAGGAGGTTAAGGCAAGCATGCCTTCATCAGTTGGGCCATTTAGTATAAAGGTCTGGAAGACATGTTGTGGCTATATGAAACTTTAGTTGGGCCACATTTGGAATATTGTGTATGGTCCTCGTCACTGCACTACAAAAAGGATGTGGAGGCTTTGGAGAGAGTGCAGAAGAGGTTCACCAGCATGTTACCTGGACTGTAGAGTATAAGCTATAAGGAGAGAATGGACAAACTTGGATTGTTTTCTCTGGAGCATTGGAGGCTGAGGGGTGACCTGATAGAAGTGTATAAAGTTTTGAGAGGAAAGTTAGGGTAGATAGAGTCTTTTTCTCCAAGGCGAAATTGTCAAATACTAGAGGGCACAGACTTAAGGTGAGAGGGGAAAAGTTTAAAGGAGATTTACGAGGCAGTGGTAGGAACATGCCGCCAGGGGAGGTGGAGGAAGCAGATATGAAGACAACATTTAAGAGGCATTTAGACAGGCACATGAACAAGCAGGAGATGGAGTAGTCCTGACCATGTGCAGGCAGATGGGATTATTGTAATACACACATACATATACAGTATATGCACTAAGGTTACAGAAATATCTCAGGCAATGAGTACCAATGTAGATTGTTACCTGTCACGGCATAATGAGTGCATCTCCCATGCTGCACAGTCAACTACTGTAAACTTCAAGATTCCCTACATAGTTCTTTCCTGCTCTTCAGGTGTATGTCTGCAAGATGGATCTATACTCACTGGAGTGTTAAAGAATGACCACAATGGAATACAAAATCCTGATTGGGGCTGGCAAGGTAGATTCCTATAGATAATGACTGGAGAGTCAAGAACAAGGGGGCATAGTCTCAGGAAAAGTAACTGAGCAATAATGACCAAGTTAAGGGAAGAGTTCTTTATTCAGAGGGCTGAGGCTCCTTGGATTCTTTTCCCCAAAGAAAAGTGGGTGCTCAGTAGTAGAGTGCACTCAAGGCTGAAAAAGACATTTTTAGGCATTTTTCATTCAAGAGAACTGGGGGACAGGCAAGAAAGTGGACCTGAGGTAGAGGATCTGCCATCATTCTGTTGAATGTTGGCGTAGGGTCATGTGGTCTAACAGCAACACACACAAAATGCTGGAGGAACTCAGAGGGTCAGGTAGCATCTATGGAGGGAAATGAACAGTCGATATTCTGGGCCAAGACCCTTCATCAGGGTCATGTGGTCTATTTTCCTATACATTCTATTGATTACATTACCAATAGATAACATCCATTTCCAGTACCTAACAAGAACAACAGTCTCATCATCATGCTGGCATTTTAACTCCACAAATAATGCCCTGCTGACTATCTTCAAGTTGTGCATGAACAAGAACTCCTTCAAAATAAATATCAGGAGGGGAAAGCTTCTACTCAAGTTTCAGTACAAAAAACACTTCTCTGGTTGCTCAAAGTGAAATCAACAATGCACAACTGCACTATTCTGTCATCTGATCCAGATACTCAATAAGCAAGGGTGTGAAAGGTTACCATAGGTTGACAGCAACGCAGGGTTGAGGTTACATCTAGATCAGCCATCATCTTATTAAATGACAGAACAGGCTTACTAACAGTGGCCTACTTTTGCTCCCATATGAGCATTAGTATGCATTGTGTAAGAAATATGTAAGAGTTTCAAATGCGATATTTCTGAAATAGTCTACTTCCATTACTAATTTCACAACTTTTTACTTATACTCTACAATAGTCGCAGACTACCTGACAAAAAAAATCACTAAAGATTCAGTATGATAGTTAGAGGCCATTTCAGTCCATCGAGTCTATACTAGCTCACAGCGCAATCCCATTTCCCTAACATTGTTCCCTGTAGCTTATCCTCCTCACAGTCCCATCAATTCCTGGCAAATTCTACCACTTACATACACACTAGAGGCAATTTGCAGTGGTCAATTAACCCACAAACCCTCTTTGGGACATGGGAGGAAACTGGAGGACCCAGGAAAAACCTACAAGGTCACAGGGAGAACATGCAAACTCCACCTAAACAACACCGTAGGTCAGGATAGAATCTGGGTCACTGGAGCTGTGACACAGTAGCTTGACTAGCTGTACTGCTATGCAACCCAAAGAAATAAGTTAATTTACAAGGAAACAGAAAATAATATGCATGATCAGAAACTAGTTCAGTAATAGCATTTGTCTTATAAACTTCAGATGTATTACCATGTGCTCGAAGAATATAAGTATTTCCATACCTCATTTATTATTTATCCTACAACATGAAACATGCTGGTCTGATGCATTTCATTTAGTAAGAATTCATATTACCAAGATATTCTGTAATCCACAGAGCATTACTCATTCCTCCAGTGACCATGAGAGAGAACTAGAGTCGTAGAATCATACAGCACGAAAACAGCCCCTATGCCCAACTGGTCTACATCGACCGAGACGCCCTTCTAAGCTAATCCCATTTGCCTGCGTTTGGCCCATATCCTTCTAAACCTTTCCTATCCATGTACCTGTCCAAATGTTTTTTAAATGCCCTTAATGTACCCATTTCAACTGCCTCCTCTGGCAGCTCATTCCATATACGGACCACCCTCTGAATGAAAACATTGCCCCTCAGGTTTCTATTAAATCTCTTCCCTCTCACCTCAAACGTATGTCCTCTAGTTCTTGATTCCCCAACCCTGGGAGAAAGGATGTGTACATTCACCTTATCGATGCCCTCCACGATTTTCTGCAACTCTATGAGATCAACCCAGTTAGCTAAGATCTCACTGTGCACAAAAGATGAGTGTACAAATACCCAGGAGTGAAATACAAGCTATCATCCATGATCGTCTGGATACAATTTGCATGGAACCAATTACTTGCATACCAAAGATTTTGCTTAAGCTATTTCACAAAACTTTCATTCATGGTACTTTCTACTTGATGGTCAGAAAAACCGACTCAAACCATTCGGAACCATTCATGCCAAGCCACACTACTGTTTAAAGGGCAGGTAACTTCATGCAAATTTCCACTTCCTCCCACTGCAGACACCACCAGATGGATTCTCTACCTTGCAGAGGCAATGATCATTAATGCTTAAGATAGTGATGGAAAGACAGCCTGCAACTAAAAGGCCATGAGTGTTGGTTGATCCATACTTTCCCTCAGGGCAGAGCAACAAGCAGCAATCAACTACAGAAGCACAGAAACAGCAGTATCGCCATTACAAATAGCATCATGAAAATAATCAAACTAAGAATACACCAATAAAGGGAGTCTAATCTGTGTCATATTTAATATCTTCTCCTGCAAGGAGGCCATTTTAAAGAATAAACACCATTTCAGAAACTATTTTGATGAATTTAATGATCACAAAAGTCACACAGACTTTGCCCGTTTGTCAGGCACCTTATCAACCAGTTCATCCAGATTTAGATAAACAAATACTCCTTCCTTCCTCATTGAAACAGTAAGACAAATAAAATCAGCCTAAATGGTGCTTTCCACCATGTAATGGCTTCTAAACCTTGACTGTCTCAAGAAAATGACTACAGAAATTATTTTAACGGTAGAGTTCTAAGAATTAACAATACCCATCCCTTCTCCACATGAAACATAATCAGCTACAATATTCTGTGAAATTCTCACTGAAGTAGTGAAGCGCAGCAGAGTGAATGTTTGAAACAGAAGTAACAATAACAGGGTTTTCAATTTTTAAAAAATGGAATAATGCTGATGATTTCAGACTGCTGGAGTGAATCATCCCTTTATTCTACAAACAGGCTACTGCTTGATGGTGAGAACTTTACTGATCTGTGTTTTCCAAGACTGTCCTCTTCAGGCCCCATTTGAAATCATTCTGGAACATTAATAGCTAGTGCTTCAGAAAACTTCTATTCAGTAAATAAATTGCCACTTGGAAAAGGTCGATCAATTTTCCTGCCAATTTAAGAGAAAACTTAGGGGCTGAAAGGGCACTCCACATCCACATCCATGAAATTCAGAAGTTTACTTTTATTGCATCAGCGGTTTAACCCACAAGTCAATGCTGCCTGCATGAGCTAGAACTTAAACCACTTTAGCAGTCAGATAAATAACCTGGTTAATATTGTTCAATTATTTATGTAAAAGTTCATCAGGATTCTAGAAACAGGCCAGATGAACACAGAAGATGTTCTAGGAATAATGCTTCTTTTCCAATGGATGTTGATTTCTACTTTAAAGAAAAAGTCTCAAAACTTGTAACATAACTGCTTGCACAACACAATGCCGCTTATCTTGACAACTTCTGAAAAGGAGGCCTTCACCCTATTAAAATGATTTCTTCTTCTTCTGAACCTAGTGTCATTTGCAAACTAACGATGTGACTTGCTGATGAAGTCTCCTCAGCTTCAGGTGGTACTTGGCAAAGACTGTGATTGTACTTGAATTGTCATCCTAGCATGCACACCATCTTAATAAGCTGCACCACATGCATAAACAAAACTCAGATTGTGAACTTAAATATAGAGCTTGAAAAAGAAGCATCTTGGAGGTAGCAAACAAAGCACATCAAAGTAGAAAGCATTATGGATTGAACCAATACAGACAGGACTGCTAAGATATCTTGACAGTAAATGCAGACCAAGCAAGATAAGATGTAGAAACAGTAACACCTGAAGCCCACAAAGCCTTAGATAGTCATGGTAAATGTTTACATTGGTATGTACAGTAAATTGGAAAACATAAATCACAATTAATGTGGGTTCCTTACAAACAGAGGATGGAGAAATTATATTTCAGAATAAGGAAAAGGCAGGGAAATTAAACAAATATTTTGTGCCAAAAAGATAACAAAAAACCTCGCAAAAACTGTGGAGACATTTTGGAGAACAGAAGTCCAGAATGAACAAAAAGCTGAAAGAAAATGGAATTAGTTAAAAAAGAAAATGGAGAAATTAGCGGGATTGAAAGTTGGTGAATCTCCAGGTTAAGCATCTCAAGGATTCGAAAGAGGTAGCAATGGAAATCTTCCATCTTCCTGAGCTTCGCAGATTATAGAATGGTTCCCACAGATCGGAAGGTAGCAATCATAACCCGACTCTTTGTGAATAAAGGGAAAGAGAAAATAGAGAACTACAAACCACCGATCATAAAAAAACTATAATCTATTTTTAAGGCCCTTTCACCCTCATTATATATTTCATCTGCCATGTATCCTTATTCACCTACAAGTTGATATGAACACCCCTAATCACTACTTTGCACTAAGATGGACTTTGCTTTTTTTTGTTCTAATTTTGTTCTTTCTTGTAAAAATTGTGCATATTTTATATTTAGTTTATGTTTTTCTTGTAAATGCTGCTAATATGATGCTATGTACCAGTGATGCTGCTGCAAGTAAGCTTTTCATTGCACCTGTGCATACATGTATTTGTGCATATGACAATAAACTCAACCAATAAAGGGGATATAGACAGGCTAAGTGAATGAGCTGGAAATAAGGAAACAAAGCATATAGAATATCGTAATAGGATTGGGTAGAGTAAACATGGATTTATCAATGGTAAATTGTGTTTGACAAACCTGCTGAGGTTATGACTAGAAAAGGTAAGGGCAAAACAATGGATGTGGTGCATTTGGACTTTCAGAAAGGCTTCAAGGAAGGTACCATGCAAGAGATTAGTGAACAAGATTAGAAGTCAATACTTTCAGATAATCAGGCTTTCCACTTTCTGTCAGAACTGGCCAGTCCTAATTGAAAAGTCATCAACTTGTAATGTTGGCTCTGGTTCTTTCCATAGATGCTGATTGATCTGCTGAGTATTTCCAGCTCATTCACTTAGCTTGTCTCTATATCCCCTTGTTCATATCTACTTGTAGGGAACATAAACAGGCCAAGGCGAATAAGTATACATGGCAAATGGAATATAATGTGGGGGAAAAGTGGCCATCCAATTCAGCAGAAAAAATTGGAAAACAGAATACTTTTTAAATGGTTAAGGATTGAAAAGTGTTGGGAGGATAGAGGGACCAGATGACCTTGTACAAAAAGTCACTGGAAATAATCAAGAAGGTAGAGCTAGCAATTAGGAAGACAATAGTACGTTGGCCTTAATTCCAAGAGTAAAGACGTCTTACTGAAATTACATGGGGCCCTGGTGAAACCACAGCTGGAATTCTGGGTCCAGATCTGGTCTCCTCACCCAAGGAAGAACATACTTGCAATAGAGGGAGTGCAGCAAAAATTCACCAGATTGATACTTGATGTGGGGGGGATTGTCCCATGAGGAGTGAATAAGCAGACTGGATCTATTTCTCTTGAATTTACGAGAATGAGAGGTAATCTCATTAAAATATTTAAAACTCTTATAGGGCTTGACAAGATAAATGCAGGGATGGTGATTCCCTGGGCATGGGTATCTAGAACCAAGAGTCACAATCTCAGAAAAAGGGGTTATTTATTCAGGACTGTGATGAGAAGAAATTTCTTCACCCAGAGGGTACTGAATCTTTAGAATTTTCTGCCCAAGTGGGCTGTGGAGGTTCAGCTCTGAATGTATTCAAGGTAGAAACTGACAAGGATATCTGCCTTATCAGAATTCAGTTATTTGGTCAATGATGGGTGATCTATCTCGTTTTATATTTGTTCTGTTTCAATGTAGTAGATTGTGATACAGCTCAATGCATTTCTAGCCATTTCAGAAGGCAATTAAGTATCAACCACATTAGTATGGGTCTGGAGCCATTTATGATCACTATTACTGAGGCTAGTTACCCACACATAATACTTGCAACATGTACTATTACTAATGTATCCATGCAAGGTAAGCAATACCTAGAAAATCTTCTGATGCATTAATTCAAGATATAAGAAATCACTCAGACATGGGCTAATAAGTGACAAGTTAGAACCATGCCACTAAAGTTCCAGGAAAAGACCATCTCCAACAGGAGAAAATCTTACCACGTACCCTTCATATTCAATTGCATTGCCAAAGCCAAGTCCCCATTATCAATGTCCTGGGAGTCACCATTGACCAGAATCTCCATTGGACCAACTACATAAATACTGTTGCCAAGTATCCTGTGGTGAATAACTCATCTCCTGACATCTCAAAGACATTCCATCATTTTCAAGGGACAAGTCAGCAGTATAATGGAACATTTTTCACTTGCCTGGATGAGTGCAGCTCCAACAAAATTAAACAATTCCTTTCCAGGATATACCAAGCCTACACCAACTACAACGCACAAACCTGCAACCTCTATCATCAAGAAGGAAATGGCAGAAGGAATATGAAATGCCATTGCATGTGTGTCCTCCTCCAAGTAATGCACAGTCCCAATTTGGAAACTTAAAACTCATTCCTTCACTGTCAACGGACCTAAATCCTGGAATTAC
The DNA here is from genome assembly GCF_009764475.1 of Pristis pectinata. Lineage (NCBI taxonomy): Eukaryota > Metazoa > Chordata > Chondrichthyes > Rhinopristiformes > Pristidae > Pristis > Pristis pectinata. The sequence continues at coordinate 82,124,407 of NC_067407.1, forward strand.
CCACCCAACAACATTGTGGGAGTACCTGATGCAGCATCTGAACACCAAAAAATGAATAAAGAAAAGGCTCTTGGGCATGAAGATTTGCTGAAGTGGCTGGAATCCAACAGAGAACTCCAAGTATTAACTTCCTTCAATCATGCACTAACTTCCTGTTTTGTGGCAGGCAAAATACTAATTTCAGCCAGTTCTGCGATGTCAGTCAAATCCTGCAGAAACTGTGTCACAAGATCACAAGATCACAAGATCACAAGATAAGGGAGCAGAAGCAGGCCATTCGGCCCATCGAGTCTGCTCCAAGGAAAAGGGAAAAAGAAATGGGGTGGGAAAAAAAGAGAGAAAAGAAAAAAAAAACTATTCTAATCCCATTTGCCAGCCTTATCCCCATATCCCTTGATACCCTGACTATTTAGATATCTGTCTATCTCCTCCTTGAACACCCCCACTGATCTGGCCTCCACTGCTGTGCGTGGCAAGGAGTTCCACAATTTCACCACCCTCTGGGTAAAGAAACTTCTCCTCATCTCTGTCTTGAAACTGTACCCTCTAATTCTAAGATTGTGCCCTCTGGTCCTGGACACGCCCACCAAGGGAAACAGCCTAGCCACATCTACTCTATCCTTACCTGTCAACATTTTAAATGTCGCTACGAGGTCCCCTCTCATCCTTCTGTACTCCAGCGAGTACAGTCCAAGAGCCGACAAACGCTCATCATACTTAAGCCCTTTCATTCCTGGAATCATTCTCGTAAATCTCCTCTGAACCCTCTCCAACGTCAGCACATCCTTCCTAAGATGCGGGGCCCAAAACTGCGCACAGTATTCCAAATGAGGCCTCACTAGCGCCCCGTAGAGCCTCATCAACACTTCCTTACTTTTATACACTATACCTCTCGAGATGAATGCCAACATAGCATTCGCTTTCTTAACCACCGATCCAACCTGGTGGTTAACTTTTAAGGTATCTTGTATAAGTACCCCCAAGTCCCTTTGTACTACCGCACTATCAATCTTCTCTCCTTCTAGATAATAATCTACCCGCTTATTTCTACTTCCAAAGTGTACAACTGCACATTTCTCAACATTGAATCTCATCTGCCATTTTCTTGCCCATTCTCCTAAACTGTCTAGGTCCCTCTGCATTCTTTCTATTTCCTCTATGCTCCCTACTCCTCCACTTATCTTGGTGTCATCCGCAAACTTAGCCACACAACCATTTATTCCATCATCTAAGGATCTGGATTACATGACAAATGCTCTGGCAGGACGAGGAACAAAATGTGGGGTAACCTGGACTGGTCACTCAACCAGATCATAGTCAAACAGGAGACCAAACCTACATCAAGATTTTTGTGATTGATACAAAAGGAAGCCAGAGACCCTTGCGTAAACCTTCTTCGTATCCACAAAAACTTAAACATACTATACCCCATCTGCAACATTTTCAGAGGTAATATAGTAAACAAACACAATGATCATCTGCTGTTACAGGGTTTAAAACTGGGGCCTGGACACCCATGACAAAGTTGCATGATTACACAGAAGTATGAACCTGAACTTCAAATTCCCCCCCTTCCTATATACTAAAAATGGAGATCAAGGACAATAAAGCCAGATATGGTTAGCAGTGGCGCATATAAGACGAGATTGAATTTCCTGATTTTGCTGTACATAATGTGCATCAATTTTGTCGAATGGAGTAATAAAACATAAATTTATTTTGAAGGAAAAAAAAGTGCTCTCACATATTTTTGTGAAATTTCAAAACTCCATCCATATACATCATTCATACAAGAGACCACTATTACAAGCTACTGGCAAGCCTGGAACACTCATCCAGAAGTACCTTCAATCCTATTCATGTATTTTCTGCAAATAATGGTTTGATACCAACGAACCTTCAATGAGGACTCAATGCAAAGCTAAATTTACAGCAGAGATTGCTAGCTCTTACCGTGGAGAATGTTGCCTGTATTTACATTGCTAATTTGGGCTCTTTAATCTATAATCACACAAATAGATGCCTTTGATCCAATGTGACAAAGCACTGATGCAAGAGAACAGCTTGAAGTCATACAACATAGCATCAGATTCCATCTTTATATTGGCCATATGCAGCTCTATCTTCATCGATGCATTTCTCAACCCTTTTACTATCTGTGATTTGTTATGCTGCTGATCCACATCTAGTACTGAATGAGAGTGAATTTCAATTAAGATCAAAGCAATGTTCTTGTATCAAAATTCACTCCAGTCTTCCAGATCAATGCCCAAGGCTGAACCACATCATGGCTGATCTGAACTTCTGACCCAAATCCACTTCATCAGCAATGCCACCTACTTGTACCATCTTAACATTGCCTATACCTCATCTCATCACTTAGTTACCTTCAGAGTCCATCCTAATAACCTCTCTGTTGAAGACAGTGCTGTCAGCTACCTGGACTCTAAAATTTCCTTCTCAGACTAGTCTATCCTGCTATTCTATTTCAAGACACTCCTTAAAACTGGCCTTTTTGACCAAACCTTTGGTCATCTGTCTTAATATTTCCTCACATGGCTCAGTATCATATTTTGTTTGATAAGGTACCTGACTAGCTGTTAGGATGGCAGTGGTACTAAATAACTGCGAACAACTGTTGTTGTGTGAAAATACCTTTGAATTAGTGAACAAATGAGCCAACTAAAGTCAGTCTGGATAAATCTGCACATTCAGAATAAGAAAACAGCCAATTATTCAACAAGTGTGCACCTCAGAAATAATGTAACACAGAATACATCTCAATTCACGAAATTAAGCACAAAGTATTGTTTACTTGTTAGCCAAATCCAAGAATAAACAGCAAATATATTTTGTGCAAGGTATACATATAATGTTAACAATATTAATAATTATTATCTGTTTCCATCTAATTTACTATTAAGTGGCTACTGTTAAAAGATGTACACTGAAAGAGTACTACTCTGCCAATGTATTTTTGCTTTTATCTTTATTTGTGAGCTGAAGGCAGATATCTCTTGTTACTTTGGTACTCACTGTAGTGGAGAAAGGCCAGTTAACCTAGTCACGTTAGAGGAAAGCTATTCAGAGCATTTTCTCACCAACTGAGACAAAATTAGAGCAGAATAAAGAATACCGATTTACTAGCTATTATAAAGTGTCACAGCTCATGGCTTCCAATGCCAGGACCAGATGGTAATAGAAGAAATTTACAGTTTGGATCATAAAACATTTATGGCTGTGCTGGAGTCTTGACATTGTTATATAGCTCACTAAAACAGTACTGTGTTTAGGTCCTTGTCACCTGGATTGCTAGCTTATGTCTTTTGACTTTACTTAAATCAGTCAATATGACTAAGTCTGACAAATGGTCTAGTTGTATTGACCACTAGGAATTAATCAGAAATTCACTAAAAACAGCTGTATGATTCAATTCATGTACCCACGTCACTCTGGAAATTTGCTTTGACAAATTGTTCAGGCCTTGTACAGTCATTAAGGATACAGCTGCCAACAGGTGGTATATTGTATTACCCCAAAACAAGTTTTTCAAATCTGCCCTGTAAAGCACCCATCACAGAGACTTTGCTGCAATTTACAGCAATTACAGATAAAGAAAGCCATGAAGCCAATCCTAGTTTACCCATCCAACGTGAACCCACAACAGCAAATTTTTTGGTTCTGAGGGGAACACCAGTTCATAATGCTTTTAACTACATCAATTCTTTTGGTTATTCTTTCATGTGTGTAGGAAACAGATCAGTAAACAATATTATAGTTCTTTGTGTTTTAAGCCAATTCAGTTTATACTTGGTTTTTAAGGTTTTGGCATTCTGATAAACATTCCCAACTCTGTAGAAATACAAACAGAATTTTAAATCACATTGCCATATCTATAATTAAGATCAAATCTTCAATGAAAAACTTAAATGGAACTGACATCCTTGAGATGCTCCAAAATGTACTGAACATTTTATCTGAACAATATATTTAGAATACAATGCAAAAGGGAACAAATTGCCACTTAGTAGATTGCTTTTCTAAGTCAGTATCTCTGCAAGAACTGTTCTTTACAATTAATTTAGAAGACCACTGCTGTAAGTCCAGAACACCACACTTTATTTTGCCCTTAAATTACAACTCAAGAAAAGAAATGGTTGTATTACCTGATCCTCACACACAATGCCTCTGTGCAGCACATGATAAAAGTGCACCAGGAAATCAGAGTTTGGCAAGACATCTTGGCGTTTAGTCATAATGTCACAGATTAGTTTGTATGCATGTAGTTTTCCTTCCTTGTATTCATTGGGCAAGGTTGTTGCCTGAGGATGTTACAGAAATACATTGAGACTTATTCAGATGAATGCAGACAGAATATGTAATCAAAATTTATAAAGTAAAGGTAATGTACTTCCATCAACCTCAGACTTGTGCGCATTTAATTTTACATCTATATAAAATGTATCAGAACTGATGAAAGATCACAAAACTGAAATATTAACTGCTTCTCTCTCCAGGTGCCACTTGAATAAATCAAAACATGTTATCCTGCTGTCATCATTATTCATGTAACTGCCAATAAGCCTTCCATCAACAAAAGTTTCTTCTTTCCATTTTCCTTGTGCCTTCAACACTAAGTGCCTAAATTATAATTCACATTACATACAAAAAGATTTTCTTTGAAACCTTGAGCTACTAATCTGTTTTCAGCAATTTTCTTTTCTCTTTCAAATTTTCAAGGGACAAGTTGAAAAAAAATAATGAGTTATACTAGTTTACCTTAAATAACCAGGACATAAACATGCGAAGAGGTGGAATCAGAATTGGAGATTGTGGTGAAACTTGATTATCTAAACTGATACCAAGGTTGTCTCTAATCTGAAAAAAAATCAAAAGATTGGTCTCATTAATCTGGTTTAAAGGATCAAATAACCCAAGAACAATACATCCAATCAGCCAGCTCTGATTAATAAAAACGTGATATATGCACAATATTGTAGGAACTTACTGACGCCTGTAAGAATTCTTATGAAGAATTATTTAACAATTGAACCACAGAACCATAGAACACTATAGCACAGAAAACAGGCCATTCGGCCCTTCTAGTCTGTGCCAAAACAGTATTCCACTAGTCCCATTTACCTGCACCCAGTCCACAACCCTCCAGACCTCTCTCGTCCATGTATCTATCCATTTATTCTCAAAACTCAAGAGTGAGCCTGCATTTACTACATCAGATGGCAGCCCGTTCCATACTCCCACCACTCTTTGAGTGAAGAAGTTCCCCCTAAACCTTTCCCCTTTCACCCTAAAGCCATGTCCTCTCGTACTTATCTCTCCCAATCTAGGTGGAAAGAGCTTACTCGCATTAACTCCGTCTATACCCCTCATAATTTTGTAAACCTCTATCAAATCTCCCCTCATTCTTTTGCGCTCCAAGGAATAAAGTCCTAACCTGTTCGATCTTTCCCTGTAACTCAACTCCTGAAGACCCAGCAACATTCCAGTAAATCTCCTCTGCGCTCTTTCAATCTTACAAATATCCTTCCTATAGTTAGGTGACCAGAACTGCACACAATACTCCAAATTTGGCCTCACCAATGTCTTATACAACCTAACCATAACATCCCAACTCCTATACTCAATACTTTGATTTATGAATGCCAGGATGCCAAGAGCCTTCTTTACAGCCCTGTCTACCTGCGACACCACTTTCAGGGAATTATGTATCTGATCTCCCAGATCCCTTTGTTCCTCTGCACTACTCAGTGCCCAACCATTTACTGTGTATGTCCTACCTTGATTTGTCCTTCCAAAATGCAACACCTCACACTTGTCTGCATTAAATTCCATCTGCCATTTTCTGGCCTATTCTTCCAGTTTGTTCAGATCCCTCTGCAAGCTTTGAAAGCCTTCCTCACTGTCCACTATGCCTCCAATCTTAGTATCATCAGCAAACTTGTTGATCCAATTTACATTATCATCTAGATCATTGATATAGACAACAAACAACAATGGCCCCAGCACAGATCCCTGAGGCACACCACTAGTCACAGGCCTCCAGTCTGAGAAACAATCATCCACTACCACTCTCTGTCTTCTCCCATGCAGCCAATTTCGAATCCAGTTTACAACCTTTCCATGGATACCTAGTGTCTGAACCTTCTGAACTAACCTCCCATGTGGGACCTTGTTTTGAAGTTTTCATTGTTTTGTGCTTAATCTTATTTTTCTATCACTTAGAAACAGGAACAAAGCATTGGTCCTAAACAGGGGCATTTTAAAGTTTTTACACCAAAGTAAATAGAACTGTACAAGGATAGTTTGTGTGTGCATGAGCCAAGCTGCTCTAAAAAAAATTGTATATTTATAAAAGGATTCTGAGACTTTTCTGACTTCACTTTTTTTTTGCAGGAGACAGAGTTGCCATAAACTGATCATAAAACTAGAGACAGAACATAAATAAATTAACACACATGGACTTGAAACACTGTTGCTTTCTCCACACAAGCTATCTGACCTGCTAAGTATTTCTAACATTTTCTGTTGCTATTAATCTTTCGTAGATAAATCCATTTACTCTTCATTATTCAGATAGCAAAATTTTAGCTATAAAGCCATAAATGCAAGGAAGATGTGGAAAGTGGACTATTTTTCATTAGAGCATATGGTAAGGAGGAGAGCATGGCAATTCTCACAGTTGAAAAGGACGAAACCTTTAAACTAAACTAAATGAAAGGAGTTTCAAGCAGAGAGAAACTTTTGAATAAGGATCTGGATAAATGTGGAATTCACTTTAGATGTTAATGACTGAGGCAGAAATTTTGTTAACATTCATAACTGGATAGATGGTGATAGGAAAGATGCTTGAGGGGTATAGGACAAGGGGTATAGAACGAGGAAAGGAGATTATAACCATTTGCTGTATGGTGAGTAAGAACAGAAATGGATTGGGTGGGCCAAATGATCTCCTTCTGTATGGTGACTTCTGTGTTTCTATACACTTAAATACATGGTGCCCCTATTATGTGTAACATTTTCCAATCTCTGGTAAAACTAAGGCAGTGTTAAATGCACCTTTGCCTCAAGTCTCAATATAGTTTGCTTTCAAATTTCTTTCTTTTTGTACGCATAAACAAAACAGCAAAAAAAATTAGAAAATTGCAGAGATAACTTAATTGTAACCTCTAGGACATATTCAAAAAACATATAAACAGTCAGAATACCCAAGTATTCTCCATCTTCAAGTCTCCAGAAGGCCTTTATTCCTTGAAGCAAACCATTACAAATGGTCTCAGGAACATAATTGACAGGCTCTGCAAAGTTCCCTCAGGACACTTATGTTAAATGAGTGCAAGCTGCATTTTATATGAAACCAAAACCTGTTGTGGTCTGTATTTTGTTGCTGCAGTGACAGTAAAACCATCAGAATTCTCTATCATTTCACATGAAGCAGCCAGCAACTTTGGGACATATGCACATGCATAGTTTTAAGTGTAAAATCCTAAGTTGCTGTTAGTGCACCTCCACAGCCAGCACTGTTTTGAAGTCTTTGCCACTTCAATCAAACAAAATCAATGAATGCACAAAATTTGGAGATATTTCTGAATTCCAGAAGCACTTTAGTGAGACCAAATATTAGACCTTTGCTGCATAATGTGCAAGCTACTTTTTAAGTTGTGCATAAAACCATTATTACAACTTAATAAGCTCTCATCAGAAAACACTAACTTTGTCTGCATGGATTTTAACTCCTTCACAAATATTTTAAAATATAACACCTTAAAAATAACCTAAAACGTCTATTCAAATTCAGTTTCTATTTTAATCTCAGGTTTCAATCATTATAATGCATTCCATAAAATATTTAATATGTAGCTTAAAATTGCCTTCCCAATATGCCAAATGCAAGAATTCTTTCATATGATTAGTTGCTCAGCCAGCTTTATGACATTATGGTTGGTACATACCACCAGTGGTCCTTAAAGACAGAGGATTTCAGCGATCCAAGTTGAAAAAGGGAAATTATGTTTAAGCAAAAATTTTACAATGCATGCCATGGCACAGCTAGTAGAGCTGCAGCCTCACAGCTCCAGAGACCAAGGTTCAGTCCTGACCTCAGGTGGAGTTTTTACATTCAGTGAACTCATGGATCTCCTCCAAGTGACCATACAACAGTACAGCATTGGAACAGTCCCTTCAGCCTATGATGTCTGTGTCAACCATGATCCCAATTTAATCTAATCCCATCTGCTTGCACATGATCTATATCACTCCATCCCCTTCCTGTTCATATGCATGCCTGAATATCTCAAGTGTTGCTATTGTATCTGCTTCCACCACCTCCCCTGGCAGTGTGTTCCAGGAACTTACCACTCCACGTAACAAAAGCTTGCCTCACAAATTTCCAATAAACTTCCCTCCCTCTCACCTTAAAGCTATGCCCTCTGGTATTTGACATTTCCACCCTGGGAAAAATAATCTGAATATCTATCCTATCTGTGCCAGTCATAATTTTATAAACTTCTATCAGATCGCCCCTCAGCCTAAAACACACTAGAGAAAACAATACAAGTTTGTCCAACCTCTTCTTATAGCTAATGCTCTCTAATCCAGGCAACATCCTGGTGAACCTCTTCTGCACCCACTCCAAAGTGTCTACATCCTGCCAGTAAAGCAGCAACAGAACTGCACACAATACTCCAAATGTGGCCTAACCAAAGTTTTACGCAGCTGCAACATGACTTGCTAACTTTTATACTCAATGTCCTGACCAATACAAGCAAATATGCTATACACCACCTTTACCACCCATCTAAGCATGTTGCCACTTTCAGTGGGGTATGTACTTGCACCCCAAAATCCCTCTGTACATCAATGCTCCTAAGGGTCCTGCCATTTACTTTATACCTTCCTTTTTCATTTGACCTCCCAAAGTGCAATAGCTCAGACTTGTCCGGATTAAATGCCATCTGCCCCTTCTCATCCCATATTTCCAATGGATCCATATCCTGCTGTATCCTTTAATAATCTTCCATAACTCCACAAATTTTCATGTCATCTGCAAACTTACTAATCAACCCTCCTATATTTTTGTTCAAAGAGGTCCTAGCACTGATCCATGCAGAACACCATCGGTCACAGACCTGTATTTGATCAGATTAACACCCCTCCACCACAACCCTCTGTCTTCCATGGCTACACCAATTTTGAATCTGATCTACCAAGTCTCCATGAATCCCTTGATTCTTTTGGATCAGTCTATCATGAGGGATCATATTGAATGCTTTACTGAAGTCCATATAGATGACATCCACTTCCCTACCCTCATAAATCATCTTCGTCACCTCCTCAAAACAAAACTCAATCAACTTTGTAAGACATGACCTCCCCCACACAAAGCCATGCTGACTATTCCTGATAAGTTTATGCTTTTACAGATGTGAGTAAATCCTATCCCTAAGAACCTTTGCCAATGATTTCCTCATCATTGATCTGGGGCTCACTGGCCTATCGTTTCCTGGTTTGTCCCAATGGAACAACACTGATCAGTGGACTAGGAGGACAGAAGGGCCTGTTTCAGTGCTGTATCACTGTGACTCTATAATGAAATGTTTAATAAAAGCTAAGTGCTTAAGGATAATTGTTAGATTAAGTGCCAGTCAAGAATGTTACTAAATATCAGGTAATTGGGATGGTCATTTTGAAGTTTTGAAATTGAGTTTGGCGATATGTTAACAAGATAACTTTTATAACAGCCTACATCCCAGATCCCAGAAGTGAGAGAACTATAAATATACACACTGAGAATATGTATTGATACTCAAAAAATTGGTAAAACATAAAGGTACCTTAGCTAGTTTGTGCCAGAGTTCATTTAAATATTCAAAAACCATGGCATGAATTTTAGGGCTGCGTATGCAATTGACATCCCCCAAAATGCCCAGGATCCTTCTCCATAGCACAGCAGCTGCATCAGCATGCCAACCAGTGAGGTTTCCTCCAGCAATGATACTGCATTCATCTGCAAGGTATTCGCTACTCTCTGTCAATTGAAACATAGATAGATCAGAAGGTAGATCATGCAAGCTCAATTCCTTGACCATATGTTCTGCAGTTCTTGCATAACAATCATGCACTTCATAAATTATTAGTCAATTCAGAGTTCAACAGCAATATACGAGGCTAAATGAACTCAAGGGAATCAAAGTACAACAAATATAGATAATATATTTGTTTCATGTTGTTAAACACTGAATCACAGAAGTCAAATGTCTCTCTTTTTGAAATATATTGCAAGTCCAAACCTTCAAAAATACCTAGAGGATAGGATATGATGTACATAGCCATGAATATGAAAATGTATAGCTTCTTTTACAAAACCTTCTTCCCTCCTAACCATATTCAAACAGAATGGTTCAATGAAACAGAATATTTTAAAGTTTGGTTCAGAGAAATCATGACAGATAGAAACAGTACAATTCCATGACAACACTGCCAACTGAATTACCTTTGGACTAACCATGCCAACTCATATAAACTGGACATACATAGACTGGAGCAAAAAACTGCAGATGCTGAGAATCCAAACAAAAATACAGCATGCTGGAAGCACTCAGCAGGTCAGGCAGCATCAGTTGGGAGAGAAATAGTTCACATTTTGGGTCAAGGACCTATTCACAGAACTGGGAAAGTTAGAAAATAAATTTAAGTTGCAGAGTGGGGAAGAGATGGAATAAACAGAGAGAAGGTGTGTGATAGGGTGCCGATCAAAGGTGTAAAGATAACAATTACCTTACTAACCAGGTTGGATGTGGAGAAAAATGAAACAGATTGAAGCAGAAAGGGGAGACAGCATGCAAGAGACAGCGAAAACAATATAACAGACAGGTTTCCTGAAATCAATAAATTCAATAGTAAGTTCCAAAGGCTGCAATATACCAGACAAAAGAAGAGGGTACTGTGCCTCCAGATTATGTTGGGCATCATTAGAGCAATGTAGAGGGCTAAAGACAAAGGGTGAGAGTGGGAGTGGGACATAGAAATGAAGTGACAGGAAGCTGGAAGCTCAGGGCTGCCCTTGCTATCTGAACAGGGATATTCTCTCCATCCTCATCCTTTTAAAACATGCTCATCTTCTCACGTTTCCAATTCTGATGAAGGGCCCTTGACCTGAAATATCAACTGTTTCTTTTCCCATATACATATTTAAGACTTGCTTCTTTAAGTTAATACCTTACCACTCAATTTTGCAATGAAATGTATATTACAAAAATTGTAATGCAGTAGCTGACATATGCAATTGTGCAACAAGGCTTGAGACACGCTTTACAAACAAATTTTCATTACAGCTATTTATTCTCATGAGCACTTTCTTTCCCAAAAACACTGGGTTTGGAGAAGTCTTGTTTTCTACACTATTCTAATCTGGTGGCATTCTGCAGCACCAGGTTTGTTTTCTTCAATGTTATTTTTCAGTGAGAAAAAAAGTTGATTTTCTTTTTTTTTCTGATCAACTCCAAAGCTGTGAATGCATTGATTTTTAAGCACGTGTGAGAACTGCATATCCAATTTTAATTGCACAACTTTGAATAAGCAAAGCAAGGATACATTGTTTATTGTATTTAACTGCAGATCAAGCAGCAGAATCCTCAAAGGGCATGTAAACTTTCTCCACTACAGCTGTCACATCATCACAGTCATATTATTGCAGGTCGGTGCTGGCAGGAATGCTGAGGTATTAGCTTATGCTTGCATAAACCAGAAATAATAACTTAATCTTAACAAATAGCACCATAACTCAGTTTTGTTTTGATATTGAATTTCATATTGTTGAAACTGAAACTTATTGATAATGCAATGATTAACTCTACTATTGCACTGCTCCCAGGACCAACACCACCATCTCAATCTCAGCGGGTGTATTTCAGTTGACATTTTCAGTTCTTCTAATTTCTAAACCACACAGATTCCAAACTTAGCCAAGTCTGATGTTATCACCTTATTCCAAATGGTGTATCACTTGATATTGCTTCATCCTCTTCTATCAGCAACAACTTCGTCTTGCTCATCGATTTCAAAATATTTCCTTTCCTTTCTGCAGCCTCACTGTTTCATTTGTGGTATTTCCCTACTTTCCATTTTACCTCTGCTGGAATTCTCTTGCTAAAACTTTTCATCCTTCTACATCCCTCCAGACATTCAGAATCCTCCTTAAATCCCCCCCCCCCCCCCCCCACCCCTTCCCTCCCCACTTTCAACCACAGCTTTGGTCACATACCAAACTTGCCTAATTGCCAGTCTGGTGTAACACCCCTTTGCCAACTTTTTTGCTATTTTTGGAATATTCAGTAACATTAAACATGCAGGCAAAGTGCAAGTTCCTACATACATGGACAGGAAGTATCATTCACCACCTGTTGTTTTGAATTCACGTTCTTTCCGGTCAGATGGCAATGCTACCATGCTTCTGATGGAAGCAGCAAATTATTACAGAACTTAACAATTTGGTACAAATACACAATTCTCTTAATTACTACCTACAATTAATAGATTATGGAACTCCTCTCTGAATTATTGCAAACAAGGTAATAACAAGCCAAAATGGTTATGATGTCTTCATTTGGTCTGATTCAGGACTTCAGTGGTACTGGGGGTCATATTCCCCTCCAATCTTTATGTAGGAGGGGTGACCCCAGCAGCACCTTTCCCTCTACTGAACAGATTTTTAGATTTTGGCCATCTCAGAGTGTACTTGTCTGCCCCAGAACTTGCTCCCTCTCTGTTAACAGTGTGGCTTTAATCATGTCAAGTCTTAATGTAAATTCTTTACATTGCTATTTCAGTCTAACCACCATTGCTAATAGCTAGACCAAATAGGCTCCACTAACTGTCCTCTGCTTATAACTGTGCAGTCACTATTCTGGTTTGTTGATTTTCTATTTTATTGCAGATTGACTTAGCATTGATTCAAGCACTTTAACATTAAAATTTTTACACAGTTGCTTGCCCTGTTGACTACAATGTGATGATCCTTTACCTTCTCAAATTCTCATTGCTGCAGGAAAATAACAAAATTGTTTACACAAAACATCTGAACCATTTCGTTTCAGAAAGCAGGCAACTAAATTTCCTTCAACAGGAAGATTAAGAGAGAAAATTTGTAGAATCAACAAATAAAGTACCCAGATCATCAGGAATTTGCAACTTCTCATCCAAGAGTGTGGGTGAATCCTTAGGTTCAGGTTGTATGGAGTAAACTGAAGAAATGCTGGGAAGTTGTGGCTCTGCACAAGTTGAAAGTGCAGTACCTGACCCTAAGAAGGAATAGAAAAATATATATCATGAAGTTGCCTGAATTAATGCACCGAATCTATATTACAAAATGCAAAAGGTAATCTTGAATAAAGCATATACATCAACAAAAAACTTAAAGCTCTTCTATCATTTCTAAAATAATCTCCTACGTCAATTGGATTCACATAAATTTCAGAAACACTAAATTATACGTCAGAAGACAACTCGATAATACTCTCTCCACAGATGCTGCCTGATCCGTTGAGTTCCTCCAGCATTTTGTTTGTTGCGGTCATTTATTATTGTTGCAAAGTGCTGATTTTTTCAAAAATAAAATTAAAAACATTAATTTAAAATGCAAGGATCAGGATAGTTTCAAAATATATTGTGCACAGAACAGAGAAGTTTTCTTCCCTCAAAATCATGGTCAATGGTCTTATTTTTCACAAGTGCAACTCTATGTCCAATTCCAGCTACCAAGGTACAAGGTGACCCAAAGATCACAAGCAAGCCTGACCTATGGGCTTAGGAAGAGGAGCAAGGTCACAAATATCTACAGCCATATAAAACAAACATAATTATGGACTGCGAGTCAGAAAAAAGTTTCTTAAAATCTCAGAGATCCCACAACAGAACGTGACTTTGTCTAGGATCATAAATTAATTCTACTAGTTATACATTTTTTTCAAAAAATCCATGATTCTTGCCAGAAGGATTTTAATACTTAATGTTCATATAATATTTATATAATTAAGCCAAAATATATAATTAAAATTAATAATAAAATTTAATGTATGGTCACTATCAGGCCATTGTCCTGATGATAAAAGATGTAATGAATTCCAAGTTTTCAGGCTTGAATGGAGACAAATGAGAGGTGACCTTGGAGAAACACTTAAGATAATAAAAGCTCAGAAAAGGGCATGTCCAAAACCCAACATCAAATTAAACTCCAACATGTGGGCACAGATTCAAATTACGTTAAAGGTACATTTAGCACTGCTGTCAGGAAGCATTTTTTTAACAAGTGATTAAAACATTGAATAGGTTTCTTTGTCGGGTAGTTTTAAGAAATAGTTACATTCCATAATGGGATAAAAGGGAATAAGAGGAAATGTATGATCTTTGTGTGCATGAGTTGAAAGGCCTTCCTCATACATCTGCATCATGTGGTCCACTACATTCATGCTAACAAATGGTCATTTTACAATAATTATTAATTTATAATACTTATTAACCCACTCTCAGCAGTAAATGTGCTTAATAATTGTTGTTAAAGAAATACAAAGCAAAATGTTGTGTGTCATAGATCAGTGTTTGTCAGAAATTGCCTATCTCAAGATCAATGTATTCAGCCACACAAATGGAAACACTCAATTTTACATCAAGTGTCTAGAACATTGATTCTGGTTTAAAAATAATTCCACCATTTCTATTCCATTATTTAATGATGAGAGTGAAATAGATCATAATAATTGTAATAAATACAAGAATTACTGGAAAAGTTGTAATGCCCAACTTTTAATACCGACTTTCTAATCTTAATTGCCAATCCATTCCACTGTCATTAATGAAATTCTATTCCTCATTTTTTGGGGAACATTCATAACAATGTATGATGCTCATAGTGCGTAGTTTTCAAACTCTGAAGTGATTTTCTGAAGAAGTCATTACTAGGAAAAGACTAAAAATGAAAATTCAATGGTACAACTAAGTGTTTCTTCTGCAATTAAATATCAAATAGTTAACATTTTGCACAATCATTTAAAAAGTTTTCATAAATAGTCAATTAGCATCTATATATGATTCAATATGTCTACCTTTGACAGATGTTACGAAAATCTGTTTGGAATGAAAATGCTGGAATCTACACGTATTTACAGATTCTAACAGCTTTTCCACAACAGATATTAAACCAACATGTCCAACAGATAGTAAACCAAGATGTCTATAATTTGTTTTTCATTCTTGCTCTCATATATCTTAAGAAATACAGTTATAATTAAAGGAGAAAATTCTTAAGAGATCTTTGGCAAATTATGGGCATTTCTCACCTATCTCCACAATTGGGCTGGATTGAAACCATCATTGTTGAATATGTCAGTCTTTGGTGCAATTATTTTTCAAGATACTATTTTCTTGCACACATTAACTAATAATATACTGAATACTATCTAAAATTATCTTGATATGTCTTTAAAGGGCCCATATTATTCTTAACTCCCTTTCTCTTCTAATATATTTGTAAAGTTTGTGTTAGTCTTGACATACTTTATGAATTTTGAATCTAGGCACCTTGTTGATGCAGTTTAAAGATATTTATGATTTAAAATATGCAACTATAACAAATTTAGGGTTTGTACAAAGCTGGTAGAACAGTGCTTGATTTACAGAAATGAAGAGAGACCAGAGACTTAAATGAAGAGATAGCTACTTGATGAGAATTGTCATTATATGGAAGTGGGATGTCATAAAGAAAATCTTGATCATATACAACATAGAACAGTACAGCACAGAACAGGCCCTTCAGCCCACAATGTTGTGCCGTCACAGCTATTGAATGCCTCCTACCTACAGAATGCCCATATCCCTCTATTTTCCTCTCATTCATGTGCCCATCCAAGCCTCTCTTAAAAGCCCCCAATGAATTTGCCTCCACTACCCTATCAGGCAATGCATTCCAGGCATCCACCACTCTCTCAGTAAAAAAAAGTACCCCTCATGTCTGTTCTAAACCTACCCCCTCTCACCTTAAATGCATGCCCTCTGGTATTGGAAAATTGCCAGAGTAATTGGTAATTACCAGAGTAATAAACAAAATTACCATACATGTGAAAACTTGTACATTTCCCCAAGAAAGGTACAGAAAAGGTACAGTTCTCATGGCGTGTGAGAACTCAGTTAAGGAAATGGCATTCCTAACAAGTTATTTAATATATTAGTTAATTCAAAGGGAAAGTTTAAAATGTACATAAAAATATTGAATCAGCCAAAATGAATATACAAAAGAATGACTGAACATGGTCAGGATGATAGAGACGTACTTTTTGCTTAGAATAAATAGGATAACTAGAAAGAATTACAGGTGCAAGAGGGTTGAACAGATATTTTGGATCTATTTTCCCCCTAAAGGTTAAGGAGTGGCTTTGCCAGTTAAATGGTAGAGAAACCGAAACTCAAATTAATTGGATATGAACTCAAGAGAAATGGTATAAAGGGAAAAAGGTGGATAAAGCTCAGCCAAATGTTTTAATTTTGAGAATATTGAAGGAAATAGTTACGTTTGACAATGTTTTATGAAAGATTCATATCACAAATTGGCAACAGTTTATAAGTGAACTTAACATCACTGATGGGGAAATTAATTATGCTCTAATTGCATGTAGTTTCTCCAAAAGTTTCTTAAATGGCATTTCATTTTACTAAAGCCTTTGATGGTCTGTATACCATATGGTCGCTCTCACCCAACAGCTATATCTGTCATTAGCTGAAAGAACTCTGAAGATTTTTCTTTTATGAAATTCATTCTGACAACTTTTAATTATTTTCTTTATCTCTTTATATGTGACAACTTCTTTAATTGAACATTTTACAATTTCTGTAAAAAGTGCTAACTAGCCTTTAATTACTTGAATCAAGTCCATCTCCTTATTCTTTCTAAACAAAAAAGACTGGGGTACTGACAACTGATTGCTTTTCAGTGCTCCAGTACACATCCAAACTCAATGGAGCCTTGAAATATAATTTCCCGAGGATCTCTCAGGATCCTAGCATCATTTAATTGAGCCATTGCACTTTTGACCTCATTTAGGTTAACTAAAACATTTCTTTTGTATCTATCATACTCTCAACTTCTCCCCTCTGGTAAACAATGTTCCAACATATTTCTGAAATAACTGCATGATCATAAGTTCATAGAAATAACTCAAAAAAAGGTAACAGAGTAACATTTACTGCAAAAGATACACATGTTGAAAAGGCCACAAGAGGGAGCCTGCCAATGCATCGATGAGGAATCCAGGCATTGGTGTAACAGGAACTGTTGTATAGCCTGAGAGATGGTGAAGAACGTTAAAGGAACAAGGGAGCCCTGAAGACTCCCACTGAAAACTGGTATCTTTCTCTGTCAAGGTTAAGTCATTTAAAAAAAATACTAGAGAGACAAGAGGTGCTGAACGTCATTGCTATGCAAAGGAGGAAATCTGAGTTTTCACCTCCACTCCTAGGGATGACTGCCATTTTCAGATGCAAATAGAAATAACCGGAGCAGAAAGATTCGACTAAGTTCCTGGGATTGCCACCATTTGCATTAGTGACATTTCATCCAAGAAATTGCATTTCTGACAATGCAACATCCATTTAGAAATGCAATGGAGTGTTAGCTTGGATTTTTCTGCCCAAGCCACTCCACCAGTCACTAATATGCAATTTTTCTCCTATTATAGCAAATGGGCAGAAAACCATGATCTGTGCAAGACAAAATCACTTATAGCACAAGCTGGAATGCAGGTCTGCAATACAAGTTTAAAGTGAATGGTGTCAAGGAACCTGGATGCATTTTGTGTGCATAATGACCTTGGAGAAGGCAATGGTTGAAGACAGAAGGGAAAGTGTTGCAATGAGAAAGGGACCTTCAGAGAGGATATCATAATGTAATATACTTTACATAAAAAATTTAAAGTGGTTTCATTCGATCAGAAACTAAGATCTTAAGTCAAATCGAAGTAAATTTTTAAAAGGTATGGAGTATGATTTGACAATGGTAGATTGGAAAACTGCATTAAATGCTGCAACAGTAAATAAGCAATGGCTAACATCTAAATAATGTATAATTTATGATAAATATATATCCCTTTATTGTACAAAACACAACAGAGAAGGTATCTCAGCAATTGGTGTGGGCCAATGGACAGAAACGGTAGGATTAAATGGGTTATTTCTGGTTGGGAGACTGGGACTAGTGGGATGCTGCAGGGATTGATGCTGGGGCCTCACCTGTGCTCATTCAACATCAATGATCTGAATGAAGAGACCAAGTATAGCATATCCATGATTAGTAATGTTACTAAACAGTGTGGCACTGAGTTCTAAGGAGGATACAAAGAGGCTTGAAGGAAATAAAGAGAGGCTAAGTGAGTGGTCAAGGGTATGGCAGATGGAGTAGTAGCAAGACGCAGTTTCATCCACTTTAATAGTGAATGAGAGTATTTTTTTAGATCGTAAGATATTCAAAGGTGTTTAGATGGACGTGGTTGCCACATACATTAATTGCCAAAGTCAATGGGAAGGCACACTGAGCAATTAGGAAGACAAACAAGTAAGTTAGCCTTTATTGCAATTAGGTCAGAATATAAGAGTAAAGATGCCTTGTTGCAAAAAGGATCTACTAAGAGTGCATAGGTCTGTTTCTCTTACCAAAGGAAGGATATACTTGTGATAGAGGAAGCGCCAAGCAGATTTATCAGACTGATTCCTTGAATGGGGGGGGGGGGGGGGGGGGGCGGGGGGGTTGGGGGAGGGGGTTGTCCAATGAAGAGAAATCAAGCATACAAGGCCCTGGCCAATACTCTCCAGAGTTTAAGAGAACAAGAGGTGATCTTACTGAAATTCCAATTTTCTTATAGGAGTCAGTCATTTGAGATGGAGGTAGGAAGAAATTTCTTCAGAGTGTTAAGAATATTTAGAATTTCCTACTTAAGACAGCGACAGAGGCTCAATTGTTGAGATATTCAAGAGAGAGATTGATTTTTTTTTGATAAAGGCAGGAAGTGCCACTGGGGCAGTACAACATATTTAAAATATGGAACTGTACAGCACAAGAATTGGTTCTTTGACCCATGATGTCTGTGCCGATCATGATGCCAATTTAAACTAATCCTTTTGTGGTCTATATCCCTCCATCCCCTGCCTGTTCATGTGCCTATCCAAGTGGCTCTGAAATGTTGCTAAATCAGCATGATCTTAATGAATGCTGAACCAAGCATTGGGCTGGAGGGCAGCACCGGAGTCAGGAGATGATGTACTTTATTGCCAAGACTGGAACAGCAGTTAGGATGGATAGAGTTAAAAAAGGTATTTGCTACTGGAGACAAGAAGTTGATGGTATCTTAAAACTATAGAATGATTCTGGAATACAAACTGCAGTTGGTAGGAGAGTGAAGGTGGATTACAGTTATTGACATGCTGCTCCTTAATTACATTGCATGAAGCACTAGGGTCAACTTCCCAGCTCTACTTTCTAACACATTTGAAAGATAGTGTTCTGACACACAAATTTCATCACCAACTCTTCCTTGGCCTGGCCTCAATCTCAATCTGAACTAGATATTTTAAACCAAATTAAACTTCTAATCACATGGTGATGAAGTTAATGAACTACGAGCCAGAGGATATTAGCGCGAGTCCCAACAGGGCAATGGGAATTTAGATTCAACAGAATGAATTAAATCTGTAATTAAAAAAAAAACCCTAGCCATCTAGTTCACTAACATCTGCCATCCTTACCTGGTCTGACTTGTATGCAACTCCAGCCCACTTTACTGCATCCTCAGTTCACAGGCATTCAGAGATGGACAATGAATGTTGCTATTACCAGTGATGTCCACCTACTGTAAACAAGCCCTTATCTAACTATCCTTCAGTGAAAGCCAGGAGAAAGAAAGGAAACTAAATGGAATATAAATAATTTCTGAAAAAAATTCACACCAAATATAACAACATTTCACTTAAACAGAAATTAGATCTATACCTTATAACAATCTGGGAAATGGATATTCAGTCCACTTCTGTACTGCTGTTATAAGAAAATAAGAAACAGCAGTAGGATGTTAACACTTGCTCTGTGCTAACTTCCATGCTCCAGATAGAAGTTAGCATTTCTCTTCAAGTGGTTACTTAATTGTTTTTTTTTATTCTAATGTTGTCATTTTCTTTAATGTTTCTCAGAAGTATGTCAGAATATACTTCTGAGCAACCTTCAAACCACTCATTCTTGATTCACCATTCAAAATTATCTTTTGATATTTAGCATGCAAATACTTTAACATTTTTGAACTCTTCTATTACGTTCCAAATCTTCTCTGTGATACTCAATTTTCAATGCCATCAAAACTATTTCCACTCTTCCTTTTTATCATCCTCGTAAATACATTGGTTTTCTGTGGCGCTTATATTCTTCCCAGTAAAAGGGATCCCAAAACTGCAAATGATACCAAGTGGCTTAACACAATTTATACAGATGCACCATATTTCTACTGGTTACAAAAAGCACTAGTGTTCAATGCATCAAGTGGCATATTTAAAGAATACATAAACAAATGCAGATTAAATCATGAATTCTGCCCTTTTATAACTCCTACCTGCAAGAACTGTAGTCTTCTTCTGCCAGCTGTAAGCTGTATCTGTATCAATAGCAACATCTGCTACATCTGCTGAACCTTCATCAAATGTCTTCCACTGAGTTAAGGAAATCTCCGTTTCATTGAAATTATTAAAACCATTGGATGTTTCACTACTTACGCTCTCACCTAAGTGTTAAGACAAAAAATAGTTATGTTCACATGCCCACTGTTGCCCTGCGGTATCATGAAGTCCATGTAATGTTTTTAAATACTTTTTTTTTAATATTTCATGTCTGGTGCTTCATATTGGAAAACCTTAGCAAAGCATTTGAACCAAAAATGGTTTTACACATTTTAAAGCTTTTATATTATACCCCAACACAGAATTACTGTGTTGATCCACAATTAGAAAGAATTTGGAAACTGATCATATCCTTCCATATCATGATACTCAGTGGTTTCATTAATGTCCAAATGTACAACATTTCCTCATCTACAGTTCTTTTTTCCCCCAAGGAACTTCCGTATGTAACCACCAGTTACGTCTATCCAACTGTTGGATGATTTATAAATCCTCTCTAACTGGGATTGCTGCCACCTTCTTGGCTTTATAGCAACAACTGATAATGGTATCACTTGTCACAACTGCTTTGTCACCCACGTGATGAAAAAAATTGTTTTGCACTATAAGGAAATATAGGGTAGTTCTAGATCCCAGTGATCCACACTAAAAATGCAGGGAGAAGGAAACAATATTAAGCAAGAAAATATAAAATGGCTGATGTGGGAATCCAATGGGCAATTTAGTAATTTGAAGTTTTCAGGCCAACAGGTACAAAGAGTTACAATATCAAAGTAGTGGTAAAAATACCCAACAGGTCAGGCACCATCTGAGCAAATAGAAACAGAGTGAACCGATGATAGGTAGTTGACCTGAAAAGTTAACTCTGCTTCTTTTTCCACACCTTCTAAGTACTTCCAGCACTTTTATTTCACATTTCCAGCATTTTTGATTTTTCAATTACAAAGGCACTCCATAGGACACCCGAGTTTCAAGTGCTCTAAAAGGGCAAATATAACCCTATCTTAACAGGTCATGGTCAATGTGTAGCCTTTTCAAATTGGACAGAAAAAGTCTAATCCCAGTGACCCAACTGTGCTGAGCAGAAGATCCTGATAATGGTCTACCTGCATTAAAATAAAATTCTCTCGCAAGTTCTTTTATAAACTCCTGTATTTTGTTTAGAGCTGGAAAGAAGTTACCATTAACAAAAGAAAGGACATTCAAATTTCAGCATAACTGATATGAAGATGTTTAAAACAACAGGTTTCCTGCTGCTGGGAAGTCGTCACAGTTGAAGACCTTCCTGAGTTCTGGCAAATTAAAATGTTCAAAATTCCTACTTAAGCCCAATGAACCAAAATGTTAATAGATTCAAGACTCACTTTTAGCTCTCAATTTGGATCTTTCTTGAGATGGCTGAAGTTCATCTGGATTGCTTTCTGGGTCACCAGGGCTACTGCTTCTACAGATCATGATCTGCAACAAAAAGAAAGTGCATTTTTGTGCTATTCTTAGATACACTGAATGAGCCTCGGTATTTGTTTCTCCTTAATGTTAATGCACAGTAGGTTCATTATAACTAACTTGTACATCCACTTGGGAGTGTCAAACTTCAGCAGATTCAGGTGGGCAGACAGTAACTCAAAGATTGCAGTATTTTTTAAAGAAACAAATAACAAAAGTTCCTTTATCAAAAAGGCAATGGAAATAATTTAACTTTTTTTCCTGGAATGGTCTCTCCCTTTTGAAGAGGAGGGATTCCTATGCTAAAATGTGCTTGCAGATTTCCCCAAACAAGGCCCTTAGTACACTTTCTATTTTGAAGAACGAGAGTTGTTGATATTGTTCACATAAATTGGAGGATACACTAATAGTGAGAGAATTAAACCATATAATGCACAACTTATTATACAATGAATATGTCCAAGGTAGTTTTAACAATAATTATTTTGTAAAATAATTACAGGAGTTGCTTTGAGAAAAGTTTTCTGGTACTGAACTGCAGCAGTTCTTTATGTGACTTCCTAGGATTACAAATTGTTCCTATAACAATGATCTGCCTTTGAGTTCAAATACCTATGTAAAAGTTCTGAAATTTATTAAGCAATTCCAAATATTACCCCTTTTGGGGACAGAAACCAGAAGTGAATTGAACTTTATTCAGAAAATCAACTTCATCCCAAAAAAGATTAAAATGTTATTAAAAGTTTTGTACCCAACATATGTTGAAGAACATGTGTCAGAACATTAAGCATCTAGAGAACTGGAATAAAATCACCAACTCAAGTTACCATCATCTGTTAATACTTAATGATCATTAAAACAGTTTTATTTTACAAATTACCATCTTTTAAGGGGCAAATCTATAAAAGTCAAATTTAATTTAAAGAGATAAGCACCTCACAAATTTGCAGTTTTCTTGTTCATAATCAGCTCTTAAAATACATATGTTCATGCAGCCTATGTTGTACGATGTACATGATTGTGCTGGATGTGGGCATGGATACGATGCACTTGCAGTCTGGTGTTAATGTTTGGCAGGAAAAGAAACGTTCAATGTGCAATATGCAAATTTTAAGAAAATTTCAATCTTTGAAATTGCGAGGAAACCTCATCCTTAAAAATGCAATTGATGACTGTGTTTAATTACATGCTTAATTCAAAAAGGGAAAAGCAAAGCACTGAGAAAACTACCACTCTCACTGCTCCACAATCCAAGATCAACAGTCAAAAGCTAACTTACATCATTAATTCAGGAAATGCTTATTACAATCTAAATCCTAACCATATTTCTGAGCACAATCACCACAATTTTTTTTAAAATCTAATCTAATGGCAGGTGCCTGAAGCCACCAAGGGAGGTGTATTTTTTAATTTTGTTTCCAATTTCAGAAAAACTAACCAGAGGTTAGATGAAAGCCCGATTACAAGTCCTAAAGAAGTAGTATACAAATAACCTTTGGTTGTCGCTTAAAACAAAAATCCTGCATTGGCATATTTTCAAAGTTTAATCATGTTTAAAATGCAAGGTCTTTTCTCCTCCATTTCTTGGCACTTTCTAGTCGATAACCTGATGGCATAAACATTTTCAGGTAATCTGCTCGCCCTCTGACCTCCTACGCATACCCAATGCCCCCCCAACCCTGATCATCCCATTTCTTCCCCCTCCTCCTCTACCCCATCTGCCCATCACACATCTCCCATACAATACCCCTTCCCCCCACCCACGCCCCCCCGCCACAATTTTACAATCTGCCTACCCTACCTCCCTTATTTGGCTCCATGCTCCACCTTCCTTTCCTATCAGATTTCATCATCTGCAGCCCTCTGTTGCCTCCACCTTTCACCTCCCAGCCTCTGTTGCTATTTCCACTCTTCCCTTCTCCAACTGCCCATCACTCCTCCTCACTTGGATCCACCTATCCCTTGCCAGGTCTAGCTCAACCCCTTCCCCTCACCTCTTTATACTTGCTATCTCCCCTCTACTTTTAGTCAAGATGAAAAGTCTCGACCTGAAACATCGACTGTCCATTTCCCTCCACAGATGTTGCCTGACCTGCTCAGTTCCTCCAGCAATTTGTTGTTTGCTCACAAAATTGTGTATCTGACTGCCCCAGTTTGTAACCCACCTGCATTTGATTAGACCAATTGATATACTGCAGATTTGTGTGTGGGGGGGGGGGGGCAGTGGGAGGTGTGTCTGTGAGGGTCAGAATGGAGCAGGTGCTGCAGGTTGAAATATTGCTGGCTTCTATAACGGACTCAGGCCTGCGGATTTACAATCGTTATCCAAACCGGTGCAGAGGTTATCCATCAGCAGCTCCACAAATAAGTCAGGTGCAGCATTACAACTGCAACTACATCTAACTTACAGGGACGTGGAGTTACTTGGGTCATTTAGATTTTGGATTAACGAGTGATATTAATTTATTTTTCATTAACTTTCCTGGATTTTTGAAATAAAAAACATTAGGCCTGGATTTTATGGTTGAAGAAGTTACTAATGGGGCTGTTCTCTTTGAATTGAAACAATTCCATCTTATTTTATTCTGATACTCAAAATAAAGATGTTTCTTAATAAATAAATGAAAGGAACTGGTCCAAACAAATCCCAGTCTTGCTCATTTCTGACAATATGTATCTGTCTTCTCATCTTGCTTCATAACTTAAATGACATCAATTAGAGATATTCCAAAATAACCATAACAATACAATTTTAACAGCCAGCAAAGCTGGTGTTGAGACTTTGCTGATCGTTGAAAGCCTTCAAGAGGAGCACCATGAGCAGGACTGGTTCTAATTCACTCACATTATTTCATTACTTCATTGAGACCCTACCACTACTGGAGATGTACCACCATGGAGATGTGGTCAATGTTCAGGGATCTTATGCGGGATGTTAGGGATAAATATGTCCCGGTGAGGCAGAGAAGGAATGGCAGGGTGAAGGAACCGTGGGTGACGAGAGAGGTGGAACGACTTGTTAGGGAGAAGAAGGTAGCGTACGTGAGGTATAAGCAGCAAGGTTCAGACAGGGCCCGTGAGGAATATAGGGTAGCGAGGAAGGAACTTAAGAAAGGGCTGAGGAGAGCTAGAAGGGGACATGAAAAGGCTTTGGTTAGTAGGGGTAAGGAAAATCCCAAGGCCTTTTTCAAGTACGTGAAGGGTAGGAGGATGGCTAGGGTAAAGGTAGGTCTGATTAAGGACAAAGGTGGGAGAGTTTGCCTGGAGGCGGCGGAAGTGGGAGAAGTTCTCAATGAGTATGTCTCTTCGGTATTCACCAGGGAGAGGGGTCTTGGTGACGCGGAAGGGAGTGCTGGTAGGGGTGATGTTCTCGAGGTTGTAGATATCAAGAGAGATGATGTGTTGAAGTTGTTAAATAATATTAAGACAGATAAATCTCCGGGGCCTGACAGGATTTTCCCCAGGCTGCTTCGAGAGGCTAGGGAGGAGATTGTTGAACCGCTGGTAAGGATCTTTGAGTCCTCGTTGTCCACGGGGATGGTGCCAGAGGATTGGAGGGTTGCAAATGTTGTCCCCTTGTTCAAAAAAGGTAATAGGGATAGGCCAGGGAATTATAGACCGGTGAGTCTCACGTCTGCGGTGGGTAAGCTGTTAGAAAGGATTCTAAGGGATAGGATTTATGAACACCTTGAGAATCATGGACTGATTAGGGACAGCCAGCATGGCTTTGTGAAGGGAAGATCTTGCCTCACAAGCCTGATAGAGTTCTTTGAGGAGGTGACCAGGAAGATTGATGAGGGCAGTGCGGTGGATGTGGTTTACATGGATTTTAGTAAGGCGTTTGATAAGGTTCCTCATGGTAGGCTTCTTCAGAAGGTCAGAGGCCAAGGGATCCAAGGAAGCTTGGCTGTGTGGATTAGGAATTGGCTTGCATGTAGAAAGCAGAGGGTTGTGGTGGAAGGAGTCCCCTCGGATTGGAAGGCAGTGACTAGTGGTGTCCCGCAGGGATCGGTTCTGGGACCTCTACTTTTTGTGATATTTATAGATGACTTAGATGAGGGCGTGGAGGGCTGGGTTAGTAAGTTTGCGGACGACACTAAGATAGGCGGTGTTGTGGATAGTGTGGAGGGCTGTCGGAGCTTACAGAGGGATATTGATAAGATGCAGAGCTGGGCTGACAAGTGGCAGATGGAGTTCAATCCGGAGAAGTGTGAGGTGGTACACCTTGGAAGGACAAACTCCAGGGCAGAGTACTGGGTAAATGGCAAGGTACTTGGCAGTGTGGAGGAGCAGAGGGATCTGGGGGTTCATATTCACAGTTCATTGAAAGTTGCCTCACAGGTGGAAAGAGCAGTTAAGAAGGCCAATGGGATGTTGGCTTTCATAAGTCGCGGGATTGAGTTTAAGAGCCGCGAGGTGATGATGCAGCTTTACAAAACTCTAGTTAGGCCACACTTAGAGTACAGTGTTCAGTTCTGGTCGCCTCATTATAGGAAGGATGTGGAGGCATTGGAGAGGGTGCAGAGGAGATTTACCAGGATGCTGCCTGGATTAGAGAGTATTGAATATGAGGAGAGGCTTAAGGTGCTAGGGCTTTATTCACTGGAAAGGAGGAGGATGAGAGGAGACATGATAGAGGTATATAAAATACTGAGAGGAATAGATAGAGTAGACAGTCAGCGCCTCCTTCCCAGGGCACCAATGCTCAAGACGAGAGGGCATGGCTTTAAGGTTATGGGTGGGAGGTTCAGGGGAGATGTCAGGGGGAGGTTTTTCACCCAGAGAGTGGTTGGTGCATGGAATGCACTGCCTGGGGTGGTGGTGGAGGCAGATACATTGAACAGGTTCAAGAACTTGTTGGTTAGGCATATGGAGGAGTGTGGGATGGGGGGATATGCGGGAGGAAGGGGTTAGGTAGTGTGAGGGTGGTTTGATGGACGGCACAACATGGTGGGCCGAAGGGCCTGTTTTGTGCTGTATGGTTCTATGGTTCTATGGTATTCAGGGCCTCAGTCCTTGACTCTGGGACCACCTGGAAAGAACACTGGGTAACAGGAAACATTTTAGGAAAATTTAAAGACTCCTGCTATGGTAAAGTCTAAGTCTTACCAAATTCTGGACTTTCCTATTCCAATTAACATTTTGAATGTAAAAAGATGTATATATACTTGTTTATAACAGACCTTTTTTCCCCTTAAAATCAATGTTACTCTGAAATGCTAAGTTAGAAATCACAAAAACACAAGAAAATAAGAGTAGGTCACCAGGCCTCTCAAGCCTATGCCACTATTCAATACAATCATGGCTGATCTACAATGGCCTCAACTCCTCTTCTGTACCAGTTCCCCATAACCACCAATTCCTCACTTTCAAATATTTATCCATCTCCATGTTAAATACTTCCAATGATCTAGTCTCCACCATCCTCTGACGCAGACAATTCCAGAGATTCACTATTCTCTGAAAAAAGAAATGTATGCATGTGTCAGTTTTAAATCATCAGTCCCTTATCTTGCAGCTATTGTCTCCTTGTTTAAGACTCTCCGGCTAGTGAAAATATCTCAACATCTACCTTGTCAAGCCCCCTTATGATCTAACATGTTTGAATAAGGCCAGCCGTCATTCTTCTGAACTCCAAGGAATACAGACCCAAAGTATCCAGCCTCTCTTGACAGGACAACCCTCTCATTCCAGGAATTAGCCTGGTGAATCTCCTTTGGACTGCCCCCATTGCTTCTTTATTAGGTAAGGGACCAAAACTACACAGTAGTCCAGGTGTGGCCTCACCAACACCCTGTACAACTGTAACAAAACCTCCCTATTCTTAAATTCCAATCCTTTGCAATGAACAGCTTTTTGCCTTCTTAACTACTTATTGGACCTACCTGATGACTTTTTGTGATTCATGCACTGGAACACCCAGAACCCTCTGAACTTCACTCACTTGCAGTCTCTCTCCATTTAGATAATAATCCACCTTTTGATTCCTCTTACCGAAGTGCAGGACCTCACACTTTCCCACATTAAACTTCATTTGCAAGTTTTCGCCCAATCACTCAATCTATCTACATACCATTGCAGAACTACAATGTCCTCATCACAATATACCAATCCACCCACTTTCAACTCATCAGCAAACTTGGAAACCTAACATTAATGACCTGGAAAAGAACAAAATGTAAATCATAAACAACTGAGAAACAAGAATCAATTCCTAGGGTACTCCACACGCTACATCCTTCCAGACTGAAAAGGACCAATTTACTCCAACTCTGTTTTCTATGTGACAACCAGTTTTCAATCCTTGCTTGCACAATTCCTCCAATGCCTTGGGCTCTTAATTTATGCATAGCCTCTTATGTGGCACCTTGTCAATTGTCTTTTGGAAATCTAAATACACTACATCAACAATATACTCAATCAACTCTTGCTTTCACACCCTCAAAGAGATTGAGCAAATTTGTCAAATACGATTTACCTTTCAATTCCAATATTACCAAAAAATTAAACTTTTAAAATACTGAAGTGACTGTTACGGTCATCAAAAAAATGGATGTTCTATATCTAACTATAACAAGCATTCATTGAACCAAAAAAGTCACAACCTTTATGAACTTAAAATCTGCACTCTTCCTGATTTCTTCTTGCAGTTTAACTTCATTTGGCAGAAATGACTTAAATTTGATTCTCCCTTAATTATAAATTGACAAGTGCTACAGAAGTTAAATTTGTATGTGCATAGCCTTACAATTGGAGCCTCGTTCTCTTTCCCTCCAGACCGTCTGTGCTCAGCAACAGTAATCTTAGATTCAGAGTTACTGAAACTAGATGAGTGTTCTCTTCTTTGTCCTGCAATAAATACAAAACATTTGAAATGTACAATGCCTAAACCTATTGATATTCACAATATAGTAATCTTCAAATTTGTTTTGTTCATAGGGAGAATGTATATTTGATTGAACCATTCCATTCAGTTTACTATAACAATTTCAAAAGAATTTAGATACGAGATGATGCTCACCTGTCTAAGGATACTTGAAAATAAAATGCAGAAAGACGAGACAGAGTAACATTTAATATTTGTAAGTATGGGGACAGAAAATACAGTCTACTGCTTAGTCTCTTTTTCTTGGAAAAGAAGAGAAAGTATGCTTTATCAGACGTCCTACAATTGCCTGAAATCCCATTCTGGGGAGTCAAAAATGTATATTTGAAAAAAAAAAGGCAGATTTTTCAACAATAATGGTAGTTACCAAATGGCATTTTTGCAACCTGTTAGTCATTTTACACTGGAGATCTATACTCGCACACCACCCAAAAAGCTGGTAAACTCTTGTTTATTCCCAAAACTTGTGTTTAATCATCAGGATATTGATGTCAATTTATTCTTCCTTGCGAACAACAATATTCCAAGCCTTGGGTAATTCCAGTCAATTAGCCCGAATAGCCTTTTCAGACTTGAAGGATTTTATTCTTCTAATTTCATCTTAATCATTTAATCTTCATTCCCATTCTCAGTTGAGGTCCCATCCAAATGATAGTGATCAGCCTTCAAGTAAAAAAGTTACTTTTTTTAAAAATCTATATTATTTTTCATACTACCTTGTAACTGGTCAGCATATAGCTGTTCAGCAATGTCAGAAGTGCTGCTGCTATGGGTCAGCTTTTGTTCTTGTTCCAATGTTGTACCAGCAATCAGTTCTTCTGTATCTGGTACACTGTCTGGTTGTTGGGGTTCTTCATCTTCTATAAACACAGACGCACACAAACAGGAGTAGGAATGAGTGAGAGAATCCAACTCAAGGAGCATGCTTATCTTAAAGACGTTCTTCATGAAAAAGAACATTTGAAATGTATGCATAAAACACAAAACAATGCAACGTCCCAACATGTTCTAATGTAGATACATGAGACCGTATGCCCAGGTTCAGCAAGTGACTGGGTTAAAGCCAATCAGTACCAAATCCAATTTGGATGGCATCATAATTGCTCTTCTTTTATGTTACATTGAATCCTGGTCTCATAGGACTTGAGAATACCACTCCGAATATAATTTGTTTCTATCCACTGACAATCCACATGGAAATTATTTGTATCAAGGAATTTAAGTGTTACTCACAACTCCCACTGTAAACATTCTCTAGTATCATGAAAGTACCTTATAAAAAACACAAGCTGTTGAGGCAAATGGAATAAATGCTGTGCAATAGATATGCCAACTATCATAATAGGAAGGTAAAAAAGGCACATTCAGACATGAATGAAATTACAAATAATATCTATATTCTAAACTAAAAAAGAAAATCAGTTACAATTCAATGAAATGAAAACTAAATACTTACAGAAATAATTTTGAACAGAACCCATCATTATTCCATTGACCAAAAAAAAATCTCTGCAGGCAAAGTAATTATTGTAAATGTAGTCCACCTTTTCTTTTGCACATAATGCACCACTGGGTGCCAGGTATGTTTTCCGAATAACTTTTTAGTTATTATCAGACATTTAAATAATATTATCAGGCTGACAGCTTTTACAGCTGGCAAAACTGAGGGCAAAACTTTTAGGGCATTTCAGGTCAGACTTCCTCAGAGCACCACTGGAAGCCCTGATACTGTTCAGGCCCAATTGCTAGAATGTTAAATAATTCAGGTCAGCAAGATTGTCCCTCCATATCCTGGTGTATGGAGGCTGCAGACAACAATTCATGCTGATGGACCTGAGCAAATCAGATCCACTTCAACAATGTAAATTTGCCTTCAATTAAAACGTGACTACTATAACAATCGAATAAGTTTATATCTGAGAAATACTTCTGTACTTTAACAGAAATTGTGAGCAGCTGATAATGATTTTAGAGCAAATGATTTCTAATAACTGTGCAAATAATAACAACTGAGCTGTAAACCTGGGCTGATCTACAAAATCTATCTGCAGATCAAAAAGAAATTTCCTTTTGAAGCAATACTTTTCACAGCATAT
Organism: Pristis pectinata; assembly: GCF_009764475.1. Lineage (NCBI taxonomy): Eukaryota > Metazoa > Chordata > Chondrichthyes > Rhinopristiformes > Pristidae > Pristis > Pristis pectinata. Next base: position 82,155,553 of record NC_067407.1, read on the forward strand.
AAATGTATTTTTCTTCTAGAGATAGTACTTTGGTTTTATTGAACAAATTGAGCAACTATTTAAGGAACAGGCAGGCAGCAGCTCGTAGGATCTTTGTACAACTAAAATAGCTAATATACACAAAAAGTCAACTTTTTACGTCTAGGATACCTTGTTCAGGGGTGAAGGGAGTTTAGAGAGGTGTGACCGAAAGTGTCCCGTTCAAGGTGAAGAGACTGGCCCTACAACACTGGTCTGACTCCCTGCAGGAGGCACAGTGGCACAACTTTTAAAACTAAATTTTGTTAAAAGAAAACACCCAAGGAAATTCAAGGAAAGTAGCAAAACATTAAACTGTGGCTTTAACATCATTCAAATAAATCTTATTACTAGCTGTTTTTCTTTCATTGCAACTGTATTTTTGTTTTGGAAATGCATTATATGCATAAAGCTTGCAGAACATCCACATGTACATCTCATCCTCAGCACTAAGGTGTAACAGAAAATATTAACCATTAAAGACAAGTAAGAGTAGTTAATGAAATTACTACATGCTGATAACTAAATTTATCTTTTACTCATTTCAATTACTGATCAACATCATCATCACACAATAAATGCCAGGTGGAAAGAAACTCAAAGCAGAGTGAGGAAACCAGACAGTTATGAAGAAATACAGATTTCAGTACAGTACCTGACAGTTTCTGAGAGGAAGGGGCATGAGTGATGCCAGGTAAGAGAGAGCTCACAGTATGAAGCAGCAGAGGCACACTTTTAGTACTTGGCAAAGCCTCATAAAGATGCACACAGTTGCTGATAGATTGACTTCGCTTAGCTTCCGAAGAAATAAAGTAGGCAAAAATAATTAAAATGCATTAAAATACAGATTTATCAGAATACAGTAATTAAAAATACTTTGTGATCTTTTAACATCCTATTAAAGTTTCGCCTCCCTCCACATATATATGATTATTCTTTTAAAAGTGTGTTCTTGCATTCAGATGATACCACACAATCTCATGCAAAATCACAAAGGCAAAAACAATAAGAATGCTTCTTATTGTGCCTTGAATTCAGGAGGAAATAGATTTGAGAATGTAGCTATAATTTTATATATATCCTTTTTAAACACCATTTAAATGGACAGAATTATTTAAGTGAGACATTGTGGTACCACACCTGACAGTAATAACAAAAATTTAATGTAATTTTCAAAAAAAAAATGGTAATCCAGCATTTAAACCAAAACCACAAATTTAGTAATTGAAGGGTGGAGCTCAACACTGTATATGCAGTACTTACTTTTCACTATTTTCAGTCTTTGTTTGCATTAAACTGTTTGTCATTAATTTAATCATATTAGTGAGGAAATCATAACTCAATTTCTATGCATAACACTTTGAAATGATTTGTAACTTTGATTATTTCCTTTCATTTCACCATAATATCAGCAATATGATGGCCATATCAGAGCGAGAGCGAGAGCGAGAGCGAGAGAGAGAGAGAGAGAGAGAGAGAGAGAGAGAGAGAGAGAGAGAGAGAGAGAGAGAGAGGAGAGAGAGAGAGAGGGGGAGGGAGGAGCTTTGGCTTTGCCAATTACTGTGGGGGAAATCAACAAACCTAAGGCATTATGGAAAAATATGAAAACATGATAAAAATGTTATAAGGCATGTGCAAAAAAAGCCTAAAATTCCCTTAGAAATGAAAAACATGGTGCACGACAGTTTACTCTGTTCAAATAAATTGGCTGCTCCAATTGCCACAATCAAATTAACACAAGTTCTAGTTAACATATTTACTTGCATGCACTTTACAAGCACTGTAACAATACAATAGCAAAATATTAAAAGGCACTGCATTGCTAATAAATGTCATACAATACTGAATGGGTGGGAAGAAAACATTTGGACGAACATCTACATCATTATCCATTTCTGGCTAAAGTCAGGGAAATGTGACAAGTCTGAATTACGCTACATGAAATTTATGCAATATAACATCTGCTATTTTAGTCAGTGATTATGCTGTCATACATTCATTCATCAGTGTTTTCAAAGGGCATCTTCAATTATATGGACAAAGAAAAATTAAAACTGCCATTAGTTCTCCGCCAGAACCCATATACAGCAAAACATATTACTCTGATGTTCACTGCATGGAAAATTCAATTAGGCAAGTGATTCATCATAAGGGAAAGTGGAGGTGGCAAAAATCTATTTCATCTCACATGGACACAGATGCAGCATATTTAAAAACAGCCCTCATTATTAAAGGCTTGTCCATCTGGCAAATCTATATACCTTTTAACAACTAATTCCATCAAATCACAGTAATAGAGATATTAAGCACAAAGGATCTTGTGAAAGAAGTCTGTAGTTGGTCATTATTTATTAAAAAGAACCCACACTGATTTACAAATTTGGCCTTAATTGAAAAAAAAATTGAAGAAATGCAAACATGATCTAGTGTGAAAGCCGTGGGGCTTATGAAAAGCAAACATGCTAATCACACCAATTTGCTAACTGTCAATGGGGATAAGTTTATTTGCCAATAGCTTTGTAACTCTGTGTCAGCCAGAAATGGCACCTGAGAAGGCAAATATGCACCATCTGTTTGCCTTTTATCTTTAGGCTCCACTCTTTAAAAGGAAAGTAAAAAAAGATGGATGTACACTATTTTGAGTCTTGCAGTTAATAATAAAAAGAAATCTCTATTTGTGGTGAGCAGGATTTGTATTTCTCTATAAGCCTGTGCAGCAAACAAAAGAAGACTTCTGTGGATAACTCCTAGACAAACTAGTAATGGCACAAAAGAGAAATGAAAAGGACCTTGTTTTGTTCCACTTTTCTGGAATTGATGCAAAATCTAGAAAACTCCACTATGCAAATCTGTTTTTAGGATGTGTTTTCACACTGGCCCTTTCACCCAAGTTCCTTTTAATTCAGTATTAATGGTCTAGTTCTGTACTTCCCAAGCATTTTGAATGAAAGCCCCACTAATCACACTTGATAAAATTCACATCTCTCCATTAGCACCTGATGTGATGGCACTCCTTTAAAGATTTGGCATTGTCCTAGGGATGTAGCACCTGGTGTGCTGAGCATAGTTTTACTTCATTGGTCAACCTTCCAACTAAATTTTCTCTATTATTTGTGCTTCATGGACCCTCTATAACTTGTGATAATAATCCAAGACCCCAAGGGTGTGTCGGATCCAGTTATCTTCGAATCCACAGGTTCTTTCAGGAGTCCAGGAATGAGTTGAAAACAACTTGGTGCTTCACAAAGTTTTATTGGAGAAGTTTAAAACAAAGAAACAGTCACAGAACACATGGCACCAGCTTTGCTACTAGGAGATGAGCCGAGACAAAAGGAACTAAAGATGAGCTAGGGCTGGGGGGTGGGTGGAAGTGAGCAAGAGACTGATTAACAAAAATCGACACCTTTTATACCTGAAATAAGAGGGGCTCCTTAGCTAACAATAGTCCAATCAGGAAACCTATTAGATACCTGTGGCAAAACTGACCAATGGGAAAACACATATTCACCTGATGGACGAATCAATAAGCTAGGAAGCGGCCATTCCTTGTGCAGCCACTTGAGGTGTATTAAATACTATACATGTTTAAAAAACTACTTAAAACAGTCGAATCCAACAGGTGCAACACATACAAGTTGGAACCACCGTCCTGGTGGAAACCAACAGCTGTACCATTCAAAAGAAAGAAAATACAATATAGGTAAAACAGCACTTAATTGTGAGTAGTAAAACCACCTGTTCAGAGTCATTACACTATGGCAAACAAGTGACAATCATAGAAATTTAACATGAAACTTAAACTTGTTCCCCATACATTGGCACATTGTACTTCAAATATACCATCCAATTTATGGCTTGAAGAGATCAGATCATTTATTCAGTATATTCCAAGATAGAAAGTATTTTTAAAATATTCTTTGTCGACAGCATTAACTCAGGAGTACAGGACATAATGGCGAGGATGACTGGCCTTACATTGTGAACTAGAGTGTACATAGAAAACAAAAACAATAATCTCTAGGCAAAGTAATGGAATCTGCATTGTGAACATATGACAATAGAATATTTCTCAAAAGGATAGGGAGAAGTTAGGCAAAGAGGAGGAGATGGATTAAAATTAATGCTGGGAATGTTTGAGTCAAAGGAAATGGGAAAAGATAGGAATGATGAATATACACTCTTTCTGTGGTTGTAGACTTTGACCAAATGCTTTGAAGGTTGTGAAGGGTGGAAAAAGAAAAAAGCAAGACCAGCAGAATTTTTGAATTGTATGCTATTGACGAAAGCAAGAGTCTAGCTGGAAATAAGGGCAAAAGTCAGTGATATTCGCAAAATCAAAAGGTGTTCGTTACAATAAAACAGAAGTGAGATAGAACACACAAGCTAGGAGATGAACAAAATTCTGAAACTATACACCTGCAGGTTCAGTCCAAACAAGCACACAAAGGATCTGACAGAGCCTACAGATGAAGCACGAGTGTCTGATAAAATCATAGAGTACAAGAGACCATTCAGTCCATGTCAGTGCCAGATCTCTGAAAGAGCTATCCAATTGGTCTCATAGCCTGTCGAATTTTGCTTTGTTACATATATACTTAATTCTGATTCAGTAATTTTCAAGAAATGATTATCACCTTTTTATGGAGCTCAATCCAGATAATAATAACACATCATGTAAAACAAATAATTTTTCCTGTTCCCCTCCCCCTCAATCGACTTAAATCCGTGTTTTTTTTATTCCCAATGGAAACTGTTTCTCCCTCCTTACCCATGCAAACCTTCATAATTGTGACTACCTCTATCAAATCTCTTAAGCTTCTTTACTCTATGAAGACCAATCCTGGCTTTGCCAGTTAATTCATATAATTGAAATCTCTCATCCTATGTACCATACTGGTGAACTCTCTCTTCAACCGAAGACTCTATCTATCCTGAAATGGATGCCCAGAAATGGAAACAAAACCTAGCTGAAGTCTAATGAGTAACTTTGAAATTTTAACTAAAGTATCTTTGCTTCTGTATCCAATGCCATTGTTATAAAGGCAAAGAAGTCACTTGTAAGGAGAAAATGAAATCATACAGAGGGGAGAGAAGTCAATGAAGAAGCCAGAAGCAAGCAAGAATATGCCTTAATTATTAAAATGAAACTAAAATCTCTCTCATCCAGAATCAGTCTTGATATCTAACACATAATTACCAGGTTTTTAATTATAAAAAGTAACTCATATAAGCATATAAAAAGTAACACAAATACCGCACAAATTATTGTACTGTCTAAAAACAGTTCATGAATAATTAAGCCCTTTCAACAGCTTACCTGTTGCTTTCTGGCGAACAATATTTCTGGCTTTTTCAACACCTGGGGCACCAGAGGTAGTCGCACTTCTAAATCGCATATGCTCTTGTGTGCCATCAGCTTGATTTCTCCAGCTTAGAGAAAAGGACCTACCTACTCCAGTTACTTTACTAAGATCTTGGTATACACCTTAAAAATTAAAGATGCATAAAATATATTAAAATCAGTTCTACTGGTTTTCAGTTAATTTATGCAATCCTTCTGATGTCAACTCAACAGTTCTACTACAAATCTAGAACATTAATGCCTCCCTAGTAATGTGGTCTTGGAGGGATCGGAGAAGTCATTTTGCATTTGAGAACCCAGAAGAAAAGATTTTCCTCACATCCTTTAGAATTTAAAAGCAAGGTCCGATTATACTTCAACATTTCTGCTTTCCAGATGAAGCCATTCAGATTGAGAAGTGGGTTGGTTTCTGGGTGGGTAAAAGTTTGTCACCCATCCTTGGCCATGGAAGAGAGAGGAAGGAGAGAGTCTGAGGATCATAATGACTCAGAAGCCTACAAACACATTGGGAGAGGACAACTGGAGACAAGAGAGAATAAAAAAGGCCAGTGGAGCAATTGGAGGTGTAAGCAGATATATAAGCCATCATGCCATTAGAAGATTGTGGCTTAGGGATCTCAGCAAAAGCACCGAGATCCAAGAAACACTGCTTCCCTTTTGTAATCAGGCAAAACTTAGAAATAAATTGGGTTAAATCTGAGATGTACAGCCTCATTATAACATTTAAAATAATAATCAGCTTCCCCGTCCCGCAACTGATCCATGAAACCAATTGGAGCATTTGAATCAGTTTTGATATATTTTTCCATTTTACATCTCACCTAACCAAAATTCACCTGTTTTGCAGTTAAGATCCCCATCAAAGAGTCAACAACTAATTTAGTGCATCTAAAACATGAATCCAAAATAAAGTTCACTATGAATAGAGATAATAACAGTCTTGCAGTGCAATTCAAAGACAGAACCAGGCTTTCATTGTGACAATACCATGGGATTATTATTGACGCAAGCATGATCCATCAAGCGTACTGATGAATAACAATTGGCAACTGGGTCACATTTCCGCCATCCCCTGAAGAATGGCCTTCCACAAACCTATATAAACCAGTTACATTACCTTTCCCTCTTTGTTTCTTCTCTTTTTGTTCACTCAGCTTGTCCAGTGGTAAGTTATTCATATCGAGACTGTATACACATCTTGCTAACACCACAGTAAGAGAATCCATGATCTTTGCCCACTCAGTGATCAGCTCACTCCACATGGTGAGAGATGATAGCACAGACAGTAGTTCATCCCATAGCTCTCTCGAAATATACACACTCAAATTAGCTCGGATCCAAGCGACAATAAGAGTCTACACAAAAGGAAAATATGTTTAAGATATAATCAAGTGACTTAAAAACAAATACAATGGAAGATAAAAAGGTACATAAACACTGCAAGGATAGGAACTTAGAGGTCCTTATTTTAACCATGTACATACCCAAGAGCAATGTAACCCAATCAAGATTTTGATTACTTTGCCACAAGCAACAATTAAAAGTACAACAATAATCTAAAAATAAACTATAATGATCCAATGTTCCTTTATTTCTTTAGTGAATATTTTATAGTGTAGTGCAGACAGGTAGGACAGCAAATTGTGAAGAGGACATGGAAACTAGACAGGGATATAGCTAGGAAAAGTCAGTGGGGAAAGGTATGGGAAATAGACAAAGTGGGAAAATGTGAAATTGTCGATTTTGACAGGTAAAATTAAAAAATATAATCTAAATGGTGAGATTGCAGAGCTCTGAGATGCAGAAGAATTTGGGTGTTCTTGTGCATGATTTATAAAGTGTGAGTATATAGCTTCAGAAAGTATTTAGAAAAGTTAATAGTACGTTATCATTCATTCTGAGGGGAATAAATACAAAACTAACCAGGTTATGCTTCATTTAGACGGGGAATGGTGCGAGAGACCACATCTGGTGTAATGCGTACCATATTGGTCTCCTTATTTAAGTATGTCAATACATTGGAGACAATTCAGCGAATGTTTACTCAAATAATACCTGGAATAAGCAGCTTCTCTTTTGTATCATTAGAGTTTAAAAGAGTTAAGAGGGGAACTTGATTGAAACCTGAGGAGTCTTCTCAGGATGGATGTTGAGATAATGTTCCTTCTTGTAGGATAACGCAGCATCACGGTTTAAAAATAATATGTGACCAACTTAAGACAAATGAAAAGTTTCTTCAGAGTCGAATCTTTCAAACTGTCTTCCTCATAGTGTGGTGGAAGCAGTGTCTTTGAATATATTTAAGACATAGGTAAATTGATTCTTCACAAGGGGGCGGAAGGTACCTAGGAAAGTGTAGGAATGTGGAGTTGAGGCTACAGTCTGATCAGCGATGGTTTTATTAAATGGTGATGCAGGTTTGAGCAGCTAAATAGCCGATGCCTGCTCCTCCTAATGCATATGTTTGCATGTGCCTGTTACTTAATTTCACTATACACATTTACACATAACTTATCTAAGTTTTTGTCCAATCATTTACTGCTAAATTAGCTGCCCTCAGGCAAAATATTTCAAGGTTCTATCTTTACAAGTTGAAATAAGACTTTCAGAGTGCTATCATACTTCATTATACTTGTTTAAAATTCCCGTGAATGCATAAACTGTCAGGATAAATTGGAGTTATACAAGTTTGTCTTTTGGAGTTGTGCAATAGCTCATTAGCGCAGCAGTGCACTTATTTCTTTAGGATATTTGCACTTTGGATTTTTACCACTACTGTTGGTATCTCAGCACTACATACAATTTCATTTAAAATGGTTTATTCTGAATGTAGGACTACTGCATTAACTCAATGGATCCTTCATTCACAAATTTTCCAGAAAACATAACATAAAACCATTTTTCTAGTAAGATCCAGGAATTATTTTATACAATTCTTTCCTCACCATTTAAATATCTCCACAAATATGAAAAAGTAAAATTTGCCCTTGAATAGAGCAAATAGGTGCAGAATGAAGACTAGCAAAGACTTAAATAAGGACTATTTTGAAAGAAAGACAAATGTAGATGTATGAAGAAATGTGGAACAAATTATGATTAGGCATGCATAATCGTAGATGCAATCTTGAGAATATTTTATAATGTTCAGTTTAAATGTACAAATATTGCTAATTAACAACAAAGTGTTAAAGTGGACTGCAACAAAATAAATTGCAGTCAAAGCACTGGAATTGGTGGAAGTTATTTTTTTGATGGGCAACGTTCCCCTCTCTCTTCCTACAACATCAAGCTATGGGCACAAATAAGAACTGGAGAACTACAGCTATTCTATAGTACCTGTTCTCACTTTCTCCTGGTCCACCTTTGACTCTGCCATTCCTTTTCTCAACTTCATCATCACATCGGGTGAAAAGGTTGGTATTTGGTATCCACAACAATTCCCAGACCGTCAGAGTGATTTTGATTACATCTCCTCCCACCCTGCTTCATTTAAGAACTCCATTATTTTACCCCAGTCTCACATATCCATTGCAGTTCTGACAACACAGCGCTTCCACATTGGCACTGTCAAGGTGTATTTATTTTCCCTCCACCATGATTTTCCCTCCACTCTGATTGACAGGGCTCTCTTCTACAACTGCTCCATCTTCCACATCTGCTTCACCCTTCTCATCCATCCAAACCCCCTCTGATATTGCATTCAACCCCAGAGATTTCCAAATTCAAAGGATCAGTTTCCATAGTTTCAAACACTTCCAATGATGCCACTGTCACCACCTCCACTACCAGTCACATTTTCCTCATCCCTTTAAGCATACCAAAGAAATACTTCTTTCTGTAATACTGATTCATACTTCCATCTCTACCAACAGCTTCTCCCTTTCTCAGCCTCCCTCACTCCAAGGAAAACAAGGATTAGTGGGAAAACAGAAGACTGGGAAACTTTTAAAAACCTGCAGAAAGTAACTAAGAAGGTCATTAGGAAAGAAAAGATGAATTATGAAAGGAAGTTGGCAGATAACACTCAAAAGGATACTAAAGAGTTTTTTTAAATATATGAAGAGTAAAAGAGAGACACGGGTTGATATAGGACCAATCGATAACGGTGCAGGAGAGATTATAATGGATAACAAAGAGATGGCAGAGGAACTAAATGAGTATTTTGCATCGGTCTTCACTGTGGAGGACATCAGCAATATAGTCAGGAGTCTCAAGGAATGGAAATGAGTTCAGTTAAGATTACTAGAGAGAAGGTGCTAGGAAAGCTAAATGGACTGAAGACAGATAAGTCTCCAGGACCAGATGAGGTGCATCCCAGGGTTCTGAAGGAGGTGGCTTTAGAGATTGCAGAAGCACTGGTGATAATTTTCCAGGAATCAATAGACTCCGGCATGGTTCCGGAGGACTGGAGGGTTGCAAATGTAGTTCCGCTGTATAAGAAAGGTTGGAGGCAGCATAAAGGAAATTACAGACCTATTAGTCTGATATCAGTAGTGGGAAAGTTATTAGAATCGATCCTCAAGGATGAGGTTAGGGAATACCTAGAGGTGCAAGGCAAGATAGGTCCAAGCCAGCATGGTTTCATGAAGGGAAGATCCTGCCTGATCAACCTATTTTTTGAGGAAATCTCAGGTAGGGTGGATAAGGGAGAAGCTGTAGATGTTGTGTATTTAGACTTTCAAAAGGCCTTCGACAAGGTGCCGCACAAGAGGCTGATTAATAAGATGAGAGGTCATGGAATTACAGGTAGGATAACAGAATGGGTGGAGCATTGACTGGTAGGTAGAAAGCAAAGGGTGGGAATAAAAGGATCCTGTTCTACTTGGCTACCGGTTACTAGTGGCGTTCCACGAGGGTCGGTGTTGGGGCCGCTTCTTTTTACTTTGTACATTAACGATTTGGATGATGGAGTGATTGGCTTTGTGGCTAAGTTTACAGACAACACCAAGATAGGTGGAGGAGTAGGGAGCATTGAGGAGACAGGAAGGTTGCAGAGAGACCTAGATAGTTTAGGAGAATGGGCAAGGAAATGGCAGATGAGATTCAATGTTGAGAAATGTGCAGTTGTACACTTTGTGAACAGAAATAAACAGGCAGATTATTATCTATAAGGGGAGAAAATTCAAAGTACAGAAGTACAAAGGGACTTGGGGGTTCTCGTGCAGGATACCCTAAAGCTTAACCACCAGGTCGGATTGGCAGTAAGGAAAGCGAATGCTATGTTGGCATTCATTTCGAGAGGTATAATGTATAAAAGTAGGGAGGTGTTGATGAGGCTCTACGGGGCACTGGTGAGGCCTCATTTGGAATACTGTGTGCAGTTTTGGGCCCCATATCTTAGGAAGGATGTGCTGATGTTAGAGAGGGTTCAGAGGAGATTTACGAGGATGATTCCCGGAATGAAAGGGCTTACATATGATGAGCGTTTGTCGGCTCTTGGACTGTACTCACTGAAGTGCAGAAGAATGAGAGGGGACCTCATAGAAACATTTAGAATATTGAAAGGAATGGACAGAGTAGATGTGGCCAAGCTGTTTCCCTTGGTGGGTGAGTCCAGGACCAGAGAGCACAATCTTAGAATTAGAGGGTACAGGTTTAAAACAGAGTTGAGGGGAAATTTCTTTAGCCAGAGGGTAGTGACTTTATGGAATTCTTTGCCACATACAGCAGTGGAGGTCCGATCATTGGAGGCATTTAAAGGGGAGATAGATAGTTATCTATTAGTCAAGGTATCAAGGGACATGGGGATAAGGCTGGAAATTGGGGCTAGAAAGGAATAGTGTTTTTTTTCTCATGGACATTCCCCCATTTCTCATTTCTTTTTTCTTTTTCCCTTTCTTTTCTTTGGAGCAGACTCAATGGGCCAAATGGCCTACTTCAGCTCCCTTATCTTGTGATAACAGTCCTACCCACTCTCTCCAAATCACAAATACAAAATAACAAAAAAATTAAGAGTCTATCCAAGATGAACCCCTGCATTATGGTGGTTGGCGGGGGCGTGGAAGTTGCGTTTACATTCCTAGGAAGCAGCCCGTATCGCAATTTTCCATAATGCAAAGCTGTGTTATCAGCGTTTACTTCAGGAAACACTTGTTGAAAAAAATTTTTTTGTTCAATCTTTAACTGTTTTTCACATAAAATCAGTGACAGTGAGTTTCATTCCAAAACTCATATTTTTGGATAGTGATTTGTGAATTCTGTTACCATAAAAACTAGAATGCAACTCTTTTGGGCACAGTAATTTTCCCTCCATTAGCCTCAACCATTACAAGTTTGAACAGCAAACTTTTGTTTTAACAATTGATTAGAAACTCTACTGCACCCAAAAGGTATACCAGCTGGGCATTGCAGCAAGGAAATCAATGAGTTTTGGACAAGCACCTCCACTTCCAACTTCCCTTGCAATGAATACATGCTCCATATTTTTAATAATGAAAATATGTTGTCTGGTAGACATGGGGATGAAGATTATGAGGGTGGGTGGGTAGGGGCAATATTGGGTAGGGCAAAATGAGCCATTATAGCTGAAAGGATTTAAAGAAACTGAAGTGACTATGAAAAAAGTTAATTTGTAAATAAACACATCTCATTAATTATAAAAGTAATCCACATGGGATGATGAATGCATTGTGGGAAAATTTTTCCATTCTATCCCAAAAATATAATGATCTTCATTGGATATCATGAATAATACAAGCTAGCTTGTCCCAATCTACAAAAGACCTCTGAAAAGATAAAAAAAACTATGATCAATTGCAATTTTGTCTGACAAATGACAAATGATAACTCACAAAGATGAAACTTGCAAGATGTTCTAATAAGCATCAATTTTCACTTTAGAGGCCCTCCCCATAATATATGAACAAGCATTTGGGAGACAGGCAGGGTGGATGGGGATGGGGCTGCAGGTATCTTCTGTCAAGTGTAATAAAGGATTTCCTTGTGTCTTCTCTCCCTCACCCCCTCCCGAGCCTCAACAATCTGAGGCTGGGTCGAGCTGAGCAGAGCTGGGAGTGCTGAGCAGACTCGCTCATTCACCGAGTCAGTGAGGCTGGCTGGTGGCCACTCTTTCCGTTCCTGCTTGACTTACAAACAGTTTGGGTTACGAACAGTTCTCAGGAATGGAACCGTCATAACCTGGGAACTTCCTGTATAATGTACAATGGACACACACACACACACGCACGCACGCACACAATACCGTGGATACTGGAAACACAAGAGAGACTGCAGATGCTGGAAATCTGGAGCAACACACACAAAATGCTGTAGGAACCCTGATGAAGGGTCTCAGCCCGAAACGTCGACTGTTCATTTCCTTCTGTAGATGCTGCCTGACCTGCTGAGTTCCTCCAGCGTTTTGTGTGTGTTGCCCATGGGATACTGGAAACCTGAAATATAAAGAGAAAATGCTGAAAATAGTCATCTGGAAACCACAAATAAGTCTGGCAGCAACTATGGGGAAAGAAATAGTGGTAAGGTTTCAGGCTGATGACCTTGCATCAAAATTAGGAATACTTAAAAGATGCCCAGATTTTTAAGATGCACAGAAATGATTTGGGGAAGAAAATAATTTACTCTACTCTTGCTACAGATACTGCCTGACAATGTTTATTTCCAACATTTGCTGTTGCAGCCCTCATATTGTTTATATACTCATTATATACAGAGCTTCCCATTAAGATATTTATACACTTTACCCGAAAAAGTAGTTCAGCCATATGTTCTGCAAAAACATCCCGTTTGTGCAAATCCTGTTGCTTTTGCATAATTGCTTCAGTAATCTTCAGCAATACTCTCAGAAGTTGCTCCCTGTATAAAAGAAAAATCCAGTCATTGGAAACATTTCCATACAATATGTCTAAATCAATATACTAGAGCTAACAAGTCAAACGCCATGCTTACAGTGGGAACATTCAACTGCTGCCAATGTGTGTTGCGATTCTGTGGATGCAATATTTGCTGAACGTGAACAATAACATCATCCAAAGACATTGAGTTACTTTCTACATGTACCAATGACATCCAGCTTTATTTCATCACGGCCTGCTGATTCATCATCAGACTTGAAGTTGTCAAAGCATTTGTCTAACATCAAGTACCAGAGGAGCAGAAACTTCCCAATATTTAATTGGATGAAAGCTGATGACATCATTTTCAGTTCTGTTATAAACTCTGATCCCTGATCATTGATTCTAGTTTTCTTCCTGAAAACTGTCTGACATTGAACCAGACTGTACATTTTTGATGAGTTGAGTTTTGGACCTAATATTTGTTCTATCACTAAGTCCACCTATGTCCATCTTGGTAACATTGTCCATTGCTTCAGTTCATCTGCTGCTGAAATCCTCATTCCTCCTCCAGTTTTCTTTAAAGTCAAAATACACAGAGCAATGTTTTGGATAATTCTCACCAATCTGAAATCTTTCTCGCACTGCTGCATGTGTTCCAACTGACATCAAGGTCCTGCTGACCTATATAAATCCTCAAAGCCTGTCAACCCCTCATTCCTCCTTTCAAAACCTACTTCTTTGACCAAGCTTTTGGTCACTTCTCTTCAGAATCATTTTTTTTAATTTGACTTGTTCCTTTGAGGGATCTTGGCATGCTTTTGCTATGTTAAAGACACTATGTATACATAAATGAAAATTATTATTAACTTAATCAGACTTTAAATGTAGGAAGTTTCAAGATAGTAAAGGCCGATGCTAATACTCACCATGTCTTTCTATTCATGGTCAGCTCCATGATCATGTGCCTATAGATACTCAGGACTGCCTTGCACACATCAACTTGTTCATCTAGGATCTTTGTGACATCATTGCAGGGTTCCAACAGGAACACATTTGCAGAATTGGTCAAAAAAACCTATAAATTTTATATAGATATATATTAGTGCATCCTTGACCTCTGTTTGAACAAATGGTCCCAGTAATAGCTAAAACAAGATGGATTGCACATTGATTCATTTCCTTTCAAAGCATAAAAAAAAACAAATTATGGTTATACTCTCCCTCACATCATTTGTAATTCTATATCTTGTCTCCTGAATACTTCATTGGAGGTGAACAGCTAAACATCACAAGAGCATTAAAACAAAATACTACAAATATCTGAAAAATTACTGAAAATACTGAAAAGTTCACCAGTTCTTAGATTAACCCATTTTACCTGAGAAACACCAGCAAATCCAAGTGAAAAAATTAAGAATCCTACATAGTGTGTACAAGAAGTCCCTATTTCCCTGACCAGAGGGGTCAAGATTTAGATTGAAGGTATTTATTAGAAGCATAAGCGGTGTGCTAAGCAAAAAATTTATGCCCAGAGGTCTGGAATTCATTGCCTAAAACAGTGGGAGACAGAAATTCTCACATCTAAAAAGTACCTAGATGAGTATGAATTGCTTTAAACTATAGAACCACAGACAAACTGTTGGGAAATGTAATCAATGCAAATAGCCATTTTTTGGTCAGCGTATACAGTAATCTGTTTCTTGTTCTGTGAATGCAGAGTGCACAGTTAGATGGAGAGATGGTACAAAATCTTCTTTGTAGCAATCAACCCTATTAGTCTGTTATGGCCACAGCAGGCCACATAATTTGTAACTGCAACTTACTGGGTACTTTAATGATACAGATGGGAGATAAACATCTCATGCAGTGCCATTCCAATCTAGAACATGTTACAAAGTGAGAGGAATTAAGATGCCATATGTTTCCCTGCTGCATAGACAATTTGAGGAAAAGCAGAGTTTACACTTTTTCCAAAAGGAGCAACAAGACACCCATATGATAACAAGAAGAAAAGAAAGAGCTTTAGTAGTATCACCTTTCAGCAAAAATTACAGCAGCTCGCAAAAGAACTTGATCACACTCACTTGCAATGTTGACTGAATACCAGCCTGAACATTTCCATTTTCCTCTTCAAAAATACAGCCCCGGTTGATAGCATTTGTAAATGAATATGTTCTCCCCCAGCTAGATGTTCGCCTGTGTCTTGACTGTTGACTGGACTTTAAAAACATGAAAAGAATTAAACTATACATAACATTAATAGCAAAATTTGCAATCCAGTAAATGAAAAAAAACTTTCTTAACATTTTTCCAAGCAATGTGCTAATTGACAGATAGCTAAAGCTTCTATCTTTCTAGAAACTATCAGCCTTCAATGTATCACATAACAATCAACATTTTTATTTATTCATGTATGAATAACTGTCCACAGTTTCTACAAAACCAAATCTGATTTGTCTAGAATAACATTAACTATATTTCTATGGTACACAATAATACATCAAGCCACTTTTCTGTAATTGCTGTTGCCTTTCCATTGTGTCAACCATTCTACTATATCCTCTTTGAAATGCATACACCAGACTTAGACATCAGAGTTGTCCCATTTCTGTCAGTCATAAGGACACACAAGAGAAATTATTTGCTAACAATTCATCTTTGCAGCAAGTTGCAATGTTCGTGAGAAAGGTTTGCATTTTCAACAAGTAAGAAATGCTTTTCCGTTAATAATCAGCATGAAACATTCAAAGGTCAAGTATAATATGACAAAATGTCAAGTATGCTCTCTGTGAGAGACCCGAGCATGTTTTAAACCAAATCTTCGAAGCACACTCACTTCTGGACCTATGAATTTCATTGAAAGGCAAATCTTGTGGCTGCTCTGTAAAGATTTTTGTTATGTCATTTTAATACTTGGATTCAATCCAAAACACAGGTTTCAAGAATATACATGCAGGCCAAAAAAATCCACACTGTCAGTTTTAAATACTTAGCCAGTCTTAACAGTTAAGCAAACCACATTAATATAAAATAAACAAAAATATGCAATACTAGGTGCAACACACAAAAAATGCTGCAGAAACTCAGCAGGTCAGGCAGCATCCACGGAGGAAAATGAACAGTCGATGTTTCGGGCCGAGACCCTTCATCAGGACTGGTAAGAAAGAGGGCAGAAGCCAGAATAAAAGGATGAGGAGAGGGGGAAAGAGCACAAGCTGGCGGGTGATCGGTGAATCCAAGTGAGGGGGGAAGATAGGTGGGTGGGGGAGGAGGGGGAGTGGGAGTGATGTGAAAAGCTGGGAGGTGATAGGTGAAAGATGCAAAGGGTTAAAGAAGATGGAATCTGATAGGAGAGGACAGTGGATCATGGAATAAAGGGAAGGAGGTGCGGAATCAGAGGGAGGAAGGTGTAGGTGATTGTGAGAGTGGGGGAGGGAGAGAGAAGGGGTAATGGGGCCAGAGGGATAAGGGAAACATTGGGGGGAGGGGGGGGAGGAAAACAGAGGTGAGTGGTTATCACAAGTTAGAGAAATCAATGTTGATGCTGTCAGGTTGCAGACTACCAAGGCAGAATAAGAGGTGATGTTCCTCTAATCTGCATCTAGCATCAAAATGGCAGTAAAGGAGACAGAGAAAGACACGTCAGTGTGGGAATGGGAAGTGGAATTAAAATGGCTGGCCATTGGGAGACCCTGGCTATTACAGCTGATAGAGCAAAGGTGCTCAACGAAGCGATCCCTCAATCCTCATCGGGTCTCACTGATGTAGAGGAGGCAATACTAGGTGTTGCAATTCAAAATTCTTACTTGTTTACCTCTTTGTTATCTGGCAGCGTTAGAGAAAGCTGCTCCGAATGATCAACTACATCTTCATCGGTGTCAATTATTTCTGGCTCTGCCATAAATGAAGGTTTATTTTCTTGCAAGATCCATTTCCGATAAACCTTGACAACTTTTTTTATTGCTGATGCTTCACAAGAAGGTAGCAGAAACCCCTAAAAGTTAGAAAGACATAGTTGATGTGAAAGTTCCTCTAAATGCCGATTTTGATGCTGTTAATTTATATTTAAAGCAAGTTGTAAACCATTATTTAATGCCAATTTAAACTGGAGTCTTATGAATATCACCTCTGATTTGGAAGTTTTCCATTAATTTATTCAGAATATCGAAGACTTTTTTTCCTTTCAAAGCAAATCACTGTGACAACAGGAATTCCTTTAAATTATTCTGATCCATTGGGAGCTGTATGACGGGTAACATGCTGGGCTGTCATCCAAATGAACTATAATGGTTATGTAGGAAGCATTTTCTTAAAATATCTTTTATTTTCAACAATTCACAATAAATTTATCTTTAGACCACTGTAAGAAAATCAAACGGTGACATAAATAACAAAGCAGCATTCTTTGACTATAAAGGGGTGAGATCAGAAGACTGGAATTAACTTTTCATAGAATTGGTTTTGGTTGCCAATCAGCTTCTCGAACAGTTTACTTCCCTAAATCATTTCCAACATAAAGGTTGTCTCCAGGTCATGGCAGGGTTCTGTTCCTGTGAACTGTGTGAAATCCGAACAGTTCACAAGTCAAAATGGGATCGTGAACTGAGTTACCACGCAGCAGAAGATGCCTGCAGCCCCACATCAGCAGGGAAATCTACACTGCCAGTCTCCCAAACACTCATTCGTAAATCAGGCATCCGTAAATTGGGGGGGGCGGGGTCAATAAGCTGATGATTACAACAAATAAGGCACTTTGTTGTAAGGATCAATTCTGAAATAGTTTCTTTAATGTTTCACAACATGGAAGGAATTTCGCATGAGAATTTCTATTAAAGTGAATGGTACAGTAATCAAATGATGAAAGCATAGCATGGTTCTAGATATTTTGGCTAAGATTGACCAGACAGATTTCTCTCCTTTGCAAATTCTCAGTCAAGGTTTACTCAGCTCTCGTAGAATTTTAAATACTTAAGTTTATTCTCCAGATAAAAGCTGTATGATATTGCTTGGAAACTGCAGGAGTTAAAAAAAGTAATCAAGCATATACTAGAATAGAATTTAATAATTTCAAATATACCTTCTAATTTCAGAGTTACAGATAGAGTTATTGAGTTATAAAGCATGGAAACAGGTTCTTTGGCCCACCAAGTCTGAACTAACCATCAAGCATCCATTTAAACTAATCTTGTTTGATTCTTCCCACGTTCACACAACCCACGATCCCAGATCTACCACTCACCTACAAACAGAGGACAATTTAAAGGGGCCAACTAACCAATAACTGCACGTCTTTGGGATGTGGGAGGCACCCGAAGAAAGCTAATGCAATCACAGGGAGATTGGTGCTGAATATGTGGAGTATTCCCAGAGGGCAGGATCATCCCTGGACTGCTGGAACAGTGAATCAGCAGCTTTACCAGCTGCACCACTGTGCCACCCTTACTCTCTTCTAATTAATATTACTACTAAGCTTTTCTTTAAGGAACACAATTCATTGATATTGTTATGGACTCAGTGAAAGTCCCTTTAAGATAGAGAGTGTGTGTGTATGTGTGTGTGGGGCGTGCTTACGTCAATAGAAGATAAAGGACGTAATGACGTTGTTGAAGAAGTCAGAAGAAGAAGAAGGAGAGAGAGAGAAGGGAGAGAGACACCAGCCTGCTTGTTTTCTCTATCGATGGATGAGAAACAATAACTGTGTTTGCCACTGAAATCCATGTATGGAAGTTGGAAGTAATCCGGTGGAGTTCACTTTGTTGCTGACCTGTAGAAGGAAACAGGTATTTGTGTGTGGACGACCACGGTTCGGATGCTTTTCGGGGTGAGGAAGTCACTACCGAGTAAACACTGAAGTGTCGTTTGGGTTCCATCGTGGAACATTTGGATTTCGTATGTACTCTCTCTATGTTTTTCTACATCTACATCTTATCTTCAGACAACGGTGGTTGTTGAAGAAGCCCTTGCTCATGTTTCACCTTATGGCTTGCGGAACTGAACTTTAAGAACCATTCCGGAACTGGGAGTTTTGGACTTTGTCACACACACACACGAAGAGTTTAGTTTTGGGGTTAACGTTCGAGGTTTAACATTCTTGAATTCTAACATACTAACATTTTTACTTTTATTTTACGTATTATCATAAGTAGTGATTAATAAAATAGTTTTTAACACTGAATCATGCTCAGTGTGTTTCTTTTGTTGCTGGTTTGTGACAATATATACATTTCATATCTTTTATTTAAAATTAAATTTAGCAGTTACTTATTCTACTTCACACACACAAAAAAGAAAAATCTAATTATAGACTATGGAATTTTAATGGTTATAAATTTGGACAGATTAAACTAAAAACTCAAAGTTTAAACAATATCAGAGAAAAAGAAAAGCACTGAATGAAAATAAAGCACAAACTGGGTTGCATTTGAAGGTCATCTGAAATGAAGTATTTCTGAAATCTAGCTATTGAAAATAACAGAAGAAATACAGCAGTTTGTGCCAACTGCATACAAACAGCAAATTACAAATGCCCAAATCATCTGTTCAGTGATCAGAATTCAGGCACAAGTACTGACACTATGGTCAACTCCTCCACTTTTTTCAAAGTTGGTTCATGGCAGTCTTTTTACCATGAAAGAAAGACACAAACATGAGTTAACAACTCATCAACAGACACCACTTTTGACACTGCAACGCTCCCTCATGACTGCACCAAAATGTCAAATAAGATTCTTATGCTGACACCTCTGGAATTGGTTTAGGAAATGACAACCTTATGACTCAGAGGAGAGTGCTACCAACTGAACCATTGGTTGGATTGACACCACCCAAGTATCTTTGTTTTAAATGTCTCATGATCTAAGTCTAGAACTTACTGAAAAAACAGACAGCACTTCCTGAAAAACATGGCAACAATAGCACTTTGAAGTAGAAGTGAACATACTTGGGCTGAAGATCAAGAAAGCTGAGACAGGAAGTGCTCACTAGAACAAAAGTGAAAAAAACAGGAGCAGGACCAATCTTTGATAATATGTGGAATGGATGAAGTGGATTGAAAACAGGGTTTGATGTGGAAGTAGGGAAAATGAAGAGCTTTCAAAAATGGTAGAGATTAAAGATGTTAGTAGAAATTGCATTTTATTGTTGCATGGGGTTATTAAGACAACAATATAGTAAAACTCATTTATTTTACCATCTCTAACTCAAGTTTAGCCTGTCAATTTTAAATTTGAAATTATTCAAAATGTAGGTTTTGTCCAATTACAATCGGGTCATTTAATTTGATATCTTCGAAATTGCAAAAGGAACATTAGGCAAAGCCAGTAACTTCAATGTGACTGCTCCACTAGAGGGTACTATGTCACTTAAAAGAAGTTCTTTATAATTCTGCAAGTCAGGTGCCTAAAAGCACACTGAAAGAGATTACTAGAGAAATGGTGCCTGTTGACTGGTAGATTAACTTAGTTTTAGTTATGGGACCGAAATTTAAAAATTCAGGAGCATCCAACACCTGAGGCACCAAATGCTGCTGAATCAGCCTAAACATACAAAGGCCCTCCTTTGGTGTGAAGAGACTATTCAAAGAGTATCAGGCAATTCTGCAACCGGGGTGGGGGATAATGGTGTGAGGTGGGAAAGAGGCCCAGGGATTGAAGATTTGGAGGAGGCAGCTTGGAGTGATCATGGATCAGGAGGCACAAGGTTTGATTCTTGGCAAATGGTGGTGGGCTGTGCGGCGACCAGTCAGTGGTTGAGTGAGCTGAGGTAAGGTAATCAGTGGAACAGGGTTTGTGACCATTAGCTAGTGCTTGGAGACTCGTAGAAACTACATGACACAGGAAATCATTGAGCCTATCATATCCATGCTGGTCAAGAAAGCTATCGAGCCTAATTCCATCTTCCAGCAAGAGATCCACTGGCCTTCATGTCACAGTTCTTCCAAGAACACATCCATGTATTTCTGAACAGTACTGAGGGTTTCAATCTCTACCACCCTTTCAAGAATGTAGTTTAAGACCACTTCCACTGTCTGGGTAAAAAGATTTTTTTCCCCATTTCCCCCGTAACATTTCTATCAATTGCTTTAATTCTATGTGCCCTGGTCTTGAATCTTGGCCTCTCATCATTTTACACACCACAATTAAACCTTCACTCAGCCTTTTGTGTCAAAGTATACAACCCTGGTTTATACAGTATTTCCAGATAGATTTCCATCTTTATAAATTTCCTTAGCATTCCTCCAATGGAATCATCACTTTTGTGTCTTGACTTCCTGATCAACAGACCGCTATCAGTAAGGATAGGCAGCAACACATCCGGCACAATTATTCTCAACACTGGTGCCTCAGAAAGCTGCACCCTCAGCCCCCTACTCTACTTCTTATACACTGATGAGCGTGTGGCCAGATTCTGCTCTAACACCATCTACAAGTTTGCAGATGATACCACTGTAGTGGGCTGTATCTCAAATAATGATGAGTTGGAGTACAAGAAGGAGAAAATGAGCTTTGTGATATGGTGTCATGACAACAACCTTTCCCTCAATGTCAGCAAAACAAAAGTGCTAGTTGGTGGGAGTGCGAGAGCATCAGAGTGCGAGCAAGCGGCCTGGGGGAGCGGGAGAGACTTGCCTTCGTGCTGATTGATGGGAGAGGGAGAGCATCGGAGTGCGAGCGAGTGGCCTAAAGGAGCAGGAGAAACTTACCTTCGCTATATAAGAGAGGCATTGTCTAGCGGAGCGATAGTTGGGGAGCGGTCGTCATCGGAGTGGTCTGAGTCAGAGTGGTAAAGCTTTGGCTCAACAGGCTTCGGCAAGAACAGGTAAGAGGCGAGATTTATGGTAAGGGGGTAAGTTACTGGTTTATTTATTCAGTAGCATTAGATAGTAGCATTAGCAGTATGCATTTATGATTAGTGTTGTGTTTGGAGTGCCAGATGTGGGGACCCTGGGAGACAACCAGCCTCCCCGAGGACTACATCTGCGCCAGGTGCATTGAGATGCGGCTCCTTAGGGGTTATGTTAGGGATCTGGAGCTGCAGCTTGATGACCTCCAGTTAATCAGGGAAAGTGAGGAGGTGATTGACAGAAGCTATAGAGATAGTAGAGAGCACCTCTGTGGCAGTCCCCCTCAGAAATCAGTATATCGTTTTAGATACTGTTGGAGAGGATGACCTGACAGAGGAAGACCACAGCGATCGGGACTCTGGCACTGTGTCTGGTGCCGTGGTCCAGAAAGTAAGGAGAAATGCACTAGTTATAGGGGATTCCACAGTGAGGAGAACAGACAAGAGATTCTGCGATCCTGATAAGGATACCTGGATGGTGTGTTGCCTCCCTGGTGCCAGGGTACGGGATGTCTCAGCTCGGGTCAGAGTATTCTGAGGGGAGAGAGCGAGCAGCCAGAAGTCTTGATACATGTTGATACCAATGACATAGATAGAAAAAGGGAGGAGGTCCTGAAGGAAGATTACAGGGAGTTAGGAAGAAAGTGAGAAGCAGGGCCTCCAGGGTAGTAATCTCAGGATTACTGCCTGTGCCACGTGCTAATGAAGACAAGAATAGCAGAATCAGGCATATGAATGCGTGGCTGAGTAACTGGTGCAGGGCTTCAAATTCTTGGATCATTGGGATCTATTTTGGGGGAGGTATGACCTATACAAAAAGGATGGGTTACACCTGAACTCAAAGGGTACCAATATCCTGGTGGGAATGTTTAATATAGCTGTCAGGAAGGGTTTAAACTAATTTGGCAGGGGGGAGGAAACCAGCATGTTAGGGTCGAGGAAGAGGAAAATAGGAACAAGTCAAAGATAAGTGTGCAGCAAAGATGGCAAGAAGGACAGGTAGGTGAAAAGACAGGATAATTTACTGTGTAATAGAAATACAGCGAAATCAGTAGCAGATACTGGTCTGAATGTACTGTACTTAAATGCACATAGCATTAGAAATAAGGTGGATGACCTTGTAGTACAGCTACAAATTAAAAGATGTGACATTGTGGCCATCACCGAGTCATGGCTTAATGATGGATGTGATTGGGAGCTGAATGTCCACGGGTACACAGTGTATAGGAAAGACAGGCAGGTAGGTAGAGGGGGAGGTTTGGCCCTGATGGTAAGCAATGATATGAAATCACTAGAAAGAAGGGATATAGGATCAGAAGAGGTAGAATCATGGGTTGAGTTGAGAAATGGCAAGGGTAAAAGGACCCTAATAGCAGTTATATACAGGCCCCCTAAACAGCAACCAGGATGTGGACTACAAGTTACAGCTGGAAATAGAAAAATCATGTCAGAGAGACAATGTCAAGACAATTATGGGGGATTTCAACATGAAAGTAAATTGGGAAAGTCAGGAAGGTACTGGATCTCAGGAGAGAGAGTTTGTAGAATGCCTACGGGATGGCTTTTTGGAGCAGCTTGTTGATGAGCCCACCAGGGGATCGGCTGTTTTGGATTGGGTGCTGTGTAATGAACCTGAGATGATTAGGAAACTAAAGGTAAAGGAACCCTTAGGAAGTAGTGATCATAATATGATTGAGTTCAGTTTCAAATTTGAAAAGGAGAAGTTGCTATCAGGTGTGTCAATATTTTAGTGGAACAAAGGAAATTACAGTGGCATGAGAGAGGAACTGGCCCAAATTGATTGGAAAAGTAGCTAGATGGAGGGACAGCAGAACAGAAGTGGATGAAATTTCTACAAGAAGTATGGAAAGTGCAGGATAGATATATTCCAAGAAAGAAGAAGATTACAAATGGAAAAATGGCACAAATGTGGCTAACGAGAGAGGTTAAGGCTAAAATAAAAGCAAAAGGGACAACATACAAGGAAGCAAAAATTAGTGGGAAAACAGAAGACTGGGAAACTTTTAAAACTTACAGAAAGAAACTAAGAAAGTCATTAGGAAGGAAAAGATGAATTATGAAAGGAAGTTGGCAAATAACATACAAAAGGATACTAAGAGTTTTTTTAAATATATGAAGAGTAAAAGAGAGACAAGGGTAGATATAGGACCTATTGAAAACAATGCTGGAGAAATTATAATGGGTAACAAAGAAATGGTAGAGGAATTAAATGAGTATTTTGCATCAGTCTTCACTGTGGAAGACATCAGCAGTATACCTGATAGTCAGGGGTCTCA
Source organism: Pristis pectinata (assembly GCF_009764475.1). Lineage (NCBI taxonomy): Eukaryota > Metazoa > Chordata > Chondrichthyes > Rhinopristiformes > Pristidae > Pristis > Pristis pectinata. The sequence continues at coordinate 82,179,864 of NC_067407.1, forward strand.
GGGAATAGAATTGAGTACAATCAAGATTACTAGAGAGAAGATGCTCGGGAAGGTGAATGGACTAAGGACAGATAAGTCTCCCGGACCCTCGGGTTGTGAAGGAGGTGGCTTTAGAGGTTGTGAAGGCATTGGAGATGATTTTCCAGGAATATACTCTGGCATGGTTCCGGAGGACTGGAAGGTCGCAAATGTAGTTCCGCTGTTTAAGAAAGGAGGGAGGCAGCAAAAGGGAAATTACAGGCCTATTAGTCTGACATCTGTGGTTGGAAAGTTATTGGAGTTGATCCTCAAGGACGAGGTTATGGAATACCAAGAGGTGCATGACAAAATAGGTCCAAGCCAGCATGGTTTCATTAAGGGAAGATCCTGCCTGACCAACCTATTGGAACTTTTTGAGGTAATCTCAAGTAAGATGGATAAGGGAGAGGCTGTGGATGTTGTGTATTTGGATTTTCAAAAGGCCTCTGGTAAGGTGCCACACAAGAGGCTGCTTAATAAGATGAGTGCCCATGGAATTACAGGAAAGATATTAGAATGGGTAGAACATTGGCTGATAGGCAGAAAGCAAAAGGTGAGAATAAAAGGATCCTGTTCTAGTTGGCTACCGGTTACTAGAGGTGTTCCGCAGTGGTATGTGTTCGGGCCGCTTCTTTTTACACTGTATATCAATTATGTAGATTACGGACTAAATGGTTTTGTGGCTAAGGTTGCAGATGACACCAAGACAGGTGAAGGAGCAGGAAGTGTTGAAGAAACAGAAAGGTTGCAGAGAGACTTGGACAATTTAGGAGAGTGGGCAAAGAAATGGCAGATGAGATACAATGTTGAGAAATGTGCGGTTGTACACTTTGGAAGAAGAAATAAACGGTCAGATTATTATCTAGATGGGGAGAAAATTCAAAATTCGGAAGTGCAAAGGGACTTGGGGGTCCTCGTGCAGGATACCCTAAAGGTTAACCTCCAGGTTGGGTCAGCGGTAAAGAAAGCAAATGCTATGTTGGCATTCATTTCAAGAGGAATATCGTACAAAAGTAAGGATATGTTGATGAGGCTCTATGGGGCACTGGTGAGACCTCATTTGGAATACTGTGTGCCGTTTTGGGCCCCTTATCTTAGAAAGGAGGTACTGATGTTGGAGAGGGTTCAGAGAAGGTTTACGAAGATGATTCTCAGAATGAAAGGGCTTACATACGAGGAGCGTTAGTCAGCTCTAGACTGTACTCATTGGAGTACAGAAGAATTAGAGGGGATCTCATAGAAACATTTTGAATGTTGAAAGGACTGGACAGAGTTGATGTGGCTAATTTGTTTCTTATGGTGGGTGAGTCCAGGACAAGAGGGCACAGTCTTAGAATTAGAGGGTCCCCATTTAGAACAAAGATGCGGAGAAATTTCTTTAGCCAGAGGGTCATGGATTTATGGAATTTGTTGCCACGTACAGCTGTGGAGGCCCGATCATTGGGGGTGTTTAAAGCGGAGATTGATAGGTATCTAATTAGTCAGGGTATAAAGGGATATGGGGAAAAGGCAGGGAATTGGGGCTAGATGGGATAATAGTTTAGCTCACGGTGGAGTGGCGGAGCAGACTCAATGGGACGAATGGCCTACTTCTGCTCCTTTGTCTTGTGATCTTGTGACTTCAGGAAGGGGGGCGGTGCACATGCTCCTGTCTACATCAATAGTGCTGAGGTCGAGAGAGTTGAGATTCAAGTTCCAAGGAGTGAACATCAGCAATAGCCTGTCCTGGTCCAACCACGTAGACACCACAACCAAGAAAGCTTACCAGCAGCTCTACTTCCTCAGGAGACTAAAGAAATTTGGCATGTCCCCTTTGACACTCACCAACTTCTATGGATATACCATAGAAAGCACCCTACCTGGATGCATCACAGCTTGGTATGGCAACTGCTCTGCCCGTGACCGCAAGAAATTGCAGAGAGTTATTGACACAGCTTAGCACATCACAGAAACCAGCCTCCTCTCCATGGACTCTGTCTATACTTCTCACTGTCTCAGTAAAGCAGCCAGCATAATCAAAAACCCCACCCACCTGCACATGCTCTATTCTCCTCTCTCAGATTGGGCAGAAGATACAAAAGCCTGAAAAGGCTCAAGGACAGCTTCTATCCTGCTATTATAAGACTACTGAATGATTCGCTAGTACAATAAAATGGACTCTTGACCTCACAATCTACCTCGTTATGACTTTACGCCTTATCATCTACCTGCACTGCACTTTCTTGGTAGCTGGGACACTTTACTCTGCATTCTGTATTGTTTTACCTTGTAGTACCTCAATGCATTGAGTAATGAATTGACCTGTATGAACGGTATGCAACACAAGTTTTTCACTGTACCTTGGTACAAGTGACAATAATAAACCAATTCCCTAATTGCTTAGCATCCCTCCAATGCAATCATCACTGTTAGGTGGTGACCAGAACCACATAGTCTTCAAGCTATGGCCCAACTAATGTGTACAATTCTAGTTAAACCTCCCTACCTTTATATTCTGTGCCTCTAGCAATAAAGAAAACACCCCAATATGCCTTTTTAACCAACACACAAGTTGCTGGAGGAATTCAGTAGGTTCAGGCAGCATCTACAGAGGGAAATGGACAGTCGATGTTTCAGGTTGAGGCTCATCATCTGGTCCAGACCCTTCATCTGCAGTCTGTTGTGCCTGCCTTTTTAACCACCTTGTTGATCTGTCTTGCCATCTTAAAAGATCACCAGACATTCACCACACTGTTCCTTTGCTTCTTCACCACACAGAATCCTCTTATTTATTGTGCATTCTCCTGCCACCTCAAATGTATTACATCACATGATTTTGTCAAAGGATCAGTATCTGAAGGGGTGGAAAATTTTGGTTGGGTGTTTGGCAATAAGGTGGGATTGGGTGGGGAAGGGTGGTGCCTCAAAGGAGAGTCAGTAAGTAAATAACTAGGGAACCTTCCAGACACCTAGTGCATGCTGGAAGCTGCTCAGGTAGTATCCTTTTAAACCACGTATCTGCTACTTAAAACAGATTAAGCTGAGAGTGACTAGTGACAGATTCATTGTAGATCAACAGGATCCAATTTATCTTGACAATACTCCAAATTCTTTTGGGGGGGGGGGGGGGTTGTATTCAGAGTTCAGTAACCCTCATAAGCACAATTTGTGACAAAAAGTACCCAGTAAAATTTCCAGAATGGCATGATTCAACCCTGAAAACTAAATGATCATGTTGATACAGGAATTAACAAATTTCAAAAACGTAACAGCAAAAAAGACACCATCATGCAAGTAAATTTCTAGACAACAGCCTCACCACTTTAAACACAACTTCAGGATCTCTGAAAATAATTTATAAACCGTGATATATATCACGGGTACAACCCTCCCTACCATCGAGGACATCGTCAAGAGGCGGTGCCTCAAGAAGGCAGTATCCATCATTCAGGACCCTCATCAGCCAGGACATGCCCTCTTCACGTTACTACCATCGGGGAGGAGCCTGAAGACCCACACTCAATGTTTTAGGAACAGCTTCTTCCCCTTCGCCATCAGATTTCTGAACAGTCCATGAACACTACCTTGTTATTCCTCTTTTGCACTCTTTATTTATTTTTATAACTTACAGTAATTTTTATGTTTTTATGTCTTGCACTGTACTGTTGCCACAAAACAACAGATTTCATGACATACGTCAGTGATAATAAACCTGATTCTGATTCTGAAGTTATACAGGCCCGAACCTGGCCTGACTTAAATTGAGAAACTCCTTCACCCCTCAGATGCCTCCAGGTATTATTTGGAGATTGGCAATAGAACCAGAAGCCTTGGCTATTAATCATCAACTACAAAGAAGTGGAACATGGACGTTTTGTATTTGAAGAGGATTTACCAGATCTCTTGCACTTCCTTAATAGGTACATTGTGTCAAACAGTCATAGTCAGAGTCATGACTATGGGGACAGAAATAGGACCTTAGGCCCAACTCATCCCTACCGGCCAAGGTGCCTTCCTGAGCTAGTCCCATTTACCTGCATTTGGCCGATATCTCTCTAAACCCCACCTATCCACAAACCTGTCCAAATGTTGCAATTGTACCTCTCTCTCCCAGATCCTCTGGCAGCTCGTTCCAGATAATCACAACCCTCTGTGTGGAAAAGCATGCTCTTGAGGTCCCCTTTAAATCTTTCCCCTCTCATCTTAAACCTATGCCTTCTAGTTTTAGACTCCCCTACCCTGGGGGAAAGATTGTGACCATCCACCTTATCCATACCACTCGTGATTTTATAAACATCTGTAAGAACACCCCTCAGCCTCCTTCACTCTAGGGGAAATAGTCCCAGCCTATGCAGTCTCTTTTTATAACACAATATTCTCAGCAATGTCTTGTAGAGCTGTAACATGACGTTGAATTCTTGTACCCCCTGCCCTGTCTGATGAAGGAGTGTGCCATATGCCTTCTTCACCACCTTGTCTAGCTGTGTCACAACTTTCAGGGAACTATGTACTTGTACTTCTAGGTCTCTCTGTTCTACAGCATCCTCCATTCTCCAGTGGCACACCACTGGCCACAGGCCTCCAACCTGAAAAGCCACCCTTCACTACCGCCCTGTCTCCTTCCACCAAACCAATTTTGTATCCAATTAGTTCACTCACCCAGGATCCCATGTGATCTAACCTTCTGGACTAACCTATCAATGTCTATTGCTCTGCACTTGTCAATCCTCTTGGTTGCCTCTTCAAAAAACTCAATAAAATTCATAAGACATGATTTCCCACACACAAAACCATGCTGACTATCCCTAATCAGTCCTTGCCTTTCCAACTTCAATAGATTCTGTCCCACAGATTCCCCTCCAGTAACTTTCCCACCACTGATGTTCATCACGCCAGCCTGAAGTTTTCTGGCTTGTCCTTGCAACCCTTCTTAAATAATGGCTCAACATCAGCCACTCTTCAATGTTCAATTTAATACAATGCAATAATTGGTTAATGATCCATATTTTGATGAGATTAAAATACAAATCTGCAACCTCAATCAATGAACATTGCCTAAATGTTTCCTGAAAAATACGGGAATAGCAATCTAGAAGATTTGTTTTTTAGCCAGTCCATGACCACCAGAGGCAAACGGGAAAGATAAAAGCAGTTAAACGTGATTTGCAGATAATAGCAGATAAACTATGTTTAATCCTGAAAAGCTACCTCATGCATACAACAAGTTCAGAGCTCACCTATTTTAAGTAATTCCTGTAAAAAAGGCATTTGCAAGAAAATTATTTAACATAGCACAAGAAGGGAATCAAGAATAAACCCCACTACAACACATACACTTTTCCGCCAATCTCATCAAAACTTGAGTCATGGTGAAAGGAATGCCAGTTTAATAACTTAATTGCACTCCCTCACTCCTATCACTTCCTGTCCAGTTGGATTTGGAAGATTTAAGTTATATTATAGATTGTCAATCATATTCTGAAGTGTAAAAAGTTCTCTATAATCACATAAAGTTTCAGCAAAGCCCTTAATAATTCCATTACCTTGAAGAACACATAGTCTCTCGATTCCCTCTTGCAACCAAAGTAAATCGTATTTTGGGGGGGGGGGGGTTGATATTTATTAAATACATGCACTTACCTGATGAAAAACTTCATTGATGAAATTCACATTAGCTTGAGATGAAAGTAGTACTCGCTGAACCATTTCATAAACTGGTCGGTGTTCCTCTTCTATGCTACAGGTACTGGAACAACTGAGCCTTCTGTCAGATAGTGTACTGCTGTTGGAGTGAGATCGATCCTGTTCAGAAGACCCATTTGTTTCCAATTCAGTGGCTTTCTCCTGACCTGATGGATTGGCAGTCACTGACTGCTTATCAAATTTTTAAAAAAAATCAACAAACAGGTTTAATTTGAGAAATACATTTTTTAATTATTCTCGTCAAGCAGAAATCAAGCAATTCTCCCTCAGACATAGTCAATGCAACATGGATTAATACACAGAATAATCTTGCACTGTGCCTGAAGATAACATACAGTAAAACTTTCTTTATCTTGCACGCTAGGGGCCCTGGTGGTAGTGGCGGCAAACTAGCAAAATTTTCCAGACTACTGGATGCTATTTGAACAACACTCCAGCATACTTTTAAACAGGTTACATAGTTTCTACTGAACCTCGTAAGTTTCAAGGAAACATGGGAACCAGTGAGGAGGAAGGGAGCATGGGAACCAAGACCCAAGGAGTTAGATGACAGGTTATTGGAGTTTTAATATGCTAACAAGCTGTATTCCCACAGATAGACAAAATGCAATTAATGGAACTCACTCAGTAAAGAAAGCTCAAGGATGAACATTATTCCAGACTGGATTTTAAAAATGATTTTTACTGAATACAAGTCTAACACTCAAAGATATATTTAATCATTTGCAATCAACCAACAACAATCACTAATCTGTACTGTTCTTTACTTAACGTACTCGCCTTACACTAAAACCATTTACTGCCAGCAATACTCAGTAATGCATAGCACTTCAGGTCAGGACTTCCCTGCAAAGTATTCTCCAGAAAGGTGCAGTTCTTCACCAATGTGTTTATAATTAATGAAATTTCCTGAAGTTTGTTGACCTGGCTCAGTTTCCTACAGAGGTGATTTTAAAAAATTTGCCAAGTCATATATTTTAGTTCATCTCGCAGAATAAGGAGATAAGATCTCTTTATTAGTAACATGTACATCGAAACACACAGTGAAATACATCTTTTGTGTAGTGATTTGGGGGGCAGCCCGCAAGGGTCGCCACGCTTCTGGCGCCAACATAGCATGCCCATAACTTCCTAACCTGTACGTCTTTGGAATGTGGGAGGAAACCAGAGCACCTGGAGGAAACCCACACAGACACGGGGAGACCGTACAAACTCCTTACAGAGAGTGCCCGAATTTGAACCCGGGTCGCTGGCGCTGTAAAGCATTATGCTAACCACTATGCTACCGTGCCTGTCCTTATTCCTTAAATAATTTAACCCCACGTTTCACCAAATGTGGTTCATCACTCGCATTTGCCACTGTGTATTAGTTACACTTTGTATTCTGACACAAGGTCAGGAGGTTGAAATTGCTGAAGGGCAATTTCAGATCCTAACTGACAAGGGCCAGCACATTTGCAGGGCTTTTAATACACAAATTATATCATGTAAGGCAGCCAGAACAAGACCCTACCAGAGAATGATGGAGAACTTTTTTAACAGAAGGTAGTCACAGTCTATCTTTGCCATCTGTAAAAGTTGTCAATGTTTCGAAGTCATTCAGAACTTATCTGGCATTTAGAAGTGTATAATTTTTTCTAAATTAAAGTGTTTCTTTTTAAAAAGTTAGGTCACTTGAAAAACACTTAAAAAATACTTAAATAATTAAAGCACTACAGCAAACACAGATTTAAAAATGTAACTTTCCACTTTCTTTTTTTGCCTCAAGACTATAAATCTCCATTCAAATGAATGGATTTGTGGACTCTGTGTAGACTATAACCTGATATAAGAATCACAAGTATAAACATTGGAGAATTTTAGCTAGTTTGCACTTGGCCTCCTCGGGTGAGCAGAGTCCAGCAACAGAGCAGAGTAACACATCTGCTAGCAAGAACCTGTCAGCAAGCTTGGGATTTCCACATTCAGGTAGACATGCATCAAAGTCCTGAACTTGCTGGCTTTTACACAAGAACTGTACAGAACTGCTGACATTTACCAGCAAGTTTTTGGCCTTAGAGTACAGAATTAAAAGCAACATTAAAATAGTTTTAAACTATGTTTTTGAGAAGAAAATATGGCTACACCTTTGGTTGTTCAAACATTAAAGCAAAATTCAAAAGCCCAATTATGTATTGGCTTTACCATTCATTTCTATTGGATTGCAAAATTCCTTCATCATCAAATTGCTTTTTTCAACAATCACTGCATTCCCAAAGGTTTGGAATAGTCACCGCCAAGTTATACATTGTTTTTCTCAATTTTTCTCATCCAGAGTACCTAATGTTTTTGTATTAATGGTACTAGCTTTACATCTTTTCATAAAAAAATCCATCAGCTGTTTCTCTTGACAGTTCTGCCCATTATAATTTCCTTTGTCCACATTTATAATGTAAACTACCTTTATAAATTTGTACATTCCTGTCAACAGAGACCCTGCAATACCCACTTACGAAGTAACAGAATGGTGAAAGGCTGCATAATCTGTTTTGATATTAAACAGACTTAATGGTTAAAGCTGTAAGGAAGGGTGTGATAGTAAAATATTTATGAATACATCAGAAGATGTACAAATGTACACTTCATCACAGACACTTTATCTAAAAAGAAAGCACATATGACATTGGACTGGGGTTTGAATGCTATCAGTAAACACTAGCTTGAATTATCACCCTTTAGCTCCACATTTGCTGAAGATGACAAGAAACAGAATATTAATCCAGAGCACAAATCCATTGAGGAGGTAAAACATCCTGAGATCATAAATTCAGAATACAGAAAACCAAGAGAACATTCAGGTAATTCAGTTTAACATTTCCTTATGACATATGAAAGAGTCATTTGGCCCATCAGAGCAACTCCATCAATCCCATTCCCCCACTTACTTCCCTGTAATCAGGTCTCTCTCAAAAGGCCATCAACTGCACATTAATTTACCTACCACCCATGTACACAAGTTGTAATTTACAGTACTCAATTAACCTGTCAGCCAGCATATCTTTGGCAACCCAGGTTACTGGAGCTATGAGTCAGCAGCACTGTTCTATCTAGTGCATCACTGTACCTCCCCATTGGCCGAACCCAACACAAGGGGAGACCTAAACAGTGTTTATCATGTATGGAGACACTTTGATCTTTCTAGCACAACAATTCTCACCAATCTGCCTTCTTCCAGTTCCATCTCCACATCTAATTTCCAACATAATCATCTGGTAGCTCAGCCCACTAATCACAATCCACATATCTGAAGAAGGGCCCTATCAACTTTAGGAAGCCTCATCACCATCTCAGTTGAGCTTGAAATTGGGAAAAAAAACAGGAATAGATCAGGATGTTGGCATGGTAAGTATCCAGAGCCATTTTACATGACCAACCCCTGGGTTTTCATTGGGCAGGCACCCTTTCAATTATTGCTCAGCAGGTGCAATAATAATGAGAGTTCAACTAGGAAGTGTATAAAATGTATGAATGGAGTTTTAGGTCTTATACATTGCTATATATTATAATAATTATGAAAGCAACAAAGTTTTTTTTAAACATACCTGGATAATTTTAGGTAGCACTTCTCCACCATTTTTAGTGTTTTGACTTGCAGCAGTGTATTTCTTTTCCAGAAAAAAGGTCACAAGCCACTTAATAAATGCCACCCGAGCTGCCAAGTACTGGTCCCGTGTGCTGTAAATGCTTTCATTGTTTCGTGTTATATTAATATACAGTGGTTTTGGCCTCATTTGAGGAATTTCTGGTGAGAATAAATAAGTGTCATGTTTTTGAACCCATTTTAACTTTATCAACTTTTGACTGAACCTAAAACAAAACCAAGCATGCCTAACCTTCAATACATGAATTGCGAAACTACTTTTGGAAATGAAAATAACCATGTTGTGATAAAACCCAAAGTAAAACCATTTCGATATTACTTCACTAAATCCACATTCATTCTACTTATCTTAATAAACCCTTGTGGATTTTTATTTTAAGTGACCTGACATTGGTTGAGGGGGATTATATCAAACTTCATACCTACTTAAAATTCAGAAATTGTGACCATATAACTGACTTTGATGTTAACTGGGTTGGTGGGGCAATATTTTAGTCAAAAACCCAAGTCATCCACATGTGTCTTAATTTCACAGCACAGAGCTTCTGGTCATGACAGATGCCCTTGTGGAAGTCAGCTTGATTGGCAGGTTGTTTTCAAAACGACGGGGAAGAGCACTAGGAACAGCAACAATGAATTATATTTATAGGGCTAATGTTCCAAAGTACTTCACAGAAGCATTGCCAAAGAAAATCTGATACTGAGCCACATAAGGTAGTACTAGGCTCGATGGCCAAAAGCTTACTCTTAAGGAGCATCACAAAGTAGGAAAGAGAGGGAAAGATATAGACAGAAAGGTAAGAAATTACAAAGCTTAGGCAGCTAAAGGCATTGATACCAATACTGCAGCATTTAAATTTGAGAACAAAACAAAACTATTTGGAGGCTGAGTATCAAGGATTCCGGGGGGGATGGGGTGAGGTGAGGTGAGGATTAAGAGGTGAGATAAAGTGATTTGAAGCAGAAAACAAACTGCTTAAGGAACTCAGCAGGTCAGGCAGCATCTGTAGAGTGAAACAGGCATTTGACAGTTAGGGTTGAGACTGTTCATCTGGACTGAATGGGTAGAGGGGAGATAGCTAGTATGAAGAGGTGAGGGGAAGGGGTGGGACTATCGACTCTACAGATGCTGCTTGACCCATTGAGTTCCTCCAGCACTTTGTTTTTGTCCCAGATTCCAGCCTCCACAGTCTTTTATGTCTTCTAAAGTGATGTGAAAATCCACAAACTCCTTTCCTCACAGACTGACAAGAGAATTTAACATTATGGTCTTGTAAAATAAAAGGAGCAAAGTAAACAGTGCAAAGAAGTTTTACCAAAACAGCCCATAATACTTACTAAGAAAGAATGAATATGATGATGCTCTCTATTCCAGAGAAAAAAAGACTCTGGGATTGCCAAAAAGAGATCTTAAAAACTATACATGGGTGTGATTAGGTGGATATCTTAGGAGGGACAAGAACTAAGGTTCACAAATACAACATCATCATTCATAAATCCACTAAGAAATTTGAGAAAATTTTCAATGCTCAAGTGGTGAAAATGGCAAACTTGCTAACATATGTACTAATTGAGGCAAACTGTACTTAAGGGAGGCTAGATGAGCACAAGGGCAAATGGTCTATGATATGCTGAAGAAGTTAGTGACAGAAGAGTGGAGAATAAACACTGGTGTGGACCAGCTGGGCCACACGTCCCTTCTATGCTGTAAACACAGTTTATTTTTAAAATTTAGTGTTTGCTTAAACACGAAACAAAACTGTTTTGGTGGCTGAGTTTCCAGAAGGCAGAACAAGTGAAGCCAACCAGCAGTATTTTAAAAATTCTGTTCTCAAATTTTTAGCCAATTTCCTTCTTTTCATAAAGCAGAGTTGACAGTCAATCAAGCTGTTACTGTAGACACATACTTTTCAGATAGGCCATAAATAGAAATACATCCTCACATTTACTTCTGATTACTATGTTAAGTCAGCCATCAACAAAAAATGAAGTAATAAAGTTTCTAATGCCAGAATCCACAAAACAAGAGATTGAATCACATGCAAAAACTACATTACTGCAATACATTGTGACCTTCATAGCAAGAATCTACAGTATTTAGTTCACTGCTGCATTCATGCATTTGGTCATGAGAGAATTTGCTGTAAAGTATTAGCATATTGTACCAGTAATTAGCATTTGGTGTGAAGTATTAGCATAGTGAGAGATTTGATCAGTTGATAGCATTCATGCATATTAGAGAGATGATTATGGATTGAAGCTTCAGCCCAGTATTAAGATGGCATTTCACTGCAGTATCAAATGCATTCAACATTGTTGGAGGCACCATCTTTTAGATAAATTGCCAAACATAATATCCCATGTACAGCAGAATTCCATTAATCCAGCACACCTGGGATTTCGGTGGAGTGCGAGAATTGTGGCACTGACAAGTAGAAAGGGAATGCGGAAATCACTGCCTTCATACATTAAAAGCTCTGGAATCAGCAACTGGTGAGCCAGATGCCAACCTATCACAGCTTCCGAATATTTAGATAGCAGATTATTGGAGTCTGACAGTACTGCTTCAACAGGGTATTAAAGAACTTTGAATTTGAGGAGCTGAACTCCCAATAACCTGGTGAATATCTATCCCTTTATCAAAACTGCTAAAGCAGATTATCCATACATCAGTCACAGTATTGATGGTAGAATGTTGGTGTATGCAAAATGACTGCAATATTCCCCTATTTAATACACTTTAGAAGTACTTCATTGCTATGAAAGTCTATGTCATGAAAGGTTGCCAAATCCCTTTTTTCCTTCTATCTTTAATTTGCTTTCAATGGGACTTCCCTTGTGAAACACGTGCTGGATATAACTACATAACAAGTCTGCGTTCTAAAATTTGTAATAGTAATGATGCATTTTGCGTTATTCTGAGTCAACAAGTCTTCTGAGCTGGAAAGACATTGGCATCTGTTGTAAACGTGGATGTCTAGCCAAGTTTTCCAAGCATTGTACACTAAAAATGCAAATTAAGTTTTCACTATGTAACTCCCTCCCCAGATGGTTTCCAGTCACATCAGACTACATAAACAATCCAACAGAAACTAATACTGCATTTGGACTCCAAGGTACAAGTGTCAGGGCCCAACAGTCATGCGTAACATGGCAAGGGTCTCAAGTGTTTAGATTTAAACAGAAGATCAAGCACAGGAATAATATTTGCCTAAATATTAACCCATAGATATTATTCTGGTAATGGTGGTGCTGCAGTGGTCAAGTTACCTAACTAGTAAACCAGAATCCTAAGTTAACAATCCAGAAACCCAAGTTCACAGTAGTTTTGGAATTTAAATTCATTTAATAATATGGAATTTGGAAAAATAACAAATAATCCTAGTATTGATGACCACAGAAACTTAAAAACTATCTGGTTCATGAACTTTGGGGAGTGAAGTTTGCAATGCTAACCTGATCTGGCAACATGTGACACCAGAGCCACCCAAGGTTTACATTTAAAGTACCTAAAGTAACCTAGTGCGCTGCTCAGTTATCACCACCACCTTCTCAAAGGGCAATTTGTGATAGTCAATAAACACCGGCCTTGTCAGCAATGCTCACATCCCAAAAAAATTTACTCTTTGCCTTGGTTAGCTTTAAATCTGCAATCAGCACCTCTTTGTGTACACTTTAAGGATAAATGTGTGAGAAGGCAAAAGCAAATAATTTAAAACAGCTCTGGTTCCAGCATTTATTAACAACTTCTAATGTATTGCTTTACTCACCAAGTACAGGATTGTAAAGATTGGTAAATTTTGTGAAGGATGGAAATAAATGGGAAAGGTAGAACTTCTTAAATAAGGCAAAAAGAAACTTGAAACCACTTTCTTGTTTTTCTTTATTCTTCCATTCCAAGCTTGCGGCCTTCAAGTTAGGAAGGGAACAACCACTGGTTAGGTAATAATAGCAAAAATTTCCCAAAATTGTGCTAGCATGCAAAATGCTTCACAAAATAGGTACAAACACACATACACACAAAGTTTTTTTTAAATCAATGAGAAAGACCCACAAATTATAAGCTGCTCAAGGTCAACGCTGATTCCCAACAATCCATTCCCCTAGAATGTTGAACCAAAATATACACCATTCAAAAATCAGATAGATCTTCCCAATTTGCATCATACAGTGAAAAATTAAAGCATCTTATATTGGCCAAAACAATGATAACTTGTCAATTGATTGCCTATTTAAATGATACACTGCCAACAAATTTTGTCAAGGACACGCATACACCAAAAAACAATGTGGATATCACATTGTAACATTCCAACATTACAGCTGTATTTTAAAATGTTTCGCTGAGTAAATTCTCTTGATTTTCCTCTAAGTGGATATATATAGAGAGCTGTTTTACATTCCATCCATGTATTAGCAGCTGGAGAAGTTGAACTTGAGGTTTATGACGTTATTCAAAGTCAGGTGGAGATGAAAGATAAACTGGCACTCTGCACACCAAGACAGAGTTCCCTTTTTATGTTAGGGAAGATTCATTTTTCCAGCTGACAGAAAAAGTAGGCAAAATGGTCATCTATCTCATTTGTTACGCATGCCCTTGCCTGTTGTCAACTGCCTATTGTACGTTGTTATATAATAAAAGGAATAGATTTTTAAGAGCTATGTATTGGTTGGATATGAAACATTTGGAATAATCCTTTGGAACTTAAAGATGTTTACATTCTCAGGGTAGAAAAGGAAAATGGATAAAACAAAAATCTCCAGAGTTCCAGGTTCTACTTGGTATTCATTATATCTCGAGATTGGAAAGAGAAAATTATTAGGTGAAGAATTTTTAATTTTTTCTCTGCCATTCATTGTCAATAGCAGCTGATATATTAATGTAATACAATAAGGTATAATAAAATATCCTTACTTCCTCATTTGAGAAGTTTATTAAACTTACAAAGTATTATCTAGACAACCCCATCACAAACTCAGAATGGAATCCCACTTTACTTTTGAAGTGCAAATACAATTGTAATATAGGGGTAATGCAGCAATGACCAAATATTCTGTTCTGCTGATGCTGACAGTAGGACAAATATTGCGCACAACGCTGAAGGTAAGGAACTATGAGCTTCCTGCATTTTTTGAAAATCCAAAAAAAATGCAGATGCTGAAAGTCTGAAATAAAAACAGAAAATGCTAGAAACACTTAACAGGTCAGGCAAAGTTAATCTATCAGGTCAAAGACCTTCCACCAGGAGTCAAAACATCATCTCAGTTTCTCTTTCCGCTGATGCCACCTGATCTGCTGAGTATTTCCAGCATTTTTTGATTTTATTACAAGCTACCTAACCTGACATCGGTTTTCATGGAAAAAACAAATCGACAAAAAAGGACATCTTGTAAATAATAAACCCATGTAGATGCTGCCTATTACTATGAATGGGAAATCAAAATTGACACATTTCAAAACGTTAATGTAACTATAGCAATGTAGATAATGAGGAAAATCAACTGATGATGTCTGGATTTTCAAAAATCTTTCAAAAGGTACTGCATGGAAATTTGCTACATGGAATCAAGATTCATCAGGAAAATATAATAGAAAACTTGGAGGATTATATTTGCATGAATGTAGAAATAAATGGAAATCAAAAAGCTGCAGTTGCTGCAAATATGAAATAAAAACAAAGTGCTTGAAACACAGCATGTCAAGCAGCAACCGTGCAAAGAGAAACCGTTAACATTTCAAGTCTGAGACCTTCGTCAGAACTGGGAAAGAAAGAAGACAAATTAGTTTTCAGTAGCAGAGAAAGTGAGGGAGGGATGGGTTGAACAAAGGGAGCATCTCCGATAGGGTGTGACCAAATGAATATAGTAGTTAGGATCAGATTATGCATCTCTGTCTCAATAATGTGTAGACCATGGCAAGGCTTTGGGACATGCCAGCAGGCCAGATGACACTAATAGGAAAAAAAACATTTGGCTCAGGTTTTCTTCTAGAAATAAATGGGGCAATTTCAGTTTGGCAGGCTGTTATCAGTGGGATGTCATGATCACTTCTGGCATTTTCCTGTTTATAACCAATATTTAAGGCTTGCCTAAAGGGACCACATTCAAAGCTTCAGTAGATAGTACAAAACTATACAAAAGAAAGGAAGATACGAGGAGGACACAGAGTTTGTAAAAGGACGTTGACAGACGAAGCAAGATGTGAAGAAGTGTGAGATTTTCCATTTACGGAAAGCAACGAGGAAGGAAACCCGTACAACCTTTATTATAATGGAGCTGCAGTGCAAGAGTAAGAACATCTTGCTGCAATTGTATGGGGCTTCAGAGAGAGCACACCAGGAATATCATGTCCAATTTTGATCTCCATTCTTAAGAATATACAGGCTTTGTAGGCACTACAACACAGATTTCACTAGATTGATTCCTTAGATAATAAGGCCAAATCTCAATAAAAAGAAAGAAAGCAGAGATAACCAATAAGGTGAACACTGATGCTGAAGGACCAGAAAGACTGGATAAACTCAAAAGAACACCTGGTCCTACTTTGCTACTGGAAGTGGGGGTGGAGGTTCTGGAGTGTTTATTCCATATTCTCCCAATTGCCTATAGGTGCAGAGGTCATGCCAGGGGACTGGAACATGGCAAATGCTCAATAATGAGTACAAAAATGTGTCTGGCAACTTCAGATCAAGATGGAGACACAAGAGACTGCAGGAATCTGGAGCAATACACAAGATGCTAGAGGAACTCAGCGGGTCAGGCAACATCTATGGAGGGAAATGGGTTGGACTCACGTCCAGGTGAAGGGTCTTGACCCCAAATGTCGACTGTCCATTTCCCTCCATTCATGCTGGCTGACCCGCTGAGTTCCTTCAGCATCTTGTGTGTAACTTCAGATCAAGTCAGTTTAACCTCAGCTGTGGGGAAACTTTAAAAAAAAAACAAGGGGTGAGAGAAAAGCAGAAATTTGGAAAATGTTTGAGTTATTAAAGAACCAGCACAGATCTGTTAAAGGCAAATCATGTTTGACTGACCTGATTGAATGTTTTGAGGAGGATGATGAAGGAAATGCAGTAAATGTCATCTATGTGGATTTAGACCCACAGAAAATGTTGGTAAGCAAAATTGATGGATATAGGATTAAAAATAGCAATAGGCAAAAGTGATTAGCTTCAAGGTAAAAAGCAAAGTACAGTAAATGGTTGTTTCAGTTTGGAGGGCGATAGAGAATGGTGTTCTCCAGGAGTCAGTGCTAAGACCACAACTTTTTTTAAGAAAGTAATATATATTAGTAACTTCATTATGTGTGCACTATGTAAAATTTCCAAATTTCAGATGATGGAAGCAGTAGTACGAACAGACAAGTGGCAGATGAAATTTAATACTGAAAATATGAAGGGATGCACTGTGGCAGAAAAGACAACCAGCAGAAACAAAAGATTTTAAGCAACAAAGTGCAGCATAGCACACTGAAGGAAGCAGTACCTAGCATACGGGATCCCAGGATTCTTTAAACAAAAGGTAAAATAGAAAAGCAGGGAAGTTGTGTTTAACCTGTGTAAAACACTAGTTAGGCTTCAAATGGATTATTGCATTCAATTCTGGTCACCTTAATTTTAGGAAAAATCTCATGGTCCTAGAGATGATGCAGAAAATATTTTCTATAATGCTTCCAGGGATGAAGGATTTCAGCTACAAGTTTCGACTGAAGAAGGTGGAGTATCCTACACGGATTAAAGAAGTTTAAGAGGAGATCTGTTACAAATGTACATGCGTAGAGTTAGTCTCGATGGAGTTAATAGAGGGAAATTGTTCCTACTCTGGGATCCGGGCCACAGATTTCACATTTTGGGTAGATCAGAAATAAGGTCGGAAGCTTACTTTTTCTCAACATGTGGAAACTAGATATGATCTGGAACTCTGTGCCTCTAGGTGGAGAAAAAACTCATATTTTCAAAAGGACATTGAATACACACTTGAGAGAGAATGACTTTTGCAATGCTATGGAGAATAAGCAGGAAAATGCAACTAAAAGAATTACTCTGCCAGAAGTCAACTTCGACACGGCTCAAATTATAATAGTACCATTATAATTCACTGATTCTATGAAGAGGTCAACATATAAAGTGAGATTAAATCACATGAGCTTATGGTTACAGGAATTTAGAGGAATCAAACACATCCCGTTGAAACAGATGCTTATGAGAGGGACTACCACAGCTAATGCTAGCTTGAGAATCTAAAAAGATACAAAAAGATCTCAGATTAAGGGGTTGATAATTTAAGACTGATGATGAGAAATTTCTTCACTAAGGGGCTGTGAATCTTGTGATTTCATTTCCCAAGGGGCTATGGATGCTTAATTGTTGAGTTAGTTCAAAGCCGAGATCAAGAACCCATTGAACTCTTTAAAAAAAAAAATCGAGGAAACCTTAAATCAAGCAGGTAACAAAGACGCAAGGTAGAGAGTTGGCTGTGATCTTATTGAATGGTGGAGCAAATTTGTGGATCCATATGGCCTACTCTATTCAATTTCTTATGTTCTTGCAACTCCTCTGCTCTTCTTCAAAATGATAGTATGAAATTTCTAACACCTTGGTTCAAAGTCTCACATGAGGAACAGCATTTATGATGGAGGAGCACTCCTTTTCAAATACAAGTGAGAATGTTTTTTTTACAAATATTATGAAAATTCTTGATATACCTGAATTACCATGTACTTCAAAAGGATTTTAAGTATGTATGAAGTCTGGTCCTCTGATATCTTTTCTCCCAAAACTGAAGGCAACAGAGGAGTAATATCTTCCGCAGCAATTTTTACTAAATTAAAAAGAAATAATAATTATTACTGTTGTGTTAATGCAATTGTTCCTATTAATTAAAACTTACAAATTAAAAACACATTTCCAAGTTTCTTTTATAAGCTACATAAATTGGAAACCCAATCTGCCCATATACACTTTTCAAAATATTCACTTTTATGCCCTGAAAAAGTGTTCCAGATACAAAAAATTAACTTTAACATTTATGTAACTTTTGTGCTAGTGCTGTATGCAAAAGATTTGTTTTACACACCATCTTGGATTAAAAGAATGCAATGAGATTTGAATGCAAGTCTAATGGTCTTGAAGCCATCTCCTCCTGCCACCTTTTTAATTGTCCACCAACAAAAATAGTCAGATGTGGTAGAACTGCAGAACCAAAATCTGATTTGCTATCAGATCAGTTTGCTCTACCTAGTGCATCCTCCCTTTGCTGTTTGCCACACGTGCAATCTCATTTTGTAGCTTCATTGGGTTAGTATTGAATTTTTGTACACACAATATGCCTTTCAGCATTCCCTTCTGAATAAACCGGGAATGATCCCTTGGTTTGATGATAATAGTAGAGTGAGAGACATGAGCTTACAGATGGCAGTGGAATATAATTCCACTGGTGATAATGGCTGGCAACACTTCACACAATGGAGTGTGTCCTTGATGATAAAATGAGACTCTCTTCTGTGACTGTCAGATACAGCAGATGGATTGCTGAGGACAATTTCTCTTGTGTTGCTTCTCCTACCACCTGCTGCAGATCCATGCTGGCAACTATTGCCCTTCAGGACTTGGCCAGCTTGATCAGTATTATTGCTACCAAGCCATTAACGATGGTAGACATCCATACAGACTACATTCCACACCTTTACTATTTGGATGCTTTTTCCAAGTGTTGTTCAATAACATAGAGCATTGATTCAGAGGTCCCATGTGGTCTGCAATCAATTTTGAGGATTTCTAGGGACACGCCTACCCAACTGTTTACCACTGTGCTGCCACTTTTGGTGAGCTAGTACGTTTTCAGGTATAGGATATAGCCATGGATGGAGGAAGAGTAGTATGGGACATCAGCTGCACATCCAAGTCAGGTTGTTGCTCAACTAGCATGAATGAAGAGGCAAAGGAGGCTGAAAGCCCCCTTTCCTGAAAGAAAAGTCAAATATTCACAATGAGGACATGGTGAGATTGACCGACTGGCAGCAACTTAGTCACACCTAAATTTGGTGCCCAGATTGTTGCAAATGGTCTGTCTAAAATCACTCTGGCATTGTAATGCAGTGGCTTGGATATAACTAAATGATCTGCTCAGCCATTTCATAAGGAAGTTAAGAATAATCTTGGTTTTGTAACTTATTCATATTGCTATATACCAAACATAACCTTCAGTTTGCTAAGGTTTCAGGGAGAAGTGGATTCTTATACTCTGTAAAATATACACTCTCTATTTAAATCTGACAGATTAGATCAATTTCTCACAACATGTACACTAGATCATAACCAGTTACATCTCTCTGGGTACTACTGCTCATCTCAACTATTTTCTTCTTTGTATATCAGTGTTATAAATTTTTCTCTATTCTCTCTGATCACAGTGATTTCCAGCAGTCTATTTAAACTTACTCTGATCCATTAATACCTCGTCAGAGGGAAGGATCAACAACAGATATCATTACAATGAACAAAATTGCCATTAGAAAAAATCCAACTCAAATAATAGTGCCTTAGTCTCCAAGTTATCTACAGTGCTGATTAGATGCTAACCTTAGATCTGAGCACGAGTCTCTTGCATGAAAACATCACGTGGTTACTAAAGACCTCATGATTTTAATACAAAGGTAACAAGGATCTCCATTCCATACTTCTTCATTTTAGCAGGAACAAAAAACAAAAAAGAATTTAACAGCCACTAATAGGGAGTAAGAGAACTGCCAGAAATAGTGGCTGGAAGGTGATACATTTCTGAGATCAGGCAAGCTCATTTTTTAGAAACCATTAAAATAGAGGCATTTTGTTTTGGGTGTTAGATACATAGCATTACTGGCATTAAAGACTTGAATGAAGTGTGAACAAAAGGTGCCAGGTAAACAGGACCTGCTAGATGCAACATTTATAATGGCCCAACACTGACTTTCTCACAGAACCACATCCTTTAGCTATTGGCTCAGATTTCAGCACCATCCCTGGGTGTGTCCAGAGGTGGCAGCACCATGGTACACAATTAGAAGGATGTGGCCCTTAGGTCCTCAAGCATTGAACTTAAACCTCCTGCTATCTCAAGAAATATGAGCAGAACCTGCTCCTGATTTCACCCATCATCCTCCCTCAATGGATCAATTAGTACTTCTTGAACACTGGGGAGCAGAAAAGGGTAAGGAAGGGCATAAAATTTTCTCTCAGGGACTTCATCACCACAAGTAACTAAGTAGCACCACTACGAACCAGGCTGACTGAAACTTGAAGGGCCACAACAGCTCTGCTAAATGTACACTACCTGAAAATAGATTTAACCTCAACATCACTAATCTAGCCTTCACAGATCCATTTGTTCAAGGCAGTATTGGTAAGTCACCAAGTTCTGTCTTCGTTTGCCATCTTGTTGTGCAGTGATACTATTGGGGTGAATGGGATAGGTTCAAAACAAAGCATCCACAAGGTGATGTTGGTCATCAGCATTAGCAGAATTGGATTCCACTACAATCTATAATCCGATGGCCCAACATGCTACCATTACAATCAAGTCAGGTTTAATGATTATTGAAAAGCATGTTACGTTACTAGGAATACCTAAAAATGAGGTGTCAACCCAATGCAAATGAAACGACAACTACAGGACCAGGCAAGATCCCAAACATATTGCTGAAGAAATGTTCTCTAGGACAAGCCACTCCTCTAGGCAATGTCTTCCAACATTTCATCTGTTGACAATGTGGAAAATGATCCAAGTTGGAAAAGTCTAACAGCAAGCCAACTCCCACCTCATCACTCTGGACTCTCATCAGCAAAATGATGTAACTGTCATCAACATTGCTATCAAATAGTTAATAAATCTGGATTTGGCCAGGGCAATTTTGTTTAGAACTCACTATAGCTTTACTCCAAACCGTGGTAAAACAGTTACCAAAGACATTCTAGGGTAATTTGCTAGAAACTTACTTAGTCTTGCAGCTGCAAGAACAGGTGGGAGGCTGGATATTCAGAATTAACTCACTTTCCAACTGCTTAAAGAATTGCACTGAAATAAACCTGAGCAATTGAGCAGAAACTTGAGGTCACAGACTTCCACAGTCTGCATTTAATGGGCTCAGCAGTGCCTAACAGGGGAAGAGAAAGATTAATCGTGCAGTTATTCTATCAATTTATGCATTGGATTTTTCAGTTGCCTAACACTATAAATGCTAACTGCATTATTCAGTCTAATTTGCATTGGTCTCTATTACTAACCATCAGATATATTGTACGAAGGATTTATGAGTGTATCTAAAGTACATGGTCCAATTCGTGATGAAACAGCTGGAAAACCAGGAACTAGACAAGCAAACAATGTTAGCTGCTCATCAGAAGAATTCTCTTGCAGTGCTTGAAGCCAAAGTAGGTAGAGACGAATTCCTTCACATCTTATCTGGAAAAAAACAGAAAACGTTAGCTAAGTTTCATCTAGATTTGGATGGCCAGAATCAGAGGCAAATTAGGCCATTGTTCTTCCAAACAATCAAAAATTGACTTTTTTTTGCACTCAATTGCACGCAACTTTGTACCCAATTGATATATGTTGTGGTCACAAGTCAAAACAGAGTGGCATTGGCATTTAAGAATGAGGATATTATTCCATTTAATGAAAAATATTCTTCTCCTTCAGTGCATTGACTAATTGCACCAAGATGCTGATTAAGAATAATCCACATCATTTCTCTTCAACTCAATCAGCTGCCTAATTTATGAAAATGGCTGTAACCATCTGCCAATCCCAAACAAAAAAGCCAATTCACCCAAAATTAAGTGAACTAGTTGCTTTGGACATTTTGTGCAGCTATACAGTCACCTTTGTCACACCACTGCCTGCAATATCTTTCACAGTTTAGGAACTTAGAAATTGAATAGAAAATTTTGAAAAATACAAACACAGCAGCAACAGATCAGGAACTTAGAAAGTGACCAGATAAAATTCATTTTTATGACCTAGCAGCAATGCTGTGCAAGAAGTTCATACATACTTCCTAAAAAATGCTGAGGTAAATCACAATAGTTGTGCATGTAAATGCTGTCTCATGAGTGGAGCCAGTGGAGGGGGGGTGGGGAGGGGGGCGCACATAGAACGGCTGTATAAGAACTGACAATCAGCTAGGCCAAGTCTTTCTAGCTCAGCTACCTATCAACATTTTGAATGTATCTTTGAATATCTCCGATGTTTAAAAACATCCAAATACATTCAAACATACATAAAATAATCCCTCAAAAAGACTTCAGAACTTTAAAAACTATTTAAACAACTAATTAAAAAAAAACCTTAATTATTTCATACTTATTTTGGTCTACGCTGCCAATCTTCTCCATTCAAATGAATGGAGATGTTTTGTACCAGACCTAATTTGGCATTTTTCCCCAGGATAAATAAGCAGGCGAATTGTACTCTGCCACTGAACTCCATGAGTCCAACATTAGATAGTGCATAGTTTGCACAGAGATGCTGGAAGTAAGCTGAAACTTTTAGGCTATTATGAATGCAGTACCTAAAATAATAGCAACACAGGCTATTCACTACAACTACTGTGGCCCAGTATTTGTGTTTCACAGCAGCCTCTTCCCACCCCCTTTCTAGTAACTGCTCTATTCCTTACTTCTTCAGGTACTCCTCTTGCTTCCCCTGTAGGCCAACTACCAATTCATCTCAAACAGTCTTGAAGTAGCATGCTGTATCTTCTAATTGCTTTTTAGCTCAAGAAGAATCCCTTGAATTCCCAAGTGGATTTAATGTCCCCCAAAGTTGAAAATGTCATCTTTTTACCCACTTTTCCCCCACGTTTTTTTTATAAACCTTTACTGGGTCACCTTTAGGTAGATCCTACATGGGGTAACTTAATATACCATCTAAACCTTAAAAAAAGTGCTTTCTTGAATTTCAAAATTATCAAGAATCAGAATGACTGAATTATGTTTTTGTTTTAATTAGATTTAATTACCACAATATATGGGACTTTAACAGAAAGGCTTGAAAAATAGCAGATGAAGTTAAATCCAACAAATGCAAGGTGATGCATTTTGAGTATGCTAATGAGACTAGGAAATACACCATGATGGTTGGGTCCTAGAGAGTATTAAGGATCAGAGGGACCTTGAAGTACAAGTCCATAGATCTTGAAGGTGACAACACAGCTAGATAACGTGGATAGGATGGCGTATGGGATACTGGCCTTCATTAGTCAGGGCATTGAATACAAAAGTAGGAAGGAAATGCTCTAACTTTATAAAACCTTGCTCAGACCTCAGCTGGAGGACTGTGTGCAGTTCTGTTCACCTCACTGTAGGAAGGACGTGACAGCACTGGAGAGGGTGCAAGGTTGATTCACCAGGATGTTGCCTGGGATAGAACAGTTCAGTTATGAAGAGAGACTGAAGCAGCTAGATCTATCCTCCCTGGAGCAGAGGTGGTTGAGAGGGGATATGATTGAGGGATATAAAATGATGATGGGTATAGATAAAGGAGACTGCAAGAAACTTTCCCCTATTTCAAAGGTAGATAAAACTAGATGACGTAGATTTAGGGCAAGGGGGAAGAGATTCATAGGGGATATGAGGGGGATCTTCTTCACCCTGAAAATGGCAAGTACCTGAAATGCATGCCTGAGAGAGTGGTTGAAGCTGGGTTGCTGAAAGCATAAGAGGTGTATAAATGAACACTTGACTCAATTCAGCATAGAGCACTATGCACCAGGTACTGGGAGATGGGACTAGTATGGACGATGCCCACCGGTCAGCATAGACAAGTTGGGCCAAATGGCCTGTTTCCCTGCTGTACGATTATGATTTTGAAATTCCACCAAGTTACAAGATCAAGACAACTATGGACCAGGATGAATAATATGTATTTAATAAGCACGAACAATCTTCATAAAAATCAAAACTCAAATTCAAACTTAAAACTATCACATTTTGCATTTCACAGCTGATTTTTAAATGCTCATACCCAAAGACGAGTTACAAGAATAGATTATCAGTAAAACATTACATAAAGGAGCTGGAGGAACTCAGCGGGTCAGGCAGCATCGATGGAGCGAAATGGATAGTTGACATTTCGGTTCGAGGGCCTTCAGGACTGGAAAGAGGGGAGATAGCCAGTATACAGAGGTGGAGCATGAGTTGGCAGATGATAGGTGGATCAGGTGGGGGGGGGGGGGGGGTGGTGATAGGCAGGTGAAGCGGGGGAGAGCGGGAATGATGTAGGAAGCTGGGAGGTGGTAGGTGGATGTAACAAAGGGCTGAAGAAGATGGAATCTGATAGGAGGGGACAGTGGAACATGGAACAACAGGGAAGGTGAGGAGGGGAACCAGTGGGAGGAATTTGTTGCTGATGGGCAGATCGGGAGGGTGGCGGAGGGGAAAGATGGGAGTGATGGGGGCCGGTGGCATAAGGAAAACACTGCTTGGCCCAGAGTGTTGCTCCAGATTTCCAGCATCTGCAGTCGCTTGTGTCTTTATCAGTAATACATTGTTTCTTTACAAATACATGCTCAAATTAAATCAGCTAAGAGAATTGCCTTTCACTATAGCATATTAAGCACAGCTGTCTTGCACTCATCCCAAATGATGTTGGGACTTTGTCACGAGAACAAATATTTCAGTTAAGAACATCATTTTTCTGAGGCATCCTTAAAATGGAGTCATTTTAATGGATCACTCTCACAAACCTCTTAACTGCTTTTGCAAGGTTAGCCAAGGAATTGGATGCTTAACCTACCAATAGTCTTAAGTAGAAGCCAAGAGAAGTACAAAATAAGAGTGGTTATACACAAATATAAGAGGAAAGTCTCCTCAAGCATAAGTTTCTTACCTTAACAGAATTTCCAGTGTGCAGAAGTTTCTTCAAAATTGAGCCTATTTTGTTGCAAAATGAAAATTAAACATTGCAATTACAAATAATAATATGCAACTATGGAGAATTTTAGCACAGTAAAACACAAAATACCTAAAGTAGTTCTGAATGCCCTCACCACTTGTTACAGATAAGAATACTTGAATATTAATCATCAATATTAATTCAGTTATTCTAGTAAAATCAGTTCATATGAAAAGTTCCTTTGGACTCTCCTGCTTTCCTCACACCACTCCACCCAGCCGTCACATAGGATCCAATTTAATCGCAAAAAGATTCCAGGCTTAATTTGAGATTTAAAGCTGAATTCATGAGCTGCTGTGCAATATACTTTGAACATTCAGGGATTAGTGAGGAAAATGTACCACTACCACTGCAAAAAGTGGAGATTATGTAAAGTCAAGTCAAAAATATTGAAATTATTTGCTAAATATCGCCTAACCCTGCACACCTGATTAAGTCTTCATCGAATGGCAAGTAAAACAACACATGAATTTATGAAAGTCCATCTGTAGGTGCCCAAATTTCCATTTTCTGAGCTCAAATCGTTTTTGTTCACCATGTGCTTAAACGATCCCAGCACTGGAGGATTTCCTACTTTCTGCTTGTCCAGGAAGTTTTTCTTAATCCTTACAGAATTTTATGTTTTATAGCTTCTTTCAAACAACTGATCTCTGGTACCCTGACTCTACCTGCCAGAACCTTGGACACAGGTTTGTGAACACTTCCTGAAGTGCTACAATTAAATAAAAAGACGAATGACAACAATAAGGAGTGTTGCCAAGAACTTGTGGGAAACTTCCTTCTCTTCAATTTGGACCATGACACCTCTTCTGCCCACATGAACAGTTCAATATCTGGTCCAAGATAGCACCTCCAAAGATGAAACACACCATTAGCAATACAAACAGAAGCCAGTGCAGATTACATCTATAGTGGGATCAGAATCCACAATCTCAACCAAGGCATTTACTTTACAATTAAATAAATCACAAGAAATAGGTAATAAAAACAGCAAATGTAAATATTCACGTCAGGCAGCACTTGTGAAGAGAAAAACCGAGCTGAATTTTGATTGGCGTTCTGATGAAAGGTCATCAACCTTAAATATTAACTGCATTTCTCCATGGACATTACCTGGCCTCCTATCTAGTTAAAGCAATTTCTGTTTTAATTCCAGATTTCTGCAAAATTTTGTTCCTGACAAATAAATAAATGATTTCCCAATCAACCCTTTCTTCAATCACACTGTCAAAAGAAAATAATCTTCCCATCTTTACAGGTCTGTAGAAATATCCACATTTCCATTGTCACAAAAGATATATTTTTATAACAACTGTTGTATTGCAAAAAAAATTAATTAAAAGAATTTAAATTCTAACTTTCAATAATTCCTCCCAAAAAATTACAATGCACGTTAAGTTTATTTCCAAGGTACCTGGTTTAATCAAGTATAAATATGGGAAGAGTTTATGCTTAACTGTTATAATGGAATAAAAAAACAAAGCAATCTTATTCTTGCAACTCCAGTCTCTTGTGTGTTCTCTACCCCCACTTCCTTCAGTCCAACACGTGTGGCCATGGCTTCAGCCATCTGACCTGGAGCTTCTTGAATTCCTACCCTAACTTTCATCTCCTTTCTTCTTTAAGACCTAAAACAAAGCCCTTTCTCCCTGACCAACATTTAGCTGCACCTCTCTTGTAACTTTTCCTTTCAGTTGAATGTCAATTGTTGCCCGATTATGAAACAAGTCCTCAAATTACAGATGTCTTCCTGAAATAAAAAACAACCTCTGCCCTTTAGTCCTGACCCCCTACTTCCAAGTATTATTCATTTTGTCACATCTATTGTTCAGCTGTCATTCGTCTTTAGCAACTCAGCAGTTAATTACAAAGGAGATAAAAAACCACAGGAAAAAGCTTCCACTGAATTTAACTGAAGAATCTCAGCAGCAAAAATAAGAGCAAGGAGAAGACACGACATGTATACCATGTGAAGAATGTCAGCATAAAAACAAAATATGTTGAATTCCTTTACAAAACGCAACAGGGCACTTGGGAAAACAAAAGAATGCATTTTTACCAATGAAATAAAAGATATCTGATACTTAAATGAGCTAGAAAATGGGAACAGGAAGAATAAAAGCCTTGGCAAACTTTATAATGCTGACGAAATTTAAGGAAGGATGTTACAGAGAAGGAAAGCAAAAGAACACTCTGAAATCCTAATTGTTTCTTATGTGGAACCAAGGCACAAGAATTCACCAATCATTAAACAAAATACAAGTAGAATTTAGTATTAAAGGGTTTTAAACATATTAATAAATCCTAGCAAGTAAGATTATGAATGAATGGGAAGTAAATTGTATGACAAAATGATTGCTCTAACAGACGTTTAGATTTCCTATTTAAAAGATACAAGACCTTCATCACTAAAGTAGTACTTGACTACCTGCACTAATTAAAATCATATAGATTATAGTAAGCAAAATATTTCAAAATAAACATCAGATTTTATCATCCAAAGTTCCCATGTTTTCTAGATGACAAAAGTCCGATGAATACACTTGATTCTTCTTACCTATACTGTGAAATTGCCATCTGCTGTTGATCTTCTCAGGAAGAAGTTGAAGTCATTTTCTGTTCAGGGGAAAGAAAATAAAAACTGAGATGTATCCATCCATATAAAACCTCTAAAACCATAGCACACAATGGTCATACTTAAACATATTATTGGTTAATTCAAAGTTTATTTCCTAATCAAGTTTTGATTTTGATTTTTACATCTTACTTTTTTAAATACATTTCTTTGGCATCACTGCAGAATAAAATACAGGTAACACAAACAACTTTCAATTCTACAGAACAATGTTGGCCGTATCTTTGTAGGAAATATCTCACATTACTGATAGATCTTTGCAAACTGTTAAAACAAAACATAGCAGATTTATTAGACCAGTTTAGCTAAAGAGCAGTATATGTTAAAGTAAAATTAATCTTTGGTAGGTGTAAATATTCCTGCCTTTAAGTTAGCTGGTTATTGCATTCGAGCTTTACAGTTCAGGGCAGGCACAGTAGTGTAGCGGTTAGCGTAACGCTTCACAGCGCCAGCGACCCGGGTTCAATTCCGGCCACTGTCTGTAAGGAGTTTGTATGTTCTCCCCGTGTCTGCATGGGTTTCCTCCAGGTGCTCCAGTTTCCTCCCACATTCCAAAAAGACGTACAAGTTAGGAAGTTGTGGGCAAGCTATGCTGGCGCCGGAAGCATGGCGACACTTGCAGGCTGCCCCCAGAACACTACGCAAAAGATGCATTTCACTGTGTGTTTCGATGTACATGTGACTAATAAAGATATCTAAATCTATCTAGGCTGACAGATTCAAGTGTTCTTGTTTCTGAATCCCAAGCTGGCATCCAACAAAGTTCTTGCTTCCAACAGGAGAAACAAATGGTTCTCACGATTCAGATTATTCATTAGTCCTCAAAAAAGTTACGAAAACAAATAACAAATTG
This sequence comes from Pristis pectinata, assembly GCF_009764475.1. Classification (NCBI taxonomy): domain Eukaryota; kingdom Metazoa; phylum Chordata; class Chondrichthyes; order Rhinopristiformes; family Pristidae; genus Pristis; species Pristis pectinata. The sequence goes on from NC_067407.1 coordinate 82,208,622, forward strand.
CTGGATGTAAAGCAATGAGACTAATCATTTGGTTTTTCTTGATGAAGGGTCTCGACCCGAAACATCGAGTTTATTTCCCTCCATAGATGCCGCCTGACCTGATGGGTTCCTCCAGCACTTTTTAAATGCGTGTTGCTCCAGATTCCAGCATCTACAGAATCACTTGTCTTCATTTGGCTTTTTTTGTGTTGGTAAGCACTAAAGATGAGTCATGGTGTGAATTTTATTTGGCTATGATCTTCACCAACAACACTGTGTTGCTAAGAGCACAGGGTTTCCCACTGAATAGCTGCAATGAAAAATAATTATCATCACGTCTAACTACTTCACCACAATTCATACTTTGGGAATCATGGAGAGCCAAAAAACTTGAAATGTTTTCCCAACTTACTTGTGTGAAGTTCTAATTCATTATCTTCAAATGCACGTGCTGGCATTTAAACTAAGTATTATATAGCTTAAAATATCCATTCTTAATATTATCCAAGTTTTTAAAGATAATAGAAACAGATAATGCTGGAAATATTCAGAAGACCACCATCATTCCAGTACCCTAAAAAAAAAGGTAACGTGCTTTAATGACTACTACTCAGTGGCTCTGACATCCACCATCATGAATTGCTTCGAGAGGCTGGTCATGGCACACATTAACTCCAGCCTCCCGGACAACCTTGACCTACTACAATTCGCTTACTGCCAAAACAGGTCAATGGCAGACACCATCTCCCTGGCCCTACACTCACCTCTGGAGCATCTGTACAGTAAAGGCACCTATGGTAGACCTATGTTAGTTTATTGACTACAGCTCCTCCTTCAATACTATAATTCCAAGCAAACTCTTCTCTAAACTCCTAGACCTGGGACTCAACATCTCCCTCTGCAACTGGATCCTTGACCTCCTGACCAACAGACTGCAATCAGTTAAGGTAGGCAGCAACACCTCCGCCACAATGATTCTCAACACTGATGCCTCACAAGGCTGCACCCTCAGCCTGCTACTCTACTCCCCATACACTCACGATTGCGTGGCCAGATTCGGCTCTAACATCATCCACAAGTTTACAAATGATACCGCCATAGTGGGCTGTATCTCAAATAACGATGAATCAGAGTACAAGGAGGAGACAGAGAGCCTAGTGACATGGTGTCGTGACAACGACCTTTCCCTCAATGTCAACAAAACAAAGGAGCTGGTCATTGACTTCAGGAAAGGGACAATGTACATGGTCCTGTCTACATCAGGAGTGCTGAGGTCGAGAGGGTTGAGAGCTTCAAGTTCTTAGGAGTGAACATCACCAATAGCCTGTCCTGGTCCAACCACATAGACACCACAGCCAAAAAAGCTCACCAGTGCCTCTACTTCCTCAGAAGGCTGAAGAAGTATGGCATGTCCCCTTTGACCCTCACCAGTTTTTAAGTCAGTGCACCATAGAAAGCATCCTATCCGGATGCATCACGGCTTTGGTATGGCAACTACTCTGCAGTTTCTTGCAATCACAGGTAAAGATCTGTGGGCACAGCTCAGCACATCATGGAACCAATCTCCCTTCCATGGACTTTGTCTACACTTCTCACTGCCTCAGTAAAGCAGCCAGCATAATCAAAGACCCCACCCACCTCAGACATTCTCCCTTCCCCTGCTCTCCCACCCCATCGGCAAAAGGTACAAAAGTCTGAAAGCACATACCATCAGGATCAAGGACGACTTCTATCCCACTGTTACAAGGCTATTCAACGGTTCCTCAGTATGATAAGATGGACTCTTGACCTCACGATCTACCTCGTTATGACCTTGCGCCTTACTGTCTACCTACACTGCACTCTGTAGCTGGGACACTGTATTCTGCACTCTATTGTTTACCTTATACTACCTCAGTGCACTGTTATAATGAATTGATCTGTATGAATGATATGCAAGACAAGTTTTTCACTGTACCTCAGTACATATGACAATAATAGACCAATTTACTCAGCAGAGTAGGCAACATCTCAGATGAACATATCACAGTTGATGTTTCAGATTGATTACACTTCAGAGAATGGAACAGATAAAATGGGCCCAATAAATTGAGTGACCTTCTTCATTGTTGTTATAAGCTTAAAATATAGTACTGCCTTTTTAAGGGGCACAGTGGTACTGCAGGAAGTGCAGCTGTCTCACAGCTCCAGTGACCCAGGTATGATTCTAACTTCTAGTGCTGTCATTGTGGAGTCCTCTGTGTGATTGCATGGATTTTCTCCAACATCTCGAAGACATTTTAGTTTGTAGGTTAATTGAATTCTAGGTTACCAGCAATTTCTGCTTTAATTACAGATTTACAGGATCTGTAATTTTTCCTATTTTCACCCACTGATAAACCTTTGGATAAAAATGAATACAGAGCAAAAGGTAGAGGAGTGGCTGGAAGGTTAGAAACTGGACAAAAGAGTGCAGGGAAGTCAGTGGTAGTTCAAGGCCTGTGCATGAACATGGTTCCAAAAGAGAGTTGCTGCCATTGGCAGATTGTGAACAGGGATTACAGCAGATTTATATCCACAAATGGGAAGGAAGCAGATGTGCAACCATAAAGAGATCAGTAAGGTATTCAGGCCTTCATGAAAATTGTATTCCTCGGTGCATTGAGGTATAATTACCATTAACAAACTCCTTTCAGTGGAGCACCTGGATTACAAAACAGAAATTGCTTTGTGGAGTCTGCTTGAAGAAAGTCCACTGTTAGTTCATAAGTGTCCTCGTCTACTTTTTCTACAAGAGAATCCCCCTTTGATACATATAAATTCAGCAGCTGTTGGTATCAAGTGTGTGAGTCAATATAAGCATTCTCTCAATAATTGCAGTAAAATATTTGATGCCAATTGATTCAGAAATGCCAAAATAAATAATGCTGATTTTGGCAGGCTCACTATAAATACCCTGTGTTCTGAGCAATGCAGAGAGCAAAATCATCTTTTTCTTGTAAACACACTCCAGGAACTAAAAGCTAGCAGCATGTTTGGGGGAAACAAGGATAGGGCTCAAATGATCAAAGGTGACATCAATGGATAATCAATTCTGCAAAGTATTTGAAGACTCCAATGTATGTTGGAATAGTTTTTTATATATGTTTGTTCTTTCATAGGATGTGAGCATCCCTGATTAATCAAGCATATGTTGCTGGTTCCAATTGCCTGCAAGGAAGTAGTATGTCACCCCAGTCCATATGTTGAAGGTACTCTCATAGTGCTATTACAATAAGAATGCTGCGATTCTGAAGTTGGAGGTGATGTATGACGTGGAGAAGACGGGAACTGCTGATGGTGGAATTATAAAAATATCACTAACCCAAATCTGAATGCTATCCAAGTCCTGCTATATTAAGGCTTTAAAATGAGTAATTGCACATGAAATTGAACACTGCAATCAGTGAACATCCAGACCTCTGAACTCATGTTAAAAGTTTACTGACAAAGAAGTCAAGATGGTTGCAATTAATCCCATGGAATTCCTGCACTGATGATTTTAGAGTGAGGTGACTGCCCTAAAGTATCTTTGTGCTCGGTACAGGCTCCAACCAGTGGGGAGTTTCCCCTCCAACTCCTCCTTAACTTCAACTTCAGGGTTCCTTGAAGGCACACTCATCAAATCTAGCCAAGATCTCAAGGGCATTCACAAGACCTGTGGAATTCAGCTCTGTTGTCCCTGTTGGACCAAAGCTATAATGACATCAAATAATGCTGGCAGAATGCAAATTGAGCATTGCTGTGCAGGTATTGATAAGCATGTGTCACTTGAAAGCATTTCCAAAAGCACTATCAAGTATCTTTTGCTAATAATTACACAAACTGACATGGTGATAATTGGTTAATTGGATTTATCCTGCTTTTTATTTCAGGGAACAGCCAACTCCACTGCTCTTGAATCAAAAAGGCAAGTGTAGGTAAAGATGGTGCACTTCTTCACCTAAAAGCTATTAATGCACCAGATGATTTTTTTTTTAAAGAACAATCTAGTAGTTTCACACGTCACCATTGTTGAAAACAACATTTTATATCAGATCTATTTAAATTCACCAGCTGTTGACAGCTTGTGAATGGTGTCTCCAAATCATTCCACTGCCTTTGGATTATAAATCCAGTACTTTAACCACCATACCCACATTCTGCCTGAGATGCTGGTATTTACCAGAGGACATGCCAGACTGTTGCAAGTTGGGATTGCACATAGTTCTAGACAAAATTTCAAATTCCTTAAAAAAATTAACCTCCACTTCACTCCCTTCACCCACAAGCAGATCTTTCCTTAAGTAGGCAAACAATATGCACATAATATTCTTGATGCAGACTCCTCAGGGCTTTATTTTTTAAATGTTGGCATCACTTCAGTAAGTTTGTTCTTGGAGTAGTCCAATTTCCTTTACTCTTTGCATGAGGAAATGCTACCTGATAACACACTTAAACAGTCAAGCTCTCATTTTAAGTAGGTGCTCCTTGTTCTGTCATTCCACCACTAGAAGAAAAAAAGTTTTGCCCTTTCCGACCATTTAACTATTTTTTAAAAAAATATATATACATTTGAACACAAACGATACAAAAGGTACAACTTTATTTCATCTATTAGTATCTAAAAGAAATTTCCAGTGTGATGTTTTCTTGGGGAAGGCGGGGTGGTGGGGAAGAGTCGGGTAGGCAGAGGGGGGTAGGGATGGTATCGGGGGGGGGGGGGCAAAATTCAGGAAGATTGCAGATATATTGCTCTTTCAACCATACACATTAAGTGAGAGAGAATTCCAGCAATGAAGCCATTTGGTGTCAGGTAATCCGATTAATGTCCCAGGATTTAAAGACTGCCACAAACCAAACCAAAATGGCAAATCAGTCATATTAAAAAGGACAAGGAGACAAGAGACTGCAGATGCTGGGGCTTGGAGCAACAAAAAAGCTGCTGGAGAAACTCAGCAGGTTAAGCAGCATCTGTGAGGGGAAAGAAAATAGTTGACGTTTCGGGTCGAAATTCTGCATCAGGACCTGGTGCAGGGTTTCAACCCAACACCCCCCACAGATATTGCTCAACATGCTGAGTTTCTCCAGCAGATTATCTGCTGCTCCAAATTAAAAGACCAATCTTCAAAAAACAAGGTCAGTATCTCCTAATGTTACAGCAATCGGGCAGAAGTAGTAATGGAAACAATCCTTATTTGCAAATGGCACAAAGATACAAGATCTAACATATCAGCTGAATGAAAACCATTTATGTACTAGACATTGTGGGGAAATTGGCCAAAAGCTTGGCAAGTAATACAGACAAGAGTAGCATGGTAAATCTGAGAAGAGACAATTTTAAACAATGTATTGCTTGCACTATTGTGTTTTCAAGGCTGCTAATGCAAAAAGCATTGACAGTCTTGTTTTCATGATTTAAATTGTAAAATAATGTATTTAATGCTAGAGTTTAACACCCTCTGAAAATGCATTCTTTAAGCTGTAATAGATATTTTTACTTCTATCTACTTAATGAACGCATAGCTGTAGTCATCCAACTATTGAAAAAAACCATCTGAAGCATTTTTTGTAAATGACTAGAGAACAAAAACCACACAGAACATGAAAGACTTTAGAAATTTTCATCATAAACAAATCCTCATAGGTTTGCAAGTATTTAAACTGGATTTTGCTGTTTGTGCAGCAGCTTTTTGTTTATTAGTGGTTTCTCTATTAAATAGTATATAAAAAATCTTTGAATTTTGATTATAAAAACACAAATATATTTAGATTGAAATTACAGATCGGCATGGATGAGTTGGGCCGAAGAGCCTGCTTCCATGCTACATGACTCTATATTAATAAAGGATAAACAAGTATAGAAAAAATGCTGAAACATCAATATCTAACATTCTTATCATTTGCAAGTTCACCACTGGCGTATTGCAGCTACAGTCTGCAAGACACACTGCAGCTACTCACTACTTTGACAGCATCTCCCAAACCCAAAACAATCACCACCACTAGGGACAAGGGCACATGGGACAAACCACCTTCAAATTCCCTTCCAAGTCACACACTATCCTGACTTGGAAATACATTGCCATTGCTTTGTCGTCACTGGGTCTAAATTCTTAGACCAGCTCTAGCAGAAGTGATCGAAGATGACGGCTCATCACCATCTTCTCAAGCAATTATGGCTCAATGCCATGGAAACCCCCAGTGATACTTCCTTTCCTACATCCCTTTGGGCCAGAGACATGGGGAAGAGACCAGCTCCCATCCCAAAAAGGACACAGCCAAGAGATATCAGCAAGGGTTTCCATGTAAATCATCTGTTAAATGAAGGAAGCTACATCATCAGCGAGGGCAGGTCTCATGACTTTCCCTGCACGCTGATGATGGGTATATGGCAGGGCGTGCACAGTGGGGTTGGCCCAGCAAAGTCAGGTGGGAATTTGGCAGGATTGGCAGCCTTTTCAAGCAGCATATGTTGTGATCCCAACTGCAAGGCAAGGGCCAGCAGGACATTGGCTCAAACAATCTAGCCCAGATACTGGATATTTAGATGCAGGCAAGGATGGTGCAGAGAAGGCCAAAACAATTAATATGGCAAAACCAAGGTAATTAATAACTGAATTAATGCTAAAATTGCAAAGAATTTACTTCATTTATATATGGCACCACTTAAATAACATGTTGATAAGTCACTATAAATGAAAAAAAAATCAGAAAGCTGGCAGCAGATGAAATGGTTGGAGACCCTCAGGACCCTCTTATCTACAGAATGAGTTTTCAGGGCCCAGCTTCAATCTTTACATTTACTTTCCTCCAGTGAAATAAATTGGAGGGGGTCTTTTTGTCCTTAAGTGGGTAGATGCCATTCATTGTTGCCTTTAAGTGCATGCTTGAGGGTATGCTTATTTTATCTCTTTATATCAATCCAACATAGTTGAAGATTTGTATCTTAAAAAAATACATTTCCTGAGAAGTATCATTATTGACTCAGATTTGAGATTTAACCAACTCACCTATGTACTTTTTTTTTGCTGCTGCTATCACAGCCACAAAGTTTTGGTTGCTTGCCTTTAAGGTTGACATTATTAGTGTGCACAAAGACAAGTCACATGACCTTCAGTTTGCACCAATAACGTCTGTACAGCTCTGCAATTGTCAGGCAAACTGATTGCCAAATTCTGTGGGGATTTCATCAGTGCTAGCAAAGGGTGAAGGAGCAGTGCTTATTGCAGCCTTAAGTACCCTGAAAATAGCTAGTGAGCTGCAGGTCGGTTGATCAAGCCCAATATAACAAACAGTTCCCGAATTAGAGCGTTTGAAAAAGAAACATTTTGTTGCTGGAAATATGGCCAGAAAAAAAGGCCAATGAATTGATTAGATACAAGTTTCATTGGACATTGTTAAAAATAACTATTAAAAACATTGTCCATTTGTAGTTTTATGCTCCTCTGTACAAATTTACACAATTTTTTAAGCTGCTTCTACGAAATACTGGTCCCATACAAAAAAAAAAGTTTAATTACAGTTTACTTGGTCAGAAGTCGGTGTGAAACTCCTGGCTACTAAAGTTAGTTTTGTCGATCCAATGCAATCCATGATAACTATCAGTTTCTGCTTTAAGGAAGTTTCTGGGGCACAGATTCGTTACCACTGCTAATGAGGTGGGTTTCTTTTAGTTTTAACATGGTGAACAGAAAATTTTTTTCCCAGGTGAATGCTGTACTGAATAGTTCAAAACCATTTAACCTGTAGCATTTGATCCACCAACAAGAAATCAGACTGCCATGATTTTCAAGAATTAAAGATGTTAAATATGTTGAAAACTTTTCCATGAATAAAATTCTGGCAAATCATCATAACACTTCTGTAAATAATTGACTTTTTGAATGAAATTCCTTCAGATCAATCGGCAATTACTTATTGGGAAGGCACTATGTCAATCAATGCTCACTCCTCTACCAATGCTGATCCCACACTGGTCATTGGAGAATTGCACAACACCCACCCACGCTAAATCTATTTTCAAACTTCTTCCTCACCTTAAATGAACATCTATAACTTCCATCAGAGTTAATTTACTTCATCCATTCACCCATGGATGAGCTACTGGGACTGAAAATGCAATGTAAGCAGTATTAAATAAATTTCATTGCAACATAACAAGTCACAATTTGCAACAATTATTCTCTTAGATTTTGTTGTGAATTATTATAGCTCCTATCATCTGTTGCAAAACAAGTAGTGTAATTATTGTCTTTCAATGAAACTGTACATTAACAGGATCCTATACAATTTGGGGTGCATTTACACGACAGCACATGATTCAGTCCCAAGCTGCTAGGCTCATACACATAACTCTTTTTTACGAATTCTTATCAGCAATGGAAGCAATTTCACTCACTATCCCTAGATAGGAAAATCATGAAGTCACTGCTTTAACTGCCTGAGGACATGCTCTGACCTAACCTCTCATGCATGGAATGATCTGTCTGGATGGCATGCAAGCAAAAGCTTTTCACTGTATCTTGGTACATGTGACAATAATAAACCAATTACCATTTGTGGACCTTTAATCCCGAACTGAAGGAAATGATTTGCACTCAGTTCTCGTGCAACCCACTTTGGATTACTTGCATGCATCACTACAGCAACAGAGGTGAGCACTTAACAGGTATGGCCAGGAAATTAATATATTACACAATTTTAAATAACTTGGAATTAAAATTTAATTCCCTCCATTAAACTTCAACACTAAAATTATAGATAAATGTTCCTTGTACAACCTAATACTTTTGTTTGAAAGAATACACATTTACAGAAGGTGGAAGCCACTGGCATAAATCAGCATACATTAGCCATCCCAAGCTGGCATGAAACAAGTGGCTTGCTGGACCATTTTAGAAGGCGGTTAAGACTCAATCACGTTGCTGGATTTGGAGTCACATACTGGTCAAGGATGGCAAAACAACTGTAGCGGAAATGGTTAACCTGCCCTATACCTCCACAGATACTGACAGCATTATTTACAATAATCCAGTGGTTTCATGTCATTTTTCCTGATATTAGTTTTAAACACTGGGTTTATGTAGTTAACAACTTAGGTTATTTCAGTTTTCTGACACTAGTGCTGTACTATATACTCTTTCTTGTCAAGAAAATTTCAAGACTGATGTGCATGCAGTCTGAATAGAACTTTAAAATTATTGAAGTGTTTTGTCATTCTGAATCACCTTCCCATCAGACTCTAGAAACCTCCATCTCAAAAAGATGGTTAAAGCCATACAGTCCTAACTTATTCTGTTCTATTTGTGGAGCCCAAGTTACAAATTACAAGAGGATTTCAATCACTTGAGTTATTTCTTGTGTTGCTAAAATGCTTTCCCACCAAAACAACAATGCAATTAACGACTCTTTTACCAAATGATTTGATTTTTAAATAATATACAGAAATGGTTTTAATTGTTTGTGACAAAGATGAACAATATTGCATCATCTTTGTGTGAATAAATATTTTCAAACATCAAAATATTTGGAGTGCCCTCAATATTCCTCTAACAGGTAGCACATTGGATCACAATCTACTATATTCTTTAGAACCAGTCAACTCAATCTGAAATGATTTTAACTGCAACAAATAAATCCTAATCTCTCAAATGTCTATCCCTAACATTAATCCATCCTGCTGCACTTCTATTGCTTTTATGTCCTTCCTTCAATCAAGCAAATAAAATTGCAAATAATACCTTAAATGAACTTTCATGTGCACTTAATATTTAGATGCTGGGACAATAAAAGGGAAGATTTAGCAAGAGTATACCGAGAATGATGCAATATCATTAAAGAACAAAGATCAATTCTTAGCAAGAAAAACAGAACGAATTTATAACCAATAGTCAGTCACACACAGAAACCTGGCAATTAAAAAAAAATTGAAAATACTCATTCAATGAAGATATTCATTAATAGATGAAATCAAAATTCACAAAGGAATAAATCTCTAAATACATTTCATACAAATGTAGACTTATCAAAAATGGCTTACCTCAAATACAAAGAGAATGGAGTCCAGCTCCTCCCTCTGTGACTTATTTCCCTAAACAAGGCCCAAAATAAAGACAAATTAGTTAATCAAGCATTTTGAAGTACAAGACGCTTGATTACTGAATTGTAAAGTAACATGCACAACTTGAAAACATCAGATAACAGTTCAATGACTTTGAAAATCATAAAACCATGATTCACAGCCACATGATAGAAATGACTGTGCAGGAACCCTTCAGGAACAGTGATCATAGTTTGGTAAGCTTCAAGGTAGTCATGGAAAAAGATGAGGAGGTCCTAAAGAAAGGTCCCTAAATTGGGGGAAGGCAGATCTCAACACTGTCAAACAGGACTTTGCAGAAATAGATTGGGAGCAGCTGCTGGGGGGGGGGGGGGCGGAGGGGGGCAGAATGATGGCACTGGGGTGAAAATAAGCAACATCTAAAAAGTGGGAGGTGTTTAAAAGCACGATCTTCAGAGTTCAGCATGTCCCTGTAAGGGTAAGAAGCAAAGATACTAATATCAAGAAAGCATATCGAAGGTTGGATCAGGGAAAAGGAAGCATGTATCAGGATAGGAAATTGGTATCGATTTACAAGGAATACAGGAGAAAGCTTAAGAAAGAACTTAGGAGGGAAGAATAGGGTTATGAAATGATCTTGACAAGTAGGATTAAAAAGAATCCAAAAACTTTCTGTTGGTACATTAGAACCAGTTGCTAAGGGAAGAGTAGGGCCCTTCAGGGATCAAAGGGATAATATGTGTGGATCCAGGGAATACGAGCACGGTGCTGAATGAATACTTTTCAACAGTATTCACCAGGGAGAAGGATGTGGAGGCTGGAAAGTATGGGAGAGGTATGCTGACATTCTGGAGAACATCTGCATCAGGTAGGAGGAAGCATGAGAAGTATTACAGCACATTAGGGTGGATAAATTCCCAGGACCTGACGGGATCTATCCCAGAGAAGCAAGGAAGGAGCTGCCTAGGGCACTGAAGATTTTTTCCATTTTCACTGGCCATGTGTTAAGTGCCAGAAACCTAATTTTGTTCCCTTATTCAAAAAGGGCCATAGGGATAAGCCTGAAAACTACAGGCCAATGAGCCTTACATCAGTAGTAGAGGAGATTTTAAAAAGAAGATTCCAAGGAACAGAATATATATGTTCAATTGGAAAGGATTGATTAACTGGAGTCATCATAGCTTTGTAAGGGAAGATCATGTCTTACAAATCTGATTTGAGTTTTTTTTAAGGAGGTAATTAAGGAAACTGATGAAAGAAGAGGTTTACATGGACTTAATAATGCTTTTGACAATGTCCCACAAGGCAGGCTGGTCCGGAAGATTAAGGCACAAGAGAGGCATGTTGGCAAACTGAATCCAAAATTCAGAGATTAGGAGCAGAGGGTAATGGTAGATGAGTGTTTAATGACGGAAAATCTGTAACGAGTACAGCTGGGACCTTTGCTGTTTGTAATACATATCTACCCAGATATATATATATGTGTGTGTGTGAATGACTTGAATGAGAATGAAGGTGGCCTGATTATAAGTTTGCAGACAATACAAAAATTGGTGGAATCACAGATAGCAAAAAAGGTTGTCCAAGTATACAGCAGGACATATATCAGCTGGAAAGTAGGGCAGAGCGGTGACAGATGGAATTTAATCCAGACAAGTGTGAGGTAATACAGTTTGGAAAATCAAATTCTGGTAGGACATACAGAGCAAAGGGCAGGGACTTTAGGAGCATTGATGTTCAGAGAATTCTTACATTCATTGGCCAAGTATAAGAATTATGACATCATTTTGCAGCTGAAAAAAAATTGATTAGACTGCATTTTGAATGTTGTGTACGGTTCTGGTCACCACACTACAGGAAGGATGTGGTAGCAATAGAATGCAGAAGCGATTTACCAGGAATCAACATGAACCAGGAACTAACTGGCACAACCCTAATCACTACAATTTAGCAACACTAGGACCACTTCGATCACTTTGCACTAAAATAGACTTTTTTTGTTCTAATTGTGTTCTTCCTTGTAAAAATTGTGTATAATTTAGGTTTATGTTTTTCTTGTGAATGGGGCTGCAAGTAAGCTTTTCATTGCACCTGTGCATACATGTACTTGTACATATGACAATAAACTTGACTTTTGACTTTGACAGGATGTTGGCTGGATTGGAGGCTGAGGGCAGGCACAGTAGTGTAGCACTTAGCGCAACGCTATACAGTGCCAGCAACCGGGGTTCAATTCCGGCCACTGTCTGTAAGGAGTTTGTACATTCTCCCTGTGTCTGCATGGGTTTCCTCTGGGTGCTCCGGTTTCCTCCCACATTCCAAAGATGTACAGGTTAGGAAGCTGTGGCCATGCTATGTTGGTACCGGTATGCGTGGCGACACTTGCGGGCTGCCCCCAGAACACTACACAAAAGACGTATTTCACTGTGTGTTTTGATGTACATGTGACTGATAAAGATATCATCATATCACATCTTATAAGGAGAGATTGGATAGGTTGGGCTTATTTTCACTGGAACATAGGAGGCTGAGGGGGTGACATTATAAGAGGGCATTGACAGAATAGATGGTCAGAATCTTTTTCTCAAGCAGCAGAGTCTAGAACCAGAGGGCACAGGTTTAAGGTGAGAGGGGACAAATTCAAAGATCTGAGGGATAAGTTTTTCCACACAGAGAGTGCTAGTTATGTGTAATGAGCTGCCAGAGAATATAGTAAAGGCAAATACAATTACAACATTTAAAAGGCATTCGGACAGATACTTGGATAGGAAATGCATAGCGGCAAATCAGGCCTAATGCAGGCAAATGGGATCAGCGTAGATAGGCATCACAGTCAGCGTGGACAAGGTAAGCTGAAAGGGCCCATTTCTGTGCTGTAAAATTCTGTGTTTACAAAAGAACAGGTATTTGTAATTTTTCATTATTTTTCAAAATATTGAAAACTCATTATATGAAAAGATTCATAAATATGAATATAATGGATGCAGTCAAGGTTCACAAAGGAATTAAGTTCTAACCACATCATGCGATTCACATTAAATGGGCAAGTACTTTCATCTAAAGCTGGAAAACCACATTTGCCTTGTATTGTTACAATCCACAGCTGTTCTGGCAATTCTACTTTGACATTAAATCTGCTTTTCCAGCAGTCTGGTAGAAGCTTAAGAGTGCCATTCAATTTCAGTTAGTGGCTGGCAAATTAAGTTCAAGGAATTAAATTTTAAAATTAGCCAATATCAAATTCAACATGATTAAATGTGATATTAAAAATTGTAATACATAACAAAATGGCATAACATAGTTAATAGGTTGAATGTTTTATTCTACGTGCTCGTTTTCAATAAGTAGAATAGAAACTTTATTTTAAAGAAAGCCCAAATGTTTTCGCTAATTATAATTAGGAATGAAGCTGTTACTGTAGATCTCAATTAATCAAGATTGCAAATGCTTTGTGTTTTAATTTATATTAATATTAGACTTGAGAGTGGGGAGAGTCACCAGTGCAGGTTTTAAATCTACAAAATGCAAACACTGATCTGACGAGAAACTAATTAACCACAGTAAATTAAGGACCACTGATCATGGGGAAATATACAACAGCAGAAACTCTTCTGAAGTTTTTGGCAATGCTCTCAAAAAGGCAAAAGCTCCATTTCTGTAGTTAAACAACCTGACAACAGTAAAATAAAATGAAGAGACAGGATAAAGCCAAGGGTACAAACACAAGGGAAAAGTAAAAATCCAGGAGATTGGGAGAACTATAAAAAGCATCAAATGGATACCAAAAGATTGAAAGGGTACAGAAAGGGAATATGAAAAAAAGCACATCAAAGTTAAATCAAAAGCATTAATAAACATAAATGTAAATATGAATTTATTACAGATTCAATAAGAAATTAACGGCCAACAATGAAGTAGCAGACTTTTTAAGTTTTAATGTCCACTTTCATATTTCAGAGGGCAAAAAGTACAGGAGAATCTCGAAGAGGAGAAATTTGTTTGGTGTATCACTAGTTTAAAGAAACAGAAGATAATGGGAGTTTATATAGCAAAGTATCCAAAGCTAGTGCTTTCCACACCAAACAGATGAAGGAACTGAAGACATGTTTTGTCAAAATTGAAAATTGTGCTTTTGAATTAGAAAATTATATTTTTATTTAAGGAAGAAAAAAATATGGGTAGGATGACTAAATATTTGGACAATGGGATGATCTAATCAACAAGAGTCAGAGCAGGTTTACAAATAGCAGGGCATGTCCAATTAGCTTGGCTGATTTTTTTTTAGGGTGGTAACTAGTATGGTAGATATTAACACTGCCTTTTCAAACTTTTGGTATGTATTAAGTTTTAGATTAGCAAAAATGAAACTGCACTGAACTTTAGCATCATTGTGAATGGGCTGTTTAGTTGGGAAATGGAAAGCAGGAAGCAATTTATAAAATGGAACATTTTCATATTGATGGATATGAAGTGTTCCAAGGAATATATGGTGGGCTTTTGGTTTATTTTCAAAAAAAAACTGAATTTTCAAGAAAGCTGAATTTTTCAAATGGTCAGAAGTCCTGCTGAATTTGCCAGATAGGGATAACCGTGGAAACTATAGACTGATGAGTCTCACATCAGTGGTAGAGCAGCTACTGGAGAGGATCCTTAGGGATAGGATTTATGAGCATTTGGAAAACCATGGCCTAATTGGGGACAGTCAGCATGGCTTTGTGCAGGGCAAATCAGGTCTTATTAACTTGATTGAGTTTTTCAAGGACGTGACAAAGGTGATCGATGAGGGTAGAGCTGTGGATGTTGTTAGCATGGATTTTAGTAAAGCATTTGACAAGGTCCCACATGGTGGGCTCATCCAGAATCTTAATATGCATGGGATCCATAGAGACTTGGCTGTTTGGATTCAGGATTGTCTTGCCCATAGAAGACAGAGGGTAGTGATCAATGGGACTTATTCTGGCTGGAGGTCCGTGACTAGTGGTGTTCCAAAAGGATCTGTACTGGAACCTCTGCTATTTGTGATAAATATATATATATATACACACACACACACATATATACACATGACTTGGATGAAAATGTGGGTGGGTGGGTTAGTAAGTTTACAGATGATAGAAAGATTGGTGGCATTGTAGATAGTGTAGAAGATTGCCAAAGGATACAGCAGGATATAGCTCAGTTGCCGATACGGGTGGAGAAATGACAGATGGAGTTTAATCCAGCCAAGTGCGAGGTGTTGCGCTTTGGGACAGTACACAGTTAATGGCAGGACCCTCAACAGCATTGGTATACAGAGGGATCTTGGGGACCAAGTCCATAGCTCCCTAAAAGTGGCTACACAGGTTGATAGAGTGGTAAAGAAGATGTATGGCATTGAGACATTGAGTTCAAGAGTCAGGAAATTTTATGTTACAGCTTTATAAAACTCTGGTTAGGCTGCATCTAGAGTATTGCGTTCAATTCTGGTTGCCCCATTATAGGAAGGATGTGGAGGCTTTGGAGAGGGTTCAGAAGAGGTTTACAGGATGCTGCCTGGATTAGAGGGCATGTGTTATAAAAAGAGTTTGGACAAACTTGGGTTGTTTTCTCTGGAGCAGCAGAGGCCGAGGGCAGACCTGATAGAAGTCTATAAGATTATGAGGGACATAGATAGACATCTGGTATCTTTTTCCCCCCAGGGTCGAAATGTCTAACACTAGAGGGCATGCATTTAAGGCGAAAGGGGACAAATTCAAGGGAGATGCATAGGGCATTTTGTTTAAACACAGAGAGCATTGGGTGGCTAGAATGCACTGCCAAGAGCAGTAGTGGAGGCAAATATGATAGAGGCATTTAAGAGGTTCTTAGATAGACACATGAATATGCAGGAAATAGAGGGATATTGACACTGTGCAGGCAGAAAGGATTAATTTGGCATAATATTCTGGGCCAAAGAGCCTGTTCCTATGCTGCACTGTTCTACGTTCTATAAACAACCAACACAGTTGAAAGAATACTCAAGGATGTAGCACCTTTTGAGTTTTTCCCTCAGAAAAGTGAACCCCATTATTAAAAAGAGCATCACAAAATGATTAACCACTTCTGATGTTACTATGCCAAATGGATTTCCAAGGCTAGGTACTGAACAATAACATTTGTACAGCAAGCCTCAACATCTCTCCACTGTTTTGATGGAATGATACTTGTACAGGGAACTTGTTGTTTTGAAAACTGGCTCAAAATTTGTTCGAATGGAACATCTTGTGCATTGTGTTAGGATTTTCCATGTACACTTAAGCACAAAAATTTTGCCCTTTAAGTTGTAGAGGCTGACAGCAGTGGCAATGGAACATCTGGAACCATGGACAGTTACATAATGGGTTTTAAGGACAAATCAGTCTCAGAAAGGAGAAAACAAATGGAATGGCAGAAAAAAAGTAAAATATCAACTTTAAAATCTCAAAAGATTTTACAACAAACAGCAGGAACTAACCATTGGGCTTATATTATTATTAATTCTCACATCTTTAGGTTATTTATGCCCTTAATTGCCAGATATAACTTGATATAACAGGTGTAATTGACAATTAATATTCAAATATAGCAAGTATTTAAAAGTGATGAATGGTTTAAGGACCATATCCTAACTGAATGAACAAACAGCTTACCACTAGGAAGTTTTGGAGATTCTCAACTTGCAGCCTCCCTCTAAATCTCCTAATTGATATTCATGCAATATTAGCATGTTACATTTATTTCCCCACAGCAAATTCCAAAATTAGTATATTCCCTCAAACCAAACAAATTCTTAAAATATCTAAAGAGCAGCAGAGTCAAACATCTCTGAACCAGTGCAGTGAGCTGTCAAAGCAGTAAGCTTTGTAAATATCTGAAGTATTCTAGCTATTGCAAAATAAGACACAATGCAAATATCAAAATTCAATCGACATGCTAAAAGTTGTTAATAATTGTGAATCACTTTGACAGTTTAGTTCAAATGTAAATATAAACCAGGAAAGATTATTTATGGTTAAAAAATACCTTTTTGTTTTAAACTACTTTCCAGTGTGAACAGGTTTTCGAAGAATATAAAATAAATCTGAGAGTAGTTGGTTTCAAAGAACTGCTTCAATTCACTTCTTTCCAAAATATCTGTAATATTAAAAGAATACATACCATTACATACAAACAAAAAATCAATTTAACACAAATATAAAAAGACAAAGATTTGGAATATCCATTTGGCTAAGACATTCACTTCCAGAATTTAAATCTCTTATTGTAATATGTTTATTAGACTTCTGAAAGGTAAAAACAACTGGTCTGGAAAACATTCAGAATATTGAATATAACCTTGAATGATTGCCTAGGATGATAACTAGCACACATCCCCATGTCGCACACCATTCTAACTAGGAAATATATTGCTGTTCTTTCATCTTCACTAGGCTTAAACTGTGGCATTCCCAATTTAACAATGTGGGAATATCCTCAGCAGAAGGATTACAAAGGTTCAAGGCAATTGTTCACCATCAACATCTCAAAAGGCACTAAGTACTAGCCTTGTTAGTGAAGCCTAGATCTCAAGACAAAAGAATTAAAACATCAGTTGTGAAAAATATTACAATTCAGTCTTTTAATGAATTAATTTTATGAAGACCATTTTCCCCCCAAATATCAAAAAAATACACTAATAATCTTAAACACATTAACATTAGTAGCATTAAATCCAATCATGGGCATGCAATCCACTTTATTCATGCAGGAAGTTACTTAATGTATTATTAACCCAACAGCTGATCAATAGACTATTTCCACTGAGTAGTCAGGAATGACAACAATGTTTCTACTCTGCTCCACAGGTTTGTGCACGACACAAAGATTTGTGTGGGTGTTAGGCAATCAGAAGAGGAAAACAGAAAGTGAAAAATTTTGATGTAATGTATAAAATGGGTTTGCATCTAGCAAATAATTAGCTGGAAAAAAACCCCAAAATTATTAGTACAAAAATGACAGACATTATAGTAAATGTGTTCACAATGAAGGTTACAGTATGGATAACACACTGCAACAATAAATCATTGGATGGGAAATGAGACAAGAGTACAAAACTACAGCTTCTCTGATGGATAATTATATTTTAAAATTCTATATCCATCTGCCTGCAGGTTATATTTGACCCCCAAAAAATGATAATCATGCAATTACAACACCTTTGGAGTTGGATAACGCTTTAATGAACTGTAATGGTCATCACAATCATGATGGGCAATTAGCATGACTCAAAACATAGATAATAAGTATGGTTTCATATGCAATGTAATACAAGTTTAGTCATAAAAACATTTGCAGAAAACGATTATTTTCAAGGAGCCATCAACAATGTGCAAAATTTCAAGCCAATCTTATTTCAATGTTGCAAGATTAGACTATTATAAAGACTGAGCATCTCACATCAACATACACAAAGGCCTGTAAATAATATGGCTTAAGTTTCATGGTCATATTCTCTTGCTCCTTTTTATGTCCATTTCATTAATTAGGTATCCAAATAACACTACAAGTTTAGCATATTCTGAGATGCATAACGTTCCACAATCACCCATGACTAAGACCCTTACCATTAATAAGCACTTTGTAAACTCTGAAAATCCTGGCACTGATAGAAACATGTCACATTGTGAAGAGGAAGAGGAGGATGACTGCTGGAGACAACTCTTTCCTCTTTATCTAGCTGCACATTCCACCAGCTGCTGCACCAAAGCACAATCCCTTGCCTTTGTCTCTCGTTCAAAATTTCAATACCAAAAGATTAACATTTAGTTTCCAAACCAGTTATTAACAAAACTGTCTCATTCACATTAAAGTTAAATTTTCTTTGTACAACTTTCATCGTCTTAATGCCATTGCTTTCAGTCTCCCCACTCTGGTCTTTTGTACATTCCACTTTCCCTTTGAATGAAAGAGCCTATTGCTTTCCTGGATCTCTCTCCCTCAACCATACTGCTACTCTACATCTCTCCCTTTTATTTACCCTTCTATAAAGCAATTGTGGACTTACAACTTGATGGTTCAATGGCAGCTGTTGCTCTTTATCTTTTTTCCTGATATAACTATTAGTTAGACATTTAGAAGATGGAAGGCGATCCGAACAGTAACCTAGTGAAGATTTGGAATTCCATCATACCCTCTGCAATCAACTTCACACTGGTTCTTGCACTGAGTTCAGAGCCTTCCAAAGAATATGAATCCAAGCAGCACAATATAGAGTTATGAATCTAATGAAATGCCAAACATTAGAAAGTAAATGTTTAAATGATGTCACAATTTCAAATTGTAACAATCTCCTACACAGAATCAACTGGTGCTGATAGCATGGTGCTTTGTGCTCCTCTCTCTCTCCCCCGTTTGCCTTCATCTTCTCTCATTAATCCTTAACCCAGTCAGCTCCAGGCAGTAATTATCTATTCCACAATTGCCCATTGATATTCACACTTTTGAATGATAAAGTCCGTAAATAATAGCATTTTGTGTATGGATGTCACTGAGAATAACTTAAAAGCCCGAGTGATCAGCTAAGGGTTAACTATAGTAATTTTATTTTTGTACAAAGAACTTATTGTTTGTCCTCCAACCAAAACAGCTTCCTTTTCACATAATCAATTGGCTTCATTGCCATAAAACCTGTTGACATATCCCATTCTCAAATCTCTTTGGCCTCCTCATGTCAATATCAAGCAATCCCAAGTCAAATATGACATGAGCAATATGCAGATCATGTCATCCCACAATGTGCATTAAGGTGCTTTAGCTATATCTGAGGCCTACTACTTGCTGCACATAATGAGGCATGTCATTTCAGAGTTGAGCAGCAATAAAACATCCAATATTTTGGAAATGTGGAACACATACAATGTCAAGATAGACACTGGACTACCTCAGTAGCTCTTGGAATGACACAATCCATGCAATAATGAATGGTGCATGGAAAAAGTTATGGCCAGAAAGTGTTTACAGCTCCCATGAGATAACAAATCTGAAAAATCTCCAAGAAGTTGTTGTCAAATAAGGCTGGATTTGATGTAGTAGACCAGGTTGACATGGAAGTTACCAGAGTTGCATATCAAAGATTTCAAAATGAGCATTTTGTGCTTGAGCAACAGTAGTTACAAAGGGAACAAGAAGCCACCAAAGTAACACTATCACCACTAAGATGTCTTTGGTTACAATCTGCTATATCAAGAAAGGGATAGCCATTTTCAAACACAACAATTCCAACGTGAAGCACAACGTTAGATGTGGCTGCATGATAGAAAAGGTCATCATTGCCATAAGGAGATTTACCCGATGAAGCAGAGGAGAGAGCTGTCCAGATGCCCACTGACACTTTCCTTAGGTCTTTTTTTCAAATCAGCCACCCAGGAAGAGTTACATTCAAAATCAAATAATTCCATCAAGCTCAGATTCACAAGCAACATCAGCTTATGAACACTGGTGACAACTCTGCCTCTAACCTCCCCCTGCTGTCACCTAGATATGAAAAGCCACCATGAACTAGGAACAGGAATAGACCACTCAACCCCTCAAGCCTGTGCCACCATTTAATAATGAAATGGCTGACTTAATCACTCGCTCAACTTCCCATTCTCTTCCTTGTGCTTATCAAGAATCTGCCTCAAAAATGATTAAGATTTCACTAGGCTGAGGAAGAGAGCTCCAAAGACTCACACCCCTCAGCACAACACTGCACCTCATTTAGATTTTGAATGGGCGAGTCCTTATTATGAGATGGTGACGAAGTTCTAGATTCTCCCACAAGACTTGTTGGAATCTTGTCCATTTCAACTGTTGAGTATGCTGAAAGACACATATTTTTGATTATCTACATTGAAGATTTAGTTGTTAATGAAATGATATTTTATTTCAGATACTTGTGTTAGTATATGGTTAAATGGCTAGGCTTTTTTGACCCAAATTCTTGAGCTCTGGAATGCAATTGCAGTTTTTAATATTGAAACTAATGGGAAATCCTTTCTAAGAAAATATTTTCCCAGAACGTAACTCCTTTGTAAATCAAGGAATGCCTGCATAACCAAAGTAGTATGACTGGTCCTCAGAATCTCTGATCAAGACAACCAGCAATCAGTTGCTTCTCAAATTGAAAAGAATTTTGAAAATGTTCACAGTATTGTACTTAATTCGTACACAGCCTGGTTTTATACAATAGATGAAATACCAATATTTCAATTCAAAGTGTAAGCAAGCATTTTTTTTCAGACAAAACTCTAACAGTTCTACATAATCTTTGCCTAATTATGTTTGCATTACATATTTAAAAACAGTAAAATATTTTGCAAAATCTACCAACGTTCTTAAGGTAATTTGCTCATTTTGTCAATTCCAGTGAAGGTTATGGTACAATTTCTAATCAGCATGTGCTCCATCTAAAACAAATCTATCTATTTGTATCTATATGTGGATACATGCGCAGGTTCACAAACATACTTACACATGAATTTGTTGTCAGCAACCTCATGCTGATAAACTAATCTTGCTATCAACAAGAAATCCACTCCAGAGGCCTACCTTTCCTGGCATGCAATTCAAATCTAATTAGATGATCCACAAGTTATTTTCTTGGTCCATATAGAAAATCTCTGCTTGTATGGATCTCTGATTTCAATGCGAAATTCACTACATCACCTTATTACCAACATTTCTTATTCATGAAACATTCAAATATGACATGTTGAGATTTTTAAATGAGCAGAAACACGGTCAAACCCTGCTGATCTCAAAATGTATCGAAACTACTCTCAAAAATGAAAACTTATACAGGCAGTCCCGGGTTATGCAAGCGATCTGTTCCTGAGAACTGTCCATAAACTAATTTTTCTGCAAGTCAGAAACATCCGTTTTCTATAGCTACCAATCTCATATTGCTCTACAGACACTTCCTTTAATTCTTTCATTTCATCAAATATCTTCTATGTTCATTCTAACATTACCAATAATCACATTAATGGAACATGTACTGTATCCATTTGTTAAGGAATGCCATGAAACACTTTATCATTACTATTTTGAAAAATTCTTTAAAAATGTATGGGAGAATTTGCATTAAGTTGGACTTCAATAAGTCACATCTTCCCTAACCCAGGAAGTCCCTGTTACAGTTGGAAACAGCACTGCACTACATGAATCCAGCATTAATTATTATCCTTATGAGCACAAGCGACCTTAGATCAGAACTGCTGACATCTTTTGGGAATACTAGAATTGTAAAATGAAAAATCATGAGCACTAAAACTCTGGGGGGAAAAAATGTTATAGCAAAGTGTTAAAAAAGATGACAGAGATGGAGAAATTTGGAGTCATTTCTAGACTATTTATACTAGAAACAGAACAGTTCACATCAAATATGAAACATTTAAGACTAGTGGATGAAGGTGGACAGGAATGTTAACAAAACTCAGATGTGGCCATCAAGAAAAGTGGCAGAGGGATATTCTTGTGAGAATAGAGAAGGCTGAGAGATGACCTGACATGGGGCTTTAAAATTATGAAGAAATTTGATAGGTCACTTCATATCTTCATGTACATTTAATATACAACTAAATTACATCACTAGTGCAGTTGAAATTTAAAGAAGCCATGATGTACACCAGGCATACGTTTCAAGCAAATGAAGTTATGTCATAGATGTATATTTTGTAATATAAAGTAACAAATCACTTGTTTTCTTAACTGTTCACTTAGAATTAGCTTTTGGCATAACCAGAAAGATCAATAATGATGACTTCACTTTCCACCTAACCCTTGACACCCTCCTAATTTTACAACAACGTGCTTCCTTTCTGTGACATCTGAAATCAATGCATTAGTTTCCACAAGTAAGAAAATGGCACCTGGCTTTACCTCACAACCACTGTTCTTGAGCCTCGCAGGCTGTCTGAAAGGTATTAAAGATAAGTAAAAATTTCTTCCGACTAAACATTGAAACAAAGCCATCACTTTTGGTCCTTTGCCATCAACTTCATCCCTCAGTAAACTCTCCTAGGTCAGCTTTGACCAGCTTTGTCAAATTTGTCATCTTCATAAATTGTGTTTAGTGAAAATTATCTGCCAAAATGAGTACTACCCTGTCAGCTGAACCATCCGTGAATGCAATACAGTCTGATAGACTCTCTTTAACCTGAAGGGTTAAATTCTGGTTCTCTTTCCACAGATGCAGCCTGACTTGCCAAGTATTTCCAGTTTTTAGTTTTAAACCATATATGAAGATGGGAATGAAAGAAAAAAATTGGAGCAATGATACTCTCATCTGGAAGCTGATTAAAAAAAAGGAAAAATTAACTACAAACAGAAAAAGGAAGAGAAAAAGAATGAAAAAGAGCAAACCTTCCAAGTAGTTTTTAAAAAACTTAATCTGAAGTGAAATTAAAACAAAATAATTGATATAGACACCACTTCTTTTTAAAACAAAAGGGCAGCTTAACCTTGAGCAAAAAATACTGCTGTGTATTGGCAACTTTTATATTTTAAACCTGTTGGCTTTTTTGACATCATAAGTGAAATCCCACATTTCTGCACATAATATCATGGAGAAAGACAATTTGCAGTAACAATGATTACTTGGTTCCAGTAAAATATAATAAGATTTGGTTGGGAAAAAGTTCTGGTTGTCATTTGGTCATGTTTATCATACAAAAATAAAATCAGGTTATATATTATTAAAAATAAATATGCATGCTCCTTTTTGCCATTAATAATGCCTATTAACCAATTACTTCCTTTCCTAAAATAATATTTTGTTTGTCAGCATCAAACTTCTTTGTTTAAACACCACAAATAATGGCCATTCATTAGTGTAAATAAAGATTCAAAGCCAGATTGAAAGGTTTTCCTGAAAAGTTGATATTTTTTGAAAGAGTTTGGAATAATTGTCAATCATCTGTTCAACGACTCAAGTACCTGCCAAAAAAAAGCTAAGAATTTATTATCAGTTTTAAATGAATTCAGTGGAAAAATATTTATTCCAGTGGAGGACATGAACATAAAACTTACTATAAGTATATAGTTGAGACTTCATTTAATAGGATGATTCCATCTGTTCCCCTACTCCCATACCCCCACCTCCACCCCTGGCAGAAGCCAGGATAAAATGAAGCAATGGACTTAGACTCCTTAATTTCATCCATACCAATAGGAATTTTGGACCATTTCTTCCCCAAGCTTCCTCTTCCTGAAATCCCCACCTCACCCCAACATTCTCATCTAAGGATTAAACTCAATTAAATGGTTCTCCCAAACATAAATGTCTACATCCATTCTGAAGACTGACTCATTCTTTTTATTTCTTTACAGAACAGTTTCTGGGAGCAGATGTATCATTAACCAACCAGGAAACAATCTGTTTCAGATCTCGTCTTGTGTAAGGAGGTTAATTAGAATTATAGTAATGGATCCTGATGAGAAGAGTGATTATTTGATGAAACTTGCATTGCATTAGTGGGTGGCATAATTGAGTCTGAAACTAGACATTAATCTACACAAAGCCAATTATAAAGGTATGAAGAGTGAGTTGACTAAGATAGACGGGGAAATTAAAGCTACTTAGGTTGATAGAAAATGGCCACCATTTAAAAAAAAGCATCATTTTGTCTTTCTTATCAAATTGAGGGGAAAAAATTCCACAGGAAAACACTGCATCGATTGCTTACCAAAGAGAAGCTTCTTGTAATCTAATACTGTTTCCAAGATTAATAATGAGCCTGAAGACCAAAAGAATCTTAGAAACGAAGAAAATAGCAGGAATCTAGCAAAAAATGTTAAAAATAATCGTACCAGCTTCTACAGGAAATCACAAAAAGGAGCAGAATAGCACAGTTAATGCAGATCCCATAGAGGCATAAAAAATTGTAATGGGAAATAAGGAGGTAGCTAAAACATCAAATTAATATTTTGCATCTGTCTTCAGAGTACAAAACACAAACAAAGCATAAAAAAGAGAAACAAAGTTCTAATAAGAGTGTGGAGGTTAGAAACAACAGTAAAACTATAAGAGAAATTCATGAGACTAATTAACAGATCTTCTGAAGCTGATGGCCTACATCCTAGGTTCTGAACGAAACAGTTGCAGAATTAGTGACTACACAATAGACATCTTCCAACATTCCCGATTATAGAATAGCACCAGCAGAAGGTAACAAATGTACCATCACTATTCAAATTAAACAGGATTGAAAAAATATTCAGCACCAGACTGGTTGACAAAATAGTGCAGAAGGATAACAGGGCATTTTGAATGTTAGTGACTGACGATTTTCTTTGGATGTAAAATGATGTTTGAAGATTTTAAAAGGAATTTAAGGTTTTGCATCTTTAACTTCCAAAAATCATTTGATAAGATGGCACATTAAAGGTTTTTATACAAGGATCCAAGTGGTTTTGAGCAATATTGACATGGACAGGGAATTGGCTAATGGGCAAATAAGAGTCAGAACAAATAAGTCTTTTACAGGTTGACAAGAGTGTCATTAAAATCAATACTGGAATCACAACTATGTACAACCTACATTAATGATTTGAGGGCATAAGGCAACTTCGCTGGCCATACCAATCTGAGTGGGAGAGTAAAGGCTGCAAAGAACATAGTGAACACAAAATCCAGAGTGGTTAGGTGATCATTTTGTTATGTCAGTATATTTCCTTATAAAGAACTTATTGTATTTCCTCTTTGAAACAGTGTTTAGTTCTGAGCATGCTTAGTGTCTCGGGTCTGACAAAGCAATCACCAGTTAACAAAGGTGCTGGAAAAACTTAGCAGGTCGAGCTGCATCTGTGGAGGCGAAGTGACGGTCGACATTTCAGGCCAAGACCCTACATCCGGACTAAGAGAAGATATCCAGTATACAGAAGTGAGACAAAGGCTGGAAGGTGATAGATGGAAACAGATAAGTGGGGGGGGGGGGGAGATCGGTAGAGGGAACTGGGGAGGGGAGTGACAGAGGCAGGTGGGTAACAGGTGGAACCGGATAAGGGAGGGATGGTGGTCAGGTGGAACCAAGTGGGAGAGGGTGGAGTCTTGGTAATGAGGGAGTGTAGGATGGAAAAGGTGAACAAAGGGAGGGATCCGGGGGGGGGGGGGGGGGGGGGGGGGCAAGAACTATTGAGAGTTCTCACCTTTCACCTCACTAACATCCAACATATCATCCCTCACCTTTTCCGTCAGTTCCAATGGGATCCCACCACCAGCCACATCTCACCCTCTCCTCCACTTTCTGCAGTGGCCACTCTTACTTGGTTCCACTATCACCTACCAGCCTCTGCCTCTACCCTCCCTTTCCCCTCCCAGTTCCATGACTCCCTGGTCCACTCATCCCTTTGTACCCAATCCTCCCCACCCCCGGCACTTTCCCCTGCAAACATAGGAGGTGCAACATTTGTCCCTACACCATCTCCTTCACCACCATCCAAGGACCTAAACAGCCCTTTCAGGTGAGGCAGAGATTCTTACAATGTGTCCTCCTTTACATTGACAAGACATAATGTAGACTCGACCACCATTTTGCTAAGCACCTGCGCTCTGTCCAAAAGACCATCTTGTATTTCTGTTTGCACGTCATTTCAAATCCACTTCCCATTCCCTCATCAAACCATCTCTCCTCAGCTTCTCCACTGTGAGACCAAATGCAAACTAGAATAATAACACCTCATATTCTGTTTGGGTAGCCTACAACCCAATGGTATGAACATTGAATTTTCCAGTTTCAGGTAACCCACACCTCCTGTGTTCCTTTCCCACTCCCACCAGTCCGAACTCCCTTTGTTCAGCTTTTCCATCCCTCCACCCCTTGTTAACAAGACTCTTCGCCCTCCCCCCTTCAGGTTCCATCTGCCAATCACCCTCCCTTATTTGGATGCAGCTATCACCTACCAGCCTCTGTCTCTACCCTCCCCTTCCCCTCCTGGTTCCATCTGCCATTTATTTCCCTTATCTGTTTCCACATATTATCTTCCAGCCTGTTTCAATGCTCCCTCCTTCCCCTTCCCCCAATTTCCATCAACCCCCCTCTTTCCACCTATACCTACCTGCCTCAGCCCTCCCTCACTATAATGGCCAAATCATCACAGTTTACATTGGCACCAGGAAGGCACCCTGGAATCACAAGTGCTGTCAACTGGAACACGTTGTGAATCCGAGTATTAACCAAAATGAATAGGCTGTTGATTACTGATCCACTATGTACGATTATTGGTAGCTGTGTCTAAAGCCAAATTGGCCTGGTTAACCTTGCACTTGCCAATGAAACAATAGATTCTCAGTCCTAATCCAACTAATCTGAATCAGATCAATCAAGGATCTTCAGCATGGATATTTTAAAGAAAGATTACATCTTACTAACTTGACAATGTTTTTTTTGAGTAGGTAATAAGGAGGGTCGATGTGATCTAGTCATTTGATGTAGATGGATTTCAGCAATACTCATGACAGGCTGGTAAAAAAGTAAGCGCTACTGGGATCCAATGAAAAACTAGATTCCAAGTGAGTTCAACGGTAGGAAGTAAATGGTAATGGATGACAGATGTGTTGTGACTGAAAGACCATTACCAAGGAGGCTCCACAGTATTTAGTACGTGGAGCCTTGCATTTTGTTTACATCTAAATGTAGTAGGCATAATAAAGAAGTTTGCAGATAATACAAAAATTGGCCCTGTGGTTGATGGCAAGGAGGAAAACTAACTACTGGGAGATTCAGAAGTCTGGTCATCTGGGCAGAAAGATGGCAAGTGACATTGAAATTTTAATAAGAGTGAGGTACAATGAGCAAGGGGACAAACAATAAGTGGAAGGAAAATGAGTGTTGTGAAAGAACAAAGGAACCACGGAGATTACACCTATGTATCCTTAAAAAGTGGCAGGAGAAACTAATTGGGTAAAAATGGCATGCTTTATTAGCGGAGACTCAGAATATAAGACTGTGTTGGTTATGGTGGAACTACATACAATACTTATTAGGCCACAGTTTGAGTGATTCATGCAGTTCTGATCACCGCATTATGGAAAAGTGCATTGAAGAGAGAACAGACAAGATTTAGCAGGATGTTGTCAAGACTAGAAAATTAATTTTTTGTTACAAAAGATTAGATAAGTTAGGTTATTTTCTTTGCAGCATAGGCCAAAAGGAGAGATTCAATTGACATTTGTAAAATTATCAAGCGCCGATATAAGAAGGATCTATTCCCCCACTAGAGGTCAAACACCAGGAATAGAGGATTGAAGGAGAGAAGAGCATTTCTTTTCCATCCAGTTGACAGGAGTGTGGAACTCACTGCCAGAAAAGGCAGTAGAGGAAGAAACCATCACCACATTTAAAAAGTATTTTGATGCATATTTGAAGAGCCATGAACCGCAAGTCGATGGACCCAGAGCTGGATGGCAGGACTAGACTGGGTAGCATCTTGCAATGTGTAGCTGAATGGCTTCCCATCCCAAATGAAAATACATTTTCAATGGATTCTATTCATGTCAACCAAAATCAAAAACAAGCACTCAAATAAACAGTAATGCTCAGCATGTTCAGTGCATGCAAAATAAATTCAGATACATTTAAGGAAGCATGGGCCATGTCTAACCTCATAGCATTCAGTGCACACATTGAGCCATCCTTGGTGTTGTCCAGGTTGGGACCAGTACTTTCCTGCAGGAAGAAGTGTCTTTGTAGATTTGATGGCAATGACAGGATTTCAAATCTAGGGTGCCACTTTTTTTTTAAAAAAGCACTCCTGTTACCTACAGTAGTTAATTAAAGGATATTTACAAAATATTACCTGCAACTGTCTACATTGAAGCAAAAGCTGCATTGATTGCATGTTTCGCTGTAAAATCAGATTGTGCTGTGAAACAATTGCATAAACAAGGCACAAAGCAAAAGAAAATTCTTCAACATTGCATATGTATAAGAATATTTGCCACTAAATGTGAATTTTCTGATCATGAGCAAGAGCTGAAAATGCAGATCAATAATTGGTGCATATCAAAGTAATTTTGACAAAAAACCTTTGGGGAAAAAAATCAAACCATGCAAACTACTTGAGTACTTGCAAACTACTTTCAGAGAACAGAGCAGTTCATGTAGAAAAATCATTTGATACTTTCTCGATCGAATCAGAGGGCAAAAAAATGCCAGGGCAGACCTCTTCATCAGCCAAGAGCTATTGCCAGCATCGTGATGAGCAGAACACAATACAGTGCTCTTAAAGGGGTGTAGCTATCCTCAAAGTGCAATGTTCTGCTGAGGGGAAAAACAATGTAAGTCATGGGGAAAACAACCATTTCACATGTTTGTTGTTCTGCGAGCTTAAAGCATGCAGATAGTGTTGAAGCTGATATGCAAGGATCAACAGCAACTTTGATGATCTGATGCGATGATGATTTTTTACATGAGTGGATAAGATCTGGAATGATCTGCTGGGGTCATAGTGGAGGCAGATTTAATTGTAGAATTCAAATGGACACTGAATATTTATCTGGAAAGAAAGAATTTGCAGGGTTATAGGAGAGAACAGGGAAACAGGACCAGCTGAATTACACCCGCATAGAGGCAATACAGACTCAATGGGCTAAATAGCCTTTTTCTGTGCTGTAACCATTTTATGATTCTGTGGAGCATGCACTTTTCATTCACCACACTCGACAGAGCACTCAACCGTGAGAAAGTGTACATATGCAACTCAAAACACCGTGATGAGTGAACAAACAAATGATCTTCACTGTGAGGAAAGCCTGAGTACTTTCCTACAATATTACTAATCTTTGACAGTTCTTTGAACATTTCCATCGCAAATAACATTCAAATCAAACAGCATTAATGCAACGTTCTATGTGATAAGAGATGAACGTGATACTCTTGAGTACATCAGCTCTACACGTTGTAGAGATCACATACGTAATGCCTTCATTCAATGGTGCCTACAAGATTCAGATAGCTTTCCTGGCATTAGAAATGCATCAAGCACAAGCTGCATGTTGTCCTTTGTGCACAATCAGTTCCACAGCCACTGTTGGGGTCATACAAAAAGTGTCATACAAAAAAAACAGGAGAACTTCAATACCTGTTCACTCATCATATTATTGAAAGAACTGAAAAAGAATTAACTACATGGGTTTCACCACAGGGTGCCAAAAGGTTAAACAAAAATCAAATCCAGATTTGCATCTGTATTGATGTGTGCAACCAGTTAAGCAATCAAAAATAGGATGTAACACCAGCAAATGATGAAGTTATCGTAAAGTCAATGATTCCAAAGCTAGACATTAATATTTGGTAACAGACTGAGCTTGTAGAAGAATCTCGCTAACCGTTTCACTGCACAATGTACTTTTCCAATCCAAGAATCTCAACTTTAAAGTGAGCTCAACTCTATTGCTTCAGAACCTCATGAAGTCTGATCTCCAAAAATTAGAATGCACAGAGAACACAAGCAATGACATAGAATACAAGCCTGAACAGAAAATGAGATCTAAATGCGACTTAAGACAAATATGCATCAACTTTGAACCACAATCTCACATTGAAGAGAGCTAAGTGTTTGCTTAATGAGCAGTGTCAAATTCTTTGTTTAGTAGTGATGGTGTCTTACTAGATCCAAAGGAAGTCCAAGCTATTGCCAAAAAGTTCCAGACCCTGCCAATGTGCATGAAGTTCAGTTGGCTTGGGCTCATTCACTTGTTGCAGTCGTTTTATTCCTGATCTGGCTACATCATTTTCTTACTTGTGCCACCTAACCAGAACATCAAAATGAAAATCCATTGAAATTCTCAAATCATAAGCAGTTATCCTGATTAAAAAGTGTTTAACTCCTATGTATGCTACTACTTACTTCACGACCCAAATAAGGCTATTCAGCCAATTGTAGACAAGTCCAGTTGTTTCTGACGATGTCCTTGCACAGAAACACAAGGCTTCTTGCATGCAATTGTCATGATGGCAGGTAGATCACTAATGCTTGTGAAGCAGGGTTACATGCAGCTAGAGTCAGGAGCATTGCCTGTCACTTGAGAGCTTTTATAATTCCACTTGGGACCTGCATGGTAATTACTCTGAAGTTGCCACTGACCATAAGCTACTAGCTTCCTTAACAACTTAACACTGAGCATTCAATGCTTAAACTTGTACGATATTCAATTTTGTCAAGGGGAGTTAAATCTTGGTGATCACTTTTGATCATTCCATCCCTAAAACCAACCCAAGGATGCAAACGCACATCAGTTATGTGAGCAGGAACACAACACCAAAAACACTGAAACTGAGTGAAATCAAAACCACAAAGCAAAATAATGCTCTATTATTGTATATGACAGAAATTCAGTCACAAAACTTGAAACACAGAGGAACAGCATTCTCTCATAATAATGCAGAGGACCAGGCAATTAGCACAAAGTTTACAACGATGATGCTGGAGGAACTCAGCAGGCCATGCAGCATCCGTGGGGAAAAGCAGGCGGTCAACGTTTCGGGTCAGGACCCTTCTTCAGGACTGAAGATAAGAAAAGGGAAGCCCAATAAATAGGAGGGAAAAAGCAGAGCAGTAACAGGTGGACAAAAGAGGGGAGGCGGGGTGGGCACAAGGAGGTGATAGGTAGATGCAGGTAAGAGATTAGTGATAGGCAGGTGCGGGGGAGGAGGGGAGAAGCAG
Organism: Pristis pectinata; assembly: GCF_009764475.1. Taxonomy (NCBI): domain Eukaryota; kingdom Metazoa; phylum Chordata; class Chondrichthyes; order Rhinopristiformes; family Pristidae; genus Pristis; species Pristis pectinata. The sequence goes on from NC_067407.1 coordinate 82,240,342, forward strand.
GTCCGCTGGAGGATGGGTCAAAGGTAAGGAGAGAGGGGAAAAGAGAAAAAAAAGAGGCTAGGAAAGGGAAGAAGAGAAAAAGCAAGGTGGGGGTGGGGGAGGAGTTGTTTGGTTAGGTGACTGTTTCGCAGAACATCTGCACTCTGTCCGTAATCGCAACTGCATCTCCCCGTTGCCAGTCACTTCAACTCCCCATCCCACACTAATCACCTGATATGACAGTCCTCGGCCTCCTCCACTGCCAGGAGAATTCCAAGCGCAAACTGCACCAGGAACACCTCATTTTCCGTCTTGGAACCTTGCAGCCTAATGGCATGAACATTGAATTCTCCCACTTTAGGTAATCCCCCACTCCCCTTCCGCACAAACAACCCTAAGTTTACAATGAACTCATGACTACACTTTACCCTCAGATCTAGTGCTTGTGAAGTAATCCCATTGTCATCCCACAGTCTCTAATGGAAAACATTATAGACACTGTTCATGAAGGCCATGAAGAAATCTTGAAAACTATACAAAGTGTTAGAGGAAAGGCATGATTCCTTCAATGACGGGAATACCATTGGTCAACACTCATGTTTAAGCAGCATATGCGTTACCATTTTTCTATAGATAATTGCAAGATAGACTACCATCATCAACATGAGCTTGATAAAGTCAAGCAAGACTGCATGAAAACAAATACAAGAAAACACCTGAAATCAGAATTACCCCATAAAGCCTTTGGATACAGTTCCAAAGTGTGCAGATAAGAAAGTAACCCCCTATGACATGCAGCTATTTGAAGTGACCGCCACAAAAGGATCCATGATCACAGAATTGCATCACACGAAAACACTGTCATCCTTCAAAATGCCATCCAATGGGGAAGTGAAATGGGTCATCTTGAAAGTTACATGGAGGAATCCCAGAAGTTAAATTTTGCCGATTACCTTTTTCATCATCCTATCCCTACAACAAACTCCACTCACATCCAAAAAACAACAAAGCTTTATCAAACCAAGCAACCAGGGACTTCCTGGGTTTCTGGAAGAGTGCCAAAGACCAAGAAAATCAGAATATTCCTTTTAATTAATATAAGCAGGGATGAAGTAACTTTCTGCTACTCTTATGCTATTAACTAAATTTCCTATTTAGAAAACACTGTATACTTGCTCTTTTAGACAGTTTAAAGTTCAGAGCATGCCCTAGTATCCTGGGTGTGGCAATAAAGAAACAACAATTGTTTACATAGTCCTCAACAGTGAGTCTGTACAATTAATCAAAGATACAAATACTAAACCCTTGTAGCTTGCCAATAACAAGGTGGCAGGAGGAATTTAATTTAGGAAATGTGGAGTTGTTTATTTTGATGAGAAAAATAGTTGAGTATTTTTGAATTATGAGAAACTAGAAAAATCAGGTGTGCAACACAAGGTCCTCAGGTAGAAAACATAGAAAGTTAACAGGCAGGTACAACAAGAATTTGGGAAAGCACATTATATGTTGACATTTATTCCAGGGTGGGAAGCAGAGATTGTTGCTGCAGTACTGAGGGTACAGAAGTCTAGCTACAACCAGAAGCATCGACCGTTTATTCCCTCCATAGATGCTGCCTGACCTGCTAAGTTCCTCCAGCATCTTGTGTGTGTTACACCTGTAATGCCATGTGCAATATAGGTTTCCACACCCAAGATATACCTACCTTGCAGGTTGTGCAGCTTCTATTCACTAAGTTGAATCCTGGGATGAGAACATCATCTTATTCATTATGAGCAAAGAGAATGGACCTTGTTCACTGAAGTTTAGAAAAATTAGGAATTTTTTGTATTGAAATAAGATTGCAAACCAAGGGCCTGCTTCCTTGGCCAGAATCGTATAACAAGTACGCTATTACACGTTAGCATGGGCCAGTAGTGCAGAAAAAGAGAGGGTGGAGTGTCTTCGGTTTTCCAATATGATACTGGAGACAGAGGGCCTTTAGCTGAAATAAGTGAGGGCATAAGCTAGACGTGAGTCTGTCAAGTCCCCATGGCTGGCTAAGCCACAATAATCATCAGCCTGCTTGCCTTAGAGAACAGTGAGCACTACTAAAAGAAATGACAAGATGGAATACAGAAATAACTGCAGTGATGCATTGCAGCAAATATACATGAAGTGACTGCTCAAACAGGTCGTCAACACCATGACAAATGGGAAACAAAGACAAAATGGGCAGGGGCTTGAAAGTGCACTTGTAAGCAACTTAAGGGAGACATGTTTTCTCCAGGATTAGCACTGAAGTATCAAAGGCTGAATAAGGATAAAAGAAATCTGATAAGGGATCATAAACTGGAAACAACCTTAAATGTGGTGGTCTATGAGAGCAGAGGCATCACATAAAATGGGAAGGTGCAGATAAGTTGAATCAAATAATTTATTTCCTTTATTTAAGAGCTTACAATGGTAGATCTATTTGTGGTTTGAGGAAGGGGTAGCCCCTTACACAAAATCTATACACAACATCAGTTAGTAACTGAAGTCAACATACAGCCATCCACTAACCTGTGCTCAACTCCAACAAGGACCACTTGGGATTTATAAACACAGAACACGGCACGGTAGCATAGCGGTTAGCGCGACGCTATTACAGCGCCATCGATCGGGGTTTGATTCCTGTCGCTGTCTGTAAGGAGTTTGTATGTTCTCCCATGTCTGCGTGGGTTTCCTCCGGGTGCTCCGGTTTCCTCCCACATTCTAAAAGACGTACGGGTAGGTTAATTTGGGTTTAAAAAATGGGTGGCGCGGACTCATTAGGCCGGAAGAGCCTGTTACCACGCTGTAAATAAAATAAAAAAAACATTTATATTATTAAAAGGATATTAACTACTTGAGATGGCTCTTCAAACTGCACAGCAGTAATACAGATGATTTCACAAAGTTCATTTATTGATAGTAGAAATCGGGAAAAACTGCCATTTTAGCAACATCTGGCAGACAGTTCTTATCTCATCATTCCACATTTTCCTGTTTTGCAACACAAAAAATTAGTGGCAATTTTCAACAAGACTATTAGCTATGTTTCATCCATCATTAATCTAATGGAAACTACTCAAGCATTTCCTCTGCTTAAAGGACAATAGACCACCTCAGTAAAATCCCTGTGTTTGTATTTCAAACAACAGCTCATACTTGATGGGAACAGCCCACTTAGCCTCGCCCTTATCCTGTTGAAAACGGAGGAACATCTGGCAAAGAATCGACTGCCATGGACAACAACCTCTTCCTACTTTTGTCCTGCATGCTAAGCATTTGGCTGTGTTACAAAGATGAAAGTGGCTGATGATTAGGTGGTCTGAAAATCCTGCGAGATGAAAAGTCACGCAAAGCCGCAGGTAGGAGAGTGAAAGGCCAGCCCCGGGCTTCTCCGGGAGAATAAGGGCCCAACCCGCCCTAGCCCAGCAGCGCCGTACAACATTTTTGCTATAAGGGACAGATTTACAATCCAAATTACTTCATAGAGCCACTCAAAGCTATTCAGAATAATACATACAAAGAAATTTATTTTACAAAAAGCTAATTCACCTTCCTCTGACGGCAAACGTTCCCTACTCCCCTAAGTGAGGAGGTTAGGGGAAATATCCAAGGCTGAATAAGGATAAAGGAAATCTGATAAGAGATCCCTGTCCACCCTTAATAATCACTGTACTTCAAATCATATCTGTTTTTAACATGAGTAAAATTTGGGTGCAAGGCCTTAACAGGGATGGCATTCCAAAGATTCTTACAGACCACTGTGCCTGTACCGGTTCTCTAAAATTGCAGTTGATGGTAACCTGAAACTGTGCCCACCAGTGATATACAGTGATAGACCTGCATCCATGAACACATTATCTACACACACTACTCTGATAGCACTTCCCAAACCTGCAAATCTCTACCACCATGGACAAAGGCAATAGATGCATAGGAACAGCATTACCTGCAGTTCACCTCCAAGTCGCGCACAATCTTCACATGGAACTTCATCACCAACACTACATTGTCACTGGGTCCAAATCTTGAAACTCCCAACCCAGCGACACTGTGGGAGTACCTTCAGCACAAGGACTGCAGCGGTTCAAGACAACTTCTCACCAACACCTACTTAAAGCAGTTAGGGATGGGCAATAAACATTGGCCTCATCAGAAACATCCACAGCACAAAGATGAAAAAAATAAGTACCCAGTATTATATAATGAAAGAGCCATGCATAACTCTAGACTTCAAATCAGAAGACTGGACAGGGTCTGGCTAAAGTTCAAGTCTGGGGCCACAGCATTGGATGGGACCTGGGGACCCAGGTAGATAGTGGAGCAAGTCAAATCCCATGTCTAATCTCCACAGTGGTCCTCCCAGCCCCCATGTTCTTGATCTGGATGATGTCACAGGCTGCTCCTTTTAAGGAGTCAAGCTATTCTTGGGATTCCTGGCCTACAACTAGGCTATCTAGCATGGCAGGCAATCAGATGAGACAGAAGTGAAATCCGTGAGGCTCCAAGGACAGCAATTTTTCCTGGACCAGATGGACCCTTTCCACAGTTCTTATGTCGTGCACCATGGTTACAATGTCAATCGAAAAGCTATTTGGAAGATTGAAATTCTGCCAAAAGTCAGACATTTTTCACCTGTTTATATTAGGTGTTAGCTTCTATGTTATGCATTACATAAAGCACATTCTACATCTTATCAACAGGACCAGCTTCATGGGAAAGTAGAAGTACATAAAATAACTTCAATGAGACTGCACAAGTTGTGGCTTCATCCATATGATTTTGCAGAACCCCCAACACAGAGTTTGTAGAAGAATAATTCGAAGTCACTGAGTCATTTGAAATTTTAATGCTAAAGAAGGAGGACCCTGAAATGGACTCTGGTTTCCAGCTCCAGTTTATGTATTTAGTGTGTATTTATAACACGCATGTTCTGTGTGCTAATTTACCCAGATTATAAAGAAAGTCCATGGAATAATTTTTAAAAGTTATCTCAGTGTTCTAAAACTCCTGACCACTTCCAAGCAAATATGACATAAAAGTCACTTGTGTTAACAGATGTCCCACTTCAGAAGTGGGAAAAAAAATCTCTCCTTTATATTCTTCCAGGCACTGCAAACCTACAATCACAGCATTTGCAGACAAGTGACCTACTTGGAAAAATAGGTATCTGTATAATCATACACACTGTAATTACCAATGACATTACAAGAAAGGCCATATTCCCAAAAAGCATGAACATATATCCGCTAAATAACAAGGTTTTATACAGTCAGAGATGAAACAGTGTAATTTATGTCATTTATCATGTCATTGTTTCAAACAATTGAACTTTCAGCAGCCAGAGTTCAGATGGTTGCACTGAGATTGTAATTATTACATTTCAAGAGAAATTATCAGGCTTAAAGATGGTTAAAATGGAAAAGATAATCTAATGGAATTTAAAAAAACCTACTTCTAAATATTTTCCTTTGTGCAAACAGCTGAACAAATCAATGAAAATAATTAGGTAGGTATGAACGCAATTGGCCTCAGTCTTCACACACAAAGATAGAAGAAAACAGAAAACAAGTCTTCCCATCATACCAAATGCGAATCACTTCTCAGACTCATCTCTTAACAAAACGATATTAACTTTTGTTTCTTAGCAATCAGCTTCCTCTACAAATTTATTTTTAGCAGCAAGACCATGCTTTTTGCACATTATATTTGAAGTAAGTGGAGCAAAATGCTGCTGGAAATCAGAAATGAGATCAGAAATTTGGGAAGATCTCAGCAGATCAAGCAGTATCTGTGGAGAGAGAAACATTGTCGACATTTCAGATCATAGACCCTTCATCAGAAGTGGAAATATTTTAAGTTGCAGAGAAGGGGAAGGAGTAGAGAGAGGAAGTATCTGTGATAAGGTGCAGACCAAAGTGTCTAAGTAATAAAATTATTTTAAAAAGCAGCAGTTAGAGAAAGAAGAAATAAACTAATTGAAATAGAAAAGTACAGCCAGATCTCTGGAGAGAAAGCAATGTGGTTACGGGAAAATTGTCCCAAGGTCTGCAACAGAAGATCAGGTGTTGTCCCTAAAGTTTATGTTGGTACTTTTGGTGAAATGTTGGATGCCAAAGACAAAGAAGCCATGATGGGAATGGGTCAGAAACTTAATGTGATGGGCGATTAGAAGTTCAGGGTCACCGTTGCAGACTGAACAGAGGTGTTCTGCAAAGCATTTTACCAATCTGCATTTGGTTTCTCCAATGTAAAGACCACACTATGAGCACTGAATGGAATACATTAACTTGGAAGGTGTGCAAGTGAATTATCACTTCACTTGCTCCCTGGACTGTGAAAGGGCAGGTTTTTCATCTCCTGCAGTTAGAAATGTGCCAGAAGGAGAGTGGCTGATGGAGATGGAAGAGTAGAGCAGTGAGTAGTGGAGGGAACCATCATTTCTGAATGCTGAAGGGGAGGAGAGAGGAAGATGTATCTGGTGGTACATATCTGTTGTACTGATGGAAATAATTGAGAATGATCTACTTAATTTGGAAATTGAAGGTTGAAAGGTGAAGACAAGGGGAACGTGGCTGGGAGGAAGGGTTAGAGAGGTCAAGTGCAAGAAATACAAGAAACTTTAGTTCATGTCATTCCAGCATTTCAATATCATTTCTCGAATTAATGGAAATTCTGGGCACTGAAACCACAAGAAGGAAGCTTACTTGGAGGATTACAATTCCAACACCACTCGGGTCACCTGCATGACTCCTCTCCCAATTCTAGAGAGTTTGGTTTGAAATGCCAGATTTCCTTCAAACACACCCCTAACTGTATCAATATTGTAAAGACCTCTTGCTTGTTATCCTTCTGCTTTCTCTGTCTAATAAACAGATTTTAATAACTAAGAAACTGGCTGAAGGTAGTATGTAAAATTGGGGGAACTTTTGTTTATGTTATTAAGCTTCTGAATATCAGATTTCACTTGCAGGTAAGCTGTCAATAAACATTTCCTTAAATTTGTGCACTGATATCTCAGTAACCTTGATAGTGTGTCCAGGATCAATAATTGCTTGAGCTGATAATTCTACCTCATCCCTTCATAGAATGGTCCCATCTTTTGAGAGGGGACAGAATAATGCTGTTTCAGTCTATGTTCTATCCATAAAGAGAAAAACGACAATAAATGGGAAAAAGTGAATAAATAGAATTTTGACAATGTTTATAATGGAAACCACAGAGTTTACAAACAAAAAAGTAAAATATTTGATATAGTCAGGTCAGGCAACACTTATGGGATGAGAAACAGCTAAGTGTTTTAGGCTGATAAGGTTCCATCAAAAGCAGGAAAAGAAGATGATGGAACAGGTTCCAATAAGTTGCCAAGGGCTTTTGATTTTTTTTCCAAAATTGTGTTTCATATAGACATTTTAAAATTATTCAAATAGATGTAAATAATTAAAACATTCTTAAATTAAGAGCACAGTAAAATACTACAAAAAATTAAAACATATAAACACTTTTTTCCCCACCAAGGCAGCACAATGGTATAGTTAGTAGAACCACTGCCTCACAGCACCAGAGACCCGAGTTCAATCAGGTGCTGTCGGTCTGTGTGGAGTTTGCACATTCTCTCTGGTGACTGCATGCGTTTCCACTGGGTACTCTGATTTCCTGCAATATCCCAAAGTCGGGCAAGTTGTTAGGTCACTAAGTGTGTAGGAGAGTGGTAGAATCCAAGTGGAGTTGATGAGTATGTAGGGAGAATAGGAAAAAAAAGGACTGTCAAATTAGTGTAAATGGGTGCTTAATGGTTGGGTTGGAGTTAGTGGACTGAAGGTCCTGTTTCCATGCTGTATCTCTCTATGGCAAAAGAACTGTGGTATGAAAAATAACCTTCACATCAGTTAACCAAAATAGAACAGAAATGAGGAGAAATTTCTTTAGCCAGAGGGTAGTGAATTTATGGAATTCTTTGCCACATACAGCTGTGGAGACCCGATCATTGGGGGTGTTTAAGGAGGAGATTGATAGGTATCTAATTAGTCAAGGTATCAAGGATATGGGGAAAAGGCCATAAATTGGGGCTAGATAGGAATAGTTTTAGTTTAGCTCACGGAGCAGACTCGATGGGCCGAATGGCCTACTTCTGCTCCCTTGTCTTGTAATCTTGTGAATGGAGTTCAAGATAGCAGAAGGAATATAAATCTATTATGGATGCTCTATGGTTTCAATAGGTAAAGTACAGCCAAACATTAAAAGAATATTGGAAACTAAAGGACTTCTTTTTAACTTCCTTTCCTGAATGTTATAACACATCGCCACAAAATTCTTCTTATAGTAACTTCCCAAGCTCCTGCTTTAGTCTTAAAATTTTCCATTACTATATTTCATACCTCAAAAATAAAAAAGATCTTTTTCTCTGATCTTACCTTAGTGAAAGACTATGGGTCTTTTTTCCCCTAGAGTTGTATAAATACAATCTATAATTTAAGATATTTACATCCCTATTGCTTAAAACTTGACATATCTATATCTTCAATAAAGAGGATAATGCTCTTCCTGTTACTGGAATGGTATGCAGCCATCAAATACACTGACAAATATTTGAAAGGCCTTTAATGATTAATGGAATGTACTATCCATCTTGGGACAGGTAGAAATCATTAAAAGGTATATATTTGCATTAGTCAGCAGAATTCCGTTTGAATCTTCTTTGTTGCATTTGTTGTAATATATTCTCCAGAAATCTGGAGACTCTATTGTGCTGAATGGCATTCTAACTTGCCCAACCAGCACATACATATGCAAGTTATTTCCAGTCATTTTACATTATTACACTCCTCAATTACAAATTCATGGCAGTGTTACATGCTAAATGTTTCCCATCAATATCTATTGAATGTCTTTCTGTGACTTTTGGAACAAGTAACATACTTTTGCTGGATCCTGCAACTACATAAGCTACCATTCAAAGTTAATTTGTGACTGCATTTCAGATCAGGAATGCTTCTTTTGATTATGATTTCCATTTTTCTTTTGTCAATACTGAATTCAATCCAAATAAAGAGTTTCATATTTTGCCTGTGCTCAGAATGAGATGGCTGACAATCATAAATAATAAATAATGATAAAGACACATGATGGTAATCACAAGCAATTGGTAGTTTTTCTTTCAAATACCAGGCTACAAACCATACATAACTACATTCTTAAAAGACATTTGTACTTCTCATCCTTTTACATAAAAGATAATCAAATTTATTTAGAGGAAAAAGCTGCTGTGGAAGTCTAGAATTGGTATTGGTATTGGTTTATTATTCTCACTTGTACCGAGGTACAGTGAAAAGCTTGTCTTACAAACTGATCGTACAGGTCAATTCATTACACAGTGCAGTTACATTGAGTTAGTTCAGAGTCCATTGATGTAGTACAGGTAAAAGCAGTAACAGTACAGAGTAAAGTGTCACAGCTACAGAGAAAGTGCAGTACAATAAGGTGCAAGGTCACAACAAGGTAGATCGTGAGGTCATAGTTCATCTCATTGTATAAGGGAAACATTCAATAGTCTTATCACAGTGGGGTAAAAGCTGTCCTTAAATCTGGTGGTACGTGCCCTCAGGCACCTGTACCTTCTACCCGTGGAAGAGGAGAGAAGAGAGAATGTCCTGGGTGGGTGGGGTCTTTGATTATGCTGGCTGTTTCACCAAGACGACGAGAGGTAAAGACAGAGTCCAAGGAGGGGAGGCTGGTGTCCGTGATGCGCTGGGCTGTGTCCACAACTCTCTGCAGCTTCTTGTGGTCCTGGGCAGAGCAGTTGCTGTACCAAGCTGTGATACATCCAGATAGGATGCTTTCTATGGTGCATCGGTAAAAGTTGGTGAAAGTCAAAGGGGACAAACCAAATTTCTTTAGCCTCCTGAAGAAGTAGAGGCGCTGGTGAGCTTTCTTGGCTGTGGCATCTACGTGATTTGACCAGGACAGGCTGTTGGTGATGTTCACACCCAGGAACTTGAAGCTCTCAACCCTCTCGACCCCAGCACCATTGATGTAGACAGGTGCATGTACACCGCCCCCTTTCCTGAAGTCAACGACCAGCTCTTTTGTTTTGTTGACATTGAGGGAAAGGTTGATTTAGTTCATAATGAAGATAATAACTGTGCATGAAATTGGGAAAAATGTAATACTCAGTGATAATAGTCATCACAACATTATGAAATAAAGATTATAGGCCTAATAATGTTGGCTGCTAGCTGACAGTCATGAAGGGGACCATTGGCTATTACTAGTCAGTTGTGCCTCAAGAAGTCTTGGACATTTACACATACACAGCCAACACAGAAATCCCAGGCTTGAAACCAGAATGTGGGCACATCCAACTGTCTGCTACATCATGGGACATTTCAAGGTGGACACGTACAGTATATAATGGTGATCCCATTGATTTGAGTAGGGTTACCAAACTTGCAGAATAAGTATTGGATTTTGGTTTTGGTTTATTATTATCACCTGTACCAAGGTACTGTGAAAAACTTGTCTTGCATACCGTTCGTACAGATCAATTCATTACACAGTGCAATTAGGTAGTACAGGGTAAAAACAATAACAGAATGCAGAGTAAAGTGTCATTCTACAGGGAAGGGCATTGCAGGTAGACAGTAAGGTGCAAGGTCATAACAAGGTAGATTGTGAGGTCAAGAATCCATCTCATCGTACAAGGGATCTGTTCAATAGTTTTATTACAGTGGGGTAGAAGCTGTCCTTAAGCCTGGTGGTATGTGCCCTCAGGTTCCTGCATCTTCTGCCTGATGGGAGAGGGGAGAAGAGAGAATGACCTGGGTGGGTGGGGTCTTTGATTATGCTGACTGCTTTACCAAGGCAGCGAGAGGTATAGACAGAGTCCATGGAGGGGAGGCTGCTTTCCATGATGCGCTGGGCTGTGTCCACAACTCTCTGCAGTTTCTTGTGGTCCTGGGCAGAGCAGTTACCATACCAAGCCATGATGCATCAGGATAGGATGCTTTCTATGGTGCATCAACAAAAGTTGGTGAGCATCAAAGGGGACATGCCAAATTTCTTTAGCCTCCTGAGGAAGTAAAGGCACTGGTGAGCTTCCTTGGCCAAGGCATCTACATGCTTGGACCAGGACAGGCTGTTGGTGATGTTCACTCCTTGGAATTTGAAGCTCTCAACCCTCTCGACCACAGCACCATTGATGTAGACAGGTGCGTGTACACTGCTCCCTTTCTTGTTTTGCTGACATTGAGGGAAAGGTTGTTGTCATGACACCATTCCACTAAATTCTCTACCTCCTCCCTGTACTCTGACTCATTGTTATTTGAGATATAGCCTACTCCGATGGTATCATCTGCAAATGTGTAGATGGAGTTAGAGCAGAATCTGGCCACACAGTCAAGAGTGTATAGGGAGTAGAGGGCTGAGGACGCAGCCTTGTGGGGCACCAGTGTTCAGAATAATCGTGCTGGATGTGTTCCTGCCTATCCTTACTGATTGCTCAGAAAGTTGGTCAGAAAGTCAAGGATCCAGATACAGAGGGAGGTGTTAAGTCCCAGGACTCGGAGTTTGGTGATAAGTTTGCTTGGAATTATAGTATTGAAGGCGGAGCTGTAGTCAATAAGTTGATTCACTTTTGTGAAAATGTGAAATATCTGCACCAGGTTATGACATCTGCTCATGACAAAGGTATTTTCCTGGAAACGTTCATAATTTCACATAACTCCATGCCTTCACCAGCATTAAGAAATGTCAGAGGTTGACTTTAGACCTTTCCCAGGCTGTGGTGCCATGACTGACAGGTAAATAAAATCTGTTTTACTTTATTAGATAATATTACAATCAATTCCTCAACATTTATCTATGTGGGTTTAAGGGACATTTAAATTATAATTTGTCCCATGTTGCCTATATTAACACTGCTTTGGAGTAAAGGGGAGAAATTTCATCACCTGTCAAGTACAACTAGGAAGCAGCAGAGACAAGTGGGAAATTGCCAGGATCATTGGTGGCAGCCAGTTTTCTATCAGCATCAGTATATCTACACAATCATTTATATTAAAAGATGAATGTGAAAGCACTGTTAACAACCAAGTATTCTGGTTGAAGATGTTGGAGGCATGGAGGAAGAAGATTTATTAATGATGCAGTGGTGGGACTGCAGAAGGAGGCATTTTCAAGGTACAACGATATAGGGCAAAGGGTAAAAAATTAATCTGTACAAGGTGGAAGCTTGTTATGGGAAATTATGCAGTTGCTACTACTAGAGAGTCATCAATGGGTAGAATGTTGAGATTATCAGAAAACACCAAAGTTTGAGCTATCAGGGTCAATTGAATGTTTAAGAAAGATTTAGGTCTCAGGCGGATAACAGATTCGTCTTGGCTGGGGAAACATGAGTCATTAGGGAGAAAAATGATAATTGAAAATTGAAAAAGGAAATCAAACAGTAAGAAGAAATAGAGGAAAAATATGTCGGCCACTTCCAAAGGATGGACCAATATTCACACAAAAGGATTAGGTGCTCAGTTTAGGCTTCACCAGGATCACTCAGCTCAAGAATTCATTATAGCCTTGCTCCAAAAACAAAACAGTTGAATTTCAGAACCGAAGAGGTCCTGATCACCCTTGAACTCAAGGCAACATTTGGCTAAGTAAGGCATCAAGCAACACAATTAAAATGAAGTCAATGGAAAGAAGAGGAAAAACATCCCACTGGTTACAGTCATACCAGGTGCAAAGGAAGATAATTGTTGGAGTTCAATCATCACAGACCCAGGACATCACTGCAAGAGTTCCTCAGGGCAATGTACTAGACCCAATTATCTTTGGCTGCTTCATCATAGGACAAGGTGGGGATGTTGACAGATGCTTCCCACTGCTCAACTTCTTTCTCAGCTCCTTAGGCAACAGGGCAGTCACTGCCCATATATTATATTATAAGAACATTTTGGATTGATTAAGAGGCAAGTAACATTCATGCCACACAAGTGCCAGGAAACAAACATTTCCAATTAAGAGTAACGACCATATATCACTGATATATGCAATATCATCATTAAATCTTCCCCTATCAGCATGCTGTTGACACCTGAAACTTCACAGAACCAACTATAAAAGAACACCACATCAAGTTTTCCTCCACATCTCAAAATCCCAATTTCCTTCATTGTCACTGGAATAAAATCCTTAAACTATCAAACAGTTCTTTGAGAGTACAGCTAGGTAGAAATATAGAAATCTCTTCTGCAAAGGGGAACTGAAGCCAGGTTTTGTTAATTGGTTACTTAGATTTATTTGCTTTTTTAAAAAAGATATTATAATTGGATATAGGTCACAGATCAGCCATGAACTCATTGAATGGTGAAAAGGGCTCAACGTGCAGAAGAGAAAGAAGAGAATTTCTACCACTGTGTATAGAATTGCAGCCCAACTTTACCACCCCCCCCCCACCCCCAAGAGATCTGGTTCTAAATTTTATGATTATGTCACTACTAGGTTCTTCAACCTGTGTAAGCAGTTTCCCCCAGTCCATTCTCAGATTTGCTTAAAATCTTTGATCAAATCCTCCCACTTGGTAAATTTTAGGGAATATAACCACAGATGGAATGATTTCTTCTCAATTAAAATCTCCAATGAACTCCATTTAAGAACAGCTTATTGTTACAAAGGTTACAGAATTGTTCATAATACTCCAGATGTGATCCAAGAATAAAAACACGAAACATTGGAAGCATCCAACAAGTCATGCAGCATGTGTGGAAAGGGGAACCGATTTAATGCTTCAGGTTCAAAGACCCTTCATCAGAACTGGGAAAGTGGTCTAACTGGGGCTTTGTATAGCCATGGTGCAAGTTCAAACCTCTAGTATTTGCATCCTCAAGATATAAAGACCAAAGTTTTATTAGCATTTTTGATTGCTTTCTCTAACCATCCACAATATTTTCATGATCTTTATATGGATCTCCAAGTTTCTTTGGACTTCAAATGCCCCTGGCTTTTCACCACTTAGAAATACTTTGCTCTATCCTTTTCAGATCTAAAGTGACTATTATATTTGTCTGCAATTAAACCAATTCACCAAAATTTCCCCATCCATTAATTCAGTGACGCAAGTACACTTAAACTATAAGTCATGCATGACCCACCATTCACAAATTTATGTTGATACTACAGAGAAACTAGAGTGAGGAAAAATTTCCTACAGTCAGAGCATCAGGAACAAATTATCAACAATACAAAGGAGGAACAAGTTTAAGTATAATGGTATCAATAATAATGGATTAGAGCTGAAGCTAAAAGTCAGTTACTGGAAGCATTAAATCAGCCAGGAGGTGGAAGCAATAAGAATCCAGGTCATGTTTTATTTCTGGGATCAAGCTACAGTTTAGCAGCAACCAATGAATGTAATTTCTTTATGCTAAAACTGAAAATGCCAAGGCAAACGAAGGCAGTAAATAGCTGAGGATATTCCAGTTAATAGCCCTGTATACAAATCTCAAACAAAAGATGACCACTGAACAGACAGGAAAGATACTAACAGAGGCACAAAACACACAAAATGGAATGGTAAAGGACATCCATGGGAAAGGAACAGGAAAATCAATGAAGTTGTTCTCAAAAATCTTTATGCTGCCATCATACCTTCCAACTAAGGCAACCCATGGCCCAATCACCAGCATTCCCAAATCCAGAACCTGTGCACAAAAAGCCAGGTCAGACATACCAGTTGAGTTCCCAGAAGATCTATACACTCAGAATTACTATTCCTCAGTAATGCTCAGTTTGCTCCAGATTTCATGGACAGAAAAGCAAAACTTAAGGTAAGGTGATAATGATTGCACTTAAAATCAAGGTAGCATTTGTCATCCAGGAGCCACAGTAAACCCAATTAATGGAGGTCAATCACCATAGCTACAGGAGATGAAGGAAAAAGTTTTGATGAAATATTTATACTATTTCTCTCTCCACAGACGCTAACTGACTTGCTGAGTATTTCCATCATTTTCTGTTTTGATTTCAAACTGCTGCAGGACTGTCTCAGGCAGTGTATCTGTCACAACCATCTTCAACAATGACCTTCCTTCTATCAAAGTCAGAAGGATGTTCTCTGATGCCTGCATAGTTTTCAACTTGCAACTCCTCAGAAAATAGAACTTACCCAATGTACACACAGCTATAGCCAGGCAACATTCAGGCAAGAGCTGATAATGGCAAATAAAAGAGTACCACACAAAGTGTCAGATAATGGCTATCACCAACAAGAGAGAAATTCCAAACACCAATGCTTGGCATTACCATGACAAGGTCATCCATCATGAACCAAAAATTGCAGCAGCTACCAAAAGAATGTGGCTACAAGAATAAGGTAAACTGCAGCAAGCAGCTCACCTGAGACCCCAGAATCTTTCCACCATCTACAAACTGAAGATTCCCCACCTGCCTGGACACGTGTGAATCGAAAAGCACTGGAGAAACTCATCAACATCCAGGAAAAAAACATCCAGGAGAAAAACATTCATTCCCTACATCACAGCATGTGCCATCTGCATTACAGCTACTTGTCTCGGCTACTCCAGGCAACACCTCCAACATTTGTAACCTTTACCACCAAGTGAAAAGGACAGCTGGTGTATGGGAATACCATCACTTGAAAGGATTTTTTCCAAGCTATACACAGCCTAACCTGGAATTACATCCCTTCATCGTCATTGGATCAAATGCTGGAAATCCCAACCCAACAACAACATGGAGGTACTTTCGCCAGAAGAAATTAAAAGGTATAAGAAGTGGCTCACCACCACTTGCTTGAGGCCAGTATGATGGACAATAAATGCTGACCTTCCAGCGACACCTCACAACCCATAAATGAAAGAATAAAAAATAAGATGTCTTTATTAGTCACATGCACATCAAAACACAGTGAAATGCATCTTTTGCGTAGAGTGTTCTGAGGCAGCCCTCAAGTGTCGCTATGCTTCTGGCACCAACGTGGCATACCCACAACTTCCTAACCCGTACATCTTTGGAATGTGGGAGGAAACCGGAGCACCCGGAGGAAACCCACGCAGACACAGGGAGAACATACAAACTCCTTGCAGACAGTGGCTGGAATTGAACCAGGGTCGCTGGCGCTATAATAGCATTACACTAACTGCTACACTACCGTGCCTGTTCCTTGGGATGAGAAATTAAACCAAGACTTCTTCAGCTCTCTCAAGTGAGTTTCACCTTGCAGAGTTGGGAGCTGGAACCAGATTTGGAGCAGGACCTTTGAAAAGAGGTGAGTCTCTGTGCCTGAGCTTGCGAGTTTCACCTTGCAAGAGTCTAAATAAGGCAAATTTGCAAATTGTTACCAGTTGATTGGGTTATTAACAGCACCAAATAAAGGTAAGGCAAGTATAAGCAGAGTAGCCATTTTGGGAGTGGCCAGTGTTAGAGTGGGGGAAGCTGAGGCTTTGGTTCAATAGGCTTCTGTGAGAAGAGGTGAAAGGCAAGTCTCCGGTAAGTTCCTTTCTTTGATTCGGTGTTCCCTTTAATGCCAGGATAGAGTAGTGAGAATGGCTCCAGGGTCAGTGGTGTGTTCATCTTGTGAGATGTGGGAGGGCTGGGAGACATTCAATCCTCCTGATAACTACATCTGCATGAGGTGTATCCAGCTGTAGCTCCTTACAGACTGTGTTAGGGAACTGGAGCTGCAGTTAGATGACCTTTGGCTACTATGGGATAACAAGGAGTATATAGACAAGAGCTACAGGGAGGCAGTCACTCTGAAGCTGCAGGAGGCAGGTAGCTGGGTGACTGTCAGGACAAGAATGGAGAAGAAGCAGGTAGTGCAGAGTACCCCTGTGGCTGTTCCCCTCAATAACAGGTATACTGCTTTGGATACTGTTTGGGGGGGGGGGGACCTACCAGGAGGAAGCCACAGTGCTCAGGTTTCTGGCACTGAGCCACATCATGTGGTGCAGAAGGGAAAGGTGGGGGAGAATAGGAGGGCAGTAGTGATAGGAGATTCCATAGTAAGGGGGGGCAGATAGGAGATTCTGTGGCTGTGAAAGACTCCCGGATGGTATGTTGCCTCCCTGGTCGCAGGGTCAGGGATCTCTCTAATTGGACCCACAGCATTCTGAAGGGGGAGGGTGAACAGCCAGAGGTCATGGTATATATTGGTACCAATGACATAGGTAGGAAAAGAGATGGTCCTGAAGAGGGACTATAGGGAGTTAAGTAGGAAGCTGAAAAGTAGGACCTCAAGGGTAGTACTCTCTGGATTGCTGCCTGTGCTATGTGCCAGTGAGGGTAAGATTAGGATGATTTGGCAGATGAATGTGTGGCTGAGAAATTGGTGCAGGGGACAAAGTTTCAGATTTGATCATTGGGATCTCTTCTGGGAAAGGTACTCCCTGTACAAAAGGGATGGGTTATACCTGAACTGGAGGGGGACCAATATTCTTGCAGGCAAGTTTGCTAGAACTGTTAGGGAGGGTTTAAACTAGTTTGGCAGGGGAATGGGAATGAGAGTCATAGGTCAGAGCTTGGTTCATTTACTGCACAAGTAGATGCAGAGTGTAGAAAGACTGAGGAAGGATAGGCAGTTGAAAGGGCAAAATTGCAGTCAGTTGGATGGGCTGAAGTGTCTACTTTAATGCCAGAAGTATCAGGAACAAGGCTGATGAACTTAGTGTAGGTAAGTATGTGGAACTATGACGTGATGGCCATTAGAAACTTGGCTGTTGCAAGGGCAGGAATGGCTGCTGGATATTCTGGGGTTTAGATGTTTCAAAAGGGACAGGGACAGACTTAAGAGGTGGGGGAGTGGCTTTGCTGATCAGGGACAGTGTCACAGCTGTAGAAAGGGAGGATGTTCTGGAGGAATCATCCACTGAGTCAGTGTGTGTGGATGTCAGAAACAGGAAGGGAGTGATCACACTATTGGGAGTATTCTTATCCCCTCCCCCCACCCACCCCCATAGCAGAGACACTGAGGAGCAGATCAGGAGGCAGATTGAGAGGTGCAAAATAACAGGGTTGTTGTCGTGGGTGATTTCAACTTCCCTAACATTGATTGGCACCTCCTTAGTGTAAAGGGGATAGATGGGGCAGAGTTTGTTAGGAATGTCCAAGAAGGATTCCTGGCACAGTATGTGGATGGGCTCTCTAGAGGAGAGGCCATACTGGACCTGGTACTAGGCAATGAGCCTGATCAGGTTTCAGATCTCTTGGTGGGAGAGCATTTTGGAGACAATAACCATAACTCCTTGACCTTTCCCATATCATCTCCTATCCCTCTCCAAGGCTATGGTAAAGTATTTAACTGGGGGAGGGGGAATTATGATGCTATTTGGCAGGAACTTGGGAGTGTAAATTGGGAACAGGTGTTCTTGGGGAAGTGCACAGCAGAAGTGTGAAGGTTGTTTAAGGAATACTTGCATGAGGCTCTTGATAGGTTTGTCCCACTGAAGCAGGGTTAGGATGGTAGATGGTAGATGGTAGACTGTTGACATGAGATGTAGAATATCTCTTCAGGAGGAAGAAAGAAGCTTACCTGAGGTTTAGAAAGCATAGATCAGAGAGGGCTCTGGAGAATTACAAGGTAGCCAGGAGGGAGTTTAAGAATGGACTTAGGAGAGCTAGAAGGGGGCATGAGAAGTCCTTGAGTAGGATCAAGGAAAATCCCAAGATGTTCTACACCTATGTGAAGAATAGGAGGCTGACTAGAGTGAGGGTAGGACTGATCAGGGATAAAAGAGGAAACTTGCCTGGAGTCAGAGGTAGGGAAGGTCCTCAACAAATACTTCAGTATTCACCAGTGAGAGACCTTGATGCTTGTGAGGATGGCACAAGACAGGCTGATATGCTAGGGCATCTTGATGTAAGGAAAGAGGATGTGCTGGAACTTCTGGAAAAACATCAGGATAGATAAGTCATTGAGGCCAGACAGTATATATCAAAGGTTATTACGGGGAACAAGGGAAGAGATTGCTGCACCTTTGGCAACCATCTTTGTATCCTCACTGGCCATGAGAGTAGTGCCAGATGATTGGAGGGTGGTGAATGTTGTTCCTTTTGTTTAAGAAAGGGAGTAGAGATAACCCTGGGAATTACAGACCAGTGAGCCTTTCTTCAGTGGTGGGTAAATTACAGGAGAAGATTCTCAGACAGGATTTCTGGGCATTTAGAGAAACATAGGGACAGTCAGCATGGCTTTGTGAGGGGCAGGTATGCCTCATGACCCTGATTGTCATACCCCAAAGAATTCAAAGCACATTGAAGGTAAAGCAGTGGATGTGGTGTACATAAGTTTTAGTAAGGTGGTTGATAGTTTCTCATGGAAGGCTCTTCAGAAAGTCAGGAGGCACTGGATCCAGAATTGGCTTGCCCATAGAAGACAGGGTGGTGGTAGATGGAGTGTATTCTGCCTGGAGGTTGGTGACCAGTGGTGTTCTGCAGGGATCTGTTCTGGGACCCCTGCTCTTGTAATTTTTTTAATCAATGACTTGGATGAGGATGTGGAAGGGTGGGTTAGTAATTTTGCTGATGATACAAAGGGTGGTGGTGTTGTGGATGGTGTAGAAGGTTGTTGTAGATTACAACAGGATATTGATAATGCAGAGCTGGGCTAAGAAGTGGTAGATGGAGTTCAACCTGGATAAGTGTGAAGTGATGCACTTCAGGAGACTGAATTTGAAGGCAGAATACAAGTTAATGGCAGGACTTAGTGTGGAGGAACAGGGAGATCTTTGGGTCCATGTCCATAGATCCCTCAAGGTTGCTACGCAGGTTGATAGGGTTGTTAAGAAGGCATATGGAGTGTTGGCCTTCACTAGTTGGGGTATTGAGTTCAAGAGCTGTGAGGTGATGTTGCAGTTCTGGAACTCTAGTTAGACCACATTTGGAGTATTGTGTTCAGTTCTGGTCACTTCATTATAGGAAGGATGTGGAAGCTTTAGAGGGTGCAGTGGAGACTTACCAGGATGCTGCCTGGATTGGAGAGCATATCTTATAAGGATCGGTTGAGTGAGCTAGGGCTTTCCTCTTTGGCAAGGAGGATGAGAGGTGACTTGATAGATGTACAAGATGATGAGGCAGATCAAGTGGACAGTCAGACTTTTCCCAAGGTGACAATGGCTAACACAAGGGGACATAATTTTAAGGTGATTGGAGGAAGGTACAAGGGGGGATGTCAGGGTAAGTGAGTGGTGGGTGTGTGGAACACTGCCTGCAGAGGTTGTGTGGGCAGATACATTAGGGACATTTAAGAGACTCTTAAATAGACATGAATTATAGAGAAATGGGTGGGGGGTAATGTGGGAGGGAAGGGTTACATAGATCTTGGAGCAAGATAAAATGCTGGCACAATATTGTGGGCCAAGGAGCCTGTACTGTGCTGTAGTGTTCTAGGTTCTATAAAAGGACCCATGATATTTTAAAGAAGACCATGGGAATTATCCAAGCTGCCTTCATCAATATACCCCCACCTTCCCCCACAACCACCCTCCCACCCCAAAATCAAACACTTCTGAAACAGGTTATCTGGTCATCATAAGATTATTTTGTGGGAAATTTTGCTGCATTGAAATTGGCTGCCACTTTTCAGACAGTGAAGACATTTCAATAATACATCAATAACAGTTAAAAGCCTTTGGCACTTCATGAAAGGAATACAAAAGGAAACAAATGCAATTCTTAAAAATACACTTTCATACCGATTAGACCTTAAATATAAAATTCATGAGTAAATGACAAACCTAATTATAGACTGAACTTGCCTATCCCCTGCCTGCATGTGCTCCTCCCCCTCCCCCACCTTATTTTGGCTTCTGCTCTCTTCCTTTCCAGTCCTGATGAAGGGTCTCTGCCCAAAATGTTGACTATTTATTTCCCCTCCATGGATGCTGCCTGACCTGCTGAGTTCCTCCAGCACTTTGTGTATTGCTAATTATAGATTTGACATTTTGCTTGTTTTGTCTCTAACAATGTTCTTCTGATATACCTGAAGCTTCTCATCATTGTCAATAGCATAGGGGAGTTCATTTAAACAACAGATTATAATTCCAAGCATTTAACAGTATCATTCTTTGCCAACAATCTGTGCTTACAACTCTTAAATAGAATTTCCTTCCTTCCTGGAAATGACAATATTCTGGAGCAATGGAGGTAGCATTAAATAGCAGACTTTAAAAGGCAAATCACTACATTTATGAAACAAGCTCCATCCACTGATGTGCAAGCCTTGATGATTCTTGCACCCAGCCACAAGGAAAACTGAAGGGCTTCATTTATTGACAGGGAATTAAAAAATGTTTTGACACAATAACAAACTGCAACCTTTCTAGAACTAGACTGAAGAACCTACAGCAAGGATTTTAAAAAAGGTTCTACATAGAGAAAATATTGGAAACAGTCAGAAGGGTAGCATCTGTGGAGAGATTAAGAGTGAAGTTATGGTCTATGATCTGTTACTGGAAGTGGGAATACTTAGAAATAAAGCAAGTGATGTGGTAACAAAAAGTAGTCTGGAGAAGGTGCAAATATTGAGAGATCAAAGATCACCAGAAGATTGTAGAGTGATTTCTGGAATTTTTAATGAAAATCCCAGAAGTATTAAATATTTAAAATGACTGAATTTGTTTTCTGCACTTGTGTTTTCACTTCTCGACATGTCCAGAAGGACAATAGAAATACCCTGATCACTTTCCATTCTACTAACTAATCACAATATTCCCTGTAACTTCTGACACCTCAATCCTTCACTTTGTGGAACACCTTTATTCAATAAACAAACATGATATACCTCATGCCACTCCAACCTCTGTCTTTAGCCTCCTGCACTGTTTCCATTAAGTTTGAGGGACAGAATTAACTTCTGAAGGCACAACCATATTCAACACCCAGTTCAACAATTTCAGATAATCACCACTAAGCATTTCTGTAAAATGTTTCAAGCATTTGCTTCTACATTTGCCTTGGTATACAAGAACAATTAATTTACCTACATTTATCAAGAAAACTTTAGGAACTTAATCAAAAATTTACTTCATTGTCTCAGCACACTTCTCAAACTTGTTTCCAAATTGACATTTATCACATTCACTCCTCCCCAACCTCCATACCTATGAATTCCAGATTGCATCAACATAATTTGAGTCATCAAAATAACACTGGCACAAATATTAAATGTGCTTAAAACTATGCAAGGTGATCAAAGACTCATTTATAATGCAAAATAAATATAAACCTTGGCTCATGGGCAAATTTTAAAGCCAGAACTTTTACAAATCAAAAATAGCTTTGTCCTGAAAGAACAATCTCTTCATACCAGAGCTTGCTATTTAAACAAAAACTCTTGTCAACCTTGTTTTTGAGTTAAGGATTTCATGACAAATGTCAATGCTACTTTCAGTCCTAGACAGGATCAGGGGGTAGGTTTATATTTAAACAGGCAAATTTTTATTTAAGTACTGTGCATTGAAATTCAAACAAATGAAAACTTTGTGCTTCATAGGCAATATAATGGAAAAATATACAGCCAATACAAATGAGGTGGTAATAAGTCAAATGACTAAAAGTTTGTGCAAGGAGATAAATTTTAAGAGTTTGCTGAAAGATAAGGGGAAGCAAATTTACAGTATTAGAGACAAGGCAACTGAAGACACAGCCTAAAATGGTAGAGACTTGAATGTACAAAAGCAGCAGTATTGCTCGAGACTGGAGATGATTAACAGCAAAAAAAAGTTTACATAAATTTTGTTCATCTTTCTTTTGCCTCCAATTTCATGTCATCCATTATGTTGATATTGCACTGCCTTTCCTACTTCCCACCTCTGCCATCATTTCAAGTCAATCATACATAGTTAGCTAATAAATAGAAACCAACAGTAAACTCCATGAAATATTTTCTCATCTTCCACCATGCCATTCCTCTACTGTTATCATTAGGTTGCCTATTCTACTATTTATCCTCATGTATGCTCCAACCTTGGTAATTAGAACACAAGTCGTTAAATGTCTTACAACATTGAATGTACATTGTATCCACTGCATTTAACTTAATTTCTTCAAGAAAATCACTGTTTGGCTATATGATCCTCTTGAATTCCACACCAACCTCTATACTTTGTGTTTGCAATAATTGAATAAAGATTCCAATTTCTTTTCAACCACTGCCTTAAGCAAAATGGAATGTACTTCCTGTGATTTTGAAATATTAGCTGTCAGATATAGTCATACAGCATGTAAACAGGCCCTTCAGCCCAACTAGTCCATGCTGACCAAGATTCCCATCTAAGCTAGTCCCATTTGCCTGTGTTTGGCCCATATCCCTCTAAACCATGTAACTGTCCAAGTACCTTTTAAATGCTGTTAATGTACTTGCCTCAACCACTTCCTCTGCTAACTCATTCCATATACTGACCATTCTCTGGGTGGAAAAAGCTGCTCCTCGGGTTCCTATTAAATCTCTCCCCTTAAACCTATGCCCTCTAGTTCTTGATTCCCCAACCCTGAGGAAAAAGACTGTGCACATTCACCCTGTCTATGCCCCTCATGATTTTATATACCTCTATAAGATCATCCCTCATTCTCCTACTCTATAAATGAAAACAGTCCCAACCTGCTCAACCTATATCTAGCTTTGTTATCTCTTCCTTAGCTTCTTTGAGTGTGTGCAGTTACAATCTTCCTTAAACAGAACATCAAGGTTGCATGAATCTGGACTAAGCAAGTGGGTGGTGGGGGGGGGGGGGGGGGGGGGTAGCAGGCAAGGTACCATTGGGAAGGGTAGAGTTTGTGGCATTAGAATTCATAAAAATTTAGCTGAAGGAAATTGTAGGTGATCACGAACAGGATGTTATACAAGAAGTGCAATACCCAAGGGTGTAAAGTGGAAGAGTAGGAATAAAAGTTAAATGGAGCACAAGAGGCCATACTGCCTCTTCAACCTGCTCTGCTATTCGGTTAGATCATGGCTTACCTAATCTTATCTCCACTTTCCCACCTTTCCCCTCAGCCCCATAACCCTCAATTCCATTATCACTTAAAAATCTCAGCCTTGAAACCGTTCAATGACTGTCTCCGCAACTCTCAGGGATAGAGAATTCTTCCTCGTCTCCATCTTAAATAGGTGATGCTATATTCTGAAATCTTTCCCTGACTCCCCTCAGTAGTTCTAGATTCCCCAGTAAGAGGAAATTTCCTCATCAAGACTGCTCTGAATAATAGGTTGCAATAAGATTACCTCTCATTGTTCTGAACTTCAAAATACATGGGTCCAACCTGACCAAAAGGTACTCAATGTAGTATCTCTCTTCTCCCCCCCCACCCCCCACCAACTTAAATAAGCAGTTAGGGTCTCACCAACATCCTGCATATTGTAATAGGTTTTCTCCATCTATATACTCCATCACTCTTGCCATCCTGATGACACATTGTACCTGCAAGCTAATTCTACGTATCACAAGGAGGAGATCCAGATCTTTCTGTAGTGGTTTTCTGTAATCTCTCATCATTTGAAAGGTATTCTACTACTTTTAATTTCTTTCTATTCTTTCAATATAGCTGGACCCCATCCCCATGACTTTAAATGTGGTCAGCTAAGAGCAACATCCAGATGAGGAAGTGAGTGGTTACAAAGGACAAACCTTGGGGGGACTCTAAAGATTTCATTTTCAAATGCTATTTAAATAAGATCCATATGTGCTTGTTTTCATGTGCTAAAACTGCAAATCAGATATTTCCTAACAGTTGATCCTACAACTGGTTTAACAAATGTCAGTTTATTTGTACATTCCCAAGCAAGGCTGTAGTTACTGGAATACATTTCCTATTTTTGAAATTTACTCTCTTCCCACCCCCACCCTACATCACCACCACCCCCAGCACCCCCCCCCCAACTGCTACAAAAAACAAAACCCAGTTATTCATGCTTATGAACTATTATCCTTCAGGGCATAGGAGACTGAATATGCTTCACATTGTAGTTCACGATCATTCCAAAAATACTTGAGCTTACGTTAAAAGATTCAAAATTAGGCATTTAATGCTCAGAGCAAAGCCTCATCAGTAATAAAATTATGCCACTGATGTTTCATATTGTTTTTGAGCAGAACCTAAATCAAATTCCAGAATTTTCCTTCCATTGACATGTGAACCACTGATCAGAATTAGGTTCATTATCACTGGCACATGTTGTGAAATTTGTTGTTTTGCAGTAGCAAAAATTATTATCACTATTTTGTATAATTTGGTCTAGCATATTTTCATTCATGTTTAGGTTGAATGCATCTTTCAGTGCAAGTAAAACCAACTAACCAGGCTGGCCTATACACCAAAACTTTTCAGAGTACACCAGACAATTGTAATTTTTTTGAAACAGTTTTACAGCCTTTCTTCTGCCCCACAAATCAACCAATAACTCAGTGAAATAGTAATTTAAGCAGACAATGTTATCAAGTATTGCACTGAAAAACTCATGACAACATAGCATGCAACACATTTGGCATGTTGTATTTATGAAGAAGATTTCACATTATACCATTTAAATGTATAACACAATGTGTTGTGTGGGGGAGGGAGGGATAAATGTTTACTGTTGTGTGAATTTAAAACTGGAGCTCTATTTACTTGTTAAAAGTAAATAATGACAGCTCCAAGTACCTGCTCCTTTGCATTTCCAACTCAATATGAAAATCTGTAATTTTGTAAGTTCACAGGTCAAAAGATAATACTATTTCCTTGTTCCCACAATGCAAGTTTCAAAAACACATGCTACCTAGTTAAAAATTTCCAGTCAATCAAGGTCATTACAACCACAAGCTGCTATTCTGTATTTTTAGTGAACCCAAGATCACTGCAGGTGCTCTTTGCTGATATCACCTTTAATCTGAAATGCTCACATGCCTTGTAAACACAAGTCTATTGCAGATAACAATGTACTATCCAAGCTAAACAAAATTCAGCAAAATGCTAAGATAAGAAAGTACATAAAATATTTGGTTCCGGCTAATGCTCATTAAAATAAAATCTAATCTTATGCAAATTTCTGTACATTGCTTTCCACTTAAAGGCAGCATAAGATGGTAGACATAATACCTTGCAAAAAATATAAGATCAGTAGTTTAACTGAACAATGATTATCCAAACAAGTTGGTTATCCATGCTGAGTGTCTTCCAGTATGCCCGTTCTTTATAACCCAGAACTTCTGCTCCTGCGCCAGCACTAATACCAAGAATCACAGAGCTTACAGAAGACCATTCAGTCCATCAAGGCTGTTACAGTTCTATGCAAAAGCACTTCAGCTAGTCCAAATCCCCAACCTTTTTCCTATTGCCCTGCAAATCCTTTCAACTAGTAATCCAGTGCTTCTTTGACGCTACCTCCACCACTCCCCCAGAAGTGAAATCCAGATCCTAAGCACTCACTGCAGAGGTTTTTCTCTTGTTACTTTGTTCTCTTCTGTGTCTTCTGGTTCCTGACCTTCCACCATCAAGAATATTCTCCCTCTATCTACTGTCTAAAGCCTTCAATTTTTAAATATATCTTTTAGATATCCTCTCAAACCCATGTTCCAAGTTTCTCTAGTCTTTGTAATTAAAATGCCACATTCTGGAAATGAGTAAACCCCTTCTGCACGATACAACCTTTACATCTTTCTTTAAGTGTGATGCCCAGAACTGGACACAATACTCCACATGTGCATTTCTCATTCTGTCCTGCCACTTCTGACAAGTTATGCACATCTAACCCCAGATTGCTGTTTCTGTGCCATTTTAGAAAGGTGCCTGTTATTTATGGCTAAAGAAGTCAGATCTGCATTTTTTTTAAATTCAGAAGAATGAGGGATGATCTATTCAAAGAAGGCACGGGGTAACATTGAGATGTTTCCACTGGTAGGAGAGTTTCAAACGAGGGGTCATAGCTACAAGATGAGGGGACAGTTGTTTAAACGTAGAATGCAAGAACAGTACAGCACAGGAACAGAGCCTTTGGCCCATGATGTGTGTGTCAAACATGATGCCAAATTAAACTAATGCCATCTGTCTGCTTGTGTTCTCTATCCCTTCAACCCCTGCCTGTCCATGTCTATCTAAATGCCTCTTAAACACTGCTATCTTTTCTGCTTCCACCACTTCCCCAGTAATGCGTTCCAGGCATCTACTACTCTCTGTGGAGAAGACTTGCCACGTAAATATCCTTTTAAACTCTCCCCCTTCACTTTAAAGCTATGCCCTCTAATATTTTACATTTTTACCCTGGGAGAAAGAATCTGACTATCTACCCTACCTATGCCTCATATTTTTATACAGTACTCAGGTCACCCCTAGATCTCCAACACTCCAGAGAAAACAATTCAGGCTTGTCCACACTTTATAGCTGATGCTCTCTAATCCAGGTAACATCCTGATGAACCTCTTCTGCATCCTCTCCAAAGCCTCCATATCCTTACTGTAATTTGGTGCCCAGAAATGTGCACAATACTTCAAATGCAGTGTAACTAAAGTTTTATACAGCTGCAACATGATTTCCTGATTTTTTTTTTAATATACTCAACATCAATGAAGGCAAGCAAACCATATTCCTTATTTACGACCTTATCCACACGTTGCCACTTTCAGGGGGATATGGACTTGCACCCCAAAGTCTCTCTGTCAATGCTCCCAAGGGTCCTGCCAGTTACTGTATACATTCCTCTTACATTTGACCTCCCAAAGATTAAAACTGGGGTGCATAGGAATTTCTTCTCTCAAAGTATGGTGAAGCTTAAACTGTTCACCCTGGAAGGTTGTGGAGGTTAGATCTCTAGAGGTACTTAAAGAGGAGGCAGGTAAATTTTTGAAAGATCAGGGAATTCAAGGGCAAAGAGGAACTGGCATCGAAGTGGATTTGAAGCCTAGAGTAAATCAGCCATGATCATATTGAATGCCAGGGTAGGCTGAGCTGAGTGGCCTACAGTTGCTCTTACTTTCTTGTTGCCTTATTTATTGCCTTACTATATATTGTCTCTCCTCTTTCAGAAATGAAACATTTCATATCTTTGTTAAATTTCATCTGCCACTTGTCCACCAGCATTATATCCTCAAGTCCATTGCTGTCCACCTCAATTCACCACGTTTCAATGTTCTGTGCCTTCTGCAAACTTAAACTGTGTGCTGTACAACGGAGTCCAAGTTTTTATGATGTTTTAAAAAAAAACAAATGGTCCTAATACCAACTCAAAGGACAAGGGGCATGGACTTCTCATGGATAACAAAAAAAAAATCAGATACCACTAAGGCTGCAGGCAACAACTAAGGTTGCACTGAATTAGTGGTCAACTGCTCCACATATAATAAATTCCATACGTGTCTCAGCTTGTAAGTTTGTTTGTCAAAACAAGATTACACACGCAAACACTCTGGACCCTGACTCTGGCTGCAAGCCTGTGTTTCTGACCCTCAGTGCTCCTAACTGACTCTGGTTACACACCTTGCCCACACTCCACAACCCCATTATTCCCAACCCAATACTGACCCTGACTCACCCACCTATTGACTGTTGATGTTATATTACTTTCCAGCACAAGATAACAAATCCAATCCACCTTGTGTCAAGCAGCATTCACTGAATACCACAGGAAAGTCTATATTTACCAACACTCCCAGTAATAAATGGTCAAGCTCACAAGTAGACAATCTGCAGATTGTAAATCATCAGATAATGAGGGTTTAGTGTACTCTGCCTGTCATGAAGCCAATTTTCTATTCAGCTTGCTTCTGCCTCTTCCATTAGCTTCATTCTTGAGGCAAGCTGATTATGCAACACTTTATCAAAAGCCTTTTGAAAGTCCATATACACCACATCAACTACATTTCCCCATCAACACACTTATGAAAATACTCAAGTTTTTTAAAAAAAATTTGAACAAATGCTTGCAGGCTTTTCCTAACCCATCTACACTTGTCCAAGAGTCTGCCAAGCCTGTTTCCCTTTGCTTCTAAATGCTTCTGCAGAAATGTTCCATCAAGTTAAAACTGACTGGCCTGTAGTTGCTGTGTTTATCCTTGCAGACTTCAAGTAATGTATAGTATTTGCATTTGTCCAGCCCTCAGGCACCCACCCTATCCTCCACATCTCCACCCTTATCTCAGCAACCTACCTTGTCTCATTTGGACCAAGCAATTTATTCATTTTCAGTATAGCAAGCCTTTCTATTTTTCACTTTTTTAAATCATCCAGTATTAGTCTCACAACTTGCTAACCCACCTATATTCGTATCATCAGCAAATCTGAGTACAATACAATTTTTTCCTTCATCCAGCTCATCAATATGGATTACAAAGAGCTGAGGTCCCAGCAATGATCCCCTATGGCAGCCCACTAGTGACTGAAAATTACCCATTTATCATTGACTACCTAACAGAAAACAATCTCCTACCAGTTCAACTCCTGCACTGTTGTAATTCTTTGATATATTAATGCCTTCTGGAAATCAAATACACTACATCTATTTGTTCCCCTTTGTCTTCCCACTTACTGTACCCTCTGAAACTCTGGAAAATGTGCAAAATGCAGTTTCCTTTGTAACAATCTATATTGAATCTGGTCTTACTTCCTTAATAGTGGATTCGATCATTTGTCATTGGAAACTTTGGCTAACTAGCTTATAGTTTCCTTTCTTTCTTACCCCCCTCCCCCTTCCTTCTTGAATAGTTACAACTGCAGTTTCCCAATTCTCTGGCATCAGGACAGTTTGGCATATTACAACCAACACATTCACTATTGCTGCTGTCAATAATTCTCCAATAAATTAATAGCATACAAATTTAGAACAGTAGTTTCTTTTGCCACTATTGGCTACTAACATTTAAAAGCAACTTAATCTGATGCTGTTAATTTTTTTTTAAATACCTAATCTTGCCAAAACAGAGACCAGAGAACAAATTGTTCACGAAAACCTTAGCTGCAGTGTTACACACAAACAAAAGTCATCTTTATTGATAGTCAGGTGCAAGATTAGGAGTGCTATTATTTGTAAATCAGATCCAGCAGAAAATCAGTCACTGAGGAATCAGCAGTTGCAGATGCAAAGTTTAAGGAAATTGCACAAATCTTACTCAACACATTCACTGAAATGTATATGGATTAACATAAAGAAACAGCTTTAACCATTATAAGAGAGCTATTACTGGCACATTTTTATTTGCCCGGGATTTTAGTCCAACTATTTACTGATCTGGACTAATCAGAACAAGATCATAAATAGGAGCTGAAGTAGGGCATCACACCCTTCAAGCCTGTTCCACCATTCAATAAGATTATGCTGACCTGATCTTGGCCTCAAATCCATCCTCCTGCCCATTTCCCATTATCCCCAATTCCACTGACTATCTCAATCTTGAACACATTTAATGACTCCATAGCTTTGTGGGATGGAGAATTAGGAATCTTAGGAATTCTGAGGGAAGCAACGTGGAAAGCAAGACAGGTTTAAGACTGAGTGGCCCAAGAGGGCCAACAGACAGTTTACATCTATGTCCCCTAGTTTCTGAACTAAGTGGCAAAGCAATAGAGAGGAGGATTTTTTTTCTATCCAGAGGCCAACAGGAGTCTGGAATTTACCACCCAAGAGAGTGCTAGAGGCAGAGACACCCCCTACATTTAAACAGTACCTGGAGATGTACTTAAAGTGCTGTGGTCTGCAGGGCTATAGACTTAGTGCTGCAATTGGCAAGCTCTTTTTTGACCGGTACAGACACAATAGACCAAACAGCCTTGAGTGGGGGAAAAAAAATTAAGTTCTGAAATCAAAAGTACCCTCCTTTTATATAAAATCTACTCGTAGATACATTTATTTGGTTGATGGAGGGGAAGAGAGATCTAGGGGAATAACTGCATTTTAGCACTGGACTTTCATTTCAGACTGGCCCTGGGTAACAAACAGGTTCCATTTTTACAGACATCCATAAGTTGATTTTGTCTAAGTTGGAAAATACACAAAATCACATACAGTAACCATACCTCCTGAGTATTGTAATGAATGGTATCAAAAACACAAAAGACTAATAAGAACAATTACTAGAAGTAGAGAGAAGAAATTAGTTCTGCCATTTATAGGAACAAACCTATGCATGCATGTCAGGTTTTTGAATATGATATTCTGGGAGCTCATTTGTATGTACAGGTGTCCATAAGTCAGGCATTTGTAATCTAGGGACAGCCTGTACAGGACCCAAGTGATGAAATGAAAGTCTCCCTTTGTTGACTATATGAAACATTTATAAAATCTCAGTCCAGTACCAATTAATTCCAATGAATTCAGCCTCCAGTAAAAATATTTGTCCCAATAGGTAAAAAATGATCTTGAAAATAGGACGTAAAAAGTTCAGTGGTGCAGCCTGGGTACCCTTATATTTGGGACTGAGCCACAATGATTGACCAGAATACAGAGGGTTTTGCTTTGCATTCACCTATGATAACCTGACCCAGGAATCTTTAATCCAGTGAATAATTGCCCTAAATTAATTGCTCCAATCCCTACACAGAGATTATGTGATACACCCCAAAAAGTATGCAAATTATTACTTTGTTTACCAAATGTTGCATGAAGTAGATACTATGTCGGAATGCACTACACATGCCACTAGTTAACATAGCATTATTATACCCACGGGTCCTCCCTGGGCTACGAACACCTAACTATGGACAATCATACATACTAAATTCAAAAGTTAACATATGTACATACATTCATCCCTATGAACAGAACACCCCCTCCACATTTAGTAATTGTTTTTTTTCCCTTATTGGTCAAACATGAAGGGACTGTAGTCAAATAGATAGCTCTTCAACAAAATGTCAAGGAAAAAACCTTGGCTAAATATTTGACATATTCTTCAAATCCGAAAAACTGAGGAAACTATGACAGCTCATTCTTCAAACAATAACACTATACTCTGCATTCTGTTATTTCTTTTCCCTTGTACTAACTTGATGTGTTGATGTGATGAAATGATCTGTATGGATGGCATGCAAAATAAAATTTTCACTACCTCTGTACACATGACAATAATAAACCAATTTACCAATACAGATTAGAAGTTTATATCAAAAAGCCTAATCAGAAGTAATCACATCAGGTTCCATGATTACATCAATAATAAACATGGATGCTGTCAATCAAGTATGTGACCAATGACTCCATTCACCAGCTTATTTATGTGGCATCTGCCTCACTTAATAACATTAATTTACTTTTAGAGGATATGAAATACAAATATTTACAATAAGACACCTCTGTCCCTTCAACATCAGCGAAGACCATCAAAGTCTAATATAAAATAACTTTGACATTATTGTAAACTCACCAATTTTATTTCAAATTAACTATTCCATATTTGTAACATTTCAGTACATTAAAAAAATCAGAATACAGGTGATCCCCACATTATGGGGGAAGTTGCATTCCTAGAAAACAGTCCATATTGTGATTTTCCATAACGCACATGCATCAAGAAACATGAGCTGAAAAAAAAAGTGTTGATTTATTTACTTCTATTTTCCACATAAATTTTGAGAGACAGAATTTATTCTGCATCTCAATTTTTGGGTAGTTGTGAATTCTGCAAGTGTGAATTTGCAAAACCTGAACAGCCATTACTCCAGGGTCGCCTGTATCTAGTTACCTGAACATACCAAATACAAAATATACTTTTATCCACACTTCATAGATTTTCAATAGTTCTCAAACTTTGCTGAGAATGCACTGCAAATATTGACACATTCCCAGAGATCAAGTCCTAATTTCCAGTACTCAACAATCCAAAGGAAAAGGCAGCTCTGAATGTAAAAGCATTCCATGGACTTTTTTTTCCCATGAAAGGAATGTAAATGCAGTGCCATGCTGAAAAGCTGCAGCAATTTTGTGCAAGATCAACAAGCACAATCACTTAGGAAACCGAACCATTGTGCAAAGGGATTATGATCATGATGCAGTGGTTAAAATGCTGGATTAATAACCCTGGATTAACAAGAGGTCAGAGTTTAAAATCCCACATGGTAACTGAAGTTTAAATTCAGTTAATGACCTGATAACCAACTGTCATTAAAAAAAAATCAATATGGTTCACTACTGTCCTTCAGTGAGGAAATGTACTGGGCCTTACTTGGTGGGGGCCGTGTAATTCCAGCCCACAGCAATGGGCTTGACTCTACTGAAATGGCCCAGCAAGCCACTCTATCAAGAAGCTATTTAGGAATGGGCAATAAATTCTGGCCTTGACAACAATACCCACATCACAGAAAAAATGAACAGAACTGTCTTATATAGGCAAACACTGTCTTACAATGGCAGAGGAAGTCGGGTTCGGGGAAGGATGTGGTACTTCAATAGTGAGGTGTACAAATGGGCAAGGAGCCAAAATCAAAAGGAGATGGAAACGTGATATGATGGGGATGAGTTAACAGTTCACTACTCTTGGGGCTCTTAAACACAAACAACGACCTACCTGCATGTCAATGAACTCTACGGTAACAGAACAGATATGTTTGGCCCCTTTAAATAGTTCCAAAATTGACCTTAATAAACCACTTTAAGGCTAGTTTTGATGAGAGAACCACGTTGTTCATGGACCTCAAGTGTACAAAAGAATTTTGTGCAAGTGACATGTCTGGCAGCATCCATACAGAGGACCTGTTAATGAATTTCTGGAAGTGCACTATGTATTTAACAAAGAACTTCATCACGTTTTAGTTAAACTTTATTTGCAGAATACACTAAAACACACTTGTCTAGCAAAGGGCTAGCACTTTCACCTCACCTCTGTATTTCAGCTCTTACTCAAGTTTGGATCATTGCCTAAAACTGCCAAGTTGTCTTGATAGAATCAAAACTGATCATCAATAGGCATGTCATTTCTGAGTGAGCCTCACTTAATAGCATAGTCAGCAGCACCTCCAAACAGTTTGCTTGTGATCGAGAACAGACCACCAGGGCAAAACTTAGCTGGACTGGATTAGTCTTACTCTTTGTGGAAAGGATATAGCTGGGCAATTTACCACATTATTGTGGTGACTGGTACAATAATGTGATAAATTGGACAGAGATATAGTTATAATAACACAAATCTTTTTGGTTGCGATATTGTGGGACCCACAATCACTACCCTATGTAATACACTCATCTATTTCACAAGAATTAAAATGAAATTGGCCTTTGACCGAGCCTGTGATGATACAGAACTCAGGAGACAGTCGACTGATTTTCCATAGAGCACTTCTGGCTGAAGACGAATGAAAATGTACATTTGCACTAGTAGCCTAGGTTATGGAGGGAGATGTTCAAGGAACTGCTTCCCCCATATGCGTTTAATCTGTCACTACATTTCGCGAGCAGGTATGGCACGATTGTGAAGGTTTGACCTGATCAATTTGTTGTGAGATCATTTTATTCCGTCATTGCATGCTACTTCTGTAAAGTAGCTGTTAATATGTACGTAATCATGTGTTACAGCTTCGCCAGATGCCGCTAAACCTTTAGGTACATTTGCTAACTCATTTGGCCTGCTCTTTTTTCACATCACATTTAGGCCCCTGGCTTGAGGTGGTACAAGAACCTGAAGACCCACATTCAACGCTTTAGGAACCGCTTCTTCCCCCTCACCATCAGATTTCTGAACGATCCATGAATACTACCTCATTATTCCTCTTTTGCACTATTTATTTATTTGTAACTTATAGTAATTTTTAAGTCTTGCACTGTACTGCTGCTGCAAAAACAACAAATTTCACAACATAGGTCAATGACAATAAACCTGATTCTGATTACAATGATCACCATTCGGTCAATGTTCACAAAACATTGGGCTGCTTACTGAAATCAGGCTCAATGCACAATAATAAATCTACCATCATCTGCTTCCTGGTTCGTTCTGGGATAGGCTGCAGGAAATTGTACTGAACTCATAAGAAGTTCATTACCTTCCTGGCACGTGCTTGTCTGCTTATCCAAGTCTATATGGGAATTAAGATGCCTCATTGCTGCACGTTTTCTCATCTTTGATTGTTTGCATTCAACCACTACATAGGTGCTGCCAGGAGTCCAATGCATAAATCTCAATAGAGTTTAAAACTTTTTTTTAAATGCTACCCAAAATGTTCCCAATACCAGCTTACCTGTCATAATCCACTCTCTTTTTATTTAGATTTCATCCTTAATCACTAAAGCAACTCCTGCACTTCTACAAATTTTCCCCTCAATTTCCTATAAGTTTTATAAGCTGGTATATGCATGTCCCAGTCCTGGCCATTTTGCAGAAAGGTCAAGTTCTCTGTAAACAGGTGATAGCATTCAAAGTGAATTTGCACTGCAATTCATTCCATTTGTTCCCTTTACTCCAAGTCTGCATGAAAATCAGTTATTTGGTCCACACCTTTTCAGAGAACTTTTTGTGCCGTAGATAAAAGGAAACCAATGGATATACTATCCTTAAATCTCCAGGAGGCATTAGATAAGGTTCCGCGTCAAATGTTATTGCAGAAAACAGAAGCTCTTGGGCTCTCAGTACAGCAGGTAACATATTTCCATGAATAATAGATTGGCTGGCTAAAAGAAAACAGTAGGCGTAAATGAGTCGTTTCCCAGTGTGCAAAGAGATTCATGCTTAAATCCCAACTATTTACAGTTTATAATTGATTTGGTTGAAGCCACCAAAGATATAGCTAGTTAGTTTGCTGGTGACACAAAGGCAGCTAGGAAAGCAAGATGTGAAAAGGACAAAGGGTTGCAGATAGGGTAAGTGAGTGGGCAAAGATATGGCAAATGAAGTATAGCATAGGAAGATATGAAATTGTCCATTTTGGTAGGAAAATAGTATATTATCTAAATGGTGAGAGATTACACACCTCTAAGATGCAGAGGGATCTTGATGTCTGAGTGCATGATTGACAAAAAGTCATGCAATTAAGAAATGCAACAGAATGTTATCATTTATTGTGAGGGGAATTGAACACAGTCTTGGCCTCCCTTTAAGGAAACATGTTAGTGCATTAGAAACAGTTCAGAGAAAGTTTGATAGACTGATACCTGGAAGAGAGAAGATGGCTTATGAAGAAAGGTTGGACAGCTGGAGTTTAGAAGAGTTGAAGGGAACTTGACTGAACATCAAAGACAGAGGTGTAGAGAGGGTGTTTCTTCTTGTGCAAGAATCTCTAACTAGAAAACACTGTTTAAAAATATGAGGCCTCCCATTAACGACAGAGATAAGATGAAATGTTTTCACAGTGGGCTGAGTGTCTTTGAAACTGTCTTCCTCAAAAGGATGTTGTAAATAGAGCCTTTCAATACGTTTAAAGCAGATGTAGAAAGATGTTTGATAAGGGGATGAAACATCACCATGGGTAGACAGGAATGCAGAGCTGAGGTAACGATCAGATCAGCCATGATCACATTAAATGGCAAAGCAGGCTTGAGTGGCCTACTCCCACTCCTATTTTGTTTGGTGGCATCTGACTGAAAAAAAGTTTTTCTGAAGATGCAAATTTAAGCTAACTGCAGATTCAAATTGATGAAGAAACAGACTTCATCAGATAGTTAAGTCTGAAAACCAAAGTTTCTTTCAAATCAGAAGGTAAACCACTAATGTTCAATAATCTAATATATTGTGTATTGCATAGTTTCTATGATCAAGCACTAATCTTTTGCACATTGTAAGAATACCATAAACTGCACAAATACACTAAAACTCATTTAATTTCCATTGCAGTTATGAGCTTCACAACCGCTGTTCACCCATACAACCAATTCAGACATTTCAAAACATAAGTTTCTTGTGAGTTTCAGTAATGGTGTAGTGAGACCATACAAAGCTATAGAAGATTTGGAGACACCAAGCACACCATGTGTCTGCACAAGAAAAAAGGCACTCATAATGTTTCTCATGAAACTGAATTCACTGAAGGTGCAAGAGGCAGCCCGCTTTAATCAATAATTTCTAGGGTAGGCGTGTGGTCACCGAGCAGCATCCCACTTGTCACATCACTGGTAATTTTTGACAGGAAATTCAAGCCGAGCTGGCACGCGCATGCGCGCTCCCGCTCGTTTCGCCCGGTGATTCCGATGCCCTTTCCAAGTCAGATCGGAGGAGCAGCTGGAGGGGGAGGGGGTGAGGGGGGGGTTGGGGCAAGATGAAGGGGATAGGAGGAGGAGGAGGAGGATATGAACTGAAATCACCAAGGCCATCAACCACACTTCCCCCCCCAATACAGGGACATCCACTGCAGGTGTTCCCTCACTCACCTAGCAGAGCCCTCAGGTGCTTGAGGCGGGTTAGCACGTCCTTCTTTGGGTCCAGAACTTTCTGTGCAGATTTCTTGACGTCTCCATGAGCCTTTCTGGAAAACATTCCGTTCGGCGAGCGGCCAGAAACGTCCCCGGTGTTTGTTACCCGCTGCCCCCTCGCACCTTTGATTTTAATTGTTATTATTGGAGGGAGCGGGAGGAAGCCGTCCTCAAGCTACCAAATGCATCTCCTTTTTCCCCCCTCCCTCCCCTCTCTTCCACCGACGCTACCCTCACGGCCGCCGCTCGCTCAGTGACACCGCGCTCTACTCTCCGTCCTCTTGGGTGTAAACACGGAACTCGCCGCCATCAGGCCCGCCCGCTGCCCCTCCTCCTCGCACCTGCGTGATGACGTCAGACGCACGGCGTTGTGGGCGGGGCCAGGTGACTCTCCCCTAAGCCCCCCTTGAGTGTGGCTGACACGTGGTGCGCTCCTCTTGGAGTCTCCCCATTTGGTGCGGGTTGTTGTTGGCGTGTGAGGTCGCCCTTTGTGGTCATAGAGTTAGAAGTGAAAAGTCCCACTCCAGAGTGTACTGTGCATTAGCAGTGCTGAGGAGATCAAGCTAGTGGGTTTATTTCAGATTTCCAGTATCTCCAATTTTTTGTTATTATTATTTACTGTTGGCCGTTTCAGAACTGGCTGTCATCCATCTATAACGTTAACAGCATTTTTTTTAACTTTTCATCAACACAGTCTGATGTTTGTGGGAGATGTGGAACATTCTTTGTTTTAGTCCGACCTTTTTTTCCCCCGTGTATCGATGACTGTTTTGGTGCTGCTTCCTGCAATTGTACGGAGCTTGAAAGTTCCGTCTCCTTTTCTGCCAATTCCTATCCTGCTGTCACCTTCAGTTGGTTCATTTCTGACCCTTCCCCGTTCTTTGTTGACTTCTCTGACTCCAGCTCAAGGCCAGTACTCGATACAGATTCCCACATTACCTTAACCGTCCTCGCCTCTTGTTATCTGCGGAGACTTCATTCCAACAAGTTTCTTTGTTGTATCCATTTCCGTAACACCCCCTTCCACATCAGTCCTTCTGATATGTCTTCCTTTCTTTCAATTGTAGTTTGCCCTCCACCATAGATGACAAAGATCCCTTGCCTTTACCATTCTCTTTCAGTTGACAGCACCATCACTTGTGTTATTCAATCACTTCTGATCTCCACCTTATAACCAAACTTCCAGTTTGTTCTCTCTGTCCCTGACCTCTTTTTTTCAGCTTTATTTCCAATGCAGATAGTATCCAGGATTGTCCTTACCCTCCATTTGTGCAAATAATTCTAACTGCATTTATGCAACCCTTTACCATAGTTGCTTACCATTTAAAAAAATCTACTCATATATTCAATTCTTAAATGTTGACATTGCTTCTAATTGTGCATAATGTATGTTTAATTTATGTTTTTCTTGTGAATGCTGCTTTTATGATGCTATGTGCCTGTGATGCTGCTGCAAGTAAGTTTTTCATTGCACCTGTACATACTGTACATGTTTGTGCATATGACAATAAACTCAAGTTTGGCTTTGACTTTGCTTCAATCACTCAGCCTGAAAGTAAATCCTACCTTTTCGTAAATTCATTTGTTTCTTTTCTAAAGCTCTTGCATGTAATCTGTGTGAAGATACAAATGAGAATAGTAAAAATGATTGGCTGTGTGGTTGTATCTTAGTAAGAATAATAGGACTCCTATAATCATGGGTAAATGTTGTATAATTATTTTAAGTTCTTTTCAAATAAAGCATTCAGAAACTCTGATTAAGAGAGAAGAACCGTGGTTTATGGTTCCTATAAGACAAAAAAAATAAAAGAGTCAATGAGACAAATCAGGAACTAGTGATCAACTAAACCAAAACTTAAGTTTTAAAAGTTTTCAGGATGTAGGAAGAAATGAACCAAGTGGTTCATAAGGAGTTCCATAATTTTGAAGGCCAGGGCTGATTAGGTAGAAGAAAAGAGGTTGTGGTGAATCACAACTTAATGAAGACTTTGAAGTTGCACAATGCTTTGCATTTCACAATTTCATCAAGATTATTTATAATTATTGCTGATGGATCCTTCAAGGGTGGCAGCTTTTATAAATAATGGTCAAATCTTGGGAAATAATTGTGAAATCTAATGTTATTCAGCAATTTTCTTACATAAAAGTACTGAAGGAAGCATGATTACTTACATGAGAACCTACCTTGCAACATGGTTAAATTGGAGATGTATGTTCTTGATAAGAACAAATGAAAACCTGCTTTGCTCCAATCAGTCCAAAAGAAAATAAAATGATTTTATTCTCAATAATTTAGGTAATATTGTTATTTTCCCATTTTTTAAATAGTTAAGGTTTTTTGATTGTGACAGTTAGCCTGGAACAACAATGAATAACTTGGTCCTGAACTATTGAACATGTAGATAAGATATTTGAAATGGTGTTGAGAAATTAGATCAGGTTTTATATAGACAGGAGTCTCTCCTTTCTTAAGTTATATTGTACTCATTTTCCAGAATTGGAGTGTCATCAGTAGGCCAGGATTTATTGCCCATCCCTAACTACCCTTGAGTAGGTGGTGGTGAGCCACCTTCTTGAACCGCCAGTCCTTCTAGTGAAGGTACTCCCTGAGTATTGCTGTGGGGGGGGTGGGGGCTCCAGGAAAGTCATGACAATGTGCGACTTGAGAGGGGAATAATGTGATAGTGTTCCAATATGCCTGCTGTCGATGTCCTTCTTGGCATTAAAGGTCACAGGTGGTGACCTGCTGCTGGTATAGCCTAGTTTAGTAACATCAGTGCATTTTGTACATGGTACACACTGCAGTTGCAGCATATCTGTAGTGGATAGGGTGTCAGTCAAGTGTGTTCTTTGCCCTGGATGTTGTTGAGTTTCTTGAGTGTTGTTGGAGCTGCACTAATCCAAGAAAGTGGAGATTATTTCATCATTCTATGAACATGTGTCTTGAGATGGTGGAAAAGATTTGAGGTGCCTCTCACTACAGTATTCCCGGCCTCTGACCTATTCTTGGAACACAGTAGAGTATTCTGCTCACCTAAGATTCAATTCTCTGGTCACAATCTACATATCCACTTCATAGAAACTAGTATAGATTCCAGAATGATTCCATGGCCTATGTGTGGACCATTATATATCTGAATAGCTTATACAAACATGCCTGTTAGGCTTCTGAAATCTCCTGGAGAAAAGTCTCTTGTTGAAACAGTTTCTTGGCACAGCTGATCAGTAGTGACTCCCTAGGATGTTGATGGTGGGGGACCCGGTGATGGGAACAGCATTGAAAAAGAAGACTAGCGGTTGAATTCTCTCTTGTTGGAAATGATACCTGGCACTTTTGTATTGCAGCAGTGACTTTAGAGCCCATTTATCTAGGTCTTGCTTGGATGATTGCTAGCACAATCTAACGTGCACAAGCAGCTTTCATGAGAAATTAATGCATAAAATGTGCTTTCTTTCTGGAAGTGCCTTATCAGTTAGGTGCAGGCAATTTCATAGAAGGAGCTATAGAGTCAAGTAAGGACTGAGCATAGAATGAAAAAAATTGTTCATAATTTTAAGGAATTAAATGTTGTTGCAGTTAGTTTTGGTGCATTGTGTTGCCACTGCAAAAGAAGATTGGTGCACATAAGACAATTACCCTCTGCCATAATTTTGATTTGGGGTAATGACAAAATGCTTAGTGTTGACTTCTACATATGAACACAAGAAGCACCACTGATGTCCCTCAACAATACATTCTATTTCACAGCAGTTAAAGTAAGGCTTGTAGAGCATCTAGCTCACTTAGGTCACAATCTATATGCAGTATCCCCTTCACAGAAGCTGGGAAGGATCCCTGTAAACTTCCATGTCTGAAGAGAGACCTATGTGCAGATATTTATATTGTCCCTCCAAAATCTTTCAGAGAACTTAAGTACTTTGGTGACTCACCTGGCTCTGAGAATGTTGTAGTAGCATGTGAATGAGGTTTTAATTCCACTTCCAGTAGGTGGCACATTCCTTTCTCACCCACAAAATTGGAATCTCCTAGTATATTCCTTTTCCATCCCAGATCTAGGAATGTCCATCAAAACCTGTCTGTTTATTTTTGGAACACATCCTTTTCATAAAGGCTACTCACATGTGACCAGTATGCATTGTGAAACCCAGACTCCATATTTTCACGTGACCTGCTTCTGTTGCAGCAATTCAGGCTTGAAAAGACACCTTGAGGGAATGATTATAAATAGGGATATACCAGAGAAGAGTCATATGTGCTACGAAACCCTGCTCATACAGACGGTGCACTGCTTCTTTCCTTCAAGCTCATGGGACGTTAGGCTTGGGAAAATTATATATTGTATCTAATAGATATGTTCCACAGGCCAATATTTCAGAGCAGTTCTGACTGAATTCTGTATTGTTGGAGTGGTTGTTCTTCAGATGGGAAGTTGAACAGTAATCCTGACCTTGTTGAAGTGAATGTGAAGGATCTCAACACTTTTCAAGGAAGCAGAACTATTTGGATCAGAAGCAAATCAATTTAGTCTAAAATTGAACACAGGTCAATAATGTTATAGTCTATTCCTCATTAATCATTCCATCTTTTTGCAAATGCAATGTACATATTTTTACACTAGCATCTGATCATGTGTATTTTTATTATACTGTATTTGATTCTGATGAGCTTAATGTAGTTATTTAAAGCCAGGACCAGTTACCTAACGTAGGTTGCACTGCAGACTGATGTTTTCAGTATGAATGTTGCATGACTCCTGTGGAATTCTGAAGGCTTTTATGTTCAATATTTTATTGAAGTTTTATTTGTACTTTTCACAGAATCAATAGTCTAAGTAAAAAACAGTTATGTAAGATTGACCCTCAAACTTAACCATTTGATGCAAACATTTTTATGTTTCAGTACTTTTCCTTTGCATGGGCTAGTTAAAATTACACAAATAAAACTTTACTGCCAGTTGGATTTCTCACGATGAAGCATGTATCAATTGGAATTTTTCACTATTTAGGGTGGAAAAGCTTGCCGACGCCCATTATCAGGGCTCAAAAGAAGGACATACAACAAGAATCTGGCAATAGATATCAGCAAAAAACAATGTCTTCGTGTCCTAGAGGACAAAGTTTTAATTTAAATTTATCTAGTCTAAGTCTCTGCTCCTAGCTTATTTGCATCTCTGCCTTCCTGTTGTTCCTGGAGTTGTTGACTTGATGTGGACATATTTTCATGGGAACACCCCACCCTCCAGTGC
This sequence comes from Pristis pectinata, assembly GCF_009764475.1. Lineage (NCBI taxonomy): Eukaryota > Metazoa > Chordata > Chondrichthyes > Rhinopristiformes > Pristidae > Pristis > Pristis pectinata. The sequence continues at coordinate 82,282,886 of NC_067407.1, forward strand.
CTCATCATTAACCAGGCACGCGCCCAGACAGTGGGCAAATTATTTTTGATTTTGAAATCGATGGAGAAAATTCCAGTGCATTCTACAATGGGCAGGTGATTTGATTCAACAGGTTACTACTCAGGCAGCAGCAATGAAAACTGACACACCTGATTACTTACAGGTTGTTTAACGTGGGAGGGCAAATCACAGCTGAGTTGATTCCTGCACTGAGTATATGTTGGCTGTGATCCTACATTGATGGGAGTGAGGAAGGAGTGAGAAGGCTGTATTGTATTTGGTAATGCAAATTGAATTTTGTTTTCCATGTGTCCCACTGAACTTATTGATAGGATCTGATTATCATTCTTGTCATCAGTTTCTGACTCCCGCCATGTAGATTAAAGGGTTAGTTTGAGGCCAGGTACATAAGACTTAAGCACTAGGTTGACAGCTGACATGCAGATAGGAGGGAGAAAGGGATCTGAAAAACCAAAGGCGGAGTTTCAACTCAGTGGCCAGAACACAGACTGGGTTTCAGAATAGAAAGGAAAACCCGCATTTCAAAAGTATCTTTCATCATATGGGTGGCACAGTGGCTCAGCTAGTAGAGCTACTGCCTCACAGCTCTCTCGACCCGGGTTCAGTCCAGATTTCCCTTGCTTTCTTTGTGGTGTTTGCATATTCTCCCTCTGATTGCATGCATTTCCCCTGAATGCTCTAGTTTCCTCGCACATCCCAAAGATGTGGGGGTTGGTAGGTTAATTGGCCACTGTAAATAGTGTGTGGGGAAGTGGAAGAATCTGGGGGCAGTTGATGGTAATGTGAGGAGAGTAAAATGGGATTAGTGTAGGCTCAGTGGTCTGCCTGATGGTCATATAGGCTAAGTGGGCCAAATAGCCTGTTTCCTTGCTGTATGACTGACGTAAGAACATCTTGCAGCACCTTGCAACCAGTAAAATTCTCTTGAAACATTGTCATTTTTGGTTTGCACACAGCTAGCTCCCAGAAGCAGCAATAAAATATGATGGTAATTACTTGGCAAAGTTGATTGAAGGATATACTTTGCCCCAGCCACCAGCAGCCATCAGGGAGAGCAGACGATTGGAGGGAGGTGAGAGTAGAAGACTGCAAAAACAACACTCACAACTAGCAACCTTACATGTCCAGCCTACACTACTCGCTGTTGTGGAAAATTCCTATATTCCAGTGTGGTGCAGTCAAGGTGATGTGGGTGATATTAGTGTCAACCTGCACTATTGGGAGGCTGCACATCCCGAGGATCTGTGCATTCTGGCTGCATGCTGGTGTCTTTCAAGGGAGAACTCTGCTGTTCTGCACTGGAAACTACCTGACCTTAAGGGATTCAGAAATCACTACCAATATATCTGGGATACGGAATAAGAATTCACTCTTACGAAATATACCTGGGAAAAAAAGTAATTTTAAAAAACATTTTTTTTCAACTCAGATTTCTTGACACATGGGCCAATGATGCATCTTTGTGTTACAGAAAATCACGATATGGGCCATTTTCTAGGGACGTAATGTGGGGGTCATCTGTATACTATTGTATATGTAAATAGATGTGACATCCTTATAAGATAAGATGTATTATGATGTATTATGTCACTGAAAGTGGAGTCACAGGTAGACAGGGTGGTGAAGAAGGCTTTTGGCATGCTGGCTTTCATCAGGGCAATGAGTATAAAAGTTGGGAGGTCATGGTGCAGTTGTAAAGGATGCTGCTGAGACCACACTTGAAGCATTGTATTCAGTTTTGGCTGCTCTGCTATAGGAAAGATGTTATTAAGCTGGAAAGAGTGCAGAAAAGATTTACAAGGATGCTGCCAAGTCTTGAGGGACTAAGTTATAGGGAGAGGTTGGACAGGCTAAGACTTTATTCCTTAGAGCATAGGTGACTGAGAGGTGATCTTATAGAGGTGTATAAAACCATGAGGGGTACAGACAGGGTGAATGCACTCAGTCCTTTTCCCAGTTTGGGGAATCAGGGGAACAGACACAAGATTCTGTGTGCGAGAATGAGACTTCCAGATGGTTTGTTGCCTCCCAGGTGCCAGGGTCAAAGACATCTTGGATCGAGTCCACAGCATTCTTAAGGGGGAGGGTGAGCAGCCAGAAGTTGTGATGCACATTGGTAGCAAAGGCATAGATAGGATAAGAAGAGTGAATATAGGGAGTTAGGAAGGAAGCTAAAAAGCAGGACCTCAAGTTTAGTCATCTCTGGTTTGCTGCCTGTGCCACATGGTAGTGTGGGTAAGAATAGGAAGGAATGGCAGACGAATGCATGGCTTAAGAGTTGGTACAGAAGGCAGAGTTTCAGATTTGTGGATCATTGGGATCTCTTCTGGGAAAGGTATGACCTGTACAAAAGGGACAGGTTGCACCTGAACTCAAGAGGGACCAATGTCGTTCCACGCAGGTTTGGTAGAGCTGTTGGGGGGTGGTTTAAACTAGGTTGGCAGAGGGATGGGAACCAGAGTATTAGGTCAGATGATGGAGCAGTTGGTGTAAAGGTAGATTCAATGTGCAGAGAGACTGTGAGGAAGGATAAGCAGTGGATAGGGCATAAATGTAGTCAGTTGGATGGATTGAAATGCAAGAAGTATTAAGAATAAGGGTGATGAACTTAGAGCATGGATCAGTACATGGAATTAAAATGTCGTGGCCATTACAGAGACTTGGCTGTCACAAGGGCAGGATTGGCTGCTTGATGTTCGGGGTTTAGACGTTTCAAAAGGGACAGGGAAGGAGCTGAAAGAGTTGGGGGTGTGGCATTGCTAATCAGGGACAGTATCACAGCTGCAGAAAGGGGGGATGTCGTGATCATCTGCTGCATCGGTGTGGGTGGAAGTCAGAAACAGGAAGGGAGCAATCACTCTATTGGGAGTATTCTATAGGTCCCCCAGTAGCAACTGGGACACTGAGGAGCAGATAAGTAGGCAGATTTTGGAAAGGTGCAAAAATAACACTGTTGTTATCGTGGGTGACTTGAACTTCCCTAATACTGATTGGCACCTCCTTGGTGCAAAAGGTTTAGATCAGGCAGAATTTGTTAGATTTGTCGAGGAAGGATTCCTGACACAGTATGTGGACAGGCTGATGAGAGGAGAGGTCATACTGGACCAAGTGCTAGGCAATGAATCTGGTCAGGTGACAGACCTCTCAGTGGGCGAACATTTCAGAGATTGTGACCACTACTCCCTGACCTTTAGCTTTGCCATGGACAAGGCTAGGAGAAGATGATATGGGAAAGTATTTAATTAGGGGAGGGCTAATATATGTCAGTGTAATTTGGGGACAGATGTTCTCTGGTAAATGCACCACAGAAATGTGGAGTTTGCTTAGGGACCACTTACATGGGGTTCTAGATAGGTTTGTCCCACTAAGACAAGGAAAGGATGGTAGGGTGAAGGAACCATAGTTAACAAGAGAGGTGGAAGGTTTAGTCAAGAGGAAGAAGGAGGCATATTTAGGTTTGGGAAGCAAAAATCAGTCAGGGCTCTTGAGAGTTATAAGGTAGCCAGGAAGGAGCTTAAGAAGGGACTTAGGAGAGCTAGAAGGGGACATGAGAAGGCCTTGGCAAGTGGGGTTAAGGAAAACTCAAAGGCGTTCTACACATAAGTGAAGAACAAAAGGATGACTAGGGTGAGGATAGGACCGCTCAGGGATGAGGGGGGAAGAAGGTACCTGGAGACGAAGGAGGTAGGGGAGGTCCTGAATGAATATTTTGCTTCAGTGTTCACCAGGTGGAAGGGTGGGTTAGTAAGTTTGCAGATGACACAAAGGTTGATGCTGTTGTGGATAGTGTAGAAGGTTGTTGTAGGTTACAACAGGGTATAGACAGGATGCAGAGCTGGGGTGAGAAGTGGCAGATGGAGTTCAGTCCAGAGAAGTGTGAAGTGATACACCTTAAAAGATCGAACTTGAAGGCAGAGTACAAGGTTAATGGCAGGAATCTTAGCAGTGTGGAAGAACAGAGGGATCTTGGGGTCCAAGTCCATAGATCCCTCAAAGTTGCCATGCATGTTGATAGGGTGGTTAAGGAGGCGTATGGTGTGCTGGCCTTTATTAGTCAGGGGATTGAGTTCAAGAGCCACAAGGTAATATTGCAGCTCTATAAAACTCTGGTTAGACCACACTTGTATTGTGTTCAGTTCTGGTCACCTTATTATAAGAAGGATGTGGAAGCTTTAGAGAGGGTTCAGAGGAGATTTACCAGGATGCTGCCTGGATTGGAGAATATGTCTTATGAGGAAAGGTTAAGTGAGTTTGGGCATTTCTCTCTGGAGTGACGGAGGATGAGAGGCGACTTGATAGAGGTGTATGAGACTATGAGAGGAATAGATAGAATAGACAGCCAGCATCTTTTTCCCAGGGCGGCAATGGTCAATACCAGAGGACATCCGTTTAAGGTGAGTGGAGGAAAGTTTAGGGGAGATGTCAGAGGTAGGTTTTTTAAACAGAAAGTGGTGGATGCCTGGAACGCACTCCTGGGGGTGCTGGTAGAGGCTGATACAAGTTTACATCGACCACTCATCACTAGCAAAGAAGACTCTGCTCCTGATGTGAAACCTACAAATGGTTCAAAAAGAGCCAGAACACTGAATCCACAGGTGGATGGAAACATCTGGTGATTCTGCAAGTTCCTCACAAGTGTCATCAGTACTGCTGAAAAGATCACATGAACTCTGAGAACCTGAGGCTCAGTTAAACCTGTAAATATGTTAGACCAGTTTATGTTTTCCATTTAAACAAAGAGGAAGCAGTGTATTATATGTAAATATGTGTTGTCATTACTGCGCATTTTATCACGTATGTGTGCACCAGCAGACTGAATTAACTAGCCACATCTTTTTTAAACTCCTCATGCCTTACATCTATTATCCTTTTCACACAGCAATGGACTTACATATTCACTGACTACATTCTCTTTGTACTCATGCAGGAAAAGTATGCCCAGAAACATGGTGTTGATGAGACCAGTTGCTGAGGGTCCTTCCCCTCCTTCATCTCTGAGAAGGTCACTCTGCTTTTCTGGCCCTCTTGCACAGAAAAAAAACGTAGAAAAGTACATCACCGGAACAGGTCCTTTGCTCCATCACATCAGTGCCAACCATGATGCCAACTTAAACTAATCCCATCTGCCTGCATGTGGTCTGTATTCCTCTATTCCCTGCTTTTTTATGTGTCTGTCTAAATTCCTCTTAAATATTGTCATTGTATTTACTTCTACCATTCAAGAAACCTACCACTCTCTATGTAAAAAAATGTTTCCTTGCATATCTCTTTAAATTTTTCCCCTCTGGTATGTGACATTTCCACCCTGGATAAAAGACACTGATGATCTACCCAATCTGCGCATCTCATAATTTTACATACTTCTATTTGGTTGCCCCTCAGCCTCTGACACTCCAGAGAAAACAATCCATGTTTGTGCAACCTTTCCTTCGAGCTGATGCACTCTAATCCAGGGCAACGTCCTGGTCAACCTCTTCACTTGCACTGATCCCGTTTTTGTTCTATCTACATTCATCTTCCCATCAACTCCTCCCAGACACTGTCACAAATTTACACACTGGAGGCAATTTACAGCGGCCAATTAGCCTACCAATTCGCACGTCTTTGGGATGTGAGAGGAAACCCGCGCAGTCACAGGAAGAATACGCAAACTCCAAACAGACAGCACCGGAGGTCAGGATTGAACCGAGGTCGCTGAAGCTGTGAGGGGCAGCAGCTCCACTAGCTGCACCACTGTGCCGCCCTTCTCAAAAGATTAGTTCATACATTTATACCAACTCATGTCAGTCTTTGTCAAGCTACAGGCTGTGTAGACATCGCTGATCCATTGTCCTAAGGTCTTTTGAGGGGTGTTGGTGTTAGGTTAAGTAGAGCATGGAATGTGCCTGTTATGCAACAGATTTCACCCCCACTTTCTGACAATAAACAAAAAGAGAATGGTCCTGAGAATAACTGGGAACTACTGTGGCTCCTCCACTGCACACGCAGATTGAACAAATTATTCCACTAGGCATCTGTGTAAAGAGAAGTCTTCTATCTGAAACGTTAACCCTTTTTCTCTCTCTGCAGATGCTGCTTGACCCTGCTGAGTGTTTCCAGTATTTTCTGTTTTTATTTCAGACTTTCAGCACTTGCAGTTCTTTGAATTTAAGAGATTCTTGTTGGGGTTCATTTGAAAGCAATTTATCCTGATCAGCTCATGATTCATCTGGAAACACCTGAGCCTGGAGAATCAGATTCCTATACATTTTACTGAGAAACATATTATTGATTATTTGTTTCCTTCGAAGGTGCTAAGCATTGCTGGCATGGTCAACATTTTTGTCGCGAAGTTGCTGTTGGTCTGCCTTGAAATGCTGTCGCCTATGTGGTAAATATATGATTGAGTAGCAAGTATGAGGATTTTGACCCAGCAATGATGAAGGAACTGCAATATACTGTATATCTGTGATTCTGTATGACTTGAAGGTATTCCAGGAGGTGGTGGTGTGCTTGTTATGTTTCAGAATCATTGATGGAATGTTAATAATGCTGACAAGGCCAGCATTTATTGCAATTCCTAATTGCCCTTCAGAAATTGGTGGTGTGCCTTCTTATTGAACTATTGCAATCCTTCTAGTGAAGATATTACCACAGCATTGAGGAGGATGGTGTTACAGGATTTAGCCCCAGCAATGATGAAGGAATGGTACAAATTTCCAAGTAAGAACAGTGTGTGACCTGGGAACCTACAGATGGTGATGTCCGCTTGTCCCTTTGTCCGTGTCCTTCTTTGTGATGGAGAGCATATGTTTCAGAGGTATTGATGAACTGGATTATATGCACTGCTACCATGATGTGCTGATAGTGGAGGAAGTGAACAGTTGAGGTATTGAATGGGTTGTTAAACCAGTGGTAGGTATGTCCTGACGTTCATCTTCTTTAGCACTTTGGAATTTCACTGAAAGAGTACTCCTTTACAGATCTGACTTATGCCTTAAAGATGGTGTCAAGGTTTTGTGAATCTGGAGGAGAGTCAATTGCTGCAGAACACCTAGTCTCTGACTTGTTTTTGTAGCTGTGGCTTTTCTCACTGGTTCCGTTATGTACTCAGTCAGTGGTGATGTGCAGATATTGATGAGGAGGACTGAACGGTGGTAATGCTGTTGAATGTTAAAGGGAAGTGGTTAGACTTCCTCTTATTGGAGACAGACCTTGTCTGGCACTTGCATCACACAAATGCTTCTTGCCACTTATAAGCTCCTGTTTGAATGTTCATGTCTAGCTACATGCAGGCACGGACTACTTTATTAAGTAATGATTTGCAAATGGGACTGAGCATATTTAGTCTCTGTTTGCTTAAGATATGCACAAAAGCGTATCATATGTCAATCAAGTAACAGACCTCTGAAATTTGATATACTGTATCATTGGCATGAAAGGATTAACCTTTAAGGTGTATTTTTGTTGTTAATGGAGATACACTAACAAAGCAAAGCTAAATTTCATCCCAGTATGATTACTCATCTAATATGCAGGAAAGGCTATTAATGCACCACAGGAAGCCTTCCTTTCCCTTCACTGAGCCTCTCCTCGATGGATCTGAGAAAAAACTCCACAGATAACATATTGAAAGGTGCCAGCAGTTTCATCCGCACTACTTCTGCTCAATAATGTACACTCACTAGCAGGGCTGGATGTCCAACATTGCAATCCTTGAGCAAACCCAAGCAGCATGGAGGAAATGCTGCTGAAAGTACAAGTTGCATAGATCTGGCCTGTCATCAGAATGAAAGACCAAACAAATCCTGCATAAGGAGCTGAGGAAGGAAGGAAGGAAGGAAGAAGGGTTATCCATCAGGCACTTCAAAGGCAACTTGAGGAACAGTTTTAAGAATCAATCCCAAGAAGCTTGTGTGAGTTTCTCAGGACAGGACTTACTGGCAGTCTCTGATAAGATCAGCATGTTAACAGCTTTGAGCAGGAGTGACTCCAGGCTGTACTTGAGAGGTGCCATTGAGCTGAATTATCGGGCACCATGTTTGTAGACTTCCTGCATCCACAGTGCAACTGATTCCATACATTTGCATTCAGTGACACATGTGACACAATGAGGCAATGCCATCATCCCCGCCAGTGATAGATTACCAAAGCACAGGAAACTTACAAATTCAAAGCAGATATTTATCTTGGGCATTCAACATAACTCTCAATTTTAAATGTGGCAGAAGACACATCTGTGGGAATTCCACTGGCATATATTAGGCCATTCCTGGAACTGATTCAAGAACTTCTTTGACATTATGTACTGACATAATGATTGTTCCACATCCCAAATAGCTCATACTAAATTTTTTATTCATTTTTTGGGATGTGGGCATCGCTGGCAACTCCAGCTTTTATTGCCCATGTTTAGTTGTCCTTGATAAGCAGTGGCAAGGTGGCGTAGAAGTTAGTGTTGCTGCTTCACACCTCCAGGGAGTTGGGTTCAATTCTGACCACCAGTAACGTCTGTGTGGAGTTTGTACGTTCTTCATGTGACTACATATCTTTCTGCCCAGGTGCTCTGCCAGGTCCTCCCTCATCCCAAAGATGTGTTGGTAGGTTAATTGGCTACTAAATTTCCCCTTAGTATAGTTAAGTGACAAAAATGATCAAAGGGGAATTGATCAGAATCAGGTTTATTATCACTGACATATGTCATGAAATTTGTTGTTTTGTGGCAGCAGACATATACACGTAACATGGACATGGGAGAAAAAAAGTTGCAGGGGTACAGGGTAAATAGGGAAAGAGAAAAAGGCACTGATGGGATTGCTCTGCTGGGAGCCAGCATGGACTAAGGGGGCTCTTTCTTTGTTGTTATAAGTAGATGACAGTGAGCCAGCATTTGAAATCATCACAGTCCTTCTAATGGGTTGGGTGTTCCAAGATTTGCACTCAATGATGTTGAAAGAATGGCAACAACATAAAGGAATCTGATCCTCTGTGGAACAAACATTTGGTTTTCCAAAGCAAGTCTTGATCATGTTCAACTTGAAGAGGAACCTATAGAGAGTGGGGTTCCGTGCACCTGCTGCTAACTGAATACTCTGAATGTTCCTGATTTAAGACACTTATACAAATGAAAACATTTAAACCATCTCAAGTAATTTTTAAAAATATATCAAATGATTTATTCTCCATTGAAGTTATTATTCTTTGATCAAATGAATGGGGTGACTGTTCATGTGCCTGGTCTAATCTGGGGCAAGTCCAGCATAACTGGAAATCAATAAACTGCAGATACTAGAGATCTGAAATAAAAACAGAAAATGCTGAAAACTTTCGGCAAGCAAAGGCAGCGTCTGTGGAAAGAGAAAGAGAGTTAACAGAAAACAAAGGGCCTTCAAACATTAACTCTGTTTCTCTTCTCACAGATGCTGCCTGACCTGCTGAGTGTTTCCAGCATTTTCTGTTTTCATCCCCAGGATAACTGCTAGAAAATCCAGCAAGTTCATGCTCAGATGCTGAGTCCATGTGGTGTTCAATGTTGGAGTGTGACTGGGAAATGACTGACAGACACAATCACAGAGCTGGGAACTCCCATGTTCATGCCAGTCCCAAATGTACTCACACTTATAGTGTGGCAAGTGAAGGGGGCAGAGTTTGGCTGACAATTCCCAATAAGTTTTGGACCATCAATGTTTAATTAATGAATTGATGAGTTTCATGAAAATGACACTTTAAATATGATTGACTGGTCTGAGACTGATCAAGAGATCCCACCCCTCAATCAAACTGACAAGCAATGAGGTTGAACATTCCCTGCCATTGTTGCTTCCTGGTGACCCATATTGTCCCTTCTTTAGCCTAAGCTTGTTCCTCAATGATATGAATATATCCACCCCTTTGGATTGCAAGACAATATGCAATATATTACAAAAACATACACACTCCAAACAATCTAATTTTTATAGGTCTCTCAGACATCTATATTGCTGCTTTGGCAAACATGCAAGTTTTTTTTTCAGATTGCTTTTCTTGTTGGTGTTTGAACATAATGAAAAAGAGTTAGGGACCATACTCTCAAATAATAGCAGTCTTACAAAACCAGCCTTGATATCATTTGTTTACGAAGACAAATCAGGCAAATAAGACTGACCAAGCCTGTTGAGTGCATATCAATAGACCATTTGATTCTGGAAACCACAGATGCCAAGCACGATGCCTGCCTTCACCTACGCATCCAGATAAACTCTGCACAATGAATCGGGGCAGGGATCCTGATCACTCTTGTCACTTCCTGTTGGCAGTCCAGCTTATTGTTCCCCTACTGCAGCATGTGTTTCCATTAGACATTTGAGGGTTAGCATGCCCTTCTATGCAAATGAAGGAAGTACTGCACCAGTGCACTGCCAACACAGTTTGGTGGAAAATCAAGATATGGAATAGTGCATGTGAAAATCAACCTGGATAATGTTTGTTCTTGATTCAATGAGCTGAATGGCCTCCTGTAATAATTTTATGATTCATTGCTTCCATCTCATTGTCACTGCTGGGTTTTATTTCAAGGTAGTTTCATGTACACTCTGGAGGACTTGTGATGTATTTGTTAACAGCATGTCTATAATTAAAATAAAATGCTTTCAAAATATACCAGTCTGGCACCCTCTCAGCTCTCTCAACATCAGATGGTATCACTTTACTTTTTATTATCATGTCATTTTTCATTTGCTACTCTGAAAAGTACCATTCTTGCTGGAAGGCTGACATTTGCAGCGTGGCCTCAGATTTTATTAGTTGTTCATTAATGTCCTGTCTTCATTTGCCTCAGGTTTACCAAGGTCCTCTGCTTTCTCAGTCAATGCAGTTTGATCACAAGCCCTTTGCAGGAAAATGGTCCCTCGTTTTCCATATTTCTTCTTTGTGCATCATGTCCAAACATGTGTGACGTAGCTGGCATTTTAGTCATGAGGTTGTGCACAGTAGGGCAGAAGATTGCTGGATTGTGAAAAAAAACTTGATGGAAAACCTGAGGCTTTCACTTTAAGTTTACTACTTTTAAAAACTTGGAAGTTGCCTTATTTTGATAAAACATTTAACAGGAAAAGAAGCCATTGCAGGTAATTCTCTGGATCGGTAAGAACAGAGCCAGATTTTGGGGGGGGGTGGAGGGGGGCGCAGTTGAAAAGGAGGAACACGGAGAAGTATGCTGTCAACGATACAGGCAGGCTTATGTAGGCTGAGGAGGGATCCAGCACCATTGACATTGATGCATTCAAGGTCATTTCCCGGATGTTGAACTCTGCTGCAGTAAGGGGAAAGTTAAACAGAAATGACCGTTCATGGAGATTAACGTGAACTTTCAGCAAAGTCAGTAAGCCTGGTATTTAGCTGTTATATTGGCTATGGCTTGGTTTTGCCAAAAACCTTTGAAATGCACAGAATTCCATTCTCACGATTCTTTGGCAAAACTGTAGAATGAAAGGAATTGTCACAAGACATTTACATTTCTTTTGAAAGTAAAATCACTAGAAACATTTGATGGTGTGCAGTTCTGGATTCTTTTCAGTACAGTCTCTTTAAAACCGTTCATGTTCATTTGCTAATCTTGTCTCATTGCTGATTTCAAATAATTTCTGTATTGACCAAAGAAGTGCTTTAAAAGCAAGGCAGAAGACAGTAAAATTTGAAATATCAGATACTTCTTTCAAATGCTTCACTCACACAACTTGTCGATTCATTTTCCTGAAAATGAGGCAGGAAATCATGAATACTTTATGTTGAAGCTAAATTATTAAGTGTTGTAATCGATGGATGTTTAACATAAAATGTGGAATTGTTGTGATTTATTTAGATTCAGCGAAGTAAAACCTATCATTTCCACAAAGCCCTCTCCAGAGGTATTCTTCCATTTTTAGAACACCCTTACGTTTCTTATAAAAGTTTATGAACTTTCTCAGGCAGTTCAACCACACCCTTCTCCTGTACCTCCCTCCTGTTTGGACATGGTGCCAAATGATAAGCTTTTCTGCTGTATAATTTGATAATTCTGAGGGCATCACTGAGGGATTAAGCTGGACTTGGGCAAGTCCACCCTTGTTCACTCTGCCCTTGCAAGTTGGCAACCACCTCCAATACTTTCTTTACCCCAAGTCCTCAAATGTTCTGCTCTTCCTGATTCTTTCATCTAGCTCTACGTTTGAACCTCACCCATCAAGATTTCATCCCTATTACGTCACTGAAATGTCTCTAATCAAAGTCACAAATTACCTTGTATGTAACAAGTGTCCATGGTGTTGGATCCCACCTCAGCCTACATAGCCTATCTGTACGGTTGACAACACGGTTCTTAAAGCAGCGTCTCCATGTTCCTCTACTCAACTGCACCCCCCACCCCTCCCAGTCTGGCTCCATTCTTACCCATCCAGAGAATTACCTGCAATGGCTTCTTTTTCTGCCCTTCTGTGCACTGTGCACCATCGTTACTCAGCTCCACCCTTCCAACCCCTCCAATGCCTTGCCATCATTGGAAGGGTTGTCTGATGTCTCACATCGGATGGGCCAGAATTTCTTTTGTTAAACCTTGGGAAGACTGAAGCCATCGACTTCAAACTCTGCCACAAGTTCCATTCCCTTCATCCACCCCCTTTCCTAGCCCACTCCCTGGAGGTGAACATGATCATTTGCAGTCTCACTTGCTAATTGATGTTTCGCTGAGCTGCTGACCCTGTCTCATTCCCATCACAACGACTCGTTATTTCCACCTCCATAACATTACGTCTTTACGCCCCTGCCTATGCCCACCTGCAGCTGAAACCCTCATCTGTACCTTTAGTATCGTAGAATCCTACTGATCAGATGAAGGCCAGTTGTGCTTGTGCCCAATATTTGAAAGCACAATGCAACTCCAGTACATCTCTATTCTTCCTGCTCTTTTCCCATGATCCTGTAAATTCCCCCTTCTCACTCATAGGTTGGACTTGCCTTTGAAAATTCAGCTTGCGTCCACTACATTTCAGGCTATGGATTCCCCATTATAACAACTTGATGCATTAAGGCCTTTTTTCCTGATCACTTTGCCGCTTAAGCTAGTTCAAGTTTATTGTTGTCACAGGCATACATACTCAGGGTTTAAATGCCATAGAAATCAGCTTTTTCTAGCAGCAACATGGTACTTTACAAGATGAGGACAAACATGAGTTAATATAAACTTAACATAAATTTTACATAACTTACATGTGTGCAAAATAAACAACAAAATAAACGTAACGACACTAGTGCAAGGTTGAAAGAGAGAAAAAAATATTGTCCAAGGTGCCACTTACATTAAAACCATGCCTTCTTTCTATCTAGCTGCCCCCATGGATCCTTCCAGCTCTCTACTAACAAATTCCCTGATAAATTTGATCGCCTCCATTGTTTAGCTTGATCTTCTCTGTTTGAAGGAATGCTCTCTCGGCTTCGCTAATCACTCATCATAATGGAACTGCTTAAACCTGGTACTGCTCTAGTGAATCTGTATATCCTCCAAGGTGACATCCATCTGCTCTGCTACCACCTTGTTTCTGCATCCCCTTCAGAAATGCACCATTTACTTCATATTTTCTTTCCATATTATCTCTCCAGAATGTATCATTTCACATTACTTTAATTTCAACCTGCCATATGTCTCTGACCACTTCACCATTATCCCCATGAAGTGTGCAACTAACCTCAAAACTTTTTAGCTGCATTTCCAGGTTATGTGTCATCTCAAAATTCTGAAAAGATTTGTTTTGTACGTAAGTGCAGGTTATTAACATATTGGAAAAAGATTTCAAGCTGTGAGGGGGTGGAGTGGGGATTGGGAATTGCAGTGAGAGAGGAACAGAATTGTGCATTCCCCTATTATATGGTGAAGGACCATTCACTGTTACTCACAAAGCAAAAAAAAACTGCAGATGCTGGAAATCTGAAGCACAAACAGAAAATGCTGGAGATAACTTTACCGTCCAATTAACAGCAGTTAAAGAAATGCTTTCACAGTACATTTTTTTTGCTGCTTCTTTTCTCCCTTCCCCTCCAAAAATGCTGGAGATATTCAGGTGGTTAGGCAGCATCTGTGGAGAGAGAAGCAGAGTTAATATTTCAGGTTGGTATTGGTATTGGTTTATTATTGTCACTTGTACTGAGGTACAGTGAAAAACTTGTCTTGTATACCACTTGTACAGATCAATTCATTACATGGTGCATTGAGGTAGTACAGGGTAAAAACAATAACAGAATACAGAGTAAAGTGTCGCAGCTACAGGGAAGTGCATTGCAGGTAGACAATAAGGTGCAAGGTCATAACAAGGTAGATTGTGAGGTCAAGAATCCATCTCATTGTATAAAGGAACCATTCAATAGTCTTATCACCATGGGATAGAAGCTGTCCTTGACCCTGGTGGTACGTGCCCTCAGGCTCCTGTGTCTCCTGCCTGATGGGAGACGAGAGAAGAGAGAATGACCTGGGTGGGTGGGTTCTTTGATTATGCTGGCTGCTTCACCAAGGCAGCGAGACATATAGACAGAGTCCATGAAGGGTAGGCTGGTCTCTTAGCCAATTTTGTATACACAATCCCACTGTACCATTAATCCTTTTGTTTTAAAATTTGCCATCAAGCATGCAAGCTTCTATCAACTCCTTCAACCTGCCTGACCATCCTCCATCTTCTATCCTCCATAAACTTGAGCTTATCCAAAAGTTTGGTGGTTATATTTTGAATCACAGTATGTCTGATTCACCCAAGTTCCCAGCGCTCACTTGTCTATGTAGGGTTTCTTGCACTAATTTAAAATTCACCCCTATGCTTAATTCTCACTGGTGTCAATTCTTCTCTGTTTACATTTCATCTTGAGCTGTTCCCTCATGTTGAGCAGATGATCTAACTGTGTTGTTGGTGGTGCTGTTGATATTCTGGAAGGTAATTTGGAAGGAGGAAGTTTGAAATAAGAAACTGAAAGAGGAGATCAGCATGAATTGAAAAACCATAATGATTATTGCAGATGAATGAGAGAGAGAGAGAGAGAGAGAGAGAGAGATCTGAGGAGATGCAAGATAAAACATGGAGTGTAGTTAATTTAAACTGTGGGCTGAATAATATATTTTTAAATTATACATGTGATTCATTATGGCAAAATGCATCAGAAATCACAAGACACCTTGAGAAAATTATCTAGACGGAAGTTTTGTATTCTATTAAGTATCTTAGTTCCATGCACAGCTTCCATTTGTCACGTGAGAATATTTGGTGTACTTGAGGGTCATCCTTTGCAA
Organism: Pristis pectinata; assembly: GCF_009764475.1. NCBI lineage: Eukaryota > Metazoa > Chordata > Chondrichthyes > Rhinopristiformes > Pristidae > Pristis > Pristis pectinata. Next base: position 82,298,169 of record NC_067407.1, read on the forward strand.
AGGACAAATATTATTAGAATTTTTTAATCCTCCCTCCTTGAAAATATTATGAGCTGACAAAACATGCAAAATTACAATGTGAAAGGCACCAATGGAACTGTGATAATTAGCTAAAATTAATTTCCTAACACAGGAAAAACAAATGTTACTGGTGCTAGCTTCTGACATTGAGAGTCAGCTGAATTTGTGCTGGGAAAACTCTCAAGAGGCAGGCAGGTTTGAATGATGAAATTATTTCTGAAGTTACAGGTCATCACATTATGCCTTTGGGGATACATTGCCCTCCTTTTAATATACCTTTGAGAATAATTTTCCACTTGGTTTAGTCCCATCATGATTGCAGTCTGAGAATAACCTCTAAACAACCATGATGAGCATGACAAGAAACACATTGCTTTTGCTGTGGTATGTTGTAAGAATTAAAAGCTTTGTCATGCCATATTCCTGTGTAGAAAACTAAGGAGCAAATACTTGAATACAGACCGTTAATAACCTTACTGTCCAATTAACAGCAGGCAAAGAAGTGCTTTCATAGTGCTTTTTTTTTGCTTCGTCTTTTCTCCCTTCCCCTCCCAAAAAAATTATGGCCTAGAAATTCCTTTATACAATTCCAGAACAGAAAAGGTACATTGCTTTTGAAAATCAGCTCAACCATAGCAGAACAATCTTGTGCAATTTTGGGTGTCTTAGTGCCATAGGGAGAGCTGACCCTGGACTTTTTGATGGAGAATTTTGCTTGTCCTAGCACACTTCTTCCAATGTAAAACTCTGCCAAATGATGTTCACATGTGTGCCAGATGCAAAATTCATCCCCAGTGAGATTTTCATACTTGCTTGTCTGAAAAAGATAGGTCTTATTAACTTATAGAACAACATGACTGTAGCCTTGCATAGTCTTTGTGACCTTACCACCCCCATCACCATATAAAAAAACATTGTTGGCATAATTCTTCACCAATTTGTAAAGTTCCCTCTGATCCCTGGAAGCATTCAACTTCCCCCTCTCATCATTGCAGCATCCATTCATCCAGCAACAACGCTCCCCTGTAGCTTGAATAGTGTTGCTTGTATTGTGCTATGTACCATTAAGAATTGGCTGCAAAGCTTATGTTTGCAAGACTAAATGCAAGCAGCTGTGAGAGCACACAACAGGTCAACAGAAAATGCCATGTTGAAATTAACACTATCAGCTTCAATGTGATGTTGTACAAGGAAACCTGAGAAAACCTCACAATGAAGGTCTCAATCTTTATGTGACTCAGAAATGGCATTTGGGTGACCCACAATGCTGTTTCATTGCCATCAATAGGTCGTGTAGCAAGTCCTACCCCAAATATTCTGTGTGTCGGCCATCAAGTGTCATTGTTTGACTTTGTATTGTGATCTCTTTCTAGGGTATTCAAACTTTGGTGTATCGACCGAGTGCATCCTGCAGTGATCAAAGACCAAGGGTTCAAGCACAGGTGAGAGTACAGGATGTCAAGGTTTCTGCTCAGATGGTTGTTTTTGAAGTGGAGATACGAGCTCACTTGCTGTTACGTTGTTGCAGTCTGTCAAATACTATCTTCATGCTGTCTGCTGCAGGAATATTTTGTGGTTCAAGTTCTTTTTCAAGGTGTCAACCACAGTTCATGTGGGTATCGATCTTTTCTATGAAGGTTTTGAGGTTTAACTCCACTCTAAACTCTGTAGCACAAAACCCAGGCTGACACTTCAGAGCATTGCTGAGGAATTGCATACAGGTGAAGGAGTTGTCATTCTATAGAAATGTAAAGCAGGTAGGCATAAAAAATCCTCGGGTATTATTTTGAAGAAGTGATGGGAGATATGTCTGGTGTGCAGCCAACATTTATCCCACAATTAGCATCCCCAAAACAGGGTATCTTTTCATTATCACATTGCTATCATTAGGACCTTGCTCTGTGCAGTCACTGGAGTGTTTCTTTCATAACAGCAATGAATACATTCCAAAGTTTCCCACTGTCTAAGGATTTTAAGAAAAATACTTTTCAAAAGCAAGTATTTTTTTCTCTTTCATCAGCTTCAGAGGCACCAAGGTCAAACCCAATCCTCTTTGCCTAACAGACAACACATACATTATTAGGAGAGGTGACTGAAAGTGTGAACTGTGGTTGAATTACACCATCCAGGCAATGGATAGTTAGGACGGCTGAAACAAGTCTAAAACTACTGATGGTATTTGCTGATTTAGGATAATCCAAAGTCAAAGTCAAGTTTATTGTCATATGCACAAGTACATGTATGAACAGGTGAAATGAAAAACTTACTTGCAGCAGCATCACAAGCATATAGCATTAGAGACACAACATTTACAAGAAAAACATAAATTGAGCAAAATTGTACAAGGAAGAACACAATTAGTCAAAAAAAAGGTCCATTGCAGTGCATCATGGTGTTGCTATTACTGAGGCAGTCATTCTGGTTGTGAAGTGAAGACCTGCTGGTTGATAAGGTTCAGCTGCTTTAAAGAGTTCCTACAATGTCCTTTCATTTGTGATCACTAAATGCATTGTTTAAAAATAGTGTCATTTATCTGGAACCTTTCATGACCTCAAAGTGTCCTAAAGACACCCACAGGTAAAGGGCTGCTTTTGAAATGCTATCACTGTGGTATCATGGAAAACATTTGTACCAATATGCACACAGCTAGATCCCACAAACAATTAGGCGAGGATGATCAGATAATCCTATCATCATGCAAGGAAGGAAGCTTCAGATGCAGTTTAAGGAAGGAATGCTAGCCAGAGTAATGCCATGGGATCTTTGACATCTACCTGAGAGGTCAGGTGTGACTTCAGTTTAGTGTCTCCCCAAAAATGGTTCACCAGTGTTTCACTTGTGTCCTTCAGTGGAAGAAATCTAACCCACAGGCCCATATGTCACTCTACATTCAAAGCAACAGAGGCATAGAATCACATGACATGGAAGCAGGTTCTTCGGCCCATCGATCAATTTGGCAATCAATCAACATTGACTCCAGACCCCATGAAATCTCACGACATCCAGTCAAACATGGACAAGGAAACCTCCTCCTGATTACCACCTACTGTCCTTCCTCAGCTGATCAAACAGTGGTCCTCCATGTTGAACATCATTTGGAAGAAGAACCAAATAGAGCAAGGGCACAATGGGTGACACAATGTCCATCATCACTAGTGTGTCAGCAGCACCACCACTAACTGAGCCAACTAAGATCGGGAGGTTGTAGCTGCTGCACTGGGTCTTTGGCAGATATTGAGTAAACAACATGAAGGATAAATCTACTTCATCTTATCCTCAGCAATTAATCTATTGCATATGCATCTGTCAGAAGAGGTGACCAGTCAGGGCGGAGACAAAGGCCCATCTTCACACATTGTGTTGTGTGGCACTCATTGTCTGGCACTTCTGCGCTGTGACTGTTATTTGCCACTCATCAGTCCCTGCCTCAGTGTTGTCCAGGTCCTGCTACATGCAGGCATGGGCTGCTTCATTTTCTGAAGAGTTGTGAATGAATTGAATATCCACACTGCTGACCTTACAATGGAAGGAAGATCATTGGCAGTGACAAAACTGTCAAGTAAAATGTTTATATTTTGTTACAATAATAGTAGAGTATTCAAAGTTACAGCTCTTCATGAAAATTGCTGTTTATCAGATAAGGATAATCATTGTAACCAGTTATACTATATCAGAGTCTCTGTTGCAGATTTATGTCCTGTCCATCAGGAGGTTGTGTGTTCAGATCCCAGGCTAGAGATTCAAATATAAAGGTTTGGCTGACACACCAGTGCTATATTAAGGGAGTGTGGGACATTTGGAAGTGACTTCATTCAGATGAGATTTTAAGCAAAGACTTCTGATACCTCACAGGCACTTGCAGCTTCCCAGTGAGGCACTGTTGAAGAAAAGCAGTGAAGATATATGCAGTGGACCTGCCATTGTATATCTCTCAATCAATAACACTAAATCAGATTATCTGATTAGCAACCATATGATGAGAGTTAACTATATCCAACTGGCTGCCCTATTTCCTGCACTAACAGAGACAACTCTGAAATGTTTTCTTACACATTTGGGATGCAATTTCTTTACTTTCTGAATCTCTTTTTGAATGTACATTGGGAATCCCAGAAAGTACAGTAATTATTGCTCATCCTTAATTGCCCTTGAGAAGGTGGCGATGACCATTATTTTTGAACCGCAACAGCCTACGTAATGAAGGTACTTCCAAAGTAACACAGCAAGGGCTTCTGGGATGACTGTGAAGAGATAGCAATGTATTTCCAAGTTAGGATGGCATTTCTCAATCTGCTTGCATCTTCAGCTTTTTCGTCCTAAAACACATTCCCCAGGCTTGTGATTTATTTACTGATGTGAAAATGTCACATGATACTTCTGCACATCACTTTCAGGAAAACAATCAAGTTCTTGCCGCTCTTTGTCGCCATCTGGTGGATTTTCTATTACTAAATACCTCACAACTAAAAATGTGTAGAAAGGGATCAAGCAACCCAATAAAAATGCCAATGTTTATACTCAGGCCAATTTTTAAAATATCACTTCTTAAATTTAAAAAAAAACATCTATTTTTATTCTGTTAATGCACTAACAATCAAATACAACAATAGCAATTTACAACTACTATTGCAAGCATTATTAACAGAAAATTATCTTAAGGTAATTCATACAAAGACAAAATTTGACATTGCATCACATAAGAGGTGGAAAACAGAAGGGCAATAGATGAGTCATAAAAGCTGGGGGTCAGTGCTAAGAATGTGAGGAGAATAAAATGTGTTGGGGTAGAATTAGTGTTAAATTGGGTGCTTAATGGTTGGCTTGGACTTGGTGGGTCTGTTGCTGTTCTTTGTCACACCATGATTCTCTGGAGACCAGTACTTGATATCAGATATTGGAAAAATTCTGGAATTATTTAAGGTCACAGTTAAAAGAACATTTAGAAAATCAAAGTGGACTGGATTTTCCTGAGAAAGTCTGTCACCATTTACCTATTATATATATATTCTATGACTCTCAGGATTTTCAGGAATCCTGCTTAGGTGTCCAAAAACATGGGGTCTCAAACTTTCTGAGAGGTCCTGGCTATTGTCATTCTGACTGCGTTCTATCATTGGAATCTTCATGGAGTGGATCAGGGCAGCACCAGCATCCTGCAATTTCTCAGCAGTTTAGCTGGGAAATGTGCCTGCGGAATCTACACCAGATTAGACATGGTGCAGGTTCAGCAATGCTATTCATTTCTTGGAGAGGAATGGCTGTGAGGAGCAGAGGTAGGTACAAGTAATTTACATATAACTGGCTTAACTAATGTATTTAATTATTTTGAGGTTTTATAGTGTTTGTTTATTTACAATTTTTAAATATGGTGAATTATTTTTTAAAGTAATAACATGATTAACTTTCAATAGTTTTGAAGTGCATTTGAACGTTTGTGAATGTCAATGACATTCTCAGCAAAAGGAGCGCAAGCTAGTAATTATAGATTATTGAGCTTTTATGTATGGCAAAGGATGCAGTGAAGTAGAATTTAACAAAATAGAATATCTATTTAAAAAGGTACAAGCAACTGAACTACCTTGAAAGAAGACTGATGAAGCATTCTACAATTTTTAAAGTGAAACTACTTCACAGTCCTTATTTTCTTACAATATAGGAGTCCATTCCATCTGGCTCACTGAGCAATCCCATTGCCCAACTAATTTTCTCCCCACATCCCCTTCAATTCTACCACCCACCTACATGAGGGGTAATTATAAAAGTGGCCAATTAACTACCTACCTGTACATCTTTGGGATGTGGGAGAAAACCAGAGCATCAGGAGGAAACCCACCTGATGACATGGAGAACATGCAGACTCCATACAGACAGCACCTGAGGTCCGGAATGGACCCAGGTTGCTGGAGCCATGACACAGCAGCTCTGCTAGCTGAGCCACCCATTAACTTGAGTGCACATTAATGATTTCAACAGTAGCTCTTACACTTGTTGTTTAATTTGTACAATGCATATTAGGAGATTTGCAGTGGTGCTGCTTGCAGGTACTCTTGGATCTGGATTATAGTTATGAAGTGTAGCTGCTGTGTCAATATATGCAAAGATTGGTGGATGTAGCCATTTATAAGAATTTCTCTGTGAAATTAAAATTCTTCTTGTCTATAACCAGGACTATTCTTTCTGCCAGGATTATTTTTGCTGCTTTTCTGCATTGTCAGCTATCTTCTTAAACTGCACTCCCATGTTCTATGATAAAAGTAAGAGCATTAGAGAAGATTTTATGAATATGGGCAGTCTTGGCAGATAGCCTCTTTGCAGAGATCGTAAGTGTCCTCTGCACAGTTTTCTAGCCAATAACATTATAAGAAGAAAGTCCTGGAGCATTGATTTCATTTTTATAATATTTTCTATTGGTTTTGCATTTCAACAATATATATTTATTGCATAATATCGAAAATACTTTATGTATTGTTTTGCTTCTGAAGTGTATTTCTACTTACGACTACAATATTGAAAGGCTATTTCACATTCAGGGAACCTTGTTAAAATTTCTGTGCTGATGCAACCCCCTACACACAATAGCATGATGTTCATGGACTATGAGGAATTTTGCTTCTTCAGTGTGCAGGAGATCAGGGATCAGCGACATAGGTTAATGCAAGCTAATGCCCATTTCCTGGGCTGCAGTCATAGTTCCTTTATTTTAGGGCAAACCTCCATGAATATTTGAAGGATAGATACTAAGGTGCCAAGGTTACCTGCCACAGCCTTGATCTATGACACTTATATGAAAGCCACAGAAAAATCAGGTTAATGCAGCCACTATAAATCCCATGCTACCACTAGGGTCAATACTGAATGCATTTTTCATGCACTCTTTCAGACGCTTAGCAGATTAGAAAACTGAACAACCTTGATACATCCTACCAAGATCATCGATATCTGCTTCGTTCAACACATTCGTACAAAAAAGGAGGCTTTTAGACAAGGACAGAACAAGATGTGATGTTGCTGTTTAGGATATCCCTGTGGAAACTCCTTTACAGCAGGAAAGGGAAGCAAACCAAGGTTCCATCAATGGGAGCAACAAACAATCTGCTGGAGGAACTTACTGGGTCAAGCAGCATCTGTGGGGGGTAAAGGGGTAGGAATTGTTGACATCTTCAGGTCAAAACCCTGCACCAGGACTGAGAGTGGAGAGGGGAGATGGTCAGTATAAAGAGAAGACGGAGAGTGCTGAGTATAAAAAGGAGGTAGATGGGGTTGGGAGGGGTGAGATACAGGGTAGACAACGAATAGAGGTATCTCTGAATTGGAGAATGAGAAAAGAATTTAAAAGTAATAAGTCTGTGTTTCTGTTATTCCTGCCAGTTCTAGCACATGAGAGTGTGTGATCAGAGATGGGAATAATTGTACAACCTGAGATCGTGTCACCATGTTCGTCACGATTTGTGGAGGGTGGGGTGTGGGGAAGCTTGCTTTGTTTTGTAATGTGTGATTGGCTTTGATTCCTATGCGATGTCACCAGGAGATGGGCTTAACAAAATAGTTCCACAAAATGAGTAAAGAGACCGAGAGAAGCCAAGTGTCAACTGGTAACGTGTGATTTTTAATCCATGTAAATGGAGGAAAAGGAAAATAACAGAGAAAAATAATATTAAAATATGTAATTTAATGAAAAATCATTTAATGAAAAATATTCTTCAGTGTTACTGAACTGGATGGTTCCTGGCTCTGGCCACAATTAGGTGTCCAATACCATAGATGAGTTATCCAGATTGAATGAGTGTGAGACTGAATGAAGCTGCTTTGATCCCAGCCCAGCAGTCTGTCAAAGTTCTTGATGGTTCAATCCAATGGAAAAAGTAACTCAAAGCTAGAATATTGGAATAGGAAGTAGAGGATAATCTTATTCCACAACTCCATTTATTCACTGTTGATCAACTTTCCTAAGAAATATCTATTAATCTCACTCTTAAAAATTCAAATGGATGCAGTAAACATAACCTTTTGGGAAGAGAGTTCCAGAATCCCACTACCTGTGAAAAAAGTTTTTCCCGATTTTTGTTCTAACCTGCCTAGATTGAACCAACATGCTTTAAACTGTCCCACCGGAGAAAATCATTTCAGCGTAAATATCCCAGTGGATCCTCTAAGAGAATAATAATTAAGATGTGAAAAAAAAAGAGAATGCTGGAGATACTTGATTGGTCAGGTGTAATCCAGAGAGAAAAAGGGAGTTAATATTTCAGATCAATGACCTTCCAGCAGAACTGAGAAATGTTAGTTGCCAAACATATTTTAGGTTTTCGAGAAGGAGGAGAGTGGAGAACACAAAGTGGAGAACACTGTGATAAGGTAGAGACAGACTGAATGACACAAGTAATGCCAGTGCAGTGATGTAGGTTTGTTAACCACGGTGTTATATCTGGAGGAGATGTTAGTAGGAGATGAATAAAAACAAAAGAAAAGAGAAAGAGAAGAGAAAATGTTGGAACTGTGAATGCAAAACACTGCATATGCTAGAAATCTGAAATAAAAATGGGGAATGCTGGAAATACTCAGTTGGTCAGGCAGCAGCTGCAGAGAGACAAACAGACCTGATGTTTTAGATCGATGACCTTACATCATAGCTGACCAGTTCTTAGTCTTTTAGTCTCCAAGCTACCACATATGTTCTGTTTGGTGTCTCCAGTCCCTTCTCAGCAACTTAAAAAAAATGTTTATTTTCTAACTTTCTCGGTTCTGATGAAAGGTCACTGACCTGAAGTGTTAACTGTTTCTTCCTCTGCACATGCTGCCTGCCCTGCTGAATGTTTGCTGCATCTTCCTTTGCTTAGCAACCAAGTTACGTGGCTACTTCAAAATACATTCCTGCATCCTCTTTGAGACAATTAATTTTGACTAAGTTTTCTTCATTTTGTAGAGGTAAACCTACAGGCAAAAAAATACCATTTTCAAAGATTTATGGTGATCTGTATGTTCCTAAATTCCATGAAGAATAAGTGCTTCCAATCAAAGACTCAATTATCACGAACTATCATGTTTTGAAATCTAACTCTTTGTTTTGAGAGTGTGACTCCAAATACCTTTGCACATTGATCTGACTGCCATATTTGATGATGTTCCCTTAGAGTGGAATTATTATTGTGATGTTCTCGAAAGATTAGAATTTTTATTGAAGGGAGGAGTCCACCACCCACAGTTAACTCCTCAAAGGATTGTAGCAATGCCAATTTTTTAAGTGCTTGGCAAGGAATGGACACGTTTTAAAAGCTTGCAGAACTGAATGGTCTCTGCAACATTTAATAGATGCATAAACCTGGAACAAGTCATGAATTTTGCATTCTACAATCTGAAATGCTGAAATGTGCTGACCAATTTTGGGTTGTTGTGTGAGGAACCAATGCACAAACAATTGGAGAGGGTGGTGACATGCTGAGCTTCATGGAGACAGCACACTTAAGGTTGTGTCTGTTCGAGGGCAATCATCTCATGGTGATTGGATTTCTTCCAGCACTTCTGTCAGCAGTATTTTCCAGTTTTCCATCACTGCAGATGCTCCGCAGGGTAGTATCCAAGGCCCAAACATCTTCAAATACTTCATCAATGATTTTACTTCCATTATAAGGTCAGAAGTGGGGAGTTCGTTCATGATTGCACAATACCATTCACAACTCCACATCAAATGAAGCAGCCAATGGCTGCATGCAGCAAGACCCAGACAGCATTCAGGCATGGGCTGATAAGTGGCAAGTAATATTCATATCACAGTAGGGCCAATCAGTGATCATCCACAATAAAAGAGAGTCTAGCCATCTGTTCTCAATATCCATCAGGTTGCTGTTTATCGCCATACATCAGGCTGCTGTTTATCGATTACAGCTCAGTGTTCAACACCATCATCCCCTCAGTACTAATCATGAAGCTTCAAAACCAAGTCTCTGTACCTCCCTCTGCAGCTGGATCCTTGACTTCCTTATCAGGAGACCACAGTCAGTGCAGATTGGTAATAACATCTCCTCCTTGCTGACAATCAACACAGGATGTGTGCATAGCCCACTGCTCTACTCTCTCTACACTCATGACTGTGTGGCTAGACACGGCTCAAACACCATCTATAAATTCACTGATGACACCACTGTTGTTGGCAGAATTTCAGATGGCGATGAGGAGGTACATAGGAGTGAGATAGATCAGCTGGTTGAGTGGTGTTGCAACAACAACCTTGAACTCAACATCAGCAAGACCAAGGAACTGATTTTGGACTTCAGGAAGGGGAAGTCAGGAGAACACACATCAGTCCTCATTGAGGGGTCAGCGGTGGAAAGGGTGAGCAGCTTCAAGTTCCTGGGCGTCAACATCTTGGAGGACTTATCCTGGGCCCAACACATTGATGCAATCATGAAGAAGGCAGCAGCTCTATTTCATTAGTACTTTGAGGAGATTTGGTATGCCACCAAAGACCCTTAAAAATTTCTATAGATGTACAGTGGAGAGCAGTCTGACTGGTTGTATCACCCCCTGATATGGAGAATCCAATGCACAGGATCTCAAGAGGCTGCAGAGGTTTGTAGATTTGGCCAGCTCCATCATGGGCACAACCCTTTCCAACATCGAGGACATCTTCAAGAGGCAGTGCCTCAAGAAGGTGGCATCCATCACTATTGATCCTCACCATCCAGACATGCCCTCTTCTTGCTACTACCATCAGGGAGGAGGTACAGGAGCCTGAAGAGCCAAACTCAACAATTCAGGAGCAGCTTCTTCCCCTCCACCATCAGATTTCTGAATGGTCCACGAAACCCATGAACACTACCTTGTTATTCCTTTTTATTGCACTATTTATTTATTTTTGCAATTTATAGTAATTGTATATCTGTGCACTGTACTGCTGCTGCAAAACAACACATTTCACAAAATATAAGTCAGTGATAATAAATCTGATCCTGATGTGACAAACGCAAACTGAAAGGTGTCATTGAAAAAGGACAATAAAACAAAAAATGTAAAGGAATGTAAGGAGAATTAAGATGAAAGGAAGGAAAGGGAAATAAGAAAATTGAAAGAAAAAGAGTAACATGAGGTGGAGGAGAAGAGAAAAGAATAGAGATATGTAAAGAAAAAAAGAAAGAATGATAAACAAAGAGAAGAAAAGGTAAGATAAAGGAGAATGAAAGAGTTTTATGCAATGCTGATTAAGTGACATGATTGCCCTGGATTGCTCTGTTGGGACACTTTAGATTGTTGCAGCTGAAACAACACTCAGCAGGTGGAAAATATTGCATAACTTTGCTGATTTGTGCCCTGCCAAGATTGAAAGGCTTTAGGGAGAGAGGAAAAGATTCACACATTCAGGAATAAGGTGCAATATGTCGTGCAACCTTTACAAGGCTGGTCCAACTATATTTCTTGTCAAAAGTGAAGTCTCAGAGAATTGTCACTCTGAAGAGAATGCAGCATACACCAGTCTAACTTGGGAAAATGGTCCAAGCAGAGGAAAATGGAGGTGCCAGTCAGGGTAAATGCGTTTACTGTGTTAATTTCCCCTTCAAACAAAAACTTACTCAAAACTAAAAAGTAAAATCTAAGTTAGGTCCGAGACATGGCAATTCAGTAGACTTGATGAAATGAACATTTTCTGTTCAGCAAAACAATGCTGAGAGAACACATCTAGACCAACATCTCATTTTGAACCCCTCTGGCATTCTGAGAGATAAGGGAGTGGGGAGTTTGCCCTTAATCCTCAAGATACCTTGTGGAAAGTTATTGGATGAGGATGATAATGGGCTGCTCTCTTTGACCTGGCTGATCTTTGGCACCAAATGGTAGTTATCAGCAGTTTTAAAACTTTTAAATGTCTTTGTAATAAATTCAAGCAAATGAAAAATCTACAAACATTGAAGAAGTAAAAAATTCAAGCATTTACCTTCACTCTCCTCAGCTTGTCAGTGCTCTGCTGCTGGGCTCAATGGCGCCAGCCAGTGGTTTCCTACTGATCTGCGCCTGTCAGTCCCACTCTGAGGCTGCAGTTTGGTGGCATAAAGTTCTGCAGCTGCTGTTGAAGGCTAATGAGTCTAATGGATACCCAGTTCCCAGGGCTAGATAATTTCTTAATGTGGACAATTTGGCACAATAGTACAACAATATAATATAAAAGAGAAACAAAGGACTGCAGATGCTGGAATCTAGATGAAAAACATAATGATGATGGAGGAACTCAGCAGGCCGGGCAGCATCCGTGGAGAAAAGCAGGCGGTTAATGTTTTGGGTCAGGACCCTTCTTCAGGACCTGCTAACCGCCTGCTTTTCTCCACAGATGCTGCCTGGCCTGCTGAGTTCCTCCAGCATCATCGTGTTTTTCAACATAATATAACATTCAGGATTTCATCTTCTTGAGGTCTGTGAGATGTTCACTCCTGTCAATACTGCCGTGGAAAGAGAAGTCTACTGCAGGTAGATTGGTGAGTATGAGATCAAGCAGGTTCCCCTTGTGTTGTCAATCTGGTGTAGGTCCAGAATGAGAGCAGAATATATCCAGACTCCTACCAGGTCCTGTTAAGTTATGTTTTGTCACTGATAAATCCCCAAGATGTTGGGAGGTTCAGCAATGGTACTAAAAACAGTAAAAAATTTTGGAAACACTCATTAAGTCAGGCATTTGTGGGAAGAGAAACAGAGTTGACCTTTTGGGTCTCTCCACAGATAATACTTGACCTGCTGAGTGTTTCCAGCATTTTCTGCTTTTATTTCATGGTTTCTAGCATCTGCAATTGTTTGATTTTCATAGTTTTGCCAGTGATTGACAGAAGGGCCGCAAAGGAACACAGACTAAACAGTGCATAAAGTTGAGAATTCTTCTCAGCAGGAGAAGAATCTGCTGCTTTTTGTATCCAGCACTTTTACTGATATTCTACTGTCAAAATTGTGGCAAACAGTGCACACTGTACTGTAAGCACTGTTATTTTTAAAAAAAACTTTAATCAGTCAAGGAAGAGAAATATTAATGACTTAACTAAAATAACAAGGCTAAAAATGAGCTGCTGGAGGAACTCAGTGAATCAGGCAGCATCTGTGGAGGGAAGTGGACAGTCAACCAAAGGAAGGGTCTTGACCTAAAATGTTGACTGTCCATTTCCCTCCACAGATGCTGCCTGACCTGTTGAGTTCCTCCAGCAGCTCGATTTTTGCTCCAAATTTCAGCATCTGCAGTCTCTTGTGTCTCTATATAGCAGGGCTGCTTTGTGTTGTGACTGTAGTGTGTGGAAAGTGGACAACAGGATTGTCCAAACCAAATGCTGCTAATGATAAGCATTGGCTGGTTTATCATACCTTTCTGAACACTAAACAATTTCTAGACCAGTGGATTTATTGCTTAGGATAATCTGCTGTTGCAACTTATTGTGAACCAAGAAAGGGGCAGGTCATATTAGAAGTAATAATGAGAAATTAAGTGGATTTAGTTTCCAGCAGAATGGTATGTAAACATGTACACGAAGAAGTTTAATGTTGGGTTTGAATGAGAGAATTGCAAAACAGCTACTATGTTTCTCGATTTGAGTCAGGCTGATTTTTAAACGGCTTCTCTGTCCACAGTACTGGATGAGAAGATAGAAGATGGTGGGAAGTGTTCAAAATGGAATTTAATGTGAAATAGAATTAGTTTACTATTCATAAGGGACTGAAACTCTACTTGCCAAAAGTGGTAAAAGTACAAAATAATGCTAAGAGAAAAGTATGTGGAAACAAGGCGGCACGGTAGCATAGCTGTTAGCGCGACGCTATTACAGCACCAGCGATCGGGGTTCGATTCCCGTCGCTGTCTGTAAGGAGTTTGTACGTTCTCCCGTGTCTGTGTGGGTTTCCTCCGGGTGCTCCGGTTTCCTCCCACATTCCAAAGACGTATGGGTAAATTAATTTGGGTTTTAAAATGGGCGGCGTGGACTCGTTGGGCCAGAAGGACCTGTTACCATGCTGTAAATAAATTTTTAAAAAGTGTAGAGCCTGGTGACTGTGAAAAATACAAAGAATAATTAAAAGTGAAACAACAATGAACAAGAGCTTCATAAAGGGTATTTGAAACCCCAAAAAGGCTATAGAGACAGAAATCTAATCCAGTTGTTGTTACTTATATGGACTTACTGAAAACATTTAATGGCTGTCTCATATAAAAGATTGTTAAAGTGAAAACTCATGGATTTGAAGGAAAACTACGGAGTGTTTGGAAATTTATCTGGGCAACAGGAGACACTCTAGGGTTATTGAGCAGCTACTCACGTTGACATAACACGACTAATGAAGGATTTGTGTTGGGGCAGTAACTACTCACAATATTTATCAATGAAAAATGATGGTATAGTTTATAAGTGATGTTAAGATAGACACCATTGTCAAGCGTGGTAGATGGAAGCATTAATTAACAGCTATATTAATCAATGAAACAAGTGGTCAAAATTGTAGCAAATAGATTTCAAGGTAGATGAACAGAAGTTCATCCATTTTGGAATTAGAAATACAATTGTTCTAAATGATGAACTGTTGGAAGCAGTTGTCCTAAGAGACTTCAGGGTTCAGTGTACATATTTGATTAAGTTGTCTTTGATTACTGTTTTAAAGAAGTTAGCAGAATGTTTGCCTTTATATCAAGAGAATGAGGCTGGAATGGATTTGACGACATAATATTGCCCTGTTTCTACTGAGAAATTTTAGCCCAGTTTTTTTTTCTCTTTTTTTTGTTGTTTGTTTTTTTTAAAAAAAAGTTTTTTTTGTTTAGTTTATATTGTTTATAATTTTTTTTATTGATTTGGGTTTTTAAAAAAATTTATATAATAAATCTTTTTCTTTCCTTTCTTTTATATTATATTCATTTACTAAGAGATCATTGGATCTACAGTTTTTTTATATTTTATTGTTCTTTATGATTATATATGCTATGATTGTTATCCTGATCTCTTTGTATTACATGTATAAATATTGATGCTATATATCAATCTGTATTAATTTGAAAACTAATAAAAAGATTGAAAAAGAAAGAGAATGAGGCTAGTTGTAGGCATAAAATTTTCCGTAAATAAGCTATATGCTCCAGATAATATACTTTACATCTGAGGTACTCTGAGAAGTTCCAGGCATCAGTTTGATGATAGAACATTGTTGTCATGAGAACTGTGCTATAGTCTCTCTTATTGACACTGTCATGTACAAATGCATCTGTAACAGGTAGATTGGGGAGTATGTGGAACAAATAGCTGCCATAAGATCAGAATGACCAATGTGTCCTTCAAGGCTGTCAGTGGATGGCTTCAGTGAGCAACTTTTATGATGGAAATTGAGGTCCTCAATCATAATACATTTAACAACCACAAAGTGCTGGTGGTGGAAAAAGGGAATGTGTGTGATGGCAGGTGGGGTGCTGATAAAGTAGATCTACTTTGTCCTGTATTATGCTGACATTATTGAGCATTGTTAATTTTTCAGATATATGGTGACTATTTCATTGCATTCATAACTTGTTCCTTGTAGACAGTGGAAAGGCACTGAAGGAGATTATAAGTGATCTGTCCTCACAATTAGCACTCATGATCATATAATTAAACCAGCCACAGAAAGAGTCTCCAGGATGTTGATGGTGAGGGATTCAGTAATGGTAGTGCCAGTGAATGAAGAGAGCTCACATGAGATTGGTCTTAAAAAGTGTGCAGTGTAAACATTGAGAGTTGAGTCAAAGTTAGAATTTGTTTCAGACGAAGTAGAATCTGCTGCTACTTGCCTTTGATATTTGAGGTTCAGATACTTGTGAGGCAGTAGCTAAAAACTCGGTTCTATGTTTTAATGCTTAGTGCAAGTTAGTGTCTTCAAACAAAGTGTAGCTTGAGAATTATATGTGCTGACTGTTTTGTGCTATGACTGCATTATCTGGGAGATTCTGGGCAGCAGAAATATCCCAGTCAACATATTTGCAATAGAAGTCTTTGTCTTGGATCTCTCCAACTGTCCTAGTGTCTTTGAGCCAGAATAGGAGCTGGAGACATATAAGTGGGATGGGGATGGACTTTTTCTTCAAGACTTAAATCTAGGTGTAGGATCAGAAGGTACTCAAGTAATTGATGGTGCAAAGGATAAGAGAAACCCATGTGAAACAGAAAACAAGAATCCCCCATCCAAGTGCAAAGAAAGGATTAAGGATGTTGACGATGGAAGTTTGAAGCAGGAGACTGCTGAACGTGAAGGAGTGAAGTGTAGGAGATTTGTAGGAGATCGGTTATCATCAATCGTAAGCAGGATGAAGTGGCTCATTTGGAATAAAGCTGATCTGTCTCCAAAATGAGGGACACCTAAAACTAGCTTGAACATAAATTGTAAAGGGAGTGGAGGCTGCAGTCCTGGAGTTCCATGTTGGAACCAACAATTAAGCAAGAGGTCTGTTACAAAGTACTAGGAACTGAATTAAAGAACATGATCTTATGTATAATAATCTCTGTATTATTATCTGGACCACATACAATTTGGAATGATACAGGGAGACCACTTAAGCAGTGACTTGTGTAGGAGAGTTCCATTTCATGGCTACATTTTCATTTGGAATCAGCTCCACCTGACCTGAATGAAAGACCATCTTGTATCTTGTGACGACTCTGTGATTCTGTGATAACCTGTGCTTTCACCATTGCAGATAAAGTGTAAACTATTAAATAGTTATTTTTATTTTGTTAAAGATGTTCATGGACTTATACCTTTTGAGTGATGCATATTTTACTTGCTGCATATCACCCCCAAGACTGGATGTTGTCTGGATCTTGCTTGCATGTGAGTGAGGGCTGCCTCATTATCTGAAGAACTGAGAATAGAACTGAACTGTGCAATCATCAGGGAACAAGCTTGCACCTAGCCTTATGTTGGAAGCAGAGCTGTTAGCTAAGCAGCTGAAGATGGTTCCAGTAGATATCTTAAGTGTGCTTTGATGATACATTGCTTAGCTTATTAATAATTTGTGCATTTGAGAAATATTTCCTTGCACACATTAGTCTGTTATAATAATTTAAAATTTGTATGTACGTACTTCCTGTTTGTTTCATGTTTTAATTTCATATTATAGAAATTTGCTGCATATAAGATCATTTAGGCTTTTATGGCCACAATAGTCAAAAGAGGGATACTTATGCATCCAATTTCTCAGCTGTCAGTCTGTAAATTAAGAATCAAGTGCTCATACAGTTACCTTTTAAATGAGTGGAAGACTTCTGCCTCCATCATACATTTTGACAGTGAACTCCAGACTCCCACCACTCGGGGTGAATATTTGTTTTGAAAAACACGATGATGCTGGAGGAACTCAGCAGGCCAGGCAGCATCTGTGGAGAAAAGCAGGCGGTCAACGTTTCGAGTCAGGACTGAAGATAGGAAAAGGGGAGGCCCAATATATAGGAGGGAAAAGCAGAGCAGTGATAGGTGGACAAAAGAGGGGAGGTGGGGTGGGCACAAGGTGGTGATAGGTAGATACAGGTAAGAGATAGTGACAGGCAGGTGTGGGGGAGGAGGGGAGAGCAGATCCACGGGGGGATGGGTCAAAGGTAAGGAGAGAAAGGGAAAAAAAGGTAGAATAAAAAGAGGCCAGGAAAGGGAAGAAGAGAAAAAGCATGATTGTGGGCTGGGGGGTTGTGGGGAAGGGGGTGGGGATTACCTAAAGTGGGAGAATTCAATGTTCCTGCTGTTAGGCTGCAAGGTTCCAAGATGGAAAATGAGGTGCTGTTCCTCCAGTTTGCGCTTGGAATTCTCCTGATAGTGGAGAAGGCCAAGGACTGACGTACTGTATCTGTGATGGTGTGGGAGGGGGAGATGAAGTGACTGTTAGGCTGCAAGGTTCCTTGGGCTTCCCCTTTTCCTATCTTCAGTCACGAAGAAGGGTCCTGACCCGAAATGTTGACCACCTGCTTTTCTCCACGGATGCTGCCCGGCCTGCTGAGTTCCTCCAGCATCATTGTGTTTTTCATCTAGATTCCAGCATCTGCGGTCCTTTGTTTCTCTTGAATATTTGTTTTTCTTGACTCTCCTCCAATCCTTTTTCCAACTAACATTGGGGCATTCTCAAGGTTCGGGAGCACAGTGGACACCAAAGAAACCTGGAAGACAAATGTTGGTCACCCCAGGACTTGTGTGCTTTTGTGTTATCATCTGTGCACTTGGAGGCTACCAGAGCCTGGAAACTAGGCTGTATAATCTACAGTAAAAATAGAAATGAAAGGAAAATGGCAAGCACTCCATAAGAACAATAGAGGTGGTGCAGCAGTTTAGACTCTGCCTCCCAGGTCCATGGACCTGGATTTGACCCTGACCTCTCGTGGTGTCTGTGTGGAGTTTGTACATTCTCCCTATAACCGTGTGGATTTCCTCCGGGTCCTCTGGTTTCCTTCCACATTCCAAAGATGTGCTGATAAGTTAAGTGCCAACTATAAAATACCACTCGGTGCAGGGAAATGGAAAAGAATCAAAGTGGGAATTGATGGGACTGTGAGCGAATGAATTGTAGCTGCACAGAAAATATCGAGGAGGAATGGAATTGCTCTGCTGGGAGCTGGCATGCACCCATTAGGCTGTGTTTCAATAAGTAGGATGATTTTAATGACAGATTTTGAACACATAACTGAGAACTCTTGATTATCCTGACTTCCCCATAAGTCAAAGTGGCTACTGCCCTCAACTGCTACATTTTGGAATGATTCACTCTGTGCCTCAGTTGGAGACTTCTTCGGGAGTGGAGGAGAAGCACTCAGAATGGCACAGGGAACCCTGAGGTTATGCATTGGGAGAGTTTGGTTCCTGCATTGGCCTCATTAGCCGCCTCAGAATCCACAAAACCAGAGTGGAAGCAATTCGTCCTCGATCCCAAGGGACTGCTGCAGAAGAATAGTGTATTTCTGTTTACGCTTCTATAGTTTTTGATGTTAATACACCCTATGTCTGTGTCATGGTGGATTATTTCAGAGTAAAATTATGGCCTTTAATTGATAAATACTGGGAAATAGAAAAGTAAATCTATAATTGGCAAAATTACCAATTTTTATTGCATTTTATAGAGAGCAAAAATTGAATATTTTCCTTAATAACTGAAAATATCTGATTTCGCTGAACACTAAGACACAAAAAAATCCCTCAAACCAAACACAAATATAAAACCTGAAAAATTAATGATCTGTCTATTCTGCATTCATTGTAATGTTGAAGGAGCTGTGGACACTGCTGCTACCTATCCAGCAGACCTGCAGCATAAGATTTACTTTAAAGTTATGACTATAACAAAGGTGGAAAATATTTAAAGATCATTTCTTTTATTCAGTAGTATAGGAAAACATTTTAATCCATTATTTCTGTGCCAATAAAATTAAAATTTGTATTGATAAGGAGAGAATTTGGATCATCCTAAATTGGTAAAATCTCCATTGTAATATATAGCCTTTTTTTTCTTCCTGGGAGCAAACAAAACTAATATATAAAGTGGAACTTTTGTAAATAAATCATTCAACTGACTAATTTTACAGCTTCACATTTAAGTTCCATTCAACAGTGTTCATGAACAAACTGGTTCCTGCAGAATGATCCTTACTATATCCACGTACATATTCAAAGCAATTAAAAAAATCATATAGAAGCTTAATTAAGTTGGTTGGTAAGGCATTTTGTCCACTTACCACAGGTCCTGATCTGAGAACATAATTACCAGTTACTGCAGCTGTTAATTTTAATTTGACAGGCATTTTACCATTTAACCACTGTAAGTGATGGTTATGCAAATAAATAACTTTTTAGCAGTCAACAGGGATTAAAATGATTAAAGTGGCTGTTTATTATTATACAATTTATACCCCTCAATCATTTGATTTAGCTTTGCACTGCACATGAAATCATGCTTTCAGGTTGATTAAGGTACAAGACAGTGAATCCAATATCAGGAACACAGGACAGCTCTGGCAATGCATGAGTGCTCACAGCCCTACTATCCTGTGACCTGGAGCTCTGACTTGAATCCCTGGAGCCCCAGTAAGCTTCAGGAATTACTGGAGATTCTGGGTCAAACCTGCAGAGTTGTCCGGAGTGGGGGCACTGCACTTTTTTTGATCGCTGTGTTTAAGGAAATACTTGCCTTGGAGTTGATGCAACGTAGATTCTTTGGATAGATTTCTAAAATGAGGAGCATTATCCTGAGAGGTAAGATTAAGTAGGAAGAGGCATGATTCTCTGGAATTTAAAAGATTGAGAGGTGATCTCAGAAATGATTCTGAGATGAATTGACAGGGAAGATGTTGAGAGGGTGTTTTCTCTGGCCGGATTCAGGATGAGGGAGGTGTGTGGGGAGGGAATGCACAGAATGTTGTGATTTCTTCCACCTGTCCACCCTAGAGGGCAGGAGATGCTCAGTCACTTAATACTTTCACCTTGTGAATAATAGATTTTTGAACTCTGAGGTAATCAAGAGATATGGGGATTGGCTGGAAAAGCTGGCTTGAGGTAGAAGATCAGCCATGTTCTTACTGCTTGCTGGACAGGGCTTGAGGGTTGTAACACTTACTCTTGCTCCTACTTCTAATTTGCATTGACATTTGCTAACTGATTTATAATCCCCTATTTATCCCCAAGATAATTGCATGCAAAGAAGTTTTCAAATGAATTTATATAAAATGTCAACTGTTTAAAAGAGCATCAGTTTATGGGAAGGCCACCAGGGAAAAGCAAGAATTACAAAAGGAAAGAAAATATGGTAATTGGTAATTGGTTTATTATTGTCGCATGTACTGAGATGCAGTGAAAACTTTTGTTTGCATGCCATCCAGACAGATCATTCCATACATAAGTATATTAAGGTAATATAAAAGGAGAAAAAAAGAATGCAGAATATAGTGTATTTGATATAAATATACAAAAACTGTACAGCATATTTTCTTTGCTGAATAAATGCAACATCTGTTTTCAATTCTGGAATAGAAAAGTACTACCTAATTTCCAGAAATTCACTTTTTCCTGATAAATGTACTGAACCATTCAGATTATTCGGACTGAATAATCTGAAACGATTCAGACTGAAGCGTTCAGGTCATTCAGCATCTCTTTGCATTTGAGAGAATGGATTCACATGATTTCATGGCAAGGAGATTGGGGATACATTTTTATTTCAAACACTGATTGGCCCAGGTTTCCTTTGCATGGGCCTATTGCCTTCAAATGGCTCTCTCCCAAACTCGTCTAGGTGGAATGTGGAGTGGCTGTCCTGCATCCCAGAGACCAGTGATGGGGCCCTCAGCAGTGCCCATGCCTCCGACAACGCAAACAAGAAACCTTGCCTCTGAAACTCAGAATCATTTTTTAAAAATCAACTAAGCTGAAGTATTATTTTTTAAAATCACAAGTGATTAATTTACCTCTCTTCCCTGGAGAGATTCCAACCACCATTGAAATCTGAAGGCCCATGAATTCCATGATTGATTTAGCCTGATGCAGAACCTAAGGGTTGAACTCCAGTGTAAATACTGGGGAATTCTGTTAGATTTAGCTCCTCTGCTAGACTCCAAAGTGGGCTCCAACTTCTAGCAAATTAGTTGGACCTTCCATGTTTGACCATGAATGTGTGGAAGTCCTGGTCTAGCTGGCAATGATACCAATATTTCATTTTGAACTGCTAGCATATAGCAACAAAATCAAATGTAATAAAAAGGAATTGATTCAATAATCTATTTTAGAGATGATGATTGTGGGAAAAATCCAGGTTACTGGGAGACCCCTTTTCTTTGAGAGGTGGCATGGACTCTTTCACTTGTCTGATGGGCAGATGGTTGTTTGTTCGGAATCTTATTGAGACAGCACCTTCATTCGTGCAGCACTCCCTCAGTGCTAGACTGAATCATCAGACGGGGTTAGGGACAGAGTCTGAATTGGGACTTGAGCCCTTGACCTTTTGCCTCAGAAGTGGGAATAGGGCTTCAAATGGATTATGTAAAACTCAAAGCAAGATGTTGCCTCCTTTGACTTAAGCCCTCCCTGTGAAGAAGTGGTCACTGACACCATCCCAAAAGGCTCCAGCAGTTTAGTCCTCTTACATTAGCCTAGTTTCCTTGGCCGGCTATCATAGCTTCAGCTAGAACTCCCTCCTGATCTCACCACCATTGTCTCTTTGTCTCCTCTAAGACTCTCCATCAAAATTATCTTTTTGCCCAAGCTTTGGCTCATCTGACAAACATCTCCTAAAGTAGCAATGGGATGAAATTTTGTATAAAAATGCTCTTGTGAAGTGCTTTCAGATCTTTAACTATATTAAAGATATTTTATAAATAAAAATTATTGTTGAAAATATTTATAATGTATAGGAAATATGGGGGGGGTTCTTAATGCACTATGAAGAAAAGTCATTGCCTTAAAAATTAATTCTGCTTCTCTCACTACAGATTCTGCTTGAATTGTTGAGTATGTCAACAATTTTCTGTTATACATCTGATTTCCAGCATCCATATGCTATTGTAGACATTTCCTAAGGTCTGCTGAAAACCCAACTTGAACCCTAGTGAACCACAGCCAACTAGACTCAAATGCTGAAGCAACACGCAAAAAGCTGGAGGAACTCAGGGGGTCAGGGAAATGGACAGACAGTGTTTTGGGTCGAGACCCTTCATCTGGACTGAAAGAGGGAGGGCAGATGCTCACAGGAGTTCCTCCAGCTTTTTGTGTGTTGTTCCAGATTCCAGTGTCTGCACTCTTTGGTGGACCCATTGCTGATCCAGTTTCTGCAGACCCGCCCAACCTGATTTGACCGTTGAGGTAAACATAACAATCTTAAACATGCTGACCCAAACTGATGCATATATTTGGGGAAATGAAAATCAGAAAAACTGCGGATGCTGGTAATCTGAAATAAAAACAAGTAATGGTGAAAATATTCAGTAAGTCAGGCAGCATGTATTGAGAGAGGAATAGTGACGAAGGGTCTCTGAACTGAGCCATCAACGAGGGGACCAAGAAACATGGATATCAGTGGCTTTTCCCAGTATCCATCACACCGAAGCATCATTACTCTCTTAACATTGGCTAAATTCAGATTTTAACCTAGAAATTTGTAAACAATATTCTTAATTACTGATTACTTTCCCTGATAGAGGTTTTTAAAATTATGAGAAGCATAGATAAGGTAGACAGTCAGAATCTTTTCCCCAGGGTACAAAGGTCAAACACCAGACGACATGCTTTTAAGATTAGGGGAGGGAAGCTTAAAGGTGGCGTGAGGGGCAAGTTTTTTACACAGAGAGTGGTAGGTGCCTGGAATAGGTTACCAGGGGTAGCAGTGGAAGCAAGCTGTTTGGTGGAGTTTAAGAGGCTTCTAGATAGACTCATGAATATGAAGGGAATGGAAGGATATGGATGATATACAGGAAGAGGACATTTAGTATAAGTTGGCATCAAGGTCGACCCAACATCGTGGGCCGAATGGCCTGTCCAGTGCTGTACTGTTGTATTAATCACATCTTGTGACTGCATGGGTTTCCTCCCACATCCAAAGGGTTGCAGACTGTTAAGTTAATTGGCTGCTGTAGATTGCACCTAGATGAGTGGTAGAATGCAGGGGAGTTGACGGGAATGCGGGGAGAATAAAATGGGTTAGGATAGGATTGATGTCAATGGGTACTTGGTGGTCGCTGTGGACTCAGTGGGCCGAAGAGCCTGTTTCTATGCTGGAACTCTCTATGACTCTATGAATCTATCAACTGATAACAGTATTAGATTTTATAAACAGTTCTACTAAATTACATATTATGCAACTGATACACCCCATTCCTCAGGATTGATGTGATTAGTTCCAGCTCTCTCGGCTGCCTATGTCACTGTGAAATTCAGATACCCTGAGAGACCCAGTTTCCAGAACGGGATTGGTAAACTCTATATGCCTATACATGATGTCTTACACACCAAGTATAATTACCACCAATCCCCTACATATATTCTGCCTTTTAAGAGAAAAAGTTCCCCATTCTTATATTATACAATTACCGAAGGCTAATAGATATACCGAAGACTATATTTATGTAAAGTAGCAGAATTGCTGACTTCATGTTTTGGTGTTCACTAGATTAAATCCTGGAATGAGAAGATTGTCCAATGAGCAGAAATTGTGTAGGATGGGTCCATATATCTTGAGATTGAATTTAGATTTAGAGTTTAGTTGAATGGGGGGGAGGGGGGTAAATCTCATGTAATATATAAGATATTGAGAAGAATTGATAGTGTACGTGCTGAGAGTTTATTTCCCTGCCAGAATATCGAGAACAAAGGGACATAGATATGAAATAAAGATCTGACCACAAAGCACTGTAATGAGGAGAAAGTTCTTCAAATAGAGAATTGTGATGTTCTGTAATCCAGAGAGCTGTGGTTGCTATGACATTGAGTAGTTCAAGAGTCAAATCAGTAGATTCTTGGACATGAAGGGAATTAATTGCCACAGATGGCTGTGGAGGCTGAGTCATTGGATATATTTAAAGCAGAGGTTGATAGGTTCTTGATTAGTAAGGGTGTCAAAGATTACGGGGAGAAGGCAAGAGAATGGGGTTGAGAGGGAAAAATAAACCAGCCATGATCGAATGGCGGAGAAGACTCACTGGGCCAAATGGCCTAATTCTGCTCTTATGTATTATGGTCTAATATGAAGATCAGGTGGGATAGTAGCTCTGGGGTCAAGGATCTGTTGTGATCTTGTTGAATGATGGGGTGGGTTTGGAAGTCTGGACAGCTACTTGTGCTCCCCATGTCAGTGTTGTGTGCTGTGTCACTTTCTGTTGGGTCAGACCTTGTTGTTGGGTTTTCTGTGTGGATAAGTGGTGACTAGCTAATGGAGATAATGTTTTGCTTTTCATGGAATAATTCAGCTCAATGTGTCTGTGAAAGCTGGAACAGACTTACCCAGCCTTATTCCACTTTCCAGCACCTGGCGTGTAGCCCAGCATGTCACAATCCTCTCAGTGCAGACCAATTACTGGCATTGAGCAGGTGTGAGGATGAGAATTCCCAGTTCAGTCTAAGAAGGTATGTGAATGTATTGGATGGGTCATGCTCTTACACTATATTGCCCACTGTGGTCTGAATGGAGCTTCCACAGCTCATGCCTCCTAGTGCCATGAAGATGAGTCACAGAGTACATGGCACATGAAAACCCAACAAGCACTGACTCAATATATAACCACCACAGAACAAAGCAATGGCATATGTACATGAGAAATAGGAGCAAGAGGTTATTCAGACCCTCAAACCTGTTTCACCCCACTGTTCAACAGCATCATGACAGATCCTTGAACTCAGTGCTACGTATTGTTTGCTGCAAATGTTGCAGAAATGGCAAGAACACCTACAAATTATGTTTAGAATTGCTCTTTAAAGGTCAGCTAGATTGTTAAGATAGTTACGCGTGGAAGCGGACTAAAATGTACATCACCAAACGATGATAGAGAGAAGAGTAACTAATTCTATCAAGTACTGACAGATTGATAATTAGGAATTTCAACATTTCTGTCCTATTGATGTCAGTGTGAAGGACTTGTATTTAAATATTGCCTCATCACATCTCTAAATTTAAAATGCCCTGACTCTTGAAGGCAAAACAAGTAACTGCCTGCACATACAAGACCTCACCAACACTGGGCAGTTGAATGGTCAGCTAAATGTAAATGTATTCTTTTTGTAGTATCTGCAGCTTATATTGTTTATATAATTTAGTATTGTTTGGGTAAAACAGCATTATAATATAGGACTCTATATAAATGGACAATACATTATGTGGAGTTAGCAGAGTTAGAACATACAACATAAAATAGTACAGCACAGGAACAGGTCCTTCAGCCCACAATGTCTGTGCTGACCATGATGCCAATTTAAACTGCACATCTGCCTGCACATGCTCAATATCCCTCAGCTCCCTGCCTGTTCATGTGTCTGTCTAAATGCCTCTTAAATGTTGCTATTGTATCTGCTTCCACCATCTCCCATGGCAGCGTGTTCCAGGCACACCTAACATTCTGTGTAAAAAAAAGCATGAAACTCAGATGTGGAGCTCAATGTCATCCAGGCCTAAATGATCAATTGAATAGCAGCTTAGTCACTACCGCTCTGAGTAATATCTGCAGGATACAATGCAGCAACTTGTCAAGGCTCCTTAGCTGACAGCTCCATATCTAGGGCAGGCACGGTAGTGAGGGGGCAGGCACGGTAGTGTAGCGGTTAGCGTAACTCTATTACAGCGCCAGCGACTTGGATTCAATTCCAGCCACTGTCTGTGAGGAGTTTGTACGTTCTCCCTGTGTCTGCATGGGTTTCCTCTGGGTGCTCCGGTTTCCTCCCACATTCCAAAGATGTACGGGTTAGGAAGTTGTGGTCATGCTATGTTGGCGTTGGAAGCGTGGCGACACTTGCGGACTGCCCCCAGAACACTCTGCGCAAAAGATACATTTCACTGTGTGTTTCGATGTACGTGTGACTAATAAAGATATCTTAATCTTAGAAGGACAATAGCAACAGATACACAATAATAGTTCCTCCAGCACTTTTTATGTGTGTTACAATAAGGCCACCTCCAGGTTTCCCTGCAAATCACATACCATTCCAATCTGGGCATGTATCAACTTTTGTTGATCTTTGATGGAGAGTAGTCCTGGAGCTCCCTCCCTAACAGTGTTGTGGGAGAACCTGCTGCATCACACTATTTCCACCAGTTCAGAAGGCCATTCTCACCATGGATGAGTGAGATAGGAGCAACAGCTGCTAGTTTATAGCTACATCCCACTGGTTGAGAATGAATGTTAAAGAAGAATTGACTCTTTGGTCTGGAGAGTAGTTTAAGAGAAACTTCTGAGTTGCAGATTGTCAGACTTGCATTGAAATGGCAGAAACATTTTCTT
Source organism: Pristis pectinata (assembly GCF_009764475.1). Lineage (NCBI taxonomy): Eukaryota > Metazoa > Chordata > Chondrichthyes > Rhinopristiformes > Pristidae > Pristis > Pristis pectinata. Next base: position 82,325,108 of record NC_067407.1, read on the forward strand.
TGCAGGCAATTTGCTGACTGCTTCTTTCCTCTGCATCAGGTGCTACACTGGGGTGATTATGCAAAGGAGGTTTCTTTCCTGCAGACGAATGACCTTGAGGCCAGAGATACAGCTGGGATTGCAGATACATCATCCAATCATCGATGGATGATGATTAAAGGGGTTCTGAGATCTGTGCACTCTCCTTAATAGATCTGAATAAAGCACCAATAATGCTGAATAACTTAAGCAAGGGAAGGAAAAGTAGAATCACAAGAGGCAGCAAAAGATGGGGCCACAGGAAGAAAACTGGTGAAAGAAAGTAAAAAAATATCTCTACAATATGTGAGATGGAAAGGAATGAGAATCCTGTAGTGGGCAGGCACGGTAGTGTAGCGGTTAGTGTAACGCTATTAACGCGCCAGTGACCCAGGTTCAATTCCGGCCGCTGTCTGTAAGGAGTTTGTACGTTCTCCCCGTGTCTGCGTGGGTTTCCTCCAGGTGCTCTGGTTTCCTCCCACATTCCAAAGACATACGGGTTAAGAAGTTGTCGGCATTCTATGTTGGCACCGGAATCGTGGTGACACTTGTGGGCTGCCCCCCAGAACGCTCTGCACAAAAGATGCTTTTCACTGTGTGTTTCGATGTACATGTGATTAATAAAGATATCTTATCTTAGAAGTATAAGCTATAATGCCTGTGTTTGGCAGTAGTTAAGACCTAACACAATTATAAATTTATTCTTTCGTGGACCAGCTCCAAAAAATGGAATAATTTCAAACGAAACCATCTCTTTCCTTTAAGATCTACTGTTGTGTTGCTCAGCATTGGTATCAATAGTGTGGTGGACACTTTGCCCATTTGTAAAACAAAATTGTAGTTTGTTGAATGATCCCAATTTGCCAAATACAAGTGGCTTGCTCTATAAGATGGGCTAACACTCTGGTTGCCTAGTACATGAGCCACATCCAAGATAGCGGCAAGTAGAGCACCACCATGCAGCATCATTTTTTACGCAATTATGACCCTCTCAAGCTGCAGACGTGGATGGGTGTGGGGGGTGATCGTGGAACATTCCCATAATCCCTCCTCAACATGGATTCCTCTTTCTTGTTGATGAAAAACACGATGATGCTGGAGGAACTCACCTGACCCGAAACGTTGAACCATAGAACAATACAGCACAATACAGGCCCTTCGGCCCGCCATGTTGTGCCAACATTTAAACCACGCCTAAGACTATCTAACACTTCCTCCCACATATCCCCCTATTTTAAATTCCTCCATATGCTTATCTAACAATCTCTTGAACTTGACCAACATATCTGCCTCCACCACTACCCTGGGCAGTGCATTCCGTGCACCAACCACTCTCTGGGTGAAAAACCTCCCTCTGATATTTTGAACTTCCCACCCATTATTTTAAAGCCATGGCCTCTTGTATTGAGCATTGGTGCCCTGGGAAAGAGGTGCTGGCTGTCTAGTCTATCTATTCCTCTTAATATCTTGTATACCTTGATCATGTCTCCCCTCATTCTCCTTCTCTCCAAAGAGTAAAGCCCTAGCTCCCTTAGTCCCTCCTCATAATCCATACTCTCCAATCCAGGCAGCATCCTGGTAAATCTCCTCTGCACCCTTTCCAATGCTTCCACATCCTTCCTATAATGAGACGACCAGAACTGGACACAGTACTCCAAGTGTGGTCTAACCAGAGTTTTGTAGAGCTGCATCATTACCTCACAGCTCTTAAACTTGATCCCACGATTTATGAAAGCTAACATCCCATAAGCTTTCTTAACTAGCTTATCCACCTGTGAGGCAACTTTCAGTGATCTGTGGATATGAACCCCCAGATCCCTCTGCTCCTCCACACTACCCAGAATCCTGACATTGACCTTGTACTCCACCTTGGAGTTTGTCCTTCCAAAGTGTACCACCTCACGCTTCTCCGGATTAAACTCCATCTGCCACTTCTCAGCCCAGCTCTGCATCCTATCAATATCCCTCTGCAAGCTTCGACAGCCCTCCACACTATCCACAACACCACTGACCTTTGTGTCGTCTGCAAACTTGCTAATCCACCCTTCCACCCCCTCATCCAAGTCATTAATAAATATCACGAAAAGTAGAGGTCCCAGAACCAAACCTTGTGGGACACCACTAGTCACAGCCCTCCAATCTGAATGCAGTCCCTCCACCACAACCGTCTGCTTTCTACAGGCAGGCCAATTCTGAATCCACACGGCCAAGCTTCCCTGGATCCCATGACCTTTGATCTTCTGAAGAAGCCTACCATGTGGAACCTTGTCAAATGCCTTACTAAAATCCAGGTAGACCACATCTACTACTCTACCCTTATCAATCTTCCTAGTCACCTCCTCAAAGAACCCTATCAGGCTTGTGAGACATGATCTTCCCTTCACAAAGCCATGCTGGCTGTCCCTAATCAGTCCATGATTCTCTAAATGCTCATATATCCTATCTCTTAGAATCCTTTCCAACAGGTTGCCCCACCACAGACGTAAGGCTCACTGGTCTGTAATTCCCTGGACTATCCCTACTACCTTTTTTGAATAAGGGGACAACATTTGCCACCCTCCAATCTTCCGGTACCTTTCCCGTGGACAACAAGGACTCAAAGATCCTAGCCAATGGTTCAGCAATCTCCTCCCTCGCCTCGTGGAGCAGCCTGGGGAATATTCTGTCAGGCCCCGGGGACTTATCTATCCTAATATTTTCTAACAGCTCCAACACATCCTCTCTCTTGATATCTACATGCTCGAGAACATTAACCTTACCAGCACTGTCGTCAGCGTCATCAAGACCCCTCTCTTTGGTGAATACTGAAGAGAAGCTTTCATTGAGAACCTCACTCACTTCCACAGCTTCCAGGCACATCTTCCCACCTTTGTCTCTATCAGGCTTGTGATAGACTGCCTGCTTTTCTCCACGGATGCTACCTGGCCTGTATCATCATTTTTTTCGTCTAGATTCCAGCATCTGCAGTCCTTTGTTTTTCTTGTTGATGAAGTTGAGTTTGTTTTTATTCATATTTTCTGGAAATATGGACTCGCCAAGAAAATCTAGGACTACAGTCTCCTCCAACTTTGTGAGCCACTTTAACAGTGGGGGAGATTTCTTTCAAAATGGATGGAAATCCCTATGATATTGTTCACAATCTCTGGACATATCATTTTTCAGCAAGCATTGACCTTAGCCCATGTCGATTCAGCCTCAGATTCCTTCATGTTCGTTATACAATTGGGAATGTTATAACCATTGTAGTGGTTAGCGTAACACTATTACAGCACCAGCAACCCGGGTTCAATTCCAGCCGCTGTCTGTAATGAGTTTTACGTTCTCCCCATGACTGCATGGGTTTCCTCCGGGTGCTCCGGTTTCCTCCCACATTCCAAAGATGTACGGGTTAGGAAGTGTGGGCACGCTATGTTGGCGCCAGAAGCATGGCGACACTTGCGGGCTGCCCCGGAACACTCTACGCAAAAGATGCACTTCACTGTGTGTTTCGATGTGCATGTGACTAATAAAGATATCTTGTCTATTTTCATACATTGAGAGCACCAACAGCATCTTTAGCCTAACATACGCCATATATAACAGACCTTAAATGTGATTGTACTCTAGTCAAGAGGTTGGATGAGAGAGATGGTGCTGGAAGGAAGGAATACCACCCGTTCCTTTAACTTGCAGATAATTCTCAAACTCACTTTTGAAGCAGTGTTGAAACCAATGTAAAAACATAGCTGCTGTCACCTAGACCCTTCCATGTGACTTGTAAAACATGGGTAACAGGTTCTTGGTTTTCTTCCTTAAAGCATGATGGTCCTCGGACAATATAGAAGCATAGGCATTGCTGTGCATGAAGGTCACATGATCCTTTGCAGCCTGGTAACCTAAAGCCTGTTTCTCCTCTTGTGACATGTACTGTATCTAAGTGTTGGCCTATGCTTCCACCATAACTCCATTTCGTGGGCATTAAAGACTAGTTTTCTTTTCCTTCACTAAGTTTCCTTAACTCCTCCAGAAAACCCTTGCCAGCCTTATGGTCTGCCGATGCTGTGTCCCCTTGTAAGCTTACATTATGCAACAAAAATGCTGTCTGAAGCTATTGAATCATTCTCTTCTGCCTGCCAATGTTACTTCGTGCGTAGCTCTCACCTCACCACCTGTCTTTTCATTGAGTGCATTGTGCTGTCCAATAGCCTTGGCCTGAATTGATACAAGTGTTGGGGATTGTAAGACATGGGACATTCTTCAGGAGTTATGTGGGTAGCAGCCATTAATACAAACAAGAAACAGTCTTCAATCAAGGACAAGGATAGCTGCATGAAGACACAGCATTGTCTGCAGAGAGAGCCATCTCTCAATACAGTGGTAAAAGAAGGCTGTTCTGGGTGTCTGGATTCTCAACAAAGGTGTCTGAATATGCAGAGGTGTTCTTGTCAGTTGAGAATTATAGTTCTACAGATGCCCGCACCCAAGATGTTGAAGTTGAAACTATTTAATAGCCTGCTATTATCTTTTTGCTTAAAGAGTATAAAACTTATGATTTCTGAGTTCACTGAGATGCTTTTGAAATTCAACCAAGAGAGCTTCTTCCAGAATGTATGCTTGTCATGCTGAATAAAGACATTTTACATCTACAGCTCTAGTCTTTGTGTGACTCATTCAAAGTCACAACGGCGAGGTCAACAGGAGCATTTTGTGATGCATGTCTTCTATCCACAGGCTTACAGCTCTTTCCATTTTCACCATAGCTTTGTCTCTCAAAGGCAGTGCCATTTTTTTTTACTTTTCAGATCACTAAGGGCTATTCTTGCACAAAATTCTTTTGCTGTAAACACGATTGAACAAATGGTTCTTATTCACCCCACATAGCCTCTGAACTGTGACTCCATTTAAGCCACTGTCTAATTTATCTAGGACTTCCATTTGTGCACTAGTGGAATCATGCTTTTTTCTTTTTGGTGTTTCAGAACTTTGGTAGACACTCGTTGATGTATCTTCTGGCATTTTTAATGGTGAATTAACACTTTAAAATACTAAACTTAGCCCTTTGCAGTCTCCATTGTAGGAACACACCCACTTGCAGAGGAATACATCTGAGTACATTCTTGCATTTCATATTTCATTTCAAATCTTTTTGGTGCATCTCAAAGCCTCTGGAAAAAAAAAGTGAAATGGGTCTTTGGCCAACATCTCAAGGATGCAAATCCATGGAGAGCAAATCGGCAGATAGCAAGGACTGAGTATATTCCAAAGCCATGTGGTGGGCACCACATCCCCAATGATGGTGTTGGGGTGGGTTTGGGGATGACGTTTGTGTATCTCCCTCATCCTGGAGGTGCACCGAACATCATTCAGGATTGGCCTGCACACCAGAAGAATAGAAAACATTCATTAAATCCCTTAAATAAGAGTCCAGGGGTAAGCTGAGTTACTCCAGTGCCTGATAGTGTAAAACTGCCCAGGAAACTTAAGAATTAGGAGCAGGAGTAGGCCACTTGGCCTCTTGAGCCTAGTTCCCCATTTTAAAAGGCCAGGATTGATCTGACTGTAACTTCAACTCCACATTCCTGCCAACCCCAGGTAACCTTTCTCCCCCTTGCTTATCAACACTGGTGCCCCACAAAGCTGTGTTCTCAGTCCTCTACTCTACTCCCTATACACTCATGACTGTGTGGCCAGATTCTGCTCTAACTCCATCGACAAGTTTGCAGATGATACCACTGTTGTAGGCCGTATCTCAAACAGCGATGAGTCGGAGTACAGGAAGGAGATAGAGAGCTTAGTGGAATGGTGTCATGACAACAACCTTTCCCTCAATGTCAACAAAACGAAAGAGCTGGTCATTGACTTCAGGAAAGGGGGCAGTGTACATGCACCTGTCTACATCAATGGTCCTGAGGTCAAGAGGGTTGAGAGCATCAAGTTCCTGGGAGTGAACATCACCAACAGCCTGTCCTGGTCAAATCACGTAGAAGCCATGGCCAAGAAAGCTCACCAGCGCCTCTACTTCCTCAGGAGGCTAAAGAAATTTGGTTTGTCCCCTTTGACTCTCACCAACTTTTACTGATGCACCATAGAAAGCATCCTATCTGGATGTATCACAGCTTGGCACAGCAACTGCTCTGCCCAGGACCGCAAGAAACTGCAGAGAGTTGTGGACACAGCCCAGTGCATCACGGACACCAGCCTCCCCTCCTTGGACTCTGTCTTTACCTCTCGCTGTCTTGGTGAAGCAGTCAGAATAATCAAAGACCCCACCCACCCGGGACATTCTCTCTTCTCTCCTCTCCTCTTCCATCGGGTAGAAGATACAGGAGCCTGAAGGCATGTACCACCAGACTTAAGGACAGCTTCTACCCCACTGTGATAAGACCATTGAACGGTTCCCTTATACAATGAGATAGACTATGACCTCACGATCTACCTTGTTGTGACCTTGCACCTTAATGCACTGCACTTTGTCTGTAGCTGTGACACTTTACTCTGTACTGTCATTCTTTTTACCTGTACTACATCAATGGACTCTGTACTAACTCAATGTAACTGCACTGTGTAATGAATTGACCTGTACGATCAGTTTGTAAGACAAGCTTTTCACTGTACCTTGGTACAAGTGATAATAATAAACCAATACCAATACCAAGAATCTATCTACCTCTGCCTTAAAAGTATTCAGAGACTCTGCTTCCACTACCTTTGAGGAAGAGAGTTCCAAAGACCCACAAACTTCTGGGAGAAAAAGTTTTGCCTCATCCTTGTTTCAAATAGATAGCCTTGTATTTGTAAACAGTGACTCTAACTTCTAAATTCTCCCACAAGAGGAAACATTTTCTGCACATCCATCCTGTTAAGACCCCTCAGTATCTTATGTTGCAGTCAAGTCCCCTCTCACCCTTCTTAACAATAGTGGCAGTCATGATTTACATATCCTGTGTTAGTACATATCCTTTTACAATCCTGGACCTGTCTTAATATTTCATATTTTCTAGGTCTGGCAGCTTTTTCCCTCAGGACTCAGCCAGGTTGCTCAGTGATAATGTAACCAAGTTAATCTTTGTAATGGACAGTGGAATCCTCCAAACAGAGTAAATTCTGTGCCTTAGCAGCTTTCTGTGCTTCTTCCAAATGTTGTTTGGTATGGCAGAGCATTGATTCATCAGCTGAGGGAGGATGGTAGGCAGTAATCAGGAGAGTTTCCTTGCCTGTGTTTGGCCTTTATGCATCTGGGGTCGATGTTGTGGATTCCCAAGGCCATCCCCCTGCCTCTACACCACGTTGCCACCAACTCTGGTGCATCTATCCTACAGTGGGACAGGACATGGACAGTGGCAGAGGAGACTGATTCTGTGAGTACAACTAAATAAGTCTGTGGGATAGCTCTCCCAATTTAGACATCAGTGCCTAGGTGTTTATGAGGACTTTGCAAAGTCAACTGGGCTTCAAGTGACTTTGCTATGTCTGAATCTGGTGCATAAATCAATACCATGTCATTGTGTGGTGTAATTCGCATTGCAATTGATTTTCTCAGCTAAAAGGTACTTCTTAAACTCACGTATTTGTGAAATCTGTGGCAAGAATTGATTTTAACTTTGTTCAAAACTTAGTAAGCTTTCAAAAAAACTGTAGAGATGTCAGTCACACAAACTTTGTTCTCCAGTTTTAAAAGCAGTTCTTTCTCCAGCAGGTGGCAACCTTTACCAACAAATGAGCTTCATTATATCGGCCCTTTGGCTGCAGTTTGTGAGATGTCTCTGGTAGTCCTGAAATCAGTAGCAAAAGGGGAATGAAAAAAAATGCAGATTCTGGAAATTTGATTTGATCTGAAAATGCTGGACGTGCTCAGCAGTTCAGGGAGGAGAGAATATTTCAGGTGTAGACCATAGTCAAAGTAGCTTAAACATTGTTGCTTTATTTTATATAAGACATGAGTTTAAAATATGAATAATGCGTAAAAGTCATCATGCAGGAATTGAAGAAATATCTTCCTTGGCGTGGAGTAGGGGCCTGAGGATGCAGCCTTGTGGGGCACCATTATTGAGGATAACCATGGCGGATACGTTGCTGCCTATCCTTACTGATCGCGGTCTGTTGGTCAGGAAGTCAAAGATCCAGCTGCAAAGGAAGGTGTTGAGTCCCAGGTTGAGGAGTTTGGAGATGCGTTTGCTTGGAATTATAGTATTGAAGGTGGAGCTGTAGCCATTCAGTTCCTTTTTTAAATTGATGTATTTATACATTATCTAAAATACAGCCTGTAATGTATCAGTTTCAATCTGCATTTACATAACATCATTAGTGCGCAAACTCCTCAAGGGTGCTTTCATGAAGTGTAATCAAACAAAAGTGATCCCAGTAAACCCTCAATTTTCACAGAAGCCCTATAACAAACTGTACCTAGGTGACAATCTATTTGATCTTTCGTTATTACAGTGACCAGAAAGTGCCCTGTCTTCTACTCCTTGACACCCTGATACTGCCTTGAGCATCCACCTATGCCCACTCTTCCCCAGTGAGCTTAGACCCCAGATCCCACTGGGATGCTACTCCCAGCTCCCCTATGCCTCATGACTTCTCATATCCAATATTCCCATCTTCTGGAATTACCTATCCTGCTGCTGAAAAACGTCTCAGGATCCCCCTCCTAAACATCCGCTTTTCCCAAAGTTCCCTTCCGTTTTACGAAAATCTGACTCCAATAATTCCACACTCATGCGAACATCTGAATTCTCCATTAAATCCACCAACCTTCAGTGTCCGTGTATCTGCAGCCACATTCCTAACTCACCACTAGCTAATGTTCCCAAGTGCCTCCCTCTCCATCCTCTCCCCCCTATTCCTCACCAACTTCTGACAATATAATAAAATCCCCGCCAAATTGATCGGCGTCTGCGGATTTATGAACACCGCTATGGAATCTGAGCCTGTATCAACAGTAATGCTCCTGAAATATCCTATAATAAACCTCACACTATTTAGCTTAATTGCAGTCTGTAAATTGACAGCTCTGTATAAAACCACTAAACCCTTCACTTCCTGGGAACAGAGCCACAAGAGGTCAACATTAATCCATCTAACTAAAATCTCAATAAAATGCTGCTCCTATCTCATGGCAGACTGTGACCAGATGGGAGTATAGGTCAACCCAGCTCTCTGCGAGCCACACACGTTGCTGGTAAAAGCCCCTTAGTCTGGATCGCTGAAGCCACTTTGTTCCCTGATGTTCCACAGAAAGCCACATTTTCTTCATAAATTTTCCAAGATTCTGAAATACTAAATCCATTAGATTAATTTGAAACCTTGAGATCCCAGTTTGTGTGGTTACACTGATCAACGATCTCTTCCCTGCTGGGAGTAGGTCCAACAATTTCTTCTGTTTGGTCGGTCCGCCTTCCCGATGCTTGTCTTTTTGCACTGGGGTGTTCACATGGGCTGCTTACTCCAGAGGAGTACACAAGGGCCACAGCTTGGGGGATACACGGGAGAAATTGTGGAATTGCAGATTTTAGTTTCCATTATGTTATAGTAGGGGCATGTTGATTGTTAAGGACTACTGCCCACCCTCCCATGCTGTCAACGCCCTCAGCAACCTCACCTATCACCCCATCATTTGCTCAAGAAACACCCACATTATCACACTGAGCCCTCTTGTCCTCTGCTTGACACCCACTCAACCATCTTCCCAAACTCTGCCAATCTCCTAATTCTTCCCCATGTGATCCTCTCCCTCCACCCAGCTGCATGCATTCCTGTACTCAACTCACTTCCTCGGCTATGTTTGCAACTATAGGAAATGGCAAAGAAAAAGCTACATGCCAATGTATCAGAAGTGTACTTATTTTGAATTGGAAATCTATTAGAAAGCTGAAGAGATATACTGTCTCCACGGGCGATACACATAAAGAACTGGGGCAGGTTTAAACATTAGTTAACAATGTTTTAAAGAAAGGCATTTAATGGGTTAAATATAAGACATACACGGTTCGCGGTTCGCAGGTAGCTGGTAAATCGGGAAGGGGAGTACGTAAAAAGACGACGATTGTGAACTTCTGCCTTATACTACATGCATATTTAATTTGCATTGTCAATGCAACCCCACCACACACAGTCACAAGAACCGAGACTGTTTGGACATAGCTAGCCTGTCGGAATCTTTCCAAATTCAATGACCCGGAACATGTCAAGGCGGTAAAAAAAAAGAAAAAAATAAATCTTAGATTATCCCGGAACTGAAAACAAAATCAGTAGAGAAAGTCTGACAGCAAACGCGAAAACAACGTACGAATATTGGAGTAAAATCGATATTTTTATTGTTGGCTAATATAATCCACTAACGTTGAAACATACGGATAAATAAAGCAACTGGTGGTCCTTTCTACAACAAAAATGTCTTGTTATTTACACACTGCAACAAACAACAATGCTCCACTGGTTTGAGTGCATGACCTTTGGGCTAAGCCGCTGATTGACAGCGCGCCTGGGTGAACTGGGATAGTCCCGGGGATATTTGTTGTTGGGACATGGTGAGTTAACGTCGGATGTTTTTTGTTTTATAATTTGTTTGGCAACAGCAGCGAGGAAAACTAATGCCATGTATCCTCTTCTCGTCAGAGGATCGTGGAAATGCTTCCAACTGTTCTCTCCATAAACCTGTAAAGAGAAGTTGTTAGAAAGTCGGAGAATGAAAAACAGTGCGTGCCAGGCTGTGTAAAGAGGCTGCTTTATAACTAAACCCTTTTCACCGGGTTTATGAAACAACCTCGCAGTCATTTAACAATTTGGGGGTGGGCGGGAATAAACCTCTGTGCAAACTCCTTTAATTCGACTAATCTGATGATAGGTTTACTGTTTTCTAAATTTTTCTTTTATTTCAAAAAGTTAATTAATGGTGGTTCCTGGGGATTGTAATATCGCAAGGTGGACTCTGGATACTTTCGGGGGTGCTGTTTACAATAACAGTTAATTGACACAGAGTAATAAGGCTGTTTATCATAATTCAAACACATTCACTGCATGTGGTTCATTCATCATCACCAAATGCTGATTTCACTCCTTTTTCTGTCCTCGTAACTTACTAGGTAGCTGTGCAAATACAGCATAAATTCGTTCTTGGAGTAAGGTTGAAGGAAACTGGTTATATCTGCAGGCACTTGTGATCAGAAACAGGGAGAGGGATGGGAGAGAGATGGAGAATTCCCATAATGTCGCAGGATTATTTGTGCGTGTTCTTTCTTTATGAGCTGCTGTTTGATGGATTCTTGGTGAGAGGGACCACTTCTTTCTCAGTGAAAACCACGATGATGCTGGAGGAACTCAGCAGGCCAGGCAGCATCCGTGGAGAAAAGCAGGCGGTCAATGTTTCGGGTCAGGACCCTTCTTTAGAGGGAATAGTATGTTTTTGCGATCTATTCATTGATAACTGTTTTTCATCTTTTGAACAATTGTCTAACAAATACAATTTGCCTAGATCACACTTTTTTCGATATTTGCAGATTAGAAATTTTTCAAAAGCTACTATACCCTCTTTTCCGACACCTTACAAAATTGAAACCATGGAAAAAATTTTAGGTCTTAATCCTTATCAGAAGGGCTTGATAGCAATAATCTATGATTTAATTATGAAAATATGTCCAGAATCATTGGACAAAATTAAGAATGAATGGGAAAATCTTCACATGATGTAGATCCCCTTTCAATAACTTTCTAACTTAGAGGAATGGAGCTGACGACATAATATTGCTCTGTTTCTACTGAGAAGTTTTAGCCCAGTTTTTTTTCTTTTTTTTGTTTGTTTGTTTTTGCAATTTTTCTGTTTAGTTTAGTTTATATTGTTTATCATTTTTCTTATTGATTTGTTTTTTTTTCTTTTTTAATTTATATAATAAATCTTTTCCTTTCCTTTCTTTCATATTATATTCATTTACTAAGAGATCATTAGATCTACAGATTTTTCTGTATTTTATTGTTCTTTATGATTATCTATGCCATGATTGTTATCCTGATCTCTTTGTATTACATTGATAAACATTGATGCTATATATCAATCTGTATTAATTTGAAAACTAATAAAAAGATTGAAAAAGAAAAAGGACCCTTCTTTAGGACTGAAGATAGGAAAAGGGGAAGCCCAATATATAGGAGGGAAAAGCAGAGCAGTGATAGGTGGACAGAAGAGGGGACGCGAGGTGGGCTTCTTCTCAAGGTCACTTTCTAGGGTAGTTATGGCCAGACAGAGGAAACCCCGACTGGAACTGAAACCTCAGCTCTTTGTGCCCATCATCTCCAACTACTACATTCCTGTTTCCAAAGAAATGAACCTCAAGAATAGTTACAGGTAACATATTTTCAGATGAAGGATTAATGAGGTAAATGAGTGTTTCCTTTAGGATGATGTACCAGTTGGCTTGAGCCTCCATGCCAATAGGATGCAGTTGTTTTTGTAAGTTAACTATTACAACAACAACTAGGATTTATATGATCCCTTCAATGTAACAAAACATCCCAAGCTGTTTCACAGAAACATTAGACGGAGAACTTTAATACTGAGTCACACAAACTTGAACAGATGATTAAAAAGGATATTGAGGAAGGAAAAAGGTTGACATTTGTGATATTTCTTATGAAATTTTTGGATTTATTAAAGCTAACTTTTATCCTTTAGACTGTGTGAACAGATAGATGATTTTGTTCAGGATTATCCTCCTTCCCTTATGGATTCAGTTCCTGCTCCAGAGATCTGAGTGTATACTCAAGGCTGAGGGAATTCTACATTGTCATAAGTGCTACCTTTTTTTTATTAACTATCCTGTTTGCCTTCTCAGCCAGATCCCCTGCACTACTCAACTGAGTGCAGGGGAGTCCTCTTGTCATCCAGTCTAATATTTATTCTCCACTCAACAGAACTAAAATAAATGCGAGACACGGGAATTTGGCACTAAAATAGATTCTCTGATCCTTTATCTCATTGTTATTTTATGGTATTGTTGTACATGTAATACCTTCCATGTTTCCTTATATTACAAATATTGGCTATGAAACATTGAGTATGTTTTCATAGTTGTGTAGCGACTCACTGTCCGAGCAAGCAAACTGGCTCGGTGGTCGGGGTGCACGTTGTCGCAACGGTGAGGCCCACGGTGGGCCTTCGTCTTCCCCGAGCGACGGGGGAGAACCCGTGCGTGTGAAAAGTTGATGACGTAGCGTGTACGTCATTTCTGAGTTCGGAGGGCGGGAATCGCGCTCCTTAAAAGGCCTGCAGAAGGCGTGAAAATAAATCAGTCTTGTTCAACAGTTCACAGGCTCACGTCTTTATTTTCGTATCGCGGTAGCAGCTGCTACTTTGGTGACCCCGACGGTCCAAACGGATTTTGGACCCACACAATGACCGACAGCGCTGCAGCCAATGCAGTAGCACTCAAACTGCCCACCTTTTGGACGCTTCGGCCCTGCATGTGGTTCGACCAGGCCGAAGCCCAGTTTCAACTGCGGCAGATCACCTCCGACTCCACATGGTACTACCACGTGGTCAGCTCTCTGGACCAGGAGACAGCTGCCCAGGTCGGAGACTTCATCCAATCTCCTCTGGAGGAAGATAAGTACCCGGCCTTCAAGGCCCTTCTCCTTTGGACCTTCGGCCTCTCCCATCGTGAGTGCGCCGCCCGCCTGCTTCACCTCGACGGCCTGGGGGACAGATCTCCATCGGCCCTGATGAACGAGATACTGGCTTTGGCTGAGGGACACAAGCCCTGCCTGATGTTCGAACAGGCCTTCCTCGAGCAGCTGCCCGATGACATTCACCTGTTGCTGGCCTACGCCGACTTCAGCAACCCACGTGAGGTAGCCGCCTGGGCAGATATCCTTTGGAAGGCCAAACGTGAGAGCGGTTCGTCAGCCAAATCGCCAGACCACGTGCCCAACGCCTACCTAAACCAGTCCCAGCTGCCGAGCGACCACACCCCAGAAACACAGATGACGACACTGACGACCAGCTGTGTTTCTGCCATCAGAGGTGGGGCGCGGAGGCCCGTCGATGCCACCCACCCTGCAAGTTTCAGGGAAATGCCAGGGCCAGCTGCTGCTGATGGCTACGGTGGCTGGCCACCAACACAACCTCCTATTTGTTTGGGGCAAGCAGTCCGGCCGTCGCTTCCTCGTCGATACTGGAGCAGAGCTCAGTGTTTTGCCCCCGACCACCTGCAACACTCGCAGCAGGCAACAGGGACCCACCCTCAAAGCAGCAAACGGCACAACGATACGAACTTTCGGTACCCGTACAGTTCAATTACAATATGGCAACAGCCGTTTTACCTGGAACTTTACCCTTGCTGCCATCGCCCAGCCACTCCTGGGAGCCGCTTTCCTCCGGGCCCACAACCCGTTAGTTGACCTACGAGGGAAACGGCTAGTGCACTCCAGAACTTTCCAGACTTACTCTCTGGGAGAAGCCAGCCTACCAGCCCAGCGCCTGGACTCCATTTCCCTGTCTGGCAATGAGTTCACTAAGCTCCTAGCTGAGTTCCCATCGGTCCTGGCACCTCAGTTCACAAATTCGATGCCCAAGCATGGGGTGCAGCACCACATCACCACAACAGGGCCACCCATTTATGCTCGAGCACGACGACTCTCGACAAGCTCCGCCTGGCTAAGGAAGAGTTCCGCTACATGGAGGAGCTCGGGATTGTCTGCGGGTCAGACAGCCCCTGGGCCTCCCCCCTGCACATGGTCCCCAAAGCCACCGGCGGGTGGAGGCCCTGTGGCAACTACCGCAGGCTAAACGACGCCACCACCCCAGACCGCTACCCCGTCCCTCATATCCAGGACTTTGTGGCAAATCTACACGGGTCCCACATCTTCTCCAAGGTGGACCTCATCCGGGGATATCACCAAATCCCGGTCCACCCTGACGATGTCCCCAAAACTGTGATCATCACTCCGTTCAGCCTCTTCGAATTCCTTCGGATGCCGTTCGGCCTTAAGAACACTGCACAGACCTTCCAGCGGCTGATGGACGCGGTAGGCCACGACCTGGACTTTGTGTTCATTTATTTAGATGACATTCTGATCGCCAGCCGTAACCGCCAAGAACACCTTTCCCACCTCCGCCAACTGTACATCCCGCCTCAGTGATTTCGGCCTCACTATCACCCAGCCAAGTGCCAATTTGGACTCGACTCTATCGATTTCCTGGGCCACAGAATCACCAGCAAGGGAGCAGCACCTCTACCCGCCAAGGTAGATGCAATCCACCATTTTGCCCATCCCAACACGGTCAAAGGCCTGCAGGAGTTTGTTGGCATGGTTAACTTTTACCATCGTTTCATCCCTGAAGCAGCCCGTATCATGCGCCCTTTGTTCTTGCTGATGTCTGGCAAGGGCAAAGACATTGCCTGGAACGACAAGGCCGCGGCTGCCTTTGTTAAGGCCAAACAAGCCCTAGCAGACGCCGTGATGCTGGTACACCCTAGGACAGATGTCCCAACCGCCCTCACGGTGGATGCATCCAGCACTGCGGTCGGCGGGGTACTAGAACATCTAATCGAAGACCGTTGCCAACCCTTGGCATTTTTCAGCTGGCACCTTAGACCACCCGAACTTAAATACAGCGCCTTTGATCGAGAACTACTAGCGCTGTACCTGGCGATCAGCCATTTTCAGTACTTTTTAGAAGGCAGGCCTTTCACCGCTTTCACTGATCACAAGTCATTGTCTTTAGCCTTCTTTAAGGTCTCCGATCCCTGGTCGGCCCGCCAGCAGCGACATTTGTCCTACATTTCCGAGTTCACGACAGATAGCCAACATGTCTCCGGAAAGGACAATGTCGTTGCTGACGCACTTTCCAGAACGACCATCCACAGCCTGTCCCTGGGTGTAGACTACGTGGCCCTGGCTGACGCACAGCAAACCGACGACGAGCTGCCCAGCTACAGAACCGCAGTTTCAGGCCTGCAGCTCCAAGATTTCGTAGTCGGCCCGATCAACGGACCCTTCTGTGCGACGTCGCAAACAGATCAGCCCCGCCTGATAGTCCCCTGTAGTCTGGCGGAAATGCATTTTCAACTCGGTACTCGGGTTGGTGCACCCATCCATCAGATCGACTGTCCAACTAGTCGCCAGCAGGTTCGTTTGGCACGGCCTGCGCAAGCAGGTCAGTGAGTGGGCCAAGACTTTTCCGCACTGCCAGACATCAAAAATCCAACGACACACCAAGGTCCCACCGCAGCAGTTTGAGCCTACCTGTAGAACGTTCGACCACGTTCACGTTGACCTCGTCGGTCCCCTGCCTGTTTCAAGAGGGGCGCGGTACCTCCTTACCATGGTGGACTGCTTCACGAGGTGGCCGGAAGCAACCCCCCTCTCAGACATCACGACCGATTCCTGCGTCCGGGTGCTGCTCACAACTTGGGTCTCGCGTCTTGGTGTTCCGGCCCACATCACTTTGGACAGAGGCGCTCAAGTTACCTCCAGCCTATGGTCTGCATTAGCGAACATGCTAGGAACGCAGCTGCACACCACCACGGCCTACCACCCTCAGTCAAACGGGTTGGTAGAACGTTTCCACTGCCAGCTGAAATCAGCCCTGATGGCCCGCCTCACAGGTCCTAACTGGGTCGACGAACTGCCTTGGGTCCTGCTTGGCATACGCACTGCCCCCAAGGAGGATCTCCATGCTTTGTCAGCTGAACGTGTGTATGGTGCGCCCCTGGTCGTCCCAGGGGAGTTCATACCCGCCCTTAGGGGACCAGAGGAACAACCTGCAGCGGTCCTGGGAAGGCTGCGCAAGAGGCTCGGCAGCCTGGCACCGATTCCCACGGCGACATGGTCAGTCCCCATCATGTGTGCCCAAGGAACTCCAAGACTGTAAGTTCATTTTTGTTCACAGGGGCACACCACGGGCACCGTTACAACGACCAAACGAGGGGCCATTCCGGGTCATCAGAAATAATGGGTCCACCTTTATTTTGGACATTGGGGGCAAGGAAGAAGTCTTCATGACGGACCGCCTCAAACTGGCCCACTTGGACCTACAACAACCGGTCGAGGTCCCGACACCATGATGCAGAGGCCGACCACCCAAGCAATGGCTAGCGCAGCCTGTGAACTTTGGGGACTGTGTCGCCGGTTCTTTGGGGGGGAGGGGGGAGGGGATTGTGTAGTGACTCACCGTCCGAGCAAGCGAACCAGCTCGGCGGTCAGGGTGCACGTCGTCGCAACAGCGAGGCCCAAGATGGCGCTGGGCCTTCGTCTTCCCCGAGCGATGGGGGAGAACCCGCGCGCGCGAAAAGTTGATGACGGAGAGTGTACATCATTTCCGAGTTTGGAGGGCGAGAACCGCGCTCCTTAAAAGGCCCGCGGAAGGCACAAAAATAAATCAGTCTTGTTCAACAGTTCACAAGCTCACGTCTTTATTTTCGCATCGCGGTAGCAGCCGCTACAGTTGTACAAATTTGAGTTCTATCGAATGAAACATTTAGCCAAAGCTCTTTATTCCTTTTGTCACCAACCACAGTGCATCTCCCTGTCATCACCAACCTCAGGACATCCCTGCTCTCCAGTTATTCACTTACAGTCCATGAGTGAATTACGTCTCTTGCTTAAAACTTCCTGCTTAATTCTGACTTCAAATGGTGCTTCAAGTGAGGCCTGTGCACAGTTTGTTCCCCTTATTTAAAAAAGGACATATAACATTGGAGGCAATCCAAAAGAGATACGCTATGCTAATTCCTGGGATGAAAGGATTGTCCTATCATGAATAGCTGAAGAAGTTGGATCTATATTCTTTGGAGTTCAGAAGAATGAGGGGTGATCTTATGGAAACATATAAGATCTTAAGGGAGCATGACAAAGTAGACAAGGAGACATAGCACAAGATAAGGGGGTGATCATTTAAAACTGAGATGTTTAGGAATTTCTTCTTCCAGAGGGTGGTAAATCTCTGGAATCTGTACCCCAGAGTTCTGTGGAGGCTGGATCATTGGAGGTATTTAAAGGGGAAGAACCATAGAACAATACAGCACAATACAGGCCCTTCAGGGGAAGATAAATGTTTGAAAGATCAAGGAATTCAGGGTTATGGGGAACTGGCACAGAAGAGGAGTTGAGCCCTGGAGCAGATCAGCAGGATTGTATTGAATGCCAGGAAAGGCTTGAGGGGCTAGGTTGTTTGCTCCTGCTCCTATTTTCTTGTTCTTGTATGTGTTCCAAACTCCTCATCACTGACTATTGTGACATGGTTTTGCAGGACTATTTAAGTAAGAATGATTGTGGTGTATTTATTCATATTGGTCTCTTTTATTTCTCTGCAGTTTTATATGAGCCTAACTGCGCCATTTCTTTTTTCCAACTTCTACATGACACAGCCACTGTGTAGCAAGATTATGTGCTTTAACGTGGCAGGGGACACAATGCAGATTCAAGCAGAATCATTATTGCTTTTTAAGTGTGATTTCAAGCTCTTATTATATCTTGGGGTCAGACAATTCATCTAATGGGGCTCAGGCAGTTCATGAAATTATTGCTTGTTAATCAGTTCCAGGTATCTTCTATTTTTGTCAACAGCCTTTCTACAATTAATTTGCAAGTGATTTTGCAATGGCATAAATATTCATCAACAATTTCAGACCGACTACACTACTGAATACTTCACTTTTTCTAAGTATGGCACAATTAAGGCCTTTATGGTTTCTCATATATAGGACATCTAATTATTCCATATTACATTATAAAATAATTGCTGGTATTTGAAGCTCTTCCTGTCTAACAATGGGAAAAGTCTTTTTTTAGAATTCATCCTCCTCCTCTAGTTCCTTCCTTCCACTCATGAAGGCATTGATTCATTCCTGATTGTTCCATTGTGGCAGCTTCAGTCTAGCCCCTTACCCAAATGGTTATCCTTCTCGTATTAGTCCAGTGAGCACTCTTCAGCCACTTGAGGCAAATTGCACTGTCTTGATCCTACCCTCAGCCAGTGTCCACAGGATTGTGGATATTGACCAGAATAACAACCCAAGACAATTTTATATTTCTCTTCTGTGGTCCACAGATGTTTTGATCATCTGAAATGTCTAACGTTTACATTGCTGAGATCACCTAATTCAATGCACACAGATGCTGATATGTATGGTTTTGTTATACACTAGCTATTGCATTTACCAGTTAAGCAAAGGATATAAGCTTTCATCCTAACTCGGTTATTACAATTGCAATGTTGAAGTTGCCACCATGTTCAAAGGTCAATCGAAGTCTAGAATACAAAATCAGATTCTACGGGTCTGGTAAATTTCCTTTTTTTAGCCTGTTGCAGGTGTTGGGTTAAAAAGCTGGCTAGGTTAGACTTAGCTGTCCCTAGTGATGTTCTGGCAGTTTTGACAAAATTAACTCTATTGGCATTATGATATTAATGTTTTCTGGGAGCTGCCTTTTGCCGGTATCATTTGTCATTCTTTCAGCTGCTGATGCTGGAAAAATCCTGGAAAGTTGAGCATTAAGCCCAGTTCACATTGTTCTTCCTCTGCTGAGTGCCCCTGTTCTTGCACTGACCACAGGCCTTCTGCATTCTTGTGCTGAACCAGTTGCTGGCACATGCAGCAGTGGGGGAGCGTCAGTGAACGACTCCTCATTTTACACACTTGCATTAGTCGCACAGCTTCCTGGCCAGTGGCCATGATTTTAGACCATGGTGTCTCCTCTAGGGCATCTGTTGATGCTGACTTCTTGCTGTTTGCTTTCTTGATAAGGTATCCTTGTGTGTCTTGTAACCAGCACACTTTCCATAAGCTTTTCCCAGATCTCTTCAGTGCTACTTGCAGTGTTAGGTGCTGGGAAGAATGGACCATACCATTGACAGTCTAGCATATAATGCTTTTCAGTGTGAAGTTGCATATCTAGCAGGTAAACAGTAAAGATCTGTATGTGAGAAGTCTCATTAATTTTAAAATAAAGGGAAATTTAGGGTCATACTTCATGGTCATGGCTACTTCTTTACGATGGTAAGAAAAGAGGGAAAAATGGCTGAGAGGTTTGACTGAATTCATCTCCTAACAGTACCGCATGTAATCTATTCTCCTGCAGCCATCCTATCTGTTATATATAGGAGAGCAGAAAATGGATTGTGTATCAAGGACTTACTGCGTCCCACACACATGCTGGCTTGGAAATAGGTAACCATTCTTTCATCGTTCCTGGATCTAAATTCTGGAATTCTCTACTAAATAGCACAGTGGGAATTCCTTCACCAGAAGGATAGCAGTGGCTCGAGAAGTCATCTCACCACCACCTCCTTCAATGCAGTTTGGGATGGGCAAGTGCTGGACTAACCAGTGACACCTTCATTCTGAAAGAAAATAAAAGAAAATCAAGGACAAACCAATCAAGACACAAGAGACTGCAGATGCTGTAATCTAGAGCAACAAACAATCTGCTAGAGGAACACAGCAGGTCAGGCAGCATCTGTGGAGGCAGAGGGATGGTCAACATTTTAGGTCGAGACCCTGTGTCTATGTGTTTGAATTAGATGGACCACTTACAGTTAAGCAGCAGGCTTTACAGAACATTGCTGGGAACTTTCCAGATTTAATGTGGGTCTCCGAGTCTGTAAGAGAAAGATGGAGTCGCCAGCGAGTACAATCCCTGACCTAAAGCTAGTCCTGTTATGTTACAAGGTTCATGGTGACCCCTAGAATGTTAAGGGTAGTGGATTAGAGGATAGTACTGCATTTGAATGTTGGGATAAGGTGATGAGGGGTTCCCTCAGTGGAGATGGACATTGACTAACACTTCTGTGGCATAAATGTTACCTGCAGTTTATTACCCCAAGCCTGAAAGCTTTCCAGGTCTATTTGGAGATGGGGATAACCCACTTCATTATCTGAGGAGCTGTGAATGAAAATTGTTGAATAATGCTTTTTTGAGGCAGAGATCAGCATTCCCTACCTGGCCTAGTTTATATGTAGTTACAGACCCACTCACTATGGTTGACCCTTACAGTTAGTTACACTATTGCTTTAAAACTATAATGAATATAACCGAGTAGACCACAAGCCATTGAATTGAAAATGTAACATTGTGAGAGAACCTTCACTATGTTGGTTGAAGAAGTTGACTCCCATTCAGTTTCCCAAGGGAAATTGAATTAATTAGGAAAAAGTCCACTACAGTGGACTCCTGGGCAATTCTCAGACATTGAAGAAAATATAATGGTACAATTACAAAATAGTTATCGCTACTAAACAACCACACTCATGCAGTCTGCACGGCTATTCCGATTTTTCAATGTTGTGAGAAGAAGTACAAAAACTGCTGTCCGTATTTACTGGGAATAGATTTGGCTGTAGATTTTGCATTTAAATATAATGTCATTCCACATTTGTTTAAATTGACTGTTTTATCATTTATCTTGATGTGCATAGCTTTAATTACATTTTAAAGCTTGAGAATTACAGCAATACGATGTCACTTAAGGATCAACATCTGATGTATTCATTAGTAATAGAGTGTTTCAGGGTATGAGCTAGATAGTTTAATCATTTCTCAATAAATTGCAGGCATGTATCAGTGATACCCAGTGGATGTCACTCTGTTTCCACAAGGAACAGGGAAAGATGTTACCTGCATTAGGGCACTGGGAACAAATCAATGGTTGAATATGTTTAAGCCCTTGATCCATTTTATGTGCAACTGTTGTGCACACCTCCTGACTCTTTGTGTGTATATCTTTTTGCCAAGTGTTGTGCATATCCCACACACATGGCTTCTTGCTTCACGTTAATGACTTCTTGCTGCACTTTGTGCATAGTGTCCTGTTGGAAGCTGTGAACCATCTCCTGCTTCAAAAAAAAGGGACGCGATCAGAATGCAACAGTTTGCGGAGGAGTTGTGTGAAGTGAGGGTTAGGAGTTGCAGTGGGGGTACAAGACAGAGAAAGAGGAGTTGGTGCGGCCGCATTGATAGTTTGGGAGCAGAAGGAGGGAAACAGTCTGCAAATGGTGGAGGTGAGAGTGGAGAGTAAATGAGGTTAGAGAAAGGATTCTTACTTTGACAATTCCGTTGAAGTCATTGAAACTTTGTTCTGGAAGCCAGTTTCCTGGCTTGATGTATATTTGAATATTTTTCCATTGGCAATGGGACCATTGCCTTGGGGATATTCTGCCCTGTGTTCCATCCCTGCCTCCACAGCCTAAGACCAGGTCATCACAATAGCACTGGAGAACCTAAGTGCCCAATTTACAGGCTTAACTGTAACCACTTTCACAGGCCTTTCTGTCTGTAGCCACAGTGGACCTACCCTTTAAGAGGTGCGGGAGACCTGTAATTTCCATTAGGGAGGCCCAATTTCTTGCTGTTGTAAGCAGATGTTGAGCCAGTAAGATGCACTGGCACTGCTGGTTGCATGCTGAACCCGCCCGTGATAGTTAGGTCCTAGGCCAGTCCCTGCCCCCACATGCACAGCGTGTGAGACTTATCTCCTCTACATTCACTTTCAGGATCAAGTGAACATTTCCATCCAGATTACACATGGTCTGGAATAAAAAGTAAGCACAAGGGAGAACATACTTTAAAATGTCCTTTTAAAAGTGGCATATAATCTGCAGATAAAATGTAGATCAAGTGAATGGGATCCCTGTGCAGGTATTTTCATAATACTCGCTTTCCTGGCAAAGAAACAAAACATCCTGTGTACCGCAGTCTGATAAGGCATTCAGATCTTTGTAATAGGTGTTGGATTTTTTTTATATGTGCCCACACAGCAGAACATCTGAGAAGTGTTTATTCCTGAGTCCATAAGATGGTCTCATTGAAAATTTATAATGCAGTAGGAGGTCATTCAATCCATCACATCTGTGCCTATTGAAAAGAAGCTATGCAAACCAATCCCACCTTCCAGCACCAAGTCCATAACTCTGCAAGTCATGGCTCTTCAACTACACATCCAAGTACTATTTAAATCTGATAAGGGTTCCTTCATCTAACACCCTTCCAGGCAGTCAGTTCCATGTCCCTACCACACTCTGGATGAAAATATGTTTCCTCATTTCCCCTGCAGTCTTTCTACCAATTAGTTAAAGCCTATGCCTCCTGGACTTTGACTCCTCTGTGAAGGGAAATTGGTCCTTCCTATTTACTCTCTCCAGATCCTTCATAATTTTCTACATTTTAACTAAGCATGTCCTTGGTCATTTCTGTTCCAAAGAAAATAGCACAGCTAATCCAATCTTTTCTCATGACAAATATCTTCCAGACCTAGTAGCATCTGCCTAAATCTCCTCTGCACCCTCTCCAGTGCAATCACAGCTTTCCTGTAATGTGGTGGCCAGATCTGTACTCAGCTTTTGGTCCTTAGTCTCTTTAGTGTTGTGTACCAGCATATATGCTATGCCCTTATATCTTACATAGGAGTATAGGATATACAGCTTACAGCTCAGCGTTCAACACCATCATCCCCTCAGTATTAATCAACAAGCTTCAAACCTTGGGCCTCTGTACCTCCTTCTGCAACTGGATCCTCGACTTCCTCATCGGGAGACCACAGTCAGTGCGGATCGGTAATAACATCTCCTCCTCATTGACAATCAACACAGGCGCACCTCAAGGATACGTGCTTAGCCTATTGCTTTATTCTCTCTACACTTATGACTGTGTGGCTAGGCACAGCTCAAACGCCATCTATAAATTCGCTGATGTTATTGGCAGGATCTCAAATGGTGATGAGGAGGCATACAGGAGTGAGATCGATCGGCTGGTTGAGTGCTGTCACAACAACAACCTCACACTTAACGTCAGCAAGACCAAGGAACTGATTGTGGACTTCAGTAGGGGGAAGTCAGGAGAACACATACCAGTCCTCGTTGAGGGGTCAGCGGTGGAAAGGTTGAGCAGCTTCAAGTTCCTGTGTGTCAACATCTCAGAGGATCTATCTTGGGCCCAACAAATTGATGCAATCATGAAGAAGGCACGCCAGTGGCTCTACTTCATTAGCAGTTTGAGGAGATTTGGTATGTCACCAAAGACCCTTGCAAATTTCTGTGGCTGTACGGTGGAGAGCATTCTGACTGGTTGCATCATCGCCTGGTATGGAGGCTCCAATGTACAGGATCATAAGAGGCTGCAGAGGGTTGTAGACTTGGCCAGCTCTATCACGGGCACAACCCTCCTCAACATCGAGGATATCTTCAAGAGGTGCTGCCTCAAGAAGGCGGTATCCATCATTAAGGACCCTCACCATCCAGGACATGCCCTCTTCACGTTACTATCATCGGGGAGTAGGTACAGGAGCCTAAAGATCCACACCCAATGTTCTAGGAACAGCTTCTTCCCCTCCGCCATCAGAATTCTGAATGGTCCATGAACACTGCCTCGTTATTCCTCTTTCGCACTCTTTATTTATTTTTGTAATTTATAGTAATTTTTATGTCTTGCACTGTACTGCTGCTACAAAACAAATTTCATGACATATGTTGGTGATAATAATCCTGATTCTGATGATTTATAAATTATAGTGTATTTATGAAAGAAAAAAATCTTATCTGTAAAATTACAAAATTACAAAAGTTTACAGACAAGTTGAACAGAAAGGGAATTTTACACTTATAAGAGACGTCAATAACTAGGAGATCTAGATTCAGCAGCTTCAAGTTCCGTCTTGGAGGATCTATCCTGGGCCCAACACATTGATGCAGTCATGAAGAACGCACTCCAGCGGCTCTACTTGGTTAGGAGTTTGAGGAGGTTTGGTATGTCACCAAAGACTTACAAATTTCTATAGACGTACAGTAGAGAGCATTCTTACTGGTTGCATCATAGCTTGGTGTGCGGGCTCCAATGCACAGGATCGCAAGAGACTGCAGATGGTTGTAGACTCAGTGAACTTCATCACAGGCACAACCTCCTCACCATCGAGGACATCTTAAAGAGGCAGTGCCTCAAGCAGGCGACATCCATCACTGATGACCCTCGCCATCTGGGATGTGCTCTCGTCTCATCACTACCATCGGGGAGGAGGTACAGGAGCCTGAAGACCCACACTCAATGATTCAGAAACAGCTCCTTCCTCTCTGCCATCAGGTTTCTGAACGGTCCATGAACACTACCTTGTTATTCCTTTTTTTTGGCAATATTTATCTACTTTTGTAATCTATAGTAATTTTATGTCTTTGCACTGTACTGCTGCTGCAAAACAACAAATTTCACATCATCTAAGTCAGTGATAATAGTTCTGATTCTGGGTTAATTGGTAGTAATCGGTAGTATTAGAGGGAAGTTGAGAGAAAAGTTATTTCCGAGGATCTGGAACTCATTGCCGATTACTACCAATTAAGGAGGAAAAGAACCTTACCACTGATAGAGCAAATGGCCTTCTTCTGTACCTTAAATTTTATGATTCTTTGATAGAGATCAGTAACATGTCAACGCAAAACTGTGTCAACAACGTCACAGAAAAGGCAATCTCTAGGACCCGTGGCTCCATTTTGAATCTGTCAAATGTGGGGTATTTCTCTTATTTTAGTTCCATACTTCCATTGGTATCACAGGTTATCTGATCAACTGATGTTTGTGAGAGGCCTAATACTTGTTTCAGGCAGGTGTCAGGGATGTCTGAAAAGCTATCTTTCCAAAATGGTGCTGCCTCCAATACAGACACAAATGAAGTGTAGAATGCTGCCCAAATATTGATCCTTTCTGCATCCACTCCTAAAGTGCATGAAAGGCAGAAGCAAATGCCACCACATCCCCACCACATTTTGCACTTTTAAATTGTCTATGCTTTATGTGATGTGAAACAGTCACGATTTGCTTCTATTCTGATACTGTTACCTTGCATGAGTAGATTTATTATAAATCTCATTGCACATTATATATTTTAAGTAAAAGCCACTCTGAGTAGCTTTACCATCGAGTAGACATACTTTGCAGAATTCTCATCAATCAATGTGTTCTGAATGGAATATTTTAACAGAGAAAGCTATTATAGATGTATACAGTGGTTGCACTGTGTGAAATAATGTCTGATGACTTTTGAATTTGTGAGTAATATAACACATTAGATTTGGAGAACTTCAATTTGAAAAAAGCAGGATTTACCATTCACTCCTGGCCTTGGAACAAGCTGAAAAGAAAATCAATACCCTGATAGCTTTATTGAAGGTAGGAACATGGAAAAGGTTTGAATAGAAATCCTGTGCCTAATCTCTCTCACCTCTTGGAGATGAATAGTTTTGGATGCCTGGGGTCTACACCTGGATTCATTACTGATTCTTCAACTTCATAAACATTATTACTTAAATTTCAAGTGCTTCACATTAGTAGTTGCAGAGCAGATTTAATAAATTGTATCACTTACAATCTCAGCGCTACAACAAATACTGAAGTTGTGAAATAGCTTGTTTGCAATTCCAACTACATAATTTTTTAAACTGTATTTAACCCATTGAAACAACTGGTCTTAAACTACTTTTCTGGTTCTTTTATGTTGGCAGATCAGAGTGGGCAAAGCACATTTTCCCTCAGTATTTCATTGCCTGTTGATATTTATGAGATAGTATAAGTTAGATGTGCAATAAGTTTTCCTGAAGTGACATTAGAAAAAAAATATGTGTTGTCAATGTCTGCACATTCTGGAGGCCATTTCAGATGTGGTAAAGACTTGAGGGCCAAAGATGGCAGATGAACAAAACAAACCTTTCAAAGGATTTATTCATCAAATAATAAGTAGTTGAACTTTTCAAGAAAAACACACAAAATGAGGCATTAATTCCTCTTGGCTATTCCCTATTCTCTATTCATTCACATTGTAATTTTTATATTATTGGTTAGGGAATTAAGAACTTGAGGGCATAGGTTTAAGGTGAGAGGGGAGAGATGGAACCTGAGGGGCAAATTTTTCACCCAAAGGGTGGTCAGTATATGGAATGAGCTGCCAGAGGAAATGGTTGAGGCAGGTACATTAACAACATTTAAAAGTTACTTGGACAAGTAAATGGATAGGAAAGGTTAGAGAGATATGGGCCAAACGTGGGCAAATGGGATCAATTAAGATAGGAATCAAAGATCGGCATGGACCAGATGGGTCAAAGGGCCTGGTTCCATGAGGATGACTCTAGGACTCTACTATTGTGTTTTATTCATGTTCCATGACATTTGCCAAATTGTGCTTTATGCTTCAGGAGAGATAACCTTGGGGAAATCTATCAGGCTCAAAGTCCAAAGCTTTGCCAAGTTGCCAGTGATATGAACTGTTGGCATGGGATTTCGAATCAATAGAGATGAGATAGTCATTACTATCTAAGATGAATGAGATACTGAGGTAGGCAGATATATCATTGTGCATTCTGCTCACATCAAGCAATGGCAGTTAGGAGTTTTGCTGTATTCACCTTCCAAAGCAATTCACAGCCAATGTATGGTCAATACCAATTTGCATACAACCAAATTACACACCAATAAAATGATCTGCTAACCTGTGTGTCAGTGGCATGGGTTGAAAGAAAGACTTGGATTTATATTGTGCTTTTCACCTCAGGATGCCCTAAGACTCCTGATAACCAACATAGTACATCTAAACTATGTATATTTTGAAAATGGTGAAGAATAACTTCTGGGCAAAGCATCCAGGAGAGGTGTTGTGCCTTTCAAATGGTAACAAGGACTTTTTCAAATCTATCTGAAAGGCAGAAAGGACCTTGGCTTAACTTTTCACCTGAAAAGTGGTACCCCTGACAGGATGGCACTCCCTCTGTAGTACATTGTGTCAGCCCAAACCTTGGTCGGATTCTCGAGTAGGACCTGAACTGTGACCTCTCGATTCAAAAGGTGAGTCAACTGTCACTTGAGCCAGTCCTCAACTAAACCCAGAATCCTTGGCCTTGTTCTCGTGAAAACAGAAATATATGGTTCTCGGCAATGCTGCATTTTTTAGCACAGCATGAATTCTGGAGTTTCGAGAAATTGGAGGGATATGATGGAAGGTAAAAGTAATTCCGTGTTATATTTTCTTAAGACGTAGAAGGATGCTATTTGGCCCATTGAGTCTATGCCAGCTCTCAGAGCAATCCCATCATTTACACTCCCTTCCTTCCCTATAACCTACTCTCTTTTATATGCCCATCAACTCCACCCTGATGCACCTACCACCTCGCAGATGAGGGTTAACATATGGTAACTAATTAATCTACCCATCAGCACATCTTTGGGATGTGAGAGGAAACCAGGGCACCCAGGGAGAGAGCCCATTCTCCACACAGGCAGCACTGGAGGTCGAGATCGAACCTGGATCCCTGGAGTTGCGAGGCAACAGAATTACCTGCTGCCCGGTTGGGGTAAAATTGGCAACGTGTGGGGAATTTGTACCTGTCTGCCCCAGTGATGTTTGCAGAGAAATTCATCCAGGCACCTCATGCACTTCCAGGGCACACACTGTTGGTGGTCTTTCACATCAGCCAAATTTAACTTGTAGAATTTAAAATCATGTCTGCACCTCTTAAAGGGGAAATGCTCACTACCTACAACCACTGGCAAGAGTCATTGGACAGAGCATTGAGTGGAAGGACTGAGATGAAAACATGCTTCTCAAATGTCGCTTTCAAACCACAGGTAGAAGGGCTGGAAACTGAAAGAAATGAGCGATGCCTTTAGGCACCTTGGAAGCTCTTGTGGTATGAGGTAAGATAGCATTGGGAGGATTGGATACTCCATTGGTGAATACCAGAAATCGTGCTCCAAAGGCAATATTTTACTGGTAATATGAAGCACGCATTAATGTACAGACTATGAATCATGATTGAACTTCCGTACAACAGGGACCCGATAATGCAGAAAATTATGTGTGTAATCCAAACACAGTTCTTATCTGTTATACTTTCTTCTAAAAGGGAATGATATTCACATGAGAAGGTTAAGTTTGTAAAAGAGCAAGATGTTGATGAAATTCAAGTAAGGTTCCAGTTCAAAAATATTTTTTCCTGCAGTGACTATATGGAATTAACTTGATGTTCAGAACAGGTAGACTGTCCCTGACAACAAATAAAGTGCTGCAGGAACTCAGTGGGTCAGTCAGTATCCATGGAGGGAAACGGGCAGTCGATGTTTCGGGTCGAGACCCTTCATCTTTCCTCCAGCACGTTGTGTGTTGCTCCAGATTTCAGCATCTGCAGTCTCTTTTGTCTCCATTAGACTGTTCTTAGTCTGAGGATGGAATAGCTTGACTGAGTAAAGAGGCTTCTCTTGTTCTTTGATTTCCTGCACTTATTACAAGCTCTGGTACAAAAGACAGGACCAATTTTGATGCTCGCAATTTTGTGCTCAAAGTTCAATTGGTTTTACTGTGATAGAGTCTGAATAGTAGAGTGCTTCCTTAAAATCTCTGATCAATAATTTCAGATACAAGAATAATGCAGCAAACATTTTTTTGGGAGCCCAAATCAGTTGAGGTGCTGACAGTGACAGAATGATAATTTACTGGTGCTGCTGATTGCATTTGCTTATCTCTTATCTTCTCTGTGTTCCATTGTTCAATGTCTTTCCATTGATGGATGACAAGACCTGGGAGGGGAGACTGAGGGAGTGCTTGATAGTTAACACAAAGTCACTATCACTTAGAAATGAGCAGTTAGAAAGACAAATTGCCCTTCTTTCAAACACAAAATGTATTAACTGCCTCAGCATTTAATTTGGGCATCTCAGGTTGATAATCCGTCATCTCTTGTTCCTACCATGTACAAAGTACTTGCATCTAACTGTTAGGTTTACAGATTATCAAAGTTATCTTGTACAAGGTGGTACAAAACAGGATTAAAGCTGGTATGTCTGATGATGGAATTTATATACCAAATTATTTGAACCATGACAGTGATTCTTCTCCCCATGAGATTCTATCCAAAGCACTATTTCCCATTCTGATAAAATGTAGGAATTCCAAAAATATTATTGCTCTTCCTGTATGTTTAAGCCTTATTTTTTAAGGTTTGACAATATTCCTCTTAAGGTAAAATTGATGCCTTACAAGGAACATTATTGTGCTTCTTGCCTGACGTCTTATTGCATGATTCTCAAAATTAGTAAAGCGAACAGAATGTTGTTGTTTATTTTGCAGGATTTTGATGCAAAATTAGGAAGGTTATGCTTCAGTTATAAAGTGCATCGGTGAGACAATATCTGGACTATTGTGTCGAGTATTGATCTCCTTATTTAATGAAAGTTGTGAATGGAATAGAACCAGTTCAGGGAGCGTTTATTGGACTGATACGTGGAACAGGTAGGTTGTCTGAAGGGGAATGGTTAGACAGGTTAGGCTTGTATCCGCTGGAGTTTAGATGAGTGAGATGTGAGTTGATTGAAATAAATAAGATCGATGGGGATCTTGAAAGGATAGATGTGGAGAGGATATTTCCTCTCGTGGGAGAATCTAGAATTAGGGTCACTGTTTTACAAATAAGAGGTGGCCTTGTTTAATACAGAAATGAGGTGATTTTATTTTTCTCTCAGAGGGTCATGAGTTTTTGTTTCAATCAACTCACATCTCACTCATCTAAACTCCAGCAGATACAAGCCTAGCCTGTCTAACCTTTCCCCTTCAGACAACCCACCCGTTCCATGTATCAGTCCAATAAACCTTCTCTGAACTGGTTCTAATCCTTCACAACTTTCGTTAAATAAGGAGGTAAATATTCTCCGCAATACTTATTGAAACAGGCCCTACAGCTTAGCTCATCCATGCCGACCAAGATGCCCATCTAAGTTCCTCCCACTTGTCTGCATTTGACCCATATACCTCTAAACCTTCCCTATCCAATGGTGGAGCAGGCTCGAGGAGCCAAGTGGCCTCCTCCTGTTCCTCATTCCAATGTTTCTACTTCTCATTGTCAATTTCTCCCCCTCTGTTTAGACAAGTCCAATATTCTTTGTGTAAGACAGAGGGTCCAACAATTTGCAGACTTTTGCCAACTTTGATCTATAACAGACTGTTAACGGTGTGAAATGTACTTATCATGGCACCTTTGTTGGATCTCTCCATCTTGTGAAAAATATGTGTGGAACTGTTGATTTTATCCCATGCTGCGCTCTTGATCACAGTTTTGAATTAAAAATGCTCATATTGTTTAACTCATAATTCTCTGCCTCATTGAAGGAGGCTGTTGGTTCTCAGAGCAATTCCATTCCCTGCTTATTTTCCTGTAACATGTTTTCTTACATATGTTCGTTAATACGTCCCTCCCCCCACCCCAAATCACCCACCAATCACCTACGCTGGGATGAGTTACAGTAGCTAATTGAAATAACAGACAGTTATCTTTGGGATGTGGGAGGAAACTGAGGGTCTGGGAGGAAATCCATGTGGTCACAGAGGGAACCTAGAAGCTCCTCACAGAGGTCACGACTGAACCTGGTTTGCTGGAGCTGTGAGGCAGCTGCACTACCCTCAGCAGCACGGTATCACCATCACACTGAATTTCAGTGGTGAGGCGAAAGTGATTGCCTTGACATTAAGGCAGCATTTGACAAGTGCGGCCTCAAGGACCCTGAGTAAAACTGAAGTGAATTGGACACCTACTCCTACCTCACAAAAAGGAAGATGATTGTAGTTGTTGGAAGTCAATAATCCCAGACCCAGGATATCACCGCAGGAGCATGTCAGGGTAATGTCCCAAGCCCAACCATCTTAAGCCATTTCAAAAATGACCTTCCTTCCATCAGAAGGCCAGAAAGGTGGGGGTGTTTACTGATGCTTGTATAATATTCAGATCCACTTGCAACTCCTCAAAATGAATTGGCCCACACCTAGATGCAATGTGACTTAGACAAAATTCAGCAATGGTGTGATAAGTGGCAAGTAACAATTGTACCACAAGTGTCTGGTGATGACTACCTCCAACAGGAGAGTATCTAACCATCTACCCTTAACATTCAGTTGTATAACCATCACTGAAGCCCCCACTATCAACATCCTGGGGACACCATGACCAGAAATTCAATTGGATCAGCCTCATAAATACTGTGGCTACAAGAGCAGGTCAGAGGCTGAGGATCCTGTGACAAGTGACACATCTCCTGACACCCGGGGCCTTTCTATCACCTACAGGGCACAAGTCAGGAGTGTGATGGAATACTCTGCACTTGCCTGGATGAGTGCACTTTCCAATAACAGCAAGCTGAACACCTTCCAGGACAATGAAAATCAAAGGAAAAACCTGTAGTTTCAGGAAGTTAGAAATAAAAAACAGAAAATACTAGAAGCACTCTGCAGGTCAGGCAGCAGATATGGAAAGAAAAACAGAGATGATGTTTCATGTTGGAGACCCTTTGTCAGAACTGGGAAAGAGAGATTAAGCAAAGATAATTTTAAGTTGCAGTGGAAGTGGTGTGAGGGATGAATATGGGACAAAGGGAAGATCTGTGATTGGGTTAGACTTGGTCAAATAGATTCAGGGGGCAGTTAGGAGGTAATTACACTTCTTAGTCTGTGTTATGTTTTGTTAATAGTGGGGCTGTGGGACAAAAAAGTGTCATCACCCTCAAAAACACAGGGATGGATTCAATTTCCCAGCAGTTACCTGGTCAGGATCAGATTGCTGTTTGTTGGAGCTTGCTGTGCACAAATTAGCGAATCTTGCATTCCCAAATACCACTACTCTTCAACACAATTTATTGGCTATAAAGTCCTTCAAGATTATCAGTAATCACAAAAACTACTGTGTGAATGAAATTTATTTTGAAGCTTATTTCTTTCTGAAGGATATCTGATAAAACTTCCAAAAGTTACAATTAGACAATTACATAAATTTCTATCATAATGAAGATTAATTTAGTGTTGGTCAAGATGTCTTCTGATTTCTTTTCAGTCCTTTTACCTGAACATCTCTGAAGTTGCTTGTTAATATTTTGTGGTATTATTTGATGAAGTAAATTGCAGCAAAATTGGACAAAAACACATTGCCTCTCATTTCATACAGTGACTCTTTTGATTCATTCTTAGTCAGTTATTGATCAGTAGCTGTATTTTTCTCTTTCATATATCTTCAGATTGCACCTTATTGGATAAAGATGTACAAAATGATGCCAGACATTGGCCTTGCCTCTTGTTTGGCCTTGCTTCTTATTAGGCTCTTGTAGTTGTGTTTGGCTGTTTCTTTATACTACTCTCAATACAATTTTTTTAAGTGAAGATGGGAAATGAGCACTTAAAAAACACAATTTCTGTGGCGCTATAATTGCTTGGAGAATAGACTTCAATATGGGGAATTATGGATATGTGCAGATGATCTTTGAACATATGTGCAGCACCATAGTGACCGCAGTGTTTAGTACACATTGCACCCTAAGTGCTCCTTATGCATAAGCTCAAGCTCTATCAGAGATAGCCAAACCTGTTTTAAAGCTTCTGGTTTAAAACTCAGCAGATGTAAGATTAGCTCTATAATTGTAATGTGCAGACTTTCTATTTTTGTCATTTACATCTCCCTAGGAGCCAAGAAATGTGAATGACATTGAATTTTATATTCCAGCCCTTCTAAGTTTAAAAATAAGAATGCATCTTCAGGGTTTATTCTGATACAAGCGAAAACTCAGGAATTTCAGCAACGAGCCCAAATCTGCAGCTCCCTGTGTGTTTTGTGAATTTGGGATATTAGTGATAAACCACCCTTCTGAGTGTTTGGTTTGAGTTAGTAGCAATATTCTCTTGTCTCAGATGGAAGATGTCAGACCCAGACTTTGTACTGGAGACTGGAGCTCCTTGTTCTGATTTCTGGTTGATGCCCTGTGGTTTATGAGCACTTAGTAGGTCTCCTATCATTGAGTAGTGTTTCTTTATTAAAACCTGGCACCGTTTCAGTGGGCCAAACTCCTTCCTTCTGTGTCGTCTCTATGACTTTACCCTTTCTTGTCCCAGCAACTAACAATATTATTCCTAGTTACGACCATGCAGGAAATGCTTGCATCACAGACTGTGAGGCTGTTGGTCAGTCCGCTCATGAAACCGTTAGGTGAAACCTGACAGCATAAATAGCAGTGATGCTTCACTCCCCAATGAGCTCAACGCCTTTTATGCACAATTTGAAAGGGAGAATAACACTCCACCAGTGCGAATCCCCACAGCATCAGGCGATCCTGTGATCTCTGATTTGGAGGCCGACGTCAGAACATCCTTCAAGAGGGTGAACCCTCACAAGGCGTCAGGCCCCTATGGTGTACCTGGCCGGGTACTGAAAACCTGTGCCGACCAATTGGCTGGAGTGTTCAAGGACACCTTCAACCTCTCACTGCTGCAGTCAGAGGTTCCCACCTGCTTCAAAAGGGCGTCAATCATACCGGTGCCCAAGAAGAGCAGGGTGAGCTGCCTCAACAACTGTTGCCAGGTAGCACTCACATCTACTGTGATGAAGTGCTTCAAGAGGTTAGTCATGGCTAGAATTAACTCCTGCTTGAGCAAGGTCCTGGACCCACTGCAATTTGCCTACCGCAACAACAGGTCTACAGCGGACGCAATCTCACTGGTTCTCCACTTGGCTTTGGAGCACCTGGACAATAGCAAAACATAGGTCAGGCTGCTGTTTATTGATTATAGCTCTGTGTTCAACACCATCATCCCCTCAGTACTAATCAACAAGCTTCAAAACCTGGGCCTCAGTACCTCCCTCTGCAACTGTGATCCTCGACTTCCTTATCTGGAGACCACAGTCAGTGCGGATTGGTAATAACATCTCCGCCTCGCTGACAATCAACACAGGCGAACCTCAAGGATGCATGTTTAACCCACTGCTCTACTCTCTCAACACTCATGACTGCGTGGCTAGGCACGGCTCAAACGCCATCTATAAGTTCATTGATAACACCACTGTCGTTGGCAGAATCTCAGATGGCGATGAGGAAGCCTATGGGAGTGAGGTAGGTCGGCTCATTGAGTGGTATCGCAATGACAACCTCGCACTCAACATTAGCAAGACCAAGGAATTGATTGTGGACTTCAGGAAGGGGAAGAAGAGAGAACACACACCAGTCCTCGTTGAGGGGTCAATGGTGGAAAGGGTGAGCAGCTTCAAGTTCCTGGGCTTCAACATCTCAGAAGACCTATCTTAGGCCCAACACATTGATGCAATCATGAAGAAGGCACGCCAGCAGCTCTACTTCATTTGGAGTTTGAGGAGATTTGATATGGCACCAAAGACTCTTGCAAATTTCCACAGATATATGGTGGAGAGCATTCTGACTGGTTGCATCACCACCTGGTATGGAGGCTCCAGTGTGCAGGATCACAAGAGACTGCAGAGGGTTGTAGACTCAGCCAGCTCCATCAGGGGCACAACCCTCCCCACCATCAAGGACATCTTCAACAGGCAGTGCCTCAAGAAGGCAACATCCATCATTAAGGACCCTCACCATCTGGGACACGCCCTCTTCGCGTTACTACCATTGGGGTAAAGGTACAAGAGCCTGAAGACCCACACAATGTTTTAAGAACAACTTCTTTCCCTCCACCATCAGATCTCTGAACAGTCCATGAACCCATGAACACTACCTAGTTATTCTTCTTTTGCACTATTTATTTATTTTGTAACTTATAATAATTTTTGTACTGTACTGCTGCTGCAAAACAACAAATTTCATGGCATATGTCAATGATAATAAACCTGATTCTGATTCTGATCATCTTCTCTGTTTTCTACACTACAGTTAAAGAGAGGAGGGTAAAGGTACAGGCCAGATTGTCCTGGGCATGGCCCTCTTCTTCTGGATGAACAGGGCCAAACAACCTGACCCTCTGCACTTGTTGGGTGTCCCTGGAGGTGGAGCAGGCTCCAAGTGGCAAGAAGGCCTCGGGCAGTGGAACTATGGCCCTGACCTTGGAACACCCTGGGAACCTTTTGCAAGTCAGTTTATAAGATTATGAGAGGCGTCAACAGAGTAGAGAGCTGGCATTTTTTTCCTAGGGTCGAAATGTCTAATACTAGAGGGCATGCATTTAAGGTGGGAGGGGGCAAGTTCCAAGGAGATATGTGGGGCAAATTTTTTACACAGAGAGTGGTGGGTGCCTGGAATGCGCTGCCAGGTGTGCTGGTGGAGGCAAGTACAATAGAGGCATTCAAGGAGCTCTTAGATAGGCACATGAATGTGCAGGGAATGGAGGGATATGGACATTGTGTTGGCAGAAGGGATTAATTTAGTTAGGCATTTAATTACCAGTTTAATTAGTTCAGCACAACATCGTGAGCTGAAGGGCCTGTTCCTGTGCTGTACTGTTGTATGTTCTATCAGTTCTTTCAAAAAATTTTCAACTGTTGTGAAATGTCTCTGATTATAAAGACATTTAAGAACCTTTTAAATCAATGTAAATAATTTAAAATAATTTTAAAAATCAAAATAATAAAGTAAAATAAGTCAAGCACTTCCCTGCACTTAACCTTATTCCACAGTGTCAGCAAATCACTGGGGTCCCACGTGATTGGCAGCCAACCAACCAGATGGAAAGTGCATCAGAACCTCTCTTCAGCATTCCAGTGCTCTAATGCTGGGCTTAATGGTGAGACCAGCAGTGGAACTGTCTGTCAGATGTGTTGGGATCTGATCTCCAGGATGTCTTAGACTTCAGCTGTTGGCTGTACAAGGTTGGAAATATGAGACATGCTGAGCTGCGAGTGGCTGGGAGCTAAGCAACCCCTTTGGAGCCACCAGTTATCAGTCAGCATGGTTTGGTCCAATGGCAACTTTGGTGCTTTATTGCGCATTCGCTTATTTCATTGAAAAGGTGGTTTGGAGTTTCAGTGACGTGATTCACGTGGCTTTTGAAAGGCATGATGACTATTTGTGTCTTTAATATTGGATATGGGAATGTGGGGAATAGCAGCCTAAAATTGCAGAGTGGAAGAACAGGGGCACATAGACCACCCAAGCTGTGAAAGTGAAATCTAGTGATGTGAGTGTAGAGATTTCCCCCAGGGGCTGAGAAAGATGTGGTAGAGTTTGTGATGCAAACGTTCATAATGTGCCAAAGGAGCAGGTTTGACAGAATAAGTGATCTTGCTTCATTGTATGTTGTCATAATCAACTACATTGTGGAGCATTAAATATTGTTTTGAACTCTTTATCTGGGATTTTGTTCCATGTTGATTGTTAAGTCATTGTCTCAGTCTGTGTGATTTTAAAGCATTTCCCTTTCACAGTTAGGACTTGCATTCTTGTCTGACTTCCATTGCCCCACCTCAGTAGTCAGCCATCCAAATCCTTTGCTCCAGAATTCACCGCCCAATCCTCACTGTTTTGTGATCTCTTCCTTCTTCCAACTCTGCTGTTATGTCATAGGATCAAATTTAATTGTTTAATTACATCAGTATAAATAGCTTTGTCTCTGCATGCAAACAACTTGTTGTTGTTATCTTTTACCTGGTAAGATTCTTTATCCAGTGACATTCATATTTTCTCCAATATTCATAGATCATAGAGTTATACAGCACAGAAACAGGCCCTTCAGCCCAACTCGTCCATGCCGACTGAGATGCCTATCTACACTGATCCCATTTGGCCCATATCCCTCTAAACCTTTCCTGACTACATCCAAATGTCTTTTAAACATTGCAATTGTGTATTTGTATTTGAGTTCTTATTTCGTTTTACCTGTAGTCTGATTAATTCTGTTAAATAGTAGCCATAGGATTGGTTGTTCTTAACAACCCTCTATCTCTTGTTCTTTTATTGGTATTGGTTTATTATTGTCACTTGTACTGAGGTACAGTGAAAAACTTGTCTTGCATACCGATCGTACAGATCAATTCATTACACAGTGCAGATTCATTAAGTTAGTACAGAGTAAAGTCACAGCTGCAGGGAAGTGCATTGCAGGTAGACAGTAAGGTGCAAGGTCATAACAAGGTAGATTGTGAGGTTAAGAATCCATCTCATCGTATAAGGGAACCATTCAATAGTCTTATCACAGTGGGATAGAAGCTGTCCTTGAGCCTGGTGGTATGTGCCCTCAGGCTCCTGTACCTTCTGCCTGATGGGAGAGGAGAGAAGAGAGAATGACCTGGGTGGGTGGGGTCTTTGATTATGCTGGCTACTTCACCAAGGCAGCGAGAGGTATAGACAAAGTCCGTGGAGGGGAGGCTGGTTTCCATGATGTGCTGGGCTGTGTCCACAACTCTCTGCAGTTTCTTGCAGTCCTGGGCAGAGTATTTGCCATACCAAACCGTGGTGCCTCCAAATAGGATGCTTTCTGTGGTGCATCGATAAAAATTGGTGAGTGTCAAAGGGGACATGCCAAATTTCTTTAGCCTCCTGAGGAAGTAGAGGCACTGGTGAGATTTCTTGGCCATGGCTTCTACATGGTTGGACCAGGACAGGATATTGGTGATGTTCATTCCTAGGAACCCTCTCGATCTCAGCACCGTTGATGTAGACAGGTGCATGTACACTCCCCCTTTCCTGAAGTCATTGACCAGCTCTTTTGTTTTAAATATCCTTAAAGGGAATAGAGTATTAATAGGAGGGAAAAAAATTGCTTCCAGAACTCAGTGGGTTTCTGTATCTCCACATACTAATAGGAACTTGGCTTGGTCCAGGTGTACGACGGGGTGCTTTAAAAACAGCCAGCATAGAAGTTTGATCTTAGCTAACACTGCCTAAGGATTTTGAATGGAAATGTGTCACACATCTATTTCCTGCTAATTGAAACTGGGGTAGTTCTGAAAGCAGGAGCTACCAGGGTGAAGAGCTGAAGCTTGTGTTGGCTTTGGATGCAAACATATCAAAGGTTCAAAAATATTCAGTGCCTCTGTAGTCAAAACTTCAGGGGGTTCCTGCCACCGGTCATTCCCAAGGGATCACCTGCTGGAGGTAACCAATATAGACATCAAGACAATCCCAGGATCATGCATTGCTGAAGTGCCCTACAATCAAATAGCCTACCTACTATCATCATCAAAACTTTTGCATGCATTTGATACCCATGCAAATGTACCCCAGCCAGGGCAGAAAGATGAAAACTTAGAATATCTCTCCAAAGATTTCCTCATATTATCTCTAGATATTATATGCAATATGAAACCAGCTGTACAAATTGGGGCTGTGTGCCAGGCGGGGCACAGAAGAAACCCTTTAATTTGTGTTCGCCATCCAGCTGCTCCAACTGGGAACAACTTGTGTCTGCTGAGGACTGTGATCATCCTTGGCAGCCCACATTATTTAATCATCTTCCAATACCCTCTGCTGAGGCTCCCACATGGAGAAGCTCCTCCAATCATTTGTGCAAGAGAGTAGACTTGAACACGGTAGAAATGGAGGAAGAAAATAAAGGGGAGGGGTGCATGCTAGAACAAATCATTTGCAATTTAATGCTATGTTGCTTATAGATATATTTAATTTCCAGACAATGCAGCATTTTTGGAACAATCCTGTTGAGTATGGTTATAACAGAACTTCATTGTAGAAGATGTTTGTCACAGCAAATGAATGAGTGTTATTGGAGGTAGTGATTTTCTTTCAGCAGATTAAGTGTGTTCTCACCTTTTTAGATGGCCCATCAAACACTGTACAGACACAAAGCACCTGATTAGGCAAATTATTCCCCATGAGGAAGATGACCTTGCCTTAAAAGCCTGTAGCAAACATCAAGCTAGTAATAGTTTGACATTTTAAGTCACCCACATTTAATCACTTAAGTGTGTTAATACATTTGGAGAAGCCATTACTGATGGCTGAAAAAAATTGTGGAGAATTTATGTAGAATATTTAATAAGTAAGCCATTTGATTTCATTATTATGCCACAGGCATTGAAAATGGTATAACATTCAGTAATAACCGTGATAGCTAAGAGGTAATCAGCTAACAACACTGTTTATCCTCGCTGTTTGATATATAAAATCTGCATGTGGAAATGCAAAATTGAATTGTAAATTGATAAATTACTTCAAAATCAAGTCATTCCTGCTGAGTAACAGCCATTGTCAGTGGGAAAGGGGCCAACTGTCAGTGTTTATTTTTAAACAGTGCTGTGCAGTTGGGGGAAAATCACAGGTGTACCAGAAAACCTTTCTATTAACAACTTTGGTGTCTTGCAACTTTTTAGCTGTTTCAATCCACTTAAATGCCGCTATTATGCTTTAGGAGCAGATCAGTTCCGTTATTAACAATGAGTATGTCTAACTTCTGAAGTTACTCCAGAGCCTGATGCAACTGTACTTTCTTGCTCCAACCTTTTCCAAGGGAAGTAATCTATACACCACCCACATTATAGATCTTTCATCTTTGACAGAATTCAAGAGATCTCCAACATTTGTCATTGTGCTGGCCATGAAATTTAAATCATTTTGCTGAATTAAACAGCACTCGTACTGTTAATGCCGTTCCTTCACTGGAACAAAAGACCTTCAGAATTTCATTGCATTGCTCCTGTGTTGAGAACATTATTTTTTGGTCATATTCCTGCAACTACTGCTTCAGCAGCTGTTTGCTGAGACAAGATCTGGAGGACTCATGAGAGTATACGTGCTTCGTTATAGGAACATGCAAAATAAAAACAGAAGGAGGCCATTCAGCCCTGCTTTACCATTCGGTGAGATCTTGGATAATCCTGTACCTTTCCCACATCCCTTTATTCCCTGAAGAGTCCAAACAAAAATCCTCAGAAAGAACACCATTTGTGGATTTTAAGCAAGGGGGCCTTCCTGCCATTTCCTCAAATTTCTTGCTTTAAAACAATAAAGCCCATCATCAATAGGGGCAGTTATTTTGCTGAGTTCCTCCAGTAGACTGTTTGTTGCAGTAATGTTGTGAGTTCAGCTGTTGATTTGCCAAGAAAAAGAGCAGTATGAACAAATAAACAAGGATGGGGATAAAGTAACCTGCTCCATGAGAAAATGTAGACCCTTACACCAGCAATGTTCCCATTGGTCTCTGCTTCTTCTGGTGATAGACAATGGACAGCTCTTTTAGTTGCCTTGATTACCAGGATCCAGAGCAGCCAAAATAGCACGGTAGTGCTTTTGTTAGCCCCAGTTTAAAGTGGGGTAACTTTTATTAACCTAAGAAAGTACCTGCATATTTAAACAAAAACTCATTCTTTCAATTCTTTTCATGTTGCCTATAAGTGGACCAATTTTGGTTCCTTATCCCTATTCTCTGACCCTCCTAGTTGGTACCTCAACCATGGACAGGGAATCATTTACTGTTGCCTTCACTTTTAAAACTGCAGCCATCAGCTCCCCTTCTCAAAAAGACACCCTTAACTCCAATGACATTGCAAATCACCACTCATTGACATCTGTTACTTTTCCTCTGACTGCCATTTAACAACTGGGCTGTGCAGGCCACTGAAAGCAAATGGTTTTAAAATCACAGCTGCATTTTAAATATACAAATAGGATTTATCTTGATCATTTGTAAATGTTGCATCAAGTAAATCACAGGAAAATAAAGTACCCCTTGAATACTTGAAAATATTTTGCTATGTGAAGGTACAAGACAGGCTTAAAATTTCTCTTCTGGAAGGAGATGTTGGAGACTTCCCCATCAAGCCAAATCTGTCAGAAAGTTGAGCCAGAGCTAGAAGAAGCCCAACAAGCACATGGCTTAAATTATAAATCACTTGCCTCAAGGCAATACAGGCCCCGAGACAAAACCTCAGGCCTCTCCTCCGCCAGGGTTCTCTGTCCCTTTCTGAACATCAGCCTGCCTGCCCAAAGACAAGATAGCAGTCACTTGTGTCAAAACTGATGCTCTTGCCCCCAGGTCCACATTTCACAGAGGAGAAACAGTGATCGTATCACGATCCTGTGGGTTAAAGTCTCCTGGGTCTTGAGCTACAAAGGGCTAGTCAGTTTCTGTCAGTCTTGGCCCTCAGCCAGACTGGTCCCTAATTTCCGTAAATATCTTCCAAAGGTTCATTCTACATTTGCTTTGCTTTCTTCCAAAATAAGGCATCATTGGACAA
This sequence comes from Pristis pectinata, assembly GCF_009764475.1. Taxonomy (NCBI): domain Eukaryota; kingdom Metazoa; phylum Chordata; class Chondrichthyes; order Rhinopristiformes; family Pristidae; genus Pristis; species Pristis pectinata. The sequence goes on from NC_067407.1 coordinate 82,367,017, forward strand.
GGTCAGATAGTTTCTTTAGAGTAAAGTCATCATGGGAGGAATTAACTTTAAAAGGTTTAATGGACCACGTAACTACCACAAAACAGGCCTGATGAAATCTATTCAAGTGTAACTCAATTTGGACATTCTGGCACATTTGCTCTTTGTGGCATTCTGTTATTTATGTACAGATAAACATAGGTTTTTAGGTAAACTGGTCTTTAAAATGAACATTTGATACTCTTATGGTCTATTGTTTGATTCTGTTTTAACTCTGCACATCCATTATCAGCCTATATTTTGAAATGATTACATTGGGTGAGGACTAAATATGTTCATATTAATATGTATTGATTAATAATAGTGTCAAATTCTTCTTTGAATTTGTATTATGTTGCTCACTAATTATAATTGATCCTTGACGCCATTTAGGAATTAATTTTTGTTTAAAACTGTAGTTAGTAATGAATCAGGTGCAATAAGCCAGAGCCAAATATCCTGTTGTTCTGTTGATGGAATTGAAATGCATTGCTAATGTTCTGCCACAAGCTGTCTCTATTGCACTTTCTAAGTACCCTGGTTCACCGAGTAGTGCTTACTGTACATATACCATGGGCATCATATGAAAAATTAAGCATGACACCAACCTCTTTTTATTATACAGCTTATCCAGTTTAAATAGCTTCCGACTCTTAAGGCCAATTAATTGTAATATTCCATTTTTCATTTGGTGCAGAAACCTTTGAAATATTGGGAGTTCAGTGATACTGAGAATGGGAAAGAGTTGATTTGCATACTAGGAGGATATTGAGGTTTCGATGAGCATCACAAGATTTCAAAGTCAAGAAGCTTCTGACTATTTTCCCACTTCCCTCCCTGCTCCCCAACCCCAAGCCAAATTTCCATGAGGGTCTCCTGCTTATCCACTGTAACTTTGGTCGAAGAGCAAGGACAGTAGCAATCCCCCAGGGTGCTGCTTCAGAGAAGGGAGGCTATAGCGGAGAAGGTCCAATCTGAGGATGCGGAACAGTGCAGCTGTAAGCTGGTGAAAGCAGTATCATTTCCTTTAGGCAGCCGGGCATGAAGCCCCATTCAGGAGCCAAGGGGCAGAAAGTCAGTTGGTTGAGGGTGGGCCGTCAAAAAGGCAAATCTTTGGTCAGAAGACAATTAAGTACACAAATAAATCTTATAGAGAAACAACCAACTCAGCTCGGTTTACATGGACCCCTACCTTTCTCCTTCCTATCTTCTGGTTTCAATCACCAGGGCAGTCCTGTGAACTGCCCAAGTGATTGAACCCAGAAGGTAAGATTGAGGTGCAACCTGATCAAGAAGGTCAGTCAGGTTAGAGAAGTGAACAGTGACTCAAGAGTGCAATGGAACACGAGTTGAAGAATGAGGCAGAGTGAGGGTAAATTGAGATAACTCTGTGAAAACTATTGCAGTGATGCAATGAGAGGTCCAGGAGAAGGTGAGACATTGGATTACAACACAGTCAAAATTGAAGAACCCAGAAGCAGGTGTTATGAGTATCATTCAGCAATCAGGGCAGTGGCGTGTTGGAGTCCATGTAACAAAGAGTTGGTTGTTTGCCTGCAAGAATTTTTGTGTATTTAATCTTCTGTGTTTCCCTCTGGTGACAAAAGATTGTTGGTAGTTTCGTGGCAGAGGATTATTGTCAAAGTCGAGTTAATTGTCATTTGCACAAGTACGTGTATGTACAGGTGCGATGAAAAACTTACTTGCAGCAGCATCACAGGCACATAGCATCATATAAGCAGAATTCACAAGAAAAACATCAATTATACACTTTTTTTTACAGGAAAGAACACAATTAGTATAGAAAAAAATGTAGTGCAAAATGTAGATCAAAGTGGTCATAATATAGCAAGTAGTGATTAGGGTTGTGCTGGTTGGTTCAAGAATCGAATGGTTGAAGGGAAGTAGCTGTTCTTGAACCTGGTGGTGTGGGAATTCACGTTGCTGTACCTTCTGCCCGATGGTGACTGTGAGAAAATGGCATGGCCTGGATGGTGGGGATCTTTGATGATAGGTGTTGCCTTCTTGAGGCAGTGCCTCATGTAGATACTACTGGTGGTGGGAGGGATGTGCCTGTATGTATTGGGCTGAATCTACTAATCTGTGCAGTTTCTTATGTTTTCATTGAAGGTTTGATCATTGTTGCTGGGAATAGAGCAGAACATATGATCTCGCCACAGACTAATGGTGGCTGGGCAGAGAGTTAGCAGGCAGCAGAGTGAGACACATGCCTGAATTGGGAACTAATGATGGCAGAAAATGCAGCAATCATTAAATGCACCAGTGACCACCGCCACCACTTCAGTAACTCCCACCAAACTTGCAACCAGCTGAAGTTAAGACAGTGGTATTGGCAGAACTAAAGCAGGAGGAGGAAATCTCAATGTGCTGGAACAACTGTATTGCAAAACCTGACAACAGAGCCAATAATTCATGGAAACACCAATCCGAGATATGTAATGAGTTGGATAATGAGGTTGGGAGGCAGAACTGATGAACTTGAATGCATCTGGATAAAAGTGTTTCACTTGGAAATGATTGAAAACAAGCAATATAATCATGGCAGTTGAATAGGAAAGGAATAGAGGGGATGGGGAAGGAAGCTCAATGAAGTACTGCCATTTCAGGTGCTCTATCTGAATGATGCTTTGGAGTAAGATGTAGCAAAAGGGAGAATTCCCCTCTTAGAAAATATTTCTTGTGTGAAACAGTCTTTTATATAGACCTTTTCAGTCTAAGTCAAAGCCAAGTTTATTGTCATATGCACAAGTACACGTATACACAGGTGCAATGAAAAACTTACTTGCAGCACCATCACAGGCACATTGCATCAGATAAGCAGCATTCACAAGAAAAACATAAACTAAACATAAAGTATACCCAGTTTTTACAAGAAAGGGCACAATTAGAACAAAAACAAAACAAAGTCCACTTTAGTGCAAAGTGATCAAAGTGGTCATAGTGTTGCTAAACTGAGGTAGTGATTAGGGTTTTGCATGTTGGTTCAAGAACTGAATGGTTGAAGGGAAGTAGCTGTTCTTTAACCTGGTGGTGTGGGACTTCAGACTTCTAAACCTCCTGCCCGGTGGTAGCTGCGAGAAGATGGCATGGCTCAGATGGTGAGGATCTTTGATGATGGATGTTGCCTTCTTGAGGCAGTCCCTCCTGTAGATTCTACTGATGATGGGGAGCATTGTCCCCTTGATGTATTGGGCTGAGTCCACTACTTACCGCAGCTTCTTACATTCCTGTGCATTCAAATTCCCAGATTGGATCCCCAGCTAGAACTGAAGCCCCCATGAAATCGGGGAAGGGGAAGAGTATCAAGGAGTGTAGTAGGGTAGGTTAGCTTATAGTAAGGCTGAGAACATGAGATCCTGTTGGATTTTATGGTAGAAACTCTTGGCAATTTTTGTATCCTATTCCTGCTACTCTTTGATGACAGGGAAGACTCAGTGCCTCCTGAGATGGCAGTTGGAGAATTGAAGTCCAACCTGGAGCATTTCTCATTGGTCACCATGGTTTGGCTTACCAGGGAAAAGAGTTTTCAGGTTGCCGCTTATTTTCCTGTTGTGGCTATCTTGACTGTGTCGATTCAACAATTCAGGAGATGGGATCCCATTTCCTGACAAAGAACTGGCTATCATTGAACGGCCAATGGGAAAACCAGCCAGAAGAGTCCGAATTCAGTCTTTGACGGTGATTATTGATAATAATCAAGAAGGTACCAATGATTGGGGTTTGGTGAGGATGGAACGTCGGGGGACATGGGAGTTGGCAAAAAGAGAGTGGGATCAAAGGGAGTGCTTAGGATTTACAAGTGGATCAAGGGAGGATAGGAAAGTAGAAGTTGGAAGGACCAAAGGCAGAGTTCAAGGCTGGGATGTTTGCAAGAGGACAGAGAGACTGCTAATGGCCAAAGGAGCCCTGAAATCTTCCTTATGAGGCTGGGACAAAGGGCTCTCCTCCCCTGGTCTGTAGGGAGCACTGTAAGAGGAACTTACAGTGAGCCATCACTCATTGCTGCTCGCATGCGATTGGATTTCCCAAGCCAATTTGGCAGCTATGTCCTCTGGGACTCAGCCAACTGTGTGATCAGCAAGCCAATCTTAGTTATGGACATTAAAGCTCCCCCACCTTGGGTACATTCTGTGCCCTTGTGTCTTGCAGTATTGTTTCCAAGTGTTTCCATGGTGTTCCCAGGAGGCATCCTCCTTATGCAGAGGAAACTCATGGGAGGAGGTTACCAGGGAAGTGTCTGGAAGGGCATGAGTGCCCTCTCTGAATGCCTGCGCTTCGGGAATCCCTGCAGTGCAGCCAAGTGCCACTGCTGGATCTGAATGGTGAAATCACCTGAACCAAATATTGAAGGATCCCCACCCTGTTCATTGAAATTTCTTTCAGCTCTGCAATGCAGCAGTGAACAGGAAAGTGTCACAGGTATCGACAGAAACAGCCTGGAAGGGTCGGTCCTCAGGCTTAGTCTCTGGAAATGAAATGACTTTGATTTTAACTTTGAGACCGGTGCAGATGAGTGGAGATTTTTGAAGGTCACAGGTGTGATGAGGGCTCTCTTATGGAAGGGCAGTCTGCACCGGTGTTGCCCTTGTAGGAAGTATAGATGAAGCTTTAGGTAGAAGAAGGCTTTGAGTGCCACCTCTTCTGAAAGATGTCTTTCTCCTGTTATTTTTATTCATTTGTATTTGATAAATATGGAAACCACTTCTCTAATTGCAGGATTTCTTCTGACATTTCTGGCCACTAGATTTCGTGAGGAATCTGTGAAACCATCTTGAGGTGGGTGCGGTGACTATGATCCCATATTGGGCCAGTGTACTTGAGGTATGTTTTGCAGAAATGTGTCCTGAACTCTGTCTGCAAATGCTAGAGAAACGTGTCTGCCCCTTCAAATGTCATAGCCTTCAGCACTAGAAAAGCTGGTTCTTCTGAGAGTCGATAGTACCCTTTGTTATTTAGATTAATGTGATTGCAAAGCTCGCTGCTGGTGAATTTTGGGTGTTGCACTGCAACTGCAGTTGACATCATTGAGCTGGAACCTGGAAGAGTAGTGCTGGAAACCAAAGAGATCTTGTACCAATAAGACTGTATGATATTGATGATTGCATCAATTCTTCTGGAAACATGTGCATAATTGCCATGCTAATGCAACTTTTATCTGTGCAATGCCTTCTTTTACATAATTTGCTGCAATTCTGGGCTCCTACCTTCTTTGTGCTACATCTGTGGTTCTACATGACCATTTACGGGCTGCACAGTGGCACACCTAGCAGAGCCTCACAGCTTCTGCAACCCAGGTTCAATCCTGAACACGGGCACTCTCTGTGTGGAGTTTGCATGTGATCACTTGGGTTTCTTTGGGTGTTCCGATTTTGTCCTACATCCCAAAGATGTGCAAGTTGGTCAATTATTTGGTCACTGTAAATTATCTCTAGTGTGTAGGCAACTGGTAGAATCTGAGGAGAGTTGAGGGAATCTGGAGTAAATGAAATGGGATGAACTTGATGGGTTGGCCTTGACTAGGTAGGCCGAAGAGCCTGCTCCAAGTTCGATGAGTCCACTCTATTCAGTGTAGAAGGATTGTCCTAAATTGTTGATTTATTTTATTCACTCAAGTCCAAGAGTATGCTTGACTACAGCAGTTGACTTGGAGACTAAGGAGTTATTGACTGGAAGTCAGTTTCCTCTCTGACTAGACATTAACAAATCAGGATAAGAAAAACTATTTTCGGGAAGTTAAATAGGCTACAAGGATTATTTGAGGTGGTAGAGAATAAATAAAAAAATTCTAACCTTGAGTTACAGAGCAGAGGATGAATAATAAATGAGACAAACAACATTATCCAGACAGGTGGCACAGCTGACAGGTTGCTTGTGGAGCCAGGGTAAGGAATAGATCTTTTATATTGCGTTTAGACAGTGGGTATGTGTTGTATGGTGCAATGGGCTACATTTCTATACAAAGCTCCAAACACAGTTCCAAAACAGATTGGATTACTAAAAACACATTGTTAAATTTGTTTCTCATACCCAATAACAAATTTGTGGACTTATCTGCAATCTTAGTTCAGTGGCTAATGACGTCATTGCAACTGAGTCAGTTATTACAGCAATCAGCTGCTTGGTTATGGTGTGGAAAGGTTGTCCTGGTGTTCAGTCAGATATCAAATTAAATGATGTTTGTCCAATTCATCACATCTTTGTGCTTCTCTTTTAACTATCTTCTTAATTTATTGGGCAGCAGTGGACCATTAATGTAGCACGTTTTGTGACCTCCAGTCATCCCATGATGCTGCATGGTCATTGTTAGTGCTGCTGTGAAACGGTGAAGCTAACACTATTGTGTGGTCAATGTTCTCCTATTGTAGGTAAGCCAGTTTCTTTACAGAGATGGAGGTAAACACACATTTGAGCTATTTTTTTCCCCTCTGGCCTACAGCTGTGATTTTGGTAGATGAATTAGAAAGCCCCTGGTGAAATTCTTTGCATCATCTTCATAAACAAACCGCAATGAAATATGTGACCTTTTCCAAACTTTCTGTGTACATTGGGCACCCTTGTAATAGGTAAATGTTTCTATAAGCATGCCTATAATTAATTTTATGTTTTCAGGATGTGGACACTACTGGCAAGGCCCATCCTTCATTGCCCTTGAGAAGGTAGTGGTGATCCACCTCGTTGAACCATTAGAGTCTCCTACAGTACTGTTGGGTTGGAAGTCCAGGATTTGGAACAGTGATATATTTCAGAGTCAGGATGGTGTGCAGTTTGCATGCCAGCTTGCAGGTAGTGGTGTTCCCATGAATCTGCAGCACTTGTTCTTTTAGATGGAAGAGGTTGTGGGTTTGGGAGATGCTGTCTAAGAAGCCTTGACAAGTTTCTGCTGTTGAATTTGTAGGTGGTGCACACAGCAGCTATGTTGTGTAGGTGGTGGAGGCCGCACAGGATTTAAGGTGATGGATGGAGTGCCAAACAAGCAAGCTACTTTGTCCAAGATAGTGTACATCCGTCAAAAGACTCCTCAGATTGTAACTCTGGGTTTTAAATATGGACGTACCATCCATCCTCAAGGCCAAGAGAGCTGCTGTGTTTTACATGATAATAAATTCAGATGCCTGAATGAAGATGAATGAATCAAAAGTTATAGGAAACACAGATGAGGACTCAGGAAAAACAAGTAATTGAATCTCTCAATTTTTTTTTAGAAGCTGCCTCTCACAAATAAGCATATCGCAAAATCAACAATCAAAATATTCAAGTGATTTCTCTGGAGTGTCTCAAATTCTGTTTGATCATTCAACTTAGTGCACATTTCTGCAGATAACACTATGATGTGAGCTATAACTGTACCTGGAAGTTGACGTTTGTTAACAAACCAGGAAACCGAGGGACATTGCCACCCCTATCTCCAGTCCCAACTGGATTTCACCTGATTCTCTTTATATGCCTGTAGCAGCAAAGGAAAGGCCTTTCCTCATACATGCTCAATAAGAGCACAGCACATTGGGCCATGTGCACTATTGCATTTCCCGCTGATGGGTCCTTGAACCAATGTAACATGTCTTCAGAAGTGCAAATCAGTTTCTGTGCAATTCCACCTAAAATGATCTATTCCTTGGAATAAAGGTACATGTTCATGTTTCTCACCTATTCAATACATTCTTGCTATTTCATTCATAGTCCATTCCATGTTCTTAAGAGCAAAGCAAAATAATCTTCAAATATTAAGTTGACTTGATTCTTGTTTCTTTCTGTTCTCCTTTCCTCTGATGACAAAATGTTTTGTTGAGGGAAAATATTTGATGTCAGCACCATGGCACTGCTAGTAGAGCTCTTACCTCACCTCTCCAGCGACCCATGTTGAATTCTGACCTCTGACACTGTCTGTGCGGAGTTTGCATGTTCTCCCTGTGACTGCATGGGTTTCCTCCAGGTGCTCCAGTTTCCTCCCACAAGATTGGTCATTGTAAATTGCCACTAGTGTTGGTGGGTTGTCGAATCTGGGGGAGTTAATGGGAATGTGGGAGAACAGGTTACAATGAATATTAGTGGGGAATTGGAATTGCTCTGTGAGTTGGCATAGACTCAATGGGCCAAAATCACCTCTTTCTATCTTGTAAGGAAATATAGGAATATAGAAGTGATATTGTTTGCACTAATTGATGAATACCACTTCTGTGTGAAGATTTTCAGGCTTATTCGTTATCTTTGAATCAATATTTATCTCTGCAACAGTTGTCTTTTCTGAAAAAAATGAAACAAATGCATATATGTGAGTAAGCCTCTTTATATTTGTTTATATTTTGCTTAAGGTTAATGTAAGGACTATGACACTGTATTGTTGCTGCTTCTGCAATAGAGGTGACTCTTTTTGGAGATGCTTTACAAACTGTGTGCTAAAATGGAGCATGCACCACACTCATGCTAAATTCCCTGTCACAGGGAATTTTCAGGACCAAATCACTAATGCAAATAATTTGTGATTGCTTGCATCCACTCAGACTACCTTTTTACTGCCCCAGGGACTTCTATGTAGATTTGTAGTCCAGTAAGTGTACAGATTTATTGTGGAATGCTGTACTGACAGATTGTTTGCTTTAATAATGAGCAGTAAGAGGGGGCTTTGTAATGATATCTTTTTTAAACCAAAAATCAGTACAGACTACTCCATACAGCAGTGTTGTAAAAATCAAGTTTGTGGCAGGAATGAGGTAGATAATGACTTATAGTAATGAGGCGTCAACCAGAACTTGAGTATTTCCTCTACATTCTCTGCATAGAAGATACACCACTGACCTCATTGTATTCAGCTGACTGAAGGAACGATAGTCCGAAGACCAAGACATTAAACTGACGATCAACTCATGGCCCTCCTGTGTGCTTCAGAGACACCGAGAACCTATAGTTAGCGCCTCAGAACATTGCAGAATCCTCCAATTCTATTGTCAGGATGAGGTAATCAATCAGTTGTCAGGATGGTTGGAATCAATCAATTATCAGGATGGGGGAAATCAATGTCAGCATCCTCTCCCAGGCCAGTGTCCCCAGCATCGAACCAACCATCCCCACCACAACCCTCCCCACTATCGAGGACATCTTCAAGAGGTGGTGCCTCAAGAAGGCAGCATCCATCACTAAGAACCCTCACCATCTGGGACATGCCCCCTTCTCATTACTACCATCAGGGAGGAGGTACAGAAGCCTGAAGACCCACACTCAATGATTCAAGAACAGCTTCTTCCCCTCTGCCATCAGATTTCTGAACGGTCCATGAACCCATGAACACCAGCTCATTATTCCTTTTTTTTGCACTATTTATTTATTTTGTAATTTATAATAATTTTATGTCTTTGCACTTACTGCTGCCACAAAACAATAAATTTCATGTCATATAAGACAGTGATAATAAACCTGATTCTGATTCCAATGGGTGGACCACAACACTCAGATTCCTGGCACTAAACACCCGAAGCAAGCACTCTGAGATCCACAGTAATAGATTTCCAGGAGGAGGAAGACGAAGCTTCAGGGATATTTGGAAAAAATGTAATGTGTTCATTAACCTTTTGGAGTCTCTGACCTGTGAGCAGTCAATGTAGAGAAGGAGCGTTCAGGACAGCACTGAGTACATGAGCCTCCACGACGAGAGCTTGAAGGATATATTTTGGGCAGGACTCCCAGGGTAGTTAGGTCCTCTATTCCTAATTGTATTGCACATCTATTATGTTCATTCTAAAGAGAAGGCTGGGCCTCAATTTAACATAATGTCTGAAAGAGAGTGCTGCAGCATCTGCATGTATTTTTATGCTCAAGAGTTTCCGAAGCAGGGCTTGAACCCAAGACCTGCAGGCTCGGGCAAGAATCTACCAACTTGCTGCAGCTGACATGCAGGCTAGGCTGAATGCCATCCTGAAAGACTTGCGCCAGATTGTTTGCTTTAATATTGAAATACAGTGTGTGCGTGTGTGTGATCTTCATCTATAGAGTTTTGTGCCCAGAAATCAGGTTGAAGAGTTTCTGAAGCATAGAAACAACCCTGCCCTTTGGTCCACTTCGGCTATACCAACCATTGAGTACCTTTTGTAATCCCATTTACTAGCACTTGGTCAGTCGCCTTCTGTGGATCATTTACCAGTCTTGGAGTAAAGTCTTCAAGAGTGGTGGGAGCCGAGGTGTACATTGACAAAACCTTACAGGACTTTGGAGGGGATGGGAAAGTTGAGTTAGATCAAGAGATGGAAAGAATGAATGGGGTTGAGATGTGCATCTTAAGGAGAGGGATAGTCAGAGTGGTTGTGAAGAACATGAGCAGGGTGCCGGGCTGGGGGGGCAGTAGGTGGCTAATGAGAAGCAGGAATGTGTCATTATTGGGCTATGTGGATGGTCTGACTTGGCCAAACAGGAGATGGAGATAAGACTAAAAGGAAATGTGGAGGCATATTTGGGTGGACTTTTCATGGGGAATCTTGGAGTTGAAGGAGGGGAATTTGTGGCCACAGCACAGCCTTTATTATGGATCTTAAAGAATCCACAGTCCATGCATTTCATGTGATCATTTGTCAGAGATAGCAGGGAGCATCTTCATCATGGCAGGAAGGAAATTTGAATAATTCAAGCATGTTTAATTTAACCCTTTCCCCACATTTTGTATTCACTTTATCTCATTCAGTTCTGATGAAAGGTCACCATCACCCCATTTCTCTCTCCACAGATGCTGCCTGAACTGCTGTGTATCTCCAGCATCTTCTTTTCTTAGTCCAAAAATACATCTCAGCCATTAACAGACTTAATGCCTCAGAATCCACAGCTTGTTGAGGTAGAGAGTTTCAAGGATTCACCACTGTTAGCAAAAGAATTTATTTTCATTACAGTCTGGCATAGACAGCCCTTTATCTTGAGAAGATGATCCTAGTTCCAGAATTTCCCATGAGAGGAAACATCACAAAACAGGTGCCTGGACCTCTCGGAACAAAATATACTTCAATAAGAGCACTTCTAATTTTTATTATGTAGCAAGTGTGTAGACCCAATCGATTCCATATTTCTCCAAGACAAGTCTTCCAGCCATCTTGGCTACATAAATTCACCCTTACAGAATTCTTAGATCAGTGCCTAAAAATTTGAGATACAGAATAAAATTCAATCTCATGGAATTTATGTGAAAAAAAGTAAATAAACACAAAATTTATTTTTTATCAACTTGTGTTTCTTGATGCATGCACAGATGACGTGGCTTCACATGATGGAAAATCACAATACGAGCTGTTTTCTAGGAATGTAACCCCCCTGTAATGTTGGGGTCGCCTTTATTTAATTCAATCTCTGCAGTTTATACAGAACTGATCAGTTCTGATGAAAGGTCAACAATCTGTAGCAGTAATTCTGTTTCTCCCCCCACATCTGTGCCCTGACCTGTTAACCATTTCCAGTATTCCCTGTTTTTATTTTGGATCTCCAGCATCTGCAGAGTTTTGGCTTTCCAGTTTATATCTCAACAGTTCCATCATTGATTGTTTTTTCCTTTTTTTTCTCCTCTATTTTCATTGGTCTCAGTTTATTTACATCTCCTCAGGGTAACCAGCTATTGGGTAACAAGCCTTCGCCACCCTCTCTCAGCCAGAACCAGCACCATTTCAGTCTCTCTTAGTATTCATCCTATCACAGCCATTCCCTCCAATCTCTCCACCGCTCCCTGTTCTCTGCAACTTAAAATATGTCTGATTTCTAATGTTTCTCAATTCTGATGAAAAATCATCAACCTGAAACGTTAACTTGGTTTCTCTCCCCTGATGTTGCCTGACCCACTGAGCATTTCCACCATTCTCTGATTTTATTGTAGCGTATCTGAATTTGTTTTTGCTTCCACTTATTAGCTTATCTATTAATAATTCAAATATAAGTCTTTATTAATCTGGCACACTCAGGACTTTGGTGGTACGGACTGGCAGATTTTTCAGTCCATTGGATGTTAATCCTATTAACACCCCATCAAACTATCAATTTACTTTTTTTAGATGTTACACAAGAGATGTTTACAGCAAACCTGTTAAGTTTAAAAGGAGTGCAAGAAGTGGACCTTCGATCAATTCCAAGGGATCATAGGAACTGGAACCTTAGTGTGTTTAAGGGGAGTACAGGAACCAGGCCCCAGTGAATTTAACAGTAGTTGGTAACCACGGCCCTGGTGTGTAGAAGGGAGGGTGGGAATCAGATGCCAATCCATTTAGATTTTGAACAGTCTGATAGCAGATTATCGGAGTTTTACTGTATGAGATTTTAAATGCTGTGTGCCTGATAACTAGGACGTCTGTGTTGGTGCCATGAACAGGAATTGAATAATGGAGCCCCAGGTGGGGAAAGCAATTTCACGCCCCATTCCTTTGTTAATGATGTGTTTTAATCCTTTTGAAAAGAATAAGACCTTTGTTTAAAATTTTGGCCAAATAACGGGTTTAAGTTTCTTGCTCTTGTCAAATTAATCATCACTTGGAAAAGAGCAGTGGCCTGCCACTGGGCTTAACGCAATGCTGTGAAGGTAAATAAGCAAGTATTTCAGGTGATTCATTCTGTGCACTGAGGTATGTGGGCTTCATTAATTGGCAGAGGACACACTAAGCAGCGTTGGCTTTTGCTCGCTGACAGTAAAGTCCAGAGACAATCAAACCCATGAGGTCATTTTCTTCATGAGCTAAGTTTTTCCTGCCTTCTGTTTTGAAGCCTTTGTTAATAACAGCACTGTCAATTGGGAACATCAAATTAACACTTCATATTCACAGGCAGGCAGAGAAAAGTCAAGGAAAACAATACTCCCATCATTTCTGCTTCATTTAATTACTGAATGGGTGGTGGGCAGTTGGTGGCTACACTTACCTGTGGGGGGGGGGGGGGGGAGGGAGAGAGAGAGAGAGAGAGAGAGGCAGGAGCAGGCTGTGATAAATTTTAATTACCCTGTCAGTCTGACCTTTAGTCCTATCAGATCACATAGCAGATTGGCTCGTAGGGGGTGATGGCAAGGTGAAAACAAGGAAATAAACACAGTCTTCATTCTAAAGCTTTTAATTTGGTGACTCCTTTTCCAAACTCTGGTGACTGTCTGGGCCTAATAATGCAAGAAACACTTCAGAGCGGAAATGGTTCCAATTTAATATTTGTGGCATTCAATTAGGTTCCTGCAGCAACTTTTCCCATCATTCGCTTTCCTCAAGTGGTGGAAAGTTACCCTATTTATCAGGCAAGCTTTCTCGACCATGGAAAGATTTTACAACTGTATCCAGATGAGATTGAAGTTGATCAACATGAATTGTGTGGAATGGCTGCAAGCATGGTGGCAGGTGGGGGTTATAATTATTTGCCAGTGGCTCTCTTCAGGTGTTGTAGGGCAGGACTGAAAGCATGTAATCCCTTGTTAAAGCTGGCTTCTTCAGAGTAGTGTAAAACAGAAATGCTCAGCTGGTTCAGTGGATTAACTGGCATTTATTTTAGTAGCAAGAGCTGGGAGCGGGTATTAGGAACAAAGTGGGAATAGTGGAACGGTGCTGTATTGAAATCGGCCTCCCAGGTGGTCTCGGTGCTAGAAACAGGGAAAGACGGTTGGAGGCTCCTTGTTGGCTGTTGTAGAGCATGGCAGATAGAATTTATACATGGGGTGGCACTGATGCAGCTATTGAGGGGCTTTGCAGAAATGCCCGTCAGGCTTGGTTTATCACAATCACAGCAGTGATTAAGCCTCTTTTGATCACGCATTTAGTTCTCTGTTTATCAGGGAGAGGAGGTGGAGAAGCATATTAATGTCTTGCACTGGGCCTACATAATTTCCCAGTGGGTCAAGGGGTCAGGTTTGTATTTAGTTAGCAGTAATGATCTCGTTAGAGATCTGAATGGACCACCGTCCATGCTCATTCAACAGAATGAACGTGCCTTCCCTTCCCCTCCCCTCCCCGCCACTCTCTCTCTTCCTTGTGTGGGCTTACACAAGACATGAACTGTGATTAATGGACTTCCCCGGCTTAATAACTTGCAAAACAGAATTAAACAAGAGGAGGTGAGGACAATTGGGAGTGGGACAGGGTGGGAGGAGGGGGTAGGGGTGGGGGTGGGGCAGTAGGTTGTTGTAAACACTGTTAATACGATCACTGTGCATGAGATTAAGAAGGATGGTTGCAGACAATGGCACAGCTGGCAACTGGCAGGGAGCCAGGCCTGGGAGAAAGCTGCATTGCTGCTTCCAGGTGGCCGGCTTGAGTTGGGCCTTTCAGCGTTGTGGTGGTTTTAAAAGGAGACAGAAAGGGCTGTGCTTACACAGGCACAACAAGTGAGAGGAAGCCATTGAGAAGAGGAAAAGAAGAGATTAAATGCTAAGAAACTAATGAGGGTGGTGGGGGTGCAATGGGGTGCACAGACTTGTAGAGAGGAGTGTGGGGAGAGCAGAGATGAGCTTCATCTGTGAAACCCATCAAATAGGTAGACCCTTGAAATACAAAAATCAACTTACATACTTCTGTCTCACAGCTCACAAGAATTTTTATGGTCTGTCTGATAGCACTGATCTGGATGTTTTCGTAGTATCTTGAACAATGCAAGTTAACCAGTTTTTGCAAGTATCTATCATCAGTAGAGCAGTGGAGATCATTTTATAATTGTCAAGTTTTGCCTGTCTGCCATGTAGAGAAAGAATATTTATGTGTAGGAAATAATAATTTCAATTTATTGGTGTAATGCAGTTAAGAGAACAATACAATAAATTAATCTTAATTTACTGCAGTCATCAAGTTCATAAATAGCAGGTAGTGAAATAGAGAGCAGATGCAGTAACAATAACAACAGAATCATCTACCTATGTATAAGATACCAGTGATATATCTGTGAAGTCTGAGGGGGAAGGGAAGTGATATTTGGTCCATAGAATGAGCCTTGAGAGAGGTCTCTGATCCTCCTATCTTTTGCAGGAAAGGTAGAGATTCAAAACCACTGATGGACTAGTTGATTTTAACATAGATTGCTGAAGTAAAACAGAAATGACAATACAGGTGGTACACAGCAAACAGATCAGCTTCTGGAAGAGGGAACAGGTTAATGTTTTGTGCTAACTCAAGCAAATTAAAACAAGTGGGCCTGGAAATTAAATGATATAGGGCCGTGCTCATGTGTTGCCTAAAATAAAATTGTGGCCTTTTGAGTTCCATGACACCCACAATTTTCCTTTGGTGTCCTCCATGTGTCTGACATGGTAGACGGATGGTGTGACCAGTGTGTAAGGTCCTCAGCATTGTAAGGTCTGCTGCATCATTACATCAGGTAATGGGTAATTGGTAATTGGTTTATTATTGTCACATGTACCAAGATACAGTGAGAAGCTTTTGTTTGCATGCCATCCAGACAGATCATTCCATTAATACATCAGAGTAATATAAAAAAAAACAGAATGCAGAATATATTTTTACAGTTATAGAAAACGTGCAGTGCAGGTTGTTAGATAAAGTGTGAGGGCCATGACGAGGTAGATTGAGAGATCAAGAGTTCACCTTTATCTGCTGTACGTGTCCCAGGCAGTGGATCCTACCACTGGCAACCTGCCTCAGGAAGGTGCCTCTATGAGTTAAATATGTCCCTGTCACATCAGTCCATCCTATGCACCATCCCCTCACCATCACCAGCCTCCACATTCATCTGTCCAATTGCAACCCTTGTCCAGCCCACTCCCATCTCTGCTCCCACTGATCCCGTGCCTCACCTCACTAATCTGCGCGATCCTGTCGTGACCCACTGCAGCCAATCATGTTCCTCTCCCCAATGACCCTGGAATCGGTAAATTTTAGAATAGTCTGAGAGACCACTTAGCCTGCCGAGTTCATGCTGAATCTTTCAAGAGAAGTCCATCCAGTTCAACTTCCCTGCCCTTTTCACATAGCCCTGCACACTTTTCCCTTCTTGTATTTATTCAGTTTTCTTTTGAAATCACAATTGAAGCTCCTTCCAGTACATTACAGATTCTAACTACTCAATACAATAACAATTTTTTGTCACTTTTGAACGCCTTCATTCTATGTCCTCTGGTTCTTGGTCTTTCCATTCCCTCTTCTCTGTCTAGATTCTTTATGATTTTAAACGCCTCTGTCAGATTTTCTCACAATCTGGAAAATTGTGTGACGCTGTGGTCACCAATATAATAGGAAGGATGTGATTAAGCTAAAGAGGGTGCAGAAAAGATTCACAAGGGTGTTACTGGGACTGGAGGGCTTGAATTATAAGGACCAACTGGATAAACTGGGACTGTTTTCCCTGTAGCGATGGAGGCTGAGGGGTGACTTTATAGAGGTTTATAAAATCACAAGGGGCATAGAAAATGAAGCTAGTCACAGCCCTTTTTCCCTGGGTAGGGGTGTCTTGAACTAGAGGGCACAGGTTTAAGGTGAGAGGAGAAGAATCTAAAAGGGACCTGAGAGACAAGTTTTTGCCACAGAAGGTGGTGGGTATGCAGAACGAAGTTGACAGAGAAAGTGGTAAAGTTACAATGTTAAAAGACATTTAGACAGGTACGTGGAAAGGTGAGGTGTAGAGGGATATGGGGACCAATTGCAGGCAAATGGGACTAGCTCAGGAAGACACATTGGTCAGCATTGGACTGAAGGGCCTGTTGATGCTATACAGCTCTATGACTTTATGTCATAGAGTCATACAGCACAGAAGCTATGCCTCTTTTCCAAGGTGACTACCGCATAACTAAGGTCCCTCATTCCTAGTCATTTTAGTAAATTTCTAATGCACAATCACTAAGAGGGGAGGAGCCAGCAGCTTTTTAAAAGTTGTTTCTGATTGGTTAAGTGTGGGGCAACTCAGCCAATATAAGGAAGGTAAGGTCAAGTGGAGTGGCCATTTTGGAATGGCCATTGTGAGAGTGTGCAAGTGTAGGAGTGAGATTTCCAAGGCTTTGGCGAGGAGGCACAGGTGAGGAGCAGGTAAGGTTTTAATTTTCCTGTTATTTTTGTATTCCACAAGGGCCCAGTCTGACTTTAGCTTCCTGAAAATAGCAGGAAAGTACTCAAACAGGTGATTAGGAAGGCCAAAAAGGGGCCATGAAATGTCCTTGGCGGGCAGGATCAAGGGGAATCCCAAGGCATTTTAGACTTGCATTAAGAAAAAGAGGATAACTAAGGAGAGCGTATGTCCACTCAAGGATAAAGGAGAGAATTTGTGCTTGGAGTCAGAGCAAGTGGCTGAGGTAGTAAATGAGTACTTTGCGTCGGTATTCACTGAGGAGAAGGATTTGGAGGATAGAGAAAACAGAGTGGGGCATGCTAACGTGCTGGGACATTTTGAGATTAAGGAGGAGGTAGTGCTGGGTCTTCTGAAAAGCATTAAGGTGGATCAGTCCCCAGGACCTGATGGCATTTGTTCCAGAATATTGAAAGAAGCAAATGAAGAGATAGCTGGGGCTTTGACAAAGATCTTTGTGTCCTTACTAGCAACAGCTGAGGTCCTGGAGGACTGGAGAGTAGAAAATGTTGTGCCTTTGTTCAAGAAGGTAAATAGGGATAATCCAGGTAACTATAGGCCAGTAAGCCTCATGTCAGTGGTAGGGAAGCAATTGGAGAGGATACTGAGGGATAGGATTTATGCTCATTTGGAAAGGCAAGGCCTACTTAGGGACAGTCAGCGTGGCTTTGTGCGGGGCAGATCATGCCTTACAAACTTGATTGAGTATTTTGAGGAGGTGACAAAGGAGCTTGATGAGAATAAGGCAGTGGACGTTATCTACATTGATTCTAGTAAGGCATTTGATAAGGTCCCTTTTGGTAGGTTGATTCAGAAGATAAAGATGCATGGTATCCAGGGTGAATTGCAAGTTTGGATTCAGAACTGTTTTGTCCATAGAAGAGAGAAGAGTAGGTGTGGAAGGCTGTTATTCTCTCTGGAGGTCTTTAACCAGTGGTGTTCTGTAAGGATCGGTGCTGTGACCTCTGTTGTTTGTGATTATATATCAATGACTTGGATGAAAATGTAGATGGGTGGATTAGCAAGTTTGTGGATGACACCAAGATTGGTGGACAGTGTAAAGGAATATCAAAGAATACAGTGGGATATGGATCAGTTACAGATATGGACAGAGAAGTGGCAGATGGAGTTTAATCTGGGCAAGTGTGAAGTGTTGCACTTTGGGAGGTCAAATGACAGAGAAAGTATACAGTTAATGGTAGACCATTTAATAGCATTGAAGTACAGAGGGATCTTGGGGTCCAAGTCCATAGTTCACTGAAAGTGGCTACGCAAGTGGATAAGGTGGTAAAGAAAGCGTATGGAATGCCTACCTTCATTGGTAGGGGTACTGAGTAGAAGAGTAAGGAAGTCATGCTGCAGCTATATAAGTGTTTAGTCAGACTGCACTTGGAGTATTGTGTACAGTTCTGTTCGCCCCATTATAGGAAGGATGTGGAGACTGTGGAAAGAATGCAGAAGAGGTTTACCAGGATGCTGCCTGGACTAGAGGGTATGAGCTATAAGGAAAGGTTGGACAAACTTGAGTTGTTCTCCCTTGAGCAACGGAGGCTGAGGGGAGACCTGATAGAGGTTTTTAAAATCATGAGAGGCATCGATAAGGGAGACAGTCAGAATCTTTTTCCCAAGATAGAAAAGTCAAACACCAGAGGACGTGCTTTTAAGGTTAGAGGGGGGAAGTTTAAAGGTGACGTGAGGGGCAAGTTTTTTACATAGAGAGTGGTAGGTGCCTGGAATAGGTTACCAGGGGTAGTAGTAGAAGCAGGCAGTTTGGTGGAGTTTAAGAGGCTTTTAGATAGACACATGAATATCAAGGGAATGGAGGTATATGGATGATTCACAGGAAGAGGACATTTAGTATAAATTGGCAACAAGATCAGCACAACATTGTGGGCCAAATGGCCTGTCCAGTGCTGTACTGTTCTATGTTCTGTATAATCTAAAGCCTTGACAGCTTTACAAAAGCGTGGTGTACAGAATGAGATATGGTATCCAGTTGTGGCTAAACCCTGTATTTTATAAATGTTCTTCATGACTTACTTGCACTCAATAACTATATAAAGTCCAGGATTCCTATGCTTTGTTAATCGCTCCCTCAACCTGCCCTGTCTCTTTCAATTATAATTGCCAGATCTCTCTGTTATTGTACCTCTTTTAGAACTGTGATGTTTAGTTTATATTAACTCTTCTCATTTTTCTTCCAAAATGTAACACTTTTCATTTTTCTGTGTTAAATTTCATCTCCTGTGGTGCAGATCTCCCACCACCACCGCCCCCCTCCCCCCACGCCACCAACCTGAAATCAAACCTAGACTTGTGACTACCTGATTTTGTTAGTGCTTTGTACAGACTGGAGCCCTTGAACAGAATACCATTGGCCTCCATGCACCATCTCCATGGGTGCCTTCCAATTTCTAGATTATATTGGGGTTTGAAAAACGTTGGCCCTTTTGGGGTACCCGTGTAGACCTCTGGCAGGATTTCACTCAGTCAGCTACTCAAGACATCCATATGTCAGAGTTTCCCAATTTTAATTCAGAGATTGAGGATTTGTTGGCAGAGAGGTGGGGGGAAGTGGTGGAGTCTTTTGACAACAGGTACTCAGTGGTATAAATGGTGAGTTGTAAATGTACTGATGTCTCTTCAATCAGCAGCAGATTTCTTTTGAGTCATAGTGTCATACAGCAGGGAAACAGCCATTTGGCCTACCACTTCCATGCCAACCACTGGGCACCCATCCATATTAATCCCATGTCCCAGCACTTGGCTAATAGCTTTCTATATCTAGCTCTGAGAGGCTAAGCATTCCAGGCTGCTAAGTGGTGCAAATGGTCCCCACTTAAGATCTGTCAGTTGCCCATTCAACTGTGAGTAACAAACACAGACCAGACAACATGATAAGCATTCAGCAGGAGTAGGTAGCAATCTAGGGTGGCAAATATGGCAATTAATTTTCCCTGAAATATAAACAGAAAGTGCTGGAAGCACTCAGTGGATCAGGCAGCATTTGTAGATCAGTTTTTTTATTTTCAATTAATTTTCTTCAGTTGTTCATAATTAACATTATTTTCTACTTCAGCAATGCCTTTAATGAAGGAGAATATCACAAGCTGCTTCTCAGCAACATTATCAAACAATATTTCCTACCGAGCCTTATAAGGTGATGTCAAGGCAGATAATTAAAAGCATGGTCAAAGGGTTGGGTTTTAAAGAGCATGTTGAGACCAGGAAGAGAAGGGGAGAGTTTAGTGAGGGAATTGCAGGGCTTGGGGTCTTGTCAGCTGAAGTTGCAGAAACCATTGATGGAATGCTTGAGTTCAGGGAGGATCAAGAAATGGCAGAGTGCTGATACCTTGAAGTGTAGTAGGACTACGGAAGATTGGAAAGATCTGAAAACGAGGGTGGGAATTCTGAAGATGAGAAGTTGCTTAATCGCGATCTAGTGTAGTTTGGGATGTCTGAGATGATGGGTGAAAGAGTCTTGCTGCAGATTAGGACATAGACAGGGAGCTATGACTAAACAAAGGACGCAGCCAGAAAATGCTTTGGAATAATCAAATCTAGCATTGAAAAAATGTGAATGAAATTTTTAGCAAACAGATTAGTTGAGGCCAGGCTGAAGTCAGCTAGTCCCATTTAGAACAAGAAAGAATCTAAGTGATAGATTGTATTGTCTGTCACCAAGGTTGTGAACAATCTGAAACACATTTGCTTTCCATTTATGGACAATCTGGTTTACAGCTCTCAGTGGAAGGGACGGAGCTAGTATCCAAATGGAGTTTGTGGTGGGGACATTTAGTTGTCATTTCCCAAATTGTGGGGATCAGGCAGGAATGGGAAATTGAGGCCCCCAGTCAGATAGCACCAAATGGTGGAGCAGTTTGGAGGATTGTACAGCCACTCCTGATTCTATTTCTTCTGCTCTTACTTAGTGCTCTTACTGCTAAAAATTATGGCTCAAGTGTTGTGAAGATTAAAAATAACATGGGCGACAGCAAACTGACAATATATGGAAGGTGTCTGGTGCATCGTGCAAAACTTGTGTCCTTATTGTTTTCTCTGGGTTACCTCACTCATAGCACTTAATAAATCATTGTCAATGTGATCGGATATGACTTGACCTCTGTATAAAAACCAAAGTATTTTATGGTAGAAATGTCATTAAAGTGTCATCATTGGGCCATTCCATTAGTGGGCTTAGGTAAAATTCAATTTTATTCCTCCATTGTGGAAAATGATTGAGGCTTAAAATGAGATTTTCCAATAACTTGTGTTATGTGATCTCAGCCGACGATGGACGCATGTTACAATTGCAGCCTGGGTTTGGGTTGGTTAATGTAATTGTTAGTTAACTGAATTGTACAGATCACAAATGTTCCAGGTTTGATTTTTTTTTCTTCTTTGTTGGATTAGGTACTCTTAGTTGGAATAGAGGGAGAGGTGCAATAATTAAGGAAGATTTACCTCAGGGGCAGTACACCAGATTGTCCCTGGATAATCTATGATCAAAGACGAAGCTGATTGGCCTACACTCTCAGGAAGGCTGGGAGGTGATCATTATTGAAAGTTATCTGCAAGAACTTGATAGGATAAACTAAGAAGTAGGCTGGATATTTTGGTGGGTGGAGCTCCGGGCTTAGGATAAATGGTTGACCATTTAAGACTGAGATGATGAGGAATTCTTTCTCTAAGAGAGGGTTGTGAGTCAATCTTTGGAGTTCCTGACAACAGCAAACTGTGAAAGCTGAATTGTTAAGTATAGTTAAGAACGAGATGGATGGGTTGGGTTTTTGGACCATGGACAAAGCAAGGGTTATCGGGATCGGGCATGAAAGTAGAGTTAAGGCAAGAGGTAATGAATGGCAATGCAGGCTCAAGGGGCTGTGTGGCCTATTCCTGCTTCTATTTCTTGTGTTCTTATGTAAAGACTTGTTTCTATTTGATGTTTTTAAAGTCTTTAGAATGTTCCAAAGTGTAGTGCAGCAAATGACTTAACCTGTTAAGACAGTTGCTCATGCATGGAAAATAGTATCTATTTTGATGATATCCCACAAACAGCTGTTGGTAAGTTGCTAGTTTAATAAAGAGCTTCCGTCTGTAACAGGTAGTCCATCTGGTTTTATTCTTTCTGTTTGAATGTTGTAATAATGGCACAACTGGGTGGCATGCTAAGCCATTTCAGACTCTTCAGTAATACATTTTTTAATGATTTTTACTTTATTGAAGAACCTTTATTGGATGGCACATGTAGTAGAGTTACTGACTCACGGTGCCTCTGATCTGAGCTCAATGCTCAGATGTTGTCTGTGTGAAGTTTGTGTGTTTTCCCTGTGGCTGCTTGGGTTTCTTCTGGGTGCTCTGATTTCCTCCCAATCCCAAAGACTTGCATTGTGCCATCCAGTAAAGGTTCTTCAAAAAAGTAATTAGCCACTAAACTGCCCCTGGTGTACAGGTAAGTGGTAGAATCTGGGGAATTTGATGACAATGTCGGGAGAATAGATTACAGGGAAAATTTATGGAGAATGGGAACACTCTGTGAGCTGGCACAGACTCGATGGGCCTTCTGTGTTATAAGAAAATATGGAATAAGGGTGGAACTTGATATTGCCTCATTTTGTGTCTGACATTAATAGTGCACATGAACTGTATGTCTCAATCCAGATACTCAAGGCAGATCCAAAGTCGGGCTGTGTTAGTAATCTGTGTGCATGCTGGTACCTGTCACAGCTCTGCATGGAGCAGGCCCATCTTAAGCCAGCAAGTATCCCGTGGCTTGCTTTCCAACAGGGGTGAGGGCATTTGGAGGGTAATTCAGCTACTCCTCCCTCGGGAAGAATGTAAAAATAAACTTCCATTCTGTTGGTGACTGCTGAGAAAATTCAACTGGGATAAAACTCCATGAATGTGTTCACTGATCACTGTTTTAGGCTGCCACCAGGGATACCAGTAAAAAGGACTTGTATCATATTGTGAGGTAGTTCAGTTTCAGCCTGTCATTCTCTTTCTGTGGTGTTTGTGGATTGAATGTTGGCCAGGGGAGCATCCCAGTTTCACATCCCATTTGAAAGGCAGCCCCTGTGATGAGGCAGGACCCCCCTTCGCAATGGACTGAAGTGCCAGCCTTCCTCATCAGCTCAATTCGTGGACGAGGATACTTGAATCCACTGCTCTAAGTCTCAGAGATATTTCGTTTAAACTAGCTCTGAGTCCTATCTGGTGAGTCTACTTAAAAACGTGTGCATAAGCCCACCGGGTAAGAACAGACACCCGCGCACATGCGTGCACCTACACACACACCCCTACACCAACACCTACACACACACACACACACACACACCTACACAGACACACATGCATATGTGTGCACCTACACACACACCCCCCCTACACACACACACACACCCACACACACCACCTACACATACCTACACACACCTACACACACACACACACTCACAAACACACACAGTGCAGTATCAGGCAATGCATGACTCCAGCACAAAGCAGTCTGCTTAAGTGGCACTTTATCAGCCTCCCTAAACATTCATTCCCTCCATTACTAGTCCATGGTGACCGCATTGCATACCATGTCCAAAATGGACTGCAGTTAGTCGCCCAGGCAACTCCAGCAGCAGCTCCCAAACCTGCAACCTCTATCACCAAGGACAACGGCAGCAGGTACATGGAAGCACCACCACCACCACCTGCAGATTCCCCTCCAAGTTCCACACCGTCCTGACTTGGAAATATATCATTGCCTGGTCTAAATTTTGGAACTCCCGACCCACCAGCACAATAGGAGTATCTTCACCAGAAGGATTGCAGAGGTTCAAGAAGGCAGCTCACCACCTTCTTCTCAAGGGTATTGAGGGATGGGCAATAAGTGCTGGCCTTGCCGGTGAAACAGTGAAAATGAAGTTAAAAGAAACTGTGAAATGTGGCTTTCTCCCACTCCCTACAGGGAAGGACCTGTTTCCATACATGCTGAGCCATTTGTATGATTCTGCAGCACCGATGGTGTTTTGCAGTTTTAATCTACTGGGCTGACTAAAATCAAAATTCACTCCTGCCTGTCAGTAGCAGATGGGATGGGATAAAGTGCTGCTCCGGGAACTGCACCCCTACCATCTGCTTTGGAAACGGGCACTTTACACATGCTACAGTTACTGTTAACTTCTGACAGGTTTGCCACAGAAAGTTATATTTGATTCAACACTTGTGTAAATTGTAGTTCATTATGCTACTAACCATATGATCAATCATTCAAGTCATATTTTCCCATCTTTTATATGCTCCCCTAATCACCAATGAAAGGACTTGATGACAGTTTTCGTTACTAATATTGTTTGATTATCCTTCAACTTTTCTCTGCTGACCCCCACTGGCACAGTGGTTCACACTTATATGGGGCAGCGGGTTCACAAACGTCATCACTTGTCCAGGTCCAAGTGAGATTTTTGATTTTCAAGCCTAGTCAATATGTGTCAGAGGAATATCTTAGTGAAAGCAGATCACAGCCCAGCTCTTTCCTGTGCAGTGCAGGGAAAATCTGCCAGGAGCTTCAATCCTGATGTAGGATTCTACGCTGTATTCTTGGGGACACATACTGAGACAAACATTGATTGCTGCTGCAAGAACATCAGCTTCAGTGAGGGGTGCACTTTGTTCTGCCCAAAGCATTTTGGTCATCCAGCACAAGGGGGTGTTAACATCCATCCCTCAGGTCTTTCTCCCCTGAAATCTGGTCCAGGATCTACCCGATTTCAATCATGGGTTCTGAATGCAATTCAGAGCCCATGAACGAAGGGGCATGTTTGAGGGGCTGCCGTGTTCAGCAGCCCCTCAAACATGTGCTCGACCATGGAGCACCTCCCTGTTAGTGCTCCACCCCATTAAGGTACCTTTACTGAAGCCATTCAGTTGCTAAGCAATAGGGTTTAGTTTTCTAAAATGGTGGATAAGCATTAATTTGTTTTTGATGCATAAAGATCTTCATCACATGTATACCGGAATGTGTGTTATGGTAGTTTTACAAAATAATTTCTGGTAGTTTAAGTTATTAAATTTTAGTTGTGAAGTAGTTTTAATTTTAACTGTAATTTAAAAATAATTTTTCATTAATTTAATATCACATTAAAGAAACCACTTATGGATTGAGTTGCCCAAAAGGCGTGAACCATGCTTCTAAGAATGACATTAGATAATCTTCACGTTGTTTTATTTCTGTAACCTACCAATTTCGCTGTCTTTAAATCGAACAGAAACGAGAGGCAAAGCTAATAGGTCAACAGCAAATGGAGGTAAATTATAGGGCAAGAATGCAGGAACATGCAGTGGGAGCAGAGAGATTTTGCAGTGTAACAGAGAGCAGAGTGGAAAGGTTAGACAGCATTTGAATACCTGCGGACTCGCTTTCCCCTAGACTGAGCAATGATAATACTCACATTATCAGGCTCTTATTCAGGAGTTAGAATGGTTCGCTACCTTTTAATTCAATCTCCTTTAACTGTTTTAAAACAGTTACAGGACTAAATTCGCTCGCCCTTGAAAAAAGGGCAGAGGGATCACTATATCCGATTCATTTATGCCCATTGATTACAGTGTAGCAAGTACATTAACTTTATGCTCATTTCAATGACTTTGGTGTCTGGCTGATGCTAACCAGACTTAGTTGCTTTGACACAGAAGGAGGCCATTTGACCCTCCGGATTCATTCCAGCTCCCAGCAGAGCCATCCCATCGGCCCCTTTCCCCCTCGTCTCATTATTTCCTTGCAGCCTTGCAACTTTTTCTCTCTCACATGCCCGCCAACTCTCCTTTAATTCTTTTACATCTCGCCCACTTTAGGGGTAATTTAGAATGGGCAATTAACCTACAAGCTTATTTTTGGGACGTGGGAGGAAACCAGAGGACCTGGAGGAGACTCAGCAGTTACAGGGAGACCATGCAAACTCCACTCAGGCAGTATTGGAGGTCAGGATTGAACCTGGAACCTTGGAGCTGTGAGATACCATGCTGCATGAGTGTTGACTGGCTGGAAAATCAGCAGGGGGCCAATCTCCTGTGTGCCAATCCAAGGTCAGCTGGACTGCTTGATGCCAGCATGCACCTTTTAAAGGGAAAGTTCACTGTGACTGGTGAAAGGAAGGGGGCCCTCAGTAGGAGGGCATCTTAACCGAGGATGATTTAGAGATCATTCTGGCTGAAATCATTGTAGAATAACACAGTCCAGGAGGTGGAGGCCTCTATGAAAAGGAGGAGAGATGTCCTGTGTCTCTAGGGAGACTGTTTCCACCACATCCTACAGGGACGTTAGGATGTGGTGGAAGCAGATAGCCCTGAAAGGCAATGTTACGAGTCAAACCTCAAGTGTGCCACTTTCAGTGACCTCGGATGTTGAAGCCAGTTGACGTGTTTTCAAATGCTGCATCTTACCAACTGGACAACTGACATCAACCATGCTCAGTTCACCACAACCCCTCCATGATATTGAAGGGTCATGGGCCAGCGATTTGCAGGTCTGTGGGGATGTTGCAATATTTCAAGGAGGTTTTGAGTACATCCTTGAATCTTCTTCTCTGTTGATCTGGTCATCTCTTCCAGTGACAGAGCTCAGAACAGGGTTGGGATCGTGGGCCAGATGGGCACCCAGAGCCAGGGGTCTGCCCTAATAGATCTGCCTTTATATTGAATGCACGATGCCCAACTGCTCATGGATTACATGCTGGGGTTTTCAACCAATATCACCTGTGGGCAGCCCTTGCTATGTGGAAGTTCTCCTTTGCTTGCTGTGGTGGCACAGATGCAGATGGGATGGTGACCCATGCAGAATGAAGACAACCTGGCCACTGCCAAGGTACCAAGCATTGACCAGATGATGCAATGTGTGACAACTGGTCACTGAAGACTGATTCATAAGTGGAGCAAAGTGGACCAGCTGCATCCCCAAAGCAATGCACATGCAGCTAACAGCACCCTGCACCACGATGAGGTCTGCAATCTTAACAAAGCTACATAACTTCTGTAGTTAGTTCTGTAACTTCTCAAGTTGGTTCTCTCTGAATAGACAGCCTCTGTGGAATTCCACACCCTAATGTGGAAGTGGAGAGCAAGCAGCAAAATGACGCAAATATCAACAACAGCAACCTGAAAAGATCCAAAAATATAAATGAT
The DNA here is from genome assembly GCF_009764475.1 of Pristis pectinata. NCBI lineage: Eukaryota > Metazoa > Chordata > Chondrichthyes > Rhinopristiformes > Pristidae > Pristis > Pristis pectinata. The sequence continues at coordinate 82,394,218 of NC_067407.1, forward strand.
TATTGCCATGGTTAATGGCCACTAGTAATGCAGTACCAAACCTGCTCTAAGGCTGCAATTGAGGCTACACTATGTGACAGATTTCACTGAGTGTCCTTATAAACTGCTGATGTTTCGTATATTGCTACTCATTGAGGGTCTAATAGAAGAATGATCTCTAAATCATCCTTGTTTATGATGACCTCCTGCTGCCCTATTCTCCTTCTCCACCCACCCCTTTCAGCATTTTGTCTTGCTCTTTGTGCCTTCTGCTCATTCTTCCTGCCAAGCTATATGCCAAGAGCAGTGCCTACTGTCTTTGGGAGCAACTGGTTTGAGTGGAGGTTGTAAAGCCAATGAAAGCTCCTTCTGTGCCTGACAGACCATTTACAGTTGACTTTTGCAACTTGAAGCAAATAAGGAAGGGAACATTGTAGCTGCAGACAGAAGAAGAATAGCCAGAAACTGGCCTCGAGTGGCTGATGATCCCTTCAGGTAGTGCTGCTCCTGAATGTGTGTGTTTGCCCTACAGTGTTGAGAGGGCCAAAATTGAAGCAAAATGGCAATAGCAATACTTTTGTTAAATCCTCACGGTGTGCAAATAACATCATCATCTGCCTTCTCTGCATTCTGATATTCACTGCCATTGCCCTAATACTCATATCCATTTGGCACAGTTCACCCCACAAGAGTGTGCATCCAATAGACAGCGTGATTCAGCTTTGAAGGTTTCTGTAGTGCACAAAAACTGTGCAAATGATTGCATGTCGTTGTGGATAATGTTGTAAGTCTCCTCTCTGTTCAGTCAACAGCTTAAGAAAAAGATATTCACACTGTGATTAGGGACCATTATTGTTATTTGTGTGCAGGGCTGATTTAAGAAGACTCTGTATGCTCCTCGAGGTGGGGAAGATGACAGCTGATGAGAGCACTTTAAAGACCCCCCTCTAATTTATTTACTCATTACAGATGACTGCTGAATTGAATGCTTATTACCGAGCTTACATGGCTTGCATTGCTTGTGTTTAATACTTGACAACCTGTCCCATTTGAGTTGGCACATAATAAAGGCACTGTGAATTATAATGGAACAGGATCCAGCCTTTATCTGTTGTTGAATTTCAGATTCCCAGCTGAAAACTGATGTTATTTGACAATCACTTCACAGTGTTTACAAAGAACTGGACTGTGACTAAATTGTGCCCTCTGTGACTGACAGCACTAATAACAGGTTAAAACTGATCTCTTTCATCAAAGACTCTGTTTCTTCAGTGGCATAGGCTGCAAAATATAGAATGTACCATGTAAATCTTTAAAAAAACACAAATTCTGACTTTTTGCTCAGGAAATCTCCCAACCTTCCTATTTACAATGGAATGATTGAAATATTTATGAATCTATTGATATACCTTTTATAACTGTTTTGGATAGAAGATCACTTTTTATTCAATTTTGGTGATATTCCATTTTGCTGTTATTTGCCCTGAAGAAAATGTTATCAGATTATGATATGTCTGACAGCACATCTGTTACTCCAAATTTTGCTCTGGTATGACCAATTTTTTGTTTAGCAAGGATTCAGCTATGAACATCAAATTAACTGCAATGTTAACTTTTAAACCTGAGCTACCCACTATTTTAAAATGCTCGGAAATCAAAATCTGCATGAAAGAACTGTGATAATAAAAGTTATAAATTGCACTATTACAACCAAATCCTAAGCAGGAAATAAACATCTAAAGTGATTACTAATTGTCTGTAATAGGAAATCAGATTAATTTGTTACAATTTTTTTTACAATCCTTTCCCAAAGATAATTCATGCAGTCTTGTAAAAGCAGTTTGTGTTTATGTAGCAACTAATCAAGAGAAGCACCCCGCAATACGTCTCAGTCATCTAAAGATGATGGCGAAGATGAGATTTGGAAGTGTGATAGAAACCATTTCTTTGACCAAGTATTCAGAGGAAGAGGAGCCAGTTGAGGTGGTGGAATTTAGAACAGGGTATTCAAAACACAGAATCCAGAGGGCTAGGGGCCATTGGTTGGATTGAAATACATGAGAGGCCAGAGGAACTGAACAACAAATTCAGAGTGAACCTTGTAGCTCTGGCAGAGGGCTAAGTCTTTGAAAGGAAGTCAACACAGAATAAGAATTTCAAATTGGGGGATTAGGAATTGGGAGCCGACACTCTAGGCGCCAAGTTCAGGCAAGCAAGATGTAGAGGGGATTTAAAGGACCAAAAGAGAGAGCACACAGCACTGAAGTCCTGTTGGAGGAGGTCACAGGAGGAGGAGGTACGTTATGTAGCCCTAATGTGGAAGAAGGCTGCCTTGTCCTCCTGTCCTACCTCTTCCCCTTCTGGTCCTGAGAGTCACAAGCAAGATTCCTGCTATCAGAAGGGAGCAGAGAACAAGCTATCTTAAGGTGGAGCATTAATTGGGTATTGCTGAAGTCTTGACAAAGTGTCCATATCTTGACCAAAGCACTTGAACAGTCCTCTTCAAAAGCAGTCTGGACAGTTACTCTCCAGCAGCAAGTGAACAGGGATATACAAGCATAGTTTTAAATTGTGCTCAACAATGAGGTTAACTCCTGCTTTTCTGGCACATTTTGGAGAGGCCATTTATTGCAGCACTGTTCAGGAGAGTAGTATACGTCCTCTTTACTGAGTACTAACAACCAGGTTAATCATCAGTCAGATCAGTCAGCCACTCAATGATTTGATAGATTGCTGTTCCAAATGTTTACTTACTCATCTCTTCCAAAATGTTATCTTGGGCTCAAGGCAAGTGACACCATTTTAACATCATTGGAACTCTTTAGCACATAAGATATTCAAGAAAAATTGCCCCGAATCCTCTCCATCTTTTGCTCACATAGTTCAAAGCATGAAATTGGGGAGCAGGCATTTTGAATAGCACAGGTTAATCAAGCATAGTTGGCATGGATTTGCTGAGGGAAAATCGGCTTCACTAACTTGATTGAATTTTCTGAGGAGTAAAGAAAATGGGGTGATGAGGGTGGAGCATATGATGTAGTCTCCATGGATTTCAGCAAGATGTTGATAAACTTCCACGTGAGTTAATAAAGGCAGTACAAGGCTATCAGATCCAAGGGAAAATAGTAAGTTGTAGAAAGCACAGGGTAATGATCAACACGACAAGCCTTATTGACTGAGCCTTATCCCTTGCTTTTCATGATCCATGTTAATAATTTGAACATGAAATAGAGTCCTTGGTTTAAGAGCTTTGCCAATGGTACTGATTGATAGTGAGAAAGAAAGTTCTAGGCTACAGAAAGATGTCAGTAGGTAACAAAAATAGCAAATGGAATGGAATTAAAACTGGAGAAGTCTGAGATATTGCAAAACAAGACAAAGGGATTCACATTAACGCGTAGGATACTAATGAACACGGGGAGCTTGGGGGTGCACATCCACAGCTAGTGTTAGCTGGAGTGGTAGTTTGGGTAGCTATGAAGGCATACAGGAAATTTGCCTTTATCAGCTGAAGCATAGAATATCAGAGCAACACAATCAGACTACAACTGTAAATAAACATAGATTGGGCTATAGCTACAGCATTGTGTACATTTCTGGTCATTTGATAGCACCAGAAGGGGTGCAGAGAAGATTTATGAGGTTGTTGCCAGGGTTGGAGAATTATAGTTATGAGGAGAGACTGGCTGGGGTTGTTTTCTTTGAAACAATGGAAACTGAGGGAGATTTAGTCAAGGTGTGTAATATTCTGAGCAGTTTAGATAGGGTGAAGAGGAAGGATATACTTCTGTTAATAGAGAGTTCAATAACTAGTCATAGATTTAAGTTAATTGGTAGAATATTATGAGGAAGTTGAAGAATTTTTTCACCCATCACGTCAGTAGGGGGTGGGGTGGAGGAAATGGTTTTGAACTCACTGCCTGAAAGAGTAGGGGGGCAGTACTCTTTTCATATTTAAAAGGTATCTGGATGACCACTTGAGAAGCAGCCTGCAAAGTTTCAGACCAAGAGTTGGAAAGAAAGAGAACCCAAAATAGCTCAACTTTTTTGCCAGCATGGATATGATGGGCTGAATGGCTTTCTTCTGTGCCATGAATTTCTATGAATCTGGTGGCCCTTTTGCAGCACTTGGATATCAGACCTGTATGTTATTTTCAACACAGTTTTTGACTAGAATACTAACTACATCTTCTGACTCTTGCTGTTTGTCCTAACAGTTCAACATCCTGTTAACTTTGCTAATTGCTACTCTGCAATTGTTGAGCATGTTTAAGTTGAGGCTACAAAGGCAGCAACATTTCTTTCCAACTTAATCCGGAGATATTCATGGAGTGTGCATGACATTTATCTTTGCTTCCTTTGTGCCGTACTTTCTACTTGTTGGAATTACATTTCATCTGTTAGTGCTTGCAGGAGAGAGGGCCATTTAAAATATCAACCCTGAGCTCCCTCTTCCACTGCTCACCCCCTTCTTTGTGTCATTTGTAAAATTGACCACAGTGTACCAAGTTTTTGACCCCTGGTCATTAATGTAGATTCAAGGATGTTGCCTGGCACTGTGCTCTGACATAACACACTCAGTCTTTCCCGCCACACATAATTAACTGCTCCAATTTCATTCCCTTCAATCTATGTTGTTTTAATTTATGGCCAAGTCCATCCTTAATCCACGCAACTCTGAGTATAGGCACTGAACATTATCAAAACTCCTTTATAAGGTGAGTATGCTGCATTATTACTTTGCTTGAGGAAGAATGTGTGGAATGTTAATGATTTTGAATTGTCAATGCCACCAATACCTGACTGCATCAGCACCTCCACTGGGACTGTTCTTGCACTGGAATGATACGCATCCATGAGTGGTGACAGTGAAGTCTGGGAAATTGGCTGATGGTCATAATGCTTTGAGAGAAAAATATTAAATTATTGGTTGACTGACTGGAGCCTGGGTCAGCTCTCCTGACTTGTGAAATCATCCTCTGGTGTTGGGGGGAAAGTTGGACCAAGACTGCCCAGGTCATGTTTAATTAGATCCCTGGGTCAGTACAGTGGGTGTGTCCATGTTATGTTCATGTGATTCAATTGCGTAAATGGAAAGCTACCTTTACACTATCACAGGCAATTAAGGTACCTGTAGTTTATGAAAAGCCACTCACAATAGATTGGTTCATGTATTCAGCAAGAAAGGTCAAGGTAAAGGTCTGAGGAAGAAAATTTATTCTGGAATAATAAATACAAAGTAACAGTTGTTACAGGGACAGAGGACCAGACTAATGATCCAGTGACATGAGTTCAAATCCCTTGGCAGCTAGGAAAGTAAATTCCGTTTATTCAATAAATATGGTATAAAAACCTAGTAACAATGGTGGTGATCGTGAAACACCTGGATTGTCAAAACTGAAAGAGCAGGCCAAGCTCTCCCATTTGGGGCAGGCTATTCAAGCCTCAACTTGACATGTTAACACTCGCAGAACCATAGTTCATGTGCCAAATTTTTCTATCATACCTGGTTAAGTGCTGTCCTGTCACCAAGACAGGCACAACATAGATGGTAACACAGTGTTGTAGGGAATGGGTTGACTTTGGAGTCCTCATATTCAATTCTGGAGCTCGTGATGACTCAAGGTATTGTGTCAAAACACAAGTAAGGAAACCTGCTCCTGATTGCCATCTACAAATATTCCCTCAGCTGATGAACTACACAGAGGTCCAGCATAAACATTGGAAAGAGCACAGCACCACCCAAACTACCCACCTGCCTGCCTCATCAAGACCTCCTGCCTCATCTACAGCAGAGTTTGTGGGTCCTATATTGGCCTCATTTACCACCTCAGAAAGCCACAGAACTGGAGCAGAAGCAAGTCCTCCACCATCCTGAGAGACTGCTTAAAGAAGAAGCGGTTGTAACTGGTTACTTCTGATTACAAGCATTTCTCTTCAGTTTTCGTTATGCAAAAGGTTGGTTGACATTTAATAAAGCAATTGGGAAGAAACAGGATCACTATCCCTCCTCAGACAGTGCCATAATAATGTTTAGTATAACATGTTAAATCAAGTCAGTATTTGACAATCAGCACCTGACTCTGTTCCTCTGAAGCAAGGCAACATTGAGCAAAGCCAAGATTCGATGATTTAGGGAGACAGCTATTTGGGAGCTTTTTGGTTGAAACTCAAAAATATAATCTCTTTGGGCTATGCAGAGAAAGACTGAATAGTTTGGGGTGTTAATGTTTGCTATTTGCTCTAGTTATAATGACTTCTCACCCCAGCCTCCCACCTCTAACTAGAAGCTGGAAGGTGAGTACAGTATGGACTCATTTGTGACGTCCCTTGTCGTCAACAAGGAGATTCCAGCCTCACAGCCTACAAAGGCCTCTTGGGTGAGTAACCAGAGAGCAGCCAATCCCTGTCACAACATCTCAGGTGAGAAGGGCAGAGCAAGTGGTGAGAAATCATAAATCTTTGGAACTGGTCAGTTTATTCAAGCGTATGGTTGAACAAGATTATCAGAGGCACAGACAGTCAGAATCTATTTCCCAGGGTAGAGGTGTCAAGTACTAGACGACGTGCATTTAAGGTGAGAGGGGGAAAGTTTAAAGGTGATGTGCGGGGCATGTTTTTTACACAGAGTGGTGGGTGCCTGGAACAGGCTGTGGGGTGGGGGGGGGACGTGGGGGAGGGTGGGGGGTGGAGTAGTGGAAGCAGATATGATAGTGGCATTTAAGAGGCTATTAGATAGACACAGGGATATGCAGGGAATGGAGGGATATGGACCATGTAGAGGCAGATGAGACTTATTTTAATTCAGCATCATGTTGGGTGCAGACATTGTGGGTCTAAAGGCCTGTCCCTGTGCTATACTGTTCTATATGCCTTTGTAACGTTCTAAAGTGTGCCAACAGTTAATGGCCAAATAGTTGAGTGTGCAAAGATACAGGAATTTGTCATTCAGTTTTAGCCTGTGATGGATCACCTTTTTAAGTGCATATTTTAAAAATAATTCCAGTAAATATCAGCAAAAAGCTTATAGGATTAACTCTTTACTAACTTCAAAAGTTGCACCAACATTGTGCATTTAGTGAATGAAACTAGAAGTACAAGCAGAGCTGTCTATTCCCTGAAAGTGTCCCGCTGGAGATGTAATGTGGCACTGAAGACTTCAGGAGGATGTCCAGCTGTCAACCTGAGATGTGTTGAAGGTGCGTGAATACAAACTCAGCAAGAATGATAAGCTTTACAGTGGAATGCGCCTGGGTCCTGCTCACTCTCTTGGTAGCGTGAGTGGAATAGGGAGCTCGACTGCAGCATTTAGGTTCAAATTCAGATCCTTCATTGAGCAAGGTGGGAACTTTAAAACTTTGTCTTTAATCTTTTTAGTGTTGAGAATCTGATGCTCCCACACTGACTTTATGAAAGATCGCCAATTGCAGGAAGGTTCTTTTCAAGCTTCCAAGCTCACTGTAAGGATGCTCAGCTGCCCATATTACTCTGCTCTTCCAGCTGCATATTGCATTCTGCAGAGTCTGGTGAGGGACTGGTGGGCTACAGTGCAACTGCTGCCTTAATCTGTTTGAATTAGAATAATCCTCTCTGTGGAGCCTTGTAGGAACCACGGGAAATTGTGTTCAAACAACAAGCATGTGGTAAAAAAGGGTGTTTTACACACATTTGCAATTAGTGAAGGAGTTATAAACAACCTGTGTTTCCATCAGATACTGTGACATATCAGAGTGTTGGCCTGACTGGGTTGCTATTTTGCAATAGAAAATTGTGACATCTTTGTTAAAACCCCCAGCTCATGTCCCAATTGTTTTACTCTTGTAGGCTGGATCAAGCCCCCTTTCAGTCTATGCATTGCGTTTGAGCCCTGGCGAAGAAATTCTGACCTCTTTGATAACGTTTGTGAAGGATAAGAAGCTGAAAGCTCCATTTATCATCACTTGTGTGGGCAGTGTAACCAAGGCAACGCTCAGACTGGCAAATGCCACTGCTTTGAATACTGATGAGGTACTGGCATGACTGATGGTAGTACTGGCAGCAATCCCTGTGCCTGGGGTGCAAAAAGCTGGCTGGAGATAAACTGAATGTTTGAGATAGTTTCTCTTTACTGTGTGTCTAATCTTGAGCAACACCTTTAAAGAACAAAATGTGTTCCATTTTAATCCTTCCAGCAGTGTACAGGCACAGTAATCTCCAACATAGCAACATCATTTAGTAAACAAATTTATGCTGTTCAGCTGTGCTGAACATTAACAAAAAGTTCAGTTTAGAGTAGCAGAATGATAATAAAATAAAATGCAAATTTAGGCTAAAATACACACTAGCTTCTCACTGATGTAAATTGATGAGAAAATCTAATTAAATTCTATTGGGTGGTTTCCTTTTTATTTCGACCTTCACATTATGTTAACTTTTCTATTGAACTATATGCAATCATGGAAAGACAGCTCTTTAGTAGGGAGTACAGTGCTGTAAAGATCTTCTGTCCAAAGTGGCTTTTGTTTCTCTCTGAAATGTGCATTAAGTAATTTTAAACTTAAACATATGTCAAATTTAAAAACAAAAATGCAGGACAAAGTTTATTGGCAAAAGGAAAAAAATAGTAGTCCATTAAGGTGGTTTGCCTTTTTAAAGCACAGACAAGCTGATAAAGGTAACCATGGAAAACCTTTTTAGTAAAGAAAGCACTATTCACTTTTGCATGATGAAAAGTTCATGAGCTGAACATCCAGACAGCTAAAACACAATTGTGGGACTTTATAAATGGTGTGTTACCACAGTGGCTGACCTGGGTTTAATTTAAGCATGAATTTCTTTGCAAAGACTGTGTTTGTTTGGATCCACAAATTTTGGTATTAATCCAATTTTCAACTGTAGATGAAAGTAAGGGGTAACTTCTCTACTCTTCAATTAAATGTGTTCCCTTTGTATGGAGCTGCTGTGTGTTAAGTGAAAGAGGAGAAGTAGAACATAGATTCTCTCCTTCATTGGAAAGCAAGTGTCATCACTGGGTAAATATCCCATAGAGCTAAGAAAACCATAATGGGTCATATACTGGATCTGAAGCCTCTGCTGAATTTGCTGTTTCAGGTTAGTATAGCACTTGGTATTACTTCCATTGGGACAGGAAAACCAGCCATCCCTCCCTCTCTCTCCCCCTCTCCCCCTCTCCCCCTCTCCCCCTCTCCCCCTCTCTCCCTCTCTCCCTCTCTCCCCCTCCCCCTCTCTCCCTCTCCCCCCTCCCCCTCTCCCTCTCCCTCTCCCTCTCCCTCTCCCCCTCCCTCTCCTTATTGCTGTTCATTGGCCTATGCTACGGAATATGCTTGTGTGGGAAAGAGCCAAAGATTAGATGAGGTTCAAATTCAAACTGCTTGACCACCCTTTCATCTGAATGGCTCCTTGGCACCAATAAAAGATTATCCCACAATATAGGGTGCTAAGGAGAAAATTGAGCAAATTAAACAGCATGACTTGAAAGGCAAAAGCTGTACAGACACTTCCAACAGCACCAGTGTAGATGTCAGTAAGTCATACAGAATTAAACAATAATTAGATGACTCCAATGCAGTATTAAACTGCAGAACCAAAACCTGAAAATGGGTTACATTTACGTTACCTGAATACTGTGATTTTATGTAACTAAATGCACCACAATATCCTGAGACTAATGGATATCTGGCACTGATTCATGAGACCTGTAATATAATTGAGTGCTTCATATTGTGTCAAAAGTGACGTAAGCAATTCTTAAATGGTTTAAGCAGTCCTCTAAATCTGAGATTAGAATTCACTTGAACTCACTTTCTCATATGGTGTATCTTTTTTATCCAATTAGCACAATGTTTTTTTTCTTTAAGAGAATAACTATTTTCTTTGGCTGCCGTACCCTTCCCGCAACTTGCTATGTACTGAATGTGGCTGAGTGTGGGTAAGCTAGTGGCCCCCAAGCCACTTCCAAAGTAATAGATGCAAGGCAGCAATCCAGTGTGGTGCTTCTCCTCTCTGCTCTCCTCTGCTTAATGTGAAGCAATTGACTTCCTTACACTGTAGGTTCAGGGGATAGCTGCGATCACAAGGAACCCCTGAATGTTTATTACAGTTTTCTTTGCTGATGATGGACAATGACGCACATCATGTGTTTGATACACAAAGCAAGAACATTTAGCAAACAAACACACAAAAAGCGGGAGGAATTCAGCGGGTCAGGCAGCATTCATAGAGGGAAATGGACAGTTGATGTTTTGGGTCGAGACTCAGGGTTCCATTATCTGTCACTCACAAGCTTGGATTCCAAGTCCAATCTGGACTTGGAGTCCACATGAAGGGTCTTGACCTGAAACATCAACTGTCCACTTCCCTCCATAGATGCTGCCTGACCCGCTGAGTTCCTCCAGCAGATTGTTTGTTGCTCCAGATTCCAGCATCTGCAGTCTCCTGTGTCAACACTTAGCAAAGTATGTCTGAAGAGTGCAGTGTATTTTGTTTTCTCTCCCCAGTGCTTGGGTTAAAATTGTCCACAATTCTTGCCACTGCACACCACTGGATTACTCCAAGGCTACTGTCATGAAGGCTGCTTTACCAGTGACAGGAAGGGTGACCACATGTTGCTGGAACTCCAGGTTTCTCTCGGCCTCATGAGTTCCCAGGTTGCAAAGTTCGGGAGAATTAACCACAAACTCATGTCCTACCATACTCCACTGCAGCTCATGCATTCACTGGCTACACTACATGGCTTGTGTATGACAGGTGATGGAGCCCTGAGTCAGAACATGGAGTGCTGTGGTCACATGCTGATTTCCTGAGCTTAACCAATGCTGCTGTGCTCAGTGCCTGGTCGAGGTAAAGAGAATTGCTTGGTGTGAGTTTTAAGCTTCTTTCATACCACTCCTCTCCTGCACTGATAGTACAAATATGCTTTCTCCAGAAAGGCTCGGTGATGGCATTCTCACCTTGAGCAAGTGTACTACTGTACATCTTTGCCCCTTAAGCAATCCAACTGTGTTGTAGGAGCGCTATAGTGTCAGGTACTGCCTTTCAACTAAGATGTTGAATTGAAACGCCAAATGCCTGTTCAGGTGGATGCTTCAGAGGCCATGATACTGGTTGAAGAAGAGTGGGGAGGTTCATTAGTGATCTCGCCAATCAATATCCCTCAGCTGATATCACAGAACAATGTGGTACAGGTTAACAGGTTAAAAAAACAACTGCTAGAAATGATCAGCAAGTCAAGCAGCTACCAAACAGAGAAGTGGCATTAATGTTTCAGGACCTGGCATCGGGTGATTAAAGTTCTGTAATTTTGTTCCCCCCTCCACAGATGTTGCCTGACCTGCTGAGTATTTCGAGCAATTTTTTGTGCTGCTTTTATATTTTCAACATCTAAAGTATTTTGCTTTCAGATTAGCTGGTTACTTGTCTCATTGCTATTTCTGGGAGCTTGCTGTGCATGAATTGGCTGCTACATTGCCTGCATAAGCGTCTAGGTTTCAAAATTTTATTCAGTTGCTTTGTTGCATTTGGGACATGCTTAGAAAGTGAAAGGCACAATATAAATGCATAGTCTGTCATTCATCATTGGCCTTGTTGCTCTGTGCATGTGCACATTACACATGACAGTCTAGCTGAAGTGCATGCAGTGTATTGATATTTTCACTTCATTTCCATCAAGCAGCTAATAAGTTGCTACATTGGTGTGCCTTGATCATGAAATTGGAGATTAAACTGTGTTAAATTATTTGGAAAAGTACATTTCCTAATCTAGGAAAGATCTGAGACAATGGTTTACAAGCATCCTCCTGTGTTGCAAGCATTAACAAACCCAGTACTGTGACTTTAAAGAGTATAAATAAGACACTTACAATCATTTTCCAACTATCAATGTTTGAGGGCTGTGCTTTGCATGACCAATGAAACTTATGAAATTTCTGACACCTTTTAGTAATTGAAGTTCATGAACTATTTTGAAATGTGGCATGGAACATAGCCAACCTTTCCCACTACACAGAGACACCATGCTTCTTGTGTCCATCTAACAAAGGCCAGTGAAATCTACACAGCCCAAGGTTTGAACTGGAGACATTCATTCTCCATCAGTAGGCCATTGATCATGTTACTAACTCGTGAATCGCTATGCTCCTATTCTGCTTGGTGCCAATGTTTTATCACTTGGGGATGTGTGGAACTCCTCACAGGGGGGAGTAGTTATCCTTGCTGGGAACAGAATGTTAATCCAAACTTCATTTGTTTTTGCTTTGATTTGGGTCTTGCATCAGGAAGTTCATTTGTAGGGACTCCTTTTCTGTATTGGGACACCCCAAAGTGATTTAAAGCATGCAAAGTATCTTTGAAGAGAAGTTCTTTGTTAGAGGTCAGGTACATGAAAGTTGTAACATTACAACTTCTAACTTGTCTGCACTGCATCTCTCATTGTCAGATCATACATCTGAATGAAAGGTTTGAAATCGTCTCGTTGGTTGGAACTCTGAACGAAGTGGCTCATTTGCACATAACTCTGGCTGACAAGGATGGCAGAACGATCGGCGGGCACGTATTAGGTGACCTGGAAGTCTTCACCACAGCTGAACTAGTCATTGGTGAATGTGTTGGGCTTGAATTCACCAGAGAGATGGATGATCGTACAGGTTTCCCTGAGCTTGCCATTAGTAGTCGCACTAAACAGGCCTGGCCCTAGAGCAGCAATTTGTACTCTGTAATTTATATGCCACTTTTCAAAAAAAAACATTGCAGTGAATAAATTGGACTGGAGCATGCTTTGTCTGCTCTTTGCTTTGGCTTATTGATTCAGCCACTTTGATCACACACAAACTAATCAATTCTACAGTGGATAGACAACACAACATAATTTCTACCAAACTCTTCAAATGACTTGTCATTAATTTGCCTCTTTGCTTGCACTTGTTGGCAGAGCACAAGATGCAGTTGGCTTCCTCCGTCTATTAGCAGGGTTGTGCTCTTGGGAATTTAGTGGGTTGGAAGGACGAATACACTGTGTTTGCTCATCCTTACAGACTTACTTATTACCACTAATTGGGAGGGACAGTTCAAACAAGCACAGAAGAGCAGTTGTCAGTTGACAAGCGTGACATGGGTTTAAAGAAGCAGTCGGAACTGGCCGTGCTGCCTTGTCCCAGCCCCTCCTTTCCCTGGCTTTAAGCCAAGCCCACATCCTGCTCAAGTTGGCCACTTTGATTAGGAAAGTTATTAACAAGCAGAAAAAAAACTAGGAAGTCAGAGCAAAACAAATTAGCTGAGAAATCTGCAAACCTACAGCTGTTTGGAACAGGGCAGGGTGACCATTGTTCAACAGATGACAGATAAGACAGGGCAGGCACTTGGTACCAAATAGTGAAGTCTCAAAATATGTGATTTGTATTCACACCGTAAACCTCCCTGCTTCTTTACCTTTCTCCTCCTTTAAGATGTCATTACAACCTCCCTTTGATCATGTATTTCCCCCTATATTCTAAAACCTCATAATGTGCCTTGCTGTCAAATATTATACGGTAACACTCCAGTCAAAAGCATTGGGGTGTTTTGCTACATTTAAATGTGCTATCTAAATGCAAGTAATTATCCTTGTTAGAACGATGCTGTAAACACAAAGACTGAAACAAATGTTTAGCAAAAACTTTAACCATTGTTAGGAACAATTCAGCCACAGTCTAAAAGTCACCCTGATGACCAGCAAAGATTTGTGCAAGTGACAGTGAGAGCTTGTCAGCTGAGTACTTAACACATGCAGGACAGCTAGAAGTGTGGGTATGTGGCTCAGTCCATCAGATGAATGCATAATTTCACTGTGATGAATGCATAATTTCGGCTGTTAATAAACAAAGTCTTCAAGTGTTTCCTTATAAAATGATTCTTTACTTTTTAAATGTGTGCATTTGGTGCTACATCCCATGTGTGTCTCTCCCACTGACGAAGTCATAAACCGCAGTGTTCCAATATGTGGGTGTGCATTTAGCATGAGAGGAAGGGTTCTTCCCTAGAACTTAATTTTGAACTGAGACCTTCGCTTCATCCCAGTGGACAGAGACCTTCGAGCAGTTGCCAACCTGCAGACCATCTCCAGAAACTGACCATGATCTGAACTCAAGGTGCATTATATTGATTTTTCACAGGGAGTACTTGGGCAGTGACCTTAAATGCACAGACTACCTTATATGCAGGACCATGACAACAACTCTAAATGTAATTATGTTCCAGCCCTCGGATAACTTCAGAAAAATTAGGATCAGCTCTTGTCATTAAAAACAATGCAAGAAACGAGAAGGTATAATTTAAACCACAAAGTGCATCCCTCCTTCCATCTACCGTGCTGTGGTTTTAAGAGGTTTTGACAGATTATCCTTGAAAAGTTTTCATCACTGGTTGCTGAACATCAAGACCGGGTAACTATCAGGTTAGAGTGGTGAAGGTGCAGTTGTTCTCTTTGATTAGGATGATATTTAATGGGGTGTGCAAGGCCATGATAGTCTACATAGTGGAAAGCTGTTCCTATGAGCAAATGGTTCAAGGACCAAGGGACACAGCTCTTAAGATCTTTTACAGAGGGTATGTGAGGAAAAAGCTTATTTACCAAGAAAGTAGTTAATGAACTGCGTATTATAGTAGTGTCTTCAAAAGGCAATTAGATGGACACTTGAAAGAGGATAATTTGCAAGGCTCTGAGGAAAGAGCAGGGTTGTTCTAGGAGCTGAGATAGACCTGATGGGCTGAATGGCCTCATCCTGACATGAACATTTCCATGCTCCCATCAATGGTAGTCTCCCACAAAATGCAGCTGAATAAGTTGCTCTAACGTGATTTCAAAAAGGCAATCGAAAAGCTGAGGAGTGTAGATGGTGGAAAACTGAAAGAAAAGCAGAAAATGTTGGAAATGCTCGGCAGATCAGGCAACATTTGCAGTGAGACCTCATTGACTTAAAACGTTAACTTTGCTTCTCTCTTAACAAACATAATTTTCTGGCTTTTGTTTTGTTTTGAACCAATAATTTTTGGTCCATATTTTTGCTTGTAAGAAAGAATGCTTTGGTAAACATGCCTGTACAGTAATAGTATTTGATCATCCATCTCCTTTTACCTTGTCGTACGGTCTCAAGGGAGTTCCTACTCATGTAAATCAATGCAGATACAAAGGGAGATGAACATCTCATAATAATGGAAACGTGATCCAGTCGAAAATAATTATGAGACACATGAACAGTGAATTCAATGCAAAGCTAAGTTTGTGTGTCTTAAATTAGGATATCAAAAGAATTTATATTTATATAATACCTTGCTTATTCTGAGGATGGTCCAAAATATTTTACAAACAATTACTTTAGAATTGTAGTCACTCATGTTTTACAGGAAAATTTTCAAATGTCCTTAATTCATGTAGGGGTTATCAGTGTTGCAGGTGGAGTGAAGCAAAGTGTCTGGATATTCTATCGAATATTTTCACCATTCAAACTGACTGCTGTAATTTTAGTCTGGAATTATTTTTCTCTTCCAATTCCTGTCCACTTCCTTCTTAAGCTAGTTCCACATGTGCTCACTGTCCTCCTGTATATTACAAATGTTGACAGCGAGTCCCATTGTTGACAGTAACAACAACTTGCATTTAAGCAGTACCTTTAACCTATGGCCCTTTACAAAAGCATCAGCAATATACCATTTTGACAATGAGCCAGAAATGTGGTGAATTCTAAAGAGCAACGTAACAGTGTAGAGAGGCAGAGAGGGTGGGAATCTCAGAGCAAAAGGCAAGCTAGCTGGATGTATGGTTGCCAAAGCTGAAGAGAAGAAATCTGATGATGTGCAAGGGGCCAGACATCTGACGATATGCAAGGGGCCAGATTTGCAGGAGTGCAGAGATCTGGAGAGGTTGGGTGAAGTTACGCGGGTAGGGAGAAGCAGGCTATGGGTGGATTTGAAGCAAGGACCCAAAACAGTGGGTTCAGCTTTCTTAAATATTTAGTTGGTGGAAGGTTCAGTTCATTCAGTTTATCCACTGTGATGGATCAGAAACAACTGAAGAGTTAAGAAAGATGGTGGGACCAAGGCTCTTGGATGACATAACATAGAGATGAGAAATAGGAGAGGGCCAAGGATAGATCCCGGCAGCCTGTTCACTTCTGGAGGGTGTTGTGGGTGAACCTGACATCAACACTGGGATTTTCAAGAAGAAATTCTAAGATTGGAGCCAAGTCTGGAAATCTTTGGCTGTTTCTTCAGTCCCTTTGGTCTAGGAACAGTGAAGCCAATCGGTTCAGTTTCACAGCTGCCCTGGCAAAGGTCAGTTGCCTCAGCACCATCACGTAATTGGATATGGAACAGTATTGTGCATATCTATCTGTGTCCATTTTGCCTGGGTTTCACAGGTTTACCAATGGAGTCGCCAGGAACAACCCTTTACTAATTATAACCAGTCTGGTGTCAGTTCCTTCAATAATTTACAGAGGGGTTTAAATCAGTTCAGTGCAAAGCAAAACTTCAAACAGACTGCTGTCTTTAAATGATTTCTGACTTCGCTGGAGTAAGTGGTGCCTTCAGAATGAGGGTCTCTCTCTCTGTTGGAAAACATACTGGGCTGTTTTAGATTGCTGCAGAGATTGTCCAAATGGCCAGTGAGACAGCAGAGGGATTATAACAACAACATTGATTGCTGTACAGTTTCATTTAATAAAATCGTTGAAGGCGTCTGTGACCTGTGTACCCAGCACACAATCATGAAATTCCCAAAGGGTGATTTGTAACCAAGCAAAGGATGGTTTCTTCATGATAAATGTGAAAGGACTTGGAGGAGTGTGGATTGTTAATCACATTTTGATGAAATGTCATTAACACTTGTGAAGAAGGTGCATTTAAATTTATAGATTCCCATCATAGCATTCGTCACCTCAGAAGCATGAGGTGACAAGCTGGGCCGGTGTCATCAGCATTCACAACTCTCAAAAAGGAAGCAAAATATCAACTTACATTTTTCGCCAGCTGCCCCTTTGTAATATAATTTTTAAATAAATTCAGTTGCACTTCCCTTTAAATTCTTTTAAGATAAATGCTTAAAACTAAGGAAATAAAAATGCATATATTTAAAGACAATTTTTTATTTTAGTAATCAATTTTTCAGCTGAATGCCGATGATTGAGCAGTGGTTTCTTTTTCCCCTATATTTAAAAAACAATCACTCTGACCTCTTCTACACATGTCAACTTTATGTTGTGTACAATTCATTGGGCAGGGGCAAACTTCTGGGCTGACAACATGCCCAATGTTCTTGTGCAAGACCAGAGGGTTTAAGCAGCCTATTTTACTGTGCTGGGCATTTCAACTGTACACCATCCTGCCCTTCCATCAAACATCCACATCTCTGCAGGAGTTACTGAACATTAATTTATGGGTGAAAAGCTCAGGTTAAGTTAGCAACCCAGGGGTTATCTTTGGGGGAGAAACCTTTCAGGTTGAGCATAGATAGAACATCGGTGTGCTCACAAATGAGGACTTCAGTGTGCCTAAGTGTCCATGCCTTGTGGTATCCATGATGCCCAGGCAACTTCCAGCACAGGGTGTCATTAACAACTTTTCAGCAAGGAGTGGCTGTCAGTTGTCCAGTCAGGGGTAGAAATAAACCAGTTGTTGTACACAGCTGTGTGGCAGGTAATGCCTGTCAGAGGAGAACACATGAGAAGGGGTGGAGGGGAGGCGAACAAGCCAGCAGTAGTCTGGAACACTTTTGCATGGCCTGTAAGCAATTTTTTCCCTCTAGATCCCATAAAAATCTTTTCATAGTCAGGCCTATTACAAGTGTCTTTTGGCAAAGGGAGAGTAGTGCAAGGATCTGCTGTGCATGCTTTATTTAATTTCTCCCTGGAAGGTTCAATATGGGGACTTAACAGAGGCAAGGGACAATATCTTCACACTGGTCACACTCTTAGAAGTTATTCTTAACCATCCAAAATGTTCCAGTAATGGCTCATTTCCCATCCTAGCAGTATTTTCTGTGATCCTCATGATCAGTCCTTGGTTTCCTCCCAGTTCCCATCATTAGCAGCATCCAAAAACACTGTGTCAATTTCCATGTGGACCCTGTTGACACTCAGCTTTTCCCCACCACCACCTCCCTTGACCTATCCAGTGTCTTTAAATGGTCAGACTTCTTGACTGACATCCAGGAATGGATGCACAGAAATTTCTTACTATTAAATATTGGGAATTGAAGACAGAGATGTTGGTACCTGTCACACATTCCGTTTCCCAGTTTTCCTAGGTCCGGCTGAGTGTTTCCAGGTCCATCCATCTCCTTGGCAACTGTCTGAAACTGAACCATACTATATGGAGGTCAAACAGCAAAAAGCTGCAGATGCTGGAGACCTAAAATAAGAGCAGAAAATGCTGGAAACTCTCAGCAGGTCACGCATCATCTGTGGAAAGCAGGTCTGTCTTAATGTTTCAAGTAGCTTCTACCCCTTTGTTATAAGACACTTGAGCGCACCTCTTATATGATAAAGATGAACACTTGATCTCTCAATCTACTTCATTGTGGCCCTTGCACCTTATTTACCTCCCTGCACTGTATTTTCTCTGTAACTGTAACACTATATTTTGCATTCTGCTATTGCATTTCCCTTTGTACTCTCTTGACGTACTTAGGTTTGGAATAATCTGTATGGATAGCATGCAAAATAAAAGTTTTTCACTGTATCTCAGTACATGTGACAATAACAAACCAATTACCAGTTACGTCATCAGAACAAGAAAAAATGGAAATTAAGCATGCATTAGATACAGGAAGGGGGAGGGTTGGATAGAACAAAGGGAGTGTCTGGGAGTGGGGGCCAAGAGAGACTGAACGACAAAAAAGTGGCAATGTTGACTGAGAGAAAGCACTGAAGGCTGTTATGTTTGTTGGGGACTGGTAGGCTTTTCGCTGTCTTGTGATTCTGTTTCTGTTTTTCTTTCCCTTCCTCCTTAGCCTGTTTGACCTTGTGTGCTCCTTCAGATGTCAACAGGTTTTCATGTATTGGAAGGTTAGTGAATTTGAATCCTTTGCCAATGGATGTGTCGATCCATCAGCATTTGGGCTGGTGAAAGGCTGTTCTACAGTGGGGCACTTCTGTAAATCATTAGACTTCTGTGGAAATCCTCTCGTCTATCTTGCACTTTCTTCATGAGGCCCTTCACTGCCTTAACTGAACTCCCTGCTAGGCCATTAGATTTTGGGTGATGTGGGCTTGAGGTTATATGTCGAAACCCCCAAACATTTGCAAAGGATTCAAATTCACAGCTTGAAAATTGTGGACCATTGTCTGATTTACTTCACATGGAACTCCATGCCTCACAAACACAGCTTTCAGGAATGTGATAACTGCTTTGCTGGACGTTGATTGCAGTGTTGCAACCTCTGGGTAATTGGAAAAGTAGTCTGTTACAACAATATGGCTCTTCCCATTACAGTCAAACAAATCCACTCCAACTTTGAAATATGGCCTGTCTGGTACAGGGTGTGGTGTAAGTGGTTCTGCTTGCTGCTTTGGTCTGTAGGTAAGGCATATTTCACATGAAGCAGAGGTCCAGCTGATGTCTTGGTTCATTCTTGGCCAGTACATCACTTCACGTGCTCTACGTTTACATTTTTCCTCCCCAAGGTGCCCTTCGTTTATCTTCTGGAGCATCTCCTTGCATAGTGACACTGGAATCACAAACCTGTTCCCTTTGAAGACCATATCTTTCACTACTGAAAGTTCAGCTCTGCATGCCCAATAATCCCGAATACACATTGGATAGTCATCCTTTGCTGCTGGCCATCCTTTCCGTATTGTATCATTGAGTACTTTCATTGTTTCATCTGCCTCTGCTGCTTTCCTAATCTGCTCTGTTGGTCACTCTTTTCTGTCTTGTCGACTGCTCGAGACAGCGCATCAGCAGCAAACATATATTTTCCTGGTGTGTAGATCATCTTCACATCATATTTCTGCAGCCTTATCAACATGTGCTGTATCCTCATGGGAGAGTCATTCAGTGGTTTGGACATAATTGAGACCGATGGTTTATGGTCTGTCTGCACTTCAATAGCTTGCCCATAGATCTACTGATGGAACCTTTCACATGTATATGTACTGGCAAGAAGCTCTTTCTCTAGCTGTGCATAGTTGGCTTCTGCACTTGTTAAGGCCCTTGATGCATAGTCCACAAGTTGCCATGCGCCTTCATGCTGCTGCAGTAGTACTGACCCAAGGCTGTGCCGGGACACATCAGCTGATATCCTGATACACCTTTCCAGATCATAAAACTTCAGCACGGGCTCTTCAGTTAGAACCCTTTTAAACGTCTGGAAACACTCTTCTTGCTCATGAGACCAAATCAATTCATTTTGTTGCTCAAGGAGTGACCTAAGTGGTGCTGACACTGATGACAGTCGAGGGATGAACTTAGCCAGGTAAGTCACCATCCCTAAGAAACGTCTCACCTTCTCTTTGTTTTGGGACCTCTCCATGTTTTCAATGGCTGACGTCTTTCTTGGGCCAGGCTTCACTCCCTCTTCAGATATGATATCTCCTATGAAGATCAGTGTCTTAACACCAAACTCATATTTCTCTTTACTTAATTTCAAATTGACGTTCCTTGTCACGTCAAGCACTTGTCTCAGTCGAGTATCATGTTCCTCCTTGGTGGACCCCCAGATGATGATGTCATCCATCATGGTCTCGACACCAGGTATGCCCTCAAAAATCATGTAGGTGGTTTTATGGTAGACTTCTGGTGTGGACAGGATCCCATATGGCAGCTGAAGATAGCGATATCTTCCCTGTGGTGTGTTAAAAGTACACAGTCTTGAACTTGCCTCATCAAGCTTCCTCTGCCAAAACCCAGACGATGCATCGAGCTTGCTAAGCCATTTGGCACCTGAAAACTGGAATATGATCTCCTCCTGTGTTGGCAATTTAAAGTGCTCTCTCCTGATGGCTTTATTGAGATCTCTTGGGTCTAGACATATCCGCAATGCTCCATTTTTCTTTTGCACAATGACCAGTGAACTCACCCAATCTGTTGGTTCTTCAATTTTCTGTATGACATTCATTCGTTTCATGCGTGCTAGTTCATGTTTAAGTTTATCTCTAAGTTGAAACGGAACTTTCCTGCATGCATGGACAACAGGAGCCACTGCCTCATCTATGTGAATTTTGTGTACACCAGGTAAGCATCCGAACCCCTCAAAGACATCTGCATACTCTTCCACAAGTGTTGTGTGGTCATCTTTGGGATGTGAAGCTACTATGAAAACTCTTTTCACTAGGTTGAGCTTTTCACATAAACTCAGACCTAATATTGACTGTACTCTCTTTTCTACAATCAGTAGCTGTGATTTTAAGTGCTGCCCCTTGTGCTTAAAGGTCACCATACAGCCCTTTTATACTGGAACTTTCTCTCCAGTGTAGCCTGTCACTTTTAACTTCACAGGGTAAATCTTACTCTTTACGGTGAGAGTCTTGTAATCATCCATGGATAACAGATTCACCTGAGCTTCAGTGTCAAGCTTGAATGGAATTACTGTCTCATTCACAGTTACTGGAACAATCCATTCTGTTTTACCAGCAGCCACAGACTGTACAGAATCCACAAAGAATTCCTCCATCTCCTCATCAACCATGCCCCCTTCTCTTGTTAGCCCCAGCTTTGCAGCACCTTGCAAAGTGATTCTTCTTCCCACAGCTATTGCAGGACTTCCCATAAGCAGGACACATCTTTGGAATGTATCTACCTCCACATCTGCTGTATTTGCTGTTTGAGCCTTCCTCTTTGATTTGCTGTTGCTTTCGAAAATGCCTTGTGTGCTACTTCTCTGTTTTCACAGCATGCACTGTGGTGTCTTCCCTGTGCAGCACCTTAGCTTGTGCTTGTGTGGTTTCTGCTGACCTACACATATTCACTGCCTTTTCCAGGGTCATGCAACAGTCTTTCTCTGAGTCCATTATCTGGAATTCCACAAACTATTCTATCTTTAACTAGTGAGTTTCTCAAATCTCCAAATTCACAAGACTTACTCAGTGTATGAAGCTCAGCTAAGTATTGGTCGAAGCTGACACCTTGTTTCTGGTCACAGGAAAAAAAATTTATATCTCTCAAATGTGATGATTTTACTTGGGATAAAATACTCCTCAAATTTTTTCATCAAAGTGCCCAACTCAAAAGCTGTCATATCAATTTGAAAGCTGTTATAGATGTCCAAAGCATCTTCGCCAATCACGTGCAGAAAAATAGATGCTTTAAATTTTTCATTGTTCCCTCCTGCTCCACTAGCATTTAAATATATGTAGAATCGCTGTTTGAAGCGTTTTCAATTATCGGTTAGATTGCCAGTAAACTGCATGGGCATGGGAGGACTTAGCTTTTCCATAACGGGAACTCTCGGCCTCTCACCTGAATCTCTCTTGGCAAATCCTGTGACTGCTGAACTTCAGGAACAGTGTGCTCCCTCGCCACGCCGGCCAGCTTTTTCTCCGTCTTATTACAGCTTTTCTTTCGTACTCACTCTTTCGCAATTGCACACAGTATTCATCTACTCTCCCTGTTCAGACCTTACACCAACTTCTGACACCATGTTATGTTTGTTCTTCATCAAGAGGCAAACTTCGCGTGGGTTTAACATCTGAACATTTTATTAACCAACACCAGACTGGCTTGCTTTGCCTACTGGGAACTGTAGTTCTTTATTATAACTACATAATAACACAAAGGCCACTTCCAACTTTTGTGTTATCCAGTCTCTCTTCTCGGACTTAGGCAGCCAGGATTCACATTGTGAGTTTTTAGTGTGACAGTGGTACAACATCTGGTCACCATCTGATTTGTTTCCAAATTGAAATCCTGTAATCTGACTGGTTCTTGCCTGAATACATTAATAACTGTGTAGTTAATGAGGAGAGAACAACTGCTTATTGGAAACAAAGGCTCTCTGTGTTTCTTGTTTAATATTTTGAACAACTGTTAGTAACACTTTCATTTATATAGAACCTGTTCATGGGTGCTGCCTGTCACAGTGGATCACGTTTGAGGTGGAATCAGAATCAGGTTTATTATCACAGATATATGTGGTGGAATTTGTTGTTTTACGGCAGCAATACAGTGCAAGACATAATGGTGGCGCGAGCAAAAATCTTGGTCCTTAAATACTAGTAGCACTTCACATTCAGCAATGGTTAACCAGAGTGCAGGAGAATATTGCATAAGAGAGTTATAATTCTGTGGAATGCACAGCTCAAGCTGGAGAAGGAAACAGACATCATGTCAGCACTTAATAGGTCACAGTAATGGTTGGAAGGAAATGGATATGAGAGGGTATATGGCATTGAGACTACTGCTTCTGCCTAGGATAAACACCAACACAGGTTTGGCTGAGCTGAATGAAGTGGTTCTGTTTTTGTAATTCCAATGAAATCCATATAATCCATTTCCACCTAAGGGAAGGCATGTTGGCCACGTGCCTTTTTTGATTGGTAACATGTAGTCCACTGGATAAAAACATTGGAAAGTCAACAGTTTGAGCATTTTCCCCTTCAGATTTATCCCCTGTTGGTGGCTAAAAGACAAATTATCCATGGCAGCGTATCATTTGTAAGTTTCCACAAGCACCTCACAAGCCTACACATGATATACTTCCATGGATAGATTAACTTCCCCACATTTAGCCATTAAACTCTCAGCATAGCATGTTTGGCACTGGACAACAAGCAGGATGCTAACCTTATCCTCCAGTCCATCCAGATAAAAGGAAGTAATATACAGAGGTCAATGTCGTCCGGCTGAAACTACAGAGTTCTTCGCAGAGTCGAGTTTATTGTCATGTGCACAAGTGTAGTGAGGTACAGGTACAATGAAAAACTTGCTTGTAGCAGCATCACAGGCATGTAGGTACACTCAACACACAGAATATAAATTATGCATCAATTACAAGATATAATGTAAGATATGGAAACAAATATTTAACATGTTAGTACAATCAGCAGTCTGGCATATGCAAAAACTGACTCTTAATTTCTTCTTTAAAAAATGTTCATCTTTTTGGCTCCTTTCAGTAGCATCTGAATTTTTCCTGGGAGTTATGTGTGAGGTGCCCCTTACTGAGCTCTTACTTGCAATGCTTTCTGAACCTATTGACATGCATGGAATGCTCCTTTATTAAAGGGGTTGTGAATGCCTTTGTTTGTTGACACAGGATTCTCTGATTAGCTTCTTGCTGACCTTTAAATAAATACTGTTGTCTCTGGGAATTTATTTTTTTCAAGTGTCCTGTTTTGTTGGGAATTGACCTTTCTAATTTCTGTACTACTTGCTCTATGTTGCACTTCCTGTCTATTTTATTTATTTAGACATATTAATCCAGTGATATATTTTCTACATTTGCGATGGTGATGTAATTTCAAACTTGACAAAAAGATTGTTAGGATTACTTGAAATTTATAAACATTTATTAAATATTCCCTATGTGTGAGTCTTTCATGCCATTTCACAACTTAATTGAAATGCAATGGATAGTTTATTCTGTATGAAGAACATTACTGTTCATCTTAACTCAGTACTGTGAGTCGCAGAAAAGGTTCATGCTTACTAATTTACATCCAAAAAATCAACCTTATGCTTTAATTTTATTGCAGTTAGCCCTCAATGTATACTTTCCTTGTATTTAGGATTTGTCTCATGAAAAAACAGGAAAAATTGCTGAAAGGAAACATTTAAAAACACAAAGTCCAAGTTAAATAGCAGGTTTATTCAACAGGGAATAGAAAAAAACAGTAAGCTAGTTACAATCATTTAAACTAATTCCATTGATTGAAATGGATTGGATAAGATATGATAAATTGTACCTGAAGAGAAAGTTTCAGGTTGAAGCTTTATAGACAAAATGCTTTTTCTCTTCAAAATTTCCAGCACTCTTTTCTGCCTTCATTTGTGCTTTCTTTTGCTTATCAGTGAAGCTACCTCGCATGTTTTAATCTGATAAAGGAACAAGGTGGTGTTCTGACGTATACCATTTTCCAATTGACTTGGCACCTGAATTTGTTTCAGAGCTGGTATTCAGAGTGGTTGTTTTTTTATTGTTTCTCATGAGGAAACACTTGAACTTCACTCAAAAGTCAAAGCTTGTCATTTGGTTGAGGTTGGAATAGAATTGAATGCACTCTCAACATAGTGCATCATCCTATAACCTTTGTGTTGCTATGCCTTAAACTGACCATCCATATGCATTACATGGTAAACACCTGCTTATTCTACACCATCTGATTAAGATAAATAAATCACGCAGTACTGCCTGTTTATGTGTTGGCTTATGGTTAAGTACATTATTTTCTATTTTGCATTAGAAATAAAACTCAAATGTGAAATACAGTAGTGATCTTTTAAAATACATAAAATGATTTATTCCTAATTAAAACATTTTTAAAGAAATCTTTCTCGTATTAATTCTGCAAAGCTAAATGTCGTAATTTTAGTGAGGAATGCTACTTTTGAGTTTGTATGCCATCGTTTGCCTAGCTTTAAGGCATTATTTAACATTTCTATGATCCCCAACATGGTAAACTGCGAACTTAAGACTGACCAAGAGGTTACAGCATTATCAAAGAGAAAGGAACAGTAAGGGATAGGAGGAAACTTCGCTGCAGTGAAGCTACAACACAGCAAGCGAATATTGACCATTTGACAGTGATGTGGAGGTAGAACTGGAAAAATGTAAAAACAAGCCTGCTTTAAATTGCAGAGAAGTGGAGAGAACAAATGGTATGTCTATTGTAGGGTGGAGATCAGGAGTCTCCAGATGGCCCAAATGGTGTTGGTGCTGGCTGGGAGAGGGCAGCTCTCATATTTCATAAGAGAATTATAATTCTGTGGAATGCACAGCTCAAGCTGGAGAAGGAAACAGACATCATGTCAGCACTTAATAGGTCACAGTAATGGTTGGAAGGAAATGGATATGAGAGGGTATATGGCATTGAGACTACTGCTTCTGCCTAGGATAAACACCAACACAGGTTTGGCTGAGCTGAATGAAGTGGTTCTGTTTTTGTAATTCCCTCTTTTTTGCAAGTTAAAACATGGCTGTTTTCAACCTTTCTGTTGAAAGACCTGAAACATTAACCCTGTTTCTCTCTCCAGGGGATGCTTTCTGACCTGCTGAGTACCTCCAGCATTTTCTGATTTTATTTCAGATTTCCAGCATCTGCAGTTTTCTACTTTGTTTGTGCACTTCAGCGCAAGCTGACTCCCTCAGGAAAAGCCAGTGCTTTGCTTCTTAGATACAGGAGTGGTGGACTGAAACCTAAAACAATAACGGTGGAAGGGAACTCACATCTGCTTGAATTTCACTTTCAAGACAGTAAATAGGAGAGAAAATCTGCTCTTAAAAATGTGCTTCATTAACGTTTTTTTTTCCTCTCAAGACGAGTAGTGAAGCTTGTGCATTGGCTCAGCAGCTTTTGTGCAAGGTATGGAGTTTGAGAACTTGGAAATCCAACCCTGACTTTGGTTGGTTTTAGCATTTACTGCATCTTATTGATTCTCCTGATTAGATTGCTCAGCAGATCACCTTGCAGTGGTGTATTGGGAGGCTGAGGATGCAGATGAGCAATCAGACAGCCCCTGCACTGCTCTGCTGTTCAAATCATCAAAAACTGTATTCAGAATGACTACAAGGTCCACAATCCAGTTATGAAAATCAAAAGAAATTTGAAATAAAAACATAAAATGCTGGAAACTCTCAGCAGGCCGGGCAACCTCTGTGGAAATAGAAACAGGCTCATCTTCGACCTGAAACATGAAATCTTTCCACGGATGCTGCCTGACTTGCTAGGTGTTTCCAACATTTGTTGTTTTTGTTTCACTGCCACCTCATAGTTAAAGCAACGCAAGGGTAAGGAAAGGCAAGAACAAACACCATTGAAAGTCAGCGTTCAATAAAAAGAGCAAATGTCTACTTTAGGTAATTTTAGGCTAGGCTGACTCTGCAAGTATTGTCATATTGCTTGATAATTCTTCCCTGGAATACTGATCCTATCAGACTGGTCAGTGGTAACAATAGGTTCTATCACAGAATTATTCAGTTTAAATAAAATCGTCATGAAGCAGTACCTTAACGTTTTGTGTAACAGGATGGACAAAGCCCCTTTCACCACACACACACACACACACACACACACACACACACACACACACACACACACACACACACACACACACACACACACACACACACACACACACACAAATACATTGAATTTTTCTCTTCCCCCGGAAGTCATTTATTTTGTCTGCAGACAGCTGCAGGGTTTGTATGTCTCTGACATTTGCAGGGTACTTGGCATGACTGATGAGGCAATGAGTCTTGCTTGTTCTAACCAGGGCTTTGCTTTGTTTGTGCTCCAAGTTGTTTAAATATGCTGGAACAAGAAGCTCATTTGAATCAGTTTGAAGAGGGATTGAAGTCGCTCCATCAAATTATCAGAGAATTTCCACAGTAACTTGATGGCTTCGGGTTTATACGGCAGCTTAAACTTGGTTCTGGAACTGAGTATCAGCCACAAGCACTTACAGAAAACACAGAAGCAAACTAGGTAGCCTCTTTATAAAAACTCAGGAGCATTTCTGAAATAAAATTATGTTTTGGGGGATAGTTCTAAAAAGTTTTTGCAAAACGTAGTGAACATAAACAAAATAGCCTTTAATTTCAGGAAACTAATTATGTTTATGATTTGAACACTGCAAATATAAGTAACTATAGGACTGTCAGAATGAAGAAGCATGCACGTTATATTTATTCTTTTGCACTGATTTTAATAAATATATTTTTTCAATTAATCTTAATATGTATGCACATGATTGAGATAGAAATAAATTGGGTATAATTAATGCAGCTCATTAACATTGTAATAAAATTCAGACATTAACCTGACAGATCCTGAGATTTCTCTTTGGTGACAAGCTGTAAAATGTGATTGTGGGACTTGAGGGATGAGTTGATTTTGTAGACTTGCTGCACATAAAACTGTGCAATGGGCTTTGCTTTGCTTTTCTATCACATTGCCAAGTTGTACTGTAAGAAAGCACTGCAAACAGTGCAATGAATAACCATTTCTTGCCCATGCAAAACGATTGCATCGGTATGTGTACATTGTGTTAGGTGGGGATGGTAACATTCACATTTTAGACAACAAACTATTCCTCAGCAAAAGACATTAGAACATATTTGAAAGAATGAAGATAGCAGTGGAAATGGCAGAAAGTGATTAATCGGTGATATTTCAATGCAGAGATACAGACTGATAATATCCATTTTGCTCATAAAGAAATTAATTTTGCACCATGTATAAATATTGTTAAGTGGAGGATGACATATTTTTGTGCAGTAGCTCCAGTTAGTTCACAGGCAACTTTGCTCTTTTACACAAAATAAATGATGTTGCCTTTACAGCGCACTGAACACTTGAGATTCAGCTAAACTGAGGAAAACAAATTGTGCTGTTCATAAATAACATCCCAGTTCCAAGATAACTATTAAACACACTGAAGCATGGCCTGATGTTGTTTTAAATTCAAATTTCTGATGGCTGAAATTGAGAGAGATGGTATTTTAAACATATCGTGCTCCAACATCTGCAGATTATGATTTGCATGTGGAAATTGGTTGGTTGAATTGAATGAGGATGAATACTGTCAATCTTCCTTTTTTCATCCAGTTCCTTTAATGAAATGCTAGAGGTCATCCCTTTGTCCTTAAATTAGTTACTATATTTTTTTCTCTGTTACTTTCCTGCATGTTATGATGTATGAGATACTATGGGAAAGGTTGCCATTAATTCAGCCTTTGCTGAACATGGATACCTAATACTGTTTTTGCTAAACAGTTTGAAGTATATTAGCATTTAGAAGCTCTCAGTCCGGCCCTTTTCTAGTTATCAAGAATATAGTGTATGTGTGTCTGTGTTTGTGTGTGTCTGTGTGTGTGTCACAGAGAGAGACAGTGCCTGTGAAAGGAAGGCTCTTCAGCAAGAATGCATTATCTAATGTATTCAGCTTTATGTTCCTCATTTTTCAGATGAAGATGAGCTTAATTGAGGTTGAGCTTTTAAGTTTGTAGAGCTCTTCAGCATCTCAGACAAAAGCAACATGAGTCTTCTCATTTGTCTTGAGTATGTTTTTAGATGTAAAAAAATATTTACATTACTCTCTAAATCAAAAGGTGCACTGCAACTATTTTAAATTAAATGTTACTGTCTGCTACTACAGAGGTACAGATATAGTTTGATTCAAAGCAAGGATCATCTTCATTATTGCCTAAATTGCTTTATTCAAGTGCTTTCATTTAAACATCTTGTGATTTTTTTTGAAGCAGTAATCACATTAACAGTTTTTTTCAAGCAGATAATATAGAAAGCAATTAACATAAGACAGTGGAAACAGAAAATCTAAATTGGGATGTGAAAATGGCTGTTCATGTTGAGTTTTATTTATCTGTAAAAATTTTGTTGGCATTTTGAACTGGGCTGGAGCAAAATATAAGTTTGTTCTTAATCCATTACATCAGAGATATTTGTCTTAATATAATGTACCATGATCATTGACAATTTTTTTTCAAAAATACATGCATGGGGCCTTTTAAATTATAATGAAGTCATTGTGTAAATAATGTGTGTTTTTTTTACCTTTTGCAAATATTCATGGAAATCAGTTGCAGGAAGTTTTTTTGTATTTGGAAGTACAATATAGAATGAAAACCTAAATATCATCTTTAAGAGAATAAGATGTTCAAATGAGGTTGCCAGTACATTTCTTTCAGACTGTTGTCTGATGTATCTTCATTAGTTTCTATTTATTGATGCCAAATGCTGAAGAAATGAGAATATTATTGGATCAATCTTGATAACTTGCCTTATCTCATTAGCTCTCACATCAAAATTAATGAGGAATGTGTGAGTAATTACTGAATATACAATAGTATGGATCACTGAGACTTGTTTAGTGTGCATGCCAAGCTGAAACATTAGTAGACTGGTTCTAGCAGATATGATGAAGAAAGAAAATAATGTTTAAGGTAATAAGTAATCTCTTCAAAATTAATGAGCTTACCCAATAAAAAATGAATTACCAATCAGTTTGATTTGAACAAATATAATTTAGAATAATTGCTTGATTGCATTTCTCTTAGCAAGATGATTTGACCACACACAAGGGTTTGGAATTAAGATGTCAAGAAAAGAATTAATTTGGCCACAGGGTTATATAATGTTTGGTTTGCTCTCTCTCTCTAACTGAAAAGACAATATGTCTGAGATGTCCTTTCTTAATTATTACAAAGAAAAGGCAGCAAAGATTTGCTAAGGCTTTCTGCCACTCTTTCTCCACGCGGTGGGTATGTGTCTGCAGACGTACCTGCCAGCCAGCTATCACTGATACAGCAATGCACTGAAGTCTAGAGACTAAACTGTGGGGAAGGTTCAGGCAGAAGGTAAATTTGCTTTGATCTGCATTACATCTAATTGAGTCACTGGCGATGTCTCTATCCCGACATCAAGAAATTTGAAATTGTTAGATTATTTCACTGGGGATTAAACCTAATTTACGCGTGTTCTGCATTAACCTATTAGACAAGCTCATCTGCATTGCTAATGTAGCCCAGACAGCTGTCAGTGCTAAAGAAAAACATGATCATGCAATCCTTGAATGAATGATTCGAGCTCTGATTAGTGCTTGTGAAGTTAGCTGAACCCCGGTGATAAGGGAAGGAAATTCCCAAGTTGCCAATAGCTCAAAAAATTATCAGACTGTAGGCAAAAAACCTGTACCTCACAGCTCATGGGCTTTAATCCAAGTGCAGCTTAGAGTGACAATATTTAAAGTGATGAAATTGGGCCAACTAGGACAGCTACAGATCTGCGGGGGACTGAACAAAGCATTACACCATTACAGTCTCATTTCTAATGAACTTTGGCTCAGAGATTCTAATAAGTGATTCAATAGATATTTCCACAATCCTGAAAATTAAAAGAAAATCTACTTTTAGGTGTATGGAAACTAAGCAGCTAGTTTTAACAACCCAATGCAAAAAACAGACTGGTGTTAAATACATATTATATCATGTTAGCACTAGTTCCAAACATATTATTTTAATACTCCATTTTGTACGCAGTGACCCTTCTTGTCACTTAATTCCACATTAGTCCTCGCCATGGTGGAAAGATGAGATTTACAAGCATTAAGCGGCAGTGAAATTCCCCACTATCATCCTATTTGACTGAAATGTTCGACTTGTGCTGGCCCTCCTGATCCACCAGCCTTTGTGTACATTGTAACCATCACTGCTGTAATCCCAGGCTTTTTCTCTTGCTGCTTTCTTGCGGCTGTAGTCAGCTGTGAAAAGTAACAATGGCACATCCCCATGAGAGGTGAAAATTTAGGGATGGTTTAGGGCTCCCAGTTATAGAGCTAGTAACCAGCATAATCCTATTACCAGCCCCAAACAATGTCCATTTCCATCCTTTTGTGGCAAGTCTCAGTAAAATCAATGTTATCGGGTTTGAGTGTGCATGTTTGTTTGTCTGTATGTTTGTGTATATTTTTAACCATCTGAGTACCAAGACAACAACCCACAATAAATTTGAAAGATTGCTCTAGCATCTCAATATTTATTTGTTGTTTAGGCATCATTGTCTGAGAGCTAAGACTTGTTGATTGAGCAAACTTTACAATGTCAATTTATCTCCGAACTCTTGGGACCCTGCTATTGTATGCACTGAACTGAGGCAGGGCACGCCATTCTGCTGGCTTGCAAGAGAATTGACACCCAAACAATTTAGAATGGAAGTATTTGTAGTCAGAAAATAGTAACCCAAGCAGGAAATGGGTTTTTTGCTGCCTTAAAGATCAATGGACAATAGCAGTTTCCACCAACGCCAACCCCCCCCCCCCCTTCCCTTCCCCAGAACAGGAAATGAAGCAAATGCTTTCTTGTATAACTAAACATGAAGGTAATAGCATTCCCTGCGCCAAAGAATTTCTTGACCATATGTCTGTACAGCTGTAGAGAGAGAATACTTTTATTATGCCAATTACATCCATGAACTGTTACTGGCTGGCATCGGGTATATGTTCTGCATGCTGTCCATGACCTTTTGTTTAATAAATTCAAATGTACCCACTGGCTTGAAACTAATTGATTTTTTTTTTGTTTTCATTTACAGAGTAAATTACAGGTTTTAATAAGTTGTTTCTCATGTGAATGTAAAAATTATAATTTACTGGGTAATAATTTGATTACAGATGAAATCAATCCCTGCATTGAATTGCGCCAGTGTGTGTCAAGAATTCAGTTTCCTATAATTCTATAAACTGTTGCAAGGTTATTGACCAGATGAGACTTAGTAAAAGCAGTTGGCAGGATCATAATTGTAATAATAATAGGCACTATTATAAATTGAAATTATGTATGATTTTTAAAAACAGTCCATCGATGAAATTGTGCCATGTTTTTTGTAATGTGTCAGTGCTTGCCAGCTAAAGTTAACACTTTATGTGCTGAATCATCCTCTACTATTTACATATCACAATCACATTTTAAATTACTAAACTAGCTTAACTCTCTAAATTTTCTTGTAAGATTAAATTAGCCTATTTTAGAAGTAAAATATAAATTATGAAGGCATAACTTTGAGGAACCCATAGAATGCAAATTCACCTTGCTGATCTCCTCTCCCCTGGGTTCTGCCCATGATTGATAGGAGCTTGGGGTAAGTCAGTTGCATCTGTACAAACTATTCTCAGAATGTCCCTCCAGTGTATGTTGAAGACCTCTTAAAACCACAGTTTTGGATCTTCTTCAAAAAATTACTTTTAAGTGTAGGACACATATAATTACTACAAAGCAAATATATCTTGTGATCATTGCAGTGCATTTCATCTTTAATGCAAAACCTGACCCATCAGTGAAAATAACAGGCTGTCTCAAAATTAAAATCCTGTACTCAAAGCAAAGACTTTAATACTTTTTTTTAAGGTTGTGCCTTACTTTTCTTGAAAAACAGTAGTATCACTCTTTAGACCATGACTGTTGATGACATCAATGAAAGAGGCAGCTAGCAAGAATTACAGAGCTTCAGCTGTGTGAGGGAAGTTAAATTAACGTCAGTACGATCATTAACCCTGGGCGTTTTAATGATTGTGTCATCTTAATGTTATAAATTATTTCAGCTATGTTGTACTCACAAGCTCAGTAACTCTCGTGATATAATCAGCACTCATGGTTTACATAAAATTGTCATTAAGACATCTACAAAGGGGGGATGAGAAGGATACAAAGCTAATAATTTTCTTCAACTGTTTATTTCAATATAGTTCTGATATACAGTAGATAATATAGATAATCCACTTATCAATATAGATAATCCATTTTCAGAAAGTTGGCAATAAGGCACTGTCTCAGTCTTAAAACTTTCATCCTTATTTTCAAATCCCTCTGTGGTCTCGCCTCTCCTGTTCCCTGTAACCTCCTCCAACCCTATATCTGACCAACACCAGTACCAATCCCCCACTGGGCCACCCCAACTCATCAACATCTCTCCACCACTGAGGTATTTGCGCTCCTCCAATTCTGTTTTTTTTCACGTTTCCTCTTTTAATCACTCACCCACTGGCGGTTGTTTCTCCAGGTTCTTAGACCCTAAGCTTTGGAATATTTCCTGTCTTTCCATTCTCCACCCATTTATTCACTGTTAAGACTCCTTACCACCTTCTACCAGAAACAGAATCTTTTTACTCCTGTCCTCTCATGGTTTTCTCTTCTCAGGGACTGGTATCTTTTCCTTCTAATCTGCCTTCATCACTTGCCTCAAAATCACAACCTTTGACCCCTCCATCTCTACAAACTACTTATCTATGTGCAATTTCCCTCTCCTCTCCAGTCATTGAAGATATTGTGTATGGAGGCTCCGATGCACAGGATCGCAAGAGGCTGCAGGAAGTTGTAGGCTCTGCCACTCCATCAGGGGCACAACTCTCCCCACCACCGAGGACATCTTCAAGAGGCGGTGCCTCAGGAAGGCAGCATCCATCACTAAGGACCCTCACCATCTGGGATATGCCCTCTTCTCATTATTACCATCAGGGAGGAGGTACAGGAGCCTGAAGACCCACACTCAGTGATTGAGGAACAGCTTCCTTCCCTCTGCCATCAGATTGCTGAACAGTCCATGAACCCATGATTACTGCCTTGTTATTCCTTTTCTGTTTGCACTATTTATTTATTTTGTAATTTATAGTAATTTTATGTCTTTACACTACTGCTGTCACAAAACAACAAATTTCACGACGTACAGGTCAGTGATAGGAAGCCTGATTCTGATGTAATTCCACATTTGAATATGTACAATCAAGAGTGAATCGGCTGTTATCCAACTCGCTAATGACATCCCATATGACTGCAATAAAGATAATCTGCCCTTCCTCATCCTTCTTGATCTGTCTGCAGCCTTCCACACAGTTGACCACTTTTCTCCTTCCTTGTCTCTCCACTTGAGTAGGACTGCATCTTTCCCCATGCCTGTACATTACCTTGCTCACTTTCATTGGCTCCTATCTAAAAAGTACCTGCATTTTAAAATTCTCACCCATGTTCTCAAATCCTTCCACATTCCCACCTCTCTCTCGTCTAATACTCCCAATCATTTGTGAAAAGAATTTAAGATTTCCCTCCAACATCTATACATTTGTGGCAGATACAGTGCACACACCAGTTTACCCAAATTCCCAATAATCCAAGCGATTGTCTATTTTCCATTCAGCTTCAACAAAGGAAATCTGATTTTATTGACTAGTTTCAACATTTGAAAAACCTGCAATGATAATTTTTAAAAGGACGCCATCAATTTTCTTTTAAGTTCAAATTCCTGTGCAGAAAGAATGCTAATTGCTGAATAAATTCAGAGCTAGGTTGCACCATACTATACTGGAAAAACAAAATATTTATTTTTGTCACTATTAATCTTAAAAGGTTATAAGAAAATTCTTACAGATTTGATATGCAGTCAACCCAATCATAAATCTTCCCTGATTTTAACTTTACTAAAGTAAACTTGAGCCAATGCCCATTAGCTGCTTTTTCTGACTAAAAATTTCTTATGTCTCCCTGCTTTGTA
Organism: Pristis pectinata; assembly: GCF_009764475.1. Taxonomy (NCBI): domain Eukaryota; kingdom Metazoa; phylum Chordata; class Chondrichthyes; order Rhinopristiformes; family Pristidae; genus Pristis; species Pristis pectinata. The sequence goes on from NC_067407.1 coordinate 82,429,380, forward strand.
GAGTGTTTGTTGAGTCAAACTTTGACATCAGTTGATCTTGTACTTGTTCATCCTCATTTAGGTGCTTCTCTATTTTGCTGCTTTGATTTTTTTCAGGTCTCCTGATTGTCTTCTACCTTCTTTTGCAATCCCTTGCGATCGTGAAAGATTTCCTTCTACTAGGTTTGGGTGGCTCTTCCACCGACTAGGATGAAGGTACCTGATGGGAAGGAGTAGGTGGATGGTTTCTGAGGTGGTCCAGGCACGGTAGTGTAGTAGTTAGCATAATGCTATTACAGCACCAGCAACCTGGGTTCAATTCCGGCCACTGTCTGTAAGGGGTTTGTACGTTCTCCCCGTGTCTGCGTGGGTTTCCTCCGGGTGCTCCAGTTTCCTCCCACATTCCAAAGACGTACGGGTTAGGAAGTTGTGGGCGTGCTATGTTGGCGCTGGAAGTGTGACGACTCTTGCTGGCTGCCCCCAGAATATTCTATGCAAAGATGCATTTCACTGTGTGTTTTGATGTACATATGACTAATAAAAACATGTTATCTTATTCTGTGTGGGGCTTCTGTGCCTAATCTATGCTGACATTCAGATGGAAACCTGGAAGGTGACTTCTCTAGTATCAATGTCACCCTTTGGAGAAGTTGATACAGTCCCATTTGACCCACTCACGGAAACACCATATACATTCCCCTCCAAGTTACACACCATTCATGACGTGGACTCTGGTCTTTTATCGGTGCTGGATTTTAATCTTGGATCTCCCTCTTCACCAGCACCATGGGCGTATCTTCACCAGAAGGACTGCATTGGTTCAAGAAGCTGGCTCTGCACCACCACCTCAAGGGCAACTAGGGAGGAGCAATAAATGCTGGCCTGACTGATGACACCCAGATCCCGTTGAAAAAGAAGTTGGATGTAAATGGTGTCCTGGCCAAAATTTATTCTCAGGCAACTGCATTAAAACAAATTTTCTGGTCAGTATTTCATTGCTGTTTTGGATCCTGCTGTGTGCAGATGGGTTGTATTTTTAATTACAATTGTGACAAAATTTTGGAAGGACTCAATTCACTTCTCTCTTTAAATATTCTGTGCAGGAAGTCCATACAGTAATATCTGTAAAGGAAGACCTAAAAAGAGGAAAGGCTTGGATTACTATAGCACCCCTTATGATCTCCTGTCACCCCAAAGCACTTTACAGGTAATGAAATGCTTTACAAATGCAGTTACTGGTGAAATGCAGGAAATACATCTCCCATACACGCACAGCAAGAAGCCACATCGAGCAAGGTGAACAGAAGCAAGCTCTAGATAAGATAGATATTTATTTATTAGTCACATATACATCAAAATGCACAGTGAAATGCGTCTTTTTGTGTTACTGAGAATGTGTGGGGTGCAGCCCGCAAGTGTCGCCACTCTTCCAGCGCCAACATAGCATGCCCATAACTTACTAACCTGTACGTCTTTGGAATGTGGCAAGAAACCGGAACACCCAGAGGAAACCCACGCAGACACAGGGAGAATGTACAAACTCCTTACAGGCAGTGGCGGAATTGAACCTGGGTCACTGGCGTTGTAATAACATTACGCTAAACATAGTGATGCTGTTTGAAGGATAACTTGACCTGGATAGTGGAGATAAGTCTGACGAAGAGAGATTTCTCTTCCAGATAGCATCATAGGTTCTCTTACCTTCCTTTGAGAGGATAGACATGGTCTTGGATTAATACATACAAAACATAGTGTGGCTGTGCTTCAATAATGCATTGGAGTACTCGTGTATAATTTTTTGCTCAAGTCTCCCGGGTGGGATTTGAACTTGCAACCTCTTGACATAGTGGCAAGAGAGCTACCAGCTAAGCCACACCTGATGCAGCTTAACTGATTGTAGATCCTAAAACAGAAGTGTACTTTAAATATAGAACTGCTGAGTGAGATTCAGTGTGGACTCAAGCTTGAAAACCACAGCAACTATTTGTTTTACTCCTTTGGTCTGTTCTCCAATCCTCCTGAGTTGACATATTTGGCTGAACTTTAAGATTTATTTTATGCCAAAGGGATTAATAATGTGCAAAAACATGAGAATCATGCAAACAGGTGGTATTAAGAAGTCCTTAATTAATTATTGAGATTTTCAGAACTGAGTTTTAGATGACTCAGTTCTAGATCTAAAGGATATGACCTCCAAATCCCACTAAAGTGGTCGTTGATTTGTCCTTAAACATTCAGCCCATTGCAAGGTTAAACAGGAAGATGTCTTGCTGTCTCATCTATGACATTGTTAAAGAGCTCCCAGATAACATTGGTATCATATAGATCATTGGAATTTATACCCAGGATGGTGACTACACTGGCAACATGGTCATATGTTATTTTCAATAATGTCGTGCCTTCAGTCGATAGTTTTGATATAATTTAGTTATTTACATTTACCAAATTCTGTTATGCTTACAAACAGCTGCTGGTGATAGTAGTTAGTATGCTTTGAATGTGTTTCCATGGCCCCTCTTTGCTATTTCAATGGCAGTATTAATCCATTCATTCTAAAGTGATAACTACTCCTTATAACAGTGGATAGGGGAATGATATTCAAACAGTTAAGAGACATCTATTATTTTCAGCAGTAATATATGTTAATGATGAACAGGCCACTGGTTCCATACCTGCACTTGGCATATCAGCTCCAATGGTTGGGGGAGTGGAAGATGAAAAGCTGACCATTAAATACTGCATGTACAGCACATGGGTCTGTGTAGCTATCCACATAAGGGCAAAGGTGCTTAATTCACTTAGACTGGCCTTTGGAATATTTGGCTGAACAAAACTTATCAACTGGTGAACTTAACTGAGTAGGAAAACAATAAGTTGAGTTTGCCATTGGCAATGAGAGTGTGCAGTAGATAAACAGAAATGAAAGCTGCTAAATGCAATAGCAATGAAAGATATGCTTTTCTATCTGCGTTCCTGAAGTGTAAGTCCTGGAACCAATGCCTTTATGAAATGTGTGTAAATGACTTGCATGTTGTAATACAGAGAAAACTTACAAATTTTGTCAATGATACCAAACTTAGAGTTGTGACAAATAATGAGGTTTGATACCAACAGCAATAAAGCACCAATAGATTAGCAGTTAGGCAGATGTTTGTGAGATGAAATTTAATATGGGGGAGTGTGAGGTGATGCATTTGGCAGAGGGAATGGGGAAAGGCAATATAGAATTAATGGCATAGTCCTAAAGCATGTGCAGGAACAGAGGGACCTGCAGGTTCATGTGCATAAATCTTCGAGATTTGTTGGACATATTGAGAGAGTAGTTAGCAAGGCACATGGGATCTTAGGTTTTATAACTGGAGGTGTCGTGCACAAGAGCAGAGAAGTTATGTTGAACCTTTATAAAGCTTAGTTAGACCATAACTGCAATACTTCCTCCAGTCCTGGTCACCGAAAGAAGTGAAAGTCCTTGAGAGAATGAAGAGGAGATTCATCAGAATGATTCTGGGGATGAAGGGATTCTTGCTGCAAGGCTACTTGGTTGAAAGGAGATTTGATGAAAGCATAGATGATTATGACAGCCTTGGATAAGATAGACAATTTTTCCCATGGTGCAGTCACTAGGGACACACATGTAAGGTTCTGGGAAAGAGATACAAGGGGACACATGGAAGAACCTTTCTGTACATCAAATGATAAAGGGACATGCTGCTTATGAGAGTAGTGCACGAGGAGACAATCAACAATCTTAAAAGGAAATTGGATAGGCGATTGAGGAAATAAGTTTCTTGTGCTATGGGGTTAGAACTGGGGATGGGACTAACTTGGTTGCTCCACATAGAGCCAACATGGTCTTGATGGGTCAAGTGGCTTCCTTCAGTAATGATTTAATAACTATACTTATATTGTTATAGAGTCACACAGCATGGAAACAGACACTTTAGGTACTGAGTCTGCACCGATCATCGAGCATCCATTTACATTCATCTCATTGTATTCTCCCCACATTCCCATCAACTCCCACCAGATTCCACCACTCACCTACACAATAGGGGAAATTTACAGAGGCCAATTAAATACCAATCAGCATGTATTTGAGATTTGGAAGGTAGCCCAGGCAAAATCCATGTGGTCACAAGGAAAATGTACAAACTCCACACAGACCAGCACCCAAGGTCAGGATTGAACTGACATACTAGGAAATTAGTCATGGCCATATTGAATGGTAGATCATGTTCAGGGGCCAAATGGTTTATTCCTCCAACTGTTTTTTAACATTCTTATGAAACTGTAACCACTAGCATATCGCAACGAAAAGGATCTACTTGCTGCCGGCATGCAAGCAGAATGCTGATTTCTTATTCTGTACTGAAAAAGAAATTAATCGGTTGCCACGTACTTTTACAGTGTCCTGATGTTATGTAAAACCCTGCATGAATTCAAGTCTTTCTTATGGAACCAACAAAAGAAAAAGTAATGTCAGAAAATTCCATCACCCATTGTAAACAAAGGACATGAAGGACACAGACTTTTGATTAGGAGTGATGTAATGATCAGTGAAATTTGTTTATCAAAGATACAGTAGATTCTGCATTACAAGTACTGCACTTGATATCCAGTAAGGAATCTAGCAGCAAAGATTATCGAATGAGGGTATTTTGTTTAACCATGCCCCCAAAAAACTGCCAATATAATTTTCATCAAATAACAAACATTTAACCTGCATTGATTCTTAAACAAAAACTATAAATAAATTGATAATGCATATTCTAGCCCATACCTTATATACAGGCACATATGAATGTGCAACTGTAAGCCTTTAGCACTTTCCTAGCTCAAGAGAAAATTGGGGTAGACATTTTCCCTTGGCAGCAACTGCAAAATACTTGACAAAATGGTGTACTAATCTAAATTACTGCAAAATTTGGTACCATTGAAATCAATGGATCCGAATTCAGAAAAAAAGGGTATATTGGGTATATGGCCCAATTGCATAAATTCAGTGCTTGTGATTAGGGACAATCTTCTCCCCAAATAAATCTTTCCTGAGGTTTAGTGTCCAGAAGCAAATGCAATACTCCAGATGGAGCCTGAACAAGGCTCTGTGCAAATCTTTCTGTGTGTGAGGCTGTAGATGTGAATATCATTACATTAACATGAGGATGTATCCACCTTGCCATTCTGCAAGTGTCACTCTGACAGCACTTGCTGCACGATTGCCTGGCTGTCACCAAAAGGTTTATCATTCATTTCTCTCCCTCAGAGTGCGAACTAATAAGCCCAGAAATTACAATCGCCTCCCTGCTGAATCTCTGATAGGCGGAAATAATGATATCAGTGCCCCGCTAATCTTCTTGCCTCCTTGCTCGGCACCAGCCTATTGAGTCACCTGTCATACTCTGCTTTGATGAGGTGAACTCAATCTCTCAGCCTGTAATGACAATGGACTAGATTCATTTTTTGAATGTTGTGAAAAATTCTCTTTTTTTTCTTTTGCAGGTTCTATCTTGGTAACCAAGTCAGCCACAGGTCTGGTGAGCAGTATTATTTTACTTCTAATCTGCTTCTTAAGAGAGAAAATAAGGTGGACGGTTCTCTCTTTTATTTCTGTGATGTTTAAAATTTTGCAAAAATATCCAAATGGAATATTAGGGTATTTTTTTAAAGTTCAATAGCTGCGTTTTAAGTGATTGCAGTCCTTGTTTGTTCTGTTCACAAACAAATAAATCAAGTCAGTAAACTTCTCCAAAATAACAGTGCTAAGTATCTGATGTCACTATGTAGTTTTCTAAGCCCCTGTGCAATGCAGTCACAAATCAGAGAGCATCAGCAACTATTTGAAGCAGTTTGGGAGGCTCAATGTCCCTAACATCTGGCAGAATGATACAGTGTCTTTTATTGTGATAATCTGACATGCTTGGGACTTTGGTCGTGTTGAACTAGCAGACTTTCTGGACTATTGGATGTTACTTCTATTAATACCCAAACGCACTTTTATATCACTATTTTTCCATTTACACAGTAGTATAATAAATTTCCCAGTGGACTTGGTGAGTTTAAAGAGGGTAGGAAATATACAAGCAGTCCAGACCCTAGGAGCTGCATACCCACGCTCCTGACCCCTGGTGCCTGAACTCCACCCTTGTCTCCGAGCGCACACCCAGCCCACAGGTCCAGACCCCAGCACTGGCCGTACTCCAGACCCCAGCTCTGACTGTGAATCCCCGCTTGCACTCTGGATCCCCGGCTCGTATTCCAGACTGATGTCCGAGCCAGACGCTGAACCTTCAGGAATTCTGCAGAATCTGATGCCAGATTATCCAAGTTGTACTGCAGTTATGAACCATTTCTGTACTCTGTTTTAGGAATTTTCTTCCATTGATTTCAATGGTACTGAATTTTACAAGTGGTGTACAATGGTTGTATAGCATTTGTCCCACATTTAGTACTTGTGACCAAGAACTGATGTCTATCCCAATTTGTCCTTGTGCTGGAAAACTGCTAATCTCATACAATCACACATTCATGTGCACTTGCATATAATCCATATATAAAACATGAGCTGGAAATCACGTGAGCTGGAAGTGGTGGAAACACTGGAAACAGAGTTAAATTTTCTCTTTCCACAGATGCTGCTTGACCTGCTGAGTGTTTCCTGCATTTTCTGTTTTTATTTCAGATTTCTAGCATCTGCAGCTTTTCTTGCAATAGTTATGTACCGTGCCAAGTATCAGTCCACAGATTTCACCACAGGTGGTTAAACTGGAATTGGTTCAAAGGCATACCTTTGTTTTTGACTTATTTCATTCAGGTGGCATTTATCCATACTCCCAATTGAAGGTGTATGAGAGACATTGAATGTAATATAGTAGTGTGTTACCCTTGCTACACATCTGGGGTACATTTTACCTCCACTGACATAATGCAATCATAATGGCAAATGATGGCAAAGAAACTGATGGCAGAAGATATATGGAATAAAAATAAAGTATACTGGAAATGTTCAGGAGGTCAGGTAGTGGATGTGCAGGGATAAACAGAGTTAATGAGAGCATAGGAACTTTGCTGATTTGATGGTTCAGGTCAATATTGTTGGGTAGAAATTGTTTAGGAGCTGGAATATCACTGCAGAGAACAGCAGTCCCTTTTAAAGAGCCCTTTTGAAATGTGAAGTATAAGAGCTTTTTCAAATTAAAGTTTTAGCCAGCTGCTAGATTGGTAAGGACCCTTGTTAACAGGTTCTTTTGATTGGTGAAAGAAGGAGCACAAAACATAAAAGTTCTTTTAAACTGATGGAAATAAATTCTTGTTGGTATTATTAATGTTTACCAGTTTGCAAAAAAAAAATTGGACAATGGAACTTGCAATTCTTATGCTTGGTTATTGACATCCTTTCAAATGACATAGCTGCCTGGAAAAATAGAAGTGCTTTTCAATGACTTTGGTGCATCTGTAGTCACCACAGACAGGACTTTAATGATTCAGATGGATACAACAATTCAGTAGTTTCATGGTTGTGTTGCTCTGACTAGCTGCCTTCCTGTCACTCCATATTTTAATTAATTGAATTTAAATTCACCAGCTGTTGTGGGATCCAAACTCGTGTCTCTGGATCAGTAAACAAGACCACTGGCTGCGAGTCCTGTAACTTAACCACTAAACGACAGTACCCCTTGATCAATTCCCAATGCACTACTTGATCACCTCTGATCACAAGACCATTTCCCCTGCTGCTTCTGATGTTTGAAGCTTCTAAGGGTTGAATGTGTTTGTTTACTGTTTTACACCAACAGATATGTGCACCAAGTCCCCCCACATCAGAGGGGAACCATGGGCAGGCATAGAAAGTGAACAGACATAAGCACACCTGAAAAAAAAAGGAAGAAAGAGAGAAAGACTTTCATTCATATACTGCCTTTCACTTCCCTTTTCCTATTGAAGCGTTGTAATGCAGGAAACACGGCAGCTCATTTGCACACAGAAAGCTCCCACATACATTGCGGTATCGACTTGATAATCTATTTTTCTAATATTGTGTGAGAGGTAAATGTTGGCAGATTACTGGAGTTAGCTAGCCTATTCCTCCTAAAATAGTGCGATGAGATCTAAAAGGGACGTACTTGACTTCCTATTTTCCAGCTAGCGGGGGTGCCAGGATAATCACAAAGTATACCTGGAGGCTCTCAGTATTGGCATTCCTCTGGTTAAATGTTATGCCTTTGAGGACATTTGATTTGAAAACTATTAAAGTAGAGTAAGCAAATGGCATATTATGCTGATAGTCATCTACGATTCAACAGAATCATTTGAGCAAAAAATAGATTTGTTTCCATGCATTTGGTCACATTACAACTGGTGTAACAATTTATTGGAAGAAAATTATCTGGCCCTATTTCATGCTAATTATGAAGTACTACCTCTCAAGTTGGGACAGAATTTTATACATATGGTTACAATTTCAATTTGTGCTGTTGGGATTCAGCAGTCACCCCAGTTCTGGGGCAAGAAAGGGGCCACTCTTTCTGTCTGCAAGTGTTTTCCTTAGTTTGTGTGGTTGGAGATGTCAGAACACAGATCTGCACCATCCAGCAGTTGCGGTGTGGTCTGTGAACATGTTGAATTTTTGTGATGTGAAATGTGGAATTCTTTTCCCAGCAACTATTCCATCTCCAGGGTTGAACTTTGTCCACAGACATTTATGTTCAACACTCAAAGTGAAGGGCCCGTGAAGATTCTAGAGGAAGGAAAGAAGCTGACAAATTGGGAAAGGGTTGGTGATCATAGACTCGGGTACCACATAAGGAAGCCATTTTGGCTACAGTTCCTTTCAATACGGTGACCCAATGAGTCCCACATTCCCCATCACATTGTAATTTTTTTCTTTACAAGGATATATCTTAATCAATTTTCAGAGTTGTTCATGAAACTTCTTCCACCACTCGGTCTGGTAATGCACTACTGACCTTAAGAAACCCAGCTCTCTGTTTGACCGAGCGACCGTTCCAAATATAACAGCAGTGGTTAGGAGGGACGCCTTTGCTGGCTTTTTCTTGCACAACACTAACCAGAAGTCAAATCTTCAATTCTGGGCGACTCCTGGAGAATCTGGGAAAGCTGCCAAAACTAAGCGTTGAATTTTACAGAGACACCAGCAGATTTTAGAAGTCTGATCCATTTTGCCTAAACCATCTATTTAAGTGTTTTGTTTCGTTTTGTTTCTAATTGGATTGAATTGCACTGTGAATGATGGCTGGCAGTACATAGATTTGCAAATAAGCAATTATTGTCTGCCGCTTACAGAATGCCTAATCCAAGCATAATCCTGGTCCTAGCTCTAAATTTCATGGTGCACTAGTTACGGTTTATCAGGATTCAGCTGTATTGGTAATTTGATTTAGTGTTAGACATATTGCTTCCTCCTCGGACTATAAGCTTTAATACCCTGGTGTTCCTAGGAAGCGTGAGAAAGGTTAACCTAATTGTCTGCTAATTGCCCCACAGGTTCGATTTCAGTAAATTGTAAATCTAACCTTTTCCCATACTTCTCGAGGGATGTCGAGCACTATTCTGTACAATGCGCAGAAATATTACAGTTCATGTGCTAGTAGGGGCTCATTCTTCAGTCACAGAGGAATGTATGGAGATTGATTGGACAAGGAATAACTGATTGGGAAATAATGCAGGAATGGAATACAAAAAAACAAACCATGGGAAAAAATATTTCTTACAGTCCCATGAGTGAGACCCACAACCTTCTACCTTGTTATTTTAAACAGTATTTAGTACCTCTGTTTTTATTTATACTCACCTCCTCCATTGTAACTTGCTTTCCATTTATTTCTGAAACCTTTTTCTTTCTTTATTTGTTCTCTACTTTATAGTCAGGAAATTTAAAGGCGTTAAATCCTCACAATAGGTGAAAAGAGTCCTTTTAACCTTCTGGATGGTTGATGGTGATATTTCCCATCAACTTGATTGTCTTACTGCTGCTTTTACGGAACAAAACGCACAAAGCTGGCTTTTTGCAACATGAATATGGTTCATTTTTCCCGGTCCCGGCTGCAGGAAGCAGCCGAAAGAACAATAATGTTTTTGTCAGACAGACAAGCTTTTTCCACAGAGTGACACCAAACATGAACAACTTGCTGTGACAACAGGAGGCAGAAAAGGACTTGGGAAGGAGCAATTGGCATTATGTGCTGTAAGGGTTGTGGAAGTATCAAATCTATGAGCTACGTGATATTAGCACTTCAACTTACCTGATTTCAGAAGTGCCATTAAGCAATGGAAAGGATTATTAAATAATATTTCCTGAAATAAACTATTGTATGTTATTATTTATCAGTAGTACAGAAATAATGATCTGAATATTGATGAGGCTGGGGTTGAGGGCAGTTGTTAGTGGGAGGGATAGTTGGTGGGCTTAATCTTAGGATTTATGATGGTCCGTTTTCTTAAGGCAGGTTGGAATTTGGGTGAATTGGTGGTTAAAATATTGGATTTAATGAGACTCGTTGAGTCATTACTGTTCAATGTTTTCAAATATGGCTAGCATTTAATATTTTTCCACAGGATTAACAGAGCCACCCTAAAGGTGCTACATAAATGCAGGTTGCTATTGTTAACAAGCAACGGACAAAAGTACTTCATTACCAATAGTCACTGAAAGAGGGATCAGTGTGATACGAAGACTATTCCCCGATCCCTGTGACAGCATTACTTCATAAATCTGTTATAAGATGTTGCAGTTAAGGTTGAAAAATGTATATTTGAATTCAATCAGAACCGAAGACTGTGAAGGAAACCTTGGTTGTTGACCCTTACATAGCTAACATTTTATTGTACTCCAGATATATATATATATTTTGCAGCCTTGGTGTATGATACACTGATTCTTTGTCTGATACAATATATTGAAGAACTCCTACCTGTTATTAATTTTACATTAATTTTCCTTAGTGCTGACTTGCTCACTGATAAAGGGAACATTGTCGACAGGAAATTCATTTCTAATGACAACATGTTATTTGAGAAAGCATTCAAGGCCACCTCTGGATTGATACTACGGGCTGAATGCAGTCTGCTCTTCAGCTTCTGAAGAAACTATTGTTTGACTGTATAAGAGAGTACAGAGCAGAAATAAATTGACCTGGATGGTACAGAAGGAAGCACCAAATGTGTTGAACTAAATGGTTTTGAAGCTATGATGAAAGGCATCCTTTTGCTGCAGACTTATTTTTTTATAAGTTGGTGAAAAGATTAAATGTAATGGAAGAATTCAAAAGCATAATTTTCACTGAGTAGAACTGATACAGTTATAACTTCAGTAAAATAAAGTTCCATGGCTGAAAATGTTCATTTATTCTGGAACAAAATTTGGTCTTGTCAGAGTTCCATATTTATTTATTAGAGGGAATGTTTGATGCCTGGAAATTTTATTTTGCAAGAAAACATAGGTATTTTAATTAACAGTGATCTTAATAAATTAGATTAGCACAAATATAAATATTTTACATGATTTTTTCTGATTTGCATATACTGGCTCATCCCTCACTACCAACGTTCAAAGGTGGAGTTGTCATTTTAAATACATTTTCTTTCTCTCTGCAGGTTTAAGGTAAATTCATATTCTTTTCCTGCTAGAAGGCAGAGTCAGAGATTGGCACTGTTGGCAATGGTGCCCTTCAGTATTTGAGTGGGAGATAATATCATTTAAACCGAACAAAATGATCAAGCCCTTCCTCACTCTTTGCTCAGTGGGAATAACTAGTTACCATGTGAGGTGAGAACTATTGAAAAGCCAGTGTGCCAATGATTGATGCCAGATGAGGTGGTGGAATCAGATATAATTACTATGTTTAAGAGGCATTTAGAGAGGCGCTTGAATAAACAAGGCATAGAATGATACAGTCATAATGCGGGCAAGTGTGCTGAGGGCAGATGGGCAAAGGGGTTGGCATGGAGGTTATGGGCTGAAGGGCCCATTTCTGTGCCGTACAACTCTATGACTTAATAACACACACCACCAGGCTCGTAGAACACCTGTGCATAGCTATTATGAAATTGAAACATTAAGTCTATCCATTTCATTATTTTATACGTATAGAAGTGATATAGAAATTATTAATTTGGAGAATGAAAGTAATTTTATGGAGCTCTCTCTTAGGAACTTTCTTTGTGGTCTCTCAAAACCTCTCAGGTGATTACATAAATACAGATAGAAGTAGGACCTGATCTATCCAATAGAGCAAACTCATTGACTACAGCCAGGGCAAAGATATCAAAGCTATGATTGATCTCAGTTCCCCGTGGCTTGTGAGGAGAAGGAGAGTCCCCACTTCGAAATGTTAGCATGCGATACAGTGCATCGGAGAGCTGGGTGGGGAGAGGGCAGGACTGAGCTCTGACATCCTCTGTGCTGAAATAGCTCACCATGAATCAGTGCCTCAAGCTACCATGTGAAGAATAGTCACTTGAGCAGGATGCTTGGTGACAATTGGAGTGTGGAACCACAATGAGCTTGAGTCAGTGCCCGTGGGATAGGAAGGGGTAGGGAATTGATTTCATCAGGTTCACCGGGCTGAACGTAATCTGATTTATATTGCAGAGAACTTATCACACAGAACTATATCATTCATCCCAACTTGTCTACAGTAGTCTTCAAATTTACAAAAGCTGACTCCCACCCTAGTTCCATATTTCCTCATGGCATAGGAGGAGGCCATCAAGAAAACACCAGCTCATCAGAGTAATTCCATTCCCTTGTAATTTTCCCTGTAACTTATTTGTCCTGAATTTTCATCAGCCCCCCCAGACTCTACCATTCATCAACACACTAAGTGCAATTTACAGCGGCCAGTTAACCTGCCATCCACACAATGGATGCAGGGTACTGAGAGGAAACTCGTGTGGTCACAGGGAGAACGTGCAAACTCCACACAGTCAGCACAGGAGGTCAGTGTTGAACCCAAGTCACTGGAACTGTGAGGCAGCAGCTTTATTAACTGCATTAAGCTGCCTTACTTCTTCAAATTGCTTCATTAATTTTCACCCTCGTGTTTAATTCATTTACCCTTAAATATATTCCTGGGCTCAGCTCCTCCTTGTGGTCGCAAGTTGCACATATTCACCACTCTCAAGACAAAGAAGTTCCTCTTGACTTCTCGACTGCATTTATTACTCATTGTTTAATATCCATGGCCCATCAAGATGAACACTGTGTTAACAGGAGCTGTATGTTATTGTACTTCATCTTCTTCTGAGGAATGTAAAATTACTGAACCCTTCACTCATCTTGTGGGGTAAAGTACCAGTAAGGCACAAAGAGGTTGCCCAGGAGTATTGACCAACAAACAGACATTAAATGGTACCATTTGTTCTGGCAACTCATTTTTGGAAAGCCTTTATTGAATGATTTCAGGCAAGCTGACTTGGAGTAAGAAAGATCAAGAATTACCTGGTACATATGCAACATCTGTTTTTAGCCAGTAAAACAAATGGATTTCACCAGCAACCGTGCACTTGATATCAGTGACTGTTCTAGAAAGCTGAAAGTGCATTCTGTTAAAGGGTGGAAAATGTCCCTAACACTTTCTCACAACTAAAAGATCATTCAGCCTGCAGTGTTTTCTAGTTAGCTTCATTTAACCACTTTATGCTGCTGTCTTACAGTTGGTTGAAAGCAGAGGTGAAAGTAACTTAAATTTCTCTCTGGTACAGTCATATTGCTAACATTGCTGATTTGATCCATTTGTATTGATTGCATCAGCCAATAACTTATGAGTATACTAGTTTACTTACTGCTCTGGTTGAAAGAACAAAAATAAAAATATGAATATACAATGATACTGACCAGGAAAGAACTTCTATGGAGCTGGCCTAGAAATTGGACAGTGCAGGGAATTGGGGAGTAGAATTGTAAGCTGATAGACCCCATACCTACCTCTGTCATTATTGTATTATCCAGTACATGCCAGCTCTGCAGTTTATCATTTTAACACATATTCACAGGGGAATCATTTCAGGAGTAATTGCATCAACCTCACCGATTGAAGCCACGACTATAACCTCTAAAGGGAGGTACTTATTGCCTACAACCACTGCTTAAAGTTCTTGCACAGCTTTGGAAAGCTGGCATTGCGTAACGCACTGGTGTGTTTTAAAGATGAAAGAGGTCTTCCATGCACAGGGCCAGGACACCACTGAAATCAATTATGAAACAGCAGTGGGAAGGGATAGTTAAGAAGGTCAACCCTTGGAGCAAAGCAGTTGTAATGACTCACAACAATCATCACATGCCATTTTTTAAGAGCTGCACCATTACACTTACTGTATATGCTATTTTGCACTATGGAACTCCATGACTCACCTAACAACGTTTCCTGTCCAACATGGTGCCTGCCTATTGTTCATATTCCCCTCTACAATCTCACTACTTCAACAACTGTGCCCTCAATTCAAAGCTCATGCAAACTCCCAATTATTTACCTATGGCAGGCACATCACTCTGATGCCTCACAACATACTCACTAACACATATCTGTCTCTTAACAGACAAGGTGTCATGCAGCTGCTGCCAGAAACAGACTCGTTGTGGTCAATACCACATCCAATGGCTCATCAACATGGGGAGGAGACTACAGAGGGTTATACAGGATAGATAGCAGAGAACAGACCGTTCAGCCCAACCAATCCATGCTGGTGTTCGTGCTCCATTTAATCTTCTCCACATCTTTCCATTAACCAAATCTATCAGCATCATCTTCTCCTTCGTGCTTGTCCAATCTTCCCCCCACCCTTAAATGCATTTGTACAATTCTCTTCAACCACTCCAAGAGGTCGCAAATTCCACATTCTCACCAGTCCTTGGGGAGAGAGTTTTTTTCTGAATTCCCTATAGGATTTCTTTGTGTATATTATATTGAAGGCATCACTCTGTGCTCTTTCACACAGTTGAAAACATTCTCTCTGCCAATCAATTAACAACTTTAATGATTTTAAAGCTCTCAGTAGAAATGGTGGACATTATTGGAATGGCAGGTAGAACAGTGTGGAGATCATTGAAAATAATACCATGTGCCTGTCTATTCACATTCAGCTGCACCGCCCCCCATCCCCCCAACGGGTTTTATGAAGCATATTTCATCCCTCCAACTCTCTTGTGCTTATAGCAGAAACTGCTTTTTATAATCTTTTTGAATCACTCGTGGACCAAGTCCTGTGCCTTTTACACATGTTGTAACTGGGATAAGCAAGTACAATACACTGGAATTAGGTGGGATCAGGTCCTTCGGCCCATCAAATCCATGCTGACCATCAAGTACTCATATACACTAAACCTCTCTTAATCCCATTTTATTCTCCTCACACTTGAGGCAATTTAAGGTGACCAATTAACTCATTTGTCTTCGGGTTGTGGGAGGACAATGGAGCACCCAGGGGAAACCTAAGGAGTTAGAGGGAGAATGTGCAGATTCCACACAAACAGCACCAGAGGTCAGGATTGAACCTGGGTCATTGGAGCTGGGAGGCTGCAGCTCTACCAGCTGCACCACTGCCTGCCATGCATTTCCCCATCTTCTCTGAAAGGATTTACATATTTGCCGAAACTAAAACATTTAATCGAACAAAATAATGAGGAAAACCATCAGGACAGAGCAAGTTAATGATGTTAGAAGTATTTGGGCAAGAAACAGAACAAACAGCTATAAAAAAAATTATAAGATAAGAAGATATCTTTATTAGTCACATGTACATGGAAACACACAGTGAAATACATCTTTTTGCTTAGAATATTCTGGGGGCAGCCCACAAGTGTCACCACTCTTCCGGCACCAACATAGCATGCCCACAACTTCTTAACCCATATGTCTTTGGAATGTGGGAGGAAGCCGGAGCACCCGGAGGAAACCCATGCGGACACACAGGGAGAACGTACAAACTCCTTACAGACAGTGGCCGGAATTGAACCCAGGTCGCTGGCGCTGTAATAGCGTTACGCTAACCGCTACACTTAACTTTTTTTTAAGGTGTATTTTTGAATAACCTGATTACTTTGTGGCTAGAATGAGCCTTGTCGACTTCCTAGTGTGATGACTGATGGGAAAACTGATTCCAACATCAACCTCACTGACTTCAACTTTACGAGCAAAATGAATGGAATGGGAATGGAGCAGGTAGGATAGTGTCCTGTGCAAAAAAGAAGTGCTTCATTTCATAGGTGTTAAAACTTCAACTGTCTTCTTCACTAACACACTGCTTCCTAGGACAATCATTAGAAATAATAAACTCATTTATTTTCCCCAATATGTGGAATAGCACGCATTAACAATTCAGAACATGACTGCCTAACCACCAAGCAAATTAGTTTCTGAGTACAGGCAGGGTGAGCCACCTCATACTGATTCTGTGTATCAGCCTGGCCAGTTTTGTGTATTAGACTCTCTTCTGACACAGAAAAAATGGAGCAACAAACAATCAGCTGGAGGAACTCAGCGGTTTGAGCAGCATCCGTGGAGGGAAAGGAATTGCCCTCCACAGATGCTGCTGGACCCACTGAGTTCCTTCAGCCGATTGTTTGTTGCTCCAGATTCCAGCATCTGCAGTTTCTTGTGTCTACATAGAACATTACAGCACAGTACAGGCCCTTCGGCCCACAATGTTGTGCCGATGTTTTATCCTGCTCTAAGATCTATCTAACCCTTCCCTCCCACATAGCCCTCCATTTCTCTATCATTCATGTGGCTATTTAAGAGTCTCTTAAATGTCCCTAATGTATCTGCCCTCACAACCTCTGCCGGCAGTGCATTCCACGCACTCACAACTATCTGTGTAAAAAACTTAACTCTGACATCCCCTTTATACTTTCCTCCAATCACCTTAAAATTATGCCCCCTCGTGTTAGCCATTTTCACTCTTGGGAAAAAGTCTCCGACTGTCCGCTCGATCTATGCCTCTTATCATCTTGAACACCTCTATCAAGTCACCTCTCATCCTCCTTCTCTCCAAAGAGAAAAGCCCTAGCTCACTCAGCCTATCCTCATAAGAAATGCTCTCCAATCCAGGCAGCATCCTGGTAAATCTCTGCACCCTCTCTAAAGCTTCCACATCCTTCCTATAATGAGGCGACCAGAACTGAACACAATACTGCAAGTGTGGTCTAACCAGAGTTCTATAGAGCTGCAAATTGGAGTGGAGTGGAGACTCTACAGAAGTGGAGCTCTTTACAGCCACACTTTTAAATTACATTTACCTTGTCCTTCAAGAGTTGTAAACTAAAATATATAGAATTCTGCTGACTTATGAAAATGAATTCACTTATGAATTATATAGAGAGGACAACCTCCTCCAGAGCAGAAGAATGCTTTAGAAACTATTGAACTGAAGGCTCGCAGGGTGCAGTTGTTGCAATGCTGATGGAAAATGATAGATTATGTACTTGCAATGCAAAAATGGTAGTCAGGCTCTGAATTGATATATAAGACTGGGAAATGTGTGATATCATCTCTGGCATGTTGTCCCATAATACACTGACTTCACACCTTGTGGTACAGTCTTAACCCAATATGAATGAAAGGATAAAAAGTGCCCAGTTGGAGAGATAAGGGTTCTGCCCATTCTCTCATAACATTAAAAATGATTGGCCTGAAGATGAGATGCATGGAGTCAAGCCTTTGTCAGCTGCCGCCTTTACAAACAGTTTTACAGACACTAGTTGCAGCAGTGTGGCAACCAACTAGGGTAGTCTGCAAGCATCAGCTGAGAATTCAGGAAATATTAGCAGGTCAGACAGCGTCTGTGGAGAGGGAATCAGAGGCAAGATTTCAGGCTGATGGACTTTTATTAGAACACCAGTAATCTGCAGTACTCTTTGCTTTTTGATTAGTCAATGCATTTTTGTATCCACCCCTCCACACTTTATTATCTAGATACCAAATTTGCATTGAGTCAGAGGGAAGCTGTAAAAGAGATAGAAGCCTGCTGAAATCTCGACCTCTTTTCCTTTGTCATACTACCTGGCGTTAAAGAAGGGAACATCAGGGCCAGACTTTATTAGGCCACTTCTGTATCTAGAGGGCACTGCCTCTTCATTAGACTGGCAACTGCTCCATTGTAAAAGCCTGAATTTGTCCAGTTTAGGTGGAAGGCAATTGAGGTGGAACATTGACTCTGTTTCTGTCTCCACAGATGCTGTCTGACCTGCTGTGCATTTTCTATTTTTGTTTCAGACTCCCAGCATCTACTGTATTTTGCGTCTTTTTTTTGGTTTATTGGTTTATTATTGTCAAATGTACCCGGATACAGTGGAAAGCTTTTGTTGCCACAGTAAAACAAAAACCAAAATGTAGCTGTTTTGCAGGGCAGCAGTAAGTTGAGGGTAGAAGTTTAGAAGAATCTGATACTCAAACCACAAAAAGTATGAGGTACAATTCTTTCCCCATTTAAGATGCTCCTTAAAACCTGCCTCTCTGAACAAGCCGTCACCTGGCTAACATCTCCATGGTGTCAATGCTTGTTTGATAATGCTCTTCCGAGGTACCTTGGAATGTTTTTTTCTGTGCTGAAAGGAAATACAAGTTATTGTTGTTGGTTCATTTTGAAGGAAGTGAATGTTTCCTGGACATTGGGAGAACTCCCTGCATTTCCTCCCTAAAGTGCCACAAAGCAGACTCATTGACCATGGGAGCAAGTCAGTCATCTTGTATTTTGCAGTGAGTTAGAACATAGAACATAGAAAACCTACAGCACAATTCAGGCCCTTCGGCCACAAAGCTGTGGATTTTGATTGGTTTTGCGAAGAAAAACTGACTTAATGGGCTTCAAAGCCAAACGTAGTGCCTCCTATGTTACCTTGGTTGAGGACAACTAACTCTGTTCACAACAGGAACCATCCTTGTGTGTATGATTCATTCTTGCACTAGGCAGCAAAGTTTGTAGATTCCATTGGATGAAGTATATTTGCATTTCAATGCCTCCTTGTTTTCTGGCCATAATCAGTGAATTTTAGGGACATTATTCCATTTCTTTATCTTGATAACAGGCCTACTACGTGGTACCTTATCAAATGCCTTTTGGAAGGCCATATATACCAGGTCAATCACATTTCCTTCATCAAACCTTTCTGTTATTTCATCAGACTACACCATAAGTAATTAGACACAATCTTCCTTTAGCAAATCCATGCTGCCATTTTCTAATCAATCTGTAATTTTCCAAGTGACGGCTAATTCTGTTCCTGGTTTTTGTTTCTTGAAATTCCCCCACAGCCAAGATTAATTTCCCTTATATACTCAGATCAAAAAAAGTTGCAGATGCTGGAAATCTGAAACAAAGACAGAAAATGCAGCGGACACTCAGAAGGTCAGGCAGCATCTGTGGAGGGAGAAACAGTTAATGTTTAAGGTTGAAGATCCTTCATTGTTCTGACAAAGGGTCATCAATCTGAAATGTTAATTCTGTTTCACTTTCCACACATGCTGGCTGACCTGCCAAGTATTTTCAGCATTTTTTTGTTTTTGTCCTTTATATACTGTTCACCTAATACCTGACTCCTCCACTCAGCCGGGAGATGGGGCTGTGGATGCAGAGCCCAACCCCGCCAGTCTTTCTCTTGCTCTTGCTACTCTCTGGGCTCTGCATCAAAGTCCTGATCTCTTTGCCACCCTTCCTCCTTGCTGTCTATGGTTTGCAGCACTCAGCACATGACATTGAAGTCTCTGCATCTGGTTGGCGTGTTCTGGAGGGCATCCCTGCCCAGACACAGGCAACAGAATTTCATTCTGAGGTGATGAGTGATGGTTCCCACTAATGCTGCCTGCACAGCTCTGCTTGGACCTGAGTTCAGCTGCTGAGGTTGGAAAGTGCCCTGGTGTGACAGGCCAGTGGAGTGGATCCCAGGCTCCATCCATCCGGCACTGAAGAAGTCCAACAGTGCTTTCTCAGTCAGGATGAAAGAGAATCAAAATCAGAATCAAGTTTATTATCACTGACATATGACGTGAAATTTGTTGTTTTGTGGCAGCAGTACAGTGCAAAACATAAAAATCTATACATTACAAAGATAAATAAATAGTGCGAAAAAAGAGGAACGATGGGATAGTGTACCTGGGTTCATGGATCGTTCAGAGATCTAATGGCGGAGGGGAAGAAGCTGTTCCTGAATCGTTGAGTGTGGGTCTTCAGGCTCCTGTACCTCCTCCCCGATGGCAGTAACAAGAAGAGGGCATGTCGCGGATGGTGAGGGTCCTTAGTGATGGATGCCGCCTTCTTGAGGCACCGCCTCCTGAAGATATCCTCAATGGTGCGGAGAGCAGTGTCCCTGATGGAGCTGGCTGAGTTTATAATCCTCTGCAGCCTCTTGCAGTCCTGTGCATTGGAGGCTCCATACCAGATGGTGATGCAACCAGTCAGCCTGCTCTCCGCCGTACATCTATAGAAATTTGTAAGAGTCTTTGGTGACATACCAAGACTCTTCAAACTCCTAACAAAGTAGAGCCACTGGTGTGCCTTCTTCGTGATTGCACGAATGTATTGGGCCCAGGATAGATCCTCTGAGATGTTGAAGCCCAGGAACTTGAAGCTGCTAACCCTTATATGTATATGGATATATACATATGAGGGTGAGCATATGTATATATGAATATATGAAGGTCATATGTATTTCCTGGAAACTTGCCATTGGGAAATTATTGTGATCCATAACTTCCAGCACATTGAGTGGAAACATCCCCTGTTAATAAAAAGCTATGGGTTATTTAGAGGAGCACACAAGTATAGTCAGTGGCTGCCTATGCTCATGGGCAGCCAACATTGTTGGCAAATCCCATTGCCTGCAATTCCTATTGAAATGGAAGCATATGAAGTAGTATGTCATCTAATATGTTGTCAGGGTGACCACTCTGATGTAGTGGTGGGTGACACAGCAGTGGTCCACTGTAGCCATTTGAAAGAGGAAGTTGGAGTGGTAGTTGAGTCAACTCAGCCTTGAACTGAATGGAGGGAGCAGTGCAGATGCAACAGTATGGCTGAAGGTCTTCCCACAGTACGTCATCTATCAATGGGAATGCATTGTGCATCAGAGGGGTCCAGGTAGGATGTGCTACATCTGTGGGAGCAGATTCTTTGCTGATGGGCATGTCCTTGCCTTGGCAGTGCGGCAGTAAGTGCCATCACTCATGGTTGCAGGGACCCAGGTTCAATCCTGACTGAGGATGCTTTCTGTGTGAACCTTGCATGTTCTCACCACAACTGCATGGGTTTCCTCCAGCTGCTCAAAATGTGGTTACTGTAAATTGCCCCTCCTTTCCAGATTTGGAAACAAAATTTAGCATGGTTGCATGCCTTTGGTAGTGCACTGTTAGTCTAATAATATAATTGCCTGGACTGATGAACTGGGAAAAAGAGTTCGAATGCCTCTTAGCATTTAACTAAATAAATCTGAAATAATTCAGTTGACCATCAAAGTTCTGGATTGTTAGTAAAAACTCATCAGATTCACTAATGTGTTTTAAGCTATGCAGCCTGCTACACTACCTCATTTGGCCCAGGTGGATGGTCACAGTATTTTCCGCCAGGGTAGGGGAGTCTCAAACTAGAGGGCATAGGCTTCAGGTGAGCTGGGAATGATTTAAAGAGAACCTGAAGGGCAGGTTTTTCACACAGAGGGTGGTGGGTAAATGGAACCAGCTGCTAGAGGAAGCTGTGGAGGGCAGGTACAATTACAACATTTAAAAGACATTTGGAAAGGTACATGGTTAGGAAAGGTTAAGAAGGATGTGGGACAAACACAGGAAAATGGTATTAGCTCAGGAAGACATCTTGGTCAGCATGGACAAGTTGGGCTGAAGGGCCTGTTTCCATGGTGTATAACTCTATGACTCTATGATTCCAGACCCACACAATGTGGTTGGCTGTTAACTGGTTTGGTTCAAAGGCGATTGGAGCTGGGCAATGAATTCTGGCTTTGCCAGTGCCAACCACCCCTGCACAAGGACACACATTGTAAGGAAGGTCAGGAAACTTCTAAACGAGAAATATTCATACTGACACTTTCTGTGATGGCCCTTTATATTTCCTGTCTTCTTGTATTATTGTGAAAGGAAGAAAGCACTGTTATGTTACTTTGACAAGATATGTCAGTAGCTGTGTTATTTACCCTTGGATCTCAAGATCTAGGGTGGCCTGTGAAAGTACAACAGAATGGCTCAACACAGCAGGAGGGGGTCTTTGTGATGCAGACCCCCTGGGATCAAGAATGTACCTTCACAGACTGCCACGACATGATTGCTTCTATGTAACGCAAAAGTTTTCCTAATTAAGGTAGTCGACCTAATTATGCACAGTTTTATCAAATATTTCTCCAAACTGCTTGCGGTGCAGCCTGGTGCAGTTGATCAAAGGCACTTTGCACTGTGATTAGGGATGCTGTCCTTGATAGGCCTGTCAGGCATTTCACCTCGCCTGGGTGCATCTGTCTCCGAGCGCTGCACAGCGCTCCCTCTCTCATTTGCTCCACTGCTCGTATCAAACACGGAACATAATTACTAAAGTTAAGAAAACATCTCAATAATTAGCAAGGCAACTGTGAGCACAAGAAATGGAAATTAGTCACAGTATAATAAATTAGCTTGTGCATACATAAAATGCAGCAAACACCCTGGAGGACTTATATTAGTAGCCTTAGCTGTGCACTCCCATGTATCTCAATAAACCATTCATCCCATGATGATTATGTTCTACTGAAAGGAATTTCACTGAATTACAAATCCTGCAATTCACTTGTATACATAATTTGGTTAAAGGCTGAGGCTTATTGAATGCATCAGTTCTGAAGGTGTGCAGCAGCAGTCTCTCCCTCCTTCCAAATGCTGTTTTTCTGCAGGCAATTAAAATATTGTTAATCCAGGGTTCTAGGTGCTGGAATTATTTTCTTATAAACAAAACCGTTTAATTAATTATAATCAGTAGTTTTCATTTGGACCTGTGATTTGTAGCAATTAGTTTCAGAGGGATAAGAGATAATTTAGGTGCCTTCCTTTTATTCAGTGGTAAAGGATAGGATGTGGGAGGAAAACAAACACAGTGTAACAACATTTGCATTGAAATAATACCACAGGCAAGGGAGATCAGCGCCAGAGTACAGCGAAGAAAGCTGTGGAATACAAATGAAAAGGAGTAATGTAAATTGTCTTTTGTCATTAAGCTTCAATGACCATTTAAACCAAGCACAATGCATCACGGTACTGTGGTTTTTGATGAGCATCATCCAGTTTGATTATTCGCACTTCTGTGTACGCTTGAATTAAAGCCGAAGTACTAGAGCCTGTTAGAGTAAAATACTTAAATTGCCAGTGAACTCTCACCTTTTACTCGCATCCATTTACTTTTCAAATGAATAGAAAATACAGTCAGTACGTCTCACAATGGCCCTTTTTGTAGAGAGCGCAGTCATTACACACTAATTTTATACTGAACCATTGCTGCTGAATGCTGAACAGTAACCAACTTAGCCAGATTGCAGAGAATCCAGTAAAGTGTGCTCATGGATAAGATGCATTCAAGGGCAAGAGTTTACTCTTTTGGCAACACTTGAGGTAAATCAGTGTGTTCAATAGCAGTGCCAAAAGCCTTGAGCTTTATGCTCCACCGAAAATCAGGTTTCTTCTCCCCTTTTATTGTTACCACTGGTTCTGTGTAACCCAACTTCAAACAAAAGATACATGTTATTGATTGATATTAAGAAAGTTGATAAACAACGTAGCAACGCACAAAGAGCTGGGGGAACTCAGTGGGTCAGGTGGCATCTATGGAGGGAAATGGTCAGGTCGACATTTTGGGTCGAGACCCTTCATTTGGACATCCTGAAAAGTCAACTGTCCATTTCCCTCCATAGATGCTGCCTGACCTGCTGACTTCCTCCAATGCTTTGTGTGTTGCTCCAGATTCCAGTGTCTGTGCTCTCTTGTGTCTTCATAAACAAATGTGTCAATATAGTCAGCATTATATAGGGATATTTGATTATCGAAAGGTATCTAGATGAAGCTTGGGTAGAATTCATCAGTCTACTTCTGCTTCCTTCTATAGAGTGGTAGCTTGGAAGGTCATGCTTTGAATTCTCGGCCAAGTGATCGCGAAGTAACATTGGGAGAAGGACTGAGGCCGAGGAGAACCGTGGGTTTCCCTACAGGATATCCAGGAGTCCCATCATACACTTGGTAGTTAGCAATTGGGTCTGGAGTCTGACTAACGAGCCTATGTTTACTCTCAATGTTTCGGGTTGAGGCCAGTCCAGATGAAGGGTCTCGACCCGAAACATTGACTGTCCATTTCCCTCCACAGATGCTGCCTGACCCACTGAGTTCCTCCAGCACTTTTTATGTTGCTCCAGATTCCAGCATCTGCAGTCTCTTGTGTCCCCTCTGTGCTTCTTTCTGCTGGTTATGTGACACAGGGGTACTTGTCATTGTCAGCTTTGGCTGAATCAGATGATTTAAGTGATTCAAGCGCAAACACCTAGGTTGGTTCTTCAGTGCAGTGCTGAGGGATTGCTGCACTCTCAGAGGAGCTCTTTTGAGCGAGACATTCCCCGAAGTAACCCTGAGTCTGCCTGCTCAGTTGAATGTTAGAGATAATTATTTTGAAGAAAAGCATGGTGGTTCTCTCTGGTGTTGTAGAATTATTGATCCCTCAACCAATATGACTTTAGCTTTTTGGGACCTTGCAAAGCTCTCTGAGACAACATGAAAGGTAATATACTGTATAAATGCAGGGGTCTTTTTAATGTTTCAAAACACGAGTAATTGAGGCAATGGATATAGGGGTTAAGTTACTGGATGAGTAGCCAGTGTTTTGGACCATTGATCCAAAGACACAAGTGGAGGACTTTTAAATTCAGGTTGTTAAATAAATCTGGAATTATGAAAGAAGTTCATCTTAGTGACAGTAAGCACAAAATTAATGGATTGTTATACAATGCCAACTAGTTCACAAATGTCCTTCAGAAAAGGAAATTTGCCATCTTTACCCGGTTTGGCCTACATGTGACTCCAGAATCACCAACTGACTGCTAATTGAATCCTTAGTTCAGGGATAATGAGGAATAAGCATTGATTGGCAGCATTGTCAGTGACATCCCCACCCTCTATATGAAATAGAAAGTAATTGAATAACTTCATGTTCCATAGAAAATAGATTTCTTCCCCCACATTATTATTACCATTGCGTCAATATTAACCTATTTTGTTGTCAACTATGTTGCAATTCATTGTATTTATTTTCTTATACCTATTGAATTTACAAAATAAAACAAGATACACTTACAATAGGTACCCCTGGCTAGTCTATTTGAAATTCATCAACTGTTGATTCATGCGCTTGTGGTGGGCTTGGGGGATTGTTTTTTTTCCCAAACAACTTCTCAAACTAGAATGCCCTTCAAGGTGTTTGAAATTATTTTTTAATGGTCCTATAGAGAAATTCAGTTTATGATATTATTTTTTTCGGCAAAAGAAGGCACCAATGCTTCTCTTTGCTGCAATATTTTTGGGTAGGATCAGGTTGAACATCTTATGAGCCAGTATGTATCATGTTTAACATTTGGAAGTCTTTACTGATTACTTAATCTATAAAAATGGATAATTTCAAGTATATAACGTCAAACCCAAACATTGGCAAAGCTACAGTCCACATTTACAGATTAGAATTATCTGAAGTCCACATTTCAATCAACACTTTACGACCATCTTTTCCCTTTGAATAGATCATTGTCTTCTAGGTCTTTGGCTCTCAGTCTTCAAACACTCATTCTGCATCTCTTCTTTGTTTTCTATAACCTCACCACTACTTTCTCCACAGCCAAGCCACGCCACAACCATTTGTACCCCCTCCTGATCTTCACAATGGCAGAAAGGTTGCATTGTTTGTTGCAGTAGTGTTGAAAGATTATATTATCCTGGCAACAAAGCTCAATTTATGGTGTTAAGATCCATAAGAAATGGAAGTACAGATGGTGGACTCAATGGTAGTTAAAAAATGTGTTGATATATATTGAGTTTCCTGATGGCATGGTTGACTATGACCCAGAGCATTTGGTTGAAGGATGACCTGGTGACTTATTAGACTATTGAACTGCAGTATTTTTAAATGGTGCAGTTTTGCATTAATTGCCTTTGAGTTCAATGTGGTGCTACATTTAAAGAATATTTAATGATAATAACACTCACTAAACTGCAAGATTTACAGTTTAACCAACAATGAGAAGAAAGGCATGATAGAGAAAAGCCAACCAGCATTAACTAGATCAGTTTTCCCTTTCATTATGCTATGGAAATTTCAAACATCTTCCAAGTTTATGCCTTTGGTTTTAGAGGATTGCAAAAATACTGGCAGCTTTGGTAAAACATTGGACGTCTGCCAAGTCCTGTGTTAACACTCGCCTAGATTTCAAATGAAATGATTGAAAAATTAAGGCAACGGTGCCTGAATGGCTGCAAATCAGGTCCTTTTGTTCCACTCTACAGATCCCTCGATTCTGAATAATTCTTCCCTTCTTTTAATGTTTGCTTTTGAAGGCAAAGCAGAATTGATTTGTCTGCAGAACAAAAGCTGTTTGACTTCTGACTTTGTGCTGACTTAACAAAGTCCACAGGGAAGAATGAAGGAAACTTTACGATTTGCTCAGTAGAGAGAGAGAAAGCACATCAGAAATTGGACTGTTATCACTTATTCCATAGATATAACAGGGGTCAATGGGGTTCAGTCTGATTTGACCAGTGGCCTGCACCCCAAAGACGTCAGAAAGATGCTTGATCAGACACTAGGTCAACAATTTCTCACCTGCCTATCACCCCCCTCACCTGGATCCACCCATCACCTGCCAGCTCTTGCTCCACCCTTTCCCCTCACCATCTCCCCTCATTCTTTCCGGTCCTGATGAAGCACCTCAATCCAAATCGTCGACTGTCCATTTCCTTCCATAGATGCTGCCTGACCCACTGAGTTCCTTCAGCTTTTTGTGTGTTGCTCAACAATTTTTTAGGCTGCCTCCAACAGCTCACAGACAAATGGTAGACCACTTATATACATTAACAAGCCTATTTTAACATAGCTCAGCAAATTATTGTGCCTGCCTGTTCTTTTCAGCTTCATCTGTGAAATGGGTGCCATCAGAATGGTGTTTGATGTTATATTCACATGGAGCTAGAAGGAGGAGGCAACCCCCCCCCCCCCATACTTCAGAGCATGGATGATGAGTACTGACAGCTTTGATTGGCACTCACCTCGACATGTTATCTCCCAGCCATGGCATTCAAAAGTGACTAAAATCCAGTTCCCTGTGGATGCAAGACAGGCACCATCCACTCACCCAGCTAATTCAGATGGAAAACATGGCCTATTTTTGGCCTGTAGACATTCCCACATTATCCTTATTTCCTTACAACATAGCAGGAGGCTATTTGACTTATCAAACCTACGCTGGCTCCCAACAATTTCAATCTACACCACGGGCAGTTTACAGTGGCCAATTAACTTTTGAACCTGCACTTCTTTGGAGTGTGGGGGGAAACCAAAGCACCTGGAAGAAAGCCCCACAGTCACGGGGAGAACACACAAACCTCACACATACAGGATTGAACCTGGGTTGTTGGGGTTGTGAGGCAGCAGCTCCACTACCTGTGCTACTGTGCCACCCCCACATTGCCACGCTCCCATGAATTTCTTGCCCCATGGTCTTGGCTTTGGTCTGTTGACCACTGCTTTGTGCCCTCCACCAGAAGATGCATTGCAAGTTGTCCTGCTGAGGCAGGGTTAGTCTGATGGTAAGGAGCCCATCATTATATAGTCTGCTGTCCTATAGAACATAGAACAGTACAGCACACTACGGGCCCTTTGGCCCACGATGTTGTGCCGAGCTATATAAACCAACTCCCCATATCGTCTGCTCCTATCCTTGTCCATGGCTATGCTGAAGGTCAGAGAGTTGTGGTCACTATCTTGGTCTCGTGCGTGAATAATGACTTAAGTGAGATGATGGACAGCTTTGAGAGATCAAGGGATAAATCCTCATGAGACAGTCGGGATAGGGAAGACACATAAAAGCTTTCCTATCATTGCCAGAGAGGAAATTTTCCACATATGCACTGCAAAGAAGGGAAAATGTGGGCATCTGGAAGACATGCCCCAGGAAAAATCTTACCAATTTGTGTCCACGAATTGAAATGGATGGAAAATCCTGTTTGGGCATACACTCAACCTGAATCTTGTTCTTCTATTCATCATTCCCATTCAACTTGTCCTGTCAGAAGCAGGCTCCGAGAAGACCTCCACTCTCAGGCTCACACCAATAATCATTAAGGATTTGAGGATGAAATGACTGAGCTTAGTTTGTACTCATTAACCCCCATTGTAGACACGAGTAGAAATTACACAATGTAAGGGCTAATATCAATTGTTCATCTAATAGAGTAAATAGGTTTAACTATTTTTATTGTTTGCCCTTTCTTAACCTTCCCTTTGCTCCCTAAAGACTAAATTACATAATATGTTTCATGCAAATGTTGCTTGAAAATGTTGAAAACGCAAGAACAGAACAGCACAATTGTCTTAAGTAAGGTTTTCACACCCATCAGACTCCTGAAGCACAATGTGGCCTATGCTGCTTAGCAACACTGATACCAGTCCGGTGTAGTGTGTGTTTCTGACATTACCTTGTTTATTTGCAAATTCAACAATTAAAATTAGCATGTGCATTTATCTCCCATTGGAGCTGTCCTGCTGTGAGACTGTGAACTAAATGGAGCTCCTCTAATCTTTATTAGTCCTCAGATCTTGGGTAAGCTGTGGCAGATTCACACCAGGCAATGAATGATGGTGGCAGGATTACGTCATGTGTTGATATGCTGCTTACATCGTGATATGACTCATTTTCATTTACTCCATAGTTTTATGATTGTGCAACCTACAAATGTGTGCCACATTCTTTCAAGACTCAACAAGCCTTCCCTTCTGATCTTGTCACTCTCAGTACTCTGTCTGTAACCACTGATGATTGAGTTTTAAATCACCATGCTCCTGCTAAGTGGAATTCACGTTCCCAGTGTCTCTCTGTCTCGCTACATCTCGGCCCACAAGCAACATTCTCCGCAAGCGTTATTCCTTACTCATTCCTTTGGTCAGTCCCTCAAGCCTTCCCAAAGTCTCACAGACCAATCTATCCACTGTTCTGAGATTAGGAATGTATGTATTTGGCCAACCCAAATTCTTCATCTATGGGCTCTGCAGCTACCACAACAATTTCCATTTATGTGACACCTCTAACACAGGAACACGTTTCAAGGCGCATTATCAAGCAACAATTGGATGCTGAGGATGTAGAGTCATAGAGTAATACAGCACAGAAGCAGGCCCTTTGGCCCAACTCGTCCATGCCAACCAAAGTGCCCACCTCAGCAAGTCTCATTTGCCCGTGTTTGGCTCCTATCCCTCTAAATCTCACCTATCCATATACTTATCCAAATGTCTTCTAAATGTCATTATTATACCTGCCTCTACTTTCTCTGGCAACTCATTCCATATACACATCACCATTTACATGAAGAATTGCCCTTCAGGTCCATTGTAAATCTTTCCTATGCCTTCTAGCTATTGTTTCCCTTTCCCTGGGAAAAAGACTGTATGCATTAACCCTAACTATGCCCCTCATGATTTCATACACTGTGCCGCTTGTGAGTTTATACACAAGGAGATCTAAGACCAGATGACAAAAAGCTTCTTCAAAGTGATAGATTTTAATGATTGTCCTGCTGGCGGAAAGAAAGTTATTGAGGGAAGAGGTTTATGGAGAGACTTCCAGAGTTTAGAGCCTTTGCAGCTGAAAACACTGTTCCCATTGGTGGACCTGTCAAATTCAGGGATGCTCAAGAGGCCCGAATTAGAAGAATACAATGGAAAAAAGGATTCAGAATGATAACACTTAAACTCAGAAGGTGACTTCATCAGAAATTTGACTGAGGAGAGATTGAAAAAGGTGATTAGGTTTCCATTATAAACTGTTATGGTTACAGAACATCATTAGATGTCGTCTGAGCCATTGCACCTCCGAACCTCAGATTCAGCACAGAAACAGGCCCTTCGGCCCACCGAGCCTGTGTTGACTACCAGGTACCCATTTACACTAATCCCATTTTATTCTCCCCACTTTCCTGTCAACTCCTCTCAGATTCCACCACTCACCTACACATTAGGAGTAACTTACAGTGGCCAATTAACTTACCAGCCTCCTTGGAACGTAGGAAGAAACCTGAGAGCTTGGAGGAAGCCAGTGTGGTCACAGGGAGAATTTGCAAACTCCGCCCTGGAGGTCAGGATCGAACCCAGGTTTACTAGCTGCACCACTGTGCAACGCTGACAGGAAGCAATGTAGACATGGTCATTCGAAAAGATAGAATTAAAGGTACTCTTAAAAAGATGCAACTAAATCACAGTAAAGTATATGTTAAAAAATTAGCTGCCAATCCACTTTCGCCAGGTCCTCCCTTACACTATTGAAATCAGCCTCCCCCCAATTCAGGATCTTAACTTGGAGACCAATCTCTTTTCATAACTACCTTGAATCTTACAGAATTATGGTCACTGTTTCCAGAGTGTTCCCTTGCCGACACTTCCACCATCTGCCCAGTTTCTTTTCCAAAGATAAGGCTGAGTACTGCCCTGTCTCTGGTAGGACTCTCTACATATTGTCTCAAAAAACTTTCTTGGATGCATGTAACAAATTTTTCCCCATTTAAGCCCCCTGCATTAAGGCAATCCTGGTCAGTAATGGGAACATTAAAATTCCCCACTACTAAGACTCTGTTGGTCTTGCACTATTCTGCGATTTGCTTACGTATCTGTTCCTCTAATTTCCACTGACTAGGGGAGGCCTCTAATATGACCCCAGAAAAGTGATCATTCCTCGCCTATTCCTAAATTATACCCATAAGGCCTCATTGGACGATCCCTCCAGGATAACCCCTATAAGTACTGCTGTTATGTTCTCCCTAATCGTGACTGCCCCTGCTCTTGTGCTTTCCCCTCTGTCACATCTAAACTTCAGTATCCTGGAACATTAAACTGCGAGTCCTGCCCTTTCCTCAACCACATTTATGTGATAACAATAAGATCATAATTCCAACTGCAAGTCCATGCTATAAGCTCAATTGACTTACCTGTGATCCTTCTTATAGAAAATGCAGTCGAGTCTGCCAGCCCTCCCTTACTCCCTAACCTGCCCCTGTCTGCTCTGCCTACTGGACTTGCTTGATTTATGCTCTACATTGTTCTCCCCACCCGTTGCACTGCTACTATACTTCCCAACCCCTGCCAAATTAAACCATGCTGAGTAGCGTGAGCAAACCTCCCTGCAAGGATATTGGCCCCCCTCCAGTTTAGGTGCAACCACCCTTCTTGTACAGGTCCTACCTACCCCACAAGTGATGCCAATGATCCAAGTATTGAAACCCTTCCTCCTGCACCAGCTCTTTAGGCACACGTTTATCTGTTCTACCCTCCTATTTCCACCCTCACTAGCTCATGGCACTTGGGGTAATCCTGAGATTATGACTCAAGAGGTCCTGCTTTTTAACCTTCTGCCTAACTCCCTAAACTCATTCCAGAGGACCTCATTGCTCTTTCTACCTGTGTCATGAGCGCCAACATGGCTGTTCTCCCTCCCCCTTCAGAATGTTCTGTACCCGATCCACGATGTCCCTGACCCTGGCACCAGGGTAGGGAGAAATATGTAGAGGATAAATAAAGCAAGTCTGTACCATTTTGGAGTCTTGCTCTCAGTCACAGACACACCTGTCTGTCCTCCTCACTCACAAATCCCCCACCAATCCTGCTGGCCGAGACTTCCCCGTCCCCTGCTGTGCTTCAGCCCCAACCATGGTGCCAAAAACACAGCTGCTGGTCATTTCCCTCTTGAACAGGCGTACCACTTTGGAGACTGTTGGGGAGACCATACTCCCCAATAGTATCCAATGTGGTACACCTGCTCAAGAGGGAAATGACCACAGGACACTCCAGCACTACCTGCCCGCACTTACTGCTCTTCCTGATAGCTTATGGAGGCATATAAAATCATGAAGGTGGATGGCCACAGTTTTTTACCCAGGGTAGGGGAGTCTAAAACTAGATGACATAGATCTAAGGTGAGAGGGGAAAGATTTAAAAAGAACCTGAGGGGAAACTTTTTCACACAGAGGGTGGTGGGTACTTAGAACAAGTTGCCAGAGGAAGCTGCAGAGGCAGGTACAATTACAATGTTTAAAAGACATTTGGACAGTTACCTGGATAGAAAAGGTTTAGAGGGATATAGGCCAAATATGCCTTATGAGGATAGGTTGAGAGAGCTAGGGCTTTTCTCTTTGCAGAGAAAGAGGATGAGAGGTGACTTGATAGAGGTGTACAAGATGATAAGAGGCATAGATCGAGTGGACAGTCAGAGACTTTTTCCCAGGGCGACAATGGCTATCACAAGGGGGCATAATTTTAAGGTGATTGGAGGAAGATATAACGGGGATTTCAGGGGTAAGTTTTTTACACAGAGAGTGGTGGATGTGTGGCATGTACTGCTGGCAGAGGTTGTAGGGGCAGATACATTAGGGACATTTAAGAAACTCTTAGATAGACACATGAATGATAGAGAAATGGGGAGCTATGTGGGAGGGAAGGGTTAGATAGATCTTAGAGTAGGATAAGGTGTCGGCACAACATTGTGGGCTGAAGGGCTTGTACTGTGCTGTAATGTTCTATGTATCTATGGTCTAACACAAACACATGGGACTAACTTGTATAGATATCTTGGTCAGCATGGATGAGCTGGGCTGAAGGGCCTGTTTCCATGCTGTATGACTCAGTGACTCTACCTTTGTGACCATCTCACTAAGCAGACTATGACATATTCCGCATCCCCGATGCTGCATAGCGAATCCAACTACAGCTCCAACTATGTGGTCTGACAGGAAATGTTCCTGATCTCCCACATCCTCCAGGAGCAGCAAACCACTGCCCAAATTTCCATATCCTTTATCCCCTGTCCCTTCCACTAAGAAAGATTTTTTAAAAATTACCTGATTACTAGTCACCTCCCTCACCAATGCCTGACCATTTTGGACCAAAGCTCCCTAAAGCCTGAACTTTGACCTCATGTTCAGCTGACAGCAACCAACTTTGCTCTCAACTTGTTGCTACGTATCTTTACACCAAAAATAAAACATCAGCTACCTTTTCATACCAGGGCAACACCTTCATAATGGTAAAGCCTTCAATGAGCTCCAACCATGGCTAATGGATCAATTTTTCTATTCAAAATGTAAATTGCCATAAAAAACATGTCAGAGGTAAAATAGGCCATATTTATGAACTGATTCAATGTCCATGCTGTTTACATACTTACTTCCATCAGCTCCAATTTGTGCAAGAAATATTTTGGTCTTGTACAGGAGATAGCTGTTCACCCATTTTGCCATTGGTTCTACCGAAGGGCTAATTTATTCCATGGATGGATTATCTGAATGTAACAAAGAAATCCAAATGCTTGGCCTTTTGAATTGAGTAGGCAGCAGTCTCAGCGACATGGATCATGTTCAGTGTGTAGGTGCAGAGTCAAACGTTTTTGTTGGTTAGATTGCAGATTTTATTTATACAGCAATAGTACTGCCTGTGTTAGCATCCTCTCTGCTTCTTTCTGCCACTGTAATGGGCCATTTTATTATTGGAAGGACAAACTAAAAGAACGCAATACTTGACATTTCAATTTTGCCAAGGGAACAATTTATTAGATGCAGTGATATGTTCAGTGCTGGTTTCTGCTCTGTATGGTGATTTCCATGCTTGCTTGCTGAAACACTTAAAATGGTAAAGGCCTGACTGTTCCTGTAGCTTTTTAAATTAGGAAAGTTAAGTAAAAATGGACAAGAGGTAAAAGGAGGATGTCGCTCATCCCCAATCTCCAGAGGATGACTGAAAGACTGAAAGAAATAATCTTTTCCTTTTTTCCAACTCTGCTGTCATCAAAGTCAGGTTTTATTGTGGAATGAGGTTATAACTGAGAGGTGAGAGGAATGGAATTGCATGAGATGCTCAAGGAGGCAGAATGCCAAAGCTGGTAGAACTGCTGCCTCTCAACTCCAGTGACCAGGGTTCAGTCCCGACCTCTGGTGCTTTCTGTGTGGAGTTTACACGTTCTCCCTGTGACCGTGGGTGCTCCGGTTTCTTCACAAGACGTGCAGGTTGATAGGTTAATTGGCCACTACTGTGAATTGTTCTTAAGGTATAGGTGAGTGGAAGAACCTGGGGGGAGGAATTGACAGGAATGCGGCGAGAATAAAATAGGATTAGGATTGGATTGGAGTAAGTGGATGCTTGATGGCTGGTGGGGACTTGGTGGGCCGAAGGACCTGTTTCCATATTGTCTGACTCGATCCCACAGGAGAGAAGAAAGCAGGAGAGCAGTAAAGCACTCCATCCAAGGTGTGATTTGACGTTAGGAGACATCACCACATTGGGGACAGCGGCAGGAGGTTGAGTCTGGTGAGAAGGTAATATTGAGGCAGATGGTGTTATCATCTTCTATTAAGGCCATGAAGTCAGGGCAACCATCCACAATAATCAAATTTCTGGATTGTTAGTAAAACATGAGCAGATTCACTAATCTGTTTTAGGCTGTGCAGTCCACTGTGCTACCTGGTCTGCTTTGACCTAGATGGATGTTCCCTGTCTTTTTCCCAGGGACAGGGGCAGTCTAAAACTAGAGGGCATAGATGTAAGGTGAGAGGGAAAAGATTTAAAGGAGACTTGAGGGACAAGTTTTTTGCACAGAGGGTGATGGGTATATGGAATGAGCTGCCAGAGGAAGTGGTAGAGACGTGTCATTACAATGTTTAAAACACATTTGGATAGGAAGGGTTAAGAGGGATATGGGCCAAATGCAGGCAAATGGGACCAGCTCTGGAAGGCATCTGGGCCAGTTGGGTCCAAGGGCCTGTTTCCGTGCTGTATATAACTAAACTAAATCCACAGGGCCAGCCAAGGATGTAGTGAGCCAGACAGAAAGTATTTTGGTAGGATTAGCTCCTAACAGGTGGAGGGATAGGGAGTGGGATGTGACAATTGGGGATGATTTTCAAAAGGAGCCAACAATAAGTATCTCATTGTATCCTTCAGAAGATGTCAGAAGGGCACTGAGAGAGGCTGGTGGCTTGTCTATGAGGAGAAGCCTGGGAAAGCAGGAGGAAGGTTGGGGAGAACCAAATGGATGGTGGAGGAATTTGAGAGGACAGAACATGCAAGATGGGAAAAATAGTTCTTGGATAATTAAACATTTCCAAAAATATTTTTAAAAAATAGAAAAAAAATGGGTTTGGATCCTAAGCAACAACCAAAGTAGATCTGTGCATGTGAAGAGAAAAACATGTTAAAGTAGCTTGAATAGATAGAAGTTACATTATCTGGGGATTAGCCAGAGAAATATGGGAGGGTCCAGAAGGAAAGGTCTCATGGTGGGATAAGAGATGTGGATTGGGTAGAAGCTTCATTGAGCAATTCTAAAATTCTGCTCAAATCGGGAGACTGTTTTGGTGGGCAGCTGAGAATGGGTTGGCAACATTCTACCACAAGCGTAAAGGACAAGGTGTGGGCAGTGCTTGTTGCCACAGGTAGGGCATTCAGATGTGGCTAGGGCTTATTCTTGTTTGCCAGGAAGTTGTCCATCACTACCGGGTGGATCAGACCAAGAAATGTTTCAATTGATTTGCAAGTCAGTAATTAGCTGTACTTTGTGCAGACCGCACAATCCTGGATCTCTCTGTCTGTCAGGTCATTCAGTTCAGGTCCAATCTGGGAGCTCAAGAGTTGGGAAGTTATGTTGCAGCTTTATATAACTCTGCTTAGGCTGCGTCTGGAGTATTGTGTGCGGTTCTGGTCACGCCATTATAGGAAGGATGTGAGGGCTTTGGAGAGGATGCAGCGGAGGTTTACCAGGATGCTGCCTGGATTAGAGAGCATGTGCTATAAGGAGAGGTTGGAAAAACTTGGGTTGTTTTCTCTGGAGTAATAAAGTGTGAGGGGAGACCTAAGTGAAGTTTATAAAATTATGAGAGGCATAGACAGAGTAATCAGCAGAAATGTCTAATAGTAGAGTACATGCATTTAAGGTGAGAGGGGTTATGTTCAATGGAGATAGGTGGGGCAAGTTTTTTTACACAGAGAGCGGTGGGTGCCTGGAATATGCTGCCAGGGCTGGTGGTGAAGGCAAATATGATAAGAGGCATTTAAGAGGCTCTTATCCTCCCTTTCATCCTCCTTGTTCCTATCTCCCTTCTTCCTCCTCCCTCTTCTTTTCCTGCCTTTCACTCTCTTATTCTCCCATTCTCCTTACTGTTCTCCCCTGCCCCCACTTGCTTCTCCCCATTCTTTCTGTAAGTCACCTGCCCTTCCAATTCGTGTTCCTCCATCCATGTCCCCTTCCTTCTCTCTCCCTCTCCCTCCACCTCCCTCATTCTCCGTCCCAATGCTGCCACCCTCCCTCCCCTTCCGTTCTCCCCATCCAACCACTCCTTTCCACCTTTTCACTGACTTTTCATTCATCATCCTCCTGCCTCCATCCCCCTCACATCCACCCCTCCCTCTTCCATCTTCCTGCCATTCTCCCTCTTCCTTCCCCATTCCACAGCCTTCCCTCCCTCCCTCTCTCCTTCCCATCCTCCCTCTCGCTCTCCCCCTCCCTCTGCTATCTCCTCTTCATCTTACCCTGGCCCCTTCTCCCGACCTTCCTCTCCAGCATCATGAGCATCCCAGGTTCAACGTTGGTCAGTGTGTGCGAGCCATAAAGTGAGTCAAATATTTGCAACAATCTTCGGCCAGGAGTAGTGAAGAGATGATCCATCTCCACCTCCTGCTAATGACCCGCCATCGCTGAAGCCACTCTCTAATCAATCAGATTTGCATCGCTTGCTATCCAGAGCATTGGACACAACAAAGGTGACAGGACAAGTAATTCAAATTCTTTAAAAGGTACGGTCGTATCACAGATGTAATTTCAGCCACCTCCTGACTGGTGTACCATCCTAGTTTACTTTCATTTCAGGATAAGACAACATCCCTGCTGTAGTACTGAAGACCTGTGCTGCAGAACTAGCTGCACCTCTAGCCAAGCTGTTCCAGCACAGTTACAACACTGGCATCTATCTGTGTGGAAATTTGCCCAGGTATATCCTACTCATAAAAAAGCACAATGAGTCCAATTTAATTAATTACTGTATAATTAGTCTACTCTCAATTATCAGCAATTAAGGAAGGTGCTGAAAAGTGGCACTTACTCGCCAGTGACCTGCTCACTCTACTCAGTTTGGGATTCAGCAGAAATGCTTGCGTCCAGATCTCATCAACAGTCTTGATCCAAACATGGGGCAAAAGAGTTAACTTTGAGGTGAATGACTGCTGGCCCAAGGCATAATTTGATTGACCGTAACATTGAAAAGCCCATGTAAAGCTGCTCAATGGCAGTCAAGTGGAAAATATTTCACTGGCTGGAGTGCACAGAAAAAGACGGTTATAGTTGTTGGAGGTCAAGCATCCCAGCCCTGCGACATTGCAGCAGGAGTTTCTTGGGGCAGTATCCTAGGGTCAACCATCTTCTGCTGCTTCATCAATGACCTTCTTTCCATCATAAGGGCAGAAGTGGGGATATTCATTGATGATAGAGTCATAGAGTAACACAGCATAGAAACAGGTCCTTCAGCCCAACTGGTCGATGCCAACCAAATGCCCATCCAAGCTAGTCCCATTTGCCCATGTTAGGCCCATATCCTTCTAAACCTTTCTTATCCATGTACCTGTCCAATTGTCTTTTACAAGTTGTTATTGTACCTGTCTCAACCACTTCTTCTGGCAGCTCGTTCCATATATGCACCATCCTCTGTGTAAAAAAAGTTGCCCCTCAAGTTCCTATCTTTCCCCTCTCACCTACGCCCTCTAGTTCTTGATTCCCCAACCCTGGGATAAAGATAGAGTGCATTCATGTGATCTATGCCCCTCATGATTTTATACACCTCTATAATCACCCCCCCTCCAGTGCCCTACGCTCCAAGGAAAACAGTCCTAGCCTGTCCAACCTCTCCCTCTAGCACAGTCCCTTGAGTCCTGTTTGAGTCGATGATTGCATAATTTTCATGGGCTGTTTGGGCTATTAAATAGAAAATAGCATTCATGCTGTACAAGTGCCATCGAATGGCCATCTTTAACAAAAAGAAGTCCAACCAACTAGCCTTGCTATTTAAAGGCATTATCGTCACAATGTCCCTCACCATCGACATCTTCAATTACCCCTGCATCAAAATCCTGGATCTCTCTGCCCAACAGCATCATGGGTGTACCCTAACCAGAAGGAGAGCATTGATTCAAGAAAGTGGCTCACCACCACCTCCTCAAGGGATGGGCAATAAATTATGGGCTTGCCACTGAAGACCACCCACATTCCAAAAAGACGTACAGGTTAGGAAGCTGTGGGCATGCTATGTTGGCGCCGGAAGCGTGGCGACAGTTGGGGGCTGCCCCCAGAACACCCTATGCAGAAGGTGCATTTCACTGTGTGTTTCGATGTACATGTGACTAATAAAGAAATCTTATCTATAAACAAATAAACAAAATGCCATAGGTAAGAGCTTCTCACCCCAAGAACCATCTTGAATCATCTCCAGTGATCCCAGGGCAGTGATAATAGTGAAAGGAGTCAAGGAATTGAGAACTTTACTCAAAGCACTCCTACATCTCACCTGCTTTCTTCCCCTTACATGCCACCTCCACTGATAGCCGGATATATTTCTATCAAAGAGTAGGTGGAGCAGCCTTTGGTGACATCCTTATAGATTCCAAATAATATCTCAGTGGTCGTGGGTCAGTCAGGTCAGGGATTGAAGCAGCCTGCCAGCAGCTCTGCTGAAGCAGCACAGGATAGTGGCAATAGGAAGCACTAGCTGAAGAAACCATAGCTCACCAAGGCTATGCACACGGGTGTTTAATAAAATATTACCTTGTTAAACTTCTTTAAAAACGCCACACTAATTGTTTACACCATTTCCACATCTTAACCACCATAGCAACATGAGGGCGAAGTCACTGTTTCACTTGTTTCAGATTGGATGTCAGGGCCTATTGAGAA
This sequence comes from Pristis pectinata, assembly GCF_009764475.1. Classification (NCBI taxonomy): domain Eukaryota; kingdom Metazoa; phylum Chordata; class Chondrichthyes; order Rhinopristiformes; family Pristidae; genus Pristis; species Pristis pectinata. Next base: position 82,468,555 of record NC_067407.1, read on the forward strand.
GGTAGCCAGTGGGTGGTTCAGTGGTGGAACAGTAGCTTGATACAAATGGAGGGAGCGTTGTTACTGGTGTGGGAGCAGACCATAGGAAGTAATTTGTTATGTTTCACACTTGGTGATTGCTCAAAAGATTCGGGCATCTGGGCAGGAATGTAAATGATTGGTCCTGTGATGGGTGGCCCATCATCATCCTGGAGCCCCCTTCTCAGCCAATGGCAACCCACCTCAGGTACATAGATCCTTGCTGTTGTCCCCTCACCTGCTGATCTTCTGATGTTCTGTCAGATGTGCCTCACTTTCTGACCTACTCAACTTGAAAGGCTACACATAAAGCTGTTTCCATGAAAGTGCTCTCTGCCAGAAAATTGCCTGAAGGAACTCAGATGAGGTATCCAGATAAGACAATGACAATTTTAATTCCTTACCTGAAGTGCTGCTCAAACTCATCTTTATTTCCGTTTTCAGTTTCTCAAGCCCCATACTGCTCAAGTAAAACTTGGAACCCAGATTAAAAAAAAGATTAAGTGCCTCATTACGCATCCTAAGAGTGTTAATTGCACCAAGAAATATTTGCCTGCAGCAAAGGGGAAGTCTCCTGTTTCTCACAATGATCCAAAAGAACCTGCATTAAACCAAAACTTCCAAATGAGTTGTGCTATTGCTCTAAAAATCGATCAGTTTGTAACCCCACCCACCGTCTTTCAACTCATCCCTTCTTGGGAGTTAAAGTTCCACCAATGGGTAGACAACTTTCCTTGCCAGGCAGTAAGATTTGCAAGTATCTGTTTATGGCCAACCCCACCCCTTCCCCTTTCCATTGAGAAGGAAAATAAGAAGGGGTTATAGTGGACAGATCAACTCTATTACCGATTTTACCATCAGGTTTTGTAAGTTAAACTCTACCCTTGGGTCATACAGTCATTATTTTCTGCAGATGCACTGACAAGAATATCACGGTCAACCTACCCACGGACATTGTGTTGGCCAACAGGTTTTCAGGACGATTGGCTCATAAGTTACTCATAGAAGTAATGAAGCCTTGTGTTTAATCTTAAGGACCAACACACTGAGTAAAAATGAAAGCTATCTGAAGAAAACAGTTCAACTCTTGTTGTTTGGTCAGAATATTTATTTTAACGTTTTACTCCAGTGAGTGGTTTCTGGCTCACTTTGTGAGTATTTCCCGGATCCCAACAAATTGGTAAACTGTTTTAAGGTATCCTTTCTCCAGCAATGTTTCACAGGCAATACACACTGCTTACATGCAGAGGTTGGCAGTCTCTTATCATTCCTGATACTCTGACTACAGTGCAGTGCCTTTGACTTGGGCACTTTCCATTGGTGACATAGACAGCAATTGTGATGTTGCCTTATATAGATGTAAGAAGTGTGAATAGATGCTGAACATAATCACCAAACATTGTCTGTTGTTTTTCTAGTATTCACAACCTGTTGTAAGTGGCATATGTCACAGCTCACACATTATCTATCTCTGTTTGTCAAAATGTGTCTCCAGGTGTGCTCTATGTGACAGCCTATTTGTTCACTTCATTGTCAATGCTTTTGAGCAATTAAATTGCTGAGTGCTGTGTTTAGAGCAGGATATGGTACAGAGAAACATAAGTCAGAGAGACCTTGGTTTGCTCCCTGTTTTGTCCTTAGTTATGTGATCTCGGATCTTTATCGGATAATGTATTAAGAGTGAAGAACTAGTCCACAGCTCTACATATTTCCCAAATTTTACTTCATATTTTCATCAGTGCCTAAGCGTATTTCTCAAAGTGCCTCTAAATACTGTGAAAGCATCACTTTATATTTTATAAATGGGTATGACTGAAAAGTGTGTTTTCCCTCTGGGCACTGTTTATTACAGAAGCACATTACTGGATCAATTTTTATGAAACTTTAACTTGGCTTATGGGATGAGTGTGAAAGACCTGTTGCAATTCAGATCGGCAGGAGATTGTGACCACAAAGCAGCTGGCGATCTATTTAAGTGCATGCACTGGAGGTACAAAAGGAATTTGTTTGATTACCACATATAAACAGAGGCAGAGAGCTAATATATGCCATTCATCAAAATTAGTTCAAAAAACATTTGCTTTAGGTCAGTAACGACAGATAGCAGGACAGGAAAGTTATATTTGTATTGTAACTTTGGAATTTTCTCTCCTTGAAATAGATTGAACGATTGCAATTGTAATGTAAACAATGATGAATGCAGAGGAGTTCTTTCAAACTAATTTCATAGACTACTCATAAACAACCAAGGAGAGAAATTCTTTTCTGTAGAATAAAAATTTATGCAGCATACAGTCAAATTTTATCCAGAACCCATTTGCTCAAAGTGCACATATAGCACTCTTCCATAAATTCAATCCCTGTCCACGGGTGTGAAGAGTCTGTACGCAGAGGTCGTTGGGCATTTGCACTGACATTAATCAGAATACTATTGACAGAATAGAGACATAGAAAAACTACAGCACAATTCAGGCCCTTCGGCCCACAAAGCTGTGCCGAACATGTCCCTACCCTAGAAATTACTAGGCTTACCCATAGCCCTCTATTTTTCTCAGCTCCATGTACCTATCCAACAGTCTCTTAAAAGACCCTATCGTATCCGCCTCCACTACCATTGCCGGCAGCCCATTCCACGCACTCACCACTCTCTGAGTAAGAAACTCAGATCTTTCTTACACCATATTTTACTGTCTCTATTGGTGGTTGCACAGACCTTGATTGCTGATGTAGTTCACCTCCAGAAGGTTAAAGCCTTCTCCTGCATTATTTAGCTGAACAGCTACTGGGGAGTCTCGCAGTGAAGATGCTCCAAGGATGTGTTCATCTTTTTAAGGTAAGTCACTATTTTATCTTCACATCCAGAGGGGTCATCCCTACTTCACTTTCCCCTGAACGGTCAGCCCACCATGCTGATGTCCTGCATTTTCCGTTGTATCTTTCTCCATCTACCACCCTCCCCAGCTCCACAGACCTTCTGCCCAGCACTCCCAACTCTCTAGTAAAAAACAAACTGCTGGAAGAACTCAGTGAGTCAAGCAGCATCTGTGGAGACAGAGGGATAGTTGACGTTTCAGGACTGATGCAGGGTCTTGATCCAAAATGTTGACTATCCCTCTGTCTCCAAAGATGCTGCCTGACCTGCTGAGTTCTTCTAGCGTTTTGTTTTTTGCTCCAGATTCCAGCATCTGCAGTCTCTTGTGCCCCCAATTTTCCATTTCACCCCTGAACTCCACCTGACCCTCGCCCAGACTTACCTTTGACTCTGACTTCCAGTGTCTCCTATACTGCCCATCACTTCCCTGGCAGTAATCTTCTTCACAATCTTCTCTTGTTCCATCCCCCAATCATGTCCCCATCTAATCTGCCATCCCTATGATTTTTCTCCTCAATTATCTCTGCCCCCTCCTACCCCAATCTCTGCCCTCCCATGCCACCCACTCTGCGGGATCTCGCTCTCCACCATGGATCAGTGTTGCAGAGGAAAGATGTTTATTGTTCAGTTGTTCGTGCAGGGCTGGGATTTGCTGATCCTACCCCGCACCTTGCTTTGGACCCCCCATGTGAAAACTATGAAGAGGATGCAGGGAGTAGTGGACATAGCCCGATCCATCACGGGCACAGCCCTCCTCACCATTGACAGTATCTACAGGAGGTGCTGCCTCAAGAAGGTGACATCTATCATCAATGATGCCTATCATCTGAGTCATGCTATCTTCCCACTGTTGCCATGAGGCAGGAGGTACAGAAGCCTGAATTCCCACACCTCCAGGTTGAGGAACAGTTACTTTTCTACAACCATCAGGTTCTTGAACCGACCTGCACAATGCTAATCCTACCTTAGCAACAGAACACTACGGACCACCTCTTGTACTACTATGGATGTGTCTCTGATTGTGTTTTCTTTTGCACTTTATCTTGTTTTGTACACTTTTTTTCGCTTCACTGTCTTGCATAATTTATATCCTGTGTGTTGTCTGTACCTACATGCCTGTGATGCTGCAAGCAAGTATTTCATTGTACCTGTACCTCACTGTACTTGTGCACATGACAACAAACTCGACTTGACTTGAATTTCTAGGCCCTTGAGTTTCATTCCCTGTGGTTTGACATTATGTGAACAACTCCAGTACCCTGTATCTTTATAACTATGCCAGTCAGCCTTGCTACTAAGAGACCAAATCATGGGCGGAATATAAGATAAGCTTTTCTCATAAATATCTTAAAGCATTCTAATACATTAACAGTTGTTCAGAATTGTATGTTATTTGCAACAATGCTTTAAAATATCTTTCTGCTGGCTTTCGAATCTTTTCAATTTGGTTAATTGAAAGATTATGCTCAGTTGTGACTTGGAGTGCTATGGTTCTCTTTGTCCATGCAATCTAACTGTGTATCATTTTGTTACTTAAAGTTGGCCCTTGGGTTATACTTGGACTGTTGCCTTGCCCTTGCTCACTTATGTACATGTTTTCTTTCATTCTCAGTGTGGTTCTGTGGTTTTCCTCTTGTAGCTCACCCAAGTGGTTATTCTTCACGCACAACCCTTGGCAGTGAATGTTGGCAGGGCTCAAGTTGGGGGAGGGGAGCATCATGGTCAAATGCAGTCTTATCCTCATTCATTTCCCACTGGCTACTGGATTGCAATCCAAAGCAGCTGGTGTCAGGGCCTATTTCAACATCCCTATTGTGTCTCGTTTGATCAGCAAGAGAAACACAGACCGGGAGACACTGGGCTGGATCTTACAGAATAATCCAGAGTTTATCTGTTTAAATGGCAATTTCTGGAACTTCCATGCAAATGTGGAGACCTACCACTGGACTCTCCATGAAATGTAGTAATAGATCCCAGTCTTGCATTGAACTGGAGAGAGTCACCACTTGATCCTGTGTCAGAGGAGACTGATTTCTGTGGGGGTGTTGGGTCAAAGACAAAGTTGCTTTTCTTACTAAGTTATTTAACTTCAGATGAATATGTTTAAGTACTTCTCTGTCTTTGGTTAACTTTATTTTTCTGTATCTGTTCACGTTTAAAGTGGTTATCGGTGTCTGATTTTTAATAACAATTAAAAATCACTCACAGCTTTTGCACCTGGTGAAACAGGGGTTGGGACTTTGCTGGATGTCAAAGGTTTCAGCATATTGTCAGGGGTGGAGCCTCCTTGCTGCATCCACCACTGTCTTTGGATGCTTCAAGATTACAAAAGTGCCCTCTTCATCTGGGCCGGGTAAGTATAGTTGTTAGGGGAGAGCATGCATCCAATTTGGGTAAGGTACTGGGTCACAAGGGTCTGAGCCATTGAATATGGGAGAGTTATGGATTCTCTGGTTCGGCTGTCTTTAGAAGGAGACTTTCTGTTAATTTGAATCGTAGAATCATACCACATGGAAACAGGCCCTTTGGCCCAACTGCTCCATACCGACCATGACACCCATCGAAGCTAGTCCTGTTTGCCCATGTTTGGCCCATATCCCTCTAAACCTTTACTATCCACGTAGCTGTCCAAGTACCTTCTAAATGTTGTTAACATACCTGTCTCAATCACTTCCTCTGGCAGCTCATTCCAGAAATGGACTCCCCTTAGTTTCCTATTAAATTTCTCCCCCCTCATCCCAAACCTGTGCCTGCTAGCTCTTGATTCCCCGACCCTGGAAAAAAGACAGTGTGCACCTACCCGATCTATGCCGCTCATGATTTTATACACCTCCATAAGAACACCCCTAATTTTCTTATGCTCCTATGAATAAAGTCCCAGCTTGCTCAACCTCTCTCCATAACTCAGTCCCTTGAGTCCCGGCAACATCCTTTTAAATCTGTTCTGCACTCTTTCCAGTTTAGTGGCATCTTTCCTACAGTAGGGTGACCAAAACTGAACACAATATTCCAAATGCGGCCTCACCAACGTCTTGTACAACTGTAACATAACATCCCAACTTCTATACTCATTGCCCTGAATGATGAAGGCCAGCATGCCAAATGCCTTCTTCACCACCCTGTTTACCTGCGACACCACTTTCAGGGAACTGCGTACTTATACTCCTAGGTCCTTCTGTTCTCCAGCACTTCCCAGTGCCCTACTGTTCACTGTGAAAGTCCTACCCTCATTTATCTTCCCAAAATGTCACACCTCACACTTAATTATTGTCATTAGGTGCAAGTCGGTTTTTATTCATGTGATAGAACCACTACTTGTAATTCTTGTGATACTTAATTTCGAACAAGTTGAAACAGAGAATTCCAAAGATTCACCGTTCCTATATTTCCTAATTTCCTCCTTTCAGTTCTAAGTGGCTTTCCCCTTATTTGGTCAATATGCGAGCTATACATCCTTTTGGATATTATAATCAAATCTGGGAATGAAGATATTACTTCAGGTGGTGGGAAGAGATGGAAAAGATTTTCAGTGCTTCTGATCCAAAGTTGCATTCGTTTTCTCCATTATTCCACTTGAACATAATTAAATCAGAATGTATTTTCAGTCCTTTCATGTTGCTGTGTAGGAAACCATGCTTTGGGGTATTCTGATGCATGTCCTGTAAGTGTCATGAAACTCTAAAAATAGTTCCTGAGTTGCATTTGTCTACAGAAATGAGAGTTTGGTAGGATTACATTGATCTTTCCATTTGCTCAATCTCTCCCATGGTGTTGAGTCTTGAAATCTAACGTCTGGGCTGATGGTGGTATCAGATAGTTCATCCTTCTGGGGATGTCCTTGTTAGTTGGAGTAGAGTAGAGTAGTGGTTTCTTGCAGCAGTGGTGGGATTATCTGTAAGGAAATGGATTGATTAGAATATAATTTGGATACAGCTGAATGTGATGGTGAGGAAGAAAATATTTAGATATGTTCAGTTAAATGAGCGAGTGATAGAATGTGAAGTGGGTTTGATTGTGGTGATGAAGGTGCTGAGTTAGCGGAACAGAGATGGAAATGAAGATGCAAGGTTCGTTTGGAAGATTACAGTTTGATGGCATGATATCATTAGTTAATATCATAGACTTACTTTGACACGGGGGCCAATCAGCCCATCAAGATACTGCCTATTCTCGGAAGAAAAATCCAATCAGGCCTATTCCACCCATAGTCCTCAAATATCTTTCCAATTTTCCAAGGAATATTAGTGCAGAGTCTTTTGCTGGTGATCCAGATTTCAGCACTGAATCTCTTTACTGGCAACGTGTAAAGAATAGATTCTGTCAAACCAATGAGCAGGTGTGTAGTGTCAATGTAGATTTTGTTATTTTCTTTATGTTGTTGGAATTAATGTCAAGCATTTATACAGTGTATGTTGTCGGTTTTAGTAACCCCCAGAAAAGTGTGATGTACAAGAGACAATTACTGTGTTGTAATATTAAGATCATTGTGCCAGATTGGGTGAGTTATTTTGTTTTTGAGCATCATGAAGTGCTGGAATTCTTTGTACAGCATAAAATTTGCTTTCAACTTCTCAGATCATTGTTTGTGAAATGTTATCTTCCAGGGTGATACAGAAATGTTAAAATAATTACACATGATAAACTGCAGAAATTGGAATGATTTTCACACTGTTACTCGAGGCAAAAAGAGAAACATTTGGTGGATAATGCAAAAGTAGTGATGGCAAATATCACACCTTTTGAACATATTAAGTTTCTGCTCCGACTTTCATTACCAAATCATAAGTATGTGATCAAACTGAATTGGCTAGGCAGTCTAAAAAATTGGTTTGAGAAGTGAAAAGATCGCATACAAATACTGTAATGTGCAACTGCCAATTACTTCTTTCACAATGTCAAGAAAATACTTAGAACCTTCTGAGGAGACTGGGCCTTGTTAAAGGGCAGTTTTGTGCATTACAGTTCTGATAGCTTTAAAATTGGCCTAGGTAGGTCAACAAAGAAGAATTCAACAGCTGACAAAGCAGAAAATATCAAGATACTGAACTATTTAGACACCTCCTTAGCACTGGAGAATTAGAAGATATTGACCTTCACATCAGCTTTAAGTCTGAGCTGATAAAAGAGATAAACTGGACCAATCTGCCAGCGTCTCACACTCATCTTCTCTGATGGACTGACACTAAGTCATTTAAGCTTTGACTACAGTTGGGTCAAACAGAAAATACGATATTTCTGTGCAGCAGCAAATGGTGAAAGAAATGATGAAGAAATAGAGTGGCTTGAACAAAGTAACAATTATTTATTGTAGCACTGCAAATATGAATATAGTCACAGAAGTGAAACACATTCATTCTATGTTGGGCACTTACTGGCTTACCAAACATGACAAGTCAAGGTTGTTACAGAACAAAGAAGGACCAGCGAGATATTACTATTTCCTTTTCAGTCAGTAAAGATTTATAGGTGCCAGACATTAAATTAAAAAGACTATGTGCTACTGGGGAAGGTCAGATGGCATCGTAAACCATGCAGGAGAACTCAAGTATCTTGGAAGGGTAAAGTCAGGCTGAGTGTAAAGCAGCATTCACCACTTCAAACTAGTTCTAACTTTATCACTGAAATTAATGAATTCTGCCCTTTCCCCACCACCACATTTCCACATTGCTTTAAAATGACTGAAGTTACAGCTTTCAACTCTTTCTGCAATGGCATATATTTATTGCAACTTTGTGTTTTATATTTAAAATTATTTTTTGGCTATTTTAACATTTTATTTTGATATTCCTTTTTGATTATTCCACATGTGTCATTCCCAGGGCTGAAATGAGAGTCGACTAGTCTGGTCCCAGTGTCAATCAGCGTTTGTTTGTGTAATGTGTTGTCAATAGCAAAGGCAATTTATACGGGTGGAATAGGAAAAACTGAGCCAAAATGATGATGGGCAGGAATGGCTAGTTCTCATGTAGACAAAAAGAAATGGTGAATTACCTCAAACTGGAGAATTTAATATGAGAGGCAGAGATAGAATAGATGGTCAGAATCTTTTACCCAGGGTAAGGGTGTCTAGAGCTGGAGGGCACGGGTTTACAGTGAGAGGAGAGAAAATTAAAGGAAATCGGAGGAGTAAATTTTTTGCACAGAGGGTATTGAATATGTGGAACGAGCTGCCAGAGGAGGTAGTGGAGCAGATATTATTACAACACTTAAAAAGGTATTTGGATAGGAAAAAAGTAGAAAAAAGTAATGCAGGCAAATCGGATTAGCATAGACAGACATCAGGGTTGGTTGTAGGGGCCCGTTTCTGTGCTGTATGTTTCTGTGATTCCATGATTCTATGAAAGATTTATGATGGTGTTTTCTGAGACCTTGGAATTGAAAAACTTAACAATAGGTGCTGTGATTGATCCCAGAGATCCCTGTTACCTGAAAAACAACATGGGTGTGAGGTGTGTTAAAGATTACAAGCATGTTGAATTTTCATTAGGTGGGTGTGACCAGCTGGGTTATTTTATACAGTCACCTCCTCAGGTGAAAATCTGGAGATGAAAGTGGTGCCTCTGTAAGGTATACTGATTTCTATTCAGATTTATGCCTATACAGTGCAAGCTATAATATTCAAGCTTTGGTTCACCAAATGCCTGACTAATCACCAAGACCTACATGGGGCATTGCTGAAGATGCTTCATAGCCTAACACAGTATCAACATTCTTTTTTTGCCACAAAGCAACTCTACTTTGAAGAAAGTTGAATACCTAAGTGCTTTGATTGTTGCTTTTCTTATTCCCTTTCCAAAACTTTTTCACATTTTCTCAATTACTTAAGATAAAATATCTTTATTAGTCACATGTACATCGAAATACACAGAGAAATATATCTTTTGCGTAGTGTTCTGGGGGCAGCAGCAAGTGTTGCCACGCTTCCGGCGCCAACATAGCATGCCCACAACTTCCTAACCCGTACGTCTTTGGAATGTGGGAGGAAACCGGAGCACCCAGAAGAAACCCACTCAGACATGGGGAGAACGTGCAAACTCCTTACAGACAGTGGCCAGAATTGAACCTGGGTCGCTGGCACTGTAATAGCGTTATGCTAACTGCTACACTACCATGCTTGTTGGGTTCATCAAGAATATTTTTTCTCCTTCTTTCCTACATTAGTTTATGGTTTGTGGTGAAGCGGTTGCTGGTTGTATATCCACCAGTGCCGATCCTCACTAGCTGTACACACTCCAGCACCATAAACAGAACTGGTCACTCACACCAAAGCACGTCTCAGCTGGAGCGTTGAGGCCTGCTTTGGATTGATTAAAGAATATCTGACAAATATTCTTCAGCCACAAAATCTGATGTGCAAGTCGTCTTCACTAGCCACCATCCTCCCCTCCCCAGCATCCATGCCTTTACTCCCAGGTTTCCTTTCTACCACATCACTCACTCTAACTACAATTTGCTCCCATGCCCTGGTTCTTCTTATTCCATCCCCTGATTTTCTCTTCCCTAATACTCCCTTGCAGCCATGCTCCCTTCCACTAGTTCTTCCTTCCACTCATATCCTCTTCCATTCTCTACCCTTCCATTGATCCCGCTTTCTCTGGTGTCTCCTTCCACCAATATCCCATACCACTGATGCACCCTTCTCCTGATGTGCCATTCCACTGTTGTCCTCCTCCATAGATGCCACTTTCCAGTAACACACCCTTCCACCAATGCCCTCTCATCAATGCCCTCCTCCTAACCCCATCCCTCAAATGAAGTGCAATCTACAGGCTACTGAACTTTCTTGGTCACAAGAACCCAAGAAAATAGGAGCAGGAGTAGGCCATCACGTCTTAAAGACTGCCTCACCATTTAATATGATCATGGCTGATCTATGTTGGCCTCAACTCCTCTTCTGTGCCATTTTTCCATGCCTATCTATTCTTCGATCTATCAAATATTTATCCATCTCCACTTTAAGTCCTTTTAGTGATCCAGCTTCTGCCATCCACAGGGACAGAGAATTCCAGAGATTCACCATCCTCTGAAAGAAGAAATTTCTGTAAAATGACTGGTCCCTTATTTTGCAGTTATGTCCCCTTGTTCAAGACTCACCCACTAGTAAAAACGTCCCAACATCCACCCTGTCAAGCTCTCTCTGGATCTTATATGTTTAAATAAAGTCATCCTTCATTCTTCTAAATTCCAAGGAGTACAGGTCAAACTATTTAGTTCCTCTTGACAGGACAACCCTGTCATCCCAGGAATTAGCCTGGTGAATCTTCTTTAAACTGCCTCCAATGTTTTTTTAAGGTAAGGGGACCAAAACTATTTGCAGATTGCAGGTGAGAACTCATCAACACCTTGTACAATTGCAACAAAGCTCCATGTTTTTAAACTCCAACCCTTTACAAAAAAGGCCAAATGCCATTTGTCTTCTGAACTACCTGTTGGACCAGCTGGCTAGCTTTTTGTGATTCATGCACTAGAACACCTGGATCCTTCTGTACTTCACTCACTTGCAGTTTCTCTCCATATAAATAACAATCTGTCTTTTATTTCTGTTACTGAAGTGCATGACCTCACACTTCCCCACATTAAACTCTATTTGCCAGTCTTTTGCCCATTTAATCAATGTATTTGTATCCATTGCAGTATCACAGTACCCCTATCACAACATGCCCTTCGGACTATCATATCATCAGCAAATTTGGAAACCTTACACACTGCTTCTTTCTCCCGGTCATTAATATAAACAATGAACAATTGTGGGTCAAGAACTGATCGCTGCAGTACTCCACTAGTTACCTCCTTCCAGTGTTAAAAGGAACCATTTATTCCAGCTCTTTTGTTTTCTATGAGACAGACAGTTTTCAATCCATTCTAACACACTTCCTCTGATACCATGGGCTTCTAATTTATGTACCAGCCACTTATGGGGCACCTTGTCAATTGCCTTTTTGAAATCTAAATACACTACATCTATAGGTTCCCCTTGATCAGCTCTCCCTGTTGCATCATCAAAGAATTGAGGATTTTGGCTTCACCATTGCAATGTAAGTGGAGGAAAGAACAGCTCAAAGTGTGCCTCACCGATTCTATAGGGCATAAAACATTGGGGTTGAATTTCTCTGCTTGTGGCTTTGCATGAAACTGCCAATGGGCTCCCAGATACCTCAACCTCAACCTGCCTTTACCAGCACTGAAGAAATTCTGGGCCTATGTATTTATGATGTGATGTGTCAAACTTCACTTGCTGATTTCAGGGAAGAAGGAATGTGGTGATTGAAACCACAAGAAATTACTTTGAGCATTTAATCTGTTCTTTGGTTTTTGATGGTATAGCTGTAGCTATTTGGTAAAGAGAGGGAATTTTCTTTTTGCTGATTTCTGAGGTTTTTTGAGACTTGTTACACTTCATCTATTCATACTTCATCATTCAATAACACAAAGTGATCAACTGTAGTCAATAATTGTTTACCAAGGGACGAGTGACAGTGAGGTTGCATTTTAATATCTTCAAACAAATGCTCATTACCTGCAAGACATTTCATGGCAACAATATAATTCAGTTGTTTTAGGGCATACAGCACAGAAACAGGCCCTCAGGCCCACCAAGTCCAAGCTGACCATCAAGCACCCCGTCACATTAATTCTACCTTATTCTCCCCATATTCCTGTCAATTCACCCCCAGATTCTCCCACCCAGCTACACAATAGGGACAATTTACATTGGCCAATTAATCTGCTAACCCACACATCTTTGGGATGTGGGTAAAAATCCCGAGGAACTGGAGGAAACACATGTGGTCATAGCAAGACACATGAACTCCAGACCAGCTGGTAGGAGGTCAGGATGGAATCCGGTCACTGGAGCTGTGAGACAGCAGCTCTATTAGCACCCCTTCCCTGATATAAATATTAAAGGTAAAATATCATGTCCAGTAACTAATGTGGAGTTTGTAGGCAGGCTATGTAATGCACATTTGTTTTGTAAAAGAGCATGATGTGGGCCATGTGATTCCAGGACATACTTCAGAATGGTTGGCCACTTTGCTCAGATGTGTGAAGATAGCATGAATCCTCAAGACCAGAGTAGGTGGCAGTCATTGCTATGTGGTATCTTTTGGCTGATTTTTGGATTCATTTGGACACTCTTGAACACCATGGAAGACAATGCTATTGTTGAACCCCTTTCCCAGGCATTACCAAAGAAACAGCCAACTCTGCTTTAGTTAATTTAACCAATGAAACCTTAGAGTGCTAGTAACTCAACCTGCAGCTGAGAAGATTCCATTCACATACTAATCGCTTGATACATTCTGTTGAATCGACAAACAATGGAACTTACATTTTATATGGCTCGAATTGTTTCATATTAGAGTGCTTAGAAATGGCCTTGCTCCAGAGAAAATTTTAATCTTACTAGGCATGAATGAAAGTGGATTCATCATACACAGAATGATGCAACTTGGAGTGAGACCCAAATATTTCAGGACGTTGGATCTATTGATTCTCAGATTTCTCTCTTTACAGTGCTCTTTTCTATTTCATGTTCTATTTCATTTCTATTTCCTGCAAATAGTCTAAAGTTTTTTAAAAATATGCATTTTTTGACTGTCATCTGGGAGCAATATGTCCCCACATCAATGTCATAAAAGATCATTATCGCCATGTGAATAAAGATATTAATAGCACTCTTAGACATGTGACATTTCGTCCAATATGACTGGGGTATTATGATTGTAGTACACTAATGGAAGTGAAAATGGAGTTGTCAAAGAATAAGATATAATTAAAACTAAAATCAAACTAAAGCATTATATTAAAGAATAAGTGGCCAAAATGAGTAATCATGTTTCTATATGACTAGGGAGACTCCTGGCTTTTTGTTACATGGTGGGTGATTTACCGAGAGTTTTGACACCATAGTACTATTCTAACCTGCAGCATTATGTAAAAAAAATCTGCATATGATAGACAGAATTCAATTAACTGAGCTGATAAAATGAAATAATCTGTAAAAATATATCAATCAATGGCAAGGTTTTGCAGCTTTCAAATAAGAAAATAAATTCCATCGTTGTTATCTAATGACACAGAAGTCTGTCTATTCCTTGAAAATGAATCACTGGTTTGGTGATTCTTGATCTTCACATAGGGCATGGAACACTGTTGCTAAGCAATTGTGATCTTTTATAGTGCTTGCTGATTCCCTCATTTCCACACTCATTGATGATCATTACAAAACAAACATACTGTTCTGTCCTTGGCTAATAAAAACTTTTAATTAATTACATTTCAGCTCCCATGAAGAGAACTAAAGTAAGGTTTTGTCTTCAGTTACAGTAACACAGCTGCTACAAAAACCATTGCAGGGCAATTTAAAAAGGTAGTCACAAGATCTGGAAAGGCAGATTTAGTGATTAAACAGAGTTGAAGTCACTGCATTTCATAGGCTCTATTTTTAGCTTTAAAAAACATTTCTAGGAAGGTAATAATCACTCACACTGCTCTCCTAATTGCTATTATTAATTCATTATGTTCAAAGAATAAGAATTAAATTACAATTTTAAGATTTGCTATCATATTCCATGTTGGATGAGATATAATTCTTGCATCTTGAACAGGTAATTGTTTTCAAATAAAGATCAAGTTTTTATCCCCACTGCCCAGTAAGGATGACTTGCTTCCACTCCAGCATTGTAGGTTCTGTGAAGCCTGATGAGGCCAGTCAAGGAACTATTGAGCCTTCCACAGGTGGGGCAGGCAGTGGGTAGTTTGTGAGGTGGGTCCACTCCTTCAGCAGGGTTTCTGTGTGTTCGTGATGTGTGGTCTCCCAGTTCTCAATACCATCCCAAATGCTCCTTCTCCACTTTGAACAGTCACGAGTAAGAGATTCCCAGGAGTCAGTGGGGATGTTGTATTTCCTCAAGGAGGTGTGGGGCACATCCTTGAATCTTTTCTGCTGTCTGCCCGATAATCCCTTCCCATGACAGAGCTTGGAATAGAGTGCCTCTTTTGGGTGTCCGGTGTCAGGCATATGAATGACTTGACCTGCCCATCGTATCTGACTGTGTGTAACTATGGTCTCAATGCTGGGGAGGAGACATTCGTGTTTGTTGTCTTATCCAATGAATTTGGAGAATTTCACAGAGACACCATTGGTGGTATCTCTCCTGTGTCTTGGGGCACCTGTTGTTGATAGTCCAGGTCTTAGAAATATGTAGGAGGGCAAGAATCACTGCTGTAAAGTAGATCATGAATTTGTTGCCATGTCAGAGGTATTGATCTTCAAGTATCCTTTTCCTCAAGGACCAAAAGCTGGGCTGGTGTGTTGAAAGTAGTGGAGAATTTCTTCATCAATGTCTGTCTTCAACGAGAAATGGCTCTCAATAAATGGGAAGTTGGCAAAGGACCTTTCTCTTGTGAATGTTGAGTATAAAGCCCATCCTCTCATATGCTTCAACCCCGTACAAACAGAAGAGTCATCTACGTACTACAGCATGGCCACTGAGCTTTTGTTGACCTCGGTTCTGGAGCATGGTTGCTGTTGATTAAATCGTTTCCCTTTAGTCCTGAAGATCAGGTCCACGCCCACAGGAAGTTTATTGGAGATAAAGTGCAACACCGTGATGAGAAAGATTAAGAAAATGTTGGGGCAGTAACACAGCTTTGTTTGGTCTTCACTGAGATTGATTCTGTTGAAGGCACATTGGTTAACATCATGTTGTTATGGAGTAATGATGAAATGGAGATGAATTTCTGTGCACAGTGCAATTTGAGAAGGGTGTTCCAATGTCTTTCCTGATTGATGTAGTCTAAGGCTTTAAAGAGATTGAAAAGGCCATGAATAGTGGCTGGTGCTGCTCCCTGTGCTTTTCTTGGGGTCGTAATGCAGTGAAAATCATGTCTACTGTGCCTGTGGATGGACGGAACTAACACTACAATTTGAGGTGTAACTCTTCAGCCACTGGGAGGAGAGGGTCAGAGAGAGACCCGAATGAAGACTTTCCCTGTGGCAAACAGCAAGATAGACTCCCTGTGACTCTCACAGTTGGACTTATCCCCTACTTGAAAATGGTCATGATTATGGTGTCTCTGAGGTCCCCTGGTATATCCATAACTTCCTAGATGTGAGTGATGAGATTATGGAGTCGTGACTGAAGCTCTTCAGTGCTGAACTTTAGAACTTCAGCGGAGATATTGTCTGCTCCTGAGGCTTTATTATTTTTTGACTTGGGTTACGGGCACTTAGAATTCTTCTCAGTCAGGACAGTCTGCAAGGCTGGCCTGAGGAGGTTGATGTGGGATGGAGTCAAGGGCACTCAGGTCAAGGATAGACTGTGGTTGAGGAGGTCCTTGAAGTGTTCCTCCCAGAGATATTTGAATAGTAGACACTTTGTGAGGTGCAAAATTCAATTAGGATCTATAAAATCCATTGCCAACAACTAGTCAATCCAATCAGAAAGGAAAAAATTGAATTACTAAGATAAAGACTATATGCCACATGCAAGAAAATATTATATAAAAATTACTTTCATAATTAGCATCACAATTACTGAATAAGTTATTAGAAATTGTTCACTCCAACGTCCAGCTGAGGGCACACTTCTACAACCTTAGCAATTTATTCGGACTGCTGCAGAAGCTTTTACACAATAAGTGAGACTTGCACTATCTTCTTGTCAAGGTTTAATTTCTTCCAGCTGCATAGAACATTTCAAATGTGTTAACATTGTAAGGAATACTGCAGTTAACATTATAAGGAATACTGTAAGGAATTGTTAGGTACACCAACAATTCATCGCAGCAGTAATGTTTGTCAGACACTATTGATGGTGATGGTTTGACACACAGATGGAAACGTTTATTAATAACTGAGTTAACAAATAGTGAAGATGAATGGAATTTCAATGGTAGATTTAAAGCATTCATTCTGGATTAAATGGATTTGCTGTTTCCCTTTTTTTGTTAGTTATTTTGTTTAGTTCACATCACCATTGAAGCAGCAGCTTCACTCAGGAGTCAGGTCTTAAGCGAAGAGGTGAACTTCTGACACTTTTGAACCACAGGAAATGTAGTCATTCCAATTGAACTCCAGCTGTTACTGTTAGTGTAACTGATGTGACAGCTTCATGATTGACAAAATTCATCTACCAGGCAATGTGGGAATGAGGATTAAATTATTTCCAGTTAAACTAGACAAAAAATGAAACAGAGGACTTCAGAAGGAGAAAGGATACATGGAGTTCAATAGTGAAAATATACTTATACATAATGCTCACTTTTCAACTGTTCTCACATTGAAAAGTTGGAAGAGTTTTACTTCTTCCATCTTATGAAAGAGTATCGGCTGATACTATCCCAGTCAATATTTATTCTGCAGTGGGTGCCAGGCAGAGCAGTGACAGGAGATTCTCTGTACTGGAGGGTGAAATCAGGATCGGGCTTGTCTGTGATGATAATGCAATTCCTCCATTGTCAAATAGTCTACCCATAGCTGTTGCTTTCTTGTACCAAGGCCATTACTGGTTCCGAACTGCAATCCAGCATTAAGTTTTCTTCTGGAGAGAGCAAAAGGAAAGAAGGAATTAAACAATAATAGTTGCTGGTTTAATTAAATTTTCCAAGTTAGGTAGATGCCTTAATTAATAGCAACCATTTTAAAACAAAATTTCCCATTGTTTTTAAGATTTTATTCATTCGCCGTGAAGCCAGAAGGAATGTCAATGAAGCTCCTCAGATGTCAGGGATACTTTATTTCTCTCATAATATTCTTGTACTATATGAAGCTGGTTTTAAGATGTGGCTGGGTCATTCAGGACTCCACATTAGTTATCATCTCGGTTTGGCTGTTGAATTTTTCATCTTGGAAGTATGGAAAGGAGGAATCAAATTAAGCAGGTTGTAGACAACAATGCCCTAAAGCAATGAATTCACATTTTCAGTGAAATATGTTTTAACAATGTTAAATTTTAAAAAATTTAAAATATTCACTTCATTTCTGCTTGTCTATTTAGATCTTAAAAGTTGCAGTTTACATTATTGATTAGATATTGTCATTTTAGCTTTTATATTCAGCAAACTTTTCTACATGACTTGTTCTACCACCAGGTTCTGCTTCAGAGCTGAGTTGGTAGAGGCATCTAACAGAGAAACTCCAGTTCTATGGTTGGTGTTTAGACCAAACAATGGAATAAGCACTGATCCATACTTTGCTGTCAAATTAATAGATACCTAATGACATTTGCTGTTAGTAATGCAAAAGTGGTTCAGCGGCTTCAGGTGAGGGGAGCATGTCCAGTCAAATGACCTGCAGAAACATGGGGGTCACTTTCCACATGTATGCTGATGACATGTACCTCTACTTCATCACCAGCTCTCTTGACACCTCCATTATCTCTAAATTGTCAAGACAGCTAGTCCAAGACACAACACTAAATGAAGAGAAATTACTGTAAAGTCACAAGTAATTGTATTTGGATCCTGTCACAAATTCTGTTCCCTCGCCACCAACTCCAATCCTTTTCTCAGCAGTCTGTAACTGAACCAGACTGGACTGTTCACAAACAGGTTGCGGACATGACCCTGAGCTAAGCATCAGACCTTTGGGTCCCTGTCTTCCATGAGATCGCCTGAAATCCTCATCTGTGCCTTTGTCATTTGTGGGCTGTTCCAACACATGGTACCCCTCATGCTACTCTCTGTAAGTTTGAGACTGTCCACAGCTTTGCTAACCCTGTCAGGGGAAGGATGGAGCTAGTAGCTGGGGAACAGAATTTGTGCTGGGAACGACAAACAATAGCTTTGATCAAGGAGAAGCGGTCTGATAATTTAGATGATTTTGCACTGTCCCTGTCCACCCTCAGTATGTTTTGTAAGTGCAACATTAACAGCGTTCCCCACAACACCTCAGTATTTTTTCTGTTTACCTGTCATAGAGTAGGAATTGCCCCATGCCTAATTATTTACCTGCCCTACACCACTGGAGATAACAAAAGAAGTTTTGCCATTAAACCAACACCCTCTTTGGGCAGGCACGGTAGTGTAGCAGTTAGCATAACGCTATTACAGCACCAGCGACACGGGCTCAATTCCTGCCACTGTCTGTAAGGAGATTGTACATTCTCCCCATGTCTGCGTGGGTTTCCTCTGGGTGTTCTGGTTTCCTTCCACATTCCAAAGACGTATGGGTTAGGAAGTTGTGGACATGCTATGTTGGCGCTGGGAGCGTGGCGACACTTGTGGGCTGCCCCCAGAGCACTCTACGCAAAAAACTGCATTTCATTGTGTGTTTTGATGTAAATGTGACTAATAAAGATACACACACACACACACACACACACACACACACACACACACACACACACACACACACACACACACACATATATATATACTTGTTCTTCATTCTTTGCCTCACACATACAGCTATACAGCTTTAAATGTGATGCCCACTAACCAGCTTCTTTTAAGGTGGGCTGCAGGAACTCCAAGCACAGTTAACGTGATACTGCTGTTGTCCCAGCCTTGATCAAGCAGTAAAAATTATTCATGAAGGATGGCACTTCAAGTAAACATGAAGACAATCAAAGATGAGACACAATAGACTGCAGATGCTAGAATCTGGAGCAACAAACAAGATGCTGGAGGAACTCAGCAGGTCAGGCGGCACCTGTGGAGGGAAATGGACAGTCAATATTTCAGATGAAGGGTCTCAACCCAAAATGTTGACTGTCCATTTCCCTCCACAGATGCTGCCTGATTCACTGAGTTCTTCCAGCATCTTGTTTGTTACTTGATGAAAAGAATTAAAGCTCAAATCACAAAATGGAAGGCACAAATGGATTTTGGGAACCTAGCATTCATTGATAGCAACTGTGCATATTCAAATGCTGCTCTGTTGCTCTTTTTGTGGTGCTCCCTCATGGACTGCCCCTTTAAGATTGCTTCTGCCTTTAAGCTGCAAGCACAGCTCATTTTTGACTGTTAAAATTAAATGTCTCATACAAGGCCATCCCTGTTCATGGTATTTAAGTCAGATCTGACAAGTAGTTCAGCCACTTCCAGAACAATACATGCTAATTGTTACCATTCATTGACAGGAGAAGAATGTCATCACTGGTAGCTTTAAGAAAATATGGATAAAAGAAAAAACATTTCAACTCATCCTTCCAGTTTGTTGACTTGCATTGACAAAGGTTATTCTCAACGTATTAAATCTTCTGGTCAGGAATAAATATGGATATATTTTCTAGATGAAACAATACATTCTCCTCGCTCCCTGAAAGGTTTTAAAGAAAATGCCACGATAGCAACTGAACATTAACATTCTCTATTTTCTGAGGCTGACTGATCTTCTGGCAATTGGATGTGATGACATTAATGTCTGTTACTTTTACAGATACATGTTGTAGACTTGAGAGTAACAGATTTTATGGAATGGGATACAAAATACATCCCTTCTGGCACTCCACTAAGTGTACTGAACCACTGGTCAATAAGTTCTTATGGGAAAAATAAACAAAAGGGAAATCAAAGAGAGATATCAATGCTGGTTGGTGGTCCCACCTGCTAATTTTGTATAATCTTTGCCCTTTTCTGTACTACAACCTTGTGAACTGAAGAGGTAATGATGTTTATTTATATCAACATAAACCCAACTCTTGCGTTACTTGTGAAGGGGCTTCAGTTATCCTCACCAGCATCTAACTCATTGGGCCCTGTAGACTCAGAGTTACACAGCATGGAAATAGGCCTGTCAGCCACCATGTCCACACTGACCATCAAACATGTATATAAAAGGGGACTAATCCCCTTTTATTCTCCCCACATTTCCCTAAACTCTCCTAAGATTCTACCACTCACCTACGTGCAAGGGGAAATTTACGGTGGCTAATTAACCGACCAAATAACATTTTTAGGATGAGGCAGGAAACAAGAGCACCCAGAGGAAACCCACGTAGTCACAGGGAAAATGTGCAAACTCCACACAGACAGCACCAGAGGTCCTGATTGAACCCAGGTCAATGGAGCTGTGAAGCAATAGCTCTACCAGCTGTGCCATTGTGCCAGCCCTGATTTCTCACTGTGGTCTTTTCAAAAGTGCTTGGAGCTCCGAAAGTGCAATGGTGTGTTTAACAATATATTGTCAATTAATATACTCAGTGTATTGTACTTAAAAGCATCCAAACTTCATCAAGTTATGGCAGTTATTTTTTCAACACCTTCATATAGTATATGGCACTCCCAATTTTTTGGACAACAGTTACTATGCAGCTCTGCCAAACCATCCCTTGTTTCTTTACTGATCCCAATCCCACCCTCTTTGTCTTTGAATCATCATGACTCTCTCACTCCTAGTTGATGTCCTTTTGCAGACCACCTCTTTTGCTCTTTCCTCCCCTCCAGTCTTGTCTTGTATCTGCACTTGCTTAAAAATTGGTACTTTATAACCTTATCTAGTCTTCATGAAACATTAACTCTGCTCCTGTCTTCACAGATGCATCCTGCTTTGTAGAGTAATTCCAACTATTTCTGTCTTTATTTTAGATTTCTGGTTGCAGGATTTTAGATTTTGACCAAATAGTTAGTATAGGAGTAAATCAGTTTAATTCTTAAGCACATGAGTGACTTTGCACACTATAATCTTTCCTTTTACACAAGGCCATTGGCAATGTAAACTATTTATTACTGCCCGGATATTTCTCACATGTATTTAGTCTAAGCCAGGTTTTCAGAATTCACACTTCCTTATATTTTTGGAAATCTATTACACTGGGCCCTTTCTCCATTCACATTCCTGAGCCCACCAGCAGATATCTGGGCATTGTCCAACAATTTCATTCTCAGGCCATACACACTCAACTTCTCAGTCTTGTATCTTTGTCTTGTGCTGAATGTGACCCAATCAAATTTAACTCTTTCTTGTCACAACCGACCCAGTCTTTATTCATGCCAGTTTACTGATAATACACCACTGTTCCAGTTGGGAAGGTAATCACTTTGTATTTTAAATTAGGTACACGTACCAATGTAATTAAAAACATTTGGACTGATGGTAATTGTATTCTCCTGCAGATTTTAAAAAGGACTTGCAGGATTTCAGTATTTAAAAAGGATAAACTGCACTATTATTATCATACTTAAAAATGGTGTCATGCATTTCCCAGTGCTTATTCTCCTTTGCAAGCTCCAGTTTAATCTACTTCTTCACAGAAGAGCACAGAAGCTCATCAAACCACAAAAGCTCTAAAGTATACAACATGTATTTTATAAGAGCAATAAAGTTTTATCTGCATTTACCAAAGTAGAGCTATTTTCCACATGACCGAGTGAGAACAGAGAATGACTTGTTGGCCTGAAGCTAGAAGATTGTTGATGAATCTTCAGAAGCTGGGTTCATGGCATTAGTTGTGATTTCTCATTTACAGAGTGAGCCAAGTTGAAGATTGCCATCTTCTAGCAGAATGCCGTCATAATAAATGAGCTTACATTCTGCCTCTTGACTGAAAACGGGTATTCAAGCTTCTGCCATAATTGCTGAATTTAATTGCAATGGGCGTAATTTTCAAAACTATTGAGCAAAAGTATAATTGCTCGCCAAACCAAAAATATTTATTCAATTGCACTAAGGGCTGATTTTGGAAAATAGGCCAAGGCACAAATGTTTCTCTTCATACCTAAAACAATGAAATATTTGACAAAGGTCTTCAACCCTAAGCACAAGAGTTTAGCTGCACTATGACCACTTTGATCTCTTTGCACTTGGATTTTTTTTGTTCTGATTGTGTTCTTTCTTGTAAAAAATTGTGTTTTATTTATGTTTAATTTTATGTTTTTCTTGTGAATGCTGCTTTTAAGATGCTATGTGCCTGTGATGCTGCTGCAAGTAAGTTTTCATTGCACCTGTGCATACATGTACTTGTGCATATGACAATAAACTCGACTTTGACTTTGACTTTAACTGTCTCTCTTTCCTCTATCATTGCCTGACCTGTTGATTGTTAACAGCAATTGTTCTTTTTATTTGCAGGTCATTCATATTTACTATGTCTCGCACTGACTTGAATTAGGTTCATTTTACCCACAAGGTTAACTTGATCAAATGGTTATTGCATTTGCAACCAGGATGGAAATGGTGCAGCAAGGATGCAGTGCTTTAACGGGTCAAACCTGTTTTGTAACAGTAAATGATTCATCTTCAGAAGGAAAGTAATGGGCTTCCTTCTGAAGTTGGCTTGAAACACGCTCCTACTGCCACAGTTGAAGTAGTTCAGTCCGTTCGTCAAATCAAAACAGAAAATGATGCAAGTATTCAGCAGGCCAGATGGCATTTATGGAGGGAGAAAAAGGTCAGGTGTCAGGTGGATGATCTATCATCAGAATCAGGAAAAGTCAGAAAAAGGATGGGTTTAAATTGCAGAGATGATAGGGTGGAGACCAAGAGAGAATAAATGACACAGGCTGGTGCAACAAACAAGATGCTGGAGGAACTCAGTGGGTCAGGCAGCATCTGTGGAGGGACAGTGACACAGATTGGTGTTTGCTGAGAGAGAGTGGTGAAGACCCATTAATGAGAGATATTCTATCTGGAGGAGCTGCGAATAGAGGAGAGAAAGAAAGGAACAATGCTGGAATTGTGTGAGACAAAGCACAGCACTTGTTGGAAATCTGAAATAAAAGAGCATGCTGGAAAAGCCAAAGGGTCAGGCAGAATCTGCGCAGGGAGTCTATTCTTACACTTGACTTTAGGCTCCAGAAGGGTGGAGTGCACTCGGGAGTCATCTGACCCAGGTACAGCGGTTCTGGCCTCTTGCACATTGCCAACTTCTTATGCCCCTTGATCGGTGGCTGTACCTTCAGTGCCTTTTCCTAAACCCTGGTAATGCTAAAGTCCACCTTCTCTCAGCATCTCATGCTTGACAGCCTACCTCCTTGCATTGATACAGTGCCTTTAATATAGCAGAACATCTCTAGGTGCTTCACAGTTTCATCATCAAACAAAATTTGACAGTGCTTATCCTAATATTTCTTATGTGGCCCACTGTCAAATTTTGTTTGATGATGAAACTGTGAAGCACCTAGAGATGTTCTGCTACATTAAAGGCACTGTATCAATGCAAGTTATTGTTGCAGAGACCCAGCTGTCCTATTCCTGTCATTTTGAGATCCAAGAGTCCCATCTGAATTGATTTGTGAGCTGTGTTTTATAAATGGTTTCCTAAGGCAGCTTGATGGTTTTTGCCCACAAGAGCATCAGGCGAGTGAGTTGCTGTCAATGCCACAATGCCACAATCTATGCCACAATGGCAATGTCAGATTAACTCTTATCAGAGCTGTTTCTTCCCTATCTCCTGTGGAATTGACTGGAGAGCTCACATTAAATTGTGAATCCAAGGTGACAATCAAGTTTCTATGTATTTCAGAGAGCACAAACGTTCATTTTGAAAGCAAAGACAAAACAGACTGCAGATGCTGGAATCTGGAACAAAACCAGAAATGCTGGAAGAGCACAGTGGGTCACGCAGCAACTTGAAGGGAAAATGCAAGTCAATGTTTTGGATCAAAACCCTGCATCAGGTCTGAGAGGGAAGAGGAAGAATTGCCAGAATATAGGAGTGTGGGATAGAGGCTAGTAGGTGATAGGTTGAACCAGATGGGGAGGGAGATGATGGGCAGTTGGAACCAGGTGGGGGAGGGGATAGAGAAGGTTAACAAAGAGAGGAGAAAACTAGGTAGACAAGTTAAGTGTGTGTGGGAGGAGAACACCTGGGGTGTGCGTTACCTAAACATTGCATTATTCAATTTGTTCCCAACCCCACCCCCCTTGTACTGCTGTATACTAGCAACCTTTCCTCTTCCCTCTCAGTTCTGATGCAGGGCCTTGAGCTGAAGCATCGAGTCACAGTTTCTGCTCTGGAAGGTTAGATCACATGGAATCCAGGAGAGCTGGCTGATTGAATACAAAATTGCCTTGATGGTAGAAAGCAGAGGGTAATGGTGAAAGTTTGTTTCTCGGACTGGAGGCTCATGACTAGTGGTGTCCCTCAAGGGTTGGTGCCGGGCCCATTGTTGTTTGTCATCTATATCAACGATTTGGATAAAGATGTACAGGGCATGGTTAGTATGTTTGCAGATGGCACTAAAATAGTTGGTATAGTGGACAGTGAAGAAAGTTATCAAAATTTACAGGGGGATCTTGATCAGCTGAGTAAGTGGGCCGAGGAATGGCAAATGGAGTTTAATTTGGATAAACGCGAGGTGTCCCATTTTGGAAAGTCAAATCCGGGTAGGGCTTTCACAGTGAACAGCAGGGCCCTGGGGAGTGTTGTAGAACAGCAGGAGCTTGGAGTACGTGGTTCACTGAAAATGGAGTCACAGGTAGACAGTGTGGTGAAGAAGGCTTTTTGCTTGCTGGCCTTTATAAGTCAGGGCATTGAGTATAAATGTTGGAAGGTCATGATGCAGTTGTACAGGATGCTGGTGAGGCCGCACTTGGAGTATTGTGTTCTGGTTTGGTCTCCTTGCTATAGGAAAGATGTTATTAAACTGGAAAGAGTGCAGGAAAAATTTACAAGGATGCTGCCAGGAATTGAGGGACTGAGTTATAGGGAGAAGTTGGACAGTCTAGGACTTCATTCCTTAGAGTGTAGGAGACTGAGAGGTGATCTTATAGAGGTGTATAAAATCATGAGGGGCATAGATAGGGTGAATGCACTTGATCTTTTTCCCAGAATTGGGGTATCAGGAACTAGAGGGCATAGGTTTAAGGTGAGAGGGGAAAGAGGAACTTGAAGGGCAACTTTTTTTTACACAAAAGGTGGTATATATTTGGAATGAGGAAGTGGTGAGGCAGGTACAATAATAACTTTTAAAAGACAGTTGGACAGGTACATGGATGGGAAGGGTTTAGAAGGTTATGGGCCAAACACTAACAAATGAGACTAGCTTGGATGGGGTATCTTGGTCGGCATGGGCCAGTTGGGCTGAAAGGCTTGTTTCCATGCTGTATGACTCTATGACCATGATACCTTTTGCCTCCTCAGATGCTGCTTGACGTGCTGAGTTCTTCCAGTGTTCTGTTTTTTTTTTGTCTTTCATTTTGAAAGTTTGTGGTTTGGACAGACAGGTGTTTTGGGTTAATCATTGACTTTGTCAAGTCAGGAAGGTCTTTACTGCTCCAACTGCAAATTCAACCAACCTCACAAATCATCTTGCCCTCTTTCCAATAACCTTTGGCTTATAATCAATAATGTAGACATGGCTTACAGTATAAACCTGCCATTTTTTCCTAAACATCAACTGTCTGATTGCTGTGTTGTGCATCTGATGCTATGTGCCTGTGATGCTGCTACAAGTATGTTTTTCATTGCACCTGTGTATACATGTACTTGTGCATGTGACAATAAACTCGACTTTGACTTTGTCTTTGAACTCTTACTTTGCCCTGTATGGATCAGGGATGCAGTTTGTCACTTGTTAGCCCATAGCTGACCTTGAAGAAGTATAAGAACTAACAAAATGAAGCTTTCCACCATGAACATGCAACATTACTGCCTCTGAATGTGCCAGTAAAACACTTCCCTTGTATGTCTTATTGTCTCCAGCCACTTCTTAGTTTACAGCATTGTCATTATGTTGCTAGTTGCCCTTCCCACTCTCTTTATCCTTGGTGTACCTTCTGCTGTGGGAGCTTCAGCTAGAGATAAAGGGTTCCACCTACCCTTCGCAAAGGGCACCATAGGTGTGGGGTACATCCACAGCCATCAGACACAAATACTCTCATTGGACACCAATTCAGTGTTGCAAGCATAGGTTCTGATTTTTGCTGGCCCAGGTTATTTGGAGCGTAGATTTAACACCACCAGTATGACTCGGAAGCAGCACTATTGTCAATAAACCAGTGGTCACTCCATCGCTGCTTTCAGATAGGGTCCCACTGAAGGACAGTAGGTAGTGACCACATTCCAGTCTTTGTTCATCTGTGTTATCTGGATTGATCCTCAAGTTTCTCATGATCTTACCTAGGAGTGGGGAGCAGAGGATGCTCGTGGTGAATGAGATTGCTCTGCGAGTCACCATAGATTTGAACTGCTTCCTTCCATGATCTATAGAAATTTGGATAGCCACAACTACCGAGGTTTGTGCCATTTAGTGAGAATTAATATCAACAACAAAACCTATCGGAACTTGACTACAGTAGCAGTCTCCAGCCTGGGACTGCTGCTATGGAGCAGTCTAAGATATAAACATTAAAATGAGTTACCTAAAAGATGAAAGCACTTAACATTTGCTGTTTATTTTGAATTCCTGGACCTTTGGAGTCTCTGACTCCAACACTGGCCATCTGCCATTTGCCTCCCTATTGATATTCCAGCACCACAGCCAGCAACCTAGCCTGTAGTTTACCTGAATGCACACAGGCTAGGTCTTATGAGCCTACCCTAGTGAGCCTTTGGTATTTATTCTTCATTCTCGTGGCCTTCCATTGTGTACTTCTAGTTGTTCAATATGTTGAAGCATGGAGGCTAGGGCCCAGAAATATAAAAGACCATGCAGAATTCCTTCTGTACTGATGTGGTCAGCCTGGATTTTGTGCTAAAGTTCCTGGAGGAGAAACGGGAATGATATGAATGTGCCAAAGATAACACCATCATGATAAGATATTAACAAGAGAGAGTCTAATCATCTACCCATGACTTTCAGTGGTATTGCCACCATTGCATCCTAAGGATCACCACTGACCAGAAACTGAACTAGACTAGCAATTTAAACACCATGGCTGCAAGAGCAGGTCAGAACCTGAGTATTCTTTGGCAAGTGACTCATCTCTGACACCCTAAGGCCTTTTAAACATCAACAAGGCACAAGTCAGGAGTGACATGGAACACTCTCCAGTGGCTTGGATGATCCCAGTACCAACCACTCTCAAAAAGGTTAACACCATCCAGAACAAAACAGCCCACCTGATTGGCACTCCATGAACTATCTAAATATTCATTCCCTCCAACATTAGTGAACAGTGGCAGTAGTGGGTAATGTCTACAAGAAACATTGCAGTTACTTGGCCAGATGACTCCAACAACACCTTTCAAACCCATAATCAACCTGCCACCAAGAAGGACAATGGCAGCAAGTGCATGGGAAGACTGCCATTTACGGGTTCTCTCCTAGTGACAGACCACCATGGTTTGTAAATATACCATCAGTCCTTCATTGTCATTGGGACTAAATTCTGGAACTCCCTGCCAACAGCATTGTAGG
This sequence comes from Pristis pectinata, assembly GCF_009764475.1. NCBI lineage: Eukaryota > Metazoa > Chordata > Chondrichthyes > Rhinopristiformes > Pristidae > Pristis > Pristis pectinata. Next base: position 82,496,693 of record NC_067407.1, read on the forward strand.
AGTATCTTCATCAGAAGGACTGCAGTGGTTCAAGAAGGCAGCTCATCACCACCCTCTCAAGGGCAGTTTAGGATGTGCAACAAATATTGACCTTACCAGTGACACTCACTTCCTGGAAATGAACTTAAAAACTTGAGAAGCTGTGTTAGGCCATATGTGATGGACCATTGTTTTGTGTTGCTTGGTTGCTAAATGGCTTAATGCAAATATCTGTTTGATGAAGAAACTAATGGTTGTGTGGCCATCCTGTTGTTTACTGTCCAAATACAAACAAATGAAGTGCCACCTGCATCTGACCCTGTCAGAGTATTCACCACCAACTCACCAGCAATGTGGAAGAGACATACAGGGCAAATTGGGATGGCAATGCTTCCTTAACAGCAATGCACTTTAGTCATGACGAGACACAAGCGATGGCCCTACAGTAAAACATTTGGGAGATAGTGAGGCAGCAATAGAAGCATATTAAATCGCTAAGTATCAATGAAAGAAAGTTAGTGTTCCAGAAGAATTGTCTTCCATGAAATAGACTAACATTTTTAATTGTAAGAATAATATTTGGACTCATTCAAAAATCTTCATTGAAGTTGTAATTTTACCTGTCCTCAAGAGTTATTTTTTTAAATGAGATGTAAATGGTGTGTCTTGCTGATTGAAAGAGTATTAATCTGAAAGTGTTAATGTTGAATGAAAAGCTTGTTCATCCTTCCAAAGAAGCATACAGGCCTGCACCGTGTCATCTGCACTTTAACTGAACTGCCCTTGGTAGCCATTGACAGCTGCTCTAGGATTCTAATTAACTGATCAAGCCTATCAATACACAGAAGCCATGTGGGTTGAGAATATAAGCAAACAGCCTCAACAGGAGTGGATATCATAACCAGAGAGCATGCTCTTGTTCAGTAGTTAAGTGTTTCTTACTTGATCCACTCACTATTACAATAAATCAAACTCCCATTAGACTGTTCAATATTTCTACTTTCAAATATGTTATACTAACTAATTAGACTTACCTTTTCAGACAAAACCCATTGCAGGTAATTTGCACTCTGATACACTGAGAACACAGCTAGCATTGTGAGGCTAGTAGTGCCTTTTAAAACCCAGTCGGAGCGCATACAGTCGTAATTAGCATATTTAGGATTAAGTAGGTTTGCCATCCGCTAATCATTCTCTAATTCAGTAAGAACCATCTCTCTTCAATACTGGACATTAATCACAGTTGCGAGAGCATGAATATTACATAATAACTAATTACATTCTGCAGAATTAACAGACCCTCATCAGTATGAAATGCAAATGGTCAATGTGTCATCAGGCTGTTCCCGCTGAAGAGAAACATAAATATACTGCATAATTTTCTGATTGTATTAGCATAGAGAAGGGCACAGTTAGGGTTGTTTTCAATCATTAAGTGGTTTAATGCACAGAATGGATAGAACCAAAGACATTCTATCTCTTTGGTTCTGCCTAATGTTCAGACAAGTAAATGAATTTACATGCTAAAAAAATACATGCTCTTAATTTAGAACTACAATGAATCTCAGTTTGCTTTTAAAACTAGGATTTTTTTTTATAAAGATGTAATATTGTAAATTATAACTTGATCTTTGCATAATCAAGTTACAGGCATCAAAGGAATATGAGTTGGATAAATATTTAATTGGGATTTTTAAGGCTTGGAAATTCAAGTTACTGGAATGCAAAATGACCAAATGAAAACGTCATTGGTCTGGAGTCAAATTAGCACCTGCAGTAATTTATAACATTAACAATTTTGTCTATCCACAGAATTGTAGTATGTAAGATTGTCTCATTTTTGGCTGGAATTTAAAAAGCCTCCTTAAGCATTTCGCCACAAGTTTTGGTATCTGGGGAATGGAGGCAACTAAATAAACAAAAATGTGAAGGAAGTCAGCATTTTCAATACAGTCATTTTGGTTTAATCACTAAGATGACTGGGGGTGTGTAATGTGTATTAAATGTCCTTGGTGATCCTCTGGATGCTAATAAAATGAGAATGCTACACTTTATTTTCAATGCATAGTGAACCAATAGGAGACAATATTGTTCATGAAAACAATAACTATCTCTTAATTGGATATCACTGCAACACTCAAAGCCTTTGAGTTATTCAAATAATAACATTTATACAATCATTCCTGCTAACCAGTTGATGTAAAATGCATGAGGAAGGATGCGATTATGGATCAGATATTGTCACTATATCTGTCATATTAAATAAGTATTCTCACAACACAATTTTTAAAGGCTTTCTGTATAGCATGCACTTCTTATAAATGTCACCATCACATCCCTTGATTCTTTTTTGATTGATTCAAAGTAAAACAAAATAGCAACAAACTAGAATTGAACAATCAAAAGCAGGGGAAACAATGATAGATTAGTGGTAGGTTCTAATTGTTCTTTATACATTACTTGGCAGTTTATCCCTAACATGGGACTATCAAAGAGATCTGCTGGATATATTTTAAAATGGCATTTGTGTATCAGATGGCAACATGCTTGGTTCTGCTACAGTCCTGGCCAACATTCATCCCTTACTCTCTAGCATCGAATAAATTATCTAGTGATTTATGCCATTTTTTAGAACCTTGCTATAAGCTATTTGGTTGGCCTCATTAGCAGAAGGGATTTCAAAAGTCGTGCATCAGCTGCAGGGTATCTTGGCACATTCTGAGAATGTACAAGGCACTATATAAAAAGAAGTCCATTTTCTTCTTTATTGTGGATATAAACCATATTTCAAATTCTAGGGCTCTGTGCTGAAGCTACAACCAACAAAAGCACTTGCCAATTTGCAAAATTCCATAACCAGTCATTTAAATTTGGAATAAACACAGGCTGTTTTACATTAATTAGACTTTGTGTCCAAAGGGGAATACATCTTTTTCAAGACACAGTCTGATTGGCAGCAGTATTATAAACTGTACATCGTATGATCAATATGGTTAATAATATGACAAGATGTTTACACATTAAGTTGCATCTGCATGCAGTTTCTGTCTCACTTCAGAATCATTTTGCTGGGATTTTTTTTAACCATCTAAAGCCTGTTTTGGGATTTTCAATAAGAAGTGAGCAGTCTCAGAAAGAACTTTAATTTTTGTATTATTAGCCAAAAACTGGCAAGTTTTTCCAAGCTCCATATTTCTCTTCCCAAACAGCAAATGAAGTTAGACAAAGCAGGTGATTTTAACCTTATTCTGCCAAGTGGAAATGGGATCCACCCATAATTTTAACCATATGAAGCCGTCACCTTCAAGTGGGGCTCAATATTGGCAAGAGGGTGATTGATGCATGCAGTCAAGGTTTCTATGATGTTATTAGTTCCCAACCAAGCAGATTGAACAGATAGCCTTGTACAGCAAAATCAAACAGGAATGAAGCTATAAAAATTAAAGTTTAAACTTATCTTTGTGGGGATCAGAGGAACATTAGTGTTTCACCAGCTGTTGCAAGCACAAAGTCTGGGCTCTCATGCCTGCTTACCTTGGTACAGTGTGGTTCTTACTGCTGACACAAAACATTTTCAGTTATCTTTTTCTATTTTGTTTTACAGTAAGTTGCAGAATCCCTGTTAATTTTGATTCCTGTCTCTGTCATTGAGGCACTGAATTTCAGGAATTCAATTGCCCCTCCTAGCCAGTGCAGGCAGCAAGCAGGTAATGGGGAGAAAATAGTAAATATTAAATATTAGTGTTGGAAATACCCAGCTGGTCTGGCAGCATCTGTGTGTGGAGAGAGAAGTAGAGTTAGCATTTTAGGATGATGGCCTTTCTGATGCCTGACTGAATGAGTGTTTTCAGTTTTCATTTCAGGTTTCCAGGATCTGCGATTTTTTTTATATAGTTAGAGAGTTATACAGCATGGAAACAGGCCCTTTGGCCCAACTCGTCCATGCTGACCAAGGTGCCTTCCTGAGCTAGTCCCATTTGCCTGCATTTTTGCCCATATTGCTGTAAACCTTTCCTATCCATGTACCTTTCCAAATGTTTAAATTTCTCACAGCACTCCATACAGAAAGTCCCGGACAACATAAGGCAATAATAAAACCCCCAGCAGAATGGCTCTTGATAGAAACCCCTTTGCACAGTCTTCACAATTCACATCAGAAAAGTAGCCTAAGGTGTTGTAAATGGCCTACTTTCATCCTGCCTGCCCTTCATGTCTATGATGCCTACCCATGCATTTCTCACTGCACCCAAACCCAAATATTTTCCTCGGAGGTGAAATTCCAGATAAATTCCCAGGCCAACTAGGGGTAGGAATAAGCTGGAAAATTCCTGTCCATTCCTAGGCTAACAGAACCAATCCAAGAGGAAACTCTGGCTTTGATCAATGTTGTTAGATACCTAGTCCTTGTGTGTTTAGACGTCCAGCCCTGCCAAAGTTAGCTACATCTCTTGCATGAAGCCATCCAGCACATCAGCATTCACTGAGTGAGCTGACAGTTCCATTGTTCCCTTGGGGAAAAATGAATTTTCTTATATGTAATCTAATTCTGATCTCGTAACCAGAATATATAACCTTAGTTGTATATGGAAAATGGTAACACCAGGGTAAGTCCTGCAGCAGAGTAGAAGGCCAGGTAAGCCAATGTCTGACCTTCAGCTCATCATGGATTTCCTGTTGATATGCCAGCTGTTGATTGATGGGATAATGGGATGGTACAGATTTGAAACAGTCCCTTTGGCCCATTGGATACACGATGCTATCAACTACCCATTTACACCAATCCTACATTTAATTCCACTGTTTATTCTTCCCACATTCCCATTAACTGCCCCCAAATTCTACCACTCACGTACACATTGGAGGCCAGTTGACTCACCAACTGGCATATCTTTGGGATATGAGAGGAAACTGGAGCACCCAGAAGAAACCCATGCAGTCACAGTGAGAACATGTAGACTTGAAGTCAGGATTGAATCTGGGTATGTGGCACTGTGAGGCAACAACTCTACTGCCCATGTGCCGCCCATTCAGTCCATTATATATCAGCCTATCCATTACTTAATGCTAGGTTATCATTCAGAATATAACTGTACTTTAATTTTTTTTTCTGCACTCCTTTTAATGGTTGAAGATTTATATCTTGCTATTTGTCAAAGTTATAACATTGTTTATTATGTTCACACTTTAGATTGTTAATGTAATGAAGTGAATAATTAGATCAAATTAGAAGTAATCACTGTACAAAAAGAATTTTCCATTAGAAAAATTCATTATTGAGGATTTAGCAATGTGGATATATGTACTGTCTGATTTAGGATCGTAGTTTCAATTCACTCAAGATATCAGTGCTAATATGACATTTTCATGAAATATTTGAAGAGAGTTTTATTTTCAAAATGGCCAAATTTATTCACCATTTTAGTCTTGCCATTCCATTTAACATACTAAGTAAAATTGACCTCAGAGGCCTGTGTATGTTTTCATAGAATATTATCCAAGCATCCTTTCATTTGCATATAGTGCTACCTACAAACTAGAATGGATTAAACTGAATTACACAGGGGAGCTCATTCAGTACTAAGAGGTGCAGCTGTGCAGACTAAGTTTGATGGCACAAAGATCTTTATAAACTGTATATTTCAGAAACATCCTTTGTGGATGAACAAGCAGGGCCACACATTAGCAATTGTGGCATTGTGTGAGTCACTGACCTCAAAGAAATCCTTGGATTGAGTAGTCATGAGAATGTAAACATATTTGTTTTGTCTCCTCCCCAAATCATTCTTCTCTTGACCCTGGAACATTGATTTGTACTGTGATGCTGTTCTATGGGTTATGGTCTCCTTAATTTCTTGGCCTGACGATAATGCTTTGTTCTTGTCAATAAAGTTATCACGGCCACTGTCTACACGTGTGCCTTTTAGCACACACAGCAGGTCCACAGTCAATAAATGGAATCCACTAATTGATTGGCCCTTCTAGCTATAGATATATTGTGGCCACTTGCAATGTTTCTGTGGCTATCACTGATACATTACTGCACACAAAATTGAGGACTGTACTTCATTGTGTATGTGACTCAGAGTCCCAATAAGTCACTGGCTGTACTATGCATCTTTCTTTAACAGCTTTACTACTGTTTCTTTCTCTGTTGGTGATTAGCCAGAGCTCATAATATAAGATTTATTGCTAAATGGTGAAAAGTTGTGAGATGGAATTAAGTTGCAATGTTTATAATACTGGCCAACCAATTAGAATCCTTCTTCACCATTCCTTTCTTCGAAAACATTAGTCAAAGTATGCTCTCTAGTCCCTTCACATCAACAAGAAATGCTAAATTCTCAACGAGTGAAGAGATAAAGATTCTGTTGTAAGACAGCTGGTGGTGGACTACAAAAGCATATTTATCTCACTTTGCGAGTTTGAGAATGTAGTGGTGCTTGCTGATGAGAAACCAGAATTCTGCATTACAGTGGATTTTGAAAGACCGGTAGAGATAACACTATACCATAATAGAAAGCTTTCAGCACGTAGGAAAAGGTCATGTGTTGTCAGAAATACAATGTCTACAGCTTTGTATTAAAATAAGATAATTTCCAGAGCTGCATCATTTTCACTTCAGCATCCCTCTGAAAGTCAAGCACAGGTTGACTCTACCCACATTTATTAGAGTACCATACTTGGCCATTAACTTAATAGTAATTTTCTTAAAGGTTATTTGCTTCTTTGTAGGAAACGTAACTCGCTTCTCCATCCCTATTCTATTTTATAATTTACCCATGGTATGCTCAATTCCCTGGCCACAATGGAACGTTGGCCACATGTAAGTGCTGATTTGAAGCTCATTGCTAGGAATTGTTCAGAGTGACTTGATCTGATTTTTTTTCTTTCTTCCTGTGAAAATCTGCTTGTTCTCTGCTTCCATATTTGGGATCAGGAACTTAGTTTCAGAGAATTGTAGATTTGAAAGTGTAACTTATGGCATAACATATTACAACCTAAATAAGGTCTCTGCACATCATTCACAGTACTTTTGGAAATCTAGTGATCTTTGGAGGTATGATTTATGAAGCTGCAGAAAGGAACAAGATGAAGAAACAAGCAAAAATAAAAGAAGGAAAAAAGATACAAATGAAAGCAACATCAATGGGTAAAAGCTTGAATATGAACCATACCTTTATATGAGTCATCTGCTTTGCAGCCAAATACAAAGAGAGAGTTTCTGAAGAAAAATAAATTAAAATGTCTAAACTTAAAGAGCAAATCTAGTTCAATGGTTTTGTGATTTTTACCAGCCATTGATATCATTCTCTCATTTAAGCTTTGGAACAGTGACTGAACATATAGTTATATAAACTCAAACTGAAAGGATATGGTAAAACATGAGTAATATATCAAATGTTATCATAAAAAGTGACTGGAAAACTTTAACATCAAGGAATTGACCGTTATTATGTGTCTCAATTAATATAGCTAAGTTTTGATCCTTGAAAGGGTGTAACCTCTACAAGTCAAAATATATCATCCTAGAATCAAAAGTCAATTACATGCTGTATCTATTCTGTAAATCCCAAGATCTATTTTTGAATAAGTTCTGAAAGAAGAATCTAATGCAATGAGCAGGGCAACTTTTACCAATGAAATAATATGTTCTTTGCACTTTCAAGCACATTAGTGAAATTGCATGTTAATCTACATTTGCTGTCTCATATATTTATTTGATAGATCTGTGAAAATATAAATATTCTTTACCCAGATGAATTCCAAATCTAATACAAGGCAGTGAAGTATAATTTTCTGCAGTTTTAAAATGATGCTCATGCTTTACTGTTTTAATGACTGGTGCTGTTGTGTATGTATTTATTTGTAGAAAAAAAATTCCAGCTGTGAAAGTCTCTTTAGGCTGAGAAGCAGAATTCATTTCCATTCGCTCAGTCTTCTCTGTAAACATGACATGCTGTGCTTGAAACTGTTTATTTCCAAATTCAGACCTGTTCTGCATCAATCATCAGCTTCAATTACCAGCGTTCCTCAGCCAAACCATCAGCCACTCTGACACTGAGGTCCAACCTAATTCCCACCTTCTCCAAAGTCAAGAGCATAATGTGCAGATAAAAAAGGTGGAAAATAGCTTTGTGTTCATTAGCATGCAGAGCCTGGCTGATCATTTGCTTGCTGCAAATGAAAGTTCTGACACTCAGAACCTCCTGGAATATGAGAAAAGTCCTCTTCAGACGATATGATGTCCTTACTGGATAGGAAAGGTCATCAAAAAGGCAGGCTGTGACCTTGCTACCTATTCTTCATGACTAGTCTATTGATTCCAGGAACACCTCATTACATGCAGGATCTACATATTATTCCCATGTTCTGTGAGTGAATTGTTTACAAGTGTCTTTATCATGTAAAAACCCCTTTCAGATAGGCCAAGGCCACACTCATTTGTCTGTGACCTGCCAATTAGATGTTATCCGATATGTGACTATTTGTCCTGATCTTTAACCAGGTCTGCTGCCCTGCATCAACATAGACCCATTACTGGAACCTATAAACACTGCCTGTGAAATCATCCATTAGCTTGGCAACGTGCAAGTCATTGTCAGCTCCAGTGCTAGCAGACTGAAGGTTATTGTTCAATCATTTCCTAAGCATAAGGTTTATTATCAGGTTTGAGAAAGTGCCTTCCATTGCCATCGCTGATTCCCACATAATACCTTGAAAGAAAGAAAAACGTAAGATATTGTATTTCATCATGTCGTTATTGTAAATATATAGTACATTGTGTTTCATTTATCATCTTTCACAACTTTTTATCTTTTAAATGCATATTTTTATCATTTAAATCTGAATATTGAATGATAGGTTCAATACAATATTACAAAATATATTTGCAAAATTTAATTCGATGCAACTAATAACCTTGAGGAGAAGTGAAAGTTAGGCAGAATGTGAAGATTATTATTATACTGTAGATGGATGAACAAGCATGCTAACTTTATAGGATATTTGTAAACAGGACATAAGAGAAGGTTAAGTCAAGGCAAGTTGAGTTTATTTCACATACACAAGTATGGTGAGGTACAGTACAATGAAAAACTTGCTTGCTGCAGCATCACAGACACGTAGGTACAGACAATACACAGAATATAAATTATACATAAATTATACCACTCTGTGAAAAAAAATGTGTAAAATCAAGACAGTGCAATAAAAGGCAAAGACATAATTGAAGACAAGTCCATGTAGTGCAAGAGGTTGTCCGTGGTGTTGCATTGCTGAGGTAGGATTAAGGTTGTGCAGGTTGGTTCAAGAACCTGATGGTTGTAGGAAAGTAGCTGTTCCTGAACCTGGTGGTGTGGGACTTTAAAATGTATTCTCAGAAATACCCTTAAAAGGCTTTTAAAGCACATCACCAAGTGTAGAGTTATTCATAAATGGAAAGCAAAGCAGTTGGCATGAGAGCATTCTCAATCAAATGTCTCAGTTCCCATCTACCTGACCCATTTGAAGTGACTCAGCATAATGAAAACTCCAACATAGTGGAGCATCAATTTCAGGATAAGTGGGGAGCTCTCCCCAGTGCTCTGGCCAATATTTTTGCTCATGCGACATCAGACAGATTGTCCATTAACTTATTGCTATTTGTGTGATCTTACTGTGTCCAAATTTCCAACTAGATTTCAACGTTAAAACAGTGACTACATTTCCAAAGTACTTTATGGGCTGTATAATGCTTTGGGACATCCCGAATTTATGAAAGACACTATGTAAATACAGGTTTTCTTCTCTCATTGCAGCAAAACCTATTGGGTTGGGAACAGAAATTGTGCAATATTGGTAGATTGCCCATGACTGAATGTTAGACAGATATATGGCAACAGGGGGTGATTAGAGATTTTCTACAAAGTACCATCTTGTGTCTAAAGTCTCTGCCCACGTTGGCACAGTTTATATCACAAAAAGTTGACAGCTCACAGTAATGAATTGTTCAAGGAAAAGCATGCTCAAAAATCACAACAAGTGATGGTGGATCTAAACACCATGCCCAATAAAATGTCTTTAATACCTAATCAGTCAATCTCGGGTGACATTGCATGAGTGGTGTCAAAGTTAGGAGGATAATGGGATCACATGGATGGTGTCTAAGGTAGGACAAGGGGGAGTTATTCTTGTAATCCTATGGGATCTTTACACTTGAGAGGACAGATGAGTGCAGAAGGCAGGGTGCAGATCAGTTTGTAGTTTATTGTCTCATCTTTGCCCATGCATCTTTCCTTCAATAGTTTATTGAAATATAAGTTTGTATTCTGTGGCCAGGTCCCTAGATTAGTGGATAAACCTGAGAGTACGGTTCATTATTATGTTCTGCCTGTGGCTGCAGATTTCAGAACATAATAATGAACCTTATACTTAGGTTTTGAACCATCATTAAAGTGCCTTAAATTGCCATAACTGATTTCTACATAATACATTCCATTTTATTAATTTATGAATACATTAATTATTTTTCACATTGTTACCTGATATTTCAAGGTAAACTGAGATTCAAGTCTATGCCACTGTGCTTATTCTCTCACCATCAATACTTGTTTGCAGCACAGTGGTGCAGCAAGTAGAGCTGCTGCCTGATAGCTCCAGTGGCCCAGGTTCAATCCTGACCTCCACTGTTGTCTGTGTGGAGTTTGCTCATTCTCCCTGTGGCCACGTAGATTTCTCCAGGATGCTCCGGTTTCTTCCCACATCCCAAAGACATGCAGGTTGGTTGGTTAATTAGCCACTGTAAATTGCCCCTTATGTGTAGGGAGAGTCTGGGGGGAGTTCTTGGGAAAGTGGGGAGAACAGGTTACAGGGAAAATTAATGGGAATGGGTTTGCTGTAATGAGCTGGCATAACCTCAACAGGCTGAAATGGCTCTTTCTATGTTGAATGGAAATATGGTAATTCCATTTTCCATCTTGAGTGCTTCTTGGCTGTCTCTGTTAAAATGATTCTTCTTTTAGAATGCCTTCTGGATTATTTCTTTGTATCAGTTATAAATATTCTATAAGATTAATATTTTTGTTCACCTATCTAAAATAACAATCTTCAATTGTGCTGCAATGTTTTTTATTTCTCTACAATAAATATGTTAACATTTTCAAATATGATTTAAAAAGTAAATACAATTTTCATCAGAGGTGCGAGTGCCACAACTAAGACAAGGCTGGCATTTAAACCTCTACTGTAGTGGAATAAATTTAAAAATAAAGCTGTTAAAATTCTTTGGGGTGGAAACTCTCCTCAGACACATTTGCTAAACTTGAAACATTATAGCGTAGTCTTCTTGTATTCTATTTTTGAAATTCTACTCCATATTAAACTTCAGAAGGTTACAAATGGATCCATTTCTCAAGCACAAGTTCCATGTGATGAGGGCAAATATCTATCCTTCTTGGTTAACACATATAATGTAAGTATAATGTCTGACCTATGGATACTCAAGAATTATCTCCTTAAGCTTTTTCACATTGCTACCTCTCTCTTTTTCTTTAAGATGCTCCTTATAACCCACCTCTAAGACTGAATTCTAGGTTGTCAGTTGTAATACTTATTAACATTTTTATCCCATTCTTTGTATATATGTATTTTTATGTATCTACTGTGAAATGGCTTGGTATGTTTTGCACTATATTGTAGGTAATATGAAAGAATAAGTTGACTTTCTCAGAATGGAATTAAGAACTGTACAGAACAAGCTAAGTGGACTACAATGTTATGAGTTGTTTGGGTATTGTGTAACTGAGTTCCTTCAAGCTAATTAGTCAGAACTTAAAGGAATTGGAGAGAAATTCCTCAATAAATTTGGTGGGAAAGATGCCTTAAACTGCTATTATGCTGTTTCTTGTGTAATCTATCCATATTCTGGTAGACATCCAGGAAACTCCCCATGAAAAATCAGTAGATGTTTCTGAGTTTAACTTTTCTTTACTAATGCTTGTGGTACTTTTACAGATTTTTTTTCTTAAAAAGATAAGAGAACAGTTCTTGATGGGAGTTGTGTATATTATCTAGAGAATGGCTGATGGGCTCAGTTGGTTTTCTCATTTTATACTTTACCATATTAATGCATATCCCAGTCTTTCTTCCTTCAGTTTGAAATGATAATGAATTATTGCCAAGGTTTTGCTCAGGAGTCCAGAATTAGAGTAGAAGATATCTTAGAGCTGCAGGGCAGGAGGAGGTTACAGAGGTAGATAGGGGGAAATTTATGGAAGATATGGTAAATTAATTACCTTTTTCTAAAGCCATGATTTTGTTATCTGATTTTTCATTGCTACACTGCAGATTCACCAAGCATGATGTTAAGCAGATATTGAGCTTGTGGACTGTGTAAGAGGGCCAAGATGTTATTTTATGGCAGAGGTTATTTCTAATTTCAGCTGCATTACCAGTGTATATAAGATACCAGGTTCAGGCTGAGCAACTCCCCAATGTAGGAATGAGGAGGAAGGATCAAGGGAAGTCTTCTTCAAGACCATGTGGTGTGCATCGTAGTGTCCAGCTCCATTATCAGAGCACTGGCAGCAGGGTAGGCATGCGTAGCATGTAATCCATGGACGTGATAGATAAACATATTATTTGCAAAATGTTTGCAAATCTGTGCCCAGGGGAAGATTGCTGAGACAAATGGAGGTAGGTGAGTTGGGGAGAGCGGTGAGGAGCCAATTACTCAGATGGATGGAAGTCATGAGTCAGACTGTACTCAATGACACACTGCTACCATGCAACACCCATTTAGAGAGTCACTGGAAGACATTAATCTCTGCAGTTTCAATTATGGATCACAGGCCCATGACTCAGCGGCCACTTCCTCAATTTATCATCCCACCCATCCCTCACTCACCACCCAGGCCTCTTCCCCAGGAAACTGACAGGATTTGGACCTTGGCCCAAAGAGTCTTACCTTTTTGTGAGGCCAATTCAGTCACATCCAAAGCCTTTTGTTTCAGGTATGACTGAATTTTCAAACTGCAGGCCCATGACCGAAACCACACAACAGTGCATTAGCATGTCACTAAAGGCACTAATGAATTTCTCGAGCATAGTGTTTTAAGTTACTGTATAGTTTGGTAATTATCTATAACACATGATGTCTACAACATGATGTCTTTAACATGGAAAAATGTCACAAGGCATTTCACGTGAGCAGAACTAAAATAAAATGGCAGCCTCCACTTCAGGATCCTCCCATATATGGATGGGACTGGCCAGTAGATTCTATGCTGTGAAGATTGGTCTCTAGGCTATGACCAAAAGCTTAACCAAATGGGTGGGGTTTATGGTGGAGATAGAGCTAAGAGGGCAAAGTGGTTTCAGAGGGAAGGAAGTTGAGAGGTCGGCAGCTGAAGGCTCAGTGCTGAAGATGGAGTGGTGGGACCACTGGAGTGGTTGTCTACCTGCAGAGAGCCACCATCACTCCCCTGCCTCAGCAATTCCAGTGATCTGTGGAAGGAGCCGATAAGTGCAACACAATGCAAGACCCTAGTACCCAAATCCACACTGGCAGCAGTCAAAGCTTTCATGATAGCAACCTGAGTTTGCATAGCACCAAACTTAGTTTGCATGGCGGCAGTCTGACCCTCCACTTAGCACCTGGTGTTGGAAGGCTTCATGCTGCCAAAGTATTTGGGACATTGGCCATCAAACAATGCAGGATGATTGGCCTGCAAGTGTCCTTTTGTATTTGGCCACAACTTCCAAACTGGAAAGTATAGGTTGGCACAAAGCTCTGTGCAAAGTTAGGGCTGAGTTTGACATTCAGCCCTTCTGGCAGGCCTGACAATCAAATAAGCATTCAATGCATATTGTATGACCATCAACCGTCCTCTGTGGGCTACCCCATTGGGATACTCACCTGAGTTCTCCACAGCTGAATTCATGGGTGACCTCGCCCTCTGCTGACAGTGCACATGCATTTTCTTTCCCTTGCCCTGTCTGCAAGCCACTTGCACAAGGTGACTCACAATGTGCAAACCGTGGGCTATGAGCTAAACCCTAAATTATGTGGAGTGTCAATACCAGAACTCATACCTGCCAGCATCACATTAAATGATGGTGGACGTGCGTTTCCACACTTCCCTACCACTACCTGGGTAGGCTATAGCTCTTGGTACTCTAAGAGGACAAAGATACAAGGGTGCAGTAGGGCAAGGTTGTGAGATAAGTGGGAAGTACAATGAAAAGTCTTGGTTAACTGTGGGGATACCACTGGGATGGACTGTGCTCACAACCCCACCCCCATTGCTTCCCTGGGGCCTTACTTCTGAGTCTCCGTAGTATTGGTGGACCTGAATACTATGGCTGTCCTATGAAGTATAGTGAGTCACAAATGGTGACTAGGTCTTGGGCTGCAGATCCTGGTCACCTTTTGAAGTCATTGTGGACAAAGTGTCCCTGATAATCAAAGATAAGTGAATACAGTTCAAAATATAATTTAAATAATTAGAAATATTAAACAGCATTTGAGAAAATAAAAAAGAATTAAAATTTCTTTAAAATAATTTAAACTACTAGGAATTAATTGAAAAAATGTGAAGATGAAGTAAAAGAAAGAAAACTGGCCCTAATTTGCAATTACCATCAGCAATTATAGCCCCCTCCTCCCCATCAATCAAATAAATGGACCATGCTACTTAAGCAATCCACGGTTGGCATAACGTAACACTGAGGGACTGGATGTAATGCATTTAGCCCCTCAAATCAGGACCATCCAGTGCTGATCTAGAATCTGGCCTCCAGCTCTTCCCTGATTTCCACCTTTCAATGCACAGATTTGGAAGTCAGAGACAATCTGGTCTATGGGTCACCATTGGTTCTCTATGGAACCTCTGGCCAGAGATAAGTACGCGTTGGCTCATGTTGTTCCATGCCTTATTGCTGGACACAGAATCTATTATGACCATTCCAACAATACCTGGCCTGTCTCTTCTGTGATGTTAAGTTGATGCAGCCATGCCTGTTGCCCCCTTTTCTTAACCTTTATGCACCACCTTGCCCTGCAAGATGCTGCCAGACCCGCTGAGTTCTTCCAGCCGTTTGTTTCTTGTTCCAGATTCCAGCACCTGCAGTCTCTTCCATCTCCATGCTATCTGTTTGGATAATCATCCTGTCCTGATTGAACCGCAGACAGTGTATGCAAGCTGTGAGACTGTGGTAGGCCAGTCTTGGAGGTGTGTCCATTAGCAGAGTTTGAGGTGAGTAGTGCAGCCGGTGGGTTATGGCATAAGAAGAGGCTTTTCTGACCTTGACCACGTGCACGAGGTCATTGAACTTCCTGTGGCACTACATCTGGGTCCCCAGAGCTCAACTCCTGTGATTAACTGCAGTGATCTAGCTCCTGCAACTGCCTTTTGAGGGCTATCTGGTCCTATCAACAGTAGGATATCTATCCTCTCTTGTACTTACACCACATCCTCCAGTGTGTCATTACATGGAACCTCCTCTCTTCAGTAATGCCAAGTCACAACTAACTCCACAGGGACCTCCACTCGAGTGCAGCCACAGTGCCACTCCTCTTTAAGAAATGCAGGCTGGCTTGAGGTAGCATTAACTGGTGCTTGCCCAGGAAATTGGGCTCCTTGCAGAAGTGATAAGCTACTCAACAGCACATTGGTGCTGAGCAGCCACTATGAACTTGGTGTGCTGCCTGAGTCGAGTTGGAGAGGATTGGGTTAATCACACATCATAATCCCAGTTCCTATTCGGAGACTATCCAGTTCCCTCCTCCCTCCCCTACCAACAGCTTAACCAGAAAGGCCATGATTTCTGAAATCAAACTTTTATTTTGATTTCCTAATAGAGACCAAGGCAAAGTACCTCTTTAGTTGGAAGGATTTGAGTATCAAATCAATGTGGCTGTGACTTCACTGCACGTGTAAATCAAATGCAGTTTAAGTAATCTGATTCAACCGCATGTAATTGTAAAATATTGATGGCCCCATTCAAAGTAAAAAGATTTTCAACTCCATTGGTTGAATGGGTACATTGCCTGGTGTACTGAGTTGAACATTCTGGTCAAGTGAGGCTCAGTCCATGGTCTGTGCTGAGTTAATTGAAGTCAATCAAGGTAATCGTTAGCTCACCTGCATGAGTTTCAATTACCTCATGCACGTGACATCACTTAGCTAGTGAGATAATAATCATCTGTTATTCCCTCCCTTATCATTGGTCTGTTGATATTGATTGATGGTAAGTTTCTGCTAGTGAACCTGCCAGTAAGTGTGAAACCACCATCGTCAGGTCATATGCAGGCACCCAGCCAAGGGGTTGTGAGTATTGATGGATATATCTCACCAAAAATTGATGTACTTACAAGAAATAGAACAAAAATTGTTGAATTCCAGGGAAAATCTTAATGATCCAGCAAAATGCCAAAAGTTTGCTTGTATTAAATGCATACTTTGCTCCATTTGATAGTTATAATAAGGTATCCCTTGAAATTTTCATTAGGTAAAGACAAAACACATTTTAAAGGCAATCCTTTCTTTAAGGAATTAAAAATATTCCATGATCAAATTCTTCTTAACAGCAGAATGAGAAATCTGTCATTTTTGTGAAGGAATACTTTATCATTCTGCTTCAGAATGTTTCAGATTTCATCCAGCAGTACAAGTGATCTTGGTAACTGGCAAAATATGGCAGTTGGATGAGTCTGAGTGACTGAAAAATGAGCTGCCAAATAGATTGTGCTTCATTAAGCATTCATGAGATTTATATCTGATTTTTTGAGGTAAAGCTATATTTTACTATGTGCTATTACATCTTTATTCTAGCATAATTTTCTTACAAAAATTAAACCTGTATCATAGAACTACGTGGTAAAGCTCAGTAGCATGCCTATAAAGAAACTAGTGGAACAAAGACAACATTGGATTGCAATTAAAATCAATAGAAATAAATATTTATAAACTGTTCAGAATTGTAACAATCTTTGATTGTTTATTGCTAACAACATTGATTTTTTTACTTTTTATATAAAGGGAATACTTAAAAATATTAACATGAAAAGGGAATATTATTTGTTGAATCTATACTTTTTACTAATGTAAAATGACTTGTATTTTTTTAATTTTCCAGTTTATCTTTGAAACATTTGCTGTCTTTTGTGCTGTATTTGCTCATAATTCCAAAAACAAGCTATGATAACATTATAAGATGAAGAAAAATGCAATTCAGTATATTGTGATACCATTTTCCTTATATAATTGCATATCTAGCATGAGCATTGGACTCGAAATATGAATTTAGGAAAAATGAATTTATTCAGTCTTGACCAATGAAGTTAAGAAAAATGAATTGAAACTGAAGTGCAACATACTTGTAACTATGGCAACTCAAAACACTCACTGGACTCAGCCTCCAATCTCTCCACCACTAGTGCCCTGTGTGTATGATGTACAGGATTCTCTACCACATTTCACCAAGGTATGTTCAATAGATGTCTACCTCTGCCACCAAGAAAATCAAAAGCATGGGAAACACCAGTTTCATCCCAAGTCACTTACCATTCTCATGGAGAAATATTGCTGTTCCTTCACTATCAATAGGCAAATGTGCTGGAATTTTGTCAGAACCACAAGGACTGGAGCCATTCAGGAAAAACTTCAGCTATCTTCTCATAGCAAATAAGAACTGGCAATAAATGTGGCCTTGCCAGCCTTATCCATATCACAGGAACAAATACTTAAGATCCAAAAGTAGTAATGCAAAGCTTATTACAAATGTTTTAAATGGAATATATTAAGCAGTATGATTAAACAAATGTGCTGTTGCAGTGAAAAAGTATTCGACATCAATGCAATATCAAATGGCTTCCAGACAGGCATTTGTTTCAGACTATATTACTATGTTGGTTTATAAGCAGATATTTAGTAAGAATGGGCCACTAATCTTTGTTTTGCGAGCTCAGTTGATATTCATCCTTCTGCAGTTGTCCTTTGGGACTTGTGCTTCCAAAAGAGCAAATAAAAAAAATGGCATTGGCTGCACTATACTCTGAGTGATTATGAAGTGATAAAAAGTGACAATCTAGCCAAAAGAGGGACAAATAAAATATTTTCTGTATAGGCCATGCATATTTTTTGATTTTAATTGACACAAAGCCCACCAAATGCTGACATTTTCTTTTATTTCCTGTGTGATTTTTAAGACTCTAATACTTGTACCATTAGTGAAAGTTTTATAGGTGAAACACATTCCTATATGAATTGATTTGAAACTGAAACAGAATTATGCCCCATAACATTTTGGGGTTGAAGAACTGATTTAACTGAAAGGTAAATAAGCACATTACTGTTCCCAAAAATGAAAAAATAATGAGTACTTAATTAAATGCTTAAAAATGAAATGAACAAATATAGAAAGCTATAAATGTGATATTTCATAGTGCATAAATAAATGAGATTCTTAAATCAGGACAATTACAAAGAAATTCTACTCAAACTCTGGTCTTTATAATATTAATATTTAACTTAATATTTAATATTTAAGTTAATATTTAACTCTTCTTTGAATGTGTAGTCAGATTTCTCACAACTGCTGAATGGTTAATCCGAATTTTGACGATTCCAGCAAACACGCTAGAAATTTAACAAAACATTGCGAGGAAGCACAATCACGGCCTTTCTTCGGCAGACAAATAAAAACAACCAGGATGAATAGAAAGGACAATTTAAAAAGTCGAGATAGAACTATTGTGAAAACCGAATTTCAGATGCCCGGATAGTAAGACACAAATAAATATGGTTCCAACATTTACAGTAACAACGTGTAATTAAAAATGCTTGTGGTTGTAAATTATAGAATTATATTTATTAACCCAGAGTTAATATTTAAATGCAATGTATTATGCATGTTATATGCACCGTGAACCTCCAGCCTTCAATGTCTTGTTCCTCATTGGTTATCCTCATTTTTTTCGAGTTTACTTCCATATAACTGAATGTCTTTAAGAGTGATCAATTGAATCTGACGCATTTTGGGACATCCTGGGACTTGGAAAAAAGTGCATAAAGTAATGATTCATAGCCTGCAAAACCCCTTTCCTTCCTTAGCATATATACTGCAACTGAAATGGTAGAGTGAAGATTTTCGTGGGACCTGCGCAAGGATAACATGCAATTTCCTGAAGCGCTCCATTTCCCCCCCCCCCGCCCCCACATGGATTTGAGGGGCCGAATCACCTGCTTCTGTGTTATAAAAAATCAAAGATAATATCAAGTTCCCTGGCATTACATTCCACTAAAAAAAGAATTCAATCAACTCCAAGGAATAAGATCACCTTAGACTAAAGCGCCATTACAATTCTCCAACAAGGTTCAAGAGAATGGCAGAGTCTCTAATGGCTATTGTGAATGCTGCAAACTGTCCGATGATTAAATTGTCAGTTTAACAACAGGGAGATTCATTGCGTAAATCTGCAACACTCCAGGTAAATAAATCTTATGAAGGGTTGAAGGAGGTTCTGCAAAGTGCTCTACACCTACTCCCGTCCTTACCTGGCGTAAGGCTGCCATAGTTGATAATCTTTTTTTGTGTATAAATTAAATTTCTCCCTAACATCCAAAACATCTGACTGACAGTTATTCCCAAAGTAAACTTTGATATTAATGTTCATTGTCCAACAATATCAACCTAACCCGCGCCTTCCCGTGCCATAAACAGAGACCGACGTCCTCTTCAACCCAGAGCAACGCCGCAGGAGATTGATGAATAGCTAAGAGTTTGATTTTTTTGCAAGCCGAAAAGCTCAAGAGCTTCACTCTTCAGACCTTTATGTTCTTGTCCTGTGCCCTACATATGTATTATATTTTATATAGTATACAATTTACAGCCATTTGTGTTTTCAGCTGCTTAGCCATAATGATATTTTTATCATATTAAATTTGGTGACTGTACAGTATAATTTCAATATGCCTTTCCTGTTTGGGAATCTGCTCTTGGTGAATAAGATTTCTTAGCTTGCTGCCGCTTTCTTTCACCACTTCGGGAGGAAGGTGAGTGCCAAATCTTTCACGTGGCGTACCTAATGCTGTTTAAAATTTCTCGCAGTCTTGAAATTAATTTAATCTTAGATGAACGTAACTTAAATTCGGAAAGGATGACACACAGAAGGTTGGAACGGCTCTCCTCGAGTGCGGAGAAACGTATAATGCCGTAACGGCCATCTAAATCTACCACAAAGCTTTACTCCGGAAACATTATTTTAAATTGATGAAAATAAGATTTTACAAATATTAAAAACTACGATTGAAAAAAAAACAGATTATGTTGATCCCTACACTCCGTCTTTATTTTATCAGGATTGTCTTAATTGGCCATCGCTGCATTTACCAGATAACAACACCTTGTGAAATCACAGTGGGTGTTCTGAAGCGATTTTCCCCAACGCGGAGCTGTTACGTTCCCTTTATTTCTGTAACGTATATAGAGCTGAGCACCAGATGCCTGATAGTATGAATTTGGTTGCTAGGTAAATATGAATACGAATCGTAGCTCAGGGAAGAGATCTCGGATACAGGCTAGCACAGGTGGGTAATTATTAACTTACACCAATATATACCAAAGGTTAATTTTATGCAGAGTTGGATATTTCCCAGCAAACAAAATAATTAACTCCAATCTTCCAAACGAAGGAACGGTAGTATTTCCCTGCCACAGCAGAATCAGAAGCTATATCGAAGTACTTTTTGTTTAAAGCATTGTTGGCCCGTTTAATACCGCAGTATCCAAAAGCAAATGGTAACATTATCATATTTCCCGTCACTAAAACACTGTTTATCGGTCGTCTCATTAGAATATAATGAATTCAATTCAAGTTGATTTATACTCGCCGTGACTAATGTCAAATCTTCCAATTGCACAGTACCTCAAGTTCAAAATAGGTCTCTATGCTTTATGTCACCAACTTTCACTGTAGTTTAAGAGTTGATGTGAAATCCATGTTTTAGTAAAGCAACTACATATCCGAAGGTTACTTCTAAATAGTACGTACTGGTTGTTTCTCTTGAATGAAATACGCCCATGTAAAAAGCTATGCGATCAAATAACATGTTTTGAAATGGTATCTACTTTCCCTTTAAAATCAGTGCTATTGTACGTTTATTATCCATGTGTACGTTTAACGGTTATAGTTGTTGTTTT
Organism: Pristis pectinata; assembly: GCF_009764475.1. Taxonomy (NCBI): domain Eukaryota; kingdom Metazoa; phylum Chordata; class Chondrichthyes; order Rhinopristiformes; family Pristidae; genus Pristis; species Pristis pectinata. Next base: position 82,517,852 of record NC_067407.1, read on the forward strand.
ATCTTAAAGTGGGGAAAATATTGTCGCATACTGATAAGGATCACGGCACAAGGTATGAATGTAACAGCAGATACCCGAAAGTCATATTAATCCATTGGTTTACCTCGTGAGTTAATCCTGCAGTTCATAATGGATTGTTGTTATCGCATGGGAGAGGGAGCAGGTCATCACGATTACTACTAAGTACTTTGCTATAATTTTATTTATAGTCTATAATATTATTTTACTGTTTATAAGAGTGTATTATAAAACATGTATACACAAACATACCAACACACGAAGTAAACTAGAACTGAACCTCAAAAAGTTAGACTGGGATTGTACTCAAATTTTGCTGTTATTGTGTTGGCAACTGGGAAGAAAATGACTTCAGATTTTGAAGCCAATTGCACATTCGTACCTTTCTGATTCGTTTGTTGGACACGCCTCCCTCTCCCTGGAAACAGTAATGTGTGAGAACATTTCATGAAAGTCGATACTTTTCATATCGCAGATTAATTGCCCCTTCCAAGTAAAGATATTCAGTGAATGTTATATTCCTCAGAAGAAAGAAACTTTCAGTTTCAATGCGTCCCGCGAGATAAAAGCACTATATCTGTGCACGCTTCCGGATGAAACAGGTAAGGTCAATGTTCCCTTCCATTCTGGAAATAACAATAATTTATCTCCAAGGATTGTGTTTTTCCTCCATTCTCATTAAGATGCAATTTCTTTTAACTAGTTATTTACGAGCAGCCCGCTGAACTAATCGAAACCTTGATAAATGATTACAGCAAGGAGACTAAATCAGAAAATCCATGATTCCATCCCCCCCCCCACCCCAAGTACACCACATGGAACATAGCATAAGTTTAGAATGTCTAAACTTATGATATAATTGCAAAAATAAAAAATGTCAATACTGTAAATCAAATACTTATAGTACAACTGTCGCCTACGCCAGATGATAAACTGAAATACTTTACCACATCAACAGATAATTGAAATATAACCCATATTTTAAGATTAATTACTAATGAACCGAAAGTAGGTCGGCCACGGTTAAATAGTGTGGACAGAAGACTTGTGGAAATCGACAATGTTATACATAATTCAAACTGTGCACGCAGCTTAAAAAACAGGTATGTGAATGAATCCCCAATAAACAAATGCCCCGTCTGGGTGGTTTCTTATCCGTTATCTGAATCAAACGGACGATTAAATCCAAAGTTGTGGCGAATGAATTTCGTCAATCGTCAGATAAAGCCATCTCTACATAAAACACCATGCCAAATGTTGAAAGTCCCAACGACTCGTCCCTGGGCAGCCAGATAATTCAGAAACCATTTGTATTAGCTGTTTATCAAATTATTAACTGCACAGATGTTGTTTGGCTGAAGAGCAGCTGAACCTCTATCTCTGAGACAGTGAAACAAAGGTTTGCAGGAATAATTGTAGATGTGCATGGAATATTAAATTAATTTACTGCACTTAATTCTTATGCAAATCCTGACCTCTGATGCAGCATATCAATTACCCCTCTGCACAGGAAAGGAAATTTTTCCCTTTTTTTGTAATTCAGGAAGAAAAACATTGAAAAGCTTCAGACACCAATTCCAGTCCATGGCATTACCATATTAATTTACAGCAGATGAGAAATACAGTTCTTCAGACATACGTAGTTTTAGATAGCTTTAGTGTTGGCAACAAAGACAAAAAAAAATCTAAACAAGAGGCTTGCAGAAAGCTGCAGCTGTCTAAATTTGTGTGATCAGGCTGTTTCTATATGGCTGAAGGGACTGGTCAATAAAACCTCGAGCCCCCTATTTTAAGCTTTCATCATATTTTTAATGAGGAAAAATGAATGCGATGAATAATGCAGTTGGAACCTTCCTCGACCTTTCGGAGACCCCAGCGGTGAAATGATGTTTCTGTCTCCCTTCGTCACATACAATATGTGCTGCCTTTCAGCTCCCGGTAGCACAAACAAAAGCCATATAACAATATCAATTAATCATGCGGCAGGCAAACAAGGGTATTTATTCCACTACAAATAGCCTCACAGTGAGCGCATGAATGGCCGTGATTAGCATGAGAAAAGAGGAGCAAAACTCTACAGTTCAACAGCTAAAGAGCAATTTGATGGGGCTGGGATGGGGAAATTGCTTGATTAGTGGCTGTTGAAGGAGCTGACAATTAGGCACCTCAGCTGTGAAACACGGTCGGGAAATAGCCAGTGCATCCAGTCAAAACAAGAGAGTATGCATTTCAGAAGTGAACCTTGTCATTTCAATATCGTGAGCGTTATCCGAAACGTAGGAACACATATTGGGTGAAATTCAATATTGCAATTCACATTTCATACGTATCATGCTTAATTTATAATTAAAAGGAACTTACAGGACATCATAGTCAATGTTGTGATAATTATTGCAAAATAATATCTTGATTTTGATATATTCGCGTTGTGATTTGAACTTCAGCTTGCTATGGTAATGTTTTCAGAAATATATTCTGAAGTGTTATCTCAATATAATAGTGACTGTTACCATTTAATTGACCGAAGAAGTGAACGCTCGGTGGACTTGATAGAGATATAATTCCAAAGTCAATATCGTAATTGTGTATTTAGTGTATGTGCACACTTACCAAGGACGTGCAGTTCATTTTAAGAAAATATGGTTATCCCCATAGTATCATTTTGATTAGCGTTTTAAACACAAACACACCGTTGTATAAATGAAACTGTAATAAGCAACAATTCTACTCTTCAGATATTTTATTAGCACAAATTGTGTACACTTACCGATGATTTACTCTCGAAATCAGCTTCAATATTATCTTAGCACACGTTTCTTTATTGCATTAGTCACTCTAGAAAGCTAAACATTTCAGTGAAACAACTTAAATATAAAATAGTGGTTGTGCTGGCTTACGCAGAGGGAGAAAAAGAGAGAGACGATAAATTAAATTTGGCGAAAACAGAGCAAAATCTTTAACCCAGAAGGCGTCTATATTATGAAACGGGAAATGGTGCTGGATAATAACAACGCGCGATAAATTACTGGTGGATCAGGAACTCAATGCACTTAGTTCCTCTCCCTTTGGTGATGAAAATATCAACCATAAGACCCAGGTTCTTTTTTATTAGTTATCATATCATGCTTTCGGCGTTCACTGGCTGCACGCCCTGTAACTCACCGCAGCGCAGCCACTGCGTCTCTTGCATAGCACCTGATCCTTCAGCTACGAAGGCAGTTGCACTTCTCAAGGCGAAACTAAAGTTTGAGAAGCAGAACTCAACACAGATTAAGCTGAGATGAACATATATACATTTTAGAGCATTGCAGCAACGCTGTCAGACGGTGCAGAAAAACACATCCAGTTTGTCTAGCATCGGTGAAGGCAGCTGCGAGCAAATAAAGCCTTCAGTATTCAGACTGCATTTCACATTTAGCAAATCATGTGCTTTCGGAAGCATTGTCTGTATACGCTTATTGTAAGGACACATAGCAACTTTGGCTTGTCTTAAACAAAAATCTGCATTAGAACTCCATGCAAACTGATAAACAACGGTATCTTTCCATTGATTTTCTGAACCTGATGCGCGAACTTAATGATTAATGTAACATTATGAGTGAAACAAGTTCAAATTAAATCTCAGGCAGCGATTATTTTAACCGGTTCATTTAAGATCTTTACAATAAAAGCAGTTAATACGATCGAAACTTTAACTCACGGGGAACATCATGACAAGATATATAAATGACAAATTAATGTGAAGTTTTCGTGTACCCCCTCCCCCATTATTAACATGTTAGCCGTAAAGAGCATTTCCAGGCATATGAGAAGGTGCGTTTCTGTTGTACTTGGGAAATCTGCTGGATTTCGTTCGCCAGAGATGTACAACGCGATAAACGCAGCAATTTTCTCCAAAGGGTAGTTTTGAAGAACATGGCAATTTCAAGCTGCTGGATGTTATTTAGTGTAATAAGAAATAAAACGATCCCATTTCTGAAATAACAGTGTCTGTCATCAGTTGAACTGCACTGAAAAGGTAATTGTTTCCTGATGATGGATCCATTACAGCTGATCGTGGCCTGAAATCATCCAATGCGCCGTGAAAATGAAGGGCAAACTCGGTCTTTGCACCTTAATCATCAGTGTAAGTTTGTCCCGAGACGAATAACTGAATGTGGCACTCAATCGAGACAGCCCTCGGCCCTAGTCATTGAATTCTTAAGTCGCAAAGGCTACAACACCTCATATTAGATCAGCTTTACTTTCTCATAATAGCAATTACAATCAGAGCGAAACGGTGGAATACAGGACACAGTGGTATTGAAATTGCTAATGTAAGATGACTTACAATTGAAGAAAAATATATGAGATTTTCACACATCATTTTAGATAAGGGTTGGTGTCTGAAATATTTCTATAGCAGTCAACACCAGCGCACATTGATGAAAAGACAGAACGTGACTCGTAGTTATATTGCATCGCGTTTACATAAAATTAAGGAGCAGGACAGAGCACAAGGAGCAGGTTGAAAGTTTTCAGTTTCATGATTTATTTTTATTCTCTGAGGTTCGATTGACCATAACAATGCTAATCACCATTCACAAGAAGCATCATCAACAACCCCTTTAGGGAAACAAAACTTTATTTTATTTATGCCACTGATTGGTTTATTGTATCAATCAATCGCGAGTAATCGTCACCAGAAACAATATGTAATGAGTTCGTGACACTGTTCTATTAATGTATATTTTTATATTTGGGGAAAAATAGCAGTTTCTTATATAACCAATTAGCATCGGTTATTAGTTTTTTTTGCTGGCTATGTCATACCACATAGGTGATTGACGCAATTTTCAGTTCTGTACTTAAGAGACGCAAAATATTTATCTGAATAACGAGAATTGTCGTCTAAAAAATAATGGGGCGAGAGAAGTATTAACTTTATTTTACCAAACATTTCTTTTCATCTATTAGGTGTCCACAAAAGGAAATTTATTGCAGGAGAGGTTGAGGGCATTCACATGCTGTAGCTGCACCGTACACAGGATCCTATTAACTCGGGTTGTAATTCCTAAAAGATGGCGGAAGCAGAAGATTCCGTGCAAGCGCTGTTTTGGTTCTGGCATTATTTACAGAACCTGCAAATAATGCTAACGGTGGAAACCTGTGCTAATTAAGCGTTCTCTAGGATGCTCGCGCCATTTGACCCGTGTTGCTATTGCTGTCCTAGAGTGCAAATGCAAAGGGTTGGAAAAGAGAGCAGAGTTAACTGGCTGAACTAATTTATATGGAAACATTTGCTTATAGTTTATTATCTATAGATCTAATCGATTAATTAACTGCATGGTACACGTGCTTGACCACTAAATTGGCATTGTGATAATGTTTACGCTTTCTGTGTTGGATGATTCCGGAAACAGCAAGAATTCTTACACTGAAATCCTATTTCCCAATTTGGCGGTCGTTACAGCAAAATAATGATGAATATATAGCAAATGGGGAAGAAGCAGAAACAAAAAAACTGTCAATTCAGCATAGTAATATTGCAGTTCGTGTCTGTACTCTATTTCCAAATACTATAGGTTAATAAATGGAAATGTAACAGCGTGTATTACACAAAATGTAATTCTAGTTCAAATATTTTACAAGGTGTTTTCAAAAATTATTCAACTATCATACTTTTGAGGAATTACCTTCCCACATATGCGGGAGAGAAAAAGATACTTTAACGAATGTTTGACAGTTTAATCGGATTTTTTTCGATCTTCAACAAGACAGTTGATCCCCAAATCACAAGCAACTTTTGACAATTCTCACAGCTTGTGGCATAAGTGGGCAATGTGAATTTGAGACTCAACGTCGGCTTATATTTTTTAAGGAACCACGGACAACTGTTGATCTGTCATGATTATAGCTGTACATCATGTCTCTACAAGACCATTTTAAAGACCTGCATCAAATGTTCACATCAATGTCTTGCTCAATTAATTATAGTTGCATTTATTGCCGATTGGTCTTTGTGAGGTTGTTGATCACGATCTTTTATTTGTTGCGGAGATATGCCTGGAGTAAAGTGAAACAGATGCTCCTGTTCAGCCACTGTGTTTGTCAGCTGTTACTGTTTGTAAAAGGTCATAGTGGGAGTCAGAGAAGGACCGGGCAACGAAGCAATTAAGTAGAGAAAGCAGAATGTTACAGACTGGTTCCAGCTTTACACGAGAGAGATGGGCCAAAAAGATATAGAAGTATCTGTGTGACATAACATCAAAAGAATTTCATCCTCTACATTAGCATTGTTATTTATTCATTGATTTTTTTCGTGTTCTATCTATATTCAACACATACAGGATATGCACTTCAAAAGGACTCATTATCTTAGTACAATGGACACATTTTATTTCGGCAAAATGCTTACATATTTTAAGTGAAGCAGTGTTTATTTAGTCACGTAATATACTGCCTAATTGTGACACATTTGCCAGTCTTATAAATTTGAGGAATACTTCCCGTTGTTTCACACACACGGCAGGTCATGAATAATCCCAAAGCTTGATCTTCAATGTTAAGCCATTCTTTGAAAGATACCTGGTCTCATCATTAGCTTCTTCATTTGAATTACTTTATTGTATAACTTCTGGAGTTTCCGCGAGACTTTATCAACTGGCGAAACAAACAGACAAAATCGGATTCCCCATGTAGGGAATACTGATAGTATCGACAAACCTGGTGCCGTACACCTTTATAAATTGATTCTAAGAACTGTTTTGGTTCATTTTTGTTTAGTCGGATAGCCAAAGCCCTCGGAGCATTTAGTTGGCATATTTCTTAATATATTGAAGCAAGCCTGAATATTTTCGAGTATATCTTTTTTAGATGAAGTAATTTGTAAGCAACTAACCTATGAAAAGTTATATGTTTTAATGTTAAATAATTTAGTATTGCATTCCTACAAACAAATTTGGTCTCATAGAAAGAATGTTGTCTGTTTTTACGCATAGACCTATGGACATTCATTACCTTGAGGAAAATATATGGCAATACTTTTCATGAAACGATAGCAGGCTTCTTCAAAAGGAAAATTACAAAAGCCAGATAATTATCAATTAAATATCACAATTGCCATCAAATGTACAGCCTTAAAATACACAAACAATCGGAATATAAATGTATAAAGGTGCTGCATATCATTTAGTCAACCCCTGGAAACTCTCGTGAAGTGCGTAGCATTGCGCAACATAATGAGGATATATTGCTGTATGAGACGCAGAAGAGAGCCTTTTGATACTTAACTGCTGTCGACAAAGTTTGCCTAAAAAGCCTTAGAACTGTCAGATCATGATGAGCACAAACTAGTGGGTCTCTGTTGTCTTTGCAACCGTGCATGTTTTCTACAATAAACCCTATTGCTCGGTTATATCAATTACATCTATGCTCCCTTCTCCAAGCACTAAGTGATGTGTGGCACCTTTTGTAGTTTAAGAGCACGTCTCTTTCTTTTTGGAGCCATGGCTCCTAGCAGCCAGCAGGCTACTTCTAAGCCCATTTCTCTAATTATTCACAATTATTGTAGTGTATTTAATGACACAAGTCTACCAGCTAAGAATATATTACGGTTTAACTACTTCAGTAATTAACCATTTTACAGTCTCTAGTGTCAGACTAATGAAAAAGAAACACTATTCTGTAACTTGATGGATGGAGATAACTAACTTTATTGTATAACTTCTGCAGAACCCTTAGAAGGGTATAAAATAAATATTCCACTATTAGAATTAAATGTATATATTATCATTTTAGACATTTATATATTTATATTGGACTCGTTTATAAACATGTTTCTGTTAAAAATATTTAGTTTATTCATTTGAAGCATTTTCATTTTTTTCCTGATCTAGTTAGATACTTGTCACTCCCAATTTATTGATGAGATTTGTGAATAGAAAGAATTGAAATAACTTAAACTATGCTGGAGCTGACCACCACAAATCTTTTAAAAAGTATGTCAAATATGATGATCCAACACAAAATAATTTAAATGCAAACATGCTCCTCTCTTGAGTATAAAGCTTACCCTGAAAGCAATTATCTTTCATATTTTAATAATTATCAAAACAGAATATTTATATGTTCATAAAAAACGTATAATACTGGAAGTACACAGCAAGTGAAGCAGCATCCGTGGAAAGAGAAACGGTTAACATTTCAGGTGAAAGGCAGCATCTGTAGAAAGAGAAACAGAGTTAACATTTCAGCTCTGTAACAGTCTCTCCAGGAAAAGCCACAAGGTGGGTGGAACAGGAAAGGCTAAAATCTAAGTGCAGTAGAGAATGTGGAATTGTTTCAATTTCTGATGCCGGGAAGATCCTCCTTCCATAGTCGTGTAGTTTCCCAACTCCACACAGCCTGTTTCCATTTCCTGTCCAAGCAGGACTGTCCAAGCAGACACACTCTTGCCCACCAAACTTATTTCTTCTAGTTTTGATTTCACCGTTTCTCTTCAGTTCACTTCCTTCCTACTTACATCTGTGATGCCTCCAATACCCTGTGCCACTTTAACAGTTTGCAGTTTATAATTTCTAGTCCCAAATATCTCATCTTTCCCATGGATGTACAATCCCTCTGCATCTCCATCTCACACACTTTCTTGAACAGAGGCCCAATTAGTTCCTTTCCACCACACGCTTAGTTGCTTGGCTGGACTCATAGTCACATTAAATAACTTCTCCTTCAACTGCACTCACTTTATCCAGAATATGGGCCCAAGCTACAGCCGCCTTTTCATGGGATACATGGAGCAGTCCTGTTTAGCATTATTCAGGCCCCTTCTCTCTATTCTTGCTGTTACAATGGTGACAGCATTAGTGCTGCTTCCTGCACTCATACAGAACCTGAAAACTTCATTACTTTTGCTGTCAATTTCCATTCTGCTGTGACCTTCACTTAGTCCATCTTTGACATGTCCAGACCTCACAAAGATCTCTTGCCTCACTCTCCCTTTCTGGAATTCTCTGTCTCCATCTCAGAGGGTAAGTTGGTGACAATTACATGACCTCAGAACCTAACAGCTATCTTGACTCTACTCTCCCACCCTGCCTTGTGTTAGGATTCCATTCAGTCCTCAGAATTCCTTGGTTGTTCCAGGTGAAGCAGCAATCCACTTGTACTTCTTGCAGGCTAGTGTATTACATTGGAGAAACGTTGACATTGCTTTGACAAGTATGTTTGTTCAGTATGCAGGGGCAACATGTAGCTTCCAGATGACTGTCACTTTAATTCTGCATCCCACTTCCACTCTGATTTATCTGATTGGTCTTCCTGTACGGTTCCAGTGTACACCCTCTCATCATTCATTTGGGTATGTTGCAGCTTTCAGGACTCCATATCAATTTCCACAATTTCAGGTAACATGCTTTCTCTGTTTATATCAGAACTGGCCAGTTCTGCTGTAGGCTGTTTACCTGTAATATTAAATCAATTTTTCTCTCTCCACTGAAATTGGCTGATTTGATGGGCATTTCCTACAACTCTGACATGCATTTCAATGTTTTTACATGTCCTTATATTCTCTCTCTCCAAACTGCCCTCATTAAATCTTCATCAAGATGGTGCCATAAGCATCGTATCACTATTGTAATCCTGGCCCCACCCTTTCAGAGATATTCTCTTGTCTGTCATCTCTTCGCTCCACCTATCACTTTCTGCAACTGAAAATTAACTTTTTTTTTTCTTTCCCAGCTCTGATGAAAGCTTTGACTTGAAATGTTAACTCTGTTTCCATAGATGCTACGTGACCTGTTGAATGCTGCCAACATTTTCCATTTTTATTTCAGATTCCCAGCATCTGCAGTTTTTTGCTATTCAAAATTGTTAACTCACTTTGTTTGGCAGTTAATGCAAGGTGAGTGAAACTTACTTTGCCTCAATTTTAGAATACCTGACTTATTAGGTGTAGTCTTTTACATGTATGCAAATTGGCACCTTAACATCAATGCAGTCCTGTCATTATCTTAATCAAGGAGTTAGCTGGATGTCCAGTTGGATATCAAATACCTGACCTGAAGGCCAAAGAGGTGATTCTAGGTTTATATCTGGGGGTGGGGAAGGCTGGGTGTTGGGGATCAGGAGATTGCTCCTTCAGACCCCACAAGGCTCCCTTGCCTCAGACTCATTCATTCCTTTACCATGGCCCTGAGTGTCTTGTGATCACCCTCTTGTTTTGACTTGGACACCGAATCCCCTATTGGCATACTAATAATAACTCACTGCTAAATTATCTGGATCTCTCGATGTTGCTCCTAGACAGAGCTCATTTAACCAGGAGATAAAAACTTGCATTCCAGTCCCAATATTATGGATTCCCAGATCAGGTTTAGCACAGCACACATGGATATATATAGCTCCAACTGTTTTTCCTGCCTCAGTCATCTCTGCTGGATCTCTTTCATTTGCCACACGAGCAAGACCTTGTGGTACCAATAGATGCATAATTTGAAATTGCAGCTATTTTTCATTAAGAATTTAATTGAAAAATCCCAAATTCATTTCACAATGAACCCTTGCAGTGGAAGGGGACTTCATCCCATCAGTGTCTGGACTGGGGACTGGGTTAGAAATCTGGTACTAGAGATACCCTAGTTCTAATTTTGAGGAACTTTTTTTTGGATAATCAGAGGAGTATTTCTGAATATTTTACCATGGCAGCATTTTGTTATATGGAGAGATTATCACATCAGGAACTGCTAATTGAACTTCAGAAGAAGTATCAAGCATTGACAGGTAATTAAAACAAAAAGTATGATTAACATTATATTTAGCTTCAGCAATTTAGATATTTTAATTTTTCTCCTTTTGTTCTCCAAAGGGCTTTGACTTTTGTTGGCTTAAGGTTTCACAGATGGCATCAGTTCTCCTGTACTTCATTGAAGTAGCAATTCCCTACAGTGTGAGCTTGACTACTGGGCATGTGCAGTCCTCGGGATCATCAAGGTTGAATGATCATATGTCATATGTCAAATATGAACATAAAAACATGCAAATTAGGAGAGGGAGTAGGCCAATCTGCCTCTCAAACTTGCTCTACCATTTAATAGGTTCACGGCTTATTTGACTGTAAACTTAATTCTGCACTCTTTTCCTCCCATGATAACCCTTGCTAATCAAATATCTATTTCCCTCCACCTGAAAAATATTCAAAGATTTTGCTTCCATTGTCATTTGCAAAGACTTATGACTTTGAGGAAAAATAGACCTTATCTCTGTCTTAAATGGATAAGATTTATTTATTAGTCACATGTACATCGAAACACACAGTGAAATGCATCTTCTTTTGCGTCGAGTGTTCTGGGGACAGCCCACAAGTGTCGCCATGCTTCCAGCGCCAACATAGCATGCTCACAACTTCCTACCCTGTATGTCTTTGGAATGTGGGAGGAAACCGGAGCACCCGGTGGAAATCCATGCCATCACGGGGAGAATGTACAAACTCCTTACAGACAGCGGCGGGAATTGAACCCGGATCGCTGGCGCTGTAATAGTGTCATGCTAACTGCTACACTACTGTGCCTGCCTCTTATTTTTAAATAATGACCCTTAGATGTAGAATCTCCTACAAAAGGAAACATTCTCTCCACGTCTCCCTGGCAAATACAACCATAGCCTGTCTAACCTTGCATACAAACCTATCCCGTCCTTTCTTCATAAGATAATGTGTCCATTCCAGGTATTAGCCTAGTAAACCTTATCTGAATACCGTACTTAAGACTTCAAATGTGATCTCATCAATACCTTCTGTAACTGAAACATAACCTCCTTACTTTGTTATTCAAATCCCTTGCAAAATAAATGTTGGCTCTCCTAATTACTTGCTATAATTGCATATTAGCCTTTTGTGAATCAAGCAATATGTCAGCCAAATTCCACACCATTTTGGTAATACGCTTTTTTATTTTTCTAGCAAAATGAACAAATTCACATTTTCCCTCATTATTGCCCTATTTGCCAGACCTTATTTTTCCAGTCACTTAACCTATCTATTTCCTTTTTAGCCTCCTTGTATCTTCCTCGTTGTGCCATGAACAAATTCAGCAACCATACCTTTGGTAAGTTTACCCAGGTTATTTATATAAATGTGAAAAGTTGAAGCCTTAGCGCTGATCTCTGTAGCACACCACTCATTACATCTTGACTATTTTCTGGTTCTTGTTCAGCATCCAATCTTCTATACATGTCAAAATGCAACTTCCTACACCATGTGTTTCTATTTTCTGCCATAACCTTTGATGCAGCACCTTATCAAACGTCTTCTAGCAGAAATCAGGTTCAAAACTGTGGATAATTCCTTTCCTCTCCCCAGTCTTTGGATATTGAGGCCAGTCACAGTGTTGATTCCAGACAGAAGAAGCTAACTTGTTGCAGATCGGCCATTGACCCTCAAACTTTTCTAACCCTCACACCTGATGCACCACCTTTAAATAGTGTATTTGGCTGCATTCTTTTAGGTGAAACTTTCTCACTCAACTGACAAGCTCAAAGAATATAAAGATAATGAGCTTTATTAATTTATTATTTATGAATTGATTAACAGGGAATGAACAGGAAAATAGAATTGAGGCCAAGATCAGATTAGCCATGATTGAATGGCGAAGATAGTACGAGAGGCTACATAGTCTACTCATGCTCTTTATTCTTATGTTCTTTTGTTGCATGGAGCTTGAGAAATCTAGATATACAAACAGTAAGGAATAAAATGGTGTACTTTTCAACTGATCAATTAGTTGGAAATGTATCCTGATTCTTCTAAAGCTACAACATGATTGGAGGAATTTTACAAAAAGCTAAAATAAGTCAGATGATTAGCTTGAAGTTAAAAAACAATCAGTTTACATAATTCATAATGACCAGATCTAATAAGCTTCAAGCAGCTATAACTCTTCTTATGAAGTTTGATTGAATAATATGCACTTTTTTATCGATCTCATTCTTAACAAGGCTTCTGCTTCCTCACACTTTTCAAAGCACACATCTCATTCCAGATTTTGAAGGTTGTAACAGCTGCTCATTATCAATCAATTTCCTCTTTACCATTTGGAAAAAAAAAGCAAAAGACTTGCATCAGTACAACATATTTCACAACCTCATGAGGGCCCAAAACATTGAACAAATAATCACTGTTTTAACATAGAAATTGTACCGACTAACTTCTTATAGCAAGTCCCCACAAACAACAGTGTGTTTATCACAAATATTGGCCTTTATTGCAAGTAAGGGAGATGCAAGTAAAGGATTTTTTCCACCACTGAATAAGGCTTTGTTAAGACCACATTTAGAGTAGTGTGCATAGTTTTCCTTTCCTTGCTTAAGGCAGATTATTCTCATCGTAGAGTAGGTGAAATGAATGGTGACAAAATTGATTCCTGGGATGAGAGTATTTTTTTATGAAAAGTGAGCAGAATGGACTTTAACTCCCTGATGTTCAGACAAAGATGAGGCGATCTAATTGGAAAATATATTTATGAGAGAGTTTGATGGGGTGAATGTTGTGAGGATGTACCCACTGATGGGGGAGCCTAGAACCAGGGGAATAATCTCAGAATAAAGGATTAGAGTCAAGGATTAGGGATTAGAGGAAAACAGAATCTTCAGCCCAACTTGTCCATGCCACCAAGATGCCCATCTAACCTATTCCCATTTGCCTGCATTTGGCCCATATCCCTCTAAACCCATCCCATCCATGTACCTGTCCAAGTGACTTTGAAATGTTATTGTTGTACTTGGATTTATTAACCACTTAAAACTGATGAGGAGGAATTTATTCTCTTAAATTATGATTTTTTTGTAATTTTTACTCCACACAATTGAAATCATTAAATATTTTCAAGGCTAAGATCGATTTTTGGACTATAGGGGATCGGGCAGGAAAATGGAATTGAAGCCAAATATCAGATTGGACAGGACTATAGTGTCTTCTCTCTCAAGTGTTATGTTGTGGTAGCATAGAATTTACTCAGACCAGGATAGGGAAAACGTGTTTATTGTGATGATCAGAAGTTGCAAGCATATTCACATCGCAATGATATTGCAGTGACACAGCATTTCGGTTTAAGAACCTACCAACATTAAGATAGCAGTTACTCTTGCTATTCATGTCACAATCATATGTCATAGCCGTGAACTCAAGGGGTCGAGGGGTTGCGCGGTCTTCTGCTGTTGCTTCTCATGAGGGATCCGTATCGGCTGAAAATACCCCCCGTGATAATTCCCCTGCTTGCCTTCATAGTAGCGTTGTGGGATCTTTTATGTGCCCTCGAGAGGGGACATTTCAGGTTTAAAGGTCTCATCTGACGGTGCAGCATGCCTGCTGACAGTGGGACACCGAGGTGTCAGCTACGATTTTGGTAACCAGGACCTTGGACCACCATTGGTCCGCATGATGTGTTCCCCCTCCCCCGAGAAGGGTCCGGGACCCAGTGCTGTGCTTCGGGGCTGCAACACCCCGGCTATGAACCGTTCCCTGGTCCTGCCAAAGGCATAAAGGCACTCGATTTCCAGTAGCAATCGTAACAAAATTTGCCAGCACACCCGCGCCGAGAGGGAGGCTGAGAGATGTGGGGGGGGGGGGTGGGTTGTAAGTGAACCACATACCCCGGACCCGCGGGGCCGCCGCCCACCCCCTCCTCCCGCTTCAGGCGGGGGACGGCGGCCGCGCGTCTGCGCTGCACAGTTGCCCCTGGTAACGGTTGCCAAGCGGCAGCAGTGGACATGGCGGCCAGCGAGCCGGACTTCCTGGAGAGGGCGGGTGAACTTCAGCGGCAGCTGCACGCCAGGTGAGCCTCCCGCCCCGGGCCCTGAGACCCGGGACCCGACCCGCTTACGCAGGAGCTGGTGCTGGCTCCGCGACGGCGACTGGCCCGCGGCCCAACACCACCACCCCTTCCCCTCGCAGGCCTGGCCCTGGAGCCTCGGGCTCGAGTGGCGGTCTACCCCTCAACTGGCTTGACGCTCTGCCGGCTGGGGCGTCAGTGCCACTGGAGGTTGCCCTGGCTATGCAGTCACCGACGAGGGTAACGCCGCAAAGAAACAGACCCAGCAGCGTCCCTCCTGTGTGCGGGGAACCGTTGGGATGAGGTGCAGCCAAGTCCCGATCACATCCACATTTTCCAGTAAGGAGAGCGAGAAGGTGAATTTCTGCAGCGATTTCAGGACCTCTCAAAGCACTTTACAGCCTCTAAAGTCATTTTGGATTTACTTATGTAATGCGGCCCATTTTTTGTTTGCAAACCAAGGTCCCATAAATAGCAATATGATAATACCATTTAGAGGGTTATGTTGTTGGGTGAACTTTGGAGATAGCACAAGGGATAGGCCGTTGAGGGCCTCACATCTCTTCCCCCATTCGATATTTTCTGCAAGTGCGATCGCGTAGCAAGGGAAACAGGGAACTGTGAACAATGGGAGGGATAGGAGTGGATATTAGTGGTGGCAGCTGAGAGGGAGGAGGGTGACTGCAGGAGGTGGGGGGGTGGTCAGCTAGGGTAAAGGTAGGAGGATTGAAGGAGCGACTATCAGGGTGGGGTAGGGTGGGGTGGGGTGGGGCGGGGCAAGAATGGAGGCGAGGACGTGGGTAACGTTGTGTCTGCGGACAATATACCTTTATGTGATTAGAACATGTGTCCGCTAAAGTCAATGCAGCAGTCTCCAATAGTCTTGGAAATTCTTTGACATTGTGCGAGGACTTCACTCCATCAAGACTGCGTGGTAGCTGGTTTGCAACAGTCATCCCACATTAAGAGTTCATGCACATGCATTTTTCACTGCTCAGAACGGATGTGGAAGCAAGTCATCCAGAGGGACTGCTAAAATGATGATCTTTGCAATTTAACGCTTTAAGGTTCAAGAGTGTAAATTAATACAAGTGTGTGTTACTGCAGTGAGTTAATTTTGTAGTAGTAATGGTTGTGAATCTATTTTCACTGTTACGCCATTGAACTGACATCGCCATTTAGATTTTCATGGAAGCCTAACTTAATGTGAAATCCCAAAATTGCTGCCAGTGATTCAGCATTCCGTTTGCCGCTTTCTGTAACACAGTCAATGCATGAACTTTTTTTCCCGATGAATTTAAACTAATTATAATATAATCACATTCATGGTATCATGAATATCTTACATTTTGATGCGAGGGTGTGCGATTTTAATATGTAATATTCCATAATTACTGCTTACTGAGCTATCTCGCCAGTTTTAAAACTTTGATTTTTTTAAAAAAATTACACTTTTAAATTGAAATTGACTTCACTCCATCTATTTGTAATTGACTTCCAAATTAGAATTGGGGAAAAGAAATGTTAGATTTCTTGCTCCTGACCACATTCTAGAGTTTCTGGATGTGCACTGATGACTTTGGCTGATGATGTATTGGGCATCAATGTCATGGCTTTCCCACTCAATAATCATGGCCCAGAATCTGCATAATAGTGATCTCTTTAACCAGGTATTAGTGTTTTGCCACTAGAGTTGAATACTACAGTGGGTTTACTAACTTCAGGAAAAGGAGGGCAAGGTTAAATACGATACACTAAGACTTTATGATTTATAGCATAAAATGTATTTCTTTGTCATTCATGTGGAATTCTCCAATTCTAACCATAGAACACTACAGCACAGTACAGGCTGTTCGGCCCCCGATGTTGTGCCAACACTTTATCCTACTCTAATATCTACCTAACCCTTCCCTCCCACCCAGCCTTCCATTTTTCTATCATTCATGTGCCTCCTTAAGAGTCTCTTAAATGTCCCTAATGTATCTGCCTCCACCACTTTGCCACCAGTGTGTTCCATGCACCCACCATTCTGTGTAAAAAAAAACTTTCCCCTCCCCTCCCCTCCCCTCCCCTCCCCTCCCCTCCCCTCCCCTCCCCTCCCCTCCCCTCCCCTCCCCTCCCCTCCCATTATGCTCCCTTATATTAGTCATTTTTGCCCTGGGAAAAAGTCTCTGTCTGCTTGATCTATGCCTCTTATCATCTTGTACACCTCTATCAAGTCACATCTCATCCTCCTCCTCTGCAAAGAGAAAAGCCCTAGCTCACTCAACCTATCCTCATAAGACGTACTTTGCAATCTAGGTAGCATCCTGGTAAATCTCTTCTGCACCCTCTCTCAAGCTTCCACATCCTTCCTATAATGAGGTGACCAGAACTGAACACAATATTCCAAGTTTGGTCTGACCAGAATTTTATAGAGCTGCAACATTACCTTACAGCTCTTGAACTCAATACCCTGATTAATGAAGGCCAACATACCATATGCCTTTTTAACAACCCTATCAACCTGTGCAGCAGCCTTGAGGGATCAATGGACGTGGACCCCAAGATCCCTCTGTTCCTCCACACTGCTAAGAGTCCTGCCATTAACTTGTATTCTGCCTTCAAATTCAACCTTCCAAAGTGTATCACTTCATACTTTTCTGGATTGAACGCCATCTACCACTTCTCAGCCCAGCTCTGCATCCTATCAATATCCTGTCATAACCTACAACAACCGTCTACACCATCCACAACACCACCAACCTTCGTGACATCTTCAAACTTATGAACCAACCCTTTCTCATTCCCATCCAAGTCATTTATAAAAAAAAATCACAAAGAGCAGGGGTCCCAGAACAGATCCCTGCAAAACACCACTGGTCACTGACCTCCAGGCACAATACTCTCCATCTACAACCACCCTCTGTCTTCTATGAGCAAGCCAATTCTGAACCCACACAGCCAAGTTTCCCTGGATCCCATGCCTCCTGACTTTCTGAATGAGCCTTCCATGAGGACCCTTATCAAACACCTTACTAAAATCCATGTACACCATATCCACGGCTCTACCTTCATCAATGTGCTTTGTCACATCCTCAAAGAATTCAGTCAGGCTCATGAGGCATGACCTACCCCTCATAAAGCTATGCTGACTGTCCCTAATCAGCCTATGCTTCTCCAAATGCTCCTAAATCCTGTCTCTAAGAACCTTCTCCAGTAATTTGCCCACCACTGAAGTAAGACTCACTGGTCTATAATTCCCACAGTTATCCCTACTCCCTTTCTTAAAGGAACAACATTTGCCACCCTCCAATCATCTAGCACTACTCCTGTGGCCAATGAGGATGCAAAGATCATCACCAAAGGTGCAGCAATCTCTTCCCTTGCTTCCTGTAATAACCTTGGATATATCCTGTCCGGCCCCAGTGACTTAACTATCCTCATGTTTTTCAGAAGTTCCAGCACATCCTCTTTCCTCATGTTGACATACTCTAGCATATCAGCCTGTTGTACGCCATCCTCACAAACATCAAGGTCTCTCTCACTGGTGAATACTGAAACAAAGTATTCATTAAGGACCTCCCCTACCTCTTCCGACCCCAGGCACACGTTTCCTCTTTTAACCCTGATCGGTCCTACCCTCACTCTAGTCATCCTCCTATTCTTCACATACGTGTAGAATGCCTTGGGGTTTTCCTTAATCCTATTCACCAAGGCCTTCTCATGCCCCCTTCTAGCTCTCCTAATTCCATTCTTAAGCTTCCCCCTGGCTACCTTGTAATTCTCCAGAGCCCTGTCTGATCCTTGCTTTCTAAACCTTAGGTAAGCTTCTTTCTTTCTCTTGACAAGATATTCTACTTTTGTTGTCAACCATGGTTCCTTCACTCTCCCATCCTTACCCTGCCTCAATGGGACAAACCTATCCAGAACCCCATGCAAGTACTCCCTGAACGTCCTCCACTTTTCCATTGTGCACTTCCCCATGAACACCTGTTCCCAATTTATGCTCCCAGATTCCTGCTTAATAGCATCATAATTCCCCCTCCCCCAATTAAATTCTTTCCCATATCATCTGCTCCTATCCGTCTCCAAGGCTATGGTAAAGGTCAAGGAGTTATGGTCATCATCTCCGAAATGCTCTCCTACCAAGAGATCGGAAACTTGATCAGGCTCATTGCCTAGTACCAGGTCCAGTATGGCCTCTCCTCTAGTTGGCCTGTCCACATTCCGTGTCAGGAATCCTTCTTGGATACTCCTAACAAACTCTGCCCCATCTATCCCCTTTACACTAAGGAGGTGCTAATTAATATAAGGGAAGTTGAAGTCACCCGTGACAATAACCCTGTTATTTTTGCACCTTTCCAAAATCTGCCTCCTGATCTGCTTCTCAGTG
Source organism: Pristis pectinata (assembly GCF_009764475.1). Taxonomy (NCBI): domain Eukaryota; kingdom Metazoa; phylum Chordata; class Chondrichthyes; order Rhinopristiformes; family Pristidae; genus Pristis; species Pristis pectinata. Next base: position 82,537,046 of record NC_067407.1, read on the forward strand.
TCTCTGCTGCTATTGGGGGGGTGGGGGGGGGGGGTCTGTAGAATACTCCCAATAGAGTGATTGCTCCCTTCCTGTTTCTGACTTCCACCCATACTGACTCAGTAGACGATCCAGTACATCCTCCCTTTCTACAGCTGTGATACTGTCCCTGATCAGCAAAGCCACTTCCCCACCTCTTTTACCTCTGTCCCTGTCCCTTTCTAAACCTCGGAATATCCAGCAGCCATTCCTGCCCACGTGACACCCAAGTCTCTGTAATGGTCACAATGTCGTAGTTCCATATACTTACCGATCTATTTTTTTTCAGTCAGACATAACCTGCAGGTTCGTTTTAAGAAAACAATTTTGAAGGCATGACTCCATAGCATTACTGTACAATTACATTGATATGGTTATAGGGAATTAAACATTACCTGTTTAAAGCAGTTGACAAAATACCTATTTTATGATATATCTAGGCAAACATGTTATGTTTGTGGCACTTTAGTTCATTTGGTAGTCAAGTTTTGGGCTGAAATCTCTGCTCAAGGACATTAATATATAACTCAGATTGATATTTTGGTACAGTGGTTATGGAGTGCTGTTCTTTGACATTAAACACTGGTCTTATTTGCATGTCCATCTATAACTTTGGTGCTGATTGAAGTGGAATCCAACATATCTATGTAAACATTTACTAAGTTGTTCCGTTCCAATATGGGGTAGTTTTTATTAACGATTGAAGTTATATACTGTTTCTAAGATCACAAATACACTATGCTGTTTTAGATAACAAATCACTGAGGATCACAGAACTGTGAAATACGTTACATCTTTGAAAACCAGTTCAATCTGTAAACACCAAAGATAAAATACTGTAAATGCTAGAAATCTGAAACAAAAACAGAAAATGCTGGAAATAACCTGTATATACTATGCAACTTTGGCATTTGTAAAAGTGATTGAAGAAGGATGCTACATGTTTTTTTTGTTGGTGGTAGGTTCCATGGCCAGTGTCAAGTTACCACAATCATGACTTTAATTAAAATGAGGCAGTACGCTCTAGAAATGTTTTGCTTCATTGCCTATAAAGGAACATCCTAAATGTTATAATGACCTTTGTTGGAGAGCCTGTGACTTTGATTTTGAATCAGTAAATCAACTGTTTTTCTTAAAAATCATAACAAGAATAACATTCTAAATGAACTACAGTATAATTATCATATTTTATGTCCTGAAATTCTTTGTGCTGATTATTAATTCTAAGTCAACTATCTCCACGCATTTGGAACAGATGATTACTTCACTAGTCAGAATCACTTTGCACATAGTTGATGCTGATAAAATAGACTTGTATCATAACCATGGAGTGGAAATAATAGGCTTTTTTTTAATGAGTGCTGTGAGGAGTGTCCGATCCATTGTGGTGTTTAAGGCTATTCACTACAGTCACAGGATGCACTTGTAGAAGTTATTAAGAATCTGGCCATTCCTGCTTTCCAAGCATAATGGTGTTGCTTCAGTAACCATGGAGTCACAGCCTAATATGCCAATCAGTTTATAACTTCATTCTGTATGTGACCTTCAGTTCAACTTAAAAATAATCAGTTGGAAACAGAATGGTAATTATTGTTAGGAAGGGCATTCAGATTCACTTGGGCTTTGGAGATTTACTAGCTAAATTGCGAATATCTCAAATTTAAAGTCTAACAGAAAGGTAGATTATTAAATGAGTGTTGAATGTCTTCTTGATTGAAACAGGATTCAGGTACTTACTGTTGATCAATAGATTTTCAAGACTCAACCGTGTTCCCTCTCCTTGCAAGATCAGCAGTAACTACCAAAAATATCAAAAGTTGAAGGAAACAAATGTACAATTTTTATTGCCGATGCAAACTAATTAACCAATACAGAGAAGAAATTTTCACCATGAATTAAAATTACTGTATGTGGAGATCATTACTTATGGATTTTGTTCATACTTTGTTGCACAAAATTCTAAATCATGTTTAGGAAAAGTTTGAAGAGGAACGTGGTCATCTCCCATTTGTGTCCTCTGCTTCAGTATTGGAGAAAAACAAATGTTGGCTTGGTACAACTCCATAATACATTTTCATGAGATATCAAAAGGCTTCACAATTAAATTGCACTTGATGTGTTGTCATTTTATGTTGATTAAATACAATGGGGAAACACATTTGTATACAGTGAAGGCACACAGAGAGCAGATGAAGTGAATAACTAGTTAGTTTTTGGTTGAACTGGGCTCTTGGATTACCACCTCATTGAAAAGCCAATGGCCTCAATTTTGATTTACTAATAATCAGGCCATTGATAATGAAGATTTTTGTTCAGACTGATTATGATGTACAGAGAGGAGCTATTTTAATTAAATGGAGAGGTATTAAAATCAAGCCAACAGTTTAAAGGAGAGTCGTGCAGCCTTTCCTTGATTTACCAATGTTCAATTTGCAAGATATTGCAATAACATAATTGGTTCCGGGTTACCTGGCTTCAATTTAATGTTATTTTTTGTTATAATGAGTAGCTAGCCGTTCTTCACAGATGAATTGTCTAGAATGTCTAGACCCAAATGGCTGATTGCATTTAGCCCAGCGTTTCTGTTTTTTGAAATTTCACTTAAAACTTTTCAGGAATACCTCCTTTGTTTTGTAACTAGAGGATTGGCTGCATTTTAGAGGAAGAATGCTAGTTTAAAGGTTGAACCACAAACAATCTTCAGTTGGACCTCAGTACTATACAAACACCTGCTGTTACAAATTCTCTCATGTCATACAATATTCTTGAACACTTCTACAAATTTGATCATGGTCCTCATTGAGTAGGAAGCACATATACCAGGAAACCATGTGGTATATGCACTTAGTCTTTGGCCACTCATGCCACTACCAAAGTACCCTTTAACTGCAGAGTTGAGGTTTGGATTGGAATTGCTCAAAGGAGGCTTAACCTTGTTTTGTCTTCTATTGCAGATTCAGGTTTTTATTATTTAGCAGGTAGGCTCTCCTATAAGTGATGGGCCAAGAATGGCATTGGAACCAATTGACAGAAAAATTCAATTATGTAATTGATTGTAGCATTTGAGTGTGTACTCTTCCATGTTACCTTGGTGTTTTCTTCCAACTACCTCATCCTCCTCACCGCCAATCCCTGTGGGGCTCCAGTTTACATGTCTAGCTTATGCTAATCATATTACCACACCATCCCTCCCCAACCAGAGGTTCCTACCAGATTAGTTGTTCATTTGATTAGCTATCACCCCAAACCCTGATGTTCCCAAACCACAATTCCCCCTCCCCCCAATTTCCAATGCAGGCAAGCTGAGAAATTATATTTTGGAACATTGCATCTCATGTGGACAAGTCTGATAAATTTTTTGATTTTATTGGAAATTATAATTTGAATATGTCCCTATAAGTATTGATGGGCCAAGAATGGCAATGGAACCAATTGATTAAAAAATGATACAATTGATTGTGGCATTTGTAGTGTTTGCTTTACCATGTAATCTTAAGTGATTGATATTTCAGTGAATTAAGTATAGCTATGTTGCATGCTTGATATTTTCCATCACAGATTTTGTGCACAGATCAGAAATCATGGTTTATGATATACAATATTAGCTATTTATATACTGTATACTATATACATACAGTACCTGTGTAGAATAAACTTGACTTTTAGTGCTGTTCAAAATACTAATTACATAAGTATTATTTTTTCAAAAATGGACAGTTATATGGTAACAATTCTATTAATTCAATAGATGCACGAATCCTTCATGAGCTAAGTTATACTTCCTTCCTATGACCAAGGAAGTATAACTTAGTATGTATCGTCAACCCACAACCCAATGTTTACATTTTCGCAAGAATTTCAGTCCAAAAATTAACATTTGATTTTTAAAAAAACTCAGAGGAGGCAGTCTTTGTTGCCTTGATTATTCCAATGATGTTGGAAATAGAATGGCTGTGCCTTCAGCAGTCAAGCTTGCTGATAACATAAAGTTATGTGGTGGTATGGCTGGGAGGAGGATGTAGAAATACTTCAGGGAGATATAGACAGGCTAAGTGAATTGGTGAGGACATGGCAGATGAAATATAATGTGGAAAAATGCAAGTTCATCTACTTTGGTAGGAAAAAGAGGGAAGGTGGAGCACTTTATTAATAAGTAGTGAGAGATTGAAAGATGTAGCTGTTCAGAAGGACCTGGATGTTGTTATAGGAAAAAATGAAAGTACAGAAAACAATTAGGATAGCCTGTATTGTCAGATAGTTTGTGTACAAGAGTAGAGATGTCTTGCTCTGATTACCCAGAACCCTAATGAGACATCATCTGGAATATTGTGCACAGGTCTGGACTCACTACGCAAGGAAGAATTTACTTGCGATGGAGGGAGTGCAGTGAAGGTTTACCAGATTGATTCTTGGGAATGGCAAGTTTTGTCATTAGATGCCAGATGAACCAGACTGTGTGTGGGTCTTTTATAATTAGAAAAATGGGAAGTGATCACTTTAAAACAAACAAAATTAGAGTCACACACAGCACCGAGGCAGCTCACCGTGTTCATGCCGACCATCAAGGCCTAACTCTACTAATCCCATTCACCAACATTTGGTCCATAGCCCTCTAATCCTTGGTGATTGAAGTGCTCATCCAGGTGCTCAAATGATGCAAAAACTAAAATTCTAATGGGGCTTCACAGGATGGATGCAGGGATGATGTTTCCACCATCCAGGGTATCTGGCACTGGGGTCAATGCCAAAATAAGGGGTTGCCATTCAGGACAAGGGTGAGATTTGTTCATCCAGAAAGTATGAATTTTTGGAATTCTTTACCCAAGAGGGTTCTGGAAGCTGAGCATACTCAAAGAGAAGTGAATAGTTTTAGATATTCAGGGAATCAAAGGATCTGGGATCAGTACAGGAAAGCTTCACTGAAGTAAAACATCAACCATGATCTTATTGAATGATGGAGCAGGCATTTGGGGCTGTAGGGCTTGTTTATGCCTCTACTTAAGATGTTCTTAAAGCCCTTAAATCTGAAAAATTCTCACTAAGCCTCTGCAACTTCTCATCATTGAAAGCTTACTTTTAAGTTTTGAACTAGTTGAGCAATCCACATAACTTGAAATTAAGAGGAAAAAAAATCAGAAAAAGGAAAATTAATGTGCAGTTTAAATGTTCTAAAGAAAATACAGTAAAAGTAAAAATTGGAATAGAATATATGTATCTATTTAAAATTTGATGATACCATATCAGGCCTTATAATCTGAATACAGTTATTATTTGTAAAACTTGTCTTTAGTCCTTTGTAACAAATGTCTTCTTTTTTCAGGTCATGTATTGGTATTGGTTTATTATTGTCACTTGTACCGAGGTACAGTGAAAAACTTGTCTTGCATACAGATCGTACAGGTCAATTCATTACACAGTGCCGTTACATTGAGTTAGTACAGAGTCCATTGATGTAGTACAGGTAAAAACAATAAAAGTACAGAGTAAAGTGTCACAGCTACAGAGAAACTGCCGTGCAGTAAGGTGCAAGGTCACAACAAGGTAGATCATTAGGTCATAGTCTGTCTCATTGTATAAGGGAACTGTTCAATAGTCTTATCACAGTGGGGTAGAAGCTGTCCTTAAGTCTGGTGGTTCCTCAGGTTCCTGTATCTTCTACCTGATGGAAGAGGAGAGAAAAGAGAATGTCCTGGGTGGGTGGGGTCTTTGATTATTCTGGCTGCTTCACCAAGACAGCGAGAGGTAAAGACAGAGTCCAAGGAGGGGAGGCTGGTGTCCGTGATGCACTGGGCTGTGTTCACAACTCTCTGCAGTTTCTTGCGGTCCTGGGCAGAGCAGTTGCCGTACCAAGCCGTGATACATCCAGATAGGATGCTTTCTATGATGCATCGGTAAAAGTCGGTGAGAGTCAGAGGGGACAAACCGAATTTCTTTAGCCTCCTGAGGAAGTAGAGGCGCTGGTGAGCTTTCTTGGCCGTGGCATCTACGTGATTTGACCAGGACAGGCTGTTAGTGATGTTCACTCCCAGGAACTTGAAGCTGTCAACCCTCTCGACCTCAGGACCATTGATGTAGACAGGTACATGTACACTGCCCCCTTTCCTGAATTCAATGACCAGCTCTTTTGTTTTGTTGACATTGAGGGAAAGATTGTTGTCATGACACCATTTCACTAAGCTCTCTATCTCCTTCTTGTACTCCGCCTCATCGCTGTTTGAGATACGGCCTACAACGGTGGTACCATCTGCAAACTTGTAGATGGAATTAGAGCAGAATCTGGCCACACAGTCATGAGTGTATAGGGAGTAGAGTGCAGGGCTGAGGACACAGCCTTGTGGGGCACCAGTGTTGAGAATAATCATGCCGGAGGTATTTCTACCTATCCTCACTGATTGCGGTCTGCTGGTTAGAAAGTCAAGGATCCAGTTACAGAGGGAGGTGTTGAGTCCTAGGTCTCGGAGTTTTGTGACAAGTTTGCTTGGGATTATTGTATTGAAGGCAGAGCTGTAGTCAATAAACAGAAGTCCAATGTAGGTGTCTTTACTGTCCGGATGCTCCAGAGCTGAGTGTAGGGCCAGGGAGATGGCGTTCGCTGTAGACTTGTTTCAGCGATAGGCGAATTGCAGTGGGTCAAGATTGTCTGGGAGGCTGGAGTTGATGCGTGCCATGACCAACCTCTCAAAGCACTTCATGATGGTGGATGTCAGAGCCATTGGTCAGTAGTCATTGAGGCATGTTACCTTGCTTTTCTTCAGTACCGGGATGATAGTGGTCTTCTTAAAACAGGTGGGAACCTGAGATTGAAGCAGGGAGAGGTTAAATATGTCCGCAAATATTTCTGCCAGCTGATCAGCACAAGATCTGAGCACACGGCCAGGGTCACCATCTGGTCCAGGTGCTTCCTCATGTTCACTCTCTGGAAGACTGGTCTTACGTCCTCAACTGTGATCACAGGTTCAGCTGCATTGGAGGCTGTCAGGATGGGTGGTGACAATCCACTTCCCTTCTGTTCAAAGTGTGCATAGAATGCATTAAGTTCATCAGGAAGGGATGTGCTGTTGTTAACTATGCAGCCTGTCTTCGTCTTGTACCCTGTTATGTCATGTAAGCCCTGCCATAACTGAAGGCTGGTCAGGGACTCTATTTTGAGTTGGTGTTGCCTCTTGGCATCCCTGATAGCTTTCCGAAGGTCATATCTCGATTTCTTGTACAGATCAAGATCACCAGATTTGTATGCAGCAGTCCTCAACTTCAGTAGGGAGTGGATCTCCCGGTTCATCCGTGGTTTCCTGTTTGGGAACACCCGTATTGTCTTCTTTGGTACACAGTCCTCCACACACTTGCTGATAAAGTCTGTGATGGTGGTGGCATACTCATCAAGGCTGGCAGCTGAGTCTTTGAACATGGTCCAGCCCACTGTCTCAAAGCAGTCATGTAGGAGCTCATCTGCTTCCTCAGACCAACACTGCATGACTCCCTGTACCGGATCCTCCCCTTTCAGTTTCTGTTTGTATGCAGGGAGAAGGAGCACAGCCTGGTGGTCCGATTTCCCAAAGTGAGGACGAGGGTGGCTCGGAAGGCATCTTTGATGGTTGTTTTGCAGTGGTCAAGGGTGTTGGCGCCCCTGGTGCAGCAGGAGATGTGCTGATAGTATTTTGTAACACACTCTTGAGGTTGGCCTGATTGAAGTCACCTGCAATAATGAAGAGGGCCTCAGGGTATCCTGTCTCCAGGTTGTTGACCGCAGTATAGCTCATTGAGTGCAGGCTTCATGTATGTCTATGGCGGGATGTAGACTGCCATCAGGATAGTTGAAGCGAACTCCCTTGGCTCAAGATTCAGGCACTACAAATCATTGGGACATCATAACTGTTCCAGTGTGCTTGTAAGAGTACCTTTTGGTTAGAGGTCATTTGAAAGGTGATCAGGAAATGGACCTGGTTGTTTTTTCCCTTTCTCCCCATCCTAGTTCCAGTGACTTTTGTCCACAGTTTAAGCACAGATCAGCTAACTCAGCTTCAATTGCAAGACAAATCCGGAAATATCTAAATCAATATGGCCCAGGAACAATGTAATTGTTCACGAAGTCAACTAATTGTAAACAATCTTTTTTTCATAAAGTTGCAAAGCATTTCTTTCTGGAAGTGAATCTAAAGTACACTGCTTGAAACATACTCCGTTATATTGTGGAAAAAAAAGCAATGGCCTTGTGCTAAGGTAATTTTCTTAACTAAACCATAGATATGCTACTGAAATGGGAAAAAGGAAAATCACCATTGTGCTGGATTCCTGTTCACTTTGAGGACAGCTACATTTTTTTGCCCAACATTTCTCAATCTTAAAATGGGCAGATGGAAATCAGTGAAGGGGTGAATGCATGGTTCCGTCAAACCACTCATTTGCCATCGAACACAATTGAGATGCTAACACCCAGAATTACTAGCATATAAAGCATAGCTGGCATTGTTAAGCACATCGGAGAAAGCATATTAGACAAGTCTATGGTATTTAATTAATTTCTCAACCTACTGAAATTTGCCCTGCTTAAAGCATAGAACCTGGGTTTGTGACTCTTGCTTCTTCCTCTCAAGCCAAATATAAAATTTAATGCCATTGTCACTTTTTAATAGATATTCTTTTGTCGTCATTAGCTAATTCTTGCTTGTCACTCTTCATTAAATCAAGTGTGGCCTGTTCCTTTGTCTGTTAGAAAACATATTGTTCTAGAAGAATGTCTTGAATGTGTGCCCGGAAATCATTGCTTTTTCCCTCCACTGTGAAAATTAAAATCTTGCAACAATTGCCACATTGTTTTAGCTACATGCGATCTTGATCTCAACATTTACATATCCCTCACTATGTTTTATTACTGTCAGAAAATCTACAGATAGTTCACACCAGAGTCTTGGATCAGTTGCTGTTTGCCTATTGCGTGTCCACTCTCTTATATCTTATTGCTAAGCTTGGTAGGTGAGAATATTGGTCTTTTTTTGGCAATGCTTATTCTCGCTAACGTGTTAGAAAAAGGAGCAACTGTCTGTAATTACTACAGCATGAATACATGTCGGTGGGAGCGTGAGAGAGATGGTGGCCAGGGATCAATTCCAAAGGCAATGGTGGTAGCAGCACCTCCTGGGCATTAATTTCACCTTGAGCCTAGTTTGAACCACGGATGAAGATGACTGAGAATGAGATGATACCATTAGAGAAGACCGCAAACAGGTTTGGCGGGGAGCCATGTGCATCTCACAGGCAGTGAGGGAGATCTGCCGATACCACGGGGTCCCTCTTGCAGAGTTGCCAGCCATTACCTGAAGTCCTTGGCAGCAGGTGGGAGTTGCTGCACATTTCTCATTGTCCCCTGCAAATTGGCAGCTTGAACCAATCCAAACCGTGCTTGCGTTAGGCCGTTGATAACAAATTTCAAAACCATTTTTTCTCCCTGCGGTAACTGATTAATGTGTTAAAGACATGTTAATTTGTGCTCACGACAACAGTACACGTTAATCTTTGGCAGTCTCTCGGGACCGAGGATGACATGTTAATGATGCTTAATTGACAGCACTGGAGTCAGTGTGTACACAATCTACAGTACGAAGGAGTGAATGCATTTCACTATCATTTGTTTGATAAAATAATAAAATCCCCACTTAATTGTAAAGATAGGAACCAGTTCTCTCAAATATATGAATGTAATCCTTTTGAGGATTAAAATTCCATAAAACAAAAATCCCATTTACGACCTATGTTAAAGGAAGAATAATTTGGCAATAGTACATGCTGTTTGCCATGCAATGTAAAAACCAAGGCCATTTCACCCAATCAGCAACTATGTGATGTCCATTGCACCTTACCTGGCTTGTCTTTGAACTTGTGCATTATCCTTTTCAAAATTTTATATGTGACCACGGACACAAGCATTTTTTTGTTCTTGCAGTATTTTAAAGAAGCACCTTATTAGTGAATGTTCCATATGTGGAACAACGTAACTCAAAGCCCAGACCATAAATTCCAGACTTTCTAAATCTTTCTGCCACTTCATTTTTCTCTCCTCCTCCAGTAATAAGTTGCTTAAAAACTTACTTTGGATTCTCTTCAAAATTGTTTTTATGGATTGTGGCAGGTTTTGTTTAATAATGCTCCTTTGAAGAACCTTGGCATTTTTTTCTAACAATAAGTTGCTATGTGATTGTTATTTTTTAAGAAAGCTTTTCCATGATAACAGTGATGTTGGAAGAACAAGCTGTTTTGCTTTGCCCTAATTTTATAGTTATGATGTAAATGCAGACAAAGTCTTGAGTCCTGTCCTGATCTGACACCACCTTATACCTTGGAAGGAGTTAATCTCACTCCTTCACTTTAGAGTTAATTCAGGCATGATTTGCAAAATCACTGTCTAGCAATGCTTCATGTGTAGTGTGAATTGCACTGAATATATTTTGTTTTGTTTTGAAACATTCATAATAAATAATAAAGATGCAAACAGTATCGAACTGTCAAGTGGTGAGTTCAAGAGCTGGATTGTCAAAAACTGGTCTCACACTTGTCTTTCACATTGCTGTGGAGATCACAGTAATCTATAAATTGCTGAGCAACATTTATAAACTACTTGCTTTCACAATATTTCATTGTATTTGTTCAAATATCAAGGACCTTCCATGGTTACAAAACAGGAGAGGATGTTCTAAATAGTATTATTTAAATGAACTTAATTAGCTTGTGTAAAGACTCCTTTTGCATTTCCAAAAGTGAGTCCAGCAATCATGAGGGCATTTACTTTGGATGGATGTAATAAATACCTGAATTGAGCCAGTGTAGGTAAATAGCCTTGGGTTAATCTGCACAGATTTTCAAATAGTACATAAGCCATTTATTTTGAATGAATGCATGGGATGTTCTGCTCAAATAATGCACACAGCTGCAAGGGACTTCTGCAGTGTCACCACCATAAGTTCAGTTGATTGCAGTATATCCATTTGTGATTTGCTCTATATCAAATTAAAATGGAACTGATTCATTTAAAATGCAGAACTTAATTGAAATATTTTAAGTAGTGAACTATGGTGTCAGAAGAATGCAGTTTGTCTTAAGATTGCATATGGTGGCCATGCTATCCACAGAAAGAATGGGGACAATTATGTAATACCCCTTTAAGTCAGGTTTAGTGCTGGCTTTGCTGTATGACTGAGATTTATCTAGTGCATATAATTTCTATGCAACCATTCCACTATCATGCATCTTTTTCTGGGGAAGTTGCCTTGCATTTATTGGGGAAATTTGCTGTTGTTTTGGTTTTAGATACTCTTTTGGTCTTAGATTCCCTTTTTAAGTAAACCTTTATTTTTAATCTGAGTAATTTGCCTTTGTTTGATTATCAATCAACCGTTTCTTGCGAGTTCAGAAATGTCGCCGACTTCCTGCAATCTATTAGCTTACACAGGTGTTGTCAATAGATATCATTTTTTTTATTGCTATCTATGATGCCTGGTTTTACCTTTTGCCTAGGCATTTGCATATTTTTACTATGTTCTAAGTGCGATCACATCAAAAGCAGTCAGCTAACATCAAACAAATTTTATTTTCAAATTTGTTTCACCAATGTGTTGTGTGGCTTTATGAATTTGGGCACAATTGAATATAATTTATAACTATTATCTGTCATCACATTGACCAGGCACCTCTCAAACCATTCTACTATTTCCAAATTTCTTTACTAATAGTGAGCTTTGCATCGGTTTGAAAGGTGGTGAGATTCCACATGATCTTGTTTTCTGATGTCCAATGCTTTACCTGATGGTGAATTTCCTTTTTTTATAGCGAACGTAAACGGCTGGAGCTGGAAAAGAACCTTTTGGCATGCAGCAAATCAGATCAGTGGAAGTAAGTAAAGGATTGCATTGTATTGATACTGCTGTATGTCCTTATAGATCCAGTTCTTAACGTTAATTGTGAATATGTCCTGTTAGAATGAATTTGATGATTTTGTTTTGTGGATTTTTCTACCAAATGTAATGCTATCTCATTTACCATAAGATAACTTGTCCTTAGTTTATCCCGAAGGGTTAGCACCAACTTTGGTCAACTGTAGCCTTAAGGCTGAGCATAGATGTTCACTAGATCAGACTTCTCATGTTTTCTGTCAGAACACTCTCCCACACTTCTCACTTGCATTTTTACAAGCTCTAGCTTCCATGGTAAGATTCATAGTACTGGGAGTGCCAATAATTCAAACTGACACCGATGTATTTAAGAATAAATAGTTTTGTTTGTCTGCACAGTGTTAATATTACAGGAGAATTAAAACAATAGGAATTAACACTGGCAATATGCATTCTCCACCTATAAATGGGCAATACAATGTAAAATTTTATGCCATATTGCCCATTTATAGGCGGAGAATGCACATTGCCAGTGATGTCTATCTTGGATGAAGTTCTGCGAATGTATCCTTGCAGAGCCCAGCCATGACTCATGTCTTTCCCATGAGACCAAGAGAGATTAGGCTTCAGCCAGCATCAATCCCTCCCTGCTCTGATGTCAAGAGGTTAGGATCCAGATAGTAATAATATTCCAGTTAAAGCCTCAGAATGGTGTTTTCTTCCTAACTAAAGTAAAGATGCATTTCTATCATTTATATATATTAACATTTTGCCCAGAAATAAGCTAAATAATGTCAAAACCATGTTTTTCATCTCAGACCAATCAGATAAGTGATTTTTTTTGTTCTTCATTAGTGTGTAAAAATATGCTATTTTTATACTGCTATGTTTACTGTCTGTTCTAATCTATTGGTTGCTAAACAGCACCTGTTTTCCTCCAGTTTATGGTTCAGATGACTCAGAATTTTAAAGCTTAGCCTCTCTGTCCTGACCTTTCATTCTTGCTTCTTCTTGGCTGTCAGCATTTTGTGGGTTCAAGATTTTATTTGCTAATTTCAATACTGTTAATTTTGTTATTTATATCATTTCTACTGAATGGAAAAATTTCAGGATTCAGTAATGCACCCTGATGTTTCTTTCCAATGTTCCACAAATCATCATCTAACCCCTAAGTTATAACTATTTTTCTTAATAGCTAAGTTTTCGTGTTTATAATAGTGCTTACAGATGCAATGTTACCTCAAATGTTTTCCAAGGATCCAGCCTGGACTCCCTCTTATTTCTGATTTACCTGCAAAATCAGTAGAAACATGCTGACAGTTTCTACATGTAAGCTGATGACACTTAAATTTATCTCATCACTGAAAAACGAAAAAAAAAAGCAAATGCTGGAAATCTGAAATAAAAACAGAAAATATTGCAAATATTCAGCAGGTCAGGCAGCATTTGAGGAGAGAGAAAAAAAGGTTGCTGTCTCTTTGCTAACGCACTGCCCCTTTTTCTCAATTTCAGGCTTAGGAGTGCCAGATTGAAACTTTATTTGAAAGAAGTACGTGAACAGGAGAGAAAAGCCCAACTTCGCAACCAACAGTTGCTCAAAGATTTTGAGAGTTTTGAAGCTGAAATCACAGCATTAGCAGCAGGCTCAAGCACATGGAAACAATTGAAGGTAGACGATTGCTAACTGTTAACCCAATTGTTTTCTATTCAATAGGTTAAAATTTTAGAACATTGTGTTTAATTATGCAACAGATAAAGAATACCTAATTGTGATTATAAGGCAGTATCTTTAGCCAAATTTCAGATCCCAACCCTATTTCTTCACCTGTCTCCACCACTACAGAAGCTCCTCCTCCAACCTCTCACATTTCGTTCCACTGGCACAAGTAATATGTATTTTCCTCCTTTCTGACAAGTATGCCACTTCTCTACTTCTTGTCATAACCCCCATGTTAAGACTCACGGTTCTCAACATAATTCTTTAGACTAACGTCTTTGACCACACCTATCTCTGTGCAATACCCAATTTCCACAAAATGCAAACATTTATCCTGCAAGTTGCCTGTAAGTGAGTCCTGGTTAAGAATGTAAGAACATAAGAGGTAGAAGCAGGAGTAGGCCATTCTGCTGTTCAATAAGATGGCTGATCTTTTACTTCAGGGCCATATCCTGCACTAACCCCATGTCTCTTAATCCTTTAATATCCAACAATCTATCAATCTCTGTGAAAGTTTGGGAGGGGCTTGAGCTGGAGTCAGTACATGGCCTCGGGATGAATGGGGAAAAAGAGATGAGTCTGTTGCTTTGATCACATCATAATAATTTGGCAGAGACTTTTATAGGCAGATGGTCTTCTTGACATTAACCTATACTTTATCTGGGTTTGGGACTGACATTGGATAGGTGGAATTAGTTATCTTCTGCTCGGTTTTGTAGAAGACAATGGGAAGGGAGCTCTGGTGAACAAAGGGTTACTCTCTCTCTCTCTCTCTCTCTCTCTCTCTCTCTACTGGTAAACAGCTTGAGCCACCTGCTTGTGTAAGGAATTGCTGAGCTTGGCTGATAAGGAGTTGCTGAGCTTCAAGGCCACAAGGAAACGGTTGTTTTTGACTAACTGTGAAAGATGTGTTAACTTGTCTGGCTGCACACAGCAGCCTCGGCTTGACCAATGGCAGCGTGAGCTGGTCAAGCATACCCAAATATGAGTATGCCTATGCAGTAGGTGGACACCCACGGGAGAACAATGCATTTAAGTTTGTTAGCACCCTGTATTCCTTGAGTTGGGCCACGTGCAGGGAAGAACAGCACTGACTGTTTGCTCCTCCATGTACCCCTACTCCTGCTAGCGTTAAGCAATAAATAACTTCTTGTACGCTCCTTGGTTCTGCTGTTGTTTGCTTTATTACAGCGTGGGTCGACTTTCATAGTTTCTGCTTTCAAAATTGAAACATTTTATATCCTTCTACTGCAGGAATAAGTAGCTGCAGCTTAATAAAGTGTAGTGCTTCCAGATGAATTACTTCAATGAAAGAAATAGCATTCGGCATTGTACTGAGCTAATTGGATCAAGAAGTTTCCAGGTTTACTTCTTGGTCAACACAGGTTTAGTAGAATACCATAAAACATTTTGTTCTATGTCGGGTAGCAGGAAAAAGACTGCCAATCTCTTTCAATGTGCAGTGCTGAACAAGCATGTGTGTAACACTGGTTTTTACTTTTTAGCCTATTGTTAGTTACCTCATTAGCAGAGTGGATCTAGACGAATGACTGGAGCCATACTAGAGCTATACTGAATATCAGCATCTTCAGGAGAGGATAAAATTGGTGCTATTATTTTATAAAATAAACTGTCTTTTAAAAAGCGTTCATTACCTCAGATATAAAGCTAAGACTATATTCGGTCTGCTCAATAATTATCAACTCTGTAACAAAATAGTTTTATAACTAGTCACTTATTATGTGAAAATTCATTGCAACATAGACATCTTCAAAACCTGCATTAATGATGTCTACTTTCTGGAACTCTGAAACAGTGTTTCTACATTTTATTGCATATTTCAACTGCAGATCAAATCTTTCCAAATATTCCACAAAATATTAAAATTAACCTTTTTTCTGGCATTTAAATAGTTTTGTTGTTGTATGAAGCTTAAATCCCATCTTGGAGCAATGTTAAAAAATCAATACTAATTCATATTTTATGAAATAGGTTTTCACTTTTAAGCATGCATCTCACTTATTTTTGGAAATGATCATGCAGCTTTCTCAGGAATGAAGGGTCATTGTATATTATCTGTAACTGGAGGGTGGAAATGGGGAACTGGTAATGTAGGGTGTTTAATTATCAGATTTATTGATGTGTTCTACAAATTTACATGGAAGTATTTTGGATCAGGCATGGGTGAAAAAATATTGGCTGGTTGATTTACTTCACATCCAATTTATGATCTGCCTTTGTAGGTCTGAAATTTTGTACCTATTGTAATTTTCAAATGAGGAGGGACAAACGTTTAAAAAATCACCTTTTAATTTCAAATTATAACAGACTCTTGTTTTAGTTCTGGAATGAGAAGATTCACCAATGAATGAATTGGGTGCATGTTGACGTTCTGAAACGCTAATTTAGAATTATCTATTAAGTTACCAGAATAGTTATGATACTTGATGTTTTTATCATTAGTTAACCTTTGTACATGAGAAAATAGGTGCACCTCAGTAAATAATATGTGAATTGTTCACGAGATATTGATTGATCTTAACATTTTAGTTTGCAAATAGCTGTATTTATAGTTTGCCATAGTTTAACAATTTTATAGCTTTGCAACAATTTTTGACTAAAAATGTAATTAAGTAAGAAATTGAATAAAATATAGGAAGTCAATGGCTATTAGACAATTAATATTATAATATAACTTTGCAATAAGTAGAATGTAACACTATTATGATCATTTCAGTGATAAAAAAAATCAGGCAATGAAAATGTTTAAAATAAATTAATGATTAAAATACCTATCTCATAATTCAAGATTCTTAACAAACTTCATGGTAGCTAATGATTTTGTAAAAGTGGTTGATAATGTTAGTATGCTGGTGTTTCATATGAGCAATGATGAGGCTCACATTTAGAATTTGTTATATTTTGAGTTTCCAATCTCTGTCTCACTACCAAAAAGACATAACAAGCAGATAAGATGTGCTTTCTCACAGGGAGACCTCTGTGACTTTTATGTACTAAAAAGTATGTCTTTTATCTCTTTTTTGAGGGATAGCTTGTGAATTTGGCCTTCAGCAAGGCCAACCGTGGGAAGATCCTTGTATTCAGTATGCTCACTTCCAGTATATACTGTATGTATGATGCTTAACACAGTATAACACTGTGTTTAACAGTCTAACTCAAGTTTGCACACTGCATATTGTGTTCTACAGGAACTTATCTATTCCCTTTTGAATCACAACACCAATGTCTATATTTGCGTAAGATGAAAGTTGCTCGGATGACATTGCACTTAGTTCCTGTGACTGAACATTCACACACTCATTATCCTGTTAAATTTTCTATTCTCACTTCTTTGATGTTTGCTGGATTTGTCCACAGATTATGTACAATATGGTAATTGGTTGGAATAATACTAGTATTTATAGGTATGCCGAAACATACAGCAGCAAACAAAATTATCATAAGTGGTAAGGGTTTGAAGAAGGAACTGATAATAAACAATATTTGAGGCATCTCCATCTCCTCTCTGAGCATTGTTCAATGTCCACCCAGAAGTGATTAGTGCTGTTTGGCATGGGGTGCAGGTGGGTGTGTATAAATTAATGACAACAATACAGTAAAAAATTACCATTAGATGGTTTCACTGACTGCAGGTTTGACTATCAGATGGAATTTACATGGATCATGATGGTAAAAAATACCAATTGTTGTTCCATAATATTCTCAAGTTCTAAAGGGAATAACCAGCTGATGAAAATTGTCACAAAGTGATGTTTAAGATGTTGAAACTTCATTTCCTTTCATTGCACATTGAGTGGATACTTTATGTCTAATTTTAAAGGAATACATGTAAAGTGATTTTTGGAACTGCACTTCTGTGAGGTGTGTCAAGCCACCAAGTCTTGGGAGAATGGAAAGTATAATGTTTCTGAAAATTCTGTCTGAGTTTCCACTTTACAGGGGTTCTGTGTGGCTTCTGTAGAATTATTATTTGAAAGATATTAGTTATCCTGTTGGCCACTGTCTCATCAATGAAATTATTTTTTGCAATATCAGCCTTTCTGACACATTACTGAAATATTTACTATAACTGGATGATTAGTTATACATGTAGGGCATTTTAGATAAGGAAAGTATGCATTTTACAATTTTTATAACCACATCTCAACTATGCTGCTGCTGTCCAGAAAGAAGTTTCATTTAGCTATTACTGAGAGGTGGGAAAAAGCCACGGTTATGCTACAAATTTGGCATTGGCATGGCAAGGTCTTTTTTTGCCCAGCAGCATGCTTAACCCTAACAGGGTAACCTTTCATTGTTGGCATGGTGTATTTGATCTTTGTAGAAACATTTAGGAGGATTATCTTTAGGTTTTTGATTTGGTTAAGGAGTGATAGACGAACCAAGATAAAATTTACAATGGGCAGTCTTATGGAAAATCAAGTCACATGAGGAACTGATATAGAGAGGGGTTTCATGTTAAATGACTGACTTGTAAGAAAAGGTTAAAAAACAATTGGACTCAGTAAAGAAAACAATTTTGAGGAATCTTAGTAAATAGAGTAGCGAAGGTTATTCCTGAGTATCATTTCAAGTTAAACCTGGTCAAGGGAATTTAGGTATAAACCAGTAACAGATCAGTTTAGGCTTAAGGTCAAGAAGCAATCTTTCAGAAAGACCAGTTCATGCCTCTTTGCATAGGAGTGGTGCAGCAAAAATTCATGCAAGGCAGATTCATCTCTTTATTGGTTTCCCTTGAAGGGTATGCTGGAAGGATTGAATGACTTCCTATTTTAGTACTTATCATTCTGATTTGTTCTTCTATATTTTTATTCTATTACTAAGCTACCACTGTCACACACCAACATCAAATGCATTTTTAATGAGGGATGTGTGCCAATTGTCAACATTGGTATCTACCTCATTTGATGGAAAGATTAGACTGCAGGAGATAAAGGGGTGTATTATTTAAGCAATCTTTAAAAATGTGCATTTAGAATGGGGAAGTTAGATCTCATTGGAACAAAGTAAGTTTGAAGATAACAGGAATTTCATTATTCCCAGAAAATGAAATACAGATGAAAAAAATCTTCATTCAGTGCAGTTCATTCTTTCCCTACTTATTACTGTCCATATAATTTGATGAAAACTGAGATGTCTGTGGTGGTATTAGGAGTCCATTAAGGAAATCAAGTAGTGAACCACTGTTAGTTATCATTCAGAGTAGAACAAAGTATGAGCAAGTAAGTTCATTGCAGTAAAATAAAGATAAAATATTGCAGATGTAGAAAATCTAAAATGTAAGCTGGAACTGATGAGACGCTCAAAAGGACAGACAGTGTCTGCAGAGAGAGCAACGTTAAATGTTCCAGGCAAGTGACCTTTCATCAAAACTGGGAATATAACAGAGGAGAAGGAAGCACAGACAGAGGTGGGAATAGGAGGAAGTAACAAAAGATATGCTTGTAAAATAGTTGAAGGTTTGAAAAACTCTTGCAGATTTGTTACTACCATCAACTGACTGGAAAAATTGGAAGCTGCAGTAATTCACTGATTTGTTCTTGATGTAAAATGTGTCCTTTGAACATTGTCTTTGAACAATTACTAAATGTGTGCACAATTATCTTTACAACTTTTCTTGGTATATTTCTACTGAACAAAGGATCTGACAACCTGAAGCTTCTGGAGGCCTAAAACTATTTGAATGTAAGCAAGCTATCGTACAACATCACTTTATGCTCTCAAATTTTCCCAGAGTTTATGTTTAATAAAAGAACACAAATATTTAATGCACTGTTGTGATGAAATAATCTGTATGGATGACATGCAAAGCAAAGTTTTTCACTGTACCTTGATACATGTGACAATAATAAACTAATTTACCAATTTACTCTTGTGAGTTCAGGGGAAGAAGTTTCCTTTTATTTTTCTTCAACACTGCTCCATGATCTTGATGGGAAGGGGCTGATATTGCCGACCCTCTGCATTCTGAAGTCCACCAGCATGTTTTGAGTGGCAACAGGACCTCCCATGACTCTATCAGGAGATCCTGGTTCTGAATTGTTCCTGCTGGCTGGTGTAGCTGATAGCTGTGTAAGTTGTTTATGACTTTTAATTGTTTTTAAATGTCTCAAATTTAGAAACGCTTCAACATTGTTAAAACTGAAGTTAACAATTATTGAAATTGAAAATTAAATCATTTGGGTTCAGGATATTATGAGGTGCTTTGAACTGCTGGTGTAATCCTGCAGAACCTCAGCAAGACTGAGCTTCACCTCTGGGCTCCATAGAGAGTTTAACAGTAAAGCAAACTGAGATTCAATATTTTTGGGGGTACTGGGCATATTGGCTGAACAGTGATGATAACAGAACTACTATCATTAGCAAGCAAGATCTGGCCCCTTATGTCTTATTTACTTTTGCATTTTTTGGAGTCACCACTACAGATGAAGAAGTCACTCCAAGTCCCTATACAGTATACTATTTAAATCCCAGACCAAAACTTGACTTCCATCTTGTCTCACATTTCATGCTATTGTTGATGTCAGTTTGCTGTTGAACTCATTTAGTCTGAAGGGGAACTATCTCATAAACTTCATCAGATTGAGAACTATTGTCTAAGTGTTCAAGTAGGGAGAAATACTGTCAAAATATGGCAATCCCTGTAGAGGTGGGAACACTGATGCTGTTTAAGTGAGTAGCAAGTTGGTTGAACAGCTCTGCTGAGATTTTCCCCGTGATTTAAAAAAAACAATAGTAGCTACTCCTTCTAGCCACTTAATTCATTTAAATGGCCAACTTGACATTTTTGAAAGTGTTGTTATTAATTAAGAACCTGATAATTAAGGGAGAGAATGCATGTTTGTCAGTTTCCATGTAAGCTGTGTGTCCATTTGAATATATATCTGTGCAACATCGTGGTTTTTCTTTGACCATTAGGTTACAGAAGCATAGACCACAATTGCTCAACCTAACTGACCAAATATAATCAAGAGAGTAGTAGCTGGTTGTCTCAGATGGTAGTTTTTCACAAGCTGAATGTTGAATCTAACTGAGCCTTTTCATTTGTATCTTGCACAATCTTGTTTCATGTAAGTAGTATCATAAGAGATCTATACTTATCAACTCCTAAAGACTTGGATGTTTTTAAAAAATTAAATGTAAAAATTAGTTGCACAGATAGAAACATTCTGCATACTTAAGTTCTCAGAGTGATTGAAGTTTTTTTTATTAGGATGCCTCTATTACTTCTGCAAAAGTAAATAATTAAGAATAACTATAACATAAAACATAGGAGTAGGAGTAGGCCATCTAGCCCTTCGAGTCTGTTTTGCCCCTCATTAAAATTATGACTGATCTTCTACTTCAGCACCATTTTCCTCCACCATCCCCATATCACTTGCTTCCTGTAATATCCTGAAATCTATTGATTACTCTTTTGAATGAACATATAAATCAATAGACTTCTGGATATTTGCCTCCACAGTTCTCTGGGGTGGAGAATTCCAATGGTACACCACCCTTTATTTCAGTCCTAAACAGCCTACCCCTTGTTCTGAAATTGTTTTCCCCCAGTTATAGTATGTCAGCCTGAGAATGATTTGTTTATTCACTCTCTCTGCTTTCAGACTGAAACCAATTCTAAGTCCTTAGCAGTTTTTTTTTATCCCAAATTCCATGTGCTCTAACACGTTAATTAATGTTCCATGTGGGCCTTATTTAATGCCTTCCAAATATTCAAATTAGCCACATCAATTGGTTCCAACTTTCTATCCTATTAGTCACATACTCAAAGAACTTCAGCAGATTATTCAAACATGATTTTCCATTCATAAACAAAAGAATACAAGAAATAGGAGCAGGAGTAGGTAGTAGGTCACCAGACCCCTCAAGCCTGCCCTGCCATTTGGTATGATCATGGCTGATCAATGCTGACCTCCTCTTGTGCCAGTAACCTTCAGTTCCTTGATCTTTCAAATATTTATCCATCTCTACCTGAAATATATTTAATGATCTTGCTTCCACCACCCTTGGGGGAAGAGAATTACAAAGCTTTACTAGCCTCTGAGAAGAAATTTCTATGCAGCTCAATTTTAAATTGACTGTCTCCTTATTTTGCAGCTATATCCCCTTGTTTGTGACTCTCCTACTAGTGAAAATATCACTTCATCTACCCTATCAAGCCGTCTTCTGATGTTAAATGTTGCAAATTCCAAGGAATACAGACCTAAACTGTTTAGTCTGCCTTGACAAGACAACCCACTAATCCCAGGAATTAGCCTGGTGAATCTCTTTGAACTGCCTCCAATGCTCCTTGTTTTGGTAAGGAGACCAAAACTGTGGCCCAGTATAACAGTTGTGGCCTCATGAACATCCTGTACAACTGCAACAAAACCTCCCTATTCTTTTACTCCAAACACTTTGCAGTAAGGTCCAACACCAGTAAGTTTTACACAATTGAGGGCTAAGAACAGATACCTGGTAAAATGCCTTTAGGAAGTCTAAATACATGATATCTGCAGGTTCCCCTCCCTCAACTCTTCCTATTACGTCCTCAATGAATTTGAGCACCTTTCATAAAACCGTGAATAGGTTTGATTGTATTCAGTTTTACTAAATGATTAGTTATTTCCACTTTGATTATTGACTCTAGCATCTTGCCAACAATAGATAGGAGATTAAGTCACCAGATAATAATCAGGGTTAGAAACCTTAGATGTTTATTTTCTTCAACCATATATCCAGGCCAGATTTAAGGAATCATTTTAATATTTACATGTATTACTACATGCTTGGCTATTGCAAAATTTTAAAATTGCAGGATATCTCCAGTTCAGCATCCAATGCAGAGAATGGACAACCAGCATACAACAAGTGATATTAGGTTTGCATGCTTATAGGAGCATTCTCTGTCATGCATACCCATTATGAAATTAATTATACTGAAAGAACAAGCTTTTGCAAAAGTGAAATAAATATAAGTGATGGAAGGAAGATTTTGAGGACATTCAGAACACTAGATGTGTTTTTGCAGTCTAAAGTATAAAATAATTAATTTACCACTTTATTGTTGCTACTTATGAAATCTGCAGTCATAGATTGCTTTTTATTAGAGTGCTGCTTTTGTATGGTGTAGAGGTCAATATATTTAGTGTAACAGTGCAATTTCCTCTGAAATCATTGGCGTTACAATGACATTTTTAACTTGAATCATTGACTTGCTGCATGATCTGTAATGTTGGCTTCAAAAAGCAAAATTACTAATTAAAGTTCACCAGCTGTTAATTGGTTTTCAATTATCTACAGCAGTTGTACTAATTATGTCTGCACTGTTATTTTGAACCAAATAATGCACCAACCATTTCTAACTCAGTACCTTTCCTATATGATGTTACTTGAACGTTGATTGAATCATTTTTCTTCACTGTTTGCACTGTGGGTCTGGCTCTTTCTTTAAGGCCTTTCTAGTGAATAAATACTTAATTTTCAGGATCTGAGACAAATATATTGTTCTGGAGCTGCTTTATTCCATGTATGGAATTATATTATCCACAAACAGTAAACTGACTTGTCAGACTTGTTGGTTGCTAAAATGGCACTTGATACAGCGACATCACGAGCACAATTTAATTAACATTGTTTGCTTGATGGTTTCCTTCTCCACATTCCTCCCCTCTCCAAACATGGTATACATTTTTCTACTATCTTGCTTTGAGTATTTCACTCTTGTTTCATTTCAGAACTAAAATGAAGTTCCAGGTTTAATAATTCATATTTTCTTTTGGCAGAGAAAGCCATTTGGCCTGTCAAGTCTATGCCAGTACAAAGAACAGGCCTATTCTCCCACCAATTTTCTCAGTAACCTGTTCTCGCCATATTCCCATCAATTCAATCTCCAAATTACCATGGGCAATTTACAATGGCCAACCAATGAACTAACCTGTACGGCTTTGGGATGTGAGAGGAAATTGGAGCACCCAGAGGAAACCCAGGCAATTACAGCAAGAACAGACAAACTCCACACAAGTAGCGTCCTAGGTCAGATTTGAGCTTGGGTTGCTGAAGCTATGAAGCAGCAGCTCTACTAGTTGCGTCACTGTGCACCCCATCATTCAGGATTGGGAATTGGTTGGGGAGAGATGGAGAGTTTGCAACCTGCTAATGCAAATATGAAGTCATATTATTTTTGAAACTTGTGGGATTTGGGAATGGAGTTCAGTTAGTAGATTGTTAATCATATCAGAAAGCAGGACTATTTGTCCATTTTTCATGAAAAGAATAATTTTAATATTTGTGATCAGTTATGAGCCCACCAAAAATAGGAATGTGCAACTCCGAAAAGGCATATAATTTTCTGAAAAATATCCAATACTAATTCATATCAGCTTTGCTAAACTGTGAATATATTGTCTTCCCTTTTGACTGTTTCAGTGAGCCCAACGTGTACCACAGTAGATGGCAGTTAACTGCATTAGGAGACAATTTGTGGAGAAGAGTGCCATCTAGGATAGAAAACAATTTGTCAGAAGGTAGTTTGAGTGTATTGTTGCTGTCAAAATTGATGAAACTCAGTTTATAAATATAATAAAACTGAGGAATATTAAATGTTATGAGGGCAGAAGGATGGGATTAAACTAGGTGGCCCATGTGGAACAACGGTCTGATTCTGTGCCAGAACATTCTTTGAGTCTTTTACAATGAGTGTCAAAAAGTTGCGTGTAATTTGACTGTAACTTTTACCGCTAATTTATTTGTTTCTTTGTTAACTTGTTGAAAATAGAACAGTAAAATTAAAAAAAAAGGTTTAATTGCATCATTAATATTAGAACTTTAATATCTCTCCATTTGTTTTAACTGACAACATACTTAACTTGAAGAAACTTAAATCATCATCTTGCCTTTTCATGGAATCCATTCTCTGGATATTTTTCCAACAAGGCCACTATACTTTAACTTATGGCATTACTAATGCTTTATCAATAACTGTTCACTGGAGTTTATGTTTTCCCTTAAACAAGTAAACAGAAAATGCTGGAAATACTCAGCAGATTAGGCAGCATCTATGGAGAGAGAAACAGAGACACGTTTTGGGTCGATGATGTTAGGGATATTTAATGCAATCAAACCAAGTCAACATGGTTTTCTGAAAGGTAAATCATGTTAGGCAAATCTGCTAAAGTTCTTCGAGGATGCAACAAGCAGAATTGATAGTGGGGAACCTGTACATATAGTGTATTTGGATTTGCAGAAGGTGTTCGACAAGCTGCCATATAAAGACTGCACAAGAGCACATGGTATGAGTGAAAACGAGTTAGCATGGATTGTAGATTGGTTATCACAATGAAAACAGAGAATCAGAATAAATGGTCTTTTTCAGGCAGGAAGGATGTAATCAGTGGAGTGACATAAGGATCTGTTCTTGGCCTTCAAATATTTATGATTTGTATTAATGATCTGGAGGAAGGGGCAGAGTGTAAGGTATCCAAGTTTGCTGACGACATGAAAATAGATGGGAGGGCACGTTGTGAAGAGAACATTAAGATTTTGCAACTGGATAGAGATAGCTTGAGTGAGTGGGTGAAAACTTTGCAAGTGGAATTTAATGTGGGGAAAATGTGAGGTTGCGCACTTTGGTAAAAGGAATTTCAAGTCAGACTGTTATCTAAATGGAGAAGGATTTCAGATGAATGATGAATAGAAGGATCTAGATGACCTTGTCCATGAATCACAAAAAAGTTAGTAGGCAGGTGCAGCAAGTGGTTAGGAAGGCAAATGGCATATTAGTCTTTATTGCAAGAGGGCTGAATTTAGAAATAGGGAAATATTGTTACAATTGTACAGGATACTGGCAAGGCCAGCCCTGGCATACTGTGCACAGTTTTGATCCCCTGAAGAAAGGATATGCTGGCATTGGATGCAGTCCAAAGGAGATTTACTCAGCTAATTCCTAGGATGAGAGGGTTGTCCTATCATGAGGAGTTATAGAAATTAGGTCTATATTCTTTGGAGTTTAGAAGAATGAAAGATGATCTTATTGAAACATATAATATCTAAGGGGACATGACAGGATAGATGTTGAGATGTTTCCACTAGTAGGAGAATCTCAAAAGAGGGTACATGGTTACAAGATTAGGCAGTGTTTATTTAAAACTGAGCTGCTTTGGAACTTCTTCTCGCTGAGGGTGGTGAACCTTTGGAATTCTCTACTCTGGATGGTTGTGAAGAATAAATCATTGGGGAATAATTTTGGACGATCGGGGAATTGAGGATTAGGGGGAACTGCCACATAAGTTGCGGCCTGGAGCAACTAATGGTGGGACAGGCTTGATTGACTGAGTGGCCTACTCCTGCTCCTATTTTCTTATGTTCTTCTGTGTTAAGAAAATATCATAGAGTTGTACAGCACTAAAACAGGCCCTTCGGCCCACCATGCCTATGCCGACCATTTTGCCATTCACATTTCCTGCAGTAAGTCTGTACCCTTCTATGTGTTATCTATTCAAGTGTCTGTCTAATGTCTTTTAAACATAGTGATTGTATCTGATTCCACCATCACCTCTGTGTTGAGTTCCAGATATCAACCACTCACTGTGTAGAAAAAAAACCCTTAAAATACCCTGTAAAACTCCTTCCTCTTACAAACCTATGGACTCTTGTTTTTGATACTCATACCATAGGAAAAAAATTCTGACTATCTATCCTATCTATGTCTCTTATAATTTTGTATAGTTCTATCAGGTCACCCCCTCAGCCACCTTCACTTCAGAGAACACAAGTCCAGCCTATCCAATCTCTCCCCTTAACTAAAGTTCTCCAATTCAGGGAACATCTTGGTGAATCCTAGTGCACTCTCTCCAGTGCAACAATTTCTTTCCTATAGTGATGAGCATAACTGCACACAATAGTCCAAGTTCAGTCTAACCAGTGTTTTGTTAAGTTGCAGCATAATATCCTTACTTTTATGTACAGGCTGCCCCTGGGTGACAAACAGGTTCCATTTTTACAGACGTCCATAAGTTGATTTTGTCCATAAGCTGGAAAATACACAATAATCATTCGATATGCTAACCATACCTCCAGAATATTGTAATGAATGGCATCAAAAGCACATAAGACTGATAAGAAAGAAAGTTACTAAAAGTAGAGAAAGAGAAGAAACTAGTTCTGCCATTTGTAGGAATGAGCATATGTTTGTACTTGGGTCTTTTGAATTTAATAATATTATGGGAGTTCGTTTGTATCTAGGATGTGTCCATAAGTTGGGCATTCTTAACCCGGGGACAGCCTATACTATGCCCTGACCTATGAAGGCGAGCATGCCATACCCTATCTACCTTCTTTGCCACTTTCAGGGCTCTATGTATGTGAACACCAAGTTCCCACTGTTCAACAACATTGCTTAGCTGCCTACTATTTAGTGTATATGTGCTGCCCCTATTTGACTTCACAAAATGCATTACCTCAGACTTTTAGGGATTAAATTCCATCTGCCAATGCTCTGCACAACTTTTTATCTGATCTGTATAGTGGTGTAGCCTTGGGCAATATACTTTGTTATCCACAACACCATCAACTTTAGTGTCATCTGCAGACTTACCAATCATTCCTCCTCCATTCATATCCAAGTCGTTAACATATATCACAAACAACAAGGATCCCAGCACCAATCCTTGAGGTACATCATGAGGCACAGACTTCCAATTAGAAAAGCAACCTTTCACCACCACATTGCCTTCTATCAACAAGACAATTTTGGATCCAATTTGCCAGGTCGGCTAAAATCCCACATGCTTTATCCTTCTGGAGCTGCCTACCATGTAGGATCTCGTCCACATACCCTGACTCCACACATAGATTACCCCTTTAGTCCCTAGGGGGACCCACTCTTTCCCTGGCTACCCTCTTGCTCCTGAAATACTTATAGAATGTCTTGGGATTCTCCTTAATCTTACTTGCCAAGGATATTTTAAATTATTTG
Source organism: Pristis pectinata (assembly GCF_009764475.1). Classification (NCBI taxonomy): domain Eukaryota; kingdom Metazoa; phylum Chordata; class Chondrichthyes; order Rhinopristiformes; family Pristidae; genus Pristis; species Pristis pectinata. The sequence continues at coordinate 82,564,638 of NC_067407.1, forward strand.
TAAATTTTATTTACAGCGTGGTACAGGCCCTTCCAGCCCAACAAGTCTACATCGCCCATTTTAAACCCAAATTAACCTACCCGTACGTCTTTGGAATGTGGGAGGAAACCGGAGCACCCGGAAGAAACCCACGCAGACACGGGAGAACGTACAAACTCCTTACAGACAATGACGGGAATCGAACCCCAATCGCTGGCGCTGTAATAGCATCGCGCTAACCGCTACGCTGCCATGCTGGGTCTCTTTGCCTCCTAATTTTTTTCTTGAGAAATCTGAAACTCATTATCTCTCTGCTCCTCCAGCATTTTGTTTATTTCAGATTTCCTCCATTTTGATTTATGTTTTCACTGCTTTCAGAAGGTAAAAATGCACAACAATAGATAAATTTGTTGTAAGTGCAATGCAAGAAGGACAATATATAGAAACTGAAGAATTTTCCAAGTTTCCGAAGCTTTGTGGGTAACACTTTTAAATTGTTTTACAATTGTTTGAATGATTTACAACGCAGAGGATTTCAACAGAATCTAGCAATACACCTTACAATCCCAGATTTGACAGAAAGTGGTCATGGCGATTTTAGGAATTTAAAACTAGTTGCATAATGCCTTGGAAATCAGTTTAGATTAAAAGTAGGAGTTATCTTTTAATGAGAAGCAATTATTAACTCTTCACTTTTTTCACTTAAAGTAGAGAAGGTCTTACCTTAAGCTGAAAGTTTGCTTCTTGGTAGAAGGAAAGGAGCAATAAAGTGAGGTGAAGCTGACGACCTTGTCTGGTTAGAAGAATAAGGGATGATCTTATTGACTCATATCAATCTTAAGGGCATATGACAGGGTAGATGTTGAGATGTTTTCACTAGTGGGAGAGTCTCAAATGAGGTGACATAGTTACAAGATACAATAGATAGTTGGAGGATAACTTTTAAAAAGAAATTTCTTTTTGCAGAGCATCGTGAATCTCTGCAATTCTCTATCCCAAAGAGTTGTGGTGGCTAGATCATTCAAAGTATTTAAGTTGGAAATAGATAAATATTTGAAAGATATGTGGTAGTTCGAGGAATTGAGGGTTATGGGGAACTGGCACAGAAGAGGAGTTGAGGCCAACGTAGATCAGCCATGATTGTACTGAATGGCAGAGCAGGCTTGAGTGGCCGAGTGGCCAGGTGGCCTACTCCTACTTCTATTTTCTTGTGTTCAATTACTCTAGCGACACATGGTCCTAAAACTGTCCTACCTGAAACCGAACAGGTTTCAGTTTGTAAGTGAAGCTGGAAAACTTATGTTGCTACTGTATACTGTTTCCAAAGTTATAGCCCACTTCCAACATTTATACAGCTGCTGGTACAGTATTTCTGAACCACACGGGCAAAGTCTCACGTAGAGGTGATTTTAATGCCTGTAGCTCAGCCGTATTAATCATCTAAGGCTAGAAGTTGCAGCTGATATATGTTGTGTTTATTACTAGAGCAAACATTAAAAAGAAAAATATTAACTCCCACATATTATTCTTTTTCATAGATGGAATATGAAAAACAGATGGAAAGGTTACTTCCGGTTTGGAGGGAGAAATTAAAGACTCAAGGAAAGGAAAAGGATGAAAACATGGAACAGGTAAGGATGGAAAACAATTTTTGTTCAAGGAAAATCAAAGACATGCTAATGTATTGTGTAATTTCCATTTATTATTCATGTGACAATTAAGAGGGCTGTGATTACATAATAAATATTGTCATAATTGAGCTTATTCAGTAAATTTACATGTATTGGGATGGTCGCAAATGAAGATAGAAAACTTTTTGATATCTGGAGATGTCATTGTTGATTCATTGTTGTAGTACTTGGAACACTTCCTTTTTCTGTCACATCATCTCTTGATGTGGAAGAATGTGGTGGTATGGCGAATGAGAAGATATTATACAAGCCACTAGAGAAAAAGTCAAAATGTTAAGTGTTCCAGTCTTAGGTAAAAGATATACTACGTCAATGTGATAACCACTGCTTCTACAAGGTTTAAGTAAAAAAAAAGGACAAAGAGGAAAAGAATATGAAATTAGGAGTGGTGACTCACCAACATACTTAGGGGCAATATACAGTGGCAAATTAATCTACCAACTCATATCTTTGCAACAAGGGAGGAAACAGGAGCACTTGGGGGAACTCACGGGGTCACAAGGAGGACGTGCAATCTCTACATTGATTACACTGAAGAGCAGGATTGAAGCCAGGTTGCTGGAGCTCTGAGGTAGTGGCTCTACTAGCTGTGCTATCTCTTATATCAATGTTTTTCTGGCTAACATACAATACTTTATTCTTCATAAACTTCGACATTTAAAATTCCATGCCCATGTACTATGAGTAGTGTTTGCCTATCACCATGTCATCAGAAACAGCTTAGAGTTGCCTGTTTCTTATATTCAAAAAAACTCCCTCTTCTCCTTAAAATCAACTTGTTAACTGAACTTTTGTCACCACTCCTAATCTCATAATCTTTTCCTGTGTCCATTTTTTTAAAAATTCTTTCCTTAAACATTTAAAAAGCAATGGTTTTGGTATCCTGGATCATTCATTAGAATGATTAGGTTTGGGGTCAGATTGGAGGTTCATCAGTATGTCAGTTTAGTTGCATCCTTTCCAAGATTCATTCCATCTGGACATAGGTGGCTATTGGAGCTTCCGTGATCTTGCAGAATCTTGGATTGATGCTCATGACTTTAATTGCAGGTAATTGTGAAGGCCTGTTGTCATTTATTTAATTTTTTTTGGTAATGATTCTATAAATGTCATTGGGAATTACAGACTACTAGCTCTAACACATTCATTTGTGCATTATTCATTCAGTTCCTGGTCAGGTCATGACGCTAAGTCAGGGGTGACAAACTTAACATTTTTTGCAATTCTATTTTACAGATGCTTGTCTTCCAGCTCCAATTTTTTTTACTGCTGTGTTCCTGAGGAATCAGTAGAACTTTAAAATTAGTATATTTCATAAAGAATTTGAATAAAATTGCCCTTTTAACTCAAAAGTAAGGTAAATTCATTGGAAAGGCAGTACCATCATGCCAGTTTAAAAATGCATGTAGCTTTTATGTGCTCATCTGTAGGAAGGATGACATTACTAGAGACTGGAATTATATACACTTGCACCTAGTGATTTTGCTAAGCTGCCTTGGATCATGGAGGCTGTCAATTACTTTCAGCATTAAGCTTCTTGGTGTTTCCCTGACAATGCACTTCTGTCAATCTTTGGAATGCCCTGTACACTGCTGCTGGTTTGCTGCTGTTATGGGCTATTTACCATATACAGTATACTTTTACATGAAGTAACCAGAAGCAGGTGAATTGCCAGAGTTCTACTCAAAAAATAAATGTATCTCCTTCAAGACTACATTACTTGTCACCTTCACTCTGACAAATAAATGAAAAATTAAAAAATATATACCCCAACTATAGATGATCCTTAGAACAATGTCTGAACAAATGTTTTGTTTTAGTTGGGAATCAGTTCTCCTTTTGTACAAGTGACTGAATTGTTGTCAATTTTAAATCAGTATTGGAAGCAGAAAGTAGATTGGAGATATCATGCTGCTGAACAGTGCACTTATCGTTCAGCTATTTAATTTAATTCTTTTGTTGCTCTATTCCTTCACAACTATATTTAACCTCTTCAGTCCTGAATCTTGAGCTCTTACTGCTGTTATAAAGCCAGAGACAAGGGGATTAGATGTGACAACAATAAAATGATGTAGCTAAACAATTTGGAAAGTTCTCACCCTATAAATCAGCAAGAGTTAGCATTTGTATAGTGCATTATTATATCATTGGGACTTTCCAACAATTGAATTTGTTTGGTAGTCACCGATAATATGTAAAGGTAGTCACAGATAAGCAAGGAGTATTAGTTAGGTCATTATTGAAAGTTCCCTGTGCTCCTTCAAATGTCCACCTTAATTTTGGCATATTCATTAAAATGTGCATAAATTAGCCCTTCGCACTCTTTAGTATTGATTATAATGATATTTTGGAAAATAAGTTATGCAGTAGTTCCATAATATATCTTTGCCATTCATTTCTTTACTCCCACACAATAAGTCAACATGATAACGATTCAGGCAGTGAAGCAAATTCCGCCAAAAACAAATGTTCAATGTTTGACACCAATTATGTGAATTAAAAGGTCACCTTCCTTGATTGCTAAAATAGTCCTTAATACTCCCACTGGTTACCTCAGTCTTTGTTTATTAAATATTTTTGTCATATTTTATGTTCTGAATTGCATCACACAGTATTGAATATTTTTTTGTCAGCCACTACTCTTTCACTTTCAGCAGGCTTAGGTTCAAATCTGACACAAAATGATAATATGAGCACTCTATCTTCTTGTTTGTGGGCAGGGACCACAGCAAGTAATAGATAACAAATTGACATTCTTTCAGAAAAGCCAAAGGTTAGCTTGTGTGGGAAATGAAAATAAATAGAAATGCAGAAGCAGGAGCAGACATGTGCTTCCTGAACCTGCTCTTTCATTCAATAAAATCATGGCTCCCTAACCTTGTCCACTTCTCCAACATGAGGAAATAGCTCCTCAGCATCCATCTTCTCATCCCCCTGAGTCTTGATTGTCTTCATAACTTCAGTCTTGATCGATCTTTCCTCATAGGACAATCCCCTGATCCCAAACATCGACCTTGGGAATTTACACAGATCTGTATTCAAGGCAGGTACGTTCTTCCTTATGAATGGAGATCAAAGATGCACACATTATTCCATGCATGGTCTCAACAAGCACTGCATAATTGCAGCAAGATTATCTTACTTTTAGAGGTGGGGCCCCTTTGCAGTAAAGGACAAACTACCATTTCTGTTTGTACCTGCATGTTTATTTTCAACATTTAATCATCAGCACAGATTGCTCTGCACACCAATATTTGTTTTTCTGTTTTCTTCCTATCAAAGTAAGTTACCTTATGTTTCCAACAGTGTATTCCATTTGAAATCTTTTTCTCATTCTTCACTGCCAAGTTTTAGGATTTCAGCAGGAATACGACCTGCTCCGAGGTCTTAGATTTGGGTTGGGATATGGCCTTCATGACTTCTTGTTGTCGTGGGATGGAATCAAACGTGCACTTGTCAGGAACACAGTTGCATCTCAGGAGGTCTTTGAAATGTTCCTTCCAGCAGATATCGATTGCCTCTCCTTCCTGAAGAGTTCACCTCACTTGTAATAGTTTGTCAAATTGAAAAAGATACATTTATTTACATCCTGGAATAGTTCACATTCTCTGTTTTGTGTCCTTTAATCAATGACCTATCCATGTGAATCTGTACTTTGCCACCCTTTGAGCCCATTTTATGCACAACATTTTGTATATATTCTAATCAGACATGTTTTGAAAATCAAGATGCACTCAATCCGCTGGTTCATCCTTAGCCACACTGCCAGCTACAATCTAAAAAACAATATTTTATCTTCATAAAACCATGTTGATGCTGCATAAACATTTTTTTTTAATTACCCTGTTACCACATAAATAAAAATGGAATACTTTTAAAAGATTGGGATGCAAGCAATGAGGTATAGGGGAGTACTCAGTTTTTGATCCCCTTACTTGCTCTTGTATTTTCTCTTTAGAAATATTGTTTTCTTTAAATTCCACACTGTTACTAAATCCTTGATATCCCATTATTTCTGCTTTGTGCGTTGTCTTCTACAATGAAGACAGACAAAAAAATATTTGTTTCATGCCTTAACTTTATTCCTGATTGTAATTTATTCTGCATCTAAAGGATTGACAATTTTTCTTCTCTTTTCCTCTTTAAATTGTTTTGAAACCTTTTACTTTTTATATTTCTTGCTAATTTATTCTCCCAGTTTATCAACATTTTTTTTCTTAAATCTCCCAATCCTCAGCTTACTATGCTTCTCAGCAATGTTGTTATGTACCTCTTCTTTGTATCCAAAACTGACAATTACATTGTCTTAAAACAGTGATAGGGCTGTAATCTTGGATATAAATTAAGCATGTCTTCCAAGTAACCCATGCCCTTGCTGCTTTTCATCATGTTGTGCTACATGTATGTGGCACTTATGAAAACCTTACATCAAGAATTTTCCTGGTATTGCTAAGTCAAGAAATGCCTTGATACCTGTAAGCAGTAATTCATGGTCCAGTTCTAACTTGAAATAATTATGCACAGCAATACTTGTTATAGTGTCTGTAGATAAATCTAAGATTGAGTTCAATATTATGCTTATTTGAAGACTGCTGACACTGTGTTTTACACAGGAAGGTATTCATCTTATATAAATGACCACAAACCATTCCCTAGAGGAAATAGAAAATGACAAAGGACCATCACAAAACAAAAAGATAAGGTGAAATACGACTAAACCATGGACTGGTTATTATTTTATTGAGAAACTCCCTTAAGTGTTGTGTATGCCTTTTAATTTTGAATGATCTAAGTTGTGTTTTTGCCTGTGCTGAAAGATTTAGAATATATTCTCATTGTATTTCTATAAGAGAGTCTAGCAGCTCCAGAGTAAATCAAGAAGAATTAAATAATTTTGAGTTTTTATACTGAGGTCAATAATCTAATACTTTCCATGAGTGTATGCCGACTCACCACATTTCAGGATTTCTGCAGCCAAAGCATACTGGTACTAATTCATGTGGTGCAATATACCCTGGGCTAGCAGTGCAGTATGCCTGTATTCTTTTTAATCACAAATTAGGCATCCTTCTGATTTTGCAATATACATTTTAGGGCAGGCTGTGCCAAACAGTATTTTCTCCCCCTGCAGATTGACCCTCCTTTCAATAGGGTTACCCTTCATGCCATATTTTATTTGACCTCCAATGCCCATTTAATGAAAGAGTCATTGTGGCCTAATCCCACTTAACATGAAGAGCAATAACTGCAAATTGCCGACATTGGCAGCCATTCTATTCCTGTTGATGCTTAGTGTTCTAGCCTCTATCCCTTCTCATGGTATCTGACAAATGCCCTCAGTGCTGGGAGTGCTATCAAAATAATTCGATATGTGATGCCAGCTCATTTGGTGTGAGGCCCACTTAATCCCTAAATTGCAATAGTACCATGGCGATGATTATTAATTCCTTTGAAGGTTTATCCTTGCTACCTTTTATTATGCCTGTATGTTGTTCCTCAGTAACGTCATCTGAAAATATGTCAGGTATTTGTTTTGTTTGTCACTCAACACATTTTAATATGTTCTGGTTAAATTGGTGAAGATTAGAACAAATTATGAATGGTAAAGTTCAATCCTGGAGGTTAAAATCTTATACTAAATCTGTTGATGCTGGGGACGTTTTAATGGGAAAAGTGGAAAAGTTTGGCAGAATGTATTCTTTGTCACTAGAATGCTAAAGTGCATTGTTAAAACCAATGTTGCATGGGTTTTAATAAACAATTTCATTCAATTAACTGCTCTTTAATGAAGGAAACTATTATTGGCTTCTCTTAGGAGAGTTCCCCTTTTCATTGTTTGGATGCGATTTTATTTTCCTATTAAGAATGATAGTATATTATTGATGACAACAAAGGTGGACTTCTGCCTCATTAGGTTGGAGCTACATCAATACATTTTGAACTGAGCGTAGATCATTACATTTTCATATTTAACTTATGTATTAGATTAAATATATGAAATTAACATGTCAGGTTGCAGAATGTTGTTTCAAGAGTTTAGGAGATGCTGTCAGATTAGCCTATCCGGATGCATCACAGCCTGATGTGGCAACTGCTCTGCCCAAGACAGAAATAAATTGCAGAGAGTTGTGAAGGTAGCCCAGTCCATCATGCAAACCAGCCTCCCCTCCATTGACTCTACACTTCCCTCTGCCTCTGGAAAGCAGCCAACATAATCAAGGACATCTCCCATCCTGGTCATTCTCTCTTCTTCCTGCTCCCGTTGGGCAGAAGATACAAAAGCCTGAGAACACAAGCCAGCAGACTCAAGGACAGCTTCTGTTATCAGACTCTTGAACAGACCACTCATATGCTATAAGATGAACTCTTGATCTCCCAGTCTACCTCGTCATGGCCCTTGCACTTTATTTGTTTACCTGCACTGCACTTTCTCTGTAACTACAACATTATATTCTGCATTGTTTTCACTACCTCAAAGTAATTATGAATGGCATGATCTGCCTGAATGACATGCAAAATAAAAGTTTTTCACTGTATCAATAATAATAATAATAAACCAACCAGTCTATAAATAGTGGAAAAGCTCTGGGGTCACAAGAGCTGGGTCACTCACTGCAGGATACCCAGCCTCCGATCAGCTCCTGTAACCATCATGTTTATGTAACTGGCTGAGCTGAGTTTCTGGTCAATGGTGAGCCCCAGGATGTTGATGGTGGGGGACTTGATGTTGATAATGGCATTGAATGCCAAGGTTGCAGTGTTTAATCTTCCTCTTTTTGAAGATGGTCATTAATTAGTACTTCTGTGGGGCCAATGTTATTTGTCAGTTTTGGAACTATGTTTGAATGTTTTGAGGTTCTTGCTGTATGCAGATACGGGCTGCTACATTTTCTGAGTAGCCATGAATGTAATTCAAATTCTGACCGTATGATGGTAGGAAGGCCATTGTTGAAGCAGCTCAAGATAGTTGGTCCTAGGGCACTGTCCTGAGGGACTCCTGCACGTTGACAAGCAGGTTATTGGTGAATAGGTGCTGCTGAATAGCACCATTGATGGCACTAGTTATCACTTGCTGATGATTGAGCGTCAACTGCTTAGTGTAGTAATTAGTCAGATTGGATCTGTCCTGGTTTTAGTGAACAGGATATACCTGGGTAATTTACTTCCAATGGTCTTTGCTCTATCCAGTGCTCTTTGACAGTGACTCATAAATCTAATAGGGGATTCAGAAGGAACTTCTTCACTGAGATGATGGTTGGAGCAATGGCACCCAAACTTTTGTGTTTGGAGGACAATTTATAGGTAAACAAAAACTGTGGGGTAAAGTTGTTGTGGGTCCTTACACATGCACATGTATGGAGGCCACTGGGCATGTGCAGTGATTGTCAATTGCATTATAATGTCTTGATATCACATGTTAACCTTTATCAGGTATATGAAATCTGCAAATCATTCAGATCTCAAGCATTGAAGCAGGTTTAAGTGGAAGGTTAAGGTCTCCTTTAGTTTTCACTGATTGGCCTGACCTTCATAGTTCTGGTCCTCCCCCGACCCCAACCTCTCCAAGGTCTTAGTCCTCTCTTAGATCTCCCTTAGATGCCTGCCCCAACCAATTCAAGGTCTCAATTCTCTTTTCAGCTCTCATCAGCCCCCCTTTCAAGTGTGACTGCTTCTCTCTGTGACTTACTCACCATCACATAATCCTTCACAACCTCCCCAATCCACTCCCCAACATCTTCACTGTGGACACAAAGGAAATTATGTAGTTGAGCCCAGGGGTAACTCAGCAGGCCAGTCTAGTCTTGTAGTGGACCACAGATAAGGGGCCTCTAGGTTATAGTGCAGAAAGTGTTACACATGGAATAGCTGAGGCAAATTGCATAAATGCACTTCAGGGAAAGCTACACATGTGAAAGGAATATGCTGATAAAGTTGTATGACATAGGATCTGAGAAGGCTTACAGGGAGCATAAACCCTGACTCAGATCTGAATGGCCTAAGCTATATATCGTCATGTACTTTTGTGACACACTTAATCTCTTTAGAATATCTTCCATTTGTTTATCTTAATATCTCTTGTTCTATAGATTGGTTTTAAATTGGCACCTGATTTTTTTTCTCTATATTGAAATTGCGGTTCACTTTCTCAAGGCCACAATATTGTCATTCTACTTAGAAGTTGTAAGATGTCTTTATTAGCCACATGTACATCAAACCCACAGTGAAATGCATCTTTGTGTAGTGTGTTCTGGGGCAGCCTGCAAGTGTCGCCATGCTTCCGGCACCAACATAGCATGTCCACAACTTCCTAACCTGTATGTCTTTGGAATGTGGGAGGAAACCGGAGCACCTAGAGGAGACCCACGCAGACACAGGGAGAACGTACAAACTCCTGATAGACAGCAGCCGGAATTGAACCTGGGTTGCTGACACTGTAATAGCATTATTCTGTTTCGTAATAACCATGTGTACACATTAGTGGCTTGTAAGGCTGTTAGAGGAGACATTTAGAGTCAATCACAATGTGTGACGAAAACTATGAGTATGGTAGCAGGTATTCTGTCTGGCAGTATTTGAGGTAATTTTTCTGATGTTCAGTTCTGTGCTGTGGGACTTGAACTCACAATCTTCAGACTCAGATGAGGGTATTCCCAACTGAATGTCAACTAACACCGATCTCCCATAGCAGATTTTGAACCCACCTCTGGATCAATCATTTAGTTATTTTTTTTCCTTAATTGTGTGAGAAACACATCTGTTGAAAATAAATGTTCCCTTCTGGGCATTTAAAAAAATATTTAGTTACCTTTACACAATTAATGATATGATATTTCACATATGTGCAAGATGTCATGTAAAACTGATGAAATTTAAATAAAAACCATAGTCTTAAAAATAAATTAAGGAGGTTCCAATAAAATGAACCATACCAAAATAGCAATTTTAAATTAACCAGAAAGTTATCTTAATTTTGTAGCAATATTTTGATGGTTTAAAATGAAATTATATATGATGTTTACTGTTGCACAATTAAAAATATTGAACTGTAAAATCAGCCATGCATTTATGCCAACTGCTGGCTGCTGGTCTTTTGTAGTGTTGTCAAATAAATGATGCAGTTGAAATCCACGGATTATTCCATGTATAGAGGCAGCAAAGCTCTTTTGAATTAAATGGCTGTAATATCTTGTAATAACTTGGAGCACACTGCCAAGAGTAGTCACTTGTGAATGTGTGCACAAACCCTCAGTTAGTGGATAATGGTATAAGTAAAATGGCTCCAACTCTGTATTATTCAGGGAAGTTGCATTGCTGGCAGCACTTGTCCCTTAGGCTGCTGCATTCATTACAAAAAGCTGACTACGCTGAAGCTGGAACGAGATGATAACATGTTATGATTTTCATATTTAATACATTCCTTGGAAGAGTGTGTGTGCTGTAGGTTGATAGAAGAATCAACTGCTACTTTCTGTGAAAGACTTTCTACTGTGCCCCACAGCTAAAGATGGAATCACTCAGCCAAGAAATTAACTTTTCCTCTTTTACCTGCCTTATATATCAACTGGGCTGGTTCTGTGGAAGCCAGTGAACACTATTATACAGTTAACTGTTTTATATTTAAGACTCTTATCAGAAAAGAAACAGAATCTGTGTTCTTTGTTGTTGGGGAGGTGGTTATTTCTTTTACTTCAGTACATCAGCAGAGATTAATCAGAATTTATTTGGGTTTATTTTTAAGATTATAAAGTTAAACATGGATCTTAGGGGGACTTTTTTCAAAGTACAATCTGAAAGACTGCAGTGATCTTATGGATAATGTTGGCTAAATTAATTTGTGTTGTCTCTAAGGTGACAGATAAGTCACCTTTGCCCAATGATTCCTCCAATAAAACTTTCATTTTAATTGAAGGTTATGACAACAGTATTAGCAGACGATGTTTATTAAATGATGATTTTAGTCATGTGGTCATTTTTAACAACCACACTGTTAAGAAGAGTTCATGGAATAAAATCATCCATACATAATTCCAATTTCATACGGAATTGAAATTTGTAATGTTGTATGTGTACAGGATGAGCCTCATTCCTTTGATTCCATAGACGCAAAAGGACTGAATTTCGGAAACTCAGTTCAACATATATCAAATTACTACATTGTGCATTTAACACATAAAACTGAAGTTTGAAATACTGTGCCAACAGTTTTAAACATTTAGAATAGATTTTTGGTATCTGCAATTCATTTTACATTTTACATTATTGTACTATAATCCTGATTGCTTCCAGGAGTCTCCAGGAAGAACCAAGGGGTCAAAAGGCTGGAAAAAACAAATTTACACTGGCCTTTAGAGGCAGAACATGGTATTAGCCATGATTTTTCATCCAAGTTATCTGATTAACCTCATTTCGCTCTCACTTTCATTTACTCATTCTTCTAGCCAGACCATCTCCCTGGAATGCTGCAGTCTTCCAAATACTTCAGTATTAATGCTTGTAGGTGGGTTAAAATACTCGCCACAATTGATAGTATGGCAGGTTACTGGGAATATCATTATTTTTTTTCTACATCCTGATTTTAACCCCCATTTCAGCACCTGATTCAGAATCTGTTTTTATGATTTACTCTAATGTAAATTTATAATTTTATGCTTGTTCTGATTTTCATGTCTCCTGGTGTTATTATCACAGCTACATTATCATCCTGCCCTGATCTATCTAATTTCATGCTTCCAGTCTATACCATCTTCACTTTTTTATTGGTGGCCCCTCTTCACTTATGGTTTGCTGACTTACTAACTCCTTTCTTCTTCTTAGGCAGCCACTCAGGATCAAGGGTGATTTATTTCAACTTGGTTTGTGAGTTCAGAGGTGGCTAATAAAGCCAATGTGGGAACTGCAGGCTCTTCCACAGATGGACAGGTGGTGGTTGATGGGGCAAGTGAATGGGTAGTTTATTATTAAGATTATAAGGTTAAACATGGATCTTAGAGAGGCTTTTTTCTAAAGTACAGTCTGAAAGTCTGCAGTAATCTTATGGATAGTGTTGGCTAAATTAATTTGCTTTGTCTCCATTGTGACAGACAAGTCACCTTTAACCCAATGATTCCTTCAATAAAACTTTCATTTTAATTGAAGATTATGACAAACTGTATTTGCAGATGTATATTAAATAACAATTTCAGCCATTCATCATCTTCAACAACCACACTTTTTGTGGGGCTTCTGTGTGCTCCCAATGAATGACACTGAGGATCATAACATCATATGGAATGCTCCTTCTCCATCTTGAGCGATCATGGGCTAGAGATTCACAGGAGTCCATGGTGATGTTGTGTTTTCTTTAGGGAGGTTTTGAGCACATCCTTGAATCTTTTCCTCTTTCTGCCGGGTAATCTCTTCCCATGACAGAGTAAAGTTTCTGTTTTTTGGAATCTTGTTTTGGTCAAGCAATGTGACCTGCCAACATAGCTGACTAGGTATAATTAGAATCTCAATCTTGGTATGTTGGCCTGAGAGTGGTTACTGACCCTTCCAGTGAATTTGGAAGATTTTGCAGAGCAAGCATTGGTGGTATTTTTCCAGTACCTTTAGATATCTGCTGTAGGTTGTTCAGGTCTCCAAAGTGTACATGAGATAAGGATCACTGCTGTGCAATAAACCATGAGTTTTATACCAGGTCTGATTTCTAGATCTTCAAATCCCTTACACTTTGCTACTAGCTTCCTACTACATAACCTGCCACTGTGCCTTCTCTTGAAGGTTTTCCTGCTTATGTTGCCAGTTTTCTTCTCTTGCTAGTTGTCACTCGATCCAAGGATTGCATGGTCCTATTTTAAAAAATCATGGAACTGGACATGGGTAGACCCCTCATTACCATCTTTCCTGACTTACTCTAATGACAAAAAGGTGATTAGCTGCTATTGGCACATTGCTCATTGTGAACCTTGCACTGAGGCACAATATTTGTAAATACTAAATAATTATATTTAGAATATTAACATTTTTCCCTATAATACAAATGTGTATAAAACATGTACCATTCATAATTATTTTTATTAATTTGAAAAGTGAAAAATACTAAAATGTACCAATATGCACCAGCTTTTGGGGAAAAAAGTCTTAAAAGCTGTAATATAAACATAATATTTGTATCCATTGATTGTTTCCCACTTGATAAAGATATTCATGAAGTTGATGTTGTTCAGAAGAAATATTCTAATATTTTTACTTGTACAGATAAAATCCTCTCCAGAAAATAAAATTTATTGTTTGTTCTTTGGTTACGAGAGTTCAAGTGTTGAAACAAATTATACCAGATGCTTTTTTCACTGACATTTTTTTGTATCTCATGGACATAAATGCATTGCAGTAAATCATGGCATCATTTTCACTTGAAGAATCTTAGCTGAATAGAACACGATATCGTGCAACAATTGCTTTGGAATAATGCCACAGAGTGCATCAGTGCCACTGTTTTACTTTATCTTTGCTGAAAACATTACATCTCAGCAATTTTTAGATTTTAAATTATAAATAGAAAAATTAGGCTGCCAAGCAGGATGTAGGTACAGCAAGTAATTAAGAAAGCCAACAGAATATAATTGTTTATTGCCAGAGAAATTGAATAAGACAGGGAGGTTGTGCTTCAGTTTCACAGGGTATTGGTGGGACCACATCTGGAGTACTGTGCACACTGTTGATCTCCTTCTCAAAGGAAGAATCTTAATGTGTTGGAAAGGTTGGATAGGATAGGTTTATATCTGCTGCAATTTAGAAGAGTGAGTAGGGACCTAATTGAAACACACAAGATCCTAAGGAATCTTGACAGGGTGGTTGTGGAAAGGATGTTTCCTCTTGTGGGAGAATCGAGCAATAGGGGGCACTATTTAAAAATAAGAGGCCAATCACTTAATACAGAGATGAGGTGAATTATTTTCTCTCAAAGGGTTATGAGTCTTTGGAACTCTCTTCCCCAAGTGGCAGGGGAAGTAAAGTCTTTGAATATTTTTTAAGGCAGAGGTTGAGCGAAACTGGGTAAGCAAGGAGGTGAAAAATAATCAAACAGAGATGGGAATGCAGAATTAAGGTTACAATCAGATGAGCCACGATCCTATTAAGTGTCAGAAGGGACTTAAAGGGTTGTATGGCCTACTCCTCATAATTCTTTTGTTTGTATATTTTGTGAGATGTTTTTAAATCAGAATATTGCCTTTGCATCTGGGAATTAGAAGATTTAAACTCTTCATATTTATTCATAATGTTTGTATCATCTCAAGTAAATGTTTAAAGAAATAGTTCCAATAATTGGTTTTGATATTTCCTCTTTCATAAAATCTAAAAATAGATTTCAAGGGAAGAGTGTAACCAACAAAATATAATTTACTTCACTAAGAAGACTGTTGTTGCTGCATGCATCAAACAGAGACTTTATGGGATATTCAAACTAAAATTGTGATGGTAACAGCTGATGTTTTCATAGGAATTAAACTGAAGGGTTATTCAGTATGTCTGGAGATTGTTCCCTCAGTTCCCTGATTTGAGTTACACCACCTCTTGAAGTTATTGTCCCACAGTCTGGGTGATTTTCTTTTGTGATTTCCGTGACACTTGATGGGCCAATTTTAACCAAGGCTGGAAATATGGCAAGGTGGGGAGGTGCGAGCCACACTAGTGTCACATCAGGGGCCCTGAGCAACTTAGCCCCTGCATATTATTTTAATATGATTGATAGATTGGTCACTTGATTGCTTTGGGAAGCAAGCAACTTGGCCACCTTCTCCACCCAATTATCGCAGCTCTCTTATATTTAAAGTAATAGTGCACCTCTTAATGTAAGGTTGCCTTCTCTGCTCTCAGGTTTGTTTCTAAGAAAGTATTTTTGGGCTAATGGTCTGCAGAGCCTTTCACAGGCTCTGTGATACCATTTGCAAGAATGGACTCCAAGAACCAAAGAACCATAACTGGTGGGTAGGTTGGGGTAGAAGTGGTGGGTAGGTGTGGTTCTTGATCATTCCAGGAACATCACTGTCAGGATTTGAGTTGGACTGCCCCCAGCACATTCTCAGTAATGCAAAAAGACGCATTTCACTGTGTATTTTGATGTACGTGTGACTAATAAATATCTAATTGTGAGAAAAGATTCAAGCATCTCATGTGAGCAGCAATGATGAGTTACTACTCTTTCAACTATATCTAATTCTTCTTGCATTCCCTGCTCCAGCATAATCAACAGTTCACTCCCTTGCATCACATCTTTCAAAGCAGAAACTTAAAGGTAGAGCCATGCACCTCTTCATTTCCCATTCTTAAGCTGTACACTCAGCAGTATTTGCTTCTCATGTTTTAGCATTTGACAATCAGCAACTCCACCCAGCAATCCTCATCACTTCATATTCCATGCATGTGGCATCACTTCTTCTTCCTCATCTTGCTTCTTCTCAAGTACTAAAACTATGCATCAGACACGTGGCCTTACAAGCAAGCAGTCATTCACTTTCACCATTTCTTTCTGAAGGTCAAAGAAAGCACAGAATATGAGAAAGAAATTTAAGACTGGGATTGGGATGATTGATATTATAATTCTTACCCTCCAAGAGCTCTTGAAATTCATGGCTAGACATAACCGTGGACATTATGGAAGGTGAGATTGTGGCTGATCTTGCAGATCTTAGTATTTCATAGGTGAGCCTTTATTCATCTCAGTAAATACTCAAAAGCTTCATAACATTAGGCTGCAGGTACGGTAGTGTAGCGGTTAGCGTAACGCTATTACAGCGCCAGCGACCCGGGTTCAATTCCCGCCACTGTCTGTAAGGAGTTTGTACATTCTCCCCGTATCTGCATGGGTTTCCTCTGGGTGCTCCGGTTTCGTCCCACATTCCAAAGACGTATGGGTTAGGAAGTTGTGGGCATGCTATGTTGGCGCCGGAAGCATAGTGGCACTTGCAGGCTGCCCCCAGAACACTCTATGCAAAAGATGCATTTCACTGTGTGTTTTGATGTACATGTGACTAATAAAGATATCTCAAAAAAAAATTATAGCTGTGCAGCTTGTCAGTATCATCTTGGCACTGGTCCCCTTCTCAGTGCATCTAATTCTTCTCAGCTTTTGCAACCTGAAAAAAATTATTGTGAGAAGGGCCGTCCTCCAGATGTTGCCCTGTCAAGTGCTCCAATTTTATAAAGCACCAGCACAGGTACTGAAGTTGCAAATAGAGTGGATGGTAATCCAGAGGGATGATTTTACATGAAAACTCAACAAAACAGGCAGGGACCATTTAACAGGTTCTCGTCTATTACCTGTTAATGATCACAGCTCCCTCCCTGGTAAAGGACTGAAAAAGTTCAGAATCCTGTCCCTGCAACAGACGTATTCATTATTTCTGTCGTATCCACTCTGTTTCAGAGGAAGGTAATGGGAGTGGGGCAGGAGGCTGGGAACCAGTACAAAGCTTAAAACTTTAAAATGGCGAGGCCATGTGGCAGGCCTTATGGATGTTTAATAACTGGAGATATCCAGCATAAATGAGCAGTATCTGATTCTGGTAATGGAAACAACACGTGAAAAGTTCTGCGGGACAACATCTTCTCTTAGTATTGTTAACAGGATAGAATGGATTAAAGGGTGCCAGCCATGAAAAGAAAGCTGCACCTCTTGAATGCATTAATACCCAGTAGGGAAAAATCTGCCAAAGTGTTTTAATGCAATGATTGAAAGGATGGAGGATTCACTTGCCAGCAGGTGTGGTGTTATTTTGCATAACATCAACATTCTGCAGTCTACCTGGGAGAGTGTGTGACTACCTCCATGCATATCACAGCAAGATTCTTACAGCACAGGACATTGCACTATCCTTTGCAGCATTTTGGAGCTTAAAAAAAGCTTCAGCACAAGCCCTGGGCTCCATGTGTCCAATTTGGACAGACTTGTGGAGTTAATGTTTTAGAGTTTGCAAGAAGTCCCACATCTCCTTTAGTCTGTTCACTTGCAAATCAATATAAGAGGAACCTTAGCCTTGTGGTTGTGGCAGAGGTACCATGGGGATTGTACATATTATAATTTCTAAAGACATCAGCAGACTTGCTCCTTTGTCACCCCACAACCAATGGCCATGGTGTCAGTAAGTTAATCTTCCTGTCTGCCCTTGTACCAACCAAAGTTCAGATGTCTGAAGTTACCAATCATAAGTATCTCAAGGGTATTACATAAGAGCAGAGGCTTGTAGCTGCTTTGCCAAAGCCACTTAGGGATTACTGTGCAAAAGTGATGGAGATAGAAACATTCATAAGAAATGCATCATAGGTTCATGTGACTGGGAGGCAATTATTGATGCATATCTTCCAATTCTGAAGTGGCATTTACTGGCTTTTCTAGGATGTTAGAGCAGATGCTCACCTAAGCTGAACTCCTGATTCACTGTGTGCTGCTAATTTTCTCCCTGTGCTCCAGTGCTGAGTTTACCATTGAACCCTGCATGTAGCGCTATCTTGTGTGCTCTTACTGCTCTCTACCAGTGTCCACTTTGCAGAGTTGCAGCATCTGTAGAGCAAAGCAAATGGGGAAGAAAGTAGCAGGGACCATGAGCAATTGTTCTTGGATAGTTTCAAGATAACTAGGTATCATGTGTTAAGAAATAAATTCATCACCATTATGGACATTTGGAGTTCTGGTTTATAGCTAAATGGATCACTATGACTACTGCAGAAGCTTTCACAAACCTGCAAGTTTCAGTTTCTGTGATATGAAATTGTCTGGGTGTTAATGATATTGTAACCATTTTTGATAAGCTTGACGCGAAATGCTTTGGACAATCTGGGAAAGTGTCAGAGTTGAAATGGAAAGTTTTCTACCTCATAGTGTAATGAGCCCATTCTTGTTGGTGGCAGCAGGTTAAAATCATCTCTTGTTTGGTTAATACTTAAAACAAAGACTGAGTTTAATTTTAAAAAGAATGAATGACCTTGATGGTTTATTTGTTAGATAAGTTGTCCTGCTGCAAAAACCGAAACTTCCTATCTCCAAGAGTAAATGTTGAGTATCTTACTTATAAATCACAGAAATGAATTTGGACAAGCTGATTACCTATGAGTTATGAAAATAATCAGAACATATTAAATGACTCATTTATCTTCATTTGCTGGCAAAACATAATATATTAATTTACACTTTTTTTACACAAGATTATCTGTGAAAACTATAATTTATTTTGTTAAAGTATGTATCCTAATCTCATTATAATTCTCATAAGTTCTGGGACTCTGTATCAGACTGCCTGACCTTGAGTCATGTTTCTTTTATGTTGTTTTTCATTGCAAGTTATGCTTATGGTTTGTTCACTACAGCACACAACTCATTAGAGCATGCAAAATCCTTGGCTGCCAAGGCTTCCTATAATGAGGGTGGAGCATACCATCAATGCAGCTTTATCTTTTGTTCAGAGTAAGGGTTCTGAAAATTGCTTTCTCAGTTGTGTTTAGGGAGGGCAAGTCTTCCAGTTCTCCCATTGCTGATTGCTACAGGCTTACTGCTACTGGATGAGCACATCTGTTAGTGCGGAGTGGAGAAAGATCAGGCTCAGCCTTAGCTGTTATTGTGTTCCGTAATTGGATAGCCTGCTGGCACTCACTGCTAAGAATGATGCATGAATAATGACCACTTGGGTAAGATATTAGAAGCCAGTAAGAGTCCATGAAAAACAGTCCAATGAGCGAGGTAGTGCCTTCAGGAAAAAAGAGGAGATGAAAATATTAAAAGAAAATTCCATTGATCTTTACTGTCACCACACTAATTACAAAACCGGATTTGTGGACAAAGATCTTTCGAATGTGAATAGAAAGTAAACTTAATTTCTATTCCATGATTA
This sequence comes from Pristis pectinata, assembly GCF_009764475.1. Lineage (NCBI taxonomy): Eukaryota > Metazoa > Chordata > Chondrichthyes > Rhinopristiformes > Pristidae > Pristis > Pristis pectinata. Next base: position 82,584,172 of record NC_067407.1, read on the forward strand.
TAAAATTCTAGAAAACAAATAATACTGTCTACGGTGAGTTTCTTACCGGGAAATACATTTTCATTTTTTCATGGAGCCGGAAATATCACTGTCAGCTAAAGGAATTATCCTTTGAAATTAGTTTGAAAATGTTCATAAATATTTTGAATATTTTCTACAGGGTGCTGTATTTAGTGTTGGAATTTAAAACTTATTGTGCACCCAAGCAACTGATTAATAATACTTCTGTGTCTTTTGTGTACGTCAGGTCCATCCTTCGTCTTCTTCTTCTTTGCTGGATAAAGTTTTAAAATTTGGTGTTTTATTTTCTAGTTTGCTTTATACTTTTGTTTTTGTTGATCTTATTATGGGAAAACTTCCTCAATTTAGCTCTTTTCCTCACTCGCATGCAGAAAAATGCTCTCATTCACATTTTGGACTGGCTTTACAACTGAAGTCCATCACATTATCTTTAAAATTAGAGGAAAGGTCAGGGAAGAGGGACTAGCAACATTGCTCTTGTGAAGAGCTGACATGGCCTATAAGGGAAAAATAGCCTTCTCCTGTGTCGTTCTACAAACTTTCCTGGATTGATGAATCAGTAGGAAACAATTTCTCCTTGATTATAATCTACAAAAAGAAGAATGGTCTGCTTTGAATCTAAGATATGGACCTGTGTTACGTTGGTGATGCCATAATACCAACTTGCTCAATCACATAACTAATATCACCTCTGATTCATAGAACAGGACTTCCAGTGTCAAAATCTGGAAGGAAATAATAAATAACATGTCAAGATTGTTGAACTTTTTGCATCTTGTGACCAGTCTATGCCAGTCCAATCCAAGAGACTGTTATCACAACAAAGCTAGATGCAGGATTCAGGGAGAACCAAGTTAGTTTTACGCAAACTTAATTGCAGAGCTCTTGGAGCCACAATTGAGGCACATAAGATTTCTCTGCTTAGGTTAACAGTGTTCTTTTAGTTTCACTCCTTTTTTCAAGAATTTCTGAAGGACGAATTTAAAAAAACATTTTCTTTGAATATATGTTGTTTTTGGTGTCAATTTTTCTTGTGGGTTTTGGTGTTGAATATGAAACATGTATTTTTTTAAAATCACCAACAACTGCAATTCTAAACATCAGTGCAACTAACATAGCAATTTGCAAATGAAGTTAATAACATTTTGTCCTTCCACAAAAGACTTCTGCAATATTCTAATCATTGAGCATTCCGAATCCACCTTGTATCCGAACAAAGTTTCAAAATTCTGTGAACCAAGTTTGTAGGATTGTGGCTTGGAATGTTTGAAAAGCAATGGTCAAACCAATGTTGTCCATAACACAAGTGCACAGAAATTCATCTCCAACAATCAAAATCCTGAATTATGAAAGGAACAAGGATAGAGGAAAGGGGCAAAAATAAGAGAATAAAAGATTCTTATACTTGAAATCACAGTACCTAATTTAGAATGAGTGAAAGAGGGAAGAAAGAGAGCAGGGACTGAAAATGAAAAGGAAGAATAGAATGGAGAGTAACCCTGCCGTAACTAGATCTGGACTATCTCTGGGACATCTCTGGATCTGCTGAAAGTAAAATGGGACTGTTAATATTGGCATTGTACCAGCCCACACAAAACATAGCATCCTCTGACTGACAGAGCAATGCCATGGGAGTTTCAGCATCAGTTTTAATATGATTGTGGCTAAGTTAAATAATGATGTAAGCGAAAATGGAAAAATTGGGTTAAATTGCATCAGCCTAGTCTGGTGTCACTTAATGGTGTACTTTTCTGTATTCCACTACTCACTGTTGTGTCTAATCATACCACTTGATGGGGTTACAGATAATTTCATAATTAGATTTAATATAAGAATATTTTATTTGCATAATATATTGTGTTATGTGAAGTACAGCTAATTTTCCCATTTCCAGTCATTATATAAACTGTTTCAATTAATGCTCTGAAAATAGTACAGTGCAATAACTTGTCACTGTAGGTCTAAGTTTTTTAATGTGATGCATATGAATAGATTTTTTAATGATCCTTTTGGAAAGTACATGTTTCTCTCATGGTTCCTGACATGTTCTGAATGCTTGTGAGCATATTTTCATTTGTTTGTTGATAACAAAAAAAGCTGGCTTGAATGCAAAAGATATAAACATACTTGCCTGAGTTTTAAAAAGGTAGAGATTTAGACTGATTAAACAGTAAAGTATTTAAAAGTTTATTTAGTTATAGATATTTCCCACAAATTCCTAGTTTAATCAAATTATTTGCATTAAAATAGTAAATAGCTCATAAAAGTGAAATCTATTTCACAGAGGGACATAATTAATGAAATTTAAGTAGCATGTCATAAAAATATAACTTCTGTTGTATTTTGTATTACTTTTATATAAATGACACTCACAGGAATGAAGTGTTGAATGTAGAATTTATTGCACAAATGGAGACATCTATTGTCTACATATTTAATTGCAAGGAACTTGCCATTCTAAGTTTTAACATGTTTGACTGAAAACTAACACAGTTTCTGTACAAACATAATTATAGAGTATTTTATGATCACCCTGAAAGATGTACTTATTGTGGTGCAAAAATATTTTAAAGTTAAACAATGAATTTATTTCATGAATGAATGGAGATATCTATGGACCACATGTTTAATTGCAAAGAATTTCATACATGAGTTATTTACTGAATATTTCCTTCAATTAAATGGAATAAAACTGCATTCCTTGCAAGGTAATATTTGATTTTTTTTTTGCCAGGGAAGAAATTCATCAAGTCAAACCAGCACAACTGTTAGCAAATACCTGTCAAAGGGATTATATCACACTGCCACTCACTTCATGGGCCAGCAAACATCAGAGACCACAAATAGAACATGTTTGAGTTCACAACAAAACTATTACCAGCCCATGGAGAGCTTTTTATCTCCTCAGCCAAACAGACAGGTGGCACCGGTGACAGCAATGCAGAGTAATTCAGTGATGGACAACTTGAAGTTAGTCATGTCAAGCACAGGAAGGCAAGACTGCCATACTGTTTCTGACAGAATGGACGGGAAGACCGAGCTTCTAGGCTGTGAAGTAATGCCACTCACTCCCCTAATCTCTTCTAAAACTGCAAGACATAACAATGAAGGGACAGAAATTAATAAGAATATTAGAGCAAAAGGTTCCGTTGGCAGTCCAGAATTAACTTTACCTGTGGCTCAGTTAGAGCCCCTTAAGGAAGAAATGAAAGAAGGCACAATGCAGAATGATGTTAAGAATCACCTGACAGATGAAGATAAAATCCATAACAATCCTGCTGCATGTGAACAGACCCCTGAGCAGTTTCAGACATTGCCCATGGATCCAGTCATTGGCAGTTTTGACATGACCCTAAAGGAAAACAACATTTTTCAATTAGGTAATGCTTTCTTTGGTCAGTATTTTCTTTTATGGTCATTTAGGTATATCGTGGTTTATTTAAAATATCACTGAAGAAACGGTTGTTTATATTAATACGAATAATGCTGTCTCTAATTATAATGCACAATTGAAGATTTTACAATTTATTGACAGAACTTCTGTCCCAAAGACATGATTAGGCATTCCCAAATGAGCCAAATGTATTTGTTTAACTTGATGTGGTCCTTAAAGGATCTCTTTTTGAGAGGCAGAGTATCTCTGTATGGAATTTAATTCAGTATTTATATAATTTTATTAGAAGCTGTGGTGGATGGTCCAGATGTAAGGTGTTGGGAGCTTTTACATAGAACAGTACAGCACAGGAACAGGCCCTTCTGCCCGCAGTTTTGTGCCAAACTAGTTAAGCTAATGACATATCATCCCTTCTGCCTGCACATGGTCCATATCCCTCCATTCTCTGCATATTCATGTGCTTAAGTGCCTTTAAACTGCCTCTGTCATATCTACCTCCACCACCACCTCTGGCAGCACATTCCAGGCACCCACCACTTTCTGGGTGAAAAAAAACGTGCCCCTCTCATTTCCTTTGAACTTTCGTCCTCTCGAATTAAATGCATGCCCTCTAGAATTAGACATTTCAACTCTGGGAAAAACATGCCAGCTATCGATCTATGCCTCGCATAATTTTATAAACTTCTGTCAAGAGTTCTGATTTACACAATAAATCATCTAGTTTTTCTTTAGTTGGCAAAATGCATGACAATATGAAGTTACTTCATAAAATTTATAAGGTTACTAGTCAAGCCCCTGTGGAGACATTTTACAGCATTAAATAACTATAACTACAAGCACTATATAACAACAGGTTTGCAGAGCAATGGGAATTGGAGAATAATTGATTCAGTAAGTTCCCAAAGATCTTTACAGTGAGTCAAAGCAATTGTGCCTCCCAATTGTCCAGAACACACTGCACTGAAATCCATTGATGAGAATTTGGAAATGGAGACATTTGTTGATCAAATGCCAATCCAGACCAACAAGCACATATGTGATGGCTGTGTGGGACTTGGTTTGGCTAAGACACAGATTTGCAGTAGTACTTTGGATGGAGGCCGTGAGGGTAGGAAATGAAAGAGTTTGGACAAATCCGGAGGTAGCAAAAACATGGATGAAGTGGTTCTATGCCAGGTGGACTGAGACTGGGCACAGGCATGCAATATTATGGAGGTGGAAAGAGGTATTTGTTTGGTTGAAGAAGACACATGTTGGGAAGGTTAGCTCAGAGAAAAACAAGGCACCCAGACTGCTTGTAATCTAGTTCATTCTGAGGTGGAGTTAATCATAAGAGACTGGAGCTTATGATGGAGAATGAAGGCAATGGCTTTGGTATTCCTGTATTTAATTGGAAAAAACTGCCTTATCTCAGTCTGGGTATCAGGCATCAGGGGCAGTTGTAGGTCAACAGATGTTTTGATGATGAAGAGTTATGTCATCATCAAGAATTAGCATGTAGAAATCAGGGGACGCCAAGGGTAAATCCTTCATTGAGTGAGATCAGAAGCTAAGTTCAAGGTTGACTAGTATCCTAAGGTTGCAAGTGGTCTCATCAGCCACTGTTAGAAAGCCTGCAAATAATTACTTATAAAGCCTCACAATGAATAATGTCTATTTTGGTCACATAACAACAAGCAGCCACAGAATTATATACCAGCATGATTTAAGTATCTCTACAAATGGAAAGAGGTTCAAACTGGCAAATTGAAAAAAAAGTAAAACTATCTTATGGATATAATTTTTGTTAAGAGCCACAATCTGAAGCAATGAATTGCCTGAAATTCACTTTTGCAGTCAAACTGTAAGCACCTGTGGGTCAAATTATGCTATTATTGCTAGGCATTAGTAACAAATTTCCATTTCAAACCCGGTCCACCATCTTTTGCAGTACCAGTTCATAAGTGATACATTAATAGGCAATTAAAATGATATGTATTTAACATGAGCTGCCTAAACCTGGATGTAAGCAATTACATTCCTTTTACAGGAGGTGGCGCTGCAGGAAAATTTGTAAGAAAAATACATAACATACAAATAAACACCAAGTATGAACCTATTCTCTGGGCCTTCTTAATTGTGAGAGCAATTTTTAAGCTGTTTCTGAAAACTATGGGTCTAATGATTTACTGAAAAACATGCTTTTTCCATAATGATACAATTATTGAATTCCAAACTTCTTGCCTTCTGTGCCCACTTAAGATTTCCTAATGCAGTTGTCTTGCAATGACTTTAGTGTGAATGTCACTCTTGGTCTTGTGTTAAAACATGAACATTTCTGCAGAGAAACGCAGTACTTGTTGCACTTTCTCATGTGTGTCATCCCTTTTCACTTTATGTGCATTCTTTAAATAGTTACAGACAAAAGAGACCACAGATTCTGGAATCTGGAGCAAAAAACAAACTTCTGGACCCTTCCTGATGAAGGGTCTCGACCCAAAACATCGACTGTCCATTTCCCTCCACAGATGCTGACTGACCCACTGAGTTCCTCCAGCAGTTTGTTTTTCCTTCTTTCAATAGATCTTTGATGAAACAAATCCTATTCGGCTGCAGCCCCTGCTGGGACAATTTCCTGGACCGTTTTCCTCTTCCTAATATAGATATTCTACCCTTGCTTCTTTAAACCCCAATCTTTTCCCCATTAACCTCCATTCTGCTTCTCCGTTACCTTTGTCTCCTTGTCCCATCTCCCTTCTTCTTCCTCTCTTATTCTCCATTTCACTTTGTTTCCCCCTCCTCACCCTTCTCTCTTTTGTCTCCTTTCCCCACTTCACCTAACATTTCTCAACTCCATTCCATCCTTGACCTTCCCTTTGCAGAACAATGTGAAATACCAATATAGCCTGTACTTTCTCCTATTTTTCTGTTTAAATTCTTAGGTCCAACTGATCTTTTCAGGAGATGAACATTGAACTTGATCTTAATCTTTCATGTGCAAACTGAAGGGGCAATCTAACATCATGGAATCTGATCAGTTGAATTGACTTTGACCCTACAGTTAAAATACAAAATATTGGAGATGGGCTCCAGTGTGAATGAAAATCTTGTGTGGTGCATTAATCCCTCAGTGACGAATTGGACTTCCAAAAATACAGTATATAAAACTTTATTAGTAATTTTTCCCCTTGCCTCACTCCCATCCTCTACTTGAGCTTCCAGTCATTGGCAGTAGTATGAGTCCAGCATTACCATTTAAAATCTCAGCCAATGATGGATATTAGTCTTAACAGTGAGTGCCAGGCAGCTGGCCATTTGACAGTGGCGGACATTACAATTGAATTTGATTGTCTACTCATAGATCTTAATCTGTTTGCTTTTATCATGGGTTGCTGTACACCAGCTGAACAAAACCCAATCTGATTTTTCACACTGCATTCCTGCAAAACTATTTGCAGTTTCCTTCATGCCAATCCAGCTGACATCAGTTAGGTCAAGTTAATTTTAAATATGTATGGTATGAGCTTTTCTTACATGGAATATTGATTATAACAAGTTGGATGAAGGTTATCTGAACTTGCAGAAGCTTTTGATAAGATTCCTTACAAGAAATTCTAAAAGAAGTGTAACTGTTCAGAATTGAGAGTCACCTTCCGATGTTGGTTACTAATTAGATAGCAACCAGGCAATATAATAGGACAAAATGAATGGTCTTTGATGAACAGTTGTAAGAGGAAATGTTTCTTAATGATCTGCATCTCAATTTTTCACCCTATGTAATTAATGACTTCATTAACGGGAAGTACAAGCTGGATGCTTTGAGTAGTGCCACATGCAGAAATATTTTCTGGTTATAGACAGGCAAAACTCTAAATCTATACTGGTTAGTAATGTAGTTTTTGCCTTGTTGCCTTTTATAAGTCATTGCCAATGATCAGGGGAAGTATTAAGAAAACCATACCTGGTGAGCCACCATTGTTTCCATAGAAATTTGATTAATTATATTCCTAGCTGTGTTCCAAGAAACAATTTTAAGTCAGTGAAATATCTCATTAAAAATATAGGGAATGCAAAGAATTTAAAGTTAGTTCCAAGATCCCAGTTGGGAATTCAGCAAATTAGCAATTGTGGAAGGAGAGAAGGTGGAAATAGGATTGTTGTAGACCATAGGAGGAAAGTAAAGAGCAGGGCTAATGGGATGGCAGGGGGCACAATGAGAAGATAAGCCAGGAGAGAGCATGCAGGAGAAGGACTACACATCTAAAGAGGAGGAAGATAACAGAAGAGAGTGGAAAGGAGGGGCAAGCACTCATTCTCTTGGAAAAGATACTCATGATAATTACCTTGGTGGGTACCTGGCCTTCAAAATGCAAAGGAAGATCTTGGAGGACTCTGGCATTAGGAAAGTTTAAATGTGACAGTAAAATATTACAGGGAGTATTCGTACATTGTCATTTGTCAAAACACAATCTCTTTTTGTTTTCTTATAGAATCGACATTTTCCCAGAATCTGAATAAGGATGCAGCTGAGGCACTGAGGTCAAGTCGGGAAGTGCAGAGGCTGGCAGATGAAGTGTACAATTCAGAAAGTGACATCAGTACTTCTGGTAGCATTGAAGAATTGCAGCTGAAGGAATATCTCGAAGACCCTTATAATTCCATTCAATATTCTAAAGCAGCTGTAAATGATGATCAGGAAAAGACTAACGAGGCATCTTTTACCAAAGATGAAAGCATTTCAGTTTCAATAAAGGAACACCATGTGCCTTCCTTAACTCAGCCGTCAGTATTAGACTGTGGCAGTTCTGTGAATGGTGATCTTCCTGGGGAACTACATGGGTCCACAGCACAGTCTCTCAATGATGAGTAAGTATTGTCCTAACATATACACAAAGTAAGATTATTATAGCTGTATGTAATTTTTAAAATAATCTGCATTTTTTAAAAAAATGACTTCAAATTATGATGTTATTAAAATATAGTTATCCAAAGAAGGAGATGGGGATATATTACTTATGCAGTGGTTCTCCAACATCAACTCCCCCCACTTTCTTTGTGTTGCCTGCATCAGAGCAGTGCATAAAAGAAAGGCCTTACTTGAGCAAGGCTGATTCAATAATACTTGACTCCTAGAGTACACCCATGACCCAATTGATTCTGGGCATGAGGCACAGTGACAGTTTAATGTGTCACTGCAATCAAAACTGTTATGTATGATATTCAGATATCAGTTTTAGACTAAATAAGCAAACATTGGTTGGTATAATCTGCTGTTGAAGTTGCCACACAAGGTTTCCAACAAGTACAACCATGGAAGAACTAGCTTTCTCAATGGAATCCCAGTGCAAGTTTACCAAATATTGCTGTGGGCTCTTCATGATGGGAAGGGTAAACTTCCACCAAATATTTATTTTCTTCCTGCACAGTAAATAGAAATTAGAAAGCATCTCTGTTCCAAATTGGCAGCCTCAGGGGCATCACAAGGCTAGTTGGTATTGAAAGCATAAAATATATTTATGGAATTCAAATTTATTTTCATATAAAATTTTTTATAGCTGGCACTGTAACTTGACTAGCACCTCATCAGATTGTAGTTCTGTTCTTCAGTTTAGAAAGATATTGCCTCATCATACTGCACTACCCAGTTATTTTATCCATTTACTTGATAACTGTCATTTCTCTTAATTTCAAAAGGCATATTATTATAAGCAAGCATCTGTAATGCTACTATTTGTGGTAATGTCCCCAATATTTTATATCCTATTTAGTATAGCAAGGTTATTTTGAGGATCTGCTGACAGATGTAATTCTTGACCATCAGGGTCTCAATTGGGAACCCTGACAAAATTGGCAGCAGGTCAGAAGTAAAAGACATGTGACACATCTACTTGTAGATGCTCATTCCTGACTAGTGAATAATAACTAACTGGCACATGTAATTGGCGCATTATTGGTAGCTATTCTCCGACATGATCATTGGTCCTCTCACAAATCATTTTGCTTTACTGGTGGGCTATACAGAGATTAGCATCACGTCATGGGGAGATTAACATGCAGTTTGATTGTCTTTTTGATATAAAAAAATTCTTGCAAGTGTATATTTGAATATGATGGAAAGACAGAATGACCCAAATTTGCATATTCACTTGATAATTCATACATATTTGTTTTTGGAAAATGACCAAATATATAAATTCTGACTATTTTTATTATTCTGTGTTCCCTACCTTACTCCAAAATTTATATGTGCCTCTCACCATGGTTCACTCAGCTAGTTCACAGACCAAAACTAATGGCTTGGTATGACCCCAAATAGATTATGTATCCACTAAATCATAGGGGCAATTATTTGCACAAATGGTAGTGTAATTTGTTCAAAATTGACATGCAGTTCTCATTAGGAAGTGAATGATGTAGGGGTTGCTTTATCTATTAATCTTTCATTGTCTAGAAGTTGTCAGCAAGGCCAGTGCTTATTGCCCATCTCCTAACAGCCTTGAGAAAGTGATGGTGAGCCACCTTCTTGAACCACTGATGAAAGTACTCCCGCAATACTAACTGAGTTGGGAATTCCAGGAATTAGACCCAGTACCAATGAAGGATCTTCCAAGTCAGGATGCTTTGCAGTTTGGCAGGGAACCTCCAGGCGGTGGTGTTCCCACGCCCCTACTGTCCTTGATGTACATGGTTTCAGGGATGACAAGTTCAGAAGCTGCTGTTGAAGTAGTCTAGACAAGTAACTACAGTGCATTTTGTAAATGATACATACTGCAGCCACTATACACTGGGGGTGGAGGAAATGAAAGTTTATGTGGAAGGTGGTGTAGCAACCAAGGAAGTTGCTTTGTACTGGATGGCACTGAACTTTTTGGATTTGTTGGAGGTGTCTTCATCTGGCAGACAGAGAGTATTCCATTATGCTCCTGACATGTCATGTAGATGATGTCAGAAGATGAGTCAGTAATTTCATTGTTATTATTAAATTATGAAAATATGTGATGTGCACAGCTGTTCTTCATTTTGTTCTTCATTTAAGAAGAACATCTTTAATAAGAATATAATGGTTTACTTAGCAAGAACCAGATCAATTTAAACTCTTTGATTTGGTCATGCTCTAAGAAGGATTCTACTCAAATGGTAACAAAACCAATGGGCAAATTGTCTACCCTGCTTTTCCTAAATAGAGTATACTAACTGGGGAGTTAACCCTGGGAATTCCATGTTCTACTATTTCATACAGTTGCAAGCAGGCATGATTCCTATTCAGAGTCTTGAGATAGCTTTAAGATTTTGTTCAACACAGGGTTCATTTTCTACAATTAGAAAGGCAAGCCAGTTTCTTAATAAACTCTTTCTAACACTCTTCCTCCCTGTCAAAGCAATAGGATATCTCTTCCACTGAAGTATCCTTACAGGTATGATGTGGCTTTCCTTGTTATATACATGACTGTGTCCTCTTCAGTATGATTTGCAAATTTTGGGCAGTTTCTGCATCTTTAGAGATAGGCATGCTTGTGGTTTCAGAATACAGCAGCAGGGCTTTCAGGGTCTGTGTCAGTTTTGTGCTAACAACTGTTGCTAATAAAATGGCTCATATTTTCCTGATGAGCCCTCACCACCCACCATGCCATTGGTGTTCTCCATTCATCCAAACATATCTTGTAGATATGGAAGACTGATCCTGGTGGTTGTGATGGTCCTGGATCCAAGTGGCCAGGCATTGAGCAAGAGCAGGGCCTTAAACAATATGAACATGTGACAGGACCAAGCCAGAACAAGCAATGACCACAAAGCTCTTCTAGAAACTTTTGACTTACAGCAATGTCCTTTCCCCATTTTTTTGTCAAAGCTGATAAAACAATGTTTTTTTAAATGTTAACTAAAATAAGAAAAGAAAATTAGCCAACAACACTTGAAAATATTTTAAATAATTAAAAACAAGAAACAAGGGTCACATTTTAAAAGATGTAACGTATTGCTTTCCTTCTTCGAGGCTCTATAATCCCCATTCAAATTAATAGCCTTATGAATCATGCGCCCTACAATAAATGTTAGGGAATTTCAGCAAGTTCCAGTTCTGGCTTTACCCCTTGACTCCATGTGGAGTCCAGTGGCAGAGCACAGCCAAGACATCGCTAATGGAGCTCAACCAGTGAGCTTGGGACTTCCTCATTAGTTCAGGAGTTCAGGGGTGCTGAAACCTGACAGCAGTTCTGTGAAGATTTGCTTTGAAAACTCAGCAAACCCCTGTCTACCATAATGAGTAGAACTTGTTGGCCAGTAGATCAATAAAATAAGTGGACATATCAGACGAGTTGCAAAACATTAAAAATATTAGACATAACTACAACCTACTGACTTCTTGAACACAGAAGGCTTTTGTTCCAGAAGTGGAATGGCAATTTAAATGCTTTAAAGAGTTTGGCAGGACCTGATTTAATCGGTCAGGTCGGTTTACCTACGGCCATCTGGGTTTTCTAGACCTTGGAAGATCTGTCAGCTGAAGGGAGGCAAAGACAACCTTGGGAAGAAGATAGATCCTTTCCCCCTTTCCACAGTCCCCCCCCAAAAAAGCTCTCCACCATCAACCACACTCCAATATCCCCTTACCAAGTTTAGAGTCAAACACCTTCCAATCTCCCATCCCACCAATGTCCCATTAGCAGCAGAGGGCAACTTACTTGTGTGGCTTGTAACATCAGGAGTGGATGCAGCCTGACTAGAATCCAAGCCTGTCAATCAGGCTGACTTTCAGGTGGTGAATGTGTCATAGCAAAGGTTCTGAAGTTGTGGAGTTTAATCTACCCAGTGTGCAGAAAGACCTGAACTTTCCTGCCCTTACAAAATTCAGCATATTGTTTGGTCAGGTAAAATGCAAAGAACACACTTAGCAGTTTATTTCACTTTAAAATTCAAGAGTCTCATATGTGCATCTGCATCCGCATTGTGCAGACGAATGCTGTCCAGCTTTGCAAACACTGACTTTGACTTTGAACTGATGCATTTGTGCTCTGCAGTATGTTAGACTGTAATCCACAGTAACAGAGGCTGTGTCACTTTGAGAGAAAGAGAAAATCTAAATGCTTGAAATTTACTTACCTGTTCTTTTCCCCCAACTCCCACCCTCACCCCCAACTTTCTTAGTCTCGTTTCCTTGTGTTGTTTCTTTCAATTTACCCTTCTTGCCCGTACCATAATGAAACTCCTAGTAGCCAATGTTAATTTGATAAAATTGACGAACTTAAAGACAGGTCTAATGGTTTGTAGCTAATGTATTTCAAATGTACACGGATTTAACATGCAGCAGTGAAGCCAAGTCCAATGACTTGTAAATCTGATATATGCAAGTTATGTATATGGAAAAGATCTTGAGAGTTTTTGCTACCATGTTTTAAATTATAGTTATTTAGATAAAAAAAATGCACACTAATGGTAAAAGCTAAGTATACTATTCTATGTTCTATGCAAAGACAAATCCAAAATGTGATCTAAAAATATCTCTCACAGGTCTGAGTTTTTCTTATTCACTGGTGAAACCTTTTTTGATTTACTTAAGTATGATTGATAATAATATAACAATTCTATTACACTGCATATAAAATGATGGGATTCCACTGTTATTCTACATAACCAAGCAGTTTATTGTAATATCATTCTGAGAAAGAAATTTAGTTTCACAAAATATATGAATGTTTAACATCAAGATGTATGAACATTGACGATGTCAATTCCAGGCTTTTGTAAATGATATGCTATATATCTTTAGTTAAATATCAATAATTGTAAAAGTAAAATTAAAACAGCCCTAATGTTCTCCATTTTCCTCACAATTACTTGCTTCAAGCTGCTTCATTGTAGTCTGTCAAATGGTTCTGTAGGGCTTCAGATCCGAGTGCACCATGGCAACAGAATCTAAATATATCACTTGAAAGGTTCAATCTCCAGCATGTTTTTTTGTGTAACAGAGCCAGGGTTAGGCTTGATGCCAAGGACCAGAAATAATTTGATGACAATCCAACAATTAAACTAAATCTGAGAGATAGAGACAGAGCAGGGGTGTAGTCCTAGCTGCATTTGAGAGACTAACAATACTGCGGGCTTGATGCACACAGCACATTCAGTTTGTTAAAGGTCTCTTTGAAGAGCACTGACAAATAAAGAGTATAGAAAAGAGATGACTGCTTTGAGGCCCATGGTAAAGGAAGAAAGACCAAGCTTTTGCCCAAGCTTCTTCAGCAGCATTGAAGAGGACTTAGCACAGATGGATTGTCTACTGCAGAATGTAACAGATATAATTCAAGCTGTCAGCTTAATCAGGATGTTACCAGGAAGCAACCTGATGAAGAGAAGGATCCCTTGTTTCCTGACCTCTAACCCTCAGCCCATTACAGATTGTCATAAATTCTGTTTTTTCTTTATATTGGTTTCTCTTTTTTCTTCCTCTTGTTGCCATTCTGTTTTCATGCTGCTGTTTCATTTGTTACACACAATTGCCTCCAGTGTGGACCACCCAGATTTTACCATGGACTGGTGGCGGTGGGGGTGGAATTGATATGCTTTTAAAGATGAATGAGTGAAGTAGTATGAGAAATATTAGGATGATTGAGGATAGTAGATATGCAGTATTAAAAAGATATAAAGCTTTCTTGGAACATTATAAGGATTGTCATTTTTTAATCCAAAGAGTAAACCTTTTACTTTAACATGTTTAAAAATGAACACGATATTGTATATATGGAAAAAGCTGCGACTACATATTATGCAACTAGATGTCACAGAGTGTTAAAAACAGTCTATAATGTAACGCTACAACCTTTTTCAAAACAATTTGTGACCCTAGGTAAGAAGTGTGATGAATGCTGGATGCTGTTTGTTTGTTTATCTCATGGGTACTTGTATTTTTAAGAAACACTTTATGTGGGAAAATGTCACTTAAGTACTTATGAAGTTTTCCCAGAACCTTTCATGTATGCCAAATGGCCAGATGATAAATATGGAAAAACACACAATTATAAAGTTTACTTTTGTAAAACAACGTGAAAATGATAGGTCTTTCATACATATACTTAATACAGACAGTCAGCATGCGAGACTTATGTACATTCGTACATTGATGTTAGAACTGATGATATCTCTACTACCAATAGCCACTCCTTACTCTCATCAGCTTGACGCCTTGCTTTGATTGGCAGTTCTGTACACAATGGAGAGAAATTCCTGTCTAGTGTACAGCACTAATTAAATAGGTGTTTTGGATCAAAAGTCTTGAGGGAAGGAAAGTCTTGGTAGTGGAGAAAATGGAGAACTAAAGAAAGGGGCATAGGAAAGCTAATGGCAGCAGCAAGAGAGACTATTGGAGAGAGAAAGGGAGCAGTGTAAGTAACAGAGGCCAGTAGGGCCAAGGGCAGATATAATAGCCAAAAAATATTAGATGGAGAGAGAAAAATCAGTGCTGGGAGAAGCACTTCTGGTGGGATGGAACATAAGAAAATAGGAGCAGGAATAGGCCACTCAGCCCCTCAGGCTTTCCCTGCCATTCAATATGATCATGGTTGACCTGCCCCAAGCCTCATCTCCCGTGTGAGTTCCTCAAAGCCCTCAATTCCCAGAAGCACTTGTGGAAGGTTGTGGACAGGTTTTGGGTGAAAGGGGCAATGGAAGACTGAAGAAAACTAGCAGCATTATTTGTTAATGGAAAGTCAAGAGCACTTTCTGGGCAAGGAGGGCTCAACAAGGCTGGAAGCATGTTTCATGCTGGAAGAGACAAGCTATGGAATGCTGGAAGCCGTATTTTGAGGTAACTGAATCCAGTTGATTGTTAATGGGAAAAATATATTTGTGTTTCCTTTAAAAAGACAAAGCTAATGATTGAAAAGTATAACGATGCTATAAGTTGTTCAGGACCTACTGTTTGTAATTTGAAAATTTTGAGCTTACCATCAAAAGCTATTTCTATTCTTCCCATTCTCCCAAGAAGTACACCAGTATTAAGTGGTGGGTGCAACACTGGAAAAACTGTTACAATTCTAAATTTTCTGACAAAAAATATCTTTTCATATTTTACAACAATATTTCCCAAGCATAAATGTAGCACTAAATCACTGATTGAAGTATATAAAGCTTGTTTGGTTATCTCTTGATGATGAGCTTCAGAAAACCAAATACTGAATGAGCCCTGATATTTGTAAAGGGAACCCCCGTTCCATCTTTACGTTAGGTACAGTGGTATGATTGTAATTGTCAGAAAATTTATTTGTTTGGAAAAAGTGCACAGCCTGTAGCACAAAAGTAATCAGGCACAGCATAATATCACCATAGTATTAACTGATGGGACATAAAAATATTATTTAGGCATTGACTACACATTATAGTAATGCTTCTGCATCACTGAAAATCAGGTAATTCTGGGGCTGGCAACCGTAGTCGCTTTTGGGTGAATGACATATTCAATAACTGTTGTGCAAACCTAGGGTTGACTAAACCAGAGTTTCTATGCTGAAAAGCAAGTCTTTACCTTACCTGAGAAAAAGTCAATAAAAATGTAAATAGATGTGTGTGTCTGTCTTAATTCATTGTACCAGCTGTGATGGTGTATTTATGTATGGACTGTTAGAAGTTTAAAATGCAGTACATATGTTATACTTTGGAAATATATGTGCATATAATTAAATCATAATACATTGGCTTGTGAAGGACCATACATATTTATTCGACTTTTACAGAAAGGAGGTGCACGTTATTGGTAGTGAACCAGAATAGTTAAATAAAATATATTTTCATCTTTGTAGTCTTTCCTTCACAAAAAGACTTCACATGAACCAGAATAGTTAAATAAAATATATTTTCATCTTTGTAGTCTTTCCTTCACAAAAAGTCGATGTATTGAGCCTGTCATTAATAGAGATGCCATTATATTTTGCATCTCAGAGATTATCTTTCAGGAAGTTTTCATTTACAGTTTTAAATTCTTGCACATAAAGAACATTTAAGGCTAGGCAAGATTATCATTTTCATTGTGCAGTTTACTCATGCAAGCAATTGTGTCCTTCACATGATAAAAATATTTCTAAGATTGCAGATTAGCTCACATGTTAACAAAGTTGCAAGTGAAAATATTGCAAGTGTTTATCAATTAGCATGTTATACGGTTACAATCAATTATCTGCTGAATATTAAACTGCTTGATATACAATGCATTTATATTTTTTAAAGATAATATTTGTTACTGTTAGGTCTGTTACTATTCCTATAATGCCATGTTTAACTCCATATGTGATATGAATGCAATGCATTTTAAGAACCCATGTCTAGTACTTTGCAGTAAGCCTCTAAGTATATTTCATTTCCACACCATCCGAGTGGTACAATTGAATCACTGTTATATTAAAATCATGACAGTAATATCTTCATTATTCATTGCTCCATTAAGCTTTATTTGGTGCTAAAATGTGTCCATTTATTATTGTTAGCTGGATACTTGAGTAAGAAGGATGTAATTTAGTTGCAGGAAAGTAATTCTTGTACTGCAGCTAAGAGATTGTGACCTCATGAATGTGGAAAAACAGTTTATATTCTTACATTGCTAGTAGCAGACGTGGTATAAAAAAGTGTGGTACTTCATGAGTATAGAGAATTAAGCTTCAATATCACTTAAAATAATTTTTTGTAGATGACCTCTGGAACCTGCCTTGAAAAAAATACTGTCACTTATGTTCAGCTTTCAGTGATTCATTATTGCTAAAGTTAGATAAGTGCGCACTTTGGATACTAAATGTACTTTAGAGATTCAAAAAGCATTTATGTTTTGCATCATAAGTTCTCAATTCAAATAATATGCAATTATTTTTTTTGCTTCCGGATGGACTAACGATGAACTACAGAAATGTGTGAAAATGAAAACATTGCCCTGTTTTTTGAATAAAATAGCTATTCTCTGAACAGTACTTTTTAATACAGAGGTATTAAGAGTATAAAATTAATTCAGAGAAAGAAATCTGAGCAAGTTAGAAGTATTTCTGAAGAATGAACATCCTTATTTTTTAAACACCAATCAGTTAAATTATATAGATGTTGAAGGTGAATGAATATTATAATTTAAGATTTAAAAAGAAAAATGTTCTTTTTTAACTTGTCTCCCAACAGAATAGAGAGAAAACATAGGAACATTTTCTTTTTAAACAGACACCTTCTAGTAAATGAAATATCCTGTCAAAAGCAGTGATGAAACCAGAAACCATATTGCTTTCAAAGAAGAAGTGGATGAATATTTAAAAAAGAAAAAGATAAGGGGCACAGGGTAAGGGCATGGAAATCGGATAAGGTGGACACCATCTCATCCACCTGGCATGGACATGATAGGCTGAATGGATTCTTTCTGTGCTGAAAAATTCTATAATGCTTAAGTTTTGATATTGTTTACAGATGAAGCTCCTCGGGGAATTAGAAGCCACAATATGATTATGGGCAAATCCCAACTAGCTTATCCATTTGTACCACAGTAGAAATGCTAGTTTTTATAGCTGGAATAAATATTTTCTGGAATGCATTTCCCTTAAATATTGCCCTTGAATTTTGCTACATGCTTAGCTTCAAAGCATAGATCAATAGTTGAAGGAAGACATACAACAGGTATTTACCTGGAAGCTAAAATGGAAAATGGAAAATTCTCCTGGTAGCCAGCCTCAAAACAACATCAGCAGAAGTACAGGAGAAGAGGATCTGCCTCTCTGTGTTTTGAAATAAAAGAGTGACTCAAAAATGAGAATAAAAATAAAAGCATTAAAACTTGAAGTTTCAGTTTCCATGAGTCTTTTTCTTAATCTTTCAGACTACTATTTGTATAGGTTAATACATAAACAACTGTTCATAAAGCATTGGATTTTTTCAGGTAGCATATTTATCTCTTTGATCCATAAAAGTGTAAGTGATGTCCTGTTGTGCATATTAACAAAAATGAAATTGTCCTCATTTGAAGGAAGGTTTAAGGTTAATTACTATATTTTATGATGCCAATTTACCTTTTTACTACTATATATGATTGTTTGATTCAATAACATGAATAAATATAATCATGAACATGATTTTTTTTTCATTATTATCTGCAGAGGGTGCCTTTCATTTGAAGGATTTTGTCACTTACTTCAGTCAATAAGAGATGCTGTTGGGGGAACAAAGGCTACCTATTCAGAGCTGTATCAGACTACTGCAATAAGTAATGAAAAACTGAAGGAAATCACAAGGTGATTAGAGATCTGCTAAAAATAGTCATTTCATTCCATTTTAGTGCCAGAATTCAGTGTGTGCTTGTGTAAATATCTCTTTTTAAAGATATAAAATATAAACTTTATGCCTATTATCTGGGCCCAGAAATAGAATGGTATCAATTTTAATGTTCTTGCATTTAGTACATATTATAAGTACCACAGCAGAACTGCTGACAATGTTTTGTCAGTAGTTGAGAAAATATAAAAATTTATACAAATTTGAACAAATTAATTGAACTTTATTATTTTTGTTGTACACTGAAGTATGCACATTTATGCATTCTAAATTCCATTCCTTTCCATTTAGGCTTTTTAAGCCAGCCTCCACTTTTCATTAAGGCAATTTTAAAAGCATGACTTACAGAAGTAGACAAAATTTGTTAATCTTCTTATGTTTCCAAGTAGTACAGAAAAACAAAGTGGAACACTTACCAATATTAGTTTAGTAAAACTGCTTTAAGTGTTATTCCTCCTTTGCTGGTTGTTTGTGTGCATTCTGATGGTGAAACAAATATTAACATTACAATAATGATGTATGGGAAGGGCAACAAACACGCATATGATCATACACATTAGACCTTTGTGCCTGCACCTGCATTCATTAATGGCTGAACTGACTGTACCCTCAACTCCACATTCCAGTAATCATTTACCCCTTATCACAAATCTCTCTACCTTAAAATTATGCAAAGACTCTGCTGCTACCACCCTTTGATGAAGAGAGGTATAAAGACGCACAGGAAAAAAATCACCTCATCTCTAACTGAAATGTGCGATCCCTTAATTTTAAACAATAATTCCTTGTTGTAAATTCAACCACAAGAGGAAACTTCTTCTCCACTTACATCTTGTCAAGACCCCACAGGATCTTATATGCCTTAAACAAATCCCTCTCTCTCTCACTTCTAAATTCCAGTGTATACAAACCTAGCTTGTCCAACCTTTCCTCAGATGACATCTCAACCATTCCAAATATCATTCCAATCAACTTTCTCTGAATTGCTTCCAATGCATTAACGTCCTATAAATAAGGAGACCAATGTTGATAAAAAGATAACATGCTCAATTTTAATATTTGCACAAAAATGTTCTGAAACCATCATGTTCAATCTCACAATAAATATGCATTTAGAAAAGGTAATGGTCGGTGATAGGTGAAATGTAACTGACATAGATACCAGGATCCCCACCAAAGCTTGAGGATAGAACCTGAAGTGCCATGCAAACAGATATTCTGCCAAAAGTTACCCACAGTAGAAAGTTGCTTGTATTTTTTTAAATATATTTTTGTTATCAATGGCCCAAGCCACCCTTGATGCTTGCCTTGTTGACCATGCATTAAGATGTGACTGAGTGTCAGGGTATGTGAACTCCTATATGGTTGTGGTGTTGCTCATCCTACCGGATTAGCCAAAAATCTCTAGGAATTCTGCTGTGAGAAAACATAGATAAAAACTAAAATTTTTTTTAAATAACTGCATGATTTCCAAAGTTTTCTTTGGTCACTTCTGTTTATTGGTGCAAAAAAGTGATTGACTGGCAAAGAAAGATTCATCCAGTTGGATAACAAAGTGTCTGTCTTTTCCAAAACAAATTGGAGATGGGAAAGCATCTCTGAAGTGAGGGGGAGAGGGAAGGTGGGGTACTTAGTGGGGAGAGTTGGGGATAGCATCAGCTCCATTTCCATGATGATGTATGTGTTGGTTGACCAGTGGCAGAAGTTAGAGGCAGGAGGTCATGTGATGAAATACATTCAGCCAGAGTCAACATTCCTACTTAAGGGATCCCCTTTCCTTGTTTGAGTCTCTATTAACTGCCTTTTTGAGGCAGGAAAGCTATATTTGCATGAGCCAATCCTGAAACAGTCACAGGTCAGAGACCTGGTGCATGTGGGTCTCGGTCTGGGTTAGATCTGTTAAGGGACATTTCAGGGACAACCTCCATGAGCAAAACTTTGGGATGTCTTGTGAGTCTTTTATTGCTAGTCTTCATGATCTGCATATATAACCAAGGATCCTGCTACTCTAGGTAATTGTTATTTGGAAATTAAAATTACTGTTAGTAACTTTGAGCTAGGAGGCTTTAGGTGAGTTTGCTTTTTCTTATTTTGACTGCCAGTTTGGGAGGGGCAGGTGTTGTGTTCAAATGTCTGCCTAGACATACAACATTTTCTTTTATTTTAAAGAGGTACAACTATATTTGGTACAAAAATAAATTTGTTACTGAAGCTTGATATTAGTTATTGTTAGAAATACATTGTTTGGGGAAGTGAACAATTGAATAATCACACAAGACCCAGTTCCATTTCAAGCACCAAAAGTTTATTGAATATGTATTTGATAGTATCTCTGGTGAGGAGAGATCTTCTGAAAATCTCAGGCAACCTCTTTACAGAACAAAGGGAAAACTCCATTATTCTAGCTTTTCCCAGTTCTTCCCAGTTTATTACAAATGCACAATATTAACATTTGATTAGTTACATGCATACCTAACCAGGTGTTTTACAAATACAATGGGTCGGTTTAGCCATCGAATGGACAGATGATAGACAGCTCTGGGTTGTCTCATGGTGCTTACCAGACACCCTGTTTGTTGTCTCTGAGTCAGAACAATGGCCATAGTATTCAGTGACCTTGTGTATCCAACAATTGCCTCAGTACTGATAATCAGAGGCCCAACTAGTCAGTTCTGTCTATGAGATCACAGAAAGGGAATGTGATCAAGTCCCTCAATACTTAGTTCATCTTGTAACATAGTATGAGAGTATTCTCCATTTTGTAAAATATTGTGCAATTCTACATGTTTACTTTTGCAATACTGTTTTCATTCTGCCAACTTTGAACATCATGATCTACAGTTCTATGTACACTTTCTCTCATTTTACCACTGTCAAAAGTATGTCAATGGTGAATAATATTTGGTTGGTATTTTGCACCTGAATTGTATTCTATCTAGATTTTGCATGGTGGATGAGTAGATTTTTGGAATAACAATGATTGTTTAAGTTTTGCCTCAGAATTTTTAGTTGCTAACATTTGCTGCAATGTCTATTTGCCACTTATCAGCTTTGTTGATTAAATTTAAGATTTTTTCAGTGTTAAGTTGAACTTTAAACTTCCTTTGTAGGATATGCAACAGGAAAGGCAGTTTGAACAAGGAAAGCCTAGAAGCCTGTGGAGCAGTTGTTCTTCATCAGTTCAAGGAATTGTTAAGAAATACTTCAAATGGATGTCTGTTTTCTGAGGAAATCTTGAAGAAGGACTGGGAAGCAGTTGATAAAATTATTAATAGGTAAATTCAGTCAGCTAAAGATTTTAAAAAGCCTGGACAACCTGATGATCTAAAGCAGATCAGCTGAAATGTTTATTTATTATAACTCTTTCTTGAAACAAAGCAATTTTTTGCAGTTTAAAAGAAGTTTTTGTTTTGCTTCAGCACTTATCTCTTAATGTAAGTTATCTCTTAATGTAAGCTATCTCTTAATGTAAGCTTCCCATGTGGCATCTCACAGAGGTAAAATTATATTCTTAAACATTTGTATAAGTACAAACTGCCAGCACAAATTGCTGGAATATTCCATTCAGATTTCATTGTCTGCCATCATAAACCTTTAAACAAATACCTATTGTTTTCACCTTTAAACCAGTTTCTTAATCATTTGTAAGATTTACCATGACTACTCACAGTTTTGAGTTTGACTAGTCAGTATTATGTGTGAAATTTTTCATTTAGCCTTTGGATGTCCAAATGCACCTTATTGTTGACCATTATACAGTCCACTTCAGTTATCTCCAACGCAACAAAATTGAACAGGTTGGTGAAGGACCGTTCTTAATAGAATCAGGAGTAGGCTAAATCACTGAAAGTCAAAGTATACAAGCAATTAGGAATGCAAAGAGTATGATATCCTGTATTCCAAGAGGATTATTGGGTGTCACTCTAATTACTATACCAATACACTTTTAATTCACTTTCTTTAGATGTTATACAGTATAATAATACATTTTCCAGTGAACCCAGTAACTTTGAAGGGAACATGGGAACCAGGACCCCAGTGGGTGGCAAGGGAGCATGGGACTGGGGACCCAATATGTGGAAAGGGAGTGCAGAAACTGGGGACTTGGTGAGAGAAAAGGTATTATATTAAAACTTCATATTCATATAACTTTCTTCATGTCCCTAGTTTGTCAATATTCCTGAGTTATTGTAACCATCTGTTAATTAACTTTTACCTAAAAATATGCCTTACCTGGAAGCTAGTTTCCTTCCTACCACTCTCAGCAACATAGGAGGAATATATTTTCTTTGTTAGATTTTTGTATTATTTCAATGCTTTGAATCTGCAGATTGTCAAATGTACCTGCTGATTCTGCCACACTGTGGGATCATTTGTACTCGCACATTCTTTCTTTGTTGGAGCATCAAGTACTGAGTATAGATGAGACAGCAGAGATATTTGGACCTTTATTGGTTGCAGAGAACAGTAACTCAAAAAAGGTAACAATATTATTGTATTTTGTTCGTAGAGGTTACGATATAAGAACTGAATTGCATGTATAACCGTTGGATTTTAATTTGCAATCATTATTTATTTTCTGTTCATGTAAATATTTCACATGCACTTAAATGCAATTAATGCTGCCATTAGTTGAGTAAGAACTACACCTTATTAACAATTCACAGAAGCAGAACTCACTAGTTAATTGATCACATGATAAACAAACTATTTGATGATATGAACTTTTACAATCACTGGAACAATTGAATCAAATACTGATACAGAATAGCAGAAGATTGTATAAGATTTTTTTTCTACAAAGAAACAGTCCGTTTTCTTCAATTTGCCAATAGGAATAAAATATAGATGTCAATGTTTGTTTAGTTAATATAGAGAAAGACTTCTTTGCTCATGAAAGTCATGCACATTATGGCCATTTTTGGATTAATTGAACTGTATTCATCTATGGCTAGTATTTTCAGCTTCATCACATGTCCTAACCAGCACTTTTTATTAAACCAACAACTGAGTGGAAATAACTGGAGCTCAAATTGTTCAAAAATTTTACAAATCTAATTCAGGAGAGATGATGTAACACAATGTTTTTTCATGAATTCTCCTAAAATTGATGTACAAATTTACTCTGTGTGAATAGATACATGTGTTTACATTTTTGAAGGCAAAATAGTTATATTTTACCAACTACTCTGAGGATGAAGCATTTTTCATTGTTTCTTTTTGTTGATCAGGCAGTAGCATTATTGAAGAAAATCCTTTCAAAAGCAATTGAACACCAGTCTATTCAAAGCGATGAATCATCTTGCAGTTTATCATCCATTCTCAATGACAGTGCAGAAATTAATGCAACAAACCCTGTGCCCTGGCTCCATCTGAATAAAACAAAGCAGCAAGGTTAGTATGATGCAAGTTATCTAATAATTGAGAAAAGAATTAAAAATGAATTAAATTGTATGATATTTTGCTGGCTAATATCAAGCGTAATGTTTTAGGTAATATGTGCAATTAAAGTAAGGATGTCCTTGCCTATTTCCATTTTTCTTTAAAAATTGTGAGCTTGTAAACATATCTTTCTTTCAGAGTACACCCAGTGTAACTTTAGCAAGAGTAAGTTGGAAGGACTGCATATTTGTTGTGATCCAAATATACTGTACTGTGTACCTGTGACAGGTTTTGAGATCACATTGTCTATTTATCCTGAGCATAGCAATCATCATGGACTGAGGTGTGACAGGCTTGGAGACTCAACAGTTCTTTAGCTTTTGGAGCAGCACGTACGCACATGTATATGCACCACAACTTGAGATCCCTCCTTATGAGGAGACAGTGTTGGTTGTGAATGGGAGCTCGATACCTTGGCCAGAGGCCAATCTGCAGGCATCTCAATTGCCGCTCTGTTGCAAGTGCACAGCCTTTCCTGATCCCTAATTGTGTAAAGGTGTTCTCACTCCCAAGTTCTGTATGGGCAAATTGCACGTATCCTCCTGTACACACTGCAACCTTATGCTGGCAGCTTTATCATAGCAGGGTACCGAGAGCAATATGCACCTCACCCTCTGCAGCAGGGTCAGGAACAGCAATAGTCACCATGTCTCTAGAAGAAGAAGCAAAGCAGTAGGAGAGCAGGAAGAATACATTGTGACAATAGCCACCTTTATCATGGGCAAATGCTCAGAGACTAGCACCATGTACAATTTAAAGTCTAGGTTAGAAATCAGCCAGGGTGAAAGTGGTATCACATTGCCAGCTTTCTGGGGGTGGAGTGTGGTGGTGGGTGCAAGGTTACATCCAGGTTCTGTGACTGATGTGTCAAATAAAGATCTCGTAGTTTCCAGCTGCAGAACAACTGAAGGGTGCAACAAGCTGGATGAATGGGGAGTCTGCCTAAGAACGTGTTGGCTTCCAGCAGGATGAAGGAGACCATCTCCACTGTGGGTTGACCAAGAACCTCTGCTTTCCACAGGGAAACTAATGACTTTTAGCCAGCAAACTGCGGAACCCTGTATCATGCAGGGTCTGGTGACCAAGGCTACATCTTCTACAATTCATTGTAGTTTGTGGAAAACTGATACATTTGAAGCTCATGCATTTGCCATAAAGGCACTGGGCTCCTTGTTAAATGGAACTTTCACAGTTTCCCTTGTGTTCACCAGATCGAAAGGTAGGCTGAACAAAGGCCTTGGTAGTGCCATGGATTCATGGGTTAGAAAGCTTCTCATCTTTCTTTGACAGTCAGTATTACTCCACCTCTCTCACTCCACTGCTAACCTTGCAATATGCTGTCTGTCAGGAAGCCCAGAATGCAGAAGCCCACATTGAGATGGTGCAATCTGAGGCCAAGCCATTGAGCCACATGCCCTCTCTAATGTGTTGCAGAATGCCTTTTTCAAGTTCAAAGCATTTGCCCCTCGCCACAGGGGTTACACGTAGCAGAAGCACAAGCTTATACAAACACTATTAAGGACAGCAGCAGGTTTAATGATTTAATATTAGTAAGCAAGGTTGATTCTGCTGCACGTACATATTTATTTATAATATTAAAAAAATGATTAGTTGTAGTGGAATGAATGATCTTTTTTTATTGTAATCTTCATATGAAAGCTGTCAATAGTGTTCTGACAGTAGAGCAAGATTTCAAACAGGGTGTTCAAATAGATGATACAGCACGGAAACAGGCCCTTCGGCCCAACGTCCATGACGTTAAGTAGCATCCCAAAGGCTGCCCTTCTACTTAACAGCCTCTGATGCTCCTTGAGCTTTTTCCTCTTCTTCATTTCCTACTCCTTCCCTTTCTCTTCCATCTCTCCCCGTACCTCATGAGGTTGATCCAGTGTTACACTTGCTAGTGGTAGCCTCTGGTCTCTCATGATTGTCGGATTATGAACGTGTTGACCAAGTTTTGGATGACAATTCCTGGCTTGTAAAGGCATCTAAGTGTCTGCTTGAGGACTCTTCATTGCTTGAGGATCCAGCTGGTGTTTTTCAGGGGTGCCATGGTTTTAAATGGCGTTCATTGTCACTTTGTAGCGAAATGTTGCTTGAACCTCAAAGATGAGTGGAGTCGACAGCTGTCTCAGTATAAATATCTTGTGCAGATTCCTGGAGAGCTGGTATTGGTTGTGCAATTGATGGTTGCAGACAAACTGAGTATTGGGGAGTGTAATTGTCCACTTAAAATATTTTGCTAGATTCATTATTGCATACCATTCAAAGAAAACCTCTTTAATCAATTTTAAATTTATTCAACTAGACTTATATTTAGACTGCTATGACACATTTTACAACTTTTTGGAGGAAGAATTAGCTGTAACACCAGAATTTAGTTGGGAATATCACCTGGATATTGTAACATCTTCTTAGATAACTACACTTGATATAAACCTTTTATAACCGCTGCTACTTTCATTTGGGACAGTATTGGAAAGCATGTAAACATACTAACTATAACTAGATATGAATCTAGCAATGTAAGTTAATCAATTTTTCAGAAAGGTGGAATCCTTCTTCAGAAGTCCGGTACCCAACTGTTGATTCCAGCCAGATGCAGTGGCAAAATATTTTAAAAGGAAGACTTCATAAATGTTGTGTCCTCACAATATTAAGATATGGTTTATATTCAGCTTAATAGAGCAATTTCTGTTTTGAAGGCATCTAAAGAGCGTTCAACATGCTGATTGCCTAAGCAGAAACATAGTATGTTTGTAAATTTAAGCTGTTTTGATCAGTTGAAGCAAAAACTTCAATAAACAAGTTCATATAATGCTTCTGATCTACTGATTTGTTTTCATCCAAGTATGGCCTGTTGGATAAGTTTTGCACATCATGGCTTATATATGTTCCTAAGGTCAAGCACCCAACTGAAATGTCCTTATAATTACCAGTTACATTGCAGATATTTCGCTCCTTTTCTTTTCACGTTAGTTATAAGATTTGTTTCACATGATATGATGCAGCAGTTTTTGCATATTACAGTGGGTCCTTGTTTTAATTTGTGGTGCTAATTATATATGCTGTGTGGTTTATGAAGCCTTAATTTGTTCTCATTAAGTTTGGAGAGCAGAAGGATATGCAATGAAGAAATCTTCTAATAGCGACATTTTTGTTTATTTACTATCTGTGAAATTTTTACTGCATACATTAGTAGGGTAGAAAATGATGAGTAACAGAAAGTGACTGTTAATTGGTCTTTCAAGTGTGCTAATTGTGCACTACAGCTGTTTAGCATTCAAAGCTTTTCTCATTGTAAATATGAAACTGCTCTGTTTCAGAACTAGGTAAAATAAAAAGGAAAATTGTGTGTTGGCAATTGCACAACAGGTTGATCAGCATCTGAAAGGGATGTTTAGATCAATGTTTCGTAAATGAACTTGCTGTAGTATTCAATTAATTTTCATTAAGAGATTGAATGGTTCTTTTGTAGATCTGATCTTTAAAAACAAGACAAAAAGGGAAAATATGCCCCTGATTTTACATCTGAGTGATTTAGGTCATTAAGGATAGACATGAAAGCGTGATAATAGTTTTAAGACTATTTGAGTGGGATCTATTTGATCGCCAAATAGGCTTGCAAACATTTTTGACATCTCAGTAGGAAAACAGATGCATCAACTAAGCATAACCATTTACCCAGCTGCATGGATTACTTCTGAGAGAATCTTAAACTGATGGAAGATTTCTTAAACTTCAGCATGAGCTCTGACAAGTACCTTATTAAAAACAAACTGCCTTCATTTATAAAACTTTAATTTCTTTTTAGGTTCTCAGGTAATTTAACATTTTGATGGATTTTTCTAGAACCACTGTAGAATTGTAGTCAAAGTTTGCATATTTCCAAATCCTTTTGATTGGAATACTGAGATTGGCATCAGTTTATAGGAGTTCTATTACCACAAGCTATTAGTTGCTGTAAAGCTTACTGTGGAGAAATAATGTGAAGCAATAATTGGAAAAGTCAATATGAGGACATTGAACGTAATACAAACCGCTGCTTTCCCTTTTTCAGTGTCTCACCATTATTGACTAAGAGCATTCCTTCAGTCATCTGTGTCACAGTCCAATGACTGAGCAAGCCTTCAGTGGAGAAGAGACTACAGTTGACTAGCATCATATTTTGTTAAGGCAACTTTGCTTTATATTTTATATTTTCCTTCCCAAAATTGATTTTTCTGATTGAAGCCAAATTTTACTGTATATGACAGCTGTGTCTGAGGTGAGCATTTACTTGCCCATAGCTGATTTTGTTTTTGCATGAAATTTAGCCCTTGAATATAAAGAGAAAGAAAGCAAGGACCTAAAACAATTGGGTCTCTATACCTTGCAATTCTCTGGACTTCCATGGTATTCTCACAGATAAGATTGTGTGTTCATAAATGAACCAGGTACAAATAATCTGATGTCATGCAGTGCAAACACGGCAAGTTGATTTGATGACACTGCCTACCTCATTTTCTTTCGTCAGCATTGGTTGAAGATTAGGTACTAGGTCTTCTAGTCTATCTAGCTCAGATTGAAGGCCATGGACGCCAAAATAAGAACTTGGGCTTACTGGAAGAAACCTCTGGTGTCAGAAGCCTAACTCTTGTTTTTGGACTGCAGCCAGAAGGGTTTACAGCTGGTTGCCATTACTATTGCTCTTTTCCATGTGGAAGTTCAAGCAGGAAAACATTGGACCTAGGTTAATGAAGTTGTACCATGTTGTTTTCGTCCTGAATTTTACCCATTGCTCACATGGGACCAGGTTATAAAAAGTACCTTTGTATATACCTTTTTTTATTTTCTGTGACTGTGAGCAAGAGTCAAACCTTGAAGGATTTGAATAGATACTTTATTTTTAATTGTCTGAATCTTATGTTAGTTTGGAAGTTTGTCCTCTCTGTTTTGACACCTATCACACCAATGATGTTTCACATTACTCATTCTGACAGAAACAAGAGCATATGAACTTATGAAACAATCAGCAATGCAGCAGAATAAGAAGGATGGTTCAGACTTACCTTCACCAGGTAATGATCAGTAGAGTATTTGGCAGTTGTGGATAGATAATTGCATATATAAATTACCTCCTTTATTTGAACGTGCAAGCATAAAGATACAATGTATAACTGAAATTTGATGGTTTATCCATTTTTTAATGAAAAGAAAGAATTCCCCTTTCACTCCCAATATGGTTTACTTGTTGCTGTGCTATATAGTTTTGTGCTGACATGACATGTTATCTGTATACTGTTTATTTTTTATCTAATGTCATTTAGTGTAATGGGAGTTCTTGGTATGTACTGATTCAATGATCTGTGTCTTTCTTGCCATTATAAATACTCTAAGCTCTTTCAACTATCCTAAACTACTGTGAATGTGAAAAACATTTTCTAAGCAACCTATTTTTTCCTATGGCATACTTCATAGCTACTTTCTTTTGTATATACTTGTAATACTTGGGTGCAAATGGGGCAAAATTAACTGTCTTATTAACAAAGGTACGCTGATGTTATCCTTAATGTTTTCATTCATAATATTAAATTTAGAAATATAATTTTCCTGAAATCTAAAAAGAGATAGCAATTGCTGTAGCTAATTGTTGTGATTAAACAAATGGTAGCATTTTGAAATTCACATTAACTGCCAAAAATGTTTTTTTATAAAGATCTGTCTTTCTGCAAAGCAATTAGAGGGACTTGATCACAGTTCAGATTAAAAGAAATCACTTCATTTGAATGTCTGGCCTATTTACTGATAACTTTTATTGTGGCACCTAGGCCCAGATATTGTGATCAGCAGAAAAGGAACACTGTTCACTCGGATGAAAAATATCCTCAGGATTTTTTAGGGTCTTTGAGCATAGATTTGGTGCCATCACAAGACTGATTTTGACACTGCCCTCTGAAGGTGATGTCTGATGAATGTGAGGTGAAGCAACAGTGTGGCTTTTCAGTCACTTAGTTTGGAGAATTCTGACTGAGACATGCAGGGCTAGAAATTGTTCCCTATCTCAAAGACCGTTTGGAAATGGCACTACCCAACAGGGCTCCGTGCCACCTGGAGCAGAGGAATAGAGAGAAACTGTAGTTGGGGTGCAGAGAATTGGACTAGGTTCAGGGAGGTGAGTAGGGAGAGGGAAATGATCTGAGGGAGGATTAGAGGAAGACAGTCCATTCAGGGTGGGGGAGAGGATCTGGCCAGGATCCAGGAGAACATACAGTCAGCATCACAGAGCCAGGAATTATGAATTAGATCTTTAGATTTAAAGATTTGGAAAGAGGATGGATTATGAGAAATGGAAGATGCAGACAAAATTTCATTTTTGAAAATATACTTTAATGAAATTCTGAAGCAATGAGGCTCCAAGGTTAAATTTTCAGGGCCACAAAGGTTGCTCTGATGTTGTGACTGGTCTCATCTTTTCATGCATTTCAATACTGAGATTGATATGGAGTGAATAACAAAGCACAGCCTGAGGAGGAATAAAGTAAATTAGACCACAACTTCTTTTGCATGTGTAGACTACAGAGGCTTCTATCAAGGTTACTGTGTAATAAAGGTGAATATTGTTCACCTTGCCATTATTTCCACTACAAAGTAAGGGCCTAGGTCTGTTCTGAATTACCAAAGCCCACTATTGTGTGAAACTAAAGAACTTATACCAAGGGATCATACTTGTTCTGCTTTTTTTTCCCATTGTATGTACACCAATATGTTTTGAGGACATGGTTGCAGCACAAGCACAATCACAGTGAAAAAATGCAATGCTGTGGTCAAAAATGAAAAGTAAAGTGATGGAAATAACTCCCCACCTGCCACGAGTGCTTTAATCAAATAATGAAATACTGTTGTATATTTGAAATAACTTTCACTATTATGTTGACTCATGTTTTGTTCCAGATAAAAGGAACCAGAAATACACCAAGAAGATGAAAAATGATACTGATGAGGATAATCGTGAAACTGACTCAAGTGAAGAAAGTTCACCGTTAAGGTAAGACATTGACAATTAAATCCAATCATTGCATGAGGCATTTTAGAAAGAAATATCTTAGCAAATCTCTTCAGCAGCAGAGGTAAGGAAAGTTCCTCAGCATCACCTGTACTTTCACTGGAGAGTCAGAGAAAGAGAAAACAGCTATGTGCCCTCCTGAGATTATACAGACATGTTTCCATCCAGTATGTGTAACAATCCTGATTTTCCAACTTTCAATGTGTTTATGTTTTGATGTGAGGTGATGCGTTGGGTATTTCTCTGTCTTTTACCTTGGAGAGTGACAGACTTAGTGCACATCACATTAGAATGGGATTCAGCTTCTGCTTTAGCAACTTCTGTTGAAGACTATGCTGAATATTTCAGAAAGCGATTTCTCCTCTTTGCCAGTGCCTTAAGCAATCAAAACACAATACTCCTGCAGTGGCTAATTCACCTCAAATCTACTGTTCAATGTCACTCTGTTTGATTCCAATGCAAAATATCATTTCGCTGACTGGCTCATGTAAGCAGATGGAAAGCACAAATTAAAACTAGAAATATTTCAAGAGAAACATTTTACAAGGTTTCAAATTCTTTTATCACTTTGAAAATTATGTGGCATATCATTAGACTGAGGTTTCTCTTCAGTGGAACCTCATACAAGTCTGCTTTTTAACCAAAGCAGAATTGGCTGTTGCTTTTCAGAGTTTTTAATTATTTCTCGTGGATGCTGTGAAGCACTGACAGATGTATCTGTGACATCTAGTGGGAAAAATTGGCACTGCACAAATTCCTTTTAAATTTTGTACTAAAAATATAAACTTGCATGATTAAAATCAAATCTCATCTACAAATGAGAAAAAATGTCTTTAACTTACCACAGTTTGAATCTTCCTGCTATTCCTGGATTCATATATATTCCAATTATATATTTTTGGAAATGTATTTCATACTTGTGACTATTGTTATGTTGTTCACATCACCAGCTCTCACATTTCATTTTTAACTTTTTATATACTGGCAGAACAGTATCTGCATTCCAAACAACTTTGTACCAATTATAGTCTGAGCTGAATTCTTCAAAAGTGCCTGGTTGTCATGGCAGTATACATGAAGGTAAATTAAGCGCTCCCAGCAGGGAGCTACGCTCAAAGGGTGCATGAGTTGGAAAACTTGTGTGCAGCTCCTTCTCCCACCCACACTGCCTTTGGAAACATGACATGAATGAATTTGCAATTTATCTTTTATATAGTATCTTGGTAATCAATCGCATTCTTTTCAATACTGTATCCAATCTATGTTACATATTTTATCTATTAGATTTTATTTACCTTTTCCAAACTAAAAACATTTGTTGCTTTCATGAAAAATATCTAAAATTTCCTCAGCAAGACTTTGAAATAATAATTCAGTAATTAATAAGGAAATTGTAAAAATCTGTAGACTAAGTATTTATTTATTAAGTCTTACCTGGTATATACATGCCATTGCTTTCAAGGTGAAAATGCTCTGTTAAGTTATAAAGTTTCAGTCTCTTTATTAAAATCTAAATTGACCTTATTCTCCATAATAAGAGCAGTGTACAGACACTTTTTATGCCAGTACCAAAAGCAGCTGCCTGCTTATCAGTGAATATGACTAAACCATTTAATGCAGAGCACAAATCCATTAGAAATAACGAGTGGCCATTCAAACAAAATGTACTGCCATGCAAAATTTCCCCATGGAAAGTATTGCTTCTTCACTCTTCTCTGCATTTGGATGGACAGTGGGCTAACCATATCATGCTAATCATTAAATTTTATTTGTGCTTTAACTTTTTAAATTGTGATTGGAGAGGAATGCATAAACAGTGTAAACTGTTTATTAAGGCTTACTTTATATTCATGTACATAATCTATATATGTCCTTTTTGACTTTGTCTCTTTTGAATATGTGCTCTACTCCAATTGTGTACATATGGCTTTCCATTCAGTGTAATTTATTTACATGTAAACTACAATATAACATCATTAATTACGGCACTTCTTTGTAAGTCAATAATAGTCTTCCAAGATCTCTGAAAGAATTCATTCTCTCTTTATGTGTTCTGTTGACTATTGCAAAGTACATGTCTGACAACCAACCCTATTCATGAAAATACTGTTTCTATTTCTGAAGGGTTTTGTTGATTTGGATTGTTGGGGTAAATGGCAGCTGGCAACCTTCACACTTTTAGCAAAAGTTTGGAATGAAACCAGGTGCAGCTAGAGTAATTCATGTCCAGACTCCTTTGACTTTCTGGGTAACTGCAAATGAGTGTATACAGCTGCTCCCAGTAGGGTTACTGGGAGACCAAACAATGAAGGGTTTGGCAAAAAGGTCTGAAAAGATAAATGCAGGGAGGAAAGTATCAATTGTTTTAAAAATTTCATCTACTGAAGGATCATTCCAGACGCTTCAGACTGCACCATTTGGATTACTCTTAAAAAAGTAGTTATTTTTGATACACTGTTTGATGCACTATTATCAAAACCACCCTGTTGCCCAAGCTTCACATTTGAAAAAAATAATGTAAAGGTTTAGAAGAAAAAAATACTTACATTTATGTAGAATGTTTTACAACCTGAGGATATCCCAAAGTGCCTTACAGCCAATGAAATTCTGTTGAATTGCAGGCACTGTTATAACAATGGGAACGGCACATGAGAGAGCAGGTGCTTCCAGACCCCAGGACTGTCCCCTCAACACCACCAAAGCACTCAATCATCTCTACTTCCTAATACATTTATACCTATCAACATTCAAGAGCATCTCCCATCTTGGATACAATAGAAAATTGCTATAGACAGGGCAGAAATGCACGATTTTGTAAAGGGTAGGTCATAATTGATTAAAGTGCCTAAAGTGAAATATGAAGGGATAGCTATTGGTGTTTTTGTCTGACTTTCCAGAAGGTATTTGAAATTTTCCTCTTAAGGGATGATTATCTAAAATTGAGGCTCATGAAATTAATGATTGGGGTATGTTTTGTGCAAAGAGAAACAGAGAGTGGGGATAATGGGCATGACCTCAAACTGGAAGTGATATGACTCACGGTGCCTCGACTATTTACTGTATTTATTAATGTTTTAGATGATAGAATGGAGAGCCACATTTTCAGAGTTGCTAATGACACGAAGATAGGTGAGACAGTGAGCAGTGTGGATGGGATCATAGAATAGAACAACAAAGAAGAAGTTCATTGCTCCAGTTAAGCTGCACCAGTCCCTTGTGCTTTCCTTCAGTCATCACCTCCATTCAAATAGAAGTTATATGAATCCATTTCTTGAAATCAATTAATTTCCCCGAAGCATATAAAGGTAAATAAAGGCATCTTTAAGGTAGTTAATTTCCTGCTGTAAACTCAGTTTCTGTCACATAATTTATAATTGGTAAGTTAAGTGCTCAGTTTATCCCTAATGCACTTTGATGGATAGGGTCAAATCACACCTCTTGTGATCTGATTGTCATGCACTTCCAGTCCTCTCATATGGAAGCTGACTGGTTGATAATATTAAAAGAGGATTTGTACATGGAAAACCAAGGTCAACTTCTGCAGAAAGGAAGGCAAAACAGAAAATGGAAGTGGTTGACACATATTGGCTCATTCGTCTGAAGGATAATTGTAAATTGTATCTTTAATGCATGTGCTAAAGTTTTTCCAGTAGACATATGATTCTTATCATTTTGAATTCACTCTTAAAAATAATGCCGAGCTTCCAGTGTATGCCACCTAGTTGATTGGGTTCTCCCTGCTGAGTTGAAAGGTTGTGGGGTCAAGTCCCACTCCAGGGATTTAAGCACAATAATCTAAGTTGGCAGTTCTGTGCAATGTTGAGGCGGTGCCACCTTTCTAGGCCCTGCCTGCTCTCTCTGGTGAACATAAAAGATTTTATGGTACCATGTTGAAGAAGAGCAGGGGAGCTAATCCCTTTTATTCTGGAAAACATATATCCCTCAACCAATCTCAATTAAATAATAATTATTTGCCATTATCACATTGCTGCTTGTGGGTGCTTTCAGAGTATAAATTTATTGCCACAGTTCCTACATTACAAGAGTAAGTATGCTTCAAAAGTATCTGATTAGCTGTAAAATATTTTTGGAACATCCTGAGGTTGTGTAAAATGCAATGTGAATGCAGACCAATTATTTTTCAAATTATTAACACATGGAAAATTCATCAGTTTGTGGTGCAGAAATAATATGTAGAGATTTGTGAATTGTCACAATTTATTGCACAATTAAGGCAGCTCCACTGTTAAACATTGTAAATGGACAGCTCATTATTAATTTGTCTATGAGCCAAAAAAACATTGGATTTAGGCAAGTTTAGCGTGTTAAAGCTACTATGTTTTGTGTAAGGTTTCTGTAATGAAATGATTAATGTCCTTTTATGTCGCACAACCTTGAGAGCGCATAAAGGGGCTACATCTCATGCCTGCAAATAGTAAATTGTTTCTGAAGGCTTTGCAAATTTTTAAGGAGGTTTGCCTCTCTGTTTGAACTTCCACCATCTTAATTCCTCTTTCTTTCATTCCATTTCTCTTTTTGCATCTAATTTCCTTCTTTATGGTTTGTTCTGCTTTTTTTTACTCTTTTAAGACTATTGCTTCCATCATTCAACATAGTCCCAGATGCGGATTTAACCTTACTGTGCCTTTATCAGATCACACAAATGCTGGGTGAATAGCTTTAATTCTTTACATTGTTTTCAAGAGGCCACTAGGGAAATTAGGTTGCTAATTTATTACGTAAAAGAAAAATACTACAGATGTTGTAAATCTGAAATGAAAACAGAAAACTCTGAAAATCCTCAACAGGTCAGGCAGTATGTTTAATGAGAGAAAGCCCTCTTAACGTTTCACACTAAGGACTTTCCATTGGATATTCATCTCAAAAAAAGTCTTCAGAAAGCAAATTAGTCCCATGCAAACCAATGCTATTTTTTTATTGTTTTTAAGTGTAGCATTACCAGTTTATTGCTGTGCTGTACTGCTTAGAGTGCTATATTACTTGCAAATAAATCCTTTAGTTTTAATGTTAAAATAACATGGCATTGTTTTGGAGTGCACAGGAGAAAGTGACTGGCATCATTTGTAATTCATAGTGAGGTCTTCAATGCTTGGGAGACAACCGTTAGACCCATGGCCTGCTATACTACTCAAGAAATACACAAGGTCTCAGTTTGGACAAGGCTCGGTTTCCTATGGTACCCATATATCAAAAATATTAAATCCATCCCTATTTCATCCTTGTTTCTAGCACCTTCAACAATGTACTTAGTTCACTCAAATCCAGCAAGTTTAATTATAGAATTCTGGATCTAATTTCTAATGCTGCTGAGCTGTGCTCCATTACCCAATTATTCAGCAGTTCCCCAATTGCTGGTGCTCCCCATCCTACCTCTTTTCATGGTCTTATGAGACTATGCAATTACACATAAATTTACAAATATAGAATAGAAATTAATCTGAATCTTGTATTGGTTGGGTAATAATGCATTACTGAGTTTTATTCACTCATGTCTAAGTCACCCAGGAATTATGGGTTTTTCACATTGATTACTTAATGGAGTCCTGTATTACTATCGATAATGTAATTTGTATCTTACCAGTAAGTGCGAAAATACGGTAGTATGTATTTCACAAACTCTAGAAAGTATGAACATTGACAGAACTTGCTAGCATTAAGAGGAAGTGAATATTCTTTTTGTAACAGACAAAATCCTTTTGTGATTGAGTTGCAGAGTTTTTACTCAAGCTCCAAAAGGCATTTAGGTTAGATTCAGATTAGTTTATTGTTATGTACATGAGGGTGCAATGAAATTCCTTGCTCGCGTGAAGCTCACAGCATTATCAGTATACTGGGTAATAATAAATACAACAATAAATATAGCGACAAGCACAGAACAACAGAATGGTGCAAAGATAGTAGTGCAATCTGTGTCTGAAATTGTGCAAAAAGAAATGCTAAAGTGACAATAACGGAATCACTGAGAGAGGTAGAATTAAGAGTCCAAGAATATGACAGCACCACTGGGAAAGGGATGTGAAAATGGTGATTGCTTCAGAAGTCTTATAGCAGTGGGGAAGAAGCTGTTCTTGAGTCTGGTCGCCCATGCTTTCAAGCTCCTGTATCTTCTCCCAGAAGGTAGAAGAGAGAAAATGGAATGGCCAGTGTGGCAGTCATTCTTGATGATACTATTAGACTTCCTGTTTAATATCGGTAGCAATGATTCTGTAACATTTATCTAATTCCTAATAATTAATATTAATACTGCTTTATAATTTGATACCTTTGAAACATAATTAATGCCATAATAATTAAAGATGTAAATATATATTGAAAAAAACTGTTTGGAGTGTAATAGGATTTCTGCAGTATGTTGAAAAAGAACTTCAGAGAGAGCATGCTCCCTCTGAAACAAGCACAAAATGTTAGTTTACACAATTTTAATTATCTAATTTTCTCCTTCACTTTTTGTTGATTATTAATGACATGCTTTGAATTTATTTATATAAACCTGCTGTTAGTAATACCTTTCAGATTTTTATAACCATTATATCTCTAAGATTCATAATATTTTGAATCTTCTAATTCTACATTGAATAATATTGTAATGGCATAATTTGTTATGGACTCCTTTGTTTTGTACTTTGTAACAAATTTTATTAGCATCGTGAACATGGAATAACATCCTAAAGAAGTTCCCAGAAGCATTATCAAATTATCAAATAGAACATGGCATTGAACCATATAAGAATTATCATGGCATTTGGCCAAAACTTGCCTGAAAGGGGAAAGGTGAGGCAGGGAAGTTTAGCGAGGGCATTCCACTCCTTCAGGCAGTAATGTGCAACCTTTCTGTAGGGAAAGCCAGACTGACAATCCAAATCACTTCTGAGGGCCACACAAGTGTTGTTTTCATCATAGATTATCTAGATTCACTATAATCAGATGTTAATATTTTCAGTCATTTGCAGAGTTTGTCAACAGTCTTTTTTCTGTTCAGACTGCTACCAAATAACAGGTTTAAAAATAATGATGGGAAATGTGAATATTTTTTGTGTTTGACAGCATAATTTGCTTGGAAAAGTTTTCACAGCCTTTACCAGTTGTGACAGTTCAATAAGAATGTTTTTTTTTGCCACAACTTTTTCATGGATTTAAAAATACTTGCTACTTTATTAACTAAATTAAATTAATTTATTTAAAACAATACTAACCAATGGATGCATTCTCAGGAAAAATGTGATGCTTGTCACTGACTTTGGGGAAAATCATGCACAGTAATGCTTCAAGATTATCATCCTTGACCCAATTGGGTTGTTTTCATCGGGTAATACCTGCTGGAGAAAAGGTTCCTCCCAAATGTTCTGCAATAAAAATGAACTATGCTGCCTATTTGGTGAAGTGGCTTGATTTGGATGTTGAGTTGGATTCATTCCCCTGTTCTTTTACTGCAGCTCTTCATATTATTTTCCCTCAAATGCCTATCTAATTTTCTTCTGAGAGCACTGATTAACTCTGTTTCTGCCACCTATATTTGCAGTGAATTCCAGATAACAACTCTCAGTTTTCCTCACATCCCCTCCTGAACACTTTGCCCATTATTTCAACTCTGTGTCCTATTTGGTTTTCACTCTTGAACCATCTGCTAACAGGAACAGCTTTTGTCTTATTTACTGCATCGAAACCTGTCATGGTCTTGCACACCTCCATCATATCTCCCCTTTGCTCTAAAGAGAGAGCAACCCCATCTTTTTCAGTCTAATCTTGTTGCTGAAATTCCTTGTTGCTGAAATCTTTGAAGCTTGAAACCGTAACAGTAAATGTTTTCTGGAATGGAGATAGATGACAATGGGTGGCAGGGCTTCTGCACTGTGCCACTTCAGGCGTAGCTGCTGCTGAGGACTCCCTGCCCTACTCAAGGCTGTGGAAGGCGGATGGATTGGTCTTCTGCATCCATACCAAGCATCTTCAGGTGGATGGCAGCATGCACACATAAGGTTGAAGAATTAATGGTCTCAGTGGAGACAACTGTCAGATTAATTAGAAAACTATTTCCTATAACAAAGAGTATAATCAGAAACATTTGGAAATACATGTTCTTTAGTAAAAGCATTCACACAATAAACTTAAACCTTTAGTACCTTTGTCATATGTTTAAAGACAAATGTTTTTAAAACATTAAAAATATAATAAATAATATAAGTGCAACAGTTGATTTTCACGCATTCAAAATGGCAGTGATACTACTCCAGAATTTGGTAAAGTTGTAGGAAAAGAAATGAATGCCTGAGGCAGCCAGTCATGTTGAGAGAGGCTTGGAAAGAGTATGGTCAGAGTGTTTTGATATCTTAAAATAGCTGTCCAAATTCATTCCTGTTTGTTGATTAACTTAGATCCAAATACTACAAAAACAAGCATCCCATAACTCAGTCTATGCATTGATAATTAGCAATGCAAACCTCGTCCAGAGGCATTGCCATAAGACCAGTGTGATTAACATGGTCTAATCTATATTAGAGTGCTGCCTTTGGGAACAACAACTTCAATATAAATCATTGCAGGATGGAGACCATACCAGCTTGTACCCTGACTCTCATAAGTTCCACAAGCATGGGTGACTTGAAATGCCCTACTAATGCCAGTAATATCTACCTGCCAAGAAGAGATGAATAAAATTTAGACTTTTGACAGTCTTTGCAGTGAACATTTTTGGCGTTTGTGTGGTGATTTTGATTTCCAGATGGAATCACTGCATAGGCTGCAAGTATCCTGCAAGCCATATGTTGTGTACCATGAACCTGGTCAGTAATAGTGGAGAGACTAAACTTGGAAATGATTAATACCAGAATTAAAGGAAGACACATCTGCAGGTTATGGGGTTATGAAAAACATGAATGACAGGTTTAAGGTCAAGATGTTAATAAACTGAGAGTCAGTACAGATCTAAAGGCACAAAGGTGATAGGTAAACAAAGCACAGTGCATGTTAGGACACAGGCAGTAATATTTTAGAAGACCCCATGAGGCCCTCAAAGCAAAAGGGCCCAACAGGGAATGAACTGAAACAGTCAAGTCCTATATCAACAGAGGTAACAAAGGCATAGAAGAAGGTTTCAGCAGCACAAGGTGAAATAGTACAGAATTACTACAGAAGTAGACATTAGTGATGGCACAGATATATCATCTGAAGCTTGCCTTGGTTGAGGTATAACATTGACATCCCATTTCAGGCAGATGCTACACAGAATAATTGAGTTGGTGGCTAAGGAACAGCAGATGAAATTTTGAGTCATATGGCAGAAAGTGCACAGTGCTTAATGTGATTATATAAGCCTCTGTGCTTTTTTGATTTCTGCAAATTTAATTCTTTTTAAACTAATGCAAATACTCCAAAGTTGCCATTGAAATAGTAGCAATAGTTTTTGTTTGAATTTGATAGGACAATACTTGAGTAGCAGTATGCAAGGAACATTTGAGAATAATCCCAGAGTATGTTGCATAGAAGCTGTGGCTCCCTATCCACATTCCTTCCACAGTTCATTACATTCATTCTACAGGTAATCACTTTTGAATTCTTCTGCACTGAAAGTGGTCTCAATCCCATGATTGCAACCCACAAATAGGAACGTGCAGCACAATGTGACAATTAAGTTTAGTCCCTATTGTCCCATTGATGATACATGCAGGTATAGAAGGTGCTAGTTAAAGGCTTATTCAGCAGATATTCAAACGCACATACTGCTTGTAATCAAGTTCTACAATCTTATTTATTAATTTAGTTAGAGGAAAAAATTATAACCATGACCTATTGAAGCAATAAATAAAGCAATAAGCTTTGTTGTTTATAGCTTTGTACACCCACTTCGATTAGTTTAGTTTTAGATATTAGACTACCAAGTGTACAAAGCTATAAACAACAAAAGTATGAATGGAAAAATCTATAATGAATTATAGTGCTTTTGGGTGAATCCACTATTTCAGGCAAACCTACAGTGTTGAATTCTTCTGGATAAGTTCTCCAATAACTTGCTCAACTGTCATTTCCTCACAATGTCTAAGTTTAAAATTAACTAACTGTGGTCACCTTTGAGTGCTTTAGGAAGAGTAGTTAGTCTTTTGACAGATTGAGTAGCAACACATGGTGCTTGGCATTTGACACCCACCTTCAAGTGAAGAGATTAGCAGTCAGAGGAAGGGGTTGCAATGGAACAAAATAGAAAATGATGGCGCTTGTTCCCTTTTCAGGATTAGCAAATGGGGCATTTCTTGGGTGCTTACAGGGGAAGATTCAACATACTTCAGTCACCTCTTGCGCTCTATTGCTTCCACAAGTGGTATTGAAGCTTAGCACTTGAGCCTAAAAATAAGGATGTTGTCCGCTGGTGATACTTCTCCCTCTGGCCCTCCCCGAATCTGCCTTACTCTTGTCAGTGAGCTGATTTGTGAATTAAAAAGCTGACCCAGCTAGACTCGCCTTACACCCAAACTTCTTCCAGAAAAGAGTATATTCTGAAGCCCAGGCAACAATAATGAAATGCCAGTTAAGCCTGAAGTATAGCTGGGGGATTTTGGTTTAAAGCAGAGGCTTTGGTGAAAAATGCATTTATAACTCTTTGTGTGGTGCCTCATTATGTGTGGGCCTGATTCATTAAGTAATTGGTTTGCAGTTGTTTACATGAGTATTAAGGCCTTCTATTCAGAAGCCTTTGAGTGATACATTGTCCAAATGTAGCATGTTATGAATGCAGAATGAGAAATGGGACTGTGTCCTATTGGCTAGACACAGCACTTGGTTGAATAGAGAAAGTAAGACACTGGGTTCTGCTTTGCATAGCAATGACTCTTAATAAACTTTACAGATTAATAAATGCAACCTCTAAAAGAAATAAATATACAAGCCACATTTAAATGTGCTCATTTAATTATTATTCTTACGAAGACAGGGTGTGAAATTGCGTTCTTTTATACTCCATTTCTTCACCACAACATCTTACTGCTGAAGTGTTAGTAGAATTTGAAGTTTATTGTATTATAAATCATGGGGAAGCAGATAGATCGCAACACTTTATTATTAAGAATTCATTCATTGTAAATCTTTTACAGCTATAGTAGTTTCTAAAGGAAAATCATTTTGTGGTTGAGTGGGGATGAAAGGCATAAGGTACGAAGGAGTGAGTCTTAATAACCAGCTGCACTCCATGTAAAGACCACTTGTTCCCTTTTGTTCAGAGGTGCATGCCACTGCTTCCTCTTCACTAAGAATCATTGTTCCATTTAACCAAAGGCATCTAAAACATTTTTTTGCTGATTTATTTTACTGAGAATACTTTCCAAGTTGTTTGATACCTATCCTTGACTTCGTAAAATCTTAAGAGTTGAGGCGCTTTTATTTTATAAAGCAACATGTAAGACTGAGTTTTGCATTGATTTCATGCAAAACAAAACCATGCCTACGTATAGTTCAATCTCATGTTAGCAGGAGCAGGTGTGTGTATCAGAGTACAGTGCAGCAGTAAGAGTATGCAGCCAGTGGAGGTCACTGTCATTCTAAATACTGTTGCTTCTGCACTTGGCTAGATTGCTGATGTACTTGTTTGAGAATGCATTCAAAAACAGAGTAATAGAAAAATGATTGTTTTCTATTTTCTTTCAATGTATTCATAAACAAGTATCTATGGTTCCATAAGTGTCTGATACATGTAATAGTATGTAAAACATTTGGTATTAATTTTGCGAAGCTTTTATATTGCAATCTTGGTGAACAATTCAAACAGTTTGTGTACTTTTAGTTAGAATTTCAAACATACTTCACAATAGTAGCTGTCAGCTTCCAGATGAGGCAGTGTACATCGCAGTCTGTAAAAACATGGATGGTTGGAACAGGAGTTGCAGAGTTCTTTTTCTGCTATGCATTTGGTGGGTACAGGAGCATGGGGTTTATGTTATTGAGCATTAATTCAGAATCATGGACTAATAATCCAGACAGTATGAGGTCAAATCCTAGCATGACACTTTGAAATTTAATGTACCAAGTCAGTTTCCCAAAAGCTTTGCTAATACCTTTCAGAGATGGTAACCTACTGTTCCTCCCTGCTCTAACCTATGTTTGACTTCAATCCCTTACAAAGGTAATTGGAACCTACCTGCTCCCTGAAGTGCCAATCAATTACATCCAGGACAACGTGGGGTGTGTAATAAATTCCAACCTTGCTGGTGACTTCAATATACTGAGAACAAACATGAATACATAGCCCTTTAAGCATTGCCACAGGTTTGTGGAGCAAATTGTGTGGCTTATCTTTTAAATGTAAGCTAATGCTTCAATCAGCCTTAGAGTCATAGAGTTGTACAGCACAGAAACAAACCCTTTGGCCCAACTTGTCCATGCTGACCAAGCTGCTTGCCTGAGCTATTCCCATTTACCTGTATTTGGCCCATATTCCCCTAAACCTTTCGTATCCATGAATCTGTCTAAATGCCTTTTAAATGTTGTAATTGTACCCACCTCTACCACTTCATCTGACAGCTCGTTCCATATACCCACCAAACTCTGTGTGAATATCTTGCCCCTCAGTTCCCCTTTAAATCTTTCCTCTCTCTCACCTTAAACCAATGCCCTTTAGTTTTAGACTCCCCTACCCTAGAAAAAAGACTATTCACTATGACCGTTCACTTCATCTATGCCCCATGAATTTATATGGTCACCCCTCACCTTGCTATGCTCTGGGGGGAGGAAAAGGCCCAGCCTATCCAGTCTCTCCTTGCTTCTTAAGTAGTTGCTCAGGGCTGAGGATAACTTGCTTCTAAGGTGGCTAATGAGGCCAAGGGGGGAAACTGCAGACTCTTCTACTGATGGGCTAGAAGGTGGCTGATGTGATGGGCAGGTGGAGAGTTTGTCAGCTGAGGTGCTTCTTTTGTCATTTATGCTGGACTTCTGTGTGCTCCTGGTGTGTGGACCCAACATTCTCACTACCATCCTAAATGCCCCTTCTCTACCTTGAATGCTCTTGGGCCAGAGATTCCAGAGAGTCAGAGGGGAGGTTGCAATTATTCAAGGAGGCTGTGAGCACATCCTTGAATCCTTTCCTCCCTCTACCTGGCAATCTCTTTCTGCGATAAAGCTCAGAAAAGTGTGTTTGTTATGGGGATCTGGTATTGGGCACGTAAGTGACATGGCCTGCTCCATGGAACCACTGAGTGTAATTAGGGTCTCAATGTTTGGGATGTTAGCCTGGAAGAGGATACCAATGTTGAATTTGGAGGATTTAGAAGAAACCAAGTTGGAATTGGTTTATTATTTTCACTTGTACTGGGGTATAGTGAAAAACTTGTCTTGCATACTGTTCATATCAATTCATTACACAGTGCATTGAGGTAGTACAAG
The DNA here is from genome assembly GCF_009764475.1 of Pristis pectinata. Taxonomy (NCBI): domain Eukaryota; kingdom Metazoa; phylum Chordata; class Chondrichthyes; order Rhinopristiformes; family Pristidae; genus Pristis; species Pristis pectinata. Next base: position 82,628,715 of record NC_067407.1, read on the forward strand.
GTAAAGCAATACAGAATGCAGAATAAAGTGCCATAGCTACAGAGAAACTGCAGTGCAGGTAGACAATAAGGTGCAAGGTCATAACGAGGTAGATTGTGAGGTCAACAGTCCAGTTTATTGTACTAGGGAACCATTCAGAAGTCTTATAACAGTGGGATAGAAGCTGTCCTTGAACCTGGTGGTACATGCTTTCAGGCATTTGTATCTCCTGCCTGATGGGAAGGGGGAGAAGAGAGAATGTCTGGGGTGGGTGGGGTCTTTGATTATGCTGGCTGCTTTACCGAGGCAGCGAGAAGTATAGACAGAATCCGTGGACGGGAGGCTGGTTTCTGTGATGTGCTAAGCTGTATCCACAACTCTATGCAGTTTCTTGAGGTCCTGGGCAGAGCAGTTGCCATACCAAGCCGCGATGCATCCAGATGGGATGCTTTCTATTGTGCATCAATAAAAATTGGTGAGTGTCAAAGGGGACATGCCAAATTTCTTTAGCCTCCTGAGGAAGTAGAGGTGCTGGTGAGCTGGTGAGCCATGGCAGCTACGTGGTTGAACAAGGACAGGCTATTGCTGATGTTCACTCCTAGGAACTTGAAGCTCTCAGCCCTCTCAACCTCAGCACCGTTGGTGTAGACAGGAGCACGTGCACTGCCCCCCTTCCTGGAGTCAATGAAGTGGTTGGATCTCTGGTGCCTTCAGGTGCCTGCTAGTCCAGGCCTCTGAAGTGTTATAGGAAGGGAGGGATTACTGCCCAGTAAACCAGGAACATTGTGCCAGGTGCGTGGTTTTAATCTTCAAACACCCATTTCCTCAACTGACCAAAAGCTGTGCTGGTGCATCATAGTTCACTGAGAGGTGACTCTTTAGATATGAGAAGTGCTCTACATTTTCCAGGGTCTCACTGTGAACCTCAATTGTCAGAGGGCACTGTTGTACTGTGGGGATAGGTTGGTAGAGCACCTTTGTCTTGTGGAAGTTGAGTGTGTGGCCATCCTCTCATGTGCTTCATGAATGAGTCAGCAATGGTGTGGAGATCTGCCAGTAAGCACGCGCAAGCACAAGCAATATCTGCATAATGAGCTTAACTACTGAGGTTTGGATGACCTTTTTTCAAGAGTGTAGCCGCCATAGGTTGAACAGTTTCCCATTAGTTCTGAAGATTAGCTCCAATCACGTGGATAGTTTGTTGGAGGTGAGTTGCAGCATTGCAGTCAGAAAGAATGAAAAATGTGTCAGGCAATATCGCAGCCTTAGTTAACACTGGTCTTCACTGAGATTGACTACATTCCGTACCCGTTGGCTAGGATGATTGCATACAAGTCATCATGAAGCAACCGTAAGATAGAGATGAATTTCTGTGGATACCTAAATCTGAGGAATGTGCTTCACAGTGTCTCTGATGGTGTCAAAGTCTTTAATGAGGTCTAAAAATGCCATGTGTCAGTGCTGTTCCCTACATTTCTCTTAAGAGTTGTTATATGGTGAGGATCATGTCCATTGTTTTTCTTGATGTGGTTATGGGAACAAGTCCTTGGTAGGAGATGGTTGAGGAGCATCCTGCCATTAACTTGCCCTATGGCACCTCGCAGGCAGACTTATCTCCTTTCTTGAAGATGGTCACAGTTACAGCTTCTTTGGGATCTTCTGGATATTCTTTTCTTCCCTAATCGGGGAATGAGATTGTGAAGATCTTTATTGCCAATTCAGCAAGGGACGCTTTCTGATACCAAGGCCTTATTTCTCAGTTGGGATTTGGGCTTTTTGACTTCTTTGTTGGTTAGGAGTGGAGGTAGGCTAGAAGGAATAGTCTGCCATAAAATGGAGTCAAAGACCAAGGACAGAGTTGCAGTTGAGTAGATTTCAAAGTTTTCCTTCCCTCAAGTGTTGTTTATCTCTCTGTCCTAGCTCTCAGTATAGTGGAATCTGAGGAGTTTAGTTCTGAAAAACCCACAGGTCCATGGCTGATAGCTAGTTGCTGAGCCTCCTGCACTCTTTCCCATCCACCATCTGTTCATTTGCTCACTGCTTTTCTGCTGGACCTCTGCCTTCTGGTGCCGGGAAATCTGTTTCTTTTCCCTTAAGAAATGGTGGTGATTCCAATCTAAGAACACCGTATGTTTGCAGTTAATTACATCCTGGATCTCCTGGTCATTCTCTTCATATCAGCCCTGGTTCTTAGTATAGAAGGCAAGAGTCTCTTCATAAGTATCAATTACGGTGTACTTCCGGGATGTGCACATACTATGGACACCCTGCAGCTCCTGTTATGTGAGTAGCGATAGGTTGTGTCTAAAGGTGCTGTTTGAGAAAATTGTGGGGTCCTTGAAAGCGTCAGGATTGATCTTCTTGAGGCGTTGTTTCTTTGATGTTGATGTATTGAGGTCAGGTTGAAGGAAGTAATGGAGCAGATTTGGTGGTGGTCAGTCCAACAGTCATTGGCACCTGTCGTGGCACAGGTGGTGTTGACATCTTTGCCAGCCCTTCAGTACTTGGACTGGGGATGTTGTCATGGGGTTTTGTGCTTGTCCCTCTGATGAAAGAGTATTGGTTATGATAAGGTCACGTGCCAAGATTTTGTCAGAATAAGTATCCTTTCATGCCCATCACAGCTTGAAGGCATCACACTCAGGAGGATCAGAAGACCATTGTCACTGGACAAATGCTGATGGCTCATTTAACATTTTTGTTTCACTATTTTGATGGAAGATTCACCAAACCATTTTTTTTTAAAAAGGATGCTTTTTCTACTGCCTTTCATCGCCTTGGATTGTTTCAAAGTGGTTTATAGTTAATAAAGAATGGAAGAAAGGCAGCAGCCAATTTGTGTATCCACAAACAGCAATTTGATAATGCTGGGATAATCAATTTTAGTAATGTACACATGCACATTGGTTGCCATCTTTCTAAAAGGAGCCAATGTGTACCCAATGAACAATATATCAACTTTATCCTTCAATAACACTGAACTGAATACATCATCATCTGAAAAGCACATTGTTGAAGGCCACTTTCATTAATCAAGAGGTGCTTAGTCACATCTGAAAGGCTGTTTGTTTTGTAGCGCACTGCCAGTGTGAACCTATAACATGGTGGAAGGCTTCCTACTGAGCCCCATGTATTAGACAGTCATAATCTTGAATCTTCTCTGATGCTGTAATATCTGACTGAATTATTATAGTTATTTGCAAGGCCTGAACAACTTTCAACTGTACTGGTGATGTATATCAGACAGAGCAGCAAATTACAAATTGTGGAATCTCAAAATCAATGTTCAGACAACATTAATAAAACCACATATTTACTGTGTGGGACATATTATGGGTAATGAAATTTCTTCATTGCTTTGCCAGAATTGACCATGCTTCTAGCTAAATGATCAAAGTTCAGGGTTAGGATTGTTGGCACATGAGCAGTCAAAATATATTGCTGGTTCCTCCAATGGTGCTATCTTTTTATTTAGAAAATACTGGCTGAGTGCTCTGATTTTATTTTGGAAGTCTGCCATAAACTGCAAATTTAATAATCCTTCTCTGCATTTTATGTGTAAGCTCCTGCTGCACCAATTAAATTAGGGTTTGCTGAATGCACGATAAACACCGATCACCCAATTTGTATATTCCAAACAGTGATCGAGATTTTAAGGATGATAAAAGCCACATGGTGATGACACAAATATTAGGGAGATTCTTGCAAGAGATTAATCAAAATAGCTTTGAAACAGAATGGACAATTTTGAAAGGTAGGAACACCAGCTGTGGTCCGTTCCATGTCAAAGCATAGAATCAATAACCATGAGAGTGGTTATTGAGAAGCAGCATCAGTGGTTATGGCAGCAACAACTATACTGAAGCAGGGATTTGCACAAAGTGGGAAAAAAACTTGTCTCACTGATTTATATTGCCACAAGCAGATCTGTAGAGAACATCTAACAGAACAAGAAATTAAGGCAAGAGTTGGTATTACATAGCACCTATCACAACCACTGAGCAGCCCAGAGCACCCAAAAGCCAATTACAAACTTTTAAAGCACTGTCATTGTTGCATGGTGACAACACTCTACTTGCCTAAAAACTGTTTCTTATTTAAAATGTATTGGATATGATTTATTACAATATGAGAAAAGACCAGGAGTAGGCCATATAGCGTGCAAACATTTCTCTGTATCTCTGTCCTTGCTTTGAAAAAGTACCCTCAAGTTCTAGATTCTTCAACTGGAAGAATCAGCCTTTCATCTGTGAAACCCTCTCACAACCTTATGTATTTCAGTTTCATCATCTTCCATTGTTTTAATTTCCAAAGAGAATAAACTCTTCCCACTCAACCTCTCTCCATTAAACAACTCCTCATTCAAAGAGTTTATTAACCTTAAAAGTATTGCCACTAAGGAAAATATTTTCTCAAGTACTGAGACCAAAACAGCACACAGTACCCCACTGTGCAAATTCACCTTAGCCCTGCCCTGACTTCCTTACCCTTGAGACCCAGTTCCCTTGCTGTATAGATCAACACACTACTTACCTTCCTAATTGCTTTGTTTCCATGTGCACAAGGTCACTGAAAGCCATGCAAACACCAATATTTCTTTACCATGTAAAAAATATATTCTTCTTGCATTCCTTCCAAAGTGAATAACTTCACATTTCCCCACATTATAGTCATCTGCCTCCTTCTGGCCCATTCAATTAACCTCTCTATAGAACTCTACAACCTCTTTATCTTGTTACTTTTTCACCTCGCTTTGAATTGTTAATATATTTCAATCCCAACATCTGTTGTTAATATAGATTGAAAATAGCTTAGGCCGAATCATTATTTCTTCCAGCACTCCACAAGTAACTGCTAGCCAATCTGAAAAAAGCCCATTTATTTCCTATTCTGTTCCCTGTTCTTTAAGCAGTCTTCTATTCATGCTAATATATTACCCCCAACATCTTATATAACACCCTCTTGAATGGTACCTTTTCAAAAGCCTTTTAAAAATCCAGGTATATGAAATTCTCTATTTCATCCTAATAAAACCTCTGGTGGTTACATCATTGAAAGCTATCAGATGTGTCAGAGCTGATTTCCTTTTCATAAAACCATAGTGACTCTGTTGTATGACTTTCTTTTTTAAATATCCTCAGACTCCTTATAATAGATTTCAGCATTTTCCCTACAGTTAATTGCATGTAGTTCCATATTTTAACTCTCCCTTTATTGAATAGTTGTGTTACATTTCATATTTTACAATCCACTAGGACAGTTGCAGGATCTAGGGAATGTTGGAAGGTCACCACCAATCGATTGAAGACTCTTTTTGATAACTCATGTATATACTGTAGGTCTTCATGTCCTTGGAATATGTTAGTTTTTAGTCCCATTAATTTCTCCAGTGCTTTCTCTTTAATAAACTTAACTGCATTAAGTTCCCTTTATTCATTTGATCCTTGGTTCTCTGCTCTTTTTGGTACGTATGTTTTTTTCTACTCTAAAGGGAAGTACAAAATATTTGTTTCACATCTCAGCTATTTGTTTATTCCCCTTTTAATTTCTCCTGTCACTACTTTTAGAGAACCATGTTTACTTTCGGTATTCACTCCCTCTTTAAATACTTGTAGAAATGTTTCTTTTCTTTCCTAATGACATGAAAGGAGGTTATTCAGCCCATCAAGTCCACGCTGGCCCCTAAAGCAATCCAATCAATCCCACTGATTTCCCTGTAACCTATTCTCTCACACATGCCCATTAACAAAGTCCTTCCCACCCCCCTAACCCCTGCCCCAGATTCACCTACTACCCACATACAGTAGGGGCAATTTATCGAACAACCAGCACATCTTTAGGAGGAAGCCCATGCAACCAGAAAGGCAATGTGCAAACTCCACACAGATGGCATTGGAGGTCAAAACTAAACCTAGGTCACTGGAGCTGTGAGACAGCTGTACTTCCTGCATCGCCACTATATTCATGTTAGTTTACTATCATTATGCTTTCTTGCTCTTGATCAATATTTATGGCAATCCTTTACTTGTTTCTAAAATCTTCCCAATAATCAAGTTTACTATTTTACTTGGCAACATTATAGGCCTCTTCTATCGTAATTCACCTCTACAGTTAGCCAGGAATGAATCGCTTTTCCCAATGGGTTTGTAATTCTCAATAGGATATATATTTACAGCGAATTAGAAGATATTTCTTAATATTGTATTATACAATCATAGTTTAAGCTTATTTGCTTCTCATGTCCTGTAATAGGCTTTATGTAAATTAGGACACAGATTTGTAAAGTTAAGAATGTTAGTCAGGAAATCGATGTACAAATCTATCACATTATACTCAGTGCTCCCAAGACAGTCCCTTACTATAAGAATACAGATTAAATCACTTTTTACACAAATAAATATATAAAATACTGTAACCTATTTCCTGGTTGGTTCCACAGTGCCACAAGTACAATCTGAACCTGCTGTACAAACTTCTTCCACCATTTTAATTGTCCTGTCCATATAGTAATTAAATTCATCCATTGCCTTTGTCACAGTATACTCCTATTTCTAGATTAATACTATGTCCAAGCTACAATACTATATTGGTGGCCTATAAATACTCCAATTAGTGAGTTTTGCCCCCTTGGAACTTAGAAACAAGAACAGACAATTTAGCCTCTTAAGCCCGTTTGGCTGTTCAGTGGCTGAGCTCTGACTTATGTCCTTATTCATCTTCACCAAATTTGTTCAAGGATACAGCTACTCAAAACTATCAATCTCAGATTTAAAATTAGTAATTAGCCTAACATATATCAGAGGTCAGCAAGGTTCTAAACAACCACAATCCAATCCAAGAGAGCTGCAAATGCTGTACCTCTTTATGTAGCTAGATTTCCCTAACCTCGTCCTTAAATTGCCGTCTCTTTTTTTTAACCAAAGTCAAAGTTGAGCTTATTGTCATATGTACAAGTATATGTCTGCACAGATGCAATGAAAAACTTGCTTGCAGCAGCATCAGATACACAACATTCACAAGAAAAACATAAACTGATAATATAAATTGTACAAAATTACACAAGAAAGAACACAATTAGATCAAAAAAAGGTCCAATGTAGTGCTAAGTGGTCAAAGTGGTCATAGTATTGCTATTACTGAGCTAGTGATTAGTGTTCTGCAGGTTGTTTCAAGAACTGAATGGTTGAAAGGAAGTAGCTGTTCTTGAACTTGGTGGTGTGGGATTTCAGGATTCTGTACCTCCTGCCTGATGGTAGCTGCAAGAAAATGGCATGCCCCTGATGGGAGGATCTATGATGATGGGGGTTGCCTTCTTGTGGCAGTGCCTCATGTAGATACTACCGATGGTGGGGAGGGATGTGTCCATGATGTATTGGGCTGAGTCCAGTATTCTTTGCAGTTTAATACGTTTCTGTGCATTTGAACTGCCACAGTAGACCATCATGCATCCATAATCTATGTCCACTGGAGCTAGACTCCTCAAGCAGTGGAAATAGTTTCTCGCCACCCTTCTTATTTGTTCTCCTTCATACCTAGAAAACTTAGATTGAATCATCACTTGACCTTCAAGATTTCAGGAAACACAATCATATTACTTTAAACTCTCCTTGTAATTTAACTCTTGGAATCCAGGTCCTGGCTGGTTCTTATTTTGACCCATTTACTTCATACTTCCTGAATTTACTTGCTTATATTATGACTCATTCCAATCCTATTCTCAATGCTATTCTGTAAATCCTATTCTCAATGCTATTCTGTAAATAGGCAAATACTCATATTTCTTTTTCTGGTTTTGAAATATCTGCTCTGATATTTAATAGCCAATTTGGTCAACGAGACCCCGTAGTGGTTTTTTGATCAAACTCATTGAGCTCTTTTGTGCAATTAATCTATCTGTCTTTTTATAAATGCTTCCTGCATTCAGATAAAGCAACTTTAATTTCAACTTTTTTGAACGTATTTAATGACCTTGGTTCCTGATGCAGATTCACCATTGAAATCATAATGCCTTCCCTTCACATTCTGCTGATTGTCTAAAATTAATTGCCCAGCTCTATGGCTTGATTTTTCTCTTTAAATTCACAAATGCTCTTTCATCCAGACCCTATCTAATTCTTAGCTATTTGATTCACTACTCACTGATCCTTGCCCACTTTGCGTGAGGCCCTCCTATGGGAGTAATTTCCTCTTTCCCCAGAACTGTTGTTTATGTCCTACTAATGGAAATCTCTTGCTCCACTCTGTGAGACATCCATTTAATCCACAACAAACCTGTGATGCTTTGTATTTTAATTTCAACCCAGCTCCTCTGAAAACTTGAAACTTTAGGTATTTGATGGCTTGATACTTTCCTTGACACTCTAATTTCTTCTCTAGAAAGATATTATTAATCCTGGTACTGGACAGACAACACAGCTTTCAGGACACCCAGCTGTGACTGCAAAGAACAATATTTTTCCACCACGACTACCTTTTGGCTCTTTACTGAGGCAGTTTGTAGCGTAAGGTGTATTGCATGAGGCAATCAAAAGTACTCGGGCTCCAACACTTAATCAAAGACATGCATTTTTAAAACATACTCTGTGTGTTTCTGAGTGATTCAATTTTTTTTGAAAAGTAAGGAAATAAGTTAAAATGCTTTTTTTTAAAAAAAGAACTATCTCTTTTAAACAGTCTTTAAAACTTTTTTAAAAATCTAATTTTACAAGTCATTGGAGGCATTACAAAAAGCATTGGAAAGATTTAAGAGTATTTTCCAACTGATAATCTATCTCAAAGTCTTTTTGAACTGTACTAACCTCTAACCAGAAGCCCTCACAGCTATTCCCTTACATTCATATCAAAGGAAAAATATCTCTTCCTCCTGTTTCGGACCTGGAACAGTATTCTTCAGTGTGTATAACTTAAGGTTTGGACATTTGACCCAGGTTCTCCTTCTTGCACAGAATTCTTGTAGACTCCAGTCTTGGAACACCTCTTGCTGCCTAGTGGTTTCTGGATTTGCTTTTGCATTTGTGAATTCTCAAAGTACTGTCATTTATCTGAGGAAATTATGGCAAGTACCAATAGTTTTGTCATCATGACTTCACAAAATCTGATCAATGAGAACCTAAGCTGAGTGTGGGAAGAGAAGATCTGGGAAATTTGGAAATGGAAGCTATTCCAGGAATCTCTGGTCCTTAATGCCATTGTGCATCCAGGTACCTATGAAGTGCTCTTTGGCCCAACCATAAACAACTCCAGGTTTCATTAGAAACAGTTCAATTAATCACTGACCAGGCATAAGTCAATAATCTATTCTATAGAGGTCAATTGCCAACTATTCTGCAATGAGTATTCTTGCATCCTTCTTTTGCAGAAAATCCCAAATGACAAACTGAAATTGTTTAGCATAATTAAAAGTGGATGTTTATGTTCAAATGATATTTCATCTCAGATATGATTTGATATTTAAATTGTCATTTCATTGCTACAAAATTACTTTGAATTTAAGAACTTAGAAGGATATTCTGGCCTTGGAGTCAGTGCATCCTGGAATGACGCCATTGTTCTGTGCAGAGAGATGAAGTAACGTTAGACTTTAGTCAAAAGAGCTTAGAAGAATGAGATGATTCCTCACAGTACAAGATACTGTGAGGAATCTTTTGGTTGAGGTGTCTGAAACTCAGGCTCACAGCCTCAGGATGATGGGTTGTTCATTTATGATTGAGATGCAGAGAGATTTCTTTAAATTCTTTGGAATTCTCAACCTCAGAAGGCTGTGGATGTCCAGTGATTGAGTATACTCAAGACAAATGACTTGAGACTTTTTAAAAACTCAGAGCACAGGGGATGAGGTGGGAAAGTGGACTAGAAGCACGGAATGATGAAGCAGGCTTAAGGGGCCATGTGATCTACTGCTACTTCCTACATACTGAAAGGTCTCAACATAGCATCTGTGCAGCAAAATAACTAAATTAATGATGCAGAATTGGCAGTCCTGAAGAAGAGCCATCAAACTGAAATGTTGACCCCATTTTCCTCACTCTATAACTGCTGCTAGACCTGACATGTCTTTTCAGCATTTTCTGTCTTATCGCAGATTTCCAGCATTCACAGTATTCTGCTTGGGTGAAAGGAATTTAGCAGGTTGTAATTCACATTCTTTTACTTCTGTTGGAAATTGGAAAGGTTCATAGTTACTGACCTAGTTAGAGGATTTGTCTTGAACACAAAGTAGTGGAGCTTGTGAAACAGGTAGTAATGACCAGAAGAAGAAATCTGAGGAAGATGGAAATTAGATTACTTAACTCTTGACAATCTACGATTTATTTTTCAAGTATCTAAACACCATCCGATGAATCGCTGGAGTATGTGTTAAATAGACATTCCTTTTGGCTGTTACAGATTGCTTTATAAATCTCATTAGGTGTACAACAAGTTCTATACACTGGCAGAAAATTTTGTTGTAGTTTCCAAATACAGAGTTATTCATTAAATGAGATTTGTCATCTAACAATATTTTTGTACTTGTGTTTTTCTTTATCAAGTACAGTTTTATTCTAAAACAATACAAATGAGTCCTTTAAAGTGGATTTCTTTATAATACAGTCTCAATAATAGACTGGAGGATTCAATTGAAGATTCAGTCAAAGTTATCTTAACTGAGAAAGGAACGAAAGTACACATTGTTTAAAGACTTACAGATTGCAAATTAGGACAGTGATTGGTGACTGCAGGGAAATTTAGTGGAACAAATTAAACTCTGAACATAGTAAATAATTTTTGTAATTTTTAAATTTGGTTTGAGTAACAGTAACTTGGAAAACAACAAGCTTTGATAATCACAGTTATTCATCGCAGTTGCTCACATTCAAACAGTATAAGCATGAAAATAATGAACATAATGAATTTTGGATTAGCTATTTAATATAATCAAGTACTGCTGAATTACTTTAAATTGTATGGTGTAATTGGCACACTAAAATTCCTACTTTAAATATTGATTACTAAGATTGCTAGGGAGTAATTAACATAAACATAAAAAACAAATTGTTTTCTTACATCTCATATGATTCACTGAATACTAATGTAGATGTGTATGTTTTTTTAACGTTAATGAACTCGATATATTTCTTGCAGTAGTTTATAGTGTTCTCACACATATTGACAAATATATTATAAGTACTAGTTTGATTGTTCCTTTGCTGAGGATAATTTAAAGGCAATCTGAAAGGTAAACTTTTTGCACAAAGAGTAGTTGGTTTCTGAAATGAGTTCCCAGAGGAGGTTGGAGGCAGGAACAGTAACAACATATAAGAAGCACCTGGATAGGTGCTTGAATGAGAAAAGCAGAGAGGAATATGGAGTTAATGCAGGCAAGTGGACTCAGTATAGATAGGCATGATGGCCAACATAGACACAGTGGGCAGAAGGGCCTGCTTCTACGCTGTACAACTCTACGACTCTCTAACTCTCTTTGAGGGTTGCCTTTAAGACCTGACCCAGTTTACCATAATATCAATGGGGCCTTAGCTCATGAAGCCATGTTAAAAGGAAGATCTGACATTGTACTACCTCTAACTGCCAGTTCCTATTAAGCAGAATTGTTGCAGGTGAAATTTACTACAAATAGCTACAAGGTCTTGCCTACTGGAAGAAAATAAAGGACAAATTCACTTGATGAACGATGTTGGTCTAACTGAAAGGCAGCTGAAGGACAAATGGGAATAATAATAAACTCAGCACTTAGAATATCCAGACATTACAAAGAAGAAGTTAGCACAGCAGACAGAATTTGGAATCAAATCAAAAGAAATCTCATACCAAGTCTCTAAATACTGCTGCAAAAAATGAGCTGCTGGAGGAACTCAGGGAGTGAGGTAGAATCTGTGGAGGGATATGGACAGTCGGCATTTTGGGTCATCTGGATTGGGATTTCACAAATATTTCTTGGCTCCAGCAATGAAAGTCTCTTGTTTCTCCATTACCCAGCATCTGTAGTATCTTTTTTTCACTCTAAATACTCTTCACTAGCCAGTGTAAAGGAGGCACATAGGAGAAGCCCAGCCTGACGTTCCAAACGTTTTCTATCTCTTTCCAAAATCAACATACTGAGTCAAAGTTATTTTAACTAAGAAAGCAACTAAAATGCCCATTGTTTAAAGATGCACAGTTTGCAAATTAGGACAGTGATGACCGCAAAGAAATATGCTGGAACAGCATATTAGAATTTGAAATTCAACATTTTATGCAAAGGCTGCATGAAACTATGTCACAACCTTCTGTGCCATAGCACATTAAAGTATTAATCCATTGTATCGCCATACATTCCCCTAGTTTGCAATACTTATTCACTTTTAAACATTGAACAGATAGTTCATGCAAGACTAAGGTGTACTCTAAATGCAATAATTTAATTTCTAGTAAGGATAACCTCCCCAAGTGACTTAGTTTCCAAGTTTGAAGTGTTGAAATGTAATCAATTGGTAACATACAGTACATGTAAAAGTCAGTTAAGTTCAACAATGTATTACGGCCAGGAAAGCAGCTTTTCAGACCAAGGGCCTGAACTTTCCATTGAGTACAACAGTGAGGCCAAAATAAATTGTTTTTGGTGCCCCAGTGCACTCTTCTGGTTGCATTAGGATTTCTATGACATGGTGTTACAATACTATTTCATATACACCATAGATTCCTTGTTGACAGCACTGCGCTAGATCAGATTCCAGATAATAGAAGACACGAGAAGTCTGAGAGCGGCCGTGAGGACTTTGAACAGCAGTGTTCCTTCAGTTGTAATCACAAGTTCTGTGTCATTATACTCTTCACAAAGAACAATGAGCAATGAAGTGATTTCATCTCAAACAGTATTAAATTTTGATGATGCAATGAGATCCATTACCAACTGATCAACGCTGTGGGTGATTGTATTTGATTAATTCTGGCCTCTTGCATATTGCTCCTACACTCTGGAATTTCCCTCCCCTAAATCAATCCTCTCTTATGTCACTTTCATCTCCATTAACAAACTCTGTAAAACCTACCCCATTGATTAAGCTTTTGATCAGTTTCTCCTGTCCAATGTCGAATTGTTTAAAAGTGTTTCTGTAAAGTACTTTGGGACATTTTACCATGTTGAAGGTGGTAATAAATCCACACTGTTCTTGTTATCCTGAAAAGTAATCGACACCAGGTTTGCTGTTGGTCTCAAAGGTGCAAAAGCTCATATCATTTCTTGCTGTCATAAAGTATTAGAAATGTTGAAAACAATAAGTTAGTTACTGTTTTTGGCCTTTTTATTACCTGAACCAGATATGTGATGTAAAGATAAAAATAAAAACAGAAAATGCTGGAAATACTCAGCAGGTCAGGCCACATCTTTGGGAAGAGAAACAAAGCTAACATTTCAGGTCGAAAGACCCTTCATCAGAACTAGCAAGGAAACAAAAGAAGCTTGCAGGGAGGGTGGGGAAAGGCAGACATCTACGATAGGGTAAAACTGGGGTGACCGTAGGGATAAGCTGTAAACAAGGTTATCTGGTCAAAGGGTGAATGGGTACAGTTAGAGAGTGAGAACATAGACAAAAGAACACAGACAAAAGACTGTAAGAGTTGTGAAATGCAGAGCAGGAGAACATGTCCAGCAGGTCAGGCTGAGCATGTCCTCCATTCTCAAAAGAAAACAACCCTCAAGCTGAGCCAGTATCACAGATGGACGACTGACACAGACAGAAATCAAGTTACTTGAAGTTGTAGAATTCAATATTAAGTCCAGAAGGCTGCAACTTGCCCAGATGGAAGATGGGGCGCTGTTCCTCGAGTTTGCATTGGACCTTGTTTTAACAGTGCAGGACCAATAGGTCAGAGTGGGAGTGGGATGGAGAATTAAAGTGGAAGGCAAGAGGAAGCCCAGGGTCACCCCTGCAGACTGAATCCAGTTGTTCTGCAAAGTGATCACCCGATCTGCAATTGGTTTCATCAGTTTAGAGGAGAACACATTGTGAACACCAAATGTAGTACTTTAGATTGGAAGAAGTGCAAGTGAATTGCTGCTTCATCTGGAAAGACTATTTGGGTCCCTAGATGGTGGGAAGGAAAGAAATGAAATGACATAGGTTTAGGGTGAAAGTGAAATATACGTATAAGGGGAATCTGAGGGGGAACTTCTTTGCTCAGAGGGTGGTGCGAGTGTGGAATGAGCTGTTAGCGGAAGTGGTAGATGCAGGTTCAATTGTAACATTTAAGAGAAGTTTGGATAGGTACGTGGATGTGAGGGGTTTGTAGGGATATGGTCCGGGTGCAGGTAGATGGGACTAGGCAGAAGATCAGGTCAGCATGGCCTGGATGGGCCGAAGGGCTTGTTTCTGTGCTGTAGTACTCTTTGACTCTATGGTTCTATGATAAATGTTGCAAGGGAAAGTGCCATAAGAAGGGGAGTGGTTGGTGGGAATAGAAGAGTAGATCAGGGAGTCACGAAAGGAAATGCTGGAAGGGGAAAAGAGGGAAAATTGTGTCTGGTGGTGGAATTTCTTTGAAGGTGGCAGAAATTGTGGAGAATTGTCTGTTGAATGCAGAGGCTAGTGGGGTGGAAGGTGAGAACCAGGGGAATTTAGTCCTTGTTCTGTCCCGAAGGAAAGGGGGTGAGAGCAGAAGCACGGGAAATGGATGAGATGCAGTCAAGGGCTTTGTTAACAATATGATGTAATGATATATGCTTTTTAATGCATTTTCCTAATTTGGCACTGTTGCAGTATCTAAGCAATGTGTACATTGCACACAATAGATCAAAACATACCTAATTTGCGTGACAGTTGCAAAAGGCTAGTGATGCTGCAGACAGACAATTGGCCGTTTGTCAGTAGTGCCGAACTCAGTCTGCATATGCATCAAGTCAGATCAAAGCTCTTCAGAGGCACTCATTTACATAGTTGTATTGATACTATGGGAACCCAGCAATCTTATTCTGAAACACGTATAAAAAGTGTGTCTTGTGAAAATCCTCTGTATAAAAGTTAGTTGAAATAAATTCTGCTTTCCAATCAAGGAAAATAGCATTTTTAAAAAATGCTTTCATCTCCCATCCCCATTTAAACACCGGATTTGGAAGAATTAATCCTTCTGGCTGTTATTATCTGGCAGTTTCTCAAATGGGGAAATTCAAAATGCTTCAACCAATTTTATCTTAATATCCTAAATATTAATGAAATAGACACAGTTGTGTGCTGTATCTGCATGCCTATATACACGTGATTGCTGCCTCAGTAACATAAAGACCTTTGATTTTTTTTAAAAGCCTCATGTCCTTTTGATAATCAAAAAGCAACTGTTGGAAATCTGATTCATCTCCTGCAATTTTCTCTCGCCAAACACATAAGCTGTGATTAACAAACATTCATTACCCACTGTGAGATGGCACCAATGGTACTTGTGTCACCTGGACAATCTTGGTCTCTACCCTAACACAGTCATTCCCTTTCTACTTGCTACTCCTCTCCATCTCTGCAACTTAAAACACATTTGTTTATTCACCTCTCCAGTTCTGATTAAAATGTCAGTGATAAGAAACGTTAACTCTACTTCTCTCTCCACAGATGCTGCCAGCCCTGCTGAGTATCTCCAACATTTTCTATGTTTATGTTTTCTTGGTATTTCCTTTAGAAAATGATCCTGATGGATGTAATTTTGCTACTTGAGATTCTCTCATGATAATTAAAGGATCAATGAGCTCTTTTGAACTATAAAATACACTCAAACACCCATCTCATGTCAAAGATGATGCCTGTTTATAAACCATTATGTCAGAAAAGAGCAGCAACACAGATTTACATTCATCAGCCTAAGACAAATATATGTACATATTCTTCAGGGTTTCATCAAAAATTATTTTCAAACACATTCATTTTGTTGAAGACATTTGCAATAAAACTCGAATAATCTGCTATCCCACCTTTTGGAAATTCTGATGATTTGGCATCTGGATCACCAGGTAATGTTTCCAATGCTCCCCCAAAACTCAAGGGCACCTACACATCCCCAAGTCTAACTGGTGCCCTTGCTCTCCCAACACTCACTGCCCATGCTCCCATAACACTTGCTGAAACCCCCAAGACTCAGTGGGTACCCAGTTTCCATGTTCCTCTGAAGCTTACCCAGTTCAATGAGGAATTTATTACAATACTCTATGACATCATAAAAAAACTAATTGAAAGTACGTTGGAAATTAATGATAAGTAACATCAAATAGTCCAGAAAGTTTGCCAGTCTTCCATGACCAAAGTCCCGGGTGTGCCAGATATTGGAGTTTTACTGGCATTGCATAATTTGAAATGAAATTAGTAGCAGCACCATCAAGAATATAGGATCGGACAGCCTACATTTAGCTTTCAGAATGAAACTATAATCCCCCCAGTGAAATTGAGGCATTCAGATTAGGGAAGCTCCAAGTTTGATGTTTGCTCTGGCCTCAACAGGAATAATAACTGTGCAGACAAGTAGCAGTTGACCACAGACTTGTGCTTGGATTGCCTGTAATTGCATAACCTTCTGATGTCCAAAACACTCAGCAGGCCTGCCTGACTTCAAGTGTTTATAGCATTTTCTCTTTCATTTCAGATTTCTGTCACCTGCAGTTTTTTTTTAAATTTTCATAACCCTTTGATGCCCTTTGTGCAAACATGGTAGATATAAATTTGGGTGAAATGCTAAGTATATTGAACTGCACTTTCATAATATATATCTCATATTTTCTTGTAATATGGAAAAAAAACATTCAACCCATCTCACCTATGCTGGCTTTCAGAGCATTTAGTTTCATTCCCCCACTTATTTTCCCTGTGACTTTTCCTCTCATCAACTTCTAATTCTTCTTCCACCCACCTACACCAGGGACAATTTATAGTTGCCAATTAACCTACCAGCCCATTTATGGAATACGGGAAGAAACCAGAATACCTGGTTTCATAGGGAGAATGTTCAAACTTGAACAGACTGCACTAGGAGATCTGAATTAAACCGGAACTGCTGGAGCTGTTAGATAGTTGCACTATTTGTGGCACCACTGTGTTGTCCTGTACCTCAGTATGATACAGTACATTGCGAATTTGAAATATTGGAGGGAAATATCAGTCCAATGAAGTATTTAGGTAAATTGATTGATATTTTTGAAGAGCTTTTATGCCATTTTTCCAAAGTTACAAGTATAAATGACATCAGTACTTGAGAATGGAATATATCTCTATGTTGCCTCTGTTACCAAGCCGAATACTACCAGCTCAACTGCAGCACGAATTAGATAAATGGGACAAAACTGCTCTGTACCAATGAAGATGTTTTATAATCATACCGCTGTCAGTTGCATCGATAATAATTTGTCTCCTAAAGAATAACTCCTTCCGTGATAACATGATATTCATTTTTCATAGCTGTTATTTCTCAGATTTCTGTGAGTAATGGAGACAATTTAATGCCAGTTAGTGCCAATTGATGGGTAATTTTGAGCTGTAGCTCACATCCACAGAAAGCTGGATTGTAATTTGTCCAAACTGGATTTGGAAAGCCTTCATCCCATCAGTTTATATTGGCTCCAAACCCAGGACCTACACTTGATAGGACATAGTTCTTTCTCTGTCCATAATCCAATCCCTTTTCAGACGTGTACAGGAAACTTGGAACAAACATGTTGTAAGTTTTCAGTGAAAATTATTTCTTTTTTTCTTTCCACATCAAGCAGTAGCTCAAAGGTGATCATTTGTTTGCCAATCCTGTTTAACGGATTGGTTCTGCATCAATAGATGCAGAGCACCATGCATCAGCATTAAGAAATACATCTTTGATGTTTGAGCAAATTTAAACATGTTGAGGTGGATGTTATTTACATCAGAAGCTGCCAAATTAGATAACAAGGTGGTGGAATTCAAGACATGAGTTGTGTACAAAACCACTTACACCTGTGTTTTCCCCAATCTTTTATGCTGCTTTGGGCTTCATTTGGCCCATCTCAGGCCTTGATCAAAAAACGACACCCTTGTCTGAATTTGCATTTTTTCTTTGGAATTTTTTCTCATTGCACTCATCATCTTCAGTTTGCAGCACTATAGAGCTGTTTTCAAACTGTTTCCAAGTATTTAATTTTCTTCAAAACGAGTGAAGCCTAATGAAACAAATAGATGGTTCAATATAGTTTTTAAGTAATTTTCAGTATTTTTAAAATCTGGTTTCTGACAGTGCATTTTCAGCCATATTAATAAAACAGATATTACCATTAAATATAGCAAAGAATAGTGTTTACTGGAAAGAGTAAAAAGAAACAATTATGCTTTATTGCACATACTAACATCATGCAAAATTTTATGTTTATGATTATCCAACGTAGAGAAAATGTCTTGTTCACAACTGGTGACCACTTTTTTGAACAATGAGCAGATTGAGCAACTAGGTTCCCTTCAATGAACTTTTTGTGAGCTTTTTCCAGCTCCCAAGGAAGGTTTAATTTCTATATATGCTGACAGATTTGGATAAATATAAATGAAATTCATTCCTCAAGACTGGGCACAGAAGGTTACTCAAATGTGGTTTTAAAATATAAATGCAACACAGGTATTTTCTGTTACTCTGTTACAAACATGTTAACATGAAAAACAGTTTTTATTATAGACTTCTATAAGAATCTGCTCTGTGGGAGAACTGCATGGACACTACAAATATTTTTTATGGCTGCTCTACTCAATTTATATGAGGTAAAGCAATATACTTTTATGCAGATCCCTGAAGTCAATAGTGCACCCAAAGGGCTCATCTTGACTCATCCTACTTCAATCTTGCAAATCTAAAAGTTGGTAGAAGTTGACAAATAAACTGTGGTCAAGGCCAATTAAATATGTGAAGTTTTCTGACAGTCAAGACTCCCAATAACGAGGTTGGGGTGGCTGAACAGTGCTTTGATTGGACAGTGCTCTTTAGCAAGGGTTTCTACAGAATTCACTACAGAAAATGTCACTTGTTTGGTCCTTCTACACTTTATTGTTCTGCACTTTTCTCCCCATGTCTCCCAGATAATCTCGCTACTGACAATTTACAGCTAGCAGGTCTGAATGTACCCAGAATTATACTTTCCTCCTGCCTTCAGTCAACCTTATGAGGGAATGCAGCAGCGGAAAATAAATCATGTGAACTGCTCATGTATAATTAAGCAAGCTATGCTCATTGGTGTGCAGGAATGCAGAGCATCTGCAAAGCCTCACTGTCTTGGTGAATACAGGTTTTGTTTTTCAATTATTAAGTACTGTTGAATTTAATCTCAACAGGTGCAGAAACAAACATGAGGGAATTAATCCAGCAAAATCTAAAGGTAAGTTTGTGAATGAATACTGGAAACCTGAGAGGTCAGTCAATGTTTTCTGCTCATTCCTTATACTGCGGATTTACCTCAAAATGCCGTCAGACTATATTTTTGGGGATTCTCAGATTCAGTTCCTGTTGTATCAGAAATTGGTCCATCAACCAAATCAAATTTGCTGCATAGAATGGCAGTTTATTCCATAAATTGGCTCTCACTCCAATATTCTCTGTTATAAAGGTGCCACAAAATCAGCAGCAATATTTCGTTTTGAAGCTTGGACACTGAGTACTTGTGTTTAAGCTTGCTTGCCATTACTACCAACCCTCATCCTAGCTTTATTCAATATCCATCTTTTTAACACAATGAGTGGCAGTTAGGAAATGAGTCGAAGTTTTTTTTTTAGCTCCTTGAGTTAGGGATAACAAGACCAACTGTGCTTTGCTGCTCCCTTAGCTTGACACAGGCCAGGTATTGATCCTGGACTCTAGATGGTCCATAAGTTTCACACAGGGTTTTATATTTCCTAAGTAAGCTAACAGTGGGGGTGCAGGCAAGGGGATGGGGAGAACGATTCAAAAGCAATAGATTTAGCTTACTAATTTCTCTTTGTAGTACAGTAATTCAAAGCCTGGTCTTTGATATATATATTTGAACTCATTGACCCTGGATCTTTCTATATTCTATTTGATCTCAGTGATATTCTGTTTCAGTTGCTATTGTCTTCTACTCTCCAAGACTTTATTTGTCTTTGTAATCACTGCGCTATATTGTATCAATAATTTCATTGCTTTCTTAGATGTTACATCTAGTCTTTTTTTGATCCAGATACTCATACCATTTATCTTCAACATTTTTAGTCCCAATATGCATTTCCCTGCGTTGCACAATCTTAAATTCCATTTCTAATTTCTAACCTTGTTACCATATTTACAGAAATATTTCCGAAAATATTGTATTTCTTCTAAACATCATTAGTTTCACCCATGCCCTACCAGGACAGAGCTTTGCTCTGTGTCACCACCTTGTTGATTTAAGACTTCATCTGCTCTGTAAATTTTGTGTGGCTGCAAATCCAGAGCTGCCCTGCGTGAACACAAACCATAGTTTAAAGATCAATTGCATATTTTATTGACTGTATCACGATTATTAAAATACTGAAATCCTTGGACATATTCCTTGGGTAGTTTGTTGTAAACTGCTGTCTCATTAGAAGGCTATCTTGGGTTGCTCACTCTTTTGCTTCCTACTGTTTAGCAAGTGTACTATTCAATGTTCAACCAACCTCCTTATCCTAAGAGCTTTCACTTTCCCCTTTAATTTTTGTAAAGCATCTCATTAAATGCCCATTGTCCATTGCCACACGATTTATATTACATTCTTAAAGAGTTCCAATACATTTTGTGAGGCACCTCGTATCTTTCATAAACCAACAGTGATTTGAAATTGTAAATATTGTCACATATTCTAGAACTGATAATTTTATAATTAACAGTATTTTTTATGTTGTTCATGTTGACTAAACAGGTCAGTGATTCCTGAATTATGTTTGTGATCTTTTTCAAAAGTACAATGAAAGAGATTCTTTTCTGGATTTCAGAAAGTTTCAGCCACAATTCTCTTTTTGCGGAATCCGGTTTTATTGTCATGAAATCTAGAAAAAATTTTACCAATTTAACAACACTTAAGTTGAAATACCTTGGTTTTTAATTGGACAATGTCAATTCAGCTCATTGTTTTCTAATATTTGTCCTAGGTTTATAACTGCAGAGGAGAACATGGCAGCACTCTTCGACTGTTAAGAAATCATTTAAATTTCCTTTTCTTCTCCCATTACCTTTGACTACTTCCCCAACTGCAGATATATCCATAATCCCATTAAATCCCCCAAAGTGTCTAGAGGAGGGTATTTAATTTGCACTTGAGTACCTTTTTGTCTGGCCAGAGAATGAAATCCAATTTGAATCGAAGAATGAAATCTTACACCTTGAGAAGGCATATAAATTGCAGAAAATATTTACATAAAGCGTTGAAGCTAATGATTGAGTTTGGATGTGTGCTAGAGAATGAATCATCCAATTCTATGCAGTGACAAAAGCATGGATGAGTAATACAGAGAAGTTACACATGGCAACAGTACACTTAGAGTAACAAGTCCATGTTGGTGTTTACCCTTCCCTTGAGCAAATGGTTCAAATCATAATCTTCTGTGTTGATATTCCTTCAACACCTTTTCCTTCATTCACCTATCCAATTCAGTCTTGAATAGTTGCATGGTTTCCACTTCACCATTTATTCTGGAAATGAATTGCACTGCTCTATGTCTCTTGATGTCAAGAAACTTCTCCTCTCCAAATCTCCACCATTTGATGTTCTATCTATGGTCTCTTATTTTTGCCTGTTCAACCACTGGATGCAGACTACTTCTATTGAAACTATTCCATTGTTTCAGAATTTTGAACACTTTTCCCATAATCTTTATTATTTGAAAAAGAGGCCAAGTTTTTCAATAATTTATTTGTTTTCATATCAATATGAAATGTCAATTTCATATCAGTATGAATATGATATGTTTCTCATATCAATCACTAACCTGGTGAATTATGACTGTACCCTCCCTAGGTTTTAATGACCTTACTAAAGTACAGAGTAATACCAAAAATCCAATACTTTTATATATACCCTCACCTTTAGTTAGCTTTTTTGTTCCATACCTCTTGGAATAAAACCTATTCTGTTATGTTTTCCCAACAATATCAACCTGAGGTGTTGCCTTTAATGTTCTGTTGACCCTGCACTCTTTCCACTGCACTGAGTCTACTTCTATTCAGACCATATTTACTACCAGTAACATTTTAACAAAAATAAATCGCTTTAGTTTCCAACATACAATTGCATTAGCCACCAATGATCACATTTTCTGTTTTTATAGTTTCCTTGGGTCTTCTGAAGAATTATATATTCTTTATTTTGGTACCATCTGCAAATTTTTGTGTCTTCATCTGTACACTAACAGGGATGGACACAGCAACACACACAAAATGCTGGAGGATCTCAGCAGGTCAGGCAACATCTATGGAGGATTCTGATGAAGTGTCTCGGCCTGAAATGTTCATTTCCCTCATAGATGCTGCCTGACCTGCTGAGTTCCTCCAGCATTTTGTGTGCGTTGATCCAGATTTCCAGCATCTGCAGTCTCTCTTGTGTCTCAGTTATGGACACAGAACTGGAATCCCTAGGGATGTTTCTAATCACTTTCATAACTTTGCAAAACAAGTGTTAACTCCTACTCTCAACTTTACCGGAATCTTAGGAATAGATAGACTGGAAGAGAATAAAATCTAAAATTGGATTCCAGTCTAATATTCAATATTCTAAATATAAATGTAATTTAATCTAAACAAACCTGGTACATTTATATAAACCACTGAAACCTTGAATTTGATTCCATCTTGAGACTCACTCTCGGGTATCTGATGTAAGAAACCAACTGAACTGTTTAACTCCATTCCAGTTTGCATTCCACTGGTTCCCATATCTTTCATCCTATGTCCAAATCCCTAAACTGCTATTGGTTATCTATTACCCCTATATCTGAACTTCCAAATTCATTGATTAGATTCCATCTTAACACTCTGGGGCATATGTCAATGTGTAAATGAGCTATACATTAATCCTCAGATTATTTCATTTGTATTTCACTTGAGGTAACTGTTATTTAATATGAAACCCCCAACCCCCATATAGATTCCAGATTGTGATCTCTGGGTGGATAACTATTATTCTATAAACTGCCTGTACCCTCTGATTAAATTCCAGTCTGTAACTCACTCCTGCTATCTGTTGTTCAATATGTAAATCAATTATTGTTTTATAAAATGATGTATCCTTGTATTTCACATCCATCTATTTTATAAGCAATCATAAGGTGTTGACTTTTATTATAAATTGCTTGTGTACTTTTTTATAAATTGCTTTATTATAAATTGCTTGTGTACCTTACATGCCTGGTGTGTCCTGTCATGTCTAATAGCTGTCAGGACTTCATGTCGTCATTAAGATTTTTTTTGTTGCAATAGACTTTTAGCTGGATTTGCTAAGTTGCATTGGAGGAACCACATATTCAAATATATAAAAAATGGCATCTAAACTTGCACTTCTAAGATTTTATTCATAAAGTCAAGCTGTAGCCTGATCACAGAAAGGAGGACACTTAATTTCCTAAATGCAGTGGTTTTAATTTTTTTCTGCTCAGAAGCTGCTGCTGCCATCAATGCCATTGCAGCAAACCACAACAGATAGTAACGTTCTCACAGAAACCCCTGGCCTAATTTTTAGAGAAACGACGTGAACTGCTCACATCATTGTGATGCAGCATTTTTTTTAGAAAGTAATAAAGCAATGAATCCATGAATGCATATAATAAGTGAAAGTAAGAAATCTGTTGACTTTAAGAAACCGTTGCGATTCACAAAACATCTTGTCTCTGGAGACTCCATTTTGAAAGCAAATCTTAATAAATGTTATAATACATAAACACTATAGTGAGGTCACCGAATAATTTTAGACTTTGACACCGTGCTTCCTTGCAATAAGAACATAAATGAAAAGAATTAAAATTATCGCCCTATGTCTTTATTGAAGTTCTTTCAGCTTTTCTTGAAAAGATCAAAATTATCATCAATTCTTTTGATGAAATGCAGCACACAAAATGGATTTTGAAATTAAAATTTTCTACTAGAGCATACTCCGAAGATGATAAATTGAATGAGAAGCTAAACTGATTTGCAAGTATTGTTCTAATGCTCTTTCATTGTAGAACCAGCATTTCCTGAATAATGAATAATGAATTGCAAATGTGCAGTTGCTGATGTCACTGGAGTTTTTGGCATGTTAATGTTGACTTTTGTTTTCATTCTAGCTTCTAAATTCTAGCTGCTAAATGGTACAATAAATTTTACCATTAAAATTCTTAAATCTAATTTAATGTAACTATTCTTTGTGGCTTGCAAATGCTCAAAATAATCTCCAAGAGCTTGCTTTCAGGGACACCATATCTTGGCTATTAGCAGCTATCTTTATTCTTCTGGAACCTAGATAAGCAAGATAACCATAGATCAAAAGCAAACACTGCACATAAAATTTAGTCACACAGCTAAAATGATGGGAAAGACTAATCCTTCTGTATTCTTTTATTTGTACAGCTTTTTGGGGTGAATCTGAAGACAGTGCATCTGATATTGAAGCAATTCTTCATCCTAAAACTTCAGAAGTTCAAAAGGACGAAGATGACTTTGATGATTTCTTTTCGTAACGAAACCTAATCCTTCCATTTGCCAGAAGAGGCACTATAACATAACCAGGATATGAATATGGATATGCATTTGGTGATAAATCAATGTCATGTGATGTAACAGGAAGTTACTACAAATCCCAGTTCATTTCTTTTTTAACATTTGGGAGATGTGCAAAAAAGGGAAAGCTAACAATAGTGAATCTTGCAACATTACAGTTGCTGAGATTAATCAGGATGAGGCCACTTTCACGGATATTTACATACAGTTCCAAGGTATTCCTTACAAACATAAATTGTGCCTGATCCAAAAGAATTGTAACTGTAAGGATGGAGGGAAGAAAGAGAAGAATAAGAATAGTAAGAGAAGAATAACTTACAATTTAATTTTTTTTGCAATTGTATTTGTGTTATAATATGTTAACTATTTTAAAGTGTTTTAAGTGTTTTTAGTTGTTTATTTAAAATGGTTAAACATGTTCAATTATTTGTTTAATTTTTTCATAGTTTTTTTAGTGTTTTTAGATGTCAAACAAGGTTATATCTTCACTGCCTCTTAAGATCAGGGCACGTAGGGATAGACAATAAAATGTTGGCCTTGTCAACAATGCCTGCATCCTGGAAACAAATCTTAAAATATTCAGAAACTGAAAACTTTTGACAGGCATCAAAGCTGGGGGGAAGGGCTTTGCTCACTGCCTGAGATTTTCAAAAAGGTTTCCTAGGTCTTGTTCTGCTCACCCTCATGACCCTATAAGGTTGCTTGAGATTCTGCTGCCACTAAGGGCCCCCTCTCAGAAAATCTTGACTGTTGCTTCATTTTTTGGTTCTGCTGCCATTTCTGCAAGTGATAAATGCTGTGAGCAAATGCCTCTTTATGTTTTAAAATCACACTTACAGTATGCAAATTATGCAGTGAACAAGTTCAGTTCAGGGGCTATCATATATGCAGAAACCAATTCTCCAATGCACAATGGAACATTGATACACATTCCTCCATATTCAGTACCCACCCTCCAGATAATTGAATAACTTTGCCTTTCTGAATACGCCTCAGTGTGTTTGTAGGAACTTTAGGAGAGACATTAGGAAGACACAAGGCAATATATTGATGAATTAAAATCTGGTACTTTGAGAGAGGAAAGAATATTTGCTATCAGCAGATTTGTGCTGGAATCAGCTGATTGATAATTCTTTTCCTGTGTACCTCACAGGTATGTTCATGACATGATGTCCCAAGTATAGATTTTAAGCAAATGTATCTTAAATATTATATACAAAGGATCTCTAGATAATTGAATAACCTTGCCCTTTCATAATGAAGCTTTTTATTTCAATTACATATTCATTTCAGTTATTTATCAAACTCATGTAATAAATGATCATATCATGCATGTACATCTTACAATTATTGGTGTTAGAGGCATTTTAGTGATCACACTTTCATTTTATAGTCAGAAGATTTGTATTAAGACTCTTTACAGAAACATGAAACACATAATCCGGACAGTACTTTGGTCTCATACTGAAGGAGTACTGCATAGTCAGATGTATTATTTCAAAAGGAACATTAAACTAGGGACCCAGACTGCCTCTTCAATGTCTCATATCATTGTTATTTTCAAGGGCAGGAAAGTTCCTGGTAGTGCCCTGTGAATATTCTTCATCCAGCAGATTTTTCTGATCATTTCCACACATCCTGTAGGATGTGGCTATGTACATTATTTGGCTTCTGTGTTGCCTAAATTACAACTCTGAGTACTTCAAAATTGTTTATTGGCTGTGGGGTGCACTGGGACATAATTAGTTTATGAATGGCATTATTTTAATCCAAGCATTTTGTTTTCCTTTTATCACTTTTTTTTAACTATTTGACATCTGTTTTTGCTTTGGGGATTTTGTGTATTAAACTTATTTTAGAAGATAAGTTCTCTATTCTTTCCATGTTGGTGTTACTCCATTGGGTAGAGATGCCCAATAAATTGAATTTTGAAATCGCTCCATTAACTCACTCAGATCTTGAGCCTTATGTTCCAGGAGACACTTGCATTCCTCTATTCCCACGATGGACGTTTCACTTCTAGTTACTGCACTTGCCTCCTGCTTTCCATTCTCAAATCCATTTATGTGTGATTTCCATGGGTGTAAATGCCTCCAAGTTCCATTTTCTTCAACAATGCTGTTGCTCTTCATCTTTAGATTTTTCTTTTTGATCTCTTCATCCTAACAATGTAGAGTGCTCCAAGAAGCATAGTTTTATATGAGAAGTGCTGCAGAAAAATAACTTGTTAACAACAGTGATTTTATTTGGATAGAAGATGCATTATTGTGAACTTACTTGACTTGCTGGTAAGACTTGACTAAAAAAAAATCAAACCTAACTTTGATGATGGGGCAAAGATTCATTTCTAACATTAGGTAACAATCTGAAGTCAAATGTCTTTGAAGATAAGTGGTTTGACTACACACAATTCTATTTGTAATAAAACTGGAAAACTCCCAGTGTTGCAGAGGGTATATTTTTGTAGGGTTATAGATCATAACAGTTTGCTTTAGCATTATTTTTAAAACCATGGGCAATGCTTCCAAGCTGCACACTATTTTGTCTGTGAGCATCATTATGAGGTTTTAGCCTCAAAATGCAAATAGGATACTGCTACTGTAATGATCAAGTTACTTCAAAGAATGTTAGCATCCAATCAATTTGAAGAACATACATGAAGAACATATTAAGAACCTTAAGTGATGCAAAACTTTCTTGACATACATACTGACAGTTTCCAAGTCAAACTCAGTTGGGCTAATTATCAAGTGTTGAAGATCATAAAACAAAATCCCACTGCAGCACTCACTGTGCCAATCCTCTCTGACTTCAGGACCTCCCAGAATTCTTTACAATTAATTAAGTACTCTAAAAATTCAATTCTAACTGTTGGAAATGCAGAAGTCATTTTACACACAGCAAGGCCCAACAGACAACAGTAGGAAGGTAGCCAGATAACCAGGTTATTTGGATTATTTGAGAGAGAACTATTTTTTTCACTGCAATTTCATTGAAAATAACAAGTACCTTTATACACAGAAAAATATGATGTCATTTCAATTTTACTTTCGCATTAGTTAACAGAAGTGTGTGCAAGCTGTGTTGTAATAAAGTGACCCTTCTAAGTGCTTGCACAATGCATAAAATATATTAATTAAAAAGAAACAAAAGACTCACTGTAATTTGTTGAGAAAAAAGGGAATCTACTCAAATTTGAACACAATTGTGTATTGGAGAACAGGAAGTTCCTAGAATGCTCTACACATAAAAAGCAATTTTGTTCTTTGCACCACATGTCAGTAATATATATAACTAATGCTAATGCAAATTAAAAGCCAAAGCATTTGCACTTGCCCCGCTTTGCTCAAAGGTTTTTTGTTGTGGTCTTCAGATGTCAAGATGATTCTCTGAATGTCAAGTGTTGATTCTAATGAATGATATTTTTTGTTACAAGAATATTTAAATGGAGTTTAGATTCCAGTAATAGGAAGTTTAGAAGAATGAAATGCATTAATTAGTTATTTCTGCCACAGTGGCTGCCTTTTTAATCATAAATAGATCAGGACATGGTTCAATAAAACAGAGTACTCAATCTCTTTTGATGGCTTATATAGTTGCAATTGTTACACTCTAATCAAATCACAACTAAACTATTAACTTTATTTGAAATTAACAGGAACTATCCTGTTAACTACTGTGCTGCTATTTACGGAAATATATTTCTTATGCTGGAAGCCCATTT
Source organism: Pristis pectinata (assembly GCF_009764475.1). Lineage (NCBI taxonomy): Eukaryota > Metazoa > Chordata > Chondrichthyes > Rhinopristiformes > Pristidae > Pristis > Pristis pectinata. The sequence goes on from NC_067407.1 coordinate 82,657,087, forward strand.
TGCAATATATTGGAAGAAAGCATTTTGTGTTCCTTTCTTTCTATAAATATCGAAGCTATCGCTTGAATGCAGCATTATGCATTTATCTGTGGTGTAGCCCTACTGGATTCCTTGCAGTTGTAAGAAGCTGGCATTTTTGGTAGCAGTTTTAGTTTTAATTTGCTATATATATGACATAATACATCAAGGTATTTAAGCAGCATCTTAGAAAATATAATTGAAATATTACTCCAGAATTCTATGGGTAAATATTATGGCTCCTGTTTCATGTTGGCTCCACGGTCCAATCTTGTTTCTCTCCAGGTCCACAATGAGAATGATTCAAAGCCCCTTGCTTTATGTCCAATAACTAGGAACTTGCAGGAGAAGTGATCCAATTACTTTTCCTCCCATATTACTCCTGACCTACCCATTCATTTGATGGTATGTCCAGACTTGGACCCTCTTTGTCTCCTGTCACGTCATGAGAATCTGCTTCCTCTATGTTAAATTTCTTTTCATGTCATCAAGCATCAAAACATTAATGTTTACTCACGTATCTGGAAGTTTGAATGTCACTGTGGTCTATGAACCCAATAGATTGGGAACGCACTTTCTCATACAAGATCTTAATTCTTCTGTTCAATTTACTGTTGCTTTACAAATTATCCTGGAGGTCTAGTGAATCTGCCATTTGCTCCAGGCAATTTCCCTGACTGGAAATTATCCTGAAACCCCCAGAATGGGCCACAGGAGCATGACTGATTCTGGGATTTTTTGTCTGGAGCATTTAATAAGAGCTGATGGGAGTATTTCTGCTCCTCTCAGCCAATAAGTAACGGTATAAAGGCACTTACCTTTTTCTCTAATTTCTCCTCACTTCTCTTCAGCTGCTAGATTTCCCCAGCCCTTAGAAACCTGCCCATTGCTGTTGGGCCTGCAAGTCAGGTTGTAATCAGAAGCTGCTAGTTTTATTGAAATATCTACCAGCACCATTATTTTGGTGCCCTCCTAATGTTTGTCTAAATACTGCTGCTGGCCTTTGTCATCTGAAAACAGAGCATCATTTTAACCCAGTTTTATTTCACCAACTGTCTTGATACTGTTCACTCTTGATATTGTCAGACTGCTTGTAAAACATACAGTAATGAGTGTGTAGAAATTTTCTCTAACTAAACACTGAGAACACTGAAGCTATTGCACCACTGGCCTCGCACAGTGCTATATGCAATATCACCCCATCATTCCCGAACCACAAGCTCCCCATCAAGAATCTAACCAAACCACTACTTCCTAGCTTGCATCACCAGCATTTCATTGAGGATCCCTGAAGGTAGGGCAGGTGAGAGAGGGGTACTTCTTGCCAGTAAATGAGGGTTTCCCAGTACATGATTAGGACATGGTATTGGCTGGGTCATACGGTTTGGCAATATGGCATCAAGTCAGGCTGAACGCCAATTGATGTTATCACCTGCCTAATGGGCATAATTTGGGCAGCCACAAGCAATTTGTGTTTTGTCATGACCCATTTTCTGGTCAGTATAAATCACGTTAAAAATGTGCAAACAAATTGGGAGCAAAGAAAGGGTCTGTGGAGCCACTTCTGTTAACAGATGTTTTCAATAACCCTATGATATTTAGCATGAAAGGAAAATTTAAGACCATAAGTCATAGGAGCAGAATTAGGCCATTTGGCCCATCAAGGCTGCTCCACCATTGGATCATGATGATTTACTTTTCCCTCTCAAGCCCATTCTCCTGCCTTCTCCCCGTAACCTTTGACACCCTTACTGATCAAGAACCTATCAACCTCTGTTGTAAATGTACCCAATGACTTGGCCTCCATGGATTCCACAGATTCACCACCCTCTGGCTGAAGAAGTTCCTCCACATCTCTGTTCTATTTTGAGGCTGTGCCCTCTGGTCCTAGACTCTCCCACTACTGGAAACATCCTCTCCATGCCCACTCTCTCCAGGCCTTTCAATATTTTGAAGGTAGATCCCCCCTCATCAATCTAAACTATAGGCCCAGAGCCATCAAACACTCCTCATACCTTAACCCTTTCGCCCCTGGGGTTATTCTTGTAAACCTCTTCTGGACCCTCTCCAACACCAGCACATCGTTCCTTAGAAACGAGGCCCAAAACTGCTCACGTAGTCAAAGTGTGGTCTGACCAAAGCCTTATAGAGAGCCTCAGCATTATATTTTAGTCCTTTTTCTATATTTTTATTAATTCCAAATAGAAAATACAAAGTACATGAAACCAAAGAAAAGACAAAATGTTACAAAATACATTGTATTGAATCACACTTGAAATCACAATACTTCATATTAATAAACAGAAATGATAACTAATTAATATTAATAAATTGGAATAATTTTATTATCAAAAAAATCTAACCCCACTACCAAAACCGAAGCTGTTTGGTAAGAAAAAAGACAAAAAAAAAACACCCTACAAACATAATAGTATTGGCTAATATCTGTACTTTGAGCACCAAATCAGTGGTCTTGAAAGTAGTTCAAACAAGGTCCCCATAATATTTGAAAGTTCAGAATAGATCCAGGAACAGAACAACGGATCTTCTCTAAATTTAGATGTGACATAACATCCCGTAGCCATTGAACATGAGTGGGGGGAGTAACTTCCTTCCATTTAAGCAGTACAGCCCTCCTGGCTATAAGAGAAATAAAGGCCAATATGTGTAAATCAAAAGTCTCCAGAATTATATCTTTTTCTCCAACAATCCCAAATAATGCAGTTAAAGGATTTGGCTTAAAATTTATTTTAAAAAGCACGGAAAAGGTTTGAAATACCTCTATCCAGTATTTTTCCAGACTCGGACATGACCAAAACATATGAATTAAAGAAGCCTCTCCATTATTGCATTTACCACAATAAGGAGATTTATCCGAATAGAAACACGATAACTTGTCTTTGGACAGGTGAGCTCTATGGACCACTTTAAATTGAAGGAGGGAGTGATGCGCACATAATGAAGTATTAACCAGTTTAAAAATTTGATTCCAAGTTTCATCAGAAATTGAAATCTGCAGATCATGTTCCCAAGCATTTTTAATTTTGCCTAAAGGAACCTTATTCGTTCCTGATAACCTACCATAAATCTCGGATATTGAACCATCATAAAAAGGCTTCAAATTAAAAATTACATCTAGTAAGTTCTTATCAGGACTTATAGGGAAAGTATGTACTTGAGATCGGAGAAAATCTCTAATTTGCAAATATCGGAAAAAGTGAGTTTTTGGCAAATTATATTTAGTTGCCAATTGTTAAAACATTGTGAAATTTCCTCCAACAAACAGATCCTGAAAACAAGTAATACCCAACCTATCCCATTCTTTAAAAACTATGTCAGTCATGGAAGGTTTAAAAAAACAATTAGCAAAAATGGGACTAGACAAAGAAAATCTCAATAAACCATAATATTTTCTAAATTGTAACCAAATCCTCAAAGCATGTTTAACTACCAAATTATCAGTTAATTTATTTATTGATAAAGGAAGTGAAGAGCCAAGCAAAGAAATAATAGAAAACTTTTTAACAGAATTAGCTTCCAAAGAAACCCATACTGGACAGGCCTCATGATTAATATAATGTAACCAAAACGTAAGATTTCGTATATTGACTGCTCAGTAATAAAATCTAAAGTTGAGTAAGGCAAAGCCTCCATTATTTTTAGCTTTCTGAAAGTGAACTTTATTTAATCTAGGCTGTTTATTTTTCCATATGTAAGAAGATATAATTGAGTCAAGGGAATCAAAAAAAAGACTTAGGAATAAAAACAGGTAAGGCCTGAAATAGATACATAAATTTAGGTAAAATATTCATTTTAATAGAATTAATGCGGCCAATCAATGATATAGAGAGGGGTGGCCAGTTTGATAAGACCCTTTTCACATAATTCAATAAAGCAAGAAAGTTCTCTTTAAATAAATTTATAATTTTTTAGTAATTGTTGCACCCAAATAGGTAAAATGATTTCTTACAATTTTAAAAGGAAGGTTAATATCAAATGGCATCAAATTGTTCGGAGGGAAGAGTTTGCTCTTGTGTAAATTCAGTTTATATCGTGAAGATTGGCTAAAACGGGAAAGTAGAGAAAGCATAGAAGGTAACAGAGTCTCAACATTAGAAATGAAGAGCAATAAATCGTCAGCATAGAGCGAAACTTTGTGGGTAATACCTTTCCTAAAGATAGCGGCAATCTGTAGATTCTCGAAAAGCAATAGCTAAAGGTTCTAAGACCAGGTCAAATAGCAAAGGGCTCAAAGAGCATCCCTGTCTGGTTCTGCGTTGAAGTTTAAAAGGTTCAGAAAGTTGAAAGTTAGTAAGAACACGGGCAGAGGGAGATAAATAAAGTAATTTAATCCATTGAATAAAATCAGGCCCAAAATTACATTTCTCTAAGGTTTTAAATAGGTAACTCCATTTGAACCAGTCAAAGGCCTTCTTGGCATCTAGAGAAATCACACATTCTGATATTTACTTACAAGGAGAATAAATAATATTCAATAAATGACGAACATTAAAATGGGAATAACGGTTTTGAATAAACCCAGTCTGATCATCGGATATAATTAACGGTAAAATATTTTCCAATCTACAATCCAAAACTTTAGATAAAATTTTAACATCAACATTCAGTAAAGAAATTGGTCTGTATGAAGAACATTCTGTTGGGTTTTTATTCTTCTTAAGAATAAGTGAAATGGAAGTTTCATAAAAGGATTGTGGTAACATTCCCAATTTAAAAGAATCTGAAAAAACAGAACTTAAGTAAGGTATAAGCAGTGAGGAGAAAGCCTTATAGAATTCTCCTGGAAATCCATCAGGACCCGGAGTCTTTCAAAGTGCATTGACCATATAAACTCGGCGATTTTCTCATAAGTAATAGATTTATCCAGTTATTTTCAGTTATCAGCAGAGAGTGTAAGAATATTGGTCAAAAAAGTTGTTCATTGCAGTATCGTCTTTAGGAGAATCAGAACTATAAAGTTTAGAATAAAATTCTCTCAATGTATCATTTATTTCTAAATGATCCGTTGTCCTTTCTCCATTGGCTTTGCGAATTTCTTTAATTTGCCGTCTAGCTATAGCGTTTTTTAATTGGTTAGCCAATAATTTACCTGGTTTATCTCCATGACCATAAAATTGACTTCTATCTTTTAAGAGTTGATTCTCAATTGGTTATGTTGAAAGGAGATCGTATTTGGTTTTAATTTCAAATCGCCTTCTATATAAAGTAGAAACTGGATCCAAGGCATATTTTTGGTCTAGAAGTTTCAATTGATTGGCTAAATCAATCCTCTCTGTGTTAGCTTTTTTCTTAATGCTTGCCGCATAAGAAATAATTTGACCTCTAATAAAGGCTTTAAAAGCATCCAATATAATAAGACTAGAAGTCTCTCACGGTATATTCTCTTTAAAAAAAGAAAGTGATTTGTTTCTCCAAAAATTTTATAAAGTCTTTATCAGATAGCAAAGTTAGATTAAAGCACCAGGATCTGTTTATTTGAGGGAGTCCGGGGAGATTTAAAGATAAAAACACAGGAGCATGGTCTGAAAGAGCAATCTCTTTATATTCACAGGATCGGATTGGTGGAATCATTTGATTATCAATAAAGAAATAGTCAATCCTGGAGTGTGTGTGGTGAACATGAGAAAAAGGGATTAATGATGGCCAGGAAATTCAGTAAATTAGATAAGTCTGGAATTAAGAAGATAGGGGCATTAGTGGTGAGTATGAAACTAGCCCTTTGTTATAAAAACCTGTCTAGTTTACTGTTATCTTTTGGGGAGAGAAATTTGCCATCCTTACCTGTTCTGGCCTAGCATATATGTAACTCCAAGCTAAGGGTAATATGGTTGACACTTATCTGCCCAAAGGAATGGCTGAGTGATTTTAAGGGTAACTAGGATTGGGCCGTAAATGCAGGTCTGCCCACATCCTGGGAATAAATTTTTTAAAAAGAGACAAAATGAGATTTGCAGAGAATTATTAATTCAAAAAAACTGCATAGTCCTTGTGGAGACAAAGTCTCACCGCCACACGCTGAGGGTATACCCTTCCATGTGTAGTGTGCCACCATGTTTATACCAAATGGTGTAGCCTCAGTACAGACCTGACAGCTCAAACGTGGCCATCTCTGAAACACTGTGGACTAGCAGCAGAAATACCCATGGGCATATCCCTCATGCTACTGTTACAATCAAACCATGGGATCAACCTTGGTACAAGAGGAGTACAGAAGGGCATGTTGAGAGCAGCACCAAGCTCAACTGACCAGCCAGGTGAAGCTGCAACACAGGGCAATATGTAAGCTAAACAGCAAAAATAGTAGGCAACAGAGCTAAGCAATGCCACAATCAAGGGTTTGTCACATCTATTGTAAATTGCCATATCTATTGTGAATGATGGTGGACAATTGAAGATTTATTGGGAGGGGGAGGCTAAGTGGACATTCCCCGTCCTCACTGTTGTCGGGTTAAGCATGTGAGTGCTGATGTCAAGGCTAAAACATTTGCTGCCATCTTCAGCTGGAGGTGTTGAATGGATGATCCATTCTGCTTCCTCTGAGATCCCAACATCACAGAATTCAGTTTTCAGGCAATTAGATTATTATACAGAATATCAAGAAATGTCTGAAAGTATTGGCTACAACAAAGCCATGAGACCGGACCATGTCCCACCTAAAGTGATGAAGATGATTGCACAAAATTCAATTCCATTTGCAATTCCTCAGCAAATAAACCAACCCATGATTGCGTGCACCAAGACCAAGACAAAATTCAGCCAAGGATTGATAAGTGGCAAGTAACATTCACACTACAAAAGTGCCAAAAATGACCATATCTAGCAAGGGAAAACCTGACCACTTATCATTGACTTTCAATGGCATTACCATTGTCAAGACCCCGCCATCAATATGCTGGGGGTCACCAATGAACAGAATCTCAGCTGGACCAGCCACGTAAATCCCATAGCTATAATAGCAAGTCAGAGACCAAGTAATCTGCAGGGGGTGACGCCTTCTGACAAGCTACATCTTTTCACCATTTATGAGGCACAAATCAGGAGTGATGGAATAACTCTCCACTTGCCTGGATGAGTGCAGCAGCAATAACTCTCAAGATGCTTGACACCATCAAGGACAAAGCAGCCTGCATGACTGGCACCCCACCAACCACCCTAAATATTAATTCCCCACACCTCTGGTGCACAGCAGCTGAAGTGTATACTATCTACCAAATGCACAACAAATGCAGGCTACTCCAACAGCATCTCCCAAACCTCTACCACCAAGAAGGTCAAGGGAAGCAGACATAAAGGAAGACCACCATCTTCAGATTCCCCTCCAAGTCACAATTATGCTTACTTGCAAATATATCACCAGTCCTTCATCTTCACTAGTTCTAAATGCTCGAACTCCCTAATCAATAGCACTACGGAAGTATCTTCACCAGAAGGACTGCAGTGGTTTAAGAAGGCAGCTCTCCACCATCTTTTCAAGGGTAACTGGGAATGGGCAATAAATGCTGGCCTTGCCGGTGATGTCTGGATCCTAAATAGAGTCAGAGAGCGATACAGCACAGGTACAAGTCCTTCAGCCTAATCAGTCCGTGCCGATCACGGTGCCCACACAGCTAGTCCCAATTTCCTGCATTCGGCTCATATCCCTCTAAACCCCGCCCCTCCATGTACCTATCCAAGTGCTTATTAAATGATATGATTGTACCTGTCTCAACCACTTCCTCTGGCAGCTCGTTCCATATACTCGCCACCCTCTGCATGAAAAAGTTGACCGTCAGGACCCTTTTAAATCTTTCCCCTCTAACCCTAAATCTATGCCCCCTTGTTTTGGACTCCCCTGCCCTGGGAAAAAGACTGCTATCATCCGTCTTGTCTATGCCTCTCATAATTTTAAACATTTCTATAAGGTCCCTCATTTTCCTATGTTCCAAAGAATAAAGACCTAGCCTGGCCAGCCTCTAGTTTAACTGGTTTTATTGTATTGGTTAAAAAGATAGCAGCTTCCTTACTTTGCTAAAAGGCGATTTGAACAATTATGCCCAAGTAAAAATTTTCCAGAAAGTAAGACTGTTATCAAAATAGATGAATTTGCCTTTAAATTTTCAGCAGCTAACCCTGGCTGGAAGGTTGTGCTGTATTTATGCTCACTATCAATGACAATTCTTTTAACAAATTCATTAACACATATGTATTTTATTTTTCAAGTGTTGCACTAATTATGAAATAGTAATCTGTGCAACACTATTCAGTAAATTCTGAATATAAAAGGGATAATGGATGATTTGAAAAGAACTGATCTAGATTCACGTTGTCAAGGCAATTTTTGTTTGAAGTGTAATGCCTGAAGGCAATGCTCTTGACTTTCTAAGCATAGAATAGTTTTCAAAGGCATATTGTCAGAGAGACAAGAGGAGAACCTGAATGCTCAATATAAGAAAAGTCTTTCAAGCAAATTTGCAACATTGCCATTAACCATTTACAAATTTTCCTCATCTTAAGCTTTTAGGAACAGTAGGAGCAAGGACTGCAAAAATGCATTAATGTTGATTGTTCTTTTCAATCAATTGAAATGAACTCAAAAAGATTAAAATATATTCTTTAGTATTGATGAAGGAGAATAGGATATGAAAAGATATAAGGCAAAAAGAAGATACAGTCAGCTACAGAGTAACAAAACTTTTTTTTGTTCAAGGCCACATTTCCAACTAGGATCTTAACATCTACCTAAATCTACCTGCACTGCATTTCTCTGTAACTGTAACAATATATTCTACATTCTGTAATTGCTTTTCCCTTTGTACAACCTTGATGTACTTATGTTTTTGAAAGCTCTGTATGGATAGCACGCAAAACAAAGTTTTTCACTCTATCTTGGTAGATGTGACAATAATAAACCAATTACCAATTAACATAGTGATGTTGTGGAATGATTAGACGTGTTCCTTATTCATTATTTAAAAGCTGTCACTTTTGAAGAAATATATTAGTTAAGACACTTAAAGCAGAAGACTTAAAAACAGTTAACAATTAAAAATATTAAGTTTACTCAATTAATTTAAAGAAAAATGTAATTTTCCTTAAACTAGCTTATCTCCCTTGCAGCCATTCCTCCCCAAAGACCCTTGCAAATTTCTACAGATGTACTGTGGAGGGCATTCTGACTGGTTGCATCACCACCTGGTATGCAGGCTCCAATGTGCAGGATCAAAAGTGGCTGAGTTTAGGTATTCTGATGTGTCGCTTCCTAACACCAACATCTGCAACGTTAGAAAAATAATGAAATATTCTTTGCTTGCTAGGATAAAATGCAGTTCTAACAACACATGAAACTCAACATCATCCAGGACAAAAACAACCCGCTTGATGAGGCAATCCATCTACCACATAAGACAATATTTCTCTCCATTCTTGGCACACTGTTTCCACAAACTGCATTGCAGTGTGTCCACCTACGCTAATCAAATGTACTGTCATTTGACTAGCTTCAGACCCTCACGTGCAAGCCCACACATTTCTTCATGCTGAAATTCCTCTCATGAGCTGCCTCGAGGAAAGGTTGATCCAGGTGACAGAACACCATCTAGTTCCCTTCTAACAACCAAAGCTATTAAGTGAGTCACATGCTTTCTCTTCACCATGGCAGATCATGGGAGGACTTTAGCATGCAGGATCATGGCTTGCCTGCAGGTGGGAGGGTCTGAAGCCAGTCAAGTAACGGTACATTTGGAAGTCAGACCCAGACAACCAAGCCACATATTTTACTGTAACACCTTGGGTGATCATGAGTAATCCCCACAGGAGAGGTGGAGTGCCTGTTAGCATATCTCATTACTCATTAAGACCCAGGATGTGTCTGTGGTGACACCAATCAAAAGGAGCAGGCACTAGGCTTTGCAGCTCTGATTGGCTTCCCATGGATACAGGCCATCCCTGGGTAATGAACAGGTTCTGCTTTTACAGACATATCCAAAAGTTGATTTTATCTGTCAGACTTTGTACTTAATAATATTATGGGAGCTCGTCCATATTAGGGATGCCCATACATCGGGCGTTCGTAACCCAGGGACGGCCTTTGTAGGGGTTGTCAGCTGCACTCACAGGTAATCATGGCTCCAAGAACAAGGGCTTAAACTCTATCAATGTGCAGCCGATGTACAACCACTGAAAGATAGTAATCCAGGTGTGCATATGCTTCCTGGATAGCTTGCACGATGCTTTCGTCCTGCAGCTGTTCAACCTCCCTGAAAGGTTCACATATTGAAACAGTGTTAACTGGTGGCTGTTGAGGGGCAAGTGAAGCCTTCTTAACCTGTGGTTGATGGTATCTCATCTGAACCTGAGGAATATCCCAAGAGGACCACAATCCACACTATATCACCACCAGATGAGTATCCTTGAGAGCTAGTTTGAGGAGGTGAGTGAACGTGTATTGCACTCTGACCTTCTTCACTTCTTCTGTTGATCTCCTCAGCCCACTCTGATCACGCTGGCTTCTTTCTCCCTCTGGGGCAGGGGATGGGTATCTTGTTATGGTGCTTCACAACCTTCAGTGGTACATCCAACGAGGCATCCTTTATAGCATGAGCTTCAAACTTTTTTCAGGCAATCCATTTAATCATATGATTCACCCAAACAACCCAATTCAGACTAGCATTCATTTGAGAGAAGCAGAGATTTCGTCCCATTATTGACATAGTCACCCGCTTTGAACACCTCTGCTTTAGAGGACACCATTCCAATAGGTCCTTGCTAATTCCCATCCCTATGTTTGATAAAGACCAACAAATATCTGACATTAATTTTATGTTAACATTAACTCCAAGGTAAGGTTTACTTTATATGCAGCCATTTAGTCTTTTGTGATTTACCAAATTTACATCTTTAATTATTCTGTTGATAAAGGAGCAAAGCTGTGTGAAAAGTTAACAGTGATCATCAAAATGATCACTGCCCCATCCCACTGTCACTAGTATGTTCTCTTTAAAGGAAGAAACCAGGCACTGTGAGAATGAAATCCTCCTGCTCCTCTGGTTATATCCTGGAGCTTTTTCTATGTGCAACCTTACGTAAGAAAAAGTGTGGTCATGGGAGTCTTATGAGGAGATTGAAAAATGCAGCTGTGTCAGTGAGGGATGTTAGTTGTGGATGAGGAAGGACTATCCTGCCTGTGAGAAGAATAATACTTAGTGAAGCATGGTATAGTGATGGCAGGACAGTGTTGGACAGGGCAATGATGGAAATGAACTGGGGAACATGACAACTATCTTTTTTTTTTCTTTTATGGTCATGAAATGCCTCATTCTTACTTAGCCAACCTATCAATCTTGTCAATGGCCTTCTGAGATGCCAAGCGGAGAAATGAGCTGCCTCTTCCACAGATGTTAATGGCAGGTTGATGTGATGTGTTCTGTTGACCCATGGTTTGACACTCATACCTACTGAAGAACAGAAATGAGAATCTAAGAAACAGAGTTAGGAGGTGGCCATTTAACTTTCCTGCTCTACCATTCAATCAGAATATGGCTGATCTTTTACCTCAGCACCACTTTCTTGCATTTACCCCATATCCTTTGATTGCTTTAATACCTAAATATCTAGCAAACACTGTTTTGAAGATATTCAGTGACTGAGGCTCTATGGTTTCTCAGGTAGATAATTCCAAATATTCATTGTCCTCTGAAGGAAGGAATTCATCCTCATCTTCCTTCTGAGTGGCTGACCCCTCATCTTGAGAATGTGAACCTGGATACCTCAAGCTTGGAGGACATTAACTCTATGCATTAACTGTAAGTACCCTTCCAAATCATCTAACATGCCATCCGATGATTTGGAAATCATAATGTTTCAGCATCTGGCGGGGTGCTGATTCCCACATTCCTTTTAACACACCAGGGCCCCAGTTCCCACACTCCAAAGGCATACAGGTTAGGAAGTTGTGGGCATGCTATGTTGGCGTTGGAAGCGTGGCAACACTTGTGGGTTGCCCCCAGAACACTCTACGCAAAAGATGTATTTCACTGTGTGTTTCGATGTACATGTGACTAATAAAGATATCTTATCCCCTTAGCACAACATGGTCCCAGTTCCCACACTCGCTTTGACACATTGAGCCCACTTCTTTTGCACTCCTGTTACATGTCAGGTTCTATTTCTCATGCTCCCTTGAAACTCATCTGTTTCTGTTTCCCACACTCCCTTTAAACTTGTTGGGTTCACTGGAAAATTCTACTGTGTTACATCGAAAGGAAATGAATCAAAAGTGTATTAGAGTATTAATTGAAATAACATCCAATAGACTGGAAAATCTGCCAGTCCAGCACCACAGAAGTTCTAAATGTGCCGGATTAACATAGTTTTACTGTATTACCGTAATTATATAGGGCTCTGATGAGTGAGGAAAAAAGTAAGAAATCATCTCATTTAAGCCTATAAAATTCTTCCCTGGTTGTCTAGAACCAGGAATTATATTCCCCAATTTGGGGATCAGCCATTCAGAACTGAAAAGAAATTCCTTCATCTCGAGATCAGTGACTCTTTGGAATTGTCTCTCCAAAGGCTTTTTTTTAATCAAAATAAACTTTATTCATAATAAAAGAAACTATATACAATAATAAAAAACTGTTCAAACATTTACATTCATGTACAGCTCAATTCTTAGTGTTACCTCTTTATATAAAAAACACAGCACCAATGCCACTCATGTGGCTCCCTGAGGTGATACCCCAATACCATATTTACAACATTTGAGCGGCTTCCTCGCCTGACCCTAAACTGTCGTCCTTCCCCACCGAGCCCTTGCGTTGGCTGCACCCAACTTCAGTGCGTCCCTCAGCACGTACTCCTGCAGCCTAGAATGTGCCAGTCGGCAGCATTCCCCTACGGACATCTCGCAGTGCTGGGAGACCAACAATTTTCAGGCAGACCAAAGGGCGTCCTTCACCGAGTTGATGACCTTCCAGCAGCAGTTGATGTCTGTCTCTGTGTGTGTCCCCGGGAACAGCCCGTAGATCAGAGAATCCTCTGTTATGCTGCTGCTTGGGATGAAACGTGACAAGGACCCCTGCATCTTTCGCCACACCCTCCTCGCAAACCCACAGCCCGCAAAGAGGTGGGCGACTGTCTCGTCCCCGGCGCAGTCCTCCCGGGGGCAGCGCGCGCTGGGGATGATGCCCCAACCGTGCAGGACGGATCTTACTGGGAGGGCCCCTCTCACCGCCAGCCAAGCGAGGTCTTGGTGCTTGTTGGTGAGTTCTGGCAATGAGGTATTCTGCCAGATGGTCTGGACAGTCTGCTCAGGGAACCACCCCACAGTGTCCATCGAGTCCTTCTCCTGCAGTGTCTGAAGGATGTTCCGTGCTGACCACTTCCTGATGGACTTATGGTCCAAGGCGTTGGTCCGGAAGCACTTTTCCACGAAGTGCGGCAACGTCCAGCTGACTGGGACGCCGTGTGGCCACGGGGCCAGGCCCATCCTTCGCAACAGCCGGGACAGGTAGAACCTCGGTACATAGTGACACTTGGTGCCCACGTACTTGGGTTCCACGCACAGCCTGATGCAGCCACAGACAAAGGTGGTCATCAGCATGAGGGTGACATTGGGGACTGTTACGGACTCAGAGAAAGTCCCTTTAAGATAGAGTGTGTGTGTGTGGGGCGTGCTTACGTCAATAGAAGATAAAGGACGTAATGACGTTGTTGAAGAAGAAGAAGAAGAAGGAGAGAGAGAGAGAAGGGAGAGAGACACCAGCCTGCTAGTGTTCTCTATCGATGGATGAGAAACAATAACTGTGTTTGCCATAGAAATCCATGTATGGAAGTTGGAAGTAATCCGGTGGAGTTCACTTTGTTGCTGACCTGTAGAAGGAAACAGGTATTTGTGTGCGGACGACCACGATTCGGATGCTTTTCGGGGTGAGGAAGTCACTACCGAGTAAACACTGAAGTGTCGTTTGGGTTCCATCGTGGAACATTTGGATTTTATATGTACTCTCTCTATGTTTCTCTACGTCTACGTCTTATCTTCAGCCAACGGTGGTTGTTGAAGAAGCCCTTGCTCATGTTTCACCTTATGGCTTGCGGAACTGAACTTTAAGAACCATTCCGGAACTGGGAGTTTTGGACTTTGTCACACACACACACGAAGAATTTAGTTTTGGGGTTAACGTTCGAGGTTTAACATTTTTGAATTCTAACATACTAACATTTTTACTTTTATTTTACGTATTATCATAAGTAGTGATTAATAAAATAGTTTTTAACACTAAATCATGCTCAGTGTGTTTCTTTTGTTGCTGGTTCGTGACAGGACACCCTTACCCCCATTGTCCAGGGACTTGTGCATGGTGACCCGTCGCTCCATCTTGGATCCCCAGACGAACCGGAAAATGGCCCGGGTGATTTCCAAGCCGGAGGAGCGAGGAACAGGCCACACCTGTGCCAAGTACAGCAGCCCTGAGAGCACCTCACACCTGATGACCAGGTTCTTCCCAGTTATCGATAGGGAGCGCCATTCCCACAGTCCCAGTTTCTGCTTCACCTTCCCAATCCGCTCCCGCCAATTTTTGTTGCACGCCCCGGCCCCTCCGAACCAGATCCCCAGCACCTTCAGATAGTCAGGCCTGACGGTGAAGGGGACGTTGGATCGGTCGGGCCACTTGCCAAAGAGCATGGCCTCGCTCTTCGCGTGGTTAACTCTGGCCCCTGATGCCGACTCAAACCGGTTGCAGATGCTGATCAATCTGCCAACTGACCTCGAGTCTGAGCAGAAGACGGCGACGTCGTCCATGTACAGGGAGGTTTTCACCTGGGTGCCCCCACTGCCTGGCAACATCACCCCCCTGATGCTCTCGTCCTTCCTGATGGATTCGGCAAAGGGTTCTATGCAGCACACGAACAAGACAGGGGAGAGAGCGCAGCCCTGCCTGACTCCAGACTTGATGGGGAAGCTGTCTGTTTCCCACCCATTGATTTGGACTGCGCTACTGATGTCTGTGTAGACCAGTTGGATCCAATTCCTGATTCCCTCCCCAAAGCCCATTTTGGAGAGCACGTCCAACATGTACGTGTGTGATATCCTGTCGAAGGCCTTCTCCTGGTCCAAGCTGACCAGGCAGGTGTCCACCCCTCTGTCCTGCACGTAGGCGATCGTATCTCTGAGCAGCACGAGGCTGTCAAAGATCTTCCTGCCAGGCACCGCACAGGTTTGGTCCAGGTGGATCACCTGTCCCAGCGCAGACTTGACCCTGTTGGCGATGGCCTTGGACAGGATCTTATAATCCACATTCAACAGTGAGATGGGTCTCCAATTCCTGATGTCCTCCCTCTCCCCCTTCTGCTTGTAGATGAGCGTAATGGTACCCTTCCTCATGGAGCCTGACATGCTGCCAGCTCGAAGCATAGCGTTGTACACTTTCAGCAGGTCGGGGCCCATCCAGTCCCACAGAGCCGAGTACAACTCCGCCGGTAAGCCGTTGCTTCCGGGAGTTTTACTCGACTCAAAGGAACAGATGGAGCCAGTCAGCTCCTCCAGGCTCAGTGGTCGGTCCACACTCTCCCGCTTGCTGTCCTCTAAAACCTTCGTGATAGAGGACAGGAAGTTCTGGGAGGCTGTGCTGTCTGTGGCCTTGGTGTCGTACAGACTGGCATAGAAGGATCTGCAGATCCTTGATATGTCCGTCTGCGAGGATGTTACTGAGCCGTCCTCTTCCTTAAGGCTGTGGATCACAGAGCTCCCCCTGTGCGCCTTCTGGAAGAAGAAACGTGAGCACGTCTCATCCTGCTCCACCAAGCGCACCCTGGATCGGAAGATAATCTTGGAGGATTCGGAGGCGTGGAGCTGGGCTTGCTGGCTCTTCACCTCTTGGAGCTCCTACCTCACATCCACCCCCTTCGACTGCAGTAGGAGGAGTTGCTGCAAGTCTGTCTGGAGTTGACACAGCTCCCTCTGACTCTGTCTTGCTTTCTGGACCCCCCTGCGGATGAAGAACCTCTTGATGTTCTCCTTTGTCGCTTCCCACCAGTGCAAAGGGGAGTCAAAGAGGGGTTTCGCGGTTCTCCAACCTGCGTAATCCCTCTTTAGTTCCTCAATGTTCTCTGGGGTCAGCAGCTTCACGTTCAACTTCCACGTCCCCCTGCCTGCCTTCTGGTCCTCCTGTAGGTGACAGGAGGCCCGAAGGAGACGATGGTCAGAGAAGAACACCGGCGTGACGTCAGTGGATCTGACCATGATTGGCTCCGACACGAACAGGAAGTCGATCCGGGACCGGGCTGAGCCGTCCGACCTCGACCAGGTGTGTTGCGGCTGTGCTCCGCCTGCAGGGGTGCTGAAGGCGTCGCGCAACTTGGCATCCTTTACCGTTTCCATCAGGAGTCTGGAGGTGCTGTCCAGTCTGTTGTCGGCACTGCCAGATCGTCCAGCCGCATCGATGATGCAGTTGAAGTCACCGGCCAAAACGACCGGCCGGGACGTCACCAGCAGCGGTGGGAGCTGCTGGAGGACGGCCAGCTGCTTGCTCCGCACGGGCAAGACGTACACGTTAATTAACCGGAGCGGAGTGTTCCGGTACATCACATCTGCCACGAGAAGCCGCCCCCCCACCACCTCTCTGACCTCGGTGATTGAGAACTTGTCCCCCCATATCAGGATCCCCAGGCCGGAAGAGCGACAATCATTGCCCCCAGACCATACCGACAGTCCGTGGGTCCACCATCGGGACCACCTCTGGTAGTTGTGGAGGTGTGGCAGCCCGCACTCTTGTAGGAAAGTCACATCCGCCTTGACCTTGCCGAGGTACTGCATGGCATTAACACATCGCGCAGTGCGCTTCACACTGCGCGCATTTAAAGATGCCAGTTTTATCTCCATGGCTCTTTTGGAGTTCAGTTCCCGTCACACAGTCCCTTTTCATTTGTCCTCGTGGTTACAGGGCCTTCCGGCCCAACAAGTCCGCGCCGCCCATTTTAAACCCCATATTAACCTACCCGTACGCCTTTACAGTGTGGGAGGAAACCGGAGCACCCGGAGGAAACCCACGCAGACCTGTGGAGGCTCAGTCGTTGAGTAAATTCAAAACAAGTGTTCGATAGATTTTTAGATGGTAGGGGGATCAAGGGATACGGGTAGTAGAGGAAAGTGGCACTGATGTAAAAGATGACCTCACTGAATGGCGCCGAGGGGCCGAATGGTCCAATGTTCGCAGTACAGGCTTGAGCATTGAGAGATGGCCGCCGAAAGAGTGGTCTTTCTGACGTCACCAGAAAACGCTCTATGTGGCCTGCGGCCGCAGTCGCGGCCGGGAGCCTCGCGCAATTCTCGCTTCCCCATTGGTCGAGGCGGCCTGGCCCAGAGTTCCTGGCGCTCCTCGTCCGCTGAAGCCGCGGCGAGGACTTAGGCTTCGGTCGACGACAGCGGATCTAAGCGTCCTCACCACCCGCGGCCGGCATCGCTGCCTCCGGCGGCTGCGACTTGATTTAGATCGGTCGGCGGTGGGGGGAGGTGGTAAGAAGATGGGAGTTCCAGCATTTTTCCGCTGGCTCAGTCGGAAGTATCCGTCCATCGTGGTGCACTGCGTGGAGGAGAAGGTGCGTGTAGTGAGGCCTTGTTGCTTAGCCTAGGCCTGAAGCCAGGCCCCAGCCGCTCCCCCCCGGGCTCGCTGCTGGTGACTCCGGGCTGCATCCACCTACTTGGGGAGACGGATCGATCTCTTTGGGGGGGGGGCGGTTGTGTTCGGATTGTCTTTTGGTCGCGGATAAAAATCGGAGGACCCTGGAGTCACGTGGTAGGAAATCGGATTCCCCCCCCCCACCCACCCGGTTTCATCGCCGAGGTCCCAAACTTCCCCATTGCCCACCTTTAGTGAGCAGTTCCTTTTCAGTGATTTATAGTTTGGGTCCTCGGATATAATTCTGATTTTTTTTAGTTCCCTCGTCCTTTGTGCCTGCCGCTAGTGAGAAGAGTTGCGTGGCTTCTCCTTTTCGGTGGCTCATTTATCTCCTTTGAAATAATCTCTGGCCAACTTTGCTTCTCTTGCTTTGCTGTTCGCCCGGTTCACCGTCACGATATTTGAGAGAGTTTTGTAGAATATTACAGCACAGTACAGGGCCTTCGGCCCACAATGTTGTGCCGACATTTTATCGTGCGCTAAGATCTATCTAACCCTTCCCTCCTACATAGTCCTCCATTTCTCTATCATTCATGTGTCTATCTAAGAGTCTCTTAAATGTCGCTAATGTTTCTGCCCCCACAACCTCTGCCGGCAGTGTGTTCCACACGCCCACCACTCTCTGTGTGTGTGTAAAAAAAACACAACTTACCTCTGACATTCCCATTCTACCTTCCTCCAATCACCTTAAAATGATGCCCCCTCCTGTTAGCCATTTTTGCCCTGGAGAAAAGCTCTCTGTTCACTCAATCTATGCCTCTTATCATCTTGTACACCTCTATCAAGTCACTTCTCATCCTCCTCCTCTCCAAAGGGAAAAGCCCTAGCTCACTCAACCTATCTGCACGGTAGTATAGTGGTTAGCATAATGCTTTACAGTGCCAGAGACCTGGGTTCAAATCCGGCCACTGTCTGTAAGGAGTTTGTACGTTCTCCCCGTGTCTATGTGGGTTTCCTCCGGGTGCTCCGGTTTCCTCCCACATTCCAAAGACGTACAGGTTAGGAAGTTATGGGCATGCTATGTTGGCGCCAGAAGTGTGGCGACACTTGCGGGCTGCCCCCCTAAAATCACTACGCAAAAGATGCATTTCACTGTGTGTTTCGATGTACATGTGACTAATAAAGATCTTATCTATTCTCATAAGACAAGTCTTATAGTCTTTGAAAGCTAGAAGGCACGAGACTAATAATAGATAAAATTAGGGCTTTTAGTTGTAATGCATGCCTTCTGTTGAACTTCGTTTAATTTCTTATAACTAAAATAATTTATACAATCTTATTTTCCTTCCCTGATAGCTATGAAATAGACAGGTGTGGGCCATTTTTTTCTGTTTTGTCCAAAATTCTGCTTATAAATGAATTCAAGTATTCTGTATTAAGGTTAATGGGAATTGCTCCTTAGCCTTTGTAGTGGGGTTGTATTGTGAAGTGCCTTCAATAAATGAATCCTTATCATAAGTGAGATTATTACTTCTGCTTTTAGCTGTAGGACAGCTTTAAATTGCAGACTGAGTTCTAATGGCACATTCCTTAATGCACATTATTTTGTATGTTAGCTGAGGAGTAATCCATGGTGACTTCCAGTCCAATGATATTTGAGTCAGTTGTCTCAATTGGTCCATGATGAACCACAGTATCTTTAAAACATATTTCTTGTCATGGGATGCTGTTTCTGTGAGCATGTTTTGAGCTAATTTTGCTTCCAACCTCCATGGCACCCTGCCCCCCCCCCCCCCCCCCCCCCAAACAAACAATGACTGTACTTCAAATGCACTTAATTGACTGTAAAACCCTTTTAGACATCCTGAGGTAATCAAAAGCACTGTATAGTGTTTTTTCAACTTGTTGCTCAGATTGAAACTGATGAAAGGTGATCTGCTTAGCCTAAATTTTCTGAGTTTCTTGGTGAGACTGTTTTAACAGTACAGCACAGTGTACTTTGTGCTTTTCTATGCAGTTTGGGGGTAAGGAGGGGAATGAAGAATAATTAAATCAACATCTAGAGAAGGCTGGGCAAATCGAGAACATTCAGCATAGATTTAAAGGAAGGTAGTATCCTACTTGATTGAGTTTTTTTTTCTGAAGAGCCAATATAGCAGGATGATGAAGGTAGTATATTTGATGTAGTCGATGTGGATTTTAGCAAGAAATTAAACAAAACCTCACCTGGCAGGTTTATCAAGGAAGTAAAAATCTATGCAATAAAGTCTTAAGGAAAGCGTTTGGAGAAGGCAGACAAGATGAAGAAAACATAAGTGGTAAAGCAGTGAGGTATTGAGCAATGGAGGGACTTTGGAGTTTGTCACAGATCCTTGGAAGTAGTAGGGCTAACAGGCAAGGTGTTTAAGAAGGTAAGTGGGATTCTTATCTTTATGCACCATGGGATGGGTTGAAAGAGCAAAGAAGTCCTGCTGGAATTGTTTGGAACTGAATCACGGCTTTGTGGAGAGATTGACTAGGTTGGAATTCCCAAGCCCGCACTTTGGCGAGTCCTATCACCTGGTTGTACTTCTACTCCTAGTGTATAGGTAGAAGCTGAGGACCACAGCACCACTGGTGAGGACTGCAAAGGTATGGTCAAGGGAGGTGGAGGAGTGTTTACAGGACTGCTTTGAATCAGTGGACTGGACCATATTTAGGGATTCATCTGCAGATCTGAACGAATATGCCACAGCTGTCACCAACTTCATCAAGACCTGTGTGGATGAGTGTGTGTCTTTGAGAACATATCAAATTTTCGCAAACCAGAAGCTCTGGATGAACTAGAAGGTTCGCAGTCTGCTAAGGGCTAGATCTGTGGCATTCAAGACTGCCGATCCAGAATCCTACGAAGGCCAGGTACGACCTACAGAATGCCATTGTGAGAGTGAAAAGGCAATTCCGTTTAAAGTTAGACACACAATTGGATACAGACAGCTGTGGCAGGGTTTGCATGCCATTACTTCTTAAAAGGTGAAACCTAACAGCATAAATGGCAGTGGTGCTTCACTCCCTGATGAGCTTAACACCTTTTATGCACGCTTTGAAAGGGAGAACAACACGATACTTGTGCAGATCCCCACAGCATCCGGCGACCCTGTCATCTCCATCTCAGAGGCCGATGTCAGAGCATCCTTCAAGAGGGTGAAACCTCACAAGGTGTCAGGTCCTGACGGCGTACCTGGCAGTGCACTTAAAATCTGTGCCAATCAACTGGCTGGATTGTTCAAGGACGTCTTCAGCCTCACTGCTGTGGTTTGAGGTTCCCACCTGCTTCATAAGGGCAGCAGTCATACTGGTGCCCAAGAAGAACATGGTGAGCTGCCTGAACTGCTGCTGTCTGGTTGAATTAACTCCAGCCTTGAGCAAGGACCTGGACCTGCTGCAATTTGCCTACTGCCACAACAGGTCTACAGTGGATGTAATCTCACTGGCTCTCCACTCTGCTTTGGAGCATCTAGACAACAGTAAAGCATACATCAGGCTGCTGTTTATCAATTTACAGCTCAGTATTCAATGCCATCATCCCCTCAGTACTAATCAACAAGCTTCAAAACCTGGTCCTCTGTACCTCCCTCTGCAACTGGATCCTCAACTTCCTTATCGGGAGACCACAGTCAGTGCGGATTGGTAATAACATCTCTGTCTTGCTGACAATCAACACAGGCGCACCTCAAGGATGCATACTTAGCCCACTGCTCTGCTCGCTACACTCATGACTGTGTGGCTAAGCACAGCTTAAATGCCATCTATATATTCACTGATGACACCACTGTTGTTGGTAGAATCTCAGATGGCGATGAGGAGGTGTACAGGAGTGAGATAGATTGGCTGGTTGAGTGGTGTTGCAACAACAACCTCACACTCAACATCAGCAAGACCAAGGAATTAATTCTGGACTTCAGGAAGGGAGAACACACACCAGTCCTCATTGAGGGCTCAGTGGTGGAAGGGGTGAGCAGCTTCAAGTTCCTGGGCATCAACATCTTGGAGGATCTATCCTGGGCCCAATGCATTGATGCAGTCATGAAGAAGGCACGCCAGTGGCTCTGCTTCATTAGGAGTTTGAGGAGATTTGGTATGTCACCAAAGACTTGCAAATTTCTACAGATGTACGGTGGAGAGCATTCTGACTGGTTGCATCACTGCCTGGTATGGATGCTCCGATGTACAGGATCGCAAGAGACTGCAGAGGGTTGTAGAATCAGTCAGCTCCATCACAGGTACAACTCTCCCTGCCATTGAGGACATCTTAAGAAGGCCGGGAGAGTTGTGCCTTTGTCATCCATTACTAAGTACCCTTATCATCTGGGACATGCCCTCTTCTCGTTACTATCATTGGGGAGGACGTACAGGAGCCTGAAGACCCACACTCAGTGATTTAGGAACAGCCTCTTTGCCTCTGCCATCAGATTTCTGAATGGTCTATGAACACTACCTTGTTCCTTTTTTTTGCACTATTCATTCATTTTGTAATTTATAGTAGTTTTGTCTTTGCACTGTACTGCTGCCGCAAAACAACAAATTTCATGACATATAAGTCGGTGATAATAAACCTGATTCTGATCCTGAATTGGTTTCTTTGGAACACAGGAAATGGGTGAGTTTTAAAATGAAGACACAAAAATGAGAGGTCTACTATGGATAAACTATTTTCTTTGGCAAAGGGGACAAAAAAACTAAGGCCCATAAGATGCAAGTTAATTGATAGAAGGGTTAGATGGTCTTTGTTCTTTGCGAGAAAAGATTGTTAGTCAGTGGGAATCTGTAATTTGGTACTTGGAACAGATGCTGAAGACAAAATCCTTTTTTACATTTGAAAGGTATGTAAGTGACCATTTGCAGACCTGTAACCTGGAAGGGTACAGATGGAGAACTGGGAAGAAAGAGTAACCTAAGTAGCTTTTTTTTTGGCCGCAATGGACTTGAAAATCTGAACAGCTGCCTTTATTACCAATAATTTCAATGACTCTGATTTTTAGTGGTACATGTTAGAAACTTGGGCTTAAATAAAATCATTGTGGTAGGAGGCCAGTATCTTTGGGTACACAGCTGATAAGGCAGTGATTTGAAGATTAGAATGTAATTTTGGGTGTGGTTTAACTGGATTTTGTATTTGATAGCTATTGACCTTGGACTTCCATAAACAAGAGAGAAACTGAATAAAATTATTGTATAAGCAACCTATTGATATTGGGAATATTTCTACTCCAAGTTATTAGGACAGAGACCAAAAGGAAAATTGGATAAATATTCAAAGGAAAGGGTACCAATCATGTAGAGGGCACAACTAATGACCAATATCTACTAAAGCCTACTGACTCCCATGGCCATCTTGTCTGACTTTCTTCTGCCCCACTTTCTATGAGGACACTAATTTGCTTGGCTTTGTCACATCTTGCTCTGATTGTGCCAGCTTCCAAGTCAGTGCTTCTAAAGTATCCTTTTCCTTATTTGGGGATTCCTTGGCACCTTGGTTGATGGGACTTCTACAATATATCCTCTAGTTCCTCTAATCCCTTTCCCTTCCTGAGCAACAGCTAGGTTTTACATGTTTGTCTTCAACCCCATCTACTTCCAATTCACAAATCACACAAGTTCTGAGATTCAGGAATAAGGGAGTAGATAACAAAAAGAGAGGTTGGAACTTAGTTTGATTCTATCACCAAACATATCTTCCCCCTTCCTTTTAAGAGCATCTGGTCCTTGGGCAAGACTTGGACCCATTTCTTGATCACCTCCAGTAACTTCCCTTCCCATGGTATCTTGTTCAGATGAAAAAATCTGCCTTTTTACCTTTCTCTTCCCACCATTTGGATTTATAAATGCTTCCCAGGCATATAAGTAATTTTCTTCCACTTCCAATTTGGTTTGGAACATTATCTATTCACAATGACGTATACTCTGCAATGGGGAGATCGAATGAGAATTGGTAAACTGATTTGTGTAGCACTTCCAATCAATCTAAGTATAATCCTGAGCTTCTAGTCTTCTGTGAGTTTCCATCTCTGCCCAGCTCCCACTTCAGCTTCTATCCTTGGTGTATTACTTATTTTTATGGTTAATGCAGACTTGAGAAGCCTCATCTTTTGCTTGGGCTCTTTACAACCTTGTTGCATTCAGTGATTTCAGATGGTTCTGCTCTTCCCGTTTAAACTTCCTCCAGACTCATCATTTGCTTTACTTAATCATCCATTTTGTCATTTAATCTTTTGCACCCCATCTTATTGCAGACCTTTCATTTTGTTATCCATTCCCCTGTGTCTCAATCTTAGAACTTGTTTGATCTGATTTTGTTCCTATTTTAATGAAATATCAACAACCTGATACCTTGACTTTCTCTCTCCACAGATGCTGCCTGATTGCTGTACTTCCAGCATTTTCTGTTTTGATTTCAGATTTCTAACATCTGCAATATTGTGTATTTTGGGGGAATCATTGGATTGCTCTGGGAAAGATCTAATGCATACAAGATGGGCTCAGTTGGCCCCCCTATGTTGTAAGCCTCAATTTATGGATAACATGTCTTCCATGATGGAACAGAAACCTGTGAATGCAATGGCCCTGGCCTTTAAGCAATTTGTTATTATTCACGCGTTCCAGTAGTTCATTCACACTGGTAATCTACAAACATTGTTTTAGTTTTTGAATCAATGTAGTTACTTTTGAAATACCTGTTTAGCTCAAGGGTTATTTGCATCCTGTGTGCTATCACCACAGCTGCCATATGTAACCTGGTCATTTATTTTGTGGCGGTTTGGTAATTTTGTATGTGTAAATCTGTTCTTGCACTTTCTGTGTTACAGCAGTAACTAAATTTCAAGATTGGTGATTCCTGAAGTTTAAAAAAAACAGTCTATAAATTCAAGTTCTTTCTAAATTTTAAGTTCATTGTCAGTCAAATTTACTGGTACTTGGACATTGCTATTCCTTATTTGTTTAAAATCAGTCAAGTTGAACAAAACTGAAGTTAATGCTGGCACAGATGCAATTTGCTGAATGGTCTGCTCTGCATAGTTATTCTGTATCTTGTTAGAAGTTCATGCATATTGCATGTAAAATACATTGCATTGTAGTATTTGAGTAATTGTGGAATTGTGTAGTGTAAATACAGGTCACTGGCACATTTGAGCTTATGCCAAGCCTTGGGGGGGGGGGGGGGAAACAGTCCAATTAGGTTGCAAACTAACATTGGACATGCTCCTGTTGTGTACTTGATTCTTAGACGTGCAGCACATGCTGGGAGGTCCGGTTGGTTTTATTATCTAATTGTTCTACAAAATGAAGAATATGGCATCAGAAGGCAAAATGAATTTTTATGTGCAGAAAATGGTCCTGTCAATAAAAGATCTGTGTACATGGTTTTGAGTGTCAGTTGAATCATTTAATTGAGTTTTTTTTTGTTTAAGGTAGATTGCTAATTGCATATTTGGCTTCATGACACCAAGTACTATAATCACTGCACTACTTGTAATTTTGTATTCTGAGACATTGTGATGTGGTCTGTGTGACATTACTCTCTGATATGTTGATAAATCAGCATCATTGGAGAAATGGACTTGTAACTAACACAAGTGCAATACATTGCAACAAATTAAAATAGAAAATAATTTATTGGGAACATAATCACAAATCTCATGTAATTGAGAATGATTGGTTCAGTACAGACGTCACATACAAAAAAAAATCAGGGACATGAAAATCAAACCAGCATTTTGATGAACAAGTTGTGAAACAAATGAGTCAGACCACGGGCTGATTATATTGGGTGGGGCAGTTTGCTCCTGTCACCTGTGCTTGCACATTACAATGCAGAAGTAAGAAATGAGCTGGAGGTTGGATGCCAGTGCCCAAGGCTAAGTTGTTGCTTGTGATCCTATGGGGTAGCTCCATCAGATGAAGCATGAGGCTGATTGGACTTGCAGGAATAGTGCAGGCAATTAGCCAGATGGACAAAGATCTCAACCATTGTATACAGAACATTATTTTTATAACACTTTTCTGTTGCACCTTATCCTTCTCCAGTTTATTACTCTTAATGAAATTCTACCGTGTTTGAGTCCTGGATTTATTCCATTTTGTTCTGACTTTCACTTTCTCAAGTTACAGCACAGTTGAATTTGTTCTTTCCCATAAGATGTTCTAGGTCTTGTCCCATCATGATGTATCGGTATCATTCTTATTTTAAACTGGAATGTCCCCATGATGAGCAGTGCCACAGCAAATCTGGTAAACTTGGAGGGGGGAGGAGACTGCAAAATAGTTGACGTAGAGGAGAGTTAACTTTTTAAGCAATTATTACTGTTTTACATTGCATAACTATTTTTGATAAATGCAAAATAATCTTAAATAGCATATTAAAGATTACTTTACATGTGTAACAAAATGTGTATTAATTTTGCAAATTCTCCAATAGTAGAAAAATCAGGGTTCTCACTTGCATTTCAAGATTGAGTAGAAATGTTAGCTTTAACTCTGGAGGCATGCTTGCCTCTGAGTCACAGATTTTGGTTTCAAGTCCTGCTTGAGAGACTTGAGTAAGAAATCTTCCAGTAGTCTCTGAGAAAATACTGCAAAATTGCAACTGTTTTTAAAAACCCATGGGAAAATGAATTCTTATATTTGAGATGTAACTGAGCTGCTTAATGTTTTGGGGCATAATTGTCTCTGATTTAAAACAGATTTCACATAATTGTGTCTAGCCCTGAAAAGAAAATACAAGTCCACTAAAGTAGGCATCCTTAGAATACAGTGGGAGTGCAAAAAAAAGTTGAATTGTTTGTGCTGAATGATGGTTTCTTCTGATTCTTGAGGTCTTTGCTATCAAAGGAACCCATCTTCATTCAATTTGACTATTTCCATGTGACAGTGGCTAAGTGACCTGGATGCAGCAACGGTGATGGCCTGTAACAAATTGCTGAAGTGCTGAATAACTGCTTCAGATTTAATTGCCTTGAGCCATGCTGTTCTAGTGCAGCTACAATGCTGGCAGCCACTTGATAAACTGGAAGAATAGACAGACCATAGCTGGTCAAAGAAGCAGGACGCATCCATTCTGCCAATTGCTGTCCCATCAGTCAGTAGAGCGATGGAAGGGATTGTTGACAGTACTGATGAACATTACCTAGTGGCTTAATAACTTGTTCTCTGCCCAGTGGGTTTCCCCTAGAGGCATTTGGCTCCTGACCTTCCCACACCCTTGCTTCAAAGATGGACTTGATCTGAATTCAAGAGATGGGAACTGTTCTTGAAACTAAAGCAATATTTGACCAAATATGCTGTTAAAGAGCTTTAATTTAAACTGAAGTCTAGAGGAACTGAGGTGAACTCAGTTGGCTGAATAAAAAAAACAATGTATTTAATTCAGTGTAGCCTAACATACTAAGGTGCCTCTGGGGCATTACCAAACAAAACCTATCCCTGGGCTGTATTAGGCATCAGAAAACAGATGAGCAAAACCTTGGTTGAGGCAAAAGATATTAAGGAGTGTTGGAAAGGAGGAAAGAAGTGGAAGCGTTCAGGGAAGTTATTGAGTGCTTAAGGCCTTGTCTGTGGTGGAGTGAACTAAATTTGGAGGCCATTGTGAGACTAGGTTGGAGGAAGGAGAGATCTTGCACTTTTGTAGGGCTGAAGTTAATTAGAGAAAAGACTGAGATCACAGAGGAATATGGGGGAAAAAAAGCAAAATTGAACAATGCTTAAATGGAAGCTATTATATGTTGCCAATCATAAGGGTGATGGGTGCTTGGATGTAGGTTCAAGTTAGGACATTAGCAACATAGTGCTGGAGCACAAATCAACATGGTTGTTGGCACTGGAGACCAGTCATTTCACTCCTTGGACATATCTGTAGGAGTTCCTCGAGTAAATATTACTTTCCACTTAATTGGGGCCAAAGACAGGAATGTGATGTGATGCCCTCTGCTTGGCAACTGAGTACAGCTCTAATAACTTCCCTGCAGTCTGTTCGACACCCATCTTCCTCCCTGAAAATTCATTCCTCCTGCTACAGGTACACTAGCTATGCTGTGTACAAGATGCAGTGCAGCAACGTCCAAACTTGAAACCTCTGACCTCTGGAAGGACAAAGATGGCAAGAATATGAGAATACTATTAACTCAAATTGTCTTCCAAATCACACACTGTCTGGATGTAGAAATATCTGTCATTGTTTAGGAGGGGAGGTCAGTCAAAATCCTGGAGCTTGTTGCCCAAACAAAGCTGCGAGGGTGCCTTTGCTGTTCTGATCCCAGTGGACAAATCGGCAACTCACAATTTTCTCAAGGGTAGGTAAGAATGAGCAGTAAATGATTGCTTTGGCAGTGATACCCACACCCTTTGAATTAGTAAAAGAACTGAAACAGATTATCTGGTTGTGTTGTTTATACATTAATTGGCTGGTGTATTTCATACATTACTGCAGTAATGAGGTATTTTAGTGATCTCTGGATGTCATGAAGTTGGGACCTTTTCATTTTAAGAATGCTATTATTCCACATCATTTGGGCTTAAAAGGGTGCATATCTTCGTATTCTTTTTTTCATGGTATTAATCTGCTTAAAAATTTTCATTAAAATTACAGACTATCTGATGTGTGAATGGCAGAATGGAAGAAGAACCGATTCTTGTGTTAGACTTGGGTGAAGGAAGGGTCCATTCAGACTGTGGAACAGATTCTACCATTTAATTAGATTATGACTTGTTTGTATCTTCATTCTATGGACGTGTCTTGATTCACAGTTCATTTCTGAACACAGCTAACTAAACTGCTTGACTGTTTTGGTATATCCAGTTGTCCAAGCTGCAACAGTTTTTAATGGAAGTGCTTTTTGAGTTTTACTGTTCTTTGTGTGAAGAAATGCTTGGCAGCCTTCACCCCCTGAATATCCCAACTCTAATTTGAAATTATTGCCCCCACAGAGGAAGTAGTTTCTTCTGACATTTTCAGTTCATTTTTAAAAACACACTTACGAGGTCAGCCTTTAAGCTTGTACAAGCTAAGGAAAAACAAGCCCAGTATATGTCTATTCTTATAACCCTAGAATCATTCTATTAATTGTGTGCTGCTCTCTCAAAAGCAGTATATGTATTAAGGTAGTGTCCAGAACTGAATGTCTGACTTTAGATGATGTCTAATGAGAGCTTTGTATAATTACAATGTAACTTCTGCACCATTGTATTTCAGATCTCTTGAAATGGCTGTTAACTTTTTTTCTGATTAGATTTTTGTACTTGCACGGTATCTATTATTTACATATACTTAGCCCCCTAAATCTCTGACCTCTCGCAGTCATCAGCTTATCACGTGTCTTGGGTTCAAAGTTGATGACCTTGTTACCTCCCTATATTGCACTCCCAGCTACCACCTACAAACCTAACCCAACAATGATCCATTGCAGTCCTTTCCCCAATCACACTATTTATTTGGTGTTGATAAATGACTTCTGGCACACTTCTAGAAAATGTTTCATGTAGATGATGAGCCTGGAGAAGTTTCTTGCTAATCTTGGAATGGTTAGAGGCAAAACTCATCTTATTTCTTTATTTAGTTAAAGGAAGTAAGATAGTAAGATTATTAAATGGTGGTGTGGTTGGGGGTGGGGTGGGGAGGGGTCAGGGTGCCTTTTATGATTTGGACAAAAAAGCCAAATGTTTACACTCAGCATCTGACCTTCAGCTTAAAGAGTATTTGAATACTGACATTTATGGTATGGCACAATCACTTCATTCAGCTGAGCTGCTTTTTTATTTATTTCTAGTGATACAATTGCACCATAAGAGTAGGGTAATGCACCAGCATGATGCACCATGATCTTGTTGATATCATGCAAGACTTTGAACCTGACTTAAACAAAGCCAAGCAATCTAGTAGTTGTAAAAATTGTTTAGAAAGTATGGCAATGATTTTAATGAAGACTGGGATCAGTGTGGCAGGGACTAAGTGGATGGGAAGTCCGCCCTCTAGTGTGAGGCCTTTGAGAATTTAACTCCTGTGTGTGATCTGCACAATTGGCTCTAATCTTCCACTAGAATGAAATATTTGGTAGTTGGGTGGGGAGAAGGGTGTGTGGAGTGCACTCATCCTACCCAAAGGAGTAGCCTCCCCTGACCAGTGCATGAGTTTAGAAGAGTTGTTTAGAGGGCAAAAAGAAGCCTGGGAAAGGAGCAGACCACAGGTTCCTACTGATGATCTGAGTGACAAAACCAAAGTCTTCTACTAAAATTTTACCTCTTTGATTGACTTTGCTTGTTTGCTGCTCTTGCCAATGTTGGTCTTATGGTCACATCCTGATGTACTCAAGCTCCATCTGCTTGTTTAAGTATTCAGGATGCCAGTAATAGATTAATGTCAGGACCTGTGGTGATAATTTGCACTGGCCACTTTAACTCCAGGTATGTTTTCTTGTTAACTAGATGGGGTTGAAGTTCATCCTTGTGCTTTAGTGAATTGTCTGTGACTGTAATTGTGTAATTGCTACTGACATGTTCAAATGATGCACTGAAGTTGAAGATAGTTTTCACGTTATTATCCCAGTTAACACTATGCTGTAGAGCACTGGTCTGAAATACCACTTTTGGCATGGTGGGAAAATATTTTTACTTCAAAAACAGATACTACAAAACAAAAAAAATCCTCATTTTATCAATTTACCAGCTAGCCAAATGTGCGCAGATTGATTGCTGAACATGGCCATGTTGCTCAGATATGCTTGGCCAGTTAGAGCATATTACGTTGCTGCTTGGCTGTTGAGCGCAGAATACATGATAATCCTTAGAGCTGATTAAATTAGTACTCTAATTCCCAGGAATGTACCTTGAGCACCGAGTGGGTTTCCAGTCTTTTGCATTGGAGGTCTGTAATCTTTGTTAACGGAAAGTCTAATTTTAATTTAAATTAGTTACTTTCCTTTATGAACCTTTTGAGGGATAACGGAATGAAAATTGATTTCCAGAGTTTTTTATTTGTATATTTATGACTTTATTCAATCTTGTGCAGGCTAAGGAAGTCAATGGAGTCAAAGTTCCAGTGGACTGCAGCAAGCCTAATCCAAATGAAGTGGAGTTTGATAATCTGTACTTGGATATGAATGGCATTATTCATCCTTGCACGCATCCTGAAAACAAGTAATATTTCTTAAGTTTTAACTTTTATTTCTCTAGCTTTCCCTGTTTCTTTCCCTTTTTTTTAAAAAAAATTCTGATCTTTGTTTTGAATGCATCTTGCAGGCCAGCTCCAAAGAATGAAGATGAAATGATGGTGGCCATATTTGAATATATCGATCGCTTATTTAACATCATTAGACCGAGGCGCTTGCTTTATATGGCAATAGATGGAGTTGTAAGTACCTGTGTTCTCATGTTCGAAAGCTTAGTTTGAATAAGGTTTAAGGGTGGAGTTGTAAGTACCTGTGTTCTCATGTTCGAAAGCTTAGTTTGAATAAGGTTTAAGGAAATGCTAATTGGACTTTGACATTTTTGCACCAGGGCATTCTTGTCAACACATTTGGCACAATCTACTCTATTTTTTTTTGTTTTTATGTTAATTGCATGCTATCTGCAGTATGAAGCAGAATTCTGACCAGTTCTATATACATTTAGCACAAAATTGGGAAGTCAAATCAGGAGGATTTATGATCCTGTTTCAGAAACTGTTTTATCTTTCAAATTGCTGTTAAATCTGCAAAAGAAAGTTATATATCTTAATATTTGTCCTCAGCCCATGTTGGTGAGCTTGGAAGTCTTCTAAGTTTTTAGTAGGATTTAATAAGGTTTCTTTGGTGCTGAGCCTGCATCACTTGTTTTGTAGTCAGTTATAAATAAATCATCTTTAATGACTCAAGATTTCCCTTGCATTAATCCTCTTATGTGAAACAATACTGTTTAATTCTGAGATTACCCTGGTTGATGTAATTGTAATAAAGTTTAGTTTAGCTGCCTGTTCTTGGGTGGATGCAAGAAGTCAGACAGATTCATGTTAACCACTCTGCAGACCATTTGTAATTAGATAATTGATTGCCTTGATAAGTCTATATTTTTTTTTATTATTTATGTCATCAGTTACCTCCATATAATTTGGGATTAATTATTCCCAGGAGGACAATATCACCAGATCTGGCTTCATTTATTTTGACTCCAAACTTCCATTCCTGTGACCTTCCTATCTCTTAAATGTAAATCGATGTACCTATGTTATGGACTTCCTCAACCTTTACGGTAGTAACATACAACTAATAATACAGACAGTGCATGGCAATACATAAAGGTACAGTTGTATCCAAGGGATGTCAGATTATATTGAAGACAATAATCATAATTAATTACAGCCAAAAACTGCAAGACACAGCATTAATGTAATGCAATAGCTTAAACAAATATCCACCCCTTTCCTGCCAACCCCCCCACCCACCCCCACTAGCTCAAATTGAATGTAGCTTAAGTCATAAGAATACATGTAATGTATGGACTGACTGTTCCAGGCTCCTCGTGCCAAAATGAACCAGCAACGATCTAGACGATTTCGTGCATCCAAAGAAGGAGTGGAGCTAGCTGAGGAGAAGAAAAAAATGAGGAAAGAAGTGCTTTCCAAAGGTATGCCATAATTCTATTGAGAAATGGAATTAGGAGTAGGCCATGCCCCTAGCACCTGCTCTGCCATTCAGTAAGATCCTGACTGCTTGTCATTGTCAAAGGGTGTGATTGTTCTAACCTCAGCTTTGAACGTGATTCTCTGCAATAGAGAATTTTTCAGATTCCCAAACTTACAGATGATTGAATTTCTCTTGACTGCATCTGGAATGGAGTATTCCTTGCCTTGACCATGCCATTGAGTTGCAGGTTCTCTATCCTGAGTGTGTAGCTCCTCAGCGTCCAGTTAAATGCTCTCAGTATCTTCTGACTTTCAACAAGTTCGCCTTTTCTTTCAAACTCCAGTGAATCTCTCACTTAATCTCTTATAAGATAACTCTTTCATCCAAGACTAAATTGAGTAAAACATTTGTTGCACCTCTGAAACCAGTTGTATGTTTCCTTTGATACAGAACCCAAAATTGCCAGCAGTACATAGGAATACAAGAATTAGGAGCAGGACTAGATCTGTCAGTCCCTCGAGTCTGCTGTGCCATTCAGTAAAATCATGGCTGATCCAATCTTGGCCTCAGTGCCACTTTCCAGCTTTCTTCTATACCCCTTGTAGTTTAAATGTCTGTCAAGTATGCCTTCTGTATATTCGGTGACTCTGCCTCCATTTTCCTTGAGGTAAAGAATTCCAAAGATTCATGACCCTTTGAGAAAAGAAATTCCTCCTCATGTCTTTCTTAATGCTTAGACCCCTTATTGTGTAGCTATGAAGCTCCAAAATGGATCCTTGTATTTCACTAAATACACCCAGCTAAATTGGAAGTAACCCATGTATTCCTAAAGTTTTCTTCTCTTCTCCAGTTAAACTGATACATTTCGCCCCTCTATTAGTCCTTATTTTTATGTAATAACATCTCACATGATACATTATTGGAAAACCAAGTAGGTCTCAAGCACTGGTTATTATTTATCCTTAAATAAAGCTCTTAGATCTGACAAATATGATCTCCCTTTCATAAAATCATTGTCACTTTGCTTAAATTATAACATTCCAAGGATTGTGTTTATAATTTCTTAATAATAGACTTGAGCATTTGTGTGCAAGTGATGATAGGCCTATAATCTGTTGTTCCTTATTTTATCAGTTGCTCTCATGTTATATTTGCTACTTTGTAATCCATTATGCCTTTTCCATAATCCAAGGAATTTTGGAAGTGTAATTGTAATAGATGCATTATCTGCAGCCATTTCCTTTAAAATTCTTTCATGTAGGCTCCTTGGAATGATGAGATGGAAGGGAAGAAAAGATATGTTTATTGATGGTATCATTCTGGTATTGTCAGAAATGGTGAAGATGTGCACCCTTTTAAGCCCAAATGGTGTGGCATAATGGCATTCTTAAAATGAAAAGGTCCCAACTTCATGACATCCTAACCTGTACGTCTTTGGAATGTGGGAGGAAACCCACTCAGTCACAGGGAGAACGTACAAACTCCTTACAGACAGCGGCCGGAATTGAACCTGGGTCGTTGGTGCTGTAATACCATTATACTAACCGCTACGCTACCGTGCTTGCCCAATTTTCTTCTGATGGTGGCATTTATTTCTCTCCCCTTTTTCATATCTATCCCATTTCCAATGGCAACAGTTGATCAACCTGTACTTTTGGAAGTTACTGTGATGAACCTCTGAATATCAAAAAAATGTAATTAAATAATGCCATAGCATTTTAGAAAATGAATATAAAGATGATTTTTGAATGTCTACTGTGATTTTTTTTGTGTGTATTTGCAGGTGGATACCTACCCCCAGAAGAAGTAAAAGAAAGGTTTGACAGCAACTGCATTACTCCAGTAGGTATTATTTATTGGAGAATGGACATGAAATTTCAGTGTACATATGGTATTCAGATTTTAATATTGAAATCTTTATTCTAGGGAACAGAATTCATGGACAACTTGGCACGATGTCTTAGATACTACATTGCTGATCGCTTAAATAGCGATCCTGGATGGAAAAACTTAACAGTAAGTGTTCATTAGTTTTAATTTTTAAAGGTGATTTATAAAGTGTACTAGTGCAGCTTATTTTGTCAAGCAAGCCAGCAAAAATGGCAATCTTCCATCTTCATCACCATGCATTTATAATGCTCTTTAAATCAGAAAATAGATGATAAGTAGGAATAAGAATAGGCCATCCAACCCCTTACCAACTCTGCTATTCACTTATTGACCCATGGCTACTGCTGAAAAGGCCTCTGGCCAAGATGCAACACGAGATCTACATTGTTGTAACCCTTCTTCATTCTGGCTTATTTAAGCCTTGCACTGCAGTTATCAACCCTTGTGCTACTACCTTCATGTACATCTCACACAGATGTAATATATTGGTTGTTGAACATGATTGGTAGCATGCATGCTTCTGTGCCAAATGGTTGAGTTCACATTACAGTCCAGAAAATGGGGCACAGGTTTGTGCTGACAGTGGAGTGATGAAAATGTCCTGGTAGCTTTAAAATGAGGACCATTCTGCCTCTTAGGTAGAGAACCCTATAACTGGAACAGGGGGTTATTCCTAATGTCCTGGCCAATATCTGTTGTGTTCAGCCAGTGCCTGCTGAAAACATTTACCTGATTATTATTAAATTATGGTTTTGTTGGAACTTGGTGTGCACAAAGGCTGCTGCATTTCCTGCATTATAATGAAAGCAACCTTTCAGACTGACTTCATTGGCTATAAAATACTACAGGACTTCAAGATTGTCTTAATCACTGTATAACTGCAAGTCTTTTTGAGATGACTAAAACTATCATTATTTTTGTTGGCAAATAGCAATGGAAGTACCACATGGCTATAGAGTCTGGCATTTCCCAAAGATCAGGTTGTCATTGGTATCCATTTGGAAGCTGTTTTGTTTCTTAATAGTCTTTTTGCTCTGACACTACATCTTCTTCCACATTTTGCTCTTTGACTCACCTGTTTTCATTTCCTTAAACTTTGTAACCATTGGTCAGACTATGTTAAGCTTCCTTTTTGCATTGGCCAAAATTGCTATGGCTTGCCCTTTTCTAGTTGAGCTGTATAAACTTCTACACCCCATTCACTGTCAGCCCCCTGCTGCATCCCCTCTTCCAGTCCACTCACTCCCCATCACACCATATATTAGCGCACTAATGAATTTCCATTACAGCATGCAGTCTTTCCAAGTAGATCTCACAAGTGGCTAGTTAAATAAGCCATTTACTTCTTGTGGTGTGATTTCTGGTGAAATCGGGCTAATTAGAATGCACGTTTTGTCAACTGCCATATAAGACCAAAACGCAACATCTTGAATCAAAACCATTCACATTTTTGTTCTGTTTTGATCTATTTTTAAACAGCTGGAACTAAATTTTGACTAATATTCAAAAATTACACCAGATTTTGATCAATACATTTCTTTTTGCCCATTTTAAAATGCTGTATGGTGCTGTCACTATTTTGAATTGTGCACTGTTTTAGAATGAAAACACCATTCCCAATGGTCGTTTGTCTTTTAAGACAGAAAAAAACTTCTGTAGCCTGGTAGACAATATGGAAATCTAGTTTCTATTGGAACATAACTATTGAATTCCTTTTTAAAAATTCACTAGGTTATTTTGTCGGATGCAAGTGTTCCTGGTGAAGGTGAACACAAGATCATGGATTACATAAGAAGACAACGAGGTACATATGCTACATTTTCGTAGGGGCTGGTGGCTTGGGGGCAGGGAGGGACAGAGTGAAGAACATGAGAAGAATTGATAGTATTTTATTACAAATGTTAATTTTTATCTTGCAGCTCAACCAAACCATGATCCAAACACTCGGCATTGCTTGTGTGGGGCTGATGGTCAGTAGTTCTTATTCACGTCATATTGCGAACAATGTAGATTTAATCCTGTTAAGGATCAAATTTATTTTTCACTATTGCTTCATACAAATGGCTAATAAAACAGTGCACATCCTGTTTTCTTTCGACAGCTGATCTTATCATGTTAGGATTGGCAACTCATGAAGTGAACTTCACTATAATCAGAGAAGAGTTCAAGCCAAACCAGCAGAGACCGTGTCCTCTTTGTAGCCAGATTGGTCATGAAATCAACGAATGCCAGGGCTTGCCAAAAGAGAAGCAGGGAGAGGTATATCAGTGAAATCCTTTTATGATACATTACTATCATTTACACTTCAAAATAATTCATTTTCAATGTAACTGGAAGCTGATATTCACTGTAGGTTTCTAAAATATGGGATGACTTTTATTGAAGAAGTGCAGGTTATTTGAGATCCTCTTCCTGTCTGCCACAGATTTCCAATATGTGGCTCAGAAC
The DNA here is from genome assembly GCF_009764475.1 of Pristis pectinata. Classification (NCBI taxonomy): domain Eukaryota; kingdom Metazoa; phylum Chordata; class Chondrichthyes; order Rhinopristiformes; family Pristidae; genus Pristis; species Pristis pectinata. The sequence continues at coordinate 82,693,685 of NC_067407.1, forward strand.
TATTATAAGATATTTCATCTTTTTCAAAATTTCAAGATATTTGACCTTGCTCTTAGCCTTTCAGACTTCAGAAAACTTAGCAGGATGTATTATATGCAAATTTAATCTCGCGTGCTAATTCTGCCAAAGAGACTCCATTTTCAAAGTTGCAGATAACGATTGGCAATGCTTATTTTTAGATGTAGTTAATTATTCAATTAAAAGCAACTTTCACATCTTTCTCCATCCTCGTCTTTTACATTATGCTATATTTTTCAAGCAAATCTCTATAATCTTTGCTCTGATGAAGGGTCTTCAACCTGAAATGTTAACTGTTTCTCTTTCCACAGATGCTCCTTGGTCCGCTGTTTCCAGCATTTTCTGCTTTTGTTTCAGATTTCCAGCATATGCCTTTTTGTTTGTTTTTGTTTTTCACTTCAATCTTTATTCATTGCTACGTCACGAACTTTTATCTCATAACTTGCTGCTACTTTCCGGGCATTAAATATCATTCATTGCAAGTCTGTCTGCTTTTCACAGACTGAAAAAGCCAATTGAAATTATAAGAACAAGCTAAGTATTAGTAGAAGTAACTCAATACAGTTCCTCAAGCCTGTTCTGCCCTTCAGTAAGATCATGGCTACTCTTACCTTTGGCTTCAGTCCCCTTTCCTTCCTGTTTTCCCCTATTCTTTTTGACTCCAGACATCTTTTTTCTCCCCCTCAAGTCTTGTAGAGAACAGCAAGGGGCTACAAAACAGTATGTACTGGTTAAGTGAGCAGGCATAACTAGCAGTGGGCCACATAATCCATTTGCTAGAATACCATATGGGAAAAATGTGAGGTTTTCCGTACTTCCCAACAAAGTGGGTAAATAGAATACTATTTAAATAGCGTGGTATTATTAAATGTTGGCATTCTACAGCCCTCTGAGTTCAAGAATTCTATAGATACACTACTCTCTGAGGTGGGCTGGGAGGGGGCAAATTCTTCTGGTCTCAAATAGTTCTCTCCTTGTGCTGAGATACTACCTTTTAACCCTGAACTCTTAAGAAATATTCTTGTATCTACTCTTCAGCACCTTAGGAATAATATTTTTCATTGGGAATGTTGCCCATTTTTTTTCTAAACTCTGAGTATAAACCCCTTCTTCTCAGTCTGTCCTGAGAAGACAAGCACCTCATCTCGGATATCAAATAGTGAGGCTTCACCACACTACTTCCAAGGTGTGTTACACTACTTAAACGAGGAAACCTAAACTCTATTCTGTAGTATAATTATGGTTTTATTGAAACCCCATGAAAGGCCAGCATTCCAGTAGTCTCTCTGTATGGTAATTTCATATTTCTTGTGCAGGGACATCTAGATATGTCAGAACACTATTTAGTAACCTCATCCTATTTAAATAATCTACTTATCCACTTTGTTGGGAAGTGTGGAAACCTTCATTCCTTGCAAGTGAATCATGTGACCTACAACTGTTACTTATGTTCATATAGTTTTGCAGTCTCATGCTCTCCTCACAGACTTCCATTTCTATCTTTGTATTGACATGGATACATTTCATTATGACTCTTCATCTAAGTTATTAATATCAGTTGTAAAAACACTGATCCTTGAAATGTCACCAGTTAAGGCTTGCCAATCTGAAATTGACCCTTCTAGCCCTACTCTGTTCCTCCTATTAACCAGTTCATACTCGTATTGCGCTTAGCCTGGTGTGAGACATTTTCTGTGGCATCTCATGATTTCCTTATAGAAATCCAAATATATCAAACTCATTACATATATTACATATTATCTCCTCTTTACTCTGCAAGTTACATCTTTAAAGAGCTCTAATAAAATAGGTGAACATCATTTCCCTTTTGTAGAAGAATGCTGACTGCCTAATCAAGTTGAGCTTTGTACTGCAACTTCCTTGGTATTACTAATTGATTTTAGGCTATATGGCCTGTAGTTTCCTTTTTTCTCTTTCCTTGAACAGCAGTGTTATGTTTGCTGTTTTCCAATTCACCGGGATCTTTGCAGAATTTGGGATACTTTGGAAGATTACATTCAATACAACCACCATCTCCCCTGCTCTTTTAGAACACTGGGTGCAGGATATTTACGAGTCTTAGTCCCACTTAGTTTGCTTCTTAAATTTTACTTTAGTGATTGATTGTTTTAAGTTCCTCATTCTTGATTTCTCATTGATATCCTATTTTCAGATGCTTTTGCTGCCTTTTTTAAACCATATAATTTGAGCAAGTTATTAAAAAATGTTTTCTAGCAATTGTGCACATTTTTGTGGTGGGTACCCATTTTGAGGAACACAGTACTGTCTATCACTTTGAATGGTCAAAGAGCTGTATGTAAGGAAGAGGCTGTCTGTATTTAGTCTCTCCATTTAGCTCCTGATTCATGGCATTTCAAAAGAAGCATTTCTTTGGCAATCGATTTGTATCATTTGCTGCAGACTATAGGAAAGGCCAGTTGGGCCATTAAGATCGTGTTGAAATATGAAGCCATAACTGGCATTTATAAAGCATCTAATGCTCCCATGAAGCATGTTGAGGAGCTGCTATAGACAGCTAAAATGTCAAATTAGACTTTTAAGAATGCCTTGGGGGAGAATGAGTACAGAGCTTTCAGCTGAATTCCGAAGCTTGGAGCCTGGATAGCAGAACTGCCAAAGATAGGGCAAAGAAAAATGGAGGTGTGCTTGAGGGCAAGTTTGCGAGATCAACAATTTGCACACAAGTGTTCCAGTGTGGGTGGAGTAACAATAGCCAAAATAAGCTTGGTCTTCATTGGAGGATATTTTTTTGAGTTGGACCCAGTGGATTTGCAGTTTCAAACTTGTGCTTTTGTTTGTTTTTCCTTCAGTTTGATCAGTTTGCAGGCAATGCTCCATGTGGTGCAGAAGTTGAGTTCATATTTATCCGGTTAACCGTATTGCGTGAGGTGAGTTAATTCAAGAAATATTTAAACTGAAAGTATTTGGTGTTTGCCGTACAGTGAAAGATTTTTTTTTGAATTACCAGTACTTGGAAAGAGAATTGACAATGGCGAGCCTGCCCTTCACATTCGACTTTGAGAGGAGCATTGATGACTGGGTATTTATGTGCTTCTTTGTGGGAAATGATTTCCTGCCTCATCTGCCCTCGCTGGAAATTAGGTATGCTGATTTAAATATGGAGTATCTTTTTTTTTCCCCTGTAAATATTGATTTAGTTATAAATAATCCCCAATCACCAAGAAGGAAAATAGCAACAGGTGCAGGCTCCCATCCATGTCACATGCCGTTATGACCTGGATATATTTTTGCAATCCCTTCATGGTCGCTGCATCTAGATTCTGGAGCTCCAAGAGAATGGTGGGGGGGGTACCTATTAATAGAAAGATTATATCATTTTAAGGCGATGGCCCTCCACCATCTACTCCAGGGCAATAAGCAATGAGCTGTATATGTTTCCCTTGCTGGCCATGCCGACATTCTAAATAAAAATAAATAAATTAAAACGAGAGGACCTCATTGTAAATTTGTGATGTGGGGGTTACCGATTATAGCATCAATGGGAAGCCACAGTTGGAGACCAAAACTTGTGGCCGAGAAGTAGTGCTTTTAAAACCACTAACCTGCCTGATTCTCTGCTCACCATTTTGCTTCCAGATGTCCTGAGCCCTGGGACATACCTAGCAGGTGCAAAATTTTAATCATGCACCTAACTGATTTATCTTCCTTCTGTAAGATGAGAAATGCACATGCTCTGCTCTGGGTTACCATAGGAATGGCAGTGTACTTCATGCAGAGTTGGGGAGTTTTCCTTGATTTTTTTTTCATTTCAACTTGATGGTGGCATGTTGTGGGAAGCACTGATATTAATAATAGCTTTGTGACTGAGATGGCACTTTTTTTGTTGTGACCAATAACAATTGAAATGTTGCAAATTTAGTTTTCATTAGTATATAGGACTCATGGATATTGTAAAAATCACAATAGAATTTATTTTTTATATTTGGATAAATAATACTTTTGGGCAACATTTCCATGCACTGAACAATTGAGTATTTCATGGATTGCATTGATTTACGAAGGTGGGACAGAATTTGGAAATGCAAACGATTCTGTAAAATTGACTGTCTTTAATTGGAGTTCAGATCTCATGGCTAAAATCTTGATCATTCGCAACACATTCTTGAAACTGAACTGAGTACTCTCTCTACTTATTTCTTAGGGAAGGTGCAATTGATAGACTGGTTGGCATTTACAAGAATGTAGTACACAAGACTGGAGTAAGTAAAAATAAAAGTGTTGAGAGTGTATTTCATTCCAAAAACTAAATTCAGATAAAATTCAAAGATATTTCTTCTTTTCAGGGATATCTTACGGAAAATGGTTTTGTCAACTTAGAACGAGTTCAGATGATTATGACCGCAGTTGGAGAAGCTGAGGATAACATCTTTAAGAAAAGAAGGGAGGATGATGTAGGTTATCTCAAGTTTTGTGATCTGTTATATGTTAAAGATATGATCCTCAATGGTTGCATCTGTAGTTAAATTGCAAGTTACATTCATCCTAATTATTAAGTAGAAATTATTCAGATATTTTAGCATAGCATTAAACTGCAAAGTGCATGTTACCAATCAAAAGTAAAAGCACACTTGAAGTTTGTGAAAATCTATATGAAATAAAATGTTTAATGGGGATAATTGTAATGGTGGATTCATATAAAGTTATTGTCTGCTTCACTGTTACTCATCTCACGTGTAAATTGGGTGTCAAGACTTGAACAGGCAGAGGATAATTGATACTGCTGCTTCCATGGGTCTGGTCCCCTTTGTTCTCCATTCTGGATTCAGGCCATTGGGGTGCGCATACATTTTGAATGCAAATGCTCCAGGTTATAGTGCAAAGGAGCCTTGGAGGAATTAAGCTTCTGTAAATAGCTGCTTCTAAATTCAGCTGTTAAACTTGCACGTATAACACTTGAAATCTACTTTTTACAGGTGTCATTCAGAAAAAGGCAGAAGGAAAAAAACAAAAGGATGAAAGTAAGCCATTTCCTGGTTCTGTCATAGAAGTGCATATTAACGTTTGTTGGATTTTCCAGAATGCTGTAAATTTAAAAGGGAGGATCTCCAAAACAAAACCTAGATTTTATTGGCTAAAAGCTTCTCAGAATAACTGCTGACGAGATACTAGATGTGTTTTAATTTTGATTATATATATCCCTCACTTGTTTAGCTTCAGATTTTTTTTGTTGTCTCACTCAGAGGGTCATGAATCTTCAGAATTATTCAGGGCAGAGGTAGTTAGAATTTTGGTAAACAAGGAAGTGAAAGGTTATTGGGGGTAGGCAGGAATTTGGACTGTGATCTTATTGAATGGTGGAGCAAGCTTGCCGGATGTACTCCTAATTTGTTTGTTCATAATCCCCACCTGCCTCACGGTGCAGCACACCCTCTGAGGGATAATCACGGTAATAATTTTTCTGTCTAACTCACCCAATGTCATGCTGACTATTGGAACTTCACTCTTTGCCTCAGCTAGGAACAAGGCCATTGAAATTAATGCTATTATTTTCGATGGTTGCCTTGGCATTATGATGTTAATGCAAAGCAGGCTGATGGATGAAACTTTGCACCTCTCCTCCCCCACCCACCTTCCTGCTTGTTTATACCTTCCATGTCTTGCTCCAACCATACTTTTGCCTTGTACATTGATCTGGTCTAATACTGCTCTTGCACATGTTCTTTCTTTGAATATTTGACATTTTCACTGCATTTTGCTTATTATTTAAATTGTTCATTTATTCATTCCCTACCCCTTGCATCATACAAAAGAAATGTTTGTCTTCATACTACAAATTAGCAACCTAATTGAAAACAACTGTGTCATTTCCCACACATGTACTGATGACATACAGCTCTACCTCACCATCCTAACATTTAGCAAGTGTCTGAAACTGAGCCAGCATGAATGATCCTGAGATGAGTTTTAGACCACACCTCTTTCATCCCCTTTTCCAACTCTCTGACATCTTCCAATTCCACCCCACCTCATCTCATTTGCTGAAACCCTCACCCTTGACTTTGTCATCTCTAAACTTCACTCTTCCAGTGCAGTCCCAGCTGGCCTAATTCTAGCCACCATGAACTTGAGGCCATCCAAAACTATGTCATCCAAAACTATGCCCATGTACTAATCTATCCAAGTCCTGGTACACTTGTTAAACTATTGCTTGCTGACCCAGTTTAAAAATTAATTTATTTTAAGATTTTCTTCCTTGTTTCAAAATCTCCATTTCGTTACACCTTAATGCCACTGTAATCTCCTCTGATATGATCACCTCTGAGATATCCATGACCTTTTAATCATCCTATGGTGTCCACTGTCTGAACCCTGCCATCCCACAGTCATCTCCTTTTAGAATGCTCCTTAGAACCCAGCTCTTTGATTAAACATTTGTTCATCTTCCCCACTGTTTCCATGTGTTTTCCTTAATATTCCTATGAAACCCCAATGTTTTAAAAATACTAAATGCAAGTTGCCTTATTGTGCAATCTGGTGAGTGCTTTTTATAGGTTCCTGTGTATGCAGGTGAAATTTAGCAGTTCATATTTAGGAGGCAATAAGTTTTCTTTTAGTGTGGTAATATTGGTAGAGTTGCAAAAACTGGGGGTTGTAATTTAATGGGATTATCAGGAGTCCAGATGTTACTGTTTGGGAGTAGTTAATTTTGGGAAAGATATTGTTCAGAAATTGAGAGGACTGTAGGAGTCCACCTTTTTTATTCTGAGACCCAGATGCTCGGTTTGGTTTGTGTATGCTTTATATACTTAATGTGGATAAACATTTGTTCCCAATTTCTCTAGGGCTTAGCTTCTGTTTCTGCACTCTGCACAGACTGTGGGTAGGGGCTGTAATATTGCCATATTACCAGAGTAAGGCAGATCAGGATAGTTGTCTTATTGCATGAACTCCGTATGGGAGCTGGTAAAATACAAAAACCAAATTTCATATCTTCATCAGGTCTCAATCAACAATTATCAGTTAATTTACATTGAAGAATGTTAGTATAATGCACATTATTAATTCCTAAGATTACTCAGTTATGTTGGATGTGTACCAAGCAGCAGAGTGGTCCAGAAAGGATTATCTTTCCAGATGACTTGATTTCCTCTGGTGGCAGTTTGGTTTGGCTAATAGAATTTTATTTTTTGTTTTCCCTTGAGATATTTAATGAGAATATTCTGTTTTATGTTTAATATATTGACGTTACAGTGTGGGAATGTGTGACTCATCCCAATCAGTCTGTGTTGGTCTTTATCCTTTGTGAATTATAATTTCATATCATTTACCCACCCTGTTGCTACCTCCCTTCAAATTCTTTCCCTTCTTCCTCCTGTTTGACCTGTTTTGTATTTCACAACTTATTTTGTATTTCCACAACTTATTAATCCTCTGTGAAAATGTTTCGTTCACCTTTGTGAGCATTTAAGGTACATAATACTATTTTCAAGTTTCTGAAACCCTGGACAATATTCCCCCAATTGATGAAATGGTTTCACAGACGTTGGAAATCTTGCCATGTCAATTTTCATCATCATTTTTTTTTCAGACTGTTTATGCTGTTAGGACACCTTACTGTGATGAAGGTGATTTTTAAATTGCATCCATGCAACTTGCCTCTGAGGCACTTAGTACTCTATCTTTTGCTTTATTGCTGCTGTTCTAGTTTTAAGTTAGGTATTCCTATACCAAATATGAGTGTATCATTCTCATGGTGGTGTGGTCCATCTTCAGCCAGTGGTTGACCCTGGCTCGTATAACCCATCTATGTAGGTGCTTCCATTTTGTTCCTCCCTGCCTCTTTACAGTAGGGTTCTAATGGACTTGCGACTCATTGTGGCAATTTAGAATCACGCTATTCAAGGAGTACTCTAATGAATGTGTCGGAGATATTGCAAATGACCATGACTGCAGGGGTGAGCGGAAAAAGTTTCTGAGATGTTGGCACTGGTTCTGGGGAAGTAGGGGTATGGACATGTTGGATAAGTTGATTTCACCATGTCTGGAATTGGTATCCATTGGAAAAGGTTTAAACCATTTTTGCAGGGGTATTGAGAACCTGAGAGTTTTCAGAATGGAGCAAGGCACAGTTGAATGTGAACATTAATGGATTATAAACATGTTTGGAAGGTGGAAGGAAATGAAGGGTGTGGAGGGAAAGGCAGCCAAGTAGGGTATATACTGTGATTCAGGGAATCCAGGAGATATGGCTGATAAACTCAACAGAGGAGATGAATGGAAATGTGTATGAGAACATGATATCATATCTGTAAATGAGAAATGACTTAAGGTAAAGGATGCTAGCTTCTGGTTACAGGAGTTAGATGGGCTTGAGAGGGAGAGAAAGAGGCAGGTGTCGCAACAGTGGTTTTAAACCAACAACAATTGCAGCTGTGAGAAGGGATGATATGCTATAAGGGTCAACAAATGGGATCGTATAGATTGAGAAATGAAATAGCAGCAATCACACTGGAAATGTACTTTCAACCCAAGTGTATGTAGGCATGTTTTTTGAGAGATGCAAAAATAATAGGGCAGAAATTGTAGGGGATTTCCATTATCGTTGCAATAGCTGGGACATAAACAGTGTAAAAGAAAGAATGTGCTGAATTCTTAAAATGGATTTAAGAGGATGTCTTTAGTAAGAATGAGGGAAGTCCAACAATTTAAAGGAAGTACTGGACTTTGTTCTGAAGAATGAACCTGGGTAGGTGGAAGGGGTAGCAGTGCAACTGATGGTGATCAAAATTCAGCTGGATATGGCATAGTTATTGGAAAAGGACAAAGACCAGAAGTTATTAACTTAAACTAAACAGATTGGAAATAGCCATTTCAGTCTGTGAAGGTGGGAGGCATTCAGGGAAGAGAGGGTGAGGGCTCAGACGATATGGTTGTGATTAGAAAAAGGTGGGGATGAAGTGGTTAGGGGATGAATCTCAAATATGGATTCCATCACCATTCCCTTTCCCGATGGTGAAGCACATTCAACATCGGATACGGCAAACTAAAACAGAAAGCCTCTGTCATACTCAGACACTGTATAAAACACAAGTTCAGCCCCAGCTAGGGTCCTGTGAAAATTTCGACGCCACACTACAAGAAGGATGTGATGCAACTTGAAAAGGTGCAAAGATGAGAGAGAATGTTGCCAGAATTTGAGCATTTTGGTTGTGTGAAAGATTGGCTGGGCTGGTAGTTATTTTCTTTGGAACCAAGAAATCCGAGGAGAGATTTAATTATTAGATGAGGTGAACTAGAAGGACCAATGTCCCGTAGTGATGTCAATAATGGTGGTGGGGGGGGGGATATAAGATTTAAATTAATTGGAAAAAGGATTGAGAGGGAGTTGAGGGTAAAGACCTATCACCCAGAGAGTGCTACAGGTTTAGAACTCTGATAGAGGACAAAACTGTCAACACATTTAAGAACCACCAGGCTGAGTAGTGGATATGTCATAACCTACCAGGGGCTGAAGTTTTGACTGATATGGGTGCAGTGAGCTGAATGGTCCAATTTGAAGGATGGAGATGGTTTTCCTGATCATGGTGGTATTCAGGTGGAAGCATGTGAGACTTAATATACAAGTAAATGTACATGCTCTCACTGGATGTATCCTTTCCTTGGGACATACAAATCCATCTGTTTTCAAATGTATTTTAATAATTCCTTGAAGTTGGCTTGAATGAGACAGTTAATAACTGCACTAATCTGGTAGACCTCATTGGGGCATGCAGTAAATGCAGTCATTATATTTTCAAGGATCATAAGTGCTCACAATTAGTACTGCAGCTCTTACTATGATGATTTTTGTTATATTATTCCTCTTTCTATTAATTGAACAATTGTGAGTATTAATTTGGTTCCACAAACACCTTGGTGTTCTCTTTGCATCAGCAAAATTCCTTACATGGAAGGCACATTTGTCTTTAAATCTCTAGCTATAGAATTATATTTTGTGGTTATTTAAATGCTTTAGTTTAACTTGATTCTGTCTGATACTTGGAAATGTACTGTATCATGACTCAAAATGTGTCACAAAATATAGCTTTTTATCACAAATTATAAGGCTTCTCGTACAGGGTTCTCAACTTGCAGTGAAACATGTTTCCATTATGTTGCAACCAGCCTCTTGTTAGGGTAAAGAAAGTTGCGTAACTTTTTCCAAAAGGCTCTCGCATTGAAAGAAAAGTGCCTTATCAACTACACAGCTTTCACATTTGTTGCTCGGATTTGAGAATCTTTGTAATTCTGTGTGTCTCAGAATAGATTGAGTCATTGCTGTTGGATGTACAAGGGAAAATTTTGGGTTTGTGCAGAAAATTGAATTTGAATAGTTATCTTAAGTTATGGTTTTGTTTTGGAATTTTATAAGACCGTTAATTTATTGTGCTAGAAACTCCATCTTTGGTATGGGCTCAGCAACTTTACTAAATTCTGTTTAACTTATTTGGACCACATTTCCTATAATTAAGAAAAATACAATTCAGTTAAGTACTCTCTTCCCAATCTTCAATTGTTTTAATCACAAAAAGATGCAAACAAAAACAGTTCGCTCATTGATTCAATATTATGCAGAGACTACCATTAAGAAACATTTTTCGTTGTTGAAACTGAACTTTTCCAAGTAGGAACAAAATTCCCAAACCTTTACAAATGCATTATTTGCATGAAAGTGGAATTGCGAAATATAAAATTTAAAAATTAAAATGTTTTAGAAAGTAATGCAAAATCAGATTTGTAAGAGGGATATCAGAAAGATTTGCATTTATGTAATGTCTTTTGCATCTTTCACAATATGCCAGTGCGTATAGTAACTAATAATGTAAACAAACCTTGGAGACATTTTTGTTTAGAAAAATACGGTTTTAGGAAGCGTAATGTAAATCATATTTAATAGAAATTAAATGTAGTACAATAAAATATTTTGGTATCTATAAATTTGCTGTTGATGTAGAATATCTTTCTTTAAAAAAAAATCCATTATAGATTTGTTTAATGGAAGGTTCTGGGACAAGTTTGTTTATGTTGGTTGATATTGGTCTGATCTGTCTGTCCCTCTGATTTTTTTTCCTTTGGGGAAACTGGAAACTTGCTAATCTATCTTTGGAGGTCTTTTAGAAGTTTGGCATGCTTTGTGATTCTGTTGCATTCTACTCATCTATCTTGAAATTTTGTTGATTGTTGGTTTGTTGTAGTGTTTTCAATTTTTTTTAATCAATACTGTATCTGTAACTTTTTTTTCTTTCGTCAGACCGATGCACCATCCTTTATTCCAGGTGGACAGCTTGCTCCACAACCTTTGGGCCAGCGAAGTGGCGGAAGTAAACCACAGGCCATTGAGAGTCCAAGACAGACGGCTTATGAAATGAGAGTACAGGGTAGAGATCAACAAAATAGGGTGAGATTATGATAGGCCTTAGGAACAAAAGCAAATATTTTATATGATCAGATGTTTGTGTCGAATTTGTTTACCTATTCAGGAAATAGCCCTTGTTTTAGAAGAATGATTGAACTATTTTCTAAGATGCTGAAGTTCTTGTACAATTCTTGTGAGCTGAATTAGGGATGTAGCTTGGTGAAGACCTTTTGTTGAATTTGTCCTGTTAGTTCACAAAACATGAAATGCATTTGGATTTTATTTAAAAAAGAAATTAGACTGAAAAAGTAACTTTTTTTTCCCCAATGAGTTAAACCAACATACAAAATTTATTTGGAAGTCAAAAATCTGCAGATGCTGGAAATCTGAAATAAAAACAGAAAATGCTGGACAAGCAACATCTTTGGAAAGATGAGCAAGGATAACATTTCAGTTTAAGCAATGGGAAAGTGAGACAGCAAGTTAGGTTTAAGTTGCAGAGAAGGTGGGGAGGGATGCATAGGATAAAGGGAATCCCTCTGATCAGGGGAGGGTTCTGAGGTGATCTATCAACAAGATGAAGCAGTCTGGTTGATAGCTTAATGAGGGTGATCGGAGAGAGGAAGCAAGCAAAGGGCCATGTATAAGCTGTGAAATAGAGGTCAGAATTGTCGAAAATGACCAGCAGATCAGGGAGTACCACTGGGGAGAGAAAAACTAAGAGTTGGGTGATCTTACAGCAGAAATGATAAATTGAAAGTGCAGGATGGTATTGAGAGAAGGGTAAAAATTGGAGTGGGGTAAAGTTTTGAAGAGACAGGCAACTGAAAGCTGTAGACTGAATGGAGTTGCTTGACAATGGTCACCCAGTTGTGTTTGGTTTCTTATATATAGAAGTGACTACATTGTGAGCACCAAATGCAATTCACTAAATTGGCAGAAGTATGTCTGAGAGGAGTGTTTGGTCCCTGGATGGTGGGAAGGGATGAAGTAAAAGACCAGATGTGGTACCTTCTGTGGTTGCATTGAGAAGTACTGTGAGGAGGTGGGTGGTTGCTGGAGATGGAAGTGGCAAAGGGCAAAGCACTTTCAGAATGCTGTGAGGAGTTTAGAAAGTATGTCCAGTGGTGGACTCTCGTGGAACCAGGTGCATGTTGCAAAGGATGATCCATGGATTACTGAGGCTGGTGAGGGAGGAGGGTTGTGAGCAAAGGTAGAGGAAATACACAAGCCACAGTCGATGGCTCTGTCAAACAAGGTAGCTGAGAAGGAGGCATGGTAATAGAGGAGACACAGTGGGGGGGCTCTGTCAAGTATGGTAGCTGGAAAACTGGACAAAGGGATTCATCTTAGAGTCACCTGTATGGAAAATCATGTTGTCAGACTGGGTACAACAGAGAAACAGGAAGAATGCAATGGACTCCTGTGGGAGGCGGGAGGAAGTATAGACTAGATACCTGTAGTGGGAGGGGGGAGCTGTGTCCTTGAAATAGATGTTGGTTGTTAACCTGTCCCTCGAGACAGAGACTGAGAAATTCGGAAAGGGAAGGGAACAGTCAGAGATGGATCATGTGACGGTGAGAGCAAGGTGGAAATAAGCAGCAAAGGTAATGAAATTTTCAAGTTCTGTGTGAATGCAGGAAGCAGCACCAATAAATTCAATTTACTGGAAAAGGAGTTAAAGTATGAGACCTGGGTGGGACTGAAACAAAGACCACCTCACATATCCCACAAAAAGACAGGTGTAGTTTGGAACCATGTGAGTTGCCATAGCTACATCTTTGATCTAGAGAAGGCAAATGGAGTTGAAGGAGTTATTATCCAATATTGGAACAAATTCAGCCAGGCAAATAAGTGTGTTGGTGGAGGGGAACTTAGTTAAGAAAGTAGGAGTGCCCTCAGATGGAGGTGCAGAGGGATTGTACGTTCATGGTGAAGATGAGCTTGTAACTCAAAGTAAAAGAGGGCATTAGAGGCATCAGAGCTGTAAGTGGATAGGGACTGGATAGTGGAGAAAAGATGGAGTGAAGGTAATGTGCAAGACCAGGCTGAAAAATAATGAGATGGCCTGGATAATCTTCCTTGTGAAATTTGGGCTATCGACTGAGGGAACTGAGGCTAGTGGCTGTGGAGGGAAGACCTGAGGAAATGAGGTCAGAATTCTTTTTCTCTTTCTCTCCTACAGCACTCACTAATCTATTAAGCAAAGGACTCTGTAACCCTGACCTTGCCCTGTCAGATTTCCCCTTGGTCCATTCCCACCCTCTCTAACTTAAAACTAACTTGTTTTTTCACTTTCCCAGCTCTGATGAAGAGCCTTTGACCTGAAATATTAATTATGTTGCTCTTTCCACAAATGCTGCTGGACCTGCTGAGTATTTCCAGCATTTTCCGTTTTTATTACAAATTTTTAGTTCTGGAAAATCCTTTTGTAATATCTTAAAGTTTACACACGAGACGATGTTGTTTGCTGTTTTCAGATTTTGTTTGGTGTGTGTGTGTGTTCTTAAGTTATTCTATTGCATATTTTCTTGCACTTAATAGAGTATTCTCATGCAACTTCTTCCTGCTGCGCTTTATCCCAATGCACTCTTGTTGCATGGTTACTGAGCTAATAAATGTTTGCTCAGCTCTTTTGAAGAAAGCCAGTAAAGGAATGATTATGCTAAAATTGGAATGAGACATCCGAGCAGTCAAGAGTCTTCAGCATATGATGGCTTTTACCAGGTTATTTGTTCAGTTGTATATTTGTTGTTTAAATGGATTACAATCTTCACCAACTTGCCTTTCTTTCCAATCTAGCCCTTTCTGCGATGAAAATAGCTCTTTATTTGTAGTTCTGATCATTATTTTCATACATCTGCATGCTTTTTTCAAATAGCTTAGTAGTGGTTAAGTATTTCAAAGATTAATTTAAATGTTGTTCTTTTGTAGTTTAGATGGTTGTTACCTGCATTTGTTTGTCTTGTAACTTTGAATTCCAAGCCTCCTTTATAGCCTAGTTTAAAAACTAATTGATGGACAAAACAATTTTGTGTTGCTTACAGCATACATTACCCCAGTGTCTTAATTCTTGACCAGAAATATGTTGTGGGTGAAAAATTTTGAAATCTGACAAATTGGAAATTTGGGCTGTAAGCTGTAATTTTAAAGAGAGTCTTTCTTTCTTCACACCCACCATATCTCATTTAAATTATTTGTTGCTAATTAGGAGAGAGCCAGATGTAATTGGCATCATTGTAGTCTCTTGGAGATTTCAGACTCCAGGTTACTTTTAAAAAGTGTTCCTTTTCTTGTTTGCAAAGATGCTGAGAATTTTAGAAATTTGGAGGGATTAATTTTTCAATGTTTTTGTACAGCAAGGTGAAATGGAGTGGACGTAAGTGGATAATTTCACAACCTGCAAAGGGAAATATAAATGTAGTTACAACAAGGAAATGGAGTAAAGCAATGAAGCTAAAGCAGATTTGCTGAAAAGTTGATGAATGTCAAATTAGTGGATTACTAACTTTTTTACATTTTGAGTCTTGCCCACTTTATTGTAGTTCTTTTAATGAACTGACTGAAACTATTTTGCATTAACTCCACAATTTTATACACATTTTCAGGCTTTCCTCAGCGAGATCATAAACAGTGGTAGTATGAGAATTGGAATATATTGTTGGTTTCATAGAAGCAACTTTGAAGCTGGGCTTTGGAATGCTGTAATATTGGACTCCTGGAATGCTTGGGAGTGGATGAGCAAGCAGCTAAGTTTTCACATTCTAGAAAAGCCCAAACATTGTTTGAAGGACCATACATAAATGCCTAATATATAAACTTAGAGAACTAGGGAGACATAAAGCAGAAAAGAAAAATGTCACATGCAGTGAATGCACATTTGAGCCGCCCTCCCCAAAATGGAGTACAGGGAAAACTTTTGAATGTTGAAAAATAATTGTTGTAGCTTCCTTTGCAGGGGTCATAGGTCTATAATTTTATTCTTTTGTATGATTTTTATTTGTGAAATTTTTTTCTTGTCAAGAATTACATACTCTGAGAAACCAAAGCGTATTACCTTTGGACTAAGTTGTCTAATAAGAATAGATTTCATGTCTGGAAACATTTACATTGTGGTTTTGTGACAAGGGCAATCTCAGCAGTGTGGTATTGTTGACTTGAATGAGATCTGAATTAACTGAAGTCTGGATTCTTTGGCTACAGTAAACTCATCCATGTTTTCTCATGCCAGAATGTTGAGTGAGAGAATCAGCCTGCCCATTCAGGCAGTTTTGGGTTTGCTGGTTTGATCTCTGCGATTTTCTCAAACACTTGAGACACAGATTGCTATTAACATTAGCAGTGAACATTCAAAAGCTGCTACATGGTTTGCTGCTCGAATGATCATGAAAAACAAATGCGCAAGAAGCGGTGGTTATAAAAGACCAGATGGTCTTTTACTCAACTAGGTTCCCAAATGCTGGATTTATCTGAATTTACAGAGAGAAGAATGATCTTTGGTAAAATGACAATGAACAAATGGAAAAAGCAACACCCTTCTGAAAATTCAAGAACATAATGAAATAAGGGTGTAAGAATTTTGTGATGCATGTTGACTAGTTTTCAAACAGTCACATGAAAATTCTTGAAGGCATATTATCTTGACATTTTTAATGGGAAAGAAAACTTTTGGAACTTGAGAGAGAAATTGCATGGTATCTAGAAAAACTAGTAAGCAAGGATTTTGCTTTGGAAGATAAATAGTGCATTGTCAATCTGTTGGAATTCTTTCTGGATACAATGGTTAGTAGATGAGGAGAAAATGGAATGTAAGCCTTTTGGAAAATAATTGATGCTGTCCAGTATTGAGATTACATTCATTTGCCTCTGAAGGGCATGCTACGTTGTTCATTGCCTGATACTAAACTCCCAAAATAGAGTCTGAACTTCTTCACAACAAAAAAAAGTTGAAAATGCTAGAATAGCTCAGCAGGTCAGACAGCATCTGTGGAAAGAAAAAGGTCCTGGACTGAATGTTAACTGTTCCTCTCTCCAGATATGGCCTAACCTGCTGAATTTCCAGTATGTTTTGTTTTTATTTTAGATTTCCAGCATCTGAAGGTTTTTGATTGTTCAAGACAAAAGATTACTAGGTAGGCAGTGGGAAAAGTTGAAGGATGCCCTCGAAGTCCCCATGGAAAAATTGTTGCATCACAGGTGGGAATCCCTGGCTCCTGACCATTCAAAATGGAGGCCAAACATTCAGGATGGCATTGAGAGCCTGGAACCCATTTGTTGGGAGCACTCAGAAGGCCAGCGTAAACAGCAGAAAGAATGAACCATTTGCCCATCTTATCAATTACTTCCTTCCATACCTGTAATAGTCTGCTGCTCCCATATTGGCCTCACTGGACACTTCTGAGCACACAGAACTGAAGTGGAAGTAGGTCGTCTCCTGAGCGACTGCCTGAGAAGGAGAGGAGCATAGGATGCAAGATGGTGCACCTTGTATATCGACCTCCTGAAAGCATTGATGAAGAAGCAAGATAGATAAACAGTGATCAAAGAGTCTTGTTGCTAAATGAGCTGTCAAAGTGAGAGACTTAAATTTTCATGCAGGTCCTAGGGGAGTTTGAATCCAATGGCAACAAATTTCTTGTATTTTGGACAGTTTTCTAAGACTGCATAATCTTGAATGAACAAGAGAACATCCATGTTAAATGTAACATGTGAATTAACTTGCCAATAATTTAAAACAAAGGGACCATCTAGCCGACCATTATCAAACCATGGGAGACTTCATTGTTGGCTTTAAGAACCAGGGCCATACCTTTTCATTAAAAAAAATATTAAGTGCTGAATATAGCACAGTAAATTCTGGTTCCATTTTTTATTGCTTTGATATGCTTGAAATTGCCCCACAATGAAAATTTGGCTGTGGTACGTGAGGCACGCTAAATAAAATGATAGCAACAGAAGTTGACGGGAAACCTTTAGCAAATCAGGCAACATAGTCTAATACTATACACAGGCATTGGATCTTCTGTATAAACGTGAATGGTATTTTAGTGGGACGTCAGCCCATCTTCATTTTTTTTCCCAAAATGGACAATAAAGTATTACATTGAAACATGTTTGCCCTCTAATACAGCAGAAGCAAGATTGTTTTCAACAAATTATCCTGAGTGAGTACTTGCAAAGTATTTCTTTGAGACACTGGGTGTTATCTTTCTGTTTACATGTAGTTGCAAATTCTCTTATTCCTCTGCAAGTTTTGTTGTCACCTGACACCAAAAACAAATATCTTATTGCAGTACAGTTCCACAGTGAGGAGTGTCCCCGGCGCTTAATGTGGCTAAGTGCTGTCAGACATAGTGCTTGGGGAGCATTTCAACCTGTTGCCAAAAGAGACATTTCAACACTTGTTCCTGAATTTATAGGATCAGCTAAGAGCAACACGATTTTTCTGTTCACATTGGCTGAGAAGTTTGCTTTTTTAACCAGCTGTCCAGTAAAGAGTACTCTTCAGACATTTCAGTCCCAGAATTGAATGTTGCTAGGCAACTATTATAGAGCAACTGCAATGAGCTGTTCACATTGTCAGCCCAGAACAATAGTGATCTGGCACTCTTGAACTACAAGAATGACTGCACAAAAAGATGGACTTGAGGCACTTGAGTAGTAGCAGTTGCATCTGAAGCAACTGCTGGGGCAATATAGAGATTTATCTTGCATCCAGCCGTTGTCAGCACCACACATTTGTAGTATTACTTTGGTAGAAAGAAGGTGTTGGCTTTTGCTATCTGCTGCGTTTTGAAGAAGCACCTATACAGAGGCATAACATTAATGCAAGGCTGAAGTTCTGCTAGTCAAGTATGACAATTCTCATTACAGCATATTGCAATCTCATGAAGAAACCTTAAAGAATTAAAGGATGATAATGTATGGGCCATTAATATCATCAAACTTGTTATTTCAACAAAGCAGCAATATGGCTTGTTTGTTTGTCGTGTGATTTCTATGATAACAACTTCCTTTAGATGGTGAGCTTATGTACTGTTTTGGTGTACTTTTTTTTCTTGATTTCTTAAGCATCAATGGTATAATGCTAGTGGAAGTGTCTGAGTTGCCACAGCTCTAATGAGAGTAACATAGAACTCCAGCATCATTTCAGCAAATCCCACTCTGAATTATGATTTGTTTGAGTTAGATATTCACTTTTGCAAAGTAATTATTAAAATTTCTTTTCCACTTTAATTTTCTAGACTCAAACTCAGAACAGCAGTTCAAATTCAGATGGGAGCCCAGTTCCACTAGGAATGAAGAGGAAGAACGGGGATGATGATGATGATGATGATGAACCACCAGATGATATCAGGTTTGTTTATCCTGCGGTTGCCTTGTTTAACTATTCAATGTATTCCTAAAATAGACACTAATTAGTACCACTTAATTTGAAGTTGCTAATGCCATAATCTCTCCATCACTGTTTTTCCATTTGTTGAGCACTGATTAATATGGAAAGGACAGGAATGTAGAGCAAAGTACTTGGAGATGTTGGAGTTATTGATTCTGATTAGTGAGATTAGTATGCAAGTAGGTTGTCCAATTAAAAGTTGCTTCTCCCACTGAGATCAAACTACAAATTAGGTGGACATATCTCCATTTTATGCATATGTGATTATATAATCTGAATGCATGTGCAGATGCTAACTAGTCCTGTCCATTTCCATTGCATTATCACTTTAGCATTATAAAATCTGTACTGGTGGTGCAGATAAATACTTCAAAACCAAATATTATTTGAAACTGATGCTTAGGAATAGCAATGTTATATGAATAAACTAATTGTCTCAAAGCAGTAGTGGGTAAAAAATAGTGTTGTCAATTTATACTGAAGACTTGTTTTATACTTGGATTCCTGCATCAATATTAATTGTAATTCTGTGACTTTTTATGTGCTACAGCTTCCAACAATGTGTAGCTTCAGACAATCCTGATAATTCATGGAATTAATGGCATTGTGCTGTTGAATAAAGGTGTCTAAATGGTCTTCATAGCCAGCTCTGAAGATGCCATTACAAATGTTTTTTATCGAGTTTAAATGGTAGAGCTTTGTTATTTTTCTCTTGAATCTGCTGTAGTCGTCAAAAAAAAATGGAGCACCATTGTCCATTAAACATTGCCTCAGTCACTGTAAACATTTTCTTTTGATTTTCACAGTGAATTTCATCACTGGCTTTCTGCATTGGCTGTGTATAACTTGGTATATTTCTGTGTGTGCATACTAGTTTTAACAAAAACTTCAATAATTGGCTCTTGGGGAATGTTTGAATTGGTAATGGCTGATACTTTATAAATGGCCGCCCAAGCTCTGTCTGGCAGCACTGACTGATTAGTTTAGAACAGCTAAGGCAGAGCTACAGTACTAACTCAAGTATCAGGATATTATACTGCATCAGCTTTTTAATGCTTTTGTTGTGTATTGAATTAGTTGTTTGAAGATAATTCTAGTCAATTGTGTTCAGTGCTTTCAGGCCTGGATTAGCTTTGCATATTTTCTTTAAAGCTTTAATGATTTAGGTTCACATGCTTTGCATTGGTAAAACAAAATTGATAGCTTGACTGTAGTTTAAATATTATATCATGGACATTCCAGGTAATGAGGATCTTCCTATGTGGATGGGGGAAATATTTGCTTTTAAGGCTTCATATTTGTATTATCAAGGAGAAAGCATTCTTTTTTTTCTTCTTCATTCAATATTTTCACTGAACAAAAAAAAAACATAGGAAAGAGGAGGTGTTAGCACTGTGTACTGGATTTTTGCTGCGATGACTGAAGTCTTGATCAGAACTATTCAGAAGCAAGGTGAAACTTGACGTAGATTTTTTTGCCTTGTGACCTCGATGGGCATCAGTTTAATTCTGTTTTCATTTAAGTTCACCTCAATCTTGAAAGCATCCAAGAGATTTGGTTTAACTGTTCATTCAGAATCTTCCTTTGTCATATGGTTGCTTACTGTTCCAATCAAATGTATCTCTAAATTAATCTGTCACTGCTGTAGCTAAACAAGAAATTGTTGTAGAGCATTGCTTAAATCGGAATCAGACTTGTTATCACTGACTAAAAAAACGTGAAATTTGTTGTTTTGCAGCAGCAGTACAGTGCACAGACATAAAATTATTATAAATTACAAAAATAAATAGTACCAGAAGAAGGAATAACAAGGTAGTGTTCGTGGCTCATTGACTGTTCAGAAATCTAATGGCGGAAGGGAAGAAGCTGTTCTGAACCATTGAATGTGGGTCTTCAGGACCTCCTCCCCAATGGTAATAACAAGATGAGGCATCATCTCTTGAAGATGTCCTTGATGGTGATGAGAGTTGTGCCTGTGATGGAGCTGGCTGAGTCTCCATCCCTCTGCAGCCTCTTGTAATCCTGTGCATTGGAGCCTCCATACCAGGTTGTGATCAACCAGTCAGAATGCTCCCCATCGCACATTTATAGAAATTTGTAAGAGTCTTGGTGACATACTAAGTCTCCTCAAACTCCTAACAAAGTATAGTTGCTGGCATGCTGCCTTTATGATTGCATCAATGTGTTGGGCCCAGGATAGATCCTCCGAAATGTTGACACCCAGGAACTTGAAGCTGCTCACCCTTTCCACCACTGACCCCTTAAATGTATCAATATTGCTGCACATAGTGGTTATTGCTGGAGGAATAATCTCGTGGACCAAATGAATGATTCAGTGAGGGTTTGTCTGTACACAAATTATAAGTCTCAGATTTCTGGAGTTCTGTACTTGTGAAAGGCTGTGATTGATGACTTTTTGGATTACCAATGGCAGGAAAGTAGAGTGATTTCGAAGTTCAGCTAGTATCTTGAATGATGGTGCAGGCTTGAGGTTTGACTGAATTGTACCCCTTTTTCTTATGTTCCTGGAGTGCATTTTCCTACTAAGCCAGTTTGTGAATTTGAATTCAGTTTATGAAGATTAAGTTTCGGGAAAAATTATCATTAATCTCAAATTTTTTTTTAAGAAGTTGATCAGGAAGCATGTTTTCCTCACCTGGTCTGACCTGAATATGACTCCAATCTTGCACCAATGTTGTTCGCTCTTAATGGTCTTCTGAAGATGTTGAGCAAGCTACTTGATGGTATCAAACTGCTTGCTAGTGCTTCAGGGGAAAGAAACAACTTATCTGGACAACCACAGAGTTTGCTATATGGGTATTCCTTGATTAAGCAAATTTTCATTCACAGATCTTCATATGATGCTATTGATTCTTTCGATACGTGTCTCATGTTTACAAATCTAAAATTTATAGAATGAATAGCATACCACTCCCCACCTATAGGAATACCCTACCAAAATATCACCAAGGCATTTCACCCAGCCTTTTCAATTTACAAAACTTCACTAGACAAAATATTTTCCAGAAATGCAACCCTCTTGCAAATCCAAAAACACCTATAATTATTGGCTTTGTCAGTAATGTCACACCTGGAAATGAATTAATAAAAAAAACATTATGGAAATATTTCAGGATACTTAAGGCTTCTGTTTCTTTTGAATGGGAGACGTATCAAGATAGAGAGAACAATTCTGTCATTTGGTGATTTTTTTTTGCAATGTTACATAGGTGGTTTTTGTTCACCTCTTCACAAATCTGTTGTGGAATGGACAGATACATGTGTAGGGAGGAGTAAGTTGTTCATTTCACACATCATCATTTCCAATTGATTCAGTCCCTTACAATACCAAAAACATTGCATAATGTTTTGGCTCTAGCAATGCAGATGTGGCTCATTGAAGGAAAATAATTCAGTCCAGAATTAATCTAAAAGATGAATTCTTGCCATGGTGAAGTTTCAAGTCACAAAACAACAATCTTCCTCTGTTCTGATGAAGGGTTTCCAACCTGAAATGTTGAAAGATGTGGCCTGACCTGCTGAGTATTTCCGGCACTTCCTGTTTTTGTTTTAGATTTTGCTGGACGTTGGGTTGATTTAGTATCATAGAAATGTCATAGAACACTACAGCACAGTACAGGCCCTTCGGCCTACAATGTTGTGCCGACATTTTATCCTGCTCTAAGGTCTAACCCTTCCCTCCCACATAGCCCCCTATTTTTCTATCATTCATGTGTCTAAGAGTCTCTTAAATGTCCCTAATGTATCTGCCCCCACAACTTCTGCCGGCAGTGCGTTCCACGCACCCAGTACTCTCTGTGGGGGGGGGGGCGGGAAGAAACAAAAACTTGCCCCTGATATTCCCCTTATACCTTCCTCCAATCACCTTAAAATTATGTCCCCTCATGTTAGCCATTGTTGCACTGGGAAAAAGTCTCTAACACAACAACACAAGGAAACGAGACTGAGAAAGTTGGGGGTGAGGGTGGGAGTTGGGGGAAAAGAACAGGTAAGTAAATTTCAAGCATTTAGATTTTCTCCTTCTCTCAAAGTGACACAGCCTCTGTTACTGTGGATTACAGTCTAACATACTGCAGAGCACAAGTACATCAGTTCAAAGTCAAAGTCAGTGTTCGCAAAGCTGGATAGCAACCGTCTACACTATCATAGTATTACCATGTTTGCCTTCCAAGTCAAGGCTTTGGGCTTAAGCCCCACTCCAGACTTGAGTGCATAGTCTCAGTTAATATTTCAGTGCTCTGGTTGAGAAATGCTGTCTGATGAATGAAACCTCAAATTCAGGCTGAAAACCTGCCTGCCTGACTCAAACCCAGTAACACCCAATTATATGTATAGGGGTTGGATATTAGACAAGATTCTTGGTTGGGTTTAGTTTGGCCAAAGTTTGGCATGATTTTTAATTTTGTATCTGAACAGACCTCTATCAGTAACTTTACATCTGCTTAGTTTTAATATAGAGCACACTATGGCAGAATTTGAGAAAGAGTTGTACCTGCATTCAGGCCAACATTTAACCAATGCCACCAGTAAAAGATTAACTGCTATTTTTTTCCTTGTTACCATGCAGGAATTAGCCATTGCTTTTTCCAACAAGGGTGACTTCTATGAAGCACTTTAAGCCTGCCTCAGATTATCAAAAGTCCAAATAAATGCAAGTTCCTTGTTGGACTCATTAATCTCTTTCCTTTTTCTTCTCCCTTTCATTATATTTGCTTTCACATTCACATATTTGTGCTCTTTTGTTCACTCATGTATGCTTTTGTGCTTCTGTTCTTGTATGCTCTCACACTTGAAGGAAATGTTGAATATAGTGGCATTCCATCACAGCTGCTGATCTGGATGGAGGGGAAAACTGCAGCGAAAACTCAATCACTGCACCAAAATGTTTACTAGATTGGACCAAAGTACTTGTCTAAGTTGTGCATAAAATGTTAGTGCTAGTGATTGGTTTCGTATCATGCCAGTGTTTGAATGAGATTGAGTAGCTGCTTAGAGTTTTTCTTGAATATTGCTGCAGTCATCCCTGGTGAGGCAATTAGCTGATACAAGTGTAGAACTTCATCCTTGTTGACCAAGCCGTAACCAGCTCATTGCTGAGAATGGGTGTATTTACATTCCAGGGCTGGGGACCCACTTCCTTAGCAAGAATGCCTAACCTGAAAGAATGGTAAAGGAGTCCAAGTTGCTCTATGCTGCTCTGCTGGGTGTGTAACAGGCCAGTGAGATGGTAAATATTTCAGTCTCCATTTGTAGATCGCCCTCATGTTAACTGGAAGAAAGGCTGCTGCATGTAGATACATTTACTATTAGTTGTTAGAATGGAATAACTGGAGGATGTTGGGATGGAACAACTAGTGGCAGGACCTGCTCCCTGGCACTAGAAATGAATGTGGCGGTGATGAAGAATTGGGAACACAATTGAAATAGATTTCCATTTGATTTCCTGTCCCAACATTGGCTGCAATGTTCAAAATTTCATTTCATGAAGGGACAGTTTATGCCAGTGGTTATTCATCAACTGATAGAAATTCCAGCTAGAACCAATCGAGCATAAATCTTCATTAGTACCGTGATTTAGATTGCCCGAGCACAGTATCAAACCTTTCATTGCACAGACAAAGGTAGAATATCTACAATGCCAAATTTGAATTCATACCTTTTGAAACTGTTGACTGTTCCACCCCTGGCTGTTTCAAATTAGAAATAACACTTGTACATTGGGTAATGGGTGGAACATGCGTGCACAGTGATTCTCTTGCATTTTGGAGGTGGTAGCCCTTTGGAATTTGAGTAAAGATTCAGTGTTTAAGGAGGAAATTTGTCTGTAATGGTGTATTCACGAGGGTTTAAGGTCAAATGAGTTGGTAGGCTTGAACCATTTCCTAACGGGGACCAGTTGGTTTTAAAGCTGAGCAAACTCCAGGGATAAATTTTCTGGAATATAGCAATATCACACTATTTTAATAATGAGTACTGTGTTGAAATGGGATGACGTTTTAATTGATTGCCAGTGCTTAATGGGTTGCAGGTTGAACACTCTTCCTTGAGGGGAAAAAAAGGATAAACTAAGAATAAGGAAAACAATTACAATTAGATAGGTGTTTTGGAGATGTATTAAATTAAATTGTTTTGCTGCAAGGCTTTTTAGCTAAATTTTGTTGTATTGCAGGCTTTGGGAAGAGGGCTGGAAGCAACGTTACTATAAAAGAAAGTTTGATGTTGATGCTTCTGATGAAAAATTCCGCAGAAAAGTTGTAGAATCATACGTTGAAGGTTTGTGTTGGGTTCTTCAATATTATTATCAGGTATGTAAGATTTTTGCTTCTGACCTATTGAAGTATATTATAGTGTATTCCAAATGGAGATTTATTAGTGAGAACATTTTAAGAATTATCCCCATTTTACTGAAATATCCCCAATCTAATCAAGAACACTTGTGCCTAAGATTTTTTTAAAAAAGGACTTGCCATGTAGCACTCTTTTGCAAATAGTAGGAGGAGAGAGAAGAAATTTTGAAGCTTCCTGAGAGCTACTCAGCCAAGTTTAAAAACAAAAAGTGCATTAACAGTCATCAACATTTTTAATTAGATTCTCGTGGGTGGTTTAGCTTGGAGCCACTGCCTTAATGCAGAAGACTCATTTGTTTTGTCTCTAATGTGTATTACAAGAGTAACTCAGAACATGTATCCTCATGTTAAAATCTTAAAAACAAGTGATTTTGTACCATGAGTAATTTGCCTCTGCTTTAAAGATCGCCCCAAAGAGGGATTGCTTTAAAAGGTTGTATTCTGTTGACAGGGGTGTGCTTCCTGGAAATGGTTCTACCCGTTCCACTATGCACCATTTGCTTCAGACTTCACAGACATTAAAGATATGCCTTCCACATTTGAAAAGGGAACGCAGCCGGTGAGAATTTGCAAGAGTATATCTGACACTTGGCAGAAGTATATACTGTACAGCTTGTTTTACTGTAACGTAGAATGGGAAAATGCCTCCTGATGACTTTGTAGCCTTGATGTAAAACTTAATGAAAACTATTAATACAGTGGATAAACCATTTTATGATTTGAAGGTTTTTTTTGTATTGATGTTTAAAATTCAGGGCAAGTTTAAGATATATCATTCCCCAGTGTAACCTGAATTGAAGATTTTGAGTGCATTGCGTTTGATGGCTGTTTTTTTACTTACACACACACACACACACACACACACACACACACACACACACACACACACACACACACACACACACACACACACACACACACACGTACGTATAATTATATGTGGATCTGTATCATGGCTCTATGCATTGTTCATGTACACATCAGTTCTCCTGTTATCACTTTGCCACCCCTACTTTCCACGTATTGCCTGCAAGATTATTTAGGCATCTGTAACTGTGATTGTGCATGCAGGAGTCCCACTCCTAGCCAGCCCTTTTGGTCTCCCACAATAGGCTGAATGGGCCTTGAGCATTTGCATGTAAGAAATGGATGCTTTATCTGGTCCCTCTCAACACACTGAATTCTACATAAGACAGATAGTATTCAGCTAAATTAAAAGTAAACTGGATTATTTATCTGACAGTACAAACTTTCTAACTGTGCATTTATTTACTTATTTACCAAATAGAAAACTGAACATTTTTGGCCGTTCATGCTTGTTTGATATCCAATTTCAGCAAACCAAATGCACGGCAAATACCCTTCATGATCCTAATATAAACTTTCAGATTTTTCTTCCTGCTTTTCTCCTCCTCCATTTACAAAATATTTAATTCCTTTGGTAGGCTGGTTATTTCAGCAGATTGAGTTGTTGGTGGCACATGAATACATTTCAATTTTTTTTTGCAGTTCAAACCACTGGAACAATTGATGGGAGTATTTCCTGCAGCAAGTGGTAAATTCCTTCCAAAGACTTGGCGGGCATTGATGGAAGATCCAGTGAGTTATTAAATAGAAAATGTTGGCAAGACTTCTGTTCAAAATGGATAATCCACATGATATTGTCATAAAATTAACAGAACTTCATATAGTGGTTGTTAATGGACAATATTGTAAATTTTTGGCTAGATTTATCATTTAAATAATAATCATCTTTATTTGTGATGTAGAATATGAAACGTGTTTATCTTTTGAGGACAATTTCCTAAATATCCATTTTCATTTCTTCATCTTTCAATCCTATGGAGGATTTCCCTTCTCTATCATTGACATTATTTTTTTATTTCATTGGATGTGGCTGGCACATCCAGAGTTCTTTGCTAATCCTTGCTAAAGGTTCTCATGATAAACCTAGTTTGTGGCACCTCATTAGTTTACCGAGTAATTTCAGAGTGCAGTTAAGAGTTGACCACATTGCTTGGAAGTCTTGGGTCTTGTATAGACTGTCAGGGATCAGGAAAGGCAGCAGATTTCCTTACCTGAATGACATTAGTGAGCCATAAGTTTTGACAGTTTGGTCATTTCATGGTTGCCTTTACTAAAGTAAGCTCTTTATTCTAGATTTTTAAAACTGGCTTAATTTAAACTCCCCTGCTGCTTTGAGATTTGAATTCTTGTCTCTGAATTGTCAGTCCAGATCAGTGGTTCACTGGTTCACTCATTTAATTACTACATTACCATCCATGTGGAAGTATTTAAGCCAGCTAGAAATAGGATAACAGATTGTAGTGTATTGTGAGAAGAGGTTAGATAACACACATCTTAATATATATTTATTGTGCCAGTGCTCTGAGATTAATTTTGAAACCAAGTTTTAACAAGTTACTGCAATTAACCAAGGTATAACTAATCAAAGATTTAAAATCAGTTTGAAAAGGAATTCAACTTAAAAAAAAGATCTGCCCATTATTTTTATGGACTGTCCATATTACTTTCTGCATCTGTAATCACAGACTAGTTAACTGTATTGATGTCAAATCCTTGTTCAAAGGGCTGAGCTTACTTTTGTTTAATGTAATAAGGTAAATATTTTTCCAGCCCACACTGTTAGATTGAACTGTTGCTGTTGTGTTTTCTGCAAAGCCAAGTAAAATGCAACTTAAATTTTGCTTCTGATTTGCATTTCTTGATCACTTGATTTTCACATGAAAATGTTAAATCTCGAGCTAATGCACCCTAATGAGAACAGGGATGAGTATAAATAGCCTTTTTAAATGTATATTTTTGTTAATTACTTAACAAATGAATGAAAATTAATAAGAATATATTTGCTGTAATTCTTAACAAAAATATGCTTTGAATTTGTCTGTGATAATCTACATAAAGCGCATGTCCAGATTGTGGCTTATTTTCTTGGAGGAAAATGTATCTCATTGTGTTTTTGAATAAACTGAGATTGCCCCAGGTGCAGATGAAAAATATACATTTTATTTAACAGGACTCTTCAATCATTGACTTCTATCCTGATGATTTTGCTGTTGATTTAAATGGAAAAAAATATGCTTGGCAAGGTAGGATTTCAGATTTCCCTGCATGTTCCTTCATATCCTATTGTATTTCTACAGTTATTAGTTTTGATTCAGGATTGAAGACTACTGTATTTTTTCCAGTTTATATGTACAAGCAGTATGATATGCAAAACCCAGTGTACAGATTAAAAGCAGAAGTAGATTTGAGAAGGGATGTCTAGTGCTGGAAGCAATTTGACTGTATTATGATTCAGGAGCTGACCAAGGATCAGCAATGAGAGGGTAATTTTTGCTGTCATTAGTAACATGAATAAGTATGAATCAGATTATAGTATTCCTGTTATTTCTTTCTTGACAATGTATCATAATTAGATTTTTTTATTTTCTAATAATATTCAGCTTGGAAATAAATATTGAACTCTTGGGTGCAGAGCTAGAATTTAATGTTTCAAAGTTAATACAGGAAAATAGGCATTATTTAAAGAGGACTGTGAACAGTTTTGATCTCCATATTTTAAAATAGAGGCACTGGAGAAGGTCAAAAATGATTTACTAGAATGATACCAGAACTGGAGGTTGTACCTAACAGGAAGATTAATGGAGGTCTTCGGGGCTATGGAAAGGTAGATGTAGAGAAAATAGTATCACAAGCAGTAAGGGACTATGGATACAAGGTCATAATAGCTGTGAATGGAATGTCAATCTAAACAGTTGTAATAGCTTTGGTTTGCTTTTGTGTATTAAGCAACCTCTCTTGCAGATTCCTGCAAACAATGATATATTGTTGGACTAAAGCTCCAAAGAATCCTGAGAATGATGATCTGAGCTTTTGTAAATCAATGCCACAGCAAGAAGGGGCAACTAACCCTTAGAACAGAATGGAAAATCCTCAGGGACGCTTCCTGAATGGATAGGACAGATTCTAGATGAGAAACAATGAAACAGAGTTGTGCTGGATGTGGCAACGTATTGCATAAAGTACACCAAGTTGCACGATTCCTAGATCTCTCATTATTACAGCATCCAAAACAGTTTCCTCCACTCAGATCAGTGAGAAGGATCTGAATCATTAAGATGGTTATCAATGGGGGAGATAAAACAATTTTGGTAAATGGGTCCCTTGGAGAGAGAGCACAAAAAGGGCTAAAGATGAGTGCCTCAAGTCTAGGAGAGCAACTATTTTCCAAATATTTCCCACTGCTTGCTTTCCCAACCTTGAGGGTGTAGAAACAGATGGTCACAGATTGCCTAGGGATAATAGTTGAAAATATGTGTAACTTAAATGTAAGAACTGAGCCCAAGAGTGACTAATAGTACTTGGTGAAAGTAATAATACCAAGTCATTTCTATCACTGATTCATTGCATCTGGATAAAATTCGTAAATACAATTTGACTGTTTCCTGTTGTAACAAATATGAGGGTTTCTAAACCTCAAGGTGGCTTCCCACTCCCAGAAGGTTTGACCAAAAATACAACTCAATGGGATGGCCAGCAGGAGAGGGAGAGAAGTGAGTAGAAAATAAAGATCAAGGGCTGGCTGTGGGTGGAGGGGTGGGGGAGAATATGTTGAAAAATCGAGTTGGTGAGAGGTAGTAATACTGGAGTTGGACCAGTACTTCCATGTTTGCCATGCCAGTAAACAATCTAGTTAAATGTGGGTCTGACAAATGCCTCACCACTGGCAATCCAAAAGTAGAAATAACATGAGGGGAACTAAAAGGCCTGAGATTTGAAAGTTCTGGTAGGTTGCAACCAAACAGAGCATGTCAAACGCAGGAAATAATTGCACCAAGATGAAATTGTCTACGTAAGCAAATACTAACCATAAAGATGAATCAATACAGACTGTAGACTAATTCATGATGGTGGTACTAGAGTAAGGAACACTGAGCATGGATTTAATTGAATATTTTATGGATATTGTGCTTGAAAAGGTCAGAGCTAAAGTTCATAAAGATAATGCTGGGTATCGAGAAGAAGCATGGAGATGGAACAACAAAGTTCTGGGGTGAAGAGAAAAGAGAGTGCCATAATTTTTTCTTTATTTCTTGCACTGTACGGCAACAAGTTTCACGACATGTCAGTGGTAATAAAGCTGATTCTGAGTGACATATGAAACTGTTCAGATGCTGTAATGGAGGGACAAACAAGCTGGCATGTCAAATCATGAGCCCAACAGCCACCGAGGAGAGCAGGAAATGCTCTTCCATGAGGTGAACATCAATAAATACCTTGTGTAAATGTGTCACAAGGAACAAAGCAACTTGTGATGGTAAAAGAGAGATTGACATGGAACATAAATGTAAAAAGGGGATGTGCAGATGGGATAAACAGAACGAACGTCTGTAGTCTTCAAAACATAGTGGGAATTTATGTAACTTACTCCCATAGCCCCAGCTCAATTCAGCCACTGTTCAGGGACAAAAGAAGTTGGAACTGATTTGATTCCAGAAACTGAAAAGTCTGAGCTCATTTTAGAGAAAGAAACTCTCCAACTGGCAACCAGTAACAGATCAACTTTTAATGTACCTCCTCAATAAGACCTTGACAAAGTGGCTAACTGGTTTGCGGGACTGGATCCTGGTCTCTGAATTTTTTTTTTCCTTATTTCCTTACAGTATAAGGGGAGGCCATTTGGCCCTTTAAGTCTGTGCCAGCTCACAGAGCAATTCCATTCCCCCATTACTTTTCCCAATAGCCTGTTCCCTTGACATTGCCATCAATTTTCCCCAGATTCTACCACTCTCCTAAGCAATAGGGGCATATAAAAGTGGCCAATTAACTTCCAGGCTGCACGCTTTTGAGATGTGGAGGAAAACTGGAGCAACAGGGCAAACCCTTGTGGTTAGAGGAAGAATGTGCCCTTCTGATGAAGATGTCATTGTATAAGGAGTTCCAGAATTTGGACCCAGTGATGATGAAGGAACAGTGATACAATGAAGTCAAGATGGTGTGCAACTTGGAGGGGAATTACATGTAGTGATGTTTTCATGTATCTCCTGCCTTTGATTTCCATGATAGAAGAGGCAACAAATTATGGAGATACTGTTGGAAGCCAAGATGTATAACAATAATTAGCAATGTTGATGGCACACATTGCAGCCACTCCAGTGGAGGTAATAAATGTACAGTAGTGGATGGGCTGCTTTGCCCTGGATGGTGCTGAGGTTCTTGAGTATTGTTGAAGCTGCACTCATCCAGACAGGAGGAGAGTATTCCATCACAGTATAACAGTACCCCTTGGATGTTTGCTGAGTCAAACAGATAGGAACACGGTGATGCATCAACTTGTTTGCTTTTTCCGATGACACAGCAATCCTCAGTGACTGCCTGTGCAGAATGACTGAGAATGTCAAAATTAAAGTCACTCTGTGAAAACAAGAGGTTCAATCAATGGACAAGAATGTTCCTCCTTATAAGCAAGGTAAAAATCTTCCTTATAACCTCAAAAGGTAACTTGTGGATAAATTGTATTCTAGTGAGTGACATCCATACTCAATCGTCACACCCACCTTTCCCAGGGGAGTGGGGAAAAATACTTAGTTTCCTCTTTGATAAATGAACAGCTGTTGTGGAGGACAAATTATTAGCAGAGCCCAACTCAGTGTTTCAGGGAAATTGGACTAAAATCTCTAAAATTCATGATCTTGAAACGCACAAATTACTAAGGACTCAGTGATATCCAATCCTGGTTAGGTGCAAAGACGGTGTGGAGCTTTAGAAGTTTTGGATTGAGCAGTGCAATCACAATGTCCTCCTTATCCCCTACCAACATCTCTGCAGCTATACTTTGCAACAGAGTTGGGTTATATAAAGAGTGTAATACTAAATAGTCACTAATTGATCTATTGGGCATTTCAGGAGAACTAGTTTACCTTTAGAATTGTTCAAATATCGAATCTTCTATTGCTGGGAGTAACTGATGAAAAGCATAAATGAATTCAAGAGGAAGCTGGGTAAACAGAGGAAGATGGAAGTACAATGATGTGTTGGAGGTTAGGTGAAAGTGGAGTTGTTGGTAGGAGTCTTGTGTAGGCCATAAAGAATGGTATGATCTAGTTGGTTCATGATTTGTTTTTGAGCTGTTCATATGAGCGAGTTCTCATCAGAAAATTTAAAAATGACCTTAAAAGCAGCTAGGCTTTTGCTCACAACTTCTGGACAAGGTTCATTTGCTGTCAAAATGCATGTCATAAAAGATAAATTGATTCTCTTCATTAGCTACCTGCTTGTCACATCAGTGGCTGTTGATGCCAAGTCCGTTGTAACACTCAACTGGTACCTTGGGAGTCAGAGTCTTAGTTACAAGCTCGTGTCTTGGGAGCAGGAATAGGTCACCCTGCATTCCCATCAACCTTTCACCTGCCCCCCCTTTCTCTCTTCACCCCCCCCCCCCCCCCAATGCTTATCAGAGATGGACTCTCTCTGTCTTCCCCTTAAAAATACTAAAAACTTTGCTTCCTCTGCCTTTTTAAGGAATAGTGTTCCAAATACTCATGAACATCAGAGAGAGAAACATTATCTTTATAGCCATCCTGTGAAGACTATTCAAGATCTTGTGTTTCAATTGAAACCCTTCCTCTCTACTAAACCAGTGGATACAACCTCAGCCAGTTCAACCTTTCTTCATAAGGCAACAACCGCTCCCCACCTCTGCGCATCCCCCCCCCCCCCACGCCCAATTCCAGGTATTAGTCTCGTAAACCTTCTTAGAACTGCTTCCAGCATATTAACATCCTTAAGTACAATGTTCCAGATGTGATTTCGCCAATGCCCTTTGTAATAGAAGCACAGCCTCACTAATTTTGAATTTGATTTCTTCTTGCAGTAGACAATAACATGCTGTTAGCTTAATTATGCAGCACCTGCATTTTTGCCTTTTGCGAACCATTCATTAGGCCACCCACATCCTTTACACTCTCATGCTGATGATAAGAGACGGTTTTATATTCAGCCATCTGCTGATATTATGTGTAACGTTCATTTGAGCTTCCAGCTGATTTCAGAGAATCAGGTGATTCATCTGGGCATGTTTGTGCGTCCTACAAAATAATGCAAACCTAAGTGGACTGGTGAGAGCAGATCCAATTTGATAACTTCAGAGGTGTTGAAGTATTAAGGCAAGCTTACAGCATTGTACTGTATGTTAGCATCCTGGCCATGTTCGGCACAGCATATTGCAGCAGATTGTATGTTTAATGTGAAAATATGCATCAGCTCTTTTTCTTTATTTCTAAAACTTGTAGTTTATTTGGCTGACTTCCCTATCCCATCTTGAAGAGTAGGAGGAGGAATGCTGTCTTCATGCGGTCAAGCCTTCTGTGTTC
Organism: Pristis pectinata; assembly: GCF_009764475.1. Taxonomy (NCBI): domain Eukaryota; kingdom Metazoa; phylum Chordata; class Chondrichthyes; order Rhinopristiformes; family Pristidae; genus Pristis; species Pristis pectinata. Next base: position 82,727,240 of record NC_067407.1, read on the forward strand.
AGTTTTAGAGATGAGCAGATCCTAATGTAGATAAACATTTGTCTTCTCCCTGTGTACCATCAAGTTAAATATGAGCATGTGAAAAGATTTCTGCCCAGCATCCTATTACATTATGATTGATGCATTTCATTTATTTGACTCTCTCCTAGTTAAACCTTGTGTAACACTTCTTGCCATGAGCTCTGTACCTGTTTATATCTTATGCGGTCTTCCAGTATTGGAAAAGATTAGCAGCAACAATACTTGTTTGAAAGGTTTCAGATGAGCTTGAATGTCTTACTTATTAATGACTTACTTATTAATGTCTGTTTTGGGTATAGGGATGAAATGTTTCTACACTATTTGTATTAAATGAGCATTTGTCCAGATCACATGAAGAATTGTCATATGGTCAGAATTATTTTGAGGAGCAGATGTCATTGTTAAGTTGTGTCTGTAATGATTAAATTGCCCAAGTAGTAAAAGACTACTGAGAATTGATTATATTTGCACCAGGTTACACAGAATAATGTACAAAAAAAAGTTATCTTGTGCAAGTTTAGAAATAATGTCAGAATGTCATGAAATAATGTCGGTGAAGCACAGTAGATCCCTGATACCTACTCGTTCATTGGACATATAAAATAAGTGCAGAATCATTGACTGATATCCAGAATTTGTATTCTACATGGTTAAATTTAGAGTAGGATTAATATGATACAAGAGTGTTTTAAAACTTTTGCTTCGATTTCCTGTGAAGACACTTTGTATCCTGCTTGGATTGCCACTTTGTTTAAAGTAGGAAGGTTAACGAGAAATTCAATTGCTTATGCAAGCCCAATCAAAGTCTGTTACCTAGTTATTTCCTGCACTAATAGAGGTCTTGTCTGCCTCTTTAGGTGTTGCACTTCTACCATTTGTTGATGAACGCCGACTTAGAGCAGCTCTGGAAAAGGTTTACCCTGATCTCATCCCTGATGAAAGTAAGTATTATGATCGTCCAGGATTTTAGTATCTAAGCTCAAAAAGACCGCAATGATGAATGTGGATAATTGATTTGGTTAACCATTTCACATGAGATAACTATTTAAAAGAAAATACTGTAGTGATTATGAAAATAATTTATTTTGATACGCTCAAGATTTTTCTTTCAGTGCTATTTGTAGCAAGTAAATGTAGCACAACTTAATTGAATTGGGAGGAAAAAATGGTGGAAATATTTTTTTACTGAATTAAATTTTTGAGTATCTTAATTACAGTTCGAAGGAATAGCCTTGGAAGCGATATAATGTTTATTGGAAAATCCCACAAAATGTTCGACTTCATTGTTGAGTTGCAAAATGGTGATGATCAGGTAAGTGTGCAACAGTGAATTTGTATTGCTGCTTGCTGACTTATTTTTTACACTATGTATTCTTCACCTTACAAAATGAAACTTGTTGTTCCAGGGTGTAGAGATGCCCCCTGAACTTTGCCATGGTATAAAAGGCCTTCTAACATTACAGAGTGATTTAATAAAGCCAGGAAAGTAAGTGCTCATATTTGTTTTATTTGTAATTGGAACAGCCTTAGTTGTGTGGTGGAGTATTGTGATGTATGGATATTGATCATAATTGTAGATTTATGTGGCGGAAAAGGTGTGCCCCTCAGATTTTTGCAAGATTCATTTATTAAGTGCAATATTCTCTTTCAGATGAAATAGAGAAAATGCATTTCAGTTTTAAAGGTAGTCAAGTAGTTCAGTGCTAGATTGTGGTTTGAAAGGTTGAGATCCAGAAATCCCAACAGTTAAAACTAGTTTCCAGTTTCTTCACCATATACTGACCTGAATCCCATCTTGAAAGGAAATGCTGTTTCTTCTCGGAGTGTGTGTGGGGAGGGTGGGGGAGGAGGGGCAGTGTAGGTGTTTACAGGGTATGGGAAAGGTGAAGGATAATAATAGTTTGTATCAACTTTGCCATATATGTATATCTTTGCTGATGAATGGAAAAGGTTAGTAACTTGGGGTGTTCCAATTTTGACTGAATTTGAAGGAATAAATTACTTTAAAAAGACCAAATTGGCTTTGCAAGGCACACCTTTGGTATTTCATTACATAAATTCATTTATTTTCCCTTAGGATGGTGGTTTCTCCCATACCAGCATTGAATGACATTGTTGAGAATAATGCATGCAGGTGAGTGAACATTTATTAGTTCTACTTAGTTTCTGGTCATAGTTCATTCTGTTTTGTTGATGTGAATAATAAAAAGAATCTTCCTAATGCAAACTTTTCCCTGCCTGCATATAGTGTACTATTCAAGGATCCTCAGTTTGCAGATGACTATATATTCAAAGCTGCTTTATTACCTTCAGCAGTGTAAGTAGCATCTTTCAAAATGCATTTTTTCTGGGGTTTGAGCTTTTATTGTTACATTCACAAAGTATTTGCCAACACTCAGCTGTTTAAGGGTGTTGCCAGTACATATAAGAAATCGCAAAATTTCCTGTCTACCGGGCCTGTATGCAGTTAGCTAATTTGAGTTAGGATGCAAGTGGATCTTTTGATAGCTTGGCTAGGGCAGTTAAAATGTGTTTTTTTGATCGTTGTCAATTAATGCATGTTAGGTACATACCTGTCTCCACATCGTATCTCCTACTATTGGAGTCACATAACCCAGCAGCACTGTGCGTGGCATATTGGAAAAGAAACTGCTTTCAGCAGTTTTCTAGCAACAGCTTTAGTTTTGGGAGGGAGGGAGCATATTTTTGCAGAAGGTGGTGAAGGGAGAAGTACTAAATTATTCTAAAATTTTACATAGTTTCATTTTCAACCTACCCTGCTGATGTAAATTAGAGTTACAGGCAGAATGCAGTGTGCTGGGCTAATTAATGGACAGAAAGTGGTTAAAGAGTGTGTAAGAAGGTTATCAACACAAAGGGAAACCAAAACTACTAACTAGACATGAAAATATTAAAGGATAGCTATTAGAGGATTGTTTATGTGAGGGGGGGGGGGGGAAGGAGTAAGGAATGATGAAGGAAATTTTGAGGTAAAAGGAAAAAAAATGCAGAGATACAGTATTCAGTAGGTCAGGCAGCATCTGTTGATAACATTTCAGGTTGAAGCTCTTCCATCAGAACTGAGATGTTAACTTTGCTTCGTGCTCTTTCGCGATGCTGTTTCACCTGAAAATTTTTATGCATTTTCTATTTTTACGTCAGACTTCCAGCATTGTTTTGTTTTCTTGTCAAATGACTGAGCTACTGAATGAGTACTTTGCATCTGTCTGCAAAAAGTGATGAGGTTAATTCTTGAGCAGCAGAGGCATGAGTAGGGTTATTGCAACTATTACACTTTTTTTTTCCCCTCAAAAAGAGTGAAGATTCTAATACAATTAATCCAATGTCATTGATGAGAAAAATACTAAAGACCATTGCCAGTGACATTACTTCTCAGTCAGAAAACAAAACTTAGTAAAGAGCAGCCAGCTTGGATATGTTAAAGAGAAATTGCTCATGAATCCACTTGAGTTCTTTGCTAATTAACAGGGTGGGTGGGCGGGCATGGAGGTGTTGCAGATGGTGAATGCTGCTGAACACAATGAAGTTGGTGTTGCATACATGGATTTGCAAAAGGCATTTAATAAAGAACCAAATAAATGGACCTGTTACCACTTTGAGGAATTGATGAAGCGGTTGCAAAAGTGTGTTGGTACTAGGCTTTGTAAGTAGTGCATGGATACAAAAAGGGAAGTTGTGTTAAATCTCAGCTGCAATATTAGGCCATGCCCCTTAATAATAAAAAGAATGCTGAGGCTTGGGAAAGGAAATAAGGTGATATGATGGTTGAGAAATTGGAGGGATTGAAGAAACTGGGATTATTCTATTTTAAAGCAAGGAAGATCAAGGAGAAACCTAATAGAGGTATTTAAATTGAGGGATTATAGTTCATCGAGTGCAAAGAGATTATTTCTGTTGGCAAGAACTAGTGGGGAAATGAGAGTTTGTCAAATTGGAAGGTGGTTAAGATCTGGCAAAGAATACCTGAGAAAGTGTTATAATTAGATTCACTGGGTGCTTTCAAAAAACAATTGGACATATCTTGAAGAGTTACATAGAAAAACCTGGAGTGTGGAACTAAATTGGATCATTCTTCCAAGAGCCAAATGGTTGCCTGAGCTGTAAGATGCAATGATCATTAACTTGCTTGGTGTCTCCTTTCTCTTTCAGAAAGCCTGCAAAAGTATTAAAACCAGCTGATTGGGAGCAGTCAAATCCAAAACAGCCTTGGAGGCCTAGACTTGGCTTTAATCCAAGTCGGCAACAGGTCCATCTAGACCAGTCAGCATTTAGAACGTTGGGGTAAGTGACCCATCAGGTCGTCAGAGTTGAAGTTTGGTGAAATATATTTTGATCAGCAAGATCATTTCAGCCCTTCCAAGGCGCTTGAGTTTTGAGTTTACCTGTTAATGTACATGAGAGAGGACTAAAAACAAGGATTGTTTCAAGGCTGATGGAATATAACTACATGTCTCCCATTCTTAAGAGTCCATTTGAAGTTAAGCTCGGTCATTTTCCAACAAGAGCACTGTCCATTTTGGAAAAAGTATATCTCCTGGAGTGTTGAGCAATCTGCTGCCCATTCAGATTGCTGTGCACTCCAGCTAGTATCTATCAGTCAGTTTTCAGTTGATTTTGTTATTGCAGCTGTTATCCATAGTGAATCCTAGTTTCAAAATTTGGCTTAACTGTAGTCTTGCATTTAGACATTAGTGATGTCTGTCCTAGTTTGCTTTCATTATTACACAACTTCAGCAGTGAAGCCTATTCCAGACTCCATTTGAGGGCTTGATGTATCTAATGCAATGGTTGGGTGGAAATGATACCTTCAGTGTGTTTGTGTTTGATTTTGTATTTGATCCTCTTGCACCAGCTTGGACAGGAATTAATTTGCAAGTAAGGACTATTTGCAAAATTGAATTTGTGAGACTTGGGCATGATGCTATTTCCATATAATTATTCCCAGCATTGAACGTGAATTGGTCACGTTGTTTGTCCGTTTCCATTCTGGCCATAGAAGTAGATCATATAAATAATTGTCATCCAGGTAATTGCTGTTGATACAGAATTTAATACAGACTGAAGTAGCACACCAGCTCCTGAAATTGTTTGCTGTGTTATTTATAGTTTAAATTCATGTGGAACTTCTCTGCTCCCATGCATTTAATGATCTTCAATCTATATGCCAGTACCTCAAGCGAATAACACCATATTTCATTACAAAGTTTTTACATAAGGTCATGTTCCACATAAGTTTGTTCCCACCCTTCTAACTTCACCTAATACATCCTCTTATTCTTTTCTCCCTTATTTGTGTATTGCGCTTTCCCTTGAGTATGCCTTGTGCTAGTGTGTTCCTCTCTCCAGGTAGAGAGGTTTCTCCTGAATTCCCTATTGGATTTGTTAGGGGCTATATGATCTTTATGGTACCCAGTTCTGGCCTCCCCTGCAAGTCTGAAAATCTTTTCTCAATATGTGGTATCAAACCTCACCAAACCAAACCTTTAAAGACTTCTACCAGGTCATGCCTCAATCATTATAACATTAAGTCATTGTAACAGGTCCAATTATTCCTAACAAAAATAATGTAATTTCTCAGTTAAGTTTTCAATTATGAATCAGAAAAAAATTGTGTCCACTGCTTTGTGAAGTACTTCTGTAAAAATGTTATTTTGTTTGGTCTAGCTTCTCCCCTCAGATGTTGATGCGTAGTTTTGGGAGAACTGTTGGAGATAATGCAGAGGTATAGGATTTAGACCATTGTGAAAACTGTTGTCTTCAACTCCCACCACTCAAATCAAAACACAATTAGTTAAAGTAAAATAACCTGGCTTGTATTATATGCACAAGTGTACATACTGTCTCTTTAATTTTGTTTTAGCCATGTTATGTCAAAAGACCGCTCTCAGGGTGTTTACAGTTACACTCCTCCGCCTAGTTATCAACAAGCGAAAAATTCACGGCCCCCACTGATGAGAGCACCACCATCTCTTACTGTCCCACTGCCAAGTAAGTTATTTGATGAACTTGATTGACAAAGTAAGTAGTAAACTTATCATAGACTAAGGCCTACAATTTGCAGAAGTAGGTTACTCTTTTACAAATGAAAATAAAATGTGAATAGTTGAATAAGAAGGGTGCTGTATTTAATCATGGCCATTACAGAAATTAATTGCAAAACTGAAAAATTTATTTTGATTTCCCTTCCTGACCTCCTGTTAGCTGACATTTTTTTTTAGCCCTCACCCACCCCACCTCCAGCAAATCCGTATTAGATTCCTCTGTTCTTGCAAATTATACCCGGTGCTCCTTCCTTTGCAGAGACGCTAAATGTGTTGGCTCCCTCTTGCTTTAGTCTGCATCTTCCCAACAAGCAATAGCTGGAGCATCCAAGCAATATTCTTTCTTCCCATCCTGACGCTATGACCTCAGAAACCCTTGGACTTTTGTCCCTGGCTTCCTCCTAGTCCTTGTGTTCATTCTACCCCTTGGAAATATCATTTGAAAATATAAAGTGGCTCTTCTCCAACTCTTGGCAATTGGTTAAATGTCTGAGCAGTTCACGAGAAGAAATGGTTTGCACTGCATAATGGAAAGGGCAGTTAAAGTGCAATGGCTATGATGGGGACTTCTCGATTTTTCTTTTAAATTCTGCCTTTCAATAGTTCAGCTTTTTCAAGGATTCAGCTTTCCTATTGATGGACCAGTAGTGTTAGAACTTTCTGAAGCCTTCATATCTCGTGCACTGTGAGCTCAGGGTCTCTCCTTACTGCAGTTTTGTTCCTTGACTGGTATGTGCGTTTATGATTATGATTTTCTGCTATATTGATGATTTTTTATCTTTAAAAATACCATTGGGATGAAATTTATCTTGGGTGGGAGGTGATATAAAATGTTTTTTAAAAAATCATTAATTTTCAGAATCAGCTTGGATTAATGGTTTAAAAAAAAGCCTGGAGTTCTCTACCACCTGAGATGAATTTTGTCTATCCCTCTTCTCATCTTCTCCACCTCTGTCCCCCTCTTCCTGGTTATATAGGCTCCCTATATAACCAAGTGGAGAATGATAAAAACTTGAAAGCAGAGGCAGAGAGTAAGGGGGAAAAGTGGAAGGGATAGATCAAGTACTTGCAAGTGTAAGGTGGCAGAAATTCCCCTGTACCCTTCAGCTGGTTCCCACCCTCTGAGCTGTCCTTACTTGCAGACAGGACCTCGTTTTCCTACCTTTGTTCCCTTGTATGTGCTCTGAAAGAAATATAGCCTGGTACCCCAGATCTGTAGTACAAAGTCTTTTAAATAAATCTAAGATTTTGTGTACTACTTTGTCTTTCTCTCTTTGCATTCTAATGTTCAATCCACTTTTTTTCTGTGAAGGAACTCATTCTCAACTCTTACAAATGCTAGAAATCTGGTACACAGGTAGTAAAAATACCAGTCTGCATGTTCTGTTCACAGATGCTAATGCATTTGTGTGTTTCTGATGTCTCTTGTTTTAATTTTAACTATTCGCCATTCTCTATCCTCAGTGGAGTTGGAAACCACATCAACTGCTCTGTTAGAACATAAAAATGAGCCATTTGTCCAACAGGTATATGCCCTTGGTCAAGCTCCATGAGGAACTTTGGTTCATGCTTTCAATATAACCTTCTGCTCCTTTCTCCCTCATGTACCTATCTTATATTCCCTTAAATGCATCAAGCTGTTTTGCTCAACCAATCATGATGGAAAATCCCATATTCCCACCTCAACTAACACTGAACACAAATGGCTAGCTTTGCTTCTGGTTTCTGGTCAGTTGAGGATCAAAACTCCAGTTTTCAAGTTGGATACTTCTGGTCACTATTGGCATTTTAAGAATTCAAAACAGTAAGCATGCTTTTCAATGAGTTACTTTTTAATGGGGATGGAGTCCAGATGTGCCTGATTAGAAGTTATTGTAAATACATTTTATATCAGCTAATGTTTCTCAGCACATAGTTACTTGAAATTGCTTCCATTCACAATCCAGTTAATGCAATCTATTGTTAAAGTTTATTTAATGTGGTATTTTCTGGCGACTGTTAAATCTTCTGCTTAACCTTCTAATACCTGTTCAGAAAACAAGATGATCATTTAAGATACTTTTTTGTTATGCTAACCATACTTAGCAATTTAATGTAGGTGGCTTTAATTTTATTTGAAGAGAAAGGAATTCTGAATGTTATGGCTATATTAGATGAAGTAATTGAACTGTAAACTAGCACATCTATCCCTTCTCAACAAGCTGCGCTCCCAAACCTACACATGCATTTGATTTGTATATAGTACCATACATAGTACAATGTCAGTTGGGTAAGGGAGCATTCAAATGCTTCCACAGTTGGGGATATTTGACACTTCTGTTAAATGGTTTTTCTGATTTAGACACTTGCAGGAAATTGTGTTACCATGAACCAGCATCCTATTGTCTCATATGGCAGCCATTGCAGAAGATACATTTTTAAAATACTTGTGTTTTATAGATTGTAATATATGATCATACAGTCTTTGCATGGATTTCCTTTTTAATATGTATATTTGTCTCATTTGCATGGCTTCATCTCTTATTTCTATCATGTAGTTCAGAGAATTGATGCATCTTTTCATTTTCCATTTCTTAATTTATAATGCAGTTGTAGCTTCAGAAAATTGCCACATCAGTTGGATCCTGTTTTAGTGTTATAAAACATTTAAATTTGAATTATTAGTGCAATAATGTAATTGTATTTATTCTACTGTCTTCCAACCCACCCCCATAGTCTCGTTTTGTTTGTAGAAAATTATGTTAAAGGTTAGTGGTGCTGAGAATTGGTTATAGATAGTGGAAGGTCAGTGCAGTCAATCAGAATGTTGCTGCTTTTTTTTCCCCTTCTACCCTAAAATATATGTTGTAGGTGTTTCCATCAGCAGTCTTTGATTTGATTGGGATATTTCAGTCTACGTACTGCTGATGAATTGTCTGAGTGCTGATAACTTGTGGGAGTCAAGTGCAGTCTGCAAGCACTCAATGTGAATAGCATATTTGGTTTTTGCAATCCAAAACTGAATCTGATTTATGATATGTTTTCCATTTCATTGTAAGCTCACCAATTAACTGCATTTGAAAATTGGTTTTGATTAGTGCAATCAGTAAACACCAAGGCCTGCCTTGATTGTCACACTGATTAGAAGAGTTCTCACTTCAGTTCACAGTGGAAATATTAACAAGCATCTAAAAATGGCCTAATAGGGTTGAAAAATGATGAGCTTTCCTTTCTGCAATTTGGTCTTCAATTGTATAAAGGAACAATTTCCTTTTATTTAAATAAAATGCTGCTTTTAGGTGTATCATCATATTTTCCTCGATGTATCCTGTTCTGCTCAAGTTAAATCAACATATTAATTTTGCAGTTTGATAGCTTGATTCCTCTTTCGACATCCCCAAAAAAAGTGACTAACTGTTCAAGAAACATACAATGATTCTACACAAACCAAAACCCAATCAGTCGTCATTATAAGTCATGAATTCTCATTCAAACGTGTGAATCTTATGTAGAGAGTGATCAAAATCATGAATATAGTTTCTCCAAATAAGAAATACTATTAGAAATATAGTTCATTATCCTGTTCAATATGGTAACTTCAATTTTTATGATGATATTAAATTTACACCCCATCTTAATGACTTCAGTATTACCTTTCCTGAAAATTTGTTTGTACATTTGAACTAATATCAGATTTATTAGATATCTAATATCTAACTAATAACTGATATCTAACTAATATCAGAGACATCAGGTGTATTTATCCATCACAGTACCATGCAGTGCAGTGTCAATAAAACACCTTTCAGGGTGTCAGGAGCTGTAACATTGCATTACAAAATAGCAATGTATATCTTTGTTGAAGTTAGATTTGCATGATTGTGAATATGAATTAAGTCCTTCACCTTTACATTAAAACTTTGTGGCAAATATAAGTTTTAGTTGGGTGATGTGTATGATTGCCTGCTACTTTGCTCATGGCATATTCATTGGTTGCACTGTCATAATGCAATCTCAATAGTGATGGATTAGATACATCAGCATATTCCTGGAAACATGATAGAATCACAGAGAGAAACAAGGAAATGGGCCCTTCAGCTTACCAAGTATTTGCCAACCCATCTACATTAATCCCATTTTTTATTTTCAATAACTCCCCCCAAACTACTGGATCAGCAAAAGGATTGTTTATTTTTAAATGTGCTTTGAAAAATTTTGTGATATGGGAGAAGGGCTTTTTGACTGAGACTGAGGAATCGACCAAATTGGGGGAAGTGCAAACTCTCCACTTTCTGGCCAATGCGGCAACACAGTGCACCACACAGTTGAAACGATTGTTAGTGCACAATCACAAGCTTTCAAAGATGCATTCCCCATCTACCCCAGTCTGCTTTTTTTTTCTGTTTTCATCTGTCACATCAATTTCTAAAAGCTATAATATGGTTGCCGGTTGCCAGCTGCCAACTTAGCACATGCTGATTTGAGCAAAATATAGTTTTGCATTTCTTTTTTAAGGGATAAATGAAGTGGGGGGGAATGTCAATCTGTCATGACAACTGATTCGAATGTTTTGCTGGAACATAGTTTTTGTTATGTGAAACTCAGTCATACTGATGCATCCTGGAAAATCCACTGCAGTACAAAGCAATTTCAAGTGATATTCCTCTCCCTGGTTAAGATGTTCACTCAAGCTGTGATATTTGGAAGAGGGGCTTTTGGATAATTCAGAGAGTAAATTCAATCACACTGTTAAATACAAGTTTCCTTAAAGTTCACCCATAATTTAACCTGATATGTCCAAATTTTAATAAAAACAAGAAATGCTGAAATTTTCGGCGGGTCAGGCAGCACCTGTGGAGAAAGAAACAGAGTTGATGTTTCAGGTCGATCAGCTTTCATCACATGAAACTTTATCCGCTTCTCTCCCCACAGATTCTGCATGATCTGAAAATTTCCAGCATTTTTGTCTTGTCTTTATTTCAAATACCCAGCATCTGGACAACTTTGCTTTTGTCCATGCCGCTTGTGTCTTGGATGGCCAATCATTGTCCTCTGACTTGACTATTTCCTTGCAACAAACAACCTACTGCAGGAGCTCAGTGGGCCGAGCAGCACCTATGGTAGGGGGGAGGGGAGGGGAAGAGAAGAGGAGTAAAGAAGTTGTCGACATTTCGGGTTGAGACCCTGCATCAGAACTGAGAGTGGAGAAGGAAGATAGCCAGTATAATGTTCCACCCTCTCTTTATGGAGTGGCCAGAGAACAACTGATTTGAAATTTTTGTTTGTTCAGTTGTTTAAGCCCTATATGATGCTTTGTTTGTGGCATGCTTTGCATGGTAATATATTCGCACTAAAATGTAAAATAAGTAAGTAACTAAGCCGTCTTCCATTTAACACCCTCTCACTATTCTTGAAAAGTTTAGCTTTAGTTCAAAGGTGCCTCTGAATTTCAATAGAAAGGGCTGGAAAAATTTGTTAACTTGGGGAAAGTGATTTCAGATCTAACAGTTCATAGTGTTAACGACCATATCCATCTGCAGTGAAAAGATATGTGCTCCCAAAACAGTGTGATGAGTTGGGCCACTCTGAGAGTTGCATATTAGTCCAGTGTTCTCTGAAGTGGAATTTGAAGTCTGAATTCTCTGACTCTGAGGCAGGCTTCCAGCCACTAACAAACCATGCTCCACTGGAAAATGATAACCCACAAGATTTTGCTCAAACTTTCCATTATTTAAACAAAGTGTTCTGGAAACACAAAGTGAGATCAGTTATATAATTGTACTTGTGTAACATGAAAATGTTCATATTTGTTTCTCTGAGCACTCCAATTGCTGTCTTTGAAGCTGATTTACTCTGTACTTTCCAAGGCTGTCATCATTAATGCCTTATTTCTAATCATTATATCTGAATAACAAGTCTCCTGTAATTGCACTGGTTTACTTTGATGTAAAAGGAGACTTTTTGTGAAGTAACACATTAAAAAATACCTTGTGCAGTGCTACCAGGTAGATGGTCAGCATTTCCTATGTTTAACGGATGACTTGCTTCTCATATTTTTGAGGAAGTGCTATGTGTATCTCCATAGTAGGAAGAATTGTTTTGTGGGTGCAATGTTATCTATCCCTGCTGCCAATATGATCTCCAGGTTTGATAACGGAGCACATAGCAGGAGAGAAATGAGTGTCAGATAAGAGTATGACAGCTTGTTTGTATCGAGGAATGTACCTGACTACTGCTTCTCCTGTGTTGCAAGGCATAGAAAAGGATCTGATGAATGACTTGAGGTTTCAAATGACTTGTATTAATGGTCCACACTCTCTTCTTGTAATTGCAGTTTGTAAATATTAAGATTGAGTAATCCTTAACCACTGAGCTAACTTTAGAAAATTAACATTGAATATTATGCACGTGCAGTTAAATCTGCTGTTACTCCTTTTCTCATGAGCAAGGTCAGGCAAAATTAACTTGTGTGTTGAATGTGTCTAGTAACAAGGATAACAATAAATAATTGAAAGCGAATTCAAACCTTTCGTCTGAACTTGTGCACATCAAGGTGAGGGATGATTGAGGTGGAAGTTGAACACTTGCTATTTTGGAAACCTGGTGCCGGCATCAAGTACTTTCCAGTCATTATAGCGTAACAAGTTGCGGAACAGGAGTATTTCAGTGTTGTAATTCAGTGCTAACCTGGGGAATATCCATGTGTATCACTATGAGTTTTATCCAACTCCCACACTGAAGAGGTAATGGTTTTAGATTCACATTACTAATAACTGGCTGCCTCAGCAGTGTCATGTGTGTTGAATTTAAAAATTAGACTGAGACAATACACATTTTGTAGTGCCTTTGTATATTGCGAAGTTTGAACTTGGTTTGAACAAATTCTCAAGGAAGGTGGGACTACAAAAAAGCACCATTGCATTTTGAGTAAATTAATGTAAAATTTTAAAATACCACAAAAATGTCTAAATATATTTCTGATTCACAAGTGATAATTAAAGAGGAAAATGCTTCCCAGTTATGCCTTTTTGAAATTTTAAATGAGCACTAAGGTATAGATGGGGCTGTAAATGCCACTGCATACCAGAAGATCCCAAGAGCAGCATGGGCTCACTTAGCTAAAATGTCTCCTATGACTCTGGGGATTGTGAAAAATGAAATTAAGTAATTGAAAAAGAGAGGCAGCATCTTCCACTTCCCAAAACCTGACCATTCAAGGCAATGTTCCAGATCATTCAGGAAAAATATGTAAGCTGTTTTTTTTTTAAAGCTAGATGTTGTCTGTTAAACCTTGAAAATTTCCAGCTTCTCTACATCAGATATTTGGATACACTTTTTCCCTGCCTACCCTCCAAAACCCCTCAGAGGTTGGGCGGGGGCGGGGGGAGGTGGTGGTGGCTGAGGACTCCAGGTGCTGGAAATTTGAAGTAAATGCTGGAATCACAGCAGGATTTCTGGAGCTGTGAGGCATCTGCAATCACTGTGCACAGTATTGGGGATTCCAGTTTCCTGTTTGACAAGTATACTGTGCAGGACGCTTAAGTCTCCTTTAAGACATGGGGAAGTTCCATTTAATACAGGATTGCTGAAAATCCATCTGTGGATCCTACAGCAATGCGATTGACTTCACGAGCTACTAAAATGGCCTGACAAGTCATTAAGTTAGCCATAAACGTTAGCCACGCAGGCAACATGTACATACTGTGGATGAGTTTTTGAATCAACAGAAGGGCTGATTGAAAGAACTAAAAGCATCATTTATTCTGTGCAATTTCCTGAACATTTACTTGACCCTTGGATAGCTGATCTTCACAATGTGGTTTGCTTGAAACACGTATAAAGATTAAAAAAAAAGTATCTTTATTTTTTAAAAAATGTCCTATTGCTTGCAGTTTATTTGAACTGCACAAATTATGGAACAGTTTTGAGAGTAGTTAATACTGTAACTAATAATGTATCATTTACAGGTCTCAGACCGCAAGATTGGCGAGGTCCACAACCTCTTTTTCAACAACTTATTCCTCAGCGGTAAGACCAGCAATGCAATTTTATGCCTTTTTTATTTGTCAATGAAATAATGCAATTTGTTACTTTATTGTCTTACCAGTTTTCCTTAATTAACAGCAACAAAAGCAGATTTATTAATTGCTAATCATTTTTTTGTTAATGGAACTTTGCTGTGCTTATGCACGGCACTATTTCAAATATTTTATCAGCAGTCTCTTGCAGGTAATGTGAAAAGCATGATATGAATGCACTTTTTTTTGCTTCCTTTTTCTTGTCTGCCTTCTGCTTTTGTCCTGTAACATAAGTTGTCAAATTAATTATGATCCTGTACCTTGATGAGTGCACAGAGATCAGTCATTAGTACATGGTGGCTCTACCTGTTGAAATTCAGCATTATCAGTGGAAAATGGCTATAGTTTTGCAATCTTGAACTTTTTGGAATAAGTAAATTATACATGTGAATGCAGGGCTATTTTTAAAGTGGTGTCTTATCTAAAGGAACATGTAACAAAACAGAAATACTTTCTTATTATGCAGAATGGGAGAGTTTCAGGCAAATCCCATTTAAGGTTTTGAGTTCCCAAGCTATAATATAACCATCTTGGGTATTGATAATTCAGGCCTCCTTGAATCGGAGGTGCTACATCTATACACTCTTAGTTTGGGTAATTTTAATTAGTTAAGTTTGATATATATGCCCTTTTCCACAGTGAAATTTAGTTTATCAAAGCCTTGAACCCCATTTTTAGATGGGGAAGGTTCCTGTTGCAACATCTAGTACATACATTTGCAAACACTATCTAGTGCCAGATGTGTTTGCAAATGTATTTCTTGGTAAGTAAATCTAAGATCATTTGTTCATTTTCATTTCTTCTCTACAATACGTCCTCATCATTGAGGACTTGTGTAGATAATTGCAAAAAAAAAGTTACGCATTTCATTCTAAGGATCTTTTAACTGATGAGTAATGTTGGAAGGAGGTAGCATGCTGGTCTACTGCATGAATTATTCCTTTCTCCTCCCAAATCCTAAAGTAGAAGGACTTGCTTATTACACAATAACTCCTGTTAAGCTGCATTGACATAATTTTGCTCCACATTCTGAAACAAATTTTAGGTTGAGGTTTAGATTAAATAATTTGCTGCAGCTGGATTTGCTAGTAGATATAATTGCAGCTTTCCACATTGATTCTTATTGATTCTTAGAGATCTTACTTCGTGTTTGGATTAACAGACTTCAGGGTCTGCTGAAGCACAGTACTTTTCAGTCCTTGTAAACAAAAGAAAACCAAGAGACTGCATCAGAAAAAACAAATAAAATAGTCAGTCATACTTTTGAGTCCATTGCCTCTTGTACACCCTCCAAGGTAAAAATGGCCCAATGTATTTTTGCCGATGGGACAGTTCATCTTTGAATGTCACTCCAATGCATTGCAGCATAGAAGTCAAGATGAGCTGCAGATCAGACCTTCCGTAGTGCATCTGGTTTTTTAGCTTTGTACCTCTCATGAGATGACGTATCTGTGGATGAGTACGTCATACACAGGCTGTTGCCTGACTGGTCTGTGATACCGCTCTCCCAATTCCAGATATTTGTGAGGAAGGCAATACATGGCTCGTTGGGCTGGGAGCAGCATTGTTATGCTTGTATTCATTTGCCAATTTGATGCCAGGTTATTGGTATTGGTTTATTATTGTCACTTGTACCAAGGTACAGTGAAAAACTTGTCTTGCATACCAATCCCCCAGGTCAATTCATTACGCAGTGTAGTTAAATTGAGTTAGTACAGAGTGCATTGAGGTAGTACAGGTAAAAACAATAACAGTACAGAGTAAAGTGTCACAGCTACAGGGAAAGTGCAGTGCAATAAGGTGCAAGTTCACGACAAGGTAGATCCTGAGGTCAGAGTCCATCTCATTGTATAAGGAAACCATTCAGTAGTCTTATCACAGTGGGATAGAAGCTGTCCTTAAGCCTGGTGGTATGTGCCCTCAGGCTTCTGCATCTTCTGCCTGATGGAGGAGGAGAGAAGAGAGAATGACCTGGGTGGGTGGGGCCTTTGATTATGCTGGCTGCTTCGCCAAGGCAGCGAAAGGTTAAGACAGAGTCCAAGGAGGGGAGGCTGGTTTCCGTGACACGCTGGGCTGTATCCACAACTCTGCAGTTTCTTGCAGTCCTGGGCAGAGCATTTGCTATACCAAGCTGTGATGCATCCAGATAGGATGCTTTCTATGGTGCATCGATAAAAGTTGGTGAGTGTCAAAGGGGACGTACCAAATTTTTTTTAGCTTCCTGAGGAAGTAGAGGTGCTGCTGAGCTTTCTTGGCCGTGGCATCTACATGATTTGACCAGGACAGGCTGTTGGTGATGTTCACTCCCAGGAACTTGAAGCTCTCAACCGTCTTGACTTCGGCACTGTTGATGTGGACAGCTGCATGTAGACCACCCCCTTTCCTGAAGTCAATGTCCAGCTCTTTTGTTGACATTGAGGGAAAGGTTGTTGTTGTTGTAACACCATGCCACTAAGCTCTCTATTTCCTTCCTGTACTCTGACTCATCGCTGTTTGAGATACGGCCTACAACTGTGGTCTTGTCTGCAAACTTGTAGATGGGGTTAGAGCAGAATCTGGCCACACAGTCATGAGTCTGGTACCTATATTTCGTTTATTTGAATGGAGTTGAGGAACTTAATTGAAAAGCTAAGTGCATGTGGGGTTTTTTTCCTTTCAAATGTCACTGAACACAGATTTAAAAACTGTTTAAAGGCAACAGGCCATGAAAAGGGTGTAACTTGGCATATCGTTTAAATTACGAGACCTGTAACCCAGGAGCCAAGATGAATTAGCCAGACCTTGGGATGCAGTGAAGTATTTAATCTTAGCCCCTATCTGAAAAGCATTAGAAATGTAGAGAAAATTTGTGTAATTCAATGTCATCATGAGTTCCAATGCCACCATTGCAACTGTGGAATTTAAATTAAGTTTTAATAACCTGGAATTATAAGAAGGCAATTAGTATTAGTAATTAAGGCCACAAATCTACTAGATTGTCATTAAAAACCTATAAGGATCACTAATATCCTTTTGGAGGAGAGGAAATTTGTTATCCTGCCTGGTCCACATGTGACTTCAGCCCCACACCAATATATTTGAAACGTGACTGCCTACTGAAATGGCTAAGCAAGACACCCGATTGTGTCATTAACAGAAAAAAGATAACACCAGATAGAGTCATAGAGCAAATACAGCATGATACAGGCCCTTTGGCCCAACAAGTCCATGCTGCCGACAGTGCCCACCCATCTAGTCCCAATTTCCTGCATATGGCCCATATACCTCTAAGCCCCGCCCCCAATGTACCTATCCAAGTGCTTCTTAAATGATTTTATTGTACCTGCCTCAACCACTTCCTCTGGCAGCTCGTTCCATATAATCACCACCCTCTGCATGAAAAAGTTGCCCCTCAGATCCCTTTTTAAATCTTTCCCCTCTCACCCTAAACCTATGCCCCCTAGTTTTGGACTCCCCTACCCTGGGGAAAAGACTGTTATCGTCCATCTTATCAATGCCTCTCATAATTTTAAACATTTATATAAGGTCATCCCTCATTCTCTTGCGTTCCAAGGAATAAAGAACTAGCCTGGCCAACATCTCCCTGTAAATTCAGGCCCTCTAGTTCTGGCAACATCCTCGTAAATTTTTTCTGCACTCTTTCCAGTATAACTATGTCTTTCCTATAACAGAGTAACCAAAACTGCACACAGTACCCCAAGTACGGCCTCATCAACAACTTGTAAAACTGCAACATAATGTCCCAACTCCTATACCAGCAAGGCAGTGGAATCTTAGGAGAGCAAGTTTGTGGAGTGTCTAAGGGACGGCTGTTTGGAGCAACTTGTTGATGAGCCCACCAGGGGATCCGGCTATTTTGGATTGGGTGGTGTGTAACGAACCGGAGATGATTAGGGAACTAAAAGTAAAGGAACCATTAGGAACTAGCGATCACAATATGGTTGAGTTCAGTTTCAAATTTGAGAAGGGGAAGCTGATAGCAGGTGTATCGACATTTCAGTGGAACAAGGGAAATTACAGTGGCATGAGAGAGGAACTGGCCCAGATTGGAAGAGTAAGATAGTTGGAGGGACGGCAGAGCAGAAGTGGATAGAATTTCTACAGGAAGTAAGGAAAATGCAGGATAGATAGATTCCAAGAAAAAGTAAGGTTTTGAATGGAAAAAAGGCACAAATGTGGATAATGAGAGAGGTGAAGGCTAAAATAAGAGCAACAGGGAGGGCATACAAGGAAGCAAAAATTAGTGGGAAAACAGAAGACCGGGAAACTTGTAAAAAAACCTGCAGAAAGAAACTAAGAAGGTCATTAAGAAAGAAAAGATGAATTATGAAAGGAAGTTAGCAGATATTCAAAAGAATACCAAGTTTTTTTTAAATATATGAAGAGTAAAAGAGAGACGTGGGTTGATATATGACCAATCGAAAACAGTGCGGGAGAGATTATAATGGATAACAAAGAGATGGCAGAGGAACTAAGTGAGTATTTTGCATCGGTCTTCACTGTGGAGGACGTCAGCAATATACCAGATAGTCAGGGGTCTCAAGAGATGGAACTGAGTCGAGTTAAGATTACTAGAGATAAGGTGCTAGGGAAGCTGAATGGACTAAAGACAGATAAGTCTCCCGGACCGGATGAGGTGCATCCCTGGGTTCTGAAGGAGGTGCTTTAGAGATTGCGGAGGCATTGGTGATAATTTTCCAGGAATCAGTAGACTCCGGCGTGGTTCTGGAGGACTGGAGGGTCACAAATGTAGTTCCGCTGTATAAGAAAGGTGGGAGGCAGCATGAAGGAAATTACAGACCTATTAGTCTGACATCGGTGGTGGGAAAGATACTGGAATCTATCCTCGAGGATGAGGTTATGGAATACCTAGAGGTGCAAGGCAAGATAGGTCCAAGCCAACATGGTTTCGTGAAGGGAAGATCCTGCCTGACCAACCTATTGGAGTTTTTTGAGGAAATCTCAGGTAGGGTGGATAACAGTGGCTGTGGATGTTGTGTATTTAGACTTTCAAAAGGCCTTTGACAAGGTGCCGCACAAGAGGCTGCTTAATAAGATGAGAGCTCACGGAATTACAGGTAGGATAGTAGAATGGGTGGAGCATTGGCTAGTAGGCAGAAGGCAAAGGGTGGGAATAAAAGGATCCTGTTCTGGTTGGCTACCAGTGTTGGGGCCGCTTCTTTTTACTTTGTACATTAATGATTTGGATGATGGAGTAAATGGTTTTGTGGCTAAGTTTGCAGATGACACCAAGATAGGTGGAGGAGTAGGGAGTATTGAAGAAACAGGAAGATTGCAGAGAGACTTAGATAGTTTGGGCAAAGAAATGGCAGATGAGATTCAATGTTGAGAAATGTGCCATTGTACACTTTGGAAAAAGAAATAAACGGGCAGATTATTATCTAGAAGGGGAGAAAATTCAAGGCACAGAAGTACAAAGGGACTTGGGGGTACTCGTACAGGATACCCTAAAGGTTAACCACCAGGTCAAATCGTCAGTAAGGAAAGTGGATGCTATGTTGGCATTCATTTTGAGAGGGATAGTATATAAAAGTAGGGAAGTGTTGATGAGGTTCTACAGGGCACTGGTGAGGCCCCATTTGGAATACTGGGCAGTTTTGGGCCCCATATCTTAGGAAGGATGTACTGATGTTGGAGAGGATTCAGAAGAGATTTAAGAGGATGATTCCCGGAATGAAAGGGCTTACATATGAGCGTTTGTCGGCTCTTGGACTGTACTCACTGAAGTACAGAAGAATGAGAGGGGACCTCATAGAAACATTTAGAATATTGAAAGGAATGGACAGAGTAGATGTGGCCAAACTGTTTCCCTTGGTGGGTGAGTCCAGGACCAGAGGGCACAATCTTAGAATTAGAGGGTACAGGGTTAAGACAGAGTTGAGGAGAAATTTCTTTAGCCAGAGGGTAGTGAGTTTATGGAATTCTTTGCCACATACAGCAGTGGAGGTCCGATCATTGGAGGCGTTTAAAGGGGAGATAGATAGTTTTCTAATTAGTCTAGGTATCTAATTAGTCAAGGTATCAAGGGATGTGAGGATAAGGCCGGAAATTGGGGCGAGATAGGAATAGTATTAGTTTAGCTCATGGAGCAGACTCGATGGGCTGAATGGCCTACTTCTCTTTTGTCTTGTGTGTACTCAGTGCCCTGAATGATGAAGGCCAGCATACTAAATGCCTTTTTCACCACCCTATCTATCACTTCCAACAAACTATGCACTTGTACTTCTAGGTCCCACTGTTCCATTACACTCCCCAGTGCCTACCATGCATATGTATAAGTCCTAATCTGGTTTGATTTTCCAAAATGCATCACCTCACACTTGTCTGTATTGAAATCCATTTGTCATTCCATGACCCCCTTCCCTAACTGATCAAGGTCCCCTGTAAGCTACGATAATCTTCCTCACTACCAACAATACCTCCTAATTTTGTGTCATCCATAAACTCACTGAATGTAAATGATTTGTGCATTCGCATCTAAATCATTTTTATAAATAATGAATAACAAGGTCCCAAAACTGACCCTTGTGGCACACCACTCGTCACTGGCCTCCATTCTGAGAAACAACCTTCAACCACCACTCTGCTTCCCACCTCCGAGCCAATTTTGAATCCACCAAACTAGCTCTCCCTGGATTCCATTGGACCTAACCTTCCAGACCAGCCTACCATGCGGGACTTTGTCGAAGGCCTTGCTAAAGCACAAATAGACAACATCCACTGCCCTACCCTCATTTACCTTTTTTAGTTACCTCTTCAAAAAAAACTCTAAAAGATCTGTCAGGCACGACTTTCCACGCACAAAGCCATGCTGACTCTTCCTAATCAGACTCTGTCTATCCAAATGCTGGTAAATCATGTCCCTCAGAATTCCCTCCAATAACTTCCCCACTACTGATGTCGGGATGACAGGGCTGTAGTTCTCTCACTTGTCCTTGCTACTCTTTAAATAATGATACAACATTAGCCACCTTCCAGTCTTCTGGAACTTCACCAGTGGCTAACGATGAAGCAAATATCTCTGCAAGGGCCTCTACAATTTCTTCTCTTGCCTCCCACAAAGTCCAAGGATGCTCTTGGAGAGGCCCTGGGGATTTAACCACCTTAATGTGCTGTAAGGCTGTACATTCCTCCTCCCTGGTAGAATCAGAATCAAGTTTATTATCACTGACACATGTCATGAAATTTGTTGTTTTGCAGTAGCAGTACAGTATATAAAGACATAAAAATTACTATAAGTTACAAGAAAATGCAAAAGAGGAATAATGAGGTCGTGTTCATGGGCCGTTCAGAAATCTGATGGCAAAGGGGAAGAAGCTGTTCCTGAAATGTTAAGTGTGGGTCTTCAGGCTTCTGTACCTCCTCCCCGATGGTAGTAATGTGAAGAGAATGTGTCCTGGGTGGTAAGAGTCCTTAGTGATGGATACTGCCTTCTTGAGGCACTGCGTCTTGAAGATTATCCTCAATGGCAGAGATGGTTGTGCCTGTGATGGAGTTGGCTGAGTCCACAACCCTCTGTAGCCTCTTTCCTCCAAAACTTCTCCACTAGTTTCCCTTATCTCTTGAGCAACCATGGTTTTCTCCTTGGTAAACACTAAGGAGAAATATTCATTAAAAATCCCACTCATCTCCTGCAGCTTGAGACATGGGCAGCCCTGCTGATCTCTAAGGGCACGTACTCTCTCCCTGGCCACCCTTTTACTCTTAATATAGCTTTCAAATCTCTTAGGATTTTCCTTAACCTTACCTGCCAGATCCATCTCATACCCTCTCTTTGCCCTCCTGATTTCTCTCTTGTGTATTATGAATCATTTTATAGTCATCAAGAGATTCACTAATCCCCAACCTTCTAAACCCAATGTATGCTTTTTTTTTCTTGACCCAAACCTGAATATCCCTCATCAGCCAAGGTTCCCTAAAATTGCCAGGTTTACCCTTCACCCTAACAGGAACATGCTGCTCCTGGACTCTTGATATCACACTCTTAAAAGCCTCCCACTTACTATTCATTCCTTTCCCTTCAGAGAGGCTCATCCAATCGACCCCTGCTGGATCTTGCCTAATTCCCCCAGTATTAGCCCTGCTCCAGTTTAGGACCCTAACCTGTGGATGTGTCCTATTCTTTTTCTATCACTATCTTAAAACTAATAAAATTATGGTCATTAGAGCCAAAGTGTTCCCTGACTGCCACTTCCATTACTTGCTCTACCTCGTTCCCTAAGAGGAAGTCCAGTATGGTACCCTCCTGAGTAGGCCCTTCTATATATGGACTCAGGAAACTTTCCTGGACACATTTCACAAATTCCACCCCGTCCAGGCCCGTAACACTCTCTGTAGTCCAGTCAATACCGGGGGAGTTAGTCTCCCACTAATACAATCCTATTATCCTTACAACTATGAGCAATTTCTCTACACACCTGCTCCTCAAGTTCCTGCTGACTATTGGGGGGGGTCTATAATACAGCCCACTCAAGTGACCCCTTGTTTCTAAGTTCTACCCATATGGCCTCATTGGATGATCCCACAAGAATGCCATCTCTAAGTACTGCTATTTCGTTCTCCTCTATCAAAAAGGCAACACCCCTTCCTCGCTTACCTGTACCTCTGTCACGCCTGTAGCATCTGTATCCTAGAACATTGAGCTGCCAGCCTTCTCAGCCATGTTTCTGTTATGGTTGTAACATCCCAGTCCTCGGAGCCAATCCATGCTCTGAGTTTGTCTGCCTTGCCTGTTAAACCTCGTGCATTGAAATAAATGCAGTTTAACTGGGTATTTCTTTCCCTGCCTTTACTGCCCTTGGCTATCCTGATTACTGAACTTGCTCTCTCTGGCTACTGCTTTATCCCATGACTTCCTCCTGCTCATAGTCCCACCCTCCTGCCAATCTAGTTTAAACCCTCCCATGTGGCATTAGCAAATTTCTCTGCAAGGATATTGGCCCCTCTCTGGTTCAAGTGCAACCCGTCCCTCTTGTACAGGTTGCCTCTACTCCAGAAGAGATCCCAGTGATCCAAGAACCTGAATCCCTGCCCCCTGCACTAGCTCCTCAGCCACAAATTCATCTGGCCTATCTTTCTATTTCTGACCTTGCTGGGGCACATGGCACCAGGAGTAATCTGGAGTTCACTACCCTCTACACACTCCTGGGTGCCAGGGTCAAGGATGCTCTGAGCAGCAGTAGAAAATACTCAAGGGGGAGGGCAAACAGCCAGAGGTCATTGTACACGTTGGTACAAATGACAATAGGTAGAACGAGGGATGAGGTCCTGCAAAAGAGGTCCTGCTTCTTCTTGCCTAACTCTCTGTACTCATTTTGCAGGACCTCATCCATCGTTCCACCTATTGTCATTTGTACCAACGTGTACAATGACCTCTGGCTGTTTGCCCTCCCCCTCGAGTATTTTTTGCTGCTGCTCAGAGCACCCTTGACCCTGGCACCCAGGAGGCAACACACCATCCTGGCATCTCTTCTGCAGCCACAGAATCTCCTGTCTGTCCCCTTCACTTTCGAGTCACCTATCACTATCACCCTATCTGACTGCATCCTTTACCTCCGAGCCTCAGAGTCGGTCATGGTGCCAGAGACCTGACTACTGTTGCTAGCCCCTGAAAGAACATCCCCCTCAACAGTATCCAAAGCGGTATACCTGTTAGTGAAGAGAATGGCCACGGGGAACCCTGCACTGACTGCCTACTCCCCTTATCTTTCCTGGTGGTCACCCACCTATCTGAAACCTGTACCTTGGGTATGACCACCTCTGTAAAAAGTCTCATTGAACCATAGAAAACTACTGCACAGAAAACAGGCCATTCGGCCCTTCTAGTCTGTGCCAAAACATTATTCTGCTAGTCCCATTTATCTGCCCCCAGCCCATACCCCTCCAGACCTCTCTTGTCCATGTATCTATCCAATTTACTCTTAAAAGTTAAGAGTGATCCCGCATTTACCACATCAGATGGCAGCCCATTCCACACTCCCACCACTCTGAGTGAAGAAGTTCCCTCTAATGTTCCCCCTAAACCTTCCCCCTTCACCCTAAAGCCATGTCCTCTCGTACTTATCTCTCCTAATCTAGGTGGTAAGAGCCTACTTGCATTAACCCTCTCTATGCCCCTCATCATTTTATAAACCTCTATCATATCTCCCCTCATTCTTCTCCGTTCCAAGGAATAAAGTCCTAACGTGCTCAATCTTATAACTCAGCTCCTGAAGACCCAGCAACATTCTTGTAAATCTCCTCTGCACTCTTTCAATCTTACTGACATCCTTCCTGCAGTTCGGCGACCAGAACTGCACACAATATTCTAAATTTGGTCTCACCAATGACTCATACAACCTCACCAAAACATTCCAACTCCTATACTCAATACTTTGATTTATAAATGTCAGGATGCCAAAAGCCTTTTTTACAACCCTGTCTACTTTCAAGGAATTATGTATCTGAACTCCCAGATCCCTTTGTTCCTCCGCACTCCTCAGTGCCCTACCATTTACTGTGTATGTCCTCCCTTGATATCCTCATCTACGAGGTTCTCAGATTGCCGGATGATCCTGAGCACATCCAACTCCAGCTCCAGTTCCTTGACCCAGTCTGTCAGGAGCTGCAGCTGGGTGCACTTCCCACAGATGTAGTCATCAGGGAGACCATGAGGTTCCCTGACTTCCCATATCTTGCAGGAGGAGCATTCCACTGTCATCCTGCCTACACTGAATCAAGTGTTCAGTGATGGACTACCTGGCATCACAAAGTTGCTCACAGCTCACCTTGCAAGCATCTGGCGACCGGTCTGTAAACTGGGAGAGCTGACTCACAGACGAGTCAAGCGACAGCATACTCGCAGCACAGTCCCTGGGTGTATCCTGTCCCACTGGCATGCCAGACCCATCAGTGGAGGTAGGAATTGTGGTATAAAACAGGCAGGAGGGAATATTCTGAAGAGTCCTTGGCATCGAATCCAGATCCCGTGAAGTCTCATGGCATCAGGTCAAACCTGATAAATCAATGCTCTTCTGTGTTGGCCAACACTTGAAAGATGCAGTCAAAGTAACAAGGGTATAGAATGTATATTTGGTGGGTCCATCACCAAGAATTGTATGGTAGCAATACCATGCGCCAAATTGGCCGAGACCTTGAAAGAAGTGGCTGCCAGATTGCATTTGCAGCAGAGTGTGAACAAAGTGAGGGATGAAACTATTTCTGACAAATTACGTGAAGTAGATGTATCACTTCATTGATAGGGTTGTTAGAAATAACCATTGCATAACTGTCTTCATATTAATGATACCCTCCATCCTCTTGAACACAATAAGTGTGCTAAATGGGATACTCAGGATATATGTGGTAGCTCAAAAGTGGGTATCCTTAGGTTTTGTGAATCATCAACAATGTAATAAAAAGTATACTCCCATATTTGCATGGTGTGGCATATCCTTCACTGAGAAAGTCAATTCAGGGGATTGGCTCTGGTTCAATGAGACGGGCAGAAAGACATGTTGGGAGCAGCACCAAGAGTTCTTGAAAATGCAACACTAGTGTAGCAAAGCTGTATTATAGAATACGAGTACGACTTGCATGGAAAACTTCAAAAACAGCATGCAACAGGCAGAGCTAAAGGATCCCACAGCCAACTGATCAAAGTTCTGAAGTCTTGCACTTGTCATGCATGGTGTTAGACAATTAAAGAGCTAACGGGTGGAAGAAGCTCTAAGAGCTGCCTCAGCATCAATTAAGGTGAAGCCCAGCAAGTGACTGCTAAAGATGCAACTAAAGCATATACGGTTGTGTTCAGCAAGAGGTGAAGACTGGATGATTCATCTGTGCTTCCTCTGGAGATCCCCACCATCTCAGAAGCCAGTCATCAGCAGACCATTCTGTCTGATGTCAAGAAACTGCTGAGGGCTTTGGATACAGAAAAGGCTTAGACCAGACAACAATCCAGTTGTAGTACAGAGGTTCTGCACTCCAGTACCAGCTGCACCTCTGACCAAAACATTTGCGACACTGGCAACGGCCACAGGATGTGGAAGATTGCCCAGTTATTCAAGGAAAGCAGAACTAATCCAGTCCGGCTAATTAATGCCCAATAAATCTCCTCTCATTCATCAACAAAAGGGTGAATGGTGGCATCAGCTCTGCTTTTGGGTGTCACCTGCTCACTGATGTCCAGTTTGGGTTTTGGTGAACTTCACTACAGCCTTGTTCCAAACATGAGTGAATGTGTTTTACATCAAAGGATCATTTGACTCAGTGTGGTATTGAGGAGCCCCAGTAAAACTGAAGTCAACGGCTGGAGTTATAGATTACACAAGGGAAGATGGTGGTGGTTGTTGAAGGTCAACCATCCCAGTCCCAGGGCATCTCTACAGACGTTCCTCTGGCTGGTATCATGTGCCCAACCATCTTCAAATGTTTCATCAGTGACATTCCATCAGATATGGGGATATTCACCAATCATTGATTGCATAATATTGAATTCCACTTACTACTACTCGGCAAATGGAGCTGTCCACACTCGTATGCAGCAAGAACTAGACAATATTCAGGTGTGGACTAACAAGTGGCAGTGATATCCACGCCCCAGAAGTGCCACACAATGACCACCTCCAACAGTGATATTTTGTCTGAATGTCATGTACAGAATGAATTCCTGTTCCAATTGTTTAAATAATGTGTGCATCTTTATTTCTTAATGAGTGGCACCTCATTTAAAAAAACTCAGACAATCACATACAGTACATTTTCTTGGAAGGTCTCCACTCTACAGATGCAAATGATTATGTGCAAATCACCCTGATTTATCCAGTAGACACATGAAATTTCTTTCAACATTCCTCCATTGTGCAGAGATGGTCACTCCTGGATGCAACTACTGTAGTAGACTCCTCAAGTGGGCCTGGTTGGTCCAGTTCCATGTATCTCATTGACCTGGACTTGGACTGTGAGTAAATTTGGGAACTATCTCCCTTGCCATTGCCGTCTTGCAACCCTCAATGACAGCCATAATGTGTGTTACTGGTGTCTGGATGCTGTGGGATGTGTGCTTTTAAGAGCTATCACCCTTCTCTGGTTGATGTACTCAGTGTCGGAGGGTGTGTTAAACTGAGTGAACATAAATCACCTAACCCTCTGTGGATTTTGCATGTTCTCCCTTTTGCTATACGAGTTTCACAAGATACTCTGGTTAGTAGGTTAATTGGGTGGTAGTTGATGGGCATGTGAGAGAGAATGGGTTTCTGTAATAAAAAATAAATAGGGAATGGGATTTCTGAGTCAACAAAGATTTGATTGGCTGAATGGCCTTGTATGTCAAAAGGGAATATGA
Organism: Pristis pectinata; assembly: GCF_009764475.1. Classification (NCBI taxonomy): domain Eukaryota; kingdom Metazoa; phylum Chordata; class Chondrichthyes; order Rhinopristiformes; family Pristidae; genus Pristis; species Pristis pectinata. The sequence continues at coordinate 82,754,725 of NC_067407.1, forward strand.
AAAGCTCCATTTTCATGCACTTTTTTCTGAGTGTGAAGTGCCCTTACACTGCTTAGGATTTTTTGAACAATTTGTGGATTTTTATTTGGTGGGGAACATGATTTGGAATTAGTGCTAAATGCAGCCACGTTTTGGCATACCAATTTATAAGCATCTATCTTTTAGGTTGTCATTAAAATACATAAACAGTGCAATTGTCACTTTTATTTTTTTTAAATTGCAGAATTTTAGCAAAGTGCCTTCTTTCATTGGAAACTATTTCCTCTAAGGCCTGTTGGCCATGACTTTATTTTACATTGTTTGTGTCATTATAAAATTCAGGATTGGAAGCTTAAATCTGCATTAGATTTTTGTGTAGGCCAAACAAGTGTCTTTTGAGGATCATGGAGCTTAATGAGGCATAACTAATGTGTTCCAGTGTTATCATTTTGTGCTGGATCCACTGTATTAGTACAGACAAACCATTGATTCTTGCTACAAACCACTCCAAGTACTAATCAGCTTCTTTGGTACAACTTTTCAGGCCTGACAAGCCTATTGTGGAGCAGTGTCACTGTAGGTCAGTAGTTATTAGTGGCAACCGAAAACAGTTTCTTTAACTACTTAAGATTGAACTGAATTAAATGCAGAAGAAACCTGAAGGCGGATTACTGAATTTGTAAAGTTCAATAGTACTGTGCAGTAGAATGAATGTGACATGTTTTTGTAACAAAGGATTTTGCTAGGGATTTTGTGTGAATGTGAAATTTTTGTACCAGAAATTGTTTTAATTTTATCAGTTTATCTGAAAATACTTCCAGAGTGATTTCAGTTTCTGAATGATGTTACTATAGTCAAGGACACATGAATGAACTTTAAAGTTACTGGTTTTAAGGTAGTTCTGTATTATATTTTGACGCAGTATAGTGGTCTTCAGGTGAAGGCTGCTTGCATTTCTTTCTCATGCTGCAATTTGAAAATTAACAATAAGTTCTGTCATTGATTCTTCTATAGAGAGGTAGGTTCAGCGACCCTGTGTTTAGTTAATTTCTTTCCGCAGCACATCAACAAAAGTGATTCAATGACATATTTGTCTTTAACTGTACTGGTCCAAGGCCATTAATGTTGGACATAGCTTTTTATTTTAAAAAAAGGAGTAATTTACTAACCATGTAAGTATTGACTGAAATTTGTAATTTTTTGGGGGGCTACTTAAGTAATAGCTATCACAATAACACCGTGTGCATAATTATGTACATGGCCAGCTTGAATTTATTAAACTAAGATGATTGCTGCACTTCTTGTATCCTGCCTTTAAGTGGGTAGTTATACTGATACAGTATTGTGGAGCAAATTGTACTTTTTCCATATCTTTTATTATTTTCTACAAAATAGCTTTTAATTTGTGTTTTTAGTTCTCTCAAAGGAAGTACTTGTCTATTAATCATTGTACGTCAAGTGAAAACAAGGGAGGTTCCCTGGTTATGAACTCAATGAAGTAGAGGGGGAGGGTAGCATGCACACACCACCTTCCTCAAATCTGGGGATTGCTTATTCTGAAAGAGGGGATCTTTGTCGAGGAGAATACACCTCCTTAAGTAACATTAGATTGTATGCGGTTGTTATGTTTGTTCATTCCTAACTAAATCGGAGTGGTTGAATAACCTGAAAATAATAAGGTACGAATACTGTTTTAAACTGTGAACTTAAATTACTTGTTTCTAAAGGCAACAGTTTAAAGATCTTGAATATTCAGTGCAAGTTTTGCAAACTAAATATAGTGCCTACTTGCATGTTGTAGCCGTTTCAGGTTCAGGTTGATGCTGTTTGGCTACTTGGAATTCTTCCAGTGCTTATTCTGCCTTTTCTTTTGCATTCATTTTGAGGATAATATGACAGTTTAATATTTCTTCCTGTTGGGAAGCCAAGCAAACAAGCTGTGTTATAATTGATGCAGATTCGTGTTCCCATATAAACTGTACATCAAATGTCAGCCAGTCTGTGCCAATTAGTGCTTGTGTTGCTAGGTCACCATGGTCAATTGAAACCACATCAATAGGACTTAAAAAGGTTTCTTCCCGATCAGACCTTCTGACATATGGAGTAGCATAATGGATGGGAAAATACAGCCATAGTCCTACCCTAGATTCAAAATACACAGCAGTAAGAATTCATTTACAACCTGCAATTAACTCAAAAGAATAGGCTTCATAAAAGTGTCTAGCTATTTAGAAAATAAAGCCCCCTGCTATGGGTGGATTTGTTTACTACTTGTGTGGATCTTTTTTGGATTTGGCCAAATCATCTTTTTCCCTTCTTGGCATAACAGGAGAGGGCTGGAATCTGTTGTTGACATGTTGATCTGAGTGTGTTTTTTTTTGCAAAATTACTGGATAAAAATAAAATTTAATCACAACTAAAGCTTGTTGTTAAGAGTGGATTACTGCTTTTTCACCTGACTATTATGATGGGTAAGTCTTAAAACTGGAATTTTAGTCCACCAATGTATTTCTACAATGGTTTAGCCTAATTGTATGGTTAGAGTTTAAAATAGTTTATAGTTTGTAGTTTCTAAGCTTTCAAATGGGGATGCACGCACATTTGGAAAATCCAGTATATAAATATTAATAAAACGGTTGATATATGTATAACTGAGTCATGGTTGATTTTGAGTGTCAGAAAGCATCCTTGTTTAAAGTGAGCTTTAAAAGCATGGCTTAAGTAGGATGTCCTAGTTCAGCAAATGGAGAATTAAAGATTCTGAATAACAAAATCTGAAGTGTATTGCAGCATCTATGTGGAGTCTGCTGAATTGTTGCTGAAGAGTTTTGCTGTATGGTATTTCACAAAGTATATTTAAATCATTCAAAAAGCTATTACTGCAGCAAATTAGAATATGACAGGAGGTAACGTATATATAAATGGCATAATAGACTTAAAAAGTTTAGGTCAAACAAGAATGTTATTTGCAGGAAGGAGTTAGTTTGAGGCATACATGTGTAATTTAGTTTTCCCATGTGTTAAGGATGTTTTCTATCCCATTGTGAAGAAATCAGCAAAATGCTAACACTTGGAGAGGGAACACAGGTTTGGCACACTTAGTCTGCACTGCTGCTTCAAGCAGCTAAAATGTTGTAGCAAGTCTAACTGCAGCTTTCTACATTGAAATGGAGTGATTGGCTACTTTAAAACAAAAGTAAACTCATGTAATATTTAAGCATTATGTCCCTCAAGTGGGGCAGTGAATTAATAGATGTTCCCAGTCTTTATGTCTGCAGCTAATTTCATGTATTGTTTATGTATCACTCTCCTGATCCTTCAGTTGGTTCAAATGTCGTGCACAAAATGCTTTCTGTTTTAAACTTGCTTTTTTTTTGTGAGACATTGCAATTAAATGTAGTCCAATTATTAACAGCAAACTAACTTTTCTACCCTATAGAAACCAGGGGGTTGAGCAGCAGTTGGCATGGAATCGTATCATGCAGTCACAGGGTGGTTTGTTCCAGCAGAATCACCACAGGCTTGGAACAGGAATGCCAAGCTATTTTCAACAGAGGCAAGATGATCGTCGAGGGCGCCAGGTAACGAAGTAATAATGATGTTAACAAATTGCTTTCATTTGATTAAATATACTATATAATTGAAGCTGCAGTATTTTTAAAAAGAATATTTCATTCTTTTGAATAACTAAGTAAGCTGAAGTAGCTGTATTCAGCAGTTTCCAAGGTTTGACTTCCAATCCTGCATACCTTTAAAAAAAAAATTACCTCTGTTCTCTTTGTATGATTTGCAGTGACAAAAGATCTATTATTTCACTTCTCTTTGCAATCCACTTTTGAACTACTTAAGAAAGCTGCCATCATTTTAGCAATTTTTTTGTTTAAGAAGAAAAGCAAAATGGAAACTTAGGCATTAGTACTCATTGCTTTAGTAGGTCTTGCTATTTGCTGAGCTGTAAATCTCTAGAAATTATGGGATTGACATAGTGATTAAATTTAGCACCAAGTCTGACCAATTCCATGGTTGATTTCTGGTACATTGCTGATCATCCTAAATTGTCCTCATTGTTTCTGACTGTTTTCAAATCTGCTTTGATAAATTAGAGAAGTACTTCCTCAAATTGGTCAACCTCCTCTGCCTACAACTATCTGATGTAACAGGGCAATCTCCAGTGCAAAGCATTCTGTCTGAACCACAGGATGGACAGAGAAAGCACCTACTTGATATTGCATAGCATACTCATTGAATTAGTGGTTCTGATTAGGATGTATATCTGGGCAGTGTGTGGTATTGGCAGCAAAAGAAATTTGACATTTACCATTTGCTGCCAGTGAACACAGTTCAATTTTTTTTTCTCTTTTTAAACTAATTTGCATCTTGTTAGACCAAAAGTGGAATTCTGCACATATTTTGTACTTGTCTGTCAGGTGGTGTTAATAACATTTTAGAAATGAATGAGCAAAGTCACCCTTTGATCTTGTGGGGAGATGAAGGAACAAATAGGAAAGTGATAATCTTGTGCTCAGTAGACCTCACCAGTTTGCTTTTAAAAACAAATATATTATTTTGTAATTTTATTTGTTCACAATTATTCCAAATGAATAGAACAAAACTGACCTAATTGCTAAGTTCTTCCATGCTATAGATAATAGGGTCCTTTAAAACAATTAGAAAGGAAAGATATAGGACATTTGAAAATATTCAACTTCAGAAAAATTAGAATCCATCCAAACTATTATCTCTCTGCCTAAAATCCTTGGCTGACATAACAAACATTTTACTGGTTGTTAGGCTTGTAAATCTTGGATGACCTAAAATTTACAGTCTTGGACTGGGTTGGGTTGTTTTACTTGTATTCATTCATTTGCTCCTCTCAGCAAAGTGTGCTTCCTTCCTGAATAACACAGCAATTTGAATGAGGTCCCTGTTCTCACAACAGCTGTGTGTCATGGTGTAGTGTTAACATGCCAGCCGTGAAAACTATTTTTGTGGCTTCTGGCTTGGCAATTTGGAGGTTGGATTTATCATTATACAGTCATTGCTCAACTCATAGCACTTGCACTTGAGTCAGAACCTTCTGGTTTCAAGTCCAATACCGGATGTGAGGGAGTGCTGCTCTGTTGAATGTGCCATCTCTTAGATGGCACAATCAACAGCCGAGACACTCAGGTGAGTGCAGAGGATCCTATGCCATTATAATTGATGAGTAGATAAATTATTCCTAGCATCCTGGCCAATATATATCTCCCAGTCAATATCTCAAAAATAGACTTGGCCCAAAATCTGCAGTCAGAAGCAAAGCTGATCTTGCAAAAGCTCCCTGCAGGGATCAAGTGAGTAGTGGCAAGAGATTGGCTTTGCACCAAGATTTCTGTTGGGCATTCATTGTTTTGAAGGGATACCCTGGTGCTCAACAGCTGTGATGTCATCAAGGTGATAGCACAGCCAATCTTGCTAGAAAATTTTAAGAGGACATAATTTTTAATTGACATCGTGCTAATAAAAAATGGAACATGGGTGATTTAAATAGAAGTTGAAACACAAATTTTAAAATATATAATCTTATGTTTTGAAACATTTGTGCATTGAAATTACAAAAGACAACAGTTTTAAGATCTAATAGTTTACTTCGCTATAAATATGGTTTAATACACCTAGAACTCAGGCATTATTAGTAATTGATAATTGGTTTATTATTGTCACGTACAGGGAAAAGCTTTGTTTTCCATGCCATCCACACAGGTCATTTCAAACATAAGTACATTGGGGTAGTACAAAAGATAAAATGCAGAATATAGTGTTACAGTTACAGAGAAAGTGCAGTGGAGGTCGGCAAATAAGGTGGAAGGGCCATGACAGGGTAGAATGAAAGCTTGAGTTCATCGTTATCATATAAGGGGTCCATTCACAAGTCTTATAACAGCAGAATAAAAACTGTCCTTGAGCCTGGTGGTACATGTTTTCAAGCTTTTGTATCCCTTTTTTCCCAATGGAAGGGGGGAAGGAAAGAGAATGACTGGGGTGGACAGGGTCTTTGGTTATGTTGGCTGTTTTCCTGAGGCGGTGGGAAGTGTAGATGGTCAATGGAGGGGTTATTTAACTAACAGCAGGACTTTATTTGTAGATATTGTAGAGTGACCCAAGTGCATACAGGGATAGGTAATTCAGCCCTTTTGTGTATGCTTTATCATTCAAAAGATTGTGGCTTATCTTTTACCTCAGTGCTACTTGCACTATAATTCCATGTGCCATGATTCTCTCAATATCCAAAAATTTATTACTTTATTGAATACTACCATTTCGTATATACCATTTCAAGTTACACTTCCTTTTTTGTATGGCAGATGGCTTCAAATGGTCAAGGCATATGGGATTACTTTCACAGCTTTGTTATTATTTGCATTAAGAGGCAAACACAGGCAAATTTTGTAGAGTAATGACTCTAAACTCTGGTAGTTTGACAGTCATTATTACACCAAAACCCCATCATACCATTGTCTGATCACCATTCCATTGTAGTTTGTCAGAGCATGCTGTGAGCTAATTAGGTGTGGCATTTCCTGTATAAATGGTAAAAGGTTACACTTCAACAGCACTCTTTGACTGTAAAGTACTATGGGATGCCTGAGGTGAAAGGCACAATACAAGCACAAGCCTCAATGCTTTACATGCAATCAACAGACATTCTGCAACTCTTAGATATTCTATAATCTTAATTGGGTGTTAATTAATTGTATAACTCGCCATTCCACCCATTATCTAATCGTGCAAAAGTGGACCAGGGTGCTGGACCTAAAATTTGCAAAAAAAAATCCTTGTTCAGATTCTGCCTTTCACACATGCACTTGTGTAATCTGTCAGCAGGTGTATATATGAAAAAGGGTGGTGGAGAAAGCACTACCAGATCCTAGCCATTAAGCTGCTTCACTTTCCAGGCAACATGTGAAGTTGCAGAGTGATATTTATAATCCAAATGTACTTCATTTTAAATGTCTTATACATTTTCTTAATTTCACACATTCTTGGGATAAATATTTTCTGATTAGCCTCTGCTGGGCCAGGCTTAACTAAACTATAGGACCTCATGTTCTCCCCTGAACCACCCCACCCCCCCCCCCCCCCCCCCCCATCAGCTTTTTTCTTTCTGCATTCAAAGGAAGTAGATGGCTGTCTTTTCGCCCCTCTTTGATGTCTTTTGCCCCATTCAGTAACATACTACTAAGCCTGTCAATCAAACTAACTACATCAATCCAAAGGCCTGCTGCTGGGTGCCCCAGGATAGTCTTGTGATTCAGATTATCAGCTGGCCAAGCACACGCGTCTCCAGTCACTCTGTGAAGCAAAGAACAGTTCACTCATGATTCGCTTTGTGGCAGCATTGTCGTCTATGTCTTTAAGAATTTTGAATCTGTATTAACTTAAAATGTATCACAAACATATTCATATTGTTCCTGTGGAAAATTGGACAAAAAAATCCCAAATCATGATGGCTCTCTTAAACCCTGTTTGTATGGATTGCATCGGTCATTATTCTAGACATGTTTCTAAGTACTATTCTAATTATTGGCATTGGTTATATTGTTGTGTAAACTGTTGGGTAACATTATATTTTTCAGGGATATCCTGGGAGACATTACCCATTGCCACCAGATTCTGGAAGATTCAGCTGGAATTAAAAGCTCCACCTGGCTCTGCAGCACAAGATGTGCCTTACAGGGTCCAGTTAATTGACCAGCGTGCATCCAAGCTGAATTTTAACCATTGTACCTGTAAAGAGTCCTGACTTAATTTTTAATGTGGAACTATAATACTTGTTTCTATGTATTTTTGTGCTTCATTTTTCACTTGCTGTACTATGGATTCTGCAGTTACCGTTTTTTTTAAAAACACTCGGAACAGGGTGTGGTAAATAGATTGCAGAATGGATACAGGCAAGACTTATTGTTGACATTGTAATGGCTTAGTATCTATGAAAATTGGAAAACCAAATTTGAGTTTTTATTCGTGTACATCAGAAGTGATCTTTAGTAAAATGTTTTACCATTTTTGGTTTAGTTTCCTCTTTGTTTCATTTATTCCCCTTCAATTTTCATGAAGCCAATTCATCTGCAGTGAACCAAATGTAATCACATTTATACATTTATTTTGTTCACAATGGAGGTTTTTTAAATTGCCATTTTTTTCAAATGCAGGAGATTTTTCAGACTTTGAAACAAATATTAAAGTGTTAGTGTTGATTCCTGAAAGCTTTCACACCACGCAGGAAGATATTTAAGACCCACACAGTTAAAAACATTTGATGACTGAGATCATTGTAAATCTGCCAATATACATCAGTTTCTAGCATAGAAAAGTTTGTCAAATTATTTTTGTTCTGTCACTGTTTGATTATTATTTATTTGTTTTGTAAGGACAACTATCCATTCTCGGGGTGGTTTGCAGTAGATGGAACAGTAAACACTGCACTTTGGCACAAAGACATCTTTTTTTAATGGTGGGGTGGATTTTAAGTTTCACCACTAGTGCTCATTGGGGATTATCCCCCCTGAACATATCCCAATAGATTTTCCTTTCTGCCATCTACACTAAACCAATTGGCCTGCATTAAATCTATATCCTTCCATGCCTTGCATATTCAACTTCCTGTTTAAATGCTGCTTAAATGCTGTGATTGTATCTGACAGTGAGTTCCAGACATCAACCACTCCTCTAATAAAAAAAAATTTCCCCACCTTCCCCTCCTCTTAGACCTATGGCCTCTTGTTTTTGACACCCTTGCCAGGAAGGAAACAGATTCTATTTACCCAATTCAGCCTCCTTTGCTCCAGGGAAAACAAGCGCAGCCCATGCATCCTCTCCCCATAATTAAAGTCAACATCCTGGTGAACCTGCATCTGCACTGACTCCAGCATAATCACATCCTTGATTATAGGATGTTGGTTCTTCTATTTTAATTTGATATTTAACTCTTTAGATGAGTATTGAAGCTGCCTGTTTTCAAGAATTTTTGTAATTTTGGGAGCAGATCTTGTTGGTCATAACTGTTGGTTCCAATCAGAACAGCTGGCACTCAGCCACTGAATCTGCATAGACTGGGACCGAAGGGGATGCCCTGTTTAAACACACTAGTCTGGGAGTTACTGACAGATTCAGTAAGTTGAACCTACTGCTTCACACCACCTGTCTTGTTGGAATCCTCCAGCATCTTGGTGCGGTTTCTCATTTAGAATCCTATGCCAGGTCCAGTCCCCCAGTGGTGGATCCAAAATTCCACTGATTTCAATGGGAGTTATAGGGAAAAGGATTTAAAGGGAAAGATAACATTTTTTTAAATTATCTTGCTTTTTTACTTTTTTTAAATATTAAAACAAGAAGCACAGATTTCAAGTATTTTTATATCTATAGTTATATATATTTGCATCTCAGACATTTAAAAGTTGGCATTGCTGCCAACTGTCAAAGGCTATCAGAGGAATTTCAAGGACAGGCCATCTCAGTCGTGTTGCCACTTGGAATCTGGGTCAGGAAGTGATGCCCACGTATCCATGCAGATTAGATAAGTGTATGTGGAGGGACAGATCTGATACTTTTGTGTGTGCTGCTGTACAAAAGTGATAGTGAATTGATGAAAAACAAACTGCAGATGCTGTAAAATCTCAAATAATGCTGGATGTATTCTGGCAATAGATCAGGCAACATCTGTGGAGAGAAACCAAGTTACTGTTTCAGGTTGATGATCTTTCATCAGAACAGTGAAAAGTTAAAGATCTAGGAAAACATAATGAATTAGCAGCTCGTACACATCTGCATTTAACTTACAATGACAATTTTCTTGTTCTTTGAAAATACTAATTTTACCTTCAGTAAATACAATGTACACTTCTCAATAGATTTGTTCCTGGTTCAATCCTAATGCAGTTGAATAAATTATTAAAGTGCTTAAGTCTCTACAATGAAGGGCAACATCTTGCATCTGGTCATTTGCATTAGTGGCTGATAAATGTGGTTCTCCTTTTCAATCTTTTTATTAGTTTTCAAATTAATACAGGCTAATATATCAATGTTTATACATATAATACAAAGAGATCAGGAGAACAATCATGACATGGATAATCATAAAGAACAAAGTATAAAAAAAATCTGTAGATCCAATGATCTGTTAGTGAATGAATATAATATAAAAGAAAAATTAATTATAAAATATAAAAGAAAGGAAAAAAATCCCCAAAACAATAAGAAAAATTATAAACAATATATCAAACCAAACTAAGCTAAAGAAAAAAAAAATCAAAAAAAAGAAAAGCTGGACTAAAATTTCTCAATAGAAACAGGGCAATATTATGCTGTCAACTCAGTTCCTCTAAATTGAAAGGTTATTATAAGGGGATCTATATCATGTAAAAATATTGAATAAATGGATTCCAAACTTACTCAAATTTAAGTGAAGGATCAACAGTACCACTCCTAATTTTTTCCAAGTTTAAACATGATATAGTTTGAGAGAACCATTGAAAAGTGGTAGGGGGTATTGGATCCTTCCATTTAAGCAAAATGGATCGTTTGGCCATTAATGTAACAAAGGCAATCATACGGTTAGCGGAGGCAGATAGATGGCCAAATTCTATCCTTGGTAAGGTTCTCCTTTTGTAGATGAAGTCTCATTCTATTATTACATTGATGGAATATTGTGCACCCTGATTTAGTGTATTGCTTTGCTGCACCAAGCCAGAGATTTAAATCTAGTACTGTACTGAACTAGATTTCTCTGGAGGAAGTGTGAAGATGAGATATGTACATCAGTGTTCCTGCATAAATAATGCTGTTGTTATCAATTTGCCCTTTTCCCACCAATCACAGATGAGTGTACTGGTTGTTTTCTGCTGCAGCCACAAAACTTTCTTAGTACTGTTGTGAAATTTTACTTAGGAGCAATCAGAAATCTAATCATTTTCTCATTCAAAACGCATTGATTATGCATACTGTGTCCATTTAGGCATCACTGCAATCTTGGTGAATTATGAAAATAAGGAATACTGTGCTTTTTCCAAGACTTGGGTAATGTTTACCCTGAAAGCGATGGTAGTTTATGAAGACTTTCATTATGGACCTGGTAAATGTATTTCAGGATGGGAATACCTTGCCCTTTCTCTCACGTGTAAGTAAATTATCAATGGGAACACCCACTTTAGCTAGAACATCCCTGTGACACAAATTAGTGCTTTTCTCCTTTGATTGTGGAGGATATTGTGGGAAGTGGATAAATACAGGATTCAGCCATGAAATTGATCCCCTTATTTGTTTGAACATGGTGTTCCAACATTTGAACTTTATGATCACAAGGCTGATTTTGTTTTGAGCCCTGCAGTTGGTTTTCAGTTTGGACTCCACGTTGTATGATCTATTGGATGTCACTGTTTCCCTTCCCAAATGTTCATACCTCAAATGTTTTAAGATAATTAGCTTTTGGGATGTGGGCAACACTACAACTGCAGCAATTATTGCCTGCTTCTAGTTGTTTTTATGGCATTAAGAGGTGGTCACCAAGCATGGGACTGGAGTAACAATTTGGGTTTTTTGAAATAATCTCGACATTTTCATAATTTGTGTGTTAGCTCCACAAAAGAATACTGTCACATTTACTATAGTTTCACTTTTCCCAGCTCTATAACCAGTCTGCCCTTGGGATAAGGTGGAGGGAATCTGAGAAAGCAAAACGTGTGTCAGCCTTCACAGATTGTATACAATCACCTTGACAAAGGAGATCATTTTTAGGAATTAAAACCAAAAAATGCTAGAAATTTTTGCAGATCAGGTAACATTTATGGAGACAAATAGTTGACACTTCAGATTGATAAACTTTCATCAGAACCAGGAAAAGTTTGATTTCCAACATATTCCAAGTTGCAAAAAGGGGGAGGGCTACAGAGAACAATGGCATGTATATCATGGGGTAAGGACTAAGCGCGATTTACACAAATGATGGTGGCGCTGGCTGAGAGAGTGGTGAAGGCTTATTGAAGGAGATTAATGAGAACAGAAGAGAAAATTACAATGCTGGTCCTATGAAATAGGACACTGCGGTGGGAAATAGAGATTGCTGGAAACACAGCAGGTCAGGCAACAGCTGTGGAGAGAAAAACAGTTTGTGTTGTAGGTTAATGATCGTTCATCAGAACTAGCCAGTTCTGATACAAAAGGGTTATCTGAAATTGTTGAATCCCATACCTTTGAAGGATATTGCCTAACCATACCAAAAAAGGGTGGAACTCCTGCAAAGGTGGGTTTAGAGTCTGATTTTAGGACTATTTGTCCAGTTACAGGCCTGTTAAGGGAATGAAGAAACTTGCATTTAAATTTGACTTTCCCATGCCTTTCAGAACACAAAGTGTTTAGCATCTAATGGCATATCTTTGGGAATTGGTCTTTGTGATGTTGGGGATACTGCAGCCATTTTGCACAGCAGGCTCCCACAAAGAGCAATGGAATAATGATAATGTAATGTTTTTAACAGTGCTGATAGAAACAGAAAAAAACTACAGCACAATTCAGGCCCTTCAGCCCACAAAGCTGTGCCGAACATGTCTCTACCTTAGAAATTACTAGGCTTACCCATAGCCCTTTTTCTCAGCTCCATGTACCTATCCAATAGTCTCTTAAAAGACTCTATTGTATCCTCCACCGTTGCCGGCAGCTCATTCCCTGCACTCACCACTCTCTGAGTAAAAAACTTACCCCTGACATCTCCTCTATACCTACTCCCCAGCACCTTAAACCTATGTCCTCTTGTGGCCACCATTTCAGCCCTGGGGAAAAGCCTCTGACTATCTACCCGATCAATACCTCTCATCATCTTATATACCTCTATCAGGTCACAAGATCACAAGGTAAGGGAGCAGAAGCAGGCCATTCGGCCCATCGAGTCTGCTCCAAGGAAAGGGAAATAGAAATGAGAAATGGGGAATGGGGGAAGAAGAAGAAAAAAAAACTATTCTAATCCCAATTACCGGCCTTATCCCCATATCCCTTGATATCCTGACTATTTAGATATCTATCTATCTCCTCCTTGAACACCCACACTGATCTGGCTTCCACTGCTGTACATGGCAAGGAGTTCCACAAATTCACCACCCTCTGGCTAAAGAAATTTTTCCTCATCTCTGTTTTGAAACTATACCCTCTAATTCTAAGATTGTGCCCTCTGGTCCTGGACTCACCCACCAAGGGAAACAGCCTAGCCACATTTACTCTGTCCTTTCCTATCAATATTTTAAATGTCGCTATGAGGTCCCCTCTCATTCTTCTGTACTCCAGCGAGTACAGTCCAAGAGCCGACAAATGCTCCTCATACTTAAGTCCTTTCATTCCTGGAATCATCCTCGTAAATCTCCTCTGAACCCTCTCCAACATTAACACATCCTTCCTAAGATGTGGGGCCCAAAACAGCGCACAATATTCCAAATGAGGCCTCACTAGTGCCCCGTAGAGCCTCATTAACACTTCCTTACTTTTATACACTATACCTCTCGAAATGAATGCCAACATAGCATTTGCTTTCTTTACCACCGATCCGACCTGGTGGTTAACCTTTAAGGTATCCTGCACGAGTACCCCCAAGTCCCTTTGTACTTCCGTGCTTTGGATTTTCTCTCCTCCTAGATAATAATCTGCCCGCTTATTTCTGCTTCCAAAGTGTACAACTGCACATTTCCCTACATTGAATCTCATCTGCCATTTCCTTGCCCATTCTCCTAAACTGTCTAGGTCCCTCTGCAACCTTCCTATCTCTTCAATACTCCCTACTCCTCCCCCTATCTTGGTGTCATCCGCAAACTTAGCCACGAAACCATTTATTCCATCATCCAAATCGTTAATGAGAGGTCCCCCCTCATCCTCCGTCTCTCCAAGGAGAAAAGGCCGAGTTCCCTCAACCTGCTTTCATAAGGCATGCTCTGCATTTCAGGTAGCATCCTTGTAAATCTTCTCTGCACCCTTTCTATGGCTTCCATATCCTTCCTGTAGTGAGGTGACCAGAACTGAGCACAGTACTCCAAGTGGGGTCTGACCAGGGACCTATATAGCTGCAACGATACTTCTCGGCTCCTAAATTCAATTCCCCGATTGATGAAGGACAATACACCATATGCCTTCTTAACCACAGAGTCAACCTGCATGGGCGCTTTGAGTGTCCTATGGACTCCGACCCCAAGATCCCTCTGATCCTCCACACTGCCAAGAGTCCTACCGTTAATACTATATTCTGCCATCATATTTGACCTGCCAAAATGAACCACTTCACACTTACCTGGGTCGAACTGCATCTGCCACTTCTCAGCCCAACTTTGCATCCTATCTATGTCCCTCTGTAACCTCTGACAGCCCTCCAAACTATCCACAACACCCCCAACCTTTGTGTCATCTGCAAACTTACTAACCCACCCCTCCACTTCCTCAGACAGGTCGTTTATAAAAATCACAAAGAGCAAGGGTCCCAGTACAGATCCCTGAGGTACACCACTGGTCACCGACCTTCACGCAGAATACGACCCTTCAACAACCACTCTTTGCCTTCTGTGGGCCAGCCAGTTCTGGATCCACACTGCAATGTCCCCTTGGATCCCATGCCTCCTTACTTTCTCAATAAGCCTTGCATGGGGTACCTTATCAAATGCTTTGCTGAAATCCATATACACTACATCTACTGCTCTCCCTTCATCGATGTGTTTAGTCACATCCTCCAAAAATTCAATCAGGCTCGTAAGGCAGGACCTGCCTTTGACAAAGCCATGCTGACTATTCCTAATCATATTATACCTCTCCAAATGTTCATAAATCCTGCCTCTCAGGATCTTCTTCATTAGCTTACCAACCACTGAGGTAAGACTCACTGGTCTGTAATCCCTTGGGCTATCCCTACTCCCTTTCTTGAATAAGGGAACAACATCCACAACCCTCCGATCTTCCAGAACCTCTCCCGTCTCCATCAACGATGCAAAGATCATCGTCAGAGGCTCCACAATCTCTTCCCTCGCCTCCCACAGCAGCCTGAGGTACATCTCATCTGGTCCTGGCGACTTATCCAACTTGACGCTTTCCAAAAGTTTCAGCAGCTCCTCTTTCCTAATATCTACATGTTCAAGCTTTTCAGCCCGCTGCAAGTCCCCACTATAATCCCCCAGATCTCTTTCTGTAGTGAATATTGACATAAAGTATTCATTAAGTACCTCCGCTATTTCTTCCAGATCCATGCACACTTTCCCACTGCTGCACTTGATAGGCCCTATTCTTTTGCATCTTATCCTCTTGCTCTTCACATACGTGTAGAATGCCTTGGGGTTTTCCTTAATCCTGCCCGCCAAGGCCTTCTCATGCCCCCTTCTGGCTTTCCTAATCTCCTCCTTAAGCTCCTTCCTATTAGCCTTATGCTCTTCCAGATCTCTAACATTACCTAGCTCTCTGTACCTTTTGTAAGCTTTTCTTTTCCTTTTGACCAGATTTATTATAGCCTTTGTACACCACGATTCCTGTTTCCTCTCGTGACTCCCCTGTCTCATTGGAACATGCCTATGCAGAACTCCACACAAATATCCCGAATATTTGCCACATTTCTTCCGTACTTTTCCCTGAGAACATCTGTCCCCAATTTAATCTTCCAACTTGCTGCCTGAGAGCCTCATAATTCCCTTTACTCCAAGTAAATGCCTTTCTAGTCTGTCTGTTCCTATCTCTCTCCAGTGCTAACGTAAAGGAGATAGTGATCATAATTCTATCACCAAAATGTTCACCCACTGAGAGATCTGACACCTGACCAGGTTCATTTCCCAATACCAAATCAAGCACAGCCTCTCTCTTGTAGGCCTATCTACATATTGTGTCAAGAATCCTTCCTGAACACTCTTAACAAACTCCACCCCATCTAAACCCCTCACTGTCTGGAGATGCCAGTCGATGTTTGGGAAATTAAAATCCCCCATCACAACAACTCTGTTATTCTCACACCTTTCTAGGATCTGCTTCCCTATCTGCTCCTCAATATCCCTGTTACTATTGGGCGGCCTATAAAAAAACACCCAGTAAAGTTATTGACCCCTTCCTGTTCCTAACCTCCACCCACAGAGACTCTGTAGACAGTCCCTCCACAACATCCACCTTTTCCGCAGCCGTGACACTATCTCTGATCAACAGTGCCACTCCCCCACCTCTTTTGCCTCCCTCCCTGTCCTTTCTGAAACATCTAAAACCCAGCACTTGAAGCAACCATTCCAGTCCCTGAGCCATCCAGGTCTTCGTAATGGCCACCACATCATAGCTCCAAGTATTGATCCAAGCTCTAAGCTCATCCGCCTTGTTCATAATACTCCTTGCATTGAAATAGACACATCTCAAACCTGTCTGAGCACGTCCCTTCTCTATAACCTGCCTATCGTACCTACTACTAGCTTTCTCTATTTGAGAGCCAGATACCTCTTCCCTAGTCTCTCCAGTTCGGATCCCACCCCCCCCCCCCCAACAATTCTAGTTTAAACTCTCCCCAGTAGCCTTAGCAAACCTCCCTGCCAGGATATTGGTCCCCCTGGGATTCAAGTGCAACCCGTCCTCTTTGAACAGGTCATACCTGCCTCAAAAGAGGCCCCAATGATCCAGAAATCTGAATCACTGCTCCTTACTCCAATCCCTCAGCCACACATTTAACCTCCTCTTCATTCTGTTCCTATACCCACTGTCACTTAGCACAGGCAGTAATCCAGAAATTACTACATTTGAGGTCCTGCTTCTCAACTTCCTTCCTAATTCTCTATAGTCTTTTTTCAGGACCTCATTCCTTTCCCTACCTATGTCGTTGGTACCAATATGTACCACGACCTCTGGCTGTTCTCCCTCCCCCTTCAGGATATCTTGGACGCTATCTGAAACATCCCGGACCCTGGCACCTGGGAGGCAAACTACCTTCCGAGTTTCTTTCCTGCGTCCACAGAATCGCTTGTCTGCCCACCTAACTATAGAGTCCCCTATCACTAGTGCCCTCCTCTCTCCTTGAATGATTGAGGAATCGATATTGGCCTTGATATGGGCTAACAGCTGTATTCTTCAAAATAGTGCAGTGGGATATTTTATGACCACCAAAGGAGCTGGGCAAAGTCTCAGTTTAATGCGTCATCTAAAACTTGCCAACTGTGCCACTACTGCACTGGAATGGGACGAGCCCAAAACCTTCCGAGTCAAAGTTACTATTAACTGAGCTGCAGCTGACATCGATGATTTGTGACGCTGAACAAATGCACTTCTGTTCATAGTTAACACAGCAAATTAGACTTACTTCATCAGTCTTCCCTTCACAAGAAGGCAATTTGAATTTTAAGACTTTAGGACTGCAGTAGGAAATCCTGATAACAGGCACTTCTGTATACTCCAGGGATGGCATGTTTGATGGTCAGAAAAATTTGATCTTGCACCAGATGAGAACAATACTTGAGCTCTTTTCCATTCTCTATGATGGTGGCACATGGTCCTGGGAATAAGCTTAGCATTCTGTTTCTCTTTATCGGTTTATTGTCTTCAAAATTATTGTCGCCTAAAAATATTTGGTTTAGTCAAATATTTTTTGAAGTCACAAAAGACAGCAAAATATATATCCCTAATCATATGCTCTCCTCTTCCAACTTGGCTTCCTACATGATTACTGCTCCCTTTGTTATGCAAATATTAACGGCCTTTAGCATCTTTTCCCTAAACTCGAACCCAGCCATACTGTATCTCACCCCTACAAGTTCCTCACAACATATTTACAAAACTTTCTTGGCAGTTATTAATTTCCTTCCTAATCTTGCTTGATTCTATTTTGCACTGTGAAGTGTTTTCAATGCATTGGACATTGACAAAATATCTTTAATCACTGCAATATATTTTATTTACTTTAGTTAGTTTCTACATGGAATATGTCTGGATTGTATCTTGTCAGGCAACTATTCTACTCAAAAGATTGTTTGGAAGTCTGAATATATTAGTCATGAAAGATTTATTAAATAGTCAATTCCCTCTGTGTGCCCAGCCTTGGTGCTGCAGTTTCCTTCAACTTTACCACCACCTCAATTTATTACTATTTTTCTGCTTCTATGAATGAAATAAACTTTTACAGGCAAAACCATTTGTCTTTCTCTGCTCTCTCTTCAAATTACATTTGTAAAACCTACTGTTTTGGATTTTGTTCTGAATTGCGGCAGACCACCAAGGCTGCTCTGATGGCACTTGCCAAACCTCTGACCTATTGCTGCGATGTGTAAGGAGCAGTTGCACAGAAAAGTTAACTCCTCTATATCTTTTCCCATCCTGCACCATCTGCATTTACTCATATTTTTACCATCCTGTGGCTTCTTAACCAAGAGCTGTCTTGTAGACATTCATCTCTTGGACTGCAATGGTTCCAGAAAAGGTTCCCACCACTTCCACTTGGCTGGCCACTAAATACTGGCCTTTCTGTCAAAGCCTAAACACATATTTTCTTTTTCTTTAAATGAAAAGTTTAATGATACTGTTGATTTTTAAAAGGCTCATTCTTGTTTACCAATTTCTCTGGTATCTTGCTTTGTTATCTGTGCAGGACAAAAAAAAATATTTGCAGTTCTGGCTTCTTGATTAGATATGAATTAAATTGTTCTGCCAGTGGCTGCAATGGCTTTAGCTGCTAGGCCTTAAGCTTCAGAATTCTCTCCTTGTACCTCTGCATTTCTACCTCTCTCCTAAGATGCATTGCTCAAAACCTACTGCTAAAGGAAATTTTGGATCATCTGCCCTTATACCTTGAATTCTGGTTTTGCATGAAATTTTATTTGATAATGCTCCTATAAAACACCTCCAGATATTGTATTAATGGTACACTGTGAATACAAGTTAATGTATACAATGCTTTACAGCAGTTAGATATCGCTCATGAGTTACGTATCCTTTGATTATTCTTCACCACCTGGGTCCTCTTCTCAATCGGGTCTGCTTTTCCTTGCTTTCCTACAAGTGCAGAATTTGGTAAGAAAAATGTGATTTTGTGTAAGGCAAGTGCATTCAGTAAGTTCTTGATCTGTAACAGAGTCCAATGCAGGATGTACAAAATTGTAGACATAGTACTTTAGAAACCTGAAGTTTATCTCTGAAACTTTCTACAAAGCATTGTTCCAATACAGAGTGCAAGTAGTCACATGACATTCCTAAAGGGGTGATATCGTTAAAGTAACAATTATCATTCATATCCAGTATTCTATCTACTAAATTATAAATCTAATTATCTAACAGCCAAGACTGATCCAAACTTGCTTCACCCATGACAGTATTTATGTAGTGAATGATTGTATGATTTCGGTACTGGAGTATTCAGCAGTTTAAAGATCAATTATGAGGTGTGAGAAGTGTATTACTATTTGACCATCGCATTCACCTCCCCATCCCACACAACCAACCTCCAAAACTTACGTGCTTACACAGACAGTAAGAAGTTCTCCCTTTTGATTCCACATGCATGACCATGTATAGAAAATGTTCTTTAATGTTGATTGGAGAATCCATAATACATGATCACTCCATTAGACTGAATCCTAATTCCACTCTCAATATAGGTGAATATTTGCAATTTTCTCTGCCTGCGTGCATTTCTTTATGATAACTGCCCACTCTTTAAGGGTTTAACAAAGGCTTGTCAGCAGTAACCCTATTTGCCTGCTCTAAAATGACTGCATACTGGCTTGCCAATATGAAGGACTTATGGGAGTTGTCCTCCAAGCACCCTAAGTCTTCTAACTCGGCATTGAAGCAGATGCAAACAAGAACCCTGACCTTCTCCAAAAAAAGTAGAAGTGATGGAGTACAGAGTGCAATGTCACCAGAGTAGCCTAACACTGAGGAAGAGCTGGAAATACTAGTACAGACCATGCCCATATTTCAGCTTGAAGATTTCTGGAAAATTTAAGAAAAGTTAGATGGAAGGCATGACCTACCTCTAAAGAATTAGACAGCCCCCTGCATCTTCTAAGTACTTCCTTCCCAGATCATTAGGATCTGTGTAAAAATCTTAAAGCTTTTAATAATTTGTCCAGATTTCTATTGTTCATGAAATTCACCTTTCTTTCATGGTGACATTAATATAGCAGCAGCAAGGATCTCTTGCCCTGGCCTGGTTTCCTAATAATAATTTCAGTATGGGCAACTTCACAGCATTGCAGCTATTGAAGAATGAGGTAATGCCCATGAAGTTTGAGATGGCTCAAATGATGCAGAGGGGGAGGCACAGTACTTTGCAAAGGCCTTCCTCTCCTGTTTATTTATAGAGATTACCAGTTGTTTTCTCACCATGAGATAGATGCCATGTTTTTATAACGAATTGGGCTCCACCACTAAGTACTAAAATTGCAGGTTATTGTATTTGAAGAAAATTAACATTTGGGTCAAAATTTGTAAAATAACAAGATAGTTTGGGTCCATTAGATTGCAAATATGTTTAATATCACATTCTGGGAACAATACATATATTTCTTGATTTTCAAATTTATAACATTTGGAAAATTCAATAAATCTACAACTCAGAATTTGAACTTGTTATGGATATGATTAGACTGCAGGAATGAGCAAAATCACCAGGGAATGGCTGAATGATTCACAGTAGATTTTATATGATTACCAGCTGACAGATAGATCGATCTTAGCTAAATTAATAGTCATGTCAAATAAGAAAGTTCAAAAGAAAGGATAGATTAAATGATCCACACAAAGTAGCACATAAAGTAATTCACACCTTTTAGCTAAATGTGGTTTAAATTTGTCTGAAGGCGAATAAGCAATACAGAAGTATTAGATTTTGTTTCAATAGGCCATCTAATAGTGTCTGCCATTATTTAGACTTCTGTGCTTGCGTATTACTGTTTTAATTTTTTGCACGTGAAACCTGATGGTGGGGGAACCAGGGTATATGGGATTTTGAACAGGAAAAGTAACTATTTCTTTAACCCGGGAATTTGAAGGATTGCTAACTTAACTGCAGAATGAATGAACACAAGGTGTAAATTAGGATGTTGACGTAAAATCAAGTACAGATCAAATAAAGAATAGGAAGCCTGGATTTATAGACAGAGTGTAAAAAGATTCAGAAAGGAACAGTATTACCTTGGAAATTTTCAAACAGCAATTCCTGAAAGAATAGGATTGCATACATTTAATAGTCACTTCTCAATTTCAATGATCATTTGCCAATAAGCTATAATAATTGTGTTCTTGTGCAGGGTCTTAAGACAATATGTTTTCTGCCGGAAATTTGGTACCAAGTGGCAGATTTGGTAATACCTGACCAGGGCAGGACAGAGCTTTCCAATGCACTGTTGTTGTTTAAACAATCAACTTGATTCACTGTCCCAGAGTTAAACCCTCCAGACTCAAGGTGTATCTCAAAGATACTAGGAAAATCCAAACCACCTCAATGAGTTTCTCTTTAGCTTTGCTTTGAAACCTTTAAACATGATGATGGGTTTCCATTCACTGCAGACACCAGACCCAACATGCCCTTGTTCCTTTCCATGTTTTTATGAATCTTTGCTTCTTAAATTCTTGCTTTTTCCTTTGCTTGTCTTGTACAAATTGGGTCATTATTGCAGATACTGGCTCCTCACAGGCTTTTGGTCATTTAAGTTTTTTTACTCTTTCATGTTCCTCTCCACTATGTTACTCAACCTCATAACCTTATATTTGGTCTTAGTTTTTCTTTTCTCCCTGTGATATCATTTTGATAATCCCACACACCTACTCCCACCACCCCCCCCCACCACCGCCCCCCCCCCCGCCCCCCCCCCCGCCCCCCGGATTGGACCTATGACTGGATTGATTTGAGAAAATCAATCCAGTCATAAACGTTTCAAAATGTTGTTTATGCCAGAGAAGACGTATCAACAGTGAATGTGCATATTATGTAGCATCAGCCTTTAGTAGAATACAATTATTACTATTCAGAGTTCAATCATCTTTATATTCAAAGCATGTATTATCTTGGGCAAGTTAAGATAGTATTTATTTTGCTATAATTCCATGAATGGACACAAAATTCAATTTTCTTTTGCTTGGTTTGGGATGTATTGATACCGTTGAAATAAAAAGTGCAAAACGTTTAATAAAGGGGCGATGGCGAAGCATAGATTCATTGTTTTGTTTAAATAATTAAACCTTCGACATATTAATCTTGATTAACAAGGAAATTGGGTGGAAACTCTTCGGAGTAAGTGGTCTCTGAATAGTAAGTGGGTTTGCTGGGTAGATGTTCATCGGTGCTAATGTTACAACAAAACCCTCCCACAGTATTTAGAAGAGTGTAAAGATTGAAGTTATTCATGGGGTCTCTCTGAAATGTATTTGAGGTTGGAGGTTTGCCTGTTACCATTGAATTCCATTTCTAGTATGGATTTCCGAGTACTGTCTCACTTTGCGGCTCTGGGTTCAGATTCCTTTTTGGAGTTGGTTCCTGTATTTTTGTTTACTTCCGCTTCACACTCAGAAGAACCTGCATGCATTCCTCAATCAATTTAGCGCTTATTAATACGGAACAGCTCGCGCGTTTGAATGTTGACTACCTGTGAATACTGGGGGCAGGAGAACCGACCTGGAACTCGGTCAAGAGAGCTGCAGAGACGCGATACCATCGCCACATCCTAAAGCGGGGCGCGTTGTTGAGATCAGGAGGTCAATTCACGATTCGCTTCTTAGTGTGAGTAAGTGATGCCGATGGCCATGAAATTGGATTGGTTGCAGACAGTATGGTTGCATTAAAGGTACATTTTCTTGGATTGAGAGGGCGGGACATTCACATCAGGCGATGCCCACTCCTTTTACGTTCAGAACGATTGTATCCTTCAGAGAGATTTCGCGTATTCAGGTTATTATTCTGCTTGAAATGAGATTGTCTGAGTGGTACTCGTTACCGGAAAGCCTATCATGGCTTAGATAATGAAGAAGACTAGTTGGCTTTTCAACACGGACCTAGGTTTTACTTTTCCATCGGAAATAAGGAAATTAGACGTGGTTCACGTGCGAGGAAAACCTTCAGGGGATCATAATGGAAATGCTCGTCTCCCGTCTAAAAACGGTCGATGGAATTGATGTTCGGCTTACAATAGGAATGGTGTACAACTTTAATGGAAACTTTTAGTTTTGGGATTGTGAAAACAATTTTAGGAAACAATCGTATATTTTTGGATAGGAAAATAAAGTTCCAGTTCTCCAGCTATTGGAAGTCAATCGCGCATTGCAGTATTGTTCCGACAGTACCAGAAAATGCAGCGCTTGTCCATCTGTGTAAAACAGG
Source organism: Pristis pectinata (assembly GCF_009764475.1). Lineage (NCBI taxonomy): Eukaryota > Metazoa > Chordata > Chondrichthyes > Rhinopristiformes > Pristidae > Pristis > Pristis pectinata. The sequence goes on from NC_067407.1 coordinate 82,778,027, forward strand.
CGCAGGGGCGAGTCCTTCACTTGACACATTATTAATAACTTTTCCACAACACATCCCAACGTTGCAATCAAGAACTTTTAGCCAGTTTCCTATAAGTTCAGAGTACATAATAAAGCAGCACATAATAAAATCAATCTTTTCCTAAAGTCATTTTATATCATTAATTAACAACGATTATTTTCCAGAGACAATTACCTGTTTGAATAAGAAATGTCCTGTTTAAATCATTGAACCTTTGCATTCTGCATTACTGGCGGGAAGGTGGAAGAACTAGGCCGATTCACTATTGTCATTTAGTTAAGAAATAACTGCGTGAAATTTTAATTTTAAAAGTCTCCTTTACACTCCCAATTACGTTTTCAGCGTGTATTCATGTTCAGTGCAAAACTCACTTAGTTCATTGGATAGTCAAACGAGAGCGCGGGAAACCCCAAACTTGAAAGACGACCGGCCTCCTGTTGTTTTCCTGAAAGCCAAGAAGTTTGAGCGGGTTGAACAAGCTGACGAACCTTCACCTATTTGTCCTCGCTAGATAGTTCGCAACCCTAAACATCTCCCCGTGTCACTAAGGTACTAAATGTTTCATTTACAATATTCGAGGAGAAATTTCCTCTTGTCCTTAAACGGCGATTGATACTTAAGTTTACTGCATGTTATTGGAATATGGTTGATGTAACATTTAGCATTTAGAAACAGTATTTGCATTTTAGCTTCTCTGAATTTTCTGAACCTTTTTAAAATGAACCATTCCCCAAATATGTGTTTCATGTTTGTCTGTAAGGCGATTAGACGGGTAATGAATAGACAACTCAGAATCATACAGAATCGCAAGACAAATATGGATTCCCTCGGATTATGGTTACGCACATTCTTGATCAATATTGTATGATCATGATCCAGAACATGGGCTAGAGATACATGCATGAACTCTTAAGAGAAACATATTTCCTCCCAGTGTAACATCTGTGGTTTTCCAATCCTGTTCTCGATTTTGAGTGAGATGGGAAGGGTTAATACCTGAAAACACGGGTCACGGCTGTTGAAGCTTTCTCTAGTTATTCAACTTCGGGACAGCCCTGCTCTTCACAGTGTTACGATTCCAATTGCTGCGCAGGGCGTTCCCGCTGCTCCCAAACGAAGAAATCAAAAGTGGGTTGCCACTCTGCTTTTAAGAACAGTTGCTTGGTTTTAAATATTCTCGTAGTACTCGATTAAAGAAGTCTGGGTTGGCGCAAGTAAGTTGCATCGTACTTGAACCAAACCGAATGACGGTGCCTTCGTTCTGGCAGGCTGGTAATTAAAACCTCTTACATGAACATGTGCTGCTCCCAGTATATTGTGATAGAATACTCGAGCCTGCAAACGTTCCAGCACTTGGCTTGGTGTTTCTGAGCTGGGATGGCGAGGGTGTGTGTATATTTGGGGATGGGGGAGATTCTTTCCCAAGTTTTTTAATAAAGGTTTTGCATGTCTTCCTTTCCCCCTCGGGATAGTTTTAAAATATACTTAGAAACATAATCCAACTACACATCTTACCATCAAATAAATACAATGACAAGCATGTTGACTTTCCTGCCACGATTTAATGCAAAGCTATTCAACTGACAAAATCGTTTTTTTTCCCAAAGCAGGAAATCGATATGAAGTACAGAGTTGACCTGGCTGATTAAATGCGACCTAAAACTTTGTTTCCGTAAAACAAACAAAATGGGGGACACAAAACAATACATTAAATCTGGCCAATTTACAGGCACGGGTTCGACACGACGAAATCATTTGTAATTCGATTAAAAGGGACTGAACGACGAACTCTTTTAACTTTCCCAATGCTTCACCTGAAGCCCGCACCCACGGCACCGGGAGACCTGACACCGCTCCCCCCCACCACCCACCCCCAAACCCCTGCAGAATCCACTCAAGCCCATTCTCCACCTCCTTTAGAAGTAGGCAGAGTGCTGCACTTCCAATTCGTTTTCCGCAGTAACCTGAGCTCTAACGGGAGCCTGTGCCCGGCTGGAGTGCCATGCGTCAATAACTGCACAGAAAATAGACACAGTTGCTGAAACATGTATGTATCGCTACACACACACACACACACACACACACACACACACACACACACACACACACACACACACGCAAACAACGGAACACACACACACACACGCGCGCGCGCGCGCGCGCTGTAATGATCTATCGGGAATTGAACGTTGCACAGGATTGTTCCCCTGACACCTCTGCGCCGCTGTAAAGGTTAAGGACCGGTACTCTCCATTTTGTCTTCAAACACAAAAGCGTTTGGAAATTTAATTTGAATGTATATTAGGTCGAACAGGAAACACGAATCACCCTTCTTTTGAAGCAAGTATCATTGTTCCAAGCTACCAAGCGTACGTGTATTAGACGCATCTTCACACAAAAAGTGGAACTATAATTAGTAAATACATTGGAGATTTGCAGAAAACGTTTGTCTTTTAAGAATCAAAAACCACCACACAGCGCACACAATGGATAAAATATAAAACACATAGGAAGAAAAACTTTTAAGTCATGCAATCAGGAAAATAGTCTCATTTTAACGAGACAGCGAATTAATGCTTTAAGTAATGCAAAGAATTATTCAAGGATCGCGCGGACTGGATTCAGATAACCAATTCCAGGAAAATAAATATTAGTCGAGAGAAATCACCTGGATTTGTTCACTTGAAGAGACAGTTGAAGCAGCCGCTGTGCTGTTAAACGTCACGTGCAGTGTTGGTTCAGTAACTGAGCAGCTTCAGAAATGCCTTGAAAATATCTCTACCTTGGAATGTGAACAATTGCGTTGCTTTGTAATGATCCCGACCAGAGACCCTCATCAATAACTGTGAAGCATAATGGCTTGGATTTGGGTCGTTCATTTACTTGATAGAATGAACAGTTTTGTGTAAATTCGGTGACATTTAAAAGATAACTTGCACAACAAATTACGAGATAATTTAGGGGCAAATAGTAAAGAATGTCGATTCATTTCATTTTCTGTTCATGTTTTTCAGTGGTGAAAGTCTTCTCACCCCAAGCCCCTTTTAATACCTATTAGCCATCAGCTTTGTGAACAACCCCGAACTAGCTCAGCTTCAGAGGTATAGGCTGAACCCAATGAAAGGCAACAGAAGGCTTAGAGAACCACAGGTCAACAACTAGAGATGTTATTATTGAGCCCTTGTTGAATCTAAAGAGACAGCACTCATTTCTCGAGTTATATTCAGTCCCCTGTGGAAACTGGAATTTACACTCCCCTCTACGAGATGGGCTACAGTATTAACACATACACATTAGGACCGAGCGCCGGTGTTCTCGATTAATTTCGCGGGATAAAACTGTTGATTCCCCAGTCAAATAACGATTACAGCACGCCTAATGTTGCAATGTTACATTGGAATAGAATCTCGTTGAACGTGAGATAATTACAGCAACTTTTAATTTGGTTCTATTCAATCAATATTGCAACATATTTTGACGTGAGATCACCGTGTGCAGTTAGCGATTTCTATCTCATCTCTTTTACAATTGATACAGTAGCGTAATTATCTGCATTATAACAATTGTACCAGTATGTCTTTAACCAGAGATGCATACGATATTTTAAATAGATAACCCCCTATAATAATAAACAATAAAACTAAAATTATTTGACATTTCCCATTGAAATAGCTATCAAATACAACAGTCAACCAACATCGCTATGACAACGTTGATAATAAAGCTCACCGAGTTATAAATAACAAGATAATCAAACCAAGCCATCCCTTTCTCGTGGACCTTCATTTCTCGCTTTTAACTGAAACAAATAAACGATGTCAGCGCTATAAAATTTGTGTTCTTGGGACTCAATTATAAATAGTTTTATAGCATCGGATGCATTATTCAAAATAACCAATGAAAGAGACGTGAAAATCGCAATTGAAGTCGTTAACAATAAAGCCAGGCCAGCGCGTGTGTTATGATATTTACTTAGAAGGACAACTCAGCTTGTTACTGGTATCAACCAGGGCCGGGCTGTAATGTGCCAATTTAAGACGATAGTCAGTCAGATAAGCCTGGAGAGCACGACCTTACTATCCATGCTACCTGCAGATGAAAATATCCCGCCAAGTTCATTTCCATATTTTGTTTACGGTCAAGGCGGACTGTGGGGGAAAATTATTGCAAAAGATTCTTTTTCTTTTCATGCTATTTATTCCTGGTCTCTTCTCACCCCGCCAGAATACACACAAACATTATCACCTTTAAATCGGTTACTGTTGCTATATCACACCTATCATAAATTACAGTTCAATTTGCTATCAATAAAAACCGAATGAAATCGCTCTCAAGCACATCCATTAAATTTATTTGTTATTTATACGTGAAGGAGCTTTTTTCGGCGTTAACGTTGAATGTTAAAAAAAACTTTTACACCAGACGTTTTTATTTTAAATTCGCGAAACTCGAAGTGTCACCGGCATTAAAATACAGAAGGGTCTATATTCAGTCCTGAAACTACTACTTTGAACGGACTGCAAACTCCAGAGATTTATTTACAAGAATGTACAGTTAATTCACCACATATTCTCAAATGCATTGGTCTTCTTGGAACACCTGCCAGTGTACACTGTTTTTGTCTTTATACCTGCAGTCTCACTTGCTTCTCCAAAGCCAACTCACCCGAAAATGGAACAAGGTTCACAATCCGTTTCAACATCCTGTGACTACAATTACATATGGCTGTCTAAGCAATCCGAAAGGTCACAGATATTGTTTGAAATTAACTGGGATTTTTTTTTACAGCCATCAGTTTCCAATGCCCAATGATGCTCCCGGTCCACTTGTCCTCAGCTTTGAGTCCAGTAACAGGTCCATACATCCGGGAAGAAAAAATTAGGAGGACTTGTGGCAAAGTTTGCCAGTTCAAACATTTTAAGCAGTGTCTCACCTATCTCCAGCTGTTACTCGTGTAACGTGCGGAGGGGTCTACCAGGTCCTGCCGTACAGCAGGCTGGGGTTTACCATACTCCCCGTGTAGTCCGCAGTAGCTGTGTCCATTTGAGACATGTTAGTAACCGAACTGTGGAGGGACGTCGAATTTGGCGACACCTGGCCCAGGTCTTGAGCTTGAGCGAGCGAATTCACTTGTTGACTCTGCTGCTGTTGCGAAATGGCAGTGCTGGCGACGGGAAGGATCCCGTTCGTACCTTGTTGCTGCTGTGCTTGTTGGTTGGCAGTCGGGGTGCTCGAGCCATTCTGACACGGTTTACCGTCTTTAACAAGAACTGGCACGGCCACTCTCCTGGGAGACTGTTGCTGTTGGCACAGGTTGTTCTCCTGCTGCATCTGCTGGGTAGCCTTGTCCTTGGCCTGGCGCTTCATCTTGTAGCGATGGTTCTGAAACCAGATTTTTACTTGTGTTGGTGTCAGGTGGATCATGCTGGCTAGATGTTCCCTTTCGGGAGCCGAGAGATACTTCTGCTGTTTGAAGCGACGTTCCAACTCGTAGACTTGGGCCTGGGAGAACAGTACCCTTCTTTTTCTCCTGGGTGTAGCGTGTAAAGGTGCCATTGGTTTGGCGGCGTCTGCCATTCCAGTTAAAGCCCCCATTCCCGCCATATTCATCCCAGCGGACGTTCCCATGAAGCGGGAAACTAGATAAACGTTTATAATGAAAATGCTCTGGTTATAAAGCAGGAATCTTACACAGTCAGCAAAGAAGCCCTTACGTTATACGGTACTATTGCGGTACTATGTTTTTATTTTCTGCTCAAATTATAGAACGGGACAGAAAATGTTGAACAACTAACCGACTTAAGTGGTAAACATTTAGACGGAATCTACAGCTCGGTATTAACAAAGATGTTCTGATTCTTATCATTAGCACACTAAACTACACTTGCCATTTATAAAATCATTTTCTGCGGACCTTGACCAGGTCACTGTTAAATACGGCCACAGTGCGTTTCTTGACATTTCTCAAATTACCAGTTTGGTTGTTGTTTGATAATTATGAGTGCATATCTAATCAGAATTTCTTGCATCTTACGGGAAAGTTAACCGGCCAGGGAAATGGATGTATTGCGCTGAAGCGCCTCCAATGAGTATCTTTCTCATTATATTACTCATTATATTGTTCTGTTTTTTTAAAAAAAAGAAAACTACTTTGAAAACTCTGCCACAGAATTAAGATAAAAATCATTACCACATTCACACAAGAACTTAACTTCCAGAGAATCTTACTTGTTGAGTATCTGGGATCCGGATTTGATCCGTACCAGCCAGTCGCTGCGGCGCTATTCCTCATGGTGTCCTGATAAGACGGGAGATCCCCCATGTTGCCAATGCTCCCGTTACAGTAGCCTCCCATGGCACTGTGAGAGAACTGGGACACGCCGTGTGGCATGTGATAGGTGGTCGCCACCGTGGCGTTGTGACCCATGGGGTGCTGCTGCATGGTAGCCTGAGAGACCTGAGGTTGGCGGTACCCTCCCAGAGGAGGTGCCAGGTTGCCAGCGCCTTCCATGCCACCAAACTTCTTGTAGGTCTCCTCGATCGGACTCAGGATGTCTGTCACTGAAAAAGGCGTTGTGTGCTTTGGGCTCAACGACATGGTTGAGCGAGCGAGCGAGCAGGTAAAATTGTCGAGAGGATCAACCCGTGCGCTGTGTACGCTCTCCCTCTCTCGCTCCTCTTGTGGCTGACGACGTAAGAGGGGTTTGGAGTCCGCCTGAGATCCGATTGATCGGTTTGGAGGAGGCGAGCCCCGATTCCTCTTATCTTTGGTTTACTTTAGCCAGGCGCCAGGTTTACGACAGAGCCCTGGGGGAGGAGCGTCGGTCCAAACGAGCAAACAATAGCGCTTGACATCTTTACCAAGATAATTGAGGTAAATGTAGAAAGGTCCATATTAAGATAAACGTGATGCCAGCAAAAAAACTTGATTAAATACTTTCTGAGCGCTTCTGGGCTCTAATGCAACACCTTTGATATAAATCTGATTAACACAATCATGATGTTCCACTGAGTAACATGAAATTGCGAACTTTCACATACAGTAATTGAGCTTTTCTCATTAACGCGTATCCAATTTTCTTGAAAAACGGGAGTTTGTTACCTCCTATTAGTTGGTCTTCTGGCCTGCACTCAAAGATTGAATACTACACTGCGTATTAACTAAAAGAGCCTCTTCGCTCCAAGAGAAAAAAAGGCGCCAGGGCGCATAGTCAAAGAGGGAGAATGAAGGTTGTTCTCTTTTGTATAACAACCTAATTTATGCATCTTAAGCATCATTTTCTTGCAGCTGGGGGGCACTTATAAATCAGCCCAAAGTACGTAGATCCGATGCGTCGAAAGAATGGGCGAATATTCAGACCCTGAAGTTGTAAGTATTTTGTGGCTGTTTTATTGTACTCAACCCACCTTCCAACATAGTCGAAATAATTGCCGAGAAGGCATCCTAACCCCGTGTTTTGTTTTACACCTGTGAGAATATTGTATCAGTATTCTTTCGAAATGAAGAAGCAAAAGGAGATTTGATTGTGAAAAGCGAAAGAAAGAGAGACCCTCCTTCCGTATCACCAGCCGCTTCAATCCAAAACAATGTTAAGGTGATTGCCGCAGCTCCCCATTTTAATTTGATTGGAATAAAGGGAGTTAAATAGCACAGTGCAATGTCATCTGTAAATCTTTAGAAATTAATTAGTAAATTCTAACTGGAAAAATACAGTGTGTTTTGTTTTACCTTAGCCATGCATTTTTTTGTTTTGGAAAGAAACGATTCGCTTCGATAGCATTTAATATAATTTTGATGTTTATTCACTCAGTTCCAAGCCATCCGAGGAAATCTGTAAGAAGGAGCGAGCAAAAGGAAGATTAGAAAGACTGAAATAGGAGCTGATAATTGAAACGTATTTTACTGACCTTTAGAAGGACGGCAGCTTTAACAATTCAATATTAAAATGAAAGAAATACCACACCGGGTGTTGCATTGTTACCTTTAAACGAAGGCCATGAGAGCTACCCTTAATGTAAAGTGCAGAGACATGAAAGTCTAGGCCGTTGAGATTACACAATACATTGCTATTTCCGAAGCTCACATGTTTTGAGACACAAATTACTTAGCCACCTCAGATTTATACTGAGTATTTTAAAAATCTTTATAATACAATTTTGCATTTTTTAAAGATTGTAGGTAAAGCTAAAGTGGGCATTTTGATAAAGCTTTATAATTTTACGAGTCATTCATATAATATATTACAACTGTTTGGCTGCCAGTTTTGCGAACTGTGGGCGTCAACAAAAGCATCCCTTGATTTCCCCCTTCCCTTACAGCCTGGTTGACAATATTCGGATTCATATTCATTGGAAAGGCATAATTGAAGACAAACGTTATCTCCAGGCATCCAAGTCCAACATGCTTCTTTTAAAAACATTTTTTTTAAGTTTAGGCATTTAAACGCCGCCCAGAAAGCAATCGCGTTTCTACTTCAATCCACTGTTTTGTTTTTAAGAAAGTACTTCTTGCAAAATATTCGCCGAGCACTAAGTTCATACAACCGCTGTAACAAATCATTATTTTTACTATCTTTTCCTGGATTAGTGTTTAATAATTCTACCCCTCTCCACGAAGAGACTCTTGCTGCTTTATTAGCCGTGTTGCAGAATGAAGTACTTATTTTTTGCTTAGGTACTGTTTGATCCTTCATTCCTGCAGACTATAGGTTTAGATGAGGAGACCGTTCAGACTCAATGACTTTGCTGCCACTCGAGAGGTTAGGAAAAAGGAGACTTTGTCAATAAAAGTTGCCACTAATCCTGGAACTATGCACCTCGAGTTTAATACAAGCGGTGCCGAGCAGACGAGTGCACATGGGACTGTTCTCAAACAGCGCCAAGCTTTGCCCGTCTAAGAGAGGAGCTGAAAAAACTAACTCTACGGGCCTCACATTCAGCAATTGGAACTTGCAGTGTAGTAAGCATATCATGTTTCCACGGTAAATGGGAGTTTGGGAAAAAAGGACTGGACAGCTAGCTAATAATCCCCAACTGGTTGGTATCATCGTGTTTGCATATAGGACGCCCTGGTCTGGGCGACGAATTGTCAGGAATATTGCCCATGGGTAAGTTCTAGTTATTATAAGATAGTTCCATTCTAAACATATCCCCTTCTTCTCCAGGTATGTGATCTTCCAAACAGAGAATTGCTTTTCCAATGTGAAAGCCCGTAGGCAGCGCCGCTCCATAGTTTGATATAGATGTTATTAATAATCAAACGGCAGCTTTGATACTAATAGTATATAATGAAGCCGCACAACTCGAAGATAAGCACCACTTCAAGGCTGAAATTTGCAAGAAATTTTGAGAAGACTATAAACAAGTAACTTTGTAAATAATTGAATAGGAAAGTCAATTATTGAAATTACAATCAATTCTCCAAATCACACCCGAAGTTAAGCAGCGCGGAAATTTAGAAAATGACTGGTCGTATTCCATTAATGTGGGATTGCATACTCCAGGACTGAAAGAAATATCTACTCTTTTACACAGGTTTTTGTAACCGTACGTCTGCTTTTAAACTACTGGGCGGAGAGCAAAAGATTAAAATTTTGAATTTCGTCAATACAAATGATTTGCAGTTCTGGAGCTATGTTTTTGATGAATTATTAGGGCTGAAATATAAAGTAGATTTTCATTTCTGAAACAAAAATCATCATTACAATATAAGATCGGCGAATAGTATAGGAAATAAATAAACAAAACTATAAACTTCCCCGAAGTAGTCCCCTTCCGCATGGGGATTATCTTCAATCCCAGTGTACACATGATTAAAAGAAAAATGGATACAAAGTCACTTTATAAAATAGTAAACTGTTCTTACAGATAATCGATGTTCAATATAAAAGCGTCTCGAGGCGCTATTGCTGTGTTGAACGTTTTTTTTAAATAAACAAAGCTCACTTTAAACTTTTGGAATAAACATGTGTTTCGTTGCAATTGAAATAACCTGTCGCTTAATTTTTTTTATCAGAATGTACAGAGGCTTAACGACCCGCTTTTATCACCTATATATGGGGCAATATATAAAACTAGAATGTACGTGCTGTCTAAGCGGTAGATGTACTAAGCCATGGAATCTGGAGAAAATGAATGTTCGTATAGATTCTGTCTATAGATCCTATTATACTCAATAAGAGTATAAATCTCGTTTAAGTCAACAGTTCTATCATTAGGTCTGCTTCGCATTAACAAAGCACAAAGTTGGGATAATGCCCTATAAACATTTTCTCCGAATTGAATTCATTTTACATTTGTTTTGAGTGAGACTTGGAGACATAAAGCGAATATATGTCTGGAACGTAAACTCAAATGACGCTCTTTCCTTTCTCCAGTAGGAAGGCCAAAAGGAAAGTGTTGAGAACATATACACAGGGACTGAAAGGGGAACTTCTAACAAAAGTTGCGAGGAAACGCACTGATGCGGTTATTTCTAAAGTGTCATTTACAATTTGAATAAATCGATGTTTTCAGTGTAAACCGATTTTTTGACATATAAATTCAGCGTTAGGAGCTAACTTCTCATCCCGTCAATGTTTTGACTGGCATTAACACACTGTTCAAATGTGGAAATTGGCTATCAAACCTCAAGTTTTTTTTACAGATCCTCCGTTAACATAATTTAATTATTTGGTGCATATCTAAAAATATACCCACAATTAATTCTGCTTGATCCCCTGATAAAAAAAAGTTAGTATACGCACAGCACAGACATCGTATAATATCCAGAAATTTGTTTATGATAACGACATAGCCAAAGTATTTAAATATTTACGTTGAATTCCCTGAACATTCTTGTCCCTTCACCAAAATGTTCAGCGGACAGAACATTTCAACATTTACACGTGATGAACAAGATTTGCAAACTAGGCAACTGACTCTTTATTTTGGTCTGAAATCCGAGAAGACAAATTCAGATCCCCTGCGACAAGTTCACTATCTGTTGCTCTTGTAAAGGTTTGGATACTGTAATCTGGGTTTTGTGTAGATTTTCGACCACAAATGTGACTCCAGTTTCCAAAGCCTGGCACATTTTGCATGTTTGTATCTTGTCCAGGTTAAGTGAATGAAAAACCAACCCACAATAATGTACTCTTTTGGGTTAAAATAAGCTTTAAACTTCAATGCTTATAAGCAATTTACAATTCTATAATGTGTGGCAATGCCTCTGTAGCTCAATTAAATCACAAATGAAAATCATGAGAGTATAGAAGATGCAAATAACTTTCCAGAGAAGTAGATTTTGTCTACTTGATAAACAACACAAAAGATTAACAAATAGTTCAGCGACTTGAAGTCCCATATCTGAGGCTGAGCTGGTTCACTGGATGGTAACTAGAATGGGAATGTTCTCTCTTCCTGGCCCGGAGATACTGAGGCCTATCACTTATCATTCTCATCTCATCAAATGAGATTACCTACAATTATGTAGAAAGTGCAGCATGAAGAGAAGACTTGGAGGTAAAGTTTATTCTACAGTTGGGCAGTAGACCCAAATCCATGTGTTCTCTCCACCCCATATTTCTTTATTTCCCTCCCATTCACAAGCTCTAATGGTGTGTTCTGTAGCTGCACAATCGTCTCTGCAAAGTACCTTCTGTTGTCCGTCCAACATCTCTTGCCTTTAGTCTGTTATCTGTTTACTCTTGCTCCTGATCCCATCAAACACTGCACAGTGTTTTTCTATATGTACTGCGTCATGTTAATGCTTATGAATATATTTAGATGGCTGCTTTAAAGAAAGACATTTGTAGCCAGATATAAAAGAAGATGGGTGTAGTTTTATGATTACTGCTTATTTGCATTATGAATTTTAACATAGACTTATTGTGACAAATGACTCACTTCTAAGATGTAGTTGGATGTAAAAATCACTTATAAATTAGCTACTAAATCTACACCATACCCTGTTTATTGCTTCAATATCTTCCCTGTAGAAGAGTAAGTATGGACAAATCTCCCAGACTTGATGGTTTATGGCCCACTGCAAAAAAAGAAACAAATGGGGAAACTACTCATGATTTTCAAAGACTCTCTCAAGGCAGAAATTTGCCCCCAGATTGGAAAATTACCAATAACATCCCAGTGGTCAAAAAGAGTAAAGCCTGGTGTTTTTAGCCCATTAGTCTAATGACTGTGATGCAGATGTTATGAGAATATGAACCAAACATTTGGACAGATTGCTACTAATTTCATCTACTTTTAACTTTACTAAAAGTTTCTTATATCGGATGCCTTTTGTGTTTCTTGTGTTGAAGCACTTCAGTAATTTCATATTAGCATACTTCAGAGAGGCCCTGTTACCTGTCACTTAAATGACTTTTTTGAAATGTTCAGCTCAGTTACTTTGATGTTAGTCATCCTGTACAAACCAAAGCTGAAACATCTCTATCCCATTTATTTATTATTATATCTCTGATCTCAGTTTTATCCGATCAGAATTTACCTGTTCCTCAACATCCTTGACTTTAGTCTGCACCAAAGGAAAATATTAGTGATTCACTTAGTCTCCATTATGTTCTCAGATACCCCACCTCATATTTAACAATCTTCTTTTATTGATACATCTGTAAAAATCCTATGCTAAGTATTTGTCCATCAATGAGTGGAGTACAGACCAAGGGTTTAAAACCTAATCTTAGCAGGCTACATTGGCCAGTCCCACTCTAATTTATACTTAATACAGGACCAATTTATGCCTGTTTTCTCATTTTTTTTGTCCATCTACACATTCCCAAGGATCTCATTCCCAACTAATGCTTTCATGTGTAGTGTTGAACAATGAAAGTCAATTACCCCTTGCTGCTTTTGACGAGTTCTAGTTTAAAGCTGCATTTATACTGAAGCAATCAGTCTCAGAATCAACTGCTATACTCAGATGGTTAATCAGATGAAAAAATTCCCACTACACCTCCTAGTTAATCAAAGGGAAGCTTTATGTGCATCCATTTGAATGCAACTGAAGTGCTCAGTTGCCTGGATGGCTATATTTCATCATGAGGAGAGCATGGAAAAATGTCACCCTCTTTCTCATGGTAATAGAAAGATTTCAGACAGTGTTGGAAAAATCCACAGTGGTCCAGTGTTGAGTGATTTTTCCTGTTTCCATTTCAGGAGCAAAGGAATTCTTCTGCAATGAGTGTCACAGACCTTGGACTCCTGAGATTTACACAGCACCTTTCACAATTCTTTCAGGATGTTCCAAAGCTCACTAAAGGCAATGAAATACTCCTAAATTATTATCACATAGGACAAAAAACCTGCTGTTAATTAGTGCAGAGCAAATTCATACCAACAGTAACATGATAATGATGGGCAATTGATTGCTTGATAATGCCAAGGGATAAGCACTGGTCATGAAACTGGGGACATCGCCCTTGTTCTGTTGCAAAATAGCACTATAGGATATTTAAAGGCCACCTGAGAAAAACATTCTAGTTTTTCACCTGACCAATCAAAGGCATCAATACAGGTAGTCCATCAACACAATTGATTGAAAGGGTGAAGTGCAGGCTTTAGCAATAGACATCGGCAATATATCTAGCAAATATTTTGATCCAATTGGCCCTCATCACCCTACCTCTTTCCCCTCCCCCACCCTCTTCATCTGCCCATCACCCACACACTCCTCTCATTGTTTCCCCTCCGCACTTCCCTCCCTTTATTCCATGCTCCACCATCCCCTCCTATCAGATTCTATCTTCTTCAGCTCTGTGTCATTTCCACTTATCATTTCCCAGCTTCTGACGTCATTCCCACTCTTCTCCCTCCCTCATCTGCCTATCACCTCCCCCCCCCCAACTTGGATCCACCTATCACCTGCCAGCTCTTGCTCCGCCCTTTCCCTCCACCTTTTTATATTGGCTATCTCCCCTCTTTCTTTCCAGTCCAGATGAAGGGCCTCGACACGTCAACTGCCCATCTCCCTCCATAGATGCTGCCTGACCCGCGGAGTTCCTCCAGTGCCATTGTGTGTTATCCCACATGTGGCATCTTCATCTAAGTCGAGTTATTTGGTTTCAGCTGGGTAGTTGCAATTAATCTTAGAATCAATGGGATTGGGAGGAGAAAAAGATTCACTCAAGCTCTCTACTTGTAACTGTTGTCCACTCACCTCTGCTGGAAAATGTGGGTCATGGAGATTGTATGAGGGGAAGATCAAGGTTGGTTTTATTGACTCACCAGCTGGTGTGTGAGTTCATGTGTGGCGTAAGATACTGATTCGGTGTAGAGCTGAGGAAAAGTTACATCCTTCATGAAAGGAGTTGCAAAAGTTGTACAAAGAAAACATGATTGGATGAGTATTGACCTTGTGTACTGATACCTCCTCTCCTCAACTTTCCTTGAATCAGGTCAAGTTTATCAACAAAATTAAGGACAATCATTTACGATTAGACAATAGACAATAGACAATAGGAGCAGAAGTAGACCATTCGGCCCTTCGAGTCTGCACCACCATTTTGAGATCATGGCTGATCCTCAACAATCAATATCCTGTTCCTGCCTTGTCCCCATATCCCTTGATTCCCCTATCTATAAGAAATCTATCTAGCTCATTCTTGAAAGTGCCCAGAGAATTGGCCTCCACTGCCCTCTGAGGCAGTGCATTCCACAAATTCACAACCCTCTGGGAGAAGAAGTTTTTCCTCACCTCTAATGAAATGACATCCACTCCCTGTAATAGCATCTAAATAAGATACACCTGCTTCTTAAGTGAATGAAAATAGTCATTTTAACAACTTTATCATAGGAATCATTGAATTGTTACAATGTATAAGTACCCATTTCAGCCCACTGAGTCCACACCAGACCCTTATGGAGCAATCTATTCAATCTCATTCCCTCAGACAAGAAGGAATCTGGTGTTATGCATATGTCAAGGAATATGTCAAAGTCTAAGGCTGTCTAAACTTGGCCAGAATCAAGTAATTGCAAATCAGTCAAGAATGATTAACATTGGTTCAGTGATTCTCTACCAGACTGAAAAACACATACCCAACATTACTGAAATTAAAAATAGATTATTGAATTTCTTTCATTTATCTATATACATTTATCTTTTTTCTATTTCAGGGTGACCTTACTGAATTTCCTCTTCATCCTTCCCAAAGCAAGAACTGGGTATTCACTGATGCACAAGGCTTCATTTAATGGCCTGGTCAAGGATTGGTTTACTCTGTCCAATGAAGCCTTTTGAGTTCAAATGTTGATCTGACACTCTGATTGAAAGTATAGTAGTCAATTTCTGTCCTTATTACTCAATACCTCACCTTTGCAATACCTCTTTATTGCAAATTCATATTCATTCCATTTGGACAGTTTCTTCATATAATGTTTATCATATAAATGTGGGCGGCTAATTTTCGCAAAGGCACCTCAGTGCAAACCATTTGATCTTCCAATGGTAGATAATATTTGCTGTGGTCTAAAACACCCTATTCATTTCAATGTGTTTTTTTATATTCTTGGAAACAATGACATCAACATGGATAATCTCAGATGAGTTGCTGAGTTAAACAGTGTGAAAACCTGAATTATCTTCTGTTCATGAATTCACTTAACTAGCATATATTATTGATACAACGCCATTTGAGCCATTCTTGTTAATTTAAGTCTTTAGCATTCTGGGGCTCAGCCAGACTTGTTAACAGTGTTGTCAGCTATTACTGTTAAACCTACAGCAAAGGCAAAAGGTTATAATTAATTGCTGCTTTTCAAGGTATTTTTATCTTTAAAAATACCGGTGGTGAGACTTCCTCTTTATGTTCACGTTTTGTTAGTTGCAATTATATTAATTCTACTGAAATCAGAGTAATTTTTGAAAAGTGTTATTAAATGAGAAGGAAAAATTAAGAATAAAAATAAAAGCCAGTTCAGTAGTTGCATTAATCTAGCTGGGAAACAGATTTCCGCTATTGAAAGCTAAATTATAAGTATTTTCTTCATGTATGCATTTATAATTTCCTTGTAAATGGTATTAAATATTCTAGTGGGCCCAATAGACCTGGTTTCTTCAAACCAGGTCCATGTGTATTAGTTATGTGTGCAGCCATACTATCTGATATATAACTACACAATAGTGTAACCCAAAGGTATACCAGGATGAGAACTGGATTTCATGGTTGCTTCTCTGATCTTTTTAAATGTAGTCATGAAGTACTTAGTCAGATATATATTGTTCAGCTGCTTCATAATATAAGAGCAATTGAACATAAGTTAAGCCAATTTTAAACCAATTCCTTCAACTGCATTATTTGGGATTGTTGGAGAAAAAGATATAATTTTGGAGACTTCCGACTTACACATATTGGCCTTTATTTCTCTTATAGCCAGGAGACTGTGTTGCTTAAATGGAAGGAAGTTACTCCCCTACTCATGTTCAATGGCTACAGGATGTTATGTCATATATAAATTTAGAGAAGATCCGTTGTTCAATTTCTGGATCTAATCTGGACTTTCAAATATTGTGGGGACCTTTTTTGAACTACTTTCAAAACCATTGATTTGGTGCTTAAAGTACAGATATTGGCCAATACTATTAAGTCTTCAGGGCTTTTTTTTTTGCCTTTTTTTTAACCAAACAGCTTCGGTCTTGGTAGTGGGTTTAGATTTTTTTATAATAAAATTATTCCAATTATTAATATTAATTAATCATTTCTGTTTATCAATATGAGGTATTGTGATATCAAGTGTCACAAACCAGCAACAAAAGAAACACACTGAGCATGATTCAGAGTTAAAAACTATTTTATTAATCACTACTTATGATAATACGTACAATAAAAGTAAAAATGCTAGTATGTTAGAATTCAAAAATGTTAAACCTCGAACGTTAACCCCAAAACTAAACTCTTCGTGTGTGTGTGGGTGTGGCAAAGTCCAAAACTCCCAGTTCCGGAATGGTTCTTAAAGTTCAGTTCCGCAAGCCATAAGGTGAAACATGAGCAAGGGCTTCTTCAACAACCACCGTTGTCTGAAGATAAGATGTAGATGTAGAAAAACATAGAGAGAGTACATACGAAATCCAAATGTTCCACGATGGAACCCAAACGACACTTCAGTGTTTACTCGGTAGTGACTTCCTCACCCCGAAAGCATCCGAACCGTGGTCGTCCACACACAAATACCTGTTTCCTTCTACGGGTCAGCAACAAAGTGAACTCCACCAGATTACTTCCAACTTCCATACATGGATTTCAGTGGCAAACACAGTTATTGTTTCTCATCCATCGATAGAGAAAACAAGCAGGCTGGTGTCTCTCTCCCTTCTCTCTCTCTCTCCTTCTTCTTCTTCTAACCTCTTCAACAACGTCATTACGTCCTTTATCTTCTATTGACGTAAGCACGCCCCACACACACATACACACACACTCTCTACCTTAAAGGGACTTTCACTGAGTCCGTAACACGTGTGACTCAATACAATGTATTTTGCAACTTTTTTTTTCTTTTGTTTCATTAACTTTGTATTTTCTATCTGGAATTAATAAAAAATATTGTAAAAGAGAAGAACTTAAGTTCAAAGCTAAACTCTTATGCAACCCACAAAAAGCCAGAGAAACTCAGCAGGTCAGGCAGCATCTATGGAGGAAAATGGACAGTCGATGTGTTGGATTGAGACCCTTCATTTGGACTGGAAAGAAAGAAGGGAGATAGCCAGTATGAAAAAGTGGGGGGAAGAGGTGGACCTGAATGGTGGTGAGGAAGGATGTGTAGGGGCAGGTGTAACACTTAGTGCGGTTGTCGGGACAAGTGCCCGGAGGTGGCCAGACCAAATGGGCCCAGTTACGCCTGCCTTTTTGTTGGCTACATGGAGCAATCCATGTTCCAAACCTACACTGGCAACGCTCCCCAACTCTTTCTCCACTACATTGACAACTGCATTGGGGCTGCTTCCTGCACCCATGCAGAGCTCATCAATTTCATCAACTTCACCAGCAACTTCCACCCCATCTTCAAGTTCACTTGGTCCATCTCCGACACCTTTCTCCCCTTTCTTGATCTCTTTGTCTCTACCTCGGGAGAAAGATTATCCACTGACATCTTCTACAAATCCACTGACACCCACAGTTACCTCGACTAAACCTCTTTCCACCTTGTCACTTGGAAGGATGCTATCTACTTCTCTCAGTTCCTCTGTGTGCACCGTATCTGTTCTCATGATAAGGCTTTCCACTCCAGGACATCTGAGATATCCTCCTTTATCAGAAAACGAGGGTTCCCCTCCACTGCTATCGATGCAGCCCTCACCCATATCTCTTCTATTTCCCATACATCTGCCCTCGCCCCATTCCCCCCAACACTTCATAGGGACAGGGTTCCCCTTGGCTTTGCCTGCCACTCCATGAGCCAATGCATCAAACATAACATTCTCCGCAACTTCTGCCGTCCCTAACAGGGTCCCACCACCAGGCACATCTTCCCCTCCCCTCTCCACTTTCTGCAGGCATCCCTCTCTCTGTGACTCCCTTATTTGCGCATCCCTCCCCACCGATCCTCCTCTGGCCACCTATCCAGGCAACCGCACTAAGTGCTACACTTGCCCCTACACCTCCTCCCTCACCACCATTCAGAACCCTAGACAGTCCTTCTGGGTGAGGCAGCGCTTCACCTGGGACTCCATCAGTGTCATTTATTGCATCCCGTCCTCCCGGTGCAGCCTCCTCTACATCGGTGAGACCCGACGCAGATTGGGGGAAATCACTTCGTTGAGCATCTTCGCTCCATCCACTGTACCAGCTGGGATCTCCCGATGGCTAGCCACTTTAATTCCACTTCCCATACCCACACTGACATATCTGTCCACCGCCTCCTCAACTGCCAAGATGAGGATAGATGCAGATTAGAGGAACAGCACCTCATATTCTGCCTTGGTATTCTGCAAACTGATGGCATGAACACTGATTTCTCTAACTGCTGATAACTACTCCCCTCTGCCCCTTTTTTCCCTTATCCCCCAACCTCCATCACCCCATCTCTTCCTCCTCCCTGCCCTCTCAATCTGCCCATCACCAACATATTCCTCCCACCGGTTCTCCTCCTCAATTCTTTCCCTTTATTCCATGGTCCACTGTCCTCTCTTATCTTTATTCCATCTTCTTCAGACCTTTGCCACTTCCACCTATCACCTCCCAGCTTCTAGCACCATTCCCACTCTCTGCCTTCCCCCACCTGCCAATCACCTTCTTTCACTTGGATCACCTATCACCCACCAGACCTTGCTCCACTCCTTACCCCCACCTTTTTACACTGGCCATCTCCCTTCATTCTTTCCAGTCCTGATGAAGAATCTCGATCCGAAACATCGACTGTCCATTTCCCTCCATGGATACTTCTTGCCTCACTGAGTTCCTCCAGTGCTTTGTGTGTTGCTCCAGATTTCCAACATCTGCAGTCCCTCTTGTGTCTCTAAACTTTTATGCACATAGTTTTTCAAAAGTAATAGGAGCAAAGAATGACTCATGGATGCACTTGTCTATTTTTTGGTCACTCTTTGGACAATTTCTTAATCAAAAGACTTTGCATCTTTGCCTTTAAAATCTGGGTATAGAATTGTACCATGCAGTCTTTTATTTAGAATTATGGGATTTCTCTTCTCAGTTAACTCTGACCCCAGGATACAGATGGACAGAATCTCTGATGTCTTCCTGTTCATGGATTCATTAGGTCTGTCAAACAGAAAGAGTTCTACCTCTCCCTGGGCATTTTCCCTGAAAGCTGTGCTCATATTAATAGGAATGTTATGACCACAATGCACATGCAGATCAAATCCCTGATGACACTGGCCAATATACTCAAGATGAGATGGTCGGTCAACATTTGAAAATATACATTAAATTTGTGGTATCCCCAAATTTTGCTTTTAATGCATATTCTCCAATCCATATAGACTTTTGACTTCTATTTCAAGCTTATGCAGATTCATTTTGTTTCACAACACACTCTTAAACACAATGCTAACCTAATTTATTTCTCTGTAAAAAAAAGAGATCAATCATCTTGAAATGCAATAAAAGGTTAATCATGGAATTCTCCTCCTTGTTAGAATAATAATGCAATTTTCCTCCTGGTTCGGCCACATTGGAGTACTGCATGCCATTTTGGTTGCTGAATAACAGGAAGGATGTGGAGGCTTTGGAGAGGGTGCAGAATAGGTTCACCACAATGTTGCCTGCATTAGATTGTACGGGCTACAAGGAGAGTTTGGACAAACTTGGATTGTTTTGTTTCGAGCATTGGAGGCTGAGGGGCAACCTGTTAAAAGTAAATAAAATTATGAGAGGTATAGATAGGGTAGACAATTTAGCAAGTGGGCAAAATTGTTTTTATTTTGTGATGGTGTAGGATCTCAGGATAATTGGTGAAAAGATGTAATAGTTTGTGTTTCCTGGTTATGTGTGAAAATATTGCAAAGAAAATGTCCCTTTGAAGTTTAAGGGATTCCACAGACTGCCAATCACTCTATAATATTAGTAAAGATTAATGGGTGTCATCACCACTACATTTGAAAATTGGTCAATATCCATGGACATGTACTATGTGTTTATTTGGCTGTAATGATATCTGCTTAGGTATATTGTTAAAACCTGATCTCATTCCCAACTGGAACAATGGCTAATCCAAATCAGAAGCAAGTACTTACAACTTCTTCCATATCCAACCCAATCCAAATCAAACTGGAGACATTTCAAAGTCAAAGTCAAGTTTATTGTCATATGTACAAGTACATGTATGCACAGGTGCAATGAAAAACTTACTTGTAGCAGCATCACAGGCACATAGCATCAGATAAGCAGCATTCACAAGAAAAACATAAATTAAACATAAACTATACACAATTTTTACAAGAAAGAACACAATTAGAACAAAAAAAATCAAAGTGCAAAGTGATCAAAGTGGTCATCAGTGTTGCTATACTGAGGTAAGTGATTAGGGTTGCGCTGGTTGGTTCAAGAACTGAATGGTTGAAGGGAAGTAGTTGTTCTTGAACCTGGTGGTGTGGGTCTTCAGATTTCTGTACCTCCTGTCCAAAGGTAGCTGCGAGAAGATGGCATGACCCGGATGGTGAGGATCTTTGATGATGGGTGTTGCCCCCTGTGGATGCTACTGATGGTGGGGAGGGACATGCCAGTAATGTATTGGGCAGAGTCCACTACCCTCTGCAGCTTCTTACATTCCTGTGCATTCAAATTGCCAAATCAGATCATGATGCAACCAGTAAGGATACTTTCAACACTGCATCTGTAGAAGTTTGTTGGAGTGTTTGGTGACAAGCCAAACCTCCTTAACTTCCAAAGAAAGTAAAGATGTTGGCTTGTGATTGCATCTATGTGCTGGGCCCAGTACAGGTCATCTGATATGTTAACACCCAGGAATTTAAAGCTGCTGACTCTCTCCACTGCTGACCGCCGACCCCCCAGCACCCCCACCACCAATGTAGACTGGTCATGTTCGCCTTACTTATCTTTCCTGAAGTCAACAATCAGCTCTTTAGTTTTGCTGACATTGAGCAAGAGGTTGTTGTCGTAGCACCACTCAAATAGGTGTCCTATCTCACTCCGGTAAGTTGACTCATCACCACCTGTGATTCATCTAAGAACAGTGGTGTCGTCGGCAAATTTGTTTATGCAGAAGGGTGGGAAAAAAAGATGTTCTCTGCTTCAAGTGCATTGCTATTGATCAAGAACAGTATATATGCGGTAATACTGTTGGTCCTGATCTGTACAGAGTACCAAGCTGGGCCAGCATGGCTGGGGCCTGACACCAAAATGAACCTGTATGTCCTGTATGTTTTATCAGAATGTGCACCCAACCTCAACATGGGATGTATCGTCACATCTAGTCAGGTTTGGGTCAAGTAGCCAGGTTGTATCTCCATCCACAATCTGAGAACAATGTAGAGCCACCATCTGACCACAGCTTTCTCAGTATTGCCAGCAATATTATGTTATGAGATAAAAACTGAAATTTCTATGTTATTGGTTAAACAATAAAAATCATAGATCTTAAAAGTCAGCAACCTTCAGATTTGTTATTGATTATACATTATATTATGACTTTATTAGACATTACTGTTTTAGATCTAACTTCTGAAAACTTTCCTGACCTGACAGTACTGCGTGAGTCAGCAAAATGGAAGAATGTAAGGAATGTAACTCATTCTTAGTCTGTCATTAGAGCCTTGATTGAAGGTGAGAGACAGAGCACTTCGTGGCAGTGATTGTGTCAATAATATTGGTCTTATTTTCTATAAAGGAAGAGATCTGAAAACACTTGTTACAAAAGTCAGGGGTTTTTAAGTACAACGTTTCTGGACAGTAGCTCATTCAACATAGTTAACATGATTCTAAAGCTTGATAAAAATTGCCTGAGACTACTAGAAAGGAAAGAAAAAAATCCGTTTATGGGTCATGTTCTGAAGCATTTTACAGATAATGAAATACCTTTGAAGTTTTGCCACTCTAGTATTGTAGCAAACATGTAGCCAATTGACAGGCAGCAACTCCCACAAACAATAGTTTAACATTGACCAGATAATTATCTTTAGAAACCAAGGATAACTCCATTGTTCTTCAAAACATAGCCACAGAAGTTTTTACACCTGCCATGCAAGAGCAGATAGGGTCTCAGCTGAAAGTTGGCGCCACTGACGGCACAGTGATCCCCCAGCTCAGCAATGGAGCACAAGCCTTGAATTTTATGCTGAAATCTCTGGAATGGGATGGATTTTAGCAAAGCAACACAAACCCAGAGATTTCTGATACAAGCAAGAGTGCTACCAATGGAATAATAGCAAACAACTAATGCACTAGATGCTGATGATATTTTTTCTAAGTGTTTCATTCAGTCCTGTTAATATTGTTTAAATTATTTCTGTACCTATTCTTCTGTGAATGGTATCTACAAAAACACTATCTTCTTCATGAATAACTGCATGATTGCTTAGCAAATGAATTAGGCCATTGTCAAATAACTATACAAGTATAAGCGATACACTTTGGGAGATCGAATTTGAAGGCAGAATACAAGGTTAATGGCAGGACTCTTAGCAGTGTGGAGGAACAGAGCGATCTTGGTGTCCATGTCCATAGATCCCTCAAGGTTGCCATGCAGGTCAATAGGGTTGTTAAGAAGGCGTATGGAGTGCTGGCCTTCATTAGTCGGGGTATTGCGTTCAAGAGTTGTGAGGTGATGCTGCAGCTCTATAGAACTCTGGTCAGACCACACATGGAGTATTGTGTTCAGTTCTGGTCACCTCATTATAGAAAGGATGTGGAAGCTTTGGAGAGGGTGCAGAGGAGATTTACCAGGATGTTGCCTGGATTGGAGAGCATGTCTTCTAGGTTGAGTGAGCTAGGGCTTTTCTCTTTGGAGAGAAGGAGGATGAGAGGTGACTTGATAGAGGTGTAGATAGAACAATACAGCACAATACAGGCCCTTCGGCCCACCATGTTGTGCCGACCTTAAAACCACACCTAAGACTATCTAACCCCTTCCTCCCACATATCCCTCTATTTTAAATTCCTCCATATGCTTATCTAACAATCTCTTGAACTTGAACAATGTATCTGCCTCCACCGTCACCCCAGGCAGCGCATTCCATGCACCAACCACTCTCTGGGGGGCAAAACCTCCCTCTGATATCTCCCTTGAGCTTCCCACCCATTACCTTAAAGCCATGCCCTCTTGTATTGAGCATTGGTGCCCTGGGAAAGAGGCGCTGGCTGTCCACTTTATCTATTCCTCTTAATATTTTGTACACCTCTATCACGTCTCCCCTCATCCTCCTTCTCTCCAATGAGTAAAGTGCTAGCTCCTTTAGTCTCTCCTCATAATCCATACTCTCTAATCCAGGCAGCATCCTGGTAAATCTCCTCTGCACCCTCTCCAATGCTTCCACATCCTTCCTATAATGAGGCAACCAGAACTGGACACAGTACTCCAAGTGTGGTCTAACCAGAGTTTTGTAGAGCAGCATCATTACCTCTCAGCTCTTAAACTTGATCCCATGACTTATGAAAGCTAACATCCCATAAGCTTTCTTAACTACCCTATCCACCTGTGAGGCAACTTTCAGTGATCTATGGATATGAACCCCCAGATCCCTCTGCTCCTCCACACTACCCAGAATCCTGCTATTAACTTGGTACTCCACCTTGGAGTTAGTCCTTCCCAAATGTACCACCTCACGCTTCTCCAGATTGAACTCCATCTGGCCACTTCTCAGCCAAGCTCTGCATCCTATCAATATTTCTCTGCAAGTTTTGACAGCCTCCACACTATCCACAACACACCGACCTTTGTGTCATCTGCATACGTGCTAACCCACCCTTCCCCCCCTCATCCAAGTCATTAATAAATATCACGAAAAGTAGAGGTCCCAGAAACCGATCCCTATGGGACACCAACTACTCACAGCCTCCAATCTGAATGCTGTCCTCCACCACAATCCTCTTCTTTCTACAGGCAAGCCAATTCTGAATCCACACGGCCAAGCCTCCTGGATCCTTGCCCTCTGATCTTCTGAAGAAGCCTACCATGTGGAACCTTGTCAATGCCTTACTAAAATCCATGTAGACCACATGTGTACATGATGATAAGAGGCATAGATCGAGTGGACAGTCAGAGACTTTTTTCCCAGTGCCACAATGGCTAACATGAGGGGCTATAATTTTAAGGTGATTGGAGGAAGGTATAAGGGGGAATGTCAGGGGTAAGTTTTTTTTTACATAGGAAGTGGCGGATGCGTGGAACGCACTGCCAGCAGAGGTTGTGGAGGCAGATATATTAGAGACATTTAAGAGACTCTTAGATAGACACATGAATGATAGAAAAATAGGGGGCTATGTGGGAGGGAAGGGTTAGATAGATCTTAGAGCAGGATAAAATTGTCGGCACAACATTGTGGGCTGAAGGGCCTGTACTGTGCTGTAGTGTTCTATGTTCTATATTACCTCAAGCAGGAATGTAGTAACTAAAAAAACAAATGATCTGTAATAATGATATTAAAATATATAAAACAATTAATGCCTAATATGTTTGTGTGAAATTCTTTTCCCTCCATTTTAGAGGAGACATTAACCCATTTAAAATAAACAATTATTACTCCATTAAAATGTTGGCCAAAGGAACTTCATGCAACACATTAAAATTTCATTGATATTCACACATAATTTCAAAACCTCTGTAATTTAATGGCGATATTCTTATGGTGCCATTAATCAAGAGAGCAAAACAAACATTGACGATCATCACTGGACCTTGACATTTAATTCAGTGTCATGTATCATTTACTGCTTTGCAATGGAAAAGTGTATTGAGTTAGCAAACTGGGGCGAGTTGCTATGATCTGGAATGCACTGTCTGAAGAGTAGAAATAGGTTCAATGGTAACCATAAAAGGGAACTACAGAAATACTTGAAAGGTAAGAATGAGCAGAATAGTAGAGAAAGAGCAGGGGACTTAAACTAATTGGATAGCTCTTTCAAAAACCCAGCATGATAGGTTGAATGGCCTTCTGGATTTGTTCCATGATTGCATGAATTTTTTGAAGATATGAGTTTGGACCCCACTAAGGCAGCTTTTAGAGGAGCAAAAATGCTGTTTAGGAGGATATGCTAAATTGTGTCTAGCTATTTCCTAAACCAACCATTGTATATGATAAGCTGTTTCCTTATTCTTTGGTAAATAGAAGCATAATGAGATCAAAATCAGCACTTCGGTGCAGACATTTTTTGAACAGGAATAGGCATTAATGTACATCTGCTATATCTGCCAGCTATGTAATCAGATGATGGAATGTACTTAAACAATAACAATTTAACCATAACATAATATTGTAGCTGCTCCAAGTCTGTTAGTAATGCTGGAAAACAGTCAGCAGTATCTAAGGAGAGAAAAGTGATGACTTTTCCTTTGCACTAATGGATTAATGGAGGAATTACCCATCTGCAGTTTAAGTCTTGGAGGGAAATGTTTTGTTGATATTGTGCTTGGGGCACCTCTCATTTAAAAAAAATTGTTAGTTTTGCTACATATTAATGCAACTGTTTTTTGAGTGAAGCAACTCCTTGATAAAGATTTTTTGTTTGGTGTTAACGATAGGATACATCATAACTGCTGTGCAGACTGATATCAAAAGCCCAGGCTTTGATGCTCAATATGTCCATTTTAGCCGGGCTTTTAAGGAACAGGTAGAAACTACAAATCACACATTATTGCTCATGTACAACAAGTATCAATGAATTTGAGTGGAACCAGCCCATACATACAAGTAAGTGGATGCTTTGTTTTTCTCCTCTGCACTCACCTAGTCCCACTTATCAGCAAAGTGAGTGGTCATTTGTATGTTGATATCAGGTTCCTTGCAACTATATGTTCTGAGTAAGTACCAGCTCTTCGAATATATCAAATGGTGCCCTAGGACCAATTTAAATGCTGCATCAGTTGTACAGAATTTACTTGGGCCTTATATAGATGGCAGTCTGAAAATGGTTTTTGAGTTGTCGTAGGCTGAAGTTGTTTAAACCAAAGCATAGGGAATCATTGAAGTTTTAATATCACTTTACTCCTTGGAAGCATTAAATATGAGAGTGCTCATTAGGTATTTCTCTGTCAGAGCTGTTCATCAGTGACATTCTCCTATTGGTGCTACTCCTTGTAGTGTACCTACAGAAGTGGGTATGTTGCATTCACTATTTCGTGCATCATTGGCAGTAAGGCTGCATCATGATGAGATAGTTATGTCAAGGTGGTCATAATGTATCTGATATCTTACCTTTATATTGTTGAATATAACCATGAAAGAATTGCATTAAAAATTTAACATATAATTTTTCGCCCAATTAAGATAGTGCATGGTTCAACATTACATAGCTTTTTAAAAAAGAATTACCTTGAATAGTTGTTCATCTTTAAATTATCATCAGAAAGTAATGTGCTTTCAGTGGGCAAGAGGGAATTCTCAGCAATCAACCGCATATCCAGTTATTGCAAGCAGGTTAAAACATTCCAGTTGGATTGCAGTGAGAGTCATTTCAGATGTTAGTTTTGAAGATGAATTGCCTTATTTTCTCAACTTCAAACCTAAGTATATGAATGACTAATTAAGTCATAAGAAGGGAAATCAGGATTTACCAATACAAAATGGTTCTTAGCATCTTCAAAGTTTTTGAGGCATTGTGACCGAAAAGATGTAATTCCTGGAGAAAGATACATCCCATATTCCTCCATTGAATAAGACCAGCCTAATCCTATTGTTATAAAAGACAATCTTAACCACTTGGTCAGCTGTGTCAGTGCAGTCTTCAGAATGATCAAGGATAGATCCTCTGGGGTGTTAAACCAATTAATTCAGGTATATCAGTGAGGCCTGCAGCATTGAACTGGGTAACACTCCAGCAACTTTTATTAATACTTGTATTGATGAAATAACATGCATTTATATTGTGCTCCAACACAGCAAAATACCCCAAGGGTGATTCTAGGAGTGCAATCAGACAAGAAAAGATTGACAATGCATTTAAATTATAGCAGCAGACAAAAGTATCTTTAACAATAGAAATGTTGAAATGTTACTGCAATTTTCATGGTAAAGAGCATGGATAAACTAATTTTACAGCTTATCTGGTAATGGTGAACCAGCAGTGCACATCTCCTTAGCACAACTTTAAAGACTTTGTACGGCCAACGGGTGAATTAAATGAAAAAAGGAAAGACAAATAATATATTCAAGTCTTTTATCAAATAAGTAATAACAAAAGTGTTTATGATTTGTCTCTTAGAATTACAAGGTATTTCAGATTTGTTGGTTAGGGCAAAAGAAACTGCAAATGCTGGAATCTGGAACAAAGAAACAGAACTCTGGGTCTCAACCTGAAACATCAACATACATCTTCTGCATCCACAGATGCTGAATTCTTCCAGCGTTCTGCTTTTTGTTTACATTAGGGCTCCTATTCACCAACTCCTTGGCAAGCACTTTCCCAGTAACAATACATTTCTGAATTGGCAGCAATGGAAAGCAATGGTGCCAGAGATTTAAATGTAGGTATTCAAAGAATGCACTACTTACCAGGGTATATTGCTAAACGCTTTAGAAACACAGTGCTAATCACAATTATTATTATTATTAATTAAAGATATTGCTCATCATGTAACAACGGGTTTTGGATGTATCTGCAGTTTGAAGTCTGCCAAGTATGTGAAACTGGTTAATTCAGCATAACGTGTTAGGATTTGGAGAGTTATGAGGGTTGTGTACAACTTACAGATAGAGAATATGTACAAAATAATATAGTGTCTTTATAGCCTTTATTAAATTTATACAAGATGTTTCTGAGTTTGTTTTAAAAAATCAGCTGCTCTGACATTTCTAGGATTTGTTAATTCTACAATTTATAATTGCATCACAATTTTTAATCTCAAGAATGAACTTTTTTTTCAGATGGGATATCTCACTAAATTATCTGAATCCTCAGCTGTAAATCAGGTTAAGTCTAGTGAAGGGCTTCATTCAGCTGCATTGTGGCTTTACATCTTGAAAGCTTATTTGATTTGGCACTAGTTATGGCTTCAGAATTGTCTGGTCCTTCAGCAGAAGATATCCTTGTTGTTTAGTACTTAAAGATCTTTGTATCTTTCACAAGACTTTACAATGGCGTTTTCAATTTGCCCTTGGGCTTTAAGAATCACATCTCAATGGAGGTTTGCTGTTTGGTTTTGAATTTTTGAAAAGAAATCAATATGCAAGTTTAAATTCTTCCTAATTTCTACTATAATTTTGTAACAATGTCCATGCTCTTGTCTCTGAGTCAGAAGGTTGTGGGTTCAAGTCCCACTCTAGAGCTATGAGCACAAAAAAGCTAGACTGGCACTTCAGCACTGTACTGACTAATGTACGCATGTGTACTTGTCACAGTGTTGTGTCTCACATCTAACAAACTTTCCACAGGCGTAGAGCTACTCTTCAGAATTAATAGGAAGCTGCTCAGCGAATGGTGGCTACACTTCAGAGCCAGGGTCATAGAAACTTCAGTAATTGAGCTGCAGTGTGAAGGTATGCTTGTGTTTATATCTGCTCAGAGGCTGAGACCCAAATCATCATTGACATACTCACTGAAGCTTATGAGAGGATGGGCCTTTCAGCTAACATTGGCAAAACAAAGGTCGCCTGCCAACCTATCACCTATGCACAGTCCCACACACCTCTTTGAATAATAAAGGTCACTGACAAGACCCTGGAAAAGATGGATCACATCCCATACCTTGAGAATGACCTTTCAGCAAAGGCAGCAATCACTGGTGAAATTTACCATGCCAAGAATATATGGAGTGATTGTTACCTTGGACATCACAGTCAAGTCCAGTAAGGATGGGTACAAAACATGGATTCCTCTCTTCAATGCTGAGCTTGTTAGGGGAGGAGAGAGTCCAGTATCTTTCCACAGTATTCAGCCTAGCTGGATTTTGAGGACTTGTGCCTCAGTGTAGGTCACATTGGCTTTGGTGAGTGTTTATATATATATATATATATATATACACACACATACATACATATATATATACACACATATATATAGAAAAAGTATTAGTGCAGTGGTGTTCTTACTGTTGCAGTCTGTTGAAATGTGGGTAAGTTAGGAAGTCATTATTCTCATTGAATAGGTCTCCCACTAAGGACAGCTGAGAAAAGATGGGTCTGTAATGAGCTTTTAACAATATTATATGCAATAGTTACTGTAAAGTTTTGATGGGCAGCTGCCATTGAGGTCATCTACAGGGAATGTTGCTTGTCCTGCACTGAGTGTAAAACATGAGCCATTAAATTTTCCAAGAAAGAACTAAGGAAGTGTTGTTAAGGAATTTTTCTCTTCTAATTGACTTTATTAGTACAATGAACATAAGTAACTTCAATTTAATAATTTCTGAAAAGATTTAAGAATATTCACTTTAATTGAAGGTTGTGAGCTCTCTGGTGTAAGATTTGACGTGTATTGTTGAGCATGGATCTACTCTCAAGATAACAGCAGTTATGGCTTTCTGTGTACAGACTGGATACCAGCTCATGAAAGTGACAGAGGCATGATTAAATGTCACAAATTGAAACTTTTGTTTCATATGTGCTGCTCTGCCATGCGTTTCCTCAAAACTGCAGTGTTTAGCTCCTCATTCAAATATATTGAAGGTCATGAAGTTCCTGTACTTCAGAGAACAGATACAAACTATGTTCACTGCAGAAAATTAAGGCTTGCCCATTTTAGTCTAAGTAGTCCTTTTAACAAGGGTTGGTAGTGCCAAAGCCACAATTACTGCCAAGCAACTACTTTGGTGATAGGGATTAACTTTCACAAGTACAGAATTTTATTCCTCCAATGAGGTTTTAAAGAATAATAATTTTAAATTGTAGAAATATAGAATGGAAAGAGATGATTTAAAAATGATTTTAAATTATTATTATTTAAAATCATTTTTAATTATCTCTTTCCATTCTATATTTTGCTTCAGGCCAATTTTTTATTTCACTCTCTTTATTTTACTTATTTTATCTGATGTGGCATCAAATTTACTATTTTGATACTTTCTAGTTTGGACTCTTGTCTATTGATTAACAATTCTTCAATCTGATTGGTTAAAGAGATGCACACTGGGCCTGGACATCCTATGGAGGGAGCAGTGCCATTTAGTCATCCACTAATAACACCTTAAATTAAATTAAATTAAATTTTATTTACAGCGTGGTAACAGGCCCTTCCGGCCCAATGAGTCCACGCAGCCCATTTTAAACCCATATTAACCTACCCATATGTCTTTGGAATGTGGGAGGAAACCGGAGCACCCGGAGGAAACCCACGCAGACACGGGAGAACGTACATACTCCTTACAGACAGCGACGGGAATCGAACCCCAATCGCTGGTGCTGTAATAGCATCACGCTAACCGCTACGCTACCGTGCCGCCCAACTAATGGAAATTGTGCACTTAAGTCTAAACAAATGTGAGCTCCATTCCTTTACCAGTCTAATTCTTTGTGTCCAATGTGTGAAATTTAACATAAAAATGTAATTTAAATGATAATTTAAAAACAAGTGAATTCTAGTTAACTTAAAAAAAATCAAAAGCAATTAATTATTTTACAAATAATGCACAATCACAATTGAAGATGTTGTGAAAGCATTTAAAACAATATACTATAATATAACATTAAAAAGTGGTTGTACAATGAAGCTAATACCTTTGAATAAATTTTGTTAATCAATACTTACATTATTTTACTTTGCATCATTTGAGATGATCTCTAAATGCTATAAAATATTGGATCAAAATTATTTCTAAACAGCATTTTTTCCATTTAGTTTTTAAAAGCTTATATACAACCTGTTAAATGAAACTGTTCATGCATTGATGCGGTAAGATTTTAAAAATAATCATGCAGTGTTACTGGCCTTGATTCCTTTGCTTTTCTGTTGCTGGTAATTCAATAGAACTAAGTTGTTTTTTTCATTTATTGCAGTGTGAACTCTGCCATTCTATTCTTCCTATCAATGTGGATAACCTCACATTGTACCTCAGCTGCCAAATTTATACCTGCTTACTTGACCTATCTCCATTCCTTTGTTGACTCTGCTTCATCCTCATCCAAGTCTTTGTTCATGGTTGAGGGCCCAGCAGTGCACCCCACTAATTACAGCTTGCCTATTTATTCCAACCTGTTACCTAGCCAACCCTCTATCCATGCTAATACCATGAAATCCTCCCTCTCTCCCCATTATAATCAATTCTCTGCTCTATTATGTTTCATATTTTTCTTGGTCTTGATTAACTGCTGGGACTTTCAAATTCATACTTATTTGGGGAGATCCTAATGTACCCAAGGTGCTTTGGCCAGTGGTAAGCATCATTTTCAGGAATAATTTAGTGACAAAACAATGGATGGTTGGGTGATGAATTACTGGTGTATTTGGTGACTCATTGTCAGACTTGGGATTGTATGTGGTCACATCTTTGCTGAATGTTCATGACAGCACAGTAAGTAGATCTCATTCCTCTGAATCAGGAGATTCAGACCCCTCTCTAGTAATTCAGCTTCAAAGAAATGAGCTCTAATCGTGACTGATACCACAGTGCAGCAGTGATGGAGTGTTTCACCCTCAGGAGTTGCCATCCTTATGATGAAATGTTAAACCTTGGCGTTATTTATTTTTTCAGGTGGACATGAAAGATACAATAGCAAACTTTCAAATGGAGTTATTCTATATCCTGGCTAATAGTTTATCCTAAGTAACACCATTGAGAAAAGATGATTTAATTGTTATTTTATGTTTGCAAGATCTTTCAGTGCACCAATTGCTTCTGCAGTTCCTACAACAATAGCTACGCCTCAGAAATAAGCCATTAACTGTAAAATGTTTTAGGATATCTCAAGATTGTAAAAGCATTTTAGAAATGTCTTTTTCTTATGAATGTATGCACTTCCTTTTAACTTTCCTATGTTTCATGGTATTTATACAAAAATAGAACCCAGGATGAATTTTGTTTTAATAGTTTCACATTGATTTAATTCTCCAAGGACTTAATAATTTTTATTTCTTTGGTGCTCATAAAATATTAATGTTCAGAAATGCTCACCTCTTTCTGGAGTCCTTGGCTCAGGTATGATAATGCAAAGTACGGATCTCATTGCTTCACCCCAATGAATTGTCACAAACTCAGAAGAATACTTTTCACTGCAATGGTGTATTATTGGCCTGGTTTTTTTCTGGCTTGGGCTGGCTGCTTGTAGTCAACAGCTAGGGTCACCCTGTATTTGTCTTAACCTGGTTGGGACATAGAAGGCCTCAAGCTTGACCAAGTCCGACAATGAGGCCAGGAATGGCAGAAAGACCTGCCCTTAACTTTTCTTAACCTGGTTGGGACATAGAAGGCCTCAAGCTTGACCAAGTCCGACAATGAGGCCAGGAATGGCAGAAAGACCTGCCCTTAACTTTGCTGGCTCTCAAAACATAGAGAAACATTTAAAAACCATTAAAAATGAAGTGAAGAATTAAATACATTTTGGAATAAAAAACATTAATTAAAATCCCTCAAAACACTTCTAAGTAATTAAGAGTGAATGATTTGTTTTTTTAAAATGGAAATAAACAAAGCACAAATAAGTTTTAAAAAGGCAGAATTTAAGATTTTAAAAAAAGTATTTATTTATTTATTTGTTTGTTTGTTTATTAGTCACGTGTACATCGAAGCACACAGTGAAATGTGCCTTTTTGTGTTACTGAGAATGTGCTGGGGGCAGCCTGCAAGTGTCGCCAAGTTTCCGGTGCCAACATAGCATGCCCACAGCTTCTAACCTGTACGTCTTTGGAATGTGGGAGGAAACCGGAGCACCTGGAGGAAACCCACGCAGACACAGGGAGAACGTACAAACTCCTTACAGACAGCGGCAGAATTGAACCCAGGCTGCTGGCGCTGTAATCGCGCTGCGCCAACTGCTACACTACCATGCCTCCATAATTTACTTAGCCACATTACAAAAAGATGGAATTTACTCATTTAGGGTCTTTGCCACATTTCGATCAAGCATGAGATCTAGCACCACGTCTATTATTTGTGACAGGAGAAGAGATCATCCTCACTCACATCCCAATTCTGGGGTTCTCAGCAAGATTCAGCACTAGCGCTGAATTCCAGGATCATTTGTTGGAGTGTATTGACAAAACATGGCCCCAACTAATGGTGAACAAGTTCAGGATTTCTACAGCTACACATGGCGTAAGTTCTGAATGTTCTTCCAACATATGTATGCTGGCAGTTCCAAGCATGGACCTGTTAAATGCGATATTATTGCCTCGAATTTCCTTAGCGCCTACAGATTTGTGTTAATCGGTTGTTAGGCAGCTCGCTAGTCATCAGGCCACTATTTTGAAATTCAATAGAATGCCATGTCTTTCACTCAGCTACAAGAGGCGATGTCTCAGGAAGGTGATATTCATCATCAGGGACCCCCTGGGCCATCCTCTCTTCTCAGTGCTGCCATCAGGCAGGAGTTACAGGAGCCTGAAGACCCACACCTCAAGGTTTGACAGCAGCTTCTTCCCCACTGCCTTCAGGTTCTCGAACTGACCTGAAAAACCCTAACACTACTTCGGACAATGTTTCATTTTCTCTCTCTCAACTTGTCCTTATGTTTATTTTTGCATACATATATAATTTATGTTAACTTCTGTTTGTCAGGTTTGCAATTTACTGTGCTGCTGCAAAAAGCTAATTTTTATGACATTTATACCCAGTATATATATGCCTACAACAATAAACTTGAACTTGAGCTTCACACTTGGGACTGGCATGACGGAATGCCATGCATTGCAAAGGGTGGTAGCTTGGGGAGAGGATTGTGAACTGGTGGGGTGAGGGGTGGTGATAATAGAAGGTCTAAGAAATGGTCACTGGTGTCAGGGTGGGAGAGGTCAATGACTCTGTGGAGATGGAGGAAGAAGAGGGTTGCTGGTGCCAGTGGGGACAGTCGGGTAATCGGCGCAACGAAGGAGGAGGGATTTGACCAATCAGTGCGTTTTGAAGTGGGGGTCGGGGGGGCGGGGAGTGTCATCTGGATCTAAACAGCTAGTGTGCTTGATACTTGGGGGATAAGTTCAGCTGATCAGTAGATGGCAGTAGATGGCAGGCTGGGAGGTGGGTTCAGGTTGGTTTATTGTTGAGGGGTGGGGAGGACGTCATGTCAGGTAGTTTGTGGCAGGGAAGTTCACAAACTCATTGGGCAGGAGGGCAGAAAAAAGAGCCAGTAATAATAATGAAAAGTACTTAAAGGGGACCTAGCCAAGTTTAGGTTCCTGCTCAAGATAATTCCTCCCCCTTTGAATTGTGTCACTGCAGAGGAAGCAACGTCACTGAAATGCTGGTTAGATTGTGAATGGACCAACGGCAGGTCCACTTTCGACCAAACTGACCAAACTTTTCCTGGAAACACCATGTATGAGACCAGTATGCCCTTATTTGAAAGAGAGAATGGTTCATCCACACTGGAATGTTTGGGGACAGGAAGTAGTTGGCTGAACTCCTGGAGTGCTAATAATTGACCCAGAGGAACAAGTAATTGCATTGTATGTTCTGTCCTATAAATTACTAAGCAACTTTGTCTCAAACCATAGATTTCTTCCAACTGGTTTTCATAATAACTTGCAACCAGTTTGCCCTCCTTCCATATTCAAGGTTTTTTGATTCATTTAAGATGAGATGAGATGAGACATCTTTATTAGTCACATGTACATCGAAACACACAGTGAAATGCATCTTTTTGCGTAGAGTGTTCTGGGGGCAGCCGGCAAGTGTTGCCACGCTGCCGGCGCCAACATAGCATGCCCACAACTTCCTAACCCGTACATCTTTGGAATGTGGGAGGAAACTGGAACACCCAGAGGAAACCCACGCAGACATGGTGAGAACCTACAAACTCCTTACAGACAGTTCAGCAACCTTGCCCTGCTTTCTGGATAGAAAAGTAAATTTGCAGAAATACCAGGATGTATTTGAAATGTTGTACATCCTTAAGGTTTAGGGAGTCTCTTGCCATAATGCCAGATTTTCAAGGGCTAAATGATGTCACCTCTATGCAGTCAGTTGTTATTCATTGGCAGTGTGATATCACCTCTGTAGAAATTTATGAGTTCAAGCCTTGTTCTGCGGATGATCCACTTTTGGAGGCGTCCACTTTCACATAACACATTAAAAACAATCCCATTCTTCTCACTCAGGTGGACATAGAGGATCCCATGGGCCTCTTTTGAAGAGCAAGCATATTGGTCAATATTTAACCCTTAAAAAAACAACAGATTTTATTGGTCATGTGAGAGCTTGCTACAGTCAAGTTGGCTGCACAGTTTCTTACTATACAACAGAGACAACATTTCAATAGGTATATTAACTGAAATGAGTTTGGGTCTGGGCATCGCTGGAAGACCAGGATATATTGCCCATCCCTATAAGCCAGACGGGACCTGCCCAAAACAGTCCAAACCGATCGGGTCTGGTCCAAACTGATCAGGATCAGCTGAGTCGGGCCAGGCCCAAAGTGGACATTGGTCAGTAAGTGCCACCAGATAGCATTGTAAGCGACAGCTTCCATCACTTTGCTGATGATTGGGAGCACAATGATTGGCTGGTAATTATCTGGATATTTTGGGATCTGAGCATCAGTGGTAGGCTGTCAATCCTATGAACTGGTTGGGTCTGGTCTAAACCAGTCAGGACTGGTCAGAACCAGTTAAATCCGGTCAGAACCAGTTGGGATCAGTCCAACCTGGTTCTGACTGGTTAAAACCAATCCTGATTTGTCAAAGCCATTTGGGACCAGTCAGGACTGGATGGAATAGGTCCAAACCGGTGTCCAAATCTGGATGGGACCAGTACAATCTGGTTGGAACTGGTCCAGTCTGGTCAGGATCAATCCTACCCAGTTGGGATTGGCTGGGTTGAGCTGGGCCCACACTGAGCATTGGTAAATGCTATCTGATAGCATTGTCAATGGCAGATACCAACACTTTATCGATTATTGCAAGCACACTGATTGGCTGGTAATTATCTGGAATATTTGTGACACAGGCATCACTGGTAGACTGCCACCCTACAAACTGGTCGGGTCCAGTCCAAACTTGTCAGGAACCAGTCAGGATCAGTCAGAACTTGGTGAGGACCAGTCAGGACCATTTGGCACTGGTCAGAACCAGTACAATCCAGTTGGAACTGATTGGGACAAGTCCAAACTAGTCGGGACTGGTCAGAACTGGTCTGGATATTGGGAAGAAGCTGAGATGGATCATCGATTTAGCACCGCTAGATGAACATGATTGTGAATTTCTTCAAAAGGAACATTTTCTTTAGCACTCATATCCTGGGCCTTGCCACCATTGTAAATTGGGATGTTATTGGAGCCTTTTCCCTTCCATTAGTTCTTTAACTGTCAATGACCATACATGACTAGATGTCATTGGACTGCAGAGCTTTGATCTGATTCTTCGGTTGTGAGATTGCTTAGATCCATCTGTTGCATGCTGTTTTTATTGTTTAGAACATAAGTGGTCCTACATTGCAGCTTCACTAGGCTGGCATTTCATTTTTAGGAAGGCCCACCGTTGCTTCCAGCAAGTCATTTTGCACTCCTCATTGAAGCAGGATTGATCCCCTGGCTTGATAAAAGCATATCCTCACTGGATAAAAGTCTTAACAGTTTCACTTTTGAACCCTGTTGCTCATTTTTTAATATAAATTCAGCAAAAGTGGACTGATAACACATGCCTGAAGGTAAATCATTCTCTGAGCGGTAGGAAGAAGATTCAAAAGAAGATTCAAGGGATTGGGGGTAGACATGCTCCCACAATTAAAGGGGGTGGGACTGCCAAATTTAGAGCCCTTGGACGACAAGATACAGAAAATGTATTATGCTCTTGGTGTCCCACAGAAACACCACAGCTGCATTATGTTCCATCAATAGATGACAGTTTTATGACTATTTTATTACATTCTCCATATAAATCATGTATATCTCAATTTTTGTTCCTTACCTCTATTTCTCACAGCATTAATATTTAAACAGTAAATCTTAAATAATGATCAAAATATCATAAAGACTGCATTGAACAGTTAGTGTAGAAAATACAATTTTGTGAAGGTGATTTGCATTAACAAAATGCCTTGTGAGCATTTTCCATTGGGTTGCATTCGAGAGCGGTGAAAAGCAAGTCTTCAGTATTCAGATTGGCTGCACCTTAAAAGACCCAGTAGAAACTGCATCTAATGAGGCTGAAGATCGGGACAAAAGAAAACCATTTGATACACTGGAGAGGATTTATCTCTGCTGTAGCACAACTTGCATTTTTAACTGAGCTTATTAATTTGGTTCATTATTGGTATTGGTTTATTGGTTTATTATTATCACTTGTACCGAAGTACAGTGAAAAACTTGTTTTGCATACCGATCGTACAGATCAATTCATTACACAGTGCAGTTACATTGGGTTAGTACAGAGTGCATTGATGTAGTACAGAGTGCATTGAGGTAGTACAGGTAAAAAACAATAACAGTACAGAGTAAAGTGTCACAGCTACAGAGAAAGTGCAGTGCAATAAGGTGCAAGGTCACAACAAGGTAAATCGTGAGGTCAGAATCCATCTCATTACGCAATATAGTCATGTTGTGCACCATATATCAAGTAAATTGTGATCTTGTTGTAAATTAACCTGTATGGATGATCAAAGCTGAAGAGTCTGTGTGCAGACAAATCTGGATTGGTGGCAGTTGTAAAAATGGAACTATTGTTTTGCTGTGTATAAACAATATCACAGCAGTCCTAAGATATTTCCTCTGAATGCTTTCTGCAGCAGTACCTGCCATGCTGACAAGCGTTTTGATTGTCTTGTATTCTTGCACAATCCACCAACCCGCTTCTATACTGCTTTATAAGACTATTAAATGGACCACTTGTACAATAAGATGGACTCTTGACTTCACAATCTATCTTCACATGGCCTTGAACCTTAGTGTCTGCCTGCACTGCACATTCTCTGTAACCGTAACACTATATTCTGCATTCTGTTATTGCTTTTCTGTTGTACTAACTCAATGTACTGCGATGAATTATCTGTATGGATGGCAATGCAAAACAAAGTTTTCACTGTACCTCGGTACATGTGACAATAATAAACCAATTACCAATCTAAATATATTATTGCACAAACCAGGGGTATAACATCAGGGCTCCTTTGGAATCTGATCCTAATGGTGTAGAGAAGGAAGACATGTAAGTGACCATTGCCCAGCGAGTGCCTGAAAGATGCCTGATCTGACATCACATTGAGCTCTGTTTTTGGGTATCCCTGGCAGCCATCTAATAGGCCTTAGCCCCCTTACTTTTAGCTCTCTTAAGCCACCTTGGCTAAATTGGGTAGGATGATAACTAAGGGTTGTGGGGTGGTGGGGTCTCCATTCTCTTCATAGCTTTCTAGATCCACTGTCTTGAAACTGTTCCCCACCTTGTTCCTCATCACATTGGCACACCATCCACCCAACTCCTCCTCAATCCTACCTTTCTCAGCCACACAAGCAGATATTCATTTGCATTACTGTTTCAGAGAATTAGTTGGCGACAGGTGGGGAATATGTCTGACCTCACAGCACGCAATTGATTGTATAACACACAAGGTGAATTGTATAACATAAGACTGTATAATATATAAGGAGAAACCAGAGTGTATTTGAAGATTGCAGGAAGAAGTATAAATTACAGGCATGG
This sequence comes from Pristis pectinata, assembly GCF_009764475.1. Lineage (NCBI taxonomy): Eukaryota > Metazoa > Chordata > Chondrichthyes > Rhinopristiformes > Pristidae > Pristis > Pristis pectinata. The sequence goes on from NC_067407.1 coordinate 82,817,386, forward strand.
TAGTGTAGCGGTTAGTGCAACGCTTTACAGCGCCAGCGACCCGGGTTCAATTCCGGCCACTGTCTGTAAGGAGTTTGTGCATTCTCCCCGTGTCTGCGTGAGTTTCCTCCGGGTGCTCCGGTTTTCTCCCACATTCCAAAGACGTATGGGTTAGGAAGTCGTGGGCATGCTATGTTGGCACCGGAAGCATGGCGACACTTGCGGGCTGCCCCTAGAGCACTCTGTGCAAAAGATGCATTTCACTGTGTGTTTCGATGTACATGTGACTAATAAAGATATTTTATCTTATCTTAATGACAGGAACTACAGTAACTTTATTCAGTAAATGCAGATAATTGCTACAGTAAAAATACACTGAGAAGAGGATAGTTACTTACAAAGTGCATAAAATTAGTCAGAGACATTTGCAGCAATGTGTTCACCAGGCTTAATTGACAGGGGAATTAACCAGTCATCATTACTCTAACTGGGAATAACATTATCACAGTGTGTAGCTCTATAGAAGAACTGGCTATTGAGGGATAATATGCTCTGCAGTTCCCTGAAATAACATCAATGAGGTACGGCATCCATTTCCAAGCTGGCCTTGGGTTCTTGGCTGAAGAGTGGGTTCCTTTAGCAGCGTCCACTTCCAGCTTCTGATTCTCTTAAAGATGCACTCAAGCTTATTTCTCCTCTCTCTTCGTATACCAACTGGAACACTTGGTGAGAGAAGAGGCCAGACTTATGATTTCATTGACAGTAGGTGAACTTACAGACCAATTGTCAAAGTAAAATCCAATTATTTAACTTATTCTTCCTTTCTCCTTCACGAAAAATGTGGGGAAAAATAAGTAACAAACCATGCTCAATGTCTCCTTTGGGTGTTAAAGCACCCATGTTTTAGTGTCATTTTTCTTAAGGGACAACTGCCTGTCTATAATGTAGCTTTAAGCTCTGAAGCTGAGGAAGGGCCTTGTCATTGACAATAACCTGGAGAATGGATGCACAGTCTTTTTATTTAATGTGCCATGTAATGCAACATTGATTTTTACCTGGAGTATATCATGCCAGACATATTTCCAGGGAAATGAAAATGGTGTACTTCTGCTTGAGAACCATATTAGTACTCCTGACCTCACCTAATGATGTCACTAGTCAGGCATTGTACCTTTCTGCTCACTTCAACATAAACTCAAGCTGATGGTTGTATGGAACGATAACTGAAATAGTGTCAGGGAAACTGTCATGCCAAATTCTTGCTTTGCGCCCTATTCGAAAGCATACCCTGCTGACTTTGGCAGACCAGGCTGGGTAGCTTCAGGACTGACCGCAAGCTGCTGAGGAACTTCCCAAAGTCCACAGTGAGTTCTACCACTCAGAGATTTTTTTTTGTAGCACGTTGCTGCTGCTTCAGTGGCTGCCTCAGTTGTGACACCAACAGCAGCACGCTATTAACAGAAGCTTCTGCATAGGCATGGCCCACTGCTCCGGGAGGATCGGTGACCCCTTTGGTCAGGAGGCAAAGACAAACCCAAGTGCAAAGAGTCTTGTCCCGTGGAGTCTTCAGTGACCTACCTGGACCTCTCTGAAGATAAATATATTGATTGTCTTAAGTTATCAAAGTCTGTCATCCCAGTCACTCTTAGATTCATAGATTCAAGGAGTTATACAGTACAGTCCCACCTTTGGCTGACCAAGATGCCATTTTATGCTAATCTCAGCTGCCCGCATTTGGCCCATATCCCTCAAAACCCTTCCTATCCACGTACCTGTCCAAATATCTTTTAGATGTAATTGTAGCTGCCTCTACCACCTCCTCTGGCAGCTTGTTACATGTGACTAATAAAGCTATCTTGTCTTATCTTATCTTACAAGTAAAAACTCACAACCTTTTATCAACATTTAAGAAGCATCTAGACAAGCACTAGTAAATGGGATGAGTACAGATAAGTACATTGGTTAGCATGGACATGGTGGACCGAAAGGCCTGTTTCAGTGCTGTACAGCTGAGTGTGATGGGGAAGTTGAGAGTCTGGTATCTGCCCAGATGTCCAGACATGTACCCAGATATCACAGTATTCAGATGAATGGAGCTGGATTTTGAGGACCTGTGCCTCAGTGTTGGTCACATTGGCTTTGATGAGAGCAAATATATTAGTGCAGTGGTCTTCCCACTTAATATGGAAGAGTTTTTGGAGGCTTTATTGGTTGTATCTCTCCTGGCTCTTTGGTTGGTGTTGGTAAATCAATCAAGTCTCACATCCAAAACATAGGGCACTTTCTGGAAAATAAAATTTGGACCATTATGGCAAATGGGCATGACCCTCACTGCATCCGTCAGCTTTAAGTTTACATTTCAGCATCTCTCATAGTACTTGTGATCAATGCTTGCCCATTTGGGAGACCTATATAAATGAACAGCATTTTTAAAACACAGAGATAATAATCAATTCTATTTGCTGTCAAGAAAATCAAATCCTAGGTCCTGCAATGTGACAGGAGGCTTGGTCTTAATTTGGTATTAATTTACAAAACACCAAATGATCAAAGAAAAAATTGTTAACATCCATACAAAAAAAAACCTCTGCTTGAATAAAATGAAGAAACACAACGCCTTCTGTGTTAAACATTTTGCTGGAAATGACCAGTTTACAGATGCAATTATGGTAATTAGTTCTTTTGAGTTCACATTTTTTCCAGTCTATTTTCCCTCTGTGTATTAAATTTTGGCATGAGATGCTCTTGCTGAACCACTGACCAAGCACATCTCTTTGTGTGGTATAGCAGCACATTAACCAATGAGTAGCATATTCAATCCCCGATGTGATACAAATGTATCAATTCTCAGCAGAGGGCAGGATACTTCATTTTTGGGGAAGGTTGTGGGGGGGATTTGAGAGATTGGAAGCTGGTAATGTCATCAAGTCATTGAATGTGGCATGGAAACAGACCCTTCAGCCCATTGACTTCATGCTGGTAACCAAGCATCCATTTACACAACTCTTACACAAATTCTATTTTAATCTTCCCATATTTCTACTACCACCCCTGCTTCTACAACTCACTTACGCATTAGTGGCTGATTGCCTACCAATCAGTATATCTTCGGGACGTAGGAGGAAACCTGAGCATCCGGAGGAAATCCACACAGTCACAGGGAGAATGCACAAACTACACTCAGACAGCACACACGGTCAGGATCGAACCCATGTTGCTGCCCTGTGCGGGTGGTGTGGTGGGGTGTTAGCAATGGTACCAGAAACCAGACGAGACTTCCCTTCAGATTACAAAGAGTCAGTCCTCGTGGACGTGTATGCAGTGGCTGCCAGGAAGACAAGGGTATGCTCTTCAAATCCCACAAAAAGAACAACTGCATGAATGCAATGAAATCTCCATGATAACATACAGCTCTTTACAAAGCCATCACACTTAAGAGAGTTGTGGGCATAGCTAGTAGAGCTGCTACCTCAAAGCGCGAGGGACCTGGGTTCAATCCTGACTTCAGTAGTTTTGCTCTAAAAACCTGGGAACTATAGACCAGTAAGCTTAACACCTATGGTAGGTAAGTTACTGGAGAGGATTCTGAGGGATAAGGTATACATGCATCTGGAAAGACAAGGGTTGATTAGGAGTAGTCAGCATGGCTTTGTGTGTAGGAGATCATGTCTTACGGACTTGATTGTGTTTTTTGATGAAGTGACCAAGAAGGTTGATGAGGGCAAGGCAGTAAACGTGGTCTATATGGACTTCAGTACGGACCTTTGATAAGGTTCTACATGGTAGGATGTTCCGTAAAGTTTGATCACATGGAATCCAGGGGGAGCTGGCTAATTGGATACACAACTGGTTTGATGGCAGGAAGCAGAGGGTGACGGTGGAAGGTTGTTTCTCGGACTGGAGGCCCATGACTAGTGGTGTGCCTCAGGGGTCGATGGAGGGCCCATTGCTGCTTGTCATCTATATCAACAGTTTCAATGAGAATGTACAAGGCATAGTTAGTAAATTTGCAGATGACACTAAAATAGGTGGTGTCATAGACAGTAAAAAAGATTATTAAGAATTACAGTGGGATCTTGATCAGCTGGGTAAGTTGGCCAAGGAATAGCCAATGGAGTTTAATTCAGATAAGTGCGAGGTGTTGAAATTTGGAAAGTCAAATCAAGGTAGGGCTTTCACAGTAAATGGTAAGGCCCTGGGGAACGTTGCAGAATGGAGGGACCTTGGAGTTCAGGTACATGGTTCTCTGAAAGTGGCAGAAAAGTAGACAGGGTGACAAAGAAGGCTTTTGGCACACTGGCCTACATCAGTCAGGGCACTGAGTATAGAAGCTGGGAGGTTATGTTGCAGTTGCACAGGGTGCTGGTGAGGCTACTCTTGGAGTATTGTGTTCAGGTTTGGTCACCGTGCTAAATGAAAGATATTATTAAGTGGAAAGAGTGTCGAAAAGATTTACAAGGATGTTGCTAGTTCTTGAGGGACTGAATTATAGGGAGAGGTTGGACAGGCCAGGACTTTTTTCTTTGGAGTGTAGAAGACTAAGAGATCATATTGTAAAGGTCTATAAAGTTATGAGGGGGATAGAAAGGGTAAGTGCATTCAGTCTTTTTCCCAGGATTGGGGAATCAAGAATTAGAGGGCAGAGGTATGAGGTGAGAGGGGAAAGATTTAATAGGAAATTGACAGGCAACTGTTTTTACACAGAGGATCGTACATATATGGATTGAGCTGCCAGAGGAAGTGGCTGAGGCAGGTACAATAACAACTTCTAAGAAACAGTTGGACAGGTACATGGATAAGAAAGGTTTAGAAGGATATGGGCCAAACACAGGCAAATGGGACCAGCTTGGATTGGCATTTGGCTGGCATGGACCAGTTGGGCAGAAGTGCCTGTTTCTGTGCTGTATGACTCTATAGCTCTATGGTCTGCGTGGAGTTTGCATGTGGGTTTCCTCTGGGTGCTCCAGTTTCCTCTCACATCCCAAGACGTTCGGGTTGGTAGGTTAATTGGCAACGGTTAGTTGCCCTTATTGTGTAGATGGGTGGTAGAATCTAGGGGGAGTTGATGGGAATGTGGGTAGAATAAAAACTGGGATTAATGTAGGATAAAGGTAAATGGGTGGTTGATAATCAGTACAGACTTGGTGGGCCGAAGGGCCTACTTCCATCCTGTATGATTGTATGAGAAAGCAAGCCAGTAAAGTGGGCAGGTGGAAGGGGGGGCATTGAAACCTCCCCTTATATCCAACATTACAAGATAAGATATCGATATTAGTCACATGTACATGGTGAGATCATGGTAATATCATCTGCATAAAATAATTTTTGGTGGAAGCAAATTACATGACAAAGTGACTGGTGTCTAGATGGATTGTTACATTTCAAGGAATCTGCACAACTTAAGTGAGAACATCAGGCATGGAATATAGACTTTAAGGTAAATAAATGTAAGGTAATGCTCAATGATGCATGAATCGTAAAGCAAAAAGTATCTCAATGATTATCAAAAAGATTTATTTTAATCATGAATTACATGTTAGTAAGGCCATTGGAGGCATTGGTCTGCTACCTGGCATTAAAAGTGAAAGCCCAAGATTGGGTGGAATAATTCAGGAGAGAGGCACTGTCTAGTGTCGGGCAGGAGCATGTATCTGCTGTCTGCACAGGAGATTGGTGCTGCTGCTGTCTGCCGGCCTCATAAATGTTGAGGCAAGACATTGTCCACTGGAATTTTCTATCTTTTTCTTCTGGTACAAATTGTTGCAAAGGGACTTTTTTTTCACCCAGGTACATTTTAACCTGGTAACTCACTCCCTGGTTAGCTGCATTGGAATAACAGCCATTACTATTTTACAGCCTTGCACTTTTCATATCTAATTTAAAGTATGATTATAGTATTAGAGAATGTGATTATAAAACTCCCCCAGAAGATGTAACTGATTCTACCTCATGTACTCTCCCTATTCTAAATTCGAAGTGCTTTCCGCATAAAGATTTTTTGCTCACCTCTCGGCTAATAAGCACATTTTTCTTTCACAGAGTAAACATGGCCTATGCAAAACTGTTAAGTCTGTACCAACTGATTATTTTTTTTACAAAGGGATGGTTATGTGGGTTATGGCAGCAGTGTGATTAGTGTTCCCTCATATAAAACGATATGATTTTTATTTTAAAGGATTGGCTAATTGTAATAACAGCTTAAGGCACTGTGGAAGTCTATACTTCGTCCCCTCAATGCATGGACGGAAGTTTAAATTTACAAACAAAGCTTTTAAGAAATCAGCATCTTGAGACAAAAATTTCTCATTTCCTTACCACATAGAGGCCATTCAACTCATAAAGTGTACGCCAGCTCTCCAAAGCAATTCCATCTGTCCTATTTCCCTATTTATTGCCCCATAACATTCTCTCTCGCATGCTCATCAACTCCACCCTGATTCTTCTACCCTAGGGGTTATTTGCAGTAACCAATTAACCTACCAGCTAGTGTGTCTTTGAAACCTGGGAGGAAACTGGAGTACCTGGAGGAAACCCACACAGTTACAAGGAGAAATGGCAAGCTCCACATGACAGCACCTGAGGTTTGGATCAAACCCAGGTTCTGGGGGCTGTGAAGCAGCAACTTTACCTGCTGTGTCATTGGGCCATGCATGTGTCTATGAACACATTTTTTTGGGTGATTGTGGGTGGGGGAAATGCTCCCAGTTGTCTCACCTGCAGTATGCCTTTGCTGCTGCCTCTAAGAAATCTTATTGGGCAAAAAAAATGCAAAATGTGAAAAAGGAAGACTTGAATTTATGCAGTGCTATTAAATGTCTTCAAGACACCTCAAAGTCCTTTACAGCCAATTAAGTACTGTTGAAGTGTGTTAACTCTTGTAGGAAATACAATAGGCATGTTTTGCACAGAAAACTTTACAAAATAATCAATGGGTTGTAACCAGACGTTTGCTTCATTTAGGGAAAAATAATGTCCAGAACAAGCTGTCATAGACTCACAAATAAAACTATCCAATGAGACACTGTAAAAGTTCAGTAATCTGCAGCACAGAAAGACAACATCATATGCTTGGAAGTATTTTTGCCACAGCAAAGTAATTTCATGCTATACAGTTTTGTGTTGGCTTTTTATTCAACTGTGGCCTTTGATGATGTAATTGTTTTTATCTCAAGTACTCTTTGTAGCAAAGCATTCAGTGCTCTAAGTGCTTGCTGTATAAAGGAATTTTTCTCTCTTTTCTTAGCAACAATTTTAAATGTAACAGCACCTTGACATTGTCTCTCCAATCTGACGAAAATGACTCATCATTTGCCCTACCAAAACTTCTCATAGTCAGCAATGAAATGTTTATTTCATTTTCATTTATGGAATAGAAACAATCCCAGGATTACAGATGTTTTCTTATCTTTTGTTCTCCCACACTGGTCTCAGAGTCCATCTAATTTTTAGAGCTAAAATATCTCGAAGCTGTGCAAATGGTTTGACTGTTGTCTAACCCCATATACTCTTATATCTTAATATTGTTTCTATTATACTCTTGTGTTTATTTATTAAATCCAAAATCCTGCCAAACTCTTCATGGAATTATCTAGTCATATCTGCACATCTTGGCTCTTTTTGCTCCTCCAACCATCTGATTGCCTTTCTGTTGAATTTATGATCACACTTCTTGTTTGGCATTAAATTGTATCTGTCACCATTCTGCTCATTCTGCTGACCTGTTTGACCAACGCTGACCTTGTTATTTGCCAGACCCCTATGTTGTGTCATGTGACCTTTTATACATTTTTCTCCCCCTGCCCAAGAATGTGACTTCACAATAACACTGCTAAGTTAGCGGAATGAGCAAGCTAGTGGGAAGGAAGGAAGGATTTTGATTTATATAGCAACTTTCTTTGTCCCTTTCACAATGTCCCTTAGTGCTTTACAGCCAAGTCCAGCTAATGAGTGAGTGGCACGGGATTGCTTGCATCCACTTGAGTGAGGAGACAGGTGTTTAGTTTAATGCAAAAAAACAAAATGCTGGAGCAACTTAACGGGTCAGGCAGTGTCTATTGGAGGGAAATGGACAGTCGACATTTCAGGTCGAGTCCCTTCATCTGGACTCCTGAGTTTAATGACTCATCCTGAAGACTGCACCTCTTATACTACAGCACTCCCTCAGTACTGCACAGGAGTGACAGCCTAGACACACAAAAAAAATAGTGCTCTATTCCCATATCACACCTCTGAATCTTCCTAATCCAGTCATTAACCTGAATCCAGTTCCCTGTCTTTCTGCCAATTTTCTATTCATGTTGATAAAAGCAAGCCCCCCCAACCCCTCCCCCAGCATTTGTAATAAGGCTAATCTGTGAAAGCTAATCAAAAGAGTTCTGAAAATTCAGAAAGTGGCATTGTGTCTTTTCTCTTTGCAATCAATTGATTTATTAAAAAATTGTTGTTAAATTGGTGCTGGCTTTTATACATCTCCAAGCACTTTATGATTTTATACTGAAATATTAGTTAAATATTGAATTAATGATTCTGATTTCCTACCTATTGAGTGGGTTAGGGAAAAAATATGCCAAAGGCAAGGCTTGACTTTGTATTTAAAAAATCTGTATAGAGGGAATTATGTGTGTTTTTATGTTGCTATACTTGTTAACCTTTCTATTGTTTGAGAATCTGAAGCCCAAATTCAATAGCCTCCCAAAATAGGCTCAGGGACCTTGACATGTGCATAAGATTATGGTGTCTGTTTTGCCTCCAGTTGCACCAGCTTCATGCTCTTTAGACTGAATGTTCTGTGCAGCCAGTAATAACCTTGCATTGTTTGCTGGTTTTTTGAAAGCACAGCAACCAATTCTGTGAGTGGATAATACCATTTAAAGCTAACCCGCATGACAAGAAGTCATCATGCGCCTTTGAAAGAGAAAATACAACATGGCAGGTGCAGGCAACACATTCCACCTCCTTTTAATCCAGGAGGTCTTCGAGATGCACAGGTGACCTGAGTGTGGGAGATGGAGCTAAGTAGAATGGTAATGTTTCCATAGAACCCCCCAACCCCACCCCACAACCTACATGTACACCAAAGGCAGTGGGTGGCGATTGCTGTGGCAATCAATATCAGATGCCAAGCCCTGAGGATGCGGGTGCAATACTGCAAGAAATACAATGACCTCATTTATGTGTTCAAGCTCTGCAAATGCATTTTGAAATGTTGTACCCCATTAATTGGTCTACATGCCTATTCAGTGCACAAACACCAAACAAAAACCACCAGCAATTTCTATCAAGCAGGATCCATATCTTTCATTCATATACTGTATTTCCACATCGTCACATGCACACAACTACTCTGAGCCTCCAATTACATTGCAAAGCTTCCTCATACTGCCAGATATTCAACCACGACCAATGTGTTATCAAACAAATGAATGTCATTCATTAACATAATTCCCTCTTTCTTGTAAATCCAGTTGATGCATAATCCCAGACAGTCAATTGACAAGATAAACCTCTCTGTAATGGTGTGCCCAGTACAGTGTCTCTGGCCATTGACAGAGTTAATATGATATAAGTGATGGTTTTGTTATACCTAATCATCTGTCTCACATCTCACTTCTCCCTCATAGAATGTTTCCGATTTACCAGCTGTAGTTGGTATAAGACTGCACCTCTTAGTTTCCCTCTTCCATCACTATTGGTATTGGTATTGGTTTATTATTGTCACTTGTACCGAGGTACAGTGAAAAGCTTGTCTTACAAACCGATCATACAGGTCAATTCATCAACCGATCGTACAGGTCACTACAGTCCTACCCCTATGCTTTTCTCCTTTGAATAACCAACAACTGCAACCTGTTGGTGGTAAAAGATCAAGAAGAGAATGACGATGAGGAAATGTTGCCATTTGATTTAATATCCCCCATTCACCAGCTCTGACTACAGTTATGATGTCCTTACTGTAGTGCTCGTACAGGTATATAGGGTAGCAAAGTTGGCATATTGGCATGCTTACGTTCATAGGTCAGGGCATAGAATATAAGAGTTGGGAAGTTACGTTGTGATTTTAGAAAACATTGGCTGTGTCACATTTGGAGTATTCTGTGTGATTCTGGTCACCACACTATGGGGAGGATGTGGTCGCGCTGAAGAGCATGCAGACAAGACCCACCAGGATGTTGCCTAGATTGGAGGACTTTCATTCTTGGGAGAGATTGTAAAGGCTGGTCTTGTTTTCCCTGGATGAGGGAGGCTGATATAAGTATATAAGATGATGATGAGGTAGATGGTCAGAATCCTTTTTTCCCATGCTAGGGTTGTCAAAAACAGGAGGGCATAGGTTTAAGGTGAGAGGAAGGAATTTTAAAGTGGATCCAATGGACAAGTATTCTACACAGAGAGTGGTCGATATCTGGAACTTGCTGCCAGAGGAGGTGGTAGAATCAGATACAATTACTAGATTTAAGATTCAATCAGGCAGATACTTAAATAGCCAAGGCATCAAAGGCTAATGTGGGCATATGGGATTCGTGTACATGGGCAAGCAGGTTGCCATGGACACGGTGGGCTGAAAGGTTTGTTTCTGTGCTGTATGACTTTATAACTCAATGACACTAATCCTTGATGGCCCTTCACTGTCTGGCACAGTGTTCGCTGTGGGCTTTAACAAATTTAATGAGTCTTGGGGAGATTCCAGGCATTTGTAGGGTGGAGCAAAGGCAAGTAGAAATCAATCTGTAACATCAGCAACTATTGGTGATCCCTTTGAAAAGTGCTGGTGTCAGATCTACACTACTGCTAAGTGAGGGTTCAGCTGTGTGATATAAACAGGGAATTAGCTGCAGGGTTGGAGTCAGGTCTGTCAGCATTGAGGTCAAATCAATCCCCTTTATACTCTTTGGGTGGGCATTAACTGCCATTACCAATATAGTGGCTCATGTGGCTTACTCCACACATGTGCATCAGTTCCCATATTGGAATGGATTCTGTAGCCATAATGGCAAAATGGTGGGTGCCATGGAGATGAATTTTTAAAAATTAAGACACTAAGAAACACTCATATATCCTTAATGCAATTAAGTGCATTTAAAATTACTAATGTAGATCAGATAAAGTGGTCTACTTGTTCTGTGGACAGCAGTTTCTTCCCCTTAACTTGACCGAAGTTGTTGTGGAAGGTGAAACTGTCACATAGTCAGTGGGCAAGTTTTTCAGCTGAAGAACTGGGAAACCCATGCAACCCACTGGGAGTTCACTGGCACACAGTTATCTGGGAGCCAGGACTTACCTGTGGTAGAAGGCTACACTTCAACCTATGCTTGAGAATCCTGAACATTCCCAATGCTTTTTCAATTAAGTGCTTAAAAACTGGCGGATCTGAGCAGAAGGTCTGGATCATTGTATTGCGTAATGTCCTTGCCTTAGTGATTTTTCATTATTCCATTGTTTGGTTCCTGTTTAAAGAGAAAACAACAACTAAATGCAAGATTCCTGCCAATGTTACCTGCATTAGGATAAAGCTGAATTCGATACTGTGTGCACATGCCCTCTTGACTCTGCAAATGAGTTTTAAGCTCTCTGTTCAGTCACTGCCAGATATTCCGTGGCAGTCAAAAGAAATGCTGCAGAAACACGCTGCAGGCATGCCTCAAGAAAACAGACATGGATGTCATCAGCTGGGAAGAGCAGCCTGCCAACTGATCTCAATGGCACACTCACTCTATCAAGTGGGAACATGCTTCAAGAGAAATGTTTTGCCTTCTGAGGTGAAACAAAGTGTGCAGAAATGAAAGGGTAAGAAATCCAGCTTGCAGGCACGTCCCCTGCATGGAAACTTTGACAACTTCTGGCAACACATCTGTGTGAACAGAAATGCTGGAAACAGTCGGCAGGTCAGGCCACACTTGTGGAAAGAGAAAGAGTTAACATTTCAGGTCAGAGACCCTTCCACTTGAATCATTAACTCCTGTCCTCTTTCCACAGATGCTGCTTGACCTGCTGTGTATTTCCAGCATGTTCTGTTTTTACTTCAGATTTCCAGCATCAGTTTTTTTGTTTGATTTTCAACACATCTGTGGGGAAGCGATTGTACAACATGTCCTCCCCAGCTTACGAACATCCAACTTATGTCCAGCCTGTGCATACAAACAAGTGTTTTCGATTTGCTGGCTGCTGCGGAGCTGCAGGCATCTTCTGCTGCTTGGGAACTCGGGTTGCAGCCGCATTTTAAACTTGTGAACTGTTCAGGTTATGGACAGTTCACAGGAACGGAACCCTGCCGTAAATTGAGCAGGAACTGCACTGAGTCATCTGACGATCCAGCTATAGTGTGGGAATTATCCTTGAATCAATGGATTATTGACAATGATCCTTTCTGTGGCACGTCCTTTAAAATGAACTTTAAAATAAAATTCCTCGTGTTGTAAACAAAAACAATCACTTTACATAAATGTAACACTTGATTTAGTTGGCAAAGAAGAATAAGAATAAAAAGGAACTGAGAAAGAAAAATGATAATTTGAGAGGGGATAAATGAATACTAAATCCCATGGAAAATATATTTGGAAAATTTCAATGTGGATCCTTTGATAGTTGGAAGGCCATGGATGAAACGGTTCATCCTCTCCTTGGTATCACATTGTCTGGATACCTTGTCATTTCCAGGGGTAAAGGATGGAAAAATTAGTTTTGTTTTAAACCAATCAAACCTTAAAATATAATAAAGAAAATCCCCCTTTGGTGCGTGATGAATTTGGATGAGTTAGAGGTTAGAATTTGATAGAAGTGAGAGGTGACTTGATAGAGGTGTACAAGATGATAAGAGGCATAGATCGAGTAGACAGTCAGAGACTTTTTCCCAGTGCCACAATGGCTAACACGAGGGGGCATAATCTTAACGTGATTGGAGGAAGGTAGAAGGGGAATGTCAGGGGTATGTTTTTTTACACAGAGAGTGGTGAGTGCGTGGAATGCACTGACTGCAGAGGTTGTGGGGGCAGATATATTAGGGACACTTAAGAGACTCTTAGATAGAGACATGAATGATAGAGAAATGGGGGGCTATGTGGGAGGGAAGGGTTAGATAGATATTAGAGCAGGATAAAACGTTGGCACAGCATTGTGGGCTGAAGGGCCTGTACTGTGCTGTAATGTTCTTTGTTCTATGAACCGATCAGTTCAACTGGTTTGTTGAGGAAGGAATGGAGCTAAAGCACATGCAGTGGAAAAATAAACGAGGAGGAAAATGGTTGGCAGAAATTCCTGGTGAGAAATTTCTGACATTATTCTTTGGTCTTTTAACCTAATTGCTTCCATATTTACTATGGATTTAACCCCAGATGTTATAACATGCGAAGGGTACAAGTGTTATCCATGTTGTTTTGGCATCCGGATGCCAGATTTCAGAGGAGCTGTTAAATTAATGTCCTTTCTATTTTCTCAGATGGACATAAGTGACTCCAGGATACTATTCTGATGAAGACCAATGGAGTTATATCTGGCATCGTGACAAATTTTCAAGTCTCAATCAATGCCACTGAAATACATTATCTGGTTTTTATCATATTGCTGTTTTGGGATCTTGTTGTGCATGGATTGGCTGCTGCACTATGGTGATTACACTTCAAAAGTATTTCATTGTGTGTAGAGCACTTTGGAACATCCAGAGCTTATGAAAGACGCTAGGTAAACTGCAGTCTTTTTCTTTTGTTTTCCTGCTCTTGCTTACATGGAGCAAGGAACACAAAGTACTGGAGGAACTCAGCAGGTCAGGCAGCATCTATGGAGGGAAATGAACAGTTGACATTTCGGGCCAAGACCCTGCCGAGTCCCTCCAGCATTTTGTGTTCTTTGCTCCAGATTTCCAGCATTTGCAGTCTCTCTTGCGTCTCACTTACATGGAACCCCAAATTATAATTCAAAATCCAGAGTATTCCTCCATCTCCACCCTTCCGCTATTTAACCTTTACCTTAAATGTTTCACTCACTCTCCATATTCTGACCACACAGTGAAAGTGCCGAATTCTCTCCCATGAGAATGTTAGGGTATTTTACTCACATGGAAAAATATTAATGCTGTATGTTTCTTTAACCTTTTTGATACAAACAAACTCAGACTACTGAAGAGATTTAACCATTGATTTACAACCTCATCCTCTCACTGCAATTTTTGGTTTACCAAGGATAGAATCTGGCCATCTATCTGCCTCCGCTAACCGTATGATTGCCTTTGTTACATTAATGGCCAAACGATCCATTTTGCTTAAATGGAAGGATCCAATACCCCCTACTGCTTTTCAATGGTTAGCTCAAACTATATCATGTTTAAACTTGGAAAAAATTAGGAGTGGTACTGTTGATCCTTCGCTTAAATTTGAGGAAGTTTGGAGTCCATTTATTCAATATTTTCACATGATATAGATCCCCTTATAATAACCTTTCAATTTAGAGGAACGGAGTTGATGACATAATAATGCTCTGTTTCTATTGAGAAATTTTAGTCCAATTTTTTTTTTGTTTTTTTTTGAATTTTTTTTCTTTAGCTTAGTTTGGTTTGATATATTGTTTATAATTTTTCTTATTGTTTTTGGTTTTTTTTCTTTTTTTTATATTTTATAATAAATCTTTTTCTTTTATATTATATTCATTCACTAACAGATCATTGGATCTACAGATTTTTTTTATACTCTATTGTCCTTTATGATTATCCATGTCATGATTGTTCTCCTGATCTCTTTGTATTACATGTATAAACATTGATATATTAATCTGTATTAATTTGAAAACTAATAAAAAGATTGAAAAAGAAAAGAATTTTAACCAGGAGCACCCAGAGGTATTGTTATTAATTGAAACTGTGGGAGCTAAGAGGAAGAGAGGCCCAATTTGATGAATATTGTGAGAGAACAGAGGAAACGGGGATACCCTGGTGTCAGAGAGGATTGTGGCAGAGAAATTTGCATTAATCGTTGCATTGGAACATACAACTTCACCACTCCATTTTACGTGATTTTCTGAACTCGCAACCGACAAAAGATGAAACATGATTATCTTTATAAATACTACATGCTCAGAGGCCACCGCATCATTTCTTCTAAACATTGCCTCCGCACAAAATATTCTACTGTTCTTGATATCCATTTTTGTACAATTGTGTTTACAGCTCTGCCCACACATGTACAGATATTTGATTAGATAAATGAGCTTACTTCATAGCCAATTGCATAATCTCTGGCTGCTTAACTGTGTTGTCAGTGTAATCATTGGTAATATTCAGTTTGAAGCTATATCTCCATGACTCATGCAACCATTGAATTTTATAACCAAGAGGCAATCATTAGCCCCAATATGCCAGCGAATGATGAGAAAGGAGCTGTTTAGTCCTCTACTCTTCTGCAGTTTTTCTCTTTTAAACGTTAGCCCACTTTCCTTTTGGGCTCTGATTTGTGAAAAACACTATTTGAATGGAAGTCCTTTTCTTCCTGCTCTCCCTTACATGGAACCTCACAAATTATCATTCAAAATCCACCCTTCTGCTATGTAGCCTATCCCTGCTCATTTACTTACATGTTTCGCTCACTTTCCAATCCCTGGCCGGTGATCAAGGGCAAAAGGCTTCATTTAAAGGCATCTCTGGACAACCTCCTTCATGGGAATCTCCAGTTGCTGAGTTTGTTGCTTCTGTTCCCATCCAGGGTGAGGGCTGGGATATTTTGTGATATAAGCAAAAGTGTTATCCAAAGGTGATTGAAGAATGGACCAACCTCTGATCACAGTGAGTAGCAACAGTATCATTATCTGGCTGCACAGTTGGTATTTTGTTGCATTTTTTAAAGTGGAAGAGTCATTAAGTTCACCTATGCGGCATGGTAGTGTAGCGGTTAGCATGACACTATTACAGCGCCAGCGACCCGGGTTCAATTCTGGCTGCTGTCTGTAAGGAGTTCGTCCATTCTCCCCATGTCTGCGTGGGTTTCCTCTGGGTGCTCCAGTTTCCTCCCACATTCCAAAGACTTACAGGTTAGGAGCTGTGGGCATGCTATGTTGGCGCTGGAAGCGTGGCGACTCTTGGGGGCTGCCCCCAGTACATTCTCAGTAACGCAAAAAGATGCGTTTCACTGTGTGTTTCGATGTACATGTGACTAATAAATAAATATCTTATCTTATCTTATCTTATTTTATCTTATCTACTTGCCATCCCATACTAATGGAGAGAAATGCTCCTTTGATCACTAGGATTAAACATGTGTGAGAATATAAACTGCCTGTTCCTTTGAAGTGATTTGAACTGAATGTAGGGAGGTACAATTGATGACCAAACATCACAATGGAAGTTAATGCTGAGAGATGAGTACAAGCAACAGCAATAGCAAAGTGAGAGTAATTTATAATTTAAATTGTTTTAAGATGGCTTCATATATGAAGCCCTCTGAAGCTGTATGAGCCAAGGTGAAGAGTTATGTTATGCAAATTCAAGTGTGCCTTGCTGAACTATTCAAAATAAGTAAAGAGAGTTGAGTGGATTTATCAGACCATCAGAATAGGATGACAGATATGTATAGGTGGGGCACTTTTTTGGTAAAGGTCATTGTTGTAGTCTTACCTAGACAGCTTCCTTAACATGAGTACCATCTTCTATACCATGTTCTGTGGTCAGCGTTGATCCTGGCCATTTCTTCCTTCCATACGTTTTGTGCTTCCATCCTCTGAAGGAGGTTGCCTGGACAGTCAAAGAAGGTGACCATCCTTGTACACACTTCCCACAGTATCCACGTATCAAATAAAGGAATTCAGATGAGGCACTGCTTAACCAATCGCCTACTGATTCAGTATTTTTTTCCCCTCCAGTTATTCTACCTTCCCTGGGCCCATTCATGTTTTGGAAAGGTTGAAAAATACATTTAGATTTGTTGCTGCTTATGGAAGGACCATCACAATTGTACTCCTTATGCAACCACTTACCTTTAAGTGACTGTCTGCTGTTAAACATTGGCTGTACAGACTCAAGAGGTGCAGAGGCACACAATTCCTCCCTTTCCCCTTGAGCTTTTAGCACCAGGGCCAATATGAGCTGGCAGTTTGCCATAAATAATTAATTAGGATTGATGTCAGGTAACTCACTGATGTTAATCCAGTGCAATGTGAATAGGAAGTTTGCTGCCACACTATTTTATCTTTCCAGATATTTTTTGGACAGTGTTACAAAATAACAAATCACACGGGAGCAAAACTGAGGCAGAGGAGGCATTATTACTAAAAAAAAATTCCCATTTCAAATAGGAATACAAAGCAGATTGATTACTAAGCGATTAGAAAGGACAGTTGCCGTTTCAGGTTTAACCCTACATCACCACTTATAGGCTAATGTGACTGTACAACTATTCTGATGAAATATTAATCCTGGTCCTTCACAACCTGATCAATGTCTTTTTTTAATTTTAATTTTCTGCCATTAATACCTTCTTTCTCTGTCACTTTCCACATGCCAGCTCAACAGGAGATGACTTTGTTCATACTCTATTGCATGTTGGAGATGTTTTTTTTTAAATTTTATTTACAGCGTGGTAACAGGCCCTTCCGGCCCAACGAGCCCGCGCCGCCCATTTTAAACCCATATTAACCTACCCTTACGTCTTTGGAACGTGGGAGGAAACCGGAGCACCCGGAGGGAACCCACGCAGACACGGGAGAACGTACAAACTCCTCACAGACAGCGACGGGAATCAAACCCTGATCACTGGCGCTGTAATAGCGTCACTGGCGCTGTAATAGCATGTAATAACACTACATCTTCTGACAAAGGGCCCACAACTAGGATGTTTATCTGCCTTCTGTGCGTTTTTGTTCTGTTCCTGTGTTATATTTGTTAGTAATTTCCTTCCATGTGCACCTAATGTATGAGAATAGCATGAAGAAATAACAAAAGGGAATCCCATGAGCAACAAAGATAAGTAACTAGAACCGTGGACAAGGGAGTAGTGTGCCAGAGATGAAATTTTAATGCATATTCCAGAGCTGTGGAACTGAATTATTTTACAAAACTGTACCTACTTGACCAGGGGTACCAATCAGGAATTCAAAATCCTGTTGCTTATGATTTGCTGCATTTACATTTGTGAATTTCCAACTGATCATCCCTCTGGTCAAGTTTTGGCAGCAATGGTGTGATTTATGAGAATTTTAATAAAGACTTAGTGGGCTTCCCATCCACTTCTCGACACCCAAATGTGCTTCACCCCTTGCAAAGTGTTTTCGAAATAGTAGGAAGCATGGCAGCTAATTTGCACACAGAAAATTCCTGCAAAAGGCAATGTATTAATGACTGGAAAATGTTGATTATGGATAAATATTATCCAGGACGAAGAAATAACTTCCTTGCTTATCTTAAGATAGTGCCGAGGGGTCCTTCAAGGGCACCTTACCTCAAGTCCAAAAGGCAGGAGCTAACTAAACTTTGGGTTCACATGATTGATAAGTGCAAATCAGTTTGACAAATTCTACTCTTTGGTTTAATTCATAACATGTTGGGTTCCTATAGAAATGCAATGATTGTTGGAGGCCACCTCCTTTACAAATTCAGTCTTTGCTCCACTCCACCAGGCTCTGGATAAAAGCCTAAAAAAAATCATCTTCTTGCTTGTTTATTAAAGGTGATTTAGAATTGAGTAGGATGCGAGGAAATACGAAGTTGAATTGAACTATAGGCAAGAATTAAAGAGAGATTTTAACCATCCCAGGATTGAATGGGACTGTCTAGCTGTTAAAGACAGAGCAGAAGGGATTTCTAGCAACAATTATAGAACCTTTTTGATCAATGAGGAAGTAGGTGTTGATAGGTCTAGAAGAGGGAAATAAAGTGGACAGTGGAGAATGTCACTATTCAGTGATCACCTTGGAAATAATGATCAAAGTATCAAAAGGTGTAGATCAGTTATGGAAAAAGGCAAGGGACAATCTAGAATGAAAATAAGTATAATTTCAAATCATTGAGATGGACTTGATTGGGTGAACTAAAGTGAAAGATGGGAAGGCACAAATGTGATGGAGGGTTTTTAGACGGGAGGTGGTTGAGAGAGAGTCTGAAACATCTGACAAGAATGATGGGTTTAAGAGAGAGAGGAAAAAAAAGAGTATGACTGATGTCTGTTTGACAGTTCAAGGGAGAATCAGGCTGAATGTTAAATAATAGTGAGAGTAGTTGAATATTGAGATAGTGGACAAAGAGACAGGAGCTTGAAGAGACCGTCGACTCATGTAAAGGAAAATTTTAAAAAATCTCCTGCAAGCATACTGTATATACAGTAGAGAGGTTGTTTGAAAAGTAGTGTGGATTTTTAAACTGGTGAAGTAATGTGGATTTTTAAACTGGTGAAGATAGAAACCATGGTTGAGGCACTAAACCCTTTACATTAATTTTTCCAAGGAATTTGCCAAAGCAATGTAAGCAAAGAAGCTTTTAGGATATTGGATATGATAAAAAGAATATGAGTAGTAAAAAGGGTGGTAGATGGGTATGTCACCTTCTCCTTGGAGACATAGCTTAAACTAATAAGTAAGGGTAGAAATTGCAGACAGAGAGACGTCTGAAGACAGGAGGATTGCCAGTGTCACGTCCTTATTCAAAAAAGGAAAGAAGCTTAAATCCAACAATTACAGGGCAGTCAGTGGGACGGAAGCTTTCAGAGGCAATAACCTGGGAGAAATTAACTTTTATGTGTGACAGGCATGTGAGACATATTATGAAAATTTGGAATGCTCATCTGGCAGAGATGATATATTGAACACTTACAGAACTCTCAAAATTTGTTATTTGGTACAGCCGGATTGTATCTCCAGAACTGTTGCTAGCTGTGTATGCAATTCAGTTGGACCAGTTCACTTTTGGTTTGCCTGGCTATGGATAGGGGTAATCTGCCAGTACCTCTGGCCATGATCACCATCTACTAATACTTAATACTGGGCTATCGTACCAGGGTTTAATCTAATCCACACTGATGGCTGTTAAGGTCCAATGTGATAAGAATTTGTGCAACCTCCAAGTGTGAATGTATCTACAGTCTGAATTAATAAATCTTCTTCAAGAAAGGCTCTACGAATAAGCCAGGAAATTATAGGTCGGAGAGCCTAACATCAGTTGTGGGTAAATTATGGGAAGACATTCCAAGGGACAGGATAAATAAGTACTTGGATAGACAGGGCCTGATTAGGGATAGTCAAAATGGCTTTGTGCATAGTAGGTCATGTCTAACCAATCTTAGAGTTTTTTGAGGCAGTTACCAAGAAGGTCAATGAGGGAAAGGCGGTGGACATGGTCTACATGGACTTTAGCAAGGCCTTTGACAACATCCCACATGGGAGGCTGGTCCAGAAGGTTAAGTCGCTTGGCATTCAGAATAATATAACCAATTGGATTCAACATTGGCTTAGCAGGAGAAGCCAGAGAGTGGTAGTAATGGTTGTCTCTCTGACTGGAGTCCTGTGACTAGTGGTGTGCTGCAGGGATTGGTGTTGGATCCATTGTTGTTTATCATCTATATTAATGATTTAGATGACAATATGGTAAACTGGATCAGCAAATTTGCAGATGACACCAAGGTTGGGGGCATAGTGGACAGCGAGGAAGGCGATCAAAGCTTGCAGCGTGATCTTGACCAGCTCGGAAAATGAGCTGAAAAATCGCAGATGGAATTTAATGCAGACAAGTGTGAGGTGTTGCACTTTAGGAGGACAAACCAGAGTGGGAGTGAATCCTACTGTCTCTACTGGGCTTATCCCACTATCTCCATCTCTGAGGTGTGTGGTAGACAGAGGGACCTGGGAATACAGATCCATGGTTCCTTGAAAGTGACGTCACAGGTAGATAGGGTCAAAAAGAGAATTTTTGGCACTTTGCCCTTTATAAATCAGGGCATTGAGTACAGGAATTGAGATGTTATGTTGAAGTTGTACAAGACATCGGTGAGGCTGAATTTGGAGTATTGTGTGCAGTTCTGGTCACCTACCTACAGGAAAGATATCAATAAGATTGAAAGAGTTCAGAGAAAATGTACAAGGATGTTGCCAGGACTCGAGGACCTGAGTTATAGGGAAAGGTTGAATAGGTTAGGACTTTATTCCCTGAAGCGCAGGAGAATGAGGGGAGATCTTATACAGGTATACGAAATTATGAGGGGTATAGATAGAGTGAATGCATGCAGACTTTTTCCCCTAAGGTTGGTGAGACAAGAACTGGACGACATAGGTTTAGGGTGAAAGGTGAAATCTACAAGGGGAACCTGAAGGGAAACTTCTTCACTCAGAGGGTGGTGCGAGTGTGGAATGAGCTGCCAGCAGAAGTGTTAGATACAGGTTCAATTGTAACATTTCAGAGTAGCTTGGACAGGTACATGAATGGGAGGGTTTGGAGGGACATGGTCCGGGTGCAGGTAGTTGGGTCTAGGCAGAAGATCAGGCTGGCATGGTCTAGGTGGGCCAAAGGGCCTGTTTCTGTGCTGTAGTACTCTATGACTCTATGATCTCACTGGATATCCAGGGTGGAAAATGAGAACAATATCATGCTGGCTATCAGCAGAAGACGGTGTTCATTTTGGGATGGATTGAGGCAGAAAAGAAAGAGCTTTGTACTGATCTGATGTGTCAGTTATGTTGCTGTGCTGGTAATCCAGAGAACATAATTTCCAATGCCACCATGGAACTTGAAATCAGATGTCACAGAAGTGATCTTGCAGTTATTTAATTTTTCACCAATATCCTTTCAGGAGTGAATCCTACTGTCCCTACTGGGCTTATCCCACTATCTCCATCTCAAGACTACTAAGGAAGGACACTGTAGCCTCACAGTGACTCAGAATGAGTGTTAAAACCTGGCATCAATAATGATGATCACAAAACAACCAGTTCCTTCTAAAAACCCATCTGGTTCACTAATCTCCTGCAAGAAAAGTAATCTGCTGTCCTTATCCATGCTGGTTTATTGATGGGTCTGGGATCAGATATGTGGTTGACTCTTAAACACCCTCCAAAATCACCTAGGAAGCCACACAATTCAAGGGCAATTAGGCGTGAGCAATAAATGCTGGCCTTGCCAACAATGCCCACATCCTGAAAAAAAATTCCCCTCTGGCATTAGAATTTGGTTTCTTTTGACGTTTCCAAAATACGTGTTAAAAATATTGTAGAGGTTACTGCTAAATCAGATAGCATTCTCAAGAAACAGGGGAACTCTGATAAAAAAGGGTAATTAACCCACATTTATCAGTAATGAATCAGAACTAATCCAGAAATCTAACAATCTCAAATATTGATGAGTTAGCATTTACACACACATGAAGGTAGGCCATTCAATCCCAATACAGGCCATCCCTGGGTATTGAACAGGTTCCATTTTTACAGAAGTCCTTAAACTGATTTTGTCTACAAATTGGAAAGTACACAAAAATCATTCGATATTGTAACCATACCTGCTCAGTATTGTAATGAATGGCATCAAAAATACACAAGACTGATAAGAAATAATTACTAAAGCTGAAGAGAGAGAAAGGAAACCAGTTTTGCTGTTTGTAGGAATGAACATGTGTATGTATGTTGGACTTCTGAATTTAATAATATGTATGGGTGTCTGTAAATTGGTTGTTTGTAACCCGGGGACAGCTTGTACAATAATTTACATAGATTATGGATGATCTGTATCTTAACTCTATCTTCCTGTGTTGGTTCCACCTCCCTTAACACCCTTGCTGTACAATAATGGCCCTAGTGCATAGGTGAGTGGTAGAATCTGGGGGGGTGGAAAGCTGATGGGAATGTGGGCAGTTTACAAAATGGGATCACTGCGGGATTAGTATAAACCTATGCTTGATGCTCAGTGGGATGAAAGGCCTGTTTCTGTGCTGTGTGACTCCATGGCTAGGGTCTACCTGATTGAGTGTCAATTCCCCAATGCAAAGCTGGCGAGCCTCAGCAAGACTGGGCTCTGCTGTTGGGCCCCATGGGTTCTAAATCTGTCAGTAAGTCTGGGACTTCAGCATTTGTCAGTGCATGTGTGGAAATTATGGACAATGCCACCTAAGAGCTAAATGCCATTATTTCCATTTGGTGAAATGACTTTATCAATCCCTTTTGATCATCTTATAAACCTCAATTACATTACTCCTTAATCTTCCCTACAATACATATCAACACAAACTGTCCTCATAATTTAATAATTTTGACCCTTTTGGACTGGCCAAATTATTATATTAAAGATCCTTTAGTTAATTGCCTAACTTAATTTATCGCAGTTTGTTGATTTGAAGGGAGAATATGAATCACACCATAGTCTGCAGTCCAAAAAGTGAATCTGTGTGAGATGGTGAGACTCAAGGACTTGCTGTAAATGTTGCAATTGGATAATAATAGAAGCTAGGTATTCAAAGAGAAGCGATTGTTGAGAAAATAATTAAATGCATCATTACGCATTTACCCTCAAGTTTAACAAAACTCATTGGGAACAAAAAGTCTTTAATACAGAAGCATTCACTCAGTGTGCTAAACTGAAGCTTTCTGCACATCAAAGAATGGAATAAGTGTGAAAGCTGCAGTTGTATGGCACCTTCAATTTAGAACTCATTCTAAGGTGCTTCACAGAAGTGTTGTCAAACAAAATTTAATACTGAACCACATAAAGAGACTTAAGTGCAGGTGAGCATAAGCTTTTTCAAAGAGGTATCTCATGTGGAGTACCTTAAAGGAGGAGAGAGAAATAGACAGGCAGCAGGGGTTTCAGCAGCAGATGTACTGAGGCAAGTCAGAGTGGTGGTGATGGAGGCGTGGGCAGGTTTGGTAATTCAATTCTTTCACAAGGGAATGCCTAGTTCTACCTGGTTAAGAAGTCATGTGTGACCTTGGCGTAAGTGCTTCATTATGTGGTTGATGTCTCTTTTTTTTTCAGTTTCTCATTTTGAAATGATATTTTGCTCTTTTTGGAAAAAGAAATTCTAATGGTTTGGTCGTTCAGGAGATAAGAATTTCAATGCAATGCCTTTCATCAATTATTTCATTGCCCTGCTCCTTTAGGTTGGTGCAGTTAACCAAAGTCCCTTGTGTTGATTGGCCCTTTCCAAATTCTGGATTTTAGAAAATGTTTATTCAGATTTGCCTTAATATTCAGTCTGGGAAAAGAGATCCCAGCAAAATATTTTCAAGTCTTCAAAAATGTATTTTCCTGTAATAAAGCATGAGTTTTCTTTACAAATTGGAAATGAGGCTGCACATTTTGAGCTGTCTGTTGCTCGTTTTTATATACTGGTATCTTGAAGCTCACAAGTTGTAGTTTACATGACCATATTGGATTTGCCATCATGTATTGAAATAATAACTCACCTGATGGAGCATCAGCTTCTATATCCATTTGTTCAAATCTCCGAATTCCCTGGATCAACAAGGTTTATATATGCAGGCAGCCCCCACGTTACAGCAGTTCGGGTAAATTGCAGATTTCACAAATCACTACCCAAGAATTTGAGATACAGAATAAAATTCACTCTTCCAGAATTTATGTGGAAAAAAAATCGTATTTCTTGGGTGCATGCAGAAATGACGTAGTTTCGCATTGTGGAAACTCGTGATGTGGACCGTATTCTAGGAAAGCCAGGGTTGCCAGAGAATAAAAAGTTGACTTGTCCAAGTCTAGTAGAATGTGAATGTTTGCAGAGTATAACATTACATATTTAATATCAATAAGGAGCAAATATTATGTTGTATGCAGGAGGAAACCCTTCTATTGTATAGAAATTATAATATCTTTGAGGCTGAGGCCAAAAGCTTTCTGCCCTTCTGGCACACTCCCATCCTTCTATTTGACATTAAGGGCTGTAGACTAGGCCTGACCTGGTGTTGGGGATTCCATGGGCCCTTCAAGAGGGGCAAAGCCTTGCCTTAGAAACCCCTGTGTCAAAGGAGTGGGTGGAGCCAGAGACTCCCTAAGGTGGTCATTTCCACAACCCCAGATGGGGATTAGATCAGGCAAAGCTTAACAAAGTAATACAGTATGTGCACTCATAAGAATATCTCTGGCTCCCAACCAGAGATTTGTGGAAGCATTTTGGCATGCTCTCCCAGAAACATGGTGATGGTTGAACGACTCTCCAGCCTCTACATGATAGTGGACAAATAGAATGTACTCCAAATGGTGTTGGTACCTGTCCATACCATGCAAACAGGGTGACCACACCTGATCCACAATCTCCAATTTGGTCAATGCTGGAATCTACCAGCAAACATACTCCAGCAGTCATGCTTGGATTTGCTGCAACAATTTTTAGCTTGATTTCTCATAAATATCACTAGACAGATTTTAATGCAGACGTCACTTGTTGGCTGATGGGTTGTGGTCTGTCAGTAGGTTTTCTGATGGGTTACAACTGCTTAATGAATGCAAAGTAGGTGAAGATCCATATTGCAATAATGAAGCACTCTAGCATACATTACAATAGTGACTTCATTTCAAAAGTACTTAAATGGCTGTGAAGCACTTTTATATGTCCAGAGGTCATGAAATGTACTATATTGATGCAAATCTTTTTCTTGCTCTTCATCAAATACACAACTGGCTTTTGTCTTTGCATCAGTAGTGCTTAGCATTTTACAATAAATTATATTAAAATTATACCTGATTATGAAGTTTAATGCACTCAGTGTCCCAGTGTTTAACCTGCTAAAATGCTGAATATTTACATCTCTGTGAAACGAGACTGCCAGTGCATGTTGTTCATGGATATGGTTGTTAGAAGGTCCAAACCAAGATTTTAAACAGCATTTTGTGACTTTGGTTTTCAACAGTGGGGGAAACTGACTGTGGAAGAACAATTCCAAGTATAAAACACTCCTGAGTCTCTTTTTCAACACCATCTGTTGCCATCTTCAAAACTTTTCCTCTGACTGTTTCATTCTGATACTCTTTCTATTTTGTTGGTCTGATGCTCTGTGCCAAATGCCCTGGTCAATACCCAAAATTCAGAGAATGGAATGGCAATTAGAATCTTGCTATAAATGTATAAATCACTGGTTTGGCCTCAATTGGAGCATTTGGACTATTATGGGCCTCACACTTCAGGGACCGTGTAAAGTCCCCAGAAAGGTACCAAAGGACTTACCAGATTTTAACCAGTGTTCAGGGATTAGGGACGAGCAGAGGTTGGAAAAGTTAGGATTGTTCTTCTAGCAATAGGTCAGAAATGACCAAATGGAGTTTTCCAAGGGTTTTAATTGAATAGAAGAAGGTCTACCCTGCTGGTGAGTATTCCTCAGGAAGGAGACTAGAGAAAGGTGCATAACTGAGGTTGGAGGATGGTGTAGGTGAGTGTGTTGGGGGTGGGGGTGGGGTGAGATCAGGAATAGGATTTGTGGCTGTCCAGCAACCTCTGACCTGCTCTTGTAACTATAGTTGGCTGTTCTAGTAGAGTTGTTGGTGAATGGTGACCTCAGTGTGTAAGAACCCCTGGTAACACAATTTAATGTGGGAGGATAGATGGTTGGATTCCTGCTTGTTGGAAATGATAATTTCCTGACACTCCTGACGCATAAATGTTATTTGCCACTTTTCAGTCTGGCAAGCCAATGATGAATCCCAGGATATTGATGCTGGAGGATGCAGCAAAGGAAATGCCATTGAATGTCAAAGGGAGCTGGCTGAGCTCTTTTGTGTTGGATATGTTCATTGCTTGGCATTGCTGTGTTGTGAATACTACTTGCCACTTGACAGCACATACCAGAATGTTGTTTCAACCTTGTTGGATGTAACTGTGGACAGCTTCATTTTCTGAGTGGTGAATGGACTGAACATTAGACATACAACAGTTTGCACAACTTTGAGATGTTAATGACTATTGTTTTTACTCCACATCCCAAGCATCCAGTGTTGCTTCATTCCAAGAACAGAGCAGAGTTCCTGTCTCAAATGCCAGCGCTGTTGCCGGCACTTAACCAAGTATCCCTGCAGAAGACCTGAGTTCTGGCACTTAGCATTGGCCTACTGCTGTCCAATGGGACAGTGTGATCTTCCACAGGATTCCCAGATCTCAGGCTGGGAAGCCTTCCTATTGAGCCTGCATAGGTTTAAGCCTGGTGCAACCAAAACTGTCCCCATTCCAATGAGTGGGAGCAATCAATGCTGGGAAAATGTTAAGTCGTTTTTAAAGCATTATTTATTTAAATTAGTTTCAGTGTTTTAATTGATTTTGAGTACATGCATGTGCTTATTAAAGTTTTAAGTATAATTTAAAAAAATAAATGTCTTTTAATGAGATTTCACAACAGTAACATGAACGCCTGTGACAATTGTGAGCTAGTGGCGGGTCTTGACAGCTGTGAAAGCCGTTTTGTGAGTGCAGCCGATTGCCTGTGGTGAGACAGCCCTCTTGTTGTCCTGAGCCACACTGAAGTCCCAAGAGCCAGGCTCTCCACTGCTGGGGGCTGCACCAGAACCAACTGACTGGTCCATTGTCAGGTATCTGCGATGGAAGGCCCTACTTCAATAGTTTTAATGCATTCAGTTCCCTCTGGACCACTGGATCTGTCCACTGAGCTCCATTCACTTGGCACATCAACTTCACCCTTGCTAATCCCTTTCAAAAGTATTTGTGGATTGCCCCTGCGGTCTAAACCTGATCACTTTTCTCTGGAGTAGGTCATTAGGAGGCTTTTCCAACATGGGGTTAAGTGGTTCAGCATTAAAATGAACCAGTATTCAGCTGGTTAATGAATTATTTGATGATAATACTGGCTTGATGGCTTAAAGCAGCTTCAGGACTGGTTGTTATTCCACTTCACTGTGAGGGCTGTATTTTCTGGAATTGCGTATCTTGGTACCCCACCTTCCAACAATTTCACTAACAACTTAAGTGATAGCAAAAGACAAGTGAAAACACAATTATCTTTGCTAATCTTAAAATGTGAATTATGTGACCCACAAGGGTATTTGACTTTATACAATAACAGAGTTACACAGCACGGAAACAGGCCCTTTGGCCCAACTCGTCCATGTTGACCAAGAGGTCCGTCCACACTAGTCCCATTTGCCTGTGTTTGGCCCATATCCCTCTAGACCTTTCCCATCCATGTACCTGTCCAAATGTATTTCAAACGCTGTAATTGTACCCACCTCTACCACTTCCTCTGGCAGCTTGTTCCATGCACTCACCATCCTCTGTGTAGAAAAGTTTCCCCTCAGGTCCCCTTTAAATCTCTCCCCTCTCACCTTAAACCTGTATCCTCTAGTCTAAGACTTCCCCTCCTCTGGGGGGAGAAAGACTGACCTTCCACCTTATTTACGCCCCTCATGATTTTATAAACCTCTGTAAGGTCGTCTCTGGGCCTCCGTCGCTCCAAGGAAAACAGTCCCAGTCTATCCACTGTCTCCTTATAACTCAAGTCCTCCAGTGCCAGCAACAGCCTTGTGAAACTTTTGTGCACCCTCTCCAGCTTAATCACATCCCTCCTATAGTATGGTGACCAGAATTGCACACAATACTTCAAATGCAGCCTCACCAATATCTTGTACAGATGTAACATGACATCCAAACTCTTGTACTCAGTGCACCAATCGATAAAGGCAGGCATGCCAGACATCTTCTTTGCCACCTTGTCTACCTGTGTGGCCACTTTCAGGGGAACTAAGTACTTGTACCCCCGGGTCTCTCTGTTCTCCCAGGGCCCTGCCATTCATCGTGTATATCCTGCCCTGGTTTGACTTTCTAGAATGCATTACTACATGTGCGAGTAACAAAGTCAGATGTTACAGAAGTTACTGCTAAATCTGCATCTACCTTTCTTTCATGTCCCAGATCATAAGGACCTGTTGCTCAAGAACATTTCTCACCTTCCTCCAATCTTACTTTAAATTGAATTTAGGAGCCGAGAGGTAATGTTGCAGCTATATAGGATCTTGGTCAGACCCCACTTGGAGTACTGTGCTCAGTTCTGGTCGCCTCACTACAGGAAGGATGTGGAAGCCATAGAAAGGGTGCAGAGGAGATTTACAAGGATGTTGCCAGGATTGGGGAGCATGCCTTATGAAAATAGGTTGAGTGAACTCGGCCTTTTCTCCTTGGAGCGACGGAGGATGAGGGGTGACCTGATAGAGGTGTATACGATGATGAAAGGCATTGATTGTGTGGATAGTCAGAGGCTTTTTCCCAGGGCTGAAATGGTTGCCACAAGAGGACACAGGTTTAAGGTGCTGGGGAGTAGGTATAGAGGAGATGTCAGGGGTAAGTTTTTTACTCAGAGAGTGGTGAGTGCATGGAATGCGCTGCTGGCAACGGTGGTGGAGGCGGATATGATAGGGTCGTTTAAGAGACTTTTGGATAGGTACGAGGAGCTTAGAAAAATAGAGGGCTATGGGTAAGCCTAGTAATTTCTAAGGTAGGGACATGTTTGGCACAGCTTTGTGGGCTGAAGGGCCAGAATTGTGCTGTAGACTTTTCTATGTTCTAAATTTGTGTGCTATGGTTGCCCACTACTGCCAGTAGAACCAACTTCTATCAACCTATGTAACAGATGTATCCTGATCTTGAACACTTCTATTATATCTAAACTGACTGCACTCTGTAGAGGACCATCCCAGCTTCTCTAGTTCTCCCCGTGGCTGTGTGGGCTTCCGCTGACTTCTCTGGTTTCCTCCTGCATCTCAAAGACCTGCGGATAGGTTAATTGGCTATTGTAAGTGACCCCTCCTTGTGGGTGGGTGGTAGAACAATCAAGGAGGAGTTGATGGGCACGTGAGAGAGAATGGGTGTAGGGAAACGAGTGGGAGAATAGAACTAATGGAAATCTGGGAGCTGGCATTGACTTAATGGACCAAATAACCTCCTTGCTGTAAGAAAATATGAATTTCTCCATATATCTGAAGTCCTACATAAAATGGTACTCTTATGACAAACCTCACTGTTACTTTCCCAAACGCCTTGTAGTATTTTGATTGACACAATGCTTACAAAGTAGTGTTCTGATTATCCAGCTTTTGTTCATGTGAACAATAATATATCACTGTGTAATTTTATTCACCTGAATATGATATTGGGATTTATCTTATTGGTAAAGGAGTTTGCGCATTTGAGAATGTAAACTCAGAAGATACATCAAGCCAATTTAAATTTCAAGGACAAATTACTAATTGTAACTTAACAGCTTTACTTGCAGAAAATGTGACTTTGTTGGTAACAAAGAAATGACATATTCTTTGTCAATTGAAAGTAAGAGACATTTTGAATCTTTTTTTTTGATTTTCTGTGCACCAAGAGGGTATCCTATATGGAGTGCAACAACTCAAGTGGTTAAAGTGAGTTATTTTTCCCATTCATTGCCCAAGGACTCAAATGTCCAGAATTTAGTGATTTAGTTCACATATTCATAAAAAGAAGAAAATACAGACGCAAAGCACTTTTCCCGTTGAATGTACTATATTGATGAATACTATTGGTCACAATTGAACTATAAACCTCATTGTGAAATGGAGAATTACACCGTCAATTTGCACATGGGGTGGCCCCACCGACAGCAATGAGATGAATTTCCACAAGGACTCCACCTCTGTGGAGCCATAATGCAGAGCAGGATAAACAAATAAAGAAGTACACTCAGGATTACAAGGAATAGGGAATAATTATTTCCAGACTCTATGTATTTGTTGATGATTATTGGTATAACCTGGGAAGTACATTGGAGATTATATGTGTTACTGGGTAGGAGTTTTCTCAGATTCTGTGGATATTTATTGGTGGTATTTTGATCTGGGATCTTCCCTGATACTTTGGCTATTTAATGATGAACATACGTGTTACTGGGGAGGCATTTTACCAGACTGCAGGGTGTTTAAAAGTAATTGTTGGTTTTACTCATTGATATTGTGTGAGACCTGTGATTATTTTTCATTGATTATAGGTGGCTGTGGGGAGATTTTTATCCCAAATGCTGTGAGTGTATTTACTGGTGATTACTGGTGTTATTGGAATGGAACTTCCTTAGATCTTCTGGGCGTTGAGTAGTGATGTTTTATATTGGTAGGCTGAGATTTTTCTGGATGATTTTGGATATTGCTGTCACTCATTTTAATTTTATTTTACCAGTGATTATTGGTATTACTGAGGTTGAGATTTTGCCAGGTACTTTGGATATTTATATTGGTGCTGAAGGTATCCAACATTTACTTCAGATTTCTGGCATCTGCAGTATTTTGCTTCTCTGTGTACTTCAAACCTTGGGACCACTTTCCTTGGCACTTTGGGCAGTTGGGGATTATAATGAGTGTTATTGGATTGAGATGGATATTTATGGGTGAACAAAGGCATTGCTGGGTAGAGATATTATAAAGCCTGCAGACATTTATAGATGACAGTTGGTGTTACCTGTGTGTATTTGACCCAGATCCTGTGATTTGTAGTTATCAGTGATTACTGCTGTTAGTGGATTTTTGTGTATGTGCTAATAACATAAGAAGTAGGAGCAGGAGTAAACCCTCCAGTCCTTGAAGCCTGCTCTGCCATTCATTACGATCATTCCCATAGCCCTCGATTCCCTTTAAAGTCCAGGAACCTATCAATCTCCATTATTAATGGACTCAGTGACAGGGCGTCCACAGCCCTCCAGATAGTCAGTTCCAAAGATTCACCATCCTCCAAGTGAAAAAATTTCTCCTCAACTCAGTCCTGAATAATAGTTTTTTTTTCTCTGAAACTGTGAACCCTAGACTTCTCAGTCAGGGAAAACATCTCCCCTGCATCCAGTCTGTCAAGCCCTTTTAAGAATTTTGTAAATGTTGATGAAATTTCTCCTCCCTATGGAACTGGCTGAATGAATCCTTCCTTCACTCCACCTATGGCAAGCACATTTTATCTTGGTAAGGAGTCCAAAACTGTACACAATACTCTAGTCTTCCAAAGGCCTTCCACAATTGCAATAAGACTTCCTGCTCGTGTATTCAAATCCTCTTGTAACAAACATTAATGTGTCGTTTTCCCTTCTAATCACCTCCACTGCAAGTTCACCTTCAGTGACCTGTCCATTTGACTACTCAGTCTCTCATCAGTCAATACTTCAGGTAGTTATCATGCACAAGGGATTTTCCAAGCCCTTGTGCCTAGTTATTAGTGATATCGAGAGGTGACTTGATAGAGGTGTACAAGATGATAAGAGGCATAGATCGAGTGGACGGTCAGAGACTTTTTCCCAGTGCGACAATGGCTAACACAAGGAGACATAATTTTAAGGTGATTGGAGGAAGGTATAGGAGGATGTCAGGGGTAAGTTTTTTACACAGAGAGTGGTGGGTATTTGGAACGCACTGCCTGCAGAGGTTGTGGGGGTGGATACATGAGGGACATTTAAGAGACTCCTAGATAGACACATGAATGATAGAAAAATAGGGGGTTATGTGGGAGGGAAGGGTTAGATAGATCTTAGAGTAGGATAAAATGTCGGCACAACATTGTGGGCGGAAGGGCCTGTACTGTGCTGTAGTGTTCTTTGTTCTATATTTAGTGTTGCTAGCTTGAGATTTTCCTTTTCAATATTTCCTTTTCATTTTGGTGGACGTCACTGTTTGGAGACAGAATGTTATTGGGTATGTCTGTAGCAAGGATATCACCTCAGTGCATGTTCTATTACACTGGATATTGAATATGTTATTTGAATTACAAAGTAAAATTGGTGGCATGGTAGTGTAGTGGTTAGCATATTACAGCGCCAGCGACTTGTGTTCAATTCCCGCTGCTGTCTGTAAGGAGTTTGTACGTTCTCCCCGTGTCTGTGTGGGTTTCCTCCGGGTGCTCCAGTTTCCTCCCACATTCCAAAGATGTACAGATTAGGATTGCAGGCATGCTATGTTGGCGCCAGAAGCATGGCGACACTTGAGGGCTGCCCCCCAGACTGTTCTCAGTAACGCAAAAAGGCACATTTCACTGTGTGTTTCACTGTACATGTGACTAATAAACAAATATCTTATCTTATTCATTCATTTAGTTATAATCCAGGTTGGGTTTCCTTGTGATGCAGGTTTGGACAGTGACTTGGCCCCTGTTGGTAAATGAATATATAAAGAAAACATACATGTCACAAGGTGAATGGATTATTTTTGCAAAATAACCTATTGAGAGACTTGAGTTGTTGAGTTTTAATTGGGGCCATCGAGAGCAGTGATCAGATTTCTCGTCGTGCTCCCTATGAATGGCCACCTACGCAGACTTGGGCCTGACCAGTTCTTGGATGTGAGGTCACCTGGGAATACCACCTGCTTCCCAGGGAAACTAATGATCTCAGCTGCAGAGTGAAGGCAATAAGGATCTCGGTTACATCGCATGCGGCGAGCAAACAAACCAAGAGTCATGCAATTCAGAAATAAAACAGAAAAGACCAGAAACTCGGGCAGCATCTGTGGAAAGAGAAAGGAACCTGAATGCTTCAGTTCGATGAGAGTTCTGATGAAAGAATTACCCTATTTCTGTCTCTACCGATGCTGCCTGACCCGCTGAGTATATCCAGACTTTGCTTCAGATGTCCAGCATCTGCAGTAATTTGATTTTCTGTATAATTCAAAACTTGGAATTGGCACAAAAGAGATTGTTGATTGTTTTGTTTTCAACCCATGAGAAGCACAGGCTCCAAAGCAATCCACCACCCTTGGTCCAATTTCACCTGGTGAACCCAGTCCTGATCTATTCGAGGAGTGGTCTCCATGGGTTTTTTTTACTCCGCCTACTATTATTATAATAACATGCTCACAATAACATTGTGTGTACTAATCTCGTTTCCTATCGTGCTTTGAGAAAAGATGTATTGCTGCAGAGGTAGATGCTGTTGAAACAAAAATGCGGTTGCGAGCTCTGCAAAGTGAAGTTAATTTGCAACGGTTAGCTTCAGAGGATTAATTATGGAGAGGTTTTGCATAAAGCATCAAATAACCAAACGTGCAATTTCAACAGGTGGCTTTCTGGAACTAACCCTGTTCCGACACCTGATGGAAAATGTTTAAGCCGTGTTCGCCAGGAAAAGGGCCCCCAGGCTCTACATGGTCCGGAATGCACGGGCGGAGCGCCCCCTATAGTTGGAATGAACAACCACAGCCTTCAATTCCAGAATTTTAATCCTATAAATTATTATTCTGTATACGGCGAACACGCCGATGCAGTTTTACATATTTAATAGGAGATGTCTACATGGTGCAGTTGCAATATGCAGAACAATTATTTGACTGAAACCATAATTAATCTCTACTAATCTTCAAATTGCTCCGCGGGTTTCATTAAGTCATTTTGAGCAGCTGAAATTGTTCATGGTAATAATGAAAATTAGAAATAGAGACATGTGTAGAATGGTCTCAATGTGACATTAGTATTAGCGTATTTAAGCCAGGTCGCTTTTCACTTGCACTCTTTATAAATACTGCCATGCAACGCAGCGATCTTATGAAAAGCCGCAATTCACACATACTTGAGAGTGTCGAGAGGCAGATATTTCAATGGTTTTAATGTCATATATTAGTTAATTCCAATCTCATCATTCAAGGTTGTGGAAATCATGGATATTTCAGCAACCAACGTGCCGGCGCGCAGTCTGCGAAAAGCGATACAAGGGCGCCACCCTGCGGCGAATTGGAAACACACACGCAGCCAAAGTGAAACCAGGATTCAAGGGGGCAAGAACTGAGAACCCAAAGCGGCTAAAATCACGTCCATTCTGTGGGAAATGTGTAACCGTAGATGTAGAAAAGTCCAACGTTTGTCTTGTAAAATGTGTCCCAAATATGACTTGAAACATTATGATTAGGCACATTGAGCGCCCGGAGTGCAGAATCTGTGTGAGTCCAACTGACGACTTCTTTGGTAAAGGGCCAGAGACCGCCACTCCTGAAAGGTGACATCCAAAACCACACTTTACCAGCCTTTGAAACAACAGCCCAGACGATTAACCTTCATATTTCAAACAATGCTTAAAACTCCAAGTCACACACTTCGGGTAGAATGGAATTGGAATTCACCGCATGCCCGTTCATCTATTTATATATCTGTCTATCTTTCAAAACAAAGTCTGTCCATTTATCTATTATATGTATCCCCTTGTTACTGTGCTGAAATTTTAATTAATAGTAGCGTGGTACAGTAGAGTATAGTGCACATTATTAGATAAAGGCCTAAGTAACCGATAAGAGTAGCGCTTTGTATATTAATCTGTATAATTGTGTATAATTAGGCAGTAGTAGTGGAATGGCTTCATTCAACAGCTGAGTAAACGGGATTGTGTTTTAGCAGACATCTGCTTAATCAGTTCTGGTCTGCTAAAAACGTAGGACGTTTCATACACTCCATGAACAAAAAAACTGGAAATATTTGTGAGTGCAAAACAGA
This sequence comes from Pristis pectinata, assembly GCF_009764475.1. Taxonomy (NCBI): domain Eukaryota; kingdom Metazoa; phylum Chordata; class Chondrichthyes; order Rhinopristiformes; family Pristidae; genus Pristis; species Pristis pectinata. The sequence continues at coordinate 82,852,728 of NC_067407.1, forward strand.
TATATATATCTTCTAAATATATTTCCCTTGATTAGAACCTTAACGAGTGAAGTGTCGCTGTATCGACTTTCGTCAGTTTCCGAGCTTTCGTTTTTTTTCCTGGGATCTCACCACTGATATAAAAATGCTCATTAAAACGATGATTTCAAACACGAAAATGACAAAAAAATAATGCAAGTTATCGAGCAGGCTATAAGATATCGCTTAGACATAGAGGACTATGGAAGAAGTGCTGGGCGATGGGGCTAATGCCGAATGGTGCCCACTGGAAGGCATGGACGAGTTGGGCCGAGTGGCCTGTTCCCCTGCTATACAATTCTGTGATTCCAGGATAATGTAGTCCAGAGCTTACGGGGTAAACATAGCATTACTTAATGTGTATCCTTTCAGCATGTTGCATTATAGCACTAAAGGTAAAATATGATTTCAAAAGTAAAGTTAATATTAGCCACCCCCCCCCCAAAATGGACAATTTTCAAGTCGCAATCCCACTCACTGCCCTAAATGAAAGGTGGCAGTGGCCTCTGGTGGTTAGATTGCAATATTGCGTTTGTTAGAACAAGTTTAAAGGGCTCTTCAATGCACAACAATGATACAGTTTAACATACTGATTAATAGCATCAGCAAGGAAAAACGAAAGCAGAACCTAATTGGGAGCTTATGACAGGTAATAAAAGAAGATTGCTTCCACCCACTTAAAGAGATCTTTGTTATATAATAGAGCTGTGTACACTACTTCAGTTTCTAAATACATAAAATGCTATTGAATGCAAGGAACGAATAGATTCAAACCCACACCAGGGTTACCTTAGCGTTGGCGCCGCAAATCGCCAAGTTATGCAACTTCGAGTGTCATCCTATTGTACAACGTTGAATGTGGCTATTCCAGAGGGAAGCTCTGATAACTCATTCACGGCCGCTCCTAAACTGTCAGTGGGCGAGATTTCTCCTAAAAACGTTGGCCTTTGCAGGGATTGCCTGTGCAAAATGAATCAAAATATTTGTCTTCGATACTTAAGGCAATTATGTGATAATTCATCTTAATAAATGCAACAAAATAAACTGCTCTGCAAATTTTCCTTTTTGGTTTTCAATAATCAAACTCTTGAAAGTGTCACAAATATGCTATTGGATAGGAGGCCTGGTAATTCAATGCATAAGTCTTTATTTTTTTGTTTGACAATCATTTACGGTTGAGTTTCTCTTTAAATGCAAACCGGCATTAACAGTAACTATCCGATCTGGAGAAAAATATGAGCACGAAACATTTTTGGAAAAGTCCGGTTATACTCTGCAACATCTATTCTTTGCTCTTCTGGGACATACCCGGTCCCCTTTTCCCACTATTATTAAATGCTGTTTTACGAACCATTTCTTGCAATAATCAACAAACATTTATAATATTAAGCGTTGTAGCTTCCTAATTGACTCGTTTTCCTTGGTGTCGCGGTGTCCGCGTGTTTTATGCAAATTTTCATCTTTAATTCCTACCCTAACATAACTAAAGCAACTGCGTTCACATTCTATTTTTCCTTAATGAGATAGACCAAACAGTAAAGCTTATTATTTAAGTACCTACGCAGCTAAAGTGCAAAATCCACGCAACGTCGCAGTGTTATTAAGTTCAATGCAAACAGAGCATTGCGACACTGTAGAATAGAATATATTGACATCGAAATAACAACATAATTAAGGAATCTGTAAAATATTACACATGCAATATTTGACAAAAACACAAATATCAGAAGTATGACTTCTGTATAATAATTGCTGGAAATGTGAAATTCGTTTCTAATGAACTAAGGATTTATCTTTAAGATTAACCTTAAAAATTGCATCATATTCATGCTGGGGAACCTATGCCTCATGTTACAGGAATTATAGAACACTTTGCTTTAATTGTTTTCAAAAGTCAAAATTAAACACCAATGTTTGCAAACGTGCGCACACATCGTTTCACTGTCACTCGTTCAAGCAGTTGTGGTAACAAAAAGCGTCCCCGCTGACATTCCCAAGACTAAATGAACTCCAGTTCGTCTGTTCCAATTGGCAACATCCGTTCTGATTTGAAACAGCGTATATTTACTTCTTTCCCACCTTTAAACTCTGGTATTAAACGCCTTGACGTAACATTTCTGGCCGATGTACGCAACAGAGTTTAACTAATAGGAAGCAAAAAAGCTCGCTCAATTTGAGATTTTTTTTTTAAAAAAGCGACTTTTAATTTGATAAAAATCGCCCCCTATGTCGAATACGGGAAGATTGGGTTAAAACTGTTTGCAAAGTATAAAGAAACTGTTAGGGGCATTTTGGCATTACTTATACATAGAAACAGTTAAAAATGTTTGGACAGCTCTCTCCTCTTGAATTAATGTGACACACTCTGGTCGATATAGAGAAAAAGAGATCGCTGTTATCTGTGAAAGAGGAGTTCCAGAATAGATATAGCACGAATTTTTAATTTGTCGTCTTTTCAGAGACAACAATGCTGGTTTTGAAAGCTCGACACAATTTGGGTTTTGTGAGGTTTCCTTTCACCCCTCCCTAGGCACAGCTGCACATATGGAGTACAGCATGTACAACAAGAGTCACAATGGCACCAACTGACAGGCACAACAAAACGCCTCCATACCTCTCCCTCAATCTCGGGATGCACTGGTTGTGATAGTAGCTGAATAGTACCGAAGCCGAATTTCTGCCTTGTTAATATGCACGCCTCTAACATCCTCAACTACCAGCTCGCACCCTTTGTGCTGTTTTGTCTTCCTACTGTATATTGTGCAAAGATAGACTGCACAAACCTGCCATGTCAATGTGTGAAATATGGGGCCTTGGGACTTGGGGCCACACAGGATCCGAGGCACTTTATTGACTCGATGGGTTCCCAAACTACTCCCTGTTCTGCTCAGAGTTTGGAAAGTGCGAGTAATTACATTGTTTACTCGTACAATAGCAGGCCACACTAAACGCACTTAACATCTCCCTACTTTTAATCCCCTTTAATCCAAGTTTGTTTCAGAAAGGGGGCCAACTCCTCAATAGTGAACGTTTCTAAGACGTTAAATCCTGAGGACTGTCAATATTTGTCCTGTTGAATTATCTTTGGCAAATGACTGCCCTGGAGAAATGTATATAAAAATAAATTGCAAGGCACATTTCATTGTTCCAATATATCATTGAAGCCAAGTAGAAATTTCGGTGAAAGCTTTCCTTCAAATCTGGTTGTAGTGCGGTGCGGGGATCAGCGTTTGTCTGCATGAAATCGGCAACCCAAGCACCCGTCCCACAGGACCAGAATGGCAACAAGACAGTCTGCAGGTTATCACCGGGTTCCCATTACACGTTGAGGTTGAAATTGTTAGAGCAGGCCAAAGATGTGTTCCAGTAATAGTCTGTATTTCTTTCGCAGGAATACTTTGGCAACGAGAAGGTGAGAGCGTGAATGAAAAATCCGCTCTATTGAACGGCATTTCCTAACTGTACCGAATGCAATGCGTCCACGATTCCCTCCAGATAATCATGTTTGCTTTAGATATTGAATTTAATCTGATAATCACCAATAGGTTTGCTGAAAATTCAGTTGGGACTGGCGAGTTTGTTTTGCGTGCTTAGATCCGCCACATCCCTAAGGACTCTTCAAAAAGCCTTTCGCAAACTTGCAAAATAAATTGTTGCAAGTTTTGCCATCTTTCTTATTTACCCAAGGTTTGCTGTCTATGAATCCCGCTCTGTCAGTGGACTTTTAATACAACCGGATCGGCAATGTGTTTACCCTGCAACTTGCTCACGTTCGTTTTCAGGCTGACGGAACTGGCAGGGTAAGGGGGTGCGTTAACCAAGACTGAAAGCAAGCGAGGTATAGCATCAACTAAATCGCATGCCCATTGCTGATCTGACGGAACTGTTTCAAAACTACCTTAAAGGATGAAAATTAAAATCTTTACGGCACATTCGGATCAGTATACCTACAGAACTACATAGTAACCGGGAAGCCCGTTCGTAAATGAGTTGCTTTTGTTTTATTTTTGGAACAAGCCGGTTAGCATTGACCTTCCTAATAAAATAAATAAACAAATAAGCGAGAGGTTTTGAAAGCCAGTTGTCTATTTACTTGCCACGAACACCCCCCCCCCCACCATATTTAAGAAGTTATTGAACAAATTCTTGGATTAGACCTTGCAAATCATCAACGTGAAAGTCAATGAGATTGTACACTGTCAAAAGCCCCTCAGCTGAAGAAGCACTCTAACTTTGAGTGAACTTTAAGTGCGTTTATTTTAAGACGCGGCAAGACATCAAGGTACCCTTCCCATTTATCCGGCTGAATTTTGCTTTCTAAATATTGCTATTCCTCATTTTTAAAGAGAATTTAATCTCTCTGTTTTTCTCTCGCTGCGTTTTGCTCGTGGATTTGAAAAAAAAAACTTAATAAATTTAACTTACTTTGAGGCCAGACATTATTTGGGGAGAAAATAACATTGGAAAACGCACAAAGCATTTGATTTAGGCTGTGCAATGGTAACTTTTAATCATGAAGGAACCCGGCCTCAACTACAACCCACAAATAATCCAGGCAAATGTCACAAAGCGTTTGCCTCTAGTTAACACGATCAAGGGATACAATACCATTTTGAGACACAACATTTTATTAAAATTCTTAATATAAAAAACTCGGAAAATCTCTCATCAAGGCGCTTTTTTTGTCATTATTCACACCATTATTCTCGGAACCATCGGATCTTCCAGCCTTTACATCGGAAAATGTTTGCATACAACAAACGCCCTCAGTTGAGGACTGGCAATTCTGGCAAACAGTAATGACCGAGACAGCCCTTTCCCCAACCCACCCGGACCCTCATCAAAAATGGACCCCAACTAAACATCGCGCATTTCAATTACAAAGGCCCATAAATATTTCAAGTTTTATATAAAAATGGGAATGTGAAATAAAAATTTCTCCATGATTTCAAAAGTTTTTTTTTGTACTCGCTTGTCTTTTATACAACAAATGTAAGTGACGAGAAAACATTCCTACAACACAAAGACATACTTTACAAGTCACAAGAGCGCTGAATTCGCAGTTCTAAACACGTCGAGAACCGGTTTTATAGTCAATATATAGTTTGTAAACAGACGGCGACAAAAAGCTCAGCTCAATCACAGTTCCAAACGTATGTTGTGCCGGTATATATGTATATATGTACATACACACACACATGCACACACATACATATATACTATATAATTATTTAATATATATAGATATTGCCCAGTTCTCAAGCAGTCTTATACAACGGTTCACCAAGTCCATTGCTGACTCTGCACCAGCGGGTGTGTGTGATACTGGGGATTACTGGCAGAGCTGAAATGGGAGTTATACTGCATGTGTTGGAGGGACTGTGTGGTATAGGCTGGGAAGGCGATGCTGGTCTGGAAGGTGGCCGCGGCCAAGTCCTGGCTTTTGAGAGCGTTCGTCACCATACTAGCGTGACAAGGCTTGCCGTCCCTCACTAGAACTGGCACGGCCACTCTTCTCGGTGAGGGGAGAGGGTTCACGTCCATACCTTTCTCGGCCCTGGCCCGCTTCATCTTATACCTGTGGTTCTGGAACCAGATCTTGACCTGGGTGGGCGTGAGTCTGATCAAGCTGGCGAGGTGCTCCCTCTCGGGCGCAGACAGGTATCTCTGTTGCCTGAAACGCCTCTCTAGTTCATAAGTCTGAGCCTTGGAAAACAGAACCCTCCGTTTCCTCTTCTTCCCCGACTCGCTGCCGTTGCTGGACGTTTCCGTTGCGTTATCCTGCGACTCGTCCGCGGAAGGCTCCGAAGATTTACTCGAGGAGTTCTGCTGTTGGGAGCTGTTAGTTGAAATCCCGTGCACTGCACAGAAAAGAGGAATAAAAACGAACAGGAACTAATTGATAAAATGCCCACTTTTCTATTATCCTTTTCTGCGACAGTAAAAGCCAAATATCGAACGCATTTCTCCAAACTATATGAGTTTGGTGCTTAAAATAACCCCGTAAAGCTCTCGTGATTCCCAAACTTTTCGCACAATGACCTAACCTCTAATTCTAGATTATTTCTTGCTTTATGTGAACTTTGGGATTGATTGAAATCTTTATAGAGGTTTATTGCTAGTCCACATGCACGATGCAAAAGAAACCCATACTCGACAATGACAAACACTATACAGTTATAGATTAAGACATGTGCATATATATATTTATATTATTTGCCTGTATATATTTTAATAATTTGGAATTATATTCAGAGGTCGGAAGTCATATTTTTTCCCAAATGAAATATTTGCAACACTTACAGGAATACTGGATGCTCTCAGTTGTAGCCAACCACCGGGTGTACGGATTATCGGCGCTATCGTAAAAGGGGTTCTTCAGAGGAAGCCTCTGTACAGTTTCCAGCGGACTTTGCCGGGCAAACCCTGAAGTTTTGGCTGTTTCCGAAGCCTCCCCGTCTTCCTCCGTCGCCTCGGCCGCCGAGCCGTCCTCATCATTGGTGTCAGGGAGGTCCAAGATGTCCTTTACTGAGAAGCCCGTCTTTGTGTTGGTCAGCGACATATTCTGGCCAAATTTATGCAGGAAAAGTTGCGGCACCAGCTTTTTCCCCCCCTTTCAATCCGCTGTTGAGAAAAAGAGACACTCTCATACACACAGACACAAAAACGCGAAGGGAAGGCGGGTCGGTTAAGCGCTGGTCGGACTCTGCTCCTGTTGAACCGCACCATTTAGTGTAAATGCTTAGCGTGTGACTCCCCTCTCGCCATTAAACAAAACAAAAACCAGAACGCATAATTCTGTAAGGCCGGTAAAATTATCAAAGCTTCGCTCTGTTCGAATCTTACTTCGCGCCCACTGTGATGTCGAACGAATGAGCCATTGGTAATACTGGTCAGGTCCTGTAGGGTTGGTCACAATACATGAACCTGCAATGTGTGTGTGAGAGAGGGAGGGGGGGGGGGGAGCATTTAAAAAAAGTGCCAAAAGGTTGAACACGTGTGGGCGGGTCCTGGGAGTCAAGTGGGTGATAGACTATGTTTGCCGATGTGAAAATGTTGTGAGTTGGGTGGGGTGCGGGAGCTGAGTGTAGGCGGCGGTAGGGGTGGTTGTAGGAGTGTGTGTGTGTATGTGTGTGTATGTGCGCTTGGTGGGGAGGGGTGGTATTGGTGTAGAGATATCTGACTCTCCACCATTGGCGCTTCAGCCCATGATGAGTGGTGTAACGTGTCAATTAATTACAAAGATGGGGAGGGCTCTTTTTTTTGTTTAGACTCGATTTACATACAAAGGACCTCCAAGTAGCCTGATATTCTGCGTACTTGAAAATGCTATTTAACAAATTGCTCTGAGAAGCGCTTTGCATTTATCCCTCGCTTTTCCGCGCGGCCCCAAAAAAATTTGCAGGCACTAAACCGGAAAATAGTGTTCTTCTTTGCGCCAGACAGCTCCAGCTCACAGGGCCCCGGTTCCAGCAATTTTGACTTAAACTGTAGGTATATTCTGGGTGTGCTGCAGCGTTGTAATCTGGATAATGGGGGGCGAATTTAAGAATAGCTAGGTCACAGCTCGAATTCACAAGATTGGAGAACTTTATGTTGTCACTTCATCATTTTCCATTTGACTGGTGGGTGCCTTTAACGCCAAATATATTCACGCTACAAAATCGTTTGTTTCTGTCAAAGTCTCGATTAGATTACCGTTGAACTTGTTTAATGGGGTTATAGAAATATGGAAGACCTGTCCTATTCACACCCTATATGCAATTCGTCCTTGAAAAGAAGGAAATACGGTTTAGATGATTTGAGCATGTCTTGATTTCTCGCAACTTTCTCGGACAGTTTTTATTCAGATAGACTGGCGAGCTTGAGGATTTGTTTTGAAAGCAAACTCACACTTAGAAGTCCAGATTCAATTGGCGCGTAGAGCTGCAGTGATACCAGGAGAGCAATTTATTATTGTTGATCAGTTGATCTCCCCCCCCCCGCTCCCCTCTCTTTCTCCCCCCCCCCCCCCCCCCCCCCTGCCGCCCATCTAGTATGTGATTTGGGTGACAATACCGCAGGTTTTACCAACTCCTTACCGCATCTTGGGTGGTCGGACCCGGGCAAACACAAATACAAACCGATTGCTAAGCTGCGGACAATGGGGGAAATGTAGACAAATGTCCGGCTCCTGTTGGAAGCCTTTGTCCGAGGCCAGTTTTTGCATTTATTTCAGTCGCGACATAATAGATGATTGACGCCCTGGTACAATGTGTTCTAACTGTTTGGAATAAATCTGAGGTTGTTCCTAGTTGTCATGGCATTCAACTGCTTTCAATGGACTATCTCTTCATTCATTTCTGAACCCTTCTACAATATTAAGGCAACTCCATGTTAACGCGCTCTCTCTCCCTCTCCCTCTCTCTCTCGCTCTGCCCCCCTCACTTTTCCTCTATGCATGGAATCGATTTACAGCATCGATTCGATCACAGACGGTGCTTTGTATGGCTTTAAAGCACCGGTGGGGGGGGGGGCGGTGAGGTGGGGAGTTGTGTCCAAGTTAGAGACGGCTGCTGTACTTTGCTGTGATATTTGCTGTGATACATTCCCTTTTGTCGGTGACAATAGGGAGGGACTCCCCCCCCCCCCCACCCCGTATTTTAAAATATGAAAATTTATGTCAATGTTAAGTGCTTAGAATGAAAAAAATAGAGCACTACAGTTCACGAGTATTAACACTCCTAATAAGAACAAAAGATCAGGTTCATAGTCACCCGTTAAAACAATGTCGAGGGGAAGGGGATTGTAACGATGGATTTGGCAAATTTCATTTGCAGTGGGTATTTTTTTTTCGCTGGCCATGAACGATTGGAGTTACCAACAATATATAACTGAACTGTCATACTATCGGGGCATTCTGTCTGCAGGTAAACAATTTCTTAACAAAAAGAACGAAATTGAACATTTTGAAATGTTTGAATCTATTATCCCTGCCGAGGTCGTGGAAGACACCAGCAGTGAGAAACGGAAGGAGGTTAATACAAGGTTCCTTGCTTCCTATTTTCCTGAATATTGTCATTGCGACAATTAAACCTTTTGCCGACTAAAACATTGAAATATCAATATACGTCACAAACTCCCCGTTATCTTTCTTTTAACCATATTTGTTCAATCGAGCAAAATATTTCGTGAACTTTTCCGCATTTATGTAAATATTTCTCACGGAAGAGTACTCGTTTCAATGACTGTAAACGACTGAAGGTTTCACCGGCCTGGAGTATAAGCCACGGTGAACCTTTCAGCTATTTCAACGTTGAAGAAGTGAACGCGCCTAACAAGAAGAGGCTGTGGCAAACCCATCACCATGTGCTGTCTGTTATCGCAAAGTCAAAACACATCCACAATTGTGTTTTATTTGCTCTGTTGAATCCATAGAGAATCACACCAACTTTGTGGCTAAACCTGTTCCAGCGCCTAACTTAGGCCACCTGATAAGTATGTCCTCAAAGGGGTGGGGGAAATAGTTCCTGAATGATTAACCATGGCTGAATGCATCGAAAGATGACAAAAAGTCCTTTCAAAACCACACGTTGTGAACACATTTGGCCTCTGGTTAGGTTCGTTCTCTTACAGTGTGAAATGCTGATAACTCGACTGTTTCCAGCATTCCCCTAAACACCATGTCCAATTGCTGAAGTTTTGTTCCTCTTTGGTCTGATTGCTTGAGTTCTGAAAATGGTTTTCTGCACTTTCCCCAGGGTCCAACGCCTGTCGACTCCTCCAAACTTCCCGCAGTGAACACAGAAAAGTTTGGAATCTGTATATGAAGACGCCATTGGCTTTAAACGCTGCGTGTTTCAGGTGACCCATTTTATTCTCTGAATTAGCTTATGACTCTTCTCAGAAACATAATTAATCGGTGCTCAGTGGATAGTTTCTCTTTGCATAATTTCTGCTACTGCCGCATTGATAGTAATGCACGGTACATATTTTGCTCTGACAGAAATAACGTTTTGCTCTTTCTAAAAGGTGGGAAATGAATACTGTCGAACTCTGGAGAAATAGCGTGGAGGATCAGACTGTTTGTACATGGATGGACGAGGGAGCGGTGGGGAAGGAAGGATCATCACATTGTCTGTTGGACTTGAGCTGTGTCTTTCTTTCTAGGGCGGGTTCTAAAACAAGAAGAGATAAGTGACCTTTACACAAAATCTTAATCCCCTGCTGAAGAGACTGATAGGTTCGAGGAGTTATTTGAACAATCTAACAAGAGTCTGAAAAGGAGAGGTAAATGTGCACAGGGATAAGTGGCCCTACTTCAGCTCAAGTGCCCTCCAGTTGTGTTTACCTGTTTACTTTCACAGGTAGCTTAAAAACCCTGCCTTTTTCACTGGAGCCAAACGAGGGCTCCGCTCCGGCGTCCGCACAACTAACTTCTGAAGTTATTTGATTTGATGTGTGGAGAGGTGAGGCAATCAATTGCCCCCCCCACCCCAACCACTGAAATATACACATTGGTTTAGGCTTTAGGGCAGCAACAGATACTAAATGTCTTGAAGAAATGACTCGGGTCATTGTGGCAAGTGGGTCCATATTATCAACTAAATTTGGCGCATTTGTCTTAGGCGCAATAGGATCAACTTTCACACACTTATGAACTAAAATTGATCTTAAGGCACCTCGATTGCAAAACTCAAGGTTATCTTAAACCGCCTGGTAAGGGACAATGATAACAGTACAAACAAATGAAGAGTGCATACAAAACCAAAACTCTGCGAACGTGACAATTCCAGTTGGGAATTAGCGTTGTCCATTGATTGTCCACATACTTCTATGAGAATGTGAGCGAGATTCAGTGATGGGAGGATTAAATTCTTATGAACGTTCCCGTCATTTATTATTAAATTCTTTAAATTAATTACTATTGGAATGGCAAATATAAAATAATTCAGCATTAAAACTGAAGAGCTGTCAGGGGTTCGAACCCATCCTTCCACAGATATTGGGGACCAAATCAATTAACCAACAAAATTAATATAAGATATCATGATTAAATTACACAATGAAATCCATCAGTTATGGTTTCTGAATATCCTCGTCATTCCTTGAGCGGCTAATAGAAAGTTAAAACACAATAGCTTGTTTTGACCGTTTGTTTTTCATTCACCTGTCAGATCATAAAATATGCTGGATTTTACAAACTACAGATAATATACTCAGTAAATTATATAAGAATATTGACTGCAGGAAAAAAAACAATTTTGTTCTTGGTGTTCAAAGAGAAAGCTTGCAATGTTGCCAATTCTGACCGAGGCCTGATTCGTTCGAAGAAAACGTTTTTACCGATTATGACCTCAGCTTCGCACTGGTTCTGAACTCTGCAGAACGTGTAACCTTAATAAAGAACAACAGGATCCGCTCACAGATTCTGAAGTTAATTTCTGTTTAAGTGAGACATCGACACGAGTTAAGAAATGCAACTGACAAAATGTCCGCTTTAATTCCTAAATATCGGTCTGGACCATGTAAAAATAATTAAATATAACGTACTTGCACCTCCAACAATTGCAATTTGTTACAGGTAGAAACAATGAAAGGGAGTTCTAAAAGGATAAAACATGGCAGTAACCATCTATGGTAATATCTTAACCAAGACGATAGTAAGTATTTATATTTGATTGTTCCATGCTTCAGAAATAGTTAATTGCTTGTTCTGCGGTATAAGATTGTAAACCCGTTATCAAAGAGCTCCCAATGTGGTAATGCAATGAAATATGTCCTAAGGTGATATTTGTGCTGCTGGAATTGTCATTTACATAAGATTCCTGAAGGCTTTCTGCACGCCTGAACCCAAGACTTGTCAATAATAAGTCGCAGGTTTTATTTTCCCTAAGGTTAAACAGTTAGAAAAGGAAGAAAAAAATAAATCACTGCGTAGTATGGATAAAAGAAGTTAGCATCAGCGTTCGGTTATTCAAGAGGAACGCTGAAGCGCTGGTATCTCTTATGGAGTTTTTGTGGGAAGTCTATTTCGATATTACCTAGAGGACTCACAGAGCACCATTCTATAATCCGATTGAAATAACGCCTCCGGGCTTATTTTTAGCGCCTCATTTGCTAATGTTTCATTTGAAAATAAAACAGTTCTTTCCCTCAGAGGCGAAAGCTTTTGCTTTATTCTTTCACTTTCTCTAATGATTAAACATGTCACATCAGGATTTGCCTCTCCCCCACGGGGAGATCTCCCACATCCCCCCCCCCCCCCCCCCCCCCGTTAAACCAAAGCGGCAACGTTTTACCTTAATACGATTAATTTGCAATCAATTTTTCTTTCTTGAAAAGAAAAAAAAGAATTAAATCCATGCGCGGCGACATTTAATTAATGTTTTCTTTAAAAAGAAATCTTGTTGATGGAGAGTGGGAGCGCGAATTGGTGCTTATTTCCAAGACTGTTCCTTGGGGACAAGAACCAATAGTTGGTTGGAAAACGCAAGCCTGTGCTGTTAAATCGTCAGCTTGAATCAAGCCGTGGAATATATGTAGCACAAAATGCTTACATTTGTGCATTATGCAAGGTCTCGACATTCCAGTCAATAAGGATCCTGGCAGCATGATTTCTTTAGGTTTTGCTTAAGATATAACACACATCTGTTTCAAAATTCAGATTTAAATTTAGCCGGAAAGTTCGCGCTTCTCGGTACATTGCGAGCTTCATTCTAAAAGTGCAAATGCTGAGTAATTAAAGTGCATTTGCGTGTGCACATGAACACCTTCTAAGCTTAGTGGAGCTGTGAATTTGTAAATTAAGTGCATCCCATTAAAACAAAAATAGTTATTCTTAGAATAAATGCATGAAGAAACTTAGGGGAAAATATCCGTGATCTGTCCAGGTAGTATTGGAGAGCTTGAATTCTGAGAAGCATGTAAAGGCTATCAGGGAGGTAAAACGTCGAAGTCTCTACAGTCAGACTTCACACTTCCCATAAAAAAAAAGCCAATGGCTTTTGGCTTCAGTTTCTTTGGGAAATTTCTTAATTACCGTTCTCTTTCCTTATATATGCACACACGACTCGGATTGAAAAAAATGCAAAGTTTGCAGTTAAAATGTGGACATCAAATTAGAGCCGAATCTGATGAACAATTAGAAACAGTGGCCCGTTACACCACCCGTCAACTGAGGCAAGAGTTGTACTCCTGATTCGCTGGCGAACTCTACTGACATAATCGAGAACTGTCACAACAGCGGGTTCGATTCACTCTTAAAGAAAACAATGTGCTTACCGAAAGACAGGAAAAGGGGACAATGATTTTAGTAACGGGCCTGATTGTGATTAATTATATGTGCTTAGGTTATATGGGGCATATCATCCGATCACGGTTCTTTATCAGAAAGTCTTCTCTCCCCCCCACCCCCCCCGTGTCAAATTTATAGTCTGAACTCAGTTTAATGGGGCGTATTTATAAATATTCTCAGATTTCAACCAGTGACGGTAAAACGTTTTTTTAAAAAATAAGGATCCTGGCAGCATGATTTCTTTAGGTTTTGCTTGAGATATAACACACGTCACTTTCAAAATTCAGATCTAAATTTAGCCGGAAAGTTGGAGCTTCTCGGTACATTGCGAGCTTCATTCTAAGGGCGCAAATGCTGAATAATTGAAGTGTATTTGCATGTGCACACGAATATCCACTGAACTCACCGGAGCTGTGAATTTGTAGGTTAGGTGCGTATATTTCCAATGTCGATTCCTGTTTAGGCATCGCTGACAGACACACCTTATCCAGGTGATTTCTATTTACTCTGTGTTTAATGACTGTACAGAATGTCTCAATCAGCTATCCGTTTCTTTGCATAAAGAACTACAGGGCACATTGCAGGAAATGAAATGGATTTGGGGACTTGAGTTCGTGGGGAAAGGGGGAAGAGAGGCGGTGGAGCGATATACGTGTGTGTGGGCGAGGGGTGGGGGTTCCTAAAACTGTGTGAACCGAAAGGGCTGAAGTTGGGATTGTGTTGTCTGTAGCAGGGTGACGTGACCGTGTTTTACCTTTGCTCGACCTGGTAACGCGTTAACTACTATCGCGTGCAGTCAGGATATCCAGGTTATAAAACTACACAATGCAAGTTAACTATTAAAGTGCACTGGCAGCCGGGATGTTTGACTGTAATGGAAATAGGTGGTAGACATACGCGTGTGCACATTTTCCAATTGTAACTGCTTCTATGCACGGCAGCAAACACAATCGGTAAAACAGCAGAATTACAAGGAAACGTTGAGTGTACTCCGTTCCGCAGCAAAAACAGTAACGCAGGGCGTTAATTCCAGCCACAGTATTTTCTATTTGAATCCGTGCCGCATTCACTTTGAAGTTCATCCATCAACATTTATAGTTGCGGATTCAAAGCAGAGAAAACGGCAGTAGCCCCAACTCGCCAAGTGCCGCGAATCCGAGGAAATGCAAATCCAGTAGAAAATAAAAGTGCTGACTGAAAGTGCTCACCTGTCAAAAGCTGGAGAGGAGTGACTGATGCAGCCAGTTTTGTTGTTTTTTTTAATGCTCGGATGTCGTTGAAGTATCTCCAAATGGAAAGTCAGGAGTGCGTGCACAGATAAGACTGATGCGCTTTATATACCCAGGGACTCACAAAAAATGATCCACTCTTAATATTGTCCAAGTGCGTTTACACAGTAGGCGAGTGGCAGTGTCTCTCCACACTCTCAGATTGCCCGCTGTTTGCTCTTCCCGATTATGACGTTAGACAAAATACAGACCATATGTTCATTGGTAATAAATTGGCTATAAATGCAAACACACTTTACTTTTTGATAGCGCTTTTACCCTCTTCCCTTCCCATGCCTCGTCTCCACCACAATCTCAACCACCTCCCCCCACCCCCTCCCCACCCCGATTCTCCCTTTCCCCACCCACCCCTCGAAGCTAACTGATCTGCGTTGAACGCACTCTGTTCACCCCTGGGACAGAATGTGTGTGTGTGTGGGGGGGGGGGGGGCGGGAGGGGGGAGGTGGGAGGCAGGTTGGCTGTTTTTGATTAATAATCGAGGTCTCAGATCAACGCTCCTCGGTGTCTCCCTCGCCCACTCTCCTTCACTCTCACTTTCTGTGCTTACTGACGACGTCTAATTTAAAAAAACAGCCCCAACCGAACAGCCGGAAGCCTTGCTTTAGCTGTCAATCCCCAAACTTTTTCTTGGATTTCCATCACTACTAATAGACCCGAACTCTGACAAACCCAGCCCTCCCCCGAATCAAATAAATCGCTCGGTATCCAAGGAGCAAAGACACACAACTGGCCATATGTGTTACTTGAATGTAAACCCCACTGGTGTACACAGGATACGCTGATATGGGAGACCGAGGGAGATTAACGATCGCTTTGTGAAACCGATTGCTTTGTTTTCTTTTACTTTAAAATGCACCCAATGTTAGTTGGGGGAGGTAGTGGTGTGAGCGGGGGAGGGCGTTACGCTCTATATTTTTTATTATACTGACTCTATCGCCTGCAGTTTGATAAGGATGTAGGATCGCACATAAAATGTCACTAAAGGTTTCCTGGTTGCAGCTAACAATTAGTAGTTCACTCTAGTTGTTTCTCAACCAAGTGGGAGAGGCAGTTTTCACTATTTTCTGCTTGGTCTGATCTCCCTCGCAGCTCTAAGACCTAGCGCCACCTTGGTCAAAAGCCAATTTATTACTCCGTAGGCAACGTTTACTTTATTGCTTCTGAGTGATGTTGGGAAAAGGTCTGTAATGGAGAACAACACAACACAACACAGGCTCTTTCGTACGTAAATGCTTGCGACCTTGTTTCTGGCCATATCAATGCAACAATATGAGAGAGAGAGAGAGAGAGAGAGAGAGAGAGAGAGAGGACACTTTGCCTTCAGTAAATAAAAAAAAGCAAACCCTCCTAACGCATGAAAGTTGTGGAGTGACTGTGTTACAAGAACGAGACTGCTGTGCGTTCGCTTCCTTGTCTGAATGGTAATGCGGTTGGAAAATGGCTTCACTTCGCTCCAGTCTTGGCGTGGATAATAATCGCGCACATTCAGTGCACTGGAAAGCTACAGAGGGCGATGAGACAGAGGAACCTTTATCGTGGCTGCCAACTGGAAGTAGAGGCCGCCACTTGGTCGTCACTTAGAGGTGGGTGGAGAGAAATTCGCCACTTACAATGGAAATGGTCCCGGGCGAGCGCATTCGGTTCACTCCAAACCAAAGTTTCAGCTGCCTTCGACCAGTTACTCGGAATCTGGTTTATGATTGACCAGAGCCGTTATCTGTCAGAAGGCAGGTAGCCGGACAGGTGTGAGGACAACCCCATCTGTCTGTCCCGCCGTGCGTGCTCCCTCCAAACACACACACACACACACACACACACACACACACACACACACACACACACACACACACACACACACACACCTCTTCAGCAGCCAGTGCCTTCTATGATTTTTTTAAAATAGATAACTTTAAAAATCTAATTGTCATTGTAAAACTGCGCTTGCACACTACACAGTCGCTGTTGGACTCATAAAAATAGGTTTACTGCTTCCAGCTCCTTCGTACCTTCACTCCTCGCTCTTTATCAGCACTCGGGAGTTTATCGTTTTATGGAGAGTATTTCACCAATACCATAATATTTCACTTGTCGTATATCAGTTTCTCTAACTGCCACTTGAACGATCGGTGGAAGCTCAGAGATAAACACCGGGTCTCATAAAGCAGTAATGAAGAAGTGGTTTTATTTTATGGAGAAATCCACAACGTCAGTTCGGCACCTTGAACTAACCATGAAGTGCTCCCTTTACTCATAACATCCGCACTTGCTGTTCCGTATTGTTCAGAGTCCAGTGTGTTGCTCCACTGCCTTCCAAAATATTTATTAATTCAAATCATACCTGCATTGTTCACTTGTTCTTCGGGCATGTTTATGTCTCAGCTTTTCAACCGCGGCTTGTAGTCTTGCCCACGATCATCGCCTCCGTAATGACATCTCCCTGTAAGTATGTTCATGTTATTCAAAAGACCACCAAGAAAAGAGGCAATTCAGAGTTCTTGTTTCCTTTATTTAATCGGTTTAATTTCACCTTCTAGGTTTTCGCCACCGATCTGTTGTACGGATTTTTGTTTTAAAGTACATTAGAGGATTTCGGTTTGGCCTTTCCAGCAAGTTACAATTTATTTTGATCTTTTTTTTAGTGGTTGAATTAATTACAAAGAAGAATGGCAAATAACATTGCTTGGATTGAAATCAAAATTTAAAAAAAAATGGTGCAATTAACAAATATCCGTAAATATTTCATTTATCCACTGAGATTTATATTCAGACCCTAGAGACCACTTGGATTATTCCGACATTTCACCAGGATCCCAGAAAGACCCATTGTTCTTGATTCAGAGCTCTAAAATTATCCCAAAATTTCCAGCTTTAGAGCTGGATGATGTGTTAATAAAAAGCGATGGAGCTGGATTACTGGCGGGGATTGCTAAATATTGACACAAGTGTGACAGCCTCTGGAGAATAATCAATGTCAAAGATAAAAAAAGCTCGACGAAAGTCTCTTTCTCAACAGTTATCGCAGTAGGTAACGAGAATGTATTATATGAACTGGAGTAGGAATAAAGGCTTTATATTGTCTGAAGTTTGGGGATTAATTATCACTAGAATAGGGTTTATCCATTGCAATGAAGTAATTGGATTCCACCTTCCTTTTATCACACAGTAGCACAAGATGTCCCGTATCTCTGTTTTCCCCTTCTCCTGATCTTGCAAGTCGTACATAAGTTCATGCTTCAAATTACCTGGTGACCAAAGTTAAATTTACTTGGCCATATGTCAATTATGTGCTGATAGATAACATAATAGCCGCATAAACCTGAAATGTTCGCTGGTTTGTTGGCTCGTGAGATGAATTAAATTAAAAGTGCCGTTTAAATGTTCACAACATTTGGCTTTCCATTTTTGTAGAATATTTTCTTCAGTCGTCAACACCACAATGACCGTCCAATCTCTTGCATTCTTCAACCAGCCACTAGGAGGTGCAAGGGAACAATGGAGATTGGATAACGTTTGGACTGCTCTTTTTTGTCTCCAGCATCTCCTGGAAAAGGTGTCATCAACAACACCAGATTGCATTTATGTGGTACCTTTGTTCTAAAATAATAACCAAAGGCATTCCATAGGAATGACAATCAAACCACTACATAAAATGATGTTGGGACAGATGGCCAAAAGTTTGGTCAAGGCTAGGAGCATCCTCAAAGAGGAAAGAAGTTCAGGGAGAAAATTCCAGAGCTTACAACCTTGGTTGCTGATATTATAATTGTGGGTGTCGGGGCAAAAGAAAACTGGGGAGTAAGAGGCCAACGTTGGTGGAGTGCAGAGGTTTTAGAGAGCAATGGTGTTTGAGGATGTTGGGTTGGATTGGGAAGTAAGATCAGAGATTCATTCCTGGACAATTCCATAAAACAGGCAATATTGCTTGGTATTACTTTACTTTTTCACCTTGATTCATCTTCCTTTCCACTGACGTCAATGGCAGTGAACATTTGGATGTGTGCAAAATGGGTAGTGCACCTGATAATTACCTGTTTTACACCATCACCCAAAGATAAAATAACCCCCACTGTATGATGAGTCACAGTATTTGGCCTCTTATGATATAGCTCACTGCAGCACAATTTCACCAGGCTAGCTAAGGAAAGTCCTGAACAAATGGCTTATTCCTCATCTATAACTGCTTTTATCTTGAGATACAAACCATGACAAGTTATGAAATACATGTATTCCAGAGACTGAACTCTGTTGCAAACTGTTAATATTGAGGAGATCACTGCAGCTCTCAGAAATACTTCAAAGATGTTTATATGATTTATTTTGCAGAACTGTCACTGATTCATAGAGAAAGGAAGTTTCTGATTTACTCCCTGGGCGAGGTTAGACTAAGTGATGTAGAGGCATCACTGCCTGATGGGTGAAATTCCAGCTTTTCAATTTGTGGTGACTACCATTAGGAAATGTGTCTATATAGATGCCAGGAAAGATCATGTTTAAGTTTGGTTTTTGGGTCTTTTATGGTAACATTTACTGAGTTTGGCTTATATTTGCAAAATTGGGAAATATACATTTGGATAAAGATCTTAATAAAACAGAATTGCCATTTGGCTCTTCAAGCCAACGCTGCCATTCCATAAGATCATGGCTGATCTGACTGTAACCTCCACTTTGCATTTGTGCCTACCCCCAATAATCTCTCACCCCCTTGTTTATCAAGTACCTATCCACTTCTTCCTTAAAATATTAAGCCCCTGCTTCCATCCTCCTTTGAGGAAGAGTGTTCCAAAGACTCACGACCTTTTGAGAGAGTTTTTTTTTGTCTTATCACTGTCTTAAATGGGCAACCACTTACTTACTTAGTTCAGGATTCTCTCATGAGAGGAAACATCCTTTCCACATCTACTGTATCAATAGCTCACAGGATTTTATTTGTTTCAGTCAACTTGCCTCTCAGACTTCTAAACTCCAGCGGGTGCAGGCCTAGTCTCTCTAACCTTCCACCTTAAGACAACTCAGAGAATTTTCTCTGAACTTACATCCTTAAATAGGGAGAACAATACTGGATATAGTCCTCCATATGTGGTCTCCCCATTGCTCATATAACTGAAGGATAACCTCCCTGCTTTTGTGTTTAATTCCCCTAGCAATGAACAACAACATTCTGTTAGCTTTCCTAAGCACCTGTGTAGTAGCCTTTTATCATCCTGCAACAGGACAGCCAGATCTCTGCATCTGAGACCTCTGCAGTCTCTCATCAGTAAAATAACATGCTTCTTTTTTCACTTTTCCAGACAAAATGGACAATTTCATATTTTCCCACACCCTATTCCTGTTGTCAGGTGATTCTCCACTTAGACACAAAATCAGTACTTGAAATTATAAAGCAAAAAACAAACTGTTGAAGGAACTCAGTGGATCAAGCAGCATCTGTGGAGGGAAGGGAATTGTCGACATTTTAGGTTGAGACCTCGACAATTCCTTTCCTTACACAGATGCTGCCGAGTTTCACCAACAGTGTGTTTTTGGAACTGTTAAGAAGGCAAATAGCGTATTGGCTTTCACTGCAAAGTGGTTGGAGTTTAGAAATAGGGAAAGTTAGCAGTTGCGATGCAGGGTTTCGACCTGAGGCGTCAACAGTTCCTTTCCCTCCACAGCTGCTGCTCAACCCACCGAGTTCCTCCAGTAGTTATTTTTTTGCAATGAGTAGTGAAGAAGGCAAATTGCATATTAGCCTTCATTGCAAAGGGGTTGGAGTTTAGAAATTGGGAAAGTTAGCAGTAATGACGCAGGGTCTCAACCTGAGACATCAACAATTCCTCTCCCTCCACAGATGCTGCTTGACCTGCTGAGTTCCTCCAGCAGATTGTTTGTTGCTCCAGATTTCGGCATCTGCAGTCTCTTATGTCTCCACCTGAAATTATAAAATAGTTAGAACAGCATGGATCTAATGCAGTTCATGCACACCAATTTAAATAAATGGTCTAAAGTTGGATTTTATTGAGCTCCATCCACATCCCCAGCAACCCCTTTCACCTTCCTCAAGACCCTCCCCTCCAATGAGAACTTTCCCCTTCTCTCCCCTTCTCCTCTCCCCTGAGTTCCATACTGATTCAGACACCTCCTCTCTGCCCAGGACCTCACAGTCTAGGTGTGCCTAAAAACCTCGTGGAGCCTCAATTTCTGAAAGGGAAGGTCATCCACTCACACACAGATTGGGAGATTAAGCTCACAGCAGCATTGCAAGGGACCCAATTCACTGTTGGGCAGGGGGACAGAAGGTCAGAGGCTCATCAATTAGCAAGGGCCCCTTCTGATCTGGCCATTTCTTGACCCCAAGGGAAAGAAAGCAGCAGGTAGTTACTCCCATGACAATTGGTCTGCAGGTCAAACAATCCAGGCTAATGTTAAACCTAGAAAGTTCAGAACTTAATCGGTCTGTGGAATACCATCCCAGCCGAAGTCAGCTCTTTTAACAACGGGACTTATTTGAGATGGAGCCATGTAAAATGTCTGTTCTCTTTTTACATTGCAAAAAGTTTGATCCCCTATCCAGATAGAACATAGAACATAGAACAGTACAGCACAGTACAGGCCCTTTGGCCCACAATGTTGTGCTGACATTTTATCCTGCTCTAAGATCTATCTAACCCTTCCCTCCCACATAACCCCCTATTTTTCTATCACTCGTGTGTCTATCTAGGAGTCTGTTAAATGTCTCTAATGTATCTGCCCCCACAACCTCTGCAGGCAGTGTGTTTTATGCACCCACCACTCTCTGTGTAAAAAACTTACCCCTGACATCCCCCTTATACCTTTCTCTAATCACCTTAAAATTATGTCCCCTTGTGTTAGCCATTGTCATCCTGGGAAAAAGTCTCTGACTGTCCACTCGATCTATGCCTCTTATCATCTTGTACACCTCTATCAAGTCACCTCTCATCCTCCTTCTCTCCAAAGAGAAAAGCCCCAGCTCACTCAACCTATCCTCATAAGACACGTTCACTTTCATAAATTAGAAGGAAACTAATCAAAAAACAGAAACATACAATTTAACAAAGTAATCCAGCTTCAAACTCAAAGTAGTTGCTTAATAAATGAAACAGAAACAGTAACAATAACAAATGATTTGATTGTATGTATTGACAAATAAATCTCAAAGCTAAGAGATGAAAAGGAAAGTTTTGTATTTCTACATCACTGTTCAGGTTCATGGGGCACCCCACAGTGCTTTACAGCCAATGAAATACTTTATGAAGTGTGGTGTCTGTTTAATGTAATGTGAAAGCCAGTTTGTGCACAGCAGGCTGCACATACAGCAGTGCGTTGATGATTAGATAATGCCATTAATTGAGTAATAAATACTGGGGATAACACAGTTGACCTTTTCCAAAGTAGTGATGTGGGATCTTTTATGTTCAACTAAAGAAGCAGACAGAACTTCAGATTAAGAATGCATCTGAAAACTGACACCTATGAGCGTGTAGCACTTCCTCACTATTACACTGGAATGGGAGACTAGATTCTTAACTGAAGTCTCTGGCATGTGACTTAATCCCTCAAGTTTCTGATTCAAAGGTAAGATCACAACCTGTAGAGCCACTTCAGTCAGCTAAGATCTCAAGGAGCAAGGAACGACATAACCAATGAGAATGGGAAAAAACAATTCCAGTTAATGTGTATAAAAGTAAAATAATAGCTACGAGGTATAGAACCACAAGAAAAAAATTGACAGCAAATGGGACAGACCATGAAGCATTTTGAGCAGGAAAGGGTATTTGGTAGTTAATGTGGAAAACTAGTAAGACAAAAGCAAACCAGTTGTGGTTGCTGTGAAAAACATGCAAACTCGTTGAGTTGCATAAACCAAACAATCATAAATAGTAAATGCTTTACTCTTCAAGGACTTGAATAGGCCCATAAACTGTACTGCCAATCATTATCCATAGGAAGAATATGACTGATTTTGAGAGAGTCCAGTACATTGGATAATCCCAGATTTGAAGAATTTATGAAGGGAGGTTAATCAACTTTGCCTGGAGTACATTTGAAAATGAAAGCTTTCCAGGTGATAAATACATTCTAAAAATTCTGAAGGTCAATGATGAAGCTGAAAAAAACCAAAATGTTTGGAATCAGTTAAATAAAAGGAACTTACAAGAGGAAGAATTAGTACTTATTTATTCTACACATGGGATAATATAGATTTATATTAAATAGGCCAATAGTAGAAAGGGCTTTCTGAGATAAATCGTTATATTTCTCATGGTGACAAGATAGAGATCAACCAAAAAGGAAGACTCCTCTAGCTAATTGGCCATGTTTGGTTTTACACATTCCTGCTTCTATTTTGAGTCAATAATATTGTTCATATAAAATATAAAGGACATCACTGACTTCTGTGTGCATGATCAGATGCCATAATTATTAGCTAACAGCCCTTTGTGACAAAACGAAAACATGGCGACAAAGACATGGTTCTTTTTCCCCAGTACAATAATACTTTAATAATCATTGGCCAACCTTTTCCAGTTGCATCACATTAATAATATCTTCTTTGTAAAGTCATTTAAAAACATTTCATTCATTATTTATTTTAAATTACTTGCATATTGTATTTGTGTTTAATTGTGCATTGTACATAGTACATGCAATTATTTTATGTCTAGCATTACTTACTTAACTGTACAGCATCTCCAGTCATTGAAATGAATAACTTATTTTTAAATCATTTTGAATCCAAACCATAGAAATTGGGCCCATTAGTGTCTGGTTTCCATGTGCGGATTACACATAAATTTGATTTGTCCCAGATTGGATCGTGGGATCAATTATTTCTGTATGAAACAGTGCCAATCAGGAAAGTGGTTGGGGCATTTCCGTCCATAATTCACCTTAGGGAACTTGACCTTCTCCTGGCATCAATCATGCACCTATGGACCCTGTGCACTGCACATTTCCCCCTTCTTTGTAAATTGGAACTTTTGGGTGTAACTTATGACTTTAAGTTGAACACTCACAATGGAGTTAGGAATATATCATGCTACTTTGTTGCATTTGTGTCCAGTTAAAGGGACGTTTTGTCAGCATTGTGGGGTCTGATTAGACAACTTCAGAACTATTGCAGATTTCCAAAGCTCACAGGCTGTGCTACAAATGACCGGGGGTCCTTTCTCCTACATGAAATACTCCACAAATGGGTCCTCAGGGGTGATACTGTGGGCAGCTTTCCCTTTGTAGCTGAGGCATGGCAGGCTCTGCAGTAAAGCCATATCACACCACTGTCAATTACCTTTGCACATTGAAGGATATGATTTCCCCAAAATGAGGAAGAATAGAGTCATTCATAATAGAACATTTAAGTTGCATAAACATCAAAAATCATTGCATGTAGACAAAATTATATACACTTTCAAAACTTTACTTGTGGGTTTCAAAGTCCTGGTCTACCAGACGTTGTCCCCTGGGTGACTGCAGTCTGGCTGCTTCCTTTCTCTTTGAGTCCACATCCTTGATGACCCTTAGCAGCTTGTGCCTGAGATGGGCAGACTTCAAACTACAGCCTCGTGCCAAATGAGGAAGCAGTCTGGGATGGCTGATAATAGGTGAAGGTACTGTCTAAGCTGCCTTAGTAGGAGGAGAATCGGTGACCATTATGAGAGGGACATCACTGTCCTAATCGTGCACACCAGATGACCTTTCGGGGACAGGGTAGACAATGGTGCAATGTTGTGCTGTTGCTGAGACTGCTCCCCTATTGTTTTGGCGCCCAGACCTGGAGCTGACCCTGCTGACGCACCCCTAGTCATGGGCGACTGGCCTCCACTGCCTTCACTGTTACGTTTAGAGTCAGCTGTCTGTTCCGTATAAAGAATGTGTGAGTAGGGGTTGTGGGGAGGTTCGCCTTTCTGCAAAAGAGAGGCAAGTTCCAGTGTGTCGTACCTCTGTTCCTTTGCTGAGTGGTCTGCTTGTGCATGGCATCTCTCTGCTGCATGCAGGAGCGCATCTCTCTGTGGTTGGAAAGCAGCCGATTGCACAATGCCTCTGCCCCTGTAGAGTTGCAGTCTGATCGTGGGTCCACTGAGAGATGTGGCTAAGCTGTTTCCCTTGGTGGGTGAGTCCAGGACTAGAGGGCACAGTCTTAGAAATAGAGGGTACCGGTTTAAAACAGAAATGAGGAGAAATTTTTTTAGCCAGAAGGTAGTGAATTTATGGAATTCTTTGCCACATACAGCTGTGGAGGTCCGATCATTGGGGGTGTTTAAGGAGGAGATTGATAGGTATCTAATTAGTCAAGGTATCAAGGGATATGGGGATAAGGCCGGAAATTGGGGCTAGATAGGAATAGTTTTAGTTTAGCTCATGGATCAGACTCGATGGGCCGAATGGCCTACTTCTGCTCCTTTGTCTTGTGATCTTGTGAGCAGCAAACTGGTCAGAAATGGCATCTCTCTGCTCAACGAGCTGCTCCCTGGGTGGTTCCTGAAGATCTGCAGGCTGCTCCTGTGTGGCAGAGGCCAGACCTCCAGCAAGACCAAGGTACGACTGCATAGAAGCAGTGGGATCATCTGCCCTCTACCTGTGCCTCCCCAGCAGCCGTTACCTCAGCTATGAAGCACTGCATGATGGGATCTCTGCCGATACCCAGCAAAGCACTGAGTATCTTCTGACTTTGCACAATTTCTTGCAAGGGCTTGGAGATGGACCCATCCATGCTTCTTATCACTAAGGCAGGCCTCACAGCTCGCTTACTGTCTTGCTATATATCTGCCGCAAGTTTGTCATGGAAACATCCGACGCATGGCTCTCTGGGACAGTATGGATGTGTGGACTCGCCCCACTGGTGAGACTCAGACTAATCCCTTCACTCAAGTGCTTCTCACTGTTACACTAATGTGCTTCTCTGCTCAATCCATTGTGGTATCAGTCTCTGAGGTGGTGCTACAGGGTGTCAGGGGCTCTGTGATTGTCATCATCATCAACCCTTCCTCATCCTCTCCCTTCAGTGACCCCTCCTTGGTTCTCCTATTCCTCCACAGCTCCCACTCTGTCTCCTCCCTTCCAGGGGATGCAGAAGTTGCACTTGTATGTGAGGTAGAAGCACCTTTAGAGATGCAGCAGAACAGTTGGTAATGAGGGTATCTGATGTTGATTGAATTGAAGGGGAACTATGGATAACGATGAAGTATCGTTAGCGAGCATTCCAGATAGGTTGCACATTCAAAGTGCTCCAGAAATGGTTTGGGTCTCAGTAGGCCTTCTGTACATAAGGATGGCCTCCTTGATCTGGGTCCTTGCCAAAAGGAAATGAAGGACCTTGAGTAACTGCTTAATTATCAAGCTCGAGGAGGCTTGACCTTTGTGTGTGTGGTGGAAGGGGCTTAATGTGGGGTAGGCAGGGGTGTGGTGTAGGGGAGGACGGGGTGTCTGGGAGTGTGTGGATGAGGTCACAATTGGCATGATTAATTCTGTGTGTGCGTGTGTGTGTGTGTGTGTGTGTGTGTGTCTGTGTCTGTGTCTGTGTCTGTGTCTGTGTTTGACTGAAAGAACAATACTTCTGTCAGTCTAGAGTTGGATTGAACTGACATTTACCTGACAGGAACTAGTAGCGAGCAGGAGTGCAAGTGTTGGCATGTTCCACATTTCAGCATCTGTAGATTGTGATGTGGAGCTAAGGAACGCAGATCGTGGGGCAGCAATGTTTCCTGATTGCACTGAGCTGACGGGTTGGATATACTTTGAAGGAGCCCACCACTGGGACATTGGGAGCCCTGTGGCCCATTGTCACTCCTCCAGAAGACCTCCTGCCAGCCTTTTAGAATAGCAACCTCAGCAAATATCCTTGCTCTCCCTGAGTGAATGGGCCTCCACCTGGCTTCTATTGTGCTCATTGGGGCATCATTGTCTCTCAGGGTGAAACACAGAATAACTTCCCTCTCCTCAATGGCAACCATGTGTGTTGCTGCTGCCTGCCCACCCATGGGGAGTGTACCTTTAAGGGCTGATGCTTGTCTCTGAATGTTGTGTAGTAAAGCACTTCCAGCTGTGTTAAGCTGGGTGTGACCCCATCAGGAACCACATAGGGTTTGTTTTAATGTACATTTCTGGTTTTAAACCCACCTTAATGTTGTTGTTAATGTCTCTTTGACCAATTTCACGAATTTTTGCAGCAAGTCTAATGAGAATTTGTTTTATATATAGCACAAGTTTAGTGCACCAACAAACGATGAAATCTGATATCTAGATGATGGTGTTTTATTCTTTTCTTCCAAGTAGCCCACCAATCAGTGGGTTACCTGAGATTGTAAAATTCAATTTTCATAACCATTGGGTTGTAAGCTACCCAGGGTGGGATATGAGATGTTGTTCTTCTAGTTGCATTTGGCCTCACTATGGTAGTGCAGAAGGCTGAGGACAGACAGGTCGGTGTGGGAATGGGAAGGGGAGTTGAAATGACATGCAACTGAAAGCTCAAGATGTTGATATTGAATGGATGTATAATTTCTGCTTCTCCTGGTATTACCATCCAATTCCTTGATAAAAGTACAAATTGCTCAGTTGCTATTTCACTATAAATTTACAATGAACCAGTTGAGTTTTATGTTGTTCTGGATAACTGACCCTTACAGAGCACGGATACAGGCCCTTTGATCCAATTTGTCCATGCTGACCAAGGTGCCTATCTACGTAAATCCCATTTGCCTGAATTTGGCCCATGTCACTCTAAACTTATCCATGTACCTGTCCAGATGTCCTTTAAACATTGGAATTGAACCTGCCTCTACCATCTCCTCTGGCAGCTCGTTCCATATACCCACCACCCTCTGTGTGAAAAACCTGCCCATCAGATCCCATTTAAATCTTTCCCTCTCATCTTGAACCTATGCCTTCTAGTTTTAGACTCCCCTACCCCAGGAAAAAGACTGTGGCTGTCTACCCTATTTATTGCCTCTCATAATTGTATAAACCTCTAAAAGCCCCTAAGGCTAGAACATAGAATATAGAATAGCACAGCATAGGAACAGGCTCTTTGGCCCACGAGGTTGTGCCAAATTAATTAAACTAGTAAAGAAAAGCCTAACTAAACAAATCCCTTTTGCCTACACAATGACCCTATCCCTCCATTTTCTGCACATTCATGTGCCTAACTAAGAGCCCCTCAAACACCTCTATCGTATTTGCCTCCACTACCACCCCTGGCAGCGCATTCCAGGCACCCACCACTCTCTGTGCAAAAAACTTGCCCTGCACGTCTCCTTTGAACATAACCCTTCTCACCTTAAATGCATGCCCTCTAGTATTAGACATTTTGATCCTGAGAGTAAGATTCTGGCTGTCTACTCTATCTATGCTTCTCATAATCTTTTGAACTGCTATCAGGTCTCCCCTCAGCCTTTGTTGCTCCAGAGACAACAACCCAGGTTTGTCTAACCTCTCCTCATAGCACATGCCCTCTAATCCAGGCAGCATCCTGGTAAAGCTCTTCTGCACCCTCTCTAAAGCCTCCACATCTTTCCTATGGTGGGGCAAACAAAAATGAATGCAATACTCCAGAGGCGGCCTAACCAGAGTGTTATAAAGCTGCAAAGCAACTTCCTGACTTTTGAACTCAATGCCTTGACGAATAAAGGGAAGCACACCATATGCCTTCTTTAGCATGCTCACCAATAGAAACTGGTAGAATCAAATTCAACCATGGCCCATAGGTGAATATTCCTAATTGTGCAGTTGTCCACTGGAAATATTTACTACATCTGAGAAGGACACAATTATTTATACATCTGCCACACTAACAGAAGTATGAGGTTAGATCATGTTCGGCCAGGCGTGTTTGACCATGGTTATGTCCCACACAATCCTGTGGTGGCAGAAACCTTATTGAGTTCAAGTTCTTGCCAAGCTGAGCAATGACTGGGCTTCAGGTGACAGAGCCTGATGCCTTGCAACTGGACTTCCCAATGGCCTTTTGACAGCTTCTGTTAACAAAGGCTTTTTCATCTGTCTTTATTTGTCATAAGAGCCAGAAAAATGCAATTGATACAGATTCAAGTAATTGAAGACAATAACTTTATTTAAAAATGTTTAAAAAATAATAAATTTATTTAATACTGCATTTAGCTACTGTAAATTA
Source organism: Pristis pectinata (assembly GCF_009764475.1). Lineage (NCBI taxonomy): Eukaryota > Metazoa > Chordata > Chondrichthyes > Rhinopristiformes > Pristidae > Pristis > Pristis pectinata. The sequence goes on from NC_067407.1 coordinate 82,881,437, forward strand.
GTTATAACATTAATATTAGCTAAAGCAAAATAACAAACCTTTACTTAGCTTTTCCATCCTGCCATGTGACCCTGTTCAAATGAACAGGACCACGGTACACAGGTCAGACATAGCCGATGTAAAGCTAGGGGGTTGGGAAAGATACAATGTATATCCATGCTTTCAACCCAGCATGAAGTAGCTCCACCCCGATGGCCAGTGGTAAGTTCAGCAGCTGTACTCCAGGATACTCCATACTTCTGTGCTGCAGCGTATGGACACAGAACTGGAAGGTACACTGACCAGTGGTGATGAATGAACAGCAGTTCCTATATAAAGCAACCTCTCATCTCAAGCTTATTTTTCAATTCACAGTGCATGTAATAATTACATTTATGGTCAGCAATTGACTTGCACAATTTGCACCATTTGAAGTTTGTTCTCATGGCATGGTACTGTGAAGTGGAGTTTGTGGGTGGATCATTAAAACACAGGATGCAACACTAGAGAAAAGTCTTGGCATTCATTCAGTTAGATCGGTCCTCTGAGATTCCTTCCGACCATAGTGGAGATTAACCACTGCCTTGGCTGGTACCTACCACACAATGAATCATGGTTTAGTCCTCATGAAACAAGCCTTTTGTTTGGTTTTGTGAATCGCAACTCTGAAGCTTATAATCAACACATCTGGTTAAAAAGAACAACTAGCTTCTCATAGGTGTCAATAGAGTAATTTCCTGCTTGTTCAGATCATAAATCATGATTAGGTGTCTCAGCTGCAATTGGGCAGCTTAATTTGCTGAATGTCAAGTGCACACTGCCATCAGACAACTAGATGTGTCAGTTGTAGCTCAGTTGGTAGTGCTCTTGATGCTGAGTGAAGATTGCGGGTTTAAATCCAACTTCTGATGATTTAAAGTGCAAGAAAGCTTAATTGATGATTCAGTGCAGAACTAAGGGGGTGCCGCACTGTCAGTGATATCATCCTTTCGACGAAACACTAAACCAAGGTTCTGACTGCTTTCTTGTGTGGATGTTAAAGATCCCATGGTACTTTTTAGAGAAGAGCAGGTAAATTAATTCCTGCGATTGGCCAATGTTGATTTGTCCATTAATATTATGAGAACAGACTATCTGGTTAATAGCACATTGCTGTCTTTGGAACTTGCTGTGTCAAAATTGGCCACTGCACTTCATATATGACAATAATGACTGCATTTCAAAATGCCTCATTGCTGCCAGGTAAATTGGGGAAGTTCTTGCCAATTGTGTAATATGCACAAACTCACACAGCTGGCTTAGCTGGTGGAACTCATAGGAACATAAGAAATAAAAGCAAGAGTAGGCTATTTGGCTCTTTGTTCCTGCTTTGCTTTCAATGAGATCACAGCTGATCTTTTATCTTAGCGCTACTTTCCTGCACTCACCCACATAATCCCTTGATTCTTTTAATATCTAAAAAATCTACTGATTCTGAAGTTATGGGTCCCAAGGAAGGGACAAGAACATAATCTTAGCTGGGGAGGTGCCTAGTGGATGTTCTATATTTCATGTGATGTTCAGATGATACCTGGCTAACACAGAGAGCTATCCTAAACACCATTACTCCCTCAACCATCACCACCAAATAAACAACACTACTTATTTGATCATTCTTGTGCTGTTTCTTGGGCCTTGCTGAGTAGGTAATTCGCCAACATATTTTGCAAATTATCAGTTCTTCAAAAATAATCCATTGGCCTTTGTAGATCTGAAGGATGCCAAAGGCATTATATCAATGCAAGCTCTTTCTAGCTTAGCAAAATACATAATGGCTTACATCCCAAACAACTGACTCAATCTTCATTTTGTAGCTCAGTTAGTCCTTCTGCTTTAAGTCAGAGGTGGTGGGTATAAACCCCACTGTTCAGGTAATTTAGGAGCAGAAGGAAGTCACGTGGCCCCTTGAGCCTGCTTTGCTGTTCAAATCTGTATTTCTATCCAGTTGTAGTTCCAATCACAGGAATCCTTCATCCCTTTGCTTATCAAGAATACATCTATCCCTACCTTAAGGATATTCAAATACTCTGCTTCCACCACCCTCTGAGGAAGAGTTCCAATGACTCACAGCCATCTGAGAGAAACAGTTCCACTTTATCTCTGTTTCAGATGGATGCCCCTTATCTTTAATAATGACCCCTACTTCTAAATTCTCTCTAAATTCTGTCATGATTTTACATGTTTCAATCAGGTTCCCCTCCAAACTTCAATGGATACAAATCTAGCCTGTCCAAATTTTCCTCATAAGACAACCTGCCCATTTCAAATGAGCAGTTTAGCAAACCTACTCTGACTTGCTTCCAATGCATTAACATCCTTCCTTAAATAAGAGCACCAGTACTATACACTGAACTCCAGATGTGGACTCAGCAGTGCTGAAGCATAACCTCCCTACTTTTGTATTTAATTTCCCTAGCAATAAACAAGAACATTTTGTTAATTACTTGTCTATAAACAGTCTTTATGAATCATGCACCAAGGCACTCAAATCCCTTTGCATCTCAGAGCTGTACAATCTCTCAGCATTAAGATAATAATCTTTTAAGTTTCACCAGCAATTTCCCACATTATACCCTTTGCCTGTTCACTTAATTTATCTATATCCCTTTGAATCCTCCTTATGTCTTCTTCACAACTTACTTTCTTATCTGTCCATGTATCATCGGCAGGGTTAGCAAACATAACTTTGGTGCATTCATTCAAGTCACTTGTAGAAACCATGAAAAGTGGAGACCACAGCATCAATGACTGTGGCACATCATGCATTAGATCTTGCTGTTTTTAATTGCTCTGTGCTTCCTGTTCATCAACCAATCTTTGGATATTTTATTTCCTACACATCAAGCTTTTATTTTTTTTATAATAACCTTTGATGCAGCTTTGTATATCTGCCGTCAGTCCCTCATGCAGTCTTTAAGAACATTCTGATGCTGAAACTCTCATGATTGTCCTCTCTCTGAAAGCCCACGCCTGATATAGATGATGCTGAGCAGCATATTCACCTGAGCAACAATGTCAGTTTACCTATTCCTCAAAAATGGGTTGCCACGTGACTTGGTACTCGCACCTTTGCATTTTAGTGTCCACACAAGTGAATCACCATCATAGAGTCATGCAAATCTGCATGTATAGATGATCTTGGCTTGTCCAGTCAAGCAATCTTTATTGACATTAAGTACATCCTGAACAGGTATGCAAAGATATTTCCAGGAGTGGAGGTCCAAGCCAAACCATCAGAAAACAACATCCTTCCATATTAATATAAGCACTGTGCGGGTGAGCTTCTGTGGTAGCAACATGAGATACGACCCCATTCCAGCCCATCTTGGAGTGATGCTAATCTAAATATGGGAGCCACCAACACAATGTCCAGAAGCTGGCAACTATAAAAACTGGGAAACATCTGTTTCAATGCTACAGATGTCAGGGATGGCCCTTACATCTGGTGCGTATGTAGCCATAGCTGACTTGTTGACATCTAAATGCAATGAGGAAGATCACTGGAACCCTCAGATCTTGGATCACTGCCCCAGGACCCTGGTTGCCCATGATGGAAAACCTTACCCCCAACACTTTCCAGTGCTATGCTGCTACCCGCCATGAAATCCAGCAAATTGAGGGAAATAAACCTCCTTGTTTATTCACACCTCATCATCATCACCTTTTGCAGTCACCCTAGCCTTTCTGGACAACACCCAATCAATCTCAGCAAAGCATGGAGCTTGGAAAGCCGAACATTTCGTCGAAGAAATGATGCATGATGTTCCTGGCTTTGATTTTCCATGTGGATTATGAGCATCTCTGAACTTCATCTGCACAAATCTTGTGAATATTTGGCATACAAATGGAAAAATAAAAACTCCTCCAGTGTGGGACTGACTGTGATCATCGGGTATAGATTGTAAGTAAAGACTAGTTGCCCAATTCACAAACATGAAGGAAGTGACACACTCTGCTGCATCCCAAAGCAGTTAATTGGTTTAAACATCTAAAGATAAAATTATTGATATTCCAGCATATTGTCATGACCTGAAGCTGTGAATGGCAGATTACCTTTCTCATTTTCAGAAGATTTCCTGTGGATTGGACATCATAAGGTGCGCACATACTCTACGTGAATTAATTCAGTGCAGAATTTTGGTTGAGCAGCAAAATGAGCAGTGAACCATGTTCCTTTGCTCCTGATTGCAAAGTCCAAGCCACAATGTTTACTTTGAATGGATGCAATGAAGTCATGTCATTTTGAGTGAAACCAAATTCAGGTTAATGTTAACTTCTACAGGAATGCTGTATGATATTAAAAAAAGTATCAATCAAAAGAATCTTTCTGACATCGTTGACCTAGTGGCAAGTAATTATGCTGTTGCTATTTTAGTAGGAGGCTCCACAAGACTGGATTCTCGCCTTAATTTTAAACTAATCTCAAATCTTGCTTGCGACTTCTTTCCTTTCCAGGATAACATTACAAATATTTCTCTATATATGTTCTATAATTTGCTTTGAACTCTCAAAGGGACTTATGATGTACAAAGAGAACTCTTTCTCAAGGCTTCCCCCTGTGCCCTGGAAGTACCAGGCATAAACTGTACAGCTGTAGTATGAAGGGAAAAGTCAAGAGAAATCACTTTCTCTTGTTGAGGTAAATACCTTTGAGTGCTGGTATAATTTCTTTCTTTACAAATTACCCTTAGTCCATAACCAAAGGACATATACCATGGAAACAGAATCTTGTCTGCTTAACTGATTGAAGTCCTGGCACCTATATGGTCACAAAGGTTGTTGAGAATCAGATAATGGTTATTGGATAAAAATAGACTGGATTAAAATCACCTTAATACCTTGTGATTTTGTTCAATATGCATCATAGAAGCTGGAACATTTTAAGAAATTCATTGGTGGAGCTTGGCACTGGAACACTGAAGAGCAGGCACCCGTGACACATGTATCATTTATTTTAAATTGATGCTAGAACACTATGTGATTCATAATAGGGGTATTATTGTGCCAAGTGGCTCTCATTTTACCCGATGACTTTTACCATTCTCCACTAAAGGGAAGAAATATAAACATCGCATTGCAGTCTGAAACATTTCCATTATGATTAATATCCACATTATGTTGTGTGCATGGTCCTGTTTTGCATCTTTTTAACTCCACTTAATGCTACTTCAACTGCCACAGTCAGGAGAATTACTATTTCTTCTAATAATTTTACCAGACTGACATTAAAAGTTATTCCTTTCATGTACAGTACAAATCAATAAACCATTAGATACACAAGGGCTTTGTTATATGTGACAGCTCAGAATACAGCATATGCATGATAAAAATAACCAAACTGAGCTGATGTTAGTGGAGGCTGATAATGAGGCATGCATGGTGTCATTGTGACTTTAGTGGTTACGTTGTTGTGGGCAGTGAGCTTAATCAAATGGGAGGGGCAACTCTGCCACATTGCAACATTTGTAGACTATACATTCATTGTATGTGGAGTAATTGTGATGGTTGTCAATGGTTGCCTGAGGAGAAATGAACTGTAAGATTTCTATCAATGCAGTTAAAACCCTTTTCCCTGAAAATCAAACACTACTCTATCCTTAGGTAGCAATAAAGCTTTTGACAGATTTTGGAAATAAGAGTGGATCAGTTTTAATACCATCAACTCTAAAGCCATATAAGCAGATGGATGAAGTTATTCTATCAGCTAGAATTGTGTTATTTATTCTGCACATATATTAAAGTGCAGACTATGAGGTAGCTCCTACTCTAGGCTCCCTGTCTGCCCATTCAGTCATTCAACATGTCTTTTGCTTTCCTGCCTTGTACAATACTGGAGAAGATTCATGATCTGTAAAGGCAAGAATGTGACTTGGAAGCATTCTCACAATAAATGCAACAAATTATTCCCATGACAGTAGGCTGCTCTAAACACCAGCTAAGCCCCTAGATACACATCTAAATGTTAGAGTCTATGAGAAATTGAGAAACACTTTATGTTTGGTACTTCAGAAGTCGCTGATTCTTTTGTGGCGCGTGAGTTGGGTGTGGGAGGAGGATGGGAGTACAGAGAGTTGCAAATTTGCCCTGATTGCAGCTACTTTGGAAATCTCTGCCACAGACTCAGACAGTGATAGTCCTGCATTGCCTCACATTATCCCCAGCCCTTCTGCACTTGGTCAGTATGTGAATTGAACTGTACCCTGTTCAATTCCATTGAAATACCCTCAGCAAACCGAAGCAGGAGAGCTGGCTATAACATGTGCATTGGGCGAGGAATAGGAAAGGAATGACACCATAATAGTCACTTCAGAACCGGAGTTGAGGAGTGTGCTGAGGAATAAGTGTACGTTTAGAGGGTAGTTATTACTTGTCACCTTTAACCTCACATAATCTGCTGGCAATCTTCTCTGTGTAATTGCTGCAATTGCTGCACAATCACATTTATAGTGACTCTCTACAACTCTTTGCCATGAGTTTCTTCTCCATCAAATATCTCCAGAGGAGGCTGTTATTATAATAATATTCACACTTTTAGTTCAGAGAGCTTCCATGAGTTGCATGGTGTTCTTGTCTCTGCTTTCACCCAAGGCCATGATACCAATCATCTGCTGTCATTCCTTTCCAAATAAATGCAGGTTTAATGCAATATTGCTGCTCAAACATTTGATGAGATCAACTCTTATGACTTACAACAATGCTAATTTTTGGGCTTGAGAGTGTAAGTTATAGGACAGTGTTCATGGGAAGTTGTCAAAACAATGATTGCAGAGAGTGCTTCAATGAATGCATCTGGATATTGATAAGAGATAACACTTTTGGTTGCCATGGTCATTGTTGGAAAGAGTAAGGCCCAGACATAGATGACAGGAAAGCGGTGGGCTCCTTGAGAGTATATCAAAGTTGGGATCTTATGCCTGGTTATGAACCTTGTTACCCAGTAGAGTTGCACCATATATTAACCCTGAAACATGCTCACTAATCCTTTGTACCAGGCAGGATCCAAAACCAGCATATTTAAAGAGATACTTAGCTGCATTATGTAAGGCCTTTGAGTAGTCTTTCTAGACTGCCACCAAGCATATGGTTGGGTTGGTGGCTCTTCTTTGAAGAATGACTTTAAAGACATTGCATGCCAATCTCATATACTCTGTCACCCTGGATCTTCTTGCTTGGCCTGTCACATTGTCTAGTGGATGAGGAAGAGAAGGAGCTTCAAACCTCTCTCCTCTAAAATCCTACCTGTTGCTGGGCCAATTGAATCTGCCCTTTTGGTAGGTAGGAGGACTAAAGGAAACAGCACATAGGAATAATAATAGAATGGCGGAATAGTTATGGGGCTGAATGACTATTACTAATCACAGGGAGAGTGATACAGCACCAAAACAGCACCAGTACAGGCCTACTATCCTCTGCTTCTTTCTTGACTAGAGACAGAAGCAGGCCCCTTCCACTAACACTCTTCTTTGCCTGGCTGAACTTGTCCTCACTCTAAACAACTTCTCTTTCAATTCCTCTCACTTTCTACGACCGAGGGTATAGCCATGGGCACTCACATGGGCCCCAGCTATGCCTGCCTTTATGTTGGCTGCATTGAACAGCCTCTGTTCCAAGCCTACTCCAGCCCCATTCCTCAACTCTTTCTCTGCTATATCGACGACTGCATTGGTGCCACCTCTTGTACCCATGCAGAACTTGACAGTTTCATAAATTTTGCCACTAATTTTCACCTGGTTCTCCAAATCACTTGGGCTATCTCTGATACCTTTCTCTGCTTTCTGGATCTCAGGAGATTCTTTATCCACTGACATCATCTACAAACCCACTGATGCCCACAGCTACCCTGATTGCAGCTCCTCCCACCCTGTCTCTTGCAAGGACACCATCCCTTTCTCTCAATTTCTCCACCTCCGCCGCATCTGCTCCCATGATGAGGCTTTCCACTCCAGGACATCTGAGATGTCCACCTTCTTTACTAACCATGGCTTCCCTCCCACTGTGGCCGAGAGAGTTCACACCTGCTCTTCTGCCATTTTCCGCACCTCTGCTCTTACCCCCACCCTTCCCAGACTCAACAGGGATAGGGTTCCCCTTGTCCTCACATTTCATCCCACCAGCTTATGTATCCAACACATCATTCTCCACCGCTTCCGCCATCTCCAACGGGACCCCGCCACCAAGCATATCTTCCCCTCCCCACCCCTTCCTGCCTTTTGCAGGGACTGCTCTCTCTGTGACTTCCTAGTTCACTCCTCCCCCCACCCCACCCATCCCGCTCCCACCCCGGAAACTTTCCACTGCCCCCTCCATAGGTGCAACACCTGCCCCTCCACCACCTCCATCACCTCCATCCAGGGACCCAAACAGTCCTTTTAACAGAGGCAGAGATTTACTTGCACCTCCCCTTATATCATCTACTGCATTTGGTGCTCCAAGTGTGGCCTCCTCTACAATGGTGAGACAAAACGCAGACTAGATGACCATTTCTTAGAACACCTGCGTTCTGTCCTCTTTTGTCCACCTATCACTCACTGCTCTGCTTTCCCCTCCTATATTTTGGGCTTCCCCTTTTCCTATCTTCAGTCCTGGAGAAGGGTCCTGACCTGAAACGTTGACCGCCTGCTTTTCTCCACGGATGCTGCCTGGCCTGCTGAGTTCCTCCAGCATCTTGTTGTTTTTTCAGCACCAGAAGAGGCCCTTCAGCCCACGACTCATGCCGACCATCAAGCACCCATTTACACCAATCCCATTTGTCCTCCCCACATTCCTATCAACTTCCCCAGATTGTACCACTCACCTACACACTTTGTGCAATTAGTTCACGGAGGAGCATTAACCTACCAACTAGCATGTCATTGGGAAGAGAAAACTGGAGAACCAGGAGGAAACCGAGGGAGAACGTGCCAACACCACACAGACAGCAGTGGAGGTCAGGATTGAACCCTTGTCCTTGGAGCTTTGAGGCAGCAGCTCTACTAGCTGTGCACTGTGCCACCCGAAGTACTGCTTGTGATAGAGGCTATGTTATAGCACTGGTTGCAGCTGGGTTTCAGCCCACACAGTACATTCTTTGTGGCTCTGCAGCTGATTGTGACCCTGACTGTATATGCCTTGGGGTTATTCCAGACCAAAACATGTGACATTAGCAATGTCAGTCAATTTGCTTTTGGCATTACTGCCTCAAGCAGGGATTGGATGTGCTCTGTGGAACAGATTAATTAGTTTTCTTGTGGTGACACTGAGGCATGTCTGAGTTCTTCCTGGGCTTCCCACAGGTATACAACATCATTGATTGTATCCACCTAAGCCTCTGATGCCACATGTCACGTAGTGTGAGGTCGCAAGCTGTTAGTGTTCAGAGTGACCTGGTGTTCTTGTGTGCTTTGAATGTTAGTGGGCAGGTATAGCAAGCAATTAGGAAGGCAAGTGGTAAGTTGGCCTTTATTGCAAGAGGGTTGATTCTAAGGCTAAAGACATCTTCTTGGAATTATATAGGGTCCTGGTCAGAAATATTGTGTACAGGTTTGATCTCCCAAGCCAAGGAAGATATATTTGCAATAAATGTTTGTCCAGTGAGGAGAGATTAAGAAGATAGGGCCTATACTATCTTGAGTTTGGAAAGATGAGAGATGATCTCATGAAACATGCAAAGTTTTTTGGGGCTTTGACTAACTAGATGCAGTGGTGATATTTCCTCTGGCTGGGGTGTCTAGAACCAGGGCTCCCAGTCTTAAATAAGAGGTCAAGCATTCAGAAATGAGAAGAGAAGACATTTCTTCACTCAAATGGAGATGAGTCTTTGGAATTCTCTACTCAAGAGGGCCGCGGAGGTCACTCATCCAGTATATTCAATAGAGAGCTTGATAGATTTTTGGATATTAAGAGAATATTTCTATTCTTCAGGACACCCTCTTCATCTGCCCAGCACCCACTTCCACCAACTCATCTCATATACATGAGTCTCCATCACAAAAACCCACCTCCCCTCCATAGCCTCTGTCTATACTTCTCGCTGCCTTGGAAAAGCTCCAGTTTCCTCCCACATTCCGAAGACATACAGGTTAGGAGTTGTGGGCATGCTATGTTGGCGCTGGAAGCGTGGCGACACTTGCGGGTTGCCCCCCCAGAACATTCTACGCAAAGATACATTTTCACTGTGTGTTTTGATGTACATGTGACAAATAAAGAAATCTTATTTTATCTTATAATCAGAGACCCTCCCACCTCAGTCATTCTCTCTCTCTCCCCTTCCACTGGGCAGAAGATACAGACGCTTGAAATCACAAACCACCAGGCTCAAGGACAGCTTCTATCCCACTGTTATAAGACTCTTGAACGGACCTCTTGCAAGATGAATTCTTGACCTCGCAATCTACCTCATCATGGTCCTTGCACTTCACTTTCTCTAACTGTAACCATAACACTATATTCTACATTCTGTTATTGCTTTTCCCTGTAATTTCTCAATGTACTTGTGTTTTGAAATGATCTGTATGATTGGCTTGCAAAACTAAGATTTTCACTGTATCTTGGTACATGTGACAATAATAGACCAATACCAATACTAATCTCTGGAGATCCCAACTCTCTGCTCAACCAATGGTCTTGATGCCCAACAGAACTGATCCAGCCAATCTCTGGATGGTCATAATCCTTCCATGTCCCCAAACCTCACCCTCACCCCCACCTCCCCAAAATGTTTGCTCTCCAAGCTCCCAGCTGGCAGCAAGTTTCACACAGATTTTCCCAGAAGGTACTGATGTTCCAAGGGCTAGATGGACCCAAATGTTCACCTGACTCCAAAGTTTCAATGATGAACCTCTGGACTCTGTGCATGTTTTCCTTCTCTGAAGATACCATGCCCAAAATTCCAGCCATCCCTAGTTCTATTACCAATATACTGCTTTAATTACATTGTTCTTTTGCTACAGGACAGTTAGAAAGTGAAATGAGCTACCGCATGGAATTCTGTGTTAAATAGTATGGGTTCATTTAAGGGGAAGCAAGAGAAGGATACAAAGTTGAAAGGAATAGAAGGAGATATTGATAGGGTTATGTGCGGATCTGTTGGTCTGTTTCTGTGTTGCAAATTCTATATAATTCAATACAACTCTTAACATTCATAGGGTTTGGTTATGACATATCTGTGTTTCGATGAAACATTGACCTTTAAATGTGCTTTACTCCTGCGTAATCCCGTAGTAATTGCTCATTCATGACCCTTAACAAGGCCTTAATGAGTTCAATTGAGCTTTTTAATTTATTTTTCTAATACTTCTTAAAGCTCAAAGTACACACGGGATCGGTGTTTTTCAACTACCTGATTGAACAACTCGACACCTTCACAGTAACAGGTGACTGTGCAGCAGAGGTATTGACGTTGAGATGGCAGCAGAGCGAGAGAGGAAAAAATAAACTCAAACTTGGCGACAAAAACAAAAGGCAGAAATTTGTCTCACAAACACTGGCAGCAATATCGGAAGATAGGCCAGGGTAATGCAATCTCAGCAATGGCAGCAGAAGATAGGACACTAAACAACACAGCTCATGAATGAAAGAAACAGAACACTATTTATTCCAGTTGTATGAGGGGACAGACTGATGAATAATTTTTTTGTTGTTCAGCCATCCCTCATTTCCATAATTTATTCAGGCATGAGGACTGGGACTCATTTCCTATACTCCATTCAGTCTCCAGAAGTGCTTCAGTTAATGCTCCAAAAACAGTGTTATTTTAATAATTTAACATTGGGCTGCAGTTACATTACACACAAGTGACCTGAGAGTGAATTGTCTTCCAGTTCTCTGCTGTTCTGATGAGCTGGTTCACACCATCACACAGAGTACAACAGAACTTCCAAACAGTGCTTTAAAGAATCTGAGCAAAGGAAAAGGCTGAATATGGGCATGGATGTGATGTTTGGTGCTGGTTTAAGGAGGTCACAATTGCAAATGTTCCTGACAGCTTTTACAACATGTCTTTGGTGATCTTCGAGCATCTCAATTTTTTTACAGTAAATTAAATGCTATAGTCATTGTTCTAGTGTAGAAAATGTAGCTAAAGTGTGCTAAGACGTTGACCCAGTGACTAGAAGGAATGGCAGCATATATCCAGTTCGGCATTCCCATATGCCTACTGCTGTTTTCCTGGAGATCCTGGGTGTGTGAGGTGCTGCAGTGCACAGCCTCAAGATCAACAACTTGGAAACTCACTTAAGGACAAAAGAAATTTCAAGATTTTTTCAAACTGCAGGACAATTTATATCTCTGATTATAAACAGCAGCATCTCTTCAATGGAGATGCCTGTGCATTGGATCCCTGAAGCATTCTTAGAGAAGCAGTGCTCAAACTAAATACCTTTGTTCATTTGTTTGTTTAAAAATGCCAGTTTGTTTGTTGCTATATTTATATTTCTACCACTTTTCTCAAGCCAGTGGCTGTGTTTTCCATTCAATTCAGACAATATCTTTCTACCATTAAGCAGGAACTCCAGTTTTCTCCAGGAGGGAGTTTGCAGAAATCCTCTCCCTGCAATTAAAATTGATATGTAAACTAGCTGCAGAATGGTTATATAAATGCACCCAAACTGTCAGACTACGAACTGTGGATAGTTGGTAATTACTTCACTCTTAATCTAGCTCCGTGGTTTTCAACCCTTTACATGCTGCGGCCCCCCAGAACATGTCCTTGTTAGATGGCGGACTCCCAAAGCCCACAAAATCAAACAATCGAGAATTCATGCATACAACACTTAAATTACTGCACATAGGCCCGGTTGAAATAGTGACTATTTCAATCACCGATAATTACCAGTGGTGTCTTTCAGTGTTCAGTTCAATGTGAAGCTTGTGCCTGTTTTGCACTGCAGAGTTTGTCCAAACATGGTGGTATGTGCGACAAACGTACACATATGTCATCCTCAATATTCAGTCTTGATCTGTATTTGGTTTTCATGGCAGTGACTGCAGAAGATGCTATCTTGCACAAGTAAGTGGTTGCAAATGGTAACAGAACATTGACGGCTATGCCAGACAGCAGTGGATACTCTTGGGAACATGCTATCCAGAACGACAACAGTGACATTTGGTTGAACTGCAAGCGCAAAGTCCTGTCAGATGACAGTTCAGCCAATTCTTCTTGTTCACGTCCAGTTAGATCAGTAAGCATGCATTCAAACGGATTTCGAATCCAATCAAACATACTCGTGTCGTCATCACCGAAATACACATGGAAATAATGTGACAGCTGTTGAATATGGTTCAAAACGGTGCTCGCAATGGCCTCTGTCTTAGACTCATTGACTGTCAGAAAGTCATCCAGCAACGGAAACATATCATAGATGCCTTGCTCACATCTTCCGTTCCAGATACGGAGTTTTTTCTGGAAGGCATTGATCTTGTCATGCGTTTTCAGAACATTTGAGCCAGGTCCTTGCAATGATAGACTTAAACTGTTCAAAATGTTGAAAATATCTGCAAGATAAGCTAATCTGGCAACCCATGTCTCATCTGTCAAGAACTGTGCCAATGACCCGGTATGCTCATTCATCTCGCAATTCATATACACGTTGCACAATGCGGCCTCGTGACAGCCATCTGACTTCTGTATGTAGCAACAAATGCTTATGCTCGGCTTCCATTTCACGGCATATGTTTTCAAACAAACGATGATTGAGCAGCCTGGCTTTGATAAAGTTAACGATTTTAATACATGTGGAAAACACATCCGCAAGATTTTTATCCATATCCTTTGCAGCCAAAGCCCCACGGTGAATCATGCAGTGGGTTGCTGCTACATGTGGAGCTACTTCTTTCACTCATGTGACTAGACCCGACTTCCGTCCCGTCATTGCGGCAGCACCATCTGTGCATACTCCAATACACTGTGTCCACGCCAATGCCAATTGTACAAAAAAAGTGTCAAGCACACGGAAAAATTCTTCACTGGTTGTACGCCCTGGGAGCGCCTTGCAAAACAAAAGGTCTTCCAAAGCCTCTCCTTCCCAGCAATATCGAACATAAACCAACAACTGCGCAGCACTGGCAACATCAGTATTTTCATCAAGCTGAATCGCAAATCTGACTTGCTGAAGACGTGCTATCAGCTGGCTCTGTATATCTTCCGCCATATTGCCAATTCTTCTGCTTACTGTGTTATCAGACAGTGGAATGGCTTTCAGTTTTTGACTGGATTCTTTTCCCAGTACAACTTCGCACATATCTACTGCTGCAGGCAGTATAAGCTCTTCTCCAATTGTGTGAGGTTTTCTGGAATGTGCTATTCGTAATGCTACCAAATATGATGTGCAAAGAGCCTTCTCATTTACAGTGGCGCAGGCTGTCATCTTGCCTTTCTGCTTGAGGTACAGCTCCTTTTGCCGCTCAAAATATTCCTTCGGCTTACTGGCAATATCTGGATGCATTGTTGTTAAATGGCACTTCAATTTCGCTGGTTTCATTGCATCGTTGGACAGTGTTTGCAAACACTCAACACAGAGAAGTTGGTCTGCATTTGTCCCCACTGTCTTGAAGCCATATGAAATGTATCCTGGATTGTACTTGCGTTGTTTTCTCTTTCGGTCACCCTTATCCCCTTCGTCATCAGAATCTTCCGGTTTCTGGTCAGCTTTTCTCTTCAGAAATTTCTCCAAACTCTGCAATACATGCTGGACAGTTTAATTACTATTACTGATAAACAAAATTATCAAAACTAATCTAAAATTTACACGCTTGCCCACTTTTCGTTTAACAGTGACGTCACTGTGGCATAAATGCACGGTAAATAAGCAATATCATTAAGGCACACCAACAATGTCACTCAGTCTCGCTAACACTACAGTGCACAACAGAATAGTAGTGAGTAGTGAACACTACTGACTACTCTGACTACACAAGTCGAATATTAAGCGGCAGCTTACCAGAAGGGAACACCATCTAAGTCTCTGAGATTGTCCCCTATAACAGATAGAATAGATATGGCTGATTTTCTGAATAGTGGAAAACTGGAGCAAGCAAGTAAGCTATGTCTTTGTAACAGATCGCTTTTTCAT
The DNA here is from genome assembly GCF_009764475.1 of Pristis pectinata. Taxonomy (NCBI): domain Eukaryota; kingdom Metazoa; phylum Chordata; class Chondrichthyes; order Rhinopristiformes; family Pristidae; genus Pristis; species Pristis pectinata. The sequence continues at coordinate 82,896,502 of NC_067407.1, forward strand.
TTTTGTCTTGGCTTGCTCGCGGACCCCCTGGCAACCCGCCACAGCCCCAGGTGTCCGCGGACCACAGGTTGAAAACCTCTGATCTAGCTGAATCCGAGTCCAAATTTATTTTACAATTTCAATTTTCTGGTGAAGTGCTGTGAGCTTTAAGTTGTGTTGTAAACACTATGTAAGATTGTTGAATAGAGAATGCCAAAGAGCCTACAAACCAAGAAGCTTGCAGGCACATTACTGCAGCTCCAAAATCTAACAGCCTTGAACAAATGGATTGCAACATCATTTGTCAGGAAACTGAACATTTCTGTCCCTGGAATGTAAATGATTAAACATTCAGTTACCACTTGTTGCCACAGGAGTTAGGGCAAGAATGACCAAAGGTGTTTTCTCCCTTTGCAAGTTTCATTTGCTTGTGGTATTTTTATACATTTCTTCTCCAGAGCCAGAAAGCAAAGGCCAGGTATATAATTTGGTATTTTGGAATAGAGTTTGTATGCAATTCTACAAAAGAAAACTCTTCATCAAACGCAAAGAACAGGGTAAGTTGTTATTTGAAATACTTCAGGTAAGTGGAACATATTTATCTTGCTCCAGCTTTGTGCATTTCATTTGGCTGCATTATAATTCTTGGACAGCCTTGAGATCGAACTGAAGTGCCCTCTAGTGCTAAGTGGCACTATTCATTCTGGGATTGAGTATTTTTTTTATTGTTGACTTAAATGAAAGTTCTATATCAGGAATACTTATAGAGCTGTATCAAGCCTACAAAATATCTGAGAATGAACACTGAAGATGCAACAATGGCAGCAACATAACAGCTTCAACAAAATGTGTCCTTGATATATTAAAAAGCATTCTTAAGTTGTTGGTACATTTACTGTATATATAACAATGCAGCTAGAAAATGTTTTTCAACACTTGTGCGGTGACCTTCCAGGTGAAACATTTTGAGTTTCAGGAATTGAGAATCCAAAGAAATATGCATATTTAATTAGCATTTTGGCCAGCTGTATAATTAGTTTTAATTCAAAAAAAATAGTATTCATCATATTAGTGAAGAAGACCCCCTATCAGAAGTGTGTTTATGACTAATTTTCTGCTAAATATGGAAAATATAGCTGAGAGAGCCTGGGTTTTCTGTGAATACTACATGCTTGAGAATAGCTTGGTGAAAAACACTATGATGCTGGAGGAACTCAGCAGGCCAGGCAGCATCCATGGAGAAAAGCAGGCTGTCAACGTTTCAGGTCGGGACCCTTCTTCAGGACTGAAGATAGGAAAAGGGGAAGCCCAGTACATAGGAGGGAAAAGCAGAGCAGTGATAGGTGGACAAAAGAGGGGAGGCAGGGTGGGCACAAGGTGGTGATAGGTAGATGCGGGTAAGAGATAGTGATAGGCAGGTGCGGGGAAGGAGGGGAGAGTCGATTCACCGGGGGATGGGTCAAAGGTAAGGAGAGAAAAAAGGGGGGGGGGGTTGGAAAAAAGAGAGATAGGCTAGGAAAGGGAAGAAAAGAAGACGAATGGTTGGGGGGGTTGTGAGGTTGGGGGTGGGGGAAAGGATATGGGGATTACTGAAAGTGGGAGAATTCAATGTTCATGCCATTAGGCTGCAAGGTTCCAAGATGGAAAATGAGGCGCTGTTCCTCCAGTTTGCACTTGGAATTCTCCTGGCAGTGGAGGAGGCCGAGGACTGTCATATCTGTGATAGTGTGGGAGGGGGAGTTGAAGTGACTGGCAATGGGGAGATGCAGATCGTGGTGATGGACAGAGCGCAGGTGTTCTGTGAAATGGTCGCCTAATCTGTGTTTGGTCTCACCAATGTTGGTGATTATTCTACTTCTGATATTCCCTACACTTTGTTAAAAAATACCCAATCTCTATTGTGCCTTCCTATAACACTGCAGAGTATTATTGAGCATACCAGTGTTCAGTGTTGTCAACTATGTGAATTACTTTAAATCTACTTTTCCTTTCTCACAGAAAACTTCAATTAGTAGGGGTTTAAGGCTGCTCCCGTCTGTTTTATTGACACTTCTATTCCCATCTTGGCATGAATGCTGTTTCCTGTCACTGTCTTCATGGAACCGAGTTCAACCAGCCTTTTTTGCATCTTGTGTGTCAAATTTGAACCATTAACAAGTGCATGATTCTGGAGCTGTACATCTGGATCAATAGACTCATCTGCACATTTTCCAGAATCACAAGTCCTACCAATGTGGAGGAACCTTTGAGATGGGGTGGACAGAAGTTGTTATTCAGCAGTGACTGATTTGAGAAAATATACAAGGGTAGCTAGGGAGAGAATAGGTTCCCTCAAGAATCAATGTGTCCATCTAAGTGTGGAGCCACAGGAGATGGGTGAGGTCTTAAATGAATACTTCTCCTCTGTATTTACCATGGAGAAAGCCATGGAAGATAGGGAATTCAGGGACGAGAAGATTGATCTCTTGAAACATATCCACATTACAAAAAAGGAGATGCTGGCAGTCTTAAAGCACACAAAGGTGGATAAATACTCAGGGCCTGACCATATGTATCCTAGGACATTGCAGGAAGCTAGGGAAGTAATTGCTGGAAGTCTGGGGGTAGCTGATGTTGTGCCTTTATTTAAGAAGGGCTGCAAGGACAAGCCAGGGAACTACAGGCTGATGACCCTAACATCAGTAGTGAAAAAATTACTGCAGGGGATTCTGGGAGACAGTATCCACCTGCATTTGGAAAGGCAAGGACCAATTAGGGAGAGTCAGCATGATTTTGTGTGTGGGAATTTGATTGAGGTTTTTGAAGGGATGACCAAAAGGCTTGAGAAGGGCAGGGCAGTTACATTGTCTACACGGACTTTAGCAAGGCCTTTGACAAGATCCTGCATGGTAGGCTGGTCCTGAAGGTCAGATCACATGAAATCCAGGGTGAGCGAGTGAATTAGATACAAAATTGGTGTGGTGGAAGAAGTCAGAGGACGGTAGTGGAGGGTTGTTTCCCATATTGGAGGCCTGTGACCAGAGGTGTGCCGCAGGGATTGGTGCTGGGTCCACTGTTATTTTTCATCTATATTAAAGATTTGGATGAGAACGTAGATGGCATGAGAGTAAGTTTGCAGATGACACCAAAATTGGTGGTGTGGTGGACAGTGAAGAAGGTTGTCTAAGATTACGGCAGGATCTAGATCAACTGGGAAAGTTGCCCAAGAAGCGGAAGATGAAATTTATCGGACAAGTATGAAATGTTGCATTTTGGTAAATCAAACCTTGGCGGGGCTTACACAGTAAACTGGTATTGGGATTGGTATTGGTTTATTATTATCACTTGTACCGAGGTACAGTGAAAAGCTTGTCTTACAAACCGATCGTACAGGTCAATTCATTACACAGTGCAATTATATTGAGTCAGTACAGATTGCATTGATGTAGTACAGGTAAAAACAATAACAGCACAGAGTAAAGTGTCACCCTGGAGAGTGTTATAGAACAGAGCGACCTTGGGGTACAAGTAGATAGTTCCCTGAAAGTGGCGATACAGGTAGGGTGGTGAAGCACTCAGGGCATTGTGTACAAGAGTTGGGACATCATGTTACAGCTGTACAAGACGTTGGTGAGACAACACTTGGAGCACTGTGTGCAGTTCTGGTTGCCCAGTTATAGGAAGGATGTCATTAAGCTGGAAAGGGTGCAGAAAAGATTCACGACAATCTAGAAGTAATGAGAATAGTCTGGGGCTTTTCCCCCTGCAGCGTAGGAGGCTGAGGGATGACCTTATAGAGGTAAATAAAATCATGAGGGGCATAGATTTAAAGTCACAGTCTTTTTCCTAGGGTAGAGGAGACTAAAACTTGAGGGCTTGGATTTGTGAGAGGGAAGAAATTTAAAGGGGACCTAAGGGGCAACTTTTTCACAGAGGGTAGTGGGTATGTGAAATGAGCTGCCAGATGAAGTGGTAGAGATGGGTACAATTACAATGTTTAAAAGACATTTGGACAGGCACTTGGATAGGAAAGGTTTAGAGGGACATGGGCCAAATGCAGGCAAATGGTACTAGCTCAGGTAGGCAACTTGGTTGGCATGGACGAGTTGGGCCAAAGGGCCTGTTTCTGTGCTGCATGACCATGCTCTTTGACTGTATAACAGGTCTCCCAAGTGAGCATCAAGCTCTTCACTACTTAAAAAAACTGAAGCAAAGGATAAAGACTGTAATGTATATGTGTATATGCACATTCCCTTTTCTAACTGTGGGAATTAGAAACATAGAAACATAGAAAACCTACAGCACAATTCAGGCCCTTTGGCCCACAAAGCTGTGCCGAACATGTCCCTATCTTAGAAATTACTAGACTTACCCATAGCCCTCTATTTTTCTCAGCTCCATGTACCTATCCAAAAGTCTCTTAAAAGGCCCTATCATATCTGCCTCCACCACTGTTGCCGGCAGCCCATTCCACGCACTTACCACTCTCTGAGTAAAAAGCTTACCCCTGACATCTCCTCTGTACCTACTCCCCAGCACCTTAAACCTATGTCCTCTTGTGGCAACCATTTCAGCCCTGGGGAAATGCCTCTGACTATCTATCCGATCAATACCTCTCATCACCTTATACACCTCTATCAGGTCCGTCCCATCCTCCGTCATTCCAAGGAGAAAAGGCCGAGTTCCCTCAACCTGCTTTCATAAGGCATGCTCTGCATTCCAGGCAGCATCCTTGTAAATCTTGGAGAAACATTAAGGGAGACATAGAGTTGCCAGAAAATGTGTAACTTGTTTATTCAATTCTTTAACTATACTGAGTAGGTGTGCTAATTACACACACACACACACACACACACACACACACACACACACAAATAAATAAATAAATATTATATATGTGTGTGTGTGTGTGTGTGTGTGTGTGTGTGTATATATATATATAAAATGCATCGTGTATTTACATACACAATAAAGACCATGAAGAAAGGCACTGCCACCAATAAACAAGGTTTGAGAGAAGGCAATTTGAATCAAGAGAAATATTTGTCAACTTAAAAATCTATGGGCTATAAACTTTTGTAGCATAGAGACAAACTATGTGTTAACAAAGATGACTTGAAGGCTGAAAATGACCTAGAAAGAAGGAAAAATTAAAATACAAAATGATAGAAATTCTCAGCAGGACAAGCAGCAATGGTGGAGAGAGCAACAGCTTTATCAGCTCACATTGACTTGAAATGTTAACTCTGTTTGTCTTTCCAAAGAAACTGCCAGATCTGTTGAGGACTTCCAGCATTTTCTGTTTATTTTTTTTCTGATTTCCTACATCGGCAGTATTTTGCTTTGGTAGGAAAAAAATCATAGCCTTGCCACAAAGCTGGTAAATTGTGAGAAAAAGTAAATAAGTAAATGGGAACGCAGGCAATATTAAGCACAAGAAATAAGGCGCTTTTGGTAATCCCTTTTCCCTTTTTTGAATAAAGGTATCATGTAAGCAGTCATCTTTTCCTCCAACAACAAACCCACAAACAACAACTAATTTAAGATGATGACAAGAACCTCTGCTTTATCCTTCTTTTCTTCTCTAAATGGCCCTAGGTACAATCCGGGCCTGCTGATTTACCCCCTTGCAAAGGTGATAATATTTCCCGTCAATATGTTTATCTCATCCATTATTTGACACATTGCTTAACTACAAAGTTTTAATCGAATAATTTCTTTTATGAAGATCAACACAGAAATTTTGTTAAGAATAGTACCTACATGCATTTTTCCTCCACACAAATGTTACCTTTTTGGCTTCAGTTAGGGCCAACCCGTTTTGCTCTGTTATTCTCTTGCTCATTGGTTTTTTGAATCTTTTTTGTTTTAATCTACAGGTATCTTTTTATCCTTTCTTTGGTTCCCTAATTTGTTAAAAAAGTGTCACCCCTGTACCTTCTATGCTCCCTGCATCTGACAAAAGCTTCCCCGTTTTTAGTTTCACCCTACCTTGAATGATCCTCGACAGCAATGGGCCTTTAGATTTGGGAACCCCCTACATTTTTTTATTGGAACATATTTGCTCAGGGTATTCCCATACCTTGCTATCTCCTTCTTGAATGCATCACATTGCTCACATTGCTCAGGCACTGACTTATGTTCACGTGACTGCTCCCAGTCCATTTTTCTAAATTATTGATCTTAATAAAACTGCCGTCCCCAATTCCAAACTTTTACTTCAAAAAGAAAATGTTGCAGCTTTTGGAAATGTGAATTAAAACTGTTGGGAAAATTCAGCAGAGAGAGAAGCAGAGTTAATGTTTCAGGTCAATAATCTATTATCTGAAATGTGAAAAGTTAAAAGTAAAACATTATTTAAGACATAGAGAAAGGATGGAGGAGATTGGGAGAGGAAGGAACAAATGGGAAGATATGTGATAGGGGAAAGTCAGGAGGGGTATTAGTGACAGAAGAAGTGATGATGCAATATGAGAGACAGTGGATTGGTTAATAATAAGAGGTAGCTCTGGAGGCAGAGGTAAATAGAAAAAATCAAATAATTATCTGAAATTACCGGAAGAATAAAACTGCAAATGACCTAAAACATCGTAGTGTAAAGTGGCCAAAGTGATCATAGTGTTGCTATACTGAGATAATGATTAGGGTTGTGCAGGTTGGTTCAAGAACCAACTTTTTGAAAAGAAGTAGCTGTTTGTGAACCTGGTGGTGTGGGACTTCAGGCTTCTGTACCTCCTGTCCGATGGTAGTTACAAGAAGATGGCATGGTCCGGTTGGTGGGGAACTCTGATGATAGATGTTGCCTTCTTTAGGCAGCACCTCCTGTAGATACTTGGGATGGTGGGGAGGGATGTACCAGTCAGGATACTTTCAACAGTACATCTGTAGAAGTTTATTAGAGTGTTCGGTGACATGCTGAATCTCCTTAACCTTAACTTATTTACCCCAAAATAATGTAAGATCTTAGGGTTGATCATTATTCATGCAGCTGAGGATTATACAATAATAACTAAATAGTTAGCAGTCAAAATAGATTCAGAAGTCAAGGATATTACTCGTTCAAATACTTGATCTCCTTGAGTAAGTGATTTCTTGGGTGGACAGTGATTGTCCAAGAACATGTTATACCTAGACCTATTGAAGAAAATTGGTAAAATTTCACAGAGAATGTTGTTAAGCATAAATGTATGGGGATTTAATTCAAACCTTAATAATAGATTACAAGAATGGATGAAGAGTCTCAAACAATTTGTAATTGTGTGAAGAGAAGTTATGATATGATGGGAAATGATATGATGGGAAATAGAAGTGACTGGGGTGCTCTGGAGTCAATTTTCTGTCAATACCTTTTCTAGTTTGCATCACCAATCTGAAATAACAATACAAATGGGTCATATATTGTTATGAGAAAGGTTTTTTTGGATCTCAAAGATAGAGGTATCTGGACGCACAGTCTTTGTACTTTGAAAAGGAGAATTTTATTTACAAAGACAGATGCGGGAACAGAATGGAAAGGAACAAGTGCACACTTGCACTCGTGATCTCGAAACATGAGGGGAGTTGCAACAGGGGTGAAGTGCATACACACACACACGCAACAAACTAGTACAAATGATCAGGGAACCAAAAAATACGTTGCCTGAACTCCCTGAATCTGGACAAACAATGGGTCTACGCTACTGGGAATCTACTTAGGACGCTTCTAGACCCCTGTGGAAGTGCACCCTCTCACCTGTGGTCTCGACCCTGGCAGCAATCGGCAAAGAGGAAGGGTTACACACGTGCAGCATCTTTTATAGGGCTGGAGAGCTGGGTGGATCTAACTCAGGTAATTCAAACAGGCCAATGGTTTGGGGGTCAAAGACAAAGATGTTTACCAAGGCCAATGGTCAGGCAGACCCAGGAACAAATGTGTTCTCCAAGGCCAATCCCTATGGGTGGCACCTGATGGGTGGAGTGGAGCCAAACCTTTGATTGACAGTGATGTCACTTCCGACCTGATGAGCAATGCTATCATCTGACCAGAGGGGTCAGTGTTGTCACTGTCACCACACAACCATAGCTTTTCATACTACATTCCACCCCTTGGAAGTTACAGCACTTGTCAATCATGGGAGTAGCTATAACTAAGCTAACAAATATGCGGCAGTGTGCGGTCCTTAATGGAGGGCAGAAGTGGTTCTAATAATTTGGCATGCACAGCACAAAATGCAAACTGCTATTACATCTAAATTGAGGGCGGTGGCCCAGTGGACAATAGTTGCCCACCATCCCCCCAGAGACCCAAACGGCCACCAGTTTCCCCATGAGGTGTCTTGCTGGAGGAGCTGGTCCCTTGCATTTTGGATTTTAGTCACTGAGTCCCCTATGTGAGCAGCCAGGTCCGTGATGTTGCTGGCCACATCTGGGATAAAGGTGCAGCCCTCCTTCCCGACCACTGCACAGGTTCCACCTTCTGCAGCGAGTAGGTAGTCCAGGGCCATCCGATTCTGAAGGGCCATCAGCCTGACGGCAGCCAGCTCTGCTGTCATCTGTGTCAGGGCATACCCGGTACGTTGCAGTGACATTTTGGCTTCGTCAGCCACCGTCTGGAGCACGCTGGTTGTCCTTATGACTTCTTGGGACTGTTGAGCCATGCCATACATGGGAAAGGCAATCATCCAGAACCTTTCTGCCTCCGAGATGGCTCTTTAGTGCCGGTGGCTGCTGTATGCTGGTTGCTACCCGAGGTGGTCGAGTGCGTGGATGTAGGGCACCAAAAATGCTGGGAAGCAGCAACTGTACCAGCTCATGGGGAGCCATGGGTAGGCACGGTGCCCGCAGACCCAGTGGGTGCCATTCAAGGTCCAGGGAGCTCCCAGCTTAGCGGCGCCACTGACGGTGGTCACCGTGGCCCCTGGCTACCAGTTGCTCTCACAGTCACTGTAGCCAACCGGAAAGGTGGAAATGTGGTCGTTTTGGAGTCTGCACCAACATTCTCTCGGCCGACTGGATGGCTGCGGGGTGACTCTGAGGGTGGGGACTCGGGCTGAGGTCAAATTGTAAGAAGGGAAATACCAGCTCCTGCAGCACCCACCCCATCAGGAATCACTGGAAGAAACATTCTGTAATGGTGAGGGGAGTGGTGGGGGACTACCGTCGGGCCCCCCCCCCCAAACCGATATGCTGAACCCGACTGGTGCAAAAAGTCTGTTTAAGCAGTTCATTTGGGGATCATCAAAGGGAATTGCTGTAAGTGGGAGAGCTTCACCGGCGTGTGCTGGGGTTCGGAGGCAAATCCAGTAGTCTGACTGGAAGTGTTGATGAATTCATACATGACGCGGAGGAAGGTGCTCTTAGGCTCCCCTAGGGTGGGGGAGGAGGAACAAACTCATTCTTGGTGGGTCAGGTTTTGGGTGTGAAGGCAGGAAAGCTTAGTTTGACCCAGATCGTGACCCAACGGGTGTCCCCGGAACCACGCGCAACGACTCCTCCCTTCTGAGGGGGGCCTTGCGGCTGTTGGACCCAGACCCTCCTGGAGTCCTCGGTCTCGGGGTTTTGGGGTCTTGCAAGTCGGGTGGTGGGGAGTGAGCCAGATGGCAGGATAATGGGGATCCCCCTTGGCCAGTGGGCCGTGTGTTGAGCTGGTTGACGGCCTGTTGCAGCACGCTTGACCACCCCTGCAATGTGCGGGAAGGCGTCAGCGTGCGTATGGTCTCTTTCAGCAGGCCGTTCATTCTTTCTATCAGGCCCAATGCCTGTGGATGGTAGGGGATATGGAGCAGCCACGAGATCCCCACCTCTGCCGCCCAGTTCTGCACCCTGGCCCCCGCAAAGTGTGAGCCCTGATCGGATTGCACCTCCCATGGGACTCCATAGATGGAGGAGAGGTGCTGCAATCTTTTGATGGTGTTGTTCTGGTCGGCCCTCTCACAGGGCACTGCCACCAGGACACCTGAGTATGTGTCCACCATCGTCAGGGCGTACTGTTTTTTATTGTGGTGTGGCAGCAGTGCGACATAGTCCATTTGCCACATGCGACCCGCTCCCGTGCTGCGGCAAATGTGACCCGGTGGCCCCGCCGGCCAGCCTCATGGTCTTACCTGCTGACAGGTGGGGCAGTTTGCGACAGTGGTCTTACACTGATCCCCCGTAAGGGCGACCCTGAACTGTTCTGCCCAGTGCCGTGTACCATCAGCCCCTAGGTGACCGCTCTTATGGTGCGCCCATGCGGCTAGGGTGCTGAGGTCAGGTTCCTCCGGGGAGACAGTAGCACAGCACATCTGGGCAGCCTGGTCCACAGCGGCATTATAATATGGCATCCTGAGTATTTTTGTGGGTATGGACATCCACGTGGTGGACTGATATTTGTCTCTGGGTGGCTTGATCCCAGATGAAGCGCCAGTGTTCCTGTCCCCAGAGGGGGCATCCGTGAACTTCCCATCCCGTTTCGTGCCACCCACACCGCTATACCGTTGGCTACTGCCCAGGAGTCGGTATAAATGTGGAGTGGCCCGGTGGTGTCCCGTAAAGTGAGTGCTACCACCGCTAGCTCAGCCAATTGACTGGACCCTCCCGCTCCCTCTTGTGTTAATGTTTTCCCTGTGGCGGGATGGAGTGCCGCTACTTTCCAATGTTGTTTCTGTTTTTCCGGCGGCTGGAGCAGTCTGTGAACCAGGCGTGCAGTTTCTGTTCAGGGTGAAGGGAGTCGAAGGGTTAGCCCCAGGATACGGGGGAGGGCTTGATCTTGGGTATGTCCGGGGGTTGGTCCTAGGACTGGGGGAAGGACATGCCCTGTTTGTGGTGGCGGCTGACCCCTTCTGGACTGGGTTCTGCCCGGTCCATGGTGTACCACTTCACTATTGAGGACCTCTGGGCTCTGCCCTCTGTGTGTGGAGTCGGGGGATTTGACCCAACTGATTATGGGCAGATGGGGGCGAAGGACCATGGGGTCAGTACCGGTTTGGTTCTCGGTAGCGAGGAGCGCCAGGTAGCAGGCCAGCAACTGGTGCTCAAAGTGGCTGTAGCGGGTGGCGGCCTCAGGAAGTGATTTGGTCCAGAAGCTGAGTGGGACTCTGCGCCCCTGAACCTTCTGCCAGAGGCTCCACTCGGCCACTGACTCGCCAGCGGAGACCTGTAACTTGAAGGGGACCCCTTCCTGTCGCGGGGTGAGGGGCAGGGCTTGCTCCACTGCATGTTTGGCTGCTTCAAAGGTGGCCTGCTTTCTTGTAGGAGATCACAAGATCACAAGACAAGGGAGCAGAAGCAGGCCATTCGGACCATCGAGTCCGCTCCAAGGAAAAGGGAAAAAAGAAAAAGAAATGAGAAATGGGGGGGGGGGGGGGGGGGGAGGAGAAAACAAACTATTCTAATCCCAATTTCCGGCCTTATCCCCATATCCCTTGATACCCCGACTATTTAGATATCTATCTCTTCCTTAAACGCCTCCAATGATCTGGCCTCCACTACCATACCTGGCAAGGAATTCCATAAGTTAACCACCCTTTGGCTAAAGAAGTTTCTCCTCATCTCTGTTTTGAAACTGTACCCTCTAATTCTAAGATTGTGCCCTCTGGTCCTGGACTCACCCACCGAGGGAAACAGCCTAGCCACATCTACTCTGTTCAGTCCTTCCAACATTTTAAATGTCTCTATGAGGTCACCTCTCATTCTTCTGTACTCCAGTGAGTACAGTCCAAGAGCCAACAAACGCTTATCATACGTAGGCCCTTTCATTCCGGGAATCATCCTCGTAAATCTCCTCTGAACCCCCTCCAACATCAGCACATCCTTCCTAAGATATGGGACCCAAAACTGTGCGCAGTATTCCAAATGAGGCCTCACTAGTGCCCTGCAGAGCCTCATCAACACTTCCTTACTTTTATACACTATACTCTCGAAATGAATGCCAACATAGCATTCGCTTTCTTTACCACCGATCCGACCTGGCGGTTAACCTTTAAGGTATCCTGCACGAGTACCCCCAAGTCCCTTTGTACTTTGAATTTTCTCTCCTTCTAGATAATAATCTGCCCGTTTATTTCTGTTTCCAAAGTGTACAACTGCACATTTCTCAACATTGAATCTCATCTGCCATTTCCTTGGCCATTCTCCTAGACTATCTAGGTCTCTCTGCAACCTTCCTGTCTCCTCAATACTCCCTACTCCTCCACCTATCTTGGTGTCATCTGCAAATTTAGCCACAAAACCATTTACTCCATCATCCAAATCATTAATGTACAAAGTAAAAAGAAGCGGCCCCAACACTGACCCCTGCGGAACACCACTAGTAACTGGTAGCCAACCAGAACAAGATCCTTTTATTCCCACCCTTTGCTTCCTGCCAACCAGCCAATGCTCCACTCATTCTGTATCCTACCTGTAATTCCATGACCTCTCATCTTATTAATCAGTCACTTACGTGGCACCTTGTTGAAGGCCTTTTGAAAGTCTAAATACACAACATCTACCACCTCTCCCTTATCCACCCTACCTGTGATTTCTTCAAAAAATTCCAATAGGTTGGTCAGGCAGGATCTTCCCTTCACAAAACCATGTTGGCTAGGACCTATCTTGCCTTGCACCTCTAGGTATTCCATAGCCCCATCCTTGAGGGTAGATTCCAATAACTTTCCAACCACTGACGTCAGACTAATAGGTCTATAATTTCCTTTATGCTGCCTCCCACCTTTCTTATACAGCGGAACTACATCTGCGACCCTCCACTCCGGAACCATGCTGGAGTCTATCGATTCCTGGAAAATTATCGCCAATGCCTTCGCTATCTCTAAAGCCACCTCCTTCAGAACCCGGGGATGCACCTCATCCGGTCTAGGAGACTTATCAATCTTTAGCCCATTTAGTTTTCCTAGCACCTTCTCTCTAGTAATCTTAACTGAACTCAGTTCCATTCTGTGAGAATCCTGACTAACCGGCACATTGCTGATGTCCTCCACAGTGAAGACCGATGCAAAATACTCATTCAGTTCCTCTGCCATCTCTTTATCATCCATTATAATCTCTCCTGCACCGTTATCAATTGGTCCTATATCAACCCCGTGTCTCTCTTTTACTCCTTATATATTTAAAAAAACTCTTAGTATCCTCACGAATGTTATCCGCCAACTTCCTTTCATAATTCATCTTTTCTTTCCTAACGACCTTCTTAGTTTCTTTCTGCAGGTTTTTAAAAGTTTCCCAGTCTTCTGTTTTCCCACTAATTTTTGCTTCCTTGTATGCCCTCCCTTTTGCTTTTATTTTAGCCTTCACCTTTCTCGTTATCCACATTTGTGCCTTTTTTCCATTCAAAACCTTCTTTTATCTTGGAATATATCTATCCTGCATTTCCCTTATTTCTTGTAGAAATTCCTTCCATTTCTCCTCTGCCGTCCCTCCAGCTAGCTTACTTTTCCAATCAGTTTGGGCCAACTCCTCTCACATACCATTGTAATATCCTTTGTTCCACTGAAATATCGATACACCAGTTATCAGCTTCTCCTTCTCAAATTTGAAACTTCTCAAATTTGAGATCTTATAGAGGACCCTGAGGAGTATGGTTAGGTGGGGGATATGTTGCTGCCAGTAGCCCAGGAGGCCCACTAAACTCTGGGTGTCTGTCTTGTTGGTGGGGACAGCACAATTTAAAATCTTGTTCTTGGCAGAGTCAGGAATTTCTCTCCAACCTGTGTGCCACTGTATACCAAGGAACTATACATTCTGGGCTGGGCCTTGTACCTTTTCCATATTAATGGCCCAGCCCCGCTCTCTGAGGGAGGATATTAGCGTATCAAGAGCCTCTGAGACAGTAGCCTCCGAGGGCCCCTGTTAAAGTATGTCGTCTATATAATGGGTGACTGACACTCCAGGGGGAAGGTGAATGGCTTGCAAATCTCGGGCTATTAAGCCATGACAGATTGTTGGACTATGGATGTACCCTTGTGGTAGACGTTTAAATGTATATTGTCTCCCGTCCCAGGTGAGTGCAAATTGGTCCTGGGAGGTGTTGTGGAGGGGGGGGGTGGAGAAGAATGCGTTGGCCAAATCCACAACAGCATACCATAGTTTGTCTGGGCGCCCTGCAATATCTTCCACTAAAGTGACGATGTCGGGTACTGCAGGTGCGGGGGTTGGTGGGGGGGGCAGCCTTGTTTAGGTGTCGGTAGTCTACTGTCATGTGCCACGTCCCATTCTTTTTGCAGACGGGCCAGACGGGGCTATTAAAAGGTGATGCTGAGGGTCTAATGACTCCCTCCCGCAGCAGGGCTTGGACGGCTTCTGTGATGTCTCGGTGTCCCCCCGGCACCCTATATTGTCTACTGCAAACAACCTTGGAGGGAGGGGGGACAACGACTGGCTCCCACTTGGCCGTCCCGACTACCACCGTAGCACAGGCGATTCCCAAGGTGAACTTGCCCCGGTTGGTGTGCAGGGACTGTCCCTTTAAGACATTGATCCCCAGTATGCATTCCACTGAGTCCACGATTAACACAGGCACAGTCCGAGGAGGTTGATTCCCTACGGCCATGCGGACCCTTACCTCCTTCACAGGCAAGATGGACCCCCCCCAACTCCTCTATCTGCATTTGTGCCCCCTTCCACGCAGCAGGCTTCCCCGGGACGATGGTGTGCTGCGCACCTGTGTCGATGAGTGCCATCCACCTCTGGACATTCCCCTTTCCCTAGTGTACCGCTACAGGTATGTGTGGCCTCAGGTTCCCCGGGCTTGGAAGGGTGACGGAGCAGACACGCTGGGGACCCTGGCCTTCATCCTATGGGAGCGGGGTGGGGGCTGCCACTCCGTGGGCAAGGATTCCTGCTGGCGGAAGTGGGATACTTCCTGTCGCAGCAGGTCCCGGAGCTGAGCCAGGAGGGCAGGGAAAGCTGTTTCAGGTGGGGGAGGTGCGGAGGCAGCATCGGTGTCTGCAGGGTCAGCCCACGTGGTCCGGTGGTTGGGGGCACCCCCTGTGTCGGACTTGGCCCTGGGGTGGCCGTGGGTCGTCTCTCAGCCAGGTTTACCCCCACGGAGCTTCTTCCATCGTGCGTGGAGAGCGGGGGTCGGGATCCCATCTATGGTAGCGCGGTCCACCCCTGCATGCAGCAGGTCCAGGTACAGCTGCTTGCACATGAGACAGGAGGTGGTGTCCCCCAGCCCTTATCTCCGCTCTACAGACTTGTGTGGGCACCCCCCCGCTGCATGCATTCTAACCCCTCCAGGAAGGTGATAGCTTCCCGTACGGTCCTCCGGCTGGCAGGTCCCATGAGGGGCAGGACCACTGGCTTCAGGTCGGGGCACGCGGTGGCGACCAGGTACCCCGCTAGCGCACTGGTCGCAATGGTATTTTCTAACAGCCGGAGGTCACCCGTCCCTGCATATATGCCGGTCACTAGTGCCCATTCCCGGATGACCCTCACTGACTGTGCTCCACTGTGGTCGCCCATATGGATCCCATTCGAGGAGGGTAGGGTATCGGACCCTCACGGCAGCCACTACCTGATCTCACAGGGTAGTGGTGTCCCCGATCCCTCCCAGTGGCGCCCACAGACCGTTATTAATGCTCTGTTGGTCCGACAAGCTCCCCAGGGCACTCGCCCCCTGGTCAGGGAGGCTCATGTTGGGGGGCCCCCTCATCCCACAGTCGGAGCAGTCGTTCGCCCAGCTGCTGGCAGTACCGATCCGCCAGCTGGGTGAGCTCTTTAATGGAGAAGTCCCGGGTCTCCGTGGTCTCGGATGGGGCCGCGGGCACCTTCCCCTGTGGGGGTCCCATCCTGACTCCCTTCCCTTCTGTGGTGGACCTGGGACTGCGTGGTGACGGGTCGGGCCTGCAGGGGCTTGGGTGCATAGGGTGGGGGGCAGGTATGATGGGGCTCGGGCTCCTCGGGTACACCCTCCTCATCATTGTCCATCCATATGTCCCCGTCCCCCAGCCATGCGTCGCTGCACTGGACCAAGGCATGGATTTTAAACGGGTCTGGTTGCCAGCCAGACCTGCAGGCAGCTTGTGTCTGCCGGACCTGAATCAGCTGGCAGGCGACCTCGGTACCCCTGGCCTTGAGGTCGTTGGCCCGAGTCTGGGCAGTCTCAACTGCTTCCTGCAGCGTGCAACATCGCTGCCGAAGCATCTCTATCTCTTTTTCCCTCTGTGAGCAGGTATCCTGTAACTGGTCAGTGATCTCAACCTGGTGCCTCAAGAGGGATGCCAGGAGCCAGAAGGCACCCCTTGACTCCCTTTGGCTCTGGGGAACCCCGACTTCTGGAGGAGGGCCACCACGTGGTGCCCCAGTTTCTTACCACGTGGATCTAACTGCCCAGCCCAGTCCACTGGCTTCCCGTGGTGTGCCAGCAGACTGGCCAGGCTCCCAATTCCCTCCCTCTCGTCTGTCCATCCGGGGATCCTCTCCTCAGTGCCTACACTTTCCTTCTTTCCTTTATTCCAGAACATCCTACCCACGTCTGTGTCCAGCCAATACGCTTAAGACCCTGCTCGCAGTGCCAATTGTTATGAGAAAGGTTCTTTTGGATCTCAAAGATAGAGGTATCTGGACACACAGTCTTTGTACTTTAAAAAGGAGAATTTTATTTACAAAGACAGACGTGGGAACAGAATGGAAAGGAACAAATGCACACTTGCACACTCGCACTCGGGTGATCGCGGAACGTGAGGGGAGTTGCAACAGGGGTGAAGTGCGCGCACGGACACACACACGCAACGAACTAGTACAAATGATCAGGGAATGAAAAAATACGTTGCCTGAACCCCCTGAATCTGGACAAACAATGGCTCTACGCTACTGGGAATCTACTTAGGACGCTTCTAGACCCCTGTGGAAGTGCACCCTCTCACCTGTGGTCTCGACCCCGGCAGCAATTGGCAAAGAGAAAGGGTTACATATGTGCAGCATCTTTTATAGGGCTGGAGAGCTGGGTGGATCTAACTCAGGTAATTCAAACAGGCCAATGGTTTGGAGGTCAAAGACAAAGATGTTTACCAAGGCCAATGGTCAGGCAGACCCAGCAACAAAGGTGCTCTCCAAGGCCAATCCCTATGCTTGCACCTGATGGGTGGGGTGGAGCCAAACCTTTGATTGACAGTGGTGTCACTTCCGACCCAATGAGCAATGCTATCATCCGACCAGAGGGGTCAGTGTTGTCACTGTCACCTGACAGCCATGGTCTTTCATACTACATATATATATATATATATATATATATATAGATGCTATCATAATAGGATGGCAAATGAAATCAGGGGAGGCTTTCCAGAGGCACACAATGTGTTGGACTATAATAGGAAGATTGGCAGATGAGCTTCATCCCAAAGTGCAAGTATTAAACTTAAGAAGCAAAAATGGGAAACATATAGAGAACGTAAGGATTGGGGCTTTGGAGTCTCAATAGTTAATTGGCCTATATATTACACTAATTCAAAGCATAAGTTCAAAACTAATAGAGTATTAAGCTCTATAACTAAAATGGTAGAACATATTAGTTAATGTCATGAGTAAATGGTACAGTAGACTGGTTAGATCACACCTAGAGCACCATGCATATTTCTAATCATGAGACACAAGGAAGACATATAAGCTTTGGAGGCAGATCAGAGCAGCGCCACAGGATTTATTCTTCCTTCTAGATATCCACAATTTCAAAAAATGTGGGATTTTCATCTTTGAAAGAGCTGATCTTAAAGAGATACTCCAGGTTGAATATCACATGAGAAAAGTAAATTTGGAAAATGACTTTCATATTGAACCATGTCAAGACAATATTAGAGATAGAACCTATTTTGTAGCCAATTTAGGACTGATGTCTGGAATCTTTCTTCATGTGAAAAATCCATTGAAAGTTCTCTCAGATACAACAGGGTCAAAACTAATTACATTATTGTGAGGAAGCATTAGATGATGCATGGGGTGGGTGGGGAGAAAATTTTGGTGAGAGACAAAGATGAATGCAATGTCTTTCCTTGATTTTAATATCAAAATTCCAGTGGGAGGAAGGATGGATGGAAGTGGATTGGATTGATTAATTGGGACTTGGAATATGGGACAGATTGTGGATTGGCCGATGATTAGTCAGCCTGCACGCTATCAAGTCTTCCAATGGAAATATTAGAAAGACTGAAATACCCTTGATCTCTATAGTGTGCAGCTGCACAGAGAGCAATTTTGGACTAATTACTCTTGCTTAATCCTATCGAGTTTGCCACAAGTGTCGGTATTAAACAAATATTTCTGCCAGGATCTGATGAGAAGTAACATTGTAATAGTAAACCACAAAACCTAAAGCCATCTGAAACTTAGAAGAGATATTTTTCATTTTCTTGCAGTCTCTGAGTTTCTTCATGTGGTTACTCATTGAGAACTACTGCACTGATATTGTGGTATTTTGGAAGGTTCTATTTCCACTGAACATACTTAGCGGACATCATCCAAGGTTTCATATTAAGTTTCTCAATTATTATTCCCTCTTACTTTCCTTGATTATTGGAGGTAAGCATGAAAATTGAACAAGAGTCATGCTATGGGGACTAGGCGGTTCCAGAGACCAGCCAGACCCAGGTAGAAAACAACGTACATATAGGCCACAGTACCGACTCTCCAACAAATAATTACAGACACGTTAGTGGAATTAATAAAAATCAAGTTTTAGATTCATAATTATCAACAAACTTAATATTAAATTCCATCTGTAGAAAAAACTACCAAATTTCAATCAGCCTTTGCATGTAGAAATGTTTCCCAACTTAAATTAGCATCTATATTGTTATTATTGTTTCTGCTGTAATTTATAGATGATCTCTCCTTGCTCTGGACTTTCTATCATGTGGAAATTGTTTTTCTCTATTCTCTCTGATGGGCTTGATTACACTAATGGTTTTGTGGCTCACATGTCAATGTGTTCTTGTCTTCCTCATCCCTTCATTGTACTGGAGAAGTACGGAATATGCCGGTGGCCACATGCTGGCTCATCTTATTTCCCTGTACTCCCTTCGGTTCATTGCAGACAAATCTAGTACATTTGAATGAGATTTGCCAATGTTCATTATAATAGCAATCTCTATGTGCTTCTACGACTCCTTTCTAGCTTTTCCTCATTTAGAAAGTACTCAGTTCTATCCTTGGTCCAAAGTGGATGACTACACTTTGCTCTGAATTGAAATTCATTTGCTACAATTTTGCCCATTAACTTCATCTATTAACATCTCTCTATAATTTAATGATCCCATTCACAATGCTTAAAGTGCCATTACCAAATTTACTGATCCTAACCAAGACAATGCCATGCCTTTTATTTTGGTCATTCTGCCTCTTGTTATATTCTCTCTTATATTTGAAGCAATTTCATTCTAATGACTAAGACTACTCCCACTAATCTGGTTATTTTAATTCTCAGTTTCGACTGTCATGCACACAAGACTTACTTCCTGTGTTATACCTTCCAAGTTGATTTTACACCTACAATTCATTTGATTTATTCTTTCTATTCCGTTGTTTGTACAAAGAATGCTTACTCGGGTCACACAGCCTAAGGCAATCCCATCAGTCCCTATTTCCCTGTACCCTATTGTTTTACACATGCCCATGAACTTCCCCCAATTCCCTCCCATCTGCCAATACTAGGGGTAATACACAGTGGCCAATTAACTGACCAGCATGTTTTTGGGATGTGGGAGGAACTGAGAGAGCCTGGGAAACCTCATGTGGTCACAGGGAGAACATGCAAACCTTAGACAGCCAAAGTGAAACTACTCAAGATTGCACCTCTGTAATGTCTTCTGCCAGAGCTATTGCTGGAGCAGTACTGTGCCATATGTAAAGTGAAGCTGTGGTTTCCTCCTATTCCCCAGCCTTTCAAACCTTATGGCCTTTAATTCAGAGCTCCTTATATTTGGTGTATTCAGACTGAAATGCTGGCTCTCCTTTCACCCTCCAGTCAATCATCCCATACATCAAAGAAACGGATCCACTCATACCACAAGTCATCTCTTAGATTGCTCTCTCTCATGTTTTCTGAATCTCAATCAACCATAATAGCCTAGCCTCAACAGTTTTGTTTATACAAGTTCAAGATATCCGAAACCTATTATATGAAAAATGCTTCCTTATTTCAGTCCTAACTATCATCATTTTAATTTAAATCTATCATCTCTTATTCTAGCTCCCTCAATAGAGGAAATTATATCTTTTCTATTAAAACCCTTAATCATTTTAAGTACCTCACAAATCAGTATGAAGGTGGGATTGGATGTTGGAGTGGCTCTCTTTCAGATGAGATGTTAAAGTGGGGCCCAGTAAAGATCTCAAATGTTAGGAAGACCAATGGAGTGATCCCTGGTATTCCAACCTATGTTTATGCCTTGATCATCCTCAGTGAAATCCAAGGACCTCAGTGGAAATATTAAGTATAGCTTGCACTCATAGAAGTACCATGACATTAACCTCCACTCAGCATGTATTATTGACTATTAAACAGATCAATGAACTAGAGCCATAGGCTAATATTGAGGAATATGAAAAACTAAAACATTTAAAACATAAAAGTGAAATATTATTGATCATTACATTAGCAAAAAAAATGGCATCAAGCTGTAAGTTTTGTGTTGTCAGTCTGCAAATCATCTGGCAGTTTGTACCTCATATTTAAAACAATAAATATAACTTACATGAGATATTGGTCATTTCAATAATATCTACTGTTCTTCCTCACCCCCAGTACTCAACTGATTACATCTGAACATAGTCACAAGCTTTCATCAATTATACAATATTAGTGTTACTGAAGGAAAGGTTTCAAAGATCTATTGCCAGGCATAGCTTTTGTCCTGCGTTCCCTCTCTGAGAATTTTTTACCAGTAGCATTTACAGAAATTTTATTTTAAATGCGTCTCAAGATGACCTGTTACAGAATCACCTGGACTGGCTTCCAGCAAGAGATATTCCAGTTCAGTTGTATTCTACAAACCATTTTATTAATGAATTATAATGCATTCCCTTTTTGAGTGTAAGCTTTGCTACGTTTCACTTTCCCTGAGCCAGATGGTTATTGGTACAAGACTTATTCCAAGACCGAAGCATATGTGCAGCATTGAAAAAGCATTGCATTGTGAGAAATGCTGTCTTTAAGCTGAGACGTTAAACTAAAGCCCTGTCAACCTGTTCAAGTAGCCTGATGGCATGAAGACTAAGGTATTCTACTAATATGCTGGCCAACTTTTTTTCTCAACCAAAGCTGATTGATTAGTCATTCATTTCGTTTTCTATTTGTGAGACCTTGCTGTCTGCAATGGGCCACAGCATTTGCCTAAGTAATAACAGCGACTGCACTTGAAAAATAATTTACTGGTTGTGAAGTACTTTAGGACTTCTTGATGATGTGCGAAGTGCAAGTTCTTTCAATTTTTGAAGACAAGTTAGTTCCCTCTACACCACCAACTTATATCATGCTTTTGTCCTCTGATTATGCATTCAAGCGGCAAGCAGCAGGAGACGGTCAATAAAACTGTATTTGGTGAGCCAAAGGGTTCATCAAGGAAGCTAAAATGCATTGGTACATAAAATCAGTGAAATAGAAGCGGAAGAGCTTGCCTTTGTCAGTCAAGGATGCAGTTTCCAAGGAGCCAAAGGTTCTGGAAAACAATGGTATAATTGAGAGAATTGAAGCATCGAATGGGCTTCCCCTATAGTTGTGATGCAGAATAGAACAGGTGGTATCCGTGCATGTGTTGACCTTCATGAACTTAATAAGGCTATTATGGTTGATAGTCATCCACTATCTCTTATTGACGATATTCTTTCTGAGTTAAGGGGTTTTATAATGTATTCAATACAATTTGAAAATTGTGTAGTACCAAGTTGTACTCCATGAGGACAATGGAGAGCTAATTACTTTCATTAGTCATGAAGAATTGTTTTGATTCTGTTGTGCATACTATGGTCTTAGTTCTGCACCTGCAGCCTTTAAAAAAAGACAATAATATATAGCTCACAAGGCTCACATGGTTACCTGGACAACATAATTATCTATGGAAAATCATCATCTGAAGATGAAGAAAACTTGTTTGTTACATTGTTTCATGTTACCAATGCTGGGTTTAGACTTAATTTTAGCAAGTGCCAGGATTTAAGAGTAAAATATAATTCCTTGGGATTCTGGTTTTGCTAGAGGGATTATAATCTGAGCCATCATTTTATGGTGCTGAAATTGCGGATGAAGGACTTGCTACAAATATCACCAAATTATGTCCTTTCCTTTACATCTCCTCAATTTACCACAAGCAGCAAAATAGAGAAATATATAAGCTTGCAGCAAAATAGTTTTCTATTGTTGAACCCTTGGAAACCAGTATAAAAACAAAGCATTTGACTGGAGTGATGTTGAAGCGAGTAGTTGTCACCAGATCAAGAAAAAAAAACTTCCACTGATTAGGATTTAATCTCTTTAATCAATTGGTTCACATCTTTGTGTTCATAGGTATTACCTATTACTTCTCTACTTAACTGATACCACTGCTGAATTCCTTTTCATATTTCTCCTAAATTATGATCCATTGCCCTATTTGATTCATCATACTGTTGAAATCAAAAATAATAATTCTGCCTCCAGGTATTACTCACTCTTTCCCTTGACCTCTGAAAAAATTCTTACCTACCTTTTCAAATTGTAGACTATCAAAAGTCAAGTTTGCAAGCACTTAATCACTAGATTTGTCCTTTTAATCACTCCAGATCCAGTGCCACGGGCCTTGGTAATCACCAAGATTTTTGAATTGAAAGAAACATTCTTGAAGGGACTTGATAAGATTCCTTGGATCATAAATCAGAATCTAAGCATACAATATATTCCTGTAGACTAGTTGGTGTAGGAAGGAAGTCATTCATTAAAAGAAGATAAACATTGTGTGTGTGTGTATGTGCATGTGTCTGTGCATGTCTATGTGTCTGAGCGTATGGGTTCCAAAAAATGAAGGAAATACAATTGTGTTTACAAACCATAGAACATAGAACAGTACAGCACAGGAACAGGACCTTCGGCCCACAATATTGTACTGTGGCAGGCACGGTAGTAGTGGCAGGCATGGTAGTGTAACGGTTAGTGTAACGCTATTACAGCGCCAGTGACCTGGGTTCAATTCCCGCTGCTGTCTGTAAGGAGTTTGTACGTTTTCCCCGTGTCTGCGTGGGTTTCCTCCAGGTGTTCCGGTTTCCTCACACGTTCCAAAGACGTATGAGTTAGGAAGTTGTGGCCATGCTATGTTGGCGCTGGAAGCATGGCGACACTTGCGGGGTGCCCCCAGAACACTCTACGCAAAAGATGCATTTCACTGTGTGTTTCGATGTACATGTGACTAATAAAGATATCTTATCTTAACTAACTAAATTAGTAATCAAATGTCCAACTAAACTAATCCCTTCTGCCGACACAATGTCGATGTCCCTCCATTTCCTGCATATTCATGTGCCTATCCCAGAGCCTCCTGAGTGCCTCTATCATATTTGCCTCCACCACCACCCATGGCAGTGCATTCCAGGCACCAACCACTCTCTGTGTACAAAACCTGTCCCATACATCTTCTTTGAATTTACTCCCTCTCACCTTAAATGTATGCCCTCTGGTATTAGATATTTCAATTCTGGGAGAAAGATGCTGGCTGTCTACTCTATCCATGCCTCTCATAATCTTATAAACCTCTATCAGATTTCCCCTCAGCCTCTGCCACTCCAGAGAAAACAATCCAAGTTTGTCCAACTTCTCCTTAGAGCACATGCCCTCTAATCCAGACAGCATCCTGGTAAACCTCTTCTGCACTCTCTCCAAAGCCTCCACATCCTTCCTGTAATGGGGTGACCAGAATTGAATGCAATACTCCAGATGCGGCCTAACTAGAGTTTTATAAAGCTATGTCTTGATAAGCGGTGACCAAGACAGAGCAGATTTCATACAACCACATGGAGTGGTTGAGATGGAATGGACAACATATGATGTACTGGTCACTTACTAGAATCCATCTGTGACATTTAACATTGAATGAGTTTGAAGAATGGAAATAAATACTTGCATATATATGATGTAATTCACAACCTCAGGATGTTCAAAACCACTTTGCAGCAACTTAGATATTTTTGGAACTGTTGCAATATGGAACATGCTCCCAATATGGTTCTGCATCCAGCAATCTGAGAGTAAACATGTAACCTATTTTAAAATATTAAATGAGGGATAAGTATATGCCAAGGCTGCAGGGAAAACTCCCCTCTGCTTCTTGAATCATTGCCCATTATGTTTTGGGGCTGTAGCGTACTGAAGCAGAGGCTGGAAAGTCATCCTGAATTAATTACAGCCCATTCCTCTCCTCAGAGGAGGATGGTTTAGCATTGACATCGATGTCACTTGGTACTTAGAGGACAGAAACGACCTACTTGGCCATAAAGGTTCATAATGACATTTATGTTCAGAACATAAAGGGACCTAGAAATTAAATTGAGCTAAACTGGCACTGCAGGGGGGTGCTCTGCCACTTGGCCATGGTGCAGTTGACGTGTGTTTTTCACTTGTTCACTCATTGCAAGGACTTGCTTGCTTAAGATGCGCCGATGGTGATCTTCCTTGAATAGGCGCACGTTAACCACCAGCAATTTCAGGAGTTGGACCCACCAATTGTAACCAGCCTGCACTTGTTTTGCTGCTCCTTTGTATGAGGGGGTGAACACTGAATCAGATCACTGCTGAAAGTCACTGCATGGCTTGAGGATAACTGTTTACAGGAGTGGTGGCCTAGGAGATGGGAGAGGGCACCCTACTTCACACAGACAAACCTCGACACTCTGTTTTATGAGGTGGACAACGGAATGGACAGCTTCACATCCCAGTGCCCAAGAAACCACCTAGGTCAGGCTTGAACACCAGTGGAACGAAGTGGATCGAGGACTTGGAGTGATGCCCAAGTACCTGGTCCTGGTGCAAGAAAAAAATGTAATGACCTTGCACGTTTGGTCAAGGCCAGCTCAGGTTCTACCACCTTGTGGGGAATAAAGGGTAATTTACAGTCAGTAACTGATCCCCACGGGGAGGTGGGCATAATTAGATTGCACTAAAGGGTGGGGGAAAGATAGCTCATGTGCCAGTTCCCTGCAGACTGAATTCATCTACCTATTCTTCACTAAAAGATGCAGGTGATGTTCTAAGGAGAATGAAGGCACAGCCTTTCTAAGGCACAGCCTCAGAATAAAGGGACGTCCATTTAAAACTGAGATGAGGAGGAATACCTTCAGCCAGAGGGTGGTGAATCTGTGGGATTTGTTGCCACATGGCTGTGGAGGCCAGGTCATTGGGTGTATTTAAGGCAGAGATTGATAAGTTCTTGATTGGTAAGGGGGTTGAGTTACAGGGAGAAGGCGGGAGAAGGGGTTGAGAAAAAAGATCAGCCATGATTGAATGGCAGAGCAGACTTCATGGGCCGAATGGCCTAATTCTGCTCCTATATCTTATGATCTTATGAGCTGCTGTCCTCCCTCAGGATAACAGCATTCATGCTCCCATTGCTGCCACCCCATTGCCAGTCAGCCAGATAGCCCAGACAGCTGCCGCTCACAGTGAAACGGTGCAGGTAGAAGTTCACCACCTGGGTCCAGAATGGTTCATAGTCACCCTTCACGGCTACCTAAGCCTTCTTCACTTCAGGGGAATACCTATGCACCAGTTTGGCAGCTGATACTAGGGGAGGATTAGGGAAGATAAAGACACACAGATGACGGGATCTAAAGGAATGCACAAGGATTTGATGTATTAAAAATTATCATGTCTGGAATGTTGACTTGTTTGGTTCTGACTATAATGATTAGTGTGGAGGTAATCAGTAGCAGAGGGCAGACAATGGGAACTGAGCCACTATTGAGAATGAGGTTGGTTTTATTCATTATTACTTAAGGGCAGGTGGGTGTCACTGGAAATTTAGCATTTACTAATCATGCTTAATTGCCTTTGAAGGTGGTAAGGAGTTGCCCTCCTCTTCTGTTACAGTGCTTTGTACTGAGAGAATTTTGACCTTGTTGTCAAGAGGGAAGTTCCCAAAATAATAAGCAGAGTGAAAAGACAAAATATATTTCCAAATGAGAGTATTATGTGACTGGGAGGTGCCAGATCTCTCCTCTCGATAGATCCCCCCTGTTTCTAAGTGGTGTAGGTTGACGGTTTTTCTTATGGTGGGGACAAAGCTGTGGCCATGCATTTTGCATGTTTTCTGATTGGGAAGAGAAAAATCAATTTTCAGACACACCGAGCAACCATGCTGCACGTTCCAGTTTAGAGGAAGATGTTCAGATGGGGATGCCACTCCATTACCTGAGGGCTCACACGGAGACTCAGTCCCTAGCAGAAGGGAGACCTGGCTACTATTTAGTTTTGGAATATTAAGTGGCAAGTTAATACCTCACCACACTAGTATGTGGCATGACTATCTTCATCATTTCCTCACCACAAACTTTCCCTTCAGTCCAATGCAATGCAGGTATGGGGTCGGTATTGGATCAGTAGGTAAATGGTGAGAACTCCTCTTGATGGAGACGGTCATTGACAGATACTAGTGTGGTGTGGTATGGAGCTGCTATTTAATATTCTAAATCCAAATGATGGTTGGTGTTATACATTAACACACAAAAAGGTGGAGGCAGTGTTGAATTCTTTAGGAAGTTTGTTTATTTTCTTCATGTTACTGAGTACAAATACTGCCCTGACAATCAAAATGGCATCTGCCGAAGATTAAAACAGTGGCACAAGACTCCCAAAGCACCATGACCTCTGCTGAATTGGAGGAGAGCTATCAACTATATATAGTACTGCATAAATTATACTCATTTTTACATCTGCTCCCACACCCCCATTATTTAAAATAGCCTTTCAAATAAGCTGGAGATCTCTTCTCTCTGGTGAACCTGACCTCCACTGAAGCAGTTCAGGATTTTTGTGCTGTCCAGGATATGATTTGTACAGTCCTCACGGGTATAGCGTCCAGGTGATCCAACAGCAGCAGTCAGCTCCGGCACTAGATGATGACTGAGAGCATCAGTGTTTGATGGTAATTCCCTGCTTTGAGAACATTAGTGTATTCATGTGCTCTGAAGGTCAAAGTCTATCGTTGAATTTGTGACCAAACCATTTGAGGCACTTGCTTCACTTCATGAAACAGGGACATTAGAGGCTTGTGATCTGTGTCAATGATGTAGTGACATCCTGCAATATACATACAGGAACACAGCACTCCAAACATGATGGATAAACCTTCTTTTCCAGCTGAGAGGATTCTTTTTCTGCTGCTGTGAACTGACTGGACATAAATCCTTTCCGTTTCTCAGAACCATCTTCCCTCCAATGGGACAACATAGCACCAACACCATATGGTGATGTGTCACAAGATTATCTCTCTGTCTGTGGAGCAGCTGACAAGCACATCAGCAGACTGCAGCAATTCTTTGGACTGTACAGAAACCTTTTCTTGAGCTTCAGTCCACCTCCACTTCACATTCTTTCACAGTTATTGGTGCAATAGAGCTAACAGTGTTACTGGACTTGACAAGAATTTATTATAATAATTCCACAATTCCAGATGTGGCTTCAGCTCAGTTACATTAGCTGGGGCAGGAGGATTGGTAATGCTTTTTGAATTGGGTATAGTCCTCTAGTGTCCACACAGTGTGCCAAGAGAGTACACTAACTTCTCTTTAAACATAGACCTGTCCTTTCCAGTCTGCTCAGCACTTTTTCCAGATTCTACAGCTGTTTGTCCCTTGAGGATCTCATAACTGGGATATCATCCAAAGGTACAGAAACATGGGAGTGTCTGAAAGATAACAGGTGCAAACAAAATTCTGAAGGCTAGTTGGTTATACATGAACATGTCCTTGTATTTGTTGACATTTAACAACATCTTAGATTGATCCTCCAAAAGTATTTGTTGATATGCATGACTCATATCCAATTTAGTGAACTGCTGCCTCCAGACAAAGCTGCAAATAAGTCTATTCTAGGATTGGGATAATGTTCCAAGACAAGATTCAGCTGGCAGTCAGCTTGTTATCTCTGTAAATCCTGATAGATTCATCATACTTTAGCATTGGTTCTGTCGGATCTGGTTATTTTTGAATCCGCAGGTTCTTTCAGGAGTCCAAGAATGAGTTGAAGACAACTTGGTGCTTCACAAAGTTTTGTTGGAAAAGTTTAAAACAAAGAAACAGTCACAGAGCACATGGCACTAGCTTTACTACTAGGAGATGAGCCGAGACAAAAGGAACTAAAGATAAGCTGGGGGGGTGGGGGAAGAGAGCAAGAGAGAAACAGAGGCAAGAGAGTGATTAACAAAAATCGACACCTTTTATATCTGAGATAAGAGATACTCCTTAGCTAACAACAGTCCAATCAGAAAATCTATTAGTTACCTGTGGCAAAACCAACCAATGAGAAAACACGTATTCACCTGATGGATGAACCAAGAAGCTAGGAAGTGACCATTCCTTGTACACTTGAGGTGTATTAATCACATGTTAAAAAACTACTTAAGATAGTTGAATCTAACAGTACAATGAGTGCTGCCCATTCAGAGTATTTAACGGGTTCAATTATTTGTCTCTGAGAAGCCTGTAAAGTTCTGCTTTCAACTTTGATTTCATGACATAAGGCACTGACCTTGGCTTGAAGAACTGTGCTGGAGTATTGGGATCAACATGGATTATGGCTTGGGTGCTCTTCAACATGCCTAGTTTTATCACTGTAAACCTCTTTATATTTCATAAGCACCTCCTTTAAGTACTTTGGTTTGGTGCTTTGTTCGGTCAACCCCTTTTTCCATGGAACATTGCAAACGCTTCCTCTGCATTGCAATCTTCACTTGCTTACTTCACGTGGTGAAAATGGTAGAAACTTCATAAATTTTGAGTGCCTTTCTTTAATTTCTTACTTTCAAATTGTTTGCCTTACTTTATGCTTACTCCTATAAGCTGTGGTGAACTGGCCTTTTAAACCACATATGTGACACTTTTGCATTCAGGCAGCATATGTTTCTCTCCATAGCGGTAACAGCTTTTGTTTACCTTTTTAAAATGAAGTTGGGTATGCTTCAGAAGTGTGTGTTTTGCTCACTGTTACACAGAAAGGCCAGTCTCACTTGCAAGTCCTGCATGTATTTACTTGCTGACTCCACTATTTGAGGGACTTTCAATGAGTTCTCAAAGGTCAGATTCACCCCTGATAACAACTGCACTGAATCCGGTCATCATTGGTTCTGCACACTAACCTGTCGCTTAGCATCTGTGAGTGTGTGTTGCTATATTTACAGTCTTGCAATAACTTCCCTAATTTGGCTGCATACTCAGCCACAGTTTTGTTAGTTATTCTTAACCGTGAATCAAACTTAAACCTTTGCATGACCTTGCTTAGATTTGAGTTAAAGTGATTTCTCAGCAAATCCATCGATTCCTCAATTTTGTTACTATTTGGTTTATGTTGGGGCTCCTACCACATTAATTAGAGTAAACCTCCTTTTATTTCATCACAACAGCAAGGAAATATGACGGTATCTCAGAACAGTCCTCCCATGTTTGGGTTTGAGAGTCAAATTTTGCAACTGAGACTATTGTTGTGGCCATTTTTTTCTTGATCATTTTCTTTGTCTTTTAAAAAGGATGTTCCTTCACTCTCATTTTTTGCTTTTCAAAAACAGTCTGTCTTTTAGCCTACCCGACTTAGGGAACAAATTTCTTCACTGTCAATCAGTTATATCATAACCTGCGTGAAGATTGGAGGCTGAGTTTTGTCCTTTAGTATATTTATTTATTTTCTTCAAGCCTGCTGAGTGCACGTCTGCAAACACAGCCCTTACAGAGATCAATCTAAATGGCATCCGCCAAAGATGGAAACAGTAACACAAGATAAGTCTCCACAAGCATCATGACCCCTGCAGGCTTGGTGGAGGACAACTATGAGCTGTGCACATATAGTGTGTATATATATATATGTATGTATGTATGTATATATGTGTATGTATGTATGTATGTATGTGTGTGTGTGTGTATATATATATATATATATATTTACAGTCAGGTCTCTTTTAAGACACAGACTAAGTTTCTGTGTGAGCCTTCAGCTGGTGGAAGGGAGTTCCATCTGACCCTTTTTTGTTCTAATTGTGTTCTTTCTTGTATAATTTATGTTTTTCTTGTGGATGTTGTGTATCTGATGTTATGTGCTTGTGATGCTGCTGCATTTTGCACCTGTGCATACATGTATTTGTGCATGTGATAATAAACTCGACTTTGCCTTTGACCCCAGGGATATAAGACATCTTCCTGTAAATTGTTTTCTTCATCTTTGATTGTCTGAAAACTAGATTTTATTCTACTTCCTGATTGGTGCACTTCAGCTGATGATGTATTTTCCATGCTGGGTTATTGACATAATCACGTCATTTCTGATGCAACACTCATTGAGAGCACTGCTGAGAGAGATCAGGCCATGTGGTTCTGAAGTTTGCCTGTCATTGGGCACATTCAGGCAGCTGGGTTTATAATGCTCTCTTTTCTCCATAGCATTGGTATTTGGAGCAGCCCCAGATCATCATCAGCAACTGACTGAGACTGGTCTCCTTGATTATATTTACTTACCTGCTCTTCTTTGGCATATCCTCATCTTTCCTGCAACATGGAAAAAGGCCATTTGGCCCATCGAGTCTATGCTGGCTCTCAGAGCAATCCCATCAGTTCCCCCACTTATTGCAAGCCTATTCCCTCTCACATGCCCGTCAACTTTTCTCTGCTACTCTGCTACTCGAGGGTAATGTACAATAACCAATTGACCTACCAAGCAGTATGCCTTTGGAATCAGGGAGGAAACAAGAGCACCATGGAGCATGATTGCTGACCCCCCCCCCACCCAATTCCAGAAGTTCACAACCATTGTCTGCCCCACCCACCCCATTATTGATCTCACAACCCCAGGTTCTGACCTCACAGCCCAGTCCCCTAACAACTCATCCTGGGCCCTTCTTCATTGCTTCCCCAGTCACTGTCTCTGAAATCCCCCACCCCAACCCCCCACCCCCACCCAGCCCTGATCGGTTACCTGCCCCTGGTTCAGCTGTACAGACTTCTGCTGTTCCGTGAGCTTCGTTCCTTCTCCAGATTGGAAATTGCAGGTTGCACAAACACTGATCGCCAGTCTACTGCCCTCCAATCCAACGTCCAGTACACCTTCCACCCCAATCCCCACCCATGTCAGCCCCTCCCCACAACCAGGCTGACTGCCTTTTCATAATGAGAAAGTTGGATATTTGCGATTTAAGAAAACCATGGGGCATAGCCTATCCCATATACATTGGCCTTGAGTAGTCCTTGCTCATGTGGCAGATCTATGGAATTTGTCTTGACAACATGCAGTGTTTTGCCTTATGGAATTGACCTGCCTTTGGACCATGAATAGCAGGAAGCATTAATTTATCTTTGCAAATCAAAATCTATATTGCAATAATGTTTAAAGCTGGTTGGGTGGGAGAGGATGTTCCCAGGCTCCTTAACCTAACGGCGAGCTGTAGCATGAAAGGCCAGGGGTCAGATGACAGTGACAACACTACTGACCCCCATGGTTGGATAATAGCATTGCCTATCAGGTTGGAAGCTACACCACTGTCAATCAAGGGTCCAGCTCTGCCCCATCCATTAAAGGGCACACCTGAGGATTGGCTTGTAACCCACCTTTGTTCTTGATCCTGAATCATTGGCTTGTTTCACCTGAGTGGGCTCCACCCCGCTACAGCCCTATAAAAGATGGTACACGTGGGCTCTCGCTCTCTTTTCCGATTGCTGCTGGGGTCGAGACCACAGGTGAGAGGGTGCACTTCCACAGGGGTCCAGGAGCGTCCTGAGTAGATTCCCAGTAGTGTAGAGCCATTGTTTATCCCGATTCAGGGGGTCCAGACAACATATTTGTTCATTCCCTGATCGTTTGTACTAGTTCGTTGTGTGTGTGTGTGTGTGTGTGTGTGTGTGTATGTGTGTGTGAGCGTGTGTGCACTTCACCCCTGTTGCGACTCCCCCCACATTTCGTGATCACCCTAGTGCGAGTGTGCGAGGGTGCATTTGTTCCTTCACATTCTGTTCCTGCATTGGTCTTTGTGAATAAAATCCTCCTTTTAAAGTACAAAGACTGTGTGTCCAGATACTTTTATCTTTAAGATACCAAAAGAACCTTTCTCATAACATGAGCAATTGGACACTGGCCCCAGGAAAATTTCTGCCAGTGTTGCTTTCACCATGTGGCATGATAGGAGAAGAAGAAAGCAGGCTGTCCTCTCACACAAAGGCAGAACTGACTCCGTGTGTCACATACCTGATGCAGGCTCCTGATGCTGATATTCTATTTGGGGTCTATCACAAGAAGGATGTGCTCAAAGACTCCTTAAAAACATGAAGCACTCCTGCTGACACCTGGTCATTTCAAAGGAACGTTTGAGAACCTTGGGTCCAGCGTAAGTGATGGTGGGGGCAACCACCTCTTAAACTGCCCACTCATCTTCCCTGCCAAGAACTTGCTGCCTGATCTATGGCAAAATCTGCAGCTCCCACAATGGCCTCATCTGCCACTTCAGAACTGAGCAGAAGCAATTCATCCTCAATCCCAAGGGACGGGCTAAGAAAATAGATCCTATAGTCTCCACCCCTGTTTCAGCTCTTCCAACCGATATGACCAGATCCCATTACTGCCTCTGCAATTGCCCCTCTATTCCTCTTGGTGAAATACTGTCTCATAATTATTCTCCTGGATGGGGTGGGTATTGGATCTTTGTAGGCTGGGACTGTTCCCTATACCTTTTCATAAATGGATAATAAGAAAGTCCTCTGGGCTAGAATGGATCCTACAATGGGTTAGAATGTGATAGACTATTGTCCGTGACCCCGCATGCCTGCACTTTACAGATGTGGAGGGCTTACCTCACTGGGCCTTTACGTCCTGGTGTCCTCTGGCAAGGTTGGTTGGGTGATTGGGCTGTGAGTGTCAGAGAGTCACAAGAAATTCTGCAGATGATGAATGTATCTGGAGCAATACACAAATAGTGCCAGAGGAACTCAGCAGGTCAGGCATCATCCATGGAGGGAAATAAACAGTCGACGTTTTGGGCTGAGACCCTTCATCAGGACAGAGAGTGGCGGCTTCATCCCGAAACACCCCCAACAATTGTTGACAGAAGGCAAAGCTGGGAATGGAGCTTCAACCCTTGTTATGTTTCGACTGTCTGATGTGACTATGATATTTACTTAGACAGCAACTAATAACCTTTATTTACAGTCTTGGTGATTGGCAGTAGGATCTGGATAAACATTCTCAGCAGAACAAAATGTTGGCGGGAAAATTTTATTATTAATCATTCATCACGCTTGTGTTGCCTGGAATCAGTCCTGAGGGTAAGTACTTCCCTGTATTCTGCCTTTTATAATTTCACTCTGATTATCTTTAACTTGCAGAAGAACATTAAGTTAAAAATAAATGTGCTTAAGGAATTAAGAATGAACTGGAAGAAAAGTATTTTTGTTGGTCTGTGCCTTTGTGCCTGGACCATCAGTTCCTGTCTTGGACCATTCTGTCTTCCAGTTCTCAAATCCTTGCTCATCTCGGCTTTCAAGCAGATAGCTATTCACTCTGTAATGGAATTTCCTTTTAGCTGGTCACTCAACATTACTCCAAAGTGATGCAGAACATAATGAGAGGCTGTTGACACTCAACTTACAAGAGACTTGACTGAACTAAACACAATGGATAATACTTGAAAACTGTGTTGATCGTGTTTCTGCACTAATTTGAGGCTAAATGTGCTTTAATATTTTATTTTTTTTACCATTGTAGGCTCTGGCTTACAGATAATGGAGTATTTGGAATAATTAAGCCATAATTCATCTATCAGCCTATAGTAAATATAAATAGGCAGGGGGAGAGTCCTCTAGTCCTCCAATCCAGATCCTATAATTGAATTAAAAAAAATGTAGTTCAGAGCATGCAGAGCAGGCAAGAGGATGAGGGGAGAAGAGTCTCAGCAGGAGACTCATCCACCAAGGGGCCATTTCTCCAATGTGCACCTCAGTAAGGAGCAATACTTTTGGAGACATCTATAAGACTAGCAAGTTCTGCAGATATTTAAATTGAGTTTTCAAATAAACACACTTCACATTTATTGAATAAACAAATAGGCAAAATTGGAAGGAGGGTGGGCTTTCAATATATTTTGTCAGTTCCACCTCCCTTCCCCCCATATCCCCATATTTTTACTCAGCTCCTTATGTCTGAAAAACAGATTCATGAGTTTGGCCAGATGATATAAAGTAAAAGCTGGACAATGTGTGCCTGCTGTAGGTTCATTACTCACCAGTAAAGGCTAAGGGTGAAGTCCTGCTCTTCAAAGAAGAGTCACTAGTTGCATTATAAGCATGGAGGGATAAAAAAATATTTGAGAGCAAGAATATGGGGATAAACTGTCTACTGCAGAGAATACCTAGGTGGCCTTGCAGAAGTTCCAGAACAGGAAGCTATCTGACTTTTCTTTCATTTTGTTTCCTCAGCATATGGGGTTTGTTGGTAAAATTGGCACCTGTAGCTGAAGAAAGCAGTTGAGTTTTTATGGGAGCTAGCGTGACCTTACACATCCAAAAGCGCTTCACAATCTCTCCAGTTGTTATAAAATATAGTCATTGGAGTATTGTGTTTGTCCTTAGTGAGGCTCATCTTTGGAGTGAAAATTAAAAATCAAAAGACGCGGATGGATGCTGGAAATTTGAAACGAAAGCAGAAAATGCAGGAAACTCCCAGCAGGTCAAGTAGTATCTGGAGAGAGAAACAGTTAACACTCAGGTTGAACACTCTACGTCAAGACTGCTCTGAAGCATTAACACTCTCTTTTTCTGCAGATGCTTTCTGAGTTGCTGAGTGTTGCCAACAATTCCTGTTTTTATTTATCTTTGAAGTCTTTGTGTGGGGAGGAAATCTCTTTTATATTTGCTGTTGTGCATTCCCACTCCCTGGTTTGAGAATAGTTTCAATGAAAACATTTCTACATCTCTCTCCTTATTCCCAAAATCCTTTTTTTGCTGTCTTACCACACAAAATCATTTTGGCTGTAAAAATTACCAAATAAAAAGGATTGGAAGGATATACTGAAAGAGCAAAGGGACAACGACATTAATTGTGGCAGATGGAGAACTCTAACCAAGGAAAAAGGACAATAGGATATGTGAACAAATATACTATAGATCGTCTATTTAAAGATGTCATTTAAAGCTAATCTTACTATGGTAAAAGGTATTAAATGTTCATCTGTGCAATAACAAAACAGTTAATGACACAAGCAGCTTTTGGCATTAGGTTTAATCTTTAGCTGGGGCTGTAATTGGCTTAATATTTCATGTTTGCCAACCCTGTAACTCTAATTATCCTTTACAGTCAACCTTCCATGCAGCCATTGAGATGTCTAAATTCGCCTCATAAACCACCTATCACTCCTCTGCATCAAAGTACTTTCAAATACGCCAAGACAGCAGGAAAGGTGGTGAAAGGCAAATTTAGGAGTGAGATCAGATTGTATTTCTTCGGACAGACAGTGACTTAGAGCTGGGTGGGTTGGCAGGCAGATGGACTGCAATCAGGACAAGAGTTTAATTTAAAGAGCAGCTGGTCACTTCTCGTAGGAAGGCAGTATGATTAGTATACTGGAAGGGTGCAATCTATCCACCTTACTCTCAGGATTAACAACAATGTGCATTTATATAACCCCTGTAACATGTTGAATGTTCCAAGGTATTGAATCTTCGAATGTACTTCATTTGATGCTGGACCATATTGGGAGATATTAGAGCATTTGACTAAAAGCTTTGGAAGGTGATAGGTTTAATAAAGGAGAGAGAAGTAAAGAAAAGTCTCAGCAAGAGGATGTTCAGGGACCATTTCTCTGATGTGCACCTCAGCAAGGAGCAATGCTTTTGGAGACTGCATCTTACCATGGTGGTGCTGTTGGAGATATGTCAGAGGGGTATTGTTGTCCACGGCTTCCATATCTCTTGCAGATGAATTCCTGGGAGATGGAACTATTGATGTCACAGGAGGGAGAGGGATGGGCGGATGGTGTTGGGAGGGGGAAATTCTCATCACAAAGGTCACCAGATTATGAGATCAATGAGGGGAGCATTTTAAAATAAGGATAATTTATTACAGCCTCTCCACCAATGGGTTTCCCAACATTGTTCGTAGGTTGGAGTTGTCTTCTGGCCCTCATGTAAGAAGGAAATTCCTGAAAGGTCTTGATAGCTGAAGGTTTGGCAGATGTTATGGGAGCCATTACAACAGAGGTTGAGCAATAAACTAGTGCTGGAAGAGTCCTGATATTGTGATAGGGTTGGTCAGGTTACAGGAGTAAGGAGTGGCAAGGCCAGATGAAAATAATTTGAAGATTGTAAAAACTAAGGGTTGCTCATCTGCAAACAAATGTAGGACAGAGGGAATGGGCGGATGGTATGGTACAAGTTAGGACATGGGCAGCAGAATTTAAATGAGGAACTTATGAAGAGTGGGAGGCTAACCAGGAGTCCATTGGAATAAAATGGTCTGGAGGAAATAAAGAAATGATTCATTTCAGCAGCAGATTATTTGGGAGAGGGCGGGAGCTGGATTCTTTTTTGCTGTGATTGTTAACAGCCGACTAATAACAATTCTAAACAGCTGATGGAAGAGTCTCATGCATGGAACTAAAGAGGAACCATTCAGCAGCAGGAGATTGGGTAATTTTCTTGTCTGTGTACAAAACAGAAGGGAGCATATGTGCATTGTAAATGAGCAGATAGGACCAATGCCACGGAAGGAGATGTTTGTGTTAACTTAGGTTCAGTAAAACATATGTCCAGCAGGTCTGTATATTTGTGTTTTCCTTGTGCTAATTGGACTTATTAAGACTAACTTTAAGTGTGCGAACATATGAACAAAAACACTTGAAGGCTTTTGCCCTTAGCTTTGTTCGCACATATGCTTATAACTATAATTAACTTTAATTGAATATCAGAAAAAAATGATAAACTTGTATTGGTTATACACATAAGCACCCAAAGCATGGAAAACTGCCATAAAGTGAAAAACTGTCTTTTGTCTCGAATAATGGAAATAGGATTGCTTAATAAAGCAAAACTCTTCTCAGTTTTAGCTGAATCATGATGTGTTCAAGTAACAGGCATAGATGGAGAGTGAACTGATAGCTATTTACTTTTTTTACAATGAATAACTTCTGCTAGTTTGTTTCATGCTAAAAGCACAGGTGACTGTGGCAGTGTACGGCAACCCTGAACAGAGTAACACAAAGTAAGTTTTATGTTTTAAGGTGAGTTGTGAAGAACAGCAGCATTTCTGCGAGGTGCCCAAGTCTGACACTACTGTCTCGGTATTCATTCCTGGTAACACATGAGCATGTTTCACTCCCCAAAATTCAGTCCCATTGACTACAAGTGAACTAAATTTCAGAAAGAGGGTACAACTGATGGGATGAATTTCTAAGCACATTACTGGTTGATGCCACTCTAATGATGCTGATTTCATCCAGTTTTTTTTAACATAAGATTCTTCAAAGGGAATTCTGCTTGGAAATTTATTGGGGAAAGGTTTGGATTTTGCTCACATAACAATGATTAGTCAATGCCATAAGTCTTCAGCTGGGGCTAAAAGATGTACATTAGTGAATAAGCCAGCAAATTTTATGTTCTGCTCAATCTGTAATGTTGCTCAACTCCAACCCTACATCAGGTTAGGTGCTGTTGAAACCTTCATCTATAATGCTCTGCCCTCTAACTTTGGCCATCCTGATGCCATCTTGGCCTTTTTCCCTTGCTCTGCACTTGAGGACATCCTGCACTCTGTTCCTGTGCAATAACCCTCACCCAGGTTCTATTCACCTGTCACTTCTGAGCTACCTGACCTCAATTAGCTTTTGGTTTAGTTACAAGCATAAGAACATGAGACAACAGGAATAAGAGTAGGCCACTGGGCTCTTCAAGCCTGATCTGCCACTCAGTATGATCTTGGCTGATTTGCCTCAGGTTGTATTAAAATTCTCATCCTTGTTTTCATATCCCTCCATGCTTCCAACCTAAATCTGTAATCTCCTCTGGCCTAGTAACCCTCCAAGATAACTTTGCTTCTTTAATTTTAGTTTCTTGTTCATCCCTGAATTTATCTGCTCCACCATTGTCAAGCATGTCTTCAGCTGCCAAGGCCCGAGGCTCTGGAATTCCCTTCTTAAAAACTTTCCTTTGTTAAGATGTTCCTTGAAATCTATCTCTTTAACTGGGTTTTTGGACATTCATTTCACTATATCCTTATCTGGCTTGATGTTAATATTTTTGTGTCTGAGGACAATTTGCTGCATTAAAGCATCCATGTAAATAGATAACATTGCTATTATTGAAGTCAATAAATTTGAATTAGAAGAAAATATTTTGGAGTTAGTTTTGTTGTAAGTATTCAAATATAGGTCGGCAAGGTTAAAGCTTTGCACTACTTGTAAATAAAGTGTAGAGGTTGCCAAGTTTTTGTTATGATCACCTGCTTTTTAAATACAGGACACACATAAGCTTTTACACTTTTGTATTGGTCTCTTTGAGTGAAAAAGCCATTCTGAGACTGTCAAACTAACAAGGGGAGTGCCTTTAAAATCACAAAGACAGAAGTGGAGACAAAAGCTGTGATCTAATTTTAACACATTAAAGACATAATGGTAACTAGTCACATTATGCAACAGAAGGCAAAGGCTATTTAATGTCTGTAGTGTAGGACCATGCTTTATTGTTTTATTGTTAAATATGTTCACACATTATGGCTACCTAGCTCTTGTGGTTGCCTGGATACAACCTAATCAATGCAACAATGCGTGCAGCAGGAAAACAGAGGTAAAGTTGTTGACTCTTTGATAAGTGCCTCTTCAAATGAAACATCTTTCATCCTATTTTAAGTCATAAAACTATTTTCTTAATTTTCTTGCAGCCAACAAATTTGTGATTCATATTGAAGGTCTGTGATTCTGCATGCTAGCTTCCAGGGGTTTGATATGTTGGACCAGTTAATGTATTATTAACTAGTTTTTTTTTGCATTTTTTTTGCAACATTATCAAGCAATATTATTCTAACTATCTTGTGTGCATACAGGCTGGAACACTCGGATGTCTCTTTATTAAAATAAACAAAGAGATAATTAAGCACAGTCTAATCTAAACATTACCAATGGGCCTGTTCAGGAAGTCATTGTTCAATGAGTAATGTATGCTCGCGTGTGTGTAAGAAGCGTTGACAAATAGTGTGTGCTAGATGACTCATTAGGCAATCCTTTAATCTCCCACTGTACTAAGAACGTGTGCATTGTCACCATCTTTTGTGTTTGCTTTAAAGGCTAAAATTCTACTGAAACATTTTTGAAAAGACACTATTATTAGTCCTGTCTCCACTGTGAGTCTTCTTGTAGAATTTTTATGTGTTGATCAGAAATCAATGCAAGAAATAAAGAGACAACTTAATTCGCTATTATGGCAGTCATGGGGAATAAACTGGGGGAGTGAGGCTAATTGGACAGTACTTCAAAGGGATGGCAAGGGCACAGGTGGCTGAATGGCCTTCTGCTGTACTGAAGGTTTCAGCATTCAATGCTTTACTCTTAATAAAGTAGACCAAGTAATCCAGAAATCCCCCTGCAGCTTTAACTTTATCAACAACCTGGAGCTAAGAAGCACCCATTCTTTACATGCTGGAATTATAAAACCAAGTTCAAGTTCAAGTTCAAGTTTATTGTTATGTGCATACATACCCAGGTTATAAATACCATGAAAATTAGTTTTTTTGTAGGAGCAGCACAGTACCTTACAAACATGACAAACATAAACTACATAGACTTAAATTAACATAAATTATACATAACTTGCATGACGAAAACAAAAATAAACATAATGACATAAGTGCAAGTTGAGGGAAATATAGTCTGAGGTAGAATTTTTCAGGTCAGTTCAAAAACCTGATGGCAGTGGGGAAGAAACTGTTGTAGAACCTTGGTGTCATGTTTGAAATGCCAAATGCTGCTTTATGTGGTAAACTGCCTCATGAACCAGATGCACCACTCCAAAGTCTTGAGCAAGATGGCGCTGGAGTGTGGCGACTCGTTGCAAGCTGCTCTTTGCAGATCTACTCATTACTTTTACTATAATCGTTCTACACTTTTAAATTTACATTCTATGTCACTATTACCTCAACACACTGTGTAATGAATTGATCTGTACGAATGGTATGCAAGACAAGTTTTTCACTGTACCTGTGACAATAATAAACCAATACCAATACCAAAGTCAAACATCTGCCAGCAGTTTGATGAGCAGCCAACCAGCCCTTACACCAAGCATTCCACCTTCACCAAACACATTGGAGTTGGTGGTGTTTGTCCGAAATAATGAGGATACTGAAACCAGGGATCACATGCTGATGTTCTTGGAAAGAGATATGGAAATTCTGGTGGAAGCAACAGAAGAAGGAAGAGATCTGCTTTGAGTAAGGGGAGGCGGAAAGCCTGCCTGGGTTGGTTTCAGGGATATAACGGCAAGCAAACTATCAGCCCAGTCACTAATTCCAAGGACTATGGATCTGTGCCTGAATAAATTCCATGGCACAGCCAGAAATGTTAAGGTAAGACTTTGCATTCAAACAACTCTGCTCTTCAAGTGTTTTTTTTTATCCTTTCCACATTCCACACAGATAAAGAAATGTGATGACATTCTGCGCAGACTATTGGATTTACAGAAGTCCATGAACTTGCTCTGTCTGACACATTCACTGAGTGCAAATACCTTGGTGATGACAATAAGACAACACAATGCATCTCACTTACGTAAGCACCATTTGTAACAAATAGACACACTAACAGACACAATTTTCTGTTGCAGACTAAAGTCGGCAGGAATTGTGGACTGTCCCTTCAAACTGGTGGAGGACCATCCATTATATAAAGGTTGATTCCCATGGAAGAACCAGAGAGTCAAAGAGAAACTGAACACTGAAGCAGGCCCTTTGGCCCACCAAGTCCACATCATCAACCACCTATTTAAACCAATCCAACATTAATTCCATATTTATTCTCGCCACATTCCCATCAACTCCACCCAGAGTCTACCACTCACCTGCACACCAGGGGCAATTTACAGTGGCCAATTAACCTACCGACTGGTATATCTTCACGTTGTGGGAGGATTTTGGAGTACCACATGGGAGAGCGTGCAAACTCCATACAGACAACACTTGACATTGGGTTCAAACCTAGGTCTCTGGCACTGTGAGGCAGCAGCTCTATTAGTTACGCCACTGTGCATATCTTTCAAGATTTCAAGAAGCATATGTATATCTTTCTGACAATAGTGTGGGCAAGCCAGAAGTTTTTTTGGAGTTGCTGAAGGTGTCTATCCTGGTGTTTTTCTGTATGATGTTCATTCATTCTTTCATCATGTCTTTTGCTGACCACATGCCTGGTTGCTATTTTTATGTAACTACCTTCACAAACACTAATGTGTCTCTTCTCCCTCTGATTGTCATTGCAGCGAGAGCAAGTGTGGAAAGAGATGGGAGTGATGCAGCTCCCTCATAGGAGTAAGAGGAGGAGGAAGAGGCAGAGGCACAGGGTGGAGCACCTTGGTGATGAGTCTGACAGTGAAGACTCTGTGGCCCCAGGCAAGTTTGACTGAGTTCACAGAGACACCTGCTGGTGCCACGGGTGCTGTGCCACTGCATCTGGCTCCACACGGCACCCTCTTGGATATGGGCACCACCAGGAATGTGCAGCCAGGATCCACAGTACTGAATCTCAATTACATGGGGTGAGACACTGGGAACTCGTGGGATGCAGATTGTCCAAATGGTATGGAAGGGGTCTCTAAGGTCTAGCCAGAGGCCACGACAGCAGAGCAGCCTTGGCCAAGAGGACACTGTGGAAGGAAACACACGGTAGAAAGTTGGAGAAGATACTTAACAAAATACTAAGGATCTGACAACTTACTGTAACTTGTAGGGACCATATGGGAGTCCATGTCCACAATCTCGCATCTTGTCCCTCATGGCCTGGAGAATATGTGGAGAGAATATTTGTAACGCCCAGACCTTCACTGTGGCCATTAGGCATTACATGGCCTTGTGGATTTTCTTGCTGGTTCGTGCATGCACAGGTAGAATCTGTCTATGAGAATTTCTGACTTAAGAAGCTCAAACTACATCCATTGAGATCCTGAAACAAAAACAAATAATGCCAGAAACACTCAGTAGGCCAGGCCGCATCTGTGGAGAGAGGAACAGAGTGAATGTTTCAGGTTAATAACCCCTCATCAGGCTTTGCCTTAATACAGGGGCAGTGTGTAAAAACTCCTTTCCCTTCCTCTGCCTGTTAGAGTCGCTCACGCATCAGCTGCAGATTGGTTTAAAAGTATCTGAAGCAGGTTTATCTGCATCAAATGCTCCATTCTTATAAACAATTGTAGACCATGTGCAGTTTCTATCCTCATGTGGACCTGAGGGTAGAAAGTGCTGAGCACCAGCCTACCAGTGTGAAATGCGCTCAGGGACTAGGTTGGTTCAGGAGAGCCAATGTTGATCATTTGTGTCTGCGAGGATTTAATTTATCAGTATCAATAAACATCTTGCATCATGTCTGTCACATCTTAAAGTATTGCACTGTTCATTTGAGAGCTTCTCATGTCAGACATGCTAAGTATCACTCATACAAAGTGCATGTTACCCCTCCACCTGATTAGCTCAGATGTCACTGTTACAGTTTTGAATCTACTCCAGATAAATTTCATGGAGTGATATCCTTAGAGCATTCCCACAAGATCCAATTCCCTGTAACTTGGAATATCCCACTATCGAACCGCAAAGAAAAATCAATGACTGAATTTTCGCTTATTTTTTTAATCAAACGATGGTCCTTGATTTAAAGACAGGTAGAATTAATGGAGGTTACACTCTAAATAATGACACCCTGCACTAATAATGTGGTAAGGTTCCTCATAAGATTGATAATCAAAGATATTGTGCCGGAGTTGCGAAAGAGATTGTTAGGCCAGGTGACCTAATTATCCCTCAAAGAGTTCAGTTTTAAAGAGCATCTTAAAAGAGAGATGATAGACAATTGGAGAGGTTGAGGGAGGAAACTTCATAGCTGTAGGCCAAGGTTGCCAATGGTATGGCTGCCAGTGGTGGAGTGACAAAACCTGAGGCCGATCATAAGGCCAGAACTGAAAGAGTACAGAGAACTATAGTTTGCAGTGTTGGAGGCGATTGAAACAGGGGAGGGACATGGCTGTGAGAGCTTTAAAATCAAGGATCGTAATTTTAAGGTGGAACATAGCTGGACTAAGGGCCGGTGGAAAGTGACCTGTGGGGCAATATGTTCAGTTGTCCAGGTGTTTCAGACTTATTGAGTACTTGATCAAAGATTTTGAGCTTGTCATTGGATCCCTGAAGCAAACATAAGATTTACCTGATGGGCGACTGTATACGATGACCAGTTGGGCTGAATTCCTCGAGTGAACCAGAGCTAATGCTATTTTGCTGAGCCCGTAAAAATCAAGTTCCATCAGAGACTCTAGTGCTCTATTTTTGCCTCAGTCACTTCCACAAAAAAGCAACAAATCACAGCTGGGCAGCAACCCTCAATGAACAGGTAACAAGCAGACTGAACACTGCCAATCAAGAAGCAATTTACCTGCAAGACAGCATGCAAGAAGAAGCAAGTGAGCCCATGAAACCATTCAAAATATTTTGAAAATAAATAATAACTTAAAATAACAGAAATGTGGTTGTGTGTGGGACAGGACTGGCAGCTCAACTTTCCTGGGTTTCATTGTTTTAGATGTGATGGGGGAATAAAAAAGGTGGAGGGGTTGCACTACTGATAAGGAAGAATGTCACAGCAGTACTCAGACAGGACATACTGGAGGGCTAATCCACAGAGGCAATTTGGGTGGAGCTCAGAAATAAGAAAGGTGCGATTACACTGATGGGATTAAACTATAGACCCCCCAATAGCTACCGAG
Organism: Pristis pectinata; assembly: GCF_009764475.1. Taxonomy (NCBI): domain Eukaryota; kingdom Metazoa; phylum Chordata; class Chondrichthyes; order Rhinopristiformes; family Pristidae; genus Pristis; species Pristis pectinata. Next base: position 82,940,554 of record NC_067407.1, read on the forward strand.
AGGTGGAGGAACAAAAAATGTAAACAGATTATGAAAAGGTGCAGAAACAATAGGGTTGTCATGGTGGGGGCTTTAACTTCCCCAGTATTGATTGGATCTTCCTTAATACGAGAAGCTCAGATGGGTCAGGATTTCTTCAGTGCATCCAGGAGGGGTTCTTGAAACAGTATGCGGGGAGTCCATCTAGAGGAGAGAACATACTGGACCTAGTTTTGGGAAATGAGCCAGGCCAGGTGACAGACCTGATAGTGGGTGAACATTTTGGGGATAGTGACCACAACTCATTATGTTTTAAGATAGTTCTGAGTAAGGATAAAATTGGATCTGTGGGAAGGTACCAAATTGGGAAAGGGCAAATTATGATAGGGGAAGACATGAGGTAAGGGGCATTGACTAGGAGCAGCTGCTGTTGGACAAGTCCACGTCTGACATGTGGGAGTTGTTTAAAGACCAGCTGAGCAGAGTTCAGGATCGGCATGTTCCTCTAAGGAGTAAGGACAAGGATGGTAAGGTAAAGGAACCTTGGATGACCTGAGAGGTCCTAAATTTAGTCAGGAAGAGAAAGGAAGCATATGAAAGGTTTAGGAAACTAAAATCTGACTGATCCCTTGTAGAATATAAAGATAGCAGGAAGTTGCACAAGCAGGTGATTAGAAAGGCCTAAAGGGGCCATGGAATGTCCTTGGTGAGCAGGGTCAAGGAGAATCCCAAGGCATTTTATACTTCTATTGAGAAAAAGAAGATAACTAAGGAGAGGATAGGTCCACTCAAGGATAAAAGAAGGAATTTGTGCTTGGAGTCAGAGCAAGTGGCTGAGGTACTAAATGAGTACTTTGCATCAGTATTCACTGAGGAGAAGAATTTAGAGGATAGAAAAAACAGAGTGGGGCATGCTGACGTGCTGGGACATTTTGAGATTCAGGAGGAGGTAGTGCTTCTGAAAAGCATTAAGGTGGATAAATCCCAGAGCCTGATGATATATATCCCAGAATATTGAAAGAAGCAAGTGAGGAGATAGCTGGGGCATTGACAAAGATCTTTGTGTCCTCACTAGCAACAGCTGAGGTGCTGGAGGACTGGAGAGTAGCAAATCTTGTGTCTTTATTCCAGAAGGGAAATAGGGATGATCTAGGTAACTATAGGCCATTGAGCCTCACGTCAGTGGTAAGAAAGCTATTGGAGAGGATACTGAGGGATAGGATTTATGCACATTTAGAAAGGCAAGGCCTGCTTAGGGACAGTCAGCATGGCTTTGTGCAGGGCAGGTCATGCCTTACTAACTTGATTGAGTTTTCTGAGGAGGTGGCAAAGGAGCTTGATGAGAATAAGGCAGTGGACATTATCTACATGGACCTTAACAAGGCATTTGATAAGGTCCCTCATGGTAGGTTGATTCAGAAGATAAAGATGCTTGGGATCCAGGGTGAATTGCAAGTTTAGATTCAGAACTAGTGCCAATAGAAGACAGAGAGTAGGTGTGGAAGGCTGTTATTCTGGCTGGAGGTCCATGATCAGTGGTGTTCCACAAGGATCGGTGCTGTGACCCTTGTTGTTTGTGATTATATATCAATGATTTGGATGAAAATGCAGATAGGTGGTTTAGCAAGTTTGTGGATGACATCAAGAATGGTGGAGTTGTTAAGGACTATCAAAGAATACAGTGGGATATGGATCAGTTACAGATATGGGCAGAGAAGTGGCAGATGGAGTTTAATCTGGGCAAGTGTGAGGTGTTGCACATTGGGAGGTCAAATGAAAGGAGTAAGTATACAGTTAATGGTAGACCACTTAATAGTATTGAGGTACAGAGGGATCTTGGGGTCCAAGTCCATAGTTCACTGAAAGTGGCTATGCAAGTGGATAAGGTAGAAGAAGGTATAGGGCATGCTCGCCTTCATTGGTAGGGGTGTTGAGTATAACAGTAAGGAAGTCATGCTGCAGCTATATAAACTTTAGCCAGACCGCATTTGGAGTATTGTGTGCAGTTCTGGTCACCCCATTACAGGAAGAATGTGGAGACTGTGGAGAGGGCGCAAAAGAAGTTTACCAGGATTCTGCCTGGATTAGAGGGTATGAGCTATAGGTGAAGGTTGAATAAACTTGGGTTGTTCTCCCTAGAGTGTCGGAGGCTGAGGGGAGACCTGATAGAGGTTTTTAAAATTATGACAGGCATAAAAAGGATAGATAGTCAGAATCTTTTCACCAGGGTAGAAATGTCAAACAACCAGAGGGCATGCTTTTAAGGTCAGAAGAGGTGGCAGGTGGTGGTGGGGGGGGGGGGGGGGGGGGGTGTAAAATTTTAAAGGCAGTGAGAGGGGTAAGTTTTTTCCGCAGGGAATGATAGGTGCCTGGAAAAGGTTACCAGGGGTAGCAGTGGAAGCAGACAGTTTGGTGGAGTTTAAGAGGCTTTTAGATAGACATGAATATGAAGGGAGTGGAAGGATATGGATGATACCCAGGAGGAGGACATTTAGTATAAATTGGCATCAAGACTGGCACAACATCATAGGCTGAATGGCCTGTCCAGTGCTGTACTATTCTATGTTCTATGCCCTATGTTTAACTTGCATTCAGCTTCTATCTTTTGTTGTTCGTATCCCAAGAATACGTTACTGAAAATAAAATTGTTGATGTTAAAAATACATATTTAATTTATATATATTTTCACATTTTGCCACACATCCACCTGTTAAATTTGGCCATGGAAAGAATATTTTCTCTCACAAGCCTGGTGCTATAGTTCCATAGATCATGGAGTTTGTCTGTGTCAGTCCGGTTTGCCCTCTATAAGAGATTCGGTATGTCATCAAAGACTCTTACAAATTTCTATAGATATACAGTGGTGAGCATTCTGACTGGTTGCATCACAGCCTGGTAAGGAGGCTCGAATACACAGGATCACAGGCTGCAGAGGGTTGTAAACTCAGCCAGCTCCATCAGGGGAATAACCTTCCCCACTATCAAGCATATCTTCAGGAGTCAGTGCCCCAAGAAGACAGCATCCATCCACCCTTACTATCTGGGACATGCCTTCTTCTCGTTACAACTATCGGGGAGGAGGTATTTGAGCCTGAAGACCCACACTCAATGATTCAGAAACAGCTTCTTCCCCTCTGCCATCAGATTTCTGAATGGTCCATAAACCCATATTATTCCCTTATCTTCCACATTATTTATTTATTTTTGTAATTTATCCTAATTTTATGTCTTTGCACTGTACTGCTGCCACAAAACAACAAATTTCACGCCATCTAAGTCGGTGATAATAAATCTGATTCTGATTCCCATTGTTTCACCCTGAGACGTTTCTTTTCATAGAATAATTAAAGAAGCTGCTTTCTTTAGTGATGAGGATGATATGTTTTGGAATGATTGCAATGTTATTTAAACTTGAGTTAAGTTTTATCATTGATTATTTGAATAGTGCCTTTTCTAAGTATTGCTTAGTTATATTTAGAAAGGAAAGATGCAGATGAATTTAACACTTTAATATTTTGTTTTTTTTCTCTGTCTTCATCATAAAGGCTCATTTGATTCTGCAGCTTCTGTGAATATTCTCCGTCAGTAAACATGTTATTTTTCTTCAAAACCTACCATCTCCAATGGAAAAGAAAACCAACCAAAGGCATTGAGCTGAAACATGCTCGTTTCAGCCCAGTGTCCTGACTGACACCACTGTGCTCTCCCCTCCTCACCATGTGTGTGGATCCAATCATCCTAGGTCTTCTCTTCCTGGAGTCAGCAGCAGTGACTAGGCCTCGGGTGATGTACTGCTCAGACCCTGCCTCAACCCCAAGTGATCTGACAGAACGTTTGTGAGGCTTTATAATGGTTTTTCAATGTCTCTGATATACATCAAAAACACTTTAAATGATTCAAGTAAATAAGTTCCCTTCTTGTAACACCTTTGCATATAATAGCGTCTTCTTGTACCCTCCCCACCCATCTTTGTATCATCAGCAAACATGTTCTTTCCATCCAAGTTGTTTTTAGGCTACAACAGTGATCGCGAATCTAAAGATGACCCATTTATTCCTACTCTCTGTTCTTTGCTCGTTTGCTGCACCCCCTCTATGCCAACATACTAACTCTACTGCAACTCCATACATTCTTGAGCAGAGACCTTTTATGTGGCATCTACTGAAAATCCAAATCCAATACATCTGGTGTTCCCGTTAATCGACTCTGTCTGTTACGTCCTCAAGAAAGTCTGGTGGAGTTGTTGAACATGATTTCCCTTTCCCTCCCTTGCTCAACCACTTCACAAGGCAGTTAACTGTATTACCATGTGTGTGGAGCCACTAGAAGGCCAAGTCTGGGAGACACGCCAGACTTCCTTCTCTAAAATGGCATGGGTGAATCAGTTATAATCTGGAAGCTCATGATGAACATTACTTCAGATTCAATGCAAGTTCCCCAGCTGCTATAGTGGGATTTGAACTTAAGTCTCTCGATCATTTGTCCAGGACCTTAGGATCGCTGGAACAGCAATTTAACTACCACATGGTCAGACCAAAGAAGCCAACACTCACGATATTTGGCATGAACAATGTGTTTGTTTCACTATCAGCAGCAGGGGTGGGCATCTCATCTTTTTTTGCGTTACTTCAGATGGCACTACAATCTTTGCATCGTTCTGCTGTTTTTGCACTCGTCGTTGTATTTATAGTCGTATTTATTATTTCCTAGTATACTGTTTATTCTGTGAGCTTCATGTGGACAAGAAAATTCATTGCACCCAGGCAGACATGACAATAAACTGATCTAATCTGATCTCATTTGCCTCTCACTCTCCACCATACCAGTCATTTGCTGTAATCCCATTCCTTTAATCGTGAGACCATAGAACCATAGAACCGTACAGCACAAAACAGGCCCTTCGGCCCACCATGTTGTGCCGTCCATCAAACCACCCTCACACTACCTAACCCCTTCCTCCCGCATATCCCCCCATCCCACACTCCTCCATATGCCTATCCAACAAGCTCTTGAACCTGTTCAATGTATCTGCCTCCACCACCACACCAGGTAGTGCATTCCATGCACCAACCACTCTCTGGGTGAAAAATCTCCCCCTGACATCTCCCCTGAACCTCCCACCCATAACCTTAAAGCCATGCCCTCTCATCTTGAGCATTGGTGCCCTGGAAAGGAGGTGATGACTGTCTACTCTATCTATTCCTCTCAATATTTTATATACCTCTATCATGTCTCCTCTCATCCTCCTCCTTTCCAGTGAATAAAGCCCTAGCACCTTAAGCCTCTCCTCATATTCAATACTCTCTAATCCAGGCAGCATCCTGGTAAATCTCCTCTGCACCCTCTCCAACGCCTCCACATCCTTCCTATAATGAGGCGACTATAACTGAACACAGTATTCTAAGTGTGGCCTAACTAGAGTTTTGTAAAGCTGCATCATCACCTCGCGGCTCTTAAACTCAATCCCGCGATTTATGAAAACCAACATCCCATTGGCCTTCTTAACTGCTCTTTCCACCTGTGAGGCAACTTTCAATGGACTGTGAATATGAACCCCCAGATCCCTCTGCTCCTCCACACTGCCAAGTACCTTGCCATTTACCCAGTACTCTGCCCTGGAGTTTGTCCTTCCAAAGTGTACCACCTCACACTTCTCCGGATTGAACTCCATCTGCCACTTGTCAGCCCAGCTCTGCATCCTATAAATATCCCTCTGTAAGCTCCGACAGCCCTCCACACTATCCACAACACCGCCTATCTTAGTGTCGTCAGCAAACTTACTAACCCAGCCCTCCACCCCCTCATCTAAGTCATCTATAAATATCACAAAAAGTAGAGGTCCCAGAACTGATCCCTGCGGGACACCACTAGTCACTGCCTTCCAATCCGAGGGCACTCCTTCCACCACAACCCTCTGCTTTCTACATGCAAGCCAATTCCTAATCCACACAGCCAAGCTTCCTTGGATCCCTTGGCCTCTGACCTTCTGAAGAAGCCTACCATGAGGAACCTTATCAAACGCCTTACTAAAATCCATGTAAACCACATCCACCGCACTGCCCTCATCAATCTTCCTTGTCACCTCCTCAAAGAACTCTATCAGGCTTGTAAGGCAAGATCTTCCCTTCACAAAGCCATGCTGGCTGTTCCTAATCAGTCCATGATTCTCTAGGTGTTCATAAATCCTATCCCTTAGAATCCTTTCTAACAGCTTACCCATCACAGACGCGAGACTCACCGGTCTATAATTCCCTGGCCTATCCCTATTACCTTTTTTGAACAAGGGGACAACATTCGCAACCCTCCAATCCTCTGGCACCATCCCCGTGGACAACAAGGACTCAAAGATCCTTACCAGCGGTTCAACAATCTCCTCCCTAGCCTCTCGAAGCAGCCTGGGGAAAATCCCGTCAGGCCCCGGAGATTTATCTGTCTTAATATTATTTAACAACTTCAACACATCCTCTCTCTTGATATCTACAACCTCGAGAACATTACCCCTACCAGCACTCCCTTCCGTGTCATCAAGACCCCTCTCCCTGGTGAATACCGAAGAGAAGTACTCATTGAGAACTTCTCCCACTTCCGCCGCCTCCAGGCAAATTCTCCCACCTTTGTCTTTAATCGGACCTACCTTTACCCTAGCCATCCTCCTACCCTTCACGTACTTGAAAAAGGCCTTGGGATTTTCCTTAACCCTACTAGCCAACGCCTTTTCACGTCCCCTTCTAGCTCTCCTCAGCCCTTTCTTAAGTTCCTTCCTCGCTACCTCACGGGCCCTGTCTGAACCTTGCTGCTTATACCTCATGTACGCTACCTTCTTCTCCCTAACAAGTTGTTCCACTTCTCTCGTCACCCACGATTCCTTCACCCTGCCATTCCTTCTCTGCCTCACCGGGACATACTTATCCCTAACATCCTGCATAAGATCCCTGAATATCGACCACATCCCCATGGTACGTTTTCCTTCAAAAAGGACATCACACTTTACACTCCCAAGTTCTCTCCTTATAGCCTCATAGTTCGCCCTTCCCCAATTAAAAATCCTCTTGTCCTCTCTGCACCTGTCCCTGTCCATGACAATTTTAAAGGTTATGGAGCAATGGTCACTGTCCCCCAAATGCTCACCCACCAATAGATCCTTCACCTGTCCCGGTTCATTTCCTAAAACTAGATCTAACATGGCATTCCCTCTAGTCGGCCTGTCAACATACTGCGTCAGGAATCCCTCCTGGACACACTTAACAAATTCTGTCCCCTCTAAACCTTTGGCACTAAGCAGGTTCCAGTCTATATTTGGGAAGTTGAAGTCTCCCATTATAACAACCCTGTTATTTTTGCTTGTCTCCAAACACTGCCTGACAATCTGCTCCTCTATATCTCTACTGCTACTGGAGGGCCTATAGAATACTCCTAGTAGAGTAACCGCTCCTTTCTTGTTCCTTAATTCCACCCATACGGACTCTAGAGATGATCCTTCTACAACATCCATCTTTTCCACAGCCGTAACAGTGTCCCTGACCAGTATCGCCACCCCTCCTCTTCTTCTCACCCCCTCCCTATCCCTCTTAAAACACCGAAAACCAGGAATATTCAATATCCACTCCTCTCCTGACGTCAGCCACATCTCAGTAATAGCCACGATATCATAGTCCCCCGTACTTATCCAAGCCCTCAGTTCATCCCCCTTATTCCTGACACTTCTTGCATTTAAGTAAACACACTTTAGTCCATCTACCTTACTACTTTTATAGCCTGTATTCTGCTTCTCCTTCCCCAAAGCCTCTCTACCTGCTTGATCTAACTTTTCCCATCCCCTTCTTCCTCTGATCTACTCCTCCGGTTCCCTTCCCCCTCCACAAACTAGTTTAAACCCTCCTGAACCACCTTAGCAAATCTCGCCGCAAGCATATTGGCCCCCTTCTGGTTCGGGTGTAACCCATCCTCTCTGTACAGGTCCCACCTTCCTGAGAAGAGATCCCAATGATCCAGAAATCTAAAACCCTCCCTCCTGCACCAGCTTCTCAGCCACGCATTTATCTGCCACCTCCTCCTATTCCTGCCTTCACTATCGCGTGGCACTGGCAGCAATCCTGAGATTGCTACCCTCGAGGTCCTGTTCCTCAATTTCTGCCTAGCTCCCTGAACTCACTCTTCAGGACCTCATCCCCCTTCCTACCTATGGTCGTTGGTGCCAACATGGACCACAACTTCTGGCTGCTCTCCCTCCCGCTCAGAATCCTGTGGACCCGATCAGTGACATCCCGGACCTGGGACCTGGGAGGCAACATACCATCTGGGATTCATGCTCACTGCCACAGAACCTCCTATCTGTTTCCCTGACTATTGAGTCCCCTATCACTACTGCATGTCTCTTTCCCACCCTTCCCTTCTGAGCAGCAGTACCAGTCCCAGTGCCAGAGACCTGGTTACTGCAGCTAGGCCCCTGCAGGTCATCCCCCTCAACAGCTTCCAAGGCAGAAACTTGTTACTGAGGGGAACAGCCTCTGGGGTTCCCTGCTCTGTCTGCCTGCCTGACTTCTTCTTCCTCTTCCCTCCCCTGACAGTCACCATTCTATCTGCCTCCTGAACCTCAGATGTACCTGCTCTAAGGGGTGTGACTGTCACCTGATGGACCGTGTCTACATAACTCTCTCCTCCCTTATGCTGCGCAGTGTTTGTAGCTGTGACTCCAGCTCATCAACTCTGAGCCGAAGTTCCTCCAGCCTCAAGCACTTACTGCAGATGTGGCCATCTTGGACCGCAGCAAGGTCCATGAGTTCCCAAATAGCAAACTCCTTGAAGCAGTGAAGACCCAGATCAACAAAGTCTCTGCGATCTTCCAGGGGTTCTGCCTGTCCATGGGAGGGGGGGGGGGCAGATTCTAACTCCTTGAAATCAACAGGACTATGACCAGCTAGCTGTGCACCTGAGTGACGAGTATTGATCAGTCCTGTTCTTCTTATGGGCCAGCAGAAATTATTTCTTATGAGTTCTTAGCCTGGTTTCAGTCAGAAAGTGAAACCAATACTCATTGCTATCTTTATGCCAAATGCTGTGCTGGCTGTAATACTATCTTGCCAATGATCCAATGCCTACAGGGCAGTATAAAACTGAGTGAGCTCCCCAAGCAGAACAGAACATCTGTGTACTTCCTTGTCTCACATTCAGTGATCTTTCCCTGTAACTTCTGTATGTTCCTTACTTCAGATTTTCTGGTGTCCTGATCCATTGTCAATGTTACCCAGATTATTCACTTGCTGTGATTTTTATTCAGTAATCTTCAGTGACTGCAAACTTGCAACCAGTACTGGATGGTAAGAGCTTTAGAATCACCATGTTAGTCAAATAGGAGACACAAGGGACTGCAGATGCTGGAATTTGGAGCAACACACAAGATACAGGAGGAACTCAGCCGAGTGGAAGCCTTGCTTGGGTGGGAGGTTAGGAATCGTTCATTCAGTTGACAGATGGATGGGGTAAGAGTTGATTTTAGAAGAAGGTGTAAAGATACACAGAAAACTATTCCTTATTTGTACTTGTGTGATCTTAAGAAATAAGCGTTAACAAGGAAACACTTTTATTCCTCAGAGGCAAAGGCACACAAAAAAACTTTGGGAAGTCTGCATCTTCTCCAGTCTTACAAGCCTTAAGTCTCCTGCATTCCCCAAACTCTTATGCATCCTCCACTTAAGTGCTGTTCCATTAGCGACTGTGCTTTCAATTGCCCAGATCCCAATTCCTGGACTTTTCCCCCAAACCTTGGCATCTGACTTTCAGATACCGCTTAAAACTTGCCTTTTTGACATTTGCGGTTATCTGTTCCCACACCTCCTGACATATCTGGGTGTCAAACTCTGACTGGTTTCACTGGGTGAAATAGTTTCGGTTGTTTTGCTCTGTTTTAAGATGCTCTATAGAGGCCCAGCCATTGTTGTTCAGGAGTTGTTTCCTAAAGCGGGATTAAGTTTAGAACTGTGATAGTGGAAGTGAGGGTGAAAGAGTTAGACAGTATCCAGTTCCTTTGGCACAGATTCAAAAAAGGAAGCAAGCTACACTTTAGGATCTCCAACTAATTTTCCAGCTGACCAGACCCAGTAGTGATCCTCTGAACGTTTGTAATTTATGTGAAGCATTGAAAACCATTGAGTGTAAGAACACTTGGAGGAGTGCCTTGCCTATGTGCCATTGAAAGTCACAATAAAGCAAACAAAACTAAAAAAACAATAGGTTTTGAAATACAATTTGATATTTTTTCCCTCTTCATCTGAAAACTGGTGCGTGACAGCAAGTCCTATTTGCAATGGTTGCCTTGCTGAGTAATAAGGTGCAACAGTAATAAGCCCTTCATTCAATAAGGATTGGCATTTTTATCACTATTAATTTAAAAACTTTTTAATTTGTGCTTCTTTTTTTATCAGTCAATAATCAGGCTGTGTGAATAGCCAGGCATTCACTGTTCTAGAGGCACTTACTTTGCTCTATCATAGGATTGTATCTGTGCAATTCATCTGCACTCATTCATCATCAAGGTTGTCTTTTATATTAGGTCCCATATATCATCTTCTGTCAGCTCTTGAACACATCATTATGCTGTTTAGTACTATAACTTCCAATCATTCAATAATATTTCCCCCTCCCCTCCTATCTGATACAAATATACTCAATTCTGTATTGCAGTTTTATTAGCTCAGGTTTAAAGAATATGGTAATTGCAAATGTCTGTCACAATTTCGCCAGCTGTGACAAAGAGTGCGTGGATATTCATTCAGGATTATGATATCTGTTGGTAGACACTTCACTCTTCGACTTATTTGTGATCAGATGCAAGCTCGTGCCTTTAAAAACCTATACTAGCTGGACCAACACTGGTGCATAAACCTTAGCTGTAAAAATAGGAAATATAATTGTTTCGTGTGCACAAAGGTCCACATCTCCTTTCACCGAGTCGATGGCCGTGAAGCATATTACAAGCCACACTAAGAAATTAAATGGTTCCTGCTAAAAATATTTCCACTTGTATCCCTTCTGATCCTAACATTAATCCAGCCTATGTACAACACCTCTGGAATTCCCACCCTGCTTGGACAGGTACATGGGGAAGTTGGACAGGTACATGGACAGGAAATGTTTCGAGGGATATGGACTTAAACGCAGGCAAATGGGATTAGATTAGATGAGGATCTTGGTCGACATGGACCAGTTGAGCCGCTTCCGTGCTGTATGTCTGTATGACTCTAAACGTCTCTGCCTCTCTCCCCCCTTCAGGAAGCTCCATAAAACCTATTTCTTTGCACAAACTTCAGTCACCTATCTCAGTATCCCCTTAGGTACTTGGTAACAAATTTTGTCTGATTACACATCTGTGACGTAGTGGTTCTTACTATATTAAAACCACGATATAAACCGTGGGGATGTGCTTCCCCCAAATCCTCTTGCAGATAGCCCAGTTCAAGGTGATCAATGATGAACAGAGGTTGGTCTTAGGGTCATCACCACTTCAGTTCTGAGGATCGGTCAACTTTTTCAAAGTACTTCCGAACATTAAAATGGGAACTGCTTGACCTAAAGATGTAGCTAAGAGTTGGTAACAATGTGCAGTGTTAATGGTGATAAAAAGATGTTTGCAAAGAGATATTCAGAAACATTGATTGGTCAATTGGTCAGTTGCCTTGGAGGTACCAAAGGAAGGGAATCTTGCAGACTTCAAATTTAAAGTTAACAAGTTAACAACATGACAGAAAAATGCCCAGGAGAATAACATTTGCAAAACATGCTCACTTCTCTGTGTTCTACCCTTCTTCATTGAAACCTACTTCTACTTAAACATTGCCCAGGTGCCCACCTCCCTTTCCAGTCTTGACCAATTGGCTGATCTTTCTTCCTAAATTTATGTAGTGTCAGTAGGCTATGGGATTGTAGCGGAACTATCAGGGGAATTATTGCAAGCATTCCTAATCCTATCCTTGCACACCAATTACACCTCACCCTTCCAGCATCATCAACGGAGTGTGAGAAGAACAGCAAACGCTCCCTGGCTTTGAAGACACTGAAGGCAATAATATTGCCCTGATGACCAGCTTGGTTGAGACCAATGACCTCAGCACACACAAGGACTGGTGAGCATTGCACCAATTCTTATGCATTCACTTTTCAAATATGTAACAGTGTCTTGCTGTATTGCTGTTGTTAATACTGGGAGAGAATGCACTACTATGGACTTGTCTCTGATCGTGTCTTCCTTTTGCACTAAGGTCTTGTTTTTTGCGCAGTCTATTTTTATCTCTCTCTTGTGTAATTTACGTTTAATTTATATTCTGTGTGATGTCTGTACTTTCATGCTTGTGAAGCCGCTGCAAGCAAGTTTTTCATTGTACCTGTACCTCATTGTACTTGTGCACATGACACTAAACTTGAATTGGTATGGGGAACCTGTCCATCTTCTTTCTGGGTTGTGTACAATGATATTCTTATGTACACGATGTGTCAAAGTGTGTGCAAGTGCATGGTCTCTCAGAATTTGGGCCAACTTGCCTGCAGGATCTCCTGCTGTGACAGGGGGCCTCGTACTGGCAGATCTCAACGGGAGGAGCTGCTTCAAGGAGTGGACTATCACTGGGAATGGAGACTGGGCATAGGAATGGGCAACACCCCACTCCCATGGCTGAGCTGACTATGGCATTGAAGGTGGGGAAGCATCAGGCAACCCAAAGAAGTTGGAGGAGAGAGGAATCCATTCCTTCCTCGGTGCCAGACTTCCCAACCACTGCTCCTTTAACCCAGGTTTACCTAGTCACAGCCTGCCTCATATCTCCTGCCCACAGGCACTCTTCACTATTGCAGCTGCAGTGTCAGGACCTAGACTGCACGTCAACTGACGTCTCTGCCCCGTGGCTAGTGGCCCCCATGAGTCAGTGCATCCTGCATTGTGTGCACTGCAATGCCAATTCCAATGCCAATGCCAATTCCTGCAATGCCAATCCCTGTCAATCATCTTGTGCATTCCAAACATGCAGCAAAGCATTGAATTTCCAGGCCAGTGTCATTCGGTGAAGGAATTAATTGCATTTTAATTACATCAAGTTCCTTAATCTCATTCACAAGCTTGTGTTTGGGCACATACCTTTGATGTTTGTATTAAAGATCCCAGAAATAAAAGTTTTGATTGAAAGAGGGAAATGCAATCCAAGAGACTGAAATGAATTAATTTGTTGCACTGCATCCGTGGGGTCTTTTACATTAGTCCGGCTAGTTTTACAGGCAGATTAGACACTGTCCAGATATTGTATCCAACTGGTGGCAGGTCAGCCAATGGAGCATCACTCCTGAAAAGTAAGTAACAGCCCAGGATGGGTCACTCACTGTAGTGAGAGGGAGCAAGGGCTAGTCTCTGCCAGAGAAGTCAGCTTCAGACTGCTGAATGAAAGGAACAGCTGAGATTAGTCAGTGTGATCTGGGCAGGTTGACAATACATTAGTGTGAGAAAATGCCACCTGTGAAGCCAACAGATTGTCCTCTTAATTAATAGAAACAAGCACTGAAAAATTAATTATCTTTTACTAATTAGAATAAAGAGGGAAATGAGAAGGTGGGAGAAATTAGCCTGAGTTTGCAGCTTATTGTAGGTAAGCAGATTGCTCTGTGTGTGTGTGTGTGTGTGTGTGTGTGTGTGTGTGTGTGTGTGTGTGTGTGTGTCTGTGAGTGTTTGAGCATGTGACTTTATGGGTGTTTGTGTGTACACATGTGCATGAGAATGCATGTGTGTTTCTCAGTGTGTATCTAAGTGTGTAGTGAGTGTGTGCATAATTGGTATTGGTATTGGTTTATTATTATCAATTGTACCGAGGTACAGTGAAAAAACTTGTCTTGCATACTGATCGTACAGATCAATTCATTACACAGTGCAGTTACATTGGGTTAGTACAGAGTGCATTGAGGTAGTACAGAGTGCATTGATGTAGTACAGGTAAAAACAATAACAGTACAGAGTAAAATGTCACAACTACAGAGAAAGTGCAGTGCAATATGGTGCAAGGTCACAACAAGGTAGATCGTGAGGTCAGAGTCTATCTCATCGTATAAGGGAATCGTTCAATAGTCTTATCACAGTGGGATAGAAGCTATCTTTAAATCTGATGGTATGTGCCCTCAGGCTCCTGTGTCTTCTACCTGATGGAAGAGGAGAGAAGAGAGAATATCCCGGGTGGGTGGGGTCTTTGATTATGCTGGCTGCTTCTCCAAGACAGCGAGAGGTAAAGACAGAGTCCAAGGAGGGGAGGCTGGTGTCTGTGATGTGCTAGGCTGTGTCCACAACTCTCTGCAGTTTCTTGCGGTCCTGGGCAGAGCAGTTGCTGTACCAAGGCGTGATACATCCAGATAGGATGCTTTCTATGGTGCATTGATAAAAGTTGGTGAGAGTCAAAGGGGACAAACCGAATTTCTTTAGCCTCCTGAGGAAGTAGAGGTGCTGATGAGCTTTCTTGGCCATGGCATCAACGTGATTTGGCCAGGAGAGGCTGTTGGTGATGCTCACTCCCAGAAACTTGAAGCTCTCAACCCTCTTGACCTCAGCACCATTGATGCAGACAGGTGCATGTACACCGCCCCTTTTCCTGAAGTCAATGACCAGCTCTTTTGTCCTGTTGACATTGAGGGAAAGGTTGTTGTCATGACACCATTCCACTAAGCTCTCTATCTCCTTCCTGTACTCTGACTTATTGCTGTTTGAGATATGGCCTATAATGGTGGTATCATCCGCAAACTAGTTGATGGAGTTAGAGCAGAATCTGGCGACACAGTCATGAGTGTATAGGGAGTAGAGTAGAGGGCTGAGGATGCAGCCTTGTGGGGCACCAGTGTTGAGAATAATCGTGCCGGAGGTATTGCTGCCTATCCTCACTGATTGCAGTCTGTTTGTTAGAAAGTCAAGGATCCAATTACGGAGGGAAGTGTTGAGTCCGAGGTCTCAGAGTTTGGTGACAAGTTTGCTTAGGATTATTGTATTGAAGGCAGAGCTGTAGTCAATAAACAATAGTCTAACGTAGGTGTCTTTACTGTCCGGATGCTCCAGAGCTGAGTGTAGAGCTAGGGAGGTGGCGTCCACTGTGGACCTGTTTCGGCGATAGCTGAATTGCAATGGGTCCAGGTCGTCTGGTAGGCTGGAGCTGATGCGAGCCATGACCAACCTCTCAAAGCACTTCATGATGGTGGATGTCAGAGCCACTGGTCGGTAGTCATTGAGGCATGTTACCTTGCTTTTCTTCGGTACCAGGATGATAGTGGTCTTCTTAAAACAGGTGGGAACCTGAGATTGAAGCAGGGAGAGGTTAAATACATCCGCAAGTACTTCTGCCAACTGATCAGCACAAGATCTGAACACACGGCCAGGGACACCATCTGGGCCAGGTGCTTTCCTCATGTTTACTCTCCAGAAGACTGATCTTACGTCCTCAACGGTGATCACAGGTTCAGCTGCACTGGAGGCTGTCAGGGTGGGTGGTGACAATCCACTTCCCTTCTGTTCAAAATGTGCATAGAATATGTTAAGTTCATCAGGAAGGGATGTGCTGTTGTTAACTATGCAGCCCATCTTCATCTTGTATGCCATGGCATGTAAAGCCCTGGCATGATAGCTTTCCGAAGGTCATATCTGGATTTCTTGTTAATTCTGTATGTTAATGTTATTGCGTGTGTTTGTTTGTATGTAATTGTGTGTGTATATTTGTATATGCGAATGTGAGTATGTGTGTGTTGGTGTAAGTGTATGTATATATAATTGTGTATTGTGTCTGAATGTGTGTGTTTAAATCTGTCTATTTGAGTGTGGGAGTTTGAGTGCGTATGAATAACTTTGTGTGTGCGTGTATGTGTGTGCGTGTGTGTATGTGTGCATGTCTGTTTATGTGTGTGTACTTGCATGTGTGACTGTTGGGTTGGGAAATAACACTGCACAACAACCCCATAGCAAAGTGACATAAGAGATTACAGATGCTGGAATCTGTAGTGAAAAAAAATCTGCTGAAGGAACTCAACTGGTCAAGTAGCATCTGTGGGGAAAAAGAAATCACCGACCCAAAGTGTCGACAATCCCTTTCCCCCCCCACAGATGGTGCTCGAGAAAGATGGTGGTGAGTTTCTCCAGCAGTTTGTTTTTTGAGTTAATTTGGCACTAATCCAATCCCAGCAGTGGGTTCTTTGTCACCCTCTATCAGGGTTTCCTATGGGATCTCTTGATATAATTCCTGTACATATGCCAAACAAATGTTGTGCTACTTGAAAGAATTTCTAGCCCAATGTTTTTAAATAGTTGTGTTCCCAGTAGTTACAATACTTATCTGACAGTGACCATTTGAGCCTACAGATTTTAATTTGCACATTGCTGTGTACCCACACTGATGGGGAATGACGGGATGGTTCGAACTTTACCACCATCGATTTTGGGGTGGGTGACGCTCCCAATGGACTTGACATTTATTGGGGTCCTATCCTGTTGAAGTAATTTAGTGTGGGTGCAGTGGGGTTGGTGGGGTTCGATGGGAGAGCTTGTGTCTAATTGAGGAAGTTGCTGGAGTTTTCTCAGTGGTCTGAAAGATGTCAGTGGCTGCAGGAAAGGATGAACGAAAGCTCCAAGAGAAAAGCCCTGTTTACGTTTCTGAAAGTGTGTTCCAAAGCACTTCACTGATGAGACTTTGAATCAAACCAAGAAAATGGTCTGGATATATGGCAGAACCTTGAGTGAGAATAAACAAGCGAGGGTTTCAGTTAATGAACTTTCATTGAGAGTGGGTAAAATCGTGACGCATCGGTTAAGTTACTGGGCTAATAACCCAGGTGCCTGGACCAATGATCCAGAAACCCTGAGTTCAAATCCCACCACAGCAGGGTTAAATCTGGATAGACGCAATGTGTGGGGTGAGGCATGGGGAAAAGGCCCCAGCAAGAACGTCAGGTCCTCCCTTAACTTGGACTCTTTTCATTCTCCCTACCTTGTGACTGTCCTAACAACACCCGCTTCCACTGGAAGCCAGTTGCTAGATTAATCCCGCTGCTGGAAGGAAGAGCTTTAAATGAGACCTGGTGGTCAAAATCAGAAACACACCTGGAGTTAAAATCTGCCCATTTTGTTGTACTTTGCAACTCTGTTACACTTATGCATGACAATGCTGCCACCTTCTGGGTAACTTCAATGCTGCAACACACCCAGTAATGTGAAAAAGTCATAGTGATGGAGAGATAGAGCACAGAAACAGGCCCTTCAGCCCGCGAAGTCTGGGCCAGCCATCAACCACTTATTATCTGCTGGAGAAATGACTGCTTTCTTGTGGCATGTGTTTATTGGGACATTAACACCAGGTGAAAATGTCAACATCAACACTCGTGGCACCAACAGGGCTTGTGAAATCTCTGAATTCAATTGTAATCTACTGTGACTCCAAGTGCATTGGTTTCACTTACTGTTATTCCTTAACAGAACTCTGAAATATTGTGTCACATGTACATTATCTAAACTCTCAATCAGGGAGAAGTGATGGCAACTTCAAGCTTTGAGACTATTTTCACTTACAATTTTAAAAGATTTGGTTGGGTCTGTTCATAACCAGGTGAATATTGGGAAGACCCCGAGCTAGGGTCATGAGGAAAATGAGTCTTAAATCTTCACATTTGTTCAATAAAATTTACTTAAGAATTTTGACTTGCACCTAAACTTTCAATTCACTGGGGGATGATATCAGTGTGATATATCTTTTGTCCCTGTGAAGCTTTTTAGGCCATGCTTCTATTTAAAAGTGCTACGTAAACACCTGTTAAGTTTACCCCTCTCAGACAAGATTGGAGGAGAGTGTTGGCCCTCAAGGAAACTGTAAATCTGAATGTATGTGCTCTGTGCCACCTGTGAACACAGTTGGATACTGAATGGTACTCATGGCAGATAAAGCCAATTGCAAGTCTCAGGACATGGGTTTGCATCAACAGGAAAAAACAGTTAAAAATAATTGTTTCTCTGCCGAGTGCAAAGATGGCAACAAGTTCCACGACATTTTCCATCTACTTTCAAGTGACAGGACGGGTGCAGAATGCTCACACATGTGGTCATTTATCACCATCTGCTGGCAAGAAAGAATACTACGTCCAGCAAGGAAATCTTCCCCTCGCAATTTATAAATTATTTATAAATTCTTCAAAAAGACACATTGCCATTTAATAGGGAAATTAAACTCTTGTATTTTGCCTATTGCTAGTCGAGGGAAAGAATCAAACCAAAACTTTTTATGGAGAATGAAATATAACTAAATATATACTAAATATAAGAAGTATGCAGAATTAATTGATCATGTTGTTTGCTATACCTATTTCCATAAAACCTTTAGCATTAAATTGATTTGTTCATTTTTTTTAAAATATGCATGAATATCACTTTCAAAGAATGTTCTTAGAAATATGATCATCTACGCTTGATAGATACATGGAATGTCTTAATGGTGAGTCTGTTGCTTTTATTCTCCCTCATTCATGAGACAGACCTTCAGAGTGCAACAAGGGGGCAGTTTATTCTTAACCAGTTGAAGGGAAATATGTGGAACTCCAGTGTGACAAGCTACTCTTCTTCCCGTTTATTCAGATGATTTAACATTTAGCAAGCGGTGTCGCTTAATACTCTGACAAAAGCACTTAAGCAACTGGGAACAAATTAACCACCTGAATTTCCTGAACCAGCAATGGACAGTCTCACCTTTTGCCATTCTCCCTTTGTATGGATTGAAAATCATTAAAGAGTTTCTGAAGTTAAAAAATTCCCACAAAGTTTCCATTAAAAATCATCCCAAAGAAAACATGATTATTATGCAAGTTTGAAGGTTTAATGCTAAAATAAACCATTTTATTGTATGGTTTAAATAAACAAAACATTAAACCATTTTATTGTGCAGTTTGAATAAACAAACCATTCAATTTTAAGAAGGCAGTGATGATACAATATACAGAACCAGAAATCAAACAATCTATTTTAAATCATGATTGTTATAGAATTTGTGTAAGGGCATCATTTGAAACACATAAGAAACTGAGGGATCTTGACAAGGAAGATGTATCTTCTTGTTGAGAATCTAAAATTGGGGTTCACTGTGTAAAAATAAGGGGTCAACCATTTCATATAGAGAAGAGGCAAAAATCTTTTCTCTCAGAAAGTTGTGAATCTCTGAAATGCTCTTCTTCAAAAGGCAGTGGTAGCAGAATCTTTAATATCTTTAAATATTTTTTTAACGGGGAAGTAGATAAATTCATGATGTGAGGGGGAGGGGGTGTAAGGTTACCATGGGAATGCGGAGTTGATGTTACAATCAGATCAGCTATTCAATGGTGGAGCAGTCTCGAGGGACTGTGTGCCCTACTCCAGCTCCTGAGTCATGTGTTCATGTCTTTTGCTGACCTGGTTATCAGGGTTATCTTACCTTTCTACTGAAATGGAGGTAATTTGTTTAACTGTAAAGTTAGCGTCAGGGGAGTTATGAAAGTAAAATAAACTGCAGATGCTGGACCTTTGATATAAAAGCAGAAAATGCCAGAAACACTCAGCAGGTCAGGCAGCATCTGTGGAGAGGGGAAAACAATGTTTCATGTTAAAGCTCCTTTGTTGTCTGACCTGACCATTCACTATGTAAGTCCTACCTTGATTTGACGTCCCAAAATGCAGCACTTTGCACTTATCCGAATTGAAAGCCATTTGCCAATCCTTAGCCCACTTACCCAGATGATCGAGATCCCCTGTAACTTTTGATAACCTTCTTCTCTGTCAGTGATACCATCTATTTTAGTATCATCCACAAACTTACTAACCATGCCTTGTACATTCACGTCCAAATCGTTTATATAAATAACGAACAAGAAAGGTCTTAGCACCGACCCCCTGCGGCACAACCACTAGTCACAGGCCTCCAGTCTGAGAAACAACCTTCCACCATCACTCTCTGCATCCTACCATTGAGCCAATTATGAATCCAATCAGCTATCTCTCCCTGGATGTCATGCGATGTAACCTTCCAGACTAGCCATCAAATGCTGTTAACTCGTAATGACCCAAAGCCAAGGAAAAGCCCAGTGGTGGAGAGCAGTGGGAACAATGGGTCAGAGGTGCCTGCACCTCCAACATATCCACATAAATTCCCAAACAATATTTTCTGAGAAAAATCTACCCATTGAATTTTTCCAAAGAAGAATTCTGTATAAGTGCACTATTATTGACTGCAGGTTTATAAACTTGTTCAAGTTCAAGTTCAAGTTTATTATCATAGGCATACATACACAGAGTATAAATGTCATGAAAATTAGCTTTATGCAGTAGTACATTACAAGCATAAGTTAACATGAACTTAAATTAACATAAATTATACATAACTTACATGACAAAATAAACATGACGATAATAGTGCAAACTGGGAGCGAGAGAAAGAAATATAGTCTGAGGCAGTGTTAGCGTTTTTGCAATGGACACTACCATGAACTTATTTTATGTATTTACAAGGTTAGGGCTTACCCTGAACCCCATCTGGTGTTGAATGGAATGGCTTGCATGACCACTTCAGAAGCAGAGAAGAATCAACCACATTGACCTGGGCTTGAAGTCACAAATGAGTCAGACTGGGTGAAGATGGTAAAAATTCCCCTTCCTGAAAGACAGTGGTGAGACAGGTGGGTTTTTCCAACAATTAAGCAACTTTGCAGTGATGATTGCTGTTATTAACCTTTCTGAATACAAGCTCTAGACTGTTTAATAAACTGAATTTAAATCCCCCACCCTGGTGTGGTTAAAACTCTTCTCTCCAGATATTTAGTCTCATTTCTGGGATAATGGTTCAATAAGTTAACCATTTCTCAAACAGTGAAAAACTGGCTAATTTACAGAAAACAGAGTGTCAAAACCTAATATTAGTCTTACAGAACAAACAGACACTGTGACATCTTCCAGCAATGCATAGAAGTCATGTCTTTTGCCATGCTGTGCCTTCCCATGCACAGAGAGTATGCAGTGTTTATCCATTCAGTCAACAGAAACCACAGAGGTAGTTACAGAAGTAAGACATCTTTATTAGTCACATGTACATCGAAACACACAGTGAAATGCATCTTTTGCATAGAGTGTTCTGGGGGCAGCCCGCAGGTGTCGCCACACTTCCGGCGCCAACATAACATGCCCACAACTTCCTAACCCATACATCTTTGGAATGTGGGAGGAAACCGGAACACCTGGAGGAAACCCATGCAGACATGGGGAAAACGTACAAACTCTTTGCAGACAGTGGCCGGAATTGAACCTGGGTCATTGGCACTGTAATAGCGTTACATATCAGAATGGTGTGAGATTCTCCTGTTGCTGTGGATTTGTTTGTGCAAGTGAATGTCTGGATATGAACATCTGGTATAACAATTATTATTGTCATGTAGAACAGATTCTGATTTATGTCTATTTCTTCAAATATGTTTTATTAGACAATTAAGAATGCACAAAGTACTGTGGTAAATGGATTAGAGTTGCAGAAAAACTCATAATCTACAAAACAAATACATGAGACACTGGAGGAACTCAGCGGGTCAGGCAGCATCCATGGAGGAAAATGGAGTGTCGATGTTTCAGGTCGCGGTTCCTCCAGATTCCAGCATCTGCAGTCTCTTGTGTCTGCAAAGCAAATAGGTTGGTGCAGGTGAAATGGCGCTACACAACTTTGAGTCACTCTGTCTATGAGTTGCTGACCAAACAGATAGAGAGATGATCAGGAATTCTGCACTCTTGGAGGGGTGGTGTTCCAACAATGGGTCAGACATGGCTTGACATTTGGTGTACGTGCTTGGCTGAGGAGACAATGGTGTGAATCTACCATCTGCGGCATTATGACTGAATGCCTCTAAGTCAGAATCCTGCCTAAATGTAGCAATAAGGGAACGTGAGCTGGGTTTAGATCGTCATGAGACAGATTAGTTTTAACCTACTTGCGGGCAAATGGGACCAGTTTAGGTGGACGTCTTGGTTGGCATGGGCAATTTAGGCCAAAGGGCCTGTTTCCGTGTAGTATCCTGATTTATGATTATCAAGTTCCTACAAGGATGTTTCATTCAGTTCTAAAATCTTGTCAAACTCCACGGTGTATGGCGGTACTAGATTTGGAGTGATTAATAAAACAAACCTAGTAACTCCATGACTCTATACTCCACAACAATGTAAAGCCAGACGGATCAAAGTACCAAGCTTGATGTAAGAGCCTGCAGATGCTGGAACGTGAAGCAACAAACAATCTGCTGGAGGAAATCAGAGGATCGAGCAGCATCTGTGGGGGGCAGGGGGGGGTGGGGGTGGGGGAAGGAATTGTTGACATTTTGGGTTGAAACCCTGCATCAGGTCTCATGCAGGGTTTTGACGCAGGGTTTTGATCCAAAACGTCGACAGTTCCTTTCCTCCCACAGATGCTGCTCAACCAGTTGAGTTCCTCTAGCAGGTTGCTTGTTGCTCCAAAGTGCCAAGCTCTGGAGATAACTGACTTCTGGAGAAAGACTCAGAGTGACGGATCGTACTCAACACTATGCAAGTCCTTGAGGAAGTTAACAGAGAAGAAAGATGATTTAGTGCTGAAGGGTAAAGTACATGTATCGAAAAGGCATCAGAATGACAAAGGAACATTTGGAATTGATAGAATGATTGAAGGAAAGTAATTCTTCTGGCTGTTAAAATGTTAAAGAAAACAGAAGGATGTGCAGGGAGAAACTGACCGAAGGTGTGGTACTGCACAGGTTGCAAAAGGACCAAGCAGGTTAAGTGACTCAGCTCTTACCAGGGAGGAGACAAGGACGTTATCTGATCTGGAACGGGATGTCGAGTGTGTTGCAGATACAAGCTGTGACATTATTCACTTTACTTACCCCTATGGGCGTGGAGCAGCTGTACATACTTATGGTAAATAAATCTCAGGGGTTGAATAAGATGCATCCATAGATCTTTAAGGAAGTAGAAGAATCTGGCACATATCCTGAAATCACCCAAAACTGTAGAGGTGCCAGGGTGAGAGGGAGGTGAAGTTGTTTCTATTTTTCTTTGGAAAGGTAGTGGAATAAAAGGTGTTTAGTGAAACTACAAGCCAATAAGGTTGCTGTTCGTAGTGGGTAACCTTTGTTGAATGTTGAAGGTGTGGAGCTTTTAGACAGTGAAAGATATTCAACATTGGTTGTTGGTGGGAAGATAGCGAAATAGATAAGAGACGGTTAACCAACAAAACCCAGGGGGTTGTGGTACAGTGACTGAAAGTGACCTGGGTAAATGGAACCAGTAGAGTCCTGTCAGGGAGTTGTTGTTGAATTTTATTCCATTGATCAGGAACCATAGTGTATATGACTAAATTTGAAACTGAGAAAGCTAATTACGTGTACCTTAATATTTTGGACTAAACACACACACACACACACACACACACACACACACGCACACACACGCACACACGTGCACACACACATGTGCACACAAATTAATTTTTTATCATTTCCTACCTACATCAACAAATATACAGGATCATATTGTAATTGTATGCTCAGATCCTGATTTATGATTATCAAGTTTCTACAAGGATGTTTCATTCAATTCTAAAATCTTGGTGATGACCAAGTTCCACAGTGTATGGTGGTACTAGATTTGGAGTGATTAATAAGAGAAATTTAGTAATTAAGCTCTGACAAGCTTATGTTGTCTATTGGACTTTAGCAAGGTCTTCGTCAACGTCCTGCATGGTAGGCTGGTCTGTAAGTTTAGGTCCCATGGAATCCAGGGAGAGCTAGTTGGGTGGACTCAAAGTTGGCTCGGAGGAAGGAAGCAGAGGGTGGTGTTGAAGGTTGTTGCTCGGAATGGAGGCTGGTGACTAGTGGTGTGCCGCAGAGGTCGGTGTTGGGACCCTTGTTATTCATTAGTTATATAAATGGTTTGGCTGCAAATGCACAAGGCTTGATCAGTAAGTCTGTAGCTGACACGAAATTAGGTGTTGTTGATAGTGAAGAAGGTTATCGTAGATTACAGGGGGATCTTGATCAGTTAGGGAAGTGGGCCGAGGAGTTGCACATGGATTTCAATATGGATAAGTGTGAGGTGGTGCATTTTGGAAAGTCAAACCAATGTAGGACTTG
Source organism: Pristis pectinata (assembly GCF_009764475.1). NCBI lineage: Eukaryota > Metazoa > Chordata > Chondrichthyes > Rhinopristiformes > Pristidae > Pristis > Pristis pectinata. The sequence goes on from NC_067407.1 coordinate 82,964,686, forward strand.
TACTGTGAATGGTAGGGCACTAGGGAGTGTAATGGAACAGAGGAACCTAGGTGCATAGTTTGTTGAAAGTGCCATCACAAGTAGACAGGGTGGTGAAAAAGGCATTTAGCATGCTGGCCTTCATCAGTCGGGACATTGAGTATAGGAGTTGGGACATTATGTTGCAGTTGTATAAATCGTTGGTGAGGCCGCACTTGGAGTATGGTGTACAGTTTTGCTCACCCTGTTATAGGAAAGACATAGTTAAACTGAAAAGAGTGCAGAAAAGATTTACAAGGATGTGGCCAGGACTAGAGGGCCTGAGTTATAGGGAGAGGTTGGCCAGGCTAGGTCTTTTTTCCCTTGGAATGTAAGAGAAGGAGGGGCAACCTTATAGAAGTGTTTCAAATTATGAGGGGAATAGATCAGGTGGACAGTAACAGCCTTTTCCCCAGGGTAAGGGAGTCCAAAACTAGGGGGCATAGGTTTAGGGTGAGAGGAGAAAGATTTAAAAGGGACCTGAGGGGCAACTTTTTCACGCAGAGGGTGGTGAGCATATGGAATGAGCTGCCAGAGGAAATGGTTGAGGCAGGTACAATAGTATCACTTAAGAAGCACTTGGATAGGTACATGGAGGGGTGGGGGTTAGAGGGATATGGGCTGAACACAGGAAATTGGGTGGGCATCATGATCAGCATGGACTCGTTGGGCTGAAGGGCTTGTATCCGTGCTGTATGGCTCTATGACTCTAAGCTTGACCTTTGATGGTCTACAATTTGAAAAGATAATACTGAGGGCAGTAAGAAATTTTTCAGTGATATTGACCCACAGTGACAATGGCTAATTTTGATACTGATAAAGTCAATGATGTCATTAGATTGAAAGCTGAACATGGTGACATTGAAATTTAATGTAGAGAAGTGCAAAGTGCTTTACATGATCAGGAGATTCCAGGAAGAGACATTTGCTTAAATGAGAATAAAATATTAAAACAAATGGGAGGCTCTGATTGACAAAAAATTGGAGCTGTCAACAAAATACAATGAAAATGAATTTTACCTAACATGTTGAGACTTACTAATATCAACATTCATCCAGAAGAATGAAGCATTCTTGTCACTTTATAAGTTATTAGAGCACCTGTTTTTGCTTCTATGTGTTTGGTGCACAGTTCTGTTGCAGCTGGAGAATCCAGGAGAAGGGAACTGGAGTGAATGGTAGTGTGGTCATGGTGGTAGATGGAAGGAAGAGAGGGATTGAGTGATGAGGATTCACAAACTATCCATGAAGACTCATTGTAAAAGACCGAGATCTGATTGGATTCCTGCTGCGGGGTTTGCAGATACCAGGTAATGCAGACCAAGGAAGAATGTCCCTTAAAATTATTCAAAGGCCATTATGATTTGTAAGAGAAATATCCTGTGAACCATCCAAGGATGCTCCGATTTGAGTTTAGCAGTATATCGGAGCTTTGGGAAGTAAAATGACTTATCCAGGCAATTAAGTATTTGATATCTGAGCTTAATAGCTCTGGATCAGATTCGGAGAAGCAGACAGTGAAATGTAGACATATAATAACAACTCATTTGTGTTGAAACTTGCCTCACAGAACAATAAAAGGGTGGGCCTTTCTAAAAATTGGCATTTTTCTTTGCGGGGAATCAGGTGAAAACCTGCCTCTGTCTCTTCAGTTTTATAAGAATTTCTACATACTGGGAATGAGGGCTATCTTTAAGGATAGAGTATTAGAGGGTTGGAGCTAAGTTGTCTGTGTGGTGGATGTTACAGATAGAGCTAGGTGAACTATCCCATTGAGAAAGGGCAGGAGCGAGCACACTAGGGCATGGTCATGTGTACAGCTCAATTGGAATCACTGAGTTAAGTGAAACAGAAAACACGATATGATGGGGTTCATTAATTCTGTGCTGCAGAAGCCAACACTTGTGTCTCATTCAAGGTGGTGGGAGAGAGACAGACAAACGGGGATTGAGACAGAAACATGGAGAGATACAGACAGAGAGAAATGGAGAATATGAAAGACTGAGAGATACCAGGCAGAGAGAGATGGAGAAAAAGCAAGGTAGAGAGATAAAGACAGAGAGATGGACAAAAAGAGAGATAGAGAGATACAGACAAAGAGAGAGAAAGAGAGTTAGAGAGATACAGACAAAAAGATGGAGAAAATGAGAGATAGAGGGTTACAGGCAGGCAGTGCCCCTGGATCTCTTGGGTTTCATTACTTGTTTGGAAATAAACTCACTTGTTCTCTCTCTCGTTTCCAATTCTGATGAAGGATCTTCAACCTGAACCATTCCTTCAGTTTCTCTTTCCCCAGATTCTACCTGACCTGCTGAGCATTCCCAACATTTCCTGTTGCTGATTCAGATTTCCAGCATCTGTAGTTTTTTTGATTGTCATTTATTTGTGATAATTATAATGAAAATTGTTGCTTGAAAATAGTTTGTTCCAGGTCCACAAGGGGTGTCTTGTTTTATTTCTGTAAGGAAATGTAACTTTTTTTTAATTGCATCATTAGGATGGTGACAAGAATCTGGAAAGAGGACATCTGGGATGGAAATTGGGTTTGGTTGCTACATTTCTGTAGACATTTTGGTTGCTGTTTTACAGGTAACAAACTCTTCTGTCAGGGCCTCCACCTCCTTGTTGTCACTATCATTGGGAATGGGATTAATGGGATTCTGATCTCCAAGTGAACCCTGATAACTCTGCTTCCCATACAGCCAGTGGCTAATGCTGCTGGATGAATCCAGTGAATTTGGCATACAAGGCCCTATAATAGCATATTGATCAGGAGCACTAGCTAACACTGCTGTTGGGAGTCTTTCACCATAAGTGGTTGACAAAGGCAGCTGAGCACCACCTTTAAGACTCTTGAATGGACCTCTCCAACGCTGGAAGATGAACTCTTGATTACCCAATCTACCTCGTTGTGGCCCTTGCACTTTATTTGTCTGCCTGCACTGTACCACCTCTCTGTAACTGCAACATTATATTCTGCATTCTGTTTTCTCTTTACTACCTCAATGTAATTATGTATGGCATGATTTGTTTGAATGGCATGCAAAACAAAAGCTTTTCACTGTACCTTGGTACATATGACAATAACAAACCATTTACCATCTCAGGGGATAGGCAATAAATAAAACCAGCAAGGTCAGCAGGTCTAGCATCATCTGTTGAAGGAGAAAGAGAGTTATCATTTCAAGTCAATGACTTTTCACCTGAACTGGGCAAAAAATACTTATCCTTCAGGTGACACTTGCTCTTCTTGAAGTGACGGACAGTTGATAGATCTGATGTTAGGTTCAGTGATCAGGCAACACAGAAGTAAACTGAGACTCCTGAATCCTTAAGCAAATCACTGTTTAAGGATTCAGGGGAATCCTTAATGTGGGAATGTGACAATCCCTGTTTGTCTGTCTCTCTCCCTCCATCTTGAATGAGACACAAGTGTTGGCTTCTGCAGTATAGAGGTGATTAACCCCATCATATCGTGTTTTCTGTTTCACTTAACTCAGTAATTCCAATTGAAATGTGGGAAATCTGAAATTAAAACAGAATATACCTTAGATATTCAGCTGATCAGACAGCATCAGTGGAAAGAAAATCAAGAATAATATTTCAGGCATCAGAACATACTTTATAATCCACAAATGTTAGCTCTGTTTTTCTCTCTTATAGAAGTGTATAAAATCATGAGGGTCATAGATAAGGTCAAAAAGCAGTCTTTTTCCCAGGGTTAGGGAATCAGGAGTTAGAGGGCATAAGGTGAGAGGGGAGAGATTTAATAGGAACCTGAGGGGAAACTTTTCACCCGGAGGGTGATAGGTATTTGGAATGAGCTGCCAGAAGAAGTGGTTGAGGCGGTACATTAACAATATTTAAGAGGTAACTGGGCAGGTACATGGATAGGAAAGGTTTAGAGGGATATGGGCCAAACACAGGCAAATGGGACTAGTTTAAATGGGAACCTTGGTTGACACGGACCAGTTGAGTCAAGGGGACCATTTCTGTGCTCTATGTCTCTATGATTCTATGACTCCATGACACTCCACAGGTGCTGCCTGACCAGCCGAGTCTCTGTCATAGCATCACTCAGCATAGAAACAGACCCTTTGGCCCTCTAGGTCCATGCCAACCATCGAGCACCCATTCACACTAATCCCAATTTATTCTCCCCACCTCCCATCATCTCCTTCCAGATTCTGCCACTCACCTACACACCAGGGGCAATTTGCAGTGGCCAATTAAACTACCAACCTGCACGTCATTGGGATGTGGGAGGAAACCTGAGCACCTGGGGGAAACCCTCGCAGCCACAGGGAGAACGTGCAAGCTCCACACAAATAGCACCTGAGGTCAGCATTGAATCCAGGTTGCTGGAGTCATGAGGCAGCAGCTCTACCAGCTGTGCCAGTGTGCCATCCTGGCATCATCTGTTTCATCTTTAATTCCTTAAACTGGCCTGTACCCAAGGAAGTGCTAATAACAAAATAACAGATGCCTGCCCCTTTTTCTTGTATTTAAAGGATGGCATCACAGAATGGCCAGGTGAAGCCTCACGTTACTGGAATTGGAATTGATTTATTATTGCCACATCTACCGAGATACAGTGAAAAACTTAGTTTCACAAGTGATCCATACAGATGATTTCAAAACATAGGTACATGGAGGTAGTACAAGGGAAAAGCAAAAAGAGAATGTGAAATAAAGTGTTACCATTACAGAGAAAGTGCCGTGCAGCTAGACAATAAGATACAAGGGACATGACGAGGTAGATTGTAAGGCCAAGAGTTCATCTTTAATATACAAGAAGTCAGTTCAAGAGTCTTATAACAGCGGGATAGAAGCTGTCCTTGAGCCTGGTGGTGTATGTTTTCAAGCTTTTGTATCTTCTGCCCAAGAGATAGGAGAAGAATGTCTGGGTTGGGAGGGGTATTTCATTATGTTCTACTTTACAGGGTGATCATATTGACATTGATTTATGGTGTGCTACCAACTTAGCTGCCTGTTGTACATTATTTCAAAAGTGTTCTCACAGGCTAGCTTGTAAATCACCCACCACTTTACATAGTTTTATTTGAATATCCCCGAACATTAAATTATCCGATTTTGTTATACCCATGGTCAACATACTTTTCATTTCACTACTGTCACCATCCCACCCACTCCCAATCCCTCTACCAGCCACGTAAAAAGGACTTCTCACCATTCTCTCTTTCAGTGTGTGTGCTCTCTGGTTACCATTCTCCAAAGCAACATCACAAATTACTTCAGAACTCTTCAAGTCACCTCCTGAGACATTCTCAACTCGAGTGTGTGAAAACAAACCTCAAGTCTTCATCCCTCAGTGCTCGTTTGTGCAAGCAATGGTGAAGAAGGGCCCATGGAAAGATTTTGGTGTATTTAAGCTTCTGTCATAGTTCCAGAGGTTGAAAAGTGCTACATTTCCCAAGGGTGGCAATTCTTCACAAAATTACTCAGAAAGATGTTAAATTAATGAGCTGAAATGGATTAAATCTCCGAGTTTCATTGAAAGTTTAACAATTGGTGTTTGCATTCCCAAATAAGGGAATATTTTTTTCTTTATGTTTGACTTGCACCTCTATGTGGTAGAAAATGATGAATAGGACTTTGATACCAGTTGACGGGGTTGTTGAAACTAATGATGAAATGGAAAATATACAGGGTGGAATTTCTACTGAAAAAATCACACATGATTGATGATGTTCTTTTGTGCAAATGGGATAAATCTTCAACAAGGTCTGATGTTTGCATACTTGACTCCTAATTATTATTCAATCTTCAAAATGCTCTGCCTTACAAAGTCTCATTTCATGTGGGACTTTTGACCCCATAATCAGTATGCATCTGCTTCCATGAGTAACAATGAAATATTTGGTCTTCTCAACTCTGCCTGAAATAATATTGTTATTCGTGGTTGTTTGCAAAATACTATCACTCTGATGATACTAAATGCCTGTCATTGTAGTGTGAGGATGGCTTCTCTTGGATATTATCAGCTTGTGAAAAATGATTGCAGTATGAATAAGAACTGGAGTTATATGAAACCTTACAGTATTGTGCATAGTAAAAATATAAGCTATTGTATTAAGCACCTTAAGTGTTCTCAGTAGCAGAGTAGCTATAGCCTGCACCAATATGTCAATTCTCAATGTCAAAATTAATAAGTATTAGGTAAAACAAGGAAACAATCTTGGTGCAGGATAGCAAGTATCAATAGAACATGGCATTTCAAGCACATAAAAATCTTGGCAGGGGGACAACTTTCCTTCAAGTCATGGTTCATATCAAGTTCTTTGTAGAATTATGATAACAAAGATGACAAAGATACTGCTTTGTGGTGAGTGATTGAATAGTTGCTGAAAATCAAGCGCTAACATGGTGAGAATTGAGCACGGCTGAATTGAGTTACAATTATGATGAGACTTGCATCAGACCAGTAATGTGATTCCTACACTGAAATAGGTAGAATGTGACCAAACATGTCAGACCAAACAAATTCTTCTTTTCTGCCTTGTAGCAGAGACCCAAATTCTTTGTTTCATCGGTCTGTGGGGTGTGTCAGTTGCTGGACACAGAAATCCTGAAACTACAGGCACAAAGGGGCAGTTATGTTTCAAACAGTTGTATGAAACTAAATTAGACACAATAAAACTAGAGGTGTGGCATTAAACAGCTGTGAGCAGTTTGATTTGGTGCTGTCTGAGAATGATGCAAATTTAGTAACCTTGAATTATGCTGCTGCCTTTTCATTCATTTTTGTTCACCAGAATGAAGCCTTGCTTGTTAAACCCGAGGCCCTGAAATGTTTGGGGTTTCTTTTGGTTCATTTTGAGGAGGCTTTTCAGATTTTGTTTAGTCTTTGCCAAACTCGGGTGTTTTCAGTTATGGGAATAACACTAGAGAGAGGCATGAGCATTTGGTCTCAACAAAACACAACAAAATCAATGGAGACACGAGACTGCAGATGCAACAAACAATCCTCCAGCATCTCCAGTTCCTCCAGCAGATTGTTTTTTACAACTAAATCAAAATCAGTTAAGATGGCAATAACAGACACCTTCCAACTTTAATTATTTCTTCAACAAAATCTTTTAGACTTGTTCACCACCGCCATGCTTCGGACCAGCACACACCGCAACTGAATGGGTTTGGCCAGTGGTACACAGCAGCGTCTTGAATTCCACTTGCAGCACTCTTAAAGCAAATTCAATGAAAATGTAAATTCTGCACGGTTTCCTTTTACTGTTGGCCTAGGATTTAATTGACTAAAAATAAGACAATATTCCAAGTAGCCCTGAAGTTGCATTATTTTGTTTTTTATTCATTATGACCAAAAAATTCTGACTTTCTAATGTTTTTGACAAAGGTGAAATTCCACATCATTATCATGCCATTTGAGATGATAATAATTATGATAATAAGTATAAAAATATTTTTCATGTTGGCAATGAAAAATCTGTGATATTTTCTATTTAGTGGACGTCGTGTTCATTTTCCAGGTTCCCAAGTGAACAGTTTAGGGGCTTTATTTTGGTTGCCTAGCACTAGTTGTAATTATACTGTAGTCAATGTGAAGCTGGAATAAATTGAGATAAATTAGAGATAGTTTCACACCACTTGTAACTTCAAACAGGATGTGTTCTTCCCTGTATTGTACCATACACTGTGCACCACTTTCAAAATGAAACTACTTTGTGTGGTATGCCAGGCACAATGCATAAAATAAGCTATTTCACAAAAGGCAATTCCAACATCCCATATTAGTCTATTGGTATCTTCCCCACCTGAACTGATAAGAAATCATCTCAACTATTCACCCATCATGATAGCAGTATCTGTTCATAGCTTACTGTTCCAAATAAAAATTGCACGAACATTTATTTTCCCAGTTGATTTATAGAAAAACAGTGTGAGATAAACTCTTAGTCTAGATTTGCCACTTGACGTAATTTGAACAATAATGGTAGCCAGATCACATTGATGTTGAAGTAATAGTGATTGGAAAGGTTGGGCTCTTGTTCCACAAATGAGCTGGGGGCCTGGCCATATTGGCCCACATAATAGAAGTGTAAGGAGATGTCCACAAGTGAGTACTGCCAACCAGAACAATTCAGAGTGCTGGAGTACGTGCTGAGGGATTCACAGTGCAGCCAAGGCAAAGGCTTTGTGGGGAAGGACCGCAGTCTAGGGTCCTGCTGCCACTGGACACTGAGAGACTGTGTCCCATGAAACAGCCTCTAAAACGTTTCATTGGTGTATTGTTTAAAGAGGAAACATGAGTGGCATTGATGCATTGTGGGAGAATGTATTGACTGGAAGGTAAAATGAATGTAGAGAAGGAAATGTACAAAATATGAACAAAATATATTTTTTCAAAAGATGATCAATGTCAAAGGTCCTGCCACCACTGGACACTGAGGGAATGCATCCTGTGTGATGGCCTCTCAAATGTTTCACTGATGCAGTACTTAGGGATGAAACATTAGTTATATTGACTGAGTGTAAGCCAATGTGTTGAGTTGCTTGGTACAGTTAATGAAGATAATGACATCTCCTGATTATATTCACCACATATATTATGAATGAAGTATGCTTTAGAAAAAAGAAAGCTGTACCAATACACACCAAGACCTGCCTTGGCTGGTGGTGAGCAAGGCCGTCCCACTCAGATCCTTCATGCACAGCTGGAGACTCATTCCTATTGCACCCTGCCTTTGAGGTGGCTGTGGTGCAGATGAGACCGTCATCGACTTCCTTGTGGAGTGTGTGTTTGCCAAGAAGTTCTGGAGAGGGGTGCGGCGGTTTATCCTGAACATTTGCAGAACAGAGGGCTCTGTGACCTATGGATTGGGACACACTGAGAAAAACATCGACTGCTGTCAGAAGAGCATCAACTTTGATCTACCCGAAAGCTGTTGGTCTTCTAGTGCAAGGTGCTGCCCACAATTTAATGATGCTGACTGGCACATTCCAAGATGCAGGAGTATGTGCCGGACAATGCACTGGAACTTGGTGCTGCCCCAACAAAGATTCTATGGGGAAAGATTCTAGTGGAGGGTCTTCCTGCCACTGAGAAGCTGGGTCCTCTGGAATAATCTCTTAGTTTATCACTGCCAGAATACTTGGGACTGAAAAATTGATGATATGTTGACATACTGTAAATATTGTAAATGAATATGCTTAGTGCAGTGACTGAAGTCAAAACACGTCCTGTTTGTATAACTGTACATATTATGAATAAAGCACAGTTTAGTAAGAAACAAATACCAGATTTAGGTACCATTATTAAGATTTGAAGGCAAAGTATAATATTTTCCGCATCATAAATGTTTTCCACTGGATATAAACTTATAAAGCTCTCACAAGGTTTATTTATCAGGCTTTTAAGTAAGTTGGGCCTGACCTACTTAAATTGGCACTGTGCTGTCTTTCCTCACTTCGTGATGGCCAAAAAGCCATCAAGTGCAGTTCCTGTCGTCAGACATATGTCAAGGTCCCACAAACACCAGTGAGATAATTGCCTAGTTATGTAACATCAAATTAGCAGCACAGAAACAGACTGGCCATCCAGATAGGTCCTATATAGAGTTCATGTTCCCACACATCTCCTCTCACTCCTCTTCATTTAACCCCATTAGCACATCCTTCTACTTTGCTTTTTTCTTTCTTGTGTATATGGCTCCTCTTAAGTAATTCAACACCTTCACTTCAACCACTGTAGGTAGTAGTGAGTTCCACATTCCAACACCACATGGTAAAGAAATTACCTTTACTCCTTATTTGATTTTTCAATAACCATCTTATACTCAAGGTATCCAATTTCAATTTTCCTGCAAGTGGTGTCATCTTTATGTCGGCCTGCTCAAATGGCTTCAGAATTTTAAAGACTTCTGTCAGATTACCTGAGTCTTGTCATCCAATTGCATCACACCTTTGAATCCAGGTAGCATCTTCTTAGGTTTTGTTTTCACCTTTTTCAGTGCCTTGACCTAGTTGGAGATACTTGGCCATCACATGCTGCTCTGAGAAAGTCCTGCAGTGACGTCCTGGAACTGAGTTCTATAACTACAACCATCTTCCTTGATTTAAGGTATTGCTCCAACTAATGGTAATTTTCTCCTTTGATGCCCATGGCCTTCTGCTCTATCAGAGCTCATTGAAGTCACACTTGGTCAAGTGCTACCTTGTTGTCAAGGGCAGTCAGTCTCACTTTTTCTGGAACCCAGTGTTCCTGGTAAAATTGGAATTGAGCATCTGTGAGCAAGTTATTGGTGAATTGTGGTTGCCAGGGTGCTAGTTGGTTGGTATAGCGGCACAGGGAATACAAAATGACTCCTCTTGCACCAGAGAACTTGTTCATCAAGGTCCTGAAATACCAGCCAAGATAGCAAAGGTATTGAAGTAGAACTTGAATCCAGAATCTCCTAACCAGTGAGCATAAAATCAACTGAACCAAGGCCAATATAAGGAAAAAAGACTATTTTAGATCTAGTATTGTGCAATGACTAAGGGTTAATTAATAATCTTGTTGTGACATGGCCTTTAGCGATCATAATATGATTGAACTTCACCGAGTCTGAAAATGAAATGGTTCAATGTGAAGCGAGGGTATGAAATCTAAACAAATGAACCAATGAGGGATAAACAAACAATCTACTGGAGGAATTCAGGGGGTCAAGCAGCATCTGTGGGGGGACAATTCCTCCCACCACCACAGATGCTGCTCGATCTACTGAGTCCTTCCAGCAGATGGTTTGTTGCTCCAGATTCCAGCATCTGCAGTCTCTTGTGTCAGCCAATGAGGGATGAAGGACAAGTTGGCTGTGGGAAACTCTGTTCAAAGGTATGACAGTGGATGGCTATGAGTACTATTTAAAGAAGTAGTGTATGATTTGTCAAACAAAATATCCTTTAAGACACTAAAATCCAACAGAAAAAGGTGACTATTAACAAGAAAAATTAAAGATCAGATGAAATCAAAGGCAAAATCTAATAAAGATTCCAGAAACAGCATAGAATTGGGGACATCTTAGAACGTAGTCAAGGGGCATTAAGAAACTTGGTAAAGAAGCGGAAGATAGAATGTGAGAGTAAACAGGTGAGCCAAATATAAGACATAGAAACGTCTACAGGTGTGTAAAAAGTAAAAGAATAGTAATGTCAAATGTGAGTTCCTTACCAATATGGATGGCAGAAATTAAAGCAGGGAATAAGGAAACGGCACAAAATTAAATGAAGACACAAAATATCTGCCAGAAATACTTTAGAGCCAAGGGTCTAGCAAAATTGATGAAATAATGGAAATTAATATTTAGTTAAACAAGTATGAGAGAAATTGGTGAGACTGAAACCAATAAATCTCAAGCACCCAGTGACTTACATCTCTGGGTTTTGAAAGAGGAGGCTTTGGAAATAAGGAAGCACTGGGTCTCATCTTTCAAAATTCTGTCGATTCTGGAATGGTTCCTGCAGATTGGAGGGCAGCAACTTTACCCACATTATTGAATTAAGGAGGGAGAACGGGGAAGTACTGACCTGTTTGCTTAATATCAGTGGTAGGGAAAATGCTGGAATCTGTAAGAAAGGATGTTACAACAAAACAACCAGAAAAGATAACCAGGATGAACAGAGTCAGAATGGATTTATGAATCTGTTGGGTTTGGCTGATCTATCGGAGTCCTGGCAGAATAGATAAGGGGAAATTCGTAAATGCTCATAAGGTTAGAACATATGGAATTGAAGGCATTTTACTGACCTGGATTAAGAATTGGTTGAAAGGAAGAAAGCCAAGAGTGGGAATAATTTTTTTTCCTCAGGTTGACAGGCTGTGAATACTGGGTTGTTACAGAGATTGATGCTTGATGGCCGTTTGACCTACATCAATGATTTGATCGAGGGGACCAACTGTCATATTTCAAGGTATGTTGATGATTTAAATTCAGATGGGATTGTGAGTAGGAAGGAGAATGCAAAGAGGCTTTAAGAGGATTTGAGAACATGGAAAATATAATATAATGTGGAAAAATGTGAGGGTATCCATTTTGGTATACAAAACAGATATGCAGAATGTTTTTTAAATGAGGACAGACTGGGAAACATTAATGTTCAGAGGGACCCAGGTGTCCTTGTCCTCGAGTAAACGAAAGCTAATATACAGGTGCAGCCAAGTGAGTAGGAAAGCAAATGGGTACATTGGCCTTTATTGCTAGAAGATATGAGTACAGGAGTAAAGATGTCTCACTGCAATTATAATGGCCTTGGTTAAACTGCACCTGGAGTATTGTGTACAGTTTTGGTCTCCTTACCTAAAAAATGATATATTTATGTAAAGGGTGTGTAACAAAGATTCAGCAGGCAGGTCCAGGAATGGTGGGTTTGCCAAATGAGGATCAATTGAGTAGCATGGACTTCTATTCTCACAAGTTTAGGAAAATGAGAGGTGATTTCATTGAAACTTACAAAATTCTTAAACATCCTAACAGTTAAATTGCATCTGGATAATTTCAACACATCAGTACATCGAGTTAGTACAAGGGAAAAGCAATAATGGAATGCAGAATGTAGTGTTGCAGTTACAGAGAAAGCGAAGTGCAGGCAGACAATAAGGTGTAAGGCCATGATGAGGCTCCAGGCAGTCGGAAGATTGCCAGGCCTGTAAGTAGATTTATAAGAACATTATTAGTAATTCTTCTAGTCTTGGAATTTAGATTTAAAGAGTTGAATGATTAAAATCTAATAGAAATAATGAGTAAGTCTGCAGAGAGTAGCTTGCAACAAGTCACCATGCTCTTCACTGTGCTCACTGAGATGGATACAAGGCAATCCTATTGGGTCAAAACTAGGCAAACGTCATGGGTCCCTGTGGGCCATCAGCAACAGGATTGTATTCTTATTAGAATCTGTTACCTCATGATCCAGAATACCTCACTCCAGTTAACATCAAGGCAGTAATCAGGGGACCAAACCTGGTTCAGTGATGGACGTAGAAATGTCTGCCAGGAGTAGCAGCTTTAATCCAGGACTATTGATAAACAAAGCAGTGGAAACAGCATGTACTGGACAGAACCAAGTGATCCCTCATTCAACAAATCAGCTCAAAGTTCTGCCATCTTACCAGTTTGTCGATGCTAATGGATGATTAAACAGGAGGAGGCTTCATCAACATTCTCAATAGTGATGGAAATAAGAGAAAGCTGCAGATGTTGGACATCTGAAATAAAAGCAGAAGGTTCTGGAAACACTCAGCAGGTCAGGCAGCATTTGTGGAGGGAGAAATAGTTGAAGTTTTCTTTCTATTGAGTTCCATCAGAATTCTGATCAAGTCCTGGACCTGAAACGTTAAGTTTCTTTTTCCACAGGTGGTGCCCGATCTGCTGAGTGCTTGCAGCGTGTTATACTTGTATTTCAATAATGATGGAGCCTGGCTCAGGAGGTAAGGCAAAAGACAAGGCCTGAGTGCTTACAACTCTGTTCATCAAGGAACGCAAGGTGGATAATTCACCTTTGTCTCCTCTGTCAGTATTCAGCTGTTTCATTGTACTCCATGAGAGGACACAATACCCAAAGCCAATGGACTGCAAAAACATCCCAGCAAAATGAATCTCCATAACAAGCTCCATCTCCAACCAAACTCTTCCAGTGCACTTCAACATAGAAAACTGCCTTTGTATATCAAAGACCCCACCCACCCAGGACATTCTCTCTTCTCTCCTCTTCCATCGGGTAGAAGATACAGGAGCCTGAGGGCACGTACCACCAGACTTAAGGACAGCTTCTACCCCACTGTGATAAGACTATTGAATGGTTCCCTTATACAATGAGATGGACTATGACTTCACGATCTACCTTGTTGTGACTTTGCACCTTAATGCACTGCACTTTCTCTGTAGCTGTGACACTTTACTCTGTAATGTTATTGTTTTTACCTGTACTACATCAATGCGCTCTGTACTAACTCAGTGTAACTGCACTGTGTAATGAATTGACCTGTACGATCGGTAGGCAAGACAAGTTTTTCACTGTACCTCGGTACAAGTGACAATAATAAACCAATACCAATACCAAATACCCCCAAAAATAAGACAAATTGAATCTAACCAAGTATTGTTTCATCAATCAGTCATCAATATACAAAGACAGAACATGCTACTGATGTGGTCTTACACACTAGCAACCTCACCAATGATCACTTTGGTTACCAACAACACTGCTTGGCTTTAGATTGTTTCCAAGCCTTGATGTAGGCATTGAGAGTTGAATTTCAGAGGGGAGAAAAAGTGATTGCATCTGATATCAAGGCAGCATTGGACTGAGTATGGCATCAAAGAGCCCAAATGAAATTAAACTCAATGGGAATCAGGGGATAAACTCATTACACAGCTTGGAGTTATTCCTTGCACTTTGCAGCGGAGAAATGTAAAGTCAGTGTTCCCTCCTTTTTTTGTGCAGGAGCATTAGGATAAATGCTACAGAAACAGGCTATTCTGCCCAAGCAGTGCACTCTGAGTTTGTTGTTCCAATCAAATCTCGTGTCCTCTTTCTTCATTTAAGTTATTAGCAACACGCTCTAATCCTTTCACCATCATTTGCTTGTCCTGTCTCCCTTTCAATGCATCAATGCTATTTAGTTAAATCACTCCCAGAGGGTCTCACATACAAACACTTTTAAACCAGCAATTTAATTTCCATTGTTATCTTACAGTTCCATTGCCTTAATGATAACAATTAATTACTTATTCCCTGAGCTCTTCAATGTATCCATTACATTATAATATTTATACCAGCCAACACATTTCTGGAACATGGAATTCTTGGACAATGGATGAAAAATTATTGTTCAGATATGTTTTAAATTAACATCAATTAGTTTTCTGAAAAAATTACATGTGAATGAACAGCACTTGGTTGTCTGAAATGGTGATTGTTCTGGAATGTTTGACACTGATGATCTCAGTTAAATACTGTGCTGTTAACTTTCTGACATTTAACATTCCAAAGCACTAAAGATAACTTTCTGGATTTCCTCTAAAAAGCTTGTGCCGTGGCAGTTGGTTTTGCAGCAGAGATTAATTGAGTTTCTTTTTTCTGGAAGTTATATGGCTCAAGGGAAAGTTAGATCCCACAACACCCGTACACTTCAGGGATCTGGGGAAAAATAAGAGCTTTATATAGCAACTTTCATGACCTCTGGACGTCCCAAAGCACTTTAAAGCCAATGAAGTGTAGTCTTAGTTACAACATAGAAACCCAGCAGGCAATTGACAATAGTAAGTAATCCCACAAACACCAACAGATAATGACCAAGTTTTTATTTAAATAACACTAGCACAGCTGGTTGAGCTGCTGTCTCACAGCATCAGAGACCTGGGTTCAATCCTGGCATCAGGTGCTGTCTTTGTGGAGCTTGCATGTTCTCCCTGTGACTGCGCGGGTTTCCTCTGAATGCTCCACTTTCCTCCCACATCCCAAAAACGCACAGGTTTGTAGATTAAATGGCCACTGTAAATTGCCCCTGGTGTGTAGAGGGGTGGAAGAATCTGGGGGTAGTTGATGGGAATGTGGGGAGAATGTTGGATTGGTGTAAATAGGTGGTTGATGGTTGGTGTGGACTTGGTGGGCTGAAGGCTCTGTTTCAGTGCTCTATCTCTCTTTGACTCTCTGGCTCTTCTAAGGAAATCAGCCTTTGTATCAAGGATGGTCTCCCACCACTTTGAAGGGACAGTTTGTAATTCCTAGCGATTTTAGTCTGCAATAGAAAATTGTGTGTGTTATAGTGTCCTTTTAAGATAAGATTTCTTTATTAGTCACATGTACACCAAAACACACAGTGAAATGCATCTGTTTGCATAGTGTTCTGCAGGCAGCCTGCAAGTGTTGCCGCGCTTCCGGCACCAACACAGCATGCCCACAACTTCCTAACCCGTACGTCTTTGGAATGTGGGAGGAAACCGGAGCACCTGGAGGAAACCCACGCAGACACGGGGAGAATGTACAAACTCCTTACAGACAGCGGCCGGAATTAAACCTGGGTCACTGGTGCTATAAAGCGTTACGCTAACCGCTACACTACCGTGCCCGCCCCTTACATTATCGAGATGCATTATGTTGTCTTACTGTCAACACCAAGGTATCTGTGCTACATGAATATATTGGAAAGATGAGTTCATGGACTTCTGAAAATCCAATAGTCTGCACATATTGCTATCCCATTTCTTATATAAATGGAGGCTGAATGTGGAAAGGAAATGGGCCGAAGGGCCTGTTTCCTTTCTATAACGCTCTCTGACTCTGTGATTCTATGACATTAAATGAGAGATAAACAATGGCTTGGATATCAAGAAGGATGCTCTTGTATTTTAGAAATAGCATCATGCGGCCTTTTAGACATGTTCCAAATCAACTGTTTCATTTGTCTTCATACCTAATATATTCCTACAACACTTAAAAACCTGAAACTTGGAGAAATTGTCAGATAGATTGAAATTAAGTCTGACATGGGAGATGGAAGAACTTAAGCTCGTATCGTCCAATGAATTGTCAAATGTTAAAGCAAAGGAACGTGGAGAGACCTTAATGCAGCAACAGATGGTGCTGGACTTTGTTGGTGCTCAAGCAAAAAAAAACCTATTGCCCTTTGTTTGTCTCAATGTGATCATGAAAACTGAAAAAAAAGTTGAGACGAGTTTTTCTACAATAAATGCACATATGGACAGAAAGTAAAACATTTTCAACAATAACATTATTGTAACTGACTTTCAATTTTCATCTGGTAGAAGCAGTGGCAATGAAGAATTCCATACTACAGTGTAGACCCTGGCTTGATGCATATTTCTCCTCCTTAGGCCCCCTCTTGGGATCAAGGATGACTTGCTTCCACTCTGGTCCTGTGCATTCTGAGGTGGTTGACGAGGCCAGTAAGGGAACCACGGACACTTCCCGGTTCCTGACAGTATGGGCAGGTTGTGCTTTGTGAGGTGGTGTGCTCCTTCTGTTGCTAATGCAGGGCTGCTGCTGATGTGTGGACTTGAGCATCTCAAGTGCATCTTGAGTTCTCATCCTCCACTTTGAGCAGTCATGGACTGGACACCCCCAGGAGTCAGGGAGATGTTGCATTTCATCACGTGGCTCTTCCCATGATGGAGCTCAGAACAGTGTATTGTTTTGGGTGTCAGCCAATAGATTGAACAGATGATTGAGGCCCGAATGCTGGGGATTTTGACTTGGGAGAGGACACTCCTGTTGGTTTGCTTATCTTCCAGTTCATTTGAGAAATTTGTGGAGATGGTAATGGTATCTTTTCATTGCGTTGAGATGCCTATCTGGATAGTCCAGGTCTCAGAACGTTTTGATGAGACAAGATTTCGGCATTACGGATTGGATTTTATACGATGATTTGAGTTCACAGCTTGCTCTCAGTATTCAGCTAATATTATGAGTAATTTTGGGGCCTGTATCTAAGGAAGGATGTGCTGGCCCTGGAGTGGGTCCAGAGGAGGTTCACAAGAATGATCCCAGGAATGAAAGGCTTAACATATGAGGAACATTTGATGGCTCTGGGCCTGTACTCAATGGAGTTCAGAAGGATGAGGGGGGATCTCATTGAAACCTACTGGATCCTGAAAGGCCTGGATAGAGTGGATGTGGAGAGGACGTTTCCATTAGTAGGAGAGTCTAGGATCCAAGGACACAGCCTCAGAATAAAGGGATGTCCCTTTAAAGCCGAGATGAGGAATTTCTTCAGCGAGAGGGTGGTGAATCTGTGGAATTTTTTGCCACAGAGGGCTGAAGTGGCCAAGTCATTGTGTGTATTAAAGGCAGAGGTTGATAGGTTGTTGATTGGTAAGGGGGTTAAGGGTTATGGGGAGAAGGTGGGAGAATAGGGTTGAAAAAAAATCAATATGATTGAATGGTGGAGCAGACTTGATGGGCCGAATGGCCTAATTCTGCTCCTGTGTCTTATGGTCTCGTGGCCTTATGTTCCACATCTCTACAGTAAAACTAGCTGAGTATCCAGAACTCCTGATGGTTTGCTATCTGGCTTACAGGTGCTGTTTGCCATACTCCATTTCAACTCAACTCCATTCTCACATCTCCTTTCTACTCATGGGGTTGCTGGTTCCCGCACTCTCTCTCTACTTGACCCTGTACTTGTGTTCTCTTTCCACTTACTGGGGCCCTGGTTCCCAGGCTCCTTTTCCAGTCCACAAAATTCCCACATTCACTTTCCACTCACCAGGGCCTAGTTTCTGCGCTCTCTTTCCATTCACTGAAGCCCCAATATCCACTCTCCCTTTTAACTCACTGGGGTTCTGTTTCCAGTGCTCCCTTTAAACTTACCTGGTTCACTTGAACTTTATTGTAATGTTGTGTAGCATCTAAAACAGTGAATTAAAATCGTCTTAAGTTACGTGAACGGGGGACAGGCTGTGATGAAACCTCTTGTTGGTTTCCTCTAGAATTTCAACACACCACCTTCAACAATCAGACTCAGAATCAGAATCAGGCTTATTATCACTGACATATGTTGTGAAATTTGTTGTTTTGCGGCAGCAGTACAGTGCAAGACATAGAGACATAAAAATTATTATAAGTTACAAAATTAAATAAATAGTGCAAAATAGGAATAATGAGGTAGTGTTTATGGGTTCATGGACCATTCAGAAATTTGATGATGGAGGGGAAATAGCTGTTCCTGAAATGTTAAGTGTGGGTCTTCAGGCTCCTGTACCTCCTCCCCAATGGTAGTAACATGAAGAGGGCATGTCCTGGGTGGTGAAGGTCCTTAATGATGGATGCGGTCTTCTTAAGGCACTGCCTCTTGAAGATATCCTCGATGGCGGGGAGTGTTGTGCCCATGATGGAGCTGGCTGAGTCTACAACCTTCTGCAGCCTCTTTTGATCCTGCACATTGGAGCCTCCATACCAGGCAGTGATGCAACCAGTCAGAATGCTCTCCACCATACATCTGTAGAAATTGGCAAGAATCTTTGGTGACATACCAAATCTCCTCAAACTCCTAATGAAGTAGATCCGCTGGAGTGTCTTCTTCATCATTGTGTTGGGCCCAAGATAGATCCTCTGAGATGTTGATGTCCAGGAACTTGAAGCTGCTCACCCTTTCCACCACTGACCGCTCAATGAGGACTGGTGTGTGTTCTCCTGACTGCCCCTTCCTGAAGTCCACAATCAATTCCTTGGTCTTGCTGATGTTGAGTGCGAGGTTGTTGTTGTGACAGCACTCAATCAACCGATCTATCTCGCTCCTGTACGCCTCCTCATCACCATCTGAGATTCTGCCAGCAACAGTGGTGTCATTGGTGAACTTATAGATGGCTTTTGAGCTGTACCTAGCTACCCAGTCGTGAGTGTAGACAGAGTAGAGCAGCTGGCTAAGCAGACATCCTTGAGGTGCACTTGTGTTGATTGTCAGTGAGGAGGAGATTGTCAGCGAGGAGAATGACACTGTGGACTTGCTCCTTCAGTGATGCTTAGGTGGGCTCGGATTCCCTTGATTGCCACCTGATATCTCATATTGTGGGTGTACATCTCCTGCAAGGAAGAAACAAGCACGGAAGTTGTGCTGTAAAGCTGTTTTGAGGAAACATTTGTCAGTGTAGGAGGGTATGGATGCAAAGCTTTGAAGTTTAGGAATGTGACTTCAATTAAATGCTGAGTGTAGGAGGTCAATAGCTTAGGAGCAGGAGGAGGTGGAATTAAATATGGTGCATTGATTGTACAAGAATGAAGCAGGAGAGGGGGCTGTCACCAGAATTCATGCTCCAGGTACTGGTTGTGTTGAGTGAAAGTATTCTTACCTTGCCAACATTGGTAAGGTCATTAAACTTATTTTCCATTGCTGTTTTATTCTGGGAGTTACGCTCCCTGTGTTCTCTCCAATAGCCAGTCTTCCTGCTGAAAGCCTGAAGGGGTTTTAGTGCCTTGATTCACTATGTTCCTCCAACTTTTGAATGACTAAAACCCTGGATGAATACAGAAAGGCCTGGATAGTGTGGACATGGAGAGGACGTTTCCATTAGTAGGCGAGTCTAGGATCTGAGGGCACAGCCTCAGAATAAAGGGATGTCCCTTTAGAACTGAGATGAGGAGAAATTTCTTCAGCCAGACGGTGGTGAATCTGTGGGGTTCCTTGCCACAGAGGGCAGTAGAGGTCAAGTCATTGGGTGTATTTAAGGTAGAGATTGATAGGTTCTTGATTGGTAAGGGGGTTAAGAGTTACAGAGAGACAGTGGAAGAACGGGGTTGACAAAAGGAAATCAGCCATGATTGAATGGCAGAGCAGACTCGATGGGCCGAATGGTCTAATTCTGCTTCTATACCTTTTGGTCTTGTGGACTGCATAGGTCTTCAAAATAGTTTGAAGAATCTGGATGCCCTATCTGCAGTTCCTGCCACCATTCGTACCTGTAGGAAATGTTTCCCGTGGCCGACAGCTGCAGTACACCTCCCCTTTAATTGCCCACATGATGACTGTTTCTTAGCATATCTCCTCCCCTTTAACTGCCATCATAATGACTTTTTTTTTTGGCAGATCTCTTCATCTTTCCCCCCACCTCATCCCCAAACAAAAGGGCAGCCTACAAGGAGCATTGCACAAGTGCATTCATTGAATGATGAAGTAATGCTTGTTCGTACTTGTTTGCCCAGTTAACCACAACAGGATTGCTCTTGGATTTATCAGTATTGTAACTAACTGCCTTCAGCCAATCCTTGCCTTGTTTAACCTATTTGAAAATGCTTAATCAGAGCAGTGGTGCTTCTCGACATTATTTTTAGTACATATGACAGAAGTGATTGATATTGGAGGATCCTGTTGGCTTTCTGAGAAGCTCCTGGCACAGCCAGGAACAGGCTGTTCTAACAATTCCCTGCAATGTCCCCGTTAATTGAATGACTTCTAGTCCTAGAAGCTTATTATTATAAAATCTGTTGCCTAACAGCACAAATTAAGCACTTTAAGAATAAGCTTCAAAATTAATGTTCAATTATTTTCTCAACTACCATCAATGTATGTGGAAAATAATGGTGATATCATCAGGGTCTGAGAAATTGAATGATGTTTGATACATTTCATTATTGTAAGAGTGGCACAGTGACACAGCCAGTAGAGCCACTGCTTCATAGCTCCAGCAGCCCAGGTCCAATCCTGACCTCAGGTGCTGTTTGCGTGGAGGTTGCCCATTTCTACCTGTGACCACACGGGTTTCCTCTGCATGCTCCAGTTTCCTCCCACATCCCAAAAACGTGCAGGTTGGTAGGTTAATTGACCACTGGAAATTGCCCCTAGAGCATAGATGAGTGGTAGATTCTAAGAACAATTTGATAGGAATGTGGGGAGAATAAAATGGCTCAAGGTAGGATTAGTATAAAAGTGGATACTTGCTGGTTGGCACGGACTCAGTAGGCCAAAGGGTCTGTTTCTGTGGTGTATATGCTGTGCTGTGCTGCAGATGGGACTAGTTTAGATGGGTATCTTGGTCGGCATGGACCAGTTGGGCCAAAGGGCCCATTTCTGTGCTGTATGACTCTATGATTCTATCTCTCTATGACTCTATTACAGTGACACTTCCTGAGTAAAATAACATGCATATTTAACATTCTTATATTTTGATCCTTTTATATAGATACAACCAAATAAAAAGTAAAGGGTACTTTAGATAACTGAGAGAGAACAAATGGTGCACACATTATTTTTGGATCCCTCTGCATCACTGCTCACGGGGATCGTCTGTTGAAAGAGATATTTGGTACAGGGTCTGAGAATCATGTAATTAACAGGGTCCTGGCTACTTGTCCCATTTCTCAGGTTGCCCTGGCACACAACCAGAAACATGAGCATATGTGCAGCGCCCACACCTTCTAGTGATCAGGGTGGAGTGACGGCAAACCCAAGCATAAACATTTCAACAATAAGAAAATGACCTTTATAATGAAGATTGATGGTGCAAACTTACAGAGCGCTTGTATGTTTTTACAAAGGTTCTTTTATTGGGCCTCCTCTTGAGTACCTCAAAACAAGTTAGTTCAGTGAATGACAATGCAGCTTTAAGATTCCAGGTCCGTTTTCCAGATAACCAGAACCCATCATGCCAGTGAAGTGTGGAGGTTAGGAAAATTCATTTACGGGTGATACAAGGAAAGATATCTTTACACAAAAATGCTACTGAGGCTAGAGGTCAAATGGAAATTTCAAAATTGTTGTTCGTACTGTTACTGGTAAGAGTGGTAAGAGTTATAAACCAAGGTTGGGAGAGTTAGATATTGATCAACCACGACTCAACTGATTGGCAGCCGTTCCTTCACCGTCGCTGGGTCAATGTCCTGGAACTCCCTCCCTGACTGCATTGTGGGTACACCCACACCTTAAGGACTGCAACTTATAAGAAGGCAGCTGTATTGTGGAAGGTCGTGGCCGTCACGTGACAACACTGCCCCTACCTGGTTGGATGACAGCACTGCCCCTAGCTGGTCGGAACACACACCACTGTCAATCAAGGTTTGGCTCCACCCCACCCATCAGTGCGCACCTGACCATTGGCCCCTTTAAGCACCTTTGTACATGGCCTCGGGCCATTGGCCTTTTTGAACTACCTGGGCTGGACCCCCCAGCACTCCAGCACTATAAAGAGTGCCACATGTGCCTGGTTCATTCTCTTTGATTGCTCTGAGGAAAGGTGCTGGAGAGACCGTTGGTAAGGTGTGTACTTCAACAGGGTTAGGAGCATTCTAAGTTAGTATCCCCGGTAGCATAGAGCCGTGCTTGCACTGAGTCAAGGGGTGGCGGGTATCGTATTGCTTTTCCTTGATTGTTTGTACCCAGTTCGTTGTGTGTGCATGTGTGTATTTTACCCTTGTTGTGATTTTCCCACATTCGCTATCACCGGTGCGCATGTCTGTGTGTTGCCCCCATTACCTTGTCCCCACGTTTGACTTTGTAATTAAATCATTTATCTCTAAGACTGTGTTCAGAATCCTTGTCCTTCAAGACCTCGAATCTGTTTCACAACAGCAGCTCACCACCACCTTCTCAAGGGCAACAAGGGATGGGCAATTGAATGCTGGCTCAGCCTGCAAAGCCCACATCCTTTGACTAAATATAAATAAAAAAATTGAGGAGATGAGTTCTGCTCCTGTTCCTGTGTGTTCTATGGTTGGACAAAAAGACTGATATCTTAATATCTTAGTTGATTTCTGCTACTGGAAGCTCATTATTAGAGAATTAATACTTTAAAAAATCACAAATTAAGGAACATTAACACTTGAAGAATAATTTTTCAAAATTAGTGTTAAGGTATAATCTTAACTGGCTTCAAAGCATTGATTTTGAAAAATAATGAGTCCATCAAAGTTCCATTGTAGAATTATCTGAGAAATTTGAATGAAGTTTTTCTTTCACATTCTTTTATCACCATAGTGATATGATCTAAGGAAAATAGAATTTTTAATACACTTTTAATTTAAAACTATTTGGTACAAGATAAAAAGTAAATGATACTCTGGTAAGTTGAGAGAGAACAGTAATCGTTGCTTATGGGGATCATCTGATGGAACAGGTGCTCAAGGAAAGGCGCTGACTTTCCAAGGTCTTTGTAACAGTAGCTCTCAGGCCTCTGTGCATGAAAATGGAAACGCAAACGGGGAAACTGGTGGTTGTTAACAGTTGCTGACTGTGCTCCCAGATAGGAGTGAAAGGGGAAGTGAAAGGTCACAGTAATTCCTTGCCACCTAAGTGAGAAACTTCCTAAAGACCCTGCGTCAGTCTGTAGATGGAGCAAGGAGTGCAGCCTCATTGATTTGAATGGAGGGGCAGGGCTGGCCTGAACTCAGGCAATTATTGCAGTCTCATGTGTTTCCATTGGAGTCAGGTAACTATTTGTCAATTTTCATTTTCAAAGCCATATTTAAAGAGTTACAAAACTAAGGTGGGTTTATGGCCATGATATAATTGAATGGAAAATCAGGTACCAAGGACTAAATGGCCTCCTTCTGCAGATTAACTCATAAGTACATCAATTCAGAACATCACTAGAAGAATGAAGCTGAAAGGTAGAGCATTTCCTTTGTTAGTTCATGGAAAGTTTGGTGTTAAAATACCCAGGAAGTCTTTGAACTGGAGATTCACCATCTCACTGTCTCTGATGTTCCCCAAACTTATTCTTACTGGCAAATTAAGACACAAATTCTGAAGAAGAGCATTCAATAAAAAGCATATTTTGAAAATTACTTCCTTGATGGGTGGCTGACAATTACTCAGTCGACAAATACCGGCTGAAGACAACATATCACTCAAGCTATCAAGAGATGCTGCAATTAAACAAGGAAGAATATTAGCAAGAGGAGCAGTTTGATCGAGACAGCATTTTATTAGTGCCACCTGAATGAACGGGGAGGAGTTCATAACTGGAACAAAAGTAAAACAGAAAATGCTGGTAACACTCAAAAGTCAGGCAGACTGATCTGCAAGATGTTTTTAGAATTTTCTATTGATATTTCAGATATCCAGCATCTGCAGGTTTGTTTTGACTCCAAAGGAAGACCTGCACTTATTTATTTAGCACCTTGCGGTGGCTCTCAGCAATACCTTACATACATTTAACCTGAAGGGTAGCCAACGTTAATATGCAGCTTAACATTGGCAGGCAATTTGCATGAGGAATGATCTCAACTTTGAAATCTCAATGTATGAATAGTCAAATCCTTTTATTTCATGGTATTTATAGAGGAAAATTTTCATCTAGACTCTCTTTTTTACTGACTGTCCACTAGAACCATTGGACTAGGGATTTTACCTGTTGGGTTGCAGCTCAAATAGTGGACCACTCTGGCACAGAGATGGCAGTTTAGATTATGTCAACTAATTATAATGTGAGTTTTGAACCCACAAATTCTCCATGAAGGTGAGAACGTTTCCACATCAGCCAAGATTTAAGGCACTTGTCAACTTTAGGCAGGTATTAAATGTTTTGTTGCTGGAAACCAAACAAAAAACCTGCAGTATCACAGTGAAAGAACTCACCAATCAGCATTTGGCAAAGAATGATATGGTAACAATGTGATTTTGATAAAGGTTTTTTTCCTGAAATATGAATCCATTTTCCTCTTGTTCAAATCCAGTAGTTCTGCTGTGCATTTCAGGCTTTTACAGCCCTTTTTAAGATTTGGAACAGATTGTAAACAACCAGCCTCTTGTTTGAGGACGAGATAAGGAGAATTTAATTTGAAACAGAGTTGATGTGATCTACAATGCACAGCCTGAAAGGACAGTGAAAGCAGCTTCATAAGCAACGTTTAAAGGAGAATTGCATATGTACTTGAAAAAAATTCAGGGTTTGGGGGAAAGAGTAAGGGTGTGGGGCTGATTGTCTAACTCTTTCAGAGTGCAAGCACACATCTGATGATGCCTGAATGACCTCCATCTGTGCGTAAATATTAAATGATACACTTTGCATTCAATGAGTAGTTTGATCTTCATTGACATTTTCATCACACCTGGTCTTCTGTTTCAGCCTCAATTTTCTGAAAACAAATTGCATTTCTAAGCAAAAATGAATAGGTCAGAAGGGATTTGAAGAGTATATGTGACACCAATAACAATGGAATTGGCAATCCCTGTTGAAAAGAATTGTCTTTTAGATGAAGACAATTAAACAATTCTTGAAATTTCAATTTGCCTCTATTTTTACCTTACTTTCAGTAAGTTTATATGAATGATAAATGATAATCATTTAGCAAAATTTTGAACTAAAACAAAGGCTGCTAAAATATTCTGGTTTAAGTACAGTTCTTTCAAAGAAAATGATAAATGATAACTATTTAATTAACTATAACACTACACTTTCACTGATAATGAAATTAGTAATTGACTCCTATTTTTGTGTGAGAGAAACGTATCCATTCAAAGGTTTGTTGCAAACACTGTGGAAGTAGTTCTGTTAGAGTGAAAACAGTTATTTCCTGCAAATCCTTTGAAGACATTTAAAAGAGAAAAAGGTCAGTTCCAAAGTAAGATTCATGGCAACGGTTATCATTCCAGTCTTCACGACATGTCAGAAACTTCCTCTGTATCAATTCCTCTTAAATTCATCATGCTTTTATTCTTTTCTCACTACATACAAATTAAAACAAATCATGCAATAGTGACAGTAGACATTCAAATGATTTTTCAAAATTAAGCCAAGGCTTATTCTTTTACAAAAGAATAATTGAAGTTTTATAAAGTCGAATAATAGAATTTAGTAATTGTGATTTGTTTATTTTTTTAAAATGACTGTAGAAGTATTGACTTGTGAGCATTGCTACGGAGCCATGCTCCATGAATGCAGATGAAATAATTCTGATACAAAATGCCTTCCTTCCTACTAATTCAGAGAAAAAATGTCAAACAATGGTGCAGATGTTTTTCTTTTCTACGACAGATATTAAAATTATAACTAACTCCAATGCACTAGAGGGGAGATTCTCAATCTGTTTTCCATTCACAGTGAATGTAAATATTTGGTTGAAAACATCTTCCTGGACAAATATTAGTATCTCAGATTTTCTGAGAATATATATTGATTTTAACCAAAAGTGTGTTATTTACTAATTTTGTTTCAGAGTTGGATAATTGCCAGCAATTTACATTTTCATTCTACTTTTTCTAATGTACGAGTTCCATTAAAATATTGGCTGATAGAATGTTTTCATTTTTAGTCCAGTTTATAATGAAAACAATTGCTCTTTCACTCTTGGCCTTTTAAAGTGACCAAAGTTCAGCTGCATGGCTCAGATCTCATTTCTTAGTTGTGGATAATTTCTTTAGCAGCACTGTTAACGTTTCATATCCAGTTGCTATTAGAATATATGGGCCTCCTGGGAATAGCAAATAAAAGAGGGAATGTAGAAGTATTATCGAGTTATCCTAAGGTCAGTTACAAGAATGTCTTACTGCAAATATGCTCTTTATTTTAATATATTCATCATTATGATAGCTAAGAATCTTCTTTATTTTGCGTGTGTATAAATATATAAAGACTGAAATGTTTATATTTAACGGCTTCCATGTATGCACAAGTCACTTGGGCTGAGTAATTTTTAGTTTCTCAAGAGTGTAGGTAGTGCAAAACAGTTCTTCTCAAGGCATTGAAATGAGTGCTTTTGTGTAACACCACAACCTATCACAAACTTCAGTTTGTGTGTAATTACTGACTGGTTAATTTTGAGAGAATGATGAGACTTTATCCAAAAGGATGCCAGCGGAATGTTACAGCCCCCTTCTGCTATACGTTTCTGGAAACAGCAGGGTTAACAGGAAATTGTGCTAGTTTCCCTGACACCTTCTTGCCAGATTAACTATTTCAGAGCACAATACTGTACTTTAAATATACAGCAGTTATTTCCTTTTTCTTATTGAATTCCTGAAAATATACATTCATATTGATGTATTTATGTTTTGAAACCCTTATATAAATTGACCACGTGGTGCTGCATATGGTTGAATTCTAAACTGAAAGCACAGAATGCTGGAGTTACTCATCCGGTCAGGCAACACTTGTGGAGAGAAACAGAGGTAAAGCTGCAAATCAATGCTTTTCCCAGTGACATGAAAAGTTAACTCAGCTTTCCCCTCTCCGCAGTATGGACTGGATAACAATTTCTGGCATCTGCTGGATTTATTTTTGATCATATAACATCTTTAGAAGAGGCATACTGATAAAATCAGTTAACTTGGTGAGACTAGGAATAATTAAAATATTGTCAGCAAGCATAGCTTCAGAGGTGTACAGGTTAGTCACTGTGATTTTTTATTGCCTTAATCTAAAATATCTCAATTACATGTCATGTGACAAAATTAGTTTTTATGAATTTGTCCTGTAACAAGGATAACCAAAGACATATTATTTAGATTGTCTTTTTATCCATCTCAAGACAAAATCCATCCAAATCTGTTTACTCCAGTTGAACTGAATAGAATTCAATTAAAATCAGTGCAGTTCAATACAGCCCAATTTGATTAGTTTGGTTAAGTTCAATTAATTAAAAAAAATCTGCTCAAGGTCTTGCAGGGAGCACTAAGAAAGTTCCCACCATCCCACATATCAATATGGACCTAAAAAGGAGCAACTTTTCTCTCTGCTTTCTTATAATGCAGGGTTAAATGATAGCTACAGTTTGAATATTATTAAATGTGTCTCCTACATAAATGGTCAAGTAAATAATGTAATTCACTGTCAGGCGGCTTTGCTTTAATTAGAATTAGCCTGGCAAACATGGAGAGAAATTGCGACACAGGCCATTTATATGTTACACATACTCTAAAAGTCAACTGCTATAAAACTACGTTCCCTGCTGCCACTCTGGGTAATTTGGACTATAGAACCTGAGTGGTCTTTTTCAGAGTTTAGTGTCAGAGGTTTTAAGGGAGGTTAGGTTATTATAACTTGCTTGCACCTATGTAGATAAATTGCACCGTGTGAAAGGCAACTTAGAATTGTTTATTTCTCCTTTTTATTTTAAGGCCAGGTATATCAGGCCACAGTGTTGAAATTGCTTTTCACTTTCACTCCCACTGCTGGGATTTATAGAGCACTATGAGAAATGCTGGGGCATGGTAGCCGAGATCAACACAGCATGTAAGAACAACTTCAGAGGTTATAGAATATAACTCTTTGTAGGTCAGAGGGAATTCTCGCAGAGACTTTTTTTTTCTCAGCATGAATTATAAATCTAAGACCAATTTAACTGCTATAATGCAGAGAGAAATAGGCTTCCTAACTGTCCTTCAGGCAAATTGCAACAGGCCATTTTGTACAATTTGAATTTTGCACCAGAGTTGTAACTCCAGTGCTGGGTAAAACTGGGGTTAAAAAAGCACTTAAGCTATTCTTTCGTCTCCATGGCACTTCCTAAGCTTAGCATGGAGTCTCTTCAATTTTGTGAGAAAGAGGGTTATCTGAAGACGTAAGGAAATAGTCATTAGTGATACAGAGCATAGATGAAATTGCAGATTAAAAGGGTTGTGTTTCTGATGCTTGAAATTAAAAAAAACCTCTCAGTTTGGAGCAGAAGTGATATTGAAATAATCTAACCCCATCTCAAATATTAAATATCAGGTCAAAACTTCATAATTATTTGCATACTGGTAACCACTTCACAAAAGTATTTCAGTTAGATAGCAATAATAGGTTTACTGCTTTTGGGTCAATTTTTTTGAATTTAGAAATAAATTTGATATTAGTTGCAAGCCAGTATATACTACTTCAGATCAAAATATCTGCAATCAGATAATGAAGCCTTTGGCAGGCAGCAGATATTTGGAAAAGATAGTTGCAATACCTTAAGTAAATTATAAGCGATTACAACTTTCTTCAGCAGGATAATGCAACATTAACTATATCCTCAGCACCTCTTTAGCCAAAGATGTTCATCCAGCTGCATGTTTTTAATCTTGGAAGCCCAAAGCTATTCATCAGTATGAAAATAAGTTGAAGTGATCTTCGTGTCATTTGGAGCGAATGGTTATGTGTTTCATGCCAGAATGGTATGCAAAGCTAATGCTGATGTTCCCAGAGCAATAACTAACTATCCTTTAAATGCAATTATCAGGCAGTAATCAACAGTTTTCATTATACATAACCCTAAAAGGTTCTAGTATAACCTTTGCAACAAAACACAGTATAAATGAAATAAATTGTTATTTTTCTATCCAATATTATGGAAATCATTCTAATTTTTCAAAATGAATTAAAATTATTGACTCTGGACCATGCAAAGGAAAATAAGCACAGTTTAACTTAAAAGCATGAATTCTACATGTGGTGTAATAATATTTAAAGTATCGTTCTGTTTTCATTCAATCATAGGATCAAACAGTATAGCAGGAGCCCATCGGCCAATTGTGCTTGTGCCAGTTCTTTGATAACTGTCCAATTAGTTCCATTCTCCCAATCTTTTCTCCCCCAATTCTGTTCCTATCCATCCAAGCATCCCAAGAGGATCTCCTCCGTACCTAGTCCCACACTGATGCCTCTGAGGCCCCTCAAAGATCTATCCTTGTTCCCCTCTTATATGTTGCCTGCAATCTGACTTCTGGTAGCATCACCTATAAACACAGTGTCAGGTTCTACATGCTAAAAGAAGACACTTTTGAGATACTCATTCAGGCAGGTGCAGAGTGCTTTCCTACCATCAAAGTGCATTTGAATTTTGTCACTGCTGATCATAGGGAAACTAAGCAGTCAATTTGCACACAGTCAATTTCCCAAATAGCAGCACAATAATAACCAGATTATATTTTTTGAAATTTCAGTTGAGGAGAAACTCTGATATTCTTCTTTGAAATTGTGCTATGGGATCTTTACCTCCACTTGAGGAAGCAGATGAGCACGTGTTAAATGTCCCACCCAACAAATGTCGTTATCAGAAGTGCAGGTGTCTCTCAGTACTGTATTGAAACGTCCTAGACATTTGTGTTCAAGATTTTGAAACGAGATTTGAACCCATAGCCTTCCTGCTCAGGGATGTGGTTGTTATAATGCAGCCAGCTCTATCTCACCACCGCGTCACTTGGTTCCCTTGGATTTGGCATTGTCCTTGCTGGGATATAGTATTGGATGAGCAGATATATCCTCCAATTAATCATTAGAAAGATTGATGCCAATTTCTTTAGTCCATAGTACAAACTCTGGAACCAAGCTCTCAGTTCCATTCTTTTCCCTGCCAGGCTCTGATACTGAGCCAAGCAAATGACAAACCTGGTCACAGATTTGAACCTCAGCTGACCTATCCATCACCAAGGCTGCCTACATCCACCTCTGTAACATTGCTGCTGCCTCAGTCATTTGCCTTTGAAGTCTTGTGTTACTGTCCTTGATCACTCCAATCAAACTATACTAGGCAAACTTACCCTTCCTCCTCCTTTCCACTCTTTGTAAACCTGAGCCCATCCAAAATTCAATTCCATGTACCCTAACTTGCATCCTGTTGATTCACCATCTTGTCTCTCTGGCCTGCACTGGCTCTCTTCATCTCATCTCTGCTTTCAAATCCTCCCTACTCCCTGACTGCCAGGGCTTCTTCCCTTCTTATGTGAAACCTCTTCCAAATCCACAAGCCTCCAACACTTCTGTGCCCATGCTTTTGGTTCTTGCACGTCCTCAATTTTCTTCATGCCTGAAATTCCCTTCCTGCGGAGGGGTGTGGGTCGCTCGGGGGAGCTCCTGGTCAGTTTGCTCCTGGGCCTGGCCAAGGTGGCCATTCATGGGTTTAGGCAGCGGGCAGTCCAGGGTTCTGCCCGAGCTGATTGCCCTCCCCTCTTCCAAGGTTACGTCCGTCCCTGGAGAAGGAGCATGCAGTATCCACAGGTACAATGGGGGCTTTCCTGGACCAGTGGGCGCCACAAGGGCTCAGGTGCGTTCTGGATAGCGATGACCGTGTTATAATTTGAAAATGTAAATAGTTTGTATTGTGAAGTACTGTAATATTGTATTAATGTGATTTTGTATTCACTGAATAAACTACCTTTGGACAAGGAACAAGAAGAGAAATTCCCTTCCTAATACTCTCCAACTCTTTACCTCTCCCTCCTTCCATATGATGCTCCTAACTTCTTTGACGAAGCTATTGATAACCTTTCATAATGACTTTGCGTAGCTCGAAGTCAGATTCTGTTTCATAATCTCTCCTGTGCAGCGCTTTTCATTATAGTAAAGACACGATATAAATGCAAGTTTGGGCTGTTGTTATGTATCCATTTCCTTTCAGTAAATTTCAATTAATCTGATTCCAGCACCCTTTTGGCCAGTAGATTCCAGAGAAAAACGATCTGGTATGTAAAGAAAATTTGCATCATCTCCTCTTTGGTTCCTTTGTCCCATTTTTTTCTTTGCAGTTATAACTGTATAAGTGTTCATGCATTTGTCAAGATGGTAGAAAAGTGGGCATCAAAGACGTTTGGCAATCATAAAACTCATTCCAATAAAAACCAATACAAGTTTTAGTTTTGAAGGAGATGGCAGTAGAGAATCTATCTTTCCACTTTCTCCTTGAGGAGAGGCCCTGAATGGAGATCAGGATATCTTATCAAGTATTTTAACTGTGTTCTTCTAAAATGGAAGTAATTGGATCACAGAATAATATCTCTATAACTAACTCTCAGAAAGGACTCCATTAATTTATTTTTAAACTAAGTGATATGTTTAGATTCTGCAACTTTGTTTAAATTGGTAAATAAAAATGGCTGTGGCCTTTTCAATACAATGTCATACTATCTATTATGATTGAATTTATTTATGGCAGGACAGAGAAATGGAAAAGGGAGAAATGTTTCACTGCTTGATGTTTCTTGAAAAAGGTAGTCTGCAACACCAAAAGTAATGTGTTGCTATAGAAAAGCAGCTACTATGATGACACTTCAATGAACTTGTTGGATATGTAAAATACGAAGCTGGCTTCATCAGTATTTGAATATATGAGTAGTTAAACAAAAGCACATTTGTCTGTAAGCAAAACATCAAACCCAAAGCCAAACAGCATTAGTAATTACAATCTCCTTTCCAATATAATAACAAAGTTAATCACCATCCATATGAATACAATGGTTGGCAGAGCAGATTCAGGGTGATTTGCGGAACAGGAAAGACTAGAATTTCAATTTTGTTTTAGTTTTTAAGGGACTGAATGAGATGATCACAGGCAGGTCACTTAACAAACTGTGAGGACAATATTAGAAGAGTTCATGGAAATAGCAAACCTCAACTGAAGCTGAAGAATGAAAATTTTCCTCACACTTTCAATTCCTACTTGAAGTAGAGACATGTGGCGTGCTCTTACCAGTTAACGTTTAAAAAAAGCAACTAAAGATCAACTTTAAGAATGGTCTAATGATGATAAGAATTCATAGATAAGTACTTGAGGAAAGGAAAATTGAAAATGTTGCATGTTTGTTCAAAAAAAGGGTATAGCAATAAACCCATTAAACACAAACCTTGGTGGGGGTGGGATGGGGGGGGGGGTGGTGGTGCGGGCATGGGGAAGTTCCAGTTCCAGTAATCAGATGCAGGATTAGCAGTCACTTGGGCAGTTATTGGATTAATTAGAGAAAGTCAGTATGGATTTATAAAAGGTAAACCATGTCCAAAATCTTGACAGAAAAGCTTGATAAAGTAACAGAGGATCACTGAAGGAATGATGTGTATCTGGACTTCCAGAAGGCATTGGATAAGGCATCACATTATAAAGGCTGTAATGGCATGGATAGAAAATTGTCTAAGTAACAGGAAACAAAGGCTGCTTAAGGGGCATGTAGAGTGGAGTTCTGCCTGGGGTTGATGCTAAGACCACTGCTTTCCTTTATATTAATAATTGGACTTGGGTGTACTGGACACAATTTCCAAATTTGCAGGTGACGTAAAACATGTAGGCATAATGAACTGTGAGAAGAATAGTGAAAGACTTCAAGGAGATATTGATGGGCAGACATGATGAGTGGATAGGTGTAGATGAAATACAGAGAAATGTGAGGTGTTGCATTTTGATTGGAAGAATGTGAAAGGCAGTACACACTAGAGGATGCAATTCTAAAAGGGGTACAAAAGCAGAGGGGTCTGGGGTATATATGCACTGTTCATTAAAGGTGGTTGTGATTAAAAATAACAGGGGATTCTAGGCTTCATAACTAGTGGTATTAAGTACAAGAGCAAGGAACACTAGTTTATGAAGCACTAGTTTGGCCACAATTAGATTGTTGTGTCCAGTTCTGGATGGCAGACTTTAGGAAGAATGTGAGGCTTTAGAGAGATTGTGGAAGAGATTTACTGAAATGACTCCAGGGATGAAGGAGTTATGTAGAAGGAATGGAGAAGCTGAGGCTGTTGTCCTCGGAACAGTGGAGGCTATGAGGGGATCTCGTCAAGGTATTTAAAGTTATAAAGGGTACAGACAGAATAGATAGAAACTGTTCCCATTCATGGATGGATCAAGAACAGGGGAATATAGAATGAAGGTGAGTGGCAAAATAGCCAAAACTAACATGACGAAAATCTGTTTTATCCAGTAAGTGGTTAGGATGTGGAATGCATTGCCAGACACGGTGGAGGAGATATTTATTTATTAGTCACATGTACATCGAAACACACAGTGAAATGCGTCTTTTTGCGTTACTGAGAATGTGCTGGGGGCAGCTTTAACTACCTCATTTGGAAGGGAGCTAGGAAGTATTTGAAAGGAGATAAGAAAATACCAGGCTATGGGGAGAAGGCAGGGGCATGGGACAACACACAAAATGCTGGAGGAACTTTGCATGTCAGGCAGCATCTATGGAGGGAAATGGACAGTCTACATTTCGGGTCGAGACCCTTCATCTGGACTGCACTGGCTGGATTGCTTTTATGTTGAGCTGGTATGGACATTATGGGCTAAATTGCCTCTTCCCAAGCAGTAAGGAATATGTTGATTATGCCTGATGAGCAGTGGGAATGTTATAGTTGGATCCATGTAGTATTCTGGAGACTTACTTGATTTAACTTTTAGAAACAGAAAATTGTGCAATTTTTCCATTGTGGGTCGGATGGGTTAGTGATAGACATTTCACTTGAGAACTTAAATGGTCTTTTTGTTGCACTGTAATTTGTGAACTGTTCTGAGTTAGATGATAATGGAACATACACACAATTATGGATGATGCTTTGATGTGATATTGATGGGGAGTGTGTTGCTAATGGTGCTGCCTTTCATACTGGAAGTTAAACCAAGACCATATTTGTTTGCTTGAGAGGATTTAAATCGGAGGATATAATACATATCACATAGGACTTTTGAAGAAGGGCAAATGAATTTTCTGTGACCCTTGATCTATATTAATGCCTCAAGGAATGAAATAGCTGGTGCTTAACCTCAGTCTGGTCATAGAACTTTGCAAACTCCCTCCAAAACAAGAGGCCATCAAAAATAATTTATTGGTTATAACTGACACAGCAGCTTGCACACAGGAGGTATTCATTAAGCCCATCTTTGAAAGTGTTATCCAGTTTAGTTCCACACCCCGATTTGGTATTGGTTTATTATTGTCACTTGTACCGAGGTACAGTGAAAAACTTGTCTTGCCTACCGATCGTACAGGTCAATTCATTACACAGTGCAGTTACACTGAGTTTGTACAGAGCGCATTGATGTAGTATGGGTAAAAACAATAACAGTACAGAGTAAAGTGTCACAGCTACAGAGAAAGTGCAGTGCAATAAGGAGCAAGGTCACAACAAGGTAGATCGTGAGGTCATAGTCTATCTCATTGTATAAGGGAACCATTCAATAGTCTTATCACAGTGGGGTAGAAGCTGTCCTTAAGTCTGGTAGTATGTGTCCTCAGGCTCCTGTATCTTCTACCCGATGGAAGAGGAGAGAAGAGAGAATGTCCTGGGTGGGTGGGGTCTTTGATTATGCTGGCTGCTTCGCCAAGACAACGAGAGGTAAAGACAGAGTCCAAGGAGAGGAGGCTGGTGTCTGTGATGCACTGGGCTGTGTCCACAACTCTGAAGTTTCTTGCTGTCCTGGGCAGAGCAGTTGCCATACCAAGCCATGATACATCCAGATAGGATGCTTTCTATGGTGCATCGGTAAAAGTTCGTGAGAGTTAAAGGGGACAAACCAAATTTCTTTAGCCTCCTGAGGAAGTAGAGGCACTGGTGAGCTTTCTTGACCATGGCATCTATGTGATTTGACTAGGACAGGCTGTTGGTGTTGTTCACTCCCAGGAACTTGAAGCTCTCAACCCTCACGACCTCACCACCATTGATGTAGACAGGTGCATGTACGCCGCCCCCTTTCCTGAAGCCAATGACCAGCTCTTTTGTTTTGTTGACATTGAGGGAAGGGTTGTTGTCATGACACCATTCTACTAAGCTCTCTATCTCCATCCTGTACTCCGCCTCATTGCTGTTTGAGATATGGTCTACAATGGTGGTATCATCTGCAAACTTGTAGATGGAGTTAGAGCAGAATCTGCCCACACAGTCGTGAGTGGATAGGGATAACCCTACAAATTAGTCATCCCTTACTTCAATAGTATTTTGAAAGTTCCTGTGGAATCTCTACAAACCTCAGCAGGATGACAATTCCCCTTGTTTTCCCCTCTCGCTCTTTCTGCATAAAACAACATTATGTAAAATCTCTGAACTTTAGTTTGCTGAATTCTGCTGAAGAAGGAGTTTTTCCCAACCTGACGTCCTGAGATGTGGAAGTTATTGCCAATGCAGAAGTTATTCAACAGAATTCCTATCTGAATGTGACTTGGGTCATGCCTCCAAATTCCTCACCTGTTTTGCTTCTGTGAAGTACCATGTTTCTACTCAGTGTTTCTACCAGTAGAGCTGCTGTCTCACTACTTCAGTGACCTGGGTTCAATCCCGACCTTCAACAGTACCTGTGTGGAGTTTGAGTGTTCTCCCTGTGACTGCATGGTTTTCCTTCTGTGTGCTCTGGTTTTCTCCCACATCCAAAAGACATTTACGTTGGTAGGTTAATTTTTAAATTTAAATTTTTATTTACAGAGTGGTAACAGGCCCTTCCAGCCCAACGAGTCCGCGCCACCCATCTTAAACCCAAATTAACCTACCCGTACGTCTTTGGAATGTGGAAGGAAACCGGAGCACCTGGAGGAAACCCACGCAGACACGGGAGAACGTACAAACTCCTTACAGACAGCGACGGGAATTGAACCCCGATCGCTGGCGCTGTAATAGCGTCGCGCTAACCGCTACGCTACCATGCCACGATGATTGATCCGACTGTGTAGGTAAATGGCAGAATCTAGGGAGGAGGGAGGGGTTTGGAGCTGATGGGAATGCGAGGAGAATAAAATGCATTAGGGTAGAATTAGTGTAAAACTGATTGATTGATGGTCAGAATGGACCCAGTGGGCCGTAGGGCCTGTTTCTGCGCTGTATCTTTCGATGACTCTATGAGCCCTTTATTTTTCTTTGTGGTGGAAAACGTTGGACTGGTTTGGAAAATAATATATAACAGCTAATTGAAGGAAAATGAGTACTGAAGAAACTGAGGTGACAGGGTGAGCGCAATTGCAACTTTAATGTGATCTATGCTTGGTACTAATTGTAACTGTTTAGGTTAATGATACAGGATGCAGCTATTGATGATTGAGTCAGTTTACTAATATTGGTTTAACTTTCAGTGCAACAGTACATGAGACAACTATCTGCACAACTATTTGCCCCAGGCTGATAGGAATTTCCCTAAACTTGATGGCAAACAAGTTAGACTCCGAACCACCAGCTAAACATGTCAAAAAGCATTAGAAGTGTTCCAAAAATACGTCTGGTAATAATATTGATCTCAGAATGCATTCCTGTGGCTAAAAGTCTTTCACAAATTAAGTCTTCATTTTTCTCTGTGAAATTTGGTAAATGCAGGATTAACTTTTAAGAACTCATTGCTCATTCAAACCAAATAACTTAAGGACTTGCAGCCAAAGTTCTAGACCATCGATCAAGAGGCACGAGTTCAAATCCTATCATGGAACTGGGGAATTTTTAAATTCAAGTAATTAAATAAATATGTAACTTCTTAAAGAAAGTAGTCTCTTTAATGATGACCATGAAACTACCAGATTCTCATTAAAACCCCATATGGTTTCCCCTTTGGGGAAGGAAAACTGTTGTTTCTACTCTGTCTGGAGTACATGTGACTCCAGACCTATAATTTGATTGGCTTTTAGCCACCTCCTCAGTTCAGTGGCAATTAGGGATGGGCAATAAATGCCACATTGCCAAAGGCAATGAAAGAATAAATTAAAAAAAGGCATGAGCCACAACTGGCAGGTAGGGTTTAAAATAAATTATTTTTGCAAATATGCTGTGAGTATTAGTCTCTGGATATAGACTGTAGCTTTCAATAGACACTTCCACATTGATAGTCCCACCTGCTTCTCATCTTGAATATATTGATATATTACAGCACAGAAAGAGGCTAATTGGCCACGCATGCCCATAGCAGTTCCCTTGCAGTTGTACAAGACCTTGGCGAGGCCATATTTGGAATATTGTATTCAGTTTTGGTCACCCTGCTAAGAGGAAGGATGCCATTAAACTGGAAAGAGTGCAGAGGAGATTTATGAGGATGTTGCTGGGACTTGAGGGACTGAGTTATGGAGAGACGTTGAGCAGGTTGGGACTTTTCTCATTGGATTGTAGGAGAATGAGGGGTGATCTTGTAGGGTTGTATAAAATCTTGAGGGGCATAGACAGGGTAAACGTGCACAGTCTTTTTCCCAGGGTTGCAGACTCAAGAACTAGAGAACATAGGTTTAAGGTGAGAGAAAAGAGAGTTAGTAGGAACCTGAGGGGCAACCTTTTCACCCAGAGGGTGGTCAGTATGTGGAATGAGCTGCCAGAGGAAGTGGTTGAGGCAGGTACATTAACAGTATTTAAAAGGTACTTGGACAGGTACATGGATAGGAAAGGTTTAGAGGGACATGGGCCAAATGCAGGTAAATGGGACTAGCTTAGATGAGAACCTTAGTTGGCATGGACCAGTTCAGCTGAAGGGCCTGTTTCCGTGCTGTATGACTCTATGAAAGCATTACACACATTGCCCAGTTTTCTTGCCCTCATTTCCTATGCTGATTTCAATTTTTATTTTTCAAATTATGATCTCTTGTTAAAGCAATTCTTTCCACTTCTTTCTGTTTTAGTATCACGCTTCCTAATGTCCTTCTGCAAGTTGAGTATGGTAATAAAGTGGTTAAGTTACTGGATTGGAATCCAGAGACCCAGGCCAATGATCCAAAGTCACAAGTTTGAATCCCACTACAGTAGCTGGGGAATTTAAATTTAATTAGGTGAATAGATCTAAAGTAAAAGACTACCATAAGTAACAGTGACAATAAGACTGCTGAATTATTATGAGAGACAATCCAGTTTGCTAATGACCTCCAAGGAAGGAAATCTGCTGTCCTTACTAGTTCTAGTTTGTATGTGATCACAGTCTGACAATTAATTTGTAATTGTCCCCTGGAGCAGTCTTTTGAGCTGGGCATTTCTGGGGTACTAAATTCTTACCTACCAACAATGCTTAGATCTTGCACTGAATAAAATATTTTCCCTAACCTCTCTTTTTGAGTGATGATCTTAAATTTAGATCCTTTGGTCTTGCCACACCAACCAGTGAAGAGTTATTTTCTGTTTTGCCTCATTTAACTTTTTGAATCCCTGTGTAATTTTGAATCTCTCTATCAAACTTATTCTTGACATTCTTTATATTAAAGAATCTTTGGTTTCTTAGGCCTTCATTTTCCTAATTTCTTTATGCCTCCTGAAGTTAAATTTCCAAACCTTTTCATCCCAGCGTAACATGCAATTTAGTTAGCATGACCACTTTGTTTTAGTCTACTGCACCTCATTTACTAAGCCTGTATGCTAGATGTGGTTAGTAGCACTCATGAGCATTGGTAACATGTGAATGAAGCTTCACTCCAGATACTTGACCACATAATCTAAGCTGTAGGTTCAATTTTTATGGGAAGTTCTGAACAGTCAGAAGTGTATTCTTCCAGTTGTGATGTGAAACTGAGGCCCCAACTGTCCTTCTGGTGAATGTGAAAGGTACTTCAGAACTTTTGAAGTAGGGCAGAAGATTTTTTTCCCGTTATTAAATCACAAAGATAGCTAGTTAAGTCAATTATTTTGGACTTCACTGCAAATCGATTACTGCATTTCCCTTCATTACAAGAGTGGAACAGTAGCACTGCAAAAGACACTGGTGTCTCAAAGCTCCAGTGACCCAGGTCCAATCCTGACCTCTGGTATTGGCAGTGTGGAGTTGGCATATTCTCCCTGTGATCATGTGGGTTTGCTCTGGGTGCTCTGGTTTTCTCCACTCACCAAGATGTGCTGGTTTGGTAAATTAATTGGCAACTTCAAATTACCCCTAGAGGAAGTGGGTGGGGAGTTAATGAGGCAGTGAGAGAGAATGGTCCTGATGGGTTTGCTCTGAATGGCCTCCCACGTTATAAGGAAATGCAAGAAATATAACAACAGGGATTATACTTCCTAATTGCCCATACTTTGCTTCAATATATTGTATATTTAAATAATGTTTATAAATAAAAGTTTTGTTTTTTAAGTAGATTTATTAATTTGCCCTTTCACTTTCAAAGTTACCTATGTCTGGTCTTTGCTCTTCCTATTAAAATATACTATCTAATATATATCTTATTCATCTACCTAAAATAAATCGACAGATACACCACAGTAACTTTATGCTTCCAACCCTATTAACCAACCCATATTCTTGTGAAAACAGTTACCATCTTTGTCATACTTATATACTCTGTTAGCTGAGTCCTATTTGGACGTTTTAATGCTGCTGCCTTGGGCACAAGTCCTGACTATTTTTAAGGAGACACAAAAAATTCTGCAGATGCTGGAATCTGGAGCAATACACAGAAAGTGCTGGAAGAAATCAGCAGGTCAGGCAGCATCCATGGAAGGAAATAAGCAGTCGATGTTTCGGGCCGAGACCCTTCATCAGGATAAAGCGTTTTTAACTCTTGAAAGGAAAGGTGCTGTCTGCATTTTATGGCTATTAAAAGAGAGAGGGTCCTTAACTATTATTTTCCTATTTTCCCTATAATGAACTTGCTGTCCACATTAGCTTCAATATTGTGTGCTTGCATTTTCACAAATATCCTTAACAGAAGCAACCCTCCAGTCTTCTAGCTCAACCCTCCAGTCTTCTAGCTCAACCCTCCAGTCTTCTAGCTCAACCCTCCAGTCTTCTAGCTCAACATGCATATCCAAGCAGCTACTGTTGTTCCACCAGTAACTTTCCATAGCATTTTAAAAGGGATGAAACAACCAGCATATCTTGAAGACTCAAATATATAACCTCCACTGCTCTACACTCCTTCCTCAAATAACTCTATTTAATTTTCCAGACGTATCATGACTTTTACAGATCTCTCCTGACTGCCCTATAATAACTTTGTCTTTGAAGGTGAGTTACGTTCTGTGTTATAGCCTCTGGAAGCCTGCAAGCTAATGATTAGACTGGCTGCTCTATGCATACCAATTTTATCTCCTTCTCCATTTTTAACAACCATATAGTCCTTTAGCCTAACTTTCACATCCATAGCATTCTGAAATATTAGAGTTTCTGGTATTTCCTCAGTGAGTTCCTGTGGGATTTTAGCATGAAAGAAAGAGCAAATGTAAATTCATCTCGCACTTTTGTACCCTCAGTACATCCCAAGCTGCTTTACAGCCAATGAAGTAGTTTAGAGAAATGTAGGCACTTTTAAG
Source organism: Pristis pectinata (assembly GCF_009764475.1). Classification (NCBI taxonomy): domain Eukaryota; kingdom Metazoa; phylum Chordata; class Chondrichthyes; order Rhinopristiformes; family Pristidae; genus Pristis; species Pristis pectinata. The sequence continues at coordinate 83,006,019 of NC_067407.1, forward strand.
TGACTCTTATTCTTAAGTGACACTTTTAAGATCATGTCTCACAAGCCTGATAGTGTTCTTTGAGGAGGTGACCAGACAGATGGATGAGGGTAGTGCAGTCGATGTGGTCTACATGGATTTTAGTAAGGCGTTTGACAAGGTTCCACAGGGTAGGCTTCTTCAGAAGGTCAGAGGGCATGCGATCCAGGGAAGCTTGGCCATGTGGATTCAGAATTGGCTTGCCTGTAGAAAGAAGAGGGTTGTGGTGGAGGGAGTGCATTCAGATTGGAGGGCTGTAACTAGCGGTGTCCCACAAGGATTGGTTCTGGGACCTCTGCTTTTCGTGATTTTTATTAATGACTTGGATGAGGGGATAGAAGGGTGGGTTTGCAAGTTTGCAGACGACACAAAGGTTGGTGGTGTTGTTAATAGTGTAGGGGATTGTCGAAGATTGCAGAGGGACATTAATAGGATGTAGAGCTGGGCTGAGAAGTGGCAGATGGAGTTCAATCCAGAGAAGTATGAGGGGGTACACTTTGGAAGGACAAACTCCAAGGCAGAGTACAAAGTTAATGGCAGGATTCTTGGTAGTGTGGAGGAGCAGAGGGATCTGGGGGTCCATATCCACAGATCCCTGAAAGTTGCCTCACAGGTGGATAGGGTAGTTAAGAAAGCTTATGGGGTGTTAGCTTTCATAATTCGAGGGATCGAGTTTAAGAGCTGCGAGGTAATGATGCAGCTCTATAAAACTCTGGTTAGACCCCACTTAGAGTACTGTGTCCAGTTCTGGTCACCTCATTATGGGAAGGATGTGGAAGTGTTGGAAAGGGTGCAGAGGAGATCTACCAGGATGTTGCCCGGTTTAGAGAATATGCATTATGAGGAGAGACTAAGGGAGCTAGGGCTTTACTCTTTGGAGAGAAGAAGGATGAGAGGAGACATGATAAAGGTGTACAAAATATTAAGAGGAATAGATAGAGTGGACAGCCAGCGCCTCTTTCCCAGGGCACCAATGCTCAATGAAAGTGGGCATGGCTTTAAAGTAATGGGTGGGAAGTTCAAGAGAGATATCAGAGCAAGGTTTGTTACCCAGGGAGTGGTTGGGGCATGGAATGCGCTGCCTGGGGTGGTGGTGGAGGCAGGTACATTGGTCAAATTCAAGAGATTGTTAGATAAGTATATGGACGAATTTAAAATAGAGGAATATGTGGGAGGAAGAGGTTAGATAGTCTCAGGTGAGGTTTAAAGGTCGACACAATATTGTGGGCTGAAGGGCCTGTATTGTGCTGTACTGTTCTATGTTAACATGCAGAAAACTTGGCAGCAGTTTACATCCAGCAAGGACCCACAAATAGCAGTATGATAAAGACCAGACCATCTATTATTAATTACATTTGTTGAGAGGGACTAGGGAAAACTATTTTACATGCTCTCAGAAATCTCCACCTTTTAATTTTATTTTCCACCACTTTTTTTTTATTTGTTGCATTCCCAGTGATAGTTATCCTGTATAATTCACTAACTGCTTCTCTTGCATCCTCTCATTCCAACAATCACACTCTTCTATGGAATCTAAGGCAAAATATTAATTTACTATCTTTGGTACTCCTTCATCTTCCATTTAAAGTTTTCCTTTTTCATCTCTGCACTTCGACCCATACTTCAAACTTTATTTTATTTCTTGTGTGTTTGTTTAAATTCTTTACTGTTTCCCTCCTTTGTCACCCGCCAGTGTTTCTTCACATCCTTCATTTGCCTTCAGATCTTTTCCCCTTCCTCCTCTGTAATTGCTAGACATGAAAGTATCAAAAATTAAGCATAACATTCTCAGGATGGGTTGATGACTATGGCCTCACATCTATCATTTCATTGAGCTTGTAATTCAGATCGTTAAGCCCACACTCCTTTGCAGTAACATAAAAGTGGGAGCATAATTGCTTAAAATAATGCCTAAAAAATTTAAGCAACTGTATTTAAGTAATGGAACTGTCTCAGAGAATCAAGAATAAAGTACTTGGTTTAAGATTAAAATTATCATTGGAAGCATCTTTCCTTAATTCCTTGCTTCAGTACTTGCACAAACATATCATTGTCTTCTGCCATTCATTCAAAATGAAGAGTAAATGACCCCAGCTTAAAATATACTTTCATTGCAACAACTGACACCAATCTGCCCCTCCTCCTCCACAATATGTCTCAGTAATGCTTTGGTGGATTCAAGTGCTCCAATTCATGAGCAATTCACCACGCGTGACAGGAGAGGTGTTACTTTTCAACATGAAGTAAATGTGAACAGACAATTTTGATTGCTCAATAGACTGGTGTCATGATTATAATACTGCCATACTCTATAGGCCTTATTTAATGTTACCATTTTTGACAGGAAAAGTATGCAGTGGATCTATTTGCTGACGTGCTTCAATGCTTGATAATAGACTGAACAAAAGCTGGAAGCCCAGAGGGTGGTAAGATGGCCCAGAGTTCATGTCAGCAGAGGGAGCACAAAGCTGGAGAGAGGGAAAGAAGGAAAGCAATAAACAAGAAACACTTGTCTTTACATACTGCCGTTCTCAGCCATAGGTCATTCCAAATAGCGAGCCATACAGAGATATGGTGTGGAAACAGGCCCTTCAGCCCATCAAACATGAACCACTCATTTGCCCGAATCTTAATCTTCTAAAAAAACTCTTCCTGCATATTCATTAAGGCTTCCTAGCGACTACCAGCTGCACATTTTATGGTGGAGAGTTAACCAAACAACCCACACATCTTTGGGATGTGGGAGGAAACCAGAGCACCTGGAGGAAACCCACATGGTCACAGGGAGAGCTTGCAAACTCCACACAGACAGCACCTGAATTTGGATTGAACCCAGGTCTCCAGCACTGTGAGGCAGTGGCTCTACTAGCTGTGCCACCGGGTAATGAAATATTTTTGAAGCGCAATCACTTTTGCAGTGAGCTGTGAAGATATCCATGCTCACATGTAAGCATCCTAAGCCAAGTCATGAAAGTTTATAAACAAAAATTGAGCTGGAATTGCTACAGGGTATTACTTACTTTAATTATCAAAATATTTCAAAGCACCAATAACAAGTAAAACACAAGCTTTTTATATAAGATAACATGAAAGGATACATCACTGTGCAGTTGGCACTACATTGGACAATTTCTCCAGCTGAGATGCAGGTAAATTTCATGAATATGAGCCACCTTTTCTAGAATTCTTCTTTGGTAACTATTGGGAAATTCTTGTTCATAAATATGCTGTTTACCTACCACCCCCCCATCACACTAATAAAAGATTTCACTACCACAGCTCACAACTTAGCTCAGGTGAAACTGACAAGACTCAGGAGGAGGGAGATCCACAACGCAAACCATGTCACATTTGTGCCTCATACTTTATTTAAATCCAAAATGGGCAGAGCATCTATGTTTTGAATGCCAAACCACGAATGGTGACTAATGGGTAGGGTTAGTTAGCTGACCCATTTTGAGCTGTTTATTCCTTTGCTGGCATTATATAATAATGAATTAAAATGCTGGAAATACTTAGTTTGTCAGGCAGCATCAGTGAAGGGAAAACGGCTAAATTTGATGTCAATGGCTTTGCAAACAGCACCATCAACTCAGCAAAACATCCCAAGGTCCTTAATAAGAGCATTATTGGTATTGGTTTATTATTGTCACTTGGACCTGGGTATAGTGAAAAACTTGTATTGCATACCGATTGTACAGGTCAATTCATTACACAGTGTAGATACGTTGAGTTAGTACAGAGTGCATTGAGGTAGTACAGGTAAAAACAATAACAGTACAGAGTAAAGTGTCACAGCTACAGGGAAAGTACAGTGCAGGTAGACAATAAGGTGCAAGGTCACAACAAGGTAGGTTGTGAGGTCAGAGTCCATCTCATCGGATAAGGGAATTGTTCAATAGTCTTATCAGAGTGGGATAGTAGCTGTCCTTGAGCCTGGAGGTACGTGCCCTCGGGCTCCTATTTTTCATTGACTGGAAACATTTTTCACTCTACAGATACCTCCTGACTAACTTCCAGCATTTTCTGCTTTTATTTCAGACTTGTAGCATTTTCAGTTTTCTTGTGCTTTTCGATGGCGTTAAACAAAGTTTTTTTAAGGCGATTTCGTCTCAGATTCATGTTACCGACGCCTTGAAAATATGTAAATCGGAAATAGTAACTCGCATGACAGGCAAAGCTTCGAGTTGGTTTGTTTAAGTAAGCAACTCCCACACCGCCGTTTGCTCCTTACAGCGTGCGATGCTGTGAACAGCTACCGCTTTGGATCGCATTACATGTTATGTTAAACAGGCACATTGTATACCCATTCCGAAACATCATGACAGTGTTGCTTAAACACAAGGTGGGGTGTTGGGCGTTAGGGGGTGGAGGCGGGAATGTTCAGATGTCCATTTGTAATTTTGCCGTCAAACACTAAAAGGGCAAGCAATGAAAATAAAGTTTTTAAAAAACCGAGGTTTTATTTCATGCGTAAAGCATTTGCAAAACATTTTGGAAGTCTCCGTCCTTTTATGAATTGCTGACAGGTTTTTTTTTCCACTCCTGTTGTCCAGTACTCACTAAGGAATGATAATTTACTGTACGAGAATAGGTCGTTATTCACCGAATTATACATAAAATGTAAATAAAAGAACTGCAGATGCTGCAACTCTGAAATAAAGATAGAAGGGGATAAAGGCAGGAGGTGCAGCATTTCGATTTTCAAACGGCCTTTGACGAGGATAACATGTAAAATAATAAAATCTTGAACAAGCAGAGCTAAAGTGGCGGGATGGACAGCCAGCTGGCTTCATGAGAGCAAGAAGGCCGGGTTCTCTTTCCGCAGATGCTGCCCGACCTGCTGAGTGTTTCCCTGCATTTTCTGTTTTATCACACAAAATGTACGATTAAGGGAACATGCTATTCGGCCCACCCATTGCCTGCAGGTGATTATGGTTCAGGTAACCGCCCTCCATCCCTTTCCCATTAACTCCAGAACGCGTAAGTCCTTTCTTCCTCATATCTTCATCTAGTCTCTCACTAAGCGCCTCTCTTCTGTTCGATCCAACCAAGCCCCTTGCGGGAGGGATTCCCATATTCACACTAACACCTCCCAATGAGATGCAGCGGAGGTTCTACACTAGTTTATCATAATGTCTTTGTTTTCCAACTTTAATCCAATCGGGGTAAACGTAATTGTTTGCTTTGCATTGTCTGGCCTTAACGGCTGGCATCAACAATTTTAATGACTCTGAAATCTTTTTCCAAACTCGTTTGGATTTAATTTTCCAGGTAATGTGTGGTCGCTTTATTTTTCTTATCAAAATGCAATTGCACAGGCGTATTTCTGTCGGAATTCGCTTTCCAGTGTAATATCCATCACGTGGCCTTGATATTGCCTTGTGATTTGTTGCAGCTCTCCTCCTTATTGACCAGCGGCGACAGAGACTTTGTTCTGCACATATTTAAAAAAATGCTTTTTAAAATCTAAACTGTAAGTGATATAAATCGTGAGCAACGGTAGCCTCCCCGCCGATCCCGTGGAAGCACAGTTTCTAATTGATCGCACTCTGAGTACCTGCTCTTCGCCCTTTTCCTCTACTTGCTGTCATTAAGCCAGTTGGCTGACCATTCCACCACCTTTGCTCTGCTCGCTCAAGATTGCGTTATTTTACATGTTATCCTGAATCTTATCAAAGCCTGTTTGAAAATCTAAATGTTACACCTCCCGCCTTGCCTTGGTCCGATCTCTTGTACCCTTTCAAAGAATTCGGTGAGGTTGAAACTCATATTGGCTATTCATTTTCTTAGTTTTGGTTTTTTAAATTTTTTTTCTATGTCTTATCATTTTTATCACACCGTCGATTTTGTTAACTGATCTTTATTTTCTACTAAATGTTACATAATCTCTTTACTGGTTCCCTGCACTAGATCTTTTCCCAATAAATATTAAACGTTTTCTGATGGCGCTTCTGCTATGCCTTAGTTTGTTTTGAAAGGTGTGATATAATCATTCGAGACCATGTGATTTATCCTCTTTGCGTTTGTTTGGATTATTTAATATTTTTAATTTAAATGTGAGCATTTGATTTCTAATCCGATTTTCCGAGGGCAAGCTCCTCTAATCTATATACTTGTCAAAGTAGCTTTTGGTAATAGTTGTGCTGACTGGCAATGCCTGTCCAGAACGTTGTCCGGTCCACACTCTTCACAATTTCCCTTAATCAATTTAAGTATCTGTAAAATGTTTAATATTTGTTTTACGTTCCTAGGTATTTAAATCCAGGATTTCTTTTTGCCTTCCTATCGTGTTCTTTCCCCATTCTTTCCTACCTCTTCCTCTGTTACCACTGCTCTCCCCAGATATCCATACACTGCCTCTTTCCTGACTCTTTTACATCCCTTGTGTCTTTATTCATCTGCGGTGTCTCATTAGCGGTTAGTTCCTTCGGCGAAATATATTTTCCCCGGATCCCGTTGGACTACGTTTTGAATTCATTCCAAACGGCTTTCTAACTGTTGTTCATCCCTCAGAGGACGCGAATAAAACAACCAACTTTAAATAAAATAAAGACAGATGACTGCGCAGCACGATGACGAGTTTGCCGAATTCTACGAAAAATAATTTAGTTCGAAGTTTATTTGTTAGAAAGGACGAGGATCCGCTGCATGCAGTTAGATTATTATAACTTTTCTATAGTCTTGTACAGACAGTTTTATTCTTACCCCATGTTGTTCTTGGTCTGCTTATTGCACGCAATCTGGACCCACTCTAATATTTTCCATACTGGGCAATGAGATCACAAACTCGCATACAGTAAATCAAAACCGGCGGTACAGAGATTTTTTTTTCTACTCAATAAAAAGGGAGTTTTATATAGAGAGGGAGGGTGGATGGAAAATTGAAACCATATCTGAAAGAAAGTATTTGGATGCACACGTGAGATTAAAATGCGAACCATCGGCGATAAGATGCTCGTGCTGCCACGAACTAGCACTCTTACAGCTTCCATAGTACAAGGGGCTCAGATATCTAAATCATAGTGGCGAGACGCTATTATACAGCTGTTCGCCTCTTTGGCAACGATTAAGGAAGTGATTAGACTCGAAGAGTGTTCCTCCGTCCCTGTGGTATTGCATTTAGTGTAACTCTTAAGTGTGCTATTTTGTATCAATAATCTGCTGCTTTGGTCAAGCCGTGCACCATATATAGGTAACCCATGCATGTACAATGTCCATATACTTTTACTCTTGTATAATTATGTTCCTGAATAAACCGGTTATTAGATCACTCAGAAGAATATAGTTGCTAAATCTAGTTACATGGTGAAAAGATCGTCACTCGGTAATTGCAAGTAACCTCCTTGGGTTTACATTTTGTATAACTAATATGCCGAATTGTCTAGAAATTTTATATCAAGTGAAAGCGAACAACATTCACAATCCTGAAATAAAACGAAATAAGCAGTTTATTGTTTGGTTTGCATCATATTATTTGCAAATCGCCTGCTTGTATAACGTAATATACATACTTTCCCAAAGTACCAAAAATTTACGTCATTATTTTTAGATTTTACTGTACGAGGCTAGAAAGAAGGCATCCTGTTTAAAATGCATTTCACTTTTCAAACAAAAGTTAGCTGTTACAAATGCTAATGTGGTCGGTTTTATTAGTAAAATGTTATAATAAACCGGCTTAAAATAGCTTCCTGAAGACTTGACCGCAACGTTCAGTTTAGAATCAAAATGATTCTGTAGAACAGATCTGGCTGAAGAGCGGGTTCATGTGAAAACGCTCCCAATTTCCTCGGAAAGGATCGTCATGTTCCGTTTGATTTGCTGACGATCCTTTATGGAACTGGCAGACTGATGGCGGTAGGGTGCAAGTGGATTAAATTCAGCCAAGCATGTTGAAAGGCCGTGCACTTCACTGTAAAACTCAAACTTCTAAATCCTTTCATAATCCAAATGATTTACTGTGGTTTGATACGCGCCACGTTCAGCCAGCTTTGGTGAGCACGCAACGCTTTCAGAAACCATGTCCACATCAGTTTGCCCCGCCAATCAAGAGCACAATAAGCAACCGAAATACAACAGCGAGAGTTCAAGGGTGATTAATGCACCTCGGCTACAGTTTATGTACTTAACTTCATCCCGCGCTGAAACCAATCCGGGGTGTATTAATCACCAGTAAACACATGCTCCATTTCCCTCTTTTCATTACCTGTATGACAGTTTCCAAAGCTGACACAGTGAATGACAGAAATTAACACTGCACCACCAATGTATGCAGAAAAAAAATTCACTACTAGTATTTCCCCGCACAGCCTGCGACGTCTTCGGGCTGCTTAAATGGGTGCAAAATGCAGCGACTGTAGATCTCGCTGCACACTGTTGCGAATTTTCTTTGATCGTTTCAATGCGCTTAAAAGCAAGTAACAATATAATTTGGTGCTTCTGTCTACAAGCAAATAAAAACGTTCATGAATAGCGTTTTATTAACGTTTTGTCTATTAATTTCTTTGTTGCGTTGTGTGACTGATTCTGGATATATTAAATGAAAGTGGTTGACTTTTAAATTGTAGAATCCGGAGTATTAATTTATTACATTTCGGAGATTTAGAAATAAATACAACGAAATGCAAAACATCACTATAATGCGACGCTTAAATCTTATGCATTTCAAAATCGTATAGTTAACTTGTTTTTAAATAAATAGACGCAAGTCGTAATAGCCGATTACCCTATACTTAATTATATAAAACTACTGCTTCATGACATTAAGAAAGCCGTGTAAACGACAAATTGCTGGGACAAAGTTTTTTTTTAAAGAACTTACTTCAGAACTATGCGTTCCATGTGATTAGTTATTACGCGGCCTCTTTAATACGTATTGCGGGATCCATAAAAAAACTATAAACCATTTAAAATGGGAACCAATTATATTTAGAAAAAAATACGCAGAAATAGCAATGGTATCGAGTGCATAAATTCATAATTTACAATCAGAAACTTATGGCATCAAGAAACAACAAGCATGTTTGATTAAAATTTGAATTAGACTCCCAATTCGATTAATTACTTGTTTTATTTGTCTCTAAGCGAAGAGGGAGCCGCGACTGTTCTGTGGCGGAATTCACTTGGGCAAATAAAGTTAAATCGGTCTTTAGCGATTTAGACCTGCTTTCTACATTGTAATGATTTCATACCGTTCTGGATTGCTGTGTGCAGACTAAACTGGGAGTCGGGGAGCTGAAGGCAGCCGCCTGCAGTTTGAAAGCGGGGACACAATTTTTGGTGATCTATAGGAAGTGATATACCATGTCGAACACCTGCTCGGTTCGGCACTGTACCACAGAAACAACACGGTTTCAGTTTGTATTTCCCCCGAATGTTCTTTTATGCAAGGCTCACAAACACCTCCCGCCCCGCTCCCAGCCCCCAGTCCATCTTGATCCATATTACTCAAGCAATGCATACTACACAGACACAACGATCTAAGTTTACAAAATTCAAGGCTTGATTTGCAGTTGCATTAAATATAAAAGGCAAACGATAAACACCACACTTTAACTCTACAGATAACAAGGCGACCTGTCGAACTGGCATACTGGATACAATTGTTTTTTTTTAATAATCTGTACTTCGCCTGCTTACATAAAATATGTTAATATGACCTCCGGGATTACACATACACACAAATGCATAATGTTAACTGAACGTGTTTGCTTCCTTTTTTGGGAAAGAATGCGTTAAAACATGCATGCAAAGGAGTTTTTGGGGATGTTTGCTTTTTGCTCAATCGGCGTAACCGCACATAAGACAAGCTCACCTTACATTTCCAGTTACGTCCTTCAGTTCGCACAGTTCCACGATTAGCAACGTCTTGCGAACGGGGCTTCTGCAGAAAGCCCCTCGGTTGCGGATTCGCCATCGAACAACCAGCGTGACTCGAGACTTCACCGATCATTCGCATCCCTTGCAGGAGCGCTCCCTCGCCAGTCACAATGCTCGGGATCTCCACCAGGCGGAGCCACTCCTCTGTGCACTCGACTCCGTCTCCGGGAATCGGCTTCGGGGTTCCGAGGGGTCATACTGACCTCCGGATTAGCACATGGAATTTGGTTAGCGTACAAAGCAACCGGGTGCACAGATGAATGGAATATTGACTTCCTTATCGGTTGTGTCGAACTTGAAGTTCTCATTCTTGTTTTCAATTTGTGTCCATATCTTTGTAACCCGCTGCTCTCTCCACCCCTCTGATTCTGGCCACTTTTGACAGGGACACCAGAAGAACAATTCGGTTGCGTTGGTGTGGCTCATGAATGCCCATTAGGAAAATAAATAATGTTTACCCGGATTCCAGACCTAGGGCAGCGCGACTGATCTGTTGGCTGGCCCGTGAAATGGCTTAGTCGGTCGTCCGGTTTCCAGAGACACTGGGAGCATCTTCACCACACGGACTACCGCGGATCACAGAGGTAGCTCACCCCAGGCATGTCACCCGGGATGGACAATAAATAGCAGCCTTTGCGGCGACGCGCACTTCTCGAGAACTATTTACATAGAGAATGAAATTAAATACTCGCACTACAGGGGGAAATGCCATGGTCCTATAATTATACATTGAAGGACTGTCCTTTATTACTATAACACAAGAGATCGTGCAGATGCTGGAAATCTGGAGCAACACACACAACATGCTGGAGGAACTCATCAGGTTAGTCAGCATCTATTGGAGGGAAATGAAAAGTCGGCGTTTCAGTCGACTCAGTCTTGACCCGACTGTTTATTTCCCTCCATGGATGCTGCCCGACCTGCGGAGTTCTTCCAGCATTTTGTGTGTGGTGCTCGTTTATTACTGCACCTGCCACACCACCGGGACTTTGGTACATGTACCCACTTTTACAGAGGTACCAACAACATTGTTCCCCCCTCACTATCCTCTCTCCCCCTCCAATGTCAATCTCTCAGCAATTGGCACTGGAGTTGTCTGGTTCTCAAATTCTGGCATTCGCCAAAACCTCTTATCTCCGTGGAGAGGTTAGAGAGAGAGAGAGAGCGAGAGGGGTGGATAAGAATAGAAAATGCCGGAAACATTGAGCGGATCAGGCAGCATCCATGAGCACCTAACCTTCCCACCTGACGTTGACTCTGTTTCTCTTTCCACAGATGCTGCCTGACTTGCTGACTGTTTCCAGCGTTTTCTGTTTTTCTTTCAGGTTTCTGGCATCTGCATTTTCTTTGACCAGGAAAATAGGAAGGCCGGCTATTCGGCCTTTCAAATCCGTTCCAAACATATTATTGAATTAGTTCATGGCTTTTCCGCAACCACCCGCCTGAGCAAAGGCGTTAATTTGAATCTGAATAAATTTCTCAGAAATGCCTTCTGATGTTTAACGCTTGGAATTTTAAATAGATATTTTCGTAGCGCCTCTCATGAAAAAAAGCCCAAATCCTGGAATTTCGCTGGGGCCAACCAGGGACAGTGAGTTTGCTTTTCAAGTTCTGGAAATTAAAACGCACATAAACTTTTTCTTTGGCCTGAAGCTGAAATATAGAACCGATACACCGCTAAAACCTGCTGAAAATCAACGCTGCACATGTTTGTTAGGAATATGGTAGAAAGGTGGGCAAATTGTCTGAGACTCAGGTTAGCTTTGGCCGCGCTGAACGATAGAACAGCTTCGACCGAATGAATGGATGACACTTGCATTTACATTATTTATTTATTCATATTCGATATTGACTAACAAAATTGCACCGGACAAAATCAGTTCATCACAACGACTCATTTGGAATCGTTAGGTCGTTATTAGGTAGCTTTTCGTATTTTACCCTGCCAAAGTGTTGATAGATCAGAAAAGCATCTCGTAATGAGCAGCCGCCGAGAGGGCGGTCATCAATAGAGTTCTTATTTGTTTATACTCTGCAAACGAGCCTCACATTTTTGTTAATAAAATAAAGCCATATCAATATACATTAAAGGGGAGAAAAGTATATTATATGTGCTTTCTAACCGAACTGGTCACAGTAAATAAATAATGCATGAAATACATGTCATTTTAATAAGTGATACGGCATAATTCCTTCTTCGGAAAGCAGGCTCGAAAAATTGACAATATAGAGTGATGAAAGGTATTTCCGATATCAATAATCGATTCCGACACAGCATTTCCTCATTTGATTGAAGATCCCAACGTCAAGAACAATGGACGATTTTTTACTGCTGGCATAATTTGCACCCAATATATCCCAAGCCTTCCAGAATGATGGCAGTGTTGGATTCCAATAAATTAATATTTCCAGCAGTCATTCTTTATCTGTGCATAAATGTACAAATCCTATTAAACCCACTATCTCTAGACAACCGAGTAAGATCTTTTATGTTTGTATTATTAATATTACTAGTCCGTTTTCATTCGGAATCTTTAATGACTCTATATTCTTCGAGTAAAAAAAAACAAGCAACAATTTGATGTGTATGATTCTAATATTATAATATTAAGTAATTATGAAATCGCGAAAATGTTTTATATCATTTAATTGAATCCCATGCCGCTAAATTATAGATTGCCAACGTCGAAATCAGCATAGTTCTTAGGCATGTGCTGGTTGGCGAGACTTATTGATAGAACTGCCTGATGTTTGAATATTGAACTGAAGGGGAGTTTGGGAATACGAAGCGACAAACCACTGCTCGTACAACGTTGCTGAAATTGGTGGAATCGCAAATACCAGCCCGCCTTGTGCAAGCACCTGAACAGCAGCAGAGATTTGTTTTTCTCAGTTTTTATTTATCTGGTCACTTCCCCCCTCCGAGCCGTTCAGAGAGAAAAAAAACAAGTTTGCAAGTTTGACCTGTGCTGATCTCTTGCATGTGTGTCTCAACGGGAGAAACAAGCCAGGCACGTCTCGAAGCCATAAACTGTAACTTTCATGAGCATTGACAGTTTTTTTGTGACCTGTGGGACGACGAATATATTATTATTTCAACTGTGTAAAGGATGAGCAGATTAACGATATACCCCCCCATGCCGACATACGGTACGCAGATTGTGCTTTCCTGACGATGTCCTTATCACTTAAACGACCAGAGCAATATTATACCTGCGTACAAATGTGACAAAAATATGCAGACGTTTCAAAATGGTGTTCAGATAGAACCATTCGATTAAACTTTATTTATTGTTTATGACAATGCTTGATTGGAATGAAAGAAAGGGTTCGCAGATGCAGAGAGGCGGTGGGGATTTCCTTGAGAACTGTCTTCCCGAAGTGTTAAATTCTGGTCCCCCCCCCCCCTCCCCGTCCAAGTGGTTAATTTAACCATCAGAAACACCATTAATATAACAATGATACACCATCATTGGAAATACTGTATTGTTGTACGCTTGACACACTGAAAGTAAAATAATTATTCCATTCATGCTTTTCTAGATTGGTGACCGAGAGTGGTTGCTCTGTTTAGTGTTCCAATCACTTCAACGCTGTTCGTATCATTTTGTTGTTGTCTGCCTATTGGAACACTTTTTAGAATCACTTTTAGTTCTGCTAGTTTGGTATAATCCCGGCTAATCGTTTCATACAATAGATTTCATAAATGTGGGGTGCGAATGCTTTTATTGAAAAGATTGTAATTGGACAAACAAGAATGTTTGGGGAGCATATATCTCATGCCCAAGGCATTTCAGTCGATCTTCTGTGTCGGCCCTAAATTGGGAATTTTCTCGCCAGTATTCATTAATATCTCAGCTTTTGATTTAAAAAAGCATGGGTTACCTTAATAAATACTTTCCCATAATAATAAGAAATGACATGTCGGTGGCTTTAAGAACACATGAAGATTGACTTCATTAAAAAAAAGACGATTTTAAAAAAATGGGCGCATTCTTCACGTTGGATTCCCTTTAAAATCCAGTGCTGATATGTTGACCTGTCAGTAACAGTAACTACCTTCTATAAAACGAAAATGCTGTTATAAGATAGCTGGACAACCAGAACAGGGGGAACTGCAACAAAAACCATAGTTACTTTGAGAAGAATTAAGTGAATAATTTCAATGAATGGGGAAGTCTTTAGGTCATATAATGCCAATAAGTAAATCAAACTTATGACGTGATATTTACTTACATCTAATGGAATTATCCAGACTTTATTCTTCATTATAGAAACAGGTAATTTAATCTACCACGTGGATTATTGCTCCTGAGCTTCTTTATTTAAGGATAAAACATGAAGTTTTTCAAGGTTCAGACTAAACTTTCGATGGAGCTACGTGGACTCTATGGATGTGGGAGCTGTGTGTGGGGAGTATGCAGAACATGGAGCGTGAAAACTAAGGTGACAGAAATGTTTCAACTACTCTTTCAAAACATTTACCATCAGAAGTTAATATACCGGTTTAGGGAAAAACAACAGCGGGATCTTCCATTCTGGACATTGATATCTAAGCGCTTTATGCTTTCGGGATGTCTAATTGAAATTTCTAGTAATCAAGACTACAGCAGTTGCTGCCCTTCTGACTTTGAGGAGGTTGCCAAAAAGGCGGAAAGTCTCCGAGCGTTATTAGTAATTCTGCTTCAAGGCAGCCAATGGGGAGAGGAGGAAGCCAGCGAAAGACTAATGAGAACTTCGCAGCGTGACATCAAGATTGACGTGGAAAAACGCGTAAAATTGATCTGGACAAACTGCAGCCTCTAGGATATACAAATTTGCCCTAATCGGATGAAGATCACCTTGTGCTATTCGGGCAGTCCTGTCTCAATATTGTTCTTCCCCCCCTCAAGTCTCCAGCGTGGGTCACGGAAGGAATTCTTCTCCTGTGCGTGTTCGAAACCGGGCTCTGTTCTGTCCCTGTATTTACCCGTCAGACTTCAGCCTAACTCTCCGAAGCAAACTTTCAGCCATTGCAAGGGGAGGTTTGTTTTTTTTTAAAGATTGCTGAGAGGTTCTCGCTTCGTTGGACAATGGGTAAGCATCGATTCCTATTTGCATGGTTCAGTGGCATGAGTTTGATAACACAATAAAAGATTGCTTTACACGCCTGCATTATGTGTGAGGATGAAAACAGCGATCGGCACTCGGCCACTCTCCTTTGGCTGATCAGAGCGAAGGGGCTATTTTTTCAGATGTTAAAAAAAAGTAAAATAATAGACCTTTTTGGACAGGGGTGTCGAAAAGAGCGGTGATCGTGTTAAAAAGTGCATTAATGGGGCAGAGCTGGAACATCTGAATCACAGAGAGATGGCTGTGATGTACATTGAGGAGGTAGTTTGTAAACTGTTGAGCTGTACTTCGCGACAGGCGCAAATGCAATGGAGTACCCGGGTGAGTGCAGAAGACCTAACATAACTGCAAGCGATTCGATAATAAAGAAATACCATTCTCCAAAAATACATGACTTCATATTTTTAGTCCGCGCATGTATTTTTGTTGGAGACCATTTTCATGTTCAGGGCTTCAGAAGTTTGTGGGAAGTGTGATGTTTTGACAGCTGGTTAATTTCTGCCCTTGTTTTAAATGCGGGAGATTATCACGGTGGCCTCTCTGTATTTCTTTCCCGTAGATCAGACGTACGGGGAGGTGAATCAGCTGGGAGGCGTTTTCGTAAACGGGAGACCACTTCCCAACGCGATCAGATTGAGGATCGTGGAGCTGGCTCAGCTGGGGATCAGACCCTGCGACATCAGCAGGCAACTCCGTGTCTCCCACGGGTGCGTGAGCAAAATCCTAGCCCGTTACAACGAGACGGGCTCCATTTTACCGGGGGCGATCGGGGGAAGCAAACCCAGGGGTCACCACCCCGACCGTGGTGAAGTACATCAGGGGAATACAAGCAAGGAGACCCGGGGATCTTCGCTTGGGAGATTCGAGACCGGCTCCTGGCGGACGCGGTTTGTGACAAGTACAATGTCCCTTCCGTCAGTTCCATTAGCAGGATCCTGAGAAACAAAATCGGTAACCTTTCGCATTCGGGGCACTGCGAGACCAGCAAGCAGCTTCCACCGCAACCGACGCTGTCTTACAATCCCATTTACCAGTACTCCTACCCCAACCACATGTCATCAGCGGCCGCAAAAATGAGCAGTACTGCGGGGGTCCCCGTGGCAGGGGTTACGGGACATGTCGGTATCCACAGAGCTTGGCCGAGCGCCCATTCTGTCACCAACATCCTCGGACTCCGAAGCCTCGTTGAACAGACAGGTAAGCGTGTTACCTCTCTCCCCCGGTCTACCCAAACCCTTATTGGGCGCTTCGGAAATGGAAGGGAATACATAATTTCGCCATAAAGTGATCACCTGATCTTTTATCTCAGGATTTTTTTTCAAGAAAGAAAAACTGTTATAAAACTGTAAGAAAGAAACATATGATATTGTAACTTTAATTCTGAATGTGCCCCTTCCATTTTAAGTAAAGCCGACAGCTACTTCTTACAACAGTGAGTTAGCATGTAAAAGAGGTTTATCAGCTGCTGAATGTAATGAGTATTAGAAGACACGGTAAAAGGAAGTCACAAAATAAAATTTAATAAAGCAGTAGATCTCGCAGGCAGCATTTTCGGTTGCTTTCTTAACCGCCGAGCGTTGGTTAAAAAACAAGCTATACAGATCACCACCCCTTTCCTACCATTCTTATCGACAATGTTTGACCAACTCCGGGCCTTTCTCAGATCTTTCCTTGTGTTTTTCACTCCAATTTACAAAGAGGATGCAGCCTTTGTGGCCTATACCTCCCCTTACCTGGGCCCGCGTTGCCTGGTGCCCTGTTGTTAACTGCTTTATCCAACAGTTCTTTGCCAAATGCGTACGTAATTGAGCCTGTTGAAATGTCCAGACCTTTGCGGGCTTTATTGTTTTGGTAATGGGGCATTTTTGATGAGATAGAGAACGATTATTAAAAACTTACTGAGGGAACAAAACTTCACACCGATTCGTCCTCCACCTTGTACTTCCATTAACTCTGTCCCGATGGGACTGTGCAAGTTTAAACTACTGTTAAAAAGAATTGACATTAGTGCGTTGACCTTGGTATCCTCGGAGAAAATTCTGCTCAATGTGTGTGGAGGAGGCCGGTAGTTTAACTTTTGACCTGGAGTGGAGGATATACGTAAAGCCAGACTCCTGCTTACACGAAGCAATCGTATTTCGTTTCATCTTGACAATAGAAACAGTCCGAAAATAAACCTTTCACGGTATAAATCACCGGATTCTTGTCATAGATTGCTTTAGGTATAGACTAAATGTACTACATATCTAGGTATGAAGGTTGAGGATAACTGTTATTAAAGAATTTATGCTTCATATCAATGAAAATCTACATTAAAGTAATTGTAAAAGGGTTTAAAAAGGAATCAAACGCAGAAGAAATCCGATTACATTGAGTTGGCAGCAAGAGTAAAAGTTCTTGTTCATATTTCGGGCGAGGTAATTTATGTAGATGAAAGCAGACAGGACGAATCTGCAGCGGAAATTCCTCGGTTAGATGTTTCACTGTATATCCAATGGTGTTTACATGCAATACATTTTTAAAAATGCATTTTAGCTGCTCTTGGTGGAACCGATCCTTCAGCGTATCAAACAAAAGTGGAAGATTGGAATAACGTCAACAGAGCAACCTTCCATCAAACTCAAAGTGTCAACGGGATAGAGAAGCAGACGATCGAACCGGATCTGAAATACTCCCAGGTACTGACCCAGTAGCCCTCCTGCCTGGGTTCTCGCTTATTGAATGATGGCTTCCTTCATTCTCCGTGTCACTCGCTGGTAATATCGAATCCTAAAGTAAAGCAAACTTTGGTTTTGTTGTGTTACAGCCTCCATCCGCACTGCCCGCTGTGAGTAGCTTCGTTCCTCCTTGCGCAGTTGGGCCTTATCCCTCGTCAAACCAGGTGCCGAGCTATGGAGTGTACGGAGGTCCTGGAGCCGGCTACATGACTGGCCACCCCTGGCAGTCTCAGGGCAGTAGTCTCCCTCACTCTGGGCCAGGAATTACCATGCACGGCGGCGACATCCACGCACCAATGCCCTTCAAACACCTCTCGGCCAGAGAAGGTAAATCGCTTTGCTCGTTATTATGGCCAAGGACTATTTTCTCAAAAACACTGGGCCAGAACAATTAAACGATTCACAGTATTTCCTTAATATTTGGAATGAAACAAAAGTAGCTGATGAAACAATAATATTCTCACTGGAGACCACCACCCAGCTTTCTATCGTTTATATCAATTTTGTAGCAAAACCAAACGTGGATTATGCAGTGGGAATCGATGCAGATATTCGCGGGGGTTGATTTACAAGATATAATGGCTTGTTATCAAAAACATATGACAGTCAAGAAATAGAATTTTTGAAGCTTCGTTGGCAGGATGAGCATTTTCAAATACGAAGCAATTACAGTTTTTGGAAGTTTTATGCATCTTTTTAGTCAACAGTGGGTGTTTAAAGAGGGCCCCATACTGCATGCCTTCGCATTAATTCTGCTCTGATTGTGTTGTTACTGCTCTTGGGAAAATTACGGACTAAAGGCAATTATATTTTCCAAAAAGCTCCTTTTGTTTCATTCTAGAGTCACATCAGTCTTTGCATACGGGGCTCAGAAGCAGCCTATAAGGAGCTGTGTTGCTATGGGTTGATGTTGGATGGTCACGTAGTTTGTCATCTGAAAATAACAAGGTGTGCATTACTGATTAATACGCTTCCATATTGGCTGGTGATTATGGATAAATAAAAACGAATTGGTGAGCAATTGTGTGTCAACTATGCCGAGTAGATCGAACTTCAGTTTTAAATTGTTTGCAAGCATTTATTAAATCCATTCAACTTGGATTACAATGGCTATATTTTCTTTGGATGCAGTTAAAATATGAATTGCTAAAATTACATAAAGAAGTACCGCCACTACTAATCGTTACAAATAACCATGTCCAGCACTTGCCCCAAATGATGTGAGATGACTAATTGGATCCTATCTCGGAGTATGCCAGTGCAGTTGTTCTAGTCAGTTGTTCCTTGACCAAACCTGCGAGTTATCTGGTTTGGACAGAAGAGACTAAAACTTGTGGATAAGAATATATGGAAATAAAACAATAGGAAGGCCGCCCCTTCAGTAATTCTCTGCTTTGATAACCCAATGTGCCCTTATATCCGACCCATCCTGGTTGAGTTTACTGCTGACACTTGCTGCAGAATTGTCCGATGTGATCTAAATATATTTTTTCAGTACCTTGAAGTCATGACTTCCGACCCATCTGCTCTGTCTTTACAGGTCTGACCTTATCTACTTCATTTTATAATTTATGTGCCTTCAACTCAATGACCGTTTCTCTTCCGTGCAAAAACATTCGACGCATTTAAAGTATAATAGTCATAATACAGAACACCTACCAATAATTCTGCTATCTAACTCACATTTTGAATAATTCCCATCCGGAGTAACTAGATGTGAGAAATAACCGCACTTTGTACAGCCCAGGACGTTTCATTATCAAAGTTGAAATGTAGAAACAAGGATGATGATTTCTTTGCGGGGTGTTCAGAACAAGGTGTTCCAGTGGCAAAATAGGGGGTTATAGGCCGGACAAATGAAAGAAAATAATATTTTACGGTAGCCCGGCCTATTTTTTTTACTTAACAGATTTAAAGGGATCTTTTTGGTGGAGGAAGTGCAGACTATCGATTTCATCGGTCATCATAAACCTGTTATTCAAGTCTGAGCTAAGAACCAAATTATTCACCCAGAAGGTAGTGAACCTCAGGGATTCTCTATCCGAGGGCTGTGGAGACTCAATCGCTGAGTAAATTCAAGGCAGAGATGTTAAATAGCAAGGGATGCGGGGTTCCTGCAGGTAGCTAGTGCTGAGGTAAAAGATCAGCCATGATCTTATTGAATGGCGGAGCAGATTGGCTGAATAGCCTACACTTGCTTCTGCTTCTTATGTGCTCGTCAAAATTAATTTGTTTCATTTATTCGGCAGCATTTTGGCCCGAAGAGAAAAAAAACACCGCAACTTAAAAAACCGATTTAACTCTACGGTCTCTGTAATAGACGCTGCATCATATTCGTGAGAGAGGGAGAGAAAGTAGGGAGCGAGGGACGACGTGATGCTTTTAAGTAACTTTATTTCTGACGCTTGAGCGTCTTTGTATGCTAATAGAATGATAGGAGGATGAATAAGAGTTAGCGTCGGCCGGACAAATGAAAGAAAATAATATTTTACGGTAGCCCGGCCTTTTTTCTAACTTAACAGATTTAAAGGGATCTTTTTGGTGGAGGAAGTGCAGACTATCGATTTCATCAGTCATCATAAACCTGTTATTTCTTTTTAATGACAAAATTCAGAACCATGCATGCGTACAATGTAGGAGTTGTCATTTGTTTCCTTAAGAGACTAAATTCAGTGGGATTTAATACACCAGTATTGAGTTTAACGTGCGTTCAGCTGCAAAAATGAGAGCATTTAATGTTAATGAGAAAATGGACTATATGTAATATAGAATTTTAGACATAGCGCAGATCTGAAGGAAAGCTATACGCACAGGTATGCTATACGCATAAGCTCTGAGGTTACTTTTGATGGCTTAAATTTAAGCAGGTGATAAACTCCAATACTATATACGAACATTTGCGTAATTATATATGCTCTGTAGTTAAAAATCATATATAATTTTACAAGTGGTTTTATATATAGCACAGAAATTTGGGTTCATACTTTCATGATTTTTCCTTGTTGTCCATCTTTACACTAAAGAAGTGTGAGGTTTCAATCTGAATATATTTCAATATAAGTCCTGTACCATAAACCCAATTGTGTCAAATCCAATTTTGCATCTCTCTGTGATAAGAGCACGCCAGGGGTAGGGAATATCGTACTTGTAGAGATTTGGTATATTTTGCACCATTGCTTCGATATTTCCGCGTGAGAACAGGAAAATACAGCGAGTCGTATCCTGAAAGCTTTCATCACTTAGGAATCGCGTTATACAAGCGCCATTGTTTTAAAATCGAGAATGCCCAGTAGAACAGGGGCTTTGTGGGGTTCATTCTGGAAGACTCGCGTTTATTGTTAATTTAAAAATCCTAACCACTCCACCTGATCACAATGTGGAATTTGTTGCATAAATTAAGACAAAACAGACAGGCACTGAGAACTGGTAGCATTTTAGCAATCGGCTCAGCACACGAGAAATGACAGACTGATGCTTTGGCTTGAAGGCTTTCATCACCACAGTCTTGTCTAACTTCTGCACAAGGAACCGCTTTCAAAGCAAATACTATCTTCGCCTAAGAGTGGGGGAGGGTGTGGAGGATGGTTACTGCGCGATAGGAGTGCAAGGATCGTGTTCCCAATAGGGCCCAACGTTTGACTTCAACAGATGTATTTTTTAAAACATATTTTAGAAAGTAAAAATGAACTCCAGATTTTGATTATTTAATTTAAAAAGAGCAGGGTAATTTGAAATAAGGTTCTCTTAGTCTGTTTAACGAGATTACATCCAATGAAACAAAAAAAACTCTTAAGTGATCTGATAACCTCAGATCTTCATTGATTAGCAAGGGGACAGTGTCATGTCACCGCACCGTTAAGTGACAATATTCGACTGAATCTGGAAGTGCCTGCACTATCAGTAGTTGAAGTCGGCAACCTCACCGAGATTACCGGCCCCCAAATGGAATTTGAAAGACTTCCACCCTCTCGTCTGTGAGTCGGGAATTTGTTGGTCCCGGTCCCATTTCACAGATTTGAGCGGAAAAGTCTAGGCGTGTACAGCTGCTCGGTGTTGATGAAGATGCCGCCTTTCGGGCGAGCTCATAAACAAGCCCCCCTCCCCCCTTTACTCTCTTAGGTAAATTAGTTGAAAAGAATTCAGAAGTGAGAGGCAGTTGCTTCACATTTCGGCCAATAATTATTCCCCAGTCAGCACAACACAGCGGATTATTTGGTTATTGTCATATTGCAGTTTGTGGGAGCTTTCTATACTGGCTGCCACCTTTCACGAATTTATAGCAACAGCTATAATTCTAATCCATTGGTTGTAACGTGCTTTGGGACCCACCCAGGACCACGAAAAATGCTATACAACTGTAATTCTTTTTGTCAAATGAAGGCATTTTGAATTATTCCTTCTATTATTCGAAATTCCGTGTGAGGATTTTTAAATTGAAGAATATCTGCTCATTCTGTGGGATTGAAAAGCAGACAGGCTGTTTTGGGCGTTGGTTTGTTTTCTGGAAGATATGCAGTAGCTCAGTGTTCTCACCTACACTTTGATGTATAGCTAGCTTTTACTCGAAGCATTTAGGTAGAAATGAGAGTATAATACCAATGGAAATACGGAGTAGGTCGATTTGTACCAACAGAGTCGGATGAACATCCAAAGGAGATATTTTGAATTTTGATAAAGACATCATAGAAACTGATTAGCCTTCAGTGAATTCAGGGTGCATATGATGAGATATACGGCTTTCACGGGTTTTTAAAAAATAAAGTTTGCCCTTTCCGTTTCCATCAGAATCAGATCAGATCAACTAAAAAAGATCAGGCATCTCAATGAATGGCGGAGCAGGTTCGAGGGCCCAAATGGCCTACTCCAACTCTCATTACTTATGGTCCTCCGTTCCAATTGGCAACCTATCCATGTGCCCAATAATCCTCTTTATTCTGTCTGGGATACATATAAGACCCTTTTCATTAAACTCCTAATGATGGTAATCTGGACACTATATTGATTCAATTCCCTCAGCAACTAGGAAGCGCATTTTTGGAATAGAGTGGTTTTGAACGGGGTTCATCAAAAGCACGACGATATCAGGTCAATTGCCCCTCGGAAGTTCTGTGTAAAATACACTCAATCACCTTTTCCTCGCCACTGGTCATTTCTGCTCTGACCTGCATTAACTGCAATGAAACAGGATTTTTTTTTGCGAGAATTCGCTAGTTTGTTTCCTTAAGATTTTGTTTTCTCTTTCTTGCTTTTATTTCAGTGGCGGACAGGAAACCCGGGAGCCCCGTTAGCAAGCCCCCCGAAGCTCTCAGGAACGCGCACGGCCTCTCAATTCCAGTCTCCAGCACGTAAAACCCCGCCGGTAAATGGGACACTTGTAACAAATCGAATTGCTCCAAAGGATCTATGGAATTGTACACTTAATCGCAAGGTTTTATTTCCAAGAACTGAAACTTTTTTTGTTTTTTTGAAAAGAGAAGTATTTTCACAGTACAGCAACAAAAAAAGTCCCTCTGCACAAAATATATCTCCATGAAGAGATATCTGCAACATAAATGCAGCGAGAAAATTGTAAACAATGATTTACGTCCTCTACATTCAGGGCAGAATATTTCTTCACTTCGACATGGTGTTGGTGGCGGGGAGGCTCATTTGTCTTGACTTGCATATATCTGTAAGAAGTCGGAAATCATATCTGTATGTAGCTGATAGGAATATAAGCCATAATATAATCAAAAATGATCTGCTCATTTTATACAGGCTTCGCCCTTAGATCTGGTACCATTCCTTACCTTGCGAGTGACAAACGCCCTCCTTAGTTTTATGTAATGTATTTTTGTACATAGCTTTATGAACCCAGACACTTGGCTAATGCGTTAACGATGTGAACAAAGTTGTGAACATAATGTATATCCGAGACTGTAAATGTACAAAATATTTTGCCCTCGCGGTCTATTTTATATTTTTATATTTCGAATTTAAAATATGCATTAATGTTGAAATAAAACAACGTTAAAATAGACGACTGTATATGCTTCGAGTCAAATCATCAGTTCTCCCTCCACAGATGCTGCCTGACCTGATCGAGATTTCCAGCATTTTCTGTTTTTATTTCAGTTTTCCAGCATTCACGGCATTTTATTTGTACTAATGCAAGACAGTTCTGCCGGAAAAACGACGATTTGGAATATTATCCATACATTGTTTTGATCTCAACCTAATCTAATTACCTATGAACCTGCTCCCGTTATTTAGGGGCCTCTTCCGTAAAGCTGCTAACCCCACTTCCCTTCTTCACTGGGCTGAAACGCCACATATCCCAATTTTCCCTTGATGTAATATTACACGTGCCCATTTAGATTATATGATGACCAAAAGAATAGAATGGGTGCCGGCGCAACATATTTGCCGAGATGCAAACACGTTACATTAATATAGTAAATACCTGAGCTTCAATGAAATACTTTGGAAGTACGCAATTCCACCCTGACAGAGATAACATGTAAACGTATATTTGTTTGCCTCTCTGTAAGGGCAATTTGTGAACCCTGATGACCATTCATGTGATTATAATCTCACTTATGATTTAACAGATATAAAAGGCTTCGGACAAGATGACAATTGGACGAATACACGGCAGCGCTACTTGTGTCGTAAAACGCGGGATATCGCTAAACAATTGTCTGCAAATGATATGAATTTTCCGTGCTTGTGGTCTGAATGAGTTGAACGTCATTTTAAATTTGCACCTAAACCTACGCAGTAATTCAACGGGGACCTGCATCGTTTGCAGGGGACTCTGCTTTACAATGGCTTTATCTTGAAATTGGAAGTCAATCATAACCAAACAATAACTCGTTGTTTTGATGCAGTGAAAGCAACTTTAGAAATGCTCTTACTTGCGACCGGTATTCATATTTCAAATACCACACTGCTATGGAGAATGTTGTGTGTCTGTTTTTGTCCCAAAACTTGTAGCGAGTTTTGATCTAGGAAAGGGTGTGTGATTACATTATCGGCGTGCTCTTTAATGCATCAATAATCAGCAGGTTATTGGAATTTATGCTTACATAAAACACAACTTAATCATATATTCTCCTCATGTCCCTCGTCCGCAACGAAACGTCATGTAAACACTTGAAACCTTTGCCTGAATTTATTAATGTCCTCAAATGCCCAGCCAAGTTTCTCTTTCCCGTATCGATTTACTGCACAGAAGTTCTACAAACTCTGCTGTAAAGTGAGAACTTGCACGTAGTAACGCGCTCGGTTGTTGCGTTATTCATTACTTATTTTATCAATTAAAAACAGTGGTTTACCTTTAACCAATTATAACTAAATAAATAGTTTTGTGGACATTGTTCTTTTTTCTTCAATCTACACATTCCGATAACCCTCGAATTGTTAAAACACATGTACAGTAGATTAGTAACAAACTTTCACATTAGAGGCTGAAACTGATTTACGTCGAATTCTTCCCTCAAATAAAATATCTTGCATAATACTTCTTGATACCACACTGTAAGATCTTCAGCAGTTTTAAAGCGTAAACAAAAGATTCCTACATTACTTTCCCACACGATCAAGCATACACATGCATAAAATTGCCTACACAGCAATTTGCAGCGGCGATGGCGATGGGAAAGAGAGGGTGTTTGCAACTCGTAAATAAACATTTCCAAACGGAGAACAAAGATAGGCTACACAACGAAAAGCCTTCATTATATTTTAGTACTGGCCGATAAGGAGGCTCCCCCCTCCCTTCCCCCTCCACCCCGCTTTATAGGATGAGCGCCAGGCAAACATAATGGATTCCCTGCGTGGTGTCAGCATAATTAAGGGTTGTTATCATGCAACTTTGAAAATTTTCAAAAGGATTTGTGAAAAAAAATATTTTATGTGAAAAAATTTTAATTCTGCGTGCAGGCTGAATAATTAATAGTGGGCGTCCAATGGGAGAGTACACCTCCAAATACCCCTGTCACTCTGCAAAGCAACAATTACGATGTCGCCTGGCTCCGCTAAAATTTAATCAGAAATGATCGACAAGCTTGCTTTTCCAGGAGTTGTAAGCCTTCTTTCGTAGAGGTCTGTGGCTTAGGAAAAGGCTTTGCAGATGGTTAGAACACACCCTTTCTCATCTGGGCGAACCTGCAGATCCACTGCAGTCGAGGATCCTGGATAAAGTATGTCTGTGTGGCAGTGTGTTTTGTTTTTCACGGCGCAGGAATTGAAAACATAAATCAGCATACAATTTGCATTCTCACTGACATTACCAAAGCAAGACATCAGGCCGAGAAATGGAAAGATAATCAGGTATAAAATGAGATTAGTTATGCTATCAGGATAATATTTGGAGGCCTCTACATCTTACCCAATCCTTTTATAAATCATAGTTTAGAAAGTTGTATTCAACTAAGAGATTTATATTGGTCATAGCAGTTTGTTCTAATCCCCACTACAACTTTGTTAGCCAATCAAAGATTCTTACTGTAATCCTTGTAACTTTCAACAATATCCCAGGAGAAAGTTCTGTAATATTTAGAAACAAAATTTTAAGGATTAAACTATTCACACAGAGGATAGGATTTCTGGATATATTAAGCAATGTTCTAAAGTACTTAAGGCATTTGCCAAAGATCAAATATTAAATATATCATTATCTTCTGAAATTCTTTAATTATTTTCAAGTTATTGAAATACATGGGTACCAGATACCAGAGCTGGGTAGTAGGGCTTAAATCAAGAAGATATAAAACAGTCACATTAATGTTGGGTTGACAAATTTGTTTAATTTTAACTTCTTTCCTGTATGCATCACCCCATAATGCATTGTTGTTCTTTTACAAAATTAATAGGATGTTGAGGTTGCTGGGGTCAGGTAGTTTTTATTTGCATTGAGCTAGTTTCGCATCATACTTAAATTTTCTTGGCATAGAAGTAGAATGCACAATGTCCATTCTCAAGTACAAAATGTCTGCAGTTTGAATACCTAAAACATAACTTAGTAATTGACAATAATAAAATACAATAAAGATGCTACCACATTTCTTTATTATGTTGAAATGAATCTAGATAGTTAAGTATAAATTAATCTTCTCTGATATTTATTGAATAGTTCAGAACTATATATAAATCTTTTATCAATGCATGAAGATCCCTATGAAAATTTAAATCTAAAGTTTCACCATTTATTTTACACGCTAGGCTCATGTGCATATAATGTAATACTTAATTGCTGGTGATATAATTTATACTTCATTGAAGCTTGATTGTATTTTGACATATATTTTTGAAATTAAGGACCTCCTTTGTTTTGGCTTATTGGAGCATGCACTGCTGATTATTATCTATTTCAGTCCTAGGACTATATGTTATATCGTCTTTTATTTCTAATGATTATGGCAGGCAGCTATTCTGTAAAGCTGGCATATTTGTGAGAGTGAGAGAACAAAATTTTACTCTGTGATCTCATTAAAAGGCTCCAGCACGCATAGATCTTTCATCCACTAATGCTTTGTAACAGTACAGACTGACCCAAACATTCTAAAAACAAAAATATCAAAAATAATATTGGAAAATGACTACTAAAGCATTTAAATACTTTAGGAATCATTTCCCAACACAGTGTCTGATATCTTTGTTTCCATTGCATCACATTTTTCTCATCCTATAATACTAAAATGTGCTTAACTGGCATAAGTTATTAATCTATTTATATCTATTGATCAACTAAATTGCGATTGGGCATTGAAGTTCTCCATCATGGAAAGTACACAAAAATATTTCAGCTTTGTTACCTTTGAAAGTTATAATTAATGTTTTAAAAAAATAATAATTGTAAATAAGGTGTTGCTCTTAACATAGGAATGGTGGTTTGTGGGAATTAAAGGCCAAGGTGTCACTTCCCTTTACCCAGTCTCTGCAGATTGCAGCATCTAAACAGAAAATTGAATCCTGATTTAAACAAAATATTGAAGTCTTTTGTTAATCTGTGTTTTACTTGGGTTTTGAATATTTTCACGAATTAGCATTTTTTTCTCTCAATTGCTTTCACATCTGTCATTTTTTAAACAGAAATGTTAAGTGATCAGTTTTCCACAGTAGAAACCCATGTCAGGTGTTACAGAGCCATATATTTTCTTTCTGTATTCCCACAACCTTGCAAAAGAAACAGCTCACCATAACATTAAAAAGAACACTGCAAAACCTGTCATTTCATGCCTCCATCCCACAGAATAGTTACTTAGTTTTCTCCTCTTCATTATGTTTTTGACTGATCATTCCATCCTCATCTACCAGGCTGTGGATTGATGATTGCAATGACACAAAGTAACAAGTTAAGACACATGTACTGTGTTCACAAATACTGTAGAGAATAGTTTCCAAGATTCTGTGACTAAAAGCAATACAGTTTATCACCTTGCAAACATTATTGAAACCTTTGCCTGGGTAATGAAAATATATCATGACAGTTTTTGATCAGTTATCCAAATTATATTTTGTGTGGTCAATATTCTATAATTGCAAGATCAAAAGCTATGTTTGATGGTGGACAAATAGAGGATGATGTCCATCTTTGTTGTGCGTCTATATCGAAGCAGAGATACTCTAGCAGTATAATTTAACTCTAGTCAATAGCATGGAGTTGTAACATCTACTCATACTATTCTTCAGACAGGGTAGCAGAGTGCTTCTACTAGGTAAAAATAAATGGACAAGGATTTCATGGCTTGCATGAAAGATATCACAACATTGGGTATTTGTTACAGATGGGTATTTGTATACCCAATAGCACTGGGTATTTGGTATTTGCTGAGAGCCTGTCTTGACCTTCTTAAAGCTGGAACTTTACAAAAAGGATCTCATTGTAACAAATAATTATTCAGAAGTATTTTCCAACTGGTACTTATCACAAAAAGAAACTGAAGTCTAAGTGACCTCTATGCAATATATAAATGTGATCATGTCTATTTAGACCAGATCAGATCAGATTAGATCAGATATCATGTCTTTTGCCATGCTGTGCCTTTCCATGCACAGAGAGTATGCAGTATTTATCCATTCAGTCAACAGAAACCAAGGAGGTAGTTACAGAAGTAAGATATCTTCATTAGTCACATGAACGTTGAAACACACATTGAAATGCATCTTTGCATAGAGTGTACTGGGGCAGCCCGCAAGTGTCGCCATGCTTCCGGTGCCAACATAGCATGCCCACAACTTCCTAACCTGTACGTCTTTGGAATACCTCTCTGGTTTCATTAAACTTCCATTGCTAAATATTAAAAGGGAACTATTCAATTGCCAGGAAGTGAAAAGGGCATCCTATGATTTACTTCTGCAGTAGAGTATGGCTCTTAACCATAACAGTCCCATATATTAGTGGCTGTTTGTATTATATAGGGTTTCAAACAGTGATCACTAAGAATACTACATGTGATCACAGTGAAAAATGAGTTATTTATTTTTCGGGATCTGGTCATAGTTGGCAAAGCCAGCATTTATTATTCCTGCCTAACTGCTCTTGAGAAAGTGCTGGCTAGCTGCCGTCCTGAACCCCTGTAGTTGTTCTGTTGAATGTGTTCTCACAGTGCTGTTGGCTAGGGAGTTCCAGGATTTAGACCCAGTGATGATGAAGCAATTGTGACTATGAGAGAAAACTGGAGGTGGTGGTGATCCCATGTGTCTGCTACCCTTGCCTTCTTGCTGGTCAAGATTGTAGGTTTGGGAGCTGCTGTCTGTGCAATGGTGGCAGAGGAAATGAACGTTTACATTAGTGGATGGGGTGCCAGCGAAGTGAGCTGCTTTGTTGTGGAAGACGTTGAGGTTCTTGAGGGATGTTGGAGCTGCACTCATCCAGGCAAGCAGAGACTGTTCCATCACACCCCTGACTTGTGAATCATAGATGATGGAATGGCCTTGTGGCATGAGGAGGTAAGTCTTTCAATATAAGGTAACCGATCTCTGACCTTTTTCTGTAGTCCCAGTATTTAAATAGCTAGTGAATTGGAGTTTCTGGTCAATGGTGACCCCAGAACATTATTGCTGGAGGACTTGGCAATAGAGATGCTTTTGATGGTCAACAATAGGTGTTAGACTCCCTGTTTTTAGAGCTGGTTACTTTTAAGCCACAGATGTTACTTGCCATTGACCATCCCATACCTGAATGTTGTCTACATTTGACTGCATGTAGGTATGGACTGTTTTATTTTCTGATGGGTTGCAAATGGATTTGATCATACTGCAATCACCAGTAAACATCCCCTTCTCTGACTTTATAATGGCAGAATATCATTGATGAAGCTGCCAAGGATGGTTGGACCTTGGACACTGCCCTGACTACTCCAGCAATGATGTCCTGAGACTGGTGAGACTGTTTTCCAACAATTACAGCCATCTTCCTACATGCGAGGTATGACTGCAGCCATTGGAATATTTGCCCCTTGATGCCCATTGACTTCAGTTTTACTGAGGCATCTTGATCAAAGAATCATAGAAAATTTATGATGCCGTAGGAAGCTTAATCCTGACTGCATGAGAAAATTAGATCACCTCCTCACTCCCGAACTTTGCTTCTGTTTTCACATCAGTGGTCACACACACACACACAAAAAAACTTTACATCCAGCACTAGATTCACGGCCCTGCATTGTTATGGATTTTGCCTCTATTGGCCTTTTAGGCAGTGAATTCCAGACCCCTGTCACCTTCTGCATGAACTAAATCTTCTCATCTCCTCTCCTCTCCAATACTTATGCCAGTTACTTTAAATCAATGCCTGCTAATTTTTGGCTCTTCTGCTAAGGGAAGCCCACCCTTCCTATTCACTCTACCTAAACCCGTCATACTTTAATACACCTCAGTTGTCTCCGCTCAGCTCCCTTTGTTCCAAAGAAAGCAACCTCAGTCTATCCCGTCTTTCCTCATAGCTAAAATGTATGAATTCTGCAATTTCTTCTACAATACTCTTTACACTATCTCCAGCACAATCATAGTTTTCCTGTAATGTAATGATCAGAAATACATATGGTTGTAGCATAACCACTTTGCTCTTACTATCTATGCCTCAGTTAATAAAGGAGAACCTTCCATATGCATTTTTGATCACATTGTCTGATGTTTCTGCTACTAAGGTCCCTCAGCTCCTCCACAAAATTCAGTATTCTCCTATCTATTGTGTATTCCCTTGCTTTGTTGCATCTCTCAAAATGCATTACCTCACACTTCTCTGGATTTAAGTTTGATTTGCCATTTCTCCTCCTGGTTGACCATTGATATCTTCCCGCAGCCTGAAGCATTTTTCCTCACTGCCAACCACATGATCAGTTTCTATATCATCTGCAAACTTCTATAGTATGCCTTTGCATTTAATTCTAAATAATTAGTAAATACAAAGGGACTGCAAACTAAACACTATGGAACCCCAGTAGCAACAACCTTTCAGTCATAAAACATCTGTCAATCATTACCTTTTGCTTCCTGTCACTGAGTCAATTTTCTGATCACACTCCATGGATCCCATTCAATATTTCACCCTCTTCCACCTTTACTATAACAGCAGCATGTTCTCCTTTCTTTTGTGATGACAATCATGAAACATTCAAAAGAAACTTGAGCCATATCCTCTGTTTCCACAAATAGGCGAGCTTTTTAATCATTTATAGGTCCTGCTCTTTCCTTAGTAATCTCCTTTCTCTTAACGCACTTATAGAACATCAAGATTTATTTGTATTTAACTTAATGATATTTTTTTCATGCCCTCTCTTTCCTTTCTTAATTTTCCTTTTAATTTCTGTATTCTACTCAGCTTTCTGCTGCATCAGTTTCTTGGTGTTATTATACTTCCCTTTTTTGTCTTGTCCTCCAGGAAACATTAGATTTGGCAATTCCATCCTTTTTTCTTTGTGGGTCCTGCTTACCCTGAATCACTTGAATTTTCATCTAGGAGGCCTCCTATTATTATGAGACTGATTTACTTTTCCAGTCCACTTCTGTAGATCACTTTGCAGTCTCATAAAATTGGCCTTCCCTCAGTTTAGAACCTTTACTCTTGCTTTATTGTCATTCTGTTCCATAACCATGCAAAATCTAATTGACCACTGCTGCAAAAATGCTCTCCCACTGATCCCCCTCCCATTGGTCCAACATCATTTCTGAAAATTAAATCCAAAATTGTCTTGCTCATGTTAGGCTTGTTGATTGCTGGCTAAAAAAAAAAATTCTCCTGAATGTATTAGGGGCCAAATTGTTGTTAGTGTGTCATTTGCACCTTCTCACAATAAAATGTTTCCACTCAGAATTGGATTGTGTGGCATCATATTTTTGAACAGCATCCAATCAAACTTGCTTCAGGAAGATGTTAATGGATATCAGGGACTTGCAACATAGATTGGGAAGTTCATGACCTTAGTTGGGGGTGAGGGGACCTCCTCTGGGTATCTGACAGCTCAAAAAGCTTCAAGTATGAAAAACAATGTCCGATGACATCCAATGCATTTCTGAACAATGCTTCTGGGATTTTTAGTTGCGCATGAGTGGGTTGCGCAGTTTGCAGACATTCATGCAGAGGCCAACTTTCAGTGTACCTGTGAACATTGCTTCTGTGTGGACTTAAAGGGGACCTTCTTGAGTTGAGACCTGGTTAACACTTGGAACTGAACAAAGGTGGGTCTAATTTAAACAATTCACTTACATGGTTCTCCTTTGCCTATCCTCCCTCTCCCAACAATAGCCACCCCCAACACCTTCCCAGCTCACCACAGTTGCCCAATACTCAATGGCCACATTGTTCCGAATGCACACCATACTTGCTTGGATCTCTCAGACCATCAAACACTGAGCCATGTCATTCCTCCTGACTGCACAAGAAACCACCTCCTCACTACCATAGTTTACTTCTGTTTCTACATCAATGGCCCCTAAAAAGCAACGTTACACCCAGCCTAATCCTACCCCTTTCAGCACCAGGTGCATAGCCCTGCAGCACACAACTATTCAAGTACACATCCATGTACAGTTAAAATGTGTTGAGGGTTTCTGCCTCTGACAGCCTTTTAGGAACAACTGCACCCACATTCCGATGATGACTTGGGCCCCTCACTCTGCTATCTAATGCCTCCAACCAATGGTCATAGATTATCAACTCCCCAACCCTATCGCTGTCTGTTGCTGACAGTTCCCTCACTGACCAACCTCACCCTTTAAAGATGATCACAGCACATTCCCTTCTCCCTCCACCACCTCCCGCAACCAGTAGGACCGTTGAATTTCCTAGTGATGGGCTATTGGGTAAAGCCGTTTCTTTAATGTGTCTGCAGAACACTGAGTCAACATTTTTGCTCCATTAATCTCTGTGAGAAAGTTTAGAGTTCTATCAGAGGACTTCAGCACAAAAATCTAAGGTGATATTCCAGTGGAGTACTGAGACAGTGCTGCACTGTGGGTGGTGACAACTTTCAAATGACACATAGTATATCCCATGGGGCAATTTTGATGTCGAGCTGGGGACTTATCCCCAGTGTCCTGGCCTATATTTATCATGCCACCAACACCTTAAAACAGATAATCCATTTATTGTCACATTGCGGTTCTGGGGAGAAACTGGTGCTATGTTTCCTACACTGGAACTGTGACTAAACTTCAGAAGATTTTCTTTCTTTCTTTTGCATAAGGTTTCTGAAAGCAGGGATGCCATCTGTAGTACTACACATTGGGTAGATGCATTGAAAGTCTATTATAAGTGTATGTATTTTTGCAGTTTATATCTTAATCTTTTCCCTGATAAATTCCGATACCCAGACCACAGTGGAATTTGTAGTTACACCTTCCCATAAGTGGTGGTGCTGTGATCCTGCACTTCCAGGATCTTCAGCCTGTAATGCTGAGAAACTTTGCAATTAACTCTTCCTCACAAATTGCTGGAACATTTTGCAAAGGTATTGTGCAAACCGAGAGCCGGATGAGTTATTTCAAAATGGGAATCAAATTCAGCCCAGATGCACTGACTTAATTCCTCCTTGCCTTCTAAACTCTTATCCTTTGAAGATGACATTTGGTCTTCACTTCTTGTGACACTGCTGCAGGAGATTGACCACTACTGCATAGGAGCTTCGAGATACAAGTGTAACCCAAGCCTTAATGTCGTAATCCTGAACAGCCCGACTTCACCAGGATACAGCTGAGCTTTATTACTTTCTCTTTGGGATTTCTTTCAGCCCCATGCACTGGCACAGAGCAGCACATCCTCTAGCTCATCCAATCAATGAGAATTA
The DNA here is from genome assembly GCF_009764475.1 of Pristis pectinata. Taxonomy (NCBI): domain Eukaryota; kingdom Metazoa; phylum Chordata; class Chondrichthyes; order Rhinopristiformes; family Pristidae; genus Pristis; species Pristis pectinata. The sequence goes on from NC_067407.1 coordinate 83,040,016, forward strand.
ACCAAACGAAACAGAGATCAGAAATGCTGGAACTATGCACTAGTTCAATTAGCACTTGAAGCAGTTAGATATTCTGATGTGCTGGTAATCTACCTAGCATAGTGGTTAAGATACTAGGTTAGTAAAATAAAACAAAGTCAAGTTTATTGTCATATGCGCAAGTACATGTAAACAGGTGCAATGAAAAGCTTTCTGCAGCAGCATCACAGGCACATGGCATCAGATAAGCAGCATTAACAAGAAAACCAGAGATTAAACTTAAATTATACACAGTTTTTACAAGAAAGAACACAATTAGAACAAATAAAAACAATGTCCATTGTAATGCAAAGTGGTCATCGTAGCGAGGAGTAGACTCGATAGGCCGAATGGCCTGATTCTGCTCCTATATCTTATGGTCTTATGGTTATCGTGTTGCTATACTGGAGTAGTGATTGGGGTTGGGCAAATTGGTTCAAGAACCAAATGGTTGAAGGGAAGTAGCTGTTGTTGGACCTGGTAGTGTGGGACTTCAGACTTTTGTACCTTCTGCCTGATGGTAGCTGTGAGAAGGTGGCATAGGCTGGATGGTGGGGATCTTTGATGATGGATGTTGCCTTCCTGAGGCAGTGCCTCACGTAGATACTACCGACGGTGGAGAGGGATGTGCCCGTGATGTATTGGATTGAGTCCGCTACTCTCTGCAGTTTCTTACATTCCTGAGATGTGAGTTTGAATTGCCATCCAGTGGGAGAATTTAAATTCAAGTAGTTAAATAACTCTGGAGTTACTTTAAAAGTGAAAAGAAAAGAACAGTCAGTTCTGGGAACCATGAAACCACTGGAATGTTGCAAAACCCATCTGGGTCACTTATGTTCCTCAGGGAAGGATGTCTACCTGGTTAGCTGACATGTGACTCAAGACCCATGTGGTTGACCCTTAAATGTCTCCTCAGTTTATGGCAATTAGGTGTGGACAAGAAATGGTGGCCTTGCCGAGGATGTCTACATGCTGTGAATGAAGAAAATAAGAGAATGTTGTGGATCATGCTTGACCCAGCCAATGCCTTGAGTTCATGCCTTGTGTTATCCTTGCTATTGCACAAAGTTCATGGTCCCTTTCATTCAGAAGTACTCCAGCCCTTGTAGTTGCAATCATTCCATGAAATGGAGCAGTTCACGGGCACTGAGTAGGCCACAGGTGTCAGATCCTGAGGCCCTGCCACAAACCACCCCGATAACAACTTAAATGCTCAAAGACCTTTACAACTGCTTCTTAATAGCTCTGATCACTGCAAACATTTAAAAACAATTGAAACGTGTTTAACTAAATTTAAAAAAAATTAAAACCATTTTAAAAAATTAAGAAATAATAAATTATCTGTGACACAATTACATTATGTAAGTAACTTTAAAACCATTAATATTAAATCAAATAAAGAAAAAAAATGCACTTACTTTTTCAATCTAGGCCAGCAACTGTATTTAAATTCAGACTAGATTATTTGTTGGAGACATAAAAGACCACAGATGCTGAAATCTGGAGCAAAAAGCAAACTGCTGGAGGAACTCAGCGGGTCAGGCAGCATCTGTGGAGGGAAATCAACAGTCGACGTTTCAGGTTGAGACCCTCCATCTGATTGGATTATTTGTGAACAATATGTGGATGTCATTGGTGTTTTATTGTCCATTTCTATTTGCCCCTGAAGTGAGGAGGCAGTTAACATCAACTACATTGGTGATCTAAGTCACATATCAACCAGATTAGGTGAGGATGGTAGATTTTCTGTCCCAAAGGATATCAGCAAGCTAAAAAATAATTCAGTAGTCACCGTTACTGAAACTATTTTTATTCCAGATTTATTTAATTACTGGACATTATATTCCCTACCTGACATGATTCAAACTTATGCCTCCCGATCAACTGTCTAGAATCCTAGATACTAGTCTGGTAACTTCATTACTAACTGGATCCACATGTGTCAATCATAGCTGGCATCAAGCTGAGGGGCCAGATGCAAAGTGTACCCTGCCCTTCAGCTCAGAATGATCTGGGACCACATCCCCATTTCAGAAGTGAGTGCTAGATGTGAGATGCACCAGTGTCTGAGACCCAGACAGGAAAATCAGGAGGTAAAAACCAGAGTCGGCAGATGCTGGAACATGGAGCAAAAAATAAACTGCTGGAAGAAATCGGTGGGTCAAGCGACATCTGTGGATGGATGGTCAGCATTTCAGGAGTGCCAGCCTTCGACCGTCCCTATGCTTCCATGTGTGTTGCTTGACCCCTGAGTTCTTCCAGAGGGAAATCAGGATTGTGCTGACCTGTGTACAATGGCTAGCCCTCGATTCTCCATTGGAGCCACTGGCTAACCATCTGTGTAATTTGGCCCTTTCGGTCTGGCTATATGTGGTTATGGACCCACATGGATGATAATTAACAGCCTTTTAACTGGGGTAATTAAGTGTGGGCAATAAATGGCATCCTTGGCAATGACACCCAGACCCCATGAAAGAATAAATTAAAAAAAATTGCAGAATGCATTATGTATTAAAAATGTTGTGACTAATGCTTCTACATCTTCAGAAAGAATTCTTGGGCACAAACATTATTTTAGACTTCCTATGCTCATGAATGCAGAGCACAGTGTGCAGCGCAGTGTGATGCACTAGGTCCCACAGAGGGTTTGAAACTGGTCTTGGAACGTTTCCTTATAATGTTGGAAGCGGATGCTGGATATGTTGTGTCATGTGATAATGAGATCATCAAATGAACGCCAGATAATTAGCTCCATGTTTCCAATCCAAAATACCTCCTTCAGAAATCAAAGAGCTAGGATCCTGCCTGCAGATTTCCTTTGAATAGTTTTGCTTTAACGTAAATGGAGATGCCTTCTCTTGGGAAATGGCTTGGCAAAGCTGCTCAGCCCAGCAGCAAGAGAGCTAAATATATGAATAGGGCTGGAATAGAGTTGTTAGGAAAACATTCTGGGTTAATTATTTTCTCTACCACAGCTAATTCAGTTCAGGTCAGTAATCCACCCTTTCACTGATGTCACCAGCAGTTGTCATTTAAGCACTGAAGTAGAAGATGTAGCAAAATTAATCCAACTCCTTATAGTTATTTAAATAAAGGGGTTCTCCTTTAGCTTTCACACAATGAAAGACAATTAAATCTTGGGATTTCTTTTGTGATTTGAAAAGGATCTAATGCGGGTAAATGGGATTAGTGTAGATGGGTACATCTGGCGGCATGGACATGATGGGCTGAAGGGCCTATTTCTGTGCTGGACAACTCTAGGACTCCTGTTAGGGGTACATATGGATCAGGATCTCCATGCAAATAATGAAAGGGAGCAATCTCTTGGAAGATTGCTTTATATCTAAATTTGTAATAAGATGAGGTATAAGTCATAGGGCCATATAGAACATAGAATGTAGAACACTACAGCGCAGTACAGGCCCTTTGGCCCACAATGTTGTGCCGAAAGTAGTCATAGAGTTATAGAGCTGTACAGCACAGAAACAGGCCCTTCGGCCCAACTCGTCCATGCCATCCATGATGCCTTTCTACACTAATTCCATTTACCTGCAATAGGCCCTTATTCCTCTAATCCTTTCCTATCCAAGTACTTCTGCAAATGCCCTTTAAAATATTGTAATTTTATTTGCCTCTACAACTCCTCTGGCAGCTCGTTCCATATAACTATCAACCTTTGTGTGAAAAACCTGCCCCTCAGAACTCCAAAATTGGTTTTTGAGTGTATCCCAGTACAGGCCATCCCCAGGTTACTGCTGGACACCCCTTCATATGAACAATCTGCCATAATATTATTAAATTCAGAAGTCCGATGTACGCACAAACGTTTATTCCTACAAACACAGAACCAGTTTCTCTCTTTCTCTCTCTCTGCTTTTAGTAGTTGTTCTTTCTTATCAGTTTTATGCATTTTTGATGCCATTCTTTACAATACTGTGGAGGTATGGTTGCTATATTGAATGACTTTTGTGTATTTTCTGACTTATGGACAAAATCGACAGAACCTGTTCATTGCTTGGGGACGGCCTATAGGCACAAAGTGATGGCTTTTGAAGGGATTTTGTAGGACCTTCTATTTAGGAAGTTCTAGGACTTGCTTTACCTGCACTCATATTTTCAGCATGCCTTCCACCAGCCACCATATTTGGAAGTGGAAGTGTGTATGCTATTTTCTTGTGCTTGATATAGAAAAGGGAGTCAGGAGTCAGTGCTTGTGTGGTGCATTCTTGACAGTGCTACCTTACTGTAACTTGACAAACCAGTTGAAATCACAAAGATGCTTGCGTTAAGATACATGAAGAACCCATCCCCACTGGCACTACCTAAAGACATAATCAACTAACTGCAGTTGGTTAGTGATTGATCGGTTGCTGGAATTTGCTGGAGCTGGTTGTTTGAACAGTTCAGAAGCCTTGCGGGAGAGCTGAGGCTGAAATTACACCTGATCTTTAGCCTAAGCCTATTGCTGGCAGTTGCGGTGGCTTTAGTGGCCATTTATTGGAGTCCACAGTGTGACAGGAAGAATCGGAAAGATCGCAGAACAGGGCTTTCTACATGAAGAGGGAAGGGAAGAAGGAGAAGGGATTAGGAGGAGTCTCAGTGCACCAGTCTTTGATCTTCTTACATCCATCTGATCTGTGAGTAATGTTCAAGGAGATTTTAATTCTTGAAGACCGCATCCACACGTTGCATGCTGTAGGCACCATCGGCACTAACAGTGGGGCAAAACCTCTTTGCCACCACAAGTGAAGGTACCGCTGGCCATGTATTTCTTTGCTTCAGGCTCCTTCCAAGCTGATGCTGGGGTGCCATGAAGGTGGCTGCAGATGGTCCTGGGGGATGTTCGACATGAACAGTAGCATTTTGGGATAGCTTATAGGCAACTGAGGGACTGGAGAAGGATTAAGAGCAGGAAGGCCGCTGTCCTGATGGAAGACAGCTGCTTCCATTCCTCAGGGGCAGCACCTCAGCAATCTGGAGAGCAGATTGCCACATGCCTGTGTCACCCACAGAGGTACTTTGCAAACTGGAATCCTGAGCTGTGATGTCAGGAGTCCAAGCTTCACTGGAGCCAGATCCAGCTTCGAGTGCATTGAGTGGCTTTCAATGAAGCTGCAGTGGAAGCTGAGACATTGGCCAGTGGATGCTGCATGAAGTTTGGGCTTGTAACTACTGAAATAGAGTTGACCACATCCCCTGTACTGGAAAGGATGGGCTCCCGACTTTGTGTAATGTCTTGTGTATGAGACTGGATTCAACAATGACCTTTGGCACTTTAGAATTAATTTATGAAATATGAAAAATGAACAGCCCACTTTTACTCCAATTTCTAATGTTTTTATGTTCTTAGGAAGGCACAAAGCATGTGCACACCCTTTAGGTGCCGTCAGAGTCCTCTGAAATCCCTGTAGTCGAACAAGTGTGTAAGTTCTGGGATGTTGGCATCAAAGGTATTTTTCTGACTCAGTTTGTGGAGATTAATCCTTGTTCTGCCCTTTAACCTGTGCAAAGTTCTTGTTTCTATGCCGGTGAATGTGAGTGCCTGATTGAAACAGAGAGCCAGCCTCCTAATTTTCCTGCTCTTCGGCCTCTGCCACTTGCTCCGGTGGGAGCTCTTGGTTGTCTGAAAGGAGCTGGCAAAATAAAATATGATCAGGGAAGTAAGTGATGGGGCATGCTTCTATCATCTCTGGCTTGTCAGTTAGGAGACAGTGTGGTGCAACAGGGAGTGCGATTTGAGAAGGTGAATTTGCGTGGAGTATAGAATTTTAAAGGCTTCTGCGCTCTGATTGCTAGAAAGTTTGTGCCATAGGAACAAATGAAATTAGAAGCAGGAGTAGGCCACTTGGCCCCTCAAAGCCTGCCCCACCATTCAATATGGTCATGGCTGATCTGCCCCAGGCCTCGACTTCTCTTCTGTGTCAGTTCCCCATAGCCCAGAATTCAAAATGTATCTGCTCCCTCTTCAAATACCTCCAATGATCTAGATCCCACAACCCTCTGTGGTAGAGAACTCCAGAGATTCACCTCCTTCTGTGAGAAGAAGTCCCTACAAAACTCAGTTTTAAAGGACTGGTCCCTAATCTTGTAACTGTACCCCTGTTAGAGATTGTCCCATTGGTAGAAATGTGTCACCCTCCACACTGTCCTGCCCCTACAGATCTTTTAGGTTTCAATAAAATCACCTCTTGTTCATGTACACTCTAAAGAATGTAGATCAAATTTCTTTAGCTCCTTTAACTTTAATGACAACCACTTCAATAATGCTCAGGACTATTCCACACAGTGGAGGGTTTAATGGAGTTATGCTTGATCTGCCTCCTTTGATTATGTTCATCCATCTCCTGCAATGGAGAGTGACACATGTTAGTGCATGTTGTGTCATGTGTACCTTGCCATAGTTGAATAGCTGGCAGTGTGCACAGGGGGTGAGATTGGGATGTGAAGCTTCATCATGCATGAGGTTATGGAGGGGATAAGCATGTTAGCTCACACCCTGACTGGAAAGACCTGCTGTTAGTTGAGTGATGGGCGTGCATGTGCATAGCATGAGTGATATGTAAAGATTGTGATGCTCACTGATTTTGAGATGTGTGACGTCATTGTTCTTCTTCTGGCGCTGCATCCCTGTACTTGGAAAATGACCTTAGTTTGCCCAGAGTATTTTGTGGTTCCCTCAAACTCAACCCCACACACCACCACCCTGACACCCCCCCCCCACCCCCCACCCACCTCTATTGGCAGTCACAGAGTACTTCTCTTTTAAAAGGTTCAGGCTACCACTAATCAGAGAAAAGTAGCTTGAATTAGTAGAGAAATCATACTGTAGGGCACAGCTAGAGTTCCATATTGAGTTTTAGTCACCACACCTCAAAAAAGATGTGATAACACTGGAAGTGGTTCAGAGGGGATTTATGAGGATGGCGAATTTTAGTTAGGAGGAGAGGTGGGTCTACGCCGGGGTTGGTTTCTTTGGAACAAGAGAGACTGAGGGGAGATTTTATCAAGGTGTGTAAAATTATGAGACTTCTCTTAGTAGAGTGGTCAGTAACAAGGGAACTTTGATCTAAAGTAATCCATTGAGGGATTTGGGGAAAGACAGGGAAAGATTTTTTTCATTCAAATAGGGAAGTCTTCAACACTCAGTGTGATACTGTGGTAGAGGCAAAAACACTTGAGGCATTTAACAAGTACCTGGACGAATGGTTGAATCGCTGTAGCCTACGAGGTTATGCACAGAAAGTTGGGATGTGGAATTAGCTTAGTAGTTCTTGCACTTGCTTGGCATGGACATCATATGCTGCAAATTTCTACTGTTCCATAAATTTGCTGTAGCTACTCAGGGAAGCGAGTCTGGTGGATATGAGTTAAGGCCAACTACAGTGTGGTTAGCATCAGCTGGCAGCTGAAATTTGTGTTAATGACCACAGCACAAGTTTTGTGTGCATTCTGCATTGAGTCAAATGTGTACAGGTTAATTGCATATTGCAAACCCAGTGTCTGTTTCCAGAACCAGCCAGTTTAGCTCCCTGTGCTTTTATGTTGTTACAGATTGCAATATAACTCAGAATAAGATACAGTCTGTGAATCATGACTGCAGTGTGGTGAGGTGATTTCACTGACATGCTAATAATGCCTTCTAGATCTATCATTTAGGATGAACACTGATTGCAAATCAAAGTTACATGGCAGCATATACACGAATTAAAAACAACAGATTAGAGATGCAGATTTATTAGATGGCCTTAATACGTAATGATAATATACCAATAGATGTAAAGTGATTAATGCTAAACATCTATAATCTTTGAAGGAAAGCAGGAAAAGAAACTAAAGTTGGTTATAAAGAAATGCTGGATCAAAAGGGGTTGAACAATTTATGACGTGGCAAATTAACCCAAATTCTTCCTCCAGGATCCAAGCTTTACTTAAGGTGCAGTGTGAATGTAAAATTAAGGTGAGAAACATGGTATTTTGTAGAAGTGTTAAAAAATAATAGTAAACACTTTTTAAAAATAAAGAAGCTACCTATTTTCATTAAATTTAAACAACAATTCTAAAGTTTGCACTTCCATTGAAGAAATTGAAGATGATTTTGTGAGTTAGTGTGGTACTTCTTGATTTACATTATATAATAATTGTTTGTATGTTATTATATTAACACAATCATGAAATCATAGAAATGTATAGCACAGAAATGAGTCCTTTTGGCCTATCTAATCCACACCAACTCTGATGCCTATCTTTGCTAATACCATTTGCCTGCATTAGGCCATATCCCTTAACGCTTTTGCCATCAAAGTACCTCGTCCAAACGCTTCTTAAGTGTTGTAATTGTATCTGGCTCCACCACCACCTTTGGTGACTCATTCCAGATACTCACCACCCTCTGTGTAAAAGACATACACTTCAGATCTCCTTTATGCCCTCTAGTTCTTGATTCCCCAACCCTGGGAAAAAAGACTGAGTGCATTCACCCTATCTATGCCTTTCACAATTTTATACACCTCTATAAGATCTTAACTGAAATCCTTTCTGGACTGGCATAATGGCCTTGATATTTCAGGGAATTGTCAGCAAAAGTAATAGCGTTGTCAGCATTGCCAGCTGTTACTGACACAAATTTGGCTCAAATGCATACAGAAGCTGAAATCCAGAAGCTGATGTCAGTGACTTGCTGCTGGAAGGTTGACTACCCTTGTGATGAAATGTGGGCAAAATACAGTGGCCTTGCCAATGTTTTGTTCTATTTCGTTCAGTTTTTGGGGTGTGGGTCTGGCATTTCTTGCCCTTCCCTGATTGTTCCTGTTGTCTTGCTAGGCCATTTCACAGGGCATTTACTAATCAACTCATTGCTTTGGGCCTAGAGTCACATGTAGGCCAAGCTGTGTAATGACAGCCTGTTTTCTCTACAGGTGGATGGATTTTTATAAAAATCCAGATGTTGCATAATCATCATGACTAGGATGAGCTGTTATTTTTTCCCCTAAAGTTCCAGTTTATTGAATTAATTTAAATTCTGCAGATACACTGGTGGACTTGAATTCCTGTTTCTGGATTACTAGTTCAAGCCTTCTGTGTTATTCATCCAATAACATAATCACTATGCCATCACTGAATCTATTCTGTGTGTCTTGACAGGTTGGAGGAGTCATGACTGGACTTCTCCCTTTTCATTTTAGTAGAAGGGAATATCTACAAAATTTAATAGTTTCAGGCAACTCACTTTCTCTGTCTGTGTCAGAACTTGCCAATTCTATTGCAGGTTATCTTTTCGTAATATTGAATCAGTTTTCTATCTCCACTAGCACCACTTCTAGGCATTCCTACAGCTCTACACTTCATAGCTTTTACATGTTACTTATTTGTGTTGTCTCTCTCTAACCTTCCTCTTTTCCCTATTGATCAGATGACTTTATCAAAAGCTTATCACCACCGCAACTCTGGCCTCACCCAATGAGAGATATTCTTTTTGGCCTGTTCATCTCTCTCTCGCCCTCTTTGTATCTTAAATCTAACTTTTCTCTCTACAAGTTCTGACAAATGATCTTCAGCCTGAAAATATTAACTCTGTTTTCCTGTCCACAGATGCTGCCTGATCTGCTGAGCTTTTCCAGTGTTATCTCTTTTCATTAAAGCTTCAATAGATGTGGCATTGAAAGACTTAGAGTAAAAATACTCTTTCAAGTCTTTCTAAGAAGATATTTAGTTGAGGATTTTTTCTGCATTTAAAGGTGTTTTAGTGTTTTTAACCTTTTTTGGATTTTTACTTTTTAAAGTATGCTTTGGTACTTAATGTCTTCTGAAGATTTAAGATTTAAAAAAAATGTTTTCTTTTGAACACCTCAGACACATTCTGAAACATCAGAGTGTTTTAATGCTTTAAAAATGGTTGACCACTCTGGCTAAACAGGCAGTCAATTGTTCTCTTCCTTTTATGAGCAGGTCTTGTTTGGCTGCACCAACAGATGCCCCTTATGTTGCAGAAGGCATCATTGCCATTTAGTGGCTCACCAGTGAGCTCTGGAAGTTTCTGCTAAGAGGTTTACTAAAGGCAAGAGTGGATTTTTTTTAGAACTTCGAGAGGTTAGAGGTACTCCTTTCCACTGACCACAACCTCTGTGACTTTGTAGTGGATTTACACAGAAAGTCTAAAAGGACCTAACCGCATTCACTCATATACTGATGTCTCTTGAAACTTACATCTGAAGACTTATGTAGATACAAGAGACCGCAGATGCTGGAATCTGGAGCAACAAACAATCTGCTGGAGAAACTCAGTGGGTCGAGCAGCATCTGCGAGAGGAAAGGAATTATCGACATTGCGGGTCAAAACCCTGCATCAGCACTGAGAGTGGAGATGCAGGATGGCCAGTATGAAGAGGAGAAGGGGTGCAGTGAGACAGAAGCCTGAGGTGATTGGTGGACTGAAAGATGACAGGCAGGTTGGGCCAGGTAGGGGAGGGGAACGGTGTGTAGTTGGGAGACTGTGGCAGGTGAGTGATAGATGGAGGCAGACAAAGAGAGAGAAAAAAATGAGAGGCAGATGCAGCGAGGTGGTATTGGTATTGGTTTAGTATTGTCACTTGTAATGAGGTACAGTGAAAAACTTGTCTTGCATACTGTTCGTACAGGTCAATTCATTACACAGTGCATTGAGGCAGTACAGAGCGCACTGAGGTAGTACAGGGTAAAAACAATAAAAGAATACAGAGTAAAGTGTGATAGCTACAATGCGTTGCAGGTAGACAATAATGTGCAAGGTCAAACAAGGTAGATTGTGAGGTCAGGAGTCCACCTCATTGTATAAGGGAACCGTTCAATAGTCTTATCACAGTGGGATAGAAGCTGTTCTTTAGCCTGGTGGTATGTGCCCTCAGGTTCCTGTATCTTCTGCCTGATGGGAGAAGAGGGGGGAGATGAGTGTGACAGCTGCTGTAGGGGGATAAGTAAGAACACAAAGGGTTATCCGAAGACTTACTCTCTGTTTCAGCATGTTATATATTCAAATCCTTTGCAGAGGTCTTCACAGGATCAGTGGCATCAGCTTCTTCTGGAAGCTCTCTTGTATATTTCACTTCTTTTGGTGTTGACTTACTCTGACCTGCACCTACCTGTAGACCTACAATACACAGGAGTGAAACTCCCTTCTGATTTGTACTTGGTTACTCAGGTATTCATGACTCTCTCCAATGTGAACCAAGCTAATGCTGAAGGAGGCAAAGCTGGGTTGGGATTATAAACAGGTTTATTCCACTGCAAGAAGAAAGGTAGAGTTTGGTCCAAGAAATTTAGTTCAATTAATGTAGCTTATTCCAATGAAATGATGTAAGATTTAGAACATTCATTGTTAGTCCGCTTTGGTCACAGAAACATAGAGTCACAGAGGCAGACAGCACGGAAACGGGTCCTTTGGCACAATAAGTCTGCACCGATCATCAAGCTCCCCCTTACACTATTTACACTAATCTCATTTTTCAACATAATTGAACAACATAATCATCTGCAATTGCACAACTGAAATTATTTGGCATAATTTAAGTACTACAACCTCTCTGCATTCTGTTCCATCCTTTCAGGGGAGCACTGTCCTCCCTCACAGCTCTGCACTCCCAGGAAACACTTCCCATTCAAAATCATACTGTATCCCTTGACATTGGAGCCACCATCTTGCTGATCTCCAGAACTCTTGGCACACAGGATCTCCTTCATGGCGAGTTACTCATTGATTGACCAGGAGTTTCATGTCCCTTTAACTGAACATGAAAGCTATCTCTCACTTTCTGCATGGTAACCGTGACGAGTGTTGTTGGTGCCTGTTTGTCACAGGGAGTGTGTCCTTGAGGGCTGAGACCTGCAGGTTATACAGCAATGTGACTGCAGCTGCAGGAGATTGAGTGTGGTCCCATCAGGAAATGCACAGGTCACATTGGAAATTGAGCAGATCCTGTCAGGAATCATGCAGGTCCCATTTTAGTGCAAGTTTTTGGGTGTTAGTCACCCTCATGTCATTTCAAAGATGTTTCTGGGCCATTTCACGATTTTCATGGTCAGCTTGGGTGCTAGTGCTGAACACAATACATTTCAAAGCATCAACTTCAAGGTTTCAGTGACTGTGTTCCAGTTCTTGACTGTTCACAGTCAGGAAGTGATCCAATGCATCTGAACAGCCAGCCGTTATGCAGAGTAAGAAGTACACAGGTGAGGCCAATGAACCCAGCAAGGACAAGGGCACAGAAGTCTTATGTGTGAATCCCACTCAGCTGGCAGCTGACCAGGGGCTGAGGGAGCTGAGAGGAGGCAGCCGTTTATCAGGGAGGGGGTGGCAGGTGGACTGTGATCCGCAGGGTCTGGAGGTCGGGAATGGGAGAATGATGCTGGAGATTAAGCTGGGCAAAAGAGGCTGAAGTCTGTGGCTGGGGGAAGGGGGTTGGAGACTAGGGATGGGGAAGGAGGTCGGAGATTGAGGCTGGGGGTAAGTGATAGGTGATAGGGGTTCGGGAATGGGTCTGGAGATTGGGGCTGTGTATAGGTAGTTGGAGATTGAGGCTGGGGGTAGATGGCTGGTGATTGGTGCTGGGGGAAGTGAACTGGAAATTGAGACTGGGGTAAATGGCTAGCGATTGGGGCTGGGAGAAGGGGGCTGGAGATTAGGGCTATGGTGTAGATAGTTGAAGATTGAGGCTGGGGGAAGGGGGCTGGAGATTGGGATGAGATGAGCCCAGTCTCTTCCTGGAGGGACCATGGGAGTAATCCTACTTTTCCAGGCCTATATGGAGCACTGAGAATCATTCATCTTGGGGATCATCTTCTCCTACCTCAGTCTGAGAATCACACAGTTTGGGTCTCGTCCTAGCTTTCCATTACATTACCTTGTGGTTCCAATGATATGTTGATGAAGTCCTCACCGATCTTTTACAGGAATTTAGTCCATGTCCATTGGCGCTACAGCGACATCTTCCCACCTGCAGTTGGCCAACATATCCACTGCCACAGCACATTGCTGCTTCTACAAGTCAAATAAAGACATTAGTAAATGAGGTTAGGGACCATACAAATGTCTAACGAGGAAATAGATATAAAGGATTTAATTGGATGATTCCAGGGCTTTGGACTGGAGGAACTGGGGTTGTTCTGCTGGGAACAGAAAAGGTTTTGACAAGATAGGATAGATGTATTTAAAACCATGAAGAGTAGATGGAGAGAAACAGTTCCCAATGACGGAGGGGTCAAGAACCAAGCCACATTGAATGAAAGTGAATGGTAAAAGAATGAAGAGTAATCTGAGGAAAGAAAAACTTTTTTTTGTCCAATGAGTGGTTGGAGCGTGGAATGCACAGCCAAGGGTAGTAGAGAGAGAACTTTTGGTGTTCAAAGGGAAGCTGGACAAATATCTGAGAGGAGATTATTTGCAGGGTTATGGGAGGAGAGAGAGGGTGAGTGGGATCTTACATGGAGCCAGTATGTACTCAATGGGCTGAATTGCCACATTCCTGTTGTAACCATTCTGTGACTAATGGAATTCTCCATTGGATGATTCACACTCAGTATTCAGGAGATCAGTAGGAGTGTTAGGTTTTTAATTTCTGTGTGAGTTATTTTATATTATGGTTAAGAGGTGGAAGAAAAAAGTCACTTCCCTTGCAGGCGAGTGTGTAAAATAGTCTAATAAATATAGTACTGAATTCAGGAATAATATTTCCTTACTCAAAGAGTGGTTAGAAATGGATGAAAATAAAAAAATACTGCAGATGAAGGAAATCTGAACCAAAATTAGAAATGCTGGAAACACTCAGCAGGCCAGGCAGCTTCTGTGGAAAGAAAAACAGAGTTAGCGTTTCTGGCCAAAGGTCCTTTGTTCATCTGTGGATCTGGCTACCACAAAGAGCAGTTAATGTGAAAGGCCCAGACACACTTAAGGGGGAGTTAAACAAACCTAAGTGGGAGGAAGAAATAGAAAGAAATGTTGACTGGTTCAGAGGAATAGAATGTGGAGTGGATCAGGAGGTCCATAAACACCACTGAGGACCAATTGTACTGAATGGCCTATTTTGGTGTGCAAATTGCATATATTTCTATTATGTGCCACTGTTTACAGATACAATTAATATTCAGAACAATTGCATTCAGCAAAAAGTGGAGATCTTTACAGTGGCACGTTTGGCATGTACATTTTTGGTAATATCTGCTCAAATGAACAAATGAAGAATGAAATTTGTGTGATAACAAGAGTTGCATTGCAATGACTTAACGTATTTAAAATGGGATTATAAAAGACAAAGTGCAACTTGCAAATGAAAAAGGACTACATAAAGAAAATGAACATTTTTAACACTCAACCCCCACCTGCTTCTAAAATAAGCTCATTAGCAGCAGTTTCGCATTCTGTCAGTGCACAGTAAGTAATTCTGAAAACTGCTGTTGCAAATGTATTTTTAAATTACATTTGCAACAGCAGTTTTAAAATGGTTTTAACATTGAATATTGACAGCAAATTATAATAGCTTTTCCAAGCAATGCATAATTATGAAGTCAAACAAAAAGGTGTTTGATCTTTAAATCGCGAAAAGGCATGAAAGGCAACAAAACAGGCAGTAAGATTGGAGTCAAATAAAGACACAAAACAACCCTGCCTAAGTTCCCCATCTGAAAACAAACATCTGCAATTTATTAGATCAAAGGCATGCTACTCCTTAAAAAAATCAGCTAGATAAGAGGTTATAGGTTAGGAAAAACCTCTGGATTAAAAAATCATTTCCAATTGTATGAAATCAATAGTTTTTTATTGGAAAATTAAAAATCTGATTAATGAATGATGTTACTCAACAAAAAGAACTGACGTTAAGAACATTCAGAGCAAAAGATGGAGTATCGAAAATGGACTACTTTAAGTAGAGCCACTATACAAAGCCAATAATTTCATGTTATTTATGAGCAGCTGATAAAATGATTCTTTAAAAGGCATGTTCAGAATAGAGATGAGAGTTCAAGCATGACAGTCTTCTATTGGTCTCATAAGCTGCTGTGATTAACTGATATTTCTCCTATAATTTACATAGAGACTGGGGGAGCATTTTGATGTCAGATTCTTTTTATCCCAGTGCAAAATAGAAGTATTTATCTGAAGCATTGCTTACCATTTGCTCAGTGCTTACTTTGCATAGTAAATGATAAATGATAGCCAGTGTCAGGAGTGTGTGTCAGGGATATGCGGCATGAAAAAGCAAGTTAGCTGGAAGCATAAAATGTCACCAGGCCAAAGTCAACAAGATCCCACAATAAAAAGGTGGTGAGTAATTTGCAAACTGTCCATATAAAAAAAACACAGATGATCTGGTCATTACTGTAATGCTGTTTGTGAGATCTTTCTATGTGTAAATTGGTCACCAAGTTTCCTGAATTACAACAGTGACTATGCTCAATTGGATACAGTGCACTTAGGAAGAATGAGATATTATGAAAGGCATTATTTAAATCCACCTTTCTCTTTGCATTAATTGGCACCTTACAAATGCAAGTTGCTTAAGGAGAGATTTGGGGAGATATGTTTGACCAGGTTTGTCTGCCTGTCACGAATGGTGAAAATTGGAGCCTTTTTGACAGGGTGATCTCATGCTGATTATCTCACTGGTGTTACTGAAGTTGCAACACAGCAAGCAGTGAAGTGAATTAAAGGACAAAGCATTGAATCATCAGCTGTGATTCTTAGATGTCATCAGCTGATGCCAGAAATCATTGCATGCTGTGGTGATAAATCTGAAGCATTCCTCCTGGGTGCACTAACAATAAAGGAAATGTTGGCTTGGCATAATTTTAAAAGGCAAAAGATAGGTATTTTGCTCATTTTTCCTAGTGTGGGTGTCACTGGGGAAGGGCAACACATATTACCTGTCCTTAATTGTCCTTTGACAAGGTAGTGATGAGCTGCCTTCTTAGATAACTGCCCTCCTTCTGGTTAAGTACATACACAGAACATAGAACAGTACAGCACGAGAACAGGCCCTTCGGCCCACGATGTCAGTGCATGATGCCAGATTAAACCAATCCTTTCTTTCCTTGCTCCACCTTCCTTTCCTATCAGATTCCATTATCTGCAGCCCTATGTTGCCTCCACCTCTCACCTCCCAGTCTCTGTCGCTATTTCCATTCTTCCCTCCTCCAACTGGATCCACCCATCATTTTCCAGCTCTCGCTCCAACCCCTTCCCCTCACCTCTTTATACTGGCCATCTCCCCTCTATCTTTCAGTCCTGATGAAGGGTCTTGATCCAAAATGCCGACTGTTCATTTCCCTCCACAGGTGCTGCCTGACCCGCTGAGTTCCTCCAGCATCTTGTTTGTTGCATCAGCTTCCCATGAGTTGGTGGCTGATGAATTCTTCGAAATTTACACCAGAGGGCTGTGGAGTCTCAATTATGTGAATTCATTTCAAACAGATTAATAGATTTCTGAATATTAAGAGAATCAAGAGATATGTCTTTAGTGCAGGAAAATAGCACAGAGGCAAAGTATTGAATGGCAGAGCAGGTATGATGGGTTGACCAGCTTATTCCTGCTTCTGTTTCTTGTAGAGCCACAAATTAATAAAGCACAGAAACAGGCTTTTTAGCTCACCATTATGTTCTTAGGCAACCATTTGTTAAAGGGAGTTTTTCCCAGTTTCACTATTTATTGGGGGTGGGGGTGGGGGTGTCCTGACTAGGTGTTAACATAAAGTGTAGCACCCATTCACTCCACCAGCTACATGTGAAATCTATTTTTTAGGCATGCATGTGTGGTGCTAATTAATTTTTTTTGTATCAATCACAAAGTCTTTACAGCAGCACAGCAGAACAATAGGTCAATACATCAATCTCTATACATCAGTCCAATGTTACCAGTTCACAATCGACACAAAACTTACAATCACAAAGACTGTATGTTAATAATAATGTAATCAAAGGGTAATTCCAAAGTAAATATCTGATGTATTGCAGGGAGAGTTTTAACAAGTCACTTAGCTTTAGAATGGAATAACACAGCACAGAGGAAGGCTGTACAATAATACATTTCCTTGTTAGCCAGATAATGAGCAATACCTCCACCGTCTACTGCAATGAATCACCAAGGCTACTCTAAAGACACCTCCTAAACCCACAATCTCTCCTACCAAGCAGGACAAGGGTAGCATGCACATTAAAACACCACTACCTGCATGTTTCCTTTCTGGTTTGGGAATTCATCACCATTCCTTTGTCATCATTGGGTCTAAATCCTTGAACTTCCTGCTCTACAGCACTGTTGAAGTACTTTCTCTGGAGTGTCGGAGGCTGATTGGAGATCCGACTGAGTTTATAGAATTATGTGAAGCGGAGAGAGGATAGGCAGTCAGCATCTATTTTCCAGGGTAGATATGTCAAATACCAGAGGACATAGCTTTAAGTTAAGAGGTGGAAAGTTTAAAGGAGAAGTGTGGGGCACGTTTTTTTTGCACAGAGAGAGCGATGAGTGCCTGGAACAGGCAGCCAGAGGTAGTGGTGGAAGCAAAGGGCCCCTCTCCCTACTTCGGGAGTTTTAACAAACAATTATGTACAGTCAGCTTTGCTTTTGAGGGATGAGAGCAGGAACAGTCAACAGGTTTATGGCATTAACCTGCTCTCAATCTGTTTGTTTATTTAGTGCAGATGTGATCCAGCCTGCTCATATTTAAATTTTATATATTTTCAGACTTTGAAGCTTACAATGTTTCACCTAATTATGACATACGGTGGCGATATTATTTTACAAGAGCACAGAAGGAAAAGCTTCCCTCTATCACTGACACATGTGACATTATGTAGTTGTAACACACAAATAGTGATGCAACACGCTCTCAGAAATAGATTAACTGAACAGTCATCTCCTTTTTAAAGTTTGTGAAATATTGCTGATATTTGGTGATTTTTGCCGACATTTCAGCAATCTTGAAATGCACTTCAAAAGCATTCAATGAGGAAAGATCAATGTATATCTCAATAGTACAATAAACTATCAGATTAATAAAAATATACTTTTCTTATTTTCTGGAAAGCTACCAAGAACTTCAGAAGGATAATATATGGCAAATCAAACAAATTAATGACAATTGTGAGCACAACATCAACAACTGGACTTAAATAGCACTTTTAATGAAGAGTGAATGAATCAAGGCACTGCCCAGGAGCAACTACATTTTTTAATTTTTTTATTGGATTGTGTTGGGAAGCATCATTTGTAAGGGAATGGGATATGTAATTGGAAGGATAAGGTATGGAAAATAAGGAAACTGGAATTTAAATAATTAGCTCAAATTAAAGAGAGATCTGTTCTTAAAGCTAAATCTCCACGATTCTGTGTCAAAACTGCTCTGTGCTGTATGATACCTGGACTCAAAGGGTTAAGTAATGAGTGGCGATGACTAAGATAGGATGTTATGCTAAAATTTAGCAAGTTAGTAAATGATTTGATCAAAGTTTGCAATATATAAAGGGGAACTGACATGTTCAAGGAAACATCTGTCATTGGTTGTGGAGTTGGGGCTAGAGGGGTGAAGCCTAAAAGTTGGTTCAAAGCCTCCAGGATTTAAATTAGGGAATACTTTTACTTGCAGAGATTAAGTAGAAATTTTGAATACTTACCCCAAATGTTAGGTAAATCGCTAATTTAAATCTGTGATTGGTAGATTTTTGTTCATTAATAGAAAGGGACATTGAAAAAAAGTGTGCAAATCAAGTCAGATTAGAAATCAGCCATGATCTCGTTGAATGGTAGAGGGACAAGGTGGTGGAGACTGTTTCTAAATTTGCTCTATTATCATTATAAATGGTTCAAAATCCACCTGCCTATTCTTATCTTCAACTCTTGTAACATTCCAATTTGCTTGGATTCTGTCCATCTTTACCTCTGTTCCATCTCCTTTGGTTTTGAAATAAAACCTGAATTTCAGTCTGTGCTACAATTTTTCCTTCATTTCCCTATTTGACTTTTGATCAAAGGGAAATATGTATTTGTATTCATTCTGACATTCTTGGTACATGCCTTACTTACTTGTCATCTGACCCTTATTTCCCACAATTAAGAATATTTTGCCCTCGCCTCCCTGAATTCACCTGTTATCTCTGTTGCTCTCCTAACCTTGATAACCTACCGAAAACACTTTCTTTAAAACATTCATCCAGGGATATTGGATTTAAACTAGGGACCTGGTCTCTGACAAAGTCACCATCTTTGGCAAATTTATTGCTTGCTATTTGTAATGCACTTTTAATAGTCTGTTTGTCAGGCTGGATCAGTTGATATTTCTCTTCCTGACTTGAAATGACCTTGAGCAACTTGTTTATCAACCTTTCCTTTATCTCTCATTGTCATGCAATTCAGCTAACATCTCAGATACTTATCTTGCCTCCAACCCTAATGCTTGTTCTGTATCTATTCTCTCACAGCTGTTCTCTTTGAGCACTATTTTAAAGTTTTCTTCTAAGATGATTTCTTGAGAATTATTCTTTATGTAAGTCTCATGAAATAGAAATTAACAATTAATGGTCCTGGGGAAGCCATTTGCTTAAATGAGCAGAAAAACTTGTCAGCCATACTGATCTCCATGCTTGAATCCGCAGTGTCTGTCTTTGCAGAGGCTACAGATTTAGGGTGAGGTTTATAGGAGACCTGAGGTAGACTTTTTTCATGCAAAGGGTGTTTGGAATCTGGAACACACAGTCTGAGGGGGTGTTGAAGGCAGATACTCTTGCAACATTTAAGAAGTATCTAGACAAGCAACAAAATTGTCATGGCACAGAAGGCTACAAGCCAAGTTCTGATAAATGTGATTAGGATAGTTGGGTATTTGATGGCCAGCATGGACATATTGGGCCAAAGAGCCTGTTTCTGTGCTGTATGAGTCTGACAGTACAAGAAAATAGAAGCAGAGATCAGATTTCCTTCTCTTAAGGCTGGAAGGGAGCATTCCAGTGGCAAGTGGCTTGGCATGTGACTGGACATGTAAAAACATCCATTAGGAGCAGGGTCAGAGATGATCTATAGTTCTCTGCTCAGGATAGCATGAGGAAGAATCATTAGGACCAAAAAAGGATCCTGAGCGTCCTTTCCAAATGTGCTTTAAATGGTAAAGGGCATGTGGGCACCAGAGAAGTGCCTGAGATAGAACTTGTCTTCTGTGTCATGTACTATAAGACACTCTCCATCTCTAACACGGGTCATCAGAGGAGTTTTGGAGTGTAATTGTAGCCAAAAACAGGAGTGACATGTGCCCGAACCTGGTCACCTTACAATTATAGACTGCTGATATGGTTGTAAGTATCTTCTAAATTTGAATGCTCTGAATATCCTAGGTCAAAATGTGGCACATAGGGGATGTAAAAGGTTCACTGAGAACTTTGGACAGAAACCAAAATTCTTCAGTAGGCATTGCAGTGAAACACTGCTAGGTTGGAATAGTTTGAAACTTGATCAGGTTGCCTGCATCCTGGTTTGTAGATCAGTGGGTGGGAGTGAATCATGTTCAGGAAGATTCCAAATATATTTGGAATGTGTACTCTCCTGAGAAGGGCATCTGATTAATAGTTGTTCGCATTGTTTGAAGCAGGATATGCTGATTAAAGTTCAATATAGCCTTGATGCCCCATATCTTACTTCAGCCTTCTCAATGGATGAACATTATAAGCGACAGCACCACGAATGAGATACATAAAAGACCTTTTTAATGCATCTGAATGTTTCCTGGAGGGAAAAGACTGATGAGGTCCTATGGCAGAGCTAAGACTTGGTTGAAGGGATGTGTTTTAAAGGAGGGAGAGAGGGCTGTGGAAAGGAATTCCAGACTGGGGTTGGGATGAATGAAGGCAATGGTACTCATGATGGAGAAGAACAAGGAACTGGATTTGTGTCTAGGAGAGGTTACTGACATAGGATGGGTTGACTTGATGATAAAGGTACTGACTTGATGATGAAGGTAATTGTTCAACAACTTATGATGCGGGGCCACTAGTAGAAAGGAAGTCCGTGAGGATGAGGGTGATGAGTGAGTGTGACTAAGAATGCTACAGGGTATGAGCAAAGAAGTTGTGTGGGTTTGAATCTGTGATGGATGGAGGTTGGTAGGAGGACACAGGAGAAATCAAATCTCTGGGTGATGTAAACATGGACAAGGGACTGTTCTTGCATATTTGCAATAGCTACCTGCAGTGGGAAGGAGTACGACATTAGTATTGCATCTATTGATTATTCCAGGGAAGTGTGTCAGCCACTAAACTACAATAAAAGTGCATTCCAATAGAAGCTAATGCGTAGACTATCATAGTGGCCTTATATAAAATTGGGATGGCAAAAGACTACCTAGTTGCTGTAATATAGGGAGCTGGGTCACGGAGAGTGAGGATCACGTAATAGGTGGTGCACAGTGTTTTAGAGACACAAGCTCCATTTTATTAAAAGGATTTTCTCAACAACACGGAGTATAAGATAATCTTTTCGTTGTGTTTCATTGCAGAAACAGGTATGGGAATCCATAGCAGTCTGGTGAGTGCTGAAGCATTTGCAGGTTGACACATCTGAAATGTCTTTCTTTCCATTGGAGTATGTTAACAGTTACAGAATGTCTAATTCCCATGGGTTGTTTAATCTCTGGTATCTATTGCAGGTCAGTGGGTTTGTTGTTTTATCACACTGACCTTGTCGTTTATCCGCAAGATAAACTTCCTCATTTCACAGTAAGGCCAGGACTGCCTTGCTCAGTTTACCGGTGCTGCTTGTTCTGAGCACTGTTGGCTTAGTGTTTCAACAAAGCCAATGTTGTTTTAACAGATTGAAAATCACTGCCACACAGCTGCAGTTTTTTTTAGTCTTTTCCAATGTTTGAAATCTTGGCCAATTTAATCCTTATCCTGTTGACTTATTCCATGATTTGAAATGTTACTTGAACACACTTTGAGAACCTGCTGGCTTTCATGTAGATTTACATGTAGTTGAGAAAGGCCTTTTCAAAACAAATAATAAATAAAATAATCCTCTGGATCTGCAGACCATGTGGGTCTTCACCTGGAAATGGTTTAGGATTTAATAAAATCATTACACATTTGTTAATATCGTGTATCCTTGAATGACTGGTAATGCATCATGATTGGCTCAGATTAGCTACAGAGGCAAATACACTCATGGGAGTGTTGTATCGTTCCAATGGCAGGGAATATAAGCTTTAACCACCTCTAAATGTAAACGTGGATTCAATTTTTAACAAAAGGCACAGGGGACAATTCTCCTATTGTGCTTTTTGGATGATAAGAAGTCTGACTGAGGATAATTTCTATTTTCATTGCCAGCAGAAATTAATGGAAATACACTTTGCTTTACTAAATTACTGAATGAGCAGTGGGGATAATTATCTCCATTTTAATCCCTTCAAACAAGTAAGGCCAAACTTTACTGTAGCCGGTGAATGATTGCCATCTGCCACTTGTTAGCTTTGCCCTCGTCGGTTAATTTCCATGAGCTTTGTACATGCGAGGTTGTTGTTAGTGGGGTACCTGGGACCTTGGTGTACAGGACTCATAATGGAATGCCTCCTTAAGCAATCTGACTGAAAACTTGTTCATTAACAGTGAAGAGACCAAACCAGGTGTAGCTTGGAAATGCTGTATTATTCAGGAAAAGTGAGAAAGAAAGCTTGGATTCTGAGAGAATATAACGAAAGACAGGAACTGCAAGTTTGTGAAACTACCTTTGAAAAAAGATCTCCAACTGCAATTATAAAAAACCTCTGACAGACATCTTACTCCACAAAGCCATAAGTTAGTTTTCATTGCCAGAGACAGTTTGAAGGGAATTAAAACATCATGGCATTGAAAAATTTATTCTGGAATGATCAAGCCCTCACTTTGTGTCATCAATACCAGAACTTCACACCATTCAATACATTTAATTGGGTAGGCATTCTTTTACACAGCCTCTGTTATGTGCAATGCTTTGTGTGTGGCCAGACTTATTGCCAGCCATTAAAATGCTGATTGTTATAGCTGGGGCAATTTTGTTTATTTTTCTATCTTTAATCTGGATTTTTTTAGTTCATGTGGTGTACATCCGAGTTTCTTGGAACTCCAGGAATGCCTTCAATTAGACTTCCTTTCTGATATGCACCACATATGGCCAGAAGGCCACATCCAGCCCACTAGTTGTTTATCCCAGACCCATACCAGAGCATGGCAGCAAGGACTGGGGTAGAATGGTGGTCTGGCTGGTTCACTAACAGGAAGTTTACTTCTGTTCTTTTATAGTTAGCAGTTTTGCTTTGGTTAATTAAACTCCAGAAGTAGCCCTGTGCTTATTTGGTGGTCTCAAACATCTTTGTGCACCTCTAGGTGAACCATTTTTTATACATTCATTTTTCAGTATCTAGGCATTGTTAGCAAGGCCAGCATTTATTGTCCATCCCTGATTGCCCTTTAGAAGGTAGTGGTGAGCTACCTTCTTGAACCACTACAGTTCTTTCGGTGAAGGTGCTCCCTCAGTGCTTCGAGGTGGGAGTTCCAGGATTAGACCAAGTGATTATTAAGGACTAGTGATATTTCCAAATCAACATGGTGTGTGACTTGGAAGAGAACCTGCAGAAGGGAGAGGTCATGGGCTTTGCAGGTTCTGTTGGAGTAGCCTTAGTGAGAAATTGCTGGGCATTTTGTAGGTGGCACACACTGTGCATTTGAAAGAATGAATGTTTGGAGTTAATTAATGGAATGCCAATAGATAGTGTTGAGCCTCTTGGAGTTGTTGGAGCTGCACTGACCCAGGCACGTAGAGACTATTCCATCATACTCTTTGTAGATGGTGGAAAGGCCTTTGTGGTGTGAGGAAGTGAGCCACTTAGTACAAGATATCAACCTCTTCTGGAATATATTAAGAAAATTTACGTATAATAGAAACAGTATGCTGGAAATCCTCAGCAGGTCAGAAGCCATCTGTGGAGAGGGAAACAGTGTTAGCGTTTCGGGTTGTTGACCTTTTATCAGAGGTTCATGAAGCTAAATATTGATTCTGTATTCCTCTCTGCAGATGCTGCTTGATTTGAAGAGTATTTCCAGCATATTCTGTTTTGGTTTCGCATTTGCAGCAGCAGCAGTATTTTGCTTTTGTAACTATATCTGTATGTTGAAAAGATAAGGCTTGTGAGGAGCATTTCAGGTGAACTGGAATTGATTAAGCTCCAATTTTATCAGTAACTTGATTTGGAAATTCTTAAAGATTATGATGGTTTCTTGGTGGTCAGACAGGTAACTAGCCAAGAAGGGAAAATTAAAAAAAATGTAAACTATTGTTTGGGAGAGGTTGGGATTTAAAATATTCTTTGTCTCAACACTATATTGCATATTCAATTTCAACTACACTATCACAACATCGGAAGTAAAATTTGCATTGACTGAAAAACTCCTCCTCATAAACTACAAATCTGCTGGAAGAACTCAGCAGGTCGAGCAGCATCTGTGGGAGGAAAGGAATTGTTGACATTTTGGGTTGAAACCTGCATCAGGGTTTCCACCTGAAATGATAACAATTCCTGTCCTCCCACAAATGCTGCTTGGCCCGCTGAGTTCCTCCAGCAAATTGTTTGTTGCTCCAGATTCCAGCATCTGTAGTTTCTTGTGTCTCCATTGTACTTAAACACTTTTCTACTAAATGCACATTACATACAAGTTCCAACAGAAAGAAATAAGAGAAATATTTTTACTTTCTGGAAGTTTTGTAAGAATTGCTGATTGTTTTTTTCCCCACCCATTTTACAATTGCAAAAACCCAGTCTCTTACTGAGTCTTCAGGACTGGTATAGGATTTAAAAAAATGACTTCAAGCAATAATACTGTCAAATATATAAAAACATCACTTCATTTTAAATAAGGAAACCATTATTAGCTTGTTATTTGGTAGCAATTTGAACATAAACTAAGCTGGCAATAAACTTTAGAGTTTTTGTCTTCATATAAGTGACTAAAAATATCATTATCTGATTACGTATGGTTGTAATAAAACATGTTTTATGTGAGTGGTCATCAGAAGTGATTAGGATTGTCAATCTGGGCCTCCAGGCAAAGAAATTGTGCACCACCACTTTAGGCATGCTATCTCAAGCACAGGCAGAAAACCCCTTCTCAGACAGTTACTGTAAAAAGCTTTACTTTTATTGGAATTATTCTCTATCCTTGTTAAGCAACAGGATCTTGGATCTAATATTAAATTATCAAGGAAACCTATTCACTAATGTGCCAAAGATTATGTAACCGATATATACTATCCAATGCAGTAACCAACTAGAAATTTCATTGCACTGGTTTTGTTTTTCAAAGGTCTCAAAATCCTTTCGACTGTGATCAAAACCACCGTTTTCGTCCATATAGTTGCAACATTACATTTTCATGCATTACACTTAACATTATTACAGCGTTATTATTTTCTTTCTGTAGTACGAAAGGCCATGGCTGTCAGATGACAGTGACAACACTACTGACCCCCATGGTCGGATGATATCATTGCCCATTGGGTCGGAAGCGACACCACTGTCAATCAAGGGTTCGGCTCCGCCCCACCCATCAAGAGCACACCTAAGGATTGGCTTTGTTCTTGACCCTGAATCATTGGCTTGTTTGAATTACCTGACCGGGCTCCACCCACTTCCAGCCCTATAAAAGATGGTACACGTGGGCAGCTCTTTCTCTTTTCTGATTGCTGCCGGGGTCGAGACCACAGGTGAGAGGGTGCACTTCCACAGGGGTCTAGGAGCGTCCTAAGTAGATTCCCAGTAGCGTAGAGCCATTGCTTGTCCAGATTCAGGTGGTTCAGACAACGTATTTGTTCGTTCCCTGATCATTTGTACTAGTTTGTTGCGTGTGAGTGTGCGCATTTCACCCTTGTTTTGACTCCCCTCACGTTTCTTGATCACCCGAGTGCGAGTGTGTGAGTGTGCACTTGTTCCTTCCTATTCTGTGCCCGCGTCTGCCTTTGTAAATAAAATTCTCCTTTTTAAAGTACAAAAACTGTGTGTCCAGATACCTCCATCTTTGAGATGCAAAAGAACCTTTCTCATAACACTTTCCCAGTCTTGATGAAGGATCTTCAACCTGAAATGTTAACTACTTTTGTTTCCACAGATGCTGCCTGACCCGTTGAGTGTTTTCAGCATCTTCTGCTTTTATTTCATAGTTAAAATAGCTTGAGTTTTAGTTTTTATTATCAGAAGTAACATTGGTAATAACACTTTAAAGATTGTTGTGAAAGTCTATCTAGTTCACCATTATCTGCCATCCTTGCCTAGTCTGACTCTTGACCCACCAATGTGATTGGCTTTGAACTCTCCCCTCAGATGAGAGGCAAAGGGGGATGGACAATAAATGCAAGCAGGGTCCTTATTCTGTGAATGAAAGAACAAATGAAAGATAGCCACACTTATGGAACTGATTCTTCCTCAACAAAGTAATAGCTGCACTTGCTTGACCCATGTCTGCATGACTCTCAAGGACATTAAGGCCTTGGTTCTGCTGGCATTGATATGGATGACACATCATGAGGCCCCCCCCCACTTCCCACAGTGCTGCCCCAATGATCTTTGACAGCCTCTGCTATCGAGGGGCTGGTTCACTGTTTTCAATTGATCAGAATCATTTAAAACATTTGCAATTAAATTAATTGCAACATTAATAATTTTTATATGAATAATAAATGTAATTTAAATCAATCTCCTGTAAATTAATCATAAGCTGACAACAAAATAAAATCCTAGCTCACCTTATTGATGTTTGGTGAGCCCATTCAAGTAAATGGAGCCAAACAAAACGCACCTGCCATAAGTTGCGTAAAGCTGATACACCAGATGTGAAGTGTGACCAATATCTTGGCTCAGTAAGTGATGGAAATACCCTTGGATATAATGGTGTGTCCAAGGGCAGAGTAAGAGGTAAGATGCACTGGAATCTGACCTTCATGTGTTCCACATTGCAGTGTGAAGGATTCAGAGGTTTGGAACAGGCTGACACGTGCACTGCAGTTAGTGAGCAGTTCTAGCTGTGCATAGCTATATGCTAGCAATAAGCTAACAGTATTCTAGCTGTGCATCATCATGATCTGGCTTGGTATAGTGTCCTAGGCATCCAAAACTGAGGCCCCAAAACAATCATTATCATTGTTGTCACATTATTATTGTAAAGAGCCTGGTAAATGTGTTCTGAAGTTTACACTGTGTTGGGTAGGTCTTGGAAATGTGGATAATTTGAGGTTACGAGATAAGAAAATGGATATTTTGGCCTGTTGAATGGATGCTGCATTTTATTCCAGTGCCAAGCAGGGTGTCACCAAAAAAAAAGCAAATTTTTGGTGTCTTTGCTTTAAGAAGTAACTGTGAAGGTGCGGGGAAAAACAGAGCGAGAGGGAGGGAAACGGAAAGGAGGGTGGAAGTGGCAAGTGGAAGAGAGAATCTGGCAGAAAGGAAGGGTTAAGCAGTGCTGTGGGGTGTGAAGGGGAGTGGTTTTATTGAGCTCCTTTCTGTGATTGGACTACATCCATAGTGACCAATGGGGCAATGGATTATTACATCTGGTGCACAGATGGTGCCATGACAACAATCTTTCCCTCAATGTCAGTAAAACAAAAGAGCTGGTCATTGACTAAAGGAAGGGAGGCAGTGCCCCCGCTCCTGTCTACATCAACGGTGCTGAGGTTGAGAGGGTTGAGAGCTTCAAGTTCTTTGGGGTGAACATCACCTGTAGCCTGTCCTGGTCCAGTCATGTCAATGTCATGGCCAAGAAAGATCACCAGTGTCTCTACTTCCTCAGGATGCTAAAGAAATTTGGCATGTCCCCTTTGACCCTCACCAATTTTTATCGATGAATCACAGAAATCCGGATGCACCACGGCTTGGTATGGCAACTGCTCTGCCCGAGACTGCAAGAAACTCCAGAGAGTTGTGGACACAGCTAAGCACATTATGGAAACCAGCTTTCCTTCCATGGACTCTGACAACATTTTTCACTGCCTCAGTAAAACAGCCAACATAATCAAAGACCCCACCACCCCAAACGTTCTCTTTTCTCCCCTCTCCCATTGGGCAGAAGAAACAAAAGCCTGAAAGGACGTACCACCAGGCTCAAAGCCAGCTTCTATCCCACAGTTATAAGACTATTGAATGGTCCCTTAGTATGATAAGATAGGCTCTTGACCTCAGAATCTACCTCATTTTGACCTTGCACCTTATTGTCTGCCTGCACTGCACTTTCTGTATAACTGTAACACTGTTACTGTTTTTTCCCTTGTACTACCTCGATGTACTGATGTGATGAAATGATATGTATGGATGGCACGTAAAACAAAGTTTTTTCACTGTTCATCAGTACATGTGACAATAATAAACCAATTTACCTCTATATTGGTGTTATCTGTCTGTAAAAGGGTAGAGCACTGATCTCAATATGGAGCACTCATAGAACCAATGCCTCAGTGGTGACCCTTTCGTTGTGTGGTTCCTAACTTGCTTCTGTTTTATTGTGAATGGATAGTGAAAGTCTGAGGTCACAACCCTTTGATCTAATTTTGGTATTTAAGTCAGCAACATGCATTGCACATGTCAATGACATCACCTACATGAACTATGGCTGGAAAATGACAATAACACTAGAGTGAATGGGGACGGGAAGTTCCCAATCCAATTTTCCATTGGGAAAGAATCCTGCTAGAAAGGGGCTCAACACTTCAAAATGCATTCAAATGGCTTTTTATGTATGACTTGAGCATGAAAAAAAGTTTCAGATAAACTTTTTCCAGATCGATTTCTAGGCCACTGTTTCTAAAGGAAAAGTTGTGGGACATGAAACTGCGCTTCTTTCCCATGAACCTTCTTTCTCCAAGTTTCACATTGCTTGACTGGAACTTTGACAAGTTTGTGAGTAAAGACGAAATGAAAATTTCTGCTTCTGGTTTGAAACTTCCGAACATAGTTGAAAGAGCGCAAACAGAATTGGAGGCAGTGTCAGGTGTGGCTGAATTGGAAGCACACTTGCCTCTGAATCAAAAACATTATGGGTTTAAACCCCTCTCCTGAGAAGTGCTACACTGCCAGAGATTGGTTGAAGTGTTAAGCCCTGTCTGCTCTCTCAGATGGTCAAAAATATCCCATGATATTATTTGCAGTGGACTCAGCACAATACATCACTGGCACATCCCTCCCCACCATTGGTAGTATCTACATGAGGCGCTGCCTCAAGAAGGCAACATCTATCATGAAAGATCCTCACCATCTGGGCCATTCTATCTTCTCACAGTTACCATCAGACAGGAGGTACAGAAGCCTGAAGTCCCGGTTCAAGAACAGATACTTCCCTCCAACCATTTGGTTCTTGACCAACCTGCACACCCCTAATCACTACTTCATAACAGCAACACTATGACCACTTTGCACTACAATAGATTTTGTTTTTTTTTGTTCTAATTGTGTTCTGTCTTGTATAACTTATTTTAACTTATATTTTTCTTGTGAATGTTGTGTGTCTGATGCTATGTGTCTGTTGTGTTCGTTATTGTTCCTATGCATACATATACTTACACATATGACAATAAACTCGACTTTGACTTTGACTTTGGGAAGAGTAGGGATGTTGGCTGTGGTCAGTATTTATCCCTGAACCACCCCGAGTAAGCCACTTAACACCACAGCCCTGATGCAGGGTCTTGACCCAAAATTTTGACTATCCCTTTGCCTCCACAGATGCTCCATGACCTGTTGGGTTCTTCCAGCAGATTTTTTTTTGCTCCAGATTCCAGCATCTGCAGGCTCTTGTGTCTCCAACACCATTAAAACTGGCTGTCTGGTCAATGCCACATTGCTTTTTGTAGGAGCTTGCTATGTATATAACAGTGGTGGGACTTCAATAGTTGTAAAGTGCTTTAGGATAGACAGGGGTCATGAAAGATGCTGAGTAGATTTATAGAGTCATACAGCATGGAAAGAGGCCTTTTGGCCCAACTTGTCCATGCCGACTGTGTTGCTCAGTGAGCTAGTCCCATCTGCCCGTGTTTGGCCCATAGCCCTCTAGACTTACCCTCTCCATGTACTTATCCAGATGGCTTTTAAATGTGGCTGATGTGCCCACCTCAACCACTATTTCTGGCAGCTCATTTTAAATACACACCACTCTTTGTGTGAAGAAGTCTCCCCTGATGTCTCTTTCAAATCTCTCTCCTCTGATCTTAAACCTATGCCCTCTTGTTTTTAGCACCCCCTCCCTGGAAAAAACACTATGTGCTTTCACCCTGTCTATGGCCCTCTTGATCTTATATACCTCTATCAAGTCACATCTCAATCTCTGGAACTTCTGCTTCCTACCACTAAGCCAATTATGAATCCGATCCGTGATCTCCCCCTGGATCCCATGTGATCTCATCCTCCAGACTAGCCTGCCATGAGGGACCTTGTCAAAAGCCTTGCTGAAGTGCATTTGGACAAGATCCACTGCCCTACCCTCAGCTACCCTCTTGTTTGCCTCCTCGAAGAACTCCAAGAGATTTGTCAGACATGACCTCCCACCCATAAAACTATGCTGTCTGTTCCAAATCAGACCCTGTCTTTCCAAATGTTAGGACGTCCTTTTTAAACAATGGTACCACATGAGCTGCTCTTCAGATCTCCAGAACCTCACCTGTGGCCAGAGATGAAGCAAAATCTCTTCAAGGGTCTCTGCAATTTCTTCTCTAGCTTCCCATAAGGTCCGAGAATGCACTAGGTCAGGCCCTGGGTATTTATCTACCTTAATGTGCTTTAAGGCCTCCAATAACTCCTCCCTGCTAATTTATACGTTGTGCAAGACAAACCACTCAATTTCCCCACTTCCTTTGCTTCCATCATTTTCTCCACAGTAAAAACTGAAGAGAAATATTCATTAAAACCCTCACCCATTGGTTTCCTTTGGTATCACAGACAGATGGCCATGCTGATCTTTAAGGTGACCTATTCTTTCCCTAGTCATCCTTTTAATATACCTATTGAATCTGTCGGGATTTTGCCTCACCTTGCCTGCCAGATCTTTCTCATAACCTCTTTTCTCCCTCCTACTCCCTCTTAAGTACACTTTTATACTTCTTGTAGCCATCAAGACATTCACTAGTTCCCAATTGCTCATGCGCAGTGTGTGTCTCCCTCTTTTTCTTCTTGCTTTTTCAATCTTTTTATTGAATTTCAAATTAATTCAAATTGATATACATAACATTAATAATTATACATATGATACAAAGAGATCAGGATAACAATAATAACATTTAATATTTATACTCACAGGGAGTAAAATATGTAATCTAGACCTCCCACACTCTTGCTAAGTGTACATGATAGAAAAAAAATTGAAAAGAAATTTAATTATATGAAGAGAAAACCCCCAAATCAATAAAAAGTATAATAATAGACAAAATCAAACCAAAAACTTGAAAGAAAAAAAAATCTGGCTATTTCTTCGATTAAAAAAATCACATTATTATGTTGTCAGCTCTGCTGCTCTGTATTCAAAGGTTATTGAAGGGGATTCGAAAAAGGTCTGCTCATATCATATGGAAATATTGAATAAATGGACTCCAAACTTCCTCAAATTCGAGTGAAGGATCAACAGTACCACTCCTAATTTTTTCTAAGCTTAAACATGTTATAGTTTGAGAAACCATTGAAATGTAGTAGGGGGTATAGGGTCCTTCCATTTGAATAGAATGGATCTCTTGGCCATTAATGTAACAAAAGCAATCATACAACAAGCAGAAGCGGATAAATGGCCAGAATCCATCATTGGTAATCCAAAAATTGCAGTAATAAGATGGGGTTGTACATCAATATTCAATACAGTTGAAATAATATTAAAAATGTCTTTCCAATATTTTTCCAGAAGAGGACAGGACCAAAACATATGTGTCAGGGAAGCCACCTCTGAATTACATCTGTCACATATAGGATTTATATGGTGATAAAAACGGGCTAACTTGTCCTTCGACATATGGGTCCTATGAACCACCTTAAACTGTATCAAAGAGTGTCTAGCATACATTGAAGAAGTATTAACTAATTGAAGAATTTTCTTCCATGTCTCTGTAGGTAAGAGTATCTGGAGCTCTCTTTCCCATTCATTTTTAATTTTATCAAGTGTCTTTAGATGTATTTTCATAATCACATCATAAATTATTGCTATCAAGCCCTTCTAATAAGGATTAAAACTTAAAACTTTTCCCATAATTTCAGTTTTATATAGTATCAGAAAAGAAAATAAAGTACCCTTTAAAAAGTTTCTAATCTGTAAATATGGAAAAAAATGTGATCTAGGCAAATTGTATTTATTAGACAACTGTTCGAAAGACATAAAACAGTTATCAATGAATAAATCATGAAAGCATGTTATTCCCTTCATTTTCCATAAAGAAAAAGCTAAGTCAATTCTAGATGGTTGAAAGAAAAAATTAGATTGGATAGGACTTGATAAAATGAATTTATTCAATCCGAAAAATTTACAAAATTGAAACCATATTCGTATTGTATGTTTAACTATTGGGTTAATCATTTGTTTACTCAATTTAGTAAGTGCGAAAGGGAGTGATGCTCCTAAAATAGAAGCTAATGAAAATCCTTGCACTGATTCATACTCAAGATACACGCATCAAGGATTACATCTAAATCTTGTGCCCAGAAAATTAAGTATCTAATATTAATTGCCCAATAGTAAAATCTAAAGTTAGGCAAAGCCATACGACCGTCCTTTTTTAACTTTTGTAAATATGTCTTACTTACCCTTGGATTTTTATTCTGCCATATATATGAAAGAATTTTAGAATCAATAGAATTGAAGAAGGATTTCAAAATGAATGTTGGAACCGCCTGAAATAAACACAAAAATCTTGGTAAAATATTCATCTTAACCGCGTTAATTCAGCCAATCAATGATAGAGACAATGGGGACCATTTAGTAAACAATTGTTTAACATGATCAATTAAAGGTAAAAAGTTAACTTTGAATAAGTCCTTATGCTTCTTGGTAATTTTAACACCCAGATACATAAAATAATCAGTCACTAATCTAAATGGTAATTGCCTATAAATTGGGACTTGCATATTTAATGGGAAAAGTTCACCCTTATTAAGATTTAATCTATAACTAGAGAAAACACTAAACTGAGCAAGCAATGATAATGCTGCAGGGATAGATTTCTCTGGGTTAGAGATATAGAGTAACAGGTCATCTGCATATAGTGATATCTTATGGATCCCCTTTCCACGAGTAATACCAAATATGTTAGAAGAGTCCCGAAGGGCAATTGCCAAGGGTTCCAAGGCAATGTCAAATAACAAAGGACTCAAAGGGCAACCCTGCCTCATGCCTCAAAAAAGCCTGAAAAAGGGGGATCTCTGATTATTAGTAAGTATTGAAGCCATAGGTGTATGATAAATTAATTTAATTGCGGATATAAAATTTGGACTAAAATTAAATTTCTCAAGCATGTTAAATTAA
Organism: Pristis pectinata; assembly: GCF_009764475.1. Classification (NCBI taxonomy): domain Eukaryota; kingdom Metazoa; phylum Chordata; class Chondrichthyes; order Rhinopristiformes; family Pristidae; genus Pristis; species Pristis pectinata. The sequence continues at coordinate 83,073,545 of NC_067407.1, forward strand.
TATTCCCATTCAACTCTATCAAACGCATTCTCGGCATCCAGCGAGATAGCACATTCTGGGATTATAGATGAAGGGGTGCATACAATATTCATTAACCTCCTAATATTAAAATGCAAATAACGATTCTTAATAAATCCTGTCTGGTCATTAGAAATAATTTGTGGAAGTACCTTTTCCAGTCTAGAAGCCAATATTTTGGAAAAAATTTTGGAATCCACATTCAATAAAGAAATAGGTCTGTAAGATGCACATTCAGTAGGATCTTTATCCTTTTTCAGAATTAAAGAGATAGTTGCTTCATAAAAAGATTGTGGTAATTTACCTACTGATAGGGCATCTTTAAAAATTTTACCTAACCAGGGAGAGAGAAGATCAGAAAAGGATTTAAAAAATTCAACTGTATACCCATCAGGACCAGGTGTTTTACCCAAATTCATTGAAGAAATTGCTTTCTTTATTTCTTTCTCCGAAATGGGTGCATCTAGTATTGAACGTTCATTAGATGATAATTTCGGAGTCTTCAAATTCCTTAAAAATTCATGCATTAATGTAGGATCTTCAGGGAATTCTGATTGATATAAAGAAGTATAAAATTCTTGAAAAGATTTATTAATTTGATCATGGTCCACTGTGTAATTACCATCTCGTTTACGAACTTTAATAATCCGACGTTTAGTTGAAGCAGCTTTCAGCTGGTTGGCCAACAATTTGCCAGATTTATCACCATGTATATAAAACTGACTACTGGTTTTGAGTAATTGATTTTCAATTGGAGATGTTAATAATAAACTGTGTTGTAATTGAAGTTCAGTTCTCTTTTTATAAAGCTCCAAATTAGGAGCATCAGAGTATTTTTTATCGATTTCTTTGATCTTATCAGCCAATATACGTAGTTCATTATTAGTTTGGTTTTTCAATCCAGCAGAGTATGAAATAATTTGACCCCGGATATAAGCTTTAAAGGTATCCCATAAAATCCCACTGGAAATTTCTTCCATAAAATTAGTTGAAAAGAAAATTGAAATCTGTTCTTTAAAAAATGAACAAAGTCTAAATCCTGCAATAGAGAAGAATTGAGTCACCATGGTCTGACACCAGAGGGTACGTCCGCTAATTTAATTGTTAGTTTCAACGGCGCATGATCAGAAGTGGCAATTGCATTATACTTCCAATCAATAACAGATAGAGCTAATCGCGAGTCAATAAAAAAGTAATCAATCCCAGAGTAGTTGTGATAAACATGAGAAAAGAATGAAAACTCTTTATCATATGGGTGTAGAAATCTCCAAACTTCTAAAATTCTGGAATCAACTAAGAAGGAATTAATAAAGACAGCGGATTTGTTTGGAAGTATGTGATTTGACACAGATCTATCCATCAAAGGGTTTAAACAGCAATTGAAATCTCCACCCATAATCAACATATATTCGTTTAAATTAGGAAAAGTCTCTTTTTCTTAACCAGAGCCTCAATATCTTTAGTCAACCAAGGTTCCCAAAACCTGCCAGCCTTGCCCTTCACCCCTAACAGGAACATGCAGGCCCTGAAATCTTGACATCATACTTTTAAAGGCCTCCCACTTGGCAGATGCTCCTTTCCCTGCAAACAATCTTGCCCAATCAACCTCTGCAAGATCCCGCCTAATGGCTCCAAAATTTGCTCTGCCCCAGTTCAGGGCCTTAACCTGTGAACCGATCGTATCCTTCTCAATAACTTTTTTAAAACTGGTAGAATTGTGGTTACTGGACCCAAAGTGCTCGCTGACAGAATTTCCACAACTTGCTCGACCTCATTTCTCAGGAGGAGGTCCAGTGTTGCACCGCCTCTACTAGGTCCCTCCATATATTGATAAAGGAAGCTTTCTTGGACACATTTCACAAATTCCACTCCATACAAGCCTTTTGCACTGTGGTTGGCTCAGTCAATATTAGGGAAGTTAAAATCTCCCGCTAATACTATCCTATTATGCTTACAACTAGCTACAATCTCTCTACATATCTGTTCCTCCAATTCCTGCTGATGATTGGGGGGCCTATGAAACAATCAGAGTGACCCCCCCCCCCCCCCACTTCTTGTTTCTAAGTTCTATGCATTTGGCCTCACTGGACAAATCCCCAAGAATATATTCTCTAATGACCGTGTTATGTCCCCTTTCATCATGAAGGCAACTCCCCCTCCTCTCCTACCTGCACCTCTGTCGCACCTATAGCATCTGCATCTTGGAACATTGAGCTGCCCTTCCCTCAGCCAGGTTTCTGTTATGGCTATGATATTCCAGTTCCCAGAGCCAATCCACACCCTGACTTCACCGGTCTTACCTGTCAAGCCTCTTGCATTGAAATAAATGCAGTCTAAACCAATGGTCTTTCCTCTCCCTTTACTGTGCTCTTGTCTATCCTGACAACTAAATTTGCTCTCATTGGCTACAGTATTATCCCCCGATTGCTCGTCAGCCACTCTGCTGTAGAGTAATACAAGTGTTCTAAAGAAGGAAGAACTGCACCAGTGTTTCAGGTGTAAAGTGGGCTTAGTGCATATGAGCAACACGGAACTCCATCAATGCATTTAAACTGCCAGGCCCAGGCATCCAAGAGTTCTTACGAAAAATATTGTTAGCCTATTTATCTTAAGGTTCCACGTTTGTTGTACACCCTTTGTAAGAAAATCATCTGCTCTAGCACCTGATTCTCAATGTCATAAATCTGAGCAGCTGTTCGTGATGTGAACTATCAAGAGAAATGCTCAGTGGGCTTTTGAAAATCCTTACCTTCACCACCGATATCAGTTGCCTGCTGGTTAATGAGAGCAGAGCACGTTTCTGCATTCTACAAGTAAATTCCGACTTTTAGGAGAGACATGGCACTGGGGCCAGACTGTCTTTGCCCGCCTTTGGAAGAACTTATTTCAGTAGCCAGGGTGGGGTGGGATAGGGGCTAGTGGGTTACCAGTGTGCCACTGATATTGAAGGTAAGAAAAATGAAAGATGAAGAGAAGAAAACAAGCTGTGATGAGAATGTGGAAGAAGAGGTCATACTCAGAATGGATCTTCAATGAATGTCTTTTCTATCTGAAGCTGAGCAAGGAGTAAAGGGTAAAGTCCCTGCCCTTTGACAAGAAGGCTGTCGCCTACCTATACCACTTGAGTCGAACAGGACTCCTGATGCAGGGTTTTGACCCGAAACGTCGACAATTCCTTTCCTCCCACAAATGCTGTTCACCCCACTGAGCTCCTCCAGCAGATTGTTTGTTGCTCCAGATTCCAGCATCTGTAGTCTCCCATGTCTTCATCTTGCTCTTAATTACCTTTGATACTCGATCCACCACATAACAGGTATGCAGTGTAGACAGCACCGGATGTACGTTAGCATTTGAGGTTTGAGAACCATTTCCACTGCTGTGCCACATGAGCAAATGTGTGTGTGAAGTATGCCTTCTCCCACATGTGTTTCAGGCACAGTAGAAGTGAAAAACTCTTACAAATTTCTATAGATGTATGGTGGAGAGCATTCTGACTGGTTACTTCACAGCATGGTATGGAGGCTCCAATACACAGGATCATTAGAGGCTGCATAGGGTTGTAGACTCAGTCAGATCCATCATGGACACAACCCTTCCTACCATCGAGGACATCTTCAAGAGGCGGTGCCTCAAGAAGGTGACATCCATCACTAAGGACCCTCACCATCCGGGACATGCCCTCTTCTCGCTACTACCATCAGGGAGGAGGTACAGGAACCTGAAGATCCACACTCAATGATTCAGGAACAGCTTCTTCCCCTCTGCCCTCAGACTTCTAAGCAGTCCATGAACTCATGAACGCGACCTTGTTATTCCTTTTTTTGCACTATTTATTTATTTTTGTAATTTATAGTAGTTTTATTTCTTTGCAGTGTACTGCTGCCACAAAATGACAAATTTCACGTCACGTAAGCCAGTGATAATAAATCTGATTCTGATTCTGATTCTGATTCTAGACCAACATTTAAACAGCAGAATAATTCTTAACTAGTTTCTGCAGATCCCTCATTCCTTTCCAACCAATGAACAGGTTATATTAGAGACAAAAAAAAGAATGGATCAATATATGAAAGCCTTTCTGGGTGTAGTTGTTAAACTGAACAGATAATTGCCTGCTAATGCAGTCCTAATGAAAATCAAGTTTGCTTGTTCAGATTTTTGTTTCCTATCTGGAGAATAAACACACATTTAAAGGTAATATTGCAAGGCCCAGTGCCACCAGCTATAGGTTGCACAACCCTTTGGTGCCTATATATTGAATGGTCGCCCAATTCAGTGGGAGGGGAAATTAAACATACTGCTGAGCATTTAACATATATAGGAATCATATGTCATGTTATCAGGGTCCAAATTGGCCAAAACCTGGTGAAGCCAATAGCCGAAGTCTTCACTGCGAAATGTGGTCAGATGGCAGTCCTGGGAGCTTTTCGAGAGCAGTAAGCCAACCGAAGGGGAAATGTTGCAGTTATTATTAGTCCAGTCTCATATTCTCCTTGCTAAAGCTTTCCTCAGTGCATCAGTTGCCCTATTTGGGCAAACATCTATTTTGGTAATTTTGTGTGTTAGCCTCCAACAAAGATGCAAGAGTAGGTACTCCATTGCTCGTTCCAGACCACAGAGTGATGCAGAACAGAAGGCCCATTGTGTCTGTACCGATGCTTTTAAGGTGTTCTCCAATTAGTTCCATTCCCCCGCTCTTTCTCCACATCCCTGCAAATTCTTCCACTTCAAATATTTATCCAAATCTCTTTTTAGAGATATTATTGAATCTACTTCTACCACCCTTTCAGGCAGCAGTTTCCAGATCACAACTCATTGCAAACTCATACCTCTCCTTATGTGACTTCTGTTTCTTTCACTCTTTCAAAGCTGCTCATAATGTTGAACAGCTCTGCTAGGTCTTTCCTTAACTTCCTTGCCCTTGGAAAACAAGCCCAGAATTTCTGGTCCGTCCACATCTCTGGAGTTCCAGTAAATCTCCTCTCCACCTTTCTAGAATGGTGTCCAGGATTAGATGCTGGCCTATGAACTAACTAACGACAAAGCTTTAGCATGACGTCCTTGCTTTTGTGTTCTATATTCTCTCTCATAAAGATAAGGATCCCCTATATTTCCTCATCAACCTTCCTGACTTTCCATGTACCTTTCAACATTATTTGCAATCCTGGGACTGAAAATTTATCCAAGTGACAGGATTCAAAGCCTCTGAACTCATCTGAACTGTTTTCCTGATTCTGTTTTAAAAAGCATTTTAAAAAAAATGCAAAATTCATAGCAGCAGTTCCAAAACGGCACTATCAGGCTCCCTTGTGTAACGTTACTCTTTTTCAGGAACAGTGGGTGTTAGGAATCAAGTTTCCCACCTCAGTAGTACCCTTTCTCCCAGCTCTGACCTCAGGAAATGGCCCTTCAGGGGTCACAGCACGATATAACCAGCATTGTTCCAGCTCCTGGTGAGCGTTGACAAGGAATGACTGCATGGCCAAGTGATGGGAGGGGAGTGGCGGAGTGCTCCTCTGTGTAAGGTGCACCTATGAAAGGAAAAAGCCAAAGAGGGGTCTGGAAGGGCATGAGCACTCTCTCTGATTGCCTGTGCTTTTGTTCTTCCAGTACTGCGAGACGTCCATAAGGGAATACTGCTGACTGGCACATTCCAGGCTGCAGGAGTACGTGCTGAGGGACACACTGAAGCTTGGTGCAGCCAATGCAAGAGCTCTGTGGGGAAGGACCACAGTCTAGTCTCCTTCCCATCATACATGGGGGAGCTGAGTCGGGTGGGGAAGCCCTGACACATTGAAAGTGCATATCACCTCAAAGGGCCACATGAGTGGCAATGGTGCTATATTTTAAAAAAAGTATTAACACTACTGAATGTATTGCTGAATGACACGAAGAATGTAAAGAGTTTTGCACTGTTCTTTTTGTATATATATTTTATTATGAATAAAGATTCTTTTTGGAAAAAGACGTGCACTGCGGCTGGATGCCCCTTGTAGGGGTGACTGAGATGGACACATTGAACAAAAATTGAAGGTTCCCCACTTTACCAGCAGAGCTTCTGGTTTTGAATTCTGCAATGCCAAAGGGTTGTATGTGGGATACCTTAGCAGAGGCAGCCTGCAATGATCCTGAGGCAAGGCATCTGAGAACAAAGGTGACCTTGACCTTGGTCGTGCAGGCTTTTGTATGAACTTACACTTGAGATTTTTGGGGCTCACCAGAGTGAATGAGGACTATATTGTAGTTAATGGTATTATGTTATTTTATACACCTGAACGCTTTGCAATGTTGTCAACTATTTCCTGTTCTGGGATATTTCCCCTGCTGATCTTAGGAAGGGCTTTGCTCTGGAGGGAAGTGTTCATTAGAGCCCAGCTTTCTCCTGCTTTTCACTCCTTTCCCATCTGAATATGAAACAGCCTCTCTTTTTGTACGATATTTTAAAAATCTATTTTAAAATTTTGTTTATACAGCACAGCAACAGGCCCTGCTGGCCCAACAAGCCCGCGCCACCCAATTACACCCATGTTAACCCACTGACCTGTACGTGTGCTTGTGTCAGTCTACTCAAGGCATGTTCTACAGATAGTTGAGCTACACCCTGATTTTGACTGCAAGAGAATTGTGCCTGACTCTGCAAATAAAGCTCAGTATGAGCCTTCAGCATAATTAAAAGCTGGTTTTCTTTGGAGTGAACAGCAGGAGTCATCATTAAGAACAATCTGATGGAAATTTTGACAAAGATGAATTTTAAATATCACACTGCTATTGATGTCACTTGGGCATGCCAAGGACCCAAATACCATTGCAAAACTACAGAAATTTCTTGTACCAAGAAATTCATATTGTATTAATAGCTGGTGTTAACTCTCCCAGAAAAATGAACAAAATCGGTTAACGCACATTAACTTTTTTCTGTCTGCAGAACACCAGTTTTTCTGGTGTTATGCAGACAACTATTGAGGCTAAGAATTGACTGACAGATAATGAGGTTCATCAAGAGTGAATGGGACAAATGGTGGCTCGACTGCCACATATGGAATAATCAGGGGTGGGTGACCAAGCAGTTAATGCCAATAGGTTATTCAGGAATAGTGGGAGAAGAAGCAGTGAAATTTCAGGCAGGATTAAGTTCACTGAGGGTAGAAGTCAGAAGACCAGTGAGCATACCATGCCTTTAACTCACTTGTGTAATTTAGTTTACTTTTTTTCCTGCCAAGCAGTTACAGTTTGTAACATATTTCAACATCTCATTTAGAAAAATATTGCTCTTCTATTCAACTCGCTCTCCATTTTTGTTATTTTGACCTTGTGCTTCATTTACTTTGCACCATGCATTATTTCCTAGGCATGATTCCAAACGTTGGAGATTTCCTTCTGAGCTGCTGCCTATTAATAGCTAGCTTCTAGGAGGTGTACTAGTGGACAGAATTGGTTTGTCTGTTAAATTTTTCACCTTCCCCATGCGGAAGCATCTTATTGTCTCCGCTGGAAGGCCAAGTAAGAATTTCCAGTATAAACATGAATCCTATCATTTATTGTTGTCAATTGACTGCATTAGAATTTCAGAAATATCATGCCTGATATTATTAAAGGAATTTCAAGAGGGAGCTAGGCAGAAGGCTGAAGAACAGGACCTCAAGGGTAGCAATCTCAGGATTGCTGCCAGTGCCAGGTGATAGTGGAGGTAAGAATAGGAGGAGATGGCAGATGAATGCGTGGCTGAGGAGTTGGTGCAGGGGGCAAGGTTTTAGATTTTTGGATCATTAGGATCTCTTCTGGGGAAGGTGGGACCTGTACAGCTTGGATGGGTTACACCTGAACTCGAGGGGGACCAATGTTCTTGCAGGCAGGTTTGCTAGTGTGGTTTGGGAGGGTTTAAACTAGTTTGCAAATGGGATGGGAACTGGAGAGATAGGTCAGTGGAAGAAGTGCATGGAGTAAAGCCAGATCTAACATATCAAAAGGCTTTGAGGAAGGAGAAGCAGAGTATAGGGTATAAAAGTAGAAAGGTGGATGGGCTAAAGTGCATTTACTTAAATGCAAGAAGCATCAGGGATAAGGGTGATGAACTGAGAGCTTGGATAAGTGCATGGAACTATGATATTGTGGCTCTTGCAGAGACTTGGCTGTCACCAGGGTAGGAATGGATACTGAATATTCCAGGATTTCAGTGTTTTAAAAGGGACATGGAGGGGGGGAGAAGAGGAGGAGGGGTGGCGTTATTGGTCAGGGATACTATTACATCTGCAGAAAGGGTGGATAATGTAGAAGGATCCTCTCTAGAGTCAGTATGGGTGGAAGTTAGGAACAAGAAAGGAGCAGTTCCTCTACTGGGAGTATTCTATAGGCACCCTGGTAGCCGCAAGGATACTGAGGAGCAGATCAGGAAGCAGATTTTGCAAAGGTGCAAAAATAACAGGGTTGTAATCATGGGAGACTTCAACTTCCCAAATATTGATTAGCACCTGCTTAGTATCAAAGGTTTAGATGGGGCAGAGTTTGTTAAGTGTGTCCAGGATGGATTCATGTCACAGTATGTTAGGCCGACTAGAGGGAATGTCATGTTAGATCCAGTATTAGGTAATGAACCGAGTCAGGTGACAGATTTCTCAGTGGGTGACCATTTGGGGGGCAGTGACCACCTCTCCCTAACCTTTAGCATTGTCACGGACAAGGATAGGGGCAAAAAGGACAGGAAGGTATTTAATTGGGGAAGGGCAAATTATGAGGCTATAAGGCTAGAACTTGCGAGTGTAAATTGGGATGACATTTTTGAAGGGAAATGTACTATGGAGATGTGGTCATTGTTCAGGGATCTCTTGCAGGATGTTAGGGATAAATTTGTCCTGGTGAGGCAGAGAAAGAATGGCAGGGTGAAGGAACCATGGGTGACAAGAGAGGTGGAACATCTAGTTAGGAGGAAGAAGGCAGCATACATAAGGTTTAGGCAGCAGGGATCAGATAGGGCTCTTGAGGATTATAGAGTAGCAAGGAAGGAACTTAAGAAGGGGCTGAGGAAAGCAAGAAAGGGACATGAAAAGGCCTTGGCGAGTAGGGTTAAGGAAAACCCCAAGGCATTTTTCACTTATGTGAAGAGCAGAAGGATGACAGGAGTAAAGGTAGGACCGATTGAGGATAAAGGTGGGAAGATGTGCCTGGAAGCTGTGGAAGTGGATGAGGTCCTCAATGAATTCTTCTCTTCAGTATTCACCAAGGAGAGGAGTCTTGATGATGCTGAGGACAGTGTTGGTAAGGCAAATGTTCTAGCGCATGTTGATATCAAGAGAGAGCATGTGTTGGAGCTGTTAGAAAATATTAGGACAGATAAGTCCCTGGTGCCAGATGAAATATTCCCCAGGCTGCTCCGCGAGGCAAGGGAGGAGATTGCTGAACCTTTGGCTAGGATCTTTGAGTCCTCATTGTCAATGGGAATGGTACTGGAGGATTGGAGGGTGGCAAATGTTGTCCCCTTATTAAAAAAGGTAGTATAGTCCAGGGAATTATAAACCAGTGAGCCTTATGTCTGTGGTGGGCAAGCTGTTGGAAAGGATTCTTAGAGATAGGATCTATGGGCATTTGGAGAATCATTGTCTGATCAGGGACAGCCAGCATGGCTTTGTGAAGGGCAGATCATGTCTCACAAGCCTGATAGTGTTCTTTGAGGAGGTGACCAGATAGATTGATGAGGGTAGTGCAGTAGATGTAGTCTACATGGATTTTAGTAAGGCGTTTGACAAGGTTCCACATGGTAGGCTTCTTCAGAAGGTCAGATGGCATGGGATCCAGGAAAGCTTGGCCATGTGGATTCAGAATTGGCTTGCCTGTAGAAAGCAGAGGGTTGTGGTGGAGGGAGTGCATTCAGATTGGAGGGCTGTGGCTAGTGGTGTCCCACAAGGATTGGTTCTGGGACCTCTGCTTTTCGTGATTTCAATTAATGACTTAGATGAGGGGGCAGAAGGGTGGGTTGGCAAGTTTGCAGATGACACAAAGGTTGGTGGTGTTGTGGATAGTGTAGAGGATTGTCGAAGATTGCAGAGGGACATTGATAGGATGCAGAGCTGGGCTGAGAAGTGGCAGATGGAGTTCAATCCGGAGAAGTGTGAGGTTGTACACTTTGGAAGGACAAACTCCAAGGCAGAGTACAAAGTTAATGGCAGGATTCTTGGTAGTGTGGAGGAGCAGAGGGATCTGGGGGTCCATATCCACAGATCCCTGAAAGTTGCCTCACAGGTGGATAGGGTAGTTAAGAAAGCTTATGGGATGTTAGCATTATAAGTTGTGGGATCCAGTTTAAGAGCCGCAAGGTAAAGATGCAGCTCTACAAAACTCTGGTTAGACCACACTTGGAGTACTGTGTCCAGTTCTGGTCGCCTCATTATAGGAAGGATGTGGAAGCATTGGAAAGGGTGCAGAGGAGATTTACCAGGATGCTGCCTGGTTTAGAGAATATGCATTATGAGGAGAGACTAAGGGAGCTAGGGCCTTACTCTTTGGAGAGAAGGAGGATGAGAGGAGACATGAAAGAGGTGTACAAAATATCAAGAGGAATAGATAGAGTGGACAGCCAGCGCCTCTTTCCCAGGGCCCCAATGCTCAGTACAAGAGGGCATGGCTTTAAAGTAATGAGTGGGAAGTTCAAGGGAGATATCAGAGGAAGGTTTTTTACCCTGAGAGTGGTTGGGGCATGGAATGCGCTGCCTGGGGTGGTGGTGGAGGCAGGTACATTGGTCAAATTCAAGAGATTGCTAGATAAGCATATGGAGGAATTTAAAATAGAAGAATATATGGGAGGAAGGGGTTAGATAGTCTTAGGTGAGCTTTAAAGGTCGGCACAACATGGTGGGCTGAAGGGCCTGTATTGTGCTGTACTGTTCTATGTTCTCTAAATCTGATCACATCCAGCATCAGCATTACTAAAAGGGAGCTCAGATCAGTTTGCAAAAATTTGGTGTGTGTGATTTTTTTAATATATATGTGTGTGTGGGTTGGGGTGGAGAAGAAACAGTCATGACATACAGAGTTACTGCTAGTAACTATTTGCTAAGAGCTCATTCATCAGACTCTTGGGTTTAAAAAGGTTTTGCTTTAATTGAAAATGGTTGACCAAAGATTCACCCGAGTTATTCTGCAGGTGCTAATGGCATTTTTAAAAGGTAAGGAAAACATTCTGGAAGAGCAGGGTCTTTTCACTATCATCACTGAATTTTAGTGAATTCTAACATTCTCTCATTTATCAACTTATAATGTGTTTGTCAAACTGCCTTGGCTGGGGACTAGGGTTTCATTGTGGAGACATCTATCGTCTGCAGAGTTTAGCATTCCACTAATGCATTACTTTTTTCCTTAACACTAACATGATATGACTCACCAGAGAGAGCTCATGAAAAATGCTCATCAAAACCACCTGAAGTGTAATGAAAATATTCCAGTTGATGGATGGTATATTTAAGATTGTAAAAAGCAGTGTAATGTAAGGTAACACTTGAATTATTTAGTTTGCTTTTGAGAAATCTTAAAAGTCATAATTGTTCCTTTTACAAGTAAATTGGCACAGTTTTAACTTATAATTAAAGAATGATGTTTGATCTAACATAATTCTGTTCAACAATTTGTGCCATTTTGGAATATGTTGGATTTTAAAACATTTTTAATAAACTGAAAGTTTTTTGTCTTTTGCAATTTCCCCATGCAGATTTTAGCATGCCTCATTGCTTATATCCATATTTTGATAGGTAGTTAGAATTCAAAATTCCTGCTAGAAATGGGACCTATATCCCCTACAACCAAGGACTGAGAAAATACATCCTTAAATTCTGTCCAAGGTTAATGTGGAATCGAAGAATGAGCAACCTGATGATGCTTTAATTTTATGATCGCAGTGTAGAGTAATTATTCCTTGCCTTGAGAGATTTTAGAGCAGTAACCTTGTAATGATTTTTGAATACAGGCAAATTCAATGTCCATCTACTGCACCGGGTAAATGTTTGATCAATTTGGAAAAAACAAACAGAAGATTATTGAAAACAATTTGCAGGTTAATATGCATTGTATGTGCTTACAGCCAAAGACCTGCAGGATCAAACTAATTAAATCACAGAATAACAGATTTTCTCCAGCAAGTCGCTCATTTGGGATTTTCAGGAGCTTACTGAAAGTGTTACAGTACAGTTTTTAATTATTTTGTGCCATTTTTGCAGCCCTATATCCTCAATTTCTAAAGCCTTTGATTAAAACTTTCACTTTCCTTTCAGAAGATGATGTTTTGTACTAAGTCTGATGAAATGTGAAAATGGTTAAAGAATAATCTCAGAATGCAGAGATGGTTTAAGCTATTATTATACACACATGCATGAGACCCTTGGGGACTTCTCTTCTTCATCACTGATTAGTTGGATGTCAACATAAATAACACCTTTCTTTTTGATGTCATATACTCTCCAACTGTAAGATAATCTTCAACCAAATCCTTATCTGCTTAATCATTGTTTGAAGAAAGAAAGAATAAAATATTACAGTAACCTTCAAGAAGAACAAGTCAAGAATCGTAACTCACTTAACACGGGGTCAAAACGGGTTTAACTGTATCGACTTCTAAAAGTCCATTTTATGATTTATTAAGACATTATGGTCAGTGGTAAAGGTGATTAGGGAAGTTGACAAATGGATCAAAATCTTCAAGAGACTTTGCTTAACATTTTACCATCAATATAAGCTGCACTGGACAAAGGTCATATCTGTGCAGCCTTTGTTTATAGTCCCATTTAGGTTCATCTTGCTATGAAGAAGTTTAAAAACAATGACAACTTGTACTTAAGTATTATACTTATTGCAGTAAAATGTTACTAAGCAACCCAAAAAAGCAGTAGCAAACAATAAGGCTGCTAATGTACAATAAAATATAGATTTTAACTTGTGTGTGTCATACACGTATGAGGAGTGGTTTCTGCTACCTCTTTGGAGATACTAAACTTGCTATAAAAGATTGTCCAATAGGAACTCATGTGTGGCAGAAAGACGCTATATTGTTTTAGCAAAATACTTTGATTTTAGCTGATAATTCTTTACCTCCAGTCACACAATACAGATTCATCTATTTCACGTATGCATATTTGCTTAACAAATATGATCTGCTTTTCTGTTAACAAGGATGTGAAGTATTACAATGATCAAAATACATTCAGATGAGCCATTTTCTCTTACACTTCCTGTCAGCAAATGCACAAAATATGTAAAATAAGAATGCACACACCAGGCAAATATATATTAATATAGATTTGCATTCAACAATGATGTCTACTATTCATATTTTACTTGCTAATGTAATTATCTATAACTGAATTTCCTATTAACCACATGTGGATACTGCACTGGATGGCATTGTGCTGAAAGGTAACTTCAGGCAAGATTCTAGCTAAGCTGTTTACTTAAAAATGAATGGATAGGCGGAACCTTAAATAGTTATCGGTTGGAAAGAACACAGCATGGAGTTTTCAAATTAGTGGTTTTGCCAGATTTATTCATTATTAACTTGTCAGATATCTTTATATGGTAAATTAGAATGCACTTGAGCATCAGATGCACTGACAGTTCTACATAGCTGGTGGCAGTGGAGGTGAATTATTAAGTTCACACTCCACCCTGCTGGCATTGTTTGGGGCGCTGTAACTTATAGCAGGACTACCAGCCAACCATTACTCTTCTGATGCTTCATTGCAGCATAGACTAGGTGGAACTCCTGCTCATTCTACATAATATGAACCCTTGTGGCATTAGCTTTACATGAAGGAGGAATTCTTCGTAGTTAATACATTAATTCATGATAGCAGTGATTACACTTTGGAAAGTGTTTCATTGCCTGTAAAGCACTTTGTGATGACCTGAGGTTGTGAAACACAGATTTCCCAAAAAAACTACAGCATGGATGGAGGCCATTGAGCCTGCTGTTCCTGTTCTAGCTCTTTGAAGGTGGAGCCATTGTTAGTCACCTCTTTTTGTGCAGGAGTCTGCAAGTTTATCAATCTTAAGCATCTTTACAACTCCCTTTTAAAAATTATTTATGGAATAAGCTTCTATCACCTTCTCAGATTGTGGATTCCAAATTGGGACGTTACGACAACTTTTCCCCAAGGCTGCCATAGTGTTGTACAGTGCAGAAATGGGCCACCACATCCATGCAAACGTTTTTGCCCAGTTTGCTTGCACTAGATTTGTATCTTTCTGTGCCTTGACATTTTAAGTGCCCAACCAGCTGTCTCTTAAATGTAGTGGTTATATCTAATTCCACAACCTCCTCTGACAGGGAATCCTAGATATCCATCACTCCGTGTATTAACAAAAATTTCCCCTCAAATCCCCTTTAAAACTCTTTCCTCTCACCTTAAACCTGTGTCCTCTTGTTTTTGTTACCCCTACCATGGGAAAAAAGATTTTGACGATATACTCTGTCTGTACCTCTTATATACATCTATCAGTTCACTCTTCAGCTTCCTTGGCTCCAAGAAAAACAAACTCAGTCTATCCAATATCTCCCCATAACTAAACGTCTCCAATTCAGGCAACATTCTCATGAATCCCTTCTGCACTTTCTCCATTGTGTCTAACCACTGTTTAGTAAAGTTGTAACATAATGTCCCAACTTGCATATTTACCCTGACCCATGAAGGCAGATATGCTAGATGCCTTCTTCACCAATCTATCTACCCATGTTGCCACTTTCAGGGAACTATGCACTGGAACCCCAAGGATCCTCTGTTCTTCGACATTCCTTAGTACCTTCCCATTTAAGACCATAAGACATAGGAGCATTTGGCCTTTTGAATCTGCTCCGCCATTCAATCATAGCGGATTTATTTTTCCCTTTCAACCCCCTTCTCCTGCCTTCTCCCCGTAACCTTTGATGCCCTTACTATTCAAGAACATATCAACCTCCTAATGACTTGACCTCCACAACCATCTGTGGCAATGAGTTTCACAGATTCACCACCCTCTGGCTAAAGAAATTCCTCCTCATCTCTGTTCTAAAGGGATGTCCTTCTATTCTGAGGCTGTGCTCTCTGGTTCTAGACTCTCCAACTACCGGAAACATCCTCTCCACATCCACTCTATCCAGGTCTTTCAATATTCGGTAGGTTTCAATGAGATCCCCCTCATCCTTCTAAACTCCAGTGAGTACAGGCCATCAAACGTTCCTCATATGTTTAACCTTTCATTCCTGGATTCATTCTGATAAATTTCCTCTGGACCCTCTCCAATGCCAGCACATACTTCCTTAGATATGCAGCCCAAGATTGCTCAGCATAGTCAACGCCTTTATTCCTTCTATCAAAGTGCATGACTGTACTCTTCACTACACTGTATTCCATCTGCCAATTCTTTGCCCATTCTCCCAACCTGTCCAAGTCCTTCTGCAGACTCCCTGCTTCCTCAATACTACCTGCCCCCCCCACCTATCTGTGTATCATCTGCAAACTTGGCCACAAAACCATCAATTCCGTCATCCAGATCGTTAACATATAATGTGAAAAGTAGCGGACCCAACACTGACCCCTGCAGAACACCACTAGTCACCGGCGGCCAACCAGAAAAGGCCCCCTTTATTTCCATTATTTTCCTTCTGCCAGTCAGCCAATCTTCTATCCATGCCAGTACCTTTCCTTTAATATTACTGGCTCCAATCTTGTTTAGCAGCCTCATGTGAGGCAGCTTGTCAAAGACCTTCTGAAAATCCAAGTAAACAACATCCACTGACTCTCCTTTGTCTATCCTGCCTGTTACTTCCTCAAAGAATTCCAGCAGATTTGCCAGGCAAGATCCTCCCTTAAGGAAACCATGCTAACTTTGGCCTATTTTATTATGTGCTTCCAAGTACCCCGAAACTCATCCTTAATAATGGACTCTAACATCTTACCAACCACTGAAGTCAGGCTAACTGGCCTATAATTTCCTGTCTATTGCCTCCCTCTCTTCTTAAAGAGTGGAGTGACATTTGTGATTTTCCAGTCCTCTGGAACCATTCCTGACTCTAGTGATACTTAAAAAGTCACTACTAAGGCCTCCACAATCTCTTCAGCTACCTCTTTCAGAATCCTGGGGTGTAGTCCATCCGGTCCAGGTGATTTATCTGTCTTCAGATCTTTCAGTTTCCCAAGCACCTTCTCCTTAGTAATAGCGACTGTACTCACTCCTGCCCCCTGACTCTCTCGAATTACTGGTGTGTTGCTGGTGTCTTCCACAGTGCAAAATACTTAGTCAGTCCGTCTACCATTTCTTTGCTTCCCAGTACTACCTCTCCAGTGTCATTTTCCAGCAGTCTGACATCCACTCTTACCTCTCTTTTACTCTTTATATATCTGAAAAAATTTTTGGTATCGTCTTTTCTATTATTGGCTAGCTTACCTTCATATTTCATCTTTTCTCCCTTAATTGCTTTTTTTGTTGCCTTCTTTTGGTTTTTAAAAGTTTCCCAATTCTCTAATTTTTCACTGATTTTTTAATACTGTATGCCCTCTCTTTAGCTTTTATGCTGTCTTTGACTTCCCTTGTCAGCCACAGTTGCTTCATCCTCCCTTTAGAATGCTTCTTCTTCTTTGGGATGAACTGATCCTGAATCTTCTGAATTACTCCCAGAAACTCCTGCCATTTCTGCTCTCCATCATCCCTGCTAGGGTCCCCTTCCAATCAACTTTGGCCAGCTCCTCTCAGCTTCCTCTGTAGTTACCTTTACTCAACTGTAATACTGATACATCCTATTTTAGCTTCTCCCTCTCAAACTGCAGCGTGAATTCTATCATCTTATGATCACTGCCTCCTAAGGGTTCTTTACCTTAAGCTCCCTCATCAAATCTGGTTCATTGTACAACACCAAATCCAGAATTGCCTTTTCCCTAGTGGGCTTGACCACGAGCTGTTCTAAAAAGCCATCTTGTAGGCATTCTACAAATTCCTTCTCTTGGAATCCAGTACCAACCTGATTTTCCCAGTCTACCTGCATATTGAAATTCCCCCATGACCACCGTAACATTGCCCTTTTTACATGCCTTTTCTAACTCCTGTTGTAATTTGTACCCCACATCCTGGCTACTATTCGGAAGTCTTTTGGGGTCTTTTTAACCTTGCAGTTTCTTAAATCTACCCACAAGGATTCCTCATCTTCTGATCCTATGTCACTTCTTTCTAAGGATTTGATTTCATTTTCCTCCAGTAGAACTACCCTGTCCCCTCTGCCCACCTGCCTGCCTTTTCAATAGGATGTGTATCCTTGGATGCTTAGCTCCCAGATGTGATCTTCTTTCAACCACTGTATACGTCCTAACCTGAACTGACTTCCCCAAAATATGTTGCCTTGCACTTGTCAGGATTAAATCCCATCTGCCAATGCTCTGCCCAACTTTCTGTCAGACCTGTATCCTTAGTCTTAGACAATCTTCCTCATTATCTACAACTCCTCCAACTTCCATGTCACATGCAAACCTAATAATCATCCCTTCTATGTTCACATCCAAGTCGTTAATATGTATCTCAAGCAGCAAATGTTCCTCATCTTCTTTCTATATTCTTTGCCAGCGATTATGCACTCACCATCTTTGGTTATTCATCCACTTGCCAGAAGGAATAATTTTTTTCATTGCTTTCATCAAAATTATTCCAGGTCTCAAAAACAGAACTCTATAGCTCACTTAAACTTCTCTGCTGTAAGGAGAAACATTGCTAATTTTTACAAACTCTCCTTGCAAGGCTGTTGCCTTCCATATCCTGGTCCATGCACATCTCTCAATGCAAAATATTCTTCCCTTAAAGCAACACCTCTGACATAAAGACCTCCAGGAGACAATGATCTGCCAATGTTCAACAGAATATCAAGGCAAACAGCTGAAGATTCTCCTGAAGTTTTGTGGGAAGGTTTGGAATGGGGAGGGAGGGTGTGGTTTGGTGTCGCCATGGGCTTTGGACTGCCATGGCTGGGAGGGAGGGTGATCAGCAATCAGCTGTGGTGTTAAAGAGGTTGATTTGTGGCACATGCTTGTGGGGGCAGGGCTATGGCCTCACTCCAGGAGACAGGAGGCAGCTGGAGTTGGGTGGCAGGGCAGGTGGTGGGAAGCAGGGGTTGAGGGATGGATGCAGAGCAAGGCAATGGATGAGAACAAAATGGGCTGAGACGGAGGGAGGGGGATGAGTGAAAAGCCAAGCTGAGGGACTGGCAGAGCAAGGGAGTGGGAGGGAACAGAGAAAAGCAGTTAAAGTAGGGATGACAGAGGCTAAGGAAACTAAGGGACGATATATTGAAGTAGGTGTAAGGGAGGAAGGTCCAGGAAGAGGGTATGGGTGTCCACTAAATCTATGCAGCAGAGCCTGGTTTCCAATCACGTTGGATGTCTTGTTATTGGAACAAGACCTCTCTCAAACAAGTCTGTGTGGTAGCTGGTATGCAATGACCATCCCACGTTCAAAGAGTTTACACATGGACACCCTCCTTGCAACTGGTGTGGAAACAAGTTCTCCTCGAACTGGTGGATATGTCTGAGAAGGAGATGCTTCAAAGGTATTTTAGATTTAAGACACCTTGGGAGACCCTGAGACTATGAACAAGGGCAAGAAAAGGAAAATTACATCAAAATTAAAGCAGAGAATCAGGGCGCAAGTAGCTCCCCTAACTGTCTGGACTTCTGTACTCAAATAAATAAATCCTTTAAATCAAATTTCTATTTTTTTTCCTTCTTGGTGTTTTGGGCTTTCTGATCATCTTTTCTCAATGAGGCTATTTAAATAATATTTTAATTCAATAGATGTTTAAGTGGTAGGGAATAAGCATTGGGTCACCACAAAGAGTTTGCCAGTTTCCTGTCTCCTTGTATGTCTCCCTCAAACCATTTGAATCATCATCCTAGTAATGTCTGCTTGAGATTGTAATAGTATCTGGTGACTGGCAACGTAACAAGTAATTTTCTGTCACTCAGCTTGTTTTGTGGAAATCTACTGGATATTTTTGGGTCATTTTCCTTTTTACAGGTGACAGGGGTTACAGTCTAAGATCTTGACTCATGGCTGCAGTGGCAAGTCCCAGAAACCTGGCCAAGAATAGTATAACCAAGCACATAGGCAAACTTTCTTCATTGCAAAGTGTACTCTTGTGGTTAAAAGGATATGTTGCTTGGCAAGGCCTGTGAGGAGCTTACACTGTTCCCTAAATAATGTTTGCTGTATCTTTATTGTAAGCTGTTTTCCACATTAGTGCATTAGCCCCTGGAACTATGGTCATTGAGTCATACAGCATAGAAACAGGCCCTTCAGCCCACCATGTTTGTGCTTAGACCCACCACCTTCAGGTCCAGTTCTGATGGAGGTGACGGGGCAAGGTGGCTTTGAGAAGAAAATCACTATGGAGAAGATGGATGCACCTTCAGGCCTTGAGGCCAATATGTTCACTGGTCTGATCCTATTTGGAATCACTTCACGCAATGAGACGAGGTTTGTCCAGAGTAACTACTGGCTGAACCAATTGCTGAGAGCTGGGTAAGTTTTTCATGCCTAATCCAGAAAATGCTGGAAACACATAACAGGTCAGGCAGCATGTGTGGAAAGAAAAACAGAGTTAACACTGCAGGTCCTTCTGATGAAGGGTCTTCAACCTGTAATATTAACTCTGTTTCTCTTTCTATTGATGTTGCCTAACCTGCTGTGTGTTTCCATTATTTTCTGTTTTTGCTTCAGGTTTCCAGTATCTGCTGTATATTTTTCATCTTTAAGTTTTTAAAAAAATTCCTTCTCACGACCTTTCCTGCAGTTAATTTTTTTGTGATGCCTCCCAGTCGATTCAATCCTTCCTGCCATTGGTGACAACTCACTGATTTCGATAGGAACACCAAAGTAACCAGGGTGTAAGGAAATCCATAGAATGGGTTGAAAAGGCAATAAAAAGAAGATCTGAGAAATAAAGGTTTTCAGCCTAGTGCTAAAAGTGTAAGGGCTTTAGAAGGAATGAAAGGCGGGGGGAGTAAGGAGTCCCACAACATTTTTTTTGATCTTGGGGAGAAAGGAGCTTTTGTCAGAAGGAGTCATCGATTTATACAGCGCAACAATAATCCCTTCAACCTATCAAGTCCATCAAGCACCCATTTACAATAAACCTACACTAATCCCATTTTAGTCTCCCCACAGTCTCAACAGCTCCTCCCAGATTCTACCATTCACCTACACACCAGGGGAAATTTACAGTGGCCAATTAACCTCCCTAACCTAAAATGTCTTTGGGACATGGGAGGAAACAGGAATACCCAGAGGAAACCCACACAGTTCAAGGGAGAAGGTGTAAATTCTACTCAGACAGCACTGGAGGTCAGGATTGAACCCAGACAGTTGGAGCTGTGAGGCAGCAGCTCTACTACCTGCACCACTGTGCCAACCCAATGCTTTGCACTTGTTCTTCATTTCAACCAGTGAAAGAAAAGCATGCAAAGTAGCCTTTTGTAGCTGAGGAGGAACAAAAACATTCAGGATTAGCAATAAAATAGAGAAGTGACATTAAAATCAGGGAATATTAAATCAATGCATTGGGGATAAGGATTGATATAGGGGGTTAATTTGTTCTGCATCAGTTGCTCAGAAAGGGTGATAGCAAATTAGTAATAGATTTCTTTATCTCCAATGAGAAAGAAAATAAGGTGGGATTCAGAATGAATTGTCCATTGTGACTGCCCATTTTGCACCAGTGCTCCAAGACATTTGCATCCCAAAGAGACTGGCAGCTAGAGCTGAATGAGATATTTACTATATCGCTATCTTTCTTTTTGTGCTCTGCCCAAGTGCACAAACTGAGATATGAAGTTCAATTTACATCTTCAGTGAACCTAACTTAATGAAGAAATATAAGAGAAAGGAGTAATTTAGGATGAAGTTGATGAAAAAGTAAATGTGCTGGTTAAGAAAGCAGCCAAGGTCTCCACAATGAAGTAACAAGTCCATGCAGAGACTTGCTTTGATAATCGTGGAATAAAACCTGAACTGTTAAGATGACTGATTAATTTGAAAATGATCAATTGCTTCCATGGCTTCAGGAAGTGCTAATGAACTTGGAATGGAATGCTGGCTGGAAGCAGGTATAAAGTTAGCTGAGGATTCACCACAGCGGGTGCCGCTGGCTGGGCTGATCAGCAGGACTATTTTGTTATTAACAAAAGGAGAGAAAACACAAGGTAATAGAATGACAAGCATGATCGAACCAAGAGGCTGAAGATTTCACAGAAAGAGTGAGTTAGGAAGCAGCTCATAACAGATGAACTTTGTTTACATCATGAATACAGATTGAAGGATCAGTGGAATGAAAACACCATCTGGCCTGGGGAATACCAGCAAATATTCCAGCCAATTTAATCAGGTACACTTTGCAAGGTTTCAGCTTGGCATGGAGTCTTATGTGATAAGAGTATGGAGTAGGGGATTGTCAGAATATTGGATCCTGGTAGGACTGATATTCCACTGGTAAGAATTAATGTGTGGCCTGAATGATTGACATGCATGCAAATGAACTCTGTAGCAACAAACAAGATAGGGCTGGTTTCTTGCAGGATGTTTTGTGAGAAGCACATGTGAGTCAATAGCCAGAAGAGTAAGAAGAAAGTAGGATTACAGTTGGAGGTGAGGAAAAGGTCTGGAGGATTAAGTGTAATAGAAAGCCAAACTTTGTTTGGTTGTTTTAGATCATCTGGAACAGTAAAATGCTCTGTGTTGAAATGGTCTCATTGGTGGATGTGAACAAGAGTTGTTGATGATGGTGGTTTCAGCAGAGTGGAAGGTAGGATTGCCAGAATGATAATACTCCACCAAAAATTGAGACACTTTCCTGTGATTGAGTGCAAGGGAGCAAACCAGGATGATGGAAAAGCAGAGGAAAGATCGGCTGAACTTGCTATGGTGCTACCCAGTCAAGTGGTCACGAGAAGGTGAACTAAAGCAAGTAGCAGAGGCATCGGAATAGACACAATGTCAGCAGACTGATTGAAAAGAGGAAAATTAGAGTGGCAAATGTCAAAAAGAGATGATGTTGGAGTTTCAGACTGAAGGGAAAGTGTTTAGAGATGAAAGATTCAGAGAGCACAAATGTTGCAAATACATGAGGTATAAAGATTAAGCAGCAGAGGACATGCTGGTATGTTTCAGTGGCAGGTGCTCTGCTCTAATAGCGCTAGTGAAAGGTTTCAATTGCATCATATTTAAATTAATGGATCAGTATCCAAACATTTAGACTATTATTCCCGAGACCTGAGGTTGAACCCTACCATCACGGTCAAGGAATTTCATTTCAAGTAATTGCAAATCTGAAATCAAAAGCTGGTATCAGGAATAGTGACCACAAACCTATGAATTAAATCATTTGGCTTATTGACATCTTTCAGGGAATGAAATTGGTTTAGATTACACGATGGCAGAGCCAAAGTCGTGGAGTATTACAGCATGGAAACAGGCCCTTCAGCCCTGCATGTTCATGCTGACGATCTAGTACCCACTTACACTAGCCCTACACTGACCCACTTTTATTCTCCCCACATTCCCATCAACTCTCACCAGATTTTACCACTCACTTACACGCTAGCGGCAAGTTACAGTGGGCAATTAACCTACCATCCCACATGTCTTCAGGATGTGGGAGGGAACTGGAACACCCAGAGGAAACCACAGAGTCACAGGGCAAACCCCACACAGACAGAGCCCCAGGTCAAGGTTGAACCCAAGTTGCTGGAGCTGTGAGGCAGCAGCTCTACCAGCTGCGCCACTGTGCCACCCCTAATGTGGAAGACTCTTAAGTGGGCCAAGAGGCAATAAACGCAGCTTTTGCCAGTGATGACCTCATCCCATGAACAAATGTAATAAAAGTACAATTTCTGCTAGGGATGCAAACCCAAGTTGTTCCATTATCACTTCTCTGGATTGGGAACAAACTGCAGAGCCGTTGTCTCTGTTTGAATACTCTGCCCTGGTCATGTTGTGGTGTGAGGGTCTTGCAAGATGGAGGATTCGTTTATGAAGCTTCCATACGATTAGCATATTATTGCCCTAATGCCTTGGAATGAAGTTTGTGAGTTTCAATTGTTTCAAATCTGAATTAATTTTCTTTTTGTGAAAAATGCAGTATCTTCTGTTCATTAGTATTTGGTGAAATAAACTTCTGAAGAAAACAGTCATACTTCCTGGTTAAATGTTGAGCTAAAAATCTGCATGTTAGAAGGGTACGAGTGATGTCTTGTAACTAGTGATGGGCTGTAACTATTCACTGCATCCACAAATAACTTAGAAGATGGAATAGGGAACTCGGTATCCTAGTTTGCTGATGCCACAAAGATGGTGGCTTTGTACATGGATACATTAAATTAGAAAGAGCTAATAATAGAGTGAGGGAATAGGCAAATCCATTGCAAATGCACTTTAATATAGGTGATTTCAACAAGTTGAGTGAGTGGGCAAACACATGGCCGATGCAGTATAATATAGATAAATGTGAAGTTATCTGCTTCGGAGGGAAAAACAGAAAGGCAGAGTATTATTTAAATGGTGGTAATTTTTGAAATGTTGAAGTACAAAGAAACTTGGATGTCCTTGTACATCTTCCTAAGCAGAGGTTCCCATAATTAATTCCCAGTACCCTGGGGATGTTTGAGTCAGGGCTTGGTTTAACTGTAGGATAACATCTAGATCTTCTACTCCAATCTTATTGAATATAAAGACCTAGTAGTTTAGTTAACAATTTTGATTAATTTCCTTTATATTTTATTCACTTATGTACGTGAATCCCCAAAATGTGTAGGTGTTAAGAAGGCAAATGGTATGTTGATCTTCAATGCAAGAAATTTAAGTACAGGAGCAAGGAGATCTTACTATGATTTATCCAGGACCTGGAGTATTGTTTGCAGTTTGGTCTCCTTGCCTTAAGAAAGAGTATACTTGTCAATAGAGGGAATGTAATAAAGGTTCACTAAACTGAATCCTGGGATTGCAGGACTGTTGTATGAGAAGACTAGCCCTGTATTCACTAGAGTTTGGAAGAATGAGATCTCATTAAAACATACAAAATTCTAATGCATCATTTCTGCTGGCTGGGGGTTCTGGAACAAGAGGTCAGTCTCAGGATATAAGGTGGGATCTTTAGGACTGAGATAAGAGTGGTTAACTGTGGAATTCTCTGCAGCAAAGGAGTGTGAAGGCCAATTCGCTGAATATATTCGAGGATATAGATATATTTCTGGACACAAAGGCCACCAAGGGATATGGGAGTCTGAAATTGAAATAGATGATAAGCCATGATCATATAGGTGGAGCAAGCTACAAGGGCATACAGCTTACTTCTGCTGTTGTTTTTCTGTTTATAATATGGTGCATACCATATGCAAATGGTGAATGTTGTAAATAGTGGAGATGCAAGGAGTTTTGGGAATCCATGTACATAAATCATTAAAATATAATGAAAATTAATCAAAATTGTTAACTAAACTAGGTCTTTATATACAATAAGTCTGGAGTAGAAGATCTAGATGTTATGGTACAGTTAAAACAAGCCCTGATTTGAACATCCCGAGAGTACTGCAAGCAGTTATGGGAATCTCCATGTAGGAAGATGGATTGGCCTTGGAAGGAGTGCAGTGTAGAATTACCGTAATGAAACCTAGATTCCAAGGATTAAATTGCAAGGAAAAATTGCACAAAGCAAGATTGTATATCTTGGAATTTAGAAAGCTAAGAGTGCTTTGATTGAAAATTTCAGAACATTAGGGGATAACGCAATGGTGGAGAGAAAAGTCCTGCTGGTCCAGGGCTAGGGGGCTTGGCCTAAAAATTCGAGCCTGGATTTTTAATGATAGTCAACTTTGGAATACCCAGACTCTCATCATGAGTCCGACTATACAAAAGTCCATTATTAATTAAAATTGGGAAATGTAAAATTCTCTTAGCAAATGACTGAATAACATCAATACTTGACAAGGGGTTCAGAGATGCCTTGTTTAAAACTAAAACATAATAAAAACTCCAATCAACCCAGAGTGACATTAGGTATCACAAATATGTTTGCGGGATGGTAGAATTATGGTATTGTCACAAATGGCAATTGATGCCAGGCTGATAATTAGTTTTAATTCTGAGACTTCCATATTATTGATAACCAAAGGTATTAAGGGAGACAAAGAAAATGCCCATATATAGATTTAAGTTTCAAATCAGCTATGAGCTGACTGAATGGCCTAAAAGGTTTTCTAGCTAAATAGCCTACTCCTGTTCCTACATTCCTATCTTAGTATTTCCTTAGTGGTGCCTTTCTAATAGGTTTGATAACATTTGTTCCATTTGGAATCCTTCCAACTTTTCGTTTTAGTGTGTTCAACCTCAGACTAAGGCTGCTTGGTACAAATTTTGTCAACCTAGTTTAATTATGCAATCCTAGGTGGAGATCCTCGACAATATCGAGTCCCATTCTCTGCTCCTGAATTGAGGTCTGAGGTTATCTTATAGCCTCAATGCTTCCTTTTATGTGAAGTGTCATCCAGTGCAACCAGATCCCTTCTCTATTCACCTCTACACTTCCCCTATACTATGTTGTGGGGGGAGGCTGCTCCTTCTGCAGCATTAGCTGTTTGCTCTTTTATTTAACCAACTGATCTCTTTTCTCGGTGAATTCCTACAGCCAGTCTCTTGTGAGATTATTTAACTCTTAAAAAGGATTTCTGTGCCGAGAAGTACAAAACAAATTTTTGTGACTTCTGTCACTTTTGTCAAGGAGTTCTATCCTGGTTTGTGAAACACTTCATTTTCCCCAATTATTTTCTTTCATTTTATTCCTTGTTGGTGGTGGTTGAGTTTATTCTGAGATTCCAGCATCTGCAGTCCTTTATTTCTTGAGTTTATTTTTTGTTTAGTAGAATGTGATGTAGCGAAATGAATTATGGTGTGAATTTTAATCTTCATAGCCCAATGCTAATCTATGATGGGTTGAGCATCTGCTCCATCAGATCACTGCCTGGGTGGTGAAGACAAAAATCTACCAACACATTTTTATATGAATGAGACTTAACAGTTCTGCTTTAACAAACGGCTTCAAAGCATAATATCAGAGGCATTGTTAAGTGCAGAAAGATGTTAGAACATATCAGGATAATTCAGCAATTTATTCTTCTCTTTTTAATCAATTTTGCATGCATTAGGATAAGATCATTTGTTCTGGTAAAGGGAAGGCAGTTTGTAATGTATTGTTGAAATCAATAGAAATGAAAATTGGTAGAGATGTATAACGGCCGATCCAATATCAGTTGTTCCATTATCACCCATAATCAAAGTTTCTCCACTGAGTCTCAGTATCTGTCACTACTCTACACCATGTTTTTAATACATAGAGCTTTTGGCATCCTGGCATTTATAAATCAAAGTATTGCTTTTGGCATCCTAGCATTTATAAATCAAAGTATTGAGTATAGGAGTTGGAATGTTTTGGTGAAGTTGTATAAGTCATTGGTGAGACCAAATTTAGAATATTGTGTGCAGTTCTGGTCGCCGAACTACAGGAAGGATGTCAGGTAGATTGAAAGAGTGCAGAGGAGATTTACAAGAATGTTGCCGGGTCTTCAGGAGTTGAGTTACAGGGAAAGACTGAGCATGTTAGGACTTTATTCCTTGGAGCGGAGAAGAATGAGGGGAGATATGATAGAGGTTTACAAAATGATGAGGGGCATAGACAGAGTTAATGCAAGTAGGCTCTTTCCACCTAGATTAGGAGAGATAAGTACAAGAGGACATGGCTTTAGGGTGAAAGGGGAAAGGTTTAGGGGGAACATTAGAGGGAACTTCTTCACTCAGTGAGTGGTGGGAGTGTGGAATGGGCTGCCATCTGATGTGGTAAATGCGGGCTCGCTATTAACTTTTAAGAGTAAATTGGATAGATACATGGACGAGAGAGGTCTGGAGGGGTATGGGCTGGGGGCAGGTAAATGGGACTAGCGGAATAATGTTTCGGCACAGACTGGAAGGGCCAAATGGCCTGTTTTCTGTGCTGTAGTTTTCTATGGTTCTATGGTTCTATCTCTAGGTTTGACCTGTCTTGTTAGGAAATACTGATTTTTAGCCTTTTCAGATTTGTTCTATAATATATTTAATACATTTAACTAGAAGGAAAATACAACCCTGGAGAAAAAAACCTTTATTATTGTCTCAGTTTGAAACAGCAGGGTCACATGACACCCCTTAGACAAGGATTCAGGATCAGAAAATGCCATAAATTAAATCTGTGAAGTTTTGCAGCTTGTCTTTAGTATCTGGACCCAGTTTAAACTCAGAGTTAATGTGCACAATATTCGTCATTTTTTACATGTTAATGTATAGGTCATAAATCCTGGTATCTAATCTGGATAATTTATTTGATGTTGCAGATGCATGAACACAATATAATGCTTTGTAATACAGTACATCTAAAACTAATGCATTCCAAAGAAATTTATTTTTATGATGAGTTTTGTGTACTGAGAATTGTGCATTATTATCCACTTCCTTTGAATGGTATGTTAAGAAGAGTCAGTTCAACATAATATTTGAATGTTAATTCTACAGTGAATTGTGGGTATTGCTGAGAAGGCTGTCATGTATTTCAATCACCTACTTGCCCTTAGGAAGTGATCATGACTCCCTGGATATTTGAATGGAATTTCCGTTAAGCTCCCACCATTTCCCACCACGATCAGAAGGAGATTGCCAGAACATTGAAAGTGATATAAAATGGCAATTCTCCTGGACTCCTGAATTTCTTTCGAAGTTACAACTGCTGATACCTTATGGAAATCTTACTCCTGTATAGCAACAGGGGCATGGGGGAGGCTAAGTTAGTCAAGAGGGCCAAAAAATCGGATTGGAACTGAACAGTTATTTAGAGTGAAGTACGGAGTGGTGCTCAGTACTGGCCAATATTAAAACCATGGCTCATTTTGGTATTAATTAAAAACTTGAACTTAGCACACAGTTGACTGCAAGGAGGACAGAAACAGACTTGACGATAAAGACTGGTGCAATGGAAGATGAAATTTAATGCAAAATGGTTTAATCCATTTAGGAGGCAAAATGAATTAAATTGTGTAATGTTTAACAAGGTGAAGGAACGTTAAGATCATACACAAATTCTTTGAAATTGGTGGTGGGACAAATTGATCAGACTTTCATAACAAAATATGGAGGCTCATTGGCATAATAATTTGGGACAGTTGAAAATGACATGCAATTAACTCCTATCCAAATATTATGGATCAATGTGTATTATGTCCATGTTACCTGTTCATTATCATGAATTGAGCAATACTAGGGACAACTTAAGTGCATTTGCAAAGGTTCTAATTTCATGACTAGATACCATCTGTTCTGACCAGTCAGAGTTGGTGCTTTGAGATCAGTGATGGGGAAGAGGTTCCTAGTTCCCCACTGGAATTCATGTTTGACCGCTTGTGTGGATGGATACCCTGATTTTCAATCACTGTACGGATGGAAAGGGGAGCTACCACGGACTGAAGACCAGCAGGATTCTCCTAAAGTGGCAGTGGGGGTGATTCAGCTGTCAAGCACCAAGGCATGAGCTGTTATCTTGCAGTCGTCATATGAGTCCTCCACCACTGCAGTCAACAGTCTCTAGTAGTCATGCCATAGAACTAGAACTAGGGGACATAGCATCAAGATTCAGGGGAATAGAATTAGGACAGAGATGAGGAGAAACTGCTTTTCCCAGAGAGTTGTGAATTTGTGGAATTCTCTGTCCAGGGAAGCAGTGGAGGTTACCTCATTAAATATATTTAATTCACAGTTAGGTAGATTTTTACATAGTAGGGGAAATAAGGGTTATGGGGAAAAGGCAGGTCGGTGGATCTGAGTCTACAGCCAGATCAGCCATGATCTTATTGAGTGGTGGAGCAGGCTTGACGGGCCAGATGGCCTACTCCGGCTGCTATTTCTTATGTTCTTATGTAGTAGTTGGGGCAGCCAAAGGTTCTTTCTGGACTGTAGTGGAGGCGTTAAGGCAACAGAGGTGTTGCTTTAAGAAGATTGATTTTCTTTGCCAATGCTTCCAGTCACAATGTCTCACTATATGAGTGCTTGGCTCAGGATTGAGGATAATGGTGTCAGTAGACAGGCTGAACTGGTTGCCTTTTTCCAGGTTAGTCACCTGAGGCCTGGCATGGTTGCTGAAAATTATCTCTGGATGAATTACCCCAGGGATAAGATGTGACCCAATTCATCAGCTGTGGTTTTTTTTGGCTCCCTTTGTGGACCTGGCTGCTGGTTAATGCATTGGAAACTCTTGGGCTGATTGACGTTTCTAGTTTTGATGTAGTGCTCTCAAGACAATGCAGGTGCTGCTGATGGCTCTTTGTATCAGAGGGAAGCCCACAATCAGTTGAATGTATTGCCTCCTGCCGTCTTGTATGCTATTGGAAAAACAAAAACAATAACTTGTGCATGGATTGTAATTGGGGGTTAAATGAGAGCATGGAGGATCTTTTTTCTGCAGCTTTATGGGTGCCAATATTCTTTTCAATTGCAAATCAAAGGGATAAGGAGATACAATGGGGGCAGATTTGTAATCTCTTAAATGCAGCAGTGCACAGACAAATTGGGGAAATGTTGAACATCCCCATGTCTAGTCAGGAAGGATCCTTGGGCTTAACGTGATGCTAAGGTGGCTTTGTTCTTTCTCTGTGCCTGCAATTATGCCTACAGCATGGGGGCACATGTCAGTGACCACCTCTGTTGTGGAGTTTTATTAAACATTGGTAAATTGGTTTCTTATTGTCACATGTACTGAGGTACAGTGAAAAGCTTTGTTTTGCCTGCCATGCATACAGATCATTTCATCACACCAGTATATTGGAGGTAGTACAAGGGAAAGCAATAACAGAATTTAGAATAAAGTGTTACAGACTACAGAGAAAGTGCAGTGCGGGCAGATAATAATGTGCAGGGCCATAACAAGGTAGATTGTGAGGTCAAGAGTCCACCTTATTGTACTAGGGGACCGTTCAATCGTCTTATAACAGTGGGATAGAAGCTGTCCATGAGTATGTGCTTTCAGGCTTTTGTATCTTCTGCCCGATTGGAGGGGGCGGGGAAGAGAGAATGTTCGGGACTGGTGGGGTCTTTGATTATCTTGGCTCCTTTACTGAGGCAGTGAGAAGTGTAGACGAGTCCATGGAGGGGAGTCTGGTTTCCATGATGGACTGAGCTCTGTCCACAACTCTCCGCAAGTTCTTGCAGTCTTAGGTAGAGCAGTTGCCATACTAAGCTGTGATTATGGAAATATTGGGGCCTTCTGCTTGGGTTCCTTCACCCACTCCTCCATTATGCAGCAGCTTGGCTACTCTATTGGCCACTTCCCCTTACTCTCTCAACACCCTGCAGAATGGCCACTGCACCACAATGTCTGCTACCTCGGGGAACAGCTGAGGATCCTGTTGGGTTATTGAACTCTAACCCCAGCCATAATACTTGCTCAAAAACTTACTGACTTCTTTCCCTGTCCAATGACTCTGCTGCACCTGCAAGTAAATGGTGGTTCCTTTAAATAGCACAATTTAAAGGGGGCCCTTCTCAGTGACCAGTGCTGGCTGTGCCGTGGCAGTTGTGTGCCGTGTTGATTGTGCTTAACTGGTTCCATTGACTTTAATAGAAGCATATTTTAGGATTGCTTGTATCCGATCAACACAGGCTAGACCCAATCAGCAGTTCTAATCATGCTGCATAATGTGCAGTTGGCATTACGTAGCATGCTTAGAACTGCTGACTGGGTCTAGCCTGTGTTGGTTGGATACATGCAATCCATTTAGGCCAGTCTGGTGTCATTCAGTGTTGTGCGAGGATTGCTGTTATCAATTTCCTACTTTGCATGCTTTTGCACATGGGTGTGTGACTCGTGACTCCACTTCCCATATGCCAAGTAGCAGGAGTTGTGATTAAAGATGTCCGTTCCTGATTTGCAATTGAAAACAAGTATATTTACACTCATAAAGCTGGGAAAAAAGATCCTCCATGTCCTCATTTAACCCCTAGTTAAATCTGAAATAAATTGAAAGAATTACAATCCATGCCCAAGTTAGTGACTTGTTTTCCAATGGTACATAAAACATTATAATTGCTCAGAACTCAAACTTCTACGTGACAAAACCTAAAGGGACATAAAGGTAGTTTTCATCAAGAATAGCTTTCAAATACCTTCCAGTTTGTGCCAGGTTGCTGTCCTTGATTATACCAGGAAAACAGAGCAGTCTGTGGAGGGCGTCTAAATAACTAACAGCAGCTTGAGGATTTCCAGTTAATCTCTGCATGCACAAAAGCCCTAAAGTTATTATTAGTTTTCCAGTGAATTGACAGTGTGGAATCACTTCAGCTGTAATGTCTACCTCATTGACTTTTAAAAGGGAAACATTTGACAGGAAGCAAGGGACTAATTGAACAGCTTCTTCCAAAACCAGCAAAGACAGTCAGGGCTGAATGGCTTCCTTCTTTGCTATCATTCTGTCCATTCCCCAGGCTATGAGCTGATATTTTACAGAAAATTGACATAGTTTAAATGTCAGATGATATGTGTTTTGACTGCCTAGGCTCAGAATGTGGATGAGCTGAAAGTTGGAAGCAAATTTTACACTAACAGTCAAAAGTTTTTAAGCCTGATTCAACATGTGTTAAATACTACTGAATATCAGAGTGTTGGCAGCTGCTCTGGCTGCATTTTCTGAATACCTTCTAATGCACCTAACTTTGTCACTGACCCATTAACTAGGTGCTAACACCTGACCTTAAGAGTGCATGGTATGATAAACCAATAGGAAGACTGAGATGCTTGGTTCCCTTCAGAGTTCACTCACACATCAATAAGTCGCCAAAACAGTTAATGAAAGAAAAGCAAAGTGCAGATACTGCAAAAAATATGAAAAAAAATGCAAAAAAATATGCTGGAAGTACACAACAGGTCAGCCAGCATCTGTGGAGAGAAAGTTAACATTTTCAGATGGATGACCGATCATCATAACCATGAAAAGTTAAAAGTAATTAAAGGACATTGTGGGTTTTGAAGGTGTGCAGCTTTGATCACTTTGATATTAATTCTATAGTTTAACTCTATGCATTACTACATTTAAATGGCAGTGTATAATTGGGCTTCCTTTATGCATTTATTTATTATCATTTTAATTACTGTATATTAATTAATACACCAATTTTAATATGAGTATTGCAGTCTTAAGAGTACAAAAGCAACACTGAGTCTTGTAGGAAACTCAAAGACTAGGTTTGTTTTTTCTCATGTGATGATTAAACAGGAGTTTTAGGTAAATTCAGTCAGCAAAAGCACAGATATCTGTAGTATTGAGTAAAATGTTCTGAAGGCTCAAAGAGATTGTCCAAAAGGAGAGAATTGCTAGTTTACAAATTATTTAATTGGTAAGGTATTTGTTATATGCTTTTCAGTTATTTTTATAGCTTGTAGTCCAAAGGATTAAGTGATGAGTGTTGATTGATGGCTCCCTGGTTGTAAGTGCCTGATTCCAGTGTTGGAGACCTCTGAAGCAGTTGTATAATATGCCCTATCCTTTAACTGAAATAGTGCATGGATTTTGATGAAGGGAAACACTATTCAACTATTTCTATTTAAAACTATTCACTGAATCAGTGGGTCCTCACTGATGCAAGCAGAGGGACCGCCCAGGTTTAGGGATTGGCATGCTTGATTGACTTGTGTCTATTTAATCCAGACAGAGGCAAATATGTGCTGCTACTCATCATGATTTCAGAATCCATGGTCTATTGCTTATTAATGCGCTCTAGTTTTGTGAATAACTAGCACCAGCTGAAACCAGCTAGCAGTACTGTATTGGTAACTATTGGTGGAAGTCTTTCGTCCACTTGGAAGGTTGTAGCAAGCCATGGATCTTGGATGCAACTTTGGAGCCTGGGTGGTTGAGATGATGAGGAGGAGGCGGTCCACTTCTTGCGGGATCATGGGAAACCCTTCAGGTATAGAGCAAAGGACTGGTGGGGGAGGGTGCACTCAGTCAATGCCAAGATCGAGGCCTGAGGATATGGATGCAGTACTGAAATCTCATCTCCCACCAACCGTATCGTTGGCCTTGGACTGTTTCCATGCAATATCCCCTTATTACTTGCCTATCAAAAATCTCACTCAAACATGATTCCTACCCATTCTGTCAAATTGTTTATTAGATTTCAGATTCATCAACATCCTTATTCTCCCATGTGCTTGCTGAGTAATACAATGTACACTCAGCAGAGAGACCTTAGGGTCTAAGTCCATTGTTTCCTGAAAGTGACAACACAGGTAGATAGGGTGGTGAAGAAAGCAAATGGCATTCTTGCCTTTACGAGCCAGGTCATAAAATATAAGGGCTGGGACACTGTGTTGTACTTTACAAAACACTAGTTAGGCTGTGCTTGTCGTGTGTGCAGTTCAGTCACCACACTATCGGAAGGGATGTGATTGCACTGGAGTTGTCTGGATTGGAGGAATTTAGTTATGGGGTGAGATTGGATAGCCTGGGGTTGTTTTCCCCTGAAGCGAAGGAGGCTGAGGGTTGACCTGATAGAGCTATGCAAGACTAAAGAGGCATAGTTAGGGTAGACGATCAAATCTTTTCTGTGCTGTACAACTCTATGGCTTTGTGAATCTATGATGTAAAATGTATGTAGCAGTGTAGTATAGGTACAAAATAGTATGTTTATATCAACCGATATACTTTCTCACCCTACAATATAAAATTACCTGACATTCCTGTCCCAGCCTTACTACTTCTTCAGGACTTATACTCACAACATGCTGGTTCCACACATTTAGTTTTTTTCTAACATGGTGGCCACATCAAAGTAAGTTGCAAGAGGACTCGTGCACATGCTTTCCTTTCTTGCAGGAGGCCGTGGTGCATAATCTGTGCCATCTGCAGACTGGTGAAGGTCAAAACTATGTTCATCAGCTGTGCAGCCTGTTGACGGGGTGCTGGCCTTTACTGATGAGGTGCCTGCAACCAAAGCAAGGGAAAGCGTAGAGTGGGTGCCCATTGCCCAGTGGGTGAGGCTGCATGTGGATTCGGCTCCAGATGGACTTTGAACGTGGCCTACAGTAAATTAAATACTTGTGTCCTTGGCAGAGCTGCCTAATAGTTTGTGTAGAATATCAAGGGAGCAAGAGCAACAGCACTTACAACCACACCAACAGCTTGTGTGAAGCCGGTTATGGTGAAATGGCATGGTCAAGCAAGGGCTTTCGGACTTTCTGGAGGGTAGGTAATGTTTCCTTCCCCGGCTGACGAGTCTGGAGTAAATGGTCGCAGTCTCAGCATAAGGGGTAGACCCTTTAGCACTGACATGAGGAGAAATTATTTCACTTTGGAATTTCCTGCCCCAAGGAGGCTGTGTAGGCTCACTCATTGACTGCACTTGGAACTGAGATTGATGGATTTCTGGATATTGGAGGATTCGAGAAATGTGGGGATAGGGTGGGAAAGTGGTGTTGAGCTAGAAGATCAGCCATGATATAATTGAATGGCAGAGGAGGTTTGAAGGGTCAAATGGCCTACTCCTGCTCCTATTTCTCATATCCTTATGTTCTTAAAGGTGTGTGGAAGATGGACACTAAGGGTAGATACAAGGATAATTCATTGATGTCTGAGCATCTTTTTAGATTGGACATATAATCATAGACAGTAACTTACTGCACAGGCCATTTGACCCATATCAATGTGGGTAAAATGGTTTGGTTTGATATGGCTTGATCTATTTATCATGTATGGTCAAGCAGACTGTGAGAAGGTCAGTAACAGTAAACGTAAGATGGGAGCTGTGTGGGAATGAGGAACACTCTTTGCTTTACTTCCATGCATACACAGGATTGGTCCTTACCAGGCATATTAGTCTCGAATTGTCCTTGTACGTGTAAAGTTCCAGGATATCGTCTATGGAGAAGCACTGATTATGAATCAGGATGGTGTGCTCCTTGGAGGTAATTTTCCCATGGGATTGCTACCCTTTTCTAGGTGTGGAGGTAGTGGTTTTGGCTGCTGCCGTCAACCTTTGGTGAGTTCCAGCAGTGTAGTTTGTGGATGGTACACACTGCATCAGTGGTACAGGGAGTAAACGTTTAGGTTAGATGATGCTAGGCTGGTCAAGTGGGTTGCTTTGCCTCGGATAGTGTCGAGCTTTTTGAGTATTGAAGCTGCACTCCTCTAGGCAAGTGGAGAGCATTCTCTTACCCTAACTTGTGTGATGTAGGTAGTGGAAACTTTGGAGAGTCAGGAGTTAAGTTCCTCATCACAGAATAATCACCTGTTTTTTTGGCTACATTATTTATTTTCCGGTTCAGTTAGGTTTCTGTTCAATGGTGACTCACCTCTTCCTGGATGTTGATGGTAGGGAGTCAATGATAGGGATGCCATTTAATGTGAAAGGTAGTGATTACATTTTGGAGATGACCATTGCTTGCAATGTGTGTGCAGGCAGAAGTACTGCTTCATTATCTGAGAATTGATGATTCGTCATGGGTTCAGCACAGAAATCATAAGACAATGAGTCTCTTCTTCTACTGGGGGCTGAGGAGGAGAACCGGGCAAAAGGCCAGGGAAGACATCAGAGATCGTGCTGAGGAGGTCGTGGAAAGGGACAAGGAGACACCAGGGAATGAGTGAGCAGATGGATGGGGTCCCAAGAAGAAGTACACAGGGAGGGGATGGGGAGATGATTGATTAGGGTGAAGGCAGGCAGAAGAATGGTGGAGGTGCAGGGAGATTTGTGGAGAAATGGAGGACATGTGAAGGGCAACAGGAGTCCAATTGTGGGATTAGGGCTGATCAGAGAACTTAGTAACAGCACAGGTTATAAAACAAGAACTTGAGGAAAGATGAGCTATACTGCTACAAGCTTGCTGCCAGCCACCTTGGCAGTGAGACAATAGGCTTGAGGGCCCTTTACAACAAGGTATCCTTAACCCTTTGGCAAGATCTACTCCTGTAGTTAAAGTCCATGCCACTTACATACTGCATGTTCATAGTAAAAAGCATCACTGATGTGACATCACTGTAGCCTGTTGTTATATGCTTGAAAACCAGAAGAGAAACTTCTGAATTGGCTATGCACACACTGAGTTGCTAATTACATTTAGTGATTGAATTTCAGATAAATTTCTATTGAAGACACTGCTGCAGACATTTCAGTGTTTGGCCTATTTTTATTTATTCACTTTTAGGATCTGGGCAATACTGGCAAGGGCAATCCAGATCCTGAGAAATAAATTTTAAAAAAATCATTCATACATCCTGTTTATCTCTAACAACTTTGAGACCTCCGTGTTTGACTCAAGTGGATTCTTTAGGAGATACAGTCAGATTTCCTCTATCATTTCAGCACTGATAGCCTCACTGTTAGATAGATAACACATTCTGGGCAATTAACCTGTTCAAAAATACATTTCCAGCGATAAGATACAGATGTTCAGAGTGCATCATATTTTCTAAATATTTAAGAAGTTGAAATGAAAAGTAGCAGAATTGAAATGATTTTCTGAGAATGTGGGTAAGTATGTGCAGAGTAGCCAAACAATGAATGATAGCCTCATTGGTGATATAAGCTTTGTGTAATCCAGTGCTAATTTTGCAGAAGGTAATGATAAACTCTTCTTTGATAGTAGATGAAATTAAAACCCTTAAGAAAAGTTTTAAAAAAGTCACTATTGCTGCAGTATATTTTTTGATAGGCAGGTTTTATTTATAATGTAGTATTATTCTCAGGCTTATACAGTGCGAAGTATTTGGCTAAAAATAGCTAGCTTTGCTATTGGTACTGTGGCTTAGGGAAAATACACCCTCCTCTAATTATTACAGTGCACCGTCTAATACCATGATTTCCTGCTTATCCCTTTGGCTACTGATTCAAACCTAGAATAAATCAGTGGGCACCAGCAGACTTCTGCTCCCTCACCCATTCGACCATCTTCATGCTTTAGCTGCAGCATTGGGAGTAGATTTTTCACTCATTAGCTGTCCATAAAATGACTTCAATAGAAGTTAAACATTCCTAGAGTGGGGTGACCACCTCCCAGTTTTGGTTCAAGTCTCTGCAGTAAAGTTAAGAATCCTTCGTGGATTTAATGGTTCATTCGCAGGATATATCATGAGGAGGAAAATTTGCGTTTAGTTAACTCATTTCACCATCTCCAGTTGTCCCAAAGGGCTTTAAAGATAATTAGATACATTTCAAACGTGTCACCTTTATTATGCAGGAACATCTAGAGAACTTAGACTAGGTCTCAATGCATGATGCTTGGATGGTTCTCTTATTTCCTTCACAGGTATATGGAGGGCCATTATAACATTCTTACTACCACTGAAAAGTTAACAGTGCAGTGGTGGCACTGAATCTGGAAACTGCTTGATCTGTTGATTCATACTTGCCAATCAGTAAGTCATTGCCACACTCACTCAAAGGGAGTTTCCTCTTTTTTAAACTCAAAATATGCTCACTGAGATATCTTACCAGTCAAGCACTATTGTTGTACGTTCTCTCTGATTGCTAACAGTGGTGAACATGAAGCTGTCCAAAACAAAGTTCTTATTGTGGTGCTGTATTTATACAAAACAACCCAAAACTACAAAAGGAACTTTAAAATTCACTCTGCCAACTCTTAGCTCATAGCATCCTCTGCTAATTTTACAAGCCATGCGCACTGTGGGGATTTTTTGTACAATGTTCTGCAGTCACCATTTATACAGAGTTTAAACTATTCCACAGTGACCAGTTCCTTTGCCAATGATCTCGGAGAAGAATGTGAATGATAGCTTGCAAAATGTCTAATAGCTTTCGTTCATCCATCCACAGAGAGCGACGCTGAAGTAACTTGATATATAACAAATATCACACTTTGAATAGATGCAGTCCATTATTGATGAAGCTTCTCTAGCACTGACAGCAACCCAGCATTAAAGGATTCTTAAATAACACTACAGAAAGAAGTGCTGTATGCCACAATGTCTAGGTGTGTTCAGAGTTCACGTTCCTCTTTCTGCACAACTCTTTTTCTTTTTATTAACAAAGGGAAGAGGGGGGAAGGAAATTGGGAATGAAAGGAAATGTTCACAGTTAAGTTTTGTTTTAATCTCTTAGTTTTTCAAATGAACGTACTAAACGTGGATGTCTTCACTAAGAGTGCTTAGTTACGTTTTTATTTCATTCAAAATAACAATGATGAGACATGTAACAGCTTTACTTACATATGGCCTATTTCGTCATATCCAAGCACTACAATTAATGCCACACTCTTGGACCATTTACAACCACAGTGGTTGCGACTATCTAACAATTACATAATAAGGTTTTAAATTGTCAATGAGGTCCTGCGTTTTCTTGCTTGAGTGTGCACACCACTTATTCCTAACAGTGACAGCCTCAGTATATGTGGTTGGTCACTGATTCCAACAGCTCACAGATATATCTTACTCTCATTAATACAGCAATGCCTTTGATTAAATACACTCAGCTTGCAGACGACTTTGGAAAGGTTATTTTAATGCTTCTTAAAAATGTCCAATTAACTGGTAACATAAATAAATGCCAACGGAACTTTTGGGAGCAACTCCACTTACAACAAAAATATCCTTTTGCAATTCTTAAATGTTTCAGAGACTTCATGGGTTTCAAGGTCAAAATTGCAGACATCGAGTTTAAAAAAAATCAACAGAGGAAATATGCCCAGAGACTTATAAGCAAAGAGATGTATTTTAGACTAACACAGTTAACTGCAATGAAAAGTTAAAGGCAAAATGAGTGAAGTCAGAA
This sequence comes from Pristis pectinata, assembly GCF_009764475.1. Lineage (NCBI taxonomy): Eukaryota > Metazoa > Chordata > Chondrichthyes > Rhinopristiformes > Pristidae > Pristis > Pristis pectinata. The sequence continues at coordinate 83,112,398 of NC_067407.1, forward strand.
TCCTATTTACAAGGCTTGGCACGAAATAGCTTGTTGCAGAAGGTAAGTGCCTGAATTATTCAAAAATAATTTCACAATGAAATAGCAGCTTAATGACATTTAAAACTGTAATGAATGACCTTTAACTAAAAAAATGATCTGTAGCAATAATCATGGGTGGACATGGCTTGGGGAAGGAGAGCAAACACTGCTTGCCTTTGACCTGTGATAGGGATCAACTGGCACAGTATGAAAAGCTTAAGATAGTTTTCACATTAGAGGCAGTCTGGAGTACTGGCAACTGCCATTACTGCATTCTTCAAAAGGGGTCCTTTTGGTGTTATAAATTTTTTTTTAAAAGAATTCTTCGCTCTGTTCCCAAGCTCTCTTTTCCTTCCCTGCTCTTGTGTTTGCTGTGTCCCCTCTGACTGAGTGCTCCTTCCACCCATTGTCCTATTGATTTCATTCTGGATTTCCTCTTTTTTCAACTGCCCCCCTGCCACCAGTCTCTACTGCAGACCACATTTTTCTTTTTCTTACCTGCAGTTTTAGAGTGTTGCATTGTTTCAGTGTGCAGGCAGCTTTGATCACCCTTCTGCATACATCATTGATGCATCTTGTTAAAGTAATCGATCAGAACTTAGACTTGTAAGTTTGTTTGCCGCAATAACAGGATGATAATGTTCAAGACATATTCACCTAGAGATCATATGAGACATATTGCATTAACCATTTCAAAGCACAGATGATCTGGTTTACCAGTCCTCTAGTTTGATGGAGACACAAAAGACTGCAGATGCTGGAATCTGGAGCAACACACGAGATGCTGGAGAAACTCAAAGGTTCAGGCTGCATCTATGGAGGAAAATGGACAGTCAACGTTTCGGGTCAAGACCCTCCACCTATTGACTGTCAATTTTCCTCCATAGATGCAGCTGACCCGCTGAGTTCCTCCAGTGCTTTGTGTGTTGCTCTAATTTGATGGAGCTGAGTGGATCAGCCTACTGAGGCTTCAAAAATGTACAAACTGTATTCCAGTGGAGTTCTGCCCCTGTGTTTACTATTCTGCCATTGCTGTGGTTGGCATTTCCGGGTGGATTTTCAATGCTGCTGCTTTCATTGAAAGTCGTCGAAGAGTATAGAACAGAGAACAGGTCCATTGGCCTACCACGTCCATGCTGACCATTGTGCTGATCTATACTTCTCCCATTTACACACACTGGGCCTTTGAAACATGGTGGATGTAAGTGCTTGTCTTGAATGCTCCTAAGGTGTTGTGAGAGTACCTGCCTTCACCACTTCCTCAGGCAGTGCATTCCAGATTCCAACCACTCTGTGAAACAATTCCCCCTCAGATCCCCTGCTAAACCCTCCTTCCTCTCACCTTACACCTCTTTTGTTTTAGACACCTCACCAGTGAAAAAAAAAGATTTCTTCAATCTTTGTGCACCTCTGTCAGATATGCCCTCAGCTTCCTCCTCTCCAGCGAAAACAAACCCAACCTATCCAGTCTCTCCTTATAACTGAAATGCTCCAATCCAAGCACATCCTGGTGAATCTCCTCTGCATTTCTGATGGTTGGGATTGGTTGGGTGGATCTTCTGTGCAGCTTCTTTCATTTAATTAGTGTGCTCAAGGGAGCTCTAGTCTACCTTCTGGCTGATATGACCCATAAATAGACCTTGCCCACATTTGTCCCATTTGGGCTTCATAAAGGGGAGTTGAATATCCTAGTTATCAATTCAGGAAGGGATCAATTACTCTCAGGCGCTGAGACCAATCCCTCGCAAATCATGTCTGATCTCTAACAGAACAGAGGAATTACCACGAATTACAATGTGACTTCTTTGAGTTTCTCCTCCATTCTTTCAGCAGTGCTTTAACGTTTGAAGAGTAAATGAAACCAAAGATAAAATTGAAGGTGCTGGAAATTTGAAATAAAAACAGTAAATGCCGAACACTCAGCAAGTCAGCAGCATCTGTGGAAAGGAAACAGATAATGTTACAGGTCCAGAACCCTTTGTTGGAAGGGAGAAGTAACCTAGGGCCTGAAATGTTAACTCTGTTTCTATCTCCCCAGATGCTGCCTGACCTGCTGAGCATTTGCAGCATTTTTAGTTTTTATTGTGTAACTTTTTAATGTTTCTTGGGGTGGATATTGGATGATATAACTCTGTTGGGATAACATAGGTTGGATGTGGTCATTCCACTGAAATGCACTGATGGCTTTGCTCTGCCATTTTTTCCTCTAGCAGAGTCAGCCACAGGAATTTTGTAGCTAGAAAGCCAATGACGACCACGTCTGAAGCTGAAGAGATTCAAAACAACAGTGGCATGCCAAATATTTAATCTGTCAGCTTCCTCAGCAGCCCTGTCCAGTTCAAAGCAGCCAATCATGAAATTAATCAAGAAAATCAAGGAAAAAAACAGCTCTACTTGTTTCAAAACCTTTCAAGTGTACTGTGTTGAGTCAGATGTTTTGCCTTATATGAGCTTCTTAGGAAGCCTTCACTTGAAAGCTTTGGATATAGATTTTCTCCAGTGCATAAAGATTTTGGTGCCGGTGATGTTCTTAGTGCAATGATAATTATGTTTTAAAACATTTTCAACCACATGCTGCTTGGAAATCTTGAGAGTGCACCGAGGTGTGAGCTCCCTGAAAGCTTTGCAAATGGATGTGTAGTTGGTTGCCCACCCTTGAAGTCCCCGTGAGAATCCTCTTTAACTTGTTAAATAGCTACCTCACTCTAAAAAAAACACATGGTGGGCCAATCCTGTTTCATTTTATTGGAGGTCAATGATAGGAAAAAGGTTAGCTTGAAATCTCAGATACGGTACAATAGTCCACAGTGAACTCTAGTCTGTAGAGCATCAAAGGCTGCTCAGGGGATCATTAGAATAGCTGTGCCTGGAGGTAAAAAAAACATTGGGTAAAGGTTTCAGCAGCAGATAAGCAAGGAAGTTACCAGTTGTCTAGAAATGTATCCCTGTTTATAATATTTTTCATTCACAGTCAGTGACAACCCCAGCATTTGTTACTCTTCCCTCATTACCTCTGATCTGTGAAGGCTACTACATCAATGAGAGTCACATATAGGTTGGAACAGATATGGTTGGCATATTTCTATCCTTGATGGACATTAATGGTTGAGGTGCAATTTTCATGACATCCAGTATTTTATAGCAAACCACTATTGTTACAGTCTGTTTTTATCTGAACTAAAATATCTTTTAGTTTGCTCAAATTTAAGTTTTTCAGAAATCATGGTGAGATTTGAATTTGTATCACTGGATCCAACAGCCCGGATTTCTAGATACAAATCTGGTAACTCAACAATTATGCTGCCTTGACATCAGTGAAATTAATTTCAGAGGTAGAGTACAACATGCTCACACATGTATCCATGCTGTGTTGTGCTGCCAATCAATGACAAACTTCCAGTCAAATGTTTAACTGTGGAATACAGGATGGTCCTTGTGTAATGCAACAAGCAGTTGTAGGGTCAGGTAAAATGCAGCAGGTGCAGTAAGAATGTTTACTGTTTTTCTTCTCTTCTTCTTAGGCAATCCCTAGGGAGTGATGATGACTCACTGTTTTATGGGTTCAGGGGTGGCTGATGAGGCCAATGTGGGAAATGCAGACTCTTCCACAGGTGGGGAAGAAGGTGCCTGATGGGGCAGCAGTTCAAGTTCAAGTTCAAGTTTAGTGTCATGGGCTTACATAGCCAGAGTATGAAAATTAGCCTTCTGCAGTGGCAACACAGTACATTACAAACATAACAAACATAAATTAACATAAACTTAAATTAACATAAATTATACATAATTTACACGACAAACTAAACATAACAACATGAGTGCAGGTTGAGGGGAGAGTTAAAAGAAATATAGTCCGAGGTAGTGTTAGAGTTTTCAGGTTGGTTCAAGAACCTGATGGCAGTGAGGAAGAAGCTGCTGTTGAACCTTGAGGTGTGGGTCTTCAGGTTCCTGTATCTCCTGCCTGATGGCATCAACAAGAAGAAGTCATGGCCTGGATGGTAGGTGTCCTTAATGATGGATGTTGCCTTCCTGAGACGTTGCCTCTTGTAGGTGTCTCCGATGGTGGGGAGAGCTGTGCCCATGATGGAAATGGCTGAGTCCACCACTCTCTGTAGTTTGTGAGATGGTGTGCTCCTTCCATGCTTACACAAGACCTTTGTGCACTCCTGATGCACGGCTTTAATGGCTTTCAATGCCAAACGCCCCTTCTCCATATTGAGCATTAGGAGCCAGACATTCCCAGGAGTCAGTGGGGATGTTGCATTTGGTCATAGAGTCATACAACATGAAAACAGGCCCTTTGGCCATGAAGTCTATGCTGACCACCAGCACTCATTTGCACTGATTCTACACTAATCCCATTTTATTCTCCCCATTATCCTCACTCATCCCAGATGCTACTACTTATTGGGGGCAATTTACAGTGGCCAATTAACCTACCAACATGTGCATTTTGGGACATGGGAGAAACCCAAAGCCCCAGAGGAAACCCATGCAGTCACAGGGAGAATGTGCAAACCAGGTTGCTGGCGCTGTGATGCTCCTCTTCAGGAGGCTTTGAGCATATTAGGAGCAGTTTCAGTGGAATTAAAAAGTATACCCATCAACCAGGATGGGAAAGAACAAACTAATGATAGAAGTATAATAGACTGTTATGTGCACATTACGTTCTGATAACTGCTCCCAATGAAGACATCGCACATCATCTGAGTTTTACTGTTCTCCTTTTCCTTACAAATCCAAGTTTTATGCTAAACTTTTCTGCTAAAACAGATAATATTGAGTGATTGCTTTTTTAAATAAGGGAAAGACCTCTTTTCTTGAAGTGAAATAAAAAGGAGAAAGCTGACTATATCGGTGTGAAAGCGGACAACAGTGATCCGAGACTGCCACACTAGCACTGCACTGTGTGAAGATGGAGTTGATATCACCACCAGGCATGTTCCCATATGCTGCCTACCTGGCTTCAACTTGCCACATCATCAATGAGCCAGGCCAAGTAGGTTCTGAACAGGGCAAGGACTGTACAGATATTCCCTATGCAGAAACAGGCTTTTACTACAAGTCCAAAGCCTGTTCTGTTATGACTTAGGCAGGCACGGTAGTGTTGCGGTTAGCGTAATGCTATTACAGCGCCAGCGACCTGTGTTCAATTCCAGCCGCTGTCTGTAAGGAGTTTGTACGTTCTCCCTGTGTCTGTGTGGATTTTTTCCTCTGGGTGCTCCGGTTTCCTCCCACATTCTAAAGGCGTATGGGCTAGGAAGTTGTGGGCATGCTACGTTGGCACCGGAAGTGTGGCGACACTTGCGGGATGCCCCCAGTACACTCTATGCAAAAGATGCATTTCACTGTGTGTTTCGATGTACATGTGACTAATAAAGGTATCTTATCTTATTTTAAGGGAACCTCTCTGTATTGGAGTCAGGGACTGGTAAGCATCTGTAGGTAAGTATCCCTTAAAGTAAAATCACCCCTTGCTATGGATCTCCATCAGGACCCCACCACTCATCCCCATCATCGCCTTTTAAACTTGACCATTTCCACCCAGTTGTCGAGTGACAGTTTCCTAGCAGTCAAATGTGACTCCTTCTAATGCCTTAACTCACCCTCAATGTTTCTCCCCTGGACTGACAACCTGACCTGCTCCCCAACAAAACTGGACCTCTTTCCACTGTGGCCCCTGCAAAATTTGACCCGCAAAATTTACTCACAATTTGCTTGTTTTCCTTTGCTCATTGTGCATTGGTGATGAGAGCAGGGGAAAGGCTTTTTAAATTTGCAAGCCTGTCCTTTTGCATGTGATGCCCTGGGCTTTGTGGGCAGTAGAGGTTTACAGCAGCATGTCCTCACACTGCATGTTTAATGTCACTTCCTGGTGTGGAAGGATTTTCTGGCTAATGACTTTTAATTGTGGTACAGTCATTATATAATATTTCTTACTGATACAAAATAGTAAAATTGGTTCAAATTTATCATTATCAGGAACAGCTTAACACTTGCACTTAACATTGATTTGTCCGCAGTTTCAACGGAGTGCACCAACCCACTTAATTTTATAGTACAAGGTTGATTTAAGTCCTTGCAACAACTTTTACTGAGATATTTAAAATGTCTGTAATTCTTCAAAGAGAAATTATTTTTGGCTCAGACTAATCTTGAAAACACTGAGTAATATAGCAAGAATCCTCATTTGCTGTGGCAGTGTTCATGACCCAGTCCTCTTGGAAAATAAATGAAATAAAACCAGCTAAAATCCATATATAGAGATTATGAAACAAAGGTAGAAGACAATAAAGACCACCCAATAATAGTAGAAAATCTTCCGCGAAAAGGGAGAGAGTAACTTAAAGCAATCTCTATTCATGAGGGAAAAGGCAGCAGTCAACTAATGAGACTGTTAGATCCCCAGGACTTGAAGGCCTGCATCCCAGTGTCTTAAAAATAGAACTGCAGAGCTAGTGGATGTAGTGGTTGTGATTTTTCGTAAGAACCTAGACTTCTGCGGATTGGGAGACTGCCAATGTAATGCCCTAATTTGTGAAAGGAAGGAGAGAGGAAGCAGGAAACTAGGACCAGTTAGTATGACGCAGTGTCAGAGAGAGATACAGCATGGAAACAAGCTCCTTGTCCATTCGAGACTCTATCAACCACCAAGCACCCACTTTTACATTAATCCTACTCCCAACCCATTTTATTCTCCCACATTTGCATCAACTCCCCCTAGATTCTAGCGTTTACCTACACACAAGGAGTTATTTACAGTAGCCAACTAACCTATCATTTTCGGGATTTGGGAGGAAACTGGAGCACCCGGAGGAAACCCATGCGGTCACAGAGAAAGTGTGCAAACTCCACACATACGGCACTGGAGGACAGGATTGAACATGGGTCGCTGGAGCTGTGAAAGAACTTCTCTGTCAGCCATGTGCTGCTCACTGACATCTGTTATTGGGAAAATGCTGAACTCCAATATTAAGGAAATAACAGCAAGATGTTTAGAAACTCATGATACAATCAAGCAGAGTCAATATGGTTCCATGAAAGGGTTACCTTGTTTGACAAATTTATTGATTTTTGAAGATATAATTAACACAGCAAATAAAAGCGCGGGCGGGTAGGATCCAGTCGATGTGGTGTATTTGGATTTCTAGAAAGCATTCAATAATATGCCATTTCAAAAGTCAGTAAACAAGGTAAAAGCTCATGGCATTGAGAGTAATATATTAGCATGCTAGAGGATTCGCCGACCAACAGAAAATAGAGAATTGGTTTAAATGGGATCAATGCTAGGAACTCCACTATTTCCAATATACATTACTAACTTAGATAAAGGGACCAAACATACTGCAGGTGAATTTGCCGTTGATACCAAGATAGATGAAAGCAAGGGGGATATGGATAGGTTCAGCAATAGGCAAATATTTGTCAGATGGTGTATAATGTAGCAGAAGGTGAGGTTATCCACTTTGGTTGAAAGACAGAAAATCAGGATATTGTTAAATGGAGAGAGACTACAGAAAGCCTCTGTATAGGGGGATCTGGGTGGTCTTTGATATGAGACATAGAAAGTTAGCATATGTGTATGGCAAGTAGGAAAGCAAATGCAATGTTGGCCTTTATTGCAGGGTGTGTGGAGTATAAGAGTAGTGATTTTTTGTAGCTTCACAACGTGTTGGTAAGACCACACTTGGAGTACTAGAAACAAGGTCGGTCTCCTTATTTAGAGAGGGATATTCTTGCATTTGAGGCAGTTCAGAGAAGGTTTATCAAACTGATTCCTGTGATGAAGGGATTGTCTCATGAGAAAAACTGAGGAAGTTGAACCTTAACTCACTGGTGTTTAAAAGAATGTGAACTTATTAAACATACAAGATTCTGAAGTGGCTTGACAAGATATATAGGATGATACCCTTCATGGGGGAATCTAGAACTAGGAGTACATTCAGAATAGGATATTGCCCGTTTAAGATGGAAGGGAGCAGAAATTTCTTTTCTCAGAGGATGTTTCCTCCTGTGGGAGAATCTAGAACTAAGAGCCACTATTTAAAAGTAAGGATCGGCTTTTTAGCACAGAAATGAGGAAACATTTTTTCTCAAAGAGAGTTGTGAGTCTTTGGAGCTCTCTTCCTCAAAGGGTGGTGGAAGCAGTACCTTTGAGTGTATTTAAAACTGAGGTAGGTAGATTTTTGATAAGCATGGAGGTGAAAAATTATCACTGGTAGATAGGAATGTGGAGCTGATGTTAATCAGATCAGTCATGATGGCAGAGCAGAACTGTGTGGTTGAATGGCCTACTCCTACATCTAGTTCATACATTCTTACAACTAAAATGTACTACCTCACGCCTATATGTTGAACTTCATTTGCCAATTGTTTGCTCATTCAGCAAGTTTATCAATGCCTTCCAGTAATTTGTTGCAATACTCCTCAACATTGACAATCTCCTCCATTCATCCACCATGCCAAAATCTGGTATCATCTGAAGCCTTTAGAAATTATATTTTCTATCTCACAGTCCAACATGGTAATGTATGTTGAGAGAGGCAGTGTCGCTTCCCTGATCCCTGTAGAACACGATTACCCACTTTCTTCCCTTTACTCTCACTCCGTTTTCTGTATTGAAGCCAGCTCATGATCTGCTCTACTACCTGTTCGCTGACTCTGTATTCTCTGAATTTATTCACTTGACGTACATTATTGAAAGCCTTCTGAAATTCTGGGTAAACCACATCTAATGCATTTCTATCGTCTCCTCTCTCAGTTAATTCATCAAAAATATTCAGCTTTGGTCAAGCAAGATTTTCCTTTTTGAAATCCATACTGATTATTCATTATTATATTTTCCAGTTCTAGATTTTCTTCCAATTTATCCTTTACAGGGATTCCACTATTTTTCCTACCACAAATGTTAAACTAAATGACCTATAATCCTGGATATGCTCTATCCCTTTCTGAAATGCAGAATCACAGAGTTAAACAGCACAGAAACAAGCCCTTCAGCCCAACTCGTCCATGCTGACCAAGGTGTCTTGCTGAGTTGGTCCCATTTGCTTGCATTTGGCCTTTTTCCCTGTAAACCTTTCCTATCCATGAACCTGTGGGTATTTTTTAAACATTGCAATTGTACCTTCTTTATCATTTCTTCTGGCAGCTCGTTCCATATACTCACCACCCTCAGTGTGAAAAACTTGCCCTTCAGATTCCTTTTAAATTTTTCCTCTCTCATCTTAAACTTATGCCCTCTATATTTTAGCTTCCCCTACCCTGGGCAAAAGACTGGAGAGTGTGTTAGCTATCTCACAGTCCTCTGGCACTTCATCTTTTTCTAATGTTTATTAAATGTAATGCCTTTACTCCCTCTTCCCTGGATTCTCTTTAAATGCATGGATGCAATCCATCCAAACCAGAGAGTTTATCCTCCAAGTTGAATTAGTTTATTTAAAATACCTCCTTTTCGATTTTCAATATACTTTCTTCATCTCATGAGCCAATATCATATCCATCTGTTCCATCTTCCATAGTAAATACCAAAATGAAATAATGATTTAATATTTCTGCCTGTCATACATCTGGTATTGTCCTGTCTATCCTTAATGACCCTATTTCCATGCCAACCTTTTTTATTGATGTATTTGCAAATTATCTCGCTTTTTTTTAATGTTCCCTGATAATTTAATTTCAAATTTCCTTTTTGCCTTCCCAGTTATTTTTTGGCTTCTGTCCGAATTTTTTTCTGTCTTGTTGTGGACTCGTTTGCAATGTATTTTATGTATGCCTCTTTCCTTTTCCTCAATTGTTCCCGTATGCCTTTATTCATCCATGAAGTCTCCTGAGTGTTTAGTTCTGTCCCTTCCTTTTAGCAGAATGCTTTTCATGCACTCTGTTGAACACCGTTATAAGTGCTTCCTATTGTTATTCTCTGTCTTCCCAAGTTCTTTTCTCAGGCCCCAAAAATCAGCTTTTTCCCTATCTATTAACTTAAGTTTGTTATATTTATGTCCTTCATTATTATCGCCTTAAAGCACAACAAGTATGGTCACTATTGTATCAATATTCACCTACTTTAACTTCTCTTAATTGCACTATTCCCCATTACTGGATCTAAAGCAGGTTCTCCCTTGTTGGGCCTTTTATATATTGGTTTAGAAAGAATGCATCATAGGATCTCCATTCTTTTATCTCCTCTACCATCCTCCTCTGTCCAATTAATATCAGCACTGAAAGCCCCTCTTGATTGTTATTCTGTTTTTATTTATGATTTCCCTAATTTGACTGCATATCTCTTCCTCTATCTCCCATCCACTATTAGGTGGTCTGTAGACTAAACTGATCAGTGTGATTGATCCTATATTATCTTTCACGACTTATATTGATCCCATTTTTGTATTACTTACAGCTGCATCCCTTTTCATCTACAGAAATTGTATTATCCCTAATAGGAATCCATTACCCATTTCCTCTCTTCCCTCACTGTCTTTTTCAAATATGTTTATGCCTGCAATGTTTAATTCCCAGACCTGATTTTATATTCTTATAACTCTATTTGCTCCCTTCTCATCAATGTCCTTCCTTTCTATATTTTTCCTATGCTCTCTTTTCATGATTTGCTGATACTTGTGCTAATGTTACTTGTAGAACCCTCCCCCTTCATTTCTATTTGAAGCTGAGGCCACTCCCTATGTACAGTTTCTGTTAGCACATGGTTTAAGTGGAACCCATTCTATTGGTACACTCATTCTTGTCCCAGAACTGGTGTCTGTGTCCCATGAATAAGAAATCCTCTTTTCTACACCAATCCTTTAACCAAGTGTTAATTCTCCTGTACTATCTGCTTTTATGCCAATTTGCATCTGGCTCCAATAACCCATTGACTGTTACTCTTGAAGTTCAACGTTTTTATGTAAAGCATATCTCCTAAGCTTTAAGATATCTTTATTGGTCGTGTGTACATTGAAACACACAGTGAAATACATCTTTTGCATAGAGTGTTCTGGGGGCAGCCCACAAGTGTTGCCATGCTTCCAGCGCCAACATAGCATGCCCACAACTTCCTAACCCGTACCCCTTTGGAATGTGGGAGGAAACCGGAGCACCCAGAGGAAACCCACGCAGACACGGGGAGAACGTACAAACTCCTTACAGACAGCGGCTGGAATTGAACCCGGGTCGCTGGCTCTGTAATAGCATTACGCTAACCGCTACACTACTGTCCTAATACTCTTTCAGCCGTGCTTTCTCCTACCTACCTCATTTGTTCAAACTTAAACTCAAACAATCTCCAAGTTGCTCTCCAGCAGGCTTATGACATCCCCTACACTGGTACTGAGTGGGCAAGACACACACACGCACACAATTCTTGTTCTTAGTTGTAAAAGATGCCATTTATTTCCCTAGTTATAGAGTCCTTCATCACTGCCAGCATTCTATTCTGCTCTTCTTTCTCACTCTCAACCTTGAAGAAATTATAATGCCTATTTAATATAGTGTTTCAGTTTGTAAGGCTAGAGTATTTGATAAGCAGTCATCATGACTTTGTACACCAATTAAAACTCACATATCTCATACAATAGGGCATAATATATTACCATGAAAATAGTTTGTAAAGTAGCTGAAACTCAAATGATTGTAGTGGAAAAAGCTGCAAAACAGCACAAGCTGAGGGAAACATTAAATCACTGACAACAACTTTGGGATATTCACATTAAAATACATGTACATAGAAATACGAAAGTTCCCTCCAATATCACAATGCCCCATTACAATGACAAAATATATTCAGAGACATCACAAGGTAACTTTAGAGAATTTTTTTTTACATGCTTTGTTGAGAAGTGAACATTGCTGGCAAGACCAATATTTATTACCTGTCCCAAGTTGCTTTCTTCTTGAACTGTTGTAATCTGTGTACTGAATGCAATCAAAGGCGGACACCCAGGATTTTTAAAATAAGACCATAAGACAATAAGATCTAGCAGTAGAATTAGGCCATTTGGCTCATCAAGTCTGCTCCGCCATTCAATCATGGCTGATTTTTTTTTGTCTCAACCCTATGCTTCTACCTTCTCCCTGTGACCCTTAGCCCCCTTACTAATCAAGAACCTATCAATCTTTGCCATAAATACATCCAATGACTTGGCCTCCACAGCCCTCCATAGCAACAAATTCTACAGATTCACTACCCTCTAGCTGAAGAAATTTCTCCTCACCTCAGTTCTTTATCGAGAGGCTGAACCTCAGAATGTTATTCTTTGTGGTGGTTTGATACAATTCATTGATTCCAGACACTGTAGAATCAACCACAGTGATGTAGGATTGAAGTCTCCCAGACGCCAGACTGCATAATGATAGATGGTTTGATTTCATAAAGCAGGCAGTTGGGATTTTAGTGACAATTCAACAGCTTCATAGTTGCTTTTGTTTCTATTTTAATTGGCCCCAATAAACTGCCAGATTAAATTTGGAACTCTCATTCCGGTGATCATTAGCATGAATGATTTATAAGGACAGATTGGATAAACTGGGTTTATTCTCATTGGAATGTAAGAGACTGAGGGGTGACCTTATTAAGGTTTATAAAATTATGAGGGGTATAGATAGGGTAGATAGAGTCTTTTTTCCCCTTTTGTCTCCAGCACCATTCCTGGAAACAGCAGGAGATGTAGAAATTTAGCACACCTATTAATTTGACTGCTACTGTGTGGCAGCAACATGTGGCAGATCTCTGTTGGAAAACTCCTTGGAGAAGGTGAACCTCAAAAAAGATGCCTCTCAGTTCATGTAGGAGGTGGGTTGATGGAAAAGTGACTGTGGATAATCTTCCACCTTCAGCATCTGGGGCCCTGCTCCTTCTGTTCATGTTGTATGGGCACCAAAACCTCCAGGTCTGAATGCAACAGCGGTGAGATCAAATAAACCACAGCACACGCACATGACTTCAGTCTCCAGTAGTACTCAGCAACAAAGTGCCAGCAGACTTATGCAATCAACCTTCTTTCTGATCAATCACCAACAAAGCTGCCAATCCTTGAGTATCCCTTTAAATCATGCACGTGATGTCCGTTCTTCCTCCTGCTAGTTTCCTCTTGCTTATATGTGCATATGATATGTGTGTGTGAGACATGTATCTGTGTGCGTGCATGATGTATGTGTATGTGTGAACTGTGCGTTTGAGATGTGTCTGTGTGCGTATACCTGCACTAGTGTATGTGTATGTGCATGTATGTGTGTGCATGTGACATGTGTGCATGTGACATGTGTCTGCATACGCATGTGTGTGTGTGCATGAGTGTATTGTTTTGGGGATTTTTTTTCTTTCTTTTATATTTATATAATAAATCTTTTTCTTTCCTTTCTTTTATATTATATTCATTCACTAGGAGATTGTTGGATCTACAGATTTTTTTTATACTTTATTGTTCTTTGTGATTATCTATTCCATGATTGTTCTCCTGATCTCTTTGTATTACATGTACAAACATTGATGTTATATATTAACCTGTATTAATTTGAAAACTAATAAAAAGATTGAAAAAGAAAGAGTGTATGTGATGTGTCTGCATTTGACGTGTGTTTGTGTGTATCTGTGCACGAGTATTGTGTGTGTGTGCATGCAACATGTGTGTATGTGTATGTGCCTGTATGATGTATTTGTGTGTGTGTGTTTATCACATAATGTTAACTGGATTGTGACAGTGCAGTTTAGGCAGCGTTGCACAGGGGTTTGATTCCCACTCTGCGTCCTTCATCTGCGTGCAGACTGTGCATGAACTGTCGCGTGGACTGATTTGCTAACTGGTGTCAGTCTCTGCAAAGGATATGTGCTCATGAATTGCACACAAACAAACTGCCAAACAGCCAATTTTATGTCCATAGGTTCTTTTGGTTTTAATCATGTATTTCTGAAGATTCAGTGATCTCTCTTACGTAATGTTAAAACCTTGACGCTTTCCAAAGTCATGCTCCACTTGTTTGGCTGATGTGAATATATAGCTGTCTTGGCAGTTTTGAATATTTCATTGATTTAAGGAATGACCTTGTTAACCTTGGAAGCTTTTCCAGTGTTTTATTTCTTTTTTGGAGTATGATGATTACTGCCACATTTATACCAGTGGAGCCACTTCTGTTTGAAATAATTTCAAAATAGGGTTTGACTCCTGGGGTTCTGAAATCCCCACAGTATGTTGGATTTCTGCAATGGTGAGGGATGTGTGAAGAACTGGGCAAAATTATGGCCATGCAGATTTGTCCATCCACTACCTTGTCACTTGAAATTTCTTGCCAAAGACATCACCGACTGTGAACTCAATCAACCACCCAACCACTGACCTCCAGCGTTAGCCATCTTTTGGGAAAGCAATGTACTGCACCCTAAATTCAACAAAAGTTATATTGCTCCATTTAATGGCAACATAATATGAGCCAGCCTATCCAATGTGACTCTAATGCTGCTATGGTGGGCTTCAATATGTCCCCATAGTAATTCTGGTGGTGCAGATGGTGATGAGTTTGGGGCAGGAACTTACAGCCAAATTATGGTAGTATGTGCTGATGTTTCCCAAAGCAACCGATGGAATAGAGTCCAATGGTGAGATTCAGTCATGTTGGGATTCCCCAGAATTGATGTTGGGGAATTACCTTTCAGATCCTGCACTTGGTTAGAGTTGGCTCAGGATCTGATTCCATAGAGGATAACAAGGCTACAGAATGGGAATGGGTTAGGTGTGGGTTATTTAAGTATTTTGTTTTAGTTCAATGTTTTTAATCACATCTGAGTGTCCACATTGCTTTTAATTGGCTTTACCCATTTTTTAAAATTTAATTTAGCTTTTTAAAAATTATTTACCTCGATTTCAGTAGCTTTTAAATGCCCTTAGATATTGAAGACATTTATACACTGTAAAAATCAGAGTCAGCTTTGACAGAAGACAAAGTTCCACCCCCTGGCTCTGGCTTCTGTCAATCGAGGGGTGGGGGCCTCAGCTTGATACTGCCTGAGGCTTAGTCATTATCCAGACCTTCCTGACCATGGAGCTTGTGAGAATGGACCTCTGCATCTGGCAAAGGTAAGTGCAGACTTGTCTGCCTGTTGTGCTGGGTGTAGATTTTGTGCAGCAGAAGTGGCTTATTCAGGTTAAACCATTTTGCATTGGAGGCCTCAAACTTGATGTTAGGTTCTTCATTTGCATGAGCAGAGAGTCCAAAGTCTGTTGTTAGGGAAACACGCTGAATGTAGATATTTTGGAATTTATTGCTATGGCATGTAGAAATGATAATGAATTTCCTGCCAGCCACATTGGAGATATAAGAAGCTAAAATTTTCAGTCACGATATCAAAATTTAAAGGTTGTACTTCCTATTTGGGAGTTTTTCTAAACGTATGCCAAAGTATAATCTTCTCAATTTACTCAGGATTTTCTCAAGTATGAAAATTTGGTCCCATCTTTTTAGAACATGGATTTCTTAACAGCAAACTCATTTGCTGTCAAACTCTACTTTCTTCTAAAAAAACTGTGAGAGAAAGGGAAACTGACATACTCTTACTTCTTAAAATTTATTAATTTATTGGACCAATCACAAATAGGCCAGACTTGGTAAAGATGGCAGATTGCTTTCCTTTTTATGAACCAGATGTTTGTTTATCCAGAACATAGTAGTTTTCTGGTCATCATTCCCAATGACTAGATTTTGTTTTCATACTCCAGATTATTATAGTGAACATATAGTGTGCAAGATATAATTGGGTCAGACTGAAAATACGAGATGTTTAACCTGCAATATGTACAATGGAACAATTTTAAACACAAAACATTGAACAGTACAGCACAGGAACAGGCCCTTTGGCCCACGATGTCTGTGCCAAACAGGATGCTAAATTAAACTAAATCTCTTCTGTCTGTATTTGATCCATATCCCTCCATTCCCTGCTTATTCATGTGTCAATCTAAAAACCTCTTAAACCACCACCATCGTATCTGCTTCCACCACTACCTCTGGCAGCCTGTTCTAGGCACTTCCCACACTCTGTGTAAAAACAAAAACTTGCCCTGCTATCTCCTTTAAACTTTCCCCCTCTCACCATAAATGCATGTCCTCTAGTATTTGACATTTCTACCCTGGGAAAAAGATTCTGACTGTCTACCCTATCCATTGCTCTCATACTTCTAACTAAATTTAATAAGAATATCTACAGTTTGTGGTGCATTATATGCTTAAGAAGAAAGCATCCTGTTGAACCAAATAAGTTTTCAGTCCAACTACCCTTCAAACATTTGTTTTGATAGGAGATAGCTTGGATTAGTTTCTAAACTTTGAATTGTTGGTCTTCTCCATGATACATCAATTAGCAGCATCTTTTGCCTATTTTGTTATTTGCCTCTTTATCTGATGAACCTGAGAACCTCATCAGTTCAAGAAACCTGATATATTTCTGCTGATTCATTTATCTTATTCAGTTATCATGCCTATGCTTGGTGATCCCTTGTTAAGTACCACTTCTTGCTCTTATCCCTCTCAATGGCCTTCCCTCTCCCTATTTCTGCCGTAACCTCCAATAAGAATTTCACTCACAGCTCAGTCAACCTTGTTGTAAAGTCCTCCTCACTGGTGTCTAAATTGGAGGAACAGTCCCACAGTCACGGCCTGATATAGTTGTACTCACATAATCGTATCCAGATTCACCCATCGCAAACCCTGGATACATCCTATTCCTCTGTCAGCACAGACCAACCAGAGAGGTGGCACAGTGGTGTACAGGTGGGAGAGAGGAGCCCTGGGACTCCTCAACATTGACTCTGGACCTCTTTCCATCAGGTTGATAACGGGCAAAGAAACCTCTTCGCGTTTACCCCTCAGCTAATGAATCAACGTTCTTCCACATTAAGCAACATTTGGAAGAAGCATTGAAAGTACTGAGGGCTCTGAGCGATGAACTTAAAAGCTTGAGATTGGCTTGAAGAAACATCACTGACCAACACGAGTTCTGATCTTGAAGAGCATTTGGTGGCTCTGGGACTGTACTCGATGGAGTTCAGAAGGATAAGGGGGTGATCTCATTGAAAACTACCAGATACTGAAAGTCCTGGATGGAGTGGATGTGCAGTGGATGTTTCCATTAGTACAAGAGTCTAGGATCTGAGGGCACAGCCTCAGAAAAAAGGGACCCCCTCCTCCAAACTGAGATGAGGAGGAATTTCTTCAGTCAGAGGGTGGTGAATCTGTGGAATTCATCGCCACAGAGGGCCGTGGAGGCCAAGTCATTGGGTGTATTTAAGTCAGAGGTTGACGGGTTCTTGATTGATATTATCATCAGAGACTCAGGTTCAATTCTGACCTCTGGTGCTGTCAGCGTGGAGTTTGCATGTTCTCCCTCTGACCGTATGGGTTTCCTCCAGGTGCTTCGATTTCCTCCCACATCCCAAAGATGTGTGATATGATAGGTTAATTGGCCAGTATAAATTGCCTTTAGTGTGCAGGTGAATGGCAGAATCTGGAAAGAATTGATGAGAATGTGGGGAGAATATATATATAAAAAAATATGAGATTAATATAGGACTAGTGTGAATGGGTGGTTGATGGTAAGCATGGACTTGCTGGGCTGAAGGTCCTGTTTCCACGCTGTACCTTTCTATGATTCTATGATAAGGGGATTAAGGGTTTAGGAAAGAAGGCAGGAAAATAGAGCTGGAAAAAATCTGCCACAGATGAATGGTGGAGCAGACTCGATGGGCCAAATAGCCCAATTCTGCTCCTATACTTTATAGTCATGATGTAGAGTCACAGAGTTATACAACACAGAAACAGGCCCTTTGGCCCACCATGTCCATGCCAACCATCAAGTATCTGTCTGTACTAATTCCATTTACCAGCACTTCGTAGCCTTCTATGTGTTGGCAATTCAAGTGCTCATCAAGATATTACTTAAGAATCCTGTGCAATTCAAATGGACAAAGTCATTGAGTACCCTCTCTATTGGAAATGTATAAAAACAGTGAAGCATTGCAAAACTGAAGGTGGTGTAATATAAATTTGAATTGCGTTTAGAACGTACCAGGGGATATTCTGTGTTGCTTTTCAGTTAAGACTTGTTTACATGCCGTTTGAAATAGAGGACAGAATCATTGTGATAGGGTGTATATAAAAAATGAATGTGAGATTGTCAAAGGGAGCAGGAAAAAAATTCCAATCATTTCTACAAATGAAATGATCCACTGGGAATGTGACCTGATTTAGAAAGCAAGTGCTTTGCTTATTCTCATGGCAAAAGCACCAGAAATGGTGGGAAATGACCACAAAATCAAACTTGGGTGATGAAAACTAACAACCAAGTTGACAGATTTTGTGAGCAGTTTAAGCAAGAATTTAAACTTCTGAGCACACACACCCCACTTCCCACAATATACAGTGCATCAAGCCCCTGAAACATGGACAAGGCTTCCATGAACTTCAATGCATCAGAAAAAAGAACACTGTATTGGAAAGGGGAACAGGTCGTGTTCGTGACAGTAGCTGGGTGCTAATGGATCTCCTTTGCTTCACTGTTGGCATCTGGACAGTGGCCATTGGATGAAGCTAGTTCTTGACTTGAATTTAATACAATGGAGGTGAATTTTCCTTTGGATGCTTACCCACTGTGCTGAAGAAACTTCTTTATCCAAAGAGTGGTAAGAACGTGGAAGTCACTACCACAGGGAGGGATTAAGGTGAATCATGGAATGATGGAAAGATACAGCATGGAAACAGGCCCTTCAGCCCACCATGTCCGTACCTACCATCAAGCATCCATATTTACACTATCCTACCTTAACCCACTTAATTCTCCCCACCCTCCCCATTGACATCAACTCCCCCCACAAACTCTACCACTTGTCGACACATGAGGGACAACTTAGAGCGACCAATTAAATCACCAAACTGCACGTCTTTGGATGTGGGAGGAAACTGGAGCACCCAGGGTAAACTTGCGAGGCCTTAGGGAGAATGTGCAAACTCCACATAGACAGACCAGAGATCAGGATCAACCCCAGGTCAATAGAGCTGTGAGGCAGCAGCTCTACAAGTTGCGCCACAGTGCTGCCCCGAGGTAATCATATAAATGCATTTGAGGAGAGGCTGGATAAACATATAAAGAAGAGCATAGAGATTGATGCTAATAGATTTAGATAAGGCGTGCAAGTGTATAGTTCACTGCAAGTGGTGTCAGAGATAGGGTGGTGAAGGAAGCATTTGGCATGCTGGCCTTTGTCAATCAGGGCACTCAGTATAGGAGTTGGGAAGTTATGATGCAGTTTTTTAAGATGTTGGTGAAGCCACACATGGAGTATTGTGTGTAGTTTGGTCATCCTATTAGAGGAAAGATGTTATTAAACTGGAAAGAGTGCAGAAAAGATTTACCAGGATGTCGCCCGGATTTGGGGGCCTGAGTTACAAGGAGAGGATGCGTAGACCAGGACTTTATTCCCTGGAATGTGGGGGATTGAGATGTTTCTTGATAGAGCTATAAAAGATCATGAGGGGCATAGACAGGGTGAAAGCACATAGTCTTTTTCTCAGGGAGGGTGTGCCAAAAACAAGAGGGCATAGGTTTAAGGTCAGAGGCGAGAGATTTAAAAGGGACATCAGGGGCCGCTTCTTCACACAAAGGGTGGTGCGTATTTGGAAGGAGCTGCCAGAAATAATGGTTGAGGTGGGCACTTTAGCAACATTTAATAGCCATATGGATAATACATGGAGAGGAGATGTTTAAAGGGCTATAGGCCAAAACCGGGCAGATGCGACTAGCTCACTGGGCAACACAGTCAGCATGGACGAGTTGGACCGAACGGCCTGTTTCCATGCTGTATGACTCTATAAGTGTAAAAGGGAGGAGACTTGAGGGGAATATAAACACTCACATGGACTGGATGGCCCATCCCTGTGATGTTTATTCATGTAATCTTATGTAATTTCATCAGAAGCCCTGTTCACTGATGAAGACAGTATTTCTGTTGAGCTTCTACTGAGGTTAGGCCAGTATAATCCAAGAACCCCTTGGGATATTCTCCCTAAAACCACATGAAGAGTTACCTTTCACCATTATCATCAAGTTCAGCATGTGGGTAACTGGTATTCTGGTGGTATATTGGGACAAGGACATCTGGTACTGTTTGATGATGTGGGATAATTAATCTCAGAGCTTTCTTGGAGCCGAATTTTTATGTAATCCTATGTACTTCATAGTCTTATAATTGAGCTACGTGAGTCACATGACCATTCAGATCTGCGGCTCCCAGGTTGGGTCCTCAGTATGTTATGAGTTAGTTAATCTCAGCTTGGCAAAGGCTGGGGGATGCAATTGGTCTCAGCATTTCCTGGCTGAGTAGCAGAAAGTTAGCCAAAGTTCTATCCTCTGATTTCAATAATGGGCATCTGAAGTAAATTGCGTGATTATTGGCATAAGGACAAGAACAGGCAGAACCACAATGCTATCCATTATAACCATATCTTCACTTCGGAAGCAATTCATCCGCTGTAGATTTTCATATCCTGAAGTAATGAAAGGTGGGCAGGCATGGTAGTGTAGCAGTTAGTGTAACCCTTTACAGTGCCAGCGACCCGGGTTCAATTCTGGCCAATGTCTGTAAGGAGTTTGTACATTCTCCCCGTGTCTGCGTGGGTTTCCTCCGGGTGCTCAAGTTTCCTCCCATATTCCAAAGATGTACAGGTTAGGAAGTTGTTGGCATGCTATGTTGGCACCAGAAACGTGGCAACAGTTGCGGGTTGCCCTCAGAACACTCTACGCAAAAAGATGCATTTCACTGTGTGTTTCGATATACATGTGACTAATAAAGTAAGATTTTATTCTCAGTGTTAGATCTTCAGAACTGTGTCCAGGCCTGCAGGTAAAGAGAAGCCTTTCAGGCAATGCATTGAAGATGCATGAATACTTGTGAGACTGCACCTCAGCTACCTCTACAGGATAAGGGGATGGAAGAACAGGGAAAGGACTGTCTTATAAACCTATCATCAGCCAGCATTTTTGAGGAAGGAAGGGGAATAGTTCAGCAATCTCCTTATTCATTGCTTACAGGAGTTGATAGGCCACCTTAAGTTTGTACCACAAAGCTGTGGGAAACCTGGGACTGTACACCTTCTCTGTGGGTGGCAGGACTGGACAGACTGCTGCAGCTGTGATGTACAGAATGGATGAGGTGTGAAATGGACATTCAGTGAGAAATACTTCCCTCAATACTCAGTCAGCAAAGAATTCAGAAAGACTAGAATCCAAAAGATGCCATCATGTGCCTCTGTACCAGCTGAGTATGGTGTTTTAGAACAGCCACTTTGGAAATATTCTACTAGTCCAGCTGTTGGCTTAACATCTCATCTGAAATACTGCACCTTTACTGGAGTGATGCTCTTTCAATACCTGGGAGTGTTGAAGTCTTCAAGAAAGGTTTGAGCTCTTGCAATGAGTTTGACTCCTTCCCAAATATTCTGACCCAGAGGTAAAAACAAACAAGGCAGATTCTTCAACTATTCTTATTAATCAGTTTTCGTCTTTGGTGACATGATATCTGATTTAAAGTTTGAATTCACACTTATTCATTAATTTCAATCCTTTTTGTGCCTTAAATGGTACATCGTACTTCCACAAGACAGCATCACTACAATGGTCTGTCTTTTGATGGTGTTCCATGCCAGATTACATGCCTTCAACTCCTTCTCTATTGCTTATTTACCATAAATTCTTGCGATGACACATTTTATACAGAACTGTTCAACATACACATCCAAGTCACTGCCATCACTTCCTTATCATGGTTTGGGTAACAGGTTTTGTTTTGCATTGTACTTTAATGCATTTCTTGCTCCATGACTGTTTTTGGAGAGGAAATTCTGATCTGAAAAGTTTGTAACTCATGTGCTGTCCTTGTTGCAATCTTCCAGCATCTCTGAACCATTTAACTATATGCTAAGGACGCCGCTGTTGAAGATCCTTAATTTTACCTTTGTCTCCACTTGCTTTGATATCCTTATGTCTTTCATCTTGATAAAGGATTGGCTGGCTCTCCTCATTTTTTGAGTTGACCTCTCTGTCTGTCTGTCCAGTTATTGCCTTGTCAGTTCCCAGGTTGCTGATCTCGCTCACTTTCTCAATGACATGGTTGTGGTTGGCTTGCTGTTGGTCTGACTTCAGTGGAGTGTATTGCAGTTTCCTGGTAAAGGAAAAATAAACCCATTGCAAAGGCCTGCAGTCGAATTATGCTCACACCCCTTGTTAGGTAAGCTTAGATGACCATAAATCATGAAGATATTGATTAAATTATTACAGACTGAAAGGTAATGGACACAAAATAATCATGACTAGACGACTAGTGTAAAAATGATTATAAACAGCAATATTACAATCATCCAGCAAGAGTTCACTTTGGATGAACTGCCAAGCATTTGGCAAGAACACAGGAGACATGGACACCTATTATAATGTGGCCACTTGAGTTCTAGCTCTAATGTTCTGGAATGTATTGGATAAAGCAGATGGTTCTCTGGAAATAAAGTGGGCTAACTCCGTGTTTCCACCAGATTTCAACATATCTTGTGATTTCAAGTTCAATCACACAAACCTGGTCAAAATATCCCCTTAATCAAAATAATCTGAAGCACAGTCACCATCTGCTTTCACTTGGATAAGGCAGTTGAGATAAGAAGCAGAATGTACCTTGGTTGGGCACACCTCAGCAGAAACATGTTACAGCTTCAACCCTGTTGTGCAAGAGAGATGACTCTCAATGGCTTTGAAAAGGAGAACATGTATTTTCATTTATTCATTCAATCCTCTTCATGCCTCAAATGGCACATAAAGCTTCCAGGAAAAAACACTACTGCTGTTAGTCAGTGACCCATCTGTTGATGGTATCCCATGCCAGGCTGCGTGCCTTCATCTCTTTTTCTTATTTTCACAACCCCTTAAATACTTTTGAAGTGTAATCCCCCCCTGCACTGAAGGGAGATGCAGCAGTAAGCTTTCACTCCAAAGGTTCCAGGGATGAAGGATTTCAGCTGTTAGGTGAACAGAAGAAGCCGAGGGTGATGGGGAAAAAAATGAAGGTCGAGAGGAGATTTAATGGAGAGGTACATGATCAAAAGGGTTTAGATGGGGGAAATTGAGAGAAACTATTGAAGGACGATGTAAGGAAAACCTTTTCATATATGAGGTTAGTATAATCTGCCTGTAAGGGATTGTTAAGAATTTATTAACCTTTCAGATGAATTCATTACCAGCATTTATTTCCCATCCCCATTTGCCCTTGAGAAGGCAATGCTCAGCTGCCTTCTTGAACCATTTCCACCTTTCTGGTGAAGGTACTTGCAACAATGAAAGAAGGGCGATGTATTTCCAAGTCAGGATGGTTTGAATCTTGGAGAACTCACATGGGGTGGTATTCCTGTATGCCTCCTGCCCTTGTCATTTTTGGTTGCAGAGTTTATGGGTTTGGGAAGAAATGTTAGAGTGGACTAGACAAATAACTGCTGTGCATTTTGTAGTTGGCATGCACTGTTTCTCTAGCACATCATGGCTACAAAGGACTGCAGATACTGGAATCTAGATGAAAAACACGATGATGCTGGAGGAACTCAGCAGGCCAGGCAGCATCCATGGAGAAAAGCAGGTGGTCAATGTTTCGGGTCAGGACCCTTCTTCAGGACTGAAGATAGGAAAAGGGGAAGCCCAATATATAGGAGGGAAAAGCAGAGCCGTGATAGGTGGACAAAAGAGGGGAGGCGGGGTGGGCACAAGGAGGTGATAGGTAGATGCAGGTAAGAGATAGTGATAGGCAGGTGCGGGGGAGGAGGGGAGAGCAGATCCACTGGGGGATGGGTCAAAGGTAAGGAGAAAGCAAAAAGGAGGTAGAAAAAAGAGAGAGAGGTGAAGAAAGGACATGGTTGTAGGGAGGGGGAAGGGATGTGGGGTTTACTTAAAGTGGGAGATTCAATGTTCATGCCATTAGGCTGCAAGGTTCCAAGATGGAAAATGAGGTGCTGTTCCTCCAGTTTGTGCTTTGAATTCTCCTGGAACTGGAGGAGGCCAAGGACAGACATATCTGTGAATTGCCACTTATTAGCCCATGCTCAAAAAGGAAAGGGTAATTAAAAATGGAGGTGGTAGTCAATTCTACTGTGAGATACAGAGAGAGACACTGATTACTGCTGTGACTGGGAAGTCATTGTCAAAATGCAGAGGCACCTTGAGTGTCGCAGTAACACTGTTTGATTGGAAGAGGAACAAAATGGCAGCTCAAGCACAGACAGCTTATGTTGGCAGCCCAGGAATGTACATTTGAGTAATATGGGTCTTTCACAGTACACATGGATTGAATGGAGATGTTTTTACTTTCAAATAATATGTTAGAAGTAGAGGCTCATATTAAAAATGCACAGACACAGAATATTGCCATGAGACAGCAGAAGAGGGTTTTATCTTTTCAATCCCTCAGAACAGGAGATTGGTTCTGAAATCTATCACATGCTTACCCAGTAGAAAGTCAATGTTTTAATCACTAACTTATGCAGAAATTGCAGGATTATTTCAATCAACAAGATTGACATGAGGAAAGGATGTAGGAGAAACAAAGCAGTGTTGCATTAAAGGATTTATCTGGGATTTGCAACTTTGGTGAATTCTTGAGTGCTGAGGGATACATTTGTATGTGGCTTGAATGAAGAAAAGATCTAGTTCAAAATGTTAAGCATGCAGAGCCTTGTCTTGGCTTGTAAAATTACAAATTTGATTGAAATGGCAGTGAAAGATGTCAAGGTAGTTTGTCCAGCACCAGGTACAAATATGACCATAACTTGTAGTTAGATGGTAGCAACAAGAGCTCATTTTCCCAATCAAGGTTTACACTATGAGGCAGCATCTGTCTAGAGAGCAACAGTTAACTTTTCAAGTTATCGACCTTTTATCTGTGAGAAAACAAGTGTGTTTTAAATTGCAGGAAGGCCAAAAGTCAAGCTGGAAATGTGAGACTCGGTACATGGCAGCTGCTTAATATCTAAAATAAAAGAGAAAGATGGAAATACTCAGCCCATCAGCTTGCATCTGTGGAGAGAGAAAAATGAAGCTAATGTTACACCTTCTGTTGCATCAGAAGTGGCCAGCTCTGACAGACAGGAAAGGCTGGTTATCTGAATTAGTTGAATGCAATATTGAGTCCCGAGGGCTGCAAGGTGCTAGTTCTGATGCAAGATTTACTCTTCTCCCTCTATTTACACCTCCTTCAGACAGATCAACTCTGATTAAATTGGATAAACTTGAAGAATTGACTCAAAGTAATTGGACAATCTTAATCATGATGGCACCCAAGGCTCAGAGGATGGTCAGATTATGTTGCAACTAAGTGACTCAATCAGCGGGTCATATTGGGCAATACCACTTCCAGCATCTCAAGATCTTTACATAGAATTGATTGGAGATAAAGTCATTATAAAGTTACATTTGTTGCATGTGCATTGTCAATTAAATGTCAAAGAGTCTCTGTTATAGCTCACCATAAATATGCATTAGGGTTTTAACTTAACACAAAATTGTCATTGTGAGTTTGGTTATTATCAAGAAAAATGCAGTTAACAATGAACAAAATTCTGCTTGGCACAGACCATTGCCTCTGTGTCCAGGATAATCCTTTCCTTGTCTTCCTTATTAATAGTGACAATCTTCACACTTTCAAAGAGATTCTCAAATTACTCTGTCACCATAATCTGAAACATAAATGAAATAAGTTTGTCCAGTCAGAAGCTGTTTAAGTCAGTTTTTAATGATTTACAACCTAAGCAGGGATGTAGCCAAATCCATTGTAAAGACAAAAAGATTATAAACTTCGACAGCACTCTGATCCTTTCTCAGGTATGATTCAGTATTCAGTGCTTCCAAGCCATTTTTTTATCAGAAGGCAAAAACAAAGGTTCTTATCAATACACACATGGAAGTGGATCAAGGTTCATCTCATGGGAGCATGGACAAAAGTAAAACATATCATCGAAGAGTTGAGATCATTTCTCATGACTTGCGAAGAATCGGTGTCAAGTAACAGACCATAATTCGGGTTATATCTGTTTGAATGCTAATGAGGAAGGGCAAGATCAAGTGTCCATGAAGTCCCCCATGCCATCTTGTGTGTACTGGTGCAAATGAATGCATTTAAGGAAACTTTGAGGAGACAAACTTTTTTCAGTTTGCTTGAATCTAATCATGAATCATTGGCCAGCAAATTTCCTTTTCAAGTATTGTACAGCCCTACACTTCACTACAGCCTTCACCCTAGCAGGGCTGCTGATGCATTGCAGACTCTGAATGCACTCTCCTTTATTGCAGCCTAAACTCAGGGAGAAAGTGCTGGGGCTTAGCATTTGAAACAAAAGTAAACTGATCTACTAACACCACAAATGGGAAGAGGTAAAAAGAAGCAGTTCAAGCAATGGGGGAAAGTAGGAGTACTGAGGCTGATAAAATAGCACAACATGAAGAAATGGGATACGAGTGACACAGTACAAGTCTGCCATATTAAATGATACCTTATGTGAATTGGCAGAAAAATCAGGGGTCCACATTGACCAGATGATTACAGGAAGATGTACCAGATGATATTGAACAAATGTGAAGGTGAGCTTATTACTCCAAAACCTATCACTGAAGTGAGGACACAATGAGCCAATGTTGTAGTTCAAGAAATAGGTCCAACACAGAGACACAAAGACAGTTAGTGAAGTCCAAACACCTAAGAAAGGCAGAGGACAGACTGATCACTTTGCTTTTGTACATCTGGGAAATGGCACAGCGATGTGGTATCTTTGTGTACCTATGCAAATAAGCCCAGTGTCCATGTGACATAATGACATTATGAGACATTAGTATATGGTATTATTGTTAGTCGTGAAAAAAAGTCAGCACCTTTGAAATTCTCCTTATTTATTTGAAGTATTCACCAGCTTTACAATGGTATTACATGTACTCCCTTCTAATTCCATGGTAATAGTCATTTGGTGACATACATCAAAGAACATTAACTTGCATTTCTACAGCATCTTCAACCGAGCAAAACATCCCATCAAGAATCACCGGAAAGGATACAAACAAATAAATGATGATATAGCAGCATAAAAGGGAATATGGGGATAGATGACTTGAAACTTGGTCAGAAAGATGGGAAAGGGGCGGCACGGTAGCATAGTGGTTAGCGCGACACTATTACAGCACCAGCGATCGGGGTTCGATTCCCATTGCTGCCTGTAAGGAGTTTGTACGTTCTCCCATGTCTGCGTGGGTTTCCTCTGGGTGCTCTGGTTTCCTCCCATATTGCAAAGATGTACGGGTAGGTTATTTGGGTTTAAAATGGGTGGCGCGGACTCGTTGGGCTGGAAGGGCCTGTTACCACGCTGTAAATAAAATTTAAAAAAAATAAATTTAAATTTAAAATTTAAAAATTTAAAGGAGTGAGTAGGGAAGTGAATCTCAGAGGTAAGGTCTTGAGAATGGAAGATCTAGTAGTTGATGGTGGAGGAATTGTACCCGGGGATCAACAAGGGGCAAGATTCGGAAGAGTGTAGATACCTTTCAGCATTTATAGAATCATAGAAATATAGAGCACAGATACGGGCCTTTACGCTGAACATGATGCCTATCTACACTAACTCCACTTGCCCGCATTAGGCCTGTACCCTTCCACTCATTTCCTGTCCAAGTACTTGTTTAAATGTTGTTATGGTATCTGCCTCCACTACCTCCTCTGGCAGTTCATTCCAAATATTCACCATCCTCTGTATGGAAAAACTTGCCCCTCAGACCTCCTCTAAATTTCTGCTCTCTCAGCTTAAACCTGTGCCCTCTAGTTCTAGACTCTCCTGACCCAGAAAAAAGATTCTATCTATCTATCCTCTCTATGCCCCTCGTAATTTTATAAACCTCTCTTAGATCATCAGTCAGCCTCCTATGCTCCAGTGAGAATAAACCCCACCTATCCAATCTCACCTTATAACGACAGCCCTCCATTCCAGGCAACATCCTGGTGAATCTCTTCTGTAGCGTCGATTGCTACCACATCCTTACAGCAGTGTGGTGACCAGAACTGTACACAATAATCTAAGTGCAGTCTCACCAATGTTTTGTGCAACTGCAACGTGGCATCCCAATTCTTGGCCTATGAAGGCAAACATACCAAATGTCTCTATCAGTGCCCAATCCACCTGTGTTGCCACTTTCAATGAGTTATGGATTTACATTCCAAGGTCTCTCTATACATCAATGTTCCCAAGGCCCCTGCCATTTACCAGGACTTGACTTCCCAAGGTACATACCCTCACTCTTGTCTGGATTAAGTTCCATCTGCTACTGCTCTGCTCAACTTTCCAGTTGATCTATGTCCTACTCTATCTTTCAACAACCTTCTTTGCTATCTATGACTCCACCAATTTTTGTACTGTCTGCAAACTTGCTAATCATGCCCCCTAAATTCTTATCCAAGTCGGCTATATATATTACAAACAACGAAGGTCCCAGAACCAATCTCTGCAGTATGCCACTTAGTGGTTAGCATAACGCTTTACAGCACCAGCAACCTGGGTTCAATTCCGGCCGCTCTTTGTAAGGAGTTTGTACAATCTCCTCGTGTCTGGGTGGGTTTCCTCCAGATGTTCCGGTTTCCTCCCACGTTCCAAAGACATACGGGTTAGGAAGTTGTGGGCATGCTATGTTGGCGCTGGAAGCGTGGCAACACTTGCGGGCTGCCCTCAGAACATGCTACGCAAAAGACGCATTTCACTGTGTGTTTCAATGTACATGTGACTAATAAAGATATCTCATCTCATCTCATAGATTTCTAGACAGGAATAAAAACATCCACCACTGCCCTCTGCCTCCTAATACCCAGCCAATGTTGGATACAGTTCACTGACACTCCTAGGATCCCTTGTGCCTTAATCTTCTGGACCAGCCTACCATGTAGGGCTTTGTCAAAAGCCTTACCAAGGTTCATATAGACAACATCCACCACCCTGCTTGCATCAATCTCCTTGGGTAGCTCCTCAAAAACACTTAATCAGATTTGTGAAATGTGATCTCCACTGCACAAGTCCACGCCAACTCCTTCTCGTTAGTCCCTCAATTGATAACAATTTCCTATTTTGATAACCTGACATATACTTCCCTTTTTTTTCCCCCTGATCAAACCTTCAATATCCTTCATTAACAAGGCTTCCCTAAACTTGCCATTTCTGACCCTTACAGAGAAATGCTGATTCTAGATTTACTATCTTGCTTTTAAACACCTTCCACTTATCAGATGTTGCTTCTCTCCGTTCCCCTCCCCCCCAACACACTTAGCTGCTCCCAAACTACATTTCCTGGCTTACACTATTAAAATCCACCTAGTTAGGGCTCTAATTTAAGGACCAAAGTTATCCTTTTCCCTTACTACCTTGAAGCTTTCTGAACTATGGTCATTGTTCTCAAAAGGTTTCTCCACAGAACTTCCATCACATGCCTGTCCTCATTCCCTGAGATAAGGTCAAGTACAGCTCCCTCCCTAGTGGTGAGTGGGTGAGGAGCGAATTGGATCAATGGGGTCTCCTCTCATTGGAGAGTGTGGAGGAAAATGGTGCAATCAACTGTCTCAAGGGAGAGAGCAACTTTGTCACAATTACAGAGGATCTCATTAGCAAATAGCAGGACTGGCAGAGCAAAAACAACAGCTTTGAAGCCTCATTTTTCTTCCAAGTGACCATTTTGAGGATTACCTTCCGCAGTCTCCCATCTAACACCATTTAGCTCATATTTTCTTGTCCAATGGCAACAGTTTACAAATGTATCCTATGGCCATTTGCTTTCTTTGCTCACCAGTAAGATCTGGCTGCCCGACTTCCCATAAGAAAGATAAGTTGTGACTCCACCAGAACTATAACGAAAATAATTCTGCCTATATATTTCTACAAGTGCAATTACCATAGAGGTTTTCTTGAATTTTCAATGAATAAACTGGGATTAATGAAAGGTAGTTGACAATAACTTCTCAGGCATGGCTTCAGCATTGTTGAATCTGAAGCTTTCTTTGGAGACTGCACTGAAAGCCTTTCATTTCTGTGGACACTGCATCTCAGGAATTATCACTGTGTCAGTCACTGAGTACACCAAAACCATTTTTAAAAAAAATCTTTAATTTAGTGGCTGAATCACCAGCCATGGACCTTGTCCACACTTACCTGGGAAGACTAATGGAGCTGACCCTCTGTACTCTGAAGGTACTGCTAAGAGGTAAAATCGGTTCAGATAGTGTAGAGTCAGGCCTTGCCCAGGAGTTGCTTTGCCAGCCTTTGACTGGCAGCATGGCTGGGGGCGAAGCCTCACCTGCTGTCAAAGCTAAGAGTGGAATTTAAAGGTTTCTAAAGTCTCTGATGTAAATGATTTTAATAGGTGTATTAAAACATTTTAAGAAAGAAATAAAAATATATGTTATGAAAATAAATTAAAAAATAAGAAATAATTAAAGACTTAAAAACAAAGGGAAAAGTAAATAAGTTATTTTTTTCCTCCAAATCTCCAGGTTGGGAATTCCAACTGAGATGAAAGGGGACTCCGATTTTATGCCAGGCTTGAGAGGAGGATTCCTCTGGCTATGCCAACGGACTGCATGTGGAGTTCAGCGACAGAGCACAGTGGTAGAAGGGGACCCCTGCTGTTCCTTCAGATCTTTGGTTACAGTCCCTGAAATACTTCATTTTTTGAGAGGTGGTGACTAACACAGCACCAAATAGTTTATTTAGGTTTCCATTTTATCGCACTGGGAAAAGACATTCTTCCTTTAGATCTCCAGGTTTTCATGAGCTTTCTTTGCTTTACACTTCGTTATTTGGCACAGACTGTTATAGCAAACCTATTGGCATCTGCATTAATTTTAGTTCTCAGACGTTAGAAGAAAGTTGGCTGCCTTGTCCTCTGAATATTCCTTCTTAAGTTAGGGTTTTGCTTTTGTGGGAGACTACCTAAATCTGCCCATTTCAAAGCAGTGAACTGTCTCAATGTCTGATCATCATCCACAGATTCTTAGAGATACGTTGATCAGGACTGAGCTCTGAGGCCCAGTATGAGAGCCTGTAGCTCTCTTGATGACCACTTCCCCTTGGTTCAAGCCCCAAAGGAGCCTAAACCAATTTCCATCAACCTTAGAGGAAAATAAAATTAGGGGAATCTGTTGCTGATGACAAATCGCACAATTAAGAAGGGGAGCTGGTTGGATGTGCAGGGAGAGGGATGCATCTTGAGCCAAATGCCCACCTTGCCAAGGGTGTCAAGAATTACTTGATGCAGGGGAAAGACCCAGAATGCTGAGGGCACCCATGAGGTTGTGTTGGCATAGATTTAACTCAGGGCTGTTGAAATGGAGACTCTTTTGTCAACATGTGCTTGACATTTCAACTCTAATCAGTACCAGAACCACATGTGTTATGAATATGTGTAATGTACTGTTATACTTACTGTACAAAATTGAAAATCTGGCCTGCACTATACATTATTACGTATATTGTTCATCTATGCATTGTTAACCCATGACAACTGGATTACAGTTTGAACCTTTTCCTCATTTCCTCTTTTCCTCATTAGAAAGGGGCAAATGGGTTATCTCTGATTTTGAGGGATGGCCTTGCTCATGGTCAAGATATCAATATTTTGGCAGCAGGGTTGCTCTGCAGAAAGATCAGTGCACATTCCCAGAGATGTTGTTTGCTTTTAACTGACTGCAAGACTCATCAGGCAATGGGTTTGAGCTACAATCAGAAGCACTTCCATTCATACAGCATGTTTAATGACTTGAATAAATCTGCAGAATTCCCAGATATGCCTGTTGTGACAGTCTCTTATATTTTGGACTGAACTGAGCTTGCACACTCTGGGAATAATAATGTTAACTTTTATCTGAATCCGTGTTTTCTCCTACTCCCTGTCAATATTGCTGGTTTATTTGTCCACCTG
The DNA here is from genome assembly GCF_009764475.1 of Pristis pectinata. Taxonomy (NCBI): domain Eukaryota; kingdom Metazoa; phylum Chordata; class Chondrichthyes; order Rhinopristiformes; family Pristidae; genus Pristis; species Pristis pectinata. The sequence continues at coordinate 83,144,412 of NC_067407.1, forward strand.
TACTGCGCTTTCTGCGTGTAACACTATATTCTACATTCTGAGTTCCTCCAGCATCATAGTGTTTTTCATTCTGCATTCTGTTTTCCTTTTTACTACCTCGATGTACTTATGTATGGAATAATATTGCAGAAAGGATTTATGAGGATGTTACCAGGACTAGAGGGCCTGAGTTATAGGGAGAGGTTGGCCAGGCTAGGTCTTCATTCCTTGGGACGTAGGAGAATGAGGGGCAATCTGATAGAACTGTTTAAAATTATGAGAGGCATAGATAAAGAGAATGATAACAGTCTTATCCCCACAGTAGGGGAGTCAAAACTAGGGGGCATAGGTTTAGGGTGAGAGGGGAAAGATTTAAAAGGGACCAGAGGGTCAACTTTTTCAGACAGAAGGTAATGAGTATATGGAATGAGCTGCCAGAGGAAGTGGTTGAGGCAGGTACAATAGTATCATTTCACAAGATCACAAGATCACAAGATAAGGGAGCAGAAGCAGGCCATTCGGCCCATCGAGTCTGCTCCAAGGAAAAGGGAAAAAGAAATGGGGTGGGAAAAAAAGAGAGAGAAAAAAAAAACTATTCTAATCCCATTTGCCAGCCTTATCCCCATATCCCTTGATACCCTGACTATTTAGATATCTGTCTATCTCCTCCTTGAACACCCCCACTGATCTGGCCTCCACTGCTGTGCGTGGCAAGGAGTTCCACAATTTCACCACCCTCTGGGTAAAGAAACTTCTCCTCATCTCTGTCTTGAAACTGTACCCTCTAATTCTAAGATTGTGCCCTCTGGTCCTGGACACGCCCACCAAGGGAAACAGCCTAGCCACATCTACTCTATCCTTACCTGTCAACATTTTAAATGTCGCTACGAGGTCCCCTCTCATCCTTCTGTACTCCAGCGAGTACAGTCCAAGAGCCGACAAACGCTCATCGTACTTAAGCCCTTTCATTCCTGGAATCATTCTCGTAAATCTCCTCTGAACCCTCTCCAACGTCAGCACATCCTTCCTAAGATGCGGGGCCCAAAACTGCGCACAGTATTCCAAATGAGGCCTCACTAGCGCCCCGTAGAGCCTCATCAACACTTCCTTACTTTTATACACTATACCTCTCGAGATGAATGCCAACATAGCATTCGCTTTCTTAACCACCGATCCAACCTGGTGGTTAACTTTTAAGGTATCTTGTATAAGTACCCCCAAGTCCCTTTGTACTACCGCACTATCAATCTTCTCTCCTTCTAGATAATAATCTACCCGCTTATTTCTACTTCCAAAGTGTACAACTGCACATTTCTCAACATTGAATCTCATCTGCCATTTTCTTGCCCATTCTCCTAAACTGTCTAGGTCCCTCTGCATTCTTTCTATTTCCTCTATGCTCCCTACTCCTCCACTTATCTTGGTGTCATCCGCAAACTTAGCCACACAACCATTTATTCCATCATCCAAATCATTGATGTACAAGGTAAAAAGGAGAGGCCCCAACACCGACCCTTGCGGCACACCACTAGTAACCGGTAACCAACCAGAACGAGATCCTTTTATTTCCACCCTTTGCTTCCTGCCAACCAGCCAATTCTCCACCCATTTTGCTACCCTGCCCATAATTCCATGACCTCTCATCTTATTAATCAGTCTCTTGTGAGGCACCTTATCAAAGGCCTTTTGAAAGTCTAAATACACAACATCTACCGCCTCTCCCTTATCCACCCTACCTGTGATTTCTTCAAAAAACTCCAATAGGTTGGTCAGACAGGACCTCCCCTTCACAAAACCATGTTGACTAGGTCCTATCTTGCCTTGCGCCTCTAGGTATTCGGTAACCTCCTCCTTGAGGATAGACTCCAATAATTTTCCCACCACTGACGTCAGACTAATAGGTCTGTAATTGCCTTTGTGCTGCCTCCCACCTTTCTTATATAACGGAACTACATTCGCTACCCTCCAGTCCTCCGGAACCATGCCAGAATCTATCGATTCCTGAAAAATAATCGCCAACGCCTCCGCTATCTCCACAGCCACCTCCTTCAGAACCCGGGGATGCACCTCATCCGGTCCGGGAGACTTATCAGCCTTAAGCCCCTTTAGTTTTCCAAGCACCTTCTCCCTATTAATCTCAATTGAACTCAGCTCCAATTCGTGAGACTCCTGACTAATGGGCACATTGCTTATGTCCTCCACGGTGAAGACCGATGCAAAATATTCATTCAATTCCCTTGCCATCTCACTATCATCCATTATAATACCTCCTGCACCGTTATCAATTGGTCCTATGTCAACCCGTGTCTCTCTTTTATTCCTTATGTATTTAAAAAAACTCTTAGAATCCTTCCGAATGTTGTCCGCCAGCTTCCTTTCGTAACTCATCTTTGCTTTCCTAATGACCTTCTTAGTTTCTCTCTGCAGATTTTTAAAATCGTTCCAATCTTCTGTTTTCCCACTAATTTTTGCTACTTTGTACGCCGCCCCTTTTGCTTTTATTTTATCCTTCACCTCCCTCGTTATCCACATCTGTGCCTTTTTTCCATTCAAAACCTTCTTTTTTCTTGGAATATATCTGTCCTGCATTGTCCTTATTTCCTGTAGAAATTTCTTCCATTTTTCCTCTGCCGTCCCTCCAGCTAACTTACTCCTCCAATCAATTTGGGCCAACTCATCTCTCATACCTTTGTAATTTCCCTTATTCCACTGAAATATCGATACACCAGTTATCAGCTTCTCCTTCTCAAACTTGAAACTAAACTCAATCATATTGTGATCACTTGTTCCCAGTGGTTCCTTTACCTTTAGTTCCCTAATCACCTCGGGTTCACTACACAGCACCCAATCCAAAACAGCCGATCCCCTGGTGGGCTCCTCAATAAGTTGCTCCAGAAAAACATCCCTTAGACATTCCACAAACTCACTCTCCTGAGTACTACCGCCTTGCTGCATTTCCCAGTCCACCTTCATGTTAAAATCCCCCATAATTATCTTCACATTGTCACTCTGACATGCTTTTTCTATCTCAATCTGCAACTTATGGTCCACTTCCTGACTGCTGTTCGGGGGCCTATATATGACTGCTATTATTGTTCTTTTACCCTTGCTATTTCTCAGCTCCACCCATAAGGATTCCACCTCCTCTGACCCAATGTCCTTCCTTTCTATTGATTTTATATCGCTACTAACCATCATGGCCACACCTCCCCCTCTGCCTACCCTCCTATCCTTCCTATATACTGTATACCCCTTGACATTCAGTTCCCAATCACATCCATCATGAAGCCACGACTCAGTGATTGCAACGATGTCATATTTATTAACCTGTAGTTGTGCCACTAGGTCATCTACTTTATTCCTGATGCTACGTGCATTTAAATATAGTATGTTTAGACTGGTATCTGCTATTGATTTTATTGTACCTCTATTGATCAGCAGATTATCCTGACTTTCTACCTGTCCATCCTTCTTACTATCTTCGCTACCTACTATCTTAGACATGTTCGTGTAGACCTCATCCCCTATCCTAACATTCGGTATCCGAACATCCTCATCCCCGATCCTAACATTCTGTATCCTAACATCCGGATTTGTTGTACTTCTATTATTCAGTAAATTATCCTGACTTATCACCTGCCTGTCATTCTTGCCATCCTCAATGGATTCGTTTCTATACACTTTCTCCCTCACCTTAGCATCTTGTAACCTAGCATCCTGGTTACCATCCCCCTGCCAGATCAGTTTAAACCCTCCCCTACAACTAAATTAAACATTCCCGCCAGGATATTGGACCCTTTGGAGTTTAGATGCAACCCATCCTTAGCAAATAGGTCTTGCCTCCCCCAAAAAAGGTCCCAGGTATCCAAGAATCTGAAGCCCTGCCCCTTGCACCAGTCACTCAGCCACGCATTTAACTGCCAGAGCTTTCTATTCTTCCTGTCATTGATACGCGACACGGGTAGTAGTCCTGATAGGTATATGCAGGGGTGGGGTTTAGAGGGATATGAGCCAAACGCAGGAAATTGGGACTAGCTGGGTGGGCACCATGGTTGGTGTGGACTGGTTGGACCAAAGGGCCTGTATCCGTGCTGTATTGCTCTATGACTCTATAATATGCCTGGATGGCATGCAAACAAAAGTTTTTCCATCGTATCTCGGTACATGTGACAATAATAAACCAATTCCAATTCCTTCATGATAAGTTCTGCTTTGCACACGGCAATATAATTATATGGTAGCATTATAAATGAAGCATAACATATTGCATTTAAGTTTCCCAGATTTATAAGAGAAACACACAAGCTATTTTACCCGGTAGCCAAATTATCCGGAGTGGGGCCCGTGGCTCACATTCACTCACATCTCCCGTTCCCTGGACTTAATTTTTTGCAGACCCAGATGGCTCATCTTGCTGGGTTCTGCAGGCCTCCAGTGATGTACCAGGGTGACGTGGAAGGGCCAGATCAAATCCTGCTGATAAGCTCCTCCGGAAGCCTTTGTCTGTCAAGGTTGTTAAAGGTTGACATTCAGAAACAAAAATAGTAAAAAGGACATCAACAATTAATTTAAAAAAAGGCAAAAACAAAATTGGACCACTTCTACTCATTAAAGATGAAGTAAAGTAAACCATAATAAAGGACATAACTTACTCAGTTGTTTCCATTATCAATCATAGGCCGATAATTTCCATTTCAATGGATGAAGATCTATTGTCAGGTCTTCCCTGACACAGGATCTGAGAACACAAGTGAGGGGTAACCTCGGCAAGCTTCTGCTGTGCTGTTGGACTTCATAAAGGAGTCCAGCAGTGGAGTATAACCAGGAAAGCATGGGCTGTGAAATGCCCAGCATTGGTCCAAATTCACTGAAACTCCAACGTTTTTGGAAAATAATGAAGACTTGGAGGCAGGTGCAACTTTGCACCTTGGTCCATGCCTATTAACAGAGATGTGAATAAACAACATTAATTTGCGATGAGAAAACTAGGATATAAAACCCACGCTTAATAACATCTTCTTTTTATGTAGTGCCTTTACCAACAACAGCAACATATTTATATAGTGCCTTGGACAACAACTTCTGTTTATATAGTGCTCTTTAATAACAACAGCTTTTATTTAATAGAGTGCCTTTAACAACAAAAGTTGTATGTATGGACCAGCTTTAACAACGACAGCAACAACTTGTATTTAAGCAGAATCTGAAATAACTACTTGTATTTAAAGTGTGCCAGAAACAACTAAAACAATTTGTATTTTATATACAGCCTTGAACAGTAACTGCAACGACTTTCATTTAAGTAATGCCTTTAACATCAACAACTTCTATTTATATTGTATATTTAACAAAAGCAACAGTTTTGCTATTAACAGCAATAAGTTGAACCTATATACTGCTTTCAATGTAGCAAAATGTTTGAAGGGGCTTCATAGAAGCCTTATCTGATGAAAATGTTGCGTAGCCAATATTACGAGATATTGGAGCAGATTAACATAAATAACCAAAGCAATCAACAAGGTGTCTTTAAGGATAATCTTAAAGAGGAAAGAGAAATCGATGGATAGAATTTAGAGAAGGAATTCCAAATATCAGGTCTTAGCAGCTGAAGGTACAGCCACCAAGAAGGAGCAATTAGATTTAGCAATGATGAGGAGCCAGGAATTGTTAAAGATTATTGAGGTAGGGAAAAATGGATGCATTTGAAGACAAGGAATTTTAAGACCAAGGCAGAGCAACATACAAAATATCATTTAAAAAAAGGGATTAATGCAGGGTTAGTGTAAAGTGGGTGGGTGATGTTCAGTTCAGACTTGGTGAGATGAAGGGCCTATTTCTGTGCTGTATCCCTCGATGACTCTATCTTCAGGTGCTTCACAGGAGGGTCAGCAAACAAAATTTGACAACTGAGCTGGCCAAACATGCCCAGTGTTGGGATGCCACAAGTGATGATTTGGTTGCAATTTTATACACGACACACATGAGCATATTTTCAGTGTGATCACCACATTGGTAAGGGCAATTTTGATGTGATGAATTGGATCTCAACGATACAGTGAATGTCATGTGTTTGATTGGCATGGAGGATCCAATATTTAACAACAGGAAGGTTCCCCCGCCTACTTTTTTTCAAATAAGGATCAGTGACTTATAAGTTTGGCAGTTGGTTGATTTGTAATAGGGAGGTCCTGTTTTGTCTGTGAGTACTCAGACCAGTTTCTGAAGTCTACAGGGAATGGTGTGGCAGAAGCTGACATAGTTTCCCATCCTCCAAGTGTCAGCCAATTACTGTGGCATCCAGGAAGGATTCATATTTTTTCATATTTTCTTATGATGCAGAAGGAAGTGACTCACTCCACTGAGTCTATGCCAGTTCTCAGAGCAATTCCATTGGTCCTTATTCCCCACTTACTTCTCTGTAACCTATTCTCTCTCACATGCCCATTAACCCCACCCTGATGTCCCTGTCAACCATTTACATGAGAGGCAATGTAGAGTAACCAATAGCCTACCAATCAACATGTCTTTGGAATGTAGGAGGAAACCAGAGCACCAGAGGAAGCCCTCTCAGACACAGGGAAACTCCACATGGACAGTCAGCACCAGAGGGCAGGATTGAACTTGGGTTTCCTGGAGCTGTGAAGCAGCAGCACTCCCTGCTGAACCACTGTGTTTCCCATTGTTGTGCCTCCTGTAGCCATTCTGCTCAGTGAGAACAAGAAGAGGGATCACATTAAAAAGAGGGGAGGAAGGCTCTCAGCAGGACCTTCTGGAAGCTGGTTTGCTGCCTGCACCTCAGCAATGATCAGTATTCAAGGAGAAATTGCTTTTCCAAGAAGGTGCTAACAGAAATACATCACAAGCTGCAACCAGAGCTGTAGGTGCAGAGCTGGGCCAGGAGAGGGCAGTGAAAGTGATTATGAGCTAGAGTTTCTAAGCCTCTGAGTCTTTCCAGGTTGGTGCCGGAGGAATCAACAAGATTGTAAAATTGCTGAATTCTACTTTTGGGAACTAATCCTGGAATGCTGAATTATTTCCCTTCTCCTTTGGCAGAGAGCAGTTGGATACATGGATATGGCTGGAACTGTGGGCTTCCTGAAGGGGCAGGGTGCCACTGACTGCACTTGCATTGCTTTGAGGCCCCACATGAGACACTGAGATGTTCTACAACTGCATGTGATTTCACTAGAGTTATAGCACTGTACAGCATGGAAACAGGCCCTTCAGCCCAACTCGTCCATGCCAACCAAGTTGCCTGAACTGAGCTGAGTCCCTTTTGCCTGCATTTGGCCCATATCCCTCTAAACCTTTCCTATCCATGTACCTGTCCAAATATCTTTTAAATGCCGTAATTGTTTCCGCCTCTACCACTTCCTTTGGCAGCTCATTCCATGTACCCACCACCTTCTGTGTGGAAAGAGTTGCCCCTCAAGTCCCTTTATAATCTCTCCCTTCTCACTTTAAACTTATGCTCTCTAGTTTTGGACTCCCCTACCCTGGGGAAGATACTTTGAATACTCACTTTATCTATGCCCCTCATGAGTTTATAAACCTCTATAAAGTCACCCACCAGCCTCCTATGCTCCAGGGAAAAAAGTCCTAGCCTATCCAGTCTCTCCTTTTAACCCAAAATCTTCAGTCCCGGTAACATCCTCCTAAATCTTTTCTGTACCCCTTCCAGTTTAATGACATCCTTCCTATAGAAGGGTGATCAGAACTGTACACACTGCCTGCAAGTCCAACTGGCCTGAGACCTCATCCAGGAGATCACTGTGGTCACTCTGGATTCCTAGTCACTGGCTATAACCCTTTTATACAGAGACAGCCTGCTCTGCACTGCAGTGCCACAGCAGATTAAGTGGTGGCTACAGGTGGACAAGTGCTGCCTGGCTCTTGATTGTAGTCCAAATCCCACACATCAGAGGAGAGGAAGACTAAAGCCAGTGCAAAAAATGGTTCACCAAGTTAATTCCCAGCTTGGAGGGTTGTCCAATACCGACTCGGCTTATTAGAAGAATGAGAGGTGATCTCATTGAAACGAACAAAATTCTTACAGGACTTGACAGCATAGATGTTGGGATATCTAGAACCAAGGGTCACTGCTGCAAAGAAGTCAGTCAGAACTGAGATGAGTACACTTTCTTCACCCAAAGGATAATGAATGTTTGGATTTCTCTATCCATGATGTCCATGAGGCTCAATCACCGAGTACATTCAAGACAAGGATCTTTAGATTTTTAGATGTTAAAGGAATCAGGGGATGTCATGTTAGTCACGAATGTGGCATTAAGGTAAAAGATCAGGTATGTTACTGAATGGCAGAGCAGACACAGGGGTGCAAGTGGACAATACTATTTCGATTTCTTTTGTTCTTACGTTCTTAGAAAGAACTCATGGTGTCTACCTGTGGTAACCTTTGACCCCTTTGCTATCATTTATCTGTCTACCTCTGCCTAAAAGTTATCCAAAAGCTCTGCTTCACACATAATGCTTCAATTTCACAAATGTTGGGCATAAAGTTTCACACATTATGCTTCAACTTCACAAATGTTTTACAGTAGATACCAGTGGGTTAGATCAAACAGAATTTATAAAATACTAATACTGTTTCACATATTACATAACAATAGAAATGTTGTGCCTTTCTATTCACTGTGGCATGTTTCACTTGTACTATTAGAGCAGTTCTACAACTTTGTTAATAGTCAGAGGGAATGGTGTTATATACTTGCCTTCTGCTAAAACCTTCCCCTTTGAAGTTTTTTGGTAATCCAGTTGTTCATCTAAGCTAAAATTTAATCTTCATGTAAAATAACCTTATTTTAATTTTAGTGGTGAACCACAATTTTAATTGATAATCAGCTTAGGCATAAACAAGGCAAGAGGATACTGTTTAGATATTTTCTGCTCCAAACAATGTTCCAAACTAATAAATGCATAAAATGGGAGGTGGAGCTGCACTAAAATTAGCTGATGTTTCATAAAGGTAATCGTGCAGATGTTTTGCAGAGGATTCAACTTATGTTGGATAGCTAAATGAGCCAAAATATAAATTTGGACTTGATTTGTTTTGCTATTTAGGCCACTTTGTGAATAAGCAACTATCTGAAATTCATTTATGTTTGTTCTCCTTTTTTTCTTCATCTTTTCTATTTTTTGTATTGGACTTTTTCTTCCCCTAAATAAAGTCTCTGCAATGCTTTTAATTTGAACTGGATTGACGGGCACCTCATATTGTTTATGTTATGTTGATGACGTCTATTGCAATTCTGTTTATTTTTGGTAGGTTTATTGGATTCAGGAAGGATGAGCATATTATATTAGAGACAGGCCAAGACTCAACATAGAAACAGTGCAGGTAAGAGTGGCACAGTTTGTTACGTGGGAACAATGCAAAAGCTGGAAAGGAGATATAAATCAACAATAGTAAGGATAAAGAAGGAGATAGTAACCCAACCATTGCAAGGAGAGATAATGAAGAGAGTGCGTGGGGGCTGTGAAATCATAGGAAGATTTCTGATAGGAAGAGGGTATTTAGTTTCCTTTGGTCTGATATCCTTGTTTGCATATAGTATCACTAAACAGGAATAAACTCTCAACTCTTAAGCCTTCTTTTCTCTGTGTTTGAAATCAGAATATTAAAAGCAAATTCCTTCTGCTGACCATAAGCAAAATAAGGTTGTAGTTCATAACTCATTCAAATGTTATTGTGTAACATCAAAAAAAAAATTCATTCAAGATGTTGCTTTAACTTCTCCCAGTAAATATAATGCCGTGAGCATAGATGACTGACAACTGCCGCAAACAGAATCTCATTGAAAAGCATTGGTGTGTGATATATTGCAACACTCGTTAAGAGTTATTGTCCTCCAAAGCAATTATTTTAATAATGTTCCACAATAACATCAGGATTTGTATGACTATGATTCAATCAAAGAAGAAAATAAGCATAATTCATATAGATCAATATATACGATTTTAAATATAATCAACAAAATGGGAGCATTCAGAGAAGAGGCCAGTCAGCATGCAGGTTTTTGTAAATGCAATGCCAATTCACACAATGTAGGAAGTTGAGAAAAACATTGTCCAAATTATATTTATTTCTGTAAGGATGAGCTGAGACATCACTGTGCCAGGCTGTAAAATGTGATTTATACTGCTGATCGAGATGTTGTAACACAAAATCATTTACAGATTTTAAATATTCCTTTCACGTCATAAAGCAGAATATAGAAGTTACTTATTTATGAGGGTATTGCGTGTAGACCATTATTTAAGTAATGGTCAGCCTATATTTTCACAGTGGAATGCCAGGAGATTATTGGACTATTCTCAGCATTATTTCTCCTCACTTCTGCACAGCACATTTCAATCATGATTTAATTGATTAATGAAATAGGCTTGAGAGCTTATTCATGCTCCTAAAAACTATATTATACTTTACTGCATTTTGCAAAAAAACTTGGAATTGGTGTCAACAGGAACTCTTAAAGGCAGAACATTATGTGTGATGTCATGGCCTTCATTGTCCAGCCCATTGTTAGCACTAATGCTGGACGTCACCTGGGTTATCCCACAGGATCCCAACTTCCTCTGCTGACGTGGGTCTAAGTTGGTGATGGCATCACCTACTATGTTACCATTGGCTCTGGCTACCCCTGCACTACTCTGGTGGACTCAATGACCTGTCAGCCTCTCAGCTACCTGCCTGGACTTTTCTTTTACTTATTCATTGTTGAGGATATTGCTGTTGCTTGCAAGGCCAGCATTTATTGCCCATCCCTAAGTGACCATGAGGAAGTGGTGGTGCAAGCTTCCTTCTTGAACTGCTGCAGTACCTTTCATGAAGATACTCCTACAGTACTATTGGATATAGAGCGCCAGTGATGAGGAAGGACCAGAACTGTATTTTCAAGTCAGGATGGTGTGCGACTTTGATTGAATCTGCCAGTGATGGTGTTCTGATGCCCCTGCTACCCCTGTCCTTCTTTGTGGTAGAAGTTGCAAGTCTGGGAGGTGCTGGAGTAGCCTGGGTGAGTAACTGCAGTGTATTTTGTAGCTGGTACACACAGTCGCCCTCTGAGTACCAGTGGTAGATGCAGTGCCATTCAAGCGGTCTGTGTGGAATGGTGTTGAGCTTCCAAAGTGTCTTGGAGATGCACTCATCCTGGCAAGTGGACAGTATTCCATCATGCTCCTGATTAGTACCTTGCAGATTGTGGAAAGGCTTTGGGATGTCAGGAGGTGGGCCATCTGCCACAATAATCTCAGCCTCTGATCTGCTCTTGTAGCCAAAGAAAGGAACCTGGTGTCAGATTAAATCGGAGCCAATCCAATGGTTTCCATTCAAATGAGTGGGAAACAGTGGTTGGAGGGAGTAAGGCAAGTTGCTTTTTAAAATTATTTACTGAAGTTGGTTTTATTTTGCTGGCTTGAACAGTTCTGTAGCATGGAAATACAGAATGTGCTGGGTGTGCGAGGTAGATAGATCTGACTTCCCACCCCAACACTGGACTTACCATAAAGTCCAAAGGTGTTCCTTAACATATTGAGTGGAGAGGTCAGAGGCACTTTATGTTTGGCCCTTAGCTTAATGTTAATTATAGCTTATGCATCCACTGCAGCCCCATTCATTTGAATAGGATTAATGAACTTGACTAAAAAATAAAGTGAAGGTAAATGATTTTTGTTTTAATTTGAATATGAGCATTTTTAGTTAATTTACAAGCTGAATGGTTGTAAATGAATGTATTATTTTTCAATGTTTATTAATATTTTGAATTTTATGAATTACGTAAGTAATTCAACTATTTCTGAATGTCTTTGATCATCAGAAACATTTGGAACAGTGGTTTGGAAACAGAATCTGCACAGGCTGTCAAACTGCCATCAGACCAATTTGGGGGCAGGGCCTCAGTTTCCAGCACCTGAGACCTTTGCTGTTATCCTTTGTAGTCCACAATGTCTCTGGGAATAGCTTTAGTGACCTCACTACCAGCCAAATATAATCATGGGCATCTCACCAGAAGTGAGGACTGGGTGCAGAATCAGTTGATATGATCTGCTCACCTGTTCTTAGTTGATTCAACACTTAGCTGATACAATACATCACTGGCACATCCCTCCCCACCATCGAAGTGTCTTCATGTGACGGTCCCTCAGGAAGGCAACACCTGTCATCAAAGATCTCCACCATCCAGGCCATGCCACCTTCTCGCAGCTACCATTGGGCAGGAGGTACAGAAATGTGAAGTCCCACACCAGCAGGTTCAAGAACAGCCATTTCCCTTCAACCATTCGGTTCTGGAACCAACCTGCACAACCCTAATCACTACCTCAGTATAGCAACACTATGATCACTTTACAATACAATAGACTTTGTTTTTTTTCGTTCTAATTGTTTCTTTCTTGTATAATTCATGTTTAATATGTTTTTCTTGTGAATGTTGCGTCTCTGATGCTATGTAACTGTGATGCTGCTGCAAGTTAGTTTTTCATTGTTCAATGTTCTGGAAAAGCCCCACTAGTCAGGTAGTACTCTGTGGAAACAGGAATGTTTAGGTAGTTCTGATGAAAGGTCATTGATCCGAAAACTGAAGTCTCTTTCTTTCTCTACAGATGCTGCCTGATGTGCTGAGTGTTTTCAGTGCTCTGTTTTTATTTTGGATTGCTGGCATCTACAGGTTTAGATTTTCCCAACATTACTGAATGTTTCTGCATCAAGAATCCCAAAACTATTCTATGAGTGCAGCTGGCAGTGCTGAGGTAGCATGTGCTGTGTATCGGGCCTCACTAGAACAAACTCCCTGGCCCTGAGATGTGAATCCAGCGATACGAAGACAATGGAAGGTCTGCTCCCATTTGTAGAGCACAACAAGTCTACCTCAGTGGTCAGTGGTCTCTCATCTGTCCTCTCTCCTCCCCTTTCCAATCAGGCAGAAGCTACAAAAGCTTGAAAGCACGTACCACCAGGCTCAAGAATAGATTTTATCCCGCTGTTATAAGACTCTTGAACAGACCTCTCATAGGCTAAAGATGAATTCTTGATCTCCCAAGCTACTTTATCGTGGCCGTTGCATTTTATCTTGTTCACCTGCACTGCACTTACTCTGTAATTGCAACACTAGATTCTGTTTTCTTTTTACTAGTTCGGTGTACTGATGGATGGCAAGATCTGCCTGGATGGCATGCAAACAAACACTTTTCACTGTATCCCAGTCCTTGTGGCAATGATGAACCAATACCAAGTTTTGATTGCTTCCTTTTTGTACACCAGCATCACCAACACTGCTAGCTAGTAGCTGTGACAGAAGACTGGAGGAGCAGGGATTCACCTCAGGAGTTGGATGTCCTGGTTACCTTTGGATTGATGGTGGGCCAACTGAGAATATAAAAGTTTACCAGCATTTTCTCTTGCCTTCCTTGAACATGGGAAAGGCAGCATTTATTACACATCCCCAACCGTCCTTGAGAAAGTGTTTTTCTTTGTTGCAGCAGTCCTTGTGCTGAATGTCCTATGTATGACAGTCACAGGGTCAATAACATCAGAGGGTTAAATGCGTGGCTCAAAGATTGGTGTGGGAGAAGTGGGTTTGAATTTGTGGGACATTGGCACCATTATTGGGGAAGGAGGGAGCTGTTCTGATGAGACAGGCTCCACCTGAACCATGCTGGGACCAGGGTCTTGGCAACTTGCATAACTAGGGCTGTGGATCGGGCTTTAAACTAAATAGTAGGGGGGTGGGTTCAACAGATTGGATAAGTAAGGATAAAGTAAAAGAGAAGGAGAGTGAAGGAAAGGTTACTGAAGTCTCCAGAATAAAGAATAGGAGAGAAAGTTTAGAAGGGGTAAGAATTTAACTTCAGGCCACATGGAGACAAATGTGAGAAGAAGGGTGGTGAATACAGGACTGAAGGTGTTATAATTGAATGCACGCAGTAGACGAAATAAGGTAGATGAGCTTATAGCACAGTTAGAAATTGGCAGGTACAACGTTCTGGGCATCACAGAGTCGTGGCTGAAAGAAAATCACAGCTGGGAGCTAAACATCCAAGGATACACATCCTATCAAAAAGACAGGTAGGTGGGCAGAGGGGGCGGAGTGGCTTGGTTGATAATAAATGAAATCAAATCCTTAGCAAGAAGTGACATAGGATCAGAAGATCTAGAATCCTTGTGGGTAGGGTTAAGAAACTGCAAGGGTAAAAAGACCCTGATAGGAGTTATATACAGGCCTCCAAATAGTAGCCAGGATGTGGGTTACAAATTACAACAGGAGATAGAAAAGGCATGTAAGAGAGGCAATGTTATGGTGGTCATGGGGGATTTCAATATGCAGGTAGATTGGGAAAATCAGGTTGGCACTGGATTCCAAGAGAAGGAATTTGTAGAATGCCTGTGAGATGGCTTTTTAGAACAGCTTGTGGTCGAGTCCACTAGGGAAAAGGCAATTCTGGATTTGGTGTTGTGCAATGAGCCAGATTTGATTAGGAAGCTTAAGGTAAAGGAACACTTAGGTGGCAGTGATCATAAAATGATAGAATTTACCCTGCAGTTTGAGAGGAAGAAGTTAAAATAGGTCGTATCGGTATTACACTTGAGTAAAGGTAACTACAGAGGCATGAGAGAGGAGCTGGCAAAAGTTGATTGGAAGGGGACCCTAGCAGGGATGATGGTAGAGCAGCAATGGTAGGAATTTCTGGGAGTAATTCGGAAGATGCAGGATCAGTTCATTCCAAAGAAGAAAAAGCGTTCTAAAGGGAGGATGAGGCAACCGTGGCTGACAAGCGAAGTCAAAGGCGGCATAAAAGCAAAAGAGAGGACATACAATGTTGCAAAAATTAGTGAAAACTAGAGGATTGGGAAGCTTTTAAAATCCAACAGAAGGCAACTAAAAAAGCAATAAGGGGAGAAAAGACGAAATATGAAGGTAAGCGAGCCAATAATATAAAAGTGGATACCAGAAGCTTTTTCAGATATGTGAGGAGTAAAAGAGAGGCAAGAGTGGACATTGGAATGCTGGAAAATGACGCTGGAGAGGTAGTAATGGGGAACAAAGAAATGGTTGACAGACTGAATAAGTACTTTTTGTCAGTCTTCACTGTGGAAGACATCAGCAACATGCCAGAAATTCGAGAATCAGGGGGCAGAAGTGAGTATAGTCGCTATTACTAATAAGTCACCTGGACCGGATGGACTACATCCCAGGGTTCTGAAAGAGATAGCTGAAGAGATTGTGGAGGCCTTAGTAGTGATCTTTCAAGAATCAATCAAGTCAGGAATGGTTCCAGAGGACTGGAAAATCGAAATGTCACTCCACTCTTTAAGAAGGGAGGCTGGCAAAAGACAGGAAATTATAGGCCTGTTAGCCTGACTTCAGTGGTTGGTAAGATGTTGGAGTCCATTGTTAAGGATGAGGTTTCGGGGTACTTGGAAACACCTGATAAAATAGGCCAAAGTCCACATGGTTTGCTTAAGGGGAGATTTTGCCTGACAAATCTGTTGGAATTCTTTGAGGAAGTAACAGACAGGATAGACAAAGGAGAGTCAGTGGATGTAGTTTACTTGGATTTTCAGAAGGCCTTGACAAGGTGCTGCACATGAGGCTGCTAAGTAAGGTGGGAGTCCATGGTATTACAGGAAAGGTACTAGCATGGATAGAAGATTAGCTGACTGGCAGAAGGCAAAGAGTGGGAATAAAGGGGGCCTTTTCTGGTTGGCTGCTGGTGACTAGTGGTGTTCTGCAGGGGTTGGTGTTGGGTCCGCTACTTTTCACGTTATATGTTAATCATCTGGATGACAGAAATGATAGCTTTGTGGCCAAGTTTGCAGATGATACGAAGATAGGTGGAGGGGCAAGTAGTATTGAGGAAGCAGGGAGTCTGCAGAAGGACTTGGACAGGTTGGGAGAATGGGTAAAGTAGTGGCAGATGGATACAGTGCAGGGAAGTGTGTGGTCATGCACTTTGGTAGAAGGAATAAAGGTGTAGACTATTTTCTAAACAGGGAGTGAATTCAGAAATTAGAGGTGCAAAGAGATTTGGGAGTCCTTGTGCAGGATTCCCTAAAGGTTAACTTGCAGGTTGAGTCAGTAGTAAGGAAGGCAAATGCAATGTCAGCAGTCATTTTGAGAGGACTAGAATATAAAAGCAAAGATGTAATGCTGAGGCTTTATGAGGCATTGATCAGACCACATTTAGAGTATTGTGAGCATTTTTGGGCCCATATCTAAGGAAGGATGCGCTGGCGATGGAGAGGGTCCAGAGGAGGTTTATGAGAATGATCCTGGGAATGAAAGGGTTAACATATGAGGAGTGTTTGATGGCTCTGGGACTGTACTCACTGGAGTTTAGAAGGATGCGGGGGGATCTTATTGAAACCTACCATTTATTGAAAGGCCTGGATAGAGTGGACATGGAGAGGGTGTTTCCAGTCATGGGAGAGTCTAGGACAAGAGGGTACAGCCTTGGAAATAGAAGGACATCTCTTTAGAACAGAGATGAGGAGGAATTTCTTTAGCCAGAGGTTGGTGAATCTGTGGAATTCATTGCCACAGACGGCTGTGGAGGCCAAGTCAATGGGTATACTTAGAGCGGAGGTTGATAGATTCTTGAGCAGTAAGGGTGTCAAAGGTTACAGGGAGAAGGCAGGAGAATGGGGTTGAGAGGGAAAAATAAATCAGCCATGATTGAATGGCAGAGCAGACTTGATGGGCTGAATGGCCTAATTCTGCTCCTATGTCTTATGTCACAGAATGGGAGTATCCAGAGAAGAGGCCAGTCAGCACGTAGGCAAGACTAGCTCTGTATAAAAGAAATCTGGTTCGTTCCATTCCCCTGCCCTCACCCAAACAGGATTTGGAAAGGAGAAAAGCTAGAACTGGAAATAGAAGACAGAAAATCAGTGAAAGAATTTGAAAATAGAAAAGGAAGGCTAGAAAATAAATTCAAAAAAGGTGTTTAGACATCAAAATGCAAGGAGCTAAGCAAATAAGGCTGCTGAGCTGAGGCTGCTGATACTTAATCTATTACAGGAGGACAGTGTGGCAGGTATATATTCCTGTTCACAGGGGTCTCAGATGAGATGGAGAGGAGGAAAAAAAAGGAGGGGAATGCAATATTGGTTAAAAAACCAGTGACAGCTATGAGAGTGGACGATACCTTGGAAGGATCATCAAATGAGGCTATTTGCATTAAACTGAAGAACAAAAAAAAAGGGAAATCACATTGATGGGATTGTACTATGGAACTCCAAACAGGGAGATAAGAGAGCAAATTTGTAATCAAATTTCTGACTAGTGTTAAAACCACAAGGACAGAAGTAATGGGAGATTTCAATTATCTCAAATTTTCTTGGGAAACAGTCAGTAAAATGTATAGAGACTAAACTCCAAAGAATTTTTGAAGGCAATAATTTGTATCTCCAACAAAAGGGGTCAGGGTAATTTTAAATTTGTTTGAGGGAATGGATCCAAGCAGGTAGAAAGAGCATCAGTGAAAGAGCATTTTTGTGTTAGTGATGATAATTCAGTTAGACCTAGCATGGTTATGGAAATGAACAAATAGAAAATGGGAGTAAAGGTTCTAAGCTGTAGCAAAGCCAACTTCACTAGACTGAGAATGATTTTGCAGAAGCAGACCGGAAGGTAAATCAGTCTCGGAGCAATGAGAGTCATTGATGAAGGAGATTCAAGGTATTCAGGGTAAACGCTAACAAAGAAAAAGGGTGGGACTGCCAAATCTAAAGCTCTTAGGGTGGACAGAGGATAGGACAAGGCAAACAAAGAAACATATACTTAATATGCAAGAAAGCCTGAAAGAGTGTAAATGGCAATTAGGAAAGCAAAGAGTGTATATGTAAAAGTATTAGCAAGAAAAATCAAAGGAAATCTGCATTTGTTACAAGTGCATAAAGGGCAAAGAGATAACTAAGGAAAGAGCAGTGCCAAATAGAAACTGAAAAAATGTAACCAATGTGTGGAGGCAGAGGATGTGAGTTAGATTCTTAATGAAGTATTTGTGAGAGGACTGGGGTATAATGTTAATGTTGTGGTTAAGGGTGTTATGCCAATGAGTGTGAAATATTAAATGGGAAATCATAGCAAGGGAGGAAGTATTAAGAGGTTTATCATCTTTGAAAATGGATAAATGCCAGGCCTGGATGAAATGTATCCCCAGCTGCTAAAAGAAGCAAGAGTGGAATTTATGTAGGCTCTGACTACAATTTTTCCAATCGCTTCTGGCCATTAGGGATGGTGCCAAAGGTTTGGAGGACAGCAAACTGTCATTTAAAAAGGGAGGCAGGGATAAATCAAATAATTAGTTTAACTTCAGTGGTGGGCTAACTATTGGAATCCCTTCTGAGGAACAGTGCAAACCTTCATATCAACAGGCACAGATTCATCAGGGACAGTCAGCATGGATTACAGGAAGATCCTATCCAACTAACTTGATTGAATTCTTTGAAGTGTAGCAAATAGGGTAGATGAAGGCAGTGAGCTCAGTGCAATCTGTTTGCATTTTTGAAGAGCCATTGATAGGGTCACATTTGCTGGCTGTCAAAAATTAAAAGCCCATGGGATCTAAGTGGTTGTGCCAAATTGGATCCAAAAAAATCAGCTCAGTGACAGGGTAATAGTGAAAGGCAGTTTTGCGACTGGAAGGTTGTTCCCAGTGGAACTACAGAGCTCACCTCAGTCACGTGTATTTTAACATAAATGATTTTGATGTAAATTTATTAGGCAGGTGGGTTGCAGGATGCTTGGTAAAGAGGTCTGCTTTGTGGTCGACAGTGAGGAGGAAAGGTTTAGAATGCAGGAAGATATAGATGGTCTGGTCATCTGAGCAGAAACATGACAAATGGAACATAATGGAGAGGCAATTCATTAGGGGAAGAACAAGTTGAAAGAACACATAATAAACGTCATGATAATAGGTGGTGGAGAAATAGAGGGACCTTGGAGTGAATGCCCATGAATGCTTAGAGGTGGCAGGACAGGTTAATATGGTGATTAAAAAGTCACATAAGATCCTGTACCTTATTAGTCAAGGCATAGAATACAAGGGTGGGGATGTTATGCTGAAACTGAATACAACTCCTGTAAGACCACAACTTGAGACACAAGAAACTGCAGATGCTGGAATTTGGAGCAAAAAAAACAAGCTGCTGGAGGAATTCAGTGGGTTAAGCAGCGTCTGTGGAGGGAAATCAACGTTTTGAGTGGAGCCACTTCATTTGGACTGATCATTCATCTGGACTACAGCTTAAATACTGTATGTTGTTCTAGTTGCCATATTACAGGGAAGACATAGTTGCAATATAAAGGGCACAGAGGAGATGTTGGAGGATGTGGCTAGGACTGGAAAATTGTAATATTGACAAGATGGAGGTTGTTTTCACTGAAACAGAGGTGGCTGAGGAAAGATATTATGTGGTTTATAAAATTATGAGGGGCTTAAATGGACCAAATAAGAAGGACCTATTTCCATTAGCAGAGGGATCAACATCCAGCATACATTTAAAGTAATTGATAGAATGACTCGAGGGGAGATGAAGAAAAGTTTTTTCATTCGAACAGTGACAGGGATCTGGATCGCAAACATGTGAATTACGAACAGGAGTCCATCATATGGCTTCTCAAGCTCAATCTGCCATGTAATGCACTTGATAAGCAAGATCTGTATAGATAAGATTGATCTTGATAAGCAAGGGGGACCTTTCACTCCTTAATAATCAAGACTTGTCTACTTCTGCCTTAAAAATATTCAAAGACTTTCATAGCCCTTCAAGGAAGAGAATTCCAAAGACTCACAATCCCCTTGGAGAAAAAAAAGTCTCATTCCTGTGATATATGGCAACCCCCTATTTTTAAACAATGACCTCTATTTCCCACAGATTCTCCCACAAGATGACTATCTTCTCCATATTCATCAGAATCCTATGCAGCTTCAATCAAGTCCCTTCTCATTCCTCGAAACTCCAGCAGATACAAACTTAGCCTATTCAACCTTCATCAAAAGGCAATTGCCCCCCCCATTCTTTGTATTCGTCTACTAATTTTACTGAACTACTTAAAATGCATTAATATCTTTCATTTAAAAATACTATTATATACAGTATTCCAGATTAGGACTCATCAATGTGCTTTATAACTAAAACATTACTTGCCTATGTTGAATTCATCCAGCATTAAACAATAATATTCCATTAGCTTTCCTAATTACTTCCAGCATCTACATACTAACCTTTACAAATAATGCACTAGGACACACAGATGGCTCTGCATCTCAGAGCTCTGTAATCTCTCACTATTTAGATAACCTGCTTTTTAATTTTTTTTTCCTACCAAAATGGACAATTTCAGATTTTCCCACTTTGAACTCTATTTCCCAATTTTTTGTCCACTCGCTTAACCTAACCAGATCCTTTTGTTGGCCTTCTTACCTCCTCTTCACAACATACTTTATAATCTATTATTGTGACATCAGCAAATTTACCATCAATGCCTTCATCCAAGTCACTTACACAAGTTATAATAAGTTGAGCCCCCAGCACTGATCCCTGTGGCACACCACTTGTTACATCTTGGCAACCAGAGTAAGACCCTTTTATGCCTGCTTTCTGTTTCCTGTTAGCCAGCCAGCTTTCTATCTACATCAAAATGCTACCTCCTACAGCAAGAGCTTCAAATTTCTGCAATAACCTTTGATTCTGCACCCTATCAAATGCCTCCGAGGAATCTAACTATAAAGGTTCCCCTTTATCCACAGCACAAGAACTCACTGCCTGAAAGGGTGGGAGAGGCAGAAAACTCAGCACATTTAAACAGTACTTCGAAGAGCAATGACTGGTATTTTACGCTGGAGTTGTAGTTAAATAGCTGGACTTTGAGCCTGAGTTCTGGACTATTCTTCCAGAGTCAAGAGTCATACGGCATGTAAACAGTCCCTTCAGCCCATCTGGTAGTCGCCCATCCAAGCTAGTCCCAGTTGCCAACATTTGGTACCTGTATTGGGCCAATCCCACAATGGCAACAGGAGAACTTAAATTCAAATTCTTAAATAAATCTGGAACTAAAGAACTCTAACGAACTCATCTCATTGACAATAACAATAAAATGAATGGATTGTAATTAAAAAGCTAGCTGGTTCATTGCATCATTTTGGGGAAGGAAATCTATCATCCCTCACCAGTCTGACCTTTGTGACTCCAGACTCAATATGGTTCACTTTTATCTGCCTCAGCGGTAATTGGAGATGGCTAAAAAATGATAACATTGCCAGTGACTAAATGCGATAAAGACTCACAGAGCTATAGACGAAGTGTAGAAGGTGGGATTGGACTGGAGAGCCCTTTTTCAATCAGTATGGATGTAATCAGTGAGTGGCTTGTCTTCTGCATCGTAAAATGTCTTTGATCCTAAGTGTCACCTTATCAAACGTCTTCTGAAGTTCCATTTGTTGATCGTCAACATGCTTCCCTCAATAACCCTCACCAGTACTTTACCAAAAGCAAATTATATCAAGTTAATTATGATTAGTCATCCTGGCTTTCTCTAATCAATTTACACTTGTCCAAATGACTGTCCCCCAATTATTGTTTTTGGAATTTTCCACACCACTGAGCTCAAACAAAGTGATCTGTAGTTACTGGGTTTATCACTACATTCTTTCTGAACAAACATTCGAATTAGGAGTAAGCCACTTGGCTGATCTGATTAAAACCTCAACTCCACATTTTGATCAGCCTGAAGTAACCTTTCAACTTCTGGCTATTCAAGAGTTTATCTGCCTCTGACTTAATATTCAAAGTTTGCTCTGATTGTCTTTTGAAAGTAAGTTCCAAAGACTCCTGACCCTCTGAGAAAAAAAAATTGCCTCTCTCTTTTAAATGAGAGACCCTTATTCTTAAACAGTGAACTTGAGTTTGAGACTCTCCCACAGGAGCAAATGCCCTCTTTACATACACTCTCTCGGGGACCTCAGCAACTTACATATTCCAATCGACTTCTCTCACTCTCATAAGCTTCAGCAGATGTAAACCTATCTATCTAATCGTTCCTCATAAGACAATGTGTCCATTCCAGATATCAGTCCAGTAAACCTTCCCTGAGCTACTTCAATGCATTAACATCTTTGTTGAAATAAAGAGACTTGTACTGTGCACAATACCACAGATGTGGTTTCCAGTCTTCGAGCACTGCTCATGAACCTGCAGATGTTTGGAAAGTGATAGCCAAGGCCTCTGCAATACTTCCCTTGCTTCCCTCAACAACCTCTGAAGCATGCCATTTGGCGAGATGATTCATTCACTTTCAGTGCGGCTAGCTTTTCTGGTACCTCCTCTTTTAGCCCCTCCAGAATCTCAGCTGCATCTTCCTTTGCTGAGACACCAACAGCACCTTCTTCCTTTGTAAAAATTAATTGCCTCTGCCATTAATGGATTTCCTTTTTGCTCTCTGATTGGTCCCATATATTGTCTTACCATCCCTCTCCTCTTCACAATGTGCAAAGAGATTTTAAGATTTTGACCAAGCATTGTTGAAGGAATTGGGATAAATGTTCAGGATGATGTTTGACTTGGAGCAGAAAGAACTCGGTTATTGTTACTCTTATCCTTCTAAGTGGTTGAGTTTGTTGGTTTGGGAATTGCTTTTGAAGAAGTCTTGGCAAGTTTTTACTGTGTAATTTGTCAACAACAAACATAAGCAGACAATGTGTCAGTGATGGAGGAAATCAATATTCAGGCTGATTTATGGAATGCCAATCAAGCTGGTTGCTTTGACAAGGATGGTGTCAATCTTCAAGCATTGTCATCACCCAGGAAAGTGGACAGGATCGCATTAGGTTCCTGACTTGCACTCTGCAGATGGTGAAAAGCTTTTGGCGTACAAGGTGAGTCACTCACTGCAGAATAACCAGACTCTGAGCTGCTCTTGTAACCACATCATTTATGTGGTTGATGCTGTTATGTTTCTGGCCAATTGTGAAACCCTCCTTTCCATACCACTACCTTGCAAGATGTTGGGGACTTAGCAAGAGTAATGTTGTTGAATGTTAAAGAGAAGTAATTCTGTCTTCTATTAGAGTTGGCCATTGTCTGACAATTGAATATTTCCCCTTTTAACCTATTGGTCTTGCTATAAACTCAGTACTGTACTCAGTATTATAGTATTGAGTACTATATTCAGTAATACTCAGTATTATAGCACCTTCCCTGCTGACCATACAGGGAAACATTATTTCAGAGCAGATTGTTTGCTGAGGAAACCTTGTTTAACTGGGGCAATTATGCTCCTAATATGCAGATATGGGCCCTAAAGTTTGGCACAATGCCCAGACACAAGGGCAATTTCTTGGTTAAGCATTCCCAAACCAGACCAACCTGCTGGGAGTATATAGGAAGGAACTGTGATCCTGCTTTTGAATGTTATCATTGGTTACAGTTTTATGGATGGAAAATAATAGGAAATGTACCATGAATTCCTGAAAGGCCTTGTCAAGAGAAACAGCTACATGCAGGGAAAACACTTGTCTTAAAAACAGCACTATTGCATGTACTTTTAGCTAGGGCAAGGTGCATTTAGAGTCATAGAATCTTAGAGCAATACAGCAAGGACCAAGATGCCCATCAAAGCTAGTCTCATTTGCCCACATTTGGCCCCCATCCCTCTCAACTCTTCCTATCCATGTACCTGTCCAAGTGTCTCTTAACTGTTGTTATTGTACCTGCCTCATCCACTTCCTCTAGCAGCTCGTTCCATATACGCACCACCCTCTGCTTGAAGAAGATTTGAAGCACCATTGCAATATAATTCCACAAAGAAACATGGTAAATCAGCCAATGGGATGTTAAAAAATATGATGCTTAAAACTTACCCCATGTTTATGGAGAAAGTGGTTGGTTTTTATTGCTGTGGGAGTACCTTCACTACATGGACATATGTGTCTATGGTAATGAGTTTAACAGTTAAAGTCATTGATCTTTCTAAAGTGCTAGCCAGGTCTTTCGATAAGGAGGTAATTTCAGTGCTACCTTCTGCCAAAATAATGGGCAGATGCTGAACTAAAATGACACTTAAGTTACCCTCTTGCCAGATCCTATTGAACAGATTTCTAGCTGATTGACTGCCCACAACTAGAAGATGAGCCTTCTTAAAGTATGTGCATGACTGGGGCAATGATGACATTGGTGGGGCTTATCCCCTGGATGGCAAAATATCCAGGGTTGCAGGAAGGTGAAGAGGTCAAAAGAGTGGAGACCATCTGCCCCCCACAAAGAAAGTCACAGCCTTCAATTCTTTGTAATCTTTTACACCATATCCCTCCCAAGAGAACCTCTTCTCAGATCTGATTTGATGCCAATAGGCAGATAAGGACCATATGATCTTCCAGAGATTGGCAGCCACTTTGCAACTACCTCACCTATTCCTGGGAGGAAGCCAGCCAGTTGCCTGTAATGAGACTCAGTTGTTAGTATTCATCCCTGAGATGTTGAAAGGTGGTTGGAATGAATGTTGAGTAGGGTTGTGGGCTTTATGTGGCAAATCAGTGAGAGAATCAGTGACAGTGGTTTAACATACACAGAACATAGAGCTGTAAAGCACAGGAAGAGGCCCTTTTGCCCACGATGTTGTGCCGAACTAATCGAGGTAATGGCACCTAATCCATTCTGCCTGCACGTGGTCCATATCCCTCCATTCTCTGCACATTGATGTACCTATCTAAGAACCTCTTAAATGCCTCTATTGTATCTGCCTCCACTACCACCCCTGGCAGTGCATTCCAGGCACCCACCACTTTCTGTGTAAAGAAAAAACTTGCCCCACACATCTCCTTTGAACTTTCCCCCTCTGACCTTAAATGCATGCCCTCTAGTATCAGGCATTTCAACCCTGGGAAGAAAGGTACCGGCTGTCTACTCTATTTATGCCTCTCATAATTTTATAAACCTCTATCAGGTCTCCCCTCAGCCTCCGCTGCTCCAGAGTAAACAACCCTAGTTTGTCCAACCTCCCCTTATAGCACTTCCCCTCTAATCCAGAGAAATCCTGGTAAACCTCTTCTGAACCCTCTCCATGGTCTTCACATCCTTCCCATAATGGGGCGACCAGAATTGAATGCAATACAATTTAAGAGTTTAAGGAAGAGCAGGAGAGGTTTCTCTGGTGCACTGGCCGATATTGATCACAAAATCAACATTTGGAAAGCAAGTTACCTGTTGCACATTGTTGAGCACAAAATTGGCTGCTGCATTTCCTACATCACAACAGCAACCACATTTCAGAAATATTTAATTGGCTGCAATGTGCTTGAGGTGTCCTGAGAGTGACTTGAAAAATGCTTTACAATTTGATATCTTTCTGCACCATTAAATTGATACGTATATGAACTTTTACTTCCTAGTTCAGACTCATATTCTGGTTATTAATAAACTTCTGGTCTGACTGGTTAAGGAGGTGTGCAGTAGATAGAGGTCAAAGGCGCCCTGTAGAAGGTGTTGCTAGGTTTGGATCTCCAGTTTACAGTGACTTCCATTGCACAAGCTCATGGAATGTACAGGGGAATAGGCAAGTCCATCACCGCATACAATCAAGAGGAACTCGGCAGGCCAGGCAGCATCCGTGGAGAAAAGCAGGTGGTCAACATTTTGGGTCAGGACCCTTCTTCAGGACTGAAGATAGGAAAAGGGGAAGCCCAATATATAGGAGGGATCACAGATGTGGAACAGTGAGAGAGGGACTCATGAAGTTGCCGTTGAAGAGAGGAAGAAAACTTCTTCAAAGTGGACATCCTTGAAGACACTTCACAGTGGAGCAGTAATACTAGAGAAACAAAGGACTGCAGATGCTGGAATGTAGATGAAAAACACGATGATGCTGGAAGAACTCAGCAGGCCAGGCAGCATCAGTGGAGAAAAGCTGGCAGTCAACGTTTCGGGTCAGGACCTTTCTTCCTGTTTTCGGGAGCTTTGTGAGTCCCTCTCTCACTGCTCCACATCTGTGATCCCTCCTATATATAGGGCTTCCCCTTTTCCTATCTTCAGTCCTGAAGAAGGGCCCTGACCCAAAACATTGACTGCCTGCTTTTCTCCATGGATGCTGGCTGGCCTGCTGAGTTCCTCCAGCATCATTGTGCTTTTCATCTACATTCCAACATCTGCAGTCCTTTGTTTCTCACCGCATATGATCAATCGGGCTCAATGAAGCAGGGACTTTAAAATTAATACAACAGCACCAAGCTTACTAGAAAGTTAAACTAGGCAGTTGAATCATTTGTGGCACATTGAGACAAAACCACCTTAAATAAAATGTCCATAAACACAATTTCTTCATCACAGCACATTTTGCAGATTCTAACTGATCTGCTGTGCATTGTCTTTTGTTTGGCGTTTCTTTTATCGCCAGAGGTTAATGTAATTTTTTTCTCCCCCCCCCCCCCGCCCCCAAGTGAAATCATATCCTAGATGCGTAAAAAGGAAAATTTCATGCACCTTTTTCAAAATGACATGTTGCGAATGAAATGCTTAAATTGTGACTGGAAGCAAAAGAATAATTGTAATTTTTCAAATTGGAGGCTGGATGCTCTATATATAGAGACTGCCAGCCAACAGCAGGCCTTGCCTACTAACAGGGGGACCATGACAAAATTTGGCAAGAGGGTTGCATGAAACTAAACACAGGCTATTGTGGAGGATAGCAAAGGCAGAAGCTCTTCAAGAGCTAGAGGTCAGCTATTAATGTTGGCCAGATGAGCACAAGCATCACGGGCTGGTAAGTACATGATTGGGAGCCACTCAGTTAGTATTTGCAGATCTCAGGAGCTGCAGTGACTCATGGTCACAAATCTTCGATAATCGTCATGAAAGGACTCACTAAGTTCTGGCACTACCTCCAAATTCTATGTTCCTGTACAGTCTGCTTATAACATATAATTGGACTCAGGCAAGACATGTGTTTTTGTTAAAGTATAAACCAGCCCATTGCTGTCCCTTCTTTGGTCTTCAAATCTACTGTCTCCCTCTGAGCCTAGAGCGAGTCTGAATAATTTGATTTTGGCTGCTTTCTAAGTGAAAGGAAAACATTAAAATCAGTGTGGGAAGGAAACTGCCTCTACATCAACATTAAAGCAAAATATTCTGTCAAACAATAGGCAATATCTACACCAAGTAGATACTTGTTGATAGCAAAAATAAAATTGTAAATTCACTGTTCCAAATTTATTGAGCTGCCTTTCTATCGTTTGTACTTTCAGTGCTGCTTATGCAATGCTTTGTACATATTTATGGTCAACATACTTCTGGTATTCTGCCTGGTATATTGTCAAATGTTATTTGCTTGACAAGAGACTTGAAGATGCAAATGCAGCAGAAATTAGATTAAGATGCATTTTAATGAGTCAAATTGTGCTAAAATGGGACAGAAAAAATCCCTGGAAACCTTCAGAATATGACATATGTACCAAACTGTTGGAGAAAACCACAGTCTAGTAAAGCAGTGGTTTAGTAAAAACTTCAAGCAGGAAGAAAGTACATTTTAATAGAGTGAAAGAAAAATCTTGTATTTATATAGTATCCTTCATGACATGTACAGTCAATGAAGTACTGTTGCAATGTGGAGAAATATGGAGGACAATTATGCACAGCAAGCTACCACAAACAGGAAGGAAATCACTGTCCAGATAATCTGTTTCTCTTTATGGCTCTGTTGTTTGAGGGATTAAAGCTGGCCAGGACACCAGGGGAGCTTCTTTGCTCTTCATCAAAGTAAAACGTTGAGCTTTTTGTTTTCTGTAGCACTTAAAATATGGACTAATTGTTAAGCACCAACAAGTGAAGTTCTAAAACCATTGAGCCCCACAATGTATGGATTGATGTTATTCAAAGTGATTCCACACTGTGAAATCCAAAATGTGTGTGTAACGTGGGAAGGTAAGGGGAACTTTTTGGGACTTATAGCGTTCTTGAGGAAAGCAGTGAATAAAGGATGATGTGCACAAGCTGAAGGATAACAGATAACACAATTAGGTTAGGAACAGGTCTGTAACAGCACTGAAATATTCAGGAAGCATCCAAATAGAACATCTTAAGATTTTTCTGACAATGCCTCGGTGAAGTCAGTTGGGATTTCTTTCGGCATTAAAGACATTATTTCAATACAAGTTGGAGAGACAAGAGACTGCAGATGCTGGAATCTGGAACAACACACAAAATGCTGGAGGAACTCAGTAGGTCAGGCTGAGTTCCTCCAGTGTTTTGTGTGTTGCTATCAATACAAGTTGTTGGTTTTGCTATTGTGGACAAAAATGAGATAACAGGATAACTCAGTGAGCTTGCTGGTTTACCTTCAGCAAAGTAAAATGTAATTCAAGGCATTGATCACCAACAATCACTGGATAGGAGTACTTAGAGTCCTCTTGGACATCAACCATCCCCAGAATGTCAGTTAAAACTCAGAAGGGGCAACCTCTGTTTGGTTCCAAAAACATTTTGAATTGGCAAAAGCAAGTCCTTGGACTAAGTGTGGCCAAAATCAGAGAGATCTTCACGGTAAGGAAACTCAAAATGATCACAACTGCTCCCCTCCTGTCTTTACTTTCTGGTACTTTTCAGCAGCAGGATGGAAGAAATTCTCTGTACCCCAGTCTTACCCATTTCTATCCTCATTACCCTCTGTTGATAGGTTATGATTATTTTCATTGATCAACCTCTGTCTCTCTTTTAAACCCCTCCTGCTCCTCATAAGTTGTTAAGTATCAGAAAATGAATATTGGATATTTACCTTTTATGGGAGGAGTAGACAATCCAATCCCTTAAGTCTGCTCCAATGTTATCCAGGTTATGAGTGAACTTCATTGCAATTCCACCTACTCAGCTTTGCTCCATATCCTTGATATCTCCACTGAATTAAAATTAATTTATCTCATTGTTAAAAATTCAAATTGATCCAGCATCCACAGGTTTCCAGGGAGTGAATTCCTGATGCACATAGTCTTTGAAGGAAAGTGCTTCTTGATTTTACTCCTGAACAGCCCCTGACAATCTTTTTTAAGACTGTCGCCTCTTTTCCTGCACACCTCCACTGGACAAAATTGTTTTCCCGTATCAATTGCACAGAATCCCCTTTACCATTTTAAACACAGTCACCTCTCAATCTTCAATGGAAGGCAAGCTGCATTTATAAGATCTCTCCATATGTTTTAAGTCTTTAAGTCTGGGACCATTCTATAGAATCTGTTGTTTCCTCTCCAAGTTCACTATATATCTTTCCCCTCTAATCTGTCAGTACGTGACATTACCATCAACCTGGTAGAGAGGAACACAGTATGCAGTACTATCGGGAGAGAAGGGAGAAAGATATACTGTTGCCACTTTCTTTTATTAGCTGCCCTCATCAAAAGCCACATACATGTACATCATGGTTCTCACTGGGGATGAGGACGTCAGCCACTGACAAAGCATCAAAAAGCACCAAAAACTGTGTCGTGGGCCAGCAGAAACAGAAAGTAAAATGTTCAACTTTGGTAAACAGCCAGGCTTTGAGGTTCACCACTCCAACACTACACTTTAACCTAAAGGGAAAAGTTGGCAAGAGGATACAAAATCATATTTGGACCAATGATTATGAAAAATGACACACTCAAAATAGCTATGCTGCCTCATTATGCAGGTGAACAGATACATGATTATTTTTAATAAACTATTTGTTCCCCCTTACCAAGAAAGAAAGATTGAGTTTGAAATCTGTACTCAGCCAGACATGATAGTTAAGTGGGCATTATTTACAAATTAAAATGGCAACAAAATAAATTAACTACACTGAATCAATAGCTCATCAACCCTCAGTATATAAGATTTGTGCCTAAAAGAAGTATGGAAATTTATCAGTGTGGGTGAATGTATGAACATGATTCAGAATTCAAATATTACAATAACTTTACCATTTTCCAGACACATCTCAGAAAAATTTTTTTAAAGCTGCTTCAAGTTAACCACCTGAGCAACTGCAGCATCAAAAAAACCAGGGACAGTTAATTGTAATTAGGAGCATCAGGCACAAGACAGATGCTAAAAAGTCCATCATTCTCAAGCCACCATGACAGGGCCAGATGTGCAGGTTCATTGTTGGTGCCAAACTTAAAACCACAGGATCTAACTGTGGTGGTGGTGGTGGTAAAGTGGTGAAGTCTCAGTTTGTCCTGCCAAGGGTACAGTCTGCTGAAGTTGTAGAAAAGTCAATCGTTTTGCAGAACTTCACAAATCCAGAGGCATTCAGTGGAAGAAGTATAAAAGCAGATCTAAGAGCAATGCCACATGAACTAATTTGCATCAAATAATGATGGCAGATCCATCCTAGGAATAGCAGGAAATTTAACAACTCACCTCAGCTAAAGCACTTGAAGTGTCGACAATTTAAAATAAATGTCCACAACATGAAGAATTTCAATCACAAACCTCATATGCAGACATATAACTAGCCCATTTTAAATAACGGCACAGGATATTATTGTAATGAAGAAAACATTCAATGGAAGATCTCTAAGTTTGATTCAAATGCTTATATTGTGACCGACAGGTGTGGAACAGAATTCCCAAAGAAATGTCCAAGGCACAGATTAACAAGAACTGGGAAACCAGTCTGCATATTGATATACCGCTTCCCACACTCCCATCTGTTATCAGAGATTAAGGAATGGTGGAATGTCTCAGTAGAGATTTAATCACAGAATGCTCCCCTTGCTAATGGAAGACATTAACCCTTTGTGTTCTACAGACATTTGATTAAAAGGTTCATGGACTATATATAAGGATTTGCAAGGGCTCCAGTGCAGGTAGAGCAGAGTGCCCTCCACAATTAACTTCACAAGAGAATGTCCATGAATATTTACAGGTGACATCCAATAAGATTCCCCACAAGAAATTGCTGGCAAAAATGAAAGTAGATGGAATACTTAATGAAAATTATAAATTTCTGTTCTTGTCTATATCTAACTATGGTGAAGAGAGTTGAAGTATTTTAATTCTGAACTTAATCCACTAACATGCATAATTTCAGTTTTATGGTCAGACCATGCATCATAACAGGTCTGCATTTAGGGAAAGCAGAAATTTTTTTGCTCCATATTTTCATATTCTTAAAATTACAATCACTCACCTAGCTGTTAATATATAGTTTAGTGTATATATTACAGCTTACTACAGTAAAATTATCAGAAATGCTTGATAACATTTCTGCAAAGTCATGTCTTGTGCTGCACTATATTTCTCAGTCATTATATTTGCTCCCTATGTAATAGAAACAAATGATACAAGAGCAAAATGATGGCACATGAATGAAATGCTGGATGTGACTATTTTACGGTCAGTTCTTTTTGAGACATAAGATAATTATTAATGGGAGTCAAACTGATTTAAGCATTCTGAATTTATATTTTTCACTGTTACCTCAGCCATATTGTGTTCTGTTTGCTTGGTGATTTGTGTCTTAACTTAAAAGTCTGTGCCTTTCATCCCACAGTGCAACCAGGATTACAGCACTTCACATCAATTAGTCCCCCTGAGTTTATATCGCTCGGTGAAACAACATCGGCATCCATTTGAAAGAATTTGGCAGCTTCATGGGAAACTGCCAGTGTAAAAAAAACCCTGTACACACATTGTCTTTTGTTATCTCTCCTTGGGTTAGGTTACTTCATTTATTCAGCCTTTGCAGACAATAGATGTGTCAGGAATACCAGAGTAATCCTTTAACCTCATTCTGCTTAGAATGACACCCGAATGAAGATGAGCAGTATTGGGGCCTATCAGATTCCTTGGGGAATGCTGACAAGGATCTCTGCGAGTGCAGAAATTAAGAGGGAATCATTTAGATATAATACATGACACAGGATCTCCTTTGCCTTGAAAGGATCACAGCTCTACAGAAAATGGCCGGAGACATTCTTTACAAGACTTTCTGCATTTTGCAAGTCTTTGGTTATTTACTTATTACATACTTCTTATGCTAACAATTATCTGTAATAACTGAAATTAAGAATAAGATAGGCATCATTTAACTTAAGTCAAATCCATACCAAATCTCTAAACACAGTAAACATACAACTATAAACAAAGTTTAAAAGTAAACTGCATTCATGCAACTTCAGTTTAAATTTCAGTAATCAAGAAATGCACACACATGAAGGTCAATTGGACAAAGTGTCTGAAGGACACCGATCTTCATCCATGTAATACTGTTGGTAACCCAATAGAGGCCCATTTTTGCACATGTTGGTTTAACTGCCCAGCTGAGCTCAATACTAAATGGCGCAGTCTGGTGGAACAATTTAGAAGGTTTGAAGATCGACTATCGTACCGAGTTGCCTGATCAGACCCATGGTACCATGTCACACGATTTGAACAGGCTTGCGTGATCCCAAGGTATTTTGGGATATTGGGGAAACAGAATTCTTGCTGCTGATTCCCAGCTGATGACTCCTGCTGGAAAGCACACACACATGGCATCAGACCCTGACGGCTATCCATGGTGAAAAGCCCTACCAATGCTGTCCTGGCTCACAAACAAAACTGGCATCTTGGGGCAGAGAGCCTTCATGCATTTGGAACTGCAACATGGGGAGGATAAAAAAAATCAGCAAAGGAAATTATCTATAATGTCCTGGGGTTGATGTATATAATCCTCAACCCTGCATTATTAATTGGTGGACAGTCTTAGTTGGGTGCATCTCCTCAGACTGAATTAACTTCCTGAGAAGATTTTAGTTTACCTTTCATGGATTTCATGCTGCTCTCCTTACAGAGATATCCCGCAGTTACCCGAGCTTAACAACCATTAGCAAGGGACAGTAACAGGCAGATCTG
Source organism: Pristis pectinata (assembly GCF_009764475.1). Taxonomy (NCBI): domain Eukaryota; kingdom Metazoa; phylum Chordata; class Chondrichthyes; order Rhinopristiformes; family Pristidae; genus Pristis; species Pristis pectinata. Next base: position 83,177,251 of record NC_067407.1, read on the forward strand.
GCATGGCCAAGTCAACTGACGGGATACAACTAACACAGGAATGTGTGCCTGCACATGGCACTGATACCTGCCCCAGGACAAGATAAGATAAGATCTCTTTATTAGTCACATGTACATCGAAACACACAGTGAAATGCATCTTTTTGTGTAGTGTTCTGGGGGGCAGCCCGCAAGTGTCGCCACGCTTCCGCCACCAACATAGCATGCCCACAACTTCCTAACCTGTACGTCTTTGGAATGTGGGAGGCAACCGGAGCACCTGGAGGAAACCCACACAGACACGGGGAGAACATACAAACTCCTTACAGACAGTGGCTGGATTTGAACCCGGGTCACTGGCACTGTAATAGCATTACACTAACTGCTACACTACCGTGCCTGCCCAGTGAGAAATTTATTCCAACATGGCCCACCAGTAAGGGATGTTGAAAGGTCTGCCAACAGTGCCTGTTAGGTTAGGTATCAGATTATAGATTTTGTCACAATTCAGTTACAATCTTCATTCCATTCCATAAGGAGTTAAAAAAATATTGCTCCAGGGTGGTCAAGGTTATATGAACTAGCAGCTCACTAAATGAATCTCAAATTATAGAGCAATTTGCAACAACAAATAAAGAACGATTTCCTCGGTGCGGCATGTGAGGACAGCAAACCCATTCATTGAAAGTGAGATTGTGCACAAACTGGAAAGGAGAAATCTTGATAAATGTGCAGTGTTGCTGGTAGAATTAATTGTGTATCCATGTCCATATGTGATAGTGTCTGCTAGGGAGAATAAAACAGGATTAGTGTAATAATACAGATGAATATTTAACCTGATCAAAAGCTATTCAATCCACTAAACAACGTGAAGTGAAATCCATTTTGAGTCCCAATGATAAAAAAGTATCCCAAAGCTCAGACCCTCTGCGATTTCACTCTCAGCTTTGATCCAGCATTTAGTAAAAGTGGTTGTATGACATACTGGGGTTCCAGAGCCGCAGGACTTCGAAGAATGATTTTTCAATGGTCTTGGAAAATGCAGACCCAAGACTGGGTTTAAACAAGTGCACAATTTCATGGTTTGACATTCTTATTTTTGGGAAATACTATGTACAGTCTAGGATAAGCCACGTTGCAAGGCTGCGCTAATGGGTCTAAACTATCATCCGAATAGGGACTAAGAAAGTGTTGGGCTGTTGCAGTTTATACCATCAAGTCTAATTATAGTATGATTTTCCCTAACTAGCCTCTGCAACTCCCTCCATCTTCCCATCTCCAACTCCCGGGAGCAGAAAAAGAGCTAAGGCAGGGAATCAAAAAAATCAACAGGTTCAGTAGAGTGACCTTGTAGTTTTTCCTCCAGCAACACATTCTTTCTTTCATGCTATTCTTTTACGCTACACTTTCACCCTGCTTTTCAGTCTGAGTCAGAGTACGTTGGTCCTCCATATAAGAAATTCTCACGAATAGTTTAGCAAGGGCCACATGCAAAGGTAAGACTCCATTCCTAGGAATTTTGTAGCATTTTCAAAATCCTTTTTTCCAGCCTGGAACTGCCTCTCCCTCTCCCTCTCTTTCCATCAATGCTGAAAGAGAACAAAATGGAGAGTCTGATGTTCTGTGCTATACACATGTCCTGTCTGTGTCATACTGCACTGTCATTTTAAAGGAAATAATACAAATTGGAGCCGGTGTTTAAAATAGAATGGAAAATATATCTGAACATTTTGATAAATGCATTTGATTGTCTCCCCCTATCTGTGATCTTTTTATTTTCACCTACACATATCTCTCTCTCAAAATAATGGTCCAGGATTTACACTTGGCAGCTGAAGTACAGTGCTCACGGTTCATCTCCCTAAGAGTTGCTCATAAAGTTCTTGTAGGCTCCAGAGTGGAGACTTGCCCCACTCAGACATCTATTCCAAAGCAGCGCCCTCTACAGCTCCCTGTTTGTGGTGTCAATGAAGCAGCGAGGATCTTCAACCAATCATCCTCACTCAGACAAGCATGGTCTAAATTAGGATCCATAAAGCAGGAAAGAAAAATTATATTCAAAATGTGCAAAATAAAGTGAAATTATGATGGGATTAAGGGAGAGGGATAGAAATACACAAATAAAAAATGGATAGAGACTGCAGATGCTGGAACCTGGAGCAACACACAAACTGCTGGAGGAACTCAGCGGGTCAGACAGCATCTGTTGGGAGAAATGGACAGTCGACGTTTCAGGTTGAGACCCTTCATCTGGATAGAATTATGTATTTTCCTCTATAGATGCTGCCTGATCTGCTGAGTTCCTCCAAAGAAATGAATAAGTTGTTTTAATATTTTTTTAAAACTCCAACATCAACGTCATAGAGTCCACCTCGAACGCTTCTGAACTGGCAGACTGAGGATTGAAGTTTTACTCTGGGGTCTGACTAACTTTGAGAGGCTGCTGCTTTGCTGTCCTGGACATGGTTAGTTAAATGATCTTCTTGTCTGCTTGTTCCTGCAGTGTGGGCAGATGCCAAAGTTTCCAGACCCATATCCCAAGAACCTCTTTGAGTTCCATTGGTGTCCTACAGGTCAAATTTAACCCAAGAAATTAATCTGCTCAATTCCTTACATATCATCTGTAAAGACACGGAAAGAGTCACTAATGGTTCCATTATGTGATGCCCATTTATCACTAATCTGCTCCGTGATGATCAAAACAGATCTGTTCTAATCACTCAGATCTAGACCTCAACACAACTGTGGCTGCAGTTGTCCAGTGCCAATAAACACATCCTAAGATATCACTACAGGAGTTCCTTCAGGAAGTATCCTGGCTCCAGCCTTTATAAGCTACTTCAACATTGACCTTGTTGTTAACGTAAGGTCGGGAGCAGGGCTGTTTGGTGACTGATTTCACAATGTTCAGTTTGAAGCACAGCTCTTCAAATAATGAAAGAGGATGCCTCAGACTGGAGGCACTGTGACAGGATTGTGGAGATTTCTCTGACACAATGGAGACACAGAGGTGCAGCTAACAGAGCTGCTGCCTCACTGTTCCAGCAACTTGGGTTCAATCCTGATTTCAATGCTGTCTGTGTAAAGTTTGCATGTTCTCCTTGTGGAAACATGGATTTCCTTTGGGTGCTCAGGTTTCCTCCCACATCCCAAAGACCATGTGGGATGGTAGTTGAATTGGCCACTGTAAATTGCTCCCAGTGTGCAGGTGTATTACAGTGATTCTGGTCAAATTGCGTGTCTGAATGAATGTGTGTTGGGGAGAATAAAGTAGGATTAGTGCAAATGGATACTTAAGAAAGATATCTTTATTAGTCACATGTACATCGAAACACACAGTGAAATGCATCTTTTTGCATAGAATGTTCTCGGGGCAGCCCGCAAGTGTCGCCATGCTTCCGGCGCCAACATAGCATGCCCACAACTTCCTAATGTGTATGTCTTCAGAATGTAGGAGGAAACCAGAGCACCCAGACGAAACCTATGCAGACATGGGAAGAACATACAAACTCCTTACAGACAGCGGCCGGAATTGAACCTGGGTCCCTGGTGCTGTAATTGCATTACACTAACCGCTACACTACCGTGTACTTGATGGTCAGCACCACATTGGTGGGCTGAAGGGCCGGTTTTTGTGATGTATGACTATGCTTGTCATACATGTTTGCCAAGCAATCACTCCAGCTGCACAACTCACAGAAGAAAATGCAGATGTCTTTCATAGGTCAGGGAATCCAAAAGCAAACACCATCTAGTCCTAAATGAGAGGAAGCAATATACCCAACCAGGCATGTTCCGGTGGACCTCAAGGAGAAACTTAAAGCTGGTTGACTGACACAAGGCTGGCTACATCAGAGATAGCAGCCCAGTAGATATGCCAATTCACAGGTGTCATCAGAAGTTAAAAGGCAACCTATGAATCTGCCTCGACCTGAGAGATTTGAAGAGGAGCCACTGCACAATGAAGATGATAAAAGATGTTTTGCTAGAACTGAGTCAGACTAACATCTTTTGGTGCATTGGATACAAAGAATGGGTTCTGGCATGATAAGGAGAGCTCATATTTAACCTGTTTCAACAAGGTTGCGTCCTCAGCCCTCTACTCTACTCCCTATACACACATAACTGTGCAGCCAGATTCTGCTCTAACTCCATCTACAAGTTTGCAGTTGATACCACCATTGTAGGCCGTATCACAAACAGCGATGAGTTGGAGTGCAGGAAGGAGATGGGGAGCTTAGTGGCATGGTGTCATGATAACAACCTTTCCCTCCATGTCAACAAAACCAAAGAGCTGGTCATTGACTTCAGGAAAGGGGGCGGTGTAAACGCACATGCCTACATCAATGGTGCTGAGGTCGAGAGGGTTGAGAGCTTCAAGTTCCTGGGAGTGAACATCACCAATCCATAATGGAATCTTTAATCAATATTTCCCTCTTTAAACCTTGGACAATGTGGCCACTATGGTACCATTGTCTCTATTTCATGAGAGATCAGCTGGTTCCAGGTCTCATTCAGGCCTTGCTGTGTACAACTTGACTATCGTATGTTACAATAGTGATCATACTTTAGCAAGAAAGCACTTAAGTGCTTGCAAGCTCCTTTGGCAAAACCTGGGTTCAGGAAAAGTGCTGTGTAAATGCAAGGTCTTGCTTTTTCATTTTTAACATTGGAAGAATAGATGAGTGCTTTTGGCAACCATTTTACACCAATCAGAATGAGTTTATTAATAAAAGGAGGTGGCACGGGAATTTATGATGTGTCTGTTCTTTCTAAATAGTTTCCTAATTCCTAATTATATGGCATGTACTGTGTGGCATTTACTCGAATACCTTTGCCATCATGTGCACCTTTGCCTGTCCTGGTCCAGCCATGGCCAAGAAAGCAGACCGGCGCCTCTACTTCCTCAGGAGGCTAACGAAATTTGGCATGTCCCCTTTGACACTCACTAACTTTTATAGATGCACCATAGAAAGCATCCTATCTGGATACATCACAGCTTGGTATGGCAACTGGTCTGCCCAGGACCGCAAGAAACTGCAGAGAGTTGTGGACACAGCCCAGCGCATCACGGACACCAGCCTCCCCTCCTTGGACTCTGTCTTTACCTCTTGCTGCCTTGGCAAAGCAGCCAGCATAATCAGAGACCACACCCAGCGGGTCATTCTCTCTTCTCTCCTCTTCCATCGGGTAGAAGATACAGGAGCCTGAGAGCACGTACCACCAGACTTAAGGACAACTTCTACCTCACTGTGTTAAGATTATTGAGTGGTTTCCTTATACAATGAGATGGACTCTGACCTCACAATCTACCTTGTTGTGACCTTGCACCTTATTGCACTGCACTTTCTCTGTAGCTGTGACACTTTACGCTGTACTGTCATTGTTTTTACCTGTACTACATCAATGCACTCTGTGCTAACTCAATGTAACTGCACTGTGTAATGAATTGATCTGTATGATCGGTATGCAAGACAAGTTTTTCACTGTACCTCGGTACAAGTGACAATAATAAACCAATACCAATACCATTTAGTAGATCCCTTTCAGAATCAACACAACATCTGAGGGATTTCAGTGAAGTTTGGACCACATCGTTAAAGGTTGCAGTTGGGGAAGGATCACAACAGATGACACATTGGTCTTTGGAGGGGAAACAGTGTTAGAAAGTGGCTGAAAGCTGAGAAGCGCATGTTTCCTCATGGGCTCTTCTTTTGTCATTTGCCCCTTTGAATCCATGCCAGCTGTGAGCATTCCCATCTATCCCTTTCCCTCAACTATTTCCCTCTAACCTCTTCTCACTCATTTGCCCATCGATGCAGGCAAATGGGATGAGCATGGACGATTTGGGTTGAAGGGCCTATTTCCGTGATGCATAACTCTATGAATCTAACTGCCCCCTTGATGAGCAGATGCAGGGAGAAGCAAGCGAAGATGAGCACTATATTGGAAGCCAGACCCATCTACAGGTCAAGATGGGTGGCAATGGTGCAACTAGTAGAGCTGCTATGGTTCCAGAGACCCAGGTTCAATCTTAATCTCTGGTACTGAATGTATGGCGTTTTCATATTCCCCCTATGACTGCATGGGTCACCTCCTCCATCCCAAAGACGTCTGGGTTGGTAAATTAATTGGCCACTGTCAATTGCTGCTAGTATGCAGGTAATGGTGTAGTGGTTAACATAACACTTTACAGCACCAGTGACCCAGGTTCAATTCCAGCCACTTTCTGTAAGGAGTTTGTACGTTCTCCCCATGTCTGTGTGGGTTTCCTCCAGGTGCTCCGGTTTCCTCCCACTTTCCAAAGACGTACAGGTTAGGAAGTTGTGGGCATGCTATGTTGGCACCGGAAGCATGGTGACACTTGCGGGCTGCCCCCAGAACACTCTACGCAAAGATGCATTTCCACTGTGTGTTTTGATGTACGTGTGACTAATAAAGATCTTAATCTTAACCTTAATCTTAATCTTAACCTAGGAGAATGGAGTGAGGGTGTTGGTATAGAGTTGATGGAAATGTGGGGAGAAAAGGTTACAAGGGAAATTAATGTGGAATGGGATTGCTCTGTGAGGCAGCATAGACTTGATTGGCCAATATGGTCCCCTTCTATGTTGCACGATATGTGGAAATACAAAGACAATGAAGAATATGTTAATCTCAATGTGTGATGCAGTACAATGCCTTCTGGGCTCCAGCAACTATCTGAACAAGTTCCTACCACCTCTGAGTGAGATGCACGAGGTATACCATCAGCTAAGCAGATGCTGTGCTGGGATATGTTGATGATGAGAAGGAGCCAACATTACAAGGAGATGCCCTGGTAAAAGACTTGATCTTGCAGGAGGGGTGGCAGATATCACACACAAGCAGAGCTCTGATGGACACAGCTCGCTTTACAATCAAACTGAGATCGAGCCCCTTGTAGTGACCTTTGGATTGGAGACATTTCACATCTACACGCAGGAGAACTGGATATGTGCACAGTGATCACAAGACACCAGAGATTAGTGCTGGAAAGCCGCTCCATCGGACATCAAAGAGGCCAGGTGCCTTGCAGAGAGATGTGAAACCTGCAGATCTCGAGAAACAAACCAACAGAAAGGAAACACTTCAGTCTCATAAAGTACCAGGTAAAAGTTGGGTCAGAGCTGCTTCACTGGATATGGTGATAATGCATTATTCTTTAAGTTTTTGAAGGAGAGACTTTTTAAGAGAGAAAAAAAATTGTCGATGATCATTTGCAAGTTCAAAGGGTAGTTCGCCAAACGTCGGATCTCGGAGGTTCTAAACACAGATAATGAGCTCCAGTTCACAGCAGACATCTTTGTGACTGGTAGTTCGATCACCGGACAATGTCACCTCACCTCACGTTCCACAGAGCAACTTAACAGTAGAAACACTGGGAAAGTGGCCAAGGAACTGCTGAACACTAAATTATCGCAGGCAAGCTCTGATGAGCTTCTTCGATACGTGTAATGTCTTAACCCAAAGGATGGAAAAAAACAATGTGCAGAGACCTCTGTGCAAATGAACCAGAATTCTGTTCCCAATAACAATAAGCCTACTAGAACCAGAAGCTCAAAAAAGTGTGGGACAACAGGAGGCAGCCAAAGGAAGACAGGGACACAGCTGCAACAATGATATTCAGTCTTTTGCATCTCTGAGAGTTGGAGACACACTGAATTTGAAGCTCACATCAGACCAACACCAGAACTGGCACTAGGCACGGGTGACTCAGTACACACCATGCCCCAGGTTGGATGAAGTCACGAGGGAGGAAGGCATCCCATATCAGAGGAATGGGTGCCATTGTCAGGAAGGCTACTGAGGAGGTTTGCTTGATGGAAGGAGATAGTGGAAGCAGTACCATTAACCGTGAAGAGTGAGAACACTACAACTTGACAACAGGCTCCTGGAAAATCAGAATGGGAAGGACAATCTGTTGACTTGTGCACCTGGAAGACTGTGCCAAAGTAAAACACACAGAAACCAGTTATTCTTATCTTATTGGTATTGGTATTGGCTTATTATTGTCACTTGTACTGAGGTACAGTGAAAAGCTTGCCTTGCGCCTTGCATACTGATCGTACAGGTCACTTCATTACACAGTGCAGTTACATTGAGTTGGTACAGAGTGCATTGAGATAGTACAGGTAAAATAATAACAGTACAGAGTAAAGTGTCACAACTACAGAAGAAGTGCAGTGCAGGTGGACAATAAGGTGCAAGGTCACAGCAAGGTGGATTGCGAGTTCAGAGTCCATCTCATTGTATAAGGGAACTGTTCAATAGTCTTATCACAGTGGGGCAGAAGCTGTCCTTCAGCCTGGTGGTACATGCCCTCAGACTTCTTCATCTTCTGCTTGATGGGAGAGGAGTGAAGAGAGAATGACCCAGGTGGGTGGGGTCTTTGATTATGCTGCTGCTTTGCCAAGGCAGCGAGAGGTAAAGGCGGAGTCCAAGGAGGGGAAGCTGGTTTCCGTGACGCGCTGTATCGAGGATGTTTGTTTCTTTGTGTTTTTTTAACAACATTATTAAATGACAGATATAATGTGTGACATATGCAATATTGTTGGTACCACTTTAAGAATTGCATCACAGGACCAGCTGCACTCTGTGTTTTTGTTATGTTGCTCAATGTGGAACTTGCCTGTAAAACTCTCTCTCTGAAAAGGCCATTCAGTAAGTTACGAACCACAAACTCAAAAGAAAAATATTGCAACAGCCACACAGAGGGGAATAAAAAATACTGACAAAAGCTTAACTGGACCAACCATGTTAAAATTCCAACCACAAGATTGGAGGTCTCACCACCTAATTTCTCACTGCTAACCAGCTGCAACAACACTCAAGCCACCATTCAGAGCAGAGCTGCCTGACTGATCAGTGTCCAGACCACAGAACTCAATATCTTTCTCTGTCACCAAAGAACCATTGAACTTATGATCTTCAGGAAGTAGTAACCCATCTAGGTGGTACTTCTTATCAGTGGTCTGGAAAGCACCTCCTCTGTGTGATTCGCTCAGCCAGATTCCTCTCTATATAAATCCTTGTATAATCCTTCAGACTGGATCAGGAAAAGGGGAGAATGCAACTTAGAAAGAGTAATCACGTGTTTGAACTTAGGAAATAAGATGACCCCACCAAATTATGCAAGTTCTGCCTACCATTTCCTTGCTGTTTGGGCCAATGAGTTTCAACAGAACCAGGTAATCAGTCCTTTGTGCTTCTCCAACAATTCTGGGCACTAATAGTTCGGGAACTACTATCATGTCCAAAGGAGTGTGGCAGTACTGAATTTTTGGCATGAGCATCTTCAGTCCAACTAAATGACCAGCTTCCTGCACTGGTTGATATCAAAGTAAAGGCTGAAAGCTAAAAGAAAGTCAATCTTAACTTTAAAAACCAGCAAGTCGATCAGTTGTTACTTAGTTTTCAGTTGTCCTGCTGTGTTGAAATGGCAAACCCAGCAGCACTGGTGTCTAACTACATCTCTTTTCCAAAGAAGCAGAAGGTTGAAATCAGTTCCACTGCCCACAGTGACACAGCTAGTATAGCTGCTGTCTCAGAGCCCCAGCAATCCAGGTTCGAACTTGACCTCTGGTGCCAACAGTGTGGAGTTTGCACAATTTCCCCGTGACTGCGTGGGTTTTCCCTCTGGTGCTCCGGGTTTCTTCCCACGTCCAGAAGATGTGCGGGTTGGTAGGTTAATTGGCCACTGTAAATTGCCCCTAGTGTTTAGGTGCAAGGGAATCTGGGGGAATTTAGTGGCAACTAAAATGGGATAAGTGTAAATGGAGCTGGATGGTCGGCATAGCCTCAGTAGAACAAAGAGCCAGCTTCTGTTCTCCATGACTCCATGTACCTGGCTTAAGTTTTAACTTTTGACATTTAGGAATGCCAGCATGGACTCACTGAACTTATCCACATCCCACAACCTAAGGTGGAGCTCTGATCTTTGGAAGAAGCTAAATCCCTCAGTGTGTTCTAAAGTATCTAGTGGCAAGAAACAGAGATCTTATTTTATCTGTGTGGTTTCAGTGAATCGAAATTCAATTCAGGATGCAAATCATTAGGATGTTAGTTCATGTGTTGTAGCTTCTGCTGTGTTATTAGTTCTGGTAACAGTTACTTTCTGAAAAGCTTCAAAATGCATAGTGTAGCGGTTAACGTAACGTTATTACAGCGCCGGCGACCTGGGTTCAATTCCGGCCACTGTCTGTAAGTAGTTTGTACGTTCTCCCCGTGTCTGCGTGGGTTTCCTTCGGGTGCTCCAGTTTCCTCCCATATTCCAAAAACAGACATACGGGTTGGGAAGTTGTGGGCATACTATGTTGGCGCCGGAGGCGTGGTGACACTTGCGGGCTGCCCCCAGAACACTCTACGCAAGAGATGAATTTCATTGTGTGTTTCGATGCACATGTGACCAATAAAGATATCGTATCTTATCTTATCCATAAAAATTGTCTTCACATGTTCAGGGCTTACCTTCTCCTAATTCTCAAATGTATTTCCCATTGGCTGTTTTGTGTTCCTCTTCACCAAGCCAGATAACAAGGACAGAGCAACCAACAAGACTTCCTTTACTAACAACACTCAACCAGCAGCAGCAGCTGGTAAAACAATGCATCATGGTATGCTTGTCCTTAAAGGTACAGTCACATTCACAGTCACATTTATTACCAACAGTCTCCAGATTAGTATTGGTATTGGTTTATTATTGTCACTTGTACCGAGGTACAGTGGAAAACTTGTCTTGCATACTGTTTGTACAGATCAATTCATTACACAGTGCATTGAGGTAGTACAGGGTAAAACAATAACAGAATACAGAGTAAAGCGTCACAGCTGAACAGGAAGTGCAGTGCAGGTAGACAATAAAGTGCAAGATCATAGCAAGGTGGATTGAGAGGTCAAGAGTCCATCTTATCGTATAAGGGAACCATTCAGTAGTCTTATAACAGTGGGATAGAAGCTGTCCTTGAGCTTGGTGGTATGTGCCCTCAGGCTCCTGTATTTCCTGATGGGAGAGGGGAGAAGAGAGAATGTCCCGGGTGGCTGGGTGGGTGGGGTCTTTGATTATGCTGGCTGTTTCACCAAGGCAGCGAGAGGTATAGACAGAGTCCATGGAGGGGAGGCTGGTTTCTGTGATTTGCTGGGCTGTGTCAACAACTCTTTGAAGTTTCTTGTGGTCCTGGGCAGACCAGTTGCCATACCAAGCTGTGATGCGTCTAGATAGGATGCTTTCTGTGGTGCATCAATAAAAGTTGGTGAATATCAAAGGGGACATGCCAAATTTCTTTAGCCTCCTGAGGAAGTAGAGATGCCAGTGAGCTTTCTTGGCCATGGCGTCTATGGGGTTGGACCAGGACAGGCAAAGGTGCACATGATGGCAAAGGGATTCGAGTAAATGCCACACAGTACATGCCATATTATTAGGAATTAGGAAACTATTTAGAAAGAACAGACACATCATAAATTCCCGTGCCACCTCCCTTTATTTATAAACTCATTCTGATTGGTGTAAAATGGTTGCCAAAAGCACTCATCTATTTTTTCAATGTTAAAAATAAAAAAGCAAGACCTTGCATTTACACAGCACTTTTCCTGAACCCAGGTTTTGCCAAAGGAGCTTGCAAGCACTTAAGTGCTTTCTTGCTATAGTATGGTCACTATTGTAACATACGATAGTCAAGTTGTACACAGCAAGGCCTGAATGAGACCTGGAACTAGCTGATCTCTCATGCAATGGAGACAATGGTACCATAGTGGCCACATTGTCCAAGGTTTAAAGAGGGAAATGTTGATCAAGGATTCCATTATGGATATCTATCCAGTAACTTGTGCCAGAGGTGTGCGTGTGTAGGTCTGTATTCGCTTTGTATTTCTTTTTACCAAAATTAAACTTTATTCATAAAAAAAATACAAGTACAAAGCCATGTCTCTCTTTACATTTGTGGTGTCATTCAATGTTGGCGCCGGAAGCATGCTGACACTTGTGGGCTGCCCCCAGAGCATTCTATGCAATGATGCATTCACTGTGTGTTTTGATTTACATGTGACTAATAAAGAAATCTTATCTTATCCAGTCTCTATATTTTCAGTGCTATTGGTTCTGTAGATTAGTAGCATTCACACATTTTGTGTACATAGCACAATTGCCTCCAGGGATGATCCAAACTTCAAGTGTTGGAGACATTTCTACACTGGACTTATCCCCTCAAGGTCAGGTGTCAGAAGGACCACAGACTGCAGACCTTCCCCACAAAACCTTGGCGTTAGTTGCATCAAGCTTCAGTGCATCCCTCAGCATGTACTCCTGCAGTATGCAATGTGCCAGTCAGTAGCATTCCCTCATGGACATCTCCTTACACTGGAAGGCCAACAAGTTTCGGGTGGACCAAAGAGCATCCTTCACCAAGTTGATGTTCTCTCAGCAGCACCTGAGGTCCATCTCAGTGTGTATCCCTGGGAACAGCCTGTATATCAGAGGGATGAACCGCGGCATGGATGGATAGTAAACCAGAGAGTGAAGCTATTCAGCCCAACCAATCTGAGTTAGCACTTAACCCATTGGGTTAACATTTAGCTCCAATCATATTTAACATCTGGTGCCATTTTCTTTCACCCCTATTCCTTCACCTATCTATTCAATCTGAACTCAAATTCTGACAACACTTCAGTCTCAAGTACAACATTTGGAAGTAAATCACTCAGCTTCACAGCTCCTTGTGTGAACAAGAGTTGTCTGCTTTCTGCTACAGAACTCTTAGCACTTATATCCATGAGTCTTCATTCTTGGTCCCTCGATCACTCTAAGCATTCCACTTCTATCAATGACGTCCCATCCTTCGATTATTTTAAACTCTGCCATCACACTGCCCAGTAATTGGCAATGTCATAAAGATAAAATTGTATTGCTCCAGGTTAAACAATAAAAGCAAATATAATTGAGGCTGCAGAGTGCAATAATTAGAAATAATTATTTCTGGTCCTAGCTGCAAGCTGCAAAGTTGGGAATGTGCATTTAGTCAGGATGGATATATTGCTGTGAATTATTATTCTGTCTTAATATAGGAAAACTTTAACTATTCTGGGCAGATAGTTATATATTACACCGGGTTGAAATGGCAGATGGTGAAAGGTTTATCATTTAAGTATAAATGATAATATTCACATGGACTCCTTCAGTATTACACATGGTCCACTGATCTATTCTTCACAGCGGTAACCCTTTTGAATAGTGTTATTTATAATCTTCTCACAGTTGAAACTGCCAATCTTTCAAAGAAACCGGGCCATTTAAATAGATACAAAACATTTGAAAAAGTACCAAGCAATCCTAGCCTTTGAAGTTCAAGATTGTCATTTTATTTGAAGTAATCAGCTATAAAACCAGAGGGGTTTCTTATATTGTGCAAATGGTGAGAATAAATGCAAGCCCCCTACTGTTCCAACCACAGCGCAACTGATAATTCTGTTTTCACAGGGATAACATTATCTACCAGTTAAAATTTTCTGCCCGTTTGATACCACAGAACACCACATTTTTCTTGCACAGCTAAATATCTCAGCGAAATCGTGTGCCATTGTTCTTCCTTTCTGCTGAATTATTTATCAGTTGTTTCGCAAAGCACCTGTACTGAACAAGAGGTCAAATATTGGCTTCCCTCTGATTTAATAATCCAGACAGCAATAGTGGATTAAGACCACAAACTCATTCACACAATACTGCAAAAAAGAGTTGTGCATTGAACATTGGGTTAATCTGGAGTGCAGCAATTTTGCGCTGGTTTCCAGATGACCTGGTGCCCGGTGGAAAATTTACCTCCTCACTTTCAGTGAAATTTTTTTCTCCCTAACATTTTTCTTCTGACATTAAAAAAAACACAAGGTGATTCAACAGGAATGTAACTTGCAAAATGCTGCTGCAGTGAGATCTTCATCATCACTGTTCTGAGAAACAACAGTTCTTTTTGCTTACAGAGTGACCAAGTTTTAGCTATCCTGTTTCCTCTGGAATTGTGCTGTTTTAAGACCCAAGACTCAATCTGCATTCTTTCTCCTCACTGAGATCAGTGACCTCTTATGACCTCAGATCCAGCCTCACACATGTGCCTTGTCTGCTTTGCCATAGAGGTCAAGGTCACTGTCACCCACCCCTTGAGTTCATTCATGGCTGTTGTTGCTGATATCTGCCACGTCTTGCGGTTTGCCACTCACTGCTGCATTAGGGAAATCTCCCCAACCACATATCCAAGAAGGAGAGACTTTATCTACTTTTCCTTCAGCCCATGGGAGCAGGCAGACAGAACATGTGCATGGAGCTGTATGGCAGGCTTCCCCAAAGCACAGGTTTTCATAGACTGTCCTCCAGTTCTCACAGAGAGCTCCCTGCACATTTCCTGGCAGAAACTCCTGGCTGAGGCCCTTTGTTTCCTTTACACAATGATTAAGGCTCTTTATCAACTGAGATCCAGCAACCCCTTGGGAACACACTTCCAGTTCCATCCCCTTAACACGGCATCCAATCATTCATTAAAATCGCTGTAGATTGAGGAGTTTTGCATGCATTACTGTTGTCCCCTTAAGAGAAAGCTGCAAAGATCGCACCTGCTATGCTAAGTTCTGGGCAGCTATGTGAATTTGCAACACTTTATCAGGGACTGTGCTGAAAGCAACAATGTCCATTTCAGTGCGATATCCCACAGGGAAACTCCACGACAAAGTTCTCATTCCATGTGACTTTCAAAAGCAGCGTTAGGGCGAACCGTTGTTCATGAGATATAAATAATTCAAGCTAAGGCATCTGTGTAGTGACATCTAGGACAAGACAAAAAAAATTGCTCAAGGACAGCCATCTTGGATTCAGGACGTATGGCAAGTGCGACCGAGATAGTTAGATTCAACCCTTGGCTTGGTTCTGGTAAATGGAGCGGTTGGACTCGATACCAAACTTAGAAAATCTTCACTGCACCTTTGCTTTCCTGTAGGATGCCTTAGTTTTATATGCAATTAAAAAAACAATAACACATCTCTCCAGTTGCTGATTAAGTCAGTGAGCAATGGAGATACTCAGCCCAGGAACTTCAATGGATCACACAAGTGGTGCCAGTGAAATCGCACTCAGCATGATCAAATCTTCAGGCCCAGATGTTTAATGTGAGAAAAAAATGAAATAAAATTGCAGATTTAGAGCAGGAGCGGGGAATTGTGTGGCACAAGTGACACTTTAGGGAGGACATAATTGAGGGGTGGAGGTGAGGGGAGAGGAGGGCAGATTCACCAAAATGATACCATGACTAAAAATGTTAAACAATAAGGGAAAAGTACAAAGGACAGGCGTAAGGTCTGTCTCTGAGTACAGGAAACTAATTGAAGTTATTTAAAATGCTTGAATAATTTGATAGGGTAGACAGAGAAAAACCGGGCAAAGCAGAATAAGGTGACACAGCCTTCAGATTCAAACTAAGCTGTTCAGGAGCAACGTCTGAGACTACTTCTTCATAAAAAAGACAACGGAATTCTTGAATTCTTGATCTCAAAAAAAAACCATGGAGGCTGTGGTTTAACTGTTTAATAATAGCAACTGATGGATCTTTGTTTGGCAAGAGTATTAGAGATTATGTAACAGAGGCTGGTTACTGGATTTGGCTACAGATCAGTATTAAATGATGGAACAGGTTGAGAGGCTTTGTGGCCTCCTTTTCATGTTCCTATGCTTCACTTTCATTTGACAGGGGAGAGCAGCCAGCAGAAACTATTTAGGACAGTGGCATGTCTGGTTCTATACCCTGATGTATATGGAATAAATGAATAGCCTTCTTCTGAAGCAAAAAAAATGTTCTGAAGCAAAACAAAATCTTTTCATGCAAAAAAAATCTTCCACTGTTTTTTGGCATGATCTTGCAGCCTTAAGATAATAAAAAAAGAGTTCATCATTGTCCTGAAGAGAAATGACACATAGACACTGGTAAAATAAAGCAGGCACACTTCAAGCCATTTTCCTTGAGCTGACATTACTGCTGTTCATCCCTGAAAATGGGAAGCTCAGTGGCAAAAGGCGACACAGTGAAATAATTTTTTGAACAAAGTGTTGGGAAGGACAATTGGCTGCATGGCGCACATGCAGGAGGAAGTTCCTATCACTGTCTGCACTTACATGGTATGCTTTATTTAAATTCAATGGATGCCCACTGAGTGAATGTGTCTTTATTACATTACAATAGCATAAGCTGGAAATTCATTGGATATGAGAGATGTATTAAAATGAACAGTTAACAGATGTATTCTTCAAATTTTCCCCACTGTAAAATGCTATTGTGCATGAGCCTGAGACTTTGTGTACAAGAGATCAGGCCTTGCATACTTAACAAGCCCAAAGACTTTCCTCTTCTTCTGTTGGGTACACAGGGGTAAACAGGTTGGTTATTGGCCTGGTCCCAGGTTACAGAATGGGCCACTTTGGTGTGGCTCAGGGCAAGTGTTGGGTGGATGAACCAGAGGGAAGATCTGGTCAAGTCAGTGGGGGCAAGCTGCAGAGACAGGAGAACAAGAACACAAGAATGCAAGAAAATAGGAGAAGGATTAGACCCCTTGGTCCCTCAAGTCTATCGTGCCATTCAGTACAACGGAGGGTGGGCTTGTTTAGTGAGAAGATGGGGTGGGGAAGGGAAATGGGTTTGTGGACTCTGAGGGAGAGCTGCTCTAAGGAATAAACCTTTCCATGAAATTGGACCAAGTTGTGAGGAGGACACGAGGAGTCTGCAAGAGAAAATAGATGGGTTATGTGAGCAGGCAAGAAATGGGAGATGGGGAAATGTGAGGTTATCAACTTTGGAATGAAGAATGAAAAAGGAAGTTATTATTTAAATAGGGTGAGACCACAAAATATTGTAGCACTAATAGATCTGGGGGTCCTAGTACATGAAACCAAAAGTTGGCATGCAATACAGCAAATGAGGAAGGCCAATGGAATACTGACCTTTAGTGCAAGGAGTATGGAGTATCAAGTGGGAGTCGATAGGTGTGCCAAAGAGGGAGGGAGAGAGAGAGAGAGAGAGAGAGAGAGAGAGAGAGAGAGAGAGAGAGAGAGAGAGAGAGAGAAGCGAGAGAGAGAGAGAGAGAGAGAGAGTCAGTTGCAGGGCTACAGGGAAATAAGGAGAGTGGGAATGGGACCAAGGAGAGCTGGAATGAGACTAATGGGAATTGGTATATCTTCAATGGGCTGAATGGCCTCCTTCTGTATAAAATGACATAAAAGTAGAGAAGTTTTGTTGCAGCGTTACAGGGCGCTCGTGACACTGCACCTGAAGTGCTGCATAGAGTTTGGTCTCCATAGGTAAGGATGTGACTGCATTGGAGGCAGAGCAAAGAAAGCTCACTGTTGATTCCTGGGGGTTGATCGAGCAAGTTGAACTCATTCTCATTGGAGTAGAGCAAAGTGAGAGGCGATGATATTGAAACATTTAAAATTCTGAGGAGGATTGACAGGATGGATGTTTCCTCCAGTCAGAGTATCTAGAACAGGAGCAATCTTACAGAATAAGGGGACACCCACTTAAAACAGAGATGAGAAGGAACATTTCCTCTCACAAGGTAGTGAGTCTTTGGAATTCTTGATCTGTGAGAGCTGCAGAAGTTGAGTCACTGAGTGTATTCAAAGTGGAAATTAACAGGTATTTAAAATACAAGGGAGTCAAGGGAGAGAGGGGGACTGTGGTATTGAGGCCAAGACTGGATCAACCATGATCTCATTGAAAGGTGAACCAGGTTTGAGAGTCTGACTGATTTATTCCTGATCCTGTTCTAATGCTTGTTCCATCCAAAGTGAATTCATAGTGCTGGACTTAAGGCCTTGGACGTGCTCAAGTAGATGACTTATAATTACTGATGAAGTTGGCACCATGGATGACCTCCAACTTGGTGAAAGAGGCCTTGTGGTCCGTCCGTACCTGCAGATCTACCAATTAGCACACTCCAAGACCCAGGAGGACTTGCTGTGGGGTGTGCTCAAGCAGGACTCCAACCACCCTGGATATTCTCTCTTCTCCCCCCTTGCATCTACAGAAGATACAAAAGCCTGAAAGCATGTACCACCAGGGTCAAAGACAGCTTCTATCCTGCCATTATAAGCCTATTGAACAGTCCCCTTGTACAATAAGATGGACTCTTGACCTCACAATCTACCTTGTTATGGCCTTGCACCTTATTGTCTGCCTGCACTGCACTTCCTCTGTAATTATAATGCTTTATTCCACATTCTGTTATTGCTTTTCTCTTGTACTACCTCATTGTACCAATGTGATGAAATGATCTGTATGGATGGCATGCAAAACAAAGTTACTCACTGTGCCTCAGTACATGTGACAATAATAAACCAATTCACCAATTTACATGGGCCCTGTAAAGGCAACCATGTTATACCCCCCACCAAACTTCTGTTGTGCACATTGAGAGAATATATCTTATACAGTGTTTTCAAATGAAGAACAAGATTGCTCAATATCTGAGTGTAAAGGGGGAATGTTATTGACTGTAACTATGTAAAACATTGCCTATGCTTGTAAGAACTGTGCATGCACATATTTCTCTGTGGAAAATATTTTCAAAGAAATAAAGTACTTCTGTAAAGGCCAGGTTCTGCATAAGTGGTCTGTGCCATCTGCAGGCCAGCGAACATCATAGGAGTTACGTTCAGGCAAGCAATGGACTCTGTCAGGCACCACTGTCAGTGCCCACACACCTCGATGCACCTGCACATCAGGTTATCGGATAACCTGGATGGAAAACTGCAGACTTTGCATTGAATTGAGCAAATGAATTGGCTTATTGATCATTTTTTCATGGAAGTTCAATCATGTCACACATGCGATGGAATTTCTAGGCCTCTGTCTTCGCATGGCTGATATATATTGGCATCACAAATACACAATAAGCATTTTTTTAATATTCTGGCACAAATAAATGAAAGAAGAGACAAGAGACTGCAGGTGCTGGAGTCTGGAGCAAAAAGAAAGCAAACTGCTGGAGGAACTCAGCAGGTTCGGCAACATCTGTGGAGGGAAATGGACAGGTGACATTTCGGGTCAAGACCCTTCATCTGGGCAAATAAATGCAAGTTTACCTGCTCCATTCCTCCATGTTAAAAATGATGTGGAAGTAGTGTTTGATGAGCATTCTGTCCTGCATCTAAGAGTTCTGCATGGCATGGTAACCATGGTAATAAATTCTCTTGTTTATTTCCAGACAAATTAATAAAATTGTATTCTCTTTATGGAAGTATCAGGCTGAAAAAATAATGAAAAAAAAACATTATTATTTTAAAGTTTGTGGACACCTAATATTGAGAGGAATATGAGTCAGTTATAAGCTTGGCCCAGAATCAACACGAAATGAGCCATGCTTGCTTCATTGGGGGCCTGAGGATACTGTGAAATCGGGCCTCAGGTTTCAACTACATCTTCGAGGTGACACAATGGTGATGGGAGCTCCTTCACTACCATTGCCCCTCAGACTAGCTCTAAAGAGGGGGTTTAGGCAGGCATCAGGCATGTGATTATAGGGATTGCTGAAGCCTCAACACCCCAACCACTCTTCATGAGCAAATTTTGTGGAATTATCTTTCAGCATCCCTCAGGCTATTTACTAACATTTTATGGGAACTTAATGCCTAACTTGGAAGCCTAAATAATATCCCCATGCGTTTCGCTGCAGAATTAATCCCAGCAGACTGGGTGCCAACTGTTATGGTGTTAAGTTTAGCCCCTGACCTATGACGTATTTCATTAAGTCACCCAATGATCCTGCAAAGCTGATGGGTCACTAAGGCCTCAATTTTAAAACTTTCATCCATATTTTCAAACTTGTCCATGGTCTTGCACCTCCCTACCTCTGGCTGGCATTCTCCATTCTTCCAATTCCATCTTCTTGTACAATCCCTGCTTCTCTATTCTTCCCGTCGGTGCCTGTGTCATTGACTCTAATTTTAGAATTCCCAATGGGAATATTTCCACTTCCCATGCTCCCAAGCTTCCTTCTACTCTTCTTTAATGTTGCTTTATAAACAGCTACCAGGAGCTGTTTATTGTTGATTTCAGTTTTCAGCACAAGCACAGTGCATTGATTCTTCCTTGATTATGTGTATGTAGTCATGACTTGTTACAAAGAGAAATTATGTTTTATTTAAAGTAAGTGGTAACCATGTAAAACGCAAGCATTTTTTTAGCAGTTGCTTTGTTTTGCTGTTTCACTCAGACACACCCAAGAAGTTGCTGTAACAAAAATAAAACTAACCTACTCACTAATTTCTGGGACAGTACTTACTTAGTGAGGTCACACATCTCTTAATGCACTGCTCAGGCCTTACCATCCAGTGGCCATGGGGAGTTGTTCATATAGGTCAGATCATGTGGCTGTGGTCATGGTGCCTTTGTCCAACGCTGGTCAGCAATGGCAAGTCAAGTCAAGTCAAGTCAAGTTGAGTTTATTGGCATGTGTGCAAGTACCATGAGGTACAGGCACAAGGAAAGACTTGCTTGAAGCAGCATCACAGGTATGGAGATTCAGAAAAAACTCAACATAAATTATACAAGATTGTGAAGAAAAAAAGTGTGCAAAACAAGACATTAGTGTAAAATAAAAACACAATCAGAGACAAGTCCATGGTAGTGCAAAAGATGGTCCATAGTGTTCCATTGCTGAGGTAGGGTTAGGGTTGTGCAGCTTGATTCAAGAACCTGATGGTTGCAGGAAAATAGTCGTTCCTGAACCTGGTGGTGTGGGACTTCTGTACCTCTTGACTGATGGTAGTGGCGAGAGGAGGGCATGACTCGGGTAGTGGGGATCCTTGATGATAGATGCTGCCTTCTTGAGGCAGTGCCTCATGTAGATGCGGTCAGTGATGGGGTGGGCTATGCGCCCGATGGATGGGGTTGTGAACACTAGTCTCTGCAGCCTCCTGCGTTCAATTGCATTTGAGGCACCACAACAAGATCCCAACCCTAACCCTACTGGATAAGGAGGGTTGTCCGTGGATGTATGGCTGTTGATTCTGGGATCCAGCGTGGCTGATGTGTGTACATGGCAGATCAGGCTCCACAATAATGTGATGGACTGGACTGCTGAAACAATCATTCTGATGCCGGGACAGCTCTGGAGGAGACCTGTGGTAGTTATTGGAGCAGACATCCAAACGTAGTGTTCTGCTGTCTACTGTCTACTGCACAGCCCTTCCCCCATCAGAAGCACATGTAAGAGCAACTAGCAGACAGGTCAAAGAGGAGGAAGAGGATGTGAAAAATAAAGAAGTGAAGGAAGAGAAAGGGAAGAGGGACCCCAGATGGCTGCTTTTGGCCTGGACTGTTTGTAAAGAACTAAAACCCTATTATCAACACTGTCACACCTTCAACCCAGTCCCCACTGTCACAGCAACGCTTAGCCAAAATGCAAAGATGAAGGCCACCACAAGACAGATATTTCCAATGAAACATTAAATTATCCGTGGAGACACAGGAGACTGTAGATGCTGGAACCTGGAGCAACAAACAATCTGATGGAGGAACTCTGTGGGTTCAGCAGCGTCTCTGGGGGGAAAGGAATTATCAAGGGTCGAAACCCTGCATCAGGACCCTAAATCATCCGTGGCCCATACAAATCCAGCTAACCTCCATTGTGCATCTTTCCAGTGATTTTTTTTTAAAGTACTTTTGACATTGTGCCCTGTGGACTGTTGATTTACCTTGGTGGAGATAACTAATAGCTTTGTGGAAGCTCTAGGCAAAGAAGATCCAACTAAATATTAGAGCGAACAGCTGCCAGAATAGGTGATAGGTAACCAAATGCCTATCAAGGTGGATGGATTGATATAGTCCTCCTGAAGGAGGAGAGAGGTACATGGTCATTGGATCTACTGCCCCTGCTCTGGTATGGCGCCATCGAAATCCCAGCAATATGTTGAGAACAGATTGCTTCACTCTTATGAGACCCTGTAACTTTTGCACGTTATAAATTACACCCATGTGGCACCATTTTTCATTCCACTGCTATATTCCATTACAGCATTGAGGGCAAGAAATTGCATTTTAGTAGCATTAAAATAATGTTCTGTTTTACCCTAATGCTGCTTGGGAAAGTTGCATAAAGGTTGAGATCTTCATATTGCATTTCACAGAACAGGTTGGTGGGATTTCTGTGAGTAAAGCTGACATTGCCAATTTCAACCCAAGCTTTTCTATTGATGAGATGCAAGTTCTTGTAAATACTGGCACTGAACATTAGGAGGTGCTATCTCTGCTATTGGCTCTTAAAGGCACCGATCACAATACAAGCCACACTCTTCAGCTACAGGGGACATGCTTCTGAATGAATGCATACTCCAGTGATGCCTGCACTTTGGGAAAGCCTGCAGTGCAGGTAAATGTCTATGCCTAATCTGCCTGGCGCTGTGGGCTGAAGGGAAAGCAGATGAAGTCTTCTCTCATTGGGCATGGAATTTAGGTGACATCCTTAAAGCACCGATGAGCAGCAAACTGTGAAATGTGGCAGAGATCAACAGTTGCCTGAAATGATCGTGAGGCTGGGAAGCTGAGAGTGACTGTGACCTTGATCTCCCCAAGCAAGGCAGTCAAGGCATATGTGCAAGGTGAAACCTGAGGTTGCTGGAGGTCAGAGACCTCAGTGGAGGACAAAGGATAAAATTTATTGTTGGCTCTTCAAAGAGTAAGGCTTCAGGGGAAACTTGGTTTACTGAATATAAATGGGATGTGTCATTTTCCAGACCAATCAGGTTGAAAATCTCACTGCAGACACATTTTGCTCATTACACTTCTGTTGACATGATTGAGGGAATTTTGTGTTGGGACAAGGGTGATAGGCCTCTCAAAAAAAGCACTAGGAAGTCACAAGTCCAGTTTCCCAATAGATACCAAGCCATCCAGAATTATGGGAAAAATTGGTCCAGTGTGTACTTAGTAGGTTTTCAACTACACAGCACATTTTTGTTGGGGGGGGGGGGGGTGGTTGTGCAAGTGAATTTTTCAGCCTGGGTGTCTGCAACATTTGTCTTCAGATATCATTGTTGGGTCCATCATTGTGTGAGTGGAATTGAGCACTTTTTCTAAACTTCGGTGCCTAGGCCTTGTGCCAAGTTGATGTTCGACTACTCCCTGCTGCTTGGCAGTGACTGTAGACTTACAGAAAGGTTTGTCAATGCACCAACCATTTCAATGTGCATATCTATCAACAATCTTATTCCAATCTGACTCTTCTGCAGCAGACATCTGGCAAGCCCATACCTGCACTACTCATTTCCCTTGCCTTAACAGAGTTTGCATATAGATTCCTATCCCAGCAGAGTTGATTCTGCAACTCCATTTGAACAAAGGTCTGTGGTGAGGCAAGGTTGTAATTAATTGGAACAGGATTGGTATTTTGAATCCAGTTCCCTTTATTGGATTAAAATTTATTTTGTATAATAATGAAAATGCATTAAGTTGTTTGGAACCTGTTTAATCAGTCCAATTTTTTATAGCATATTGTGATTATATTTAACATACAATGACTGCAATTAAAATCAGTGGCATTCAACATTATGTCACATAATTGACATGTACCAGTACGATTGGGCCATCAGCAGTCATCCATTATGCTCGAGTGCCTCATATAAGTGGAGCGGTGTAGAAAGAAAACCAAATGTAACAACATTATAAAAGATTATGATAAACCTAGCAACTGATTAATTATAAAATTGGCAACAGTCAAGGAATTGCCTAATGTACTGAGAGCAGGTTGGAACAGCCAGAGAGGATGGGAGGCAGAATGATCTTCTTTTAAAAAAAACTTAGTAGACATAGATAGGAAAGGTTTAGAGGAACATTGGTCAAATGCAGGCAAATGGGACCAGTTCAAGTAGGCAACCTGGTCGGCATGGATGAGTTGGGCTGAAGGGCCTGTTTCTGTGCTGTATAACTCCATAACTCTATGAAATTGCTCCCATTTTTTGGTAGGGAATTGAGAAACATAAATGACCAATAAGGAAGGATTGTATCCCAAGGTTACCTGGTACAGCAATTCCAACGCATAGGAACGCAAGAGGCTGTAGAGAGCAGTGGACACAGCCCGGTCCATCACAGGTACAGCCCTCCCCACTATTGACTGCATCTACATGAGGCACTGCCTCAAGAAGGCGGCATCTATCATGAAGGATCCCCACCATCTGTGTCATGCCCTCTCCTTGCTGCTACCATCAGGCAGGAGGTACAGAAGCCTGAAGACCCACACCACCAGGTTGAGGAACAGCTACTTTACGACAACCATCAGGTTCTTGAACCGACCTGCACAACCCTAACCCTACCTCAGCAATGGAACACTACAGACCACTTCTCCACTTCTTGCACAACTGTGGACTTGTTTCTGTATCATTATTTTTGTACTAAGGTCTTGTTTTTGCACAGCAATTTTTTTCTCTCTCTTCATTGTCTTGTATAATTTATGTATACTTTATATTCTGTGTGTTGTCTGTACCTATGTGCCTGTGATGCTGCTGCAAGCAAGTTTTTCATTGTACCTGTACCTCACCATACTTGTGCACATGACAATGAACTTGACTTGACTTACTTGAAACTTCCAAAGTCATATGGTCTTTGGCTTTTTTCAGGCCTGTACAAATAAGGAATTTAATGCTTCCTCTGCATAACTGGTCAGCTTGAAACAATACAGCCAGGCAGGTGCCTGGGTCTACGAAGGCCCAAGTAGTAGGTGTCCAGATAGAACATAGAACATAGAACGCGACAGCACAGTGCAGGCCCTTTGGTCACAATGTTGTGCCGACATTTTATCCTGCTCTAAGATCTATCTAACTCTTCCTTCCCACATAGCCCCCTATTTTTCTATCATTCATGTGTCTATCTAAGAGTCTCTTAAATGTCCCTAATGTATCAGCCCCCACAATCTCTACAATATCTACCATGCACCCACCATTCTCTGTGTAAAAAATTTCCCCCGGACATCCCCCTTATACATTCCTCCAATCACCTTAAAATTATGTCCCCTCATGTTAGCCATTGTCGCACTGGGAAAAAGTCTCTGACTGTCCACTTGATCTATGCCTCTTATCATCTTGTGCACCTCTATCAAATCACCTCTCATCCTCCTTCTCTCCAAAGAGAAAAGCCCAAGCTCACTCAATTTAAACTTACATGCAAGCTCTTTTCAGTTTAAGATGAATTTTCTGAAGAGCATAAAATATGCCTTAGAGTTCTGATTAGTACATACAATGCATCCAACACTTACCAGACGTAAAGAAGGGCTGTTCATTGGTTACCATGCAAATTTAACACTGTCGCAAAATTCACCTGCAAGGCAAGGTGGGTGGTGGAATATAATCAGCAGAATTTGGCAAGCTTGAAGTCAGTGTCTTTAACAAAGAAGTACGGCGGGCCCAGGAGGAAGATGAAATGTTTGCTTTTGAAGCCTGTGCTAAGTTTGGTTTGGTGAAGTGGAGTAGTTTTGCAGATGGTACGGGGAGAGCATTGAAGCAGACAAGCAAATGTGAAAAATATTAATCAAGAGGGAATGGAGCGGTGAAAGAGCAGTTTACCAGTCAGCAAGGATAAAATAGTTCAGCTACTGCATGCACTGAAGTATTCGAAAGTGAATAGTTAAACTTTTGGACAGCTTGGTCAGAGTATGAAAGATGGCAGTGTTAAATGGATGGAGCAGAAAGCAGATCAGTTGAATAAAATAAGACATAAATGCAGGATGAGAGGGTTCTCTCCAGTGGCGCATGGATTGACAGTTCAAAGGAAGGTTAAATCTTTGGTCAGTTGAGATAAATAAATAGATGTTGTCACGACTGCATCAGGCAGACTATAATACCTGTGAGTCATGTCCCCTGCTAATGCTCCTATTTCACTGCAGCATATTTAAGGGCATAAAATCTACAAAGCTGTCTTCAAAGAAATGAACAACCTATAATTTAGTTCCTTTTTAAGAAAACACACTGAAATTGTGTGGAAGAATTTAAATTGAGGAAAACATTACAATTTATACAACGTTCCTTTTTCTGTCAGAATCAAAGCAGCATACTGAAGAAAGTGGAAGCAAATGACATTGACTGCTGCACTTCCTCAGAGCTTGAATGCTTGTGTGATTGCTTTTTTCCTTTGTGATTGGCAAAGGGCTAACCCCAAAAACACTGGAGTGTATTGTGCCCCAATGAAGTTGATTGGTAGAATGAGTCTGCGGGTGCTAGCATGCTGAAATATTGAATGTGGTGGCTCGAATCCCAGTGAAAGGTCGAACCCTTTTACTATTCAGGCCACTTTTACCTTGGGTCAGTTCACCAGATTTGGTCTTGTCCCAACTTCAGGCATCACAGCCTGCCCCAGAATCACAGGGAGGTGGGTTCCAGGGAATGCTGCTCCCAGATGTGGAAAAGGCCATCAGCCTTAAAGGAATGTCCCCAGGAGCCTCCAGTAATTAAGTATGTATTCCTCCAGATATGCCAAGAGCAACATCCAGGAGAAAAAGATCACAGGGAGACAGCAAACATTCTTTCATAAAGTAATTCTGTCAGTGCTTTGTTTAAAAATAGTTGAGATTGGGAAGAAAAAAAGACAGAGAAGTCTGACCTTCCACTGAGGTTATGAAGAGTCTGTCTGATCACCAATAGACATGGAAAAGCAGTGATCTATGAACGTGGACGTTTTGATTGGCTGATGCACATGCAAGGGGTGGGGCAGCTGGAAACAGTTGTTCGTATGACGATGCCCTGAGAAATGTGTCAAACCAGAGTTGGCAGGGTTGGTACTTCCATCCGAGGAGGAGGGGTTGAGCTGGGATATGGTGGTCTTGCATTGGACTGAGGAAGCTGGAGGAGCGCTCCTGCTGTTTTTGATCCCTCTGTTCTCCGAAGAGACTCCACGGCACATGTCTGATACTTCTTCACATTTCTGATAACGGTGACCTCGTTAAAATATTTAAGTACTTTGAGGTCAATAGACATTAAGGTGGAGATAGATAAAAATCTGAAAGATTGAGGTATAAAGAGAACTGGCACAGAAGAGGCCAGCATAGATCAGCCATGATCATATTGAATGATGGGGAAGGCTTGAAGGGCCTGGTGGTCTATTTCTGCTCCTATATTCTTGTGGAGAACAACTAATTGGGAAAGGCTCCCCTCAGCAGGTCAGACAGCATCTGTGGTGAAAGAAACAGAATTAAAATTTCAGGCTGAAGACCCTTCGTAAGAATTGTTCTGACAAAGGGTTTTTGACCTGAAAGGCTAACTTGTTTTCACCACAGATGCTGCTGGACCTGCTGAGTGTTTCCAGTATTTTCTGCTTTTGTTTTGGATTTCCACCCTCGAGTTTCTTTTTTAAATTTTCATTTATTGGGACCATTTTTGCAGGTAGGCTGAGGCTGCCTGAACTCACTTCGTTTAGGAAACCTACAATCAGCAGGCAGAGGAGATGCTCCTTGCACAGCTCTGGATCAGAACCCAGGTCAAGAGGTGAAATGTCAACATCTCACTCACTGCTTCATGCATTTTCTACAAAACATCTTCATTTTTGTGAGAAGAGTTTGTTCGATTTCAAATCCAACTCTGGATAGTTTGTGCTATTCTATACAAGTAAACAATTCAGTCTCCCTACTTTAACAAGATTTCCTCCAATCCATGCTATTTGCTGATCCTGCAAATTACAAGGTACCACAGTATGAGTTGGGGATTACTTCAGAGGTTTAGGCTCAATGAAGACAAATTGGCTGGTGCTACATCTGTCCTCTTGCAAGTTGGCGTCTCTCACCTTTTTGCAGTGCTCCATCCAAGCAAGTATCCTAAGCACACGTGAATTCGTATTGATCTAACCAGAAGACAGGTGACCTTAACCTGGAAATGGATGTCTGCTCTTTTTGTGAGACACTTGCACCATGGAGGTCCAGAAAAGTGGATCAAAGTGCTTGATCAAAGTGCTTGAGGAGGTAGTGATGATGTGAATGGTGCTATGTAAATAATGTCATCCTGTTTCTTCCTGTGTTTCTGACTTGATTATAACCACTACAATTCTTTCCTGCTTGGGGAACTCAGATCCTCTGAAGGATGTTACTTCTGGAGGAAACAGTAAGTATTGCTGACTCCACACCGAGCTTATATCAGATACACCCAGTTGAAGTCATCTGGCCTTTGTAAATTAGGAATTAAAAACTGACAATGGCAGTGCCAATTTGTTCTCTTGCTGGCAGACAATCCTCAGCTATGGGGCTTGCCTTCAATTCTCACTGAAGAGAAGCAAACAAGAATAAAGGAGAGCTGATGGGCACACTCACAGTCAGCAAAAGGCAGAGAATCCACACCATCAATCACCCTTCACCATACACATAGGCCAAATGGTGCTAGCTGGCAGTGAAACATTAATGGCCTGGGACCATTCCCACTCAGCAGCAACTGTACAGTGTATTATGTTGCTGTACTAGTTACCCAGACTACTAAAGCTATATTCCAGATTAAGTTAGTTCAAATCCCAGTGCAGCTTAGAATATGAATTCAATTTTAAAACAAGTTATAAATAAAACCTGAAATCAGTGACCATAAAGCTAATTGGATTGCTGTATAAATCCTACTGGTTTGTTAATCTTCTTCAGGAAAGGAAACCTGAGATCTGTACCTGGTCTGGACTAATGCAATTCCAAATCTATACCCTCTACATAGTTACTCATAAATGCCCATTCAGGCAGTCTAATAAACCAATCAGTCATGTCAGAAGGACTGGAACTGAATGGTAAAGTTGTAGGATATCCATATCTTGAGGATCAATATATAAAAAAAATCAGGATAAATAGGCAGGGTATTGGACTGAGTGTAGGTATTGGACTGCAGTTTGTCCTTTGCAGATAGTAGACTCATTCGAATTGTATCTGAATCCCTAACTTTACAAAGTTACGTTAGTTATGGTTAAAGATGATAGCCTGTCCTTCTATTATCCTTTCACCTTCAAACGAGCCAAATGCATATGGTAGTGCAATATGAAAACATTATGACTGGTAGGAAATAGGTCATTGTGCATGAATAGAATAGAAACTTTTCCTGGAGACACAAGAGACTGCAGATGCTTGAATCAGGAGCAGCAAACAATCTGCTGGAGGAACTCAGGGGGTCACGCAGCATCTGTGGGAGGAAAGGAATTGTCAATGTTTTGGATCTAAACCCTGCATTGGGACTGGTGCAGGGTTTCAGCCTGAAACATTGACAGTTCCTTTCCTCCCACAGATGCTGCTCGACTCGCTGAGTTCCTCCAGCAGATTGTTAGAAATATTTCCTGCTCGTCTAGGATTCC
Source organism: Pristis pectinata (assembly GCF_009764475.1). Taxonomy (NCBI): domain Eukaryota; kingdom Metazoa; phylum Chordata; class Chondrichthyes; order Rhinopristiformes; family Pristidae; genus Pristis; species Pristis pectinata. The sequence goes on from NC_067407.1 coordinate 83,206,563, forward strand.
ACCTTGGAGTTTTGGGGGTCTTGTTCTTTTGTCATTTGTTCACAGGCTGTGGATATCCCAGCTATTTATTGTTCTTCCTTATTTGCCCCTGAACTGGGGAACTAGTTGAGAGTCAATCACATTAGGAAGTCTGGAATCACATATAAACCAGACTGGGTAAGGATGGCAGATTTCCTTCCCCAAAGGACAATAGTGAACCAGACTTTATATTTTTATGACAATCCAGTAGTTTAATGATCAGCATTACTGAGACTAGTTTTTTAAATTCTAGATTTATTCAATTGCTTGAATATAAATTTCACAGTTGCTGTGGTGGGATTTGAACTCATGTCTCTTGATCAATGGTCTGGAACTCTGGTTGCTCGTCTAGTAACCTAAGCATTACAACTCTTGTACCCTTAAATGATTGCTCTGGGGACATCTCTGATCAACTCTTCAGAGGACCAACAATCCAGTGAAATAGGAAGGCTTACCATGGTGTCTTATAAGCTCAAGAGAGCAGGTGAGCACAGGTTTAATGTTTCATCTGAAAGATGACAATTTTGGAGATTCATTACTCCCCAGGACATACTAGAAAGCCAGCCTGGAATTTGTGCTCATAACATAGAACAGTACAACACAGGAACAGGCCCTTTAGCCCATGATGTTATGCCAAACTAATTAAGTTAATGACGCCTAATTACACGAATCCCTTCTTCCTACACATCGCCTATCTCTCTCCATTCTCTGTATCCTCATGTGCTTATCTAAGAGCCTCTTAAACGCCTCTATTATATATGCCTGCACCACCACCCCGGCAGTGCATTCCAGACACCTACAGGTGTAAAAAAACCTGTCCTGCATATCTCCTTTGAACTTTCCCCCTCTCGTCTTAAATGCATGCCCTCTAGTATTAGACATTTTGACACTGGGAAAAAGAAACTAGCTGTCAGAATCAGAATCAGGTTTATTATCACTGATATATATTGTGAAATTTGTTGTTTTGCTGCAGCAGTACAGTGCAAGACACAGACATAAAAATCACGATAAGTTACAAAAATAAATAAATGGCGCAAAAGACGAATAATGAGGTAGTGTTCATGGGTGCATGGACTGTTCAGAAATCTGATGGCGGAGCGGAAGAAGCTGTTCCTGAAACGTTGAGTGTAGATCCATCTTGGGCCCAACACATTGATGCAATCACAAAGAAGGCACGCCAGTGGCTCTACTTCATTAGGAGTTTGAGGAGATTTTGTATGTCACCAAAGTCTTGCAAATTTCTACAGATGTGTGGTGGAGAGCATTCTGACAAGTTGCGTCACCACTTGGTATGAAGGCTCCAATATGCAGGATCGAAAGAGCTGCAGACGGTTGTAGACTCAGCCAGCTCCATCACAGGCACAACCTTCCCTGCCATCCAGGACATCTTCAAGATGGTGCTTCAAGAAGGTACCATCCATCATTAAGGCAACATCCATCATTCGGGACCCTCACCACCCGGGATATGCGCTCTTCATGTTACTACCACTGGGAAGGAGGTACAAGAGCCTGAAGAATAGATCCTCTGAGATGAGCCTATTCTATCTATGCCTCTCATAAGTTCATAAACTTCAATCAGGTCTCCCCTCAGCCTCCGCTGCTCCATAACCTTTTAATCCCAAGGTGCAGAGTACGAATGTGCCATATGAAAGATTAGGGAAGAAGAAGCTAATCTCATGCTTCTGCAGTAAGTTGGTTCCCAGCATGTGACCATGCAGAGGTGTGTTCATGCAACTCATGCTGGAATTAATAATTTTCTACTTACACCTTGTGTCAGTCTGAAATGACTTCCTATGTTTTTTTTTCATTTTGAATGAATTAATCAATAATTTTCTTGAACGTTAAGATTAAGATATCTTTAATCTTAACATTCAAGAAAATTATTGATTAATACATTCAAAATAAAAAAATACTTGAATGTTCTTCCATTATCTTCATAATCCACCAATATACTCAATGAGTCTGCATCCATTTGACTCAAGGAAAGCTTCCAAAAGTGGCTTCCCCATGCTGGTGCTTAGAATTGGTATATAAATCAGTAGGCACACTATTGGGAGATCCATCAAAAAGAATAGCGTTTTGGAAAAAGTTTTGATCTCTTTTAATGCAAGTGTTTGTGGCATGCATTTAAACCTAACATTGAAACATATACAACGAGGTTGTTTCCCCACAGAAACAGAAAATGAAGCACTGCATGCCTGCATGCAAAGACGCAGGTAACATCAGGCATGAGCTGATAAACAATAAGTAGGATTTGTGCCACAAAAATGACTACCCTTGACAAAAACGTTTGACCACTTACCCTTGATATCCAATGGCTGACTACTTCTATCAATACTCTGGGGGTCACCTTTGATCAAAAACTCACTTGCACCAGGTACATAAATAATGTGGCTCCAAGAGTGGGTCAGAGGATGATTATACTGAGGTCAGTGATTAGCCTCCTGAACCTAAAGGTGCACCATGTTGAAGGCACAAATTAGGAATGTAATAGAATACTCTTTACTTCCTTGATGAATGCAGCTCCAAAAAAACTCACAATCCAGGACATTGCAACCCACTGGATTGATTCCCATTCACCAGCTTAACTGTTCATTCCATCAACCAATGGCGAACAACGGCTGCAGTCCGCAGCAAAAAAATGAGACGCTGGAGGAACTCAGTGGGTCACGTAGCAGGGAAATGGACAGTCAACCGTTCGGGTTGAGAGCCTTCAGCTGGATGAACTGGTCGACTGTCCAGTTCCCTCCACAGATGCTGTCTGACCCACTGAGTTCCACCAGCATCTTGTTCATTGCTCCCGATTCCAGCACCTGCAGTCTCCTGTGTGTCCAATAGCTGCATTCTGTACCAACTACAAAAGGTGCTGTTGTTACTTGTCTAGGCTATTCAAAAAGCATCATTTTTATCATTAGTAAAGATAATGACAGAAGGCACAAAACAATACCATCAGCTACAGGTTTCCCAGCATGTCACTTATCCTGAATTGGAAAATATTGCTGTGCAGAGTGTACACCCTAGAACTCTCTGACCAGCAGCACCCTGGAAGTGCCTTCACCAGAAGGACTGCAGTGGTTCAAGAATTCAGCCCTTCGTCACCTTCTCAAAGGCAATTGAGGATGGGCAATAAGTGCTGACCTTGCCAGCAATGCCCCCATCCTGAAAAAATGAATAAATAAATGAATACGTATTTTTCTTGGAATTTAAGCATTGAACGAACTAAAAAAACACTTGTTAATTAAATGCTCCTTACATATCAAAGCATATTAGCATCTTGATGGGTCAACTTGACATGAACAGAAAAATACCAAAAGGTGCTAAACATTGTGCTAGCACAATGATCTGCAGCAAGATAATAAAGATCGCTTGAAAAGCTTAAATATCTATTGTTCAATCTATGTGTAATGGAAAGTGTTTACATTCTTATGGTAGTGAGTTCATCTCGCTTGCAAATTATATTTGTTTTGTGCAAATTGCTTTGAAGTTGCTGCAATTGTCCAAAAAGAAAGTAATATTTTAGAGCAGGTAACTCAACAACCTTTCTTTAGATAGCCAGAGGATAACACTCACAGGTTCAACAAAAGAATAACTTTAAACTTTGGGTTTAAGCTACTGCATTGAAGGTGATAAGATCTTTAATGAGTAGTTGCATGCTGCAGCAGCATTGAATGATATCCATCACGTCAAAAGGGTAGGGATCTGAATCTTAAGGATATCATGAATTCCATCTGAACAGTTTTTGGAAAGCATCCACAATACCACACAGCCTGTGATTATTCTTGTTAAAGACCTCCATCAGAATAAAACTTGGCATAGACTTGTGGTTTTACCCTACTTAGATGTGAATGTTCTCTGTTTGCACATTTCAGCAAACTATTGTTGATTCACTCTGATTTAAGCTGCAGATATCACTGCTTGCACCATTGCCTCATATTTTTGGATTGTAAGCAAAATAATCCTGGCAGTTAGTCAGTCTCTTTTCTGTCTCAGTTATGCCCAAAAACTGGATGATTTCCCCTGTCTCTAGGGGACATTATCACTTGTGAGACCATAGACTGTGCATAATTTTTGGAATACTGAACTAATACTCTAAATTAGTCTAATAGCTGTTGAGACCCATTCAAGCATTTTAATGTCCACTACGCTGATATGTGATAGTGAAAGATTGCCTTGTTTAAAACATAACCCCACTGCAATTAGTCAGGGCCAATCTGCTGACAGATTTACTTTCATGTTTGTAACACACCCTGCTATCATGTCAATGCAGTCAGCAGTTTTTGAACCCAAGCCCAATTCACCCGCAGCCCATTCAATTTTTTTAATCAGTTCTACTGGGTCTATGATCCTGCTGGAAGAAGTTGGACTGGGCTGGTTGTCCACACAGACACAGGTACGAAAGTTCAAAGTGCCATGCAGAATCTGCCATTTGAATTAACTACAGTATGTTCAATCATAAACTCTTTCACAGAATCATGAAACTTTACAGCACGGAATGAAGCCAAGTGTTGTGTCTGTGCTGGCTCTTTGAAAGAGGAGCTCAGCTCTCTGCCCATAACACTGTGAATTAGTCTTCTTTAAATATGTTCCTAATTCCCTTTTGGAAATCACTGATTCCAATCCTTTTTAAGGTTGTGCACTCCAAATCTGAGTGAATAATTTTTTTGCATTCCCTTTCGCTACTTTTTCTGCAGTTAATTCTAGCTCCAGGGCTTCCATTTGCTGACTGACCTGTTGAAGGACATAGTGGTAGAGAAAGCCATTCTTACTGTTAAGCATGCCAGAGGGTAGCAGCTCTATGTTGGGACTGAATTTTAGAAGAGGGGCACCATACAGAGCTGCGGCCACACTGGAGCAGAGCATGCTGGACCTGGCATGCCATCCAATGTGCCATCCACAGTGCTTGCTCGTTTGCACTTCCATTCCTGAATAGGAGGCCCAGATGAGATGACTCTTTCCACTCAAACAAGGACCTATGAGGGCTCCAAAAGGCAAGTTGATATCGAGTGGTGTATCTAGAGCAGGTAGGGGGAAGCTGGGTCTCAAAATCCATCCTCACCTTGTGTTACTTGTGCAGGATCACATGAAGCTGACTGACAACTGCTGGTTCCATAGGGAGCTGCCGTCTCTCAACCTTCCGTGGCTCACTTATTTTGGACTTCAGGTGCATAAACAGCCCTTGATACATTTGCGTTTGATGGAGACATTTGAAACTATGCAATATAGACTGAAATATTTAAAATAAAATTTAAAAAGTTAAAAAATAATGAAATTGGTAAAAAAATTAAAATATTAAAGTCAAATGATTCAAACACTTAGCTATACTTTCCTTGCTTCATGGAGACAGTAAACCCTAACATTATGGGAAGAATGTGGTAGCGCTGGAGAGGATGCATAGGAAATTCGCCAGGATGTTGCCTGGGATAGAGTGTTTCAGTTACGAGGAGAGACTGGAGTGCCTAGTTCTGATTTTCCTGGAGCGGAGGGGGTTAAGAGGGGACACGATTGAGGTATGTAAAATTTTGAGTGATATAGATAAGGTGGGCTGTAGGAAACTTTTATCAGAGTTAGCTAAAAGTAGAACACACAAACAGAGCAAGGAGGAAGAAAACTGGACGGGAGCTGAGGGGGATCTTTTTCACCCAGAGAATGGTAAGTACCTAGAATATATTGTCTGAGAGTGATGGGAGCAGAGCTGCTAAAGCATTTAAGTCTCTAGCTGAGAACTTAAATCTCCAAGGCATAGAAGGCTAAGAACCTATTGCTGGATGATGGGATTAATATGGATGGGTGCCCACTGATCAGTGTGGACATGCTGGACTGAATGGCCTGTTTCCATGCCTCATGACTCTATAAGTGAATGGGGCTGCCATCCATATGCTAGCCTTCCCTGTCATAAAGCTGAGGGTGGGATGCGAAGTGCTAGCAGCCCCTCTCTCCATCTCAGGGTTGTGCTCTTGTGTTCAGTGGCGAGTCCAGCAAGATCAGAAGTCCAGGATGAGCAGAGTGGTGAATAGCTGAGTTGGCTGTTTCCTGTGGAACTGTCAGCTGTCACTCAGCTCAGTGTGACCCTGTACATTCAGTTCAAGTGATTAATGATGAACTTTGTCCCCAAGTTTCTCCCTCCTGCTCAGAACTTTGAATCTCTCTCTCTCTCTCTCTCTGATATTTCTGGCATATCTGGTGAATAATGACTTTCATGTTGATCAGGATGTGTTTAAAAGAGAAGGTCAAGACCCCTGTTCTCCTGCCTCCTCCCCTCAGACTTCTGGATGCTTATTTTGCTGTCATTAACCTTCTTCTAATTCCAATGGGCTTCCAAATTTCATTCATGTGAACAATATAAGGGTTCAATTGGTCCGTTGTGCCTGCTTTGTTATTTAATATAAAAATGTCTGATCTTCAACTTTTCCATCCGACACCCAATCCATTGATTCCTTTACTCCCAAAAATCTATTAGCTCTAGTCGTTGAGCATCTGCAACTTTACAAGGGAAAATGTCCCAAGGATTCCCAACATTCTGACGGAAGAAGTTTCTACTCAGCTCAGTCTTACATTCTCCAGCCTCCCACCCATCCATTTTGTGGGATGTGGGTGTTACTGGCACAGCCAGCATTTATTGCCCATCCTTAAGCGGCTTTGAGAACTTGGTGGTGAGCAGCCTTCTTAAACTGTTGTGGTGATTCTGGTAAAGCTGCTCCCACATTGCTGTTGGGTAGGCAGTTCCAGGACTTTTGACCAGTGAAGATGAATGAATGGTATTGGTATTGGTTCATTATTGTCACTTGTTCCGGGGTACAGTGAAAAACTTGTCTTGCATACCGTTCGTACAGATCAATTCATTGCACAGTGCATTGAGGTAGTACAGGGCAAAAACCATAACAGAATACGGAGTAAAGTGTCACAGCTTCAGGGAAGTGTATTGTAGGTAGAGAATAAGCTGCAAGGTCATAACAAGGTAGATTGTGAGGTCGTTAGGATGGTATGGGACTTGGAGGGGAGTATGCAGGTGGTGGTGTTGCTATGCATCTGTTGTTCTTAACTTTTCTGATACTGGAGTTCATAGATTTGGGTAAAATTATCGGAGTAACCTGGGTGAGTAACTACAGTGCATTGAGTAGATGGTACTCAGTGGAACCACTCTACATTGGTAGTGGGAAGGAATGAATGTTTAGGGTGCTGGATGGGATACCAGTCAAATGAGCTCTATCATCCTGAGTGGTTTCAATCTCCAAGAGTTGTAGGAGCTGCACTCATTTTGACAAGTGGAAACTATTCCATCACATTCCTGGCATAAGTCAGATAGAAAGGCTTTGGGGTGTCAGGATATGAGTTTCTTCCCACAGGATACCCAGCCTCTGACCTGTTCTCATAGCCTTGGTATTTATGTGGCCAATCCAGTGGAGCTCCTGGTTAACGGTGACTGTCAGCATTGAACTGGCATTTTCTACTCTGAAAGGCAGCATTCAATCGAGGGCTGCCAGCTAATATCTTCCAATAAAGACCCCAATGTGGGATTGCTGTTTGCTTTAAATTCCCTCTGGAAGTTAGAATCACTCATATTGATGCCAAATTAATGTAGCTATAAGGTTTAAATTTCTCCACATCTAAATTCTTATTGTTGTATCACAACTGACTTGCTAATACAAATCAATTAACATAGAAAGGACACAAAAAGCTGCTGATTTGTGATTTATTGAAATTATGTCTTTCAGGCCCTGGATAATTACCAACATCTAACATTTTGATGTGTACTGGCTCACATGAGGAACAAGTTGATTCTATGTAACAGAAAGATACCCTAAAGCCTTTTCCTACTGAGACTCATACTAAACTGAGCAGTAATCTCTTTTAAAGCTTCGTAACCAGGGCTAAGGGTCATTTTGGCGGGTGGAGATAAGCAGCTGCAAATTGGAGGAAGAACGTTCTTAATTTCAGTTTTTTTTAACCAAATAAGCTTAAGTACTTGTTGATTTGTTTCTTAACAAATTGAAAATGAAAATGATCTCTGTACTCTGGTGATTAAATAAAAACTGCTTTAATCTTAAGCTTTAGTATATATATGCAGGTAATGGTGGAATCCTCTTTTGCAATTGAAGTAACTATCTATTTCTGGAGCTGGCAGCTCATGTTTACTAATAAATACAGGAAAAATAACTGGTATTGATCAAGTACACGTAGGGTAGCTGAAAAAGAAATGCTTAGTGGGTAACAAATTTAGATTTAGATTTTGAAAGTTAACTGACATGAGAAATTCTAGATACTCTCCAGGCAAGTAACTTCTCCCACTGAGAGCACATATCGAGAATTCAGGCATGAACTAGCCATTACCCAGAAAAGCCAATATATCTGGTGACACAAGAGACTGCAGGTGCTGGAATCTGAAGCAAAAAAACAAACTGCTGGAGGAACTTAGCAAGTTAAGCAGCCTTTGTGGAGGCAAAGGGATGGTCAATGCTTTGGGTCGAGACCCTGTCTCAGGACTGTATCCGCGGCAAGCACGGTAGCATAATGGCTAGCATAATGCTTTACAGCACCAGCGACCCGGGTTCAAACCCAGCACTGTCTGTAAGGAGTTTGTAAGTTCTCCCCGTGTCTGTGTGGGTTTCCTCTGGGTGCTCCGGTTTCCTCCCACATTCTGAAAGACATACAGGTTAGGAAGTTGTGGGCATGCTATGCTGGCACCAGAAGCATGGCAACACTTGCAGGCTGCCCCCCAAATCACTACGCAAAAAGATGTATTTCACTGTGTGTTTCGATGTACATGTGACTCCAATATATTTGTAGGGTGTCAATAACGAAATTCCAAATTTCTGATTTTGGTGGGAGAAATTCTCTGCTGTGAGCATCATTTCATTGTATTAATCCTGTGAATTCTGTCCAGTAGGAACATGTCTGCCAGTCTAGCCCATTTTTGAACCAACATTGTGGGACTAACTGCGATGTTCTTCAAAGGAGCTGGTGGAGGCGAAATGGGCTGAACGGCTTCCTGACTATTGCTCTGTAATTTAGTGTCATCAGCATAAAGACTAGAAAGTTGCATTGCTTCTTTCATTTGATTATTATTCTTCATTTCCCTCATCTTGCTGACTTCTTCCACCTCCCTTCTGCAATTAGTTGGTCTGTGGATTACAACCACTTACATGAATGGTCCTTTATTTTTTTCTAAACTATACGGCTCTGGATTCTATTGTCTTCATTATAACTGCCTCCCTTTATTTCCTTCTGGCACTGTTAATCTTAAAAAAAACCCACTTCTGCTTTTATCTCTCTATCTTTTCTATCTCATACTCTGCAATGTTTAATGCGAATTCTTGATATTTCTATAGCCATTTTGGTTCCTCAATGAGTCCCTCTAGCTGCACTACTTTATTACAGACTCTATGTATATTGCTGTACAAATAGATAAATCCATTCTTAAATTGGATATCCTCTCATTTCATGGTTAACCATCTCTTCAGACTCATACAATTCAATTTCTCCCTTTACTGTCAATGTTCTTCCTTACATCGTTCTTGTCTGTGCTCTCTTATTCTGTTGATATTTGAGATACTTATGATTGTAGACCCCGACCCCATCTTAAAACCTTAGCCACCTCCCTATTTATTCTTTCCGATACGACGCAGGTTCAATCCTGGTTCAAACTGAGCCCATCCTATTGGTAGAGCTCTTTCCTCTTGCAGAACTGGTGCCAGCATCCCATTAAAAGAACCCTCTATCCTGTGGCAGCTGTTCAGGTACATGTTAATTTTTCTTGATCTGCCAATTTGCACAGTTCCTGTTCTTTGATTTAAAGTGTAGCATCGTAATGTCCTCTGTTCTTTGCAGCAGAGGATGGTCCTTGTTCTCCAAATTCCAGAGTCTCCTATCACTACCACCTTTCTATTTTGCTCTACCAGCCCCACAGCCTCCTGGGGAATCTTTGGAGCCACAATGCCTTGGTCTGTTTTTGTCCCTGCCCTCACAGGCAGTCAATTTGCCACACCCGTTTAACAGGACCACTGTCTGTGGGACTTGCTTCTAAGCCTTTGTTAAATCCCAGATATCTATTTCCCTAAAACTCACACCCTCCCCTTCCTGAACTGGGACTTTTCTCTGGGGTATGATATATTCTAGGTGAAATTTCCAAATTTTTCTCCCCTCCATTATGTGTTGGCATGTTTCCAGTTTTCACTGCAACTCAATGAGTTTGAACAAGAAGTTCAAGACGAAGTCATTTCCAGAGACATATTAGCTTGGGTAATTTAATTGCCTTTAAATTCACACATTCTTCAGTCTGGGCACATAACCTAGCCTGCCACATCTCAGGCAAGCCCTCCTACTTATTTAATTATCAGAAGTCATTATTCAATTATCTTATATTTTAGTAGTTTATGATAAGATATCTTTATTAGTCACATGTACATCGAAACACACAGTGAAATGCACCTTTTGCCTAGAGTGTTCTGGGGGCAGCCCGCAAGTGTTGCCATGCTTTCGGCACCAACACAGCATGCCCACAACTTCCTAACCTGTATGTCTTTGGAATGTGGGAGGAAACCCGAACATCTGGAGGAAACACACGCAGCCACAGGGGGAATGTACAAACTCCTTACAGACAGCAGCCGGAATTGAACCTGGGTCGCTGGCGCTGTAATAGCGTTACGCTAACCGCTACACTACCGTGCCTGCCTAATTAAGTTTAATTAATTAAGTTGTTAGTTTAACACACCATATTTGTTTTCTATTAAGTTAAAACACTGCCCTAGTTTACAGAGAAAAAATACTTCAATACTCTGCAGCCAATCACTTATCTACTGTCTTAGGCTGTCAGTCCTTGCTTTTTTTCCCTTATTGGAAATTCATGGTATGGAGGTCTGCTGCTGCTTGTGTCTGAGATCATTACTGACATTTCCAGTACCCCTGGGAACTTATGGGTGGGATGGGTCTCCAAAAAAAAAACTGGGCCAATTGACACCTACATAGGGAGATAGACTGATAACTATTGAGAGCTTATCATGGAAGAATATATGGTGCAGTGGTTAAATTACTTAACTATTAACCTAGAGGTCTGGTCTAATAAACCAGAGAACCGAGTTCAAATCCAAGGCAACTGTGAAATTTAAATTCAGTTAATTATTTGGATTTTTTTTAAGGAAGTTTAGTTATCAGTAATTCTGACCATTAAACTACTGGATTATTTTAAACCACCAGTTGGTTCACTAATCTCCTTCAGGAGAGGAAATCTTCCATCCTTATCCAACTGACCGATATGTGGTTGTCCCTGAAATGGTCAAGCAAACCGATGGGTTCAAGGGCAATTAGAAATGGGCAATGAATAAAGTTTATTTTTGAAATTAAAATAACTGCTAGCCTTGCCAACAATGCCTAGATCCTGAAAAATAAATAAAGTATCATGTAACACTAAGGAAGTGTGAGGCAGAATTAGCAAAAAATAGATTCTAGTGGACAAAATGGATTTAATGAATCAAATTCCCCACTTCTTTGTATTCTTTAAAACAGAAACAAAGCAACACTGTTGAACGGGCTGCTTCTGGGATGACGCACTTTAACCTCAGATAACCTTGCAGCAATCTCAATGGAATGATAATGTGACTGGGTTTACTCTGGTGGGCGCTCCACTCTAAATGAATACCACCCAGACTGTGAAGATAGAAATTCACCCCATTCTCTCCTCCCGCTTCAGAAGGCAATTAAACCATTCTTTTTACGGGCTACATGGTGCGTGGTACGGCTTGAGTGCCAGGTCTACAGGTCTGCTGAACACACCAAACATTAATCCTACTCCGGTTACTCGTCCGCCTCTGATTACCAGTTAGATAATGACACTGCAAACAACTGAAGGTGAATTTTGACAACTGAGAGTTGTTGTGAATTGATTGGAAAGTAGCTTCTCCTCATTTAGGATTCAGACTAATGCGCCGATGTGAGGGGGGGCAGGGAGATGCCAAGGAACCAGGACTGCTGGCGTTCAGGAAAGTCGGAAGTAATTGCAATGTGTCTGTTTGGTGGCTTTTTAACAGGGCCAGCTCTCTCATTTTACTCCTGGGTTTCCAGTTAGTATGAGTAGGTGGGATGGTGATGCACACAATGCAATTTTGACTGCAGTTTCCAAAGAGATACTCCAAATATTTAAGTGAAGGAGTTTGAAATTATCATGGAGAGCTGCAGACCTCTTGTTATGGGATAGGTTGGACAAGGGCTGTACCCCCCAACTTCAGCGACACTGACCTATGATCGACCTTGCTGTGACCTTGCACCTTATTGCACTGCACTTTCTCTGTAGCTGTGACACTTTACTCTGTACAGTTATTGTTTTTACCTGTAGTACATCAATGCACTCTGTACTAACTCAATGTAACTGCACTGTGTAATGAATTGACCTGTATGATCAGTATGCAAGACAAGTTTTTCACTGTACCTTGGTACAAGTGACAATAATAAACCAATACCAATACCATCCTTGGATTTTGGGAGCTGCAAGGACCTGGGTGGAGAGATTCCTTTTTCTAGTGTTAGAAGAATGGGCTGGAATTTGCAAAGGAAACCAGCAGCAGAAACTGGGTGACGTTCTCCCAAATCCAGAGCAAGAGAGGAAAATGAGAGCAAAGCATAACCTACATTATGATTGTGTTTCATCACTCTAACCCCCCTCTCTCCGCCCGTCTTAACCATGTCATACCATACAGCAAGTTATCTTGCAGGAGCACCTGTTTGTCTCTGCTTAATGCACTGACTTACATCCATCCATGCATCCATCCATGCATCCTTGTCTTAATGCAGAGCCATGCCTGTCCCTCACAGCCACTCCAAACAATAGCTCCCTCCAGTGAAAACATTCCCTCACTCATTCGTGTGTCTCTTCTTTCCCTCCTTGTTGGACAGGTGGCAGAGAACTGAAGGTAGCCTGCTGATCTTCTCCCATTTGACAGCTGCACAGAGCAGGAGTCACTAGACATCAGTCAGACCTTGGTCTGCCTGACCATCTGAGATAGGGATGTGATGACCTTCTGACAGAATTAAATATCATTAACCAAAAGACTTTCAAAAAAACACAGCCATGTTAACTTTAGGTTATCAGAAATGAAATATAATTGTGTGAATTATCATACCAAGAGGCATAGAAAAATAGGTGCAGGAATAGCCTTTTGGCCCTTTGCGTCTACTCCAACATTCAACATAATCTTGTCTGATCATCTATCTCATTATTATTTTCCTGCTCTCTCCCCTTAACCTTAAGCATCTATAAATTCATCTATCTCCTTAAATATATCCAGTGACTTAGCCTCTACATTCCTCCGTGCCAGTGAATTCCATAGGTTCACCATCCTCTGAGTAAAGAAATTCCTCCTCATTTCAGTCCTACATCTCTTGCTCTGTAAGTGAGACTGTAACCCCTTCATTCAAAGACCTCAGTCAGGGGAAACATTCTCCAGACAATCAGTCTGCAAAACCCTCTCAGAATGCTTCAAGTTTCATTTGTCTCCTGCCTCATTCATAATACAAATCTGTTTATCCTTATCTTTCCTCATACAACAGTTCTACCATGCCAGGAATCAATGTGGAGAAGCTTCACTGCACCTACAGTCGAACTCAAATGATCTGGCACCCTTGGGACTTTGGTGGTGCCAGACTGGAAGATCATCCAGGTTATTGGATATTATTCCTATTAATAGGCCCTGAGGAGGCAGAATGGGATTACTGGATATAAGCATGATAATGGAAAATGAAGAGAGTGCAGTTTACCTGAAGTTGGAAAATGCAGCATTCATTTTACGTATGAGTTCTAGGAGGCCAGAAAATTCTGTGAATCCAGAGTTAAGCTGTAAAATCCAAATTAATATCTCCTTATTTGTGCAAATGACGACCCACGAGAGGACTGTATGTACAGTATGCTGCCAAGAAGCCTTGACAGCTTGTCCCCCATGCTCTCAACACCCCATGCAGCCACTCTCCCTCCCTTATCTAGGACAACTCCCACTCCAGGTCCTGCCATCTGGCTGGGCTAAGGCCAAACCCAAATGGAAATTAAAGAGAATCAGACACAATGGACTTCCCAGATGCTGGTACCATTTGATACTGGGCTTGTGTGAACTGTGGCTACATTCCCCACTAACTCCAATCCTCACCCCATTAAAGTCAGATTCGGAAGTGTAGTTAATGACTTGCAAAAGGACTCAAAATGTGGAAATTGGTAGGTTGGAGTTGGGTTAGTGTTTTTCCAGCACACTCCCTGGTTAACATCTCCTCATTAGGTTACAGCTGACAAAGACACAGATTTTAAAAAAATCATAAGTATGTGGAAAGACAGAGCAGCTCCACGAGGATTTGAAAAGAAGAAGGATGTTTCAGCTGGAAATGTCACTCTTTTTATTTTTATAAAATGCTGCCTGACCTCTTGTGCGCTGTGGCACTTCCTGTCTTTATTTCAGACTTAATGTCAAACCAAAGGGCAGTTTGTTTGTTGTCATAGATTTCCACTTGCTGGCATGTTGGTGTAGTGGTTAACGTAACACTATCACAGCACCAGCAACCTGGGTTCAATTCCCGCTGCTGTCTGTAAGGAGTTTGTACATTCTCCCTATGTCTGCTTGAGTTTCCTCTAGATGTTCCGGTTTCCTCCCACATTCCAAAGACGTACGGGTTAGGAAGTTGTGGGCATGATATGTTGGTGCTGGAAGCATGGTGACACTTGTGGGCTGCCCCCAGAACACTCCACGCAAAAGATGCATTTCACTGTGTGTTTTGATGTACATGTGACTAATAAAGATATCTGATATGATCTGATCTAAGCTTGTGCAGCTCAATGGTGATGCAGTGATGCAAAAGCAGGGAGGGCTATAGGTACATGGATGCAAAGGTCCCAGTTTTAACTAATCACTTCCCCACAAGTTGTCCTGGTCAGGATTTGATGGAAACTGAGGCATGGAGAGGTGGTGAGTGGGAAACAATTACAATGGCAGAAAAAACTTACAACGTCTGAACAATTGGCTCGAACAGTGGCACAGGTAGTATAGCTGCTACCTCACAGTTCCAGGGACTCAGATTTGATCCCAACCTCTGCTGCTGTCTGCATGGAATTTGTACGTTCTCCTGTGACCACATGGGTTTCCCTCAAGTACTCCTGTTTCTTCCCACAACCCAAAGATGTACGGGCTGATGGGTTAAGTTGCTCATGGAGTGTAGGTAGGTGGCAGAATCTGGGAGAGTTGATGGGAATGTGGGGAAAATTAGTCAGGGAATTGGATTGCCCTGTGAGCCGGCATGGATTCTATGGGTCAAATAGCCTCCTTTTATGCTGTAAGGAAATTTGGAAATGAATACGGAAACACTAAGCTGCTGTTGAGCTGGAGGGCAGGAAGCTCACCCCAAACTGGCAGATCAGACCTGCTGACATTGATGGGACCTGTCCAGTTATTTCAGTTTAATGCCCGAGGAGCAGTTTCAGCTTCCTTATCAGGCTGGACCAGATGAGTGGAGGAGATGGGCTAGAAGAGGCCCAAGCAAGGAAGATTTAAATCTTTTAGCCTTTTGGTTTCCTTGGGTTACTGTTGGGGACTCAAAAGGAAGCCCTTTGGACCTCCTGTAACCTGTGCTTCTCAACTTCCCACTCTCTTTCCTGATGACAAAGGACATCCCCCACTGTAACCCTTGCCTTCTGACTGGATTCTGATGGGATTCCAATTGTGGTTAGGTCCTTAACCTATGGGGATTGTACATGTTGCATCCACATTTCTCCTCAACCTCACCCCAACAAAACCAGAGTTTAACATGTAACCAATGAGTCGCAAAACTTTAATTGCTGGCTAATTAAATGTTTAACAATGGAAGATGTAATTTGTGGCCAGCAGGTCAGGCAGTATCTGTAGAAAGAGGAAGAGAATGTTTCAAGGTAAGATAAATTCAGCTACCTGTTATTGGAATTTTATGTCAGATTTCCAGCATCAGCAATGTTTGGCCTTCGTAAATGTATGCACGTTGGTTAACAAATGTGTATTACAATTACAAAGGCTTCCATTACTTTTAAACTCAGATAGAATAAATAGCAACTTCAATAATTACTTACTCTAAGCCTAAACCAAGCCTGTAAAATTCACTAATAACGGCTTGCTTACATTTTGCCACTTTGATGTGGTTTGAGATTATCTATTGCACACCACAGGTCCTCCCCAGTTTATCAACACCCGACTTATGTACAGCCCGTGCCTACGAACAAGCATTCAGGAGGATGGCGGTATGGATTTGCCGGCTGCTGCTGGGCTGCAGGCATTTTCTGCTGGTCAGGAACTCAGTTTGCAGCTGCATTTCTGACTCATGAACTGTCTGGATTACAAACGGTTCACAGGAACGGGACCCTGCTATAACCTGAAGAGAACTGTAATCAGCCAAATGGGTCAGTATGCAGGGATGCAGGGTTAAATGTAACAATGGTCATGACATACGGCAATTTAACCTAAACTCAATGTGTGTCTAAGTTTTATTATTATAAGTAATATATTGTAATCTTATAAGGCACGCAGGGAAGTTCAGTTTCAGGATCAGTTGCAACCTGGCTCCAGTGTTATGTACTGGGGAGAGGGGCTTCAGCTTGGAGATGTTGTGATGGCATTTGATTGCCAGCATCAGCAGCAGTATCAGAGGTGACTATTTTACCTGTTTCTATATGAACCGTAATACTGTATGATGATGTATGGATTACAGTGCACTGGAGCTGGCAGTAGCTCACACAATTACTCTCTCATGTTACTGTCAATGGAGAAACTTAAAAGGGGCTGAGAGTGCTAATGTATTGCAAGCTAATCTTCAGGGATCCTGATATTCTGTTTTAAGTATCAATGTCATCTTTTGGTTTACAGTAATAAATCATATAAATGCTTAACTTGACATGATACTCACATGCAAATACTTTGCTACTAACACTATGAGTGTGAAAGCAGTTCAGACGGGTCACAAGAAAGGCTTACAGAAGGATTTGGAGGTAATAGTAGAATTGTCACTTCTGACATCTGGACAATGTGGTTAAGTAGCTAATAAAGTCATTAAAATGCCAGAGCAATAATGTAGAACTCTATCAAGGATAAGCCGGTAGCAAGGGCTCAATACGAGGAAAGAAAGGAATAGAGCCCTCAGAACGTCTTGTGTGGGATGGAGGTATAGAAGGATCAGATTTTCAAGCTGAAAATGAGTTATTTGGAAACTAGGAACTGAAAGCAGTCAGAGTGGCAGAGGGCATCAGGTATCATGGATGTAAGTGGATGTAACTGGACAAGAGGAGAAAGAACAGAGTCACGGTGGGAAGAAATGAGTTTATGGGGCAAGAACAGCTGAAAGATTAGGTTACCAGGACAGTCCTGCTTGTGGATCCTGGCAGGACATATATGTGTGAAGGTGAGGGGGTGGGTGGGACTATGACACTCGAGGTTTTGCAAGGACATATCTTCAGAGGAAAGTGAAGTCAGTGACTGTGGGGAGATGTTGATGTTGAGAGGTGAAGTCACGGTCCAGAGGGAGGTAGTGGACACGTAAAGAAACAGCATTTGTCCTAGTTGAGGTGGAGAACAGTTGGCTAGACACAATGGTCCCATTCTTGTCAGTACATTTGACAACAATGTTGGGGGTTTGTCCTTAGCTAGTGGAGTGCTCCAAGTTCAGAGGAGGTAGGTTAGAACTATGAAGGGTGGGGAGTCTTTGGTGGTGCTGTATGGAGTAAGTTGTATCTTGGCTTTGTTCTACTTACCTTTTAACTCCTTATGCACCACCCTTTACTAAGACTTTTATAATACTTTTACAAGACTGATTTTGACTTCTAAGTGTCGGAATGAATACCAGAGCTAAGGATGGAGTGATAGCAAGGGTAATGAGGAGGAAGCTATCTCTAAACTGGATAAAAAGCTTGACCAGAGATTTGCACTTTGGAAACGCTGTTGAAAGATATGGAAGACAGGCAACCACACTTATACAGGAGAGTGTTTGAGCAACAGCAATTAATTGCTGAACTGGATCAAGCTGGCAAAGAGAGAGATCGCAGGCTGGATTGCTGGAAAAAGATTTTATGGTGACTAAACGAAGACTGGAACAGCAAAGACAGAGGATTATTGATTTAGAAAGCTGCATTCGGAGGAATAATGTGAGAATTATCGGTCTCTCCGAGAATGCCGAATCCGGTAATCCCATTGAATTTTTTTCTAAACTTCTGAAGGATGTGTTTGGTCCTGAAGTTTTTTCTACAAGCCCTATACTTGATCGTGCCCACCGAGCATTAAGACCAGAACCTCTGGCAGAGCCAAAACCACGGCCAGTAATATTGATAATATTATGTCAGTACCAAAGACCATTTGATTCAAATTGCCTTGTCGTCGAGGAATGATTCAATATAAAGAATGGAAGTTTTGTCTGGTTGAAGATTATACCCCAGAAGTTATGAAAGAGAGGCTGTTTTACAAACCAATTATGTTGCAGCTTTATCAACAGAATTACCAACCTGCATTATTGTTTCCAGCCCGTTTGAGAATTTCACTTCCCAACAAATCACGCCGGTACTTTAATTCCATTAAAGAAGCTGAAGATTTCCTTCAAGGTTAACTTTTGTCTCCAGATGGTCAAGAAATGTGCTTTTCTCTGACTTTATACTTAATTGGTCTACTAGCAATGATTAACTTACAGGTTTAAACGCTTTTTATGCCGGAGATATTTTCCTGCCCTTTGTTAATTTTTTCGTGCTTGGTTCTGGAACATGGATACTTACCATGTTTTAATTTAATTTTTTTTTCTCTCTTTATTATTTTACTTTAACATTTTTAATGTTCTGTTTGGGTAATAATTAAGAATTTAACTGAGTGACTGATTGCCTTTTTCTCTTTGGATTTAAAATAAGACTGTATTTTTTGCAAGTCTGTTTACAATTTAAAACATTGGTTTGGCTAATCTTTTCTTTTTGCTTAGTCTATGGATGGTGTCTTGCATTCTTTTAAATTTGGAGACATGCCACCAAAAGGTCAGGGTTAAACAGTAGTTTCTCCACTGCCAGGAGAATTCCAAGCACAAACTGGAGGAACAACACCTCATTTTCCATCTTGGAAACTATTGGCCAGTTTTTTGGGCTTTGTTGGGTGGGGGGGTGGGGCTGTTTTTAGGTTAGTTGTTTTTTTCCTCTGGACTGATAAACTACAAATATGTCTGAACTGTCATTATATCTGGCTCCTCTTTGAACTTTTCTTCCTCTTCCTGTTAATGAATCTCCTTAGCAACAAGGTTAACCCTTTACATACCATATTTTTTTAGTCTATTAACATGGATAAGATGATTAATTTTGTTAATGGAATACAAACGGCTTGAATAATCCAATTAAGCGTAAGAAGATCTTTAAAGTTTTTCATAGACTGAATGCTCAGATTATTTTTGCGCAGGAGACTTATATCAGGAAAAGAGGATAATCAGTGCTTTTTTAGATTTTGGTGAGGTTGACAGTTTCATTCTAACTCACATGCAAAGGTGAAAGGAGTCTCTATTTTTATAAACTCCTCAATTTCATTTGTTCATCATGAGAACAATTTCAGACCCAAATGGTAGATTTTTAAATAATTACTGCCTTACTTCATAACAAAAAAGTTGTTATGGTTAATGTTTATGCACCTAATGTGGATCATCCTGAGTTTTTTAAACATTTATTTGCATCTTTTCCTAATTTAAACTAACATATGTTGATTATGGGTAGAGATTTTAATTGTTGTTTAAACCCTTCGATAGATAGATCTGTGTCGAATCTTGCACTTCCTAACAAATCTGCTGTTTTTTATCAACTCCTTTTTAGTTGATTCCAGAATTTTAGGAGTTTGGAGATTTCTACACCCAAATAATAAAGAGTTTGGCAATTAATATTAGATACTTAATATTCTGGGCACAAGATTTAGATGCAACTCATTGTCCCTGTTGGGTACACCTTGAGTGTGAATCAGTGAAAGGATTTTCATTAGTTTCTATTTTAGGAGCTTCATTCCCTTTTGCACTTACTAATTGAGTAAACAAGTGACTAATCAATAGTTAATCATACAATACGGATATGGTTTCAATTTCGTAAATTTTTTGGAATGAATAAATTTAATTTATCAAGTCCTATTCAATCTAATTTTTTCTTTCAACCATCTAGAATTGACTCAGCCTTTTCCTTATTGGAAATGAAGGGTATAACATGTTTTCAAGATTTATTCATTGATAACTGTTTTTTTATCTTTTGAACAGTTGTCTAATAAACACAATCTGCCTAGATCACATTTTTTTCGATATTTACAGTTTAGAAATTTTTTAAAAGTTACTTTACCTTCTTTTCCGACACCATATAAAATTGAAATTATGGAAAGAATTTTAGGTCTTAATCCTTATCAGAAGGGGCTGATAGCAATAACTTATGATTGGATTATGAAAATACGTTCAGGGGAACTTGATAAAATTAAGAATGAATGGGAAAGAGAACTCCAGATACTTTTACCTACAAAGATATGGAAGAAAATTCTTCAGTTAGTTAATACATCTTCTATGTGTGCTAGACACTCTTTGATACAGTTTAAGGTGGTTCACAAGACCCATATGTCCAAGGACAAGTTAGCCCCTTTTTATCACCATATAAATCCTATATGTGACAGATGCAATTCGAAGGTGGCTTCCCTGACACATATGTTTTGGTCCTGTCCCCTTTTGGAAAAAGATTGGAAAGATATTTTTAACATTATTTCATCTGTATTGAATATTGATTTACAACTTCATCCTATTACTGCAATTTTGGGGTTACCAATGATGGAATCTCACCATTTATCTGCTTCTGCTTGTCGTATGATCGCCTTTGTCACATTAATGGCCAAGCAATCCATTTTGTTCAAATGGAAGGATCCAGTACCTCCCACCACTTTTCAGTGGTTTTCTCAAACTATAGCATGTTTAAACTTAGAAAAAATTAGGAGTGGTACTGTTGATCCTTCGCTTAAATTTGAGGAAGTTTGGAGTCCATTTATTCAATATTTCCATATGATATAAGCTGACCTTTTTCAGATCCCTCTCAATAACCCTTGAATGCAGAGGAGAGGAGTTGACGACATAGTAATGTTTCTTTTCTTTTTAATTGAAGAAATATCAGTCCAGTTTTTTTTTGAAGTTTTTGTTTTTTTTAGTATATTATCAATATTTTTTTTAATTTGGGGGTTCTTCTTTCATATAATTAAATTTCATTTCTTTTCGATCTTTCCTTTTGTACTTGTTCACTTAATAAGAGAGCGGGAGGTCTAGATTACTTTTTTTTACTCCTTGTGATTATATATATTATCTGTTATGATTGCTATCCTGATCTCTTTGCACCATATGTATAATTACTAATGTTATATATATCACTTTATACTAATTTGAAAATGAATAAAAAGATTGAGAAAGAAAGAATGATGAAGGGTGGTGGAAAAACTGAGTCAATGTCTTGCTGCTGTCGGCAATTAATTGAACAGATGATATCTGAAAGGGAGGGAAAAGTTAGAAAGTAATTCGAAAAGTTAAAGCATTGGAAGTGGCAAAAGATGAAGTGGAGTTCTGATCTCTTCCAGTTTAGTTCACTGCATTTGGTGTTTATACAGAAGAATGAAAGGAACAGGAGCAGGAGTATGCTTGCCAGCACCTCAAACCTGCTCCACTATTCAGTAAGCTCATGGTAGATCCAATCATGTCCTCAACACCACTTTCGCACTTTCTCCCCATATCCCTCAACCTCCTTGTCGATCAAATATTTGTCAATCTCCGTCTTCAATGATTCTACCCTCCACAGCTGCCTGAGGTAGAGAATTCCAAAGATTCATGACAATCTGGAAGAAGAAAATTCTCCTCATCTCTGTCTACAAAGGGTGACCCCCTTATTCTGAAACTATGCTCCCTAGTTCTAGATACTTCCTCTAGGGGAAACATCCTTTCAACATTCATCCTGTTAATGCCCCACAGAATATTACATTTCAATAATATCACCTTTCATTCTTCAAGGTTTCAATGAGTATAGGTCAAATCTGCTTAATTTTTCTTCATGTTTACACTCCTTCAGTCTAGGAATCAGTCTAGTGAACCTTCTCTGCCCTGCCTCCAATGCAAGCATATCCTTCCTTAAATATGGAGACAAAAATGTCTATATTTTCCGGGTGTGATCTCATCCATGGACTCTGTCTACACTTCTCACTGCCTTGGTAAAGCAGCCAACATAATCAAAGAACCCCACCCACCCCAGACACTCTGTCTTCTCCCCCCTCCCATCAGGCAGAAGATACAAAATCCTGAATGCGCATACCATCAGGCTCAAGGACAGCTTCTATCCCGCTGTTATAAGACTATTGAATGGTCCCCTAGTACGATAAAATGGACTTTTGACCTCACAATCTACCTTGTTATGGCCTTACACCCTATTGTCTGCCTGCACAGCACTTTCTCTGTAACTGTAACACTTTATTATGCATTCTATTATTGCTTTCCTTTGTACTACCTCAATGCACTGATGTGATGAAATGATCTGTATAGATGGCATGCAAAACAAAGTTTCTCACTGTACCTCAGTACATGTGGCTGTAATCAACCAATTTAAACTTGCATCAAAACTTCCCTCCCCTCATTATCCATACCCCTTTCAACATTCCATTAGCTTTCCGTTTTGCATTTCATTCTCTGAAACCCTTGATCCATTTACACAGAAACATTTTATAGCCTAATTTACTTAAAATAATAATTTGCTTTTTCATTCTTCCTTCCAAAATGGATAACGTCTCCTTTACATTGGAAAAACCAAAAGCAGTTTGGATGGCTGCGTTGTAGAACACAAGCCTTTAGTCCGCAAGAGTGACCCTGAGAATTTAGATGTCCATCACTTTAATTCTCCACCCCACTCCCACTCTGATCACTCAGTCTTTGCCTTCTTACAAAGCCCCATGCAAGTTTAAGGAACGACTTCTCATCTTCTCACAGTCCTCAGGACTTAACAGTGAATTTGACATTTTCAGATGACCAGCGTATTTGGCTAGCATCAGAACAAGCCAGTTGCTGCCTGACCTGCCACGTGTTTCAGCCAGTCTCTGCTTTTATCTCAGATTTGCACCATATGCAGTTTTTAAACTTTATGATGAGCATGATCATTCTTGGAGTCTAGTTACTGTAATACAAAAAGAAAACTTGCTTTGAGAAATGCAACGAGACAAACAAGAGGACTGAGGATAAGGAGCCATGAAAAGAAAATTAGTTAATTTCAAACTCCATAACAGAGAGGGCCATTAGAAGGAACCTCACTGTAGGTAAGTAGAAAGAGATTAAAACCTCACTGATACATATTTCTGAAAACAGTAATAGATTTAGGGAACATAGAGTATTACCTCAAAGTAAGCCAGGAATGTAGAACCAGATGGTGTCAAGTTATAACAGTGAAAAGTAAATGTAAGACAGGCAGCAGGAAAATCTCCTTCCATCAAGGAATGTTGAAGGCTTGGGAATGAACTTCACTTTTGCCACAAGTGTGGCAGAGCAAAGCTGTGAGATCTGGTCTTCTTTGTGGAGTAACAGCTCCTGGTTTTCATACCTGCAGGCTGCAACTTGGAAGTACGGAACGTGTTGGAGTCAAATGCTGGCTGGAGGTCAGAGCCCTGGAATCACCACCGAGTCCTGGGGTGGTTCCAGATTAACCTGAGCTGAGGGCTCACATATACTCCCTGGGGTGGTTCCAGATTATCCTGAGTTGAGGGCTCACATATACTCCCTGGGGTGGTTCCAGATTATCCTGAGTTGAGGGCTCACATATACTCCCTGGGGTGGTTCCAGATTATCCTGAGTTGAGGGCTCACATATACTCCCTGGACGGAAAAGGTAAGTGGAAACAAGTTACTTGCTTTTTTGATCTTTATGCTAATCAACCTTAATTTCCACTTGACAAATATGCTTATAATTAAATGTGTTATTTATTAATGTCTTAATTTTTCAATTTTTTCATATTAGATATTTTAACTGATTTTCAATATTTCTGATCATCGGAGAAATTTAGAAATTGGTCATGATGGGACGAGGTATCAAAAGGCCATCAGAGAAATTTAGGATTGGGACCTGAGGATCTGCCTTCTGGGGTCTGGTCTCAGTCATGCACTACTTAGCTTTGGGATAATGGCAATGGCACAAGATGAAATCTTGATCTCTCAATCTACCTCATCAGAGCCTTTGCACTTTGTTTGTCAACCTGCACTTCACTTTCTCTGGAACTAAAATACTACATTCTGCATTCTGTTTATTTTCACCTTCGTTCTACCTCGATGCACTTATGTATGGCATGATCTGGCTGGATGCAAACAAAAGGTTTTCACTGCATGTGACAATTACCAATTAACAAAACAAATAAAACCCGAAGAGGGCAGTGATTCCACCTTGCCTATTGAAAATCATTTAGGTTCTGATGAAGGGTCCTGGGCCTGAAAGGTAAACTGCTCCTCTTTCCACAGATGCTGCCTGACATGCTGAGTGTTTCCAGCAATTTTTGCTTTTATTCCATTTCAATAATCTCTTTTATAATCTGAAAAATTAAAATTCAGCTTACTTAAACATGCATAGCCATATTTCAGAAACACTTATGGACAGAGCATTTTAATTTTTGATGTGAATGTTTCCATTGAACTTAGACCACAAAATTCCACTTAAAGAGTCAAAAGATATGGAGTTGGTCTCAGTAAAGACAATCCTTTTTCAAAAGTTCTACAGTTAAAAGACTGCTGCATCTGAAACCCTAATAATGTTGCTGTGAGTCAGACACATACAATTAAGGATCACTCACATTTGAAATTTGGAGGTGTGGCCAGTTGTGGACGGATAGTGTGGTGAATTGTAGGAAATGATGTAGGAGATCTGGGCATATTGTGGTTAAAGACAAAATTTCTGTGTAAAATTCCATGAACTGTTAAAACTGAAAGACTTGATTCTGCCCAGCTGATGAGTGTACCTGGCCATAGGTGCTGAGGAAACTCCAGAACTACATGCTTTAAATACCAGTTGATTTCATGTATTTTAACAATGGACTGAGCACATATTTTGGGTGTGGCATCATGTTGTGTTCTCAGAACTGATTCACCCAGTTCTTGAATTCACTGGAAAGCAGGAAATCTAAGCAGAAGAGCTGAGAATGTAGAAGTCATGAAAATGGAAAGAATACAAATTACTGAAGACTAAATCAGTACCAAGAAACTGGGCAGATAAATTATTCCCACAGATATCAACTCTGAACTTGCAAGAAAGTTTTACAGATTTTGTCTGAGGGATTTGTGACTGATATAATGGACTGGTGGATTTCTCAATAATGCTCCCATTGTTCTTTAGGGCCGTCATGGGTTTATCCATTATTCCAGTGACACAGGCCTTTCAGTAAACCCCTGCCCCAACTAGCCCCATTCTCACTGTTTCTCAGGAATTCTACTTGGGAGGGTGGGGTGGATAAATTGAACATTACTAAGAAAAAGTAGCAATTAAGTGGGTGGGGAAGAGGTTGAGGCAGAAGTAAAACAAAGCTGGTGATGATAGATCGGGCTTTCGCGAGGGACGAATCAAAAGGGAGTGGGTGGAGAGGGAAGAGAGGCAAAAGTATAGAAGAAGGAGAGAAAAGGGAGAGTAGGTACAGAGAGAGAGAGAGAGAGAGAGATGCTTAATAATAAAAGAAGAGATAGAGGAACACAAAGAAAGAGAGAGATTTTTGTAGAACTTTGTGTAT
This sequence comes from Pristis pectinata, assembly GCF_009764475.1. NCBI lineage: Eukaryota > Metazoa > Chordata > Chondrichthyes > Rhinopristiformes > Pristidae > Pristis > Pristis pectinata. The sequence goes on from NC_067407.1 coordinate 83,232,319, forward strand.
TTAAGATCCATATCCACATCACTTCTGAATTTGAGCTAATCCAGTTAAAAACAACTGGAAGCAAGATGCCTTTACAGAATGGAAAGAGAAATACACATGTCACACCAGACCATGGATACAGAATAATTTGATGAGTTGAAACAGAGATTGATTCTTATTCTTAATCTTAAGAGGCAGGGGTAATATGTGCCATGGAAATTCCTCCAACGTTGCCCTCGCTATTCCCAATTGCTTCTGAGTTCCCATCCCTGGCCTGTGGCCAAATTCCAGATTCCCAACCCGACTTCAATTCCCCGCAGGCTTCTGCAAAGTAGCAATAGTCCTGTTGTTAACCAAGTGCTTCCAGCTATTTCCAGGGTAATGAGCTTAACATAACAGTCATCTCTACCTTCACCTGGCATGTCAGGTTTTCTTAACAACACAACTTCTGAGCCCTTCAGTTTTCTGATTAATGCTCATTTCAAGTATTTTCTTTGTTGAAGAAATATCCACAACCAGCATCATGTTTGTTAAACCTTGTACTTTATTTTCCCCTGTGCCTCACTACACACAATGAGTTTAGAATTTAATTATTTTAAAGGTATCCAACTGCTGGCCAAAGGTTTACTTTCTTTGAACCCAAACTGTAGATTAAAGAGAATGTATCAAGTGATTGCATAATAAAGAACATTCACATATTGCTCCCAACATTCTTTCTTTTTCAATCTTTTCACTAGTTTTCAAATTAATACAGATTAATATATCAATGTTTATACATGTAATACAAAGAGATCAGGAGAACAATCATGACATGGATAATCATAAAGAACAATAGAGTATAAAAAAAATCTGTAGATCCAATGATTTGTTAGTGAAGCTCCCAACATTCTGCTTCTTGGTAACATGTTGCTGGTTTCACTCAGGGGCCTTGCCAAAACCCCCCAAAAGGATGTCTTTCTGATGAATTTGGAATTTAATATGGACCTCAGAAAGTTATTCTTGCACATCAAACATGGAATCAGAATCAAGTTTCATAAAAATGAACCAACAATAAATCAAACTGGGAACAAAATTGTGTAAATCATATGATTGGGTGAGATTTCCTTTGTGATATTGCATGGATTGGGACTTCCCCTTGAGTATTATCATGTTAATTCACCCATTTTCATGATCTGCTAATATTCATGATGCAGAGAAAAGGAGATGTGGTAGGATAGTGGGGGGCATGGTTGTGTGAGGTGCAGGCAGCTCATAACAAGTAGAAGTGCTTGTGAGCCAATTTCATCCCCTAAGCTCTGGAATTCTTGATCTTCATGTTTATTCAAGCCTTTGGTCACTTGTTCCAATATTTCCTTGTGTGGCTCTGTATCAAACTGTGTTTCATAATAGTCCTATGAAGTATTATGGGATGATTAAAGGTGCAATATATATACAATTGCCTGAAGTTCACCTGAAAACTTTAAAAACATACTGTCTTCTGCTGCTCCTCTGACAAAAGGTCAAATGTTATTTTGAGCTGAACTACTCTTTATTCATTCAAACCCTTTCCTTTCCCTGAAACATAAATGATTGAATTCAAATTGTGAACCACACCCAGCAAAGTCTCAAAATTAAAAAAAAACTGAAAATACTCATCAAGTGAAGAAACAAGTATGGAGAAAGAAATGCAATTGACAATTTGGGCTGCAAACCTTTTAAGTTAACAGCTTTTAAGGAACTTCAGAGCCAAGGCAAACTTATGAAGCTTACAAACTAGGCCTAAAATTTCTAGCCCCATTTGTCCAATGTAACCACGGATTACAGATCAAAAGTACTTTAGTGCTATTTGGGGTGTTAAAAAGTGCCCTGTAACAGGCAAGTCTTTATTTTACTTGATGTGTTTGAGACTCTGAGTAATAGATTTTGCTTTGGCCTCCCTGGGAATCAAGAGATGGGAGAACAGAAGTTCGTTCACAATCTTATTATAAAACAAACAGTCTTCAGGGGAGTGTGGTATTGGTATTGGTATTGGTTTATTATTGTACCGAGGTACAGTGAAAGCTTGTCTTACAAACCGATCGTACAGGTCAATTCATTACACAATGCAGTTACATTGAGTTAGTACAAAGTGCATTGATGCAGTACAGGTAAAAACAATAACAGTACAAAGTAAAGTGTCACAGCTACAGAGAAAGTACAGTGCAATGAAGTGCAAGGTCACAACAAGGTAGATCATGAGGTCATAGTCCATCTTATTGTATAAGGGAACCGTTCAATAGTCTTATCACAGTGGGGTAGAAGCTGTCCTTAAGTCTGGTGGTACATGCCTTCAGGCACCTGTATCTTCTACCCGATGGAAGAGGAGAGAAGAGAGAATGTACCGGGTGGGTGGGGTCTTTGCTTATGCTGGCTGCTACACCAAGACAATGAGAGGTAAAGACAGAGTCCAAGGAGGGGAGGCTGGTGTCTGTGATGCGCTGGGCTGTGTCCACAGCTCTCTGCAGCTTCTTGCGGTCCTGGGCAGAGCAGTTGCTGTACCAAGCTGTGATACATCCAGATAGGATGCTTTCTATGGTGCATCGGTAAAAGTTGGTGAGAGTCAAAGGGGACAAACCAAATTTCTTTAGCCTCCTGAGGAAGTAGAGGCGCTGGTGAGTTTTATTGGCCATGACGTCTACGTGATTTGACCAGGACAGGCTGTTGGTGATGTTCACACCCAGCAACTTGAAGCTCTCAACCCTCTCGACCTCACCACCATTGATGTAGACATTGATGTGTCTGGAGAGTGAACACGAGGAAAGCACCTGGCCCAGATGGTGTCCCGGGCCGCGTGCTCAGATCTTGTGCTGATCAGCTGGCAGAAGTATTTGCGGACATATTCAACCTCTCCCTGCTTCAATCTCAGGTTCCCTCCTGTTTTATGAAGACCACTATCATCCCGGTACCGAAGAAAAGCAAGGTAAAATGCCTCAATGACTACCGACCAGTGGCTCTGACATCCACCATCATGAAGTGCTTTGAGAGGTTGGTCATGGCTCACATCAACTCCAGCCTACCAGACAACCTGGACCCATTGCAATTCGCCTATCAGCGAAACAGGTCTACAGCGGATGCCCTCTCCCTGGCCCTACACTCAGCTCTGGAGCATCTGGACAGTAAAGACACATACGTTGTTTATTGTTTATTGACTACAGTTCTGCCTTCAATACAATAATTCCAAGCAAGCTTGTCACCAGACTCCGAGACCTAGGGCTCAACACCTCCCTCTGTAACTGGATCCTTGACTTTCTAACAAACAGACCGCAATCAGTGAGGATAGGCAGCAATTCCTTCGGCACGATTATTCTCAACACTGGTGCCCCACAAGGCTGCGTCCTCAGCCCTCTACTCTACTCCCTATACACCCACGACTGTGTGGCCAGATTCTGCTCTAACTCCATCTACAAGTTTGCAGATGATTCCACCATTGTAGGCCGTATCTCAAACAGCGATGAGTCGGAGTACAGGAAGGAGGTAGAGAGCTTAGTGGAATGATGTCATGACAACAACCTTTCCCTCCATGTCAACAAAACAAAAGAGCTGGTCATTGACTTCAGGAAAGAGGGCGGTCACTTTTGCTCCTATTTCTTATGCTTTTATGTCCTTTTGTTCATGGATGTTGATTTTGGAGATCCAAATCTATTTAGGAAACCCATTACAAATGTAGATAATGCTGGAAACATTCAGCAAGTTAGGCAGCATCTGTGCAGAAAAGAAATAACATTGGCAAACCATGCATGATTTGCCTTTTGTTTCAGATTTCCTGTATCTACAGTTTTTAATTTTTTAAAAATTTTATTTACAGCGTGGTAACAGGCCCTTCCGGCCCAACGAGTCTGCGCCGCCCATTTTAAACCCATATTAACCTACCCGTCTGTCTTTGGAATGTGGGAGGAAACTGGAGCACCTGGAGGAAACCCACGTAGACACGGGAGAACGTACAAACTCCTTACAGACAGCGATGGGAATCGAACCCCGATCGCTGGTGCTGAAATAGCGTCGCGCTAACTGCTACGCTATTACTTTTCTTGTTTACTTATTTCCTTTCTTGTTTACTGTTTAGATTGGAACTTACCATTAGAGAGGCCACTGAAGTTGAAGCATTTAGTGGTCAAGTCCAATAATTAGTCATTTTAATAAATTTCACCATTAGCTCATTTTTCAATCCTGACAAGCACCATACTTCAATGTCCCCCATTTTTCTGATGTCACACATCAATCACTTTCACTTCCCACTGTGCTCAAAGCAAGAGACTCAGTGACCCTTAGGCTCACTCTGCCCTTGTACTACAGTGAAACTGATATGAAACTCAGAAAGGAATCAAGTCCAAAAGTATGTAAAGTTTCACCAAAGAGGTTTAAACTAAACCCTAATGTTCTGCAGATTTCCAAAATGTTTAAAGCACCGACAAGTATTGTTTAATTTATACTCACCTCAAAATATGTAATTGGAAATCACTGGCCAGGTTTGAAGTCTTACAACATGTTGATCATACAACAGATTTCTGTTGCATTACGGTAGTCCCTCAAGATCAAGGTTGGTGCTGACAGAAAGCCCAACAGTAGCATCTGTTTCTTTTTCAGTCACTTGTTCTGTATATTTTTCATATTTTTTACTCTAGATTTCCAGGACTTACAACTATTTGCTTCGTCTCTTGGAAATATATTCATCTCTGCTAAAAAAATTTGGACCTAGCTATCCAGGACATAGATATGGTGAGAGTGGGGACTGTGACCTCTCAGTGATGAAAGAGGCTAACCTAAATGGATTTCTCCTCTTGAGGCCCGACATCTCCTGAAGTCTTTGTGAGCATCCACTATGTTTACCGATCTTCCAACTCTGCCGGGGAATTGCTATGCACTGAGGCTGTATCGTCAGTGATGGCAATAAGTAACACAGGAGACAGGTAACAGGAGGAAACACCACAAAACAGATGTCTTTTAAATTTGCTTTGAACACAACTGACTTTAGTTATGTAAAAGAAACTGGACATGCAAAGACTATTTGACTGGCTCTCAACATTCCATTCTCTTTCCAATTGGTACAGAAGTGTGGTGCGTGTCAAGAATGGACTTCCTGGCTGAACAATGGAAGCAGCGTGTGGGTGGGATGCTAAGAGGCAGAAAGTTATATGATGACATCTTCAGGAACATATCTGAGCAACAAACCGCAGCATTCACGGGGTCAGCAGATCAGGCTTGAAATGACAGCACATTTGAAGTTGGCCCAATTAAGAGATCTCTGTTGGAGACACAAGAGACTGCAGATGCTGGAATTAGAGCAACAAACAATCTGCAGGAGGAACTCAGTGGGTTGAGCAGCATCTGTGGGAGGAAAGGAACTGTCGATGTTTCAGGTCAAAACCCCCTATTACCCATCTCCTGTGTCCTGATGCAGGGTTTCAACCGGAAATGCCTACCGTTCTTTTCCTCCCACAGATGCTACTCGACCTGCTGAGTTCCTCCAGCAGATTGTTTGTTGCAAGAGATTGCTATTGCTCTGGCACTGTGTTCCTTATTTGAGGTTGACTTGGAACATTGCTTGTGGGTACCCCAAGGGGATGAGCCTGCCTCTTGTAGGATTACTGCACAGCAGAGGAAGAACTAACCAAGATTATGTAATCCCACCCACCCCTTTCACTTCATGACATCAAACTGTGCAAGATTGAAATGGTGGTGCAGCATTGAGTGTTGCTGCCTCACAACTTAGACTACTCTGTTCAGTTCTGGTCGCCTCATTATAGGAAGGATGTGGAAGTGTTGGAAAGGGTGCAGAGGAGATTTACCAGGCTGCTGCCTGGTTTTGAGAGTATGTATTATGAGGAGAGACTAAGGGAGCTAGGGCTTTACTCTTTGGAGAGAAGGAGGATCAGAGGAGACATGATAGGGGTGTACAAAATATGAAGAGGAATAGATAGAGTAGACAGCACCTCTTTCCAAGGGCACCAATGCTCAATACAAGAGGGCATGGCTTTAAAGTAATGGGTGGGAAGTTCAAGGGAGATATCAAAGGAAGATTTTATACCCAGAGAGTGGTTGGGGCATGGAATGCGCTGCCTAGGGCAGTGGTGGAGGCAGGTACCTTGGTCAAATTCAAGAGATTGCTAGATAAGCATATGGAGGATTTTAAAATAAAGGGATATGTGGGAGGAAGGGGTTAGATAGTCTTAGGCGAGGTTTAAAGGTCGGCACAACATTGTGGGCCGAAGGGCCTGTATTGTGCTGTACTGTTCTATGTTCTATGTTCTATGTTTTCTAACTTTGGGGACCCATGTTCAATCCTCACTTTGGGTGCTTTCACTGTGGAGTTTGCATGTTCTCCCTATGATTACATAGTTTTCTGTCAGGTGCTCCAGTTTCCTTCCACATCCTTAACATGTGTTGGTAGATTAAGTGGCCACTGTAAATCACTCCTTATTGTCAGAAGGGGCAAAGGAATCAACGAAAGTTGAACAGCATGTGAAAGAGAGTATGTTACAGGCCTTCAGGGAGGTAAGAAGGGGAATGGGATTGATGGGATTGCTCTGATAGGAGCTGGCATGGGCTGAATAGCCTCCTTCTGTGTTGTAATTTTTAAAAAGTAACTAAAACAGAGACGAACATGGTACCCTCTATCTATGCTTCCTTAGAAGACCCCAATAACCCTCTGCCCAGTTTAGCTGTCGCCAAAATCCATTGGTAGTTCACAGTCTTTATATTTTTCCATTAAAATCTTGCAAACCTGTGGACTGACTGTTGATAGATTTGTTGCTGCTCTCATGTGAATGGAATTTTGTAGATATAGTAAGTATAACTTGCAATTTCCCAACAATGACACAAATCCTGAATATGGTTATGTCACATACTGTCTGTGACATAACCATATGTGTTATGGTTTTTTTAACATGTAAGTTTGCTTGGCCCTTTATTACATACACTGGCTTGAGCATGTGTTAATAATATAAGAATGTATGTGTGTGCACCCATTATTAGTGATATATGAATGGATTTCTGTGTGATGTAATTGAGAACAATTGCTTTAAAAAGGTTGATTTAAGAATGGTTGCAAATATGCTACAGGTGGTGCAATGCCAAGAATTTTTGTGACTTCAGTCTCAATAGGTTTGGCTCAAGCATAATATAAACTCATTTGGGAGATCTGTAGAACTTTTACAGTGCAGGCATTTTTGTTCAGGTCGTCGCTGTAATAATTTTTAAATATTATATCTATGTGCATATTGTCGTAAGCACACAGATATAAAGCATATAGATCATAGGTAAATTGAGGCACCCACAATGAGTTTGTCTTGGGACAACAAATAGAGGAAATACCAGCTAATAAATACAGTATAGCTCAGAAGGTTATGCATTCCACTATTAAGAACCAGCAGTATAAATTATCCATCTTCCCCAAAAGGATTCTCCTCAAAATACACCTTGGACTCAAATTTCTGATGAAAAACCTTTATTAATGCAAGGCAGGAAATGGAAATGTTTGAGGTACACCTTTTTCTAAAAAAAATGTGGGTCCATTCATGTATTTTTAGATGAAGCAATCTGCCAGAGCAAATTCTCTGACATGTAATTCTACAGCTGACCCAATGAGCACTGCACAATGTATTCTTTCTCAAGTGAATCCACTCTTGCTTTCATCGGATTTCAGTTTTTAGCACAGATATCAGAACATTAATTCTGAACTGCTGAACTCACCAATATTGTTTTAGCCATGACAAGCAATTTGGTGAAACTAATTCAAAATTATAACCAAGCCACCAGGTTCAAGTTGTACCATAATATATAAACAACTTAACCTCAATAATAAAATTGAATTCCTGAATTGACTAAACATGGAATGCTATAAAAATTCTTTCTACTTTAACTATGTAGGCACCTGTCAGCTTGCTCTTTCAAGGTCTATTGTAGCAGCTTCCACAACACACAATAATATGTTAGCCTATCAGTGTTAAATAGGAAGTAAGCAGAAATGCTGTTGCCTGTTTTCTGAATTAGCAGCATTTATTTACCATGATAAGAGCCAAGTCTTATCAACATGGTGGTGTACTGCAATGATGCACTGAAGTGGAACATGGTCAGACCATTAAAGTCTATGGGGACACAACAGCATCAATGGATGAAAAGTGATTACATTAACCACTAAATAACACGGGTTGCTTAACTCAATAATCTGCACCATAACTATGATATTCAAGGTTCCTTTATTCAGAAACAGCTGATTGTAGTATAATGCTTTGATAGCACAAGTTGGGTTTCAAACAGGTTCAAAAGGCTTTAACTTAATTTTCACCCAAATCTTCTTTTGCATATCACTGTGGTGACATATCAAAGGCACACCTATTAAAAGGAACAGTTCTATTACATGCTGATTGAAAATAGATTCTGGTATTGTGGCTAAATGTTCATATCTATGATATTTTTGTGGTTATCTAACTGGGAGATAACTGTGCATTGAACAGAATAGTTTTCCACCTTTATAATCTATTGTCACCATTTACCACACAGCTGAATTTTATTGATCAGATAAAAGTTTAATTTGTTTCAATTCAGCACTGATAAAGGGGAGGGAAGATTTTGGTAAGTAGAGCAGGTAAACACTTCATAAATCTCCTGTGTGACATTTTCCACTTTACACACCACAATATCTTTAAGATTAAACTATTAATTTAGTACCAATTTTCTGTCAAACCATAGGTAAATGGAATTGGATTGCTCTGCAGTTGGAGTTCCAACTATATACTGCACAGTTAACTGTGTCCAATATTTCAATGTAAGAGAATGGGGTCAGTAATGGGACTGAATGCACAACCTGTGAAGATGCCGCTGACACCTTGCACCAGGAGCAGAGCCTGGTCATGTGACATAACTCTTCAAGAGGGATGGGCAAAGCACTACTTTGAGACATAGTTCCTGTTCTTGTGTGATTATCTTCGGGCTCTTGTGTAAAATCACCTGAAGACAAATTAAAGCCCATGATGCAGGTAAGCTACAGTGGGAGCTAGCAGTGTGAATGAGTTTAGATCACATTGGTGAAAAGGGAGAGAAGATTAATACAAATGTAAATAAAGGAATTTATTAATTATAAATGTCCAGAATTAATTTTGGTTTCATAGAACACTACAGCACAGTACAGGCCCTTCGGCCCACAATGTTGTGCCGACATTTTATCCTGCTCTAAGATCTATCTAACCCTTCCCTCCCACATAGCCCCCTATTTTTCTATCATTCATGTGTCTATCTAAGAGCCTCTTAAATGTCCGTAATGTATCTGCCCCCACAACCTCTGCAGGCAGTGCATTCCACGCACCCACCAATCTCTGTGTCAAAAAACTTATCCCTGACATCCCCCTTATACCTTCCTCCAATCACCTTAAAATTATGTCCCCTCATGTTAGCCATTGTCACACTGGGAAAAAGTCTCTGACTGTCCACTTGATCTATGCCTCTTATCATCTTGTACACCTCTATCAAGTCACCTCTCATCCTCCTTCTTTCCAAACAGAAAAGCCCCAGCTTGCTCAATCTATCCTCTTAAGACATGCTCTCCAATCTAGGCAACATCCTGGTAATTCTCCTCTGCACCCTCTCTAAAGCTTCCACATCCTTCCTATAATGAGGTGACCAGAACTGAACACAATACTCCAAGTGTTCTAGAGAGCTGCAACATCACCTCATGGCTCTTGAACTCAATACCCCGACTAATGAAGGCCAACACTCCATACGCCTTCTTCACAACCCTAGTGGCAACCTTGAGGGATCTATGGACATGGACCCCAAGATCCCTCAGTTCCTCCACACTGCTAAGAGTCCTGGCATTAACCTTGTATTCTGCCTTCAAATTCAATCTCCTGAAGTGTATCACTTCACACTTTACCAGGTTGAACTCCATCTTCCACTTCTCAGCCCAGCTCTGCATTCTATCAATATCCTGTTGTAATCGACAGCAACCTTCTACACTATCCACAACAACCGTTGCATCATCAGCAAACTTACTAACCCACCCTTCCATATTCTCATCCAAGTCATTTATAAAAGTTTTAAGTTTAAGACATTTAAGGATCCTTTAAGTTTAAGGATTCTTGGTCTTAGCAATCTAGAGGGAAAGAGAAGATGAATCACTACCTTTTTGATTGGAACAGGTCACCTGATTCTCAGGAACCACATCTGATTGGACCAAACCCTCAGTATTGAAGCAGCACAGGGAAAGGATGAGGAGTTTCACTGAAATTGTTGACATACTTGGATTTGCCAAGTTGTTGTCTGGGTCCCTCAGTATTTGTCACTGACTGATCCATTTTCTGAGGAGCTGCGAATAGAACTGAACACTGCTCAATTACCTGTACATTCTCATTTCTGAGCTTATGGAGGGGCGAGGTTATTAATAAAGCACATGAAGATAGTCCTAGAACACTGCCTGAGTTAAGGTGATTCATTTCCAGTGACTACAACTGTCTTCCCTTTTTCAAGATATGACTCACCCAGTGGAAAGTTTTCCACATGATCCTCATTAGCTTCTCTCTTCATGCCCTCTCAACAACCTCTCACTCAACATCAGTAAAACTGAAGAGCTGATTGTTGACTTCAGGAAGTGGAAGGAGGGCAAACATGTGCCAGTCTACATTGGGGGACTAGCAGTGGAGAGAGCCATACACAAAAAGTGCTGGAGGAACTCAGTAGGTCAGGCAGTATCTATGGAGGAAAATAAACAGTTGATGTTTCGGGCTGAGACCCTTCATCAGGACAGAGTCAGCAGCTTTAAATTCCTGGGCATTAACATATTGGATGACCTGATCTGGGCCCAGAACCTAGAGGCAATCACGAAGATGGCGCGCCAGCGTCTTTACTTTCTTAGAAGGTTAAGGAGGTTTGGCTTGTCACCGAACACTAACAAACTTCTACAGATGTACTGTTGAAAGTATCCTGACTGGTTGCATCCTGAGCTGGTACAGCAATTCAAATGCGCAAGAATGTAAGAAGCTGCAGAGAGTAGTGGGCTCAGCCCAATACATCATGGCCACATCCCTCCCAACCATCAGTAGTATCTACAGGAGGTGTTGCCTCAAGAAGGCAACATCCATCATCAAAGATCCCCACCATCCAGGCCATGCCATCTTCTTGCGGCTACCACCGGGCAGGAGGTACAGAAATCTGAAGACCCACATGACCAGGTTCAAGAACAGCTACCTCCTTTCAGCCATTCAGTTCTTGAACTAACTGGCACAACCCTAATCACTACTGTTTAGGAACACTATGACCACTTTTCTCACTTTGAACTAAAATGGACTTCGTGTTTTGTTTTTGTTCTAATTGTGTTCTTCCTTATAAAAATTGTGTAAAATTTATTTTTCTCGTGAATGCTGCTTATATGATGCTATGTGCCTGTGATGCTGCGGCAAGTAAGGTTTTCATTGCACCTATGCATACATGTACTTGTGCAAATGACAATAAACTCGACTTTGACTTGACTTTGACTTTGACGTCAGACCACCTGGAGTATGTTGCTCATATTCCTGGTCAAATACTAAACGGGTTAAGGCCAAACTTCCTAATTTCTCCTCTGCATTTTCTTTGACCATATTTGTGCCAAAATGGAATTGAGATCTAGAGCATAACAGAGTGGTTGCTGTGAAAACTGTCTGTGTATTAGAGAACAGGTTACAAGTGGGTATCTGCTAATTAACAGAGATTGACATCTTTTCTGGCGTCCATCATAAAATCAAAACAGAAATTCTGCGAGGAGAAGGCATTAGCATATAATCTCTTATTTTTCCTTCCAGTACAGTTTTGCTGATCAGATCTGTTTTCTGCTTTCTGTGAACAAAGACACAACTGGGGACATTCTGCTCAGAAGAGCAGAGGTGAGAGCTGCAGTGACACTGGACAGAAGCTGGGATAATTCAGTCACTTCAAATCTACTGCAAAAACAAAACTGTTGGTGGAACTTAGTGGCTCAGGCAGCATGCGTAGAGGGAAATCGAACAGTTGACGTTTGGGGTCAAGGCCCTTCATTTGGACCACTGAGTTCCTCCAGCAGTTTGTTTTTTGTTCCATATTCCAGCATCTGCAGTCTCTTGTGTCTCCACTTCAAATCTACTGCTGGTCTTTTATCAGGATCAATGGCCTTTGAAGTATTAATAGGGCCTGAACGTAGGGAAATGCCGACAGGTCTGCCATGAACAATTGGCGTTTACCCCTCCAGGTGCCAGTAGATTTGTGACTCCTTGCAAAGATGAGGCCATCCTGAACTTACTGGCCAAGCTTCAACTAGTGATTACCTGACCACACTCCATCACTGCTCAGCCACTGGCATCTAAAGTGAATCAAATTGGCTGAAGGCCAATAGTTACGATAGTGGGGATCTCAGGAGGAAACTTATGCACATCTGTCAACATTTCTGGCTGAATAAGGTCGAGATCACTTCTGGTATATAAATAATGTGAGACAGGAGGGCCATAATGTGAAAAAAATTATGGCCATGATATACTGAAACAGATCAATAGAAAATAAAATGCATAAACATAAAAGTCATGGAAAAAGGTGTTAGTTTAATCAGAATGAAAATAGCAAATAGAATATTGCAGAGAAATTACAAAAATAGGACCAGCAAAATGGTGATGAAAAAGCACAGTGAAGGAAATGAAGCAGGGAATTTGCCAAAAATTAGGTAAAGGAAAAACGAGAAGTGTAGGATTAAAACAAAAAAGTAGAAAATGAATGTGCTGAGAATGAAGGGATTTGAAGAGATGAAAGATAAAAGAGCCAGAAAAGGAAATGAATGAGAAGAAATACTCTACAGAAAAATGACCAGATAAGCCAGGGTAAGTGGCATGAAATATCTTGATACCAAAGCATAGCTGCATAACACTTACTGCTTTTAGTGTTGGTGTTACTGAATTAGGTTTGTGTTCAACCGAGTTCAGAAGATTGAGAGTAGCTCTAATTGAAATGTATAAAATTCTTACAGGACGGGATACAGGGAAGATGCTTCTTCTGACTAAGGGGTCTCAGTCTCAGTATGAGGAGGAGCACCTTCAGGACCCTACTTCTGCTCCTATGTTCTATATTTCAAAGTTTCCAATATGGTAACCAGTACATGCATTCTCACTTGTGATGAGAGTCATGGTGGCCACTATATTTGCCAAGGCTTTTGCCTGTGAACCTCCTTCAATCCTTTTGGAAGAATACAGTGGAGGCAGATCATGACATCAACTTGCACACAATACCAATAAAAATAGGGGCTATGTGGGAGGGAAGGTTTAGATAGATCTTAGAGCAGGATAAAATGTCGGCACAACATTATGGGCCAAGGCCAGTACTGCGCTGTAGTGTTCTATGTTCTGACAAAAGTGCTGTCAAAGTTGAAGTTCCACACGTGAGTTAACACTTTGCCTTACCCTCGCCACCACTACAATGATAGTTCACTGTGCTTTCTTCTGATTGTACCCCACCCTGTCCTGCAACAAATAGGGGCATGTGGTCATGTTTTACATGTGTTTGTGTTATCCTTGGTGAAGAGCCAGCAGTGTGCAGAGGCCGAGGGGTGATTGTGAATCTTTTCCCAGAAAAGACTGTGTAGATGCAATGGAGCATATGAAATTAGGTGCAGATCCCACAACAATGTTCTCCCTAATACCCCAGATCTTCTTTTTAGCATCTAGATCTCCTCCCTGAGCCTCTTGACACCAAATCCCCTTCAAATGATCTCCTTGCTGCTTTCTGGTAATCTCCATGGCACCAGACTTCCTTCCAGCAACCTCACCTCACTGACATCTCCCAAGCTTCCCAAGTCCCCCTTCATAGTACCATCTCCTTACTCACTCTGTTAACCTCTCCCCACAGATCACTTCTACTCCCCTATCTCAATCTGCATTCTACCTTTGCAGTGGGAGATTGTGGAAGAAAGACTGATATGCACGATTGCACAGACAAGGTTGGAATTCAATGGTTCCACTGGGTGTATTGTGCATAGTAGAATATGTCATCCTTGTACCCTTGCTGATCATTCTCTTCCAGAGAAGTGCCTCTTCAATGCATAAAAATGTGTGTTGGACAATGTCTCTTCCAAATAATGCATGTACTCTGGCTGCTAGCTGCAATTATATGGAGATGAATTTATATTAGTTGTTGATACATTTTGAATAGTGGAATTTTTAAACAGGAAAATAAAGGTAAAACAGTATTGCCTTGCCCTGTTATGTTTACCTTCCTTGTGGCATAGGCTCTGACCTGGCTCGAACTGAAACATACAATACGTCTTGATTTGCAATTTTATTGTCAAGGCTGATCAATTAATAAATTCTATTTGTACTTGGGGTAAAAGAGTATATTAAATGTGCGTGGAAAATAAAATCAGATGGAGCAGAATGCTAACAGGAAGTGTGGAAGCTATAAAACAAGTCAAACAAGATAGGACGTAAACAATTTCTTCATTTCACAATTATCAGAGAAGCAATGGAGGTGAAAATGGGCAATCATTAAAATGGGATGGTTTCTCAAAAATCAACTATTGGAACTTTTTTTTATTGTCAATCTATACTAGCACTCTTTTGTTTTACGTGAGAGAGGAAGTTAGAGAGAGGTGAGAACTTCATCTTATCTCTGTGCTCCAATGATAAAATTTGGCCTCCAAAGGCTGAAAAGATTACAAGCTGTGGCCTCAGCTAAATGCCCAAATGGTCTATTACGCAAGCACAGGCCAAGATTGTGTTATGGTACAAGGACTGAATCAGGTTCTCTTTAACTCTGGTGCGTTCTCGAGGGTTGGTAGCAATGGAACTGTGCAGGGGGCTTGGAGATTGGAAGGTGGAATGCCAGGCATGAGTCCCCAATGGACAATCACACCTGGAGATTGTTAGAGACTGGAAACTAGGATGTATTGTTTTGTTTTTAAATAATAATACTGGAAAAGGGAATTGTGGAGAGAGACAGAATAAATGGAGGGTGATTGTCTATGCGGACCCCTGATGTTCCAGGTTCTGAGATCCATACTGAGGAGTGAGAGCTACATTTGTGCAGCTTTAGGGCACATCAGCTACCACACAGATCTGATGAAATGAGACTTTGACCCATTGGCAAGGGGACCAAGATGACAAGAGATCAGACATGGCTCACAAATTGACGGACATTCAAAGAGGTGCCGCTCAGCATGTATGCACTCACTCTCACTCACACACAACACACTCGAGTGGGCTCGGGCACAGGTGAGTGCCCAACACCAGACTCCCGAAAGAAAGACACTATTCTGAGCTCTGTTACTGGAAGAGATTAGTAGGTGAATGGGGGTGGGTGGTGGTAGGGGAGTGGGAGTAGGGGATGAAATCAAACATGTTCTCAAAACTACTTTGGTTAAAGTGTTACATACCTGTTGACAACTGGGATTCCCCAGCCCTCTTCCAGTGGAATTTGGGACATTATTAAGAATCTTGAGTCTGTGTAATGGAAGCACACCGAAGCCCAACCTAAATGCAGGGAGTTCTCTGCCTTCCAAACCACCCACTCCCTGTCCCATCAGCCATGTCCTGTTCCATCGACGCAAGAGTTTGTGGTTCCCACATTGGCCTCATCAATCATCCTAGAACCCACAGAACTGGAGTGGATGCAAGTCAACTTCGATGCCCAGAGGCTGTCGAAGAAGAAATGGAAAAGGGAATTCGACTGCTGAGAGTAGTTGCGCTTCATCACACATGGGCAATTAAAACCACAAATACAGGCGAGAATGCAACTCAAACCCATTGCCTTCCAAGTAAACCAAACTTGTCAGGCAGCAATCACAAAACACCCTGAACACTGGCTGATTTAAATGCTACTCGCTCACCGAGAGACTTTAGCAGTGGTTTTGATGTGGTTAGGTCGGGGGAGAGAGGGGGAGGAATTATCTCGTTAATTAAATGGATTTTTTTAAGAATGTCTTTAACATCATGAAATAAGGAAATACTTAAACCAGACAACTCTAGGTATGAATTCTGAAATAGTTGGTGTTACTTAAGTTCAAACTAATTACCATGAAATAAAAATATTGGGTTGAATTTATAAGTAGTTGCCAGTTCTGTATTCTAAGCAATGCTGAGGGAGCTGTGACAATGCCACTGCATTTTTAAAGATTACCACATAAAGAACAAAAACTTGGTTGAGGCATCAATTATCCAAGGCACTTTTTCAGAATTTAATCAATTATTTCACATCATTTAAAGAATTAGCCCTTATCTTTTTGAATGGCGGAACAGGCTCAAGAGGTTGCTATTTCTAAAGTTGTTTGTCTTAAGACTGATTGCATAGGTCCAGAATTTAGTATTTTAGACATAAGCAAGCTGTGTGTTTATAATAGTCCTCAACTAATCTTCTGGTCTTAACAATGCAAAATGTTACAAAGAAACAATTTTCATACAAAATCACCCAATTAATTAATTTTACAGATTCAAATTTTAAGTAATTCAATAAAAATATTACTTAGTAGTTTGGCACTGTTCTACATAATACCAAACAGGTATTTAGACAATAAAATAAGTCATATGAAAGCTTAATGAAATTGAATGTCATGTCTTTTGTCCACTTATCACAGGCTCACAAAGAGAGTGATCAGTTCCTGACTCTGATAACTTTAATTTGACATTTAATCATATTGCGTGAAGTATGCCAAGAAGTAACTTTTTAGCAGTCAATTAAGCATTAAGAAGATAAAAGTGATTGTCGTTAAATTAGGTAAGACAGTGTCTGGTCTGAAGTCTTCAGTGCCCCAGTAATTTTCAAAAGTTCCTGGAGGTGGGAGTTCCTCAGGTTAGAAGTCAGATGTGAGCAACAGATTTATAAGGAAACTTGAATCTCCACAAAAGTTGTCAAGCCTGAAATTAACATGCAGCAAACTGGATTAGAGATGATAAGAAATTTCAGGACAATCTCAATCCTTTAAAAATCACTTTCAATTTAAAAATGGTTTGGATTTGTAAAGCACGTTTTAAACCTTGGGAAATTCCAAAGCCTGTCTGCAAATAACTTGGTGCAATCTTTGAGGTAAAATGGGGAAATGTGGCAGACAACTTCTGTTTTGTTAAGGGAGAAATGTTGGTAAAATAACAGAGAGTGGGATCATTGACCTCAGAATGAGCGGGTGGTCAGAATCTCAGTATTACACTTTATATGGAAGACTGAACCTCCAAACAAGCAGCACTCTCTGTGCCATGCTGAATGTTAGTTAGCCTGGATTATGTGGTCAATTAATCCAGAAAATTGGTAATACATTATTAGACTCAGTAAATTTTTATTCATTAATTCATTTTGCATATAGTTTAGATCCCTGAAAACATGTGTAAAGCCTAGTGGGTGTACGTTAACCCTTCCCATCCAGAGAACATTGAATGGTAATGGAGAGAGAATTCAGAAATCAGAGGTGCAAAGGGACTTGGGAGTCCTGGTTCAGGATTCTCTTAAAGTTAATTTGCAGGTTGAATTGGTAGTAAGGAAGGAAATTGCAATGTTGGCATTCATTTTGAACAGACTGGAATATAAAAGCAAGGATGTACATTTGAGGCTTTATAAGGCATTGGCCAGATTGCACGTGGAATATTGAGAGCAATTTTGGGCCCTGTATCTAAGGAATATGTGCTGGCTCTGGAGAAGGTCCAGAGGAGGTTCACAAAAATAATCCCGGGAATGAAAGGCTTAATGTATGAGGAGCGTTTGATGTCTCTGGGCCTGTACTTGATGGAATACAGAAGGATGAGGGGGGATCTCACCGAGACCTACCGAATACTGAACGGCCTGGATAGAGTGGAGAGGATGTTTCCATTAGCAGGAGAGTCTAAGATTTGAGGGCACAGCCTCAGAATAAAAGGACCTACCTTTAGAACTGAGATGAGAAGGAATTTCTTCATCCAGAGGGTGGTGAATCTGTGGAATTCAGTGTCATGTGGAGGCCAAGCCATTGGGTGTATTTAAGGCAAAAACTGATAGGTTCTTGATTAGCAAGGGGGTTAAGGGTTATGGGGAGAAGGCAGTTGAGAAAAAAAACAGCCACGATTGAATGGCAGAGCAAACCTGATGGGCCGAATGGCCTTCTTTTACTCCTATATCTTATGGTCTTCTGGTAAACGGTTAAAATACACCACAAGGCTTAGCCAAGGATGTCCTGTCAGGCGAATACTTAAGCTACATGTGTAAAACTGGGGAGGATTATCTTCATATGTGGAGATCGGGATCCTATGATATCATCAGATACAATTTTATTTATTAATCCACACAGATTAAAGAAACCTCTGTTATGTTTCTGCCAGATGAAGTCTTGTGTGAATGGACCGCCATTTAACCTAAGACTTTATTGTTTTATATGTAGCCATGTGAATGAGGAATATTTTTCCCATGTCTCCACTCCCACTTCCTGGTATGATACCCCTTCCTGGTCCAATACCCCATATGGTGGCTTTTCCCACCCATTGGCTTTCTCTCCTGAGCAGGAAGTGGTATGCCAATTGAGGCCCAGCAGTTAAAATTGCCTTGACCTTTTTCTACTGAGGGGAGGTAAGGAATTTTCTGCAGAAAACCCACGGAGAGTAAAAATACCCCACCCACCCAATGTTGTTTTTATTTGGCAGTGAATGAACATGGGCATTTTGCTCCGATGAAGTAGAGCATTTTTTAATTGACTTTGGTATTTAACAACAACCTAATTAAATGGCTGTTTAGGAGTGAGCCTGAAGGTGATAAGGATATGTGCAGAAAAAGCTAATGATGTGCTATGTGCAGGGTGATAATTTTGAGGTCTTGCTGTCTTTTGCAATCTCATGTGGGTGTGTACCTAAAACTACCTATGGTTTGGCATAAAATCAGCAGTTCAGTTTAATGCTGTAATGTTACACCCAGGAATGCAATTAGTCAAGTATGGACATTACTGAATGTAAGGTTTGATAAGCATTCTGTAGTTCCTTAAACCCATTATTTCAAACATACTTCCCTTTGCCTCTCCTTACCTATTCCCTCCATGACTTGGTCACCATTATCAATGTCAATTTGTTCCTTCCCACCTCTCATGAGAACCTTGATGCACTCAACAACAGTGTTATTTTACCTTTTTTATCTGTTGCAATTGGACCTTATGTTTCAATTCTTTGATTAGGTACACCATAAAAAAAGCACACAGAGATTCATTCCCTTGATTGATTCAACTGGGCAAGTCAGTATCCTCTTTATGGACTTATTTAAAAAGAGGCAATTGGAAGTCTCCTACTTTCCAAACTACATTTTTAAGTAACAAGGCAGTTGAAATTTTCCAACAAGGTTGATAGGTTTCTACATTAAGGGTACTATGTAAATTTGATTTTAATTTTAGGATCAAGTGAAAATTTTGTACAACTTTTATTTAGAAGGGGATTTGAAGGACTTCAAGGTATTTAACCAACACAAGTCTTATTTTTATTCAAGGAAGTTGAGAAAGGAATTAAAGTTCCTCCAAATCTAAGGGCTCAATAGACACTAGGAAGGAAATCCATGATTGAATAATTGTGTTTGCAAAGACTTGACAGACTAAATGGCTTTCATTCTGTTTTCTTTGCTTTTATAAATAATGATCTTTGAGCAGGTGGCTTTGATTTTAGATGAAATTGGTAGTTGGGTTTGTTAGAAGATAGCCATGAGAAATGTGATTTAGTGATTTCAGCCATAAGCATTGAGGACTGACCATAAAATACTACTTGTACTTTGTAATAAAAGCAAGAATGTGCTCAAAATCTGGAACAAAAAATGTAAACATGCTTAAATAGAGATTGAATGTCAGTAATAGATGTCTAACATGTACAATCAAAAATGATATGCAACCTTTGGTTTTATCCTTAAATCCAAACGAGTGCTCAGCATCTATTGGATTGCAATCTCTGAATTATTATTTAAAAGTAACATGGGGATTCTTGGTATAAATTTTGAAAAAATCAGGAATTGAATCATTGGATGAACTTACAGAGGCTCTATGTGCTGAATAATCAGGAAAGGAAGCAAATTTTAACTCATTTAATAGATTTCCACCTTGGGTGAGATTGAAATGTTCATTTATTAAATGGGCAAATTCTTGATTTGGTAGGAACTAAAATGATTCTGGTTGAAACAAGGAAACTGTTCTCAGTTTACATTGTGACAGGAAAAGCTGGATGATTCAAAAGAAACCTTGTTGAACTGGCAATATGAACATGTATTCATGTCCCATTGTAACACCAAATGTTATGAGTAACTGATTATTTCATTCCTTTCTGTTTGGTTTTCTGGTGCTTAGTTTTGCTTATCTCCACCGAGCATCTATGAGTGCAGTGCAATCACATCATCCAATTCATGCTGGTTTCCTGTGCTATTTAATCTTTCCTCCCTTGTAAAACATTGCACAAACATCATTGTGGCAATAGTGGACCTGCTATATTAGGCTATGTTTCAGATTTATATATTGCCATATTGAGGGATCAATACTGCAGGTAATGCAGCAATCAATACTGCTGTATCTCCAAAGATGGACACAAGAATATATGGCTCTAGCTTTAGTATTTCTGGTTCTTCATTTATGTCGTTTCACAAAATATCAGATTTCCTCTTCTATTTGTGACTTATTTGTTTTTCTCCTCCACTTGTTTTCTTTGTGGCCTTCCTTTACTAGTTGTTTCCCAACTTGCTATCACTTTTTTTCAATATCTCACCCAATTAATTATATTTATTATGAATCTATGGCCCCAGTTCTTCTTTATTCTGAACAAAATGACCTTTTAGTGCTGTACCTGGCCATTTGTTGCCATATGAGGCAATTTCTCTAGACTTATGCTGCTCATTTGTGCAAGTTATCAGTTCGTAGGCTGTTCTCATGAATGTATGTTGATATTGTTGTGTATACATCTGAACACCAGAGGGGGGAATAAGGGGCTTTCTATCAGAAGAGGAAGTTTTGCTGAACAAAGTAAAATTGAGGAGAAAGAGACATGACTAATTCTTAGACAGAATGACTCAGTAGTGAGCAATCCTGTGCAGCTGGTTGTCTATATTTGTCTCAGTAACAATGCAGCGTGACTGGATTGCCTCACATGGATACATTACCTGCCTTCAGTCCCTTAAGATTCAAGAAGTGGGCATGCCTTGATGGGCACACAATACCAGTACTGTGCAGCTTGCAGCCTCTGAGAATGCACATGCCGGTATATTGTTGACTTCAGTGGGAACAAAAATTGGGAGGGAAAGAAAACTGGTGACTGACTGCTAACACCCACTTTATACCATCATCCAGAATCAAATCCTGCCCACTTGTACAAAATAGAATAAAATAGGCTATCCAAAACATAATTATGTCAAATAAATAAGTAATTCAATGTCAGGAAGTGGACATAAAATTCTGATGCTTAAAATATGCACAGCTTATTGCAAGAATTAACTGAAGCTAGCATTTTGCAGATTTAATAAAGACTTAGTCATTCTTTCCAATTCCTGACTCTCAAAGAAAATCACTGTTACTTTTAGGGATTTTAAGATGCTTAAGAAAATAAGGACTTTAGTGGGAACATAAATAACTCAGTCAAAAAATAAATCTAACGAAGAGTCTGTGTAGGCTTGGGAACTCACGTGCAAGGATTTATATCACTTTATAGCCCTGTGAAAGACTGAAACCAACCAATCAAAGCCAGAGTCTGTCTGCACAAACTTGGGATTTGTTTCTTTGGCATTGATATTACAATCAAAAGGTTGGTTATTTTTCTTAATCCTTAAAAAACACTGTGGCACATTTGGTGCTATATATTAGGAGAGTGGTTGTGCAGTGGTTAAATTACTGGACTGTAAATCCAGAAATACGAGTTGAAATGCAATGATCACAGCATGGTTATTTAAGTGTAGTAATTAAATGATCTAGCCAATCTAACTAACCCTTCCTTGTAGGACAACAACATTTCCCCTTTCCTTGTACAATTATGGGTGGCACTGTAGTGTTGTTGTTAGTGTACCACTATTACAGCACCAGCGACCCAGGTTCAATTCCGGCCACTGTCTGTAAGGAGTTTGTACGTTCTCCACTGACTGCATAGGTTTCCTCTGGGTGCTCCGGTTTCCTCTCACATTCCAAAAGACATACAGATTAGGAGCTGCAGGCATGCTATGTTAGCGCCGGAAGTGTGGTGACACTTGCGGGCTGTCCCCACCACGTTCTCAGACAGTGTTAGTTGTTAACGCAAAAAGACACATTTCACTGTGTGTTTCAATGTACACGTGACTAATAAATATTATTATTATTATCATCACAAGGCTCCTCTGGTAAAGGACTCTGGTGTTAGATGTCACATTCTTAAGGATCATGATGAGAAAGACTTGGTGCAGATGGTTTACTGTAGCCCAGAGGGCTGTGGATGGACAGTCAAAACTGAGATTAACAGATTCTTGAATACTTTGGGAATCACATGAGGTGGTGATACCTTAGGTAGGTAGATCACATAGAAGATCAGACAATGACCTTGTATGGTGAAGCAAACCCATTATTCATGTTGTTCTACTCAATGAGTGTTTCATTGTGGAATTATCCCCATTTGCTTTGCCACCTGTGGCCCTTGGTGGGGAAAAGAACATGAATTAAAGCCAGGTAGAAATGGTATCAGACTAGAAGACAATTCAAGCCGGGTAGAACATATTCCTATGTTCCCTGAAGATGTTTCTGTGACAATTGTATTTAACTTGCAATCTCTGTCCGTGTGTCAAAAGAAAGTTCACTCATTGTATTTGGCACAGAAATGTGAGAATAAAAGTACGGGTAGGGATTCCAAGGGATAGAGAAAGATTTTGATCTGAGGTCAAAGAAAGTGGGATCAAGTAAATAGGCAGTGAATATGAGGGAGAGAACGATGGGGAAAACAATGGTTGCTAAGTAAATGGGAAACGAAAGTAAGGATGAAGCAATGGTTATAACAAGGTATAAAAGCAGCCATGCTGAGTCTAAAATCAAAAGTCCCTTCAAAATGAGGGAGAAAAAAATAGGACTAAGGGTGTAGAGTTAATATGTTACTGCTCCAAAAAGTACTGAGAAGGATAATTACTTGAGAAATCTAGGGATAGGCACAAGCTCTCATCATTACCTCTGTGGTATGGTAAAGCAACCCATTACCCCAGCATTGCTTTTCTAAGCAATTGGAATTTGAAGAATTAATCTTAATAAAAAGCAATAAATGTCGATTTAATTTATGAATCAAAAGCCCAAGGAAAGTTAAGTGACACCGCTCCAAGAGGATAAAAGTAAAAAATACAATCGTCTCTACAGCACAAGCATCAGAGGAAGGAAACGGTCCTAATGCTTAAATAAAGGTCACATTACATGCCAGGTTTCCCACAGCAACCTATGATTTAGAATTCACAAATATATTGACTGAGAGTGCTGTATTAAATTTGGCATGTTCTAAAGAAAGGATGACTGTAAGTAAGAGAAATGATTCCAGGTTCATATTCCATCCTGGAGACCTGAGCACCAAATCTCGGCTGATACTTAAGTGCGGTACTGAGGGAATGCTGAACCATTGTATGTGCCATCCAAATGAAGTGCAAAGTTAAAGCCTGTCCACTACCTCAGGCAGAGGTAACCATTCTTATGACACTAGTTCAAAGAACAGGGGGAGTTATTTATCATTGCCAAATATTTATCCTTCAGTCATCTGCCTGGCCATTGCTATTTGTAGGAACATATAATGCATAAAATTGTTTGTTTACTACAGTGACAAGACTTCAAAATGAGATTCATTGACTGTCAAGGGCTTTTGTACCTTGGAATCATGAAAAGTCTCACAAGAAAACAAGACTTTCTTCACATTCTAAAGGGATAAAAGACCTTCAGCTTCATGCACAAGAACGAAAAAAAAGAGCAGTTAAGAGATGAACCACTCTGCTATATGTTAAATCTTAAATAGGATACACAAATTGAAATGAGCTTCTTTGACTGGGCCAGCAAAGTAGTATCAAAGAACATTTACTAAATGAAAAGAAAACTTAGGAGATATGAGGAAGAACAACTTGACTCAAGGAGAATGAACATTGGAAACTTCTGTCGGGCAGAGTGAATGAGAGACACTGTTGCAGGCTGTAGCTGCAAGGGAAGAGCAAGGTTACCAAAAAAGTGAACAATGATGGACCAAGTGATCTTTATTCTTGTTCATTTAAGCTTTCAGTAAAAACAGTTATCCAACTTTATGGCCATGAAAATCAGTTAACATCGTGCTGGAAAAATCCAAACTTGTGCAGCCGATTAACATTTTCACCAGGATTTATCAAAGTTCATCACGTGAAACACTTGTAGCTTAATGGCCCAATCACATACAGAATGGAGGCTGTAGATTGGGTTAGTATCATGGAATCAGAGAAATCTATTGCAGAAATAGAGATTGTTGGCCCATTGTGTCTCTGCTAACCAAATTTTTTGCCCTATCTCTGCAGGCTCTTTATACTCATCCAGGTACTTTTTAAATATGGTGAGATTTCAGCCTATATACTTTTTCAGGTAGTAAGTTCCAGGCTTCCACTACTCATTGAATGAAAACAATTTTTCTTCAAATTCCTTCCAATTTTTTTTTGTTAACTAACTTAAATCCATGCACCAAATTACCAATCTCTCCACTAAGGGGAATAGGTCCTCTCTGTTTAACCCTGGCTAGGCTTTTCAAAATTTTATCTCTCAAATCTCCCCTCTGTCTCCTTTCACACAAAGTGCTGGAGGAACTCATCAGGTCAGGTGGCATCCATGGAGAGTAATAAACAGTCGACGTATTGGGTCGAAGCCCTTCATCAGGACTGGAAAGGAAGAGGGCAGAATCCAGAATTAAAGGTTGGGGGAGGGGGGGGGGGAAGTACATGCAGGCAGGTGATAAGTGAGTTCAGGTGACACCACTTCTTATTCTGGCTTCACAAGAATAAAAGCAGGCAACAACTGACCCCATGCCAAGAATCTGTACAGACATGTGACTGAAATTTTTGGATAATGAGATAAACTTTAAGGAAGGCAGAGCAGTGAAGAGACTTAGGGAGAAGTGTATATCAGTGGATGACAGTAGGAATATTGTCAGACTCATGTTATAAGTCTGAGCCCTCACTAGAGGACTTTAGCTTCAATGTTGATCAGCAGATACTTAAGTGTGCTAGATATGGTGGGAAAATGGTGGGCTGTCCCATAAAGGAAAATCCCCACTCATGAGTGGACGTATGATTACTTCTTTCCCTTTTTTTCATGTAACATTGCTTTTTCTATTACTATGGCAAGTATGATTAGCTGCTTCCAGTACATTATAGATTGTGCATTATAGATCACCTCTTAATTTTAAAGATTCTTGGAATTGTTTTGGATTTTTTCTTTTTCTACCTATTCATTTTCTTTTCCAGGTTTTTCATTGTCACCATTAACATCGCCAGTTCTACCTTCTGAGAAGTGCTACAAATATTCATGACATCCACCTTATACCAACAGAATAATCCAAGAACACACTCTTGAAAACAATTAAATTAAATTGTATGAATGACATGAAACTTGGCAGTTTTGTGAACTGCAAAGAGGAAAGTGATACATTGCAGAAGAATGTTAGCAGGTTGGTGGAATGGGCAGACATATGGCAAATGAAGTTTCATCCAAAGAAATATGAGGACATACATTTTGATAAGAAGAATGAGAAAGACAATGTAGAATAAAGGATGCTGTTCTAAAAGGGATGTAGAGACAAAGGGTCTTCAGGGTATGTATGCACAAATGATTGAAAGAGGCAAGGAAAGTTGAGAAATGTTTTAATTACAATAAACACAGTGCTGGGCTTCATCAACCGAGGCATGGAATGTAATAGCAGGGAATGGTTGCTGAACGTTTATCATTCAGCAGTAGTTGGCACTGTGCTGATAGTTTTATTACAGAGGGCACAAAATGGCCAATTTAGAAAATCCACAATTGTCTGGCTACAACAAGAGTCTTCAATTCTAGTCGGCACTTTACAGGAAGGATGTGAAGGCATTAGAGAGATTACAGAAAAGAATTTATAAGAATGGTTCCTGGGATGAGGGACAACAGTTACAAATATAAATTGGAGAGGCTGGGACTGTTTTCCCTTGTGAAGAGAAGGATGAGGGGGGATTTGAGAGAAGTATATAAAACAAAGCGTCTGGAAAGAATGGATAATAGGAAGCTGTTACCTTTGGTGGAAGGGACAAGGATAAGAAGTGACAGGTATAAAATAAAAAGGAAGAGAATTAAGAATGACATGAGAAAAAAGTACCTTGAGGCAGCACACAACTGGAAGCTGGAATGCACTTCCCGTGGACTTGGTAGAGGCAGTTTCCACTGTGGCCTTCATGAAATTATTGGAGAAATATATGGTGGAGAAATTATTCAATGAGTATGAATGGTTCAGAGCAAGCATAGACAAGCTGGTCTGAATGGCCTCCTATGCTTTAAATCTTTGATCATTCTATGACATCATTGTTATTTTTTTAGACATTCAGTGATGTAAAATTCCATGATCAGTCAAAGTTAAAACAGACCAGAAGAAGTTTTATTCATCATTTTAGTGACTTTGTTTTCTATTCGACTGGCAATAACATTGCAAACTTTTAGCCTTAGATTATGGTTTCTTCATTGTGGATCAGCTGTGATTGTACCGTCACCAAGAGAGAGATCTCCATACTGTATAAGGAATTCTAGTTTCCTTTTCTATGTTCATTCTTTTACTAAATTTTATTTCTGCTGTCTCATTCTTGGATTCACTCTCTGAATTTTACAGAATATTCCCTTTCTCTCCCAATCTTTTTCTAATTCCATTACATGTCACCACAGGCTCTCAAATTCTCCAGGACTGGTAATGAAGTTCAGATCAGTCCAGATTTATGAGATGAAATCTTTGCCGGCTGTTGGCAATGAGATTCTAGTGTGAAAGGCAGTCTTAATTTGTAGTTCAGCAATAGTTGGCACTGTAGTGACAGTCTTATTATAGGAGGTACAAAATTTCCAGTTTAGAAAATCCAAAACTGTCCAGAAGGAATATGAGATCAGGGCTGAATCACTGCAGAGACTGTAACTGGGCTGCTACTTTATAATTAATTATGTTGATTTGATCCAGCAGGACCTCAAAACTATGGTGCTGTTTGCTTCACTTGTGATTTCTTTGCCACCTATAATCTTCAAGTGGTTAGAACCCACGTTTGATATCGCATAAACAAAGACGTCATGTGTATATCGAAACACACAGTGAAATGCATTTTTTTATTTTGCGTAGAGTGTTCTGGGGGCAGCGTGTCGCCACTCTTCTGGCGCCAACATAGCATGCCCACAGCATGCCTAATCTGTACATCTTTGGAATGTGGGAGGAAACCAGAGCACTCAGAGGAAACCCACGCAGACATGGGGAGAACGGACAAATTCCTTATAGACAGCGGCCAGAATTTAACACTGGTCGCTGTCACTGCAATCAATAGCTTTACACTAATTGCTACTTGTCATGATACTTTTATGGAGTCATAGAATCATAGAGTCATCATGTAATTGCTTTGTCCTTATCAAGGTGAAGAGAGTTAGCACCATGTGCAGAACCTTTTCTAGCTCAGACTGTAGTCTCACATCAAATATATCTGAGTCAGGAATTAATCACTTCTCTATAGCACCACAGACAGAGCAGAAATTTATCCCATTAGACCAGAGAGTTCTGAAACCTCAGCTGTGGAATGATTCACTCATGTCCTATCTATTGAGCCACTATTGATATTTACTCTTTTCATTGCAACCTTAATGACATCTTTTAAACCAGACACCCTCACACTTGAGAATGAGTTGAAATTGAGCAGAATTACTTCAATAAACTTTACTAATTTGAGTTCAGTGTCTGAACTGAAAATTTTGTTGCATTTTGAGTTCAAGTATTCACAATGATTTGAGGTGTTACTTTCCTTTCAGGAAGATCTTTCAGGAAGCTGCCTAACAATGCAGCTATAAAAATGCATTATTAGTGGTTGATAAACTATTCATTGGGTTCTTGATTGGATTGTATGTTTGATTAGAAATTAGCTTGCATGTCCTTTTTTGACATTTGTATGCCCTATATCTACATTTATCTCAGACCCTCACTTAATCACCTCAATCACTTTGAGTTAATACTTTCATATATATTTATTAAAATGTTTGTCAAATTTCTTGAATTCTGCCAAGCCACCAGTGACTGTTAATGATGGAAAAAAAATCACAGGTCTATAGACAGACAGAAAGTGGATATTTGTGTGTTATGTTTGCAATATGTATGGAAGAATCCTGTGGGAATTATTAAGTTATATTAGTTGGCTTTGGTTGCTACAGGTACTGGTCAATTTACTGCTAAAGATGTGTTAACGACAAAGTTTTGTCCACTTGTGTTTGCTGATGCTTTACTTGCCTCAGATTGATTGGAGCTTTCTTTGATAGAACAGCTGAAATTATTTGTTTTTGTTGACAGTAGTATGTGTAACTAGGGGACGTGGATTCCAGATAATAGTACATACGTGGCTAGCAGAAATCATGCAGAAAAGTTGCTGTGACTTTCAATCCACAGAAAGGATGATAGCAGATTCAATACTAACTTTCAAATGGAAATTAGATATTGGTTGGATTAGGCATTCAAGAATTAGGGAACTTGTAGAGCTATGAGGAAAGAGCATGGGAGTTTGACAAATTAAGTAAGACTTCGAAGAGCTAACGCAAGCATGATGGGCCCAGCATATCCTCTCATTTATTGTGAGCTGTCCTCCTATTGAACCTCATGGCCTTCAGAGCTGTATAATCAAGTAAACTGCATGTGTTTCTTGTGCTTAATTCCAATCCATGGTAACAGAGAACAATGGTTTTGTACACACATTCTCACTCCTATCAGGAGAGCGCAGGGAGCCACCATGAAGACAGGGGAATCCTGTATGGAAGTGCATCAGATCTTCAGGTTTCAAAGTCCAGACTAAAAACTAGCCGGGAGAAGGGCAAATCAGACTGGAATATAAAGCCCTGTGGTTCAGTCTTTGAAGTATTTGCCTGTGGTTCAATCTTTGAAGTGTTTGCATTGTGATCAATATTTTAGAAAAAGTGAGAACGACACCTTTTTATTCCATACGTTAAAGTACAGATATGTTTTCTCATTTGGGGAACCAAAAAGCTAATCACCACAGAACAAAGATAGTCAGTAATAAATTCAATAGGTCATTTGGAGAAACTCATTTATCTTTTCAATTTGGGCATTCCTGTTTGGAAAGTGGGGTGGCTAAAAATAGTTCCCGAATTCCTAACCAAGTTTGGAACTCAAGCAGATTTTCATGTGTGAGGGATGTATCCAATAAGGAATCCAGGAGGAAGGTTCTTACTTGAAGAATGATAAATTGCTACCAGAAAGGTCAATTTATGTTAAGGGAAAGTGAGATACGCACATGAGGAAGAACACAGGAACACAACAACATAGGAGCAGAAATAGACCACCAGGCCCCTCAGACCTATCCCATCATTCAATATGATCATGGCTGATCTATGCTGACCTATAAATATATGAAAGATCAAGGAATTGAAGGTTATGGCCAGTTGCCATAACCCTCAATTCCTTGATCTTTCATATATTTATCCTTCTCCACCTCAATATATCAAATAATTTGGCCTCCACCCCTCTCAGGGGCAGAGAATTCCAGAGATTCACTGAGACACAAGAGAGACTGTAGATGCTGGAAATCTGGAACAACATGCACAAAATGCTGAAGGAACCTAGCAGGTCAGGTAGCATCTATGGAGGGAAGTGAACAGTCGACGTTTCGGGCCGAGACCCTTCATCAGAACTCATGATGAAGGAGTCCAGAGGGTCACTACCCTCTGAGAGAGGAAATTTCTATACACCTCAGTTTTAAACAACTGGCCCCTTACTTTACAGTTATGTCCCCTTTCTCATGACTCTCCCACTAGTGAAAACATTTCAACATCTATCCTGTCAAGTCCCCTTAGGATCTTACTCATTTGAATAAGGTCACCCCTCATTCTTTTGAACTCTAAGGAGAGCAGACCCAAACTGTATAGCTTCCCTTGACAGGAATTAGCCTGGTGAGCCTTCTTTGGATTGCCTCTAATACTAGTATATCCTTTTTTACGTAAGGGACCAAAACTGTACACAGAATTTCAGCTGTGGCCTCACCATCACCCTGTAAAACTTAACAAAACCTCCCTAGTCTTAAACTCAAACCCTTTTGCAATAAAGACCAACATACTACTTGCTTTATACTTGCTTGTTGGACCTGCCTGATAACTTTTTGTGATTCATGGACTAGAACACCTAGATCTCTTTGAACTTCACTCAGTTGTAGTCTCTCTCCATTTGGATGATAATCTGCCTATTGATTCCTCTTACCGATGTGCATGAGCTCGAGCTTCCCCACATTAAACTCCATTTGCCATGCTTTAACCCAGTCACTCAATCTTCCTATGTCCCATTGCAGAATCACGAGGTCCTCATCACAACATGCCCTTCCTCTTACTTCTGTATCACTGGCAAACTTGGCTACCTTACATTTCATTCCCTCCTCCAGGTCATTAATGTAAATAGTAAACAGCTGAGGGCCAAGAGTCAATCCCTGGGGTACTCCACTTGTCACATCCCTTCAGCCTGAAAAGGGCCAATTTATCCCAATTGTTTTCTATGTGACAGTCAGTTTTCATTGTATGTATAGGTCAAGTGATAAATAGAAGGGGAATACAGATCGGCCAAGATGAAGATGGATGTGAGAAGGCATGTGCAGAGCATAAATATTAGCTTATACTATTCAGGAAGAATGGGATATTTGTCACTGTGCAAACTCCACGCAGAAAGTGTAGGAGGTCAAGATTGAATCCAGTATGCTGGAGGTGGGTGTCAGCAGCACTACCCGCCACATCACTCTGCTGCCCTCCGAATTAAACCTGGGTGACTGGAGCTGGGATGCAGCAACACTACATACCATCCTTATTTTAATTGTTCTGGAGTATGAAAGTAGGGAGGTTTAGATGCAACTTTACAGGGCATTGGTTAGATCCCACCTGGAATACCACGTACAGTTTTGGTCTCCATAGTTATGTGCTGAGTAGGATTTGCATCTATGCACATTTCATACTGGGACCTAACTTCTTACAGCACCAGTTGGCACTTGCTGTCATTTTAGAACAACACAGATTCCAAAAGTACATTCCAAATATTTGATCAATTCAAAAGATTTGCCTTGGGTATTAATCTTTCTAGTTTGGTTTTAAGATGTTTAGGCTGCAGAAATTATTGTCAGTGACAAAATCAGGAGCTTGGTGCAAATGTTTCTCCAGATCTAGTGAGGGGCATTAATCTATGTCCTAAAGGTGGTGAATGGAAACGCAGGGAATTGCAGTTGCCCAGGATGAGGCAGGTTAGGAACTGACACGATTACTGCCAGAGGAACAGTGCAGAGAAGCCTGGAAGCAAAGAGGATTTCTCTATCAAGCCAGATGGAGCCTTCCTGCTCTTCCTAAAAAAAACACAAGGAATCGCACCCAATGAAAACTAACAGGGGCGTGTTCTGACCAGATCTTTCCACTTTCACTGACAACTCCAAAAATGTGTGAGGCTTTGTTAACCAGCATTTAAAATTGTGTATATGTCAGAATGACTTAATACCTTAAAAACAAGGGAAAAACAAACCTCTTTTCTTCCCCTGATAGTATTTGAAAAAACATTTGAAGGTGTGTTCAGAGAGCGCCATTCAAACTCTGATGTTTTTCTAGCCAAGTATTATGGACTTATTCACCTTGCCTCTCACCTATTTTTCCACTCACAGCCTACTGCCATACTTCAATTTCTCCTTCCATCCCATGTTCTTCTCCAATCTCCTTTTGCTTTCCCACAGAGAGAATACATCCAGTTCACATTCTGCCCTGCTTATCTCTGTACGTTCTTCCTCTCCGTTCAAAGTTGTCTGCAATTCTAATGGAATGTTGGACGTACTGACAGAATGAGTTCCAACCCAGAGTCACCTTGCACTTTTAGGGTAATTAGTTACTTTGACATGCCCATATTTGAGGCCACCTTGGAGTTGCCTTTGTTTTTCCAGGTGTTGATCAGCTTTTGCTTGTTTCCTGGTTTGGCATATTGATTAATGATGAACTGGTGGTACAGCTATCAAAGATTGAATTTTTCGTTAGCTTGTGAGAGACGTGAAGGAGCCAGGAAAATCTATTTTGCTCCTTGTATTTGAATGGGAACAGAGCACTAGCAGATTGGAATAATACCCTGATCCCAATGATGCCCATTGTGTTTGGAGCAGCTGAGCATGTACCATATGCGAAGCATAATCCTATACCATAAGAATATAATCATGGTGTTCCATTGGATAGGGCACATATTTCTCAGTGAACTTAGCACTGACGGCCAAACCACAGGTCTGAAGACCCCAGTCTTCATTGTGGCATTGAAACTTGGCATCCCACAAGTAATTGAGTCAAGCTGATTTTATTGACTTATGATAATTGTTAATTGGTTTATTATTGTCACGTGTACCAATATACAGTGAAAAATTTTGCTTTGTATGCCATCCATATGGATTATTTCAAAACATAAGTATATCTACATAGTACAAACAGAAAAACAGTAACAGAATGCAGAATCTAATGTTACAGTTACAGAGAAAGTGCAATGCAGGTAGACAATAAGGTGCAAGGGCCATGACGAGGTAGATTGTAAGGTCAAGAGTTCAAGAGTCGTATAACAGTGGGTTAGAAGCAGTGGTATGTGTTTTCAAGCTTTAGTATATTATGCCCAATGGAAGGAGAGAGAAGAGAGAATGTCTGGGGTGGAAGGGGTCTTTGATTATGTTGGCTGGTGAGGTACACATAAAATGACAAACTTGCTTGCATCAGGTGCATAGATTCATACAGCAATGCACTGAACATAAATTATACAAGACAGTGAAGAAAAAGACAGTGCAAAACCAGACATTAGTACAAGAAAAAATACAATCAGAGGCACTAGCATGGATGTCTCTGAAATAGTTACCCACTTGCTATCCTCAGTGTATACCCCTCCCCTGTATCTGCCCATTTAAATTCCCATTTCCGGCTTGTGCCCACCGCAGATGAGCTGTCTGTCTGCCTTCATTCAGGAAGTTCATTGAAGTGGGTTGGGCAAAGGTCTGGGATTGCATCCTCCCCACAGGGTGGAGGCACATTTACAACTTTGAAAATGCTTGCATTCTGACTCATTTCCAGCATTTTGTGCAAGGATCTCTGGTTTATAAAGAGTGTGGAGAAGCACCTCAAGACCTAGTGTCAAGATAGAAATCTGACCTACCTACTTGAAACTCTTGTGGTCCCTCAAGCCAGAAAGTCCACCATCAGAAATTCAACTACATGCCCTAACTAAGTGATCCCAAGGGTTTTAACACTGGTGGAAATTACTTTAACGCTCGTGCTTGTAAGTTGAGGGGCCTGGAAAACAACTGTAGTATTAATTTAAAATAAATTCCAGCAAAAAAATACAAAAACATTTATTATATTGATGACAGCTAGATGCCTCATTAGGGAAAATACTTGGCACAGCATTATACAGTGCTGAAATAAACTGGCATGTAACTAAGTTTTATTTTATATGAAAAGTGACTTTTAAGGAAATCTGAGGCCTATAAGACTATGGGTAATTAACTTTTTACCAGACTGAAAGGCCATTTCAGTTTTGAAATAACTGGGCTAATAACTGTTAAAGTAAGGCAGGAGAATATTGTATCGGCAGACCTTAACCGGAAAGAAATGAAAACGAGCTCCCTCAAACACTTTCACATTATGATGCACCTATAACATCTGCAAAAGAAATTTGAGGCTGCAGCTCTAACTTGAATTATTCTAATTTTCTAAATGCTGTATGTTTGGAGGAATAAAATGGTATACATAGGAGAAAGTGAGAAAATTTGTGGATCCAGGGTGGGAAAAAGTTTGAAATTTGAGATTAGATGTGTAAAGATAGCAGATGGAATAGTCAAGTAACTTTGCATTCTTTAGCAACTTAGCTAGACAGTGCATGGGAGAAGGGACGATTGAATTTTGCTTCTGTGAAGGACATTTTAGAAATTGAACAATAAACACCCAGGTTCATTGATGGCTGATACCAAGTTGCAAGGTTGCAAGGAGATTCCTGATCCAACATCTAGAGACATAACATGGATTGATATTATAAAATGTACAAATAGAGAATGTTGCATTAATACCCCAACATCAGCTAGGAGGAATATTATGAATACATGCGGTGCAAAGTAGTTGGGTACCATTAAAGGTCGGATTTGTTCCCATCACATGTCAGTGTGCTCCTGGGGATAGTCATAAATCTTTTTTGCCATTACAGAAACCTGAGAAAGATTAATTTCCTTGAACAGGACTTCATGGAGGAAGCAGGTATGTCAATTATTCATCATTTACTGCAATACTGTAGAAGAGTTGTGTAGGAACACCACTGCATTAGCCAATCCATATCAAAGCTTGTTGTTTAAAACAAGTTAAACCTGAAACATGCTTCGATCATTATTGCAGGATTAAGTGACAGGGCAGAGATAAGTGGAGAAGAAGTTCCAAATAGATGGTGCTTAATGGGTTGATTCAGCAACCATTAATGAGTGATGGAGAAGTCCCAGTGTTATAGAGGGGAATAAATGAAGAGACACAAAATCATTGAAATAAAGCAGGGCAAGGCCACTGAGGGATTTAAAAGTTAAAAATTTGAAGCCAACTTACTGGAGCACAGGGAGTCACTATGGCTTGGAGAGACCAAAGATACTGAAATGCTTAAATGGGATAGTAGATTATAGTGGTTTGAAAGAGCTGAAGCCAGTGTTGATGGTTGGTGTTCACTTTGAGGTAGTAGCATTGGACTTTGTTGCAGTGAGGAAGAGGCATTGATGCAGGAATGTTGTAGGTAGACAAAGTGGCTTTGTTAGGATCTGGGCTGCGGGCTGATCTAGACAAAGATTGTGTAGCTCCTAATTTAGATTCAGAATACAGCCAGGGTAATTCATGGAGTCAGAGCCAAGTATGTAAAATAACATAAAATAAGATAAGGTTTCTTTATTAGTTACATGTACATCAAAACACACAGTGAAATGCATCTTTTGTGTAAAGTGTTCTGGGGGGCAGCCCACAAGAGTCCGGTGCCAACATAGCATGCCCACAACTTCCTAACCCGTACGTCTTTGGAATGTGGGAGGAAAACGGAGCACCTGGAGGAAACCCACGCAGACAAGGGCAGAACATACAAACTCCTTACAGAGAGTGGCCGGAATTGAACCCAGGTCGCTGGCGCTGTGATAGCGTTATGCTAACCGCTATACTACTGTGCCTGGTGGCAACAAATTTTGACTCATTGATGGTGGTTATGATGCCAGAGAAGGTAGGAGCAGGAGATGCTGAAGGAGAGTGGGATGGTGTCAAATGTATGTAATCTCATTTTTCTGAATCACATTATGTGATATGGATTTTTAAAAATGTATTCATTCACAAGATGTGGCTGTCGCTAGCAATGCCAGCATTTATTGCCCATCCCTAATTGACCTCAAGTGTAGGAGCAGTTAAGAGCCAACTACTTTAGTAGGTCTGGAGTCACATATAGGCCAAATGCATTTTCACTGCAATCTGGTAATTTCATGGTTTACACTACTGGTTTTTGAGTTTTATTCCAGATGTATTTAATTTTATATTTATATTCCCCAGCTGCCCTCAGGGAAGTCAAGCTCATGGCTCTGGATCCAGACCTTTGGCTGCCTGTCTAATAACTTAACCATTGTGTCACCATTGTCTTCACATGGGGATTGGATTCCAGAAATAGGGAACTACTGTTACAGTTGTACAGGTTGTTGGGGTACTGTGGAGTACTGTGCAGAGTTTTGGCCCCCTTATTTAAGAAAGGAAATACTAGTATTGGAGGCAGTCCAAAAGGAATTCATTATGTTAATTCTCGGGATTAGAAGTTTGCCCTACCATGGCAAAACAAGTTAGATTTGTACTCTTTGGAGTTTTGAAAAAAATAGGGTTGATTGTATTGAGACATATAAGATCCTAAAGGAGCATGACAGGGTAAATGTTGAGATGTAGACACAAGAGAGACTTCAGATGCTGGAACCTGGAGCAAAGACAAACTGCTGGAGGAACTCAATGGGTCAGGCAGCACCTGTGGAGAGAAATGGACAGTCAACATTTTAGGTTGAGAACCTGCATCAGGACTGAGAGTGTAGTGGGGAGATAGCCAGTACAAACAGGTGAGAGGGAGGGGCGAGGTAGGGGCTGGCAGGGTGATTGGTGGAACCAGGCAAGGAGGGAGATGATGGGCAGGTGCATCCAAGCAGGGGAGGGGGAGTTGGAGTCAGGAGACAGTGCTGGTGAGTGATAGATAGAGACAGATAAAGAGAGAGATAAAATGGAGAAGATGGAGCCAGGTAGGGGGAGGGGAAGGTGGAGGTAGAGACAGACTGGGAAGTGATAAGTAGAAACAAGAAGCTGCAGATGCTAGATGTTGAGATGTTTCATTATTGGGAATGTCTTGAACAAAGGGACATAGTTACAACATAATGGGGCATCATTTAAAACTGAGCTGCATAGGATTTACTTCTCCAAGAGGGTAAAGCTCTGGAATTCCCTTCACTGGAAGGTTGTAGAGGCTAGATCACAGCAGGTATTTAAAAAGCAATTCGATACATTTTTGAAAGATTGGGGAACCAAGTGCTATGGAGAAGTAGCTCAAGAGAAGAAATGTGGCCTGGAGCAGATCAGCTGCAACTATATTGAATGGCAGGGCAGGCTTGAAAGATGAAGTGGTCTACATACTCCTGCTCCTATTTTTTTGATGGCCGCACCCATCACTAAGGACCCTCACCATCCAGGACATACCCTCTTCTCATTACTACTATTGGGGAGGGAGTACAGGAGCCCGAAGACCTACACTCAACATTTTAGGAACCGCTTCTTCCCCTCCGCCATCAGATTTCTGAACTGTCCATGAACCTAAGAACCATAGAACCATAGAACCGTACAGCAGAAAACAGGCCCTTCGGCCCGCCATGTTGTGCCGAAGGCGAAACACTACTTTGTTTTCCCTCTTTTGCATTTTTTATTTATTTTTGTAACCTGTAGTAACATTTATGTCTTGCACTGTACTGCTGCCGCAAAACAAATTTCATGACATTTGTCAGTGACATAATATCAGTGACATTATGACATAATAAACCTGATTCTGATTCTGATTCTGATGTGTTCTTCTGTTTAGTGGAGCCTTTATTAGTACATTGTAAACGGTTGATACCACTGGTAGAACAGCTGGAAAAGCCACATTTTACAAGCTCCAGGCCAGCTATTTTTTTTTTGGGGTGGGGCAGGTCTAAATGTGGTTCAACTCCTTGAAGTTACTGTTGGAGATCAAACTTGAAGGTAGGTTATTGCTTATTTGAATGTGGAAACTGGAAGGTCAGGACTGCTTCTCCCCATTTCACCTTGAGAATCATGGGCTGCAGTTAACCTCGAAATACCACCCTTCCTGAATGCATCCTTGAATACACAACCTCAGTCTTCAAACCATGGAGCCGACCCCATAAAGCAGTTGCTTAAGTCATCCTCGAACCAACCATCATCACTACCCTCGTCGCACTCCCTTTGCCATGCTGAGTTCCGATGCCAGGTATATCTTGGACCCAGCTGCTCAGGTGCAAGGATATTAGTTTGTACTGCCAAACAAATTTTTAGGCACTAATCTTTTCAGACCTTGCAGATTAATAGTCGACCCTCTCTTTCCATATTAAATTTCCAAACCATTTGTGACCTGCTGATAACTTAATGCGCATCTGTGGAAATTCAACATTTGCACATGGATTCAGCCCTATTCTATCTCTCTGGTCTCTTGCACAGTATCTTCCACAGGAATTATTGTGATTCTTTAACTCTGATTTCTGATGGACCTGGCTACCCTCTGACTTTTTAGTTCTGTCAATTTTACACTTTCAAGTTCTGTCTCTCAACTCTACTCAACCCATGTCCCATCTCCCATCTCCCTACATTCTCAAAACCTTCAGGATGATTTTGGTCAGTTAACTTAGCTCTTCTTTTTGAGCTCAGTAATCTACTGCAAAGTATCTTTTAGTATTTTTAGTGTTTTGAGTGCCATATTGGTACCTGTTTTTCACTCCATTGGTAGAATCCAGATTGGGGCCCTGATCTGAATCTGGAATCAAATGGTGTGACTTTATGGGAATGGTAGTCCCACATTATTTCACTCTGACTGTGCGTGGTGTATGTTCTGTGCAAGTTACCCCTGGGTTTATATTTTGCAGCGCATGTTTGTCAAATCTACCTGTAATCACCCTGAGTATGATAAGATGGACTCTTGACCACACAATCTACCTCGTTATGACCTTGCACCTTATTGACTACCTTCACTGCACTTTCCCTGCAGCTGTGACACTTTACTCCACATTCTGTATTGTTTTACCTTGTACTACCTCAATGTACTGTGTAATGAATTGATCTGTATGAACGGTATGCAAGACAAGTTTTTCACTTGGTACAAGTGACAATAATAATCAACCAACTAAGTGGTTAGAGAATGTGGACACTGCTTTCTGTAGGTTACAAATACTGAATATCACTGGAGAAAGTTCTGTGATCACAGACACATTAAAGTTCACTGAGCCCACAAAGAAACGAGTGCTCCAGCCAGGAGGTGTAACACAGTGCGCATGTCTGGTTGGAATCAGCATTACCAGCCTGAAGCAGTGTGTGCAATGTGAATGTCTAATCAGTCAGCACTAAAACTGTCAGGTCAGTTACTTGTGCTCTCACAGGTCTCCCACCAACCACATCAGCTGTCAACACTTACTTCAGTATTACCATAATACAGGTAAATGCAACCAAACCAAACCAAACATGCATGCTAGCCAGCAAAACCACCTGACTAAATTCTACCTGTCATTTTGCTAAATGCATGGAAAATTGTAGTTATTTTTATATGTATTTTGCATGCTTGGGGTAAGTAACTTCAAATTATATATTATTTAACACAACAGTTCTATTATTTAAGTTGCTTTAACACCCCAGAAGTTGGGCACTGTTAAATACAAGCTTTCTAGTACTCCTTTAATTGCTCAAAAGGCAGATGAAAATAATACAGGAAAAGAGACAGAAAGACTAATAGAGTTGGTGCCTTATTGAGGGGTAGGGGGGCTGTGAAATCTCTTCCTTAATGAAAGTGCAAAGAATGCCTATTTTAAACCAGAATTAATGACCTGCTTCTGAATTGCATTTACAGACATAGCCTGTGGTGAAGAGTTGCACCCCTGCGCCTAGGCTCCCAAGTTGATTCTATCAAAGAGCAACAACAAGGATTTTCCCCTTGTTCATTAATCTCATGCCCCAAGTGACTGCTGGATCCTATAGACTGGCAATGGTGGAGCATGCAACGTAGTTTCTCATTCCACAATGAGACTTATTAGTGGCATTTGTCCTTTTACTTTCAGTACAGCTGAGAATTCAGCTGTGACTAAAATTTAAGCCAGAGTGTAGAACTGGAGCATTGAACAAAATTAATCCAGTTTCATTGGTCATTTAAACAAAATACAGGTGAAATGTCAAGAGCGGAGTTTGAGTAGGGACTGACAATGCAGCGTAACGAGGACATTAATAAGGCTCTTCCTATGCTGCAGGGTGAATTTCAAAAAGAAAATTGCAACAGAGTTGTGACAAATGGGCAAAACGATGGAAAAGCAATACTTTATTAATTGAAATTTGCAACATTTTGCAGGTATATTTGTTTCTTGGTGGTGGGGGGGGAATAGTTTAAACTATCATATTTATTTTTTAAAACTGTTAAATCATTCCATTAGATCATGCATATGCGATGTTTTACCTCAGTAATTATCATTTATTTTTCAATTCACATCCTTGGGCTAGTCTAGTTCATTGCTCCAAATCAGGGATCTGGTTGGTTTTGTTTGTGGATTCTTTTGTCGAAGTGGGTAGGTCTGGGTTTGACTGGGCCAACACTGGCATGCCCCAAGTGTGGCCAAGAAGGATAGTCAGAATCCATGGGAGCAGCCAAGATGGAAGTCAGATATCCCAGAAGCAGGAACAAACAGGACATTCCAGCCATTGCAGTAGAAGCTTGGTGTTGTGAAACCTGAAACTTGTCTAATATCGCAATTTAGACATTGAGAAACCCAAGTCTATTAAAGGAAAGCTGCAGCATCAACAGAAATTAGTCTCAAACCACCAAGGCTTATCTGCTGAAACAGTGAGAATTTGAAATTGAGAAGGTCCCTTGAGTGCCACTGAGACTCTGAAACAACTGTGCATTTATGCAGAATGTATAATGTAACCTACGTAAAAGACTTCATTTTGGATGTTCTCTTGCTTTGTCCCATGTAACGAGCTGCACAAATTAGAGTTGATAAGATTGCTTCTTTTTCTAAGTGTGGTCCTGAGTGCAATTTGTACCACAAATGCTGCTTTTAATTGCACTGATGTGCAAGGTTCCCATAAAGTGCAAGGAGGTTGCACTAAGTTACCAGGCGATCACTATGGGTCGATGTAATTTTAATAGCTCCAAATTCAACTGAGCTCCAGAGAAGATGGGGATGGAGGGAGATGATGATGAGATAAGAAGGTGGAATTGAGGAGAAACGGAGTAGGATGAGCTTATTTGGCCAACTCAATTTCTTTTTCATTCCTGGAGTGTTCTAATGTAGCATACGAGTCCTTGCACAGTGCTATTTTTGGAAATAGATTTTATGGCACAGACCTAGGGCAACTTCTGTGAAACTCATTATTTTTGCAGTGAGAAAACGCTGGAGTTATTCACAACAGGCCACCTACTGTGATCCTTTCTGGCGAAGACAACTTAAGAGCTCTAAAATGGAGGAAGTGCCGACAGGAATTAAAGAAATATTGAAGGCAAAATATACCAAATGGAAATATTTCTTGTGTGGGAGTCAGTACTATGGAAGGAAAGAACAATTTTAAACAGGCTTATTCTGTATCTGCAGTGGTAAGCTGTGCTGAAACAAATCAAGTTCACATTGCCAAAATTGTTACTGTGTATTTTTATATAATGCTAATGGGCAATTATGGGATCATGGAGATATGAGCTGCTATTTTGACAGTTGGTAAATTATATGAAACTTGTAGGATGTATCTTTGGAGCTAACATTGCCCTGACTTGCTGTGCATCTGAATTGGGGTGGGAACTAGCTGCATGTTCAAGAGCAAAAGGTTCATCAGTGGAATATTGTAGAAGAATCAAACCTGTGTATATTCCAAGGACATTTATCAAAATTTTGATTGTGTAAGCTGGGTGTCTTGAATATTGCATCTGTGTGTGTGAAAAAAAGAAAATAACAACTTTATATACTATATAGCTGAATTGTCTTTTGAGGATTGGTGGGTGGGAAAGTCTATTCTCTGGAAGCTTGTTTGCCTGAGTCACTAACCTCGTTTTATTCCCCTACCATCAATTAGTATTACATGACAGTATTTGCTTAAGACACAGTAAACAGTGCAGCTATCTCTCTCTGGTGCACCATTGGTATGTAAACCCTTTCCAAACTGTACCACAGGATTCAGTTTCTACTTTACAAGTGAATTATTTCTGCCATCGGGAGTGACAGCTATTCACTTCACAGTTTAATAGTGTAGCAGTAAGCAACCTAATATTTGGGGCTGAAATACACTTTCAGTCCTTTTATTCCTCTGTTGGGTATCTTACCTTACTGAGTTCCATTTTGCAAACTCCTCTTTATAATGTGAGATATTGTATAGTTTTTAAAGTCTTCCTCTTTAGAGATTACTTATTGCCTTTCTAACTTCTGAAGCAGGAAGACCAGTGTAGAAAATACAGACACAAGAAACTACAGATGCTGGGATTTGGAGCAACATACAAAGTGCTGGAAGAACTCAGCAGGTCAGGCAGTATCTAGTGTCCATTTGCCTCCATAGATGCTGCCTGACCCGCTGAGTTTCTCCAGCACTTTGTGTGTTGCTTCAGTGTAGAACATGCATTTTTTTCTGCTGCTGCCCCCAGTACTCCTCCAAGACCTCTACCAAGATGACCCAAATGGTCACCTTCTATGCTCTGTGGTTCTTTGATTCATGTTGCAGCTTTTGCCCATGTTTGGGACTTTGTTGTGCAATAATACCCAAATTCTTTAGCCCATGACTGAAAATCAAACCCCTAGGATTTATCTGACGTTGAGTAAGATGTGTTTGCAATAGTATCCATCAGATTCTGCTTTTCAAACTGTTACTGTACATTGTTCTACCCAATGATTTTGTGTTAAAACAAATAAAAAACATAAGAGAATGTCTGACAGCCAGAAGTTCAGATTTAAAACCTGTAGACCAGGAACAACCAGTTCACTAGCATGAATGTTACACAGAGCCTTTATTTCTCAACAGTAATATGACTCTTTAAGTATCAATTGAATTGATGTGCAAGTGTAATAATGAATACTTCAAGCAACACACAAAAAGCTGGAGGAACTCAGTGGGTCAGGCAGCATCTACAGTATGGAGGGAAATGGATAGTCCACATTTTGGGTCAAGATCTTTCATCTGGACCCTGGATAGATCTGGATAGATGCTGCCTGACCCACTGAATTCCTCCAGCTTTTTGTATTTTGCTTCAGGTTCCAGCATCTGCAGTCTCTTGTGTCTCCAATGGATACTTAAAGTTGGTTCAAATACTAATGCCAGCCTTTCAGCAGTTGTAACTTTAGGTTTATTGTACTGAAGCTGAGACCATTATTAGTTGCATCAATTTCATTCAGCTGAACCTAGAAAACAAACCAAAGTTGGGCAATTGCCTCAAGCAAACTAATACAATCCTAAAGTAGCTGACCACCCAGAAATATAAGTCAATGAATTGTGAAGGTAAAGCAATGAGGTATCAAATTCAGACTGAATACAGGTAACTTGTGTTCAGTATATTTGGCCTGCCAATCACTGGCTTCATGCCTGAGACCAATAGTCACGATACACAATGCTCAGTGAACTCATTGTACCCCTGAAGAATCTCTACAGTTGCTCTTTCTCTACAAATTCCATGCTGGTCTTGCCTATATATGTGGGAGGTATCATGGGGATTGGTGGGTGCACTGATGATCTTAGTTTTAAAGACAGCCCTCCTCCAATGAACTTATCAAGGAGTACTGGGAAAGTCTGATCATATTTTTTAAACTTACTATTTTCTTTTTAATTTCTTTTAAAGAGCCAGAAGCACAATCACTAGATTTAAAGGTCTTGAACTATAGATGGCCATTGCTATTGATCAGAAAATAACTGGAGTCTAATCTTTGTGAATATAATTGTGCAAATACATTGAGTTATCACTTGTTTGGATTGGGCATTGAGGAAAAGTCCCTCTGTATCAACAAATCCAAAGTGGGGATTCTCTATAACCAGAGGTTCACATGGTACAGGAATACATTAACTTCCATCCTCCTTCAGAACAAAATTCCTGCAGTTGGTTAAGTCCTTTTCACCCTGTAAATTTGAGAATAATTTCAACATGCATCCTGAATTCATGCCATTGATATTTAAGACTGAGGATTTCTAGGGTTTAGGGAAACTGGTGAGAATTCTTTAGGTCGCAAAGGTCTTAGAATAATGATATGGTGCCAAGGGGTTGTCCTCAAAGACCTGGAGGGACTATCTACTTTGCACTACCAACAACTGCTAAGGCCATGATCTCCCTCAATGTCTATGCTCCAAAAGTTTTTTTTTCCAGTTAATCAAAAAGGGCATCTCTGCATCCTGATTTCTTAAGGAAATACTTCAAGCTGACATCGTTTTCACCTTGCCAGATTTGACCCTGTTAAAACTAATCCATGCTGACCATAACAGGAAATCAGAGCCTCAATGACCAGCTCTTTCAGTCAAAAGCAACTAAAAGCTAACCTACTTTTGGACATTTGCCATACTTGTTACTTTTGTTGTCCAGAAAATGAATCATAAACAATGCAAGAATTGTTAAAAATGGAAGTGAAAGACCTTGCTGGTGGTAGGACTAATTAATTTGATCACACATGCCTGTGGAAGAGAGTTTTGCAGAAAATTGTGAATATTCTACATTTATCCCCCATCACCCTATCCCTCAAGTGGCAGACTGAGCCAGAATCCTGGTTCCTTCCCTCTATCTCAATCTGCTAGAGGTCTCCAGCAATGAGTACTCTAGCTGTACTGAAACATCTTGGGAAAGCCAGAATTGCAGCCAGCAAGATTACCTGCTGGTACAAAGACCAGGAGGTTCTTTGCTCCCACTACCACAACAAAAGAGACCAGCTTTGCCAGTGAGGGAGTAGGAGTTTGGAAGGTTGCTGACTTGACAAGTGGTGAGTAACTCTGCTAGTCTGACCACCCTTTGACATGAAGACAAAGATAAATGCCAGTAGTTATTGGCCATCACTGCTTGTCAGTGGGTCGGATATTCTAGTTCAAGGTGTAACTCCCTCAAACTTCTCTCATTAATGATGAGGGGTAAAAACATGTCTATGAAAGCCTGAAGCAGTGACAGTATTAAATACCTGCTATTTATTATTAAGGTGTCAAAGAACATGCCTCCTTTTTGACAATTCAGATTTTTGTTGCTTTAAAGTGAAAAAAGGGAATAGAGTTTTTAATTGGTATAGTTGCTTTATTTAATTGCAAGCTCTTTACCATTGAGGATTCATTGTTTTTTGTTATATTTTAGGTCTTTTCTTGGTTGCAGCAGATAATCTATTACTGGACCAAGATGGTTTGAGGCCTTCTGGCCTTCTTGCTTCTGATCCACTATACCA
This sequence comes from Pristis pectinata, assembly GCF_009764475.1. NCBI lineage: Eukaryota > Metazoa > Chordata > Chondrichthyes > Rhinopristiformes > Pristidae > Pristis > Pristis pectinata. The sequence goes on from NC_067407.1 coordinate 83,277,097, forward strand.
GTGCCAACATTGGATTGTTTTTATGAGTTACTGTACCACAATAGTTATATTACTAGAATAGTGATCTACAGACCGGCTATTGTCCTGGAGGCATCAGTTCAAATTCCCACCATGGTGGCTGGGGTAATTATTGGTATTGGTTTATTATTGTCACTTGTACTGAGGTACAGTGAAAAACTTGTCTTGCATACCATTCGTACAGATCAATTCATTACACAGTGCAGTTACATTGAGTTAGTACAGGTAAAAATACAACAACAGAGCACAGAGTAAAGTGTCACAGCTACAGGGAAGTGCATTGCAGGTAGACAATAAGATGCAAGGTCACAACAAGGTAGATTGTGAGGTCAAGAGTCCATCTCAATGTATAAGGGAACCGTTCAATAGTCTTTTTTCAGTAAAATTAAATAACATGGAATAAAAAGCTAGTTTTAGTAATAGTTATGTTGGAACTACCAGATTATTGTAAAAACCAATCCGGTTCACTAGCGTCCTTCAGGGAAGTCTGATCCAGAGGCACAGAGTTGGTACAGCACAGAAATGGGCCCTTGGGCCCTACACGTCCATGCTGATATTTTTTCCCATTTGCACCACTTTAATTTGCCCACATTAGGATTGTATCCTTCTATGCCTTGCCTAAATGCTTCTTAAACATAGTAATTCCATCTGATTCCATTGCCTCCACTGGCTGTGTGTACCAGATATTAACCATTCTCTGTGTAAAAACAACTTACCACTCAATTTCCCTTAAAGCTCCTTTGTCTATCTTTAAATGTGTGCCCTCTTGATTTTTATACTCGTATTGTTTGTAGTCAGCCCCCTGGATGACTCCAGATCCATAGCAATGTGGTTGAGTTTTAAATGGCAAAACAAAGGACTGCAAATGCTGGAATCTAGATGAAAAACATGATGACGCTGGGGGAGTCGATGACGTTGGCCTGCTGAGTTCCTCCAGTGTCATTGAGTTTTAACTGGCCTCTGAAGTGGTCTGCTGAGGCACTAGGTTCAAGGACATTTAGGGGTGAGCAACAAACGCTGGAATTGTCAACAAGACCCACATCTTGTGAATGAGTATATTAAAGAGAAACATCTTGGCTCCCAAACCTTTGGTCTGCTGGTACCATCTGAAAAGAAACATCTTGAAACAGGTTCAATTAATTTCAATCAATTTGTTTCTGTTTCATGACATATTTATTAGTGACTTTAATTCCTGGTCTTTGTAGTAAATATCGAGGAGTAGATTTTGTTCTGGGCAGGTTTCTGGATATAAGGTCTTTCTCCCAAATTCATTAGTCTGTGTATTAGTGTTTGTCTTATATTTATGCCCTCAGCTTTGGACTCTCCCACAGGTGGAATCATCTTCATTGCATCTAACACCACTGAATCCCTTCATAATTTTACTGACAGCTATCAGGTCACCTCACTGTATATTCTTCACTAGAGAGAAAAGCTTCATCCTGATAGTCGTATTCTCTCAGTTCTGCTATCACACTTGTAAATTTGCTTTGCATTCTATCGAGACTACTCCTTTTGTGATATGAAGACTAGAGCTGAGTACCTTACAAGAGCTGATTAACTAACTTTCTATTTATGTTTAACACCTTTGCTGTTTTAATATCTAGTCTTCTAAAAGTGAACATTTGTGTCTGCATTTTTTTTTTGCTTTTGATTTACTTATGAGCATCAATCCAGTGGGACCCAACTTCAAGCATGGAGAAGAGAAAGGCAGAGCAAAGTGAAATAAAAATTGAAGGGGTTACATCTTTAGCTTTAACCTTAAAACAATGTGTTATCTTTTCCACTATATCCTGCTGCATGTAAACAGAAGGACAAACGTACCGGTGACAGTTGAGTTGTGTTGACAATGTTCTGATCTTAAAGACTGATAGATTGGTGTGTGCTAATGTGAAAGCAGAGAACTGAACTGGTTGGCACCAGGTAAGTCATCAAATGGCACCTTCTAAGTCATTCCTGGGACAATTAGGAACAGGACATTCAGTTTGTTGAATCAGTTCCATGATTGTGAAAACATAGCTGATTTGTATCCTTATTCCATGTGCCCAACCTGGGTCCCTATCCCTTACTGGACTTGGGTAGCAGAGATGTTGCAATCTCATCTTTAAATTATATTTGATCTAGTAGACACTTTTTTTGTGAAAAAGAATTCTACACTTATACTATCCATTACATGAGGGAGTATTTGCTAAACATCGAGTATTCATAACTCAAGTCACAGTTATATTATGGCTGGCAGTTAACAGTACCATAGGCTCACATGAAGCTGAACATTCTTACTGAGATTCTTAATGTAAAAATGAACCCAGTTGGGCCACGTTGCTGCCAGTTTGGTGCAAAGCCATGCTAAACAGAATGATTCCAATTTCTGCCTTTGATCAGCGCGGTGTTAGTTGATCTCACCCAGGTACCAGAAAGGCTGTGCAGTGAAGCCAATGAGATAAAGCCTGCCATTAAAAGCTTTCCTTGAAATTAGTGTGCTTGTCAGAAAGACCTATTTGGTTCACTCATGTTCTTCAAGAAAGGAGATCTGCCGTCATTACCTGCTCTTGCTCATATGTAACTCCAGCCCCAAGACTCTAAATAAAAACTCTGAAATGGCCAAACAAACCACCATTCTGTTAAGAGGCATTGTTGGTTGGGCAATAACTGTTGGCCCAGCCAATGATGTCTGCATTCTGTAAAATGAACAAATAAATCATTAACTAAAGCCTCCACTCTCTGTTGGTCTTTGGAGTGGATGTTTGCTGGGGGCTCCACTGTGTTCAAAGTGCCTCCCGTAGCATCTTGATGTCAGGCACCCAGGAAGGTACTGGAGGGTGAAAGGGAATCCCAGCAAGTGTCAGGATTTGTGTGGGGATGGTGGTGGAATCTAGTTGATAAAAATAGGAATATCTTCACTCAATTTGTTGCCCGGTCTCAGTCAAGAATTTCCCAAAAGGAAATTTAAGATATAATGAAGTGAAGCCTGTAGCCAGTCTATCATTAACACATGTTCCTACAGGACAGGAGGGCTGTCAAATACTTCAGTGAAGATTTTAAGTGGCGGTCATGATGTAGTGAAGGTGGAGGCAGGGTAATCACATATCTCACCTGCAAATCACTCGACATACCTCTTGTCTTGATCTGAATTACCTTCCATGGGAATGAGGTCATAAGTTCACCAGCAGGCAAGCAAAGCTTCTAGCAGACTCTGGTTGTTTAATACATTTACTGTACCGTTCGATGTTAAATGACTCCAGAGTGTCTCCAGCCACTCCATCAATCTTTGGCATGTTTTGTTTTAATTTTCTTCTCTCTGTTTCTGCGTCTAGCTACTGGATTGAGAAAAATTTGCAAGGCTGCCCGAGAAAACAATTTTGGGTTAATGGTTAGCGTTCGGACCTATTCAACGCCAAGGAGCTTCCTACAAAAGGGAGCTCAGTTAGGAGCACCGAAGTCAGTCCCAAACCAATCGTATTCCCGTGTTAAGTATGCAAGAAAATAGATGATTTCATCACCTACACTGTGGCCATGTGAAAAGGGAAGAAGTGATCTCACTCAATGTGCTAAAAATCTTCTGTTATAAATGAGCTTCTCCCACTACCACACTTAGTAATAAATGATCTCACCAGGCGTGCTCCTGTAATAAACTGGGCCAATAAGAGTGTTGAGCGAGGAAATAATGCTTGCACTGAGAGCTGCTACCCTGGAGTCTTGACTGCCGAAAATATAAATGGTTAGCCCGATAAATCTCCTCGGATGCGGCAGAGTTGCCCACACACCCTCCACGACGAGGGGCAGCAGTATTGAATCAAGAAACAGCCCAGCACTCTGGACTGATCTGTCTGTTCAGGAAGTCTCCATATGGACCTGCACTCTCTGCGGCCCCTGCAGACTGACAACAGATGTCCACCGTAAATCCCGTTGACCCGCGGAGACACTTCCAGCATTCTCCCAGTCCATTTTTCTTGCAGTAGGCTGACCCATTCCACAGTAGCCCCACTGGTCAACACCTGACAAAACTCTGAGAGCTGTAATGTTGCAATTTAATAGCTCTTCTGTACGTCTTTTAGTCTGAAACCGTGAGGAGACGAAGATGAATTAAGTTCTAATTAGGAAAAGTAATGGCTTCACTAGACCCTTCACAACTTGTACTGGTGACCCCAAGGGAGTGATATTAATGCAGTTACAATCCAACTCCAGTTACAAGTTCTGGTCTCTAAATGTTGACCTATCATAATAAAACTAACGTTCAAAAACTCCTCTGAGCGTTCGTCCAGTGCTGTTAAATTCTCGAAACTATTTTAATTAAAACTGAGAAAAAGAAACACTTTAAAACTTAATCCCTGTTTGAATTTGTCTTAGGTTATTAATGCAGAATTTGGAAGCTTGTCTTATTTCAGAATTGCAAGTCTGTATTGTGGAGTGGTTGAGCAAATATTCAACTCGAAACAATAACTAGAGGACAAACATTTTACTGTACTGAAGAACCATAACTGGAGCAAGAAGAACATCTGGGACTTCATAGGGAGGGCAAAAGTACAGCCAAAGCAAACTCAGTTAAGGGATTAACAGGTGCAATAAATACCACCACCAGCCAAATGTATAATATTGTCTTATTTACTTTTTAATGAATTTTTGGAAATTCATTTTGCATGAGAATGGTCAGGAACAAATATTTCCTGAAAGTCAACGAGAAAGCATTTGCAAGACTTGAACACTTTTAATAATAAGGAAGAGAAAGGAACTTTTACATGTACCGAGCTCTGGGCTCCACTCTTTGGGAAAGAGTTGGGGCATGTGGCAGAAGAGATTGGCTAAAATTGACTCCAGGGAAGAGGGATTATAGTGACATGGTGTGACTGGAGAAACTGCGGTTGTTCCCAAGAAGGTTGTGAGAGAACCTGATGAAACATTTAAAATGATTAAGTGTGTAGATAGATAGAGACTGTTCTTGTTGGCAGAGGGGTCAAGAGCTAAAGTATGTTGAATGAAGGAGATTAGCAAAAAAACCAACAATGACATGATGAATATATTGTTTCAAGATGAATGGTTAAAGTCTGGAATGCACTGCCAGGGGTAGGAGTGGAGGCAGATTCAATTGCTTCATTCAAAAGGGCAGGGGATAATTATTTGATAGGAAAGAATTTGCAGGGTTAAGGGGAGAAGGTGGGGGAGTAAGGCTAGCTGGATTGCTCTTGTGTAGAGACAGTGTGGAGTTGATGAGACAAATGACCTCCTTCCATGTTGTAACTATTCTGCGATCAAAATTCCATGCAGCTCAGCAGCAAGAGCATTGAGAGTGAGTCTCAGAGTCCTGCTGAGAGTCAGCAAGCCTAGTTAAAATTAGCCAGTTGTCCCAAATGCAATATTCTAGCACTCAAAATAATGGAGGTCATGTCAGACATCTCAGTGTATTGGTTATTGTATTGCCGCCATATCTGCAGGTTTTGGAACACCAATGGACCAGTGATCAATGGGGAATTGCTTCATTGGGTTTTAAGTCATCAGGGGATTGGTTGCTGTGCCATCTACCTCAAGGGAAACTATAACTAACCACAGTGATGGCACTGCTATGGTCAGTCCAGGTAACCAGCATTAGACTGCCATGCTGGCACTGGGCTTCTCTGCAAAACCAGGACTTTCATCTCCTATAGTGCCTGGAGCCAAACAATTTCCCTACATAGTTGGATTTGCCAGAATAGACAAGGGAAACAATGATCATTTGACAGGAGGTTCATCTTCACCACCACCTGTTACCATCATGTATCCCTGCTCCCATAGCAGTTACTATCATTCACCAAGTAATACGTGCCTCTGGTGCCCAAAATGTTTCCTCAGATAAACGGTTCAAACGGCATGTCAACATCAAGTCGGGTAAATTATTGTACTAATGATCTAGAAATGAGAGTTTGAATCCCATGACAACACACAAATTCAATCCGATCCGGAATAAAAGGCAGGTGGCAGTAATGGGGGGCTGTGAAACTGCTAGATTGTCATAAAGTCCAGTTCACTATTGCTTTTCAGGGAAGGAAGACTGGTGTCCCTAATCAGTCTGGCCTATATGTGACTCCAGACCCACCAATGTGGTTGACTCTTACCTTCTGAAATGGCCTAGACATTAGGGACAATCAGTAACGAATAATGAATCTTGCAACATCCACATCCTGTGAATAACTTTAAAAATATGGGAAGAGATACATTTGGTGTATGAGACAATTTCATTTTAACTCATGCAACAGAAAAGGGACAAATGTTGAAAACCACGATTTCTGGGTTCAATGAGAGCTTTTCTTGTAAGACATAGAACAGAACAGTACAACACAGGAACAGGTCCATTGGCCTACGATGTTATGCTTAAATGTTAATTTAGCTAATGGCACCTAATCCCTTCTGTCTACACAGGGTCCATATCCCTCCATTCTCTGCATATTCATGTGATTATCTGAGAGACTCCTAAATACCTTTAATCATGGATTACTACAGCACAGAAACAGGCCCTTTGGCCCATCTAGTCCATGCTGACCTGATCTTCTGCCTAGTTCCATCAACTGCACCAGAACCATATCCCTCCAAACCCCTCCCATCCACGAACCTTTCCAAACGTCTCTTAAATGTTACACTTGAACCTGTATCTACCACTTCTGCTGGCAGCTTGTACCACACTCACACCACCCTCTGAGTGAAGACGTTTCCCCTCAGATTCCCCTTAAATGTTTCACCTTTCACCCTAAACCTATGTCCTCCAGTTCTAGTCTCACCCAACCCTAGGGGAAAAAGCCTGCATGCATTCACTCTATCTATACCCCTCATAATTTTGTATACCTCTATAAGATCTCCCCTCATTCTCCTGCGCTCCAGGGAATAAAGTCCTAACCTATTTAACCTTTCCCTATAACTCAGGTCTTCAAGTCCCAGCAACATCCTTGTAAATTTTCTCTACACTCTTTCAAGCTTATTGATATCTTTCCTGTAGGTAGGTGACCAGAACTGCACACAATACTCCAAATTTGGCTCACCAACATCTTGTACGACTTCAACAATAACATCCCAACTCCTGTACTCAATGTCCTGATTTATGAATGACTCTATCTACCTGTGACGCCACTTTCAACGAACTATGGATCTGTATTCCCAGGTCCCTTTGTTCTACTGCACACCTCAGAGCCCTGCCATTCACTGTGTAAGTCTTACCTTAGTTTGTCCTCCCAAAATGCAACACCTCACATTTGTCTGCATTAAATTCCATCAGCCATTTTTCAGCCCATTTTCCGAGCTGGTCAAGATCACGCTGCAAGCTTTAATAGCTTTCCTCGCTGTCCACTACGCCCCCACTCTTGGTGTCATCCACAAATTTGCTGATCCAGTTTACCACATTATCATCCAAATCATTAATATAGATGAAAAACAACGATGGACCTAGCACCAATCCCTGCGGCACACCGCTAGTCACAGGCCTCCAATCAGAGAGGCGACCATCTACTACCACTCTCTGGTTTCTCCTGTTAAGCCAATGTTGAATCCAAATGGCTACTTCATCCTGAACGCCAAGCAACTTAACCTTCTGGACCAGCTTCCCATGTGGGACTTTGTCAAAGGCCTTGCTAAAGTCCATGTAGACAACGTCCAACACCTTTCCCTCATCGACCTTCTTGGTAACCTCCTCAAAGAACTCTATAAGATTACTTGGATATAACCTACCATGCATAAAGCCATGTTGACTATACTTCATAGTATTAGTATTACAATGCCAGTGACCTGGGTTCAATTCTGGCTGCTGTCTGTAAGGAGTTTGTACATTCTCCCCATGTCTGCCTGGATTTCCTCCAGGTGGTCCAGTTTCCTCCCACGTTCCAAAGACGTACAGGTTAGGAAGTTGTGGGCATGCTACACTGGCGCCGGAAGCATGGTGACACTTGTGGGCTGCCCCCAGAACACTCTACGCAAAAGATGCATTTCACTGTGTGTTTTGATGTACATGTGACTAATAAAGATATTTTATCATTTCTTATCTTATCTAATAATATATTATTATAGTATTAGACTACCTCTAATGGCCATCTGTTTCCATCACCACCCCTGGCAGTACATTCCAGACACCTACTGCTCGCTGTGTAAAAAACTTGCCCCGAACATCTCCTTTGCACTATCCACCTTCTTTTGGAGGAAATTGGAACTTAACGTAAAATATCAGCTAGAGATTTAAAGAACAGCAGTGTTTGAGGGAACATGTTGCCTACTCCTGCTTCTTATGGTCTGAATTTCCACATTCAGGCATGAATCTTTGCCTATACACAGTAGAAGGACTCTACCAAAAACCACATCAATGGTTCCTAGCTGCTTGTTGGATCTCTATGAGCAAGGTAAAGTGGGAAGAGGATCATAGAACAGAAAACAAGCCCTTCGGCCTACCATGTCTGCACCAACCATGATGCCAATTTAAACTAATCCGATCTGCCTGTACATGGTCCATATGTTTTCTTTTTCCTTGCCTGTTCATGTGTCTGTCTTAAACATTGCTATTGTATTTGCTTCTGCCACCTCCCCTAGCAGCACGTTCCAGACATCTACCACTCTCTGTGTAAAAAACTTGCAAGGAGAAAGTGTATGTCCAATCAAAGGCAAAGGAGGGGATTTATGTGTGGAACCAGCAGAAGTGAGTGGGGTCCTTAATGAGTACTTTGCATCAGTATTCACCGAGGAGACGCCTATGAATGATGGTGAGATCGGGGAGTGGTTTATTGATATTCTAGGGCATGTCGATATTAAGAAGAAAGAGGTGTTTGGTATCTTGAAAAATATTAGGGTGGATAAGTCCCCAGGACCTGATGAGATCTATCCCAGTACACTAAAGGAAGCAAGGGAGGAGATTGATGAGCCCTTGACAGACATCTGTGTATCCTCTCTCATGGGCAACGTCCCAGAAGACTGGAGAATAGCCAATGTTGTCCCTTTTGTTTAAGAAGGGCAATAGGGACAAACTAGGAAATTATAGGCTGGCGAGTACTTACCCCAGTGGCAGGGAAATTATGGAGAAAATTCTTAGGGACAGGATTTACTTGCATTTGGAAAAGCATAGACTTATTAGTGATAGTCAGCATGTCTTTGCTCAGGGGAGGTCCCATCTTACAAATTTTATTGAGTTTTTTTGAGGAGGTGACAAAGGTGAATGATAAGTGTCAGGCTGGATGTTGTCTACATGGACTTTGTAAAGCATTTGACAAGGTTCCTCATGGTAGGCTGATCTAGAAGATTAAGTCGCGTGGCATCCACAGTGAGTTGATAAGGGTATAGATCAGTTGGAAATTTGGGCAGAGAAATGGCAGATGGAATTTAATCCAGACAAGCGTAAGGTGTTGCATTTTAGGAGGTCAAGTGCTCCCCCACCTCTTCTTCCCCCCCACACACTCATCCCCCCCACACCCCCACCAATGCAAGATAAGAAAATAAATCTAACATCTTTTGCAGAAGCTGAGAAATGTTTTGTACCTGGATGCGACCTCTTACTGTAAGTAGTCATGTCCCTTCAGTTGCAAGTTCCACCCTGCATGCCTAAACCAGCCCTAGTAGATTTTGGTGCATGGACAACAGGGACTGACCTGGGAGAACTTTTTTGCCTATGATGGAGAACACAAAGATCCCTGGTAAATTTCTGTGGGATGTTTGGAATGGAGCACATGTCATTGCAGAACACCAATAACCCCTTGCCTTGGACACAGAAACTCACCGAGAACAAAAAGCATAAAACCAACAGGTAAATTTTCACGTTATGCGACTGGTGATACTCAGAAGCCTGTTTTACACCAGTTCCCTTTATTGTATCCACTGACTTAGATTGAAATAAAGATTGATAAAATGAGCAAATCCGCTTCCCAGTTTGCTTTCACCTATTGTATACACTCCTCTGAGGGCAAATTCCAAACTCCTTTGCTTATACTTGTGAATGCACTGAACCCACTTTCACTTCTGCTACGTGGCAAATATTTCAATGCAATCACATTTTAGCCTGAACTTTGATGGCATATTTCCGCCTTTCTGTTTTGAATACACGTATAATGGACCAGACTCTTTGCAGGTAGGAATTTTTGCCATAGATAGTTTGGAGAGGATTCTTCTGGATTCATTTCAAACCTCTGGTTTGGAGAGAGTAGGGGAAAAATACTTGAGGAAAGGGAAGTAATGGGATGTCATTAGACAAAGTAGAATTTCAGTCTTGCTTTCCCCCCCACCCCACACCACCACTCTTGAAATCAGTTTTGGGCTTTATGTTGCATTTCACTTCTCTCAGAGTCTCCAATGGGGGGAAGCATATGTAGTGAGATACACATGGGTTCTGGGTGTAGATGGATACTTGATGGTGCACATGAACACAGTGGGCTGAAGGGCCTGTTTCCATGCTGCATGATTCTATGACGTTATGACAATTAGGTGGGAGAGGCTGCTTAGATTAGTCTGTCATTGCCAATCATTGTGAGAGTATAAAATATTCTTTTTCTTCAACAAATCAACACATCCATTTTTATGATGGAGTATTCAGATAAATTGTTTTTCGGACTTCAGTCAGGTGGTTCTTTAATTTTATATATGTTCAGTTTGTTGCATTAACCTTCTATTTGCTGCTTCTCTACTTTGCATATTCATAAAGAGCAAAAAGAGCCAGAAATAGCGTAACGGTTAGCACGACGCTATTACAGCGCCAGCGATCGGGGTTCGATTCCTGTCGCTGTCTGTAAGGAGTTTGGACGTTCTCCCGTGTCTGCGTGGGTTTCCTCCAGGTGCTCCGGTTTCCTCCCACATTCCAAAGACGTACGGGTAGGTTAATTTGGGTTTTAAAAAAAAGGGCGGCGTGGACTCGTTGGGCCGGAAGGGCCTGGTACCACGCTGTAAATAAAAAATAAAAAAAATCAAAAAAAACTTGCATAAAGCACCTCGTGTTTTATTTTTAAAACAATTCAAAACTACAGTCTGATATTAAATAGTTCAGATTGGAAAATTATCATGATTTCAGGGTTGACAATCCCGTTAATCACCTGCCAAAGTTATTCCTAGCCCCGCCTAAGTCCATGTTTGGGTATTGTGTTGAGTTTTATACCAAACTAGATTCCAAAGTGATAAGGTTCTGCATATTTAAACATTCAAGTTAATTTAGAAAAGCTTTTCAGTAAAGCACAATGCATATCACTTTGGAATCTAGTTGGTATAACACTCAAAACACAGGCAAACATTTAACCCATGAGTTTTGTTGCCATTGAAATGTAGTGGATTGATCAAGTCCAAGTTATTTTATACTGTTGTCATGGTCAGGGATTCACAGTAAATTTTCTGCTGCAGTTTGGCTATTTGGAAAAATAATGACATCAAATGAGACATGCAGAACTTGAAAGAAATAAATAGAACATTTCGGGATTTAGCTCATTTTGTCGGTTACTTGAGAACAGAAAAATCTTTAACCTAATTTATTGCCTTAATTTTGCCATGATAAGAAAGGCTTCAGAACGGATAATTCCATGCCCTTGGGCAGCTGACCTGTTTGCCAAATTTACAGCGAGAAGCAGTTTGTCAAATCCATTAGCATTCAGTACCTGTTGGCATAATTTACTGATTGGGTGTTTGCTTTGGATTAGTCATTTAACCAACTGTTTGTAATTGTAGCTCCACTGGGACAACTTAGCATGCAAGAGCAAGTATTTTTCTTGAAATCAGTCCTCATTTATTATCCACATCTATTTTTTTCCCAATCTCCTCTTCTTGGCCACAGACGGTTAATAACCTAATGTTCTTTTTGTTTATGTCAGACTGCTTTCCCCCCATTAACCACAGTTAACTTCGCCCACTTTTCTATTAGGGCTTTATTGGGCCTGCCCAGGTTAATGCCAAATTTGTCCACTTCACAGTTAAACATGACTGTAAAGAATAACTGGAGTTAAGACAACTAGTAAAAGAAAAGCTTTGGACTTCTCCTTTCCCTCTCCATTATATGTGTTCAGTTTCCAATGTATTTTTTTTGTGCTTTCTTAAAAATCTATGCAGTTTGTTAAAAAGTCACCCTATCACTTAAAACCATCTTCCACGTTAGCCTAAGACATTAATTTCTGACAATTAGATGCCGATTACATGCTTTGTACTTTGAACACTGTTTCAAATATTTGCATGTTCTTTTCATCTATTGTCACACAAGTTTTCACCCGACCACCTTATCATATCATGCACCAAAATTAAAATGTGAGTTGCTTGCTTAATTTCTAAGAAAGCTATTATTTGCTGAACTTTCTAGCCATATGTTAGTTTTAATATTTCTGTTCTTTTAGGAAACTGGGTGCGATCACTGTCAGAAGTTAACCATTCAGTCTGAATACTGTACTAATAATAGTTCTAGCAAAACAAGTTCTAGTGGTTTAGGCCAAGGAGACAGGCTTTGAATGCCAAGAGCCAAGTCCCTGTGGTGAAACAGGACCCCTTCCATTTCCCTAGCTCAAAGGCAACAATTTACAACATATACAACTTCAAAAAAGTGCCTTATCGCTACAGGCATCATACATAAATTATTCCACAAGAAATGACAGTTAAATGTTCAGTGTAATTAGGGTAATAATTATTAAGTTTGTATTCAGTGTGCTTAACAGCTGAATCTATGTTTTCAGTAGTACTTTGACAGTTGCATGACGTGAAATTTCCCTACTTAGTAAGTTAAGTTCAGGCTTACTGGATCCACTTGCATGCGAATGCTTTGGAGAACAGCAGCATTGCTTATTTTTTCTGAGGGCTTAACAGGCAATTATGAATTATCCAGCAAAGCATGTTAAATGCAAAAAAAAGCATAAAGTGAGACTGAGATTCTTTACAAAACTGCCACCTTTTTTATTGCAGTCTGCAAGTTTTCTTAGCTTCATCTAGTATCCCAGAGATCAAGCAAAATATTGATATTGTCATAGATATCAGTTTATTTAATTTGACTTCTTAAACAGGACAGAAATTGAGTTACTGGACTCAGGGATAAATTAATCTGTCTCTTAACTCATTCCTCAGAGCATGCACACTATGATGTTTGAAACTAAGCAGAATATATGAATGAATATATATGCCTAATGAAAATAGGATAAGAATAATTGTCATGCAACAATGGCGAAGGCATAGATAGACAGCCGCTATCTTTTTCCCAGGATTGAAATGTCTAATACTGGAGGGCATGCATTTAAGGCGAGAGGGGGTAAATTCAAAGGAGATGTGTGGGGCAGGTTTTTAATCAGAGAGTGGTGGGTGCCTGGAATGTGTTGAAAGGGGTGGTAGAGGAGGCAAAAATGATAGAGGCGTTTAAGAGGTTCTTAAATGGGCACATGAATGTGCAGGGAATGGAGGGATATGGTCACTGTGTAGGCAGAAAGGATTAGTTTAGTTAGGCGTTTAATTACAAATGTAATTAATTTTGTGCAACATCGTGGGCAGGAGGGCCTGTTCCTACGCTGTGTTGTTCTATCTTCTTTGTTCTAATAAGAACTTGAGAGCTAAGGATAGATGGAGCAGCTTGTACTTTTACCAGTACTTCGTGAAGTACTTTTGAAATGCAGACACAGTGGTAAAGTAAGAATTGATCAACTTTTTTTTATATTGAGGAATGTAAGAATGATCAATGATCTCAGATTATTCCAGCACTGCAGGATCACAATGGACATTGTTGAGGTCAATTTTTGGTTGACCTCCTAAAAGGCATGTTTGCCTAGCTTGGTCCCTTAAGTTGTCTTGCTGACATCATATATTTACCCCTCATAAGGAAGGCACTTCATCGGCTAGTCCGGATGGAAACGTTATTTTGGATTTCTCATCTGAAAGGCCAGATCTCTAGTACTCTAGGCACTCTGGAGGTTGATATCACTTTGTAAGTGATTCACATTAAGAGTTGTTAAAGCAAAAGAACTCTTTAAAAAAATGCGTGTGGAGCACCCCTACACAGTGGAACAATTAAGGTCTGCAACATTAGAACAAGAAAATGATATTTGATTTTCAAGCACATTTTAATGTGAAATGGCCTCCTAGAATTTTAAATAAGATAAGATATCTTTATTAGTGACATGTACATCAAAACACACAGTGAAATACATCTTTTTGCATAGAGATTTGGGGAGCAGCCTGCAAGTGTCGCCACACTTCTGGCGCCAACATATCATGCCCACAACTTTCCTAATCCGTACGTCTTTGGAATGTGGGAGGAAACCGGAGCACCTGGAGGAAACCCACGCAAACACGGGGAGAACGCACAAACTCCTTACAGACAGTGGCCGGTATTATGTGCAGTTCTGATCGCCACACTAAAGATGTGATTAAGCTAGAGGGGATGCAGAAAAGATTCACAAGGATGTTGCCTGGATTGGAGGGCTCGAGTTATAAGGAAAGATTGGATAGGCTGGGCCTGTTTTCATAGAACATAGAACACTACAGCACGGTACAGGCCCTTCGGCCCACAATGTTGTGCTGATATTTTATCCTGCTCTAAAATCTATCTGACCCTTCCCTCCCAAATGTTAACCTTCCCTCCCATTTCCCTCGAGCAAAGGAGGCTGAGAGGTGACATGATGGAAGTATATAACATTATGAGAAGCATAGACAGGGTACATAGCTAGGGTCTGTTTCCCATGATAGAAATGTCTGAAACTAGAGGGCATAGGTTTAAGGTGAGAGGGAGGAAGTTTAAAGGGGATCTGAGGGGTAATTTTTTTTTACAATAAGAGTAGTTGGTATCTGGAATGAGCTTGCCAGAGGAGGTCACGAAGGCAAGAACAGTAACAACATTTAAGAGGCATCAGGGCAGGTACTTGAATGAACAAGGCATGGAGGGGTGTGGAATTATTGCAGGCAAGTGGAATTAGTATCAATAGGCTTGATGATCAGCATGGACATGTGGGCTGAAGGTCCAGTTTCTGTGCTATACAACTACTGTATATGACAGTTATGGGGCAGGGGGATGTTGACATTCTTTTGGTTTGTTGATGAATAGTGGAGTCTGATCTCCAAGCTGGGATTCTTCCCTCACTCAGTGCACCATATGTAGATATTCTGCATGTTATTTTTATTATTTCAGGTTTTCTCCTTACACAAAATGAATGTTGCATTTTTGCGGATAAGGATCTCTACATTTCTTGAGATGCTTTTTTCTATATCTCATTGGTAGTATTTCATCACCCACAAGTTTTTCTCTTACCCTTAAACTTATAAAGTACAGATTAGTCTTTTAACCAGACCAGTGAGCCCATTGTGTTGGCTTTGGCTCAATGGTAGCAGTTTGGCCTCTGACTCAGAGATAGTGGGCACTGTACAAGTTCCACTCACTTGGCTTGATCAGATGACTCAGGCTTACACTTCACTACAATACTGAAGGAATGCTGCACTGTTGGAAACACTGTCTATTGGGTGAGGTGTTAAACTGAGCCGCTGTCTGCCCTCTTAACTGGTTACAAAAGACAGCAGACTTCCATTCAGAGAAGCGTGGAGGAATTCTGCCCACTATTTATCTCCCAGCCAATGTTATTGAAGGTCAGATCATTATCTCCTTTGTTTTTTGTAAAATGGTTTATTCCTACATTGGCTGTAGAGCTCTTTGTGATATCCCAAAATCATGAATGTGTATAATTACACATTCAGTCTTCATATAAATCCAGGTCAAAGAAAAGCCCAGAGCTAGAACAATTGATTTAATCCAACCAAATTCATCCATTTACTTTAATGTTATCATCCATACAGTGCTTTTGGACTGTAGTTGTGAAAAGTGCTACAGCAATGAAAGCCTTTCTAAGTTTATGCTCTGTAGAAAGAATGCTTTCTTATGGTGGTGTTCCTCTGCAGCCCCATTCAACATCATTTTCAAGTTAAGCAATGATTTATCAGCCATTAACACAGTACTGGATTGCGTTCCTGTGGTTTGGGCTCAAGAGAGGGCAGCAGACATGATATGATTATTAAATTAAATGTCTATAAAGGAGTCATTCAAGAGCACTGTGAAGGAACTCTGTGATGAATGTGACATGTCATGAGGTTTCAAGTTTCAAAGTAGTGAATTCATTGAGATAGGCAATTTGTGAGTTTTCAATAACAGAAATGTTTAATATTTTAGAATTGGTAAGCACAGATTCATGTTTTAATCATGAATCCTACAGACAAAGCCATTAATTATCAGTGAATTTTATGCAGCTTACTTTTGTTACAAAATTTTAGCCAAGACTGGAAATGTAATTTTTTAATATATTCTTCTGCTTCTGCAATAAACATGAGTCATCGTTTGAATTTCACTTCTCCATGTAGTAAAGGTTGTGATCAAGCAGGTGGCACTTCTATGGATTTGCTTCCATCAGGGATCGTATGCGTGTTATTGCAATACTGATTGCACGCCATCGATTATGTTTAAAATGCTTTGATTGTTTATTCATATCATGTACATTCAACCTATCAGAAGTTTAAATGTGCTGTAGAAAGTACCCTGCGATGCATTGCCATAGCAGGCAATTAGACCAAGGCTGATCCACCACTGACCCAGAGATCCCTAGTTTTCTTCTGTTTGACCATTCTCTTTCTTCCAAAGAGGTCATGGACCCAGCCTTTGGTGAAGCTTTGACATTCACAAATGTTCTAAAGCATCTGGGAACTAGGACAGCATAGAAATAAGGTTAAGAATAAACATAATTTTTTTAAAGAAAAGTTAAAACACTTAAAGGCACTCACGGATTTGAACTAACTGAATGAAATCAAAGATTGCTCTCTTCCCATTCATTTCAATGGGGCATTGGACTTAAACCAGGTTTAGCCTGCTGCAAGTTCTCAGATATTCATGTCATAGAAGTAGGCCATTGAGTTTATGGCAACTCTCGAAGAACTCCCAATAGTCCCAATCCCCCACTTACTTCCCTGCAACCCTTCCTGTCTCTCACACACTTCGTCAGCTCCCCAATGATTCTCCTGTCACCCACCTTTACTAGGGGTAACTTACGATAGGCAGTTGGGATATGAGAGGAAACCAGAGAACTCAGCGGCAACCCATGTGTTTATAGGGAGAACATGCAAACCCCAGCTTACAGCACCTGAGGTCAATATCAAACCTGGGTTGCTGGAGTTGTGTAGAAGCAGAACTACCTGCTGCACCACTGTGTTCAGCAGGTAGAGTTCTTAGACCATGGGGTGGGATATCTATGGAAGATTGTGGTATCCCATTCGACTCCAATGGGCTGTCAACCACACAGGCAACGTTGTGAAAGATTCTGCCGTCGGCTTACACATGTGGCAAGATTGCACTTCCATCAAGAAATGGAGGTCAGTCTGACAGAGGTGCAGATGCCCAATGGGACAGCTGCTCCATTTTCTTTGACGTTGCTTAAAGGATGAATAGAACTGAGGATTACCTTTAAACTAAGAAGGCGGGAAAAGGTAATGGGTCGGAACGGCATAAACCTAATGATGAGATAAGCGGAAGATCAGAATAAAGACCAGACATTGGTAGGAACAAAGACAGCACAGTCAGAAAGTAAATGCAGTTTTAAAATAGAAGTATAAAAAGACTGCCACATAAATGACTCATAAAAATAAATGGGAATGGCCTTTACAGCTAAAACAAACAGTGTCCAAATTGAAATGAAAGATGTGGAAGTGAGTGTTTAGCAAGGACAACTGAAACTGAAGCAGGATTGGCAATTAAACACTTAGAAAGGAGTGGAAAATAAGAAGGGGAGGAGGATAGTTTCTGAAATTTACTAATTACTTCAAATGGTAGTGGGGAAAGCCAACATTAAGATAAAAAGACTTGTGGATTGAGATAAAAGATAAGGATGGATTGGCAATGTTAATTATAGACCACTTAATAATGGAAAGGAGGAAGACTATGCAAGCAAATCTTTGAAATGAGTAGAAGACATGGGGAGAGGGGAGGAATTCATCTTTGCCTAATGTCACTAAACAGGTACCAAATATTCTCCCTCAGCCTCCGCAAATTCAGTCGCATTTACTTTAGTGAGACTGAATCTCGGGAGGCGAACGCCTATGGAGACTGATACACTTGCATACAGAAGACAAAAGAGGATCCAGATGCTGGAATCTTGGACAATAAAACAGAACGCTGGAAAAACTCAGCAGGTCAAGTAGCGTCTCTGGAGGCAAAAAGTGCAAGTTGACATTTCGCGTCTCAGTCCTGATACAGAGTCTCAACCTGGAATGTCGGCTTACACTTTTTACCACCACAGATCCTGCTTGACCCACTGAGTTCTTACAGCATTCTACTATTCTTGCACATCCTCAGCACTTATGGCCAAAGAACAGATCCTTCCACAAAGTGTATATTCGATGTAATTCAACATAAGATTCTTGATTTCTAATTGAGTGTCATTTTCTTGTTAACATAGAACATAGAATATACAGCGCATGAACAGGCCTTTAAGTTCATGATGTCTGTGCCGAACACGATGCCAGACTAAATCACTTCTGCCTGCACATGATCCATATCCCCCCATTCCCTGCACATTCACGTGTCTATCCAAAAGCCTCTTAAATGCCACTATCGTATCTGCTTCTACCACTACCCTTGGCAGCCTGTTCCAGGCACCTACCAGTCTCTCTAAAAAAACTTGCCCTGTGCATCTCTTAAAATTTTTCCCTCTCACCTTAAATGCATGTCCTGTAGTATTTGACATTTCTACTCTAGGAAAAAGATCCTGATTGTCTATCCTGTCTATCCCTCTCATCAGTTTATAAACTTCTATCAGGTCTCCCCTCAGCCTGGGAGGCACCAGAGAAAACAATCCAAGTTTGTACAACCTCTCCTTACAGCTGATACCCTTCTAATCCAAGCAACATCCTGGTAAACCCCTTCTGCACCCTCTCTAAAGTCTCTACATCCTTTCTGCAAGGGAGGCGACCAGACTTGCACACAATACTCCAAGTGTGGCCTAACCAAAGTTTTATATAGCTGCAACATGACTTCCTTACTGTTATAGCCTGACCAATTACAGCATTCCATGCACTTCTTCACTACCCTATTTACTTGCATGGTCACTTTCAGGGAGCTATGGACTTGGACTCCAAGATGCCTCTGTGCTGTAATGCAATTTTATTTATGCCTTGCCTTGACACTGTAACAGGCAGCTGGAGATTAAAACTCAAATGGTGCCATTAGCACCCTTTTAACTAGTCATGTTTTTATATATTTTATACTCATTTTTACTTTATACCCATCCCTTCAGTTGCTTTGGCAGACAGGTTCTTCCCCGCCTTTTTTATAACTACTGTTGATTGTAAAATGGCCTTCAGTAAATTACTGTTGACATCATATTGTTAATCTCAATTTATCCTGTGACTTTTTGGATATAGGTTTATTCAGCACCGTGCTTCTGAGAAACAATGCAGCAGCAACCGAGTGAGGGAGCCAATTCACAGCAACACATTCAATCACCTGGGCTACCCGAGAGCAGGGTTCCACCAATAATGGCCCCAGATATTCTGCAAAAACAGCTATTCTGAGTGGTATATCAATGTACCGATCAGCCAGCAACTTGGAGTGAGGAGCAGATTGTAAATTGAGAGTAAGTTGCTAACCAATTTACTCCCATCCATAAATAGCTTTGGGAAAAGACCAATTTATACAACTTCCCTGAGTTTCGTGGAACTGCAGTGTTCACTCATTTATTGCCCATTAAAGTGCTCAAATAAATTTAAGCCTTGGAATTATTAGTGTAGGAAAAGTGGCTTTCAATCAACCTCTCCTGCCAAAAGTAATCTTCTTCTCAGGTAGTCCCTCAGGATTGAGATTGGCTTGCTTCCACATTGGCTTTATGGGTTCTGAGATGACTGATGAGGCCAATGTGGGAGTATAGGGCCTTCCACCGATGATGCAGGAGATGCCCAATAAGTCCATGGGTGTGAAGTTTGTGAGGTGGTCCATTCTTTCTGCCTTTTAACGACCTGGTTGGCATGGACAGGTTGGGCCAAGGGCCCGATTCCATGCCGTATAATTCTATGACTTTATTTATGCAGGGTTTCTGGTGTCCTCCCAATGCATGGACACGAGTTTCTCAATACCATCCTGAATGCTTCTTTGATAGGTCATGGACCAGGGATTTCCAAGAAGCAGTGGGGATGTTGAATCTTTGCAAGGAGATTTGTGTGCATCCCTGAATCTTTTCCACCGTCCACTTGGTAAACTCTTCCCATGACAGAGCTCAGAATAGAATATTTGTTTTCGGAGTTATTATTACCCCACGTCACTGACTGTGTGTAAGTAAGGTCTCAATGCTGGAGATGTTAGTTGCCAAATGACACTTTTATAGGTTGGCTTTTTGTGAGCAATTTTGGACCCCTTATCAAAGGAAGGATGTGCTGGACCTGGAGAGGGTCCAGAGGAGGTTCACAAAAATGATCCCAGGAATGAAAGGCTCAACATATGAGGAGTGTTGGATGTCTCTGGGCTTGTACTTGATGGAGTTCAGAAGGATGGGGGGGGGGGGTCTCATTGAAACCTACTGGATACTGAAAGGCCTGGTTAGAGTGAATGTAGAGAGGATGCTTTCATTAGTAGGAGAGTCCAGGGTCTGAGGGCACAGCCTCAGAGTAAAGGGATGTCCCTTAAAACTGAGATGACGAGGAATTTCTTCAGCCAGAGAGTGGTGAATCTGTGGAGTTCATGCCACAAGGGACTGTACAGTCCAAGTCATTGGGTATATTTAAGGCAGAGATTGATAGGTTCTTGATCGGTAAGGGGGTTAAGGGTTATGGCAGGGAGAATGGGGGTGAAAAGAAATCTGCCACCACAATGTGGTGCAGACTCGATGGGCTGAATGGCCCTAAATCTTATGGTCTTATCCTTGTAATGAATTTGGATGATCTTACAGAGACAGCATTTGGTGGTACCTTTCAAATGCTTTGAAGTATCTGCTTCAGATGATCCAGGTCTCAGAGACAGAGATCACTAATGCCTTGGTGGAATGTCAGTATTGTGCCAGGTCTGAGATCTTAATCTTCAAGCACCCTTTTCCTCCATTGACCAAAAGCTGTGTGGGTGCATTGAAGGTGATGGTGAAGTTCATTATCAATGTCTGCCTTTGCTGAGAGCTAGATGCTGAGATATGAGATGTGGTCCACATTTACCAGGGTCCTCACCAGGAGTCTTTACTATCAGAGTGCAGGGGTGGTGTAGCATGGGCAATTTGGTCGAGGAGCTTGGTCCTGCCAGATGTTGAGTACAAGGCCTGTCCTCTCATATGCTTCAGTGAATGAACTATTAATTACTTAAGCTCGGCCTCTGAGAATCATCTCAAGTACCATCTGCTTATTATAGTTTGGCCACTGAGTTTTAGGTGCCTCATTCCTTCAGGGAGTAAAGAGTTGATGCTTTGGGAATTATTAAATATATTTTTTCTCTATTACCCTCTATTGCTAAATCCAGTATCTCTCTTTCTACTTCTTCCTGAACAGATACAATATTGAATTTAACTGTTCTAATTCAGCTTCTTTCTCAGTCCAGGTTCTCTGTATTTCTCAGTTCTTAAATTTCATTAGTTAAGGGAGTAGGCTGTTGGTTCCGTCAGTCAGCAGCGTCTTGGAACCCTGTGCCATTACTAGTGTGTGTTTCCACAAGCTTACAAGGCAAAAAATGTTTGGAGTGAAGTAAGGAGGAAAGGTTCAAATTAATGAGGCATGCTTCAAAATGTCCCATTCCAACAAATTCTGACCTGTTATCATTAATATTACCACTTTACAACAAAACCTTCCCACAACAGAATGACAACTAAAATACTGGTATTCGACAATTCTTTTGTGTAAGAAGGGATGGCTGTTAAGTGAGACTGTTCGGCATTTGACACATTTGTCTGAAATTCGAACCATCTTTCACATTTCAGCAGAAGCATTAACCTATTCAAAAGAAACAGCCAACTACCTCCACTGAAGTTATAGAAAGAAGGAATTTCAAATACACCTCTTAAACGATGGTGTCACAGTATCTTACAATTGCATTTAGATACAGTGAGATTTAGAAAGGATGCTGCAATGGCCATTTACTCTTCCAATTATTAACCACTTGCTGGCAATGCTACAGAAGACAGCAGTTACCTGGAGAATATATGTGTTAACATCTCTACTGGATTAGGCAAAAAGAAACTGCTAAGATACAAACAGTATGTTGCAAACGAAAGGTTTTACTTAAGAGAGTTTACTCAAGAGATGTGGCGCCGTGCAACTCATAAAACTCTAGGAAGTTTAATAAGCACCAGCTAGTTAAAAACAGAACACAGAATCTTCAGGATACATCCAAGACTTCAAGTAACAGAATATTTATTGAGTAAATTGATCCACATTAAGAGAAGAGGCTATAGATATTTCCAATAATGTTTAATAACCAGCTGGTAACAAGCAGATAAATGAAGAACAAGTAATGACCACACACCCCAGGAGAAGTAACAAGATCTTAGAAATGGGCATTTTATAGTGTTTGGAAAGTGATTAAATAGGATAGAGGGATTCGCACTGAAATTACAGACAATCTTGTGAACACATCTTTTACTAATACGGTAAATGCAGTATCTGAGGGCTATGTTCAACATTTTCAACAATGAGAATTGATTGAAACGGCTTCACTCAAGTGTGAAAGGAGTTGAGGCTGATGGGGAAAAAGCAGCTGAAATAGAGACGATGAAATAATGCTTTTCCTTTCCTCACTGAGCTGCTTTCTGCAGTCTTGCATCTCCGGGAGCGCTGAATATGCAATGCTGGCGGCTGCGGGAAGAAAGTCAAAATCCAGCCAGAGGTGGCCGTGCAAGACAAGAGAGAAGAAATGCAGTGAAAACCTCAGGAACTCAAAGAGAAGCACGTACTTTGAAGTGAGTAGAAGTCCCAAAGTTTTCTCATCATCTCCTGCTGTAATGTTGCTTGTTTGTTCTCTTTCTTCAGGATTTTCAATGTTTATGGCACAGGGTTGGGAAAATGGCTTTGAAAATTCTTTACCCTCACCTTCCCTGAGAATGATTTGCTAAAGATTTCAGATAGAGACATTTATACTGTCTCTATTACTCCACAGTATTATTTCCACTATATTCTGAGGCTACGTTTACACCAGAGAAAAAGTCAGAGACACAACTGGCTGCAATTAGAAAGCATACCATGGGAAATAGAAATAGGAGGAGGGAATTTGGCTCTCATGCCTGCTCCGCCATTCACTAAGATCATACTTGATCTTTTGCCTCGTGTATCACTATCCTTTATTGGCCTGACTTCCCCTGATTCCTTTAATATCCACTTCCAGGATCTCCAGGCAGCACGTGCTGGCTTTGTTGGCTTCCTTCAGTTTAGGCCTCTTTCTCTTCCTCGGTTTTCTTCACTCTGTGATCAGAACCTGTGCCTTCAAATGATGATGCCTTGGAGTTTCCTTACTTAACCTCCCCTTTCTTCCTTTGCCTTCTTCTTTTTTCTTCTTCTTCTTCTTCTTCTTCTTCTTCTTCATCATCATCTGAGGCAGTTCCTCAGGGTCAAGGAAGTCTTGCTTTGACTTCAGCCCATCTGATGGAAGTAGTTAATGAGGCCTGTGTGGGGACAGCAGACTTCCACGAATGAGGCAGGATAGAATGCCTTATAATGCCTTATAGAGTGGTTATTAAGTGAGGGGGTGCCCTCCCTTCACCACTTACGTGGGGCTTCCATGTGCTCCAGACACATCCATTTCAGGTTCTTGAATGCACCCCAAATGCCTCTTCTCCACTTTGAACGGACATGGGCCGAAGATTCCCAGATTTCAATGGGGGTGTTGCATTTCTTCAAGCTTTTAGCACATTCTTGAATCTTTCACTCTCTTCGGTTAGTAATCTCTTCCCATGAGAGTGAGGAGGTCTGCCCAACATAGTCAACCAACTAAGTGCAACTAAGACTTCGTAGCTGGGGATGTTGGCCTCGGAGAAGATTGATTCACCTATCCTTCTGGTAGATTTGGGTGATTCAGTGTTGGTGATACCCGTCCAGTGCTTTGTGAAGCAACACACAAAATGCTGGAGGAACTCAGTAGGTCAGACAGCATCTATGGAAGGGAATAGACAGTTGACATTTTCGGTCGAGACCTTTCATCTGGACTGGAAGATAGAGGAGAGATAGCCAGTATGAAAAAGGTGAAGGGAAGGGGTGGAGCAAGAGCTGGCAGGTGATAGGTGGATCCAGATGAGGGGGGGTGGGGAGTGATAGGCAGATGGCGGAGGGGGGAGAGTGGGAATAGTGCCAGAAGCTGGGAGGTGATAGTTGGAAGACCGGAAAGGATATGTGGCTGTTGTAGCTAGTCTAGGAGAAAGTGTGGTCGAAGAGCAGGAGAGTAGCAGAAACCACAGAGGGCGAGCAGTGAGAAAGGGTCTCACAGAGCTCTCATCAAAGAGAGGAGGAAAACTTCTTCAAAGTGGGCATACCTTGAAGAGACTTTGCAGTGGAGTAGCAGTGGTTTGTGGTGCCTGCTCTAAATAGTCTTTATCTCTGAAGCATGCAGGGTAATTGGCAGAGATCACTTTTGCCCAGTAGACAATGAGTTTTGTACTGCGTTTGAGATCTTGTGCTTCAAACACTTTTTTCCTCAGGTGGCCATAGGCTGTATTGATACACTGGAAGGGGTGATGAACGTCATCAATATCTGCCTTCACTGAAAGGTGCCTCCTGAAATGTGGGAACTGGTCTATGTTTTGCAGGGACTTGTGCAGAACTTTATTGTTACAGTGGGGCTAGCTGGACAGAAGGCCTTTGTTTAATAGATGGTAAGTTCGGGCATGTGCATCAGTGAGCAAGTTGTCCATTCCTTGGAACTTGGCCTCTGGAGGTGTGCAATTGCAAACGTCATCTGCATGCTGTTGCTCAACTACTGAGGTTTGGGGTGATGGTTCTGGGGTGGAAGCAACAAAGTTGCACAGTTTCTCGTTATTCTTGTGGGTTAGTTCCACTCTAGCCGGAAGCTTGTTGAAAGTCTTCCACTAAGCCACTGCTGGCAGCATACCACTATGGCTAAGCTTATGTCCACATATCGCTTTACACAACTTACTGTCGATGATGTTTGCTGATGTTCTTTGTTTTGGGATTTACTACATCGAAGGTGATGGTGTTGTATTGTCCAGATCCCAGTGAAGTTCCCACATTCAGGTGAGAATTCTGACCATCCCAGAACAGCTGTGCAGAGCTGAGGTTATACCATGCAAACTCGCTTAATGTTGAGGTAACAAGATTTCCAATCAACGTCTGCGCAGCCTCTACCCGTAACCCTCACTATGTAGACAGAGCCCTTGCAAGTTCTAGACAGTTGCATCAACTCCACTGAGCATTTAAAAGAACTGAAAAACAAACTATGTCAAGTTGCTGGAAGTGTCATTGACCAAGTACATTAACTCTGCTTCTATCTCCATGGATACTGGCTGACCTGCTGAGTGTTTCCAGAAATATCTGTTTTTATTTAAAAAGAACTTGCAGAGCTGTTTAAATCCAAGCTTGGGAATGCACTCGCTTTGTGTTCTATGTGCCTTTAAACTCAAAGCACCGTGCAACTGCTTCTACCTCAAGGAGCCCAGTATTCCTCACTGGAATCACTTCAACAGGCAGCTCCAACATTCTGGTTAAAAGAACACAGTTCTGAGACCCTCTGGCTAATTGTAACCCCCAGCAACGGGGCGCCTTAGTTACAGTTTTGACTAGAATCCAACCCACCATTGGACTGCAGCCTTCTTATGAGTTTAATGGTGAATGGACAGAAAATGGTGACTCACCTGCCCTCAGGAGGTGGATTGTTGAGTAAAAGGTTTTTGTGGGAACGCACTCTCCATTTTAGCCAGATTCCCTGGGTCTCAGGAAACCCTCATTGGTAAAAGATGGTGAGCAGAGTTAAATCCATTAGGCAACCAGCTCTGCACGTGAGTCAGAAGGAGAACTTCAGCAAACTTACCTGCTTTCCATTTTCATCAATCTCCACCCCATGCTCTCCCCTATCCATCACCCCCTGTCAACTCCATATACCCTTCTTCCCGACAATCTCTCCCTCTAATCAGTCTGACTGTGATCCTTACCTGTTTGTTGCTCCTTCACTGTGGACTTGCCCACAAGTGTTTCTGCCTGATAAGCAGCCAGCCTATCAGTCATGCTCAAGGTGAAGCCACAGACAAAAGTGTCCATCCTGCAGTCACTTTCTGCAGACATCCAGGAAGCCCTTACGGCCAGTGTCCTGTCCAGACTTCCTCACTCCCCTCTTTCCCCTTCCATTCTTTAAATATCAGGGCCAGTAACTTTTTCTCCCCCACTTTGCAGAATGTCTTGCCATCACTTGTGGGCAAGCTCAGCGGTGTAGTTAGTAGCACTGCTGCCTCACAGCTCCAGCAGCGTAGGTTCAATCCCGACCTTCAGTGCTGTTTTTGTGGAATTTGCACATTCTTCTTGTGACCTCTAGGTGCTCTGGTTTCCTCCCATGTCCCAAAGGTGTACAGGTTGGTAGGTTAGTTGGCCACAGTAAAATCCCCATAGTGTGTGGGAGAATGGATGGGAAGGAGAGGAGAATAAAGATGGGATTAGTGTAGAAGGGTGCTTGATGGTCGGCTTAGGCTTAATGGGCCGAAGGGCCTTTTTCTTTGCTGTATAACTCTATGACTCTATTTCCTGGTCATATTTCAGCATCAGTGGATATTTCCTTTATTTTGGATTCAGGCATGGTAGTGTAGGGGGCAGGCACGGTAGTGTAGCGGTTAGCGTAACGCTATTGCAGCACCAGCGACTCAGGTTCAATTCCAGCCACTGTCTGTAAGGAGTTTGTATGTTCTCCTCGTGTCTGCGTGGTTTTCCTCCGGGTGCTCCGGTTTCGTCCCACATTCCAAAGACGTACAGTTTAGGAGTTGTGGGCATGCTATGTTGGCTCAGAATGCTCAACGCAGAAGGTGCATTTCACTGTGTGTTTTGATGTACATGTAACTAATAAAGATATCTTATCTTATTCCATTTTTCCCTTTTCCCTGCTCCTGAAGCAGCTCATAGCCATGTTAAGTGACATCATAACTACAATCTTAAAGCATGTGGTGTTGCTCACTGCAGTTTTACTTTGAAGTGTTCACTGATTTTACACACCTTTTCCTTCTGGGGTTGACTGCACACATTCATTTGTGCTAATATTCACTGATGTTGGAAGATGACTTAAAAAAAACTGCTCCATGGAATCTTTTGATAAAGCATAAAATATTCAATCATAACACAGGTCACTCCCTTTGCATCACATGACAGTGTTGGAGACCCCCTTTTGTACATTAGCGCAAAAGGTAAGTCAGCAGTAATTTTATATCCTCCCTTAGACCATGGAATAAATGGAAAAAGTAACCAGATGGATACAAAACAAGTAGATGATTTAGTAATTCTTTGCTAAGTGCTGCTGCCCAAGTTGGCTTGTACACTTTTAGTACATTTTACTAGAGTACACTTTTATTAGTGTTACTCTAGGTGTTTATTAGGAGGCTTTCTGTTGATGAGAATGATTTCTCTATTAGGAACAACTATTCAGGCATGTGCTAACCCTTCACATTTTACTGCATGTTTCTCACAGTGGTTTCTTTAATAATTCAGTTTCTATCATCGCACAATTGTCCATAAGAGGATCGTTAACAAATGTAGGTGTGAAATACTTCAAATTTTTCTGTCTTGAGATTAGTGCAAAAATTTGAAAATGCCTTTTGCTATTTTGCCTTTAGATTAACTTCAATTACCTCAAATTATTCTCGTCACAATCATACAATTTAAGTGGTTCCAAGTAACAGAAACAGGATTGCAAATACAGGCCACCCACTGTGTTAACTTTTGAATGCATGTGTTTTTGAGGTTAGGCTGCAGAATTGAACTGTATTCTCACGGCAAGTGCATTTGTACAGGCTGAACTATGGTAGAAACCAATCAATAGACCAGTACCTTTGTCTGTATGAAATGCCAGTCACTTTATCAAGGTGTTTTTAAACAAGAAAATGATTATTGTCTGAGTAAGTATCATTAAAGACACATAAATCACATTCACTGAAGTCATAGGCATAAAATTAAGCTGTTGTTAAGTACTTGTTGGAGTTAGTGAATTATTTAATCTTGCAGAATTTTTAGGCTGGTAAAATAAAATATATGGCATTTTAATTTCTAAGAAAATGCTATTGATTATGCAATAAACCCGTACTGGTGAACTCACCATGAAACTGACTGCCCTCTTGACTATTGGTAGTACTGCTAACTTTGATGTGCACAATTCCAAGATTGCAGAACCAAAATCTGGGCAACCATTTTAGTATCCCAGTTTAATATCTCATCCAAAAAAGTCATGTCCAGTTGTGCACATGGTTCTCAGTCCCGTATTGAAACAACAAGGTAGATTCTGTGCTTCATATTTCTGGGGTGGGATTTGAACTCTTAAATATCTCGTTAGGAGGCATGCACATTACTGCAATCAATATGTGCTGCTTGCGGTGCTAGTGATATAGTACTAAAAACTGGCCTGAGCCTAATTTAATCATAGTCAATATGAAGCACTCAAGCTGACTCTTACTTTTTTCCTACCCAACCTAACCATTGGGATAAACGCAACCATGTCAAACACGCTTTACACATGCAGTAGCATGAAGCAAACCATCCTGACCTGGATAATGTAGGATAATGTATTGAGCTGAGCAGCATGACAAACCTGGACCCAACCTGAGCCCAGATGTTATACACCCAAATTGACCTGAACCCAACACTTGTAACACAATCCCATTGGACTCAGGTCAAATAGACTCTATTGGTTACAGCTTGTGAAGGACTGCCAATATTTGGCTTGTTCCACAGTGATTATGTGCAGCTTAGACTCCTCTATTCTTTCATCTATTGTGTGAGCCAAACTCAACTTACACATTACAGATGTAACATAAAAATGAACATTTCAGGGGAAAGATAGTGTAAAGCCTTGAAATCACTCCCTTGAAATGTTAATTCTTATCTTATATGTACAATGTGTAACTGAACTTTGACTCACCCAGTAGATGAGAGAATAGTTCAAGTATTCTGATGCCAGCTCTTGGCAACAAGCCATCATTCACATGGCAATCCATCTGACATTCTCTCCTGGACTGTTATCCTTGCTCCAGGAGTAGCAGGTGTCATAATATAACATGGATCCAACTTCTCCACTCCTTTTCAGCACAGATTGTGACTTTTTATTTGTTTTCCAGTTGAAACATTATTCCTTATAAAATTTTCCAGACTTTGTCTGCACCTTTCCATACTGCCAGAAGTTTCCCCATGATCAATTTTTCCCATGGGATTTTTCCTTGTCTTTAAGTGTTCTCTTGAAATGTGCAGGACCATCATTTCCCTCTCAAGGAGAGGAATAATATTTTGGCTGACTGTGCAACACAAAATGAATAGTCATTATAGGAGAGAGGTAAGCATGACCTGAACTTTGTAGCAGGCAGGTAAGTGCAAACCTTCTCAATATTATAGCAACTAGAGGCATACGGTAATGTAAAGGAAGAAGAAAAAAAAGGGTGCCAGAATATGAGAAAAGATTTTATAGACAAATTGTGGAAAGCAACTGAATTTGTTACTTAAATCACAATTAAACAAAGCAAGGGCTAATAGGAAAGCACTGAGGACTGCCAGAAGACATGGGGAGTCTAATAGACAGCCTATAAAATAGTGGAATAAGTGCCGATCTCTCTTTGTTGCTGATATTTAATTAGGTTATTTAATTTGAGTTTCAAGAGTATGAAGTGATTGCTGTTCTCCTTTATGATTGTGAAGCTTTTTTGAAGGAGAGAAAGTGTTCATGAATTCATATCAATTCATTTTAGGAATGACGATCATAAATTGTGCCTTATGCTGTAACAAATGAGAAACCAAGATTTAGCCGTGCAAAAGTGGCCATTCACAGATGAAAGCACTGATAATTATTACATTTTTAGAATTTCTTGTGAACAATTGAATTGAAGGATGTCAATATTGGGAATGAAACCCATTCTCTTTCTAAGGACTCACATGGATTGTTCACCCTGAACTGAAAAATCAGTAAGTCCGTGGACAGCAGAAGTCATGATGCTTGTTGTCTGACACATAGGAACACACACTTTAAGCAAGCATCCTGATGCAGAATTTCAACCTGAAACATCGACAATTCCTTTCCCCCCTACAGATGCTGCCTGACCTGCTGAGCTCCTCCAGCAGTTTGTTTTTGGCTCCAGAATCCAGCATCTGTAGTTTCTTGTGTCATCATTTTTGTATTCATTTTGGGTATCAGCTCCCAATTCAAGAAGCTTTAAGCATGCAGCACATTCTGGTGTAGAGACAAATGTTCAGAAGTGTTTGGAAATGCAAGGCAAGGACAAGCATGGAAATCATCAAAATGATATTTAAACGTAAAGAAGCAGAATAGAATCAGGTTTATTGCCACTGACATATGTTGTGAAATTTGTTGTTTTGCAGCAGCAGTACAGTGCAAGATATAAAGACATAAAAATTACTCTAAGTTACAAAAATAAATAAATAGTGCAAAAGAGGAATAATGAGGAAGTGTTCATGGGTTCATGGACCGTTCAGAAATCTGATAGTGGAGGGGAAGAAGCAGTTCCTGAAACATTGAATGTGGGTCTTCAGGCTCCTCCCTGATGGTAGTAACGTGGAGAGGGCCTGTCCTAGGTGGTTAGGGTCCTTAATGACGGATGTCACCTTCTTGAGGCACCACCCTTGAGGATGTAATTTTAAGTTGGTCATTTTTTAAAAATTTAAAAAAAATTTTAAAAATTTTATTTACAGTGTGGTAACAGGCCCTTTCCGGCCCAAACGAGTTCTGCGCCGCCCATTTTAAACCCAATTAACCTACCTGTACGTCTTTGCAATGTGGGAGGAAACCGAAGCACCCAGAGGAAACCCATGCAGACATGGGAGAACGTACAAACTCCTTACAGACAGCGACGGGAATCGAACCCCGATCGCTGGCGCTGTAATAGTGTCGCACTAACCGCTACACTATCGTGCTGCCCCATCTTAACCATCATAGAGTTACAGAGTCATACAACACATAAATAGATCCTTCAGCCCACCATGTCCACTCTGCCCATTGTACCTGTCCACACTAATCCCATTTACCTGCATTAGGTCTGTAGCTCTCCATGTCTTGGTGATTTAAGAACTTGTCTAGGTACATCTTAAATGTTCTGAGAGTATCTGCCTCCATAATCTCTTCAGGTAGCGCATCCCAGATTATAACCACTCTCTGTGTGAAAATAGTCCCCCTCAGTTCCCCTCTAAACCTCTACCTCTCACCTTAAACCTATGTCCTTATGTCTTAGATACTCCACCATGGGAAAAAGATTTTTATTATTTACCCTATCCCCCTGGTAATTGTATACACTTCTATCAGGTCACCCCTCAGCCTCCTCTGGTCCAGGGTAAACAAAGCCAGCCTATCCAGTTTCTTGATCTTTGACACTTGCCATCCATTGCACCGATTATAAACCTCTTATTTCCCTGGTCTTCTTGGATAAAAGCTGGAATCGTAGGGTGATACAATACATTAAGAGTCCACTTACACCTTTTTGCTTTTCTCAGCTCTTTGAAAGTGCTATTCAAATTGTTTCACTCGCTTTCCCTTTTTCACAGACTTCAAAAACTATCCAGTTTCCTCTTGGAAGTCACAATTAAATCTGCTTCAGTTGCCCAATCGGATGTTGTACTCCAGTTCACAGATAGAACATAGAATGGTCTAGCTCAAGAACAGGCCCTTTAACCCACGATGTCTGTGCCGAACATGATGCCAAATTCAACTAAACCTATCCTTATAGCTCATGGCCTCTAATCCAGGCAGCATCCTGGTAAACCTCTTCTGTACCCTTTCCAAAGCCTCAACATCCTTCCTATAATGGGGTGACCAGAATTGCACACAATATTCCAAGTGCAACCCAACTAAAGTTTTATACAGCTGCAACATGACTTCTTGACTCTTATCCGCAATGTCTGGACTAATGAAGGCAAGCTCTATCTCTTATTCTATCTACTTGCGTGGCCGCTTTCAGTGAGCTAAGGACTTGGACCCCAAGATCCCTCTGTACATAAATACTGTGAAGGGTCCTTCCATTAACTGTATACCTTCTCCTTACATTTGACCTCCCAAAGTGCAACATCCCACATTTAGCCTGGATTAAACTCCATCGGCCATTATTTAAAAATAATTTTAGCTGTTAAGCTTTTAATTTAATATTTGGATACTTCTCGCCTGTGTTTGACTGTTTGAGAATGACAAAAGCTGTCACAATCATTCAATTTCATTGGCCGAGTTTGACAGCCGGTGAGCCTGGAGACATGGCTTCACCAGCTGTCAAAGCCTTTCTATTAGTGCAGCCAGTCACTTGTTCTGCTAGGGTCCAGCGCTGGACTACTCTGCACTGGGCCATGCTGATATATTGGAAATCAGCTTCCCAACACAAGCCTGTACCTGGAGCCACGCTGGAAAAAAGAGTATACGGACAGCAATTTTGGGGTCAGCTGAAGATCTGATCCTACAGGTAAATGGAATCCTGCTCTTGCAACCCTGGTTAATCAGATTATCACTCTGGCATTTATGCAACTATGAGCAAACTGATTGCCTTGTTGCAACAACAACTACAGTAAAATTCCATCAATTTGGGACTTTGGTCATGCTACACTTCCAGATTTTCCTGACTTTTGGATGTTACTCCAATTAATTCTCTAACACACCTTTAATTCACTTTTTTGTAGATGATACGCAATACAGTAATATAATAAATTTTCCAATGAACCTGATAAGTTTTAAGGGAGTCCGGGGAAGAAGGCCTCAGTGAATTTAAAGGGAGGAAGGAAAGAAGGGCCCTGATGTGTTAGAAGGAGAGTGGGAATCAGCACCCACTGAGTCAGGATCCGAACTAATGGAATTTCTGATCAATCAGATTGCAGATGATTGGTGTTTTATTGAAGTTGGATTTATAGATTTCCTGCATTGCAACATTGACTGTATTTCAAGTCGTTTGTTGACTGCAAAGCACTTTGTGACACTCTAAGCTTGTGATGGTGGCTAATTAGTTGTAAGCCTTTCTTTCTTCAAAGAAGCTGGTGCTTGGGAGTAATGGCTTCGATTATTCTTCAGCATGCCCAGAAAAACATGGCTCAGGAAGCAGGCTGCAGCTGTGGAGTTTAATGGGATCTCCCATTAAAGTAAGGCTCTGGAATGTTGGTTTAGGTTGCTGGGGATTTTTGGAACGTTGTCGTGGCTCTTTTGGCTGAGTTTGGGAAGTTTTTGATGTGGTGGGAGACTCACTTTTGGCTGTAGTTTCACTGTTTTACTTGAATTATCACCACTATATATGAAGATGGTGTTAGGGATTGTTAGACATGTGACATCCTTCAGGAAGTAACTCTGTGAGCTTCACGTGAGCAAGGAATTTTGTTGCACCCTGGTGTCTTTGACAATAAACTAATCTGAATCTGCCATTATTACAAATATGAAATAGTCTTCATGAACTATTTCAAAATGTAAACTACAAGTAGTGATCAGTTTTGAAAGTAATAGCACGGCTACGTGAGTAAGCTCCACTGTCTGAAGAGAGCCGGCTACTGGCTCACAGCAAGAGGCTTCTTGAGAGATATGGTTTGTAAACTCATGTTATCATGAGACATTACCATATACATTGGCCAAACTTAAGACAAGCTAGTAGGTTGCCTTTCAAGTAACTTGTGGTGGGTTTTTGCTTGCCTCAAAGTTTAAGTGCAAAAGTTTGCTAGCTTTGCTAAATCTCAACTTTTTCCATGAAAAATCAGGCCATTGTTTTCCTAATGGGAAACCCACTTATTATTACTTCAACTGTAGACGTGGAGGGATTTAAGTCTTAGGGTTTTGTAATAGAAGGCCTGTACCAGGGTTGCTGTTATCTTGCCCAACTGTGCAGGCAGAGATATAAAGGCTTTGATGCCAAAAGGAGCAATAGAGATTTCCCTTATCATGGATATCAGCACTGATACTTTCCAGCACTGAAGGAAGCACTGATATCTTTGGTGCGTTTACAGCAGTGACTTCACATATAAACTTTGATGGCCACTGCCACCAACCTCAGACCATCGCTATCTCCCTGCTCAAACTTTGTGTGTTCCCTGACCGTCCACAAACTCGCCTGGCATTCACTGCTAGCAGTACAAAGTCCGAGGCCTTGAATTCCTTTCTCCAAAGTGGGGCCGGACACATCCTTCGTCTGTTCATTAGCCACCAGTTTATTGATAATAAACATCAAGAATAGCAGTCCTTGAGTCCATCTCGTCTGGCACAGGGGATCAGTCTCTGCAGCATACTCAAATATCTGAACCACGAGGTGGTAGCCTTCAATCACCTTATTACTGAGTACACAGCACACTCTGCTGCAACACTACTATGCACAGGTCACTAAATTTGGTGATACTTGTTTTCTTCAAAATAGCATTAGGAGCGATACAAATGAAGAAGTCTGCTTTCCCTGTATTTTGACTGTAAGCAATCTAAATATTGGGCTGCTTTTGAACAATTAAATGCCCGATAAATATTGTTTGGCTGCGTAAAAGACTCTACTTAAATAAATTTTGTTGAAAGGTCTCATTAAGGGTTATGAATGATATTCACACATGACTCTCTAGTGTACTGTAAGTGTGTCTAGGTTGCCTAAACCACATGGAAAACATGTACTGTATCCCAAGCTTCAGAATAAAGAATATTGCAGTGTTTGAAGCTTTTTTTAAGAAAAATCTTTTTCTCTACTTTGGAAGGAATTAATTCAAAGTTTGTTATGCCATTCACAATGTTCTTTGAATAGATTATGCGATTTCAGATAAGTTTATTTGTGCTTTGATTCTATTCACAGCCATAAAAATAGAATGAGTATTGGACTAATCAAGGTCTCTTCATCAAACACATGAAAATGTCAACAGCTTTTTTTAAATATACTTTTGAAAGGAATTTCTAACTTCATTTATGTACAAGTCTGAAGGGAAGTTTAACAGGTTGCATAGTTTAATGTACTTAATTCCACTTCTCTTCTGTAATTTTCTGTTTTGGAGATGGAATAATTCTGAATTAAGATGCCATACTTCTAAATTGCTTTAGGCTTATAGTTAAATTACTTTCTTGATTTATTTTAGTCATTTTATATTTTAATCTTTTTCTGAGGTTTTTCTATATGCCCTGCCTTCTGAGGAGCATTATGACAAGCCCTTCAACCTCCATTTTTCAAACCCCTCCTTAAATCCCTTTTCACTGTGCTCACTGACTTCCAGAACCAACTGCAAATTTATAAATTCTTTTACCGTAAGTTTTCAAGGAGTATACTCAGGTAGCCAAGGTACCATAATCCAACCGTTCTCCCACTCCCTGCCTTCCAAGCATTGACCCATCCTGACCCCAACACTGACACAACAAACAAGATGCTGGAGGAACTCAGTAGGTCAGGCAGCATCTGTGGAGGGAAATGGAAAGTTGACGTTTTGGATTCCCTTTATTCCACGGTCTATTGTCCTCTCTTATCGGATTCCTTCTTCTTCAGCCCTTTGCCTCTTCCACCTATCACCTCCCAGCTTCTCACATCATTCCCTTTCATACCCCTCCCCCATCCACTTACCTTCCCCCTCTGACCTGGACTTACCTATCACCTTCCAGCTTGTGCTTCTCTCCCTCCCCCGACCTTTTTATTCTGGCTTCTCCCCTCTTTCTTTCCAGTCCTGACGAAGGGTCTCGACCCAAAACGTTGACTGTTTATTTCCCTCCATAGAGGCTGCCTGACCTGCTGAGTTCCTCCAGCATTTTGTGTGTTGTTCCAGATTCCAGCATCTACAGAATCTCTTGTGTCTATATTTTGGGTGTCTGGAGTTTGTGCTCAGAAGCTTTTGGACCAGCCACCAGTATTGAATATTCAAAGGGGTTCTGCTGGTTGGGAGGTGTTACCATTGTAAATATGTAATTCTGCAAAGTTACCCGTCTATATTCAAAATGTTAAAGTTAAAAAGGTAATTATAGCCATTGAAACTGTAGTTAATCATTTATTGTTGTCTTTGTGTTCCATAAGTATAAAAACCTTGTGTAAGAAGAAGAGAACTGGATTCTCTCCAGAAGATCTGCTCTGTTAAATAAAAACTTTTATATCTCCCAGTTACAGCTTCTGTGTGGCTCAATTTAGTCAGTCACAACACACACCCTCTAATTAGATCCCCAATCACTGTCAGATCCCCAACCACCATTAGGTTCTCAATGCTCCATCTGATCCCCAACTTCCATCAGATCCCCCTCCAATTTCAGATCCTCATCATCATCAGATCTTCAACCACCATGAGATCACCAGCATCCATCATATCCCCAACCATCATCAGATCCTCACTCCCCCCCACCCCCCACCCCCCGTGAGCTCCAAATCATCGTTGGACCCTCTTCTGAAGATCAACCACCATCTGATACCCACTCAGCCTCAAAACCCTGATCTCCATTGGATCCCCCGAGTCCCATCAGATACAGACAATAGACCACCATTTACAATTAAACCTCCACCAACCTCAGATACCAGACTATAGTCCGAATTCCATTTACCATTGGATCCCTGATCGTAATCAGATTCTAATCATGTCCAGACTGCCAACCGATCTCAGACTTCTGGTTAAAAATGGGAAGTCATCCCGCCATTAGACACCCACCTACCATCACAACACCAACATCTCCCCAGACACAGTCAGATCACTAATCATATCCCCATTGTCTGACCAGAACACCACACCCCCATCAGACCACCAATCCCCATTGGATCATTGTTCCCCTTTGGACAAACAACCATCATTGGATCCTCAAGCACCATCAGCTGTCCAACCATCACATGATCCCTATCCACCCTCAAACACTGACAGATTTCACATCATCCATCAGATCCCAAATGCAATAGAATATTCTGCCATACTTGGATCCCTGACTATCAACAGATCTTCATCCACCATCAGAACACTGCCTATACCCAATTTTCAGACCACCTTTGGAGCTCTGGCTCTCAGCCACCCTCAGACCACCACCCTCAATCAGATCTTGAACACCATTAAATCTCCAGCACCATCAGAGCCCAAGACATGATTGGACTCTCACACACCATTGGACCCCTGGATACCATTGGGCCACTCACCATCTTACCCTCAAACAACACTGGATTCCCCCAACCACCATCAGAATCCCAACTAGCATCATGTCTCCACCCACTAACCATCAGATCCCCAACTACCTGGGGGTGGTGGGATACTCAAAGGACTGGAGATGCATGTGGGGATGGAAGATATTAAAATGACAGGGAG
This sequence comes from Pristis pectinata, assembly GCF_009764475.1. Classification (NCBI taxonomy): domain Eukaryota; kingdom Metazoa; phylum Chordata; class Chondrichthyes; order Rhinopristiformes; family Pristidae; genus Pristis; species Pristis pectinata. The sequence continues at coordinate 83,314,405 of NC_067407.1, forward strand.
GGGTGAAGCTATTGACATATTTGATTGAGAGAATGAGAAGTCGAAAACTGAGGTACAGCTTAACTCAGAGCCAATGTATTGTTGACACTAAAGGAATAATGGGTGAATGAAATTAGATGTGAGTTCGAAAATAGGGAGAGTTTTGGATAACTAATGGAGAGCAGAAGTGTGAGGCTAATCAAGGGAACAGTGCAATAATTGTGTTGCAGGCTAGCAAAAATAATTGGATAAGGGCTCACTATAATTTTGTGTGATAGTCGTGACTATTAGGTGAACCTTCATTAACTCCAGGCTTTACAAGTTGTTTCCTGCCTGAGAAAATACTGAAAAGTTAAGTTTACATATTACGTATCATTTCCATGGAACCGAACTATGACTATCATCATCCTTTTCTTGTGGTGCGATGATCCATATAGAGACAAAACTATATTGACACAACTACTTCCAAAATAATCTTGTGTATCTCTATGGTACACAATGACTCCATGAATCTGCTTGCTTGGTAGACAGCTCCTGATAACAATCACAGTTTGAAATCAGGATGAAGTACAAGAAAAGTTTTCATTTTTACTATTGGTTATCTTGTCAAGTATCTCAATTAACTGGAAGAAAAGTTAAGCCTTTCAATGTGAACCTGACCTCCCACCTCTTCTGGTAGCTGATAGGATCTGGAAAAATGCTAGTTTTATCCACCTGGTTTTACTCTCCATTTGAAGTCAAAAGATGCAAGATCAGTTGGGGTAAGCTTTGCCAAAACAGCCCCCAAACTCAAGAGAATGGGGAGGGCTGGAGGACATTACCATGATAGGGAAGAATGAAACAGTTGGAGGTAGTTGATTTGAAGGATCTGTGGGTGAATGGGATTGGTGAAGATAGGTACAATGGGCAGCACAGATATGGTGGGCAGAAGGGCCTGTCCCTGTGCTGTATGACTTTATAACTCTATGACTGTAAGAATCTTAAAACTGAGTATTGCTGAATTGGGACCCGACATAGATTTGGAAGCAAAAGAATAAAGGATGAATTGGATTTGATGTAGCTTTTTCAGAATCAGAATCAGATTTATTATCACTGACATATGGTGTGAAATTTGTTGTTTTGCGGCAGCAGTACAATGCAAAGACATAAAAATCTCTAAATCACAAATATAAATCAATAATATATCTAAATACGTTAATCCAGATTTCGGATATAGGCAGAGTTCAGGATGTTTAAGTTAATGGAGGATAGAAATATGAATAACCCATCACCCCACAAACTCTCAAATGATTATAATAAACATCTGTGAACTGCTTTTGAGAAAAACCTGAAAACCAATAGATGCAGACATGAATTATAAGCCACTGTGTTGAGGAAGCAGTCATTTAAATGTATCCATTCGAACTTGCACTCTGAAAGGTTGCATGTTTGTGGTTTTGTGACATTTTTGACAGGATGTCAAATATTTTGTAAATGGGAGGAGTTGTTCAGCTAATTATTCAGAGGTTTGTGAGGTTCTCATATTCATTAATTTCAAAATTAAAATAGAAAATGCTGAAAATACTCAGGAGGGCATGGATCATTGATGGATCATTAATGTTTCAGGTAATGAGCTTTCACCAGAACTCTTTGGAATTGTTTGATTGCTGCCTCTGTGAATGGAAAATGATTTCGTTTACAATCAAGCAGAAATGCAGGGAGTTGGAAACAAATGGGAAGGTAACATTTCTTTTTGGACAAAAAAATGGATTTTCCTTTTAATGGGTGTGTTCCTTATGAAGACCAAATGGTTATTTTATACAGATTGAACCATAAATTTAAATGGATTTTTGAGCTTTTAAAGACACACATATGGAATTACTCTGAGTTATAATCTAGATTAATGTATTTGGATATATTATGCCAGTAAAAATAGACAGAATTGTCAACAGACTCATCTCAACCAACACTCAATATGAAGTGCATTTTAATTAGTTGATGCTGAACAACATTATGAAATGAATTGTGATAATACTTAGTGACTCTAGTCAAGCTTTGCAAGATATTTATTACATATTATTCATCATGAGCTTGTTACATTGCCTTCCCATTGTTTGCATAATCTTCTGATCTGTCCACTTTAGTGAGATTTCTCTCATCTGTTTTTCCATTACCTCTTTGTGAACATTTATTCTCAGTATATCTATGACCTGTTGCTATTTATACTGTTCTGTTTTTATTCCCAACCCTCAGCTACTTTTCAATCCTGAATATTTATCAGCGGAAATGTGTATCAATGTTTGCTTATTAATGAACTTTCTTATCAGTCTGCCCATCTTTACCTTTGCTTCATTCAAGCATCCCTTGCCTTCTCTGCTTACTTTACCCTTTTGGACCTCTAAACTGCTCTCAGCAATATTCCTACCGAATCCTTTTTTCTCTTAGTTGACATTTTCTTCCTTGAGGTTGAATCACAGAAAACTTATCAGACAGGAGACCACTTGGCCTATCATGTCGATGCCAGTTGAAAAGTTGCTACACAGCCTTATTCCAACTTCTGTGGCCCTGTTGGTCATGGTTCTTCAAGTGCATATCTGAGTATCTTTTAAAGGCAATGAGAATTTCTGTCTCTACTATCCTTTCAGGTAATGGGTTCCAGTCCCCTACCTGGGTGAAAAGATCTTTGCTCATTCTCCTCTTCAATCTTTCTATAAATTACCTTAAATATATGCTCCTCCATTTCGTGCCCTCTGTTAATTTTTAAATTTAAAAAAAAATTTTATTTACAGCGTGGTAACAGGCCCTTCCGGCCCAACGAGTCCGCGCCGCCCATTTTAAACCCCCGAATTAACCTACCCGTACGTCTTCAGAGTGTGGGAAGAAACCGGAGCACCCGGAGGAAACCCATGCAGACGTGGAAGAATGCACAAACTCCTTACAGACAGCGACGGGAATCGAACCCCGATCACTGGCGCTGCAATAGCATTGCGCTAACCACTACGCTACCGTGCCAATAGATAGATAGATTCTACTTGTTTACTTTGCCTCAGCCCCATACAGCTCAATTAAGTGCCCATCAGCCTCCACTGCTCCAAGGAAAATAATCCTAGTTACAATTTTCCAATCCTGGCAACACCTTTGTGAATCTGCACCCTCTACAGCATAATTACATTTTTTTTCCCATTACTTGGTGACATGGTCACAGTTTTCAAAGCTGTGGTATAAATATTGTTGGATGTAGCTCAAGAATAATCTCCCTGATCTCACATCCTATGCCTCAGCTAATAAAAAAAAGGCATCTCTTCTGCATTTTTAACCACCTCATTAACCTGTTATGCCAACTTTAACAGTCTGCGGATGTGCACGCCAAAATCCCTCCGTTCCTCCACACCTCTCATTATCCTCCAATCTTATGTGTATTCCCTTGCAATAAACAAACTGCTGGAGGAACTCAGCATGTCAAGCGGGATCCATGGAGGCAAAGGGATAGTTGACATTTCGAATTAAGATCCTGCAACAGTTTTTCCACCGTATATTCTCTTGCCTTAATGCTCCTCCCAAATTCATTACCTCACACTTCTCTGGATTAAATTCCATTTGCCATTGTTCTGCCCAACAACCAGACCATCCATATGTTCCTGCAGTCCAAAGCTGCTTCTCAACCATGAGGCACCCTTGTACCATCTGCAAACTTCTTTATCATAGAGTCATACAGCAGGGAAACAGGCCACTTGGCCCACCTTAACCATGCCAAGTGGGCACCAATCCATATTAAAATATGCATCATAAAATGTCCCTTACATTTGTCTAGATTGTTATATGTTTCAAAAAGCAAGTGCCCAAATTTGTTTCCTTTTCAAAATGGCACTATGAATCAAAGCCAACAGATAAGGTCAAATGTCTCAACTGTACAGAGCTTCTAAGAACCTGATTCTGAATACCAATTTAAGAGCCATATCTGTATGAAGCACAGTTTTCCACAGCTCCTGCGATTTGCTGCATTTTCACCACTGAGAGAATATTTTAATTTATTCACTGGATGTGGATGATACTCATAATGCCTGCATTAACTGCCCATCCCTGCTGGTTCCTGAAATGAGGGAGCTGTCAATCATTTTGGTGGGTAAGGGTGCCTAATTTCCACATTTCTGCATTAGTGAACCAGATGGATTTTTTTTTCAGAAATTCCATTATTTTCATTGCTTTAATTCTAGATTTATTAAGTTAATTGATTTTGAAATTTCCCAGCTGCCATGATGGAACTTCAATTCATGTCTCAGGATCAACGATCCAGAAATCTGGCTACTAGTCTAGTAACTTAACCACTATGCTACTGTATCCACATGCTGTTGATTTGGGGAACTTAATTAAATTTAATGACTCAGGGGCAGTTAAACCACGGTGCTGAGTGATGTTTGTGTTTATTGTTTTAGGACATCTAGAATAAATACTTAAATCACAGAAGCTCCAACAAAGCACTGTCCTTTCTCCTTGTTATTTTTCTGTAACATAGAATCAACAGACTTTACAAAACTGACCATTCAACCCCTTGAATACCTGTACTTGTTCTTTAAAAATGTAACTCATTTCATGCTATCTTCCAGTTTTGTTTTATTTATTGCCTTTTATTTACTTTCCAAGAATTTCTTTCTTAATATATGGCATGTTCTATCATGCAAACAATCAACAGAGAAGTTAGGATACCTGTCAAGTTAAGAAAATACAGGAGACAAGGAAACCTACAGTATAGAAAGGGCATTCAGGACCATAACGCTCATTCATTCCACAGATGAAGTGATGTCTGCTCTATTCAGTACAAATACTGCAAGGAAACAACAGTCACCTTAATGGAGAAAATGGCTTAATTCTGTCTAATCCCCAAATTTAGTCAAATAAAGTCTCAGAAGATTTATCCATCTTTGATTGAAATGTGAAATGCACAAAAGGCTTCTATGTGAATACATTTCGACATACTTATGATGAATACCTTTTTAAATTTTATTATACTTACAACTAGGAGTAACAACTTATCATATGGAAAGTCCAAGATGGCAAAATTTTGCATATATATTTTTGACCTACTTGATGTTCCTCTCTCCTTTTATTTTGGACATGAATATGAATGTCATTTGCTGAGAAAAAAATGGCAAAATAGCAACCATTTCAAACAATTTGTGCAGAGTCAGGACTATATTGCAGAACTGGTACAATAAATTTACGTAGTTAACTATTTTTCCTTTTGACTGTGGCCTTCCATTGGCAACAACTTCACTGCCTCAACAGCACCTGAACAGTACAGTTCCATGTATATTCAAGTACCATGGCCAGTAATTATCCATATGCTTATCAATGCTGCTCTGAAATAGATTTTTCTCTCCCATTCTTTCAGAGAATAGAAGTTGGGTGCAGAGTTCCCAATTCATGTGCATCCCTGTTCTTAAGAATCTATCCCACTGTTATCAGGCTCTTGAATGGACCTCTCATACGCTGAAAGGTGAACTCTTGATCTCCCAATCTACTCGTCATAGCTCTTGCACCTTATTGTCTACCTCCACTGCACTTTCTCTGTAACTGTAAAACTATATTCCGCATTCTCTTTTCTTTTTACTACCTCAATTTCATTATGTATGGTAAATCTATCTGGATGGCATGCAAAACAAAAGCATTTCACTGTATCATGGTACATGTGACAATAATAAACCAATACAAATGCAAATAATAACTTGGGGTGGCATGGTAGTGTAGCGGTTAACGTGACGCTATTACAGTGCCAGCGATTGGGGTTCAATTCCCTCCGCTCACTGTAAGGAGTTTGTATGTTCTCCCCGTGTCTGCGTGGGTTTCCTCCAGGTGCTCCGGTTTCCTCCCACATTCCAAAGGTGTATGGGTTAGTAGGCTAACATGGGTGTAATTGGGTGGTATGGACTCATTGGGCTGGAAGGTCCTGTTACCATGCTGTATAAATAAAGTTTAAAGTTTAAGTAAACCAATACCAATACCAAGAAACTGTGTGATTTCAATGGCAACTCCATGCCATTTCCTTCTGATTTATTTTCCCTACTCCAATCAACATCACTCTGCACTTGTGACCATGAGAAACCCACAATAAGAAATTGATTTTTAGAAATGGATTCTGTTCTAATTTTAATTTTGAATGTGTGTCCATTTCCAATAGTTTGAATATTGTTCAATCAATATTCTGCTTGCAAAACTTCTGATCCTGTTGTACAAAATTTGTTATACATTTTATGCCAATTCTTATTATTATTTTAGTTTCTACAATTTACTTTAATGGACTTGCCCAAAACGACATTGGTCTGCTTGTTCTCCTTGACAATACATCAGCAACTTAAAGTAAAAATAAATGCCTTGCTTTTGGACAATGCCCTTCATGTCCACAGGATATCTGAGAGCCCTCAGCTGATGAAGAAGTACTTTTGAAATGCAGTTGCTGCTGTAATGCAGAAAACACAGCACCCAAGTTTTGCACAGCAAACTTCCATGAACAGCAATGTGAATAAACAATTTGATTGCTTACCTCCTGAATGCCGGGCTAAATTGCTTTTGATTTGTTTATATCAACTCATTCACTTATTTGATTGGTGACTTTAATGCACGCCTTAATTTCAGCTGATCACCAGCTTTGTCCAACAAAATGTGAAGCCGTGCCTTAAAGCAATGATTCTTTTAATGTGATACCTTTAAGTGTGACAGATTTAAAGAGAACAATGCCTTAGTGTGCTCAATCCAGAGGCTTGTGTATGCATACAGCAATATATTTTATAGATGTACAACTCTATCACCAGTTTAACATGTTGATATCCTTGGTTAATCTCCAGAATAGAGTTTTTATATAAGTTCATCGTTTATGCCCTTGCTAAGAAATGATAGTAGTGATAAGTGGCACTAGCTCTAGGGGTTAAGTGATATAAACCATGATAGGAGAGGAACTTCAGCCAGTTTTGAAGATACACAGAGAACTGCGAAAGCAGTGCAATGTAACCACAGAGATAATAAACCATGTGGGCCGAGATTGTAGTTAACCAAATAATACAAGGGGTGAGAAAACATTCTACCAGCATAAAACATTCATAAGGGAATTATTGACAGATGGCCCTCAGCTGTAGTGTCTAAGCTACCATAATTACTTGCTGATCATGCAGATAAAACTCTGTCAAAACAGCAAAATAAGAAAAAGGTAAAGGTAGTCTCTTTACCTTTCTTGTCACGTACAATTAGATTAGCATCTGGATTTGGATGAATTCAAGGTAAAAAAAAATGTATGGAATATTACTGTGCACAGACACCGCTTTGGCATTGTGTAGACGAATATTTATTTCCATATGGTGATAGAGGCAAGGCAGATGGTTTGACATGTTTTGGGGGAGTGGGTCTCTATGTTCAATAAGGGAGAATGATATATAAAGACTACATTTTGCTTTAAATTAGCCACTAGGCTGTCACCATCACTTTGGAATAAATTAGACAGCGATTTCTGGGGTCAGTACATATGCTGTTAAATGTGGAAGTCCCAAAGATCCTGCCAGAGATCCCTTTCCCTTCCACAGGGGATGCTGTGGTAGTCCTTGGCAATAGAGCTGGCACTAGAAATACTTCATTTGTCTGAACTTGCTGTTTCTGCCCTCTGGTTCCACACTAAACACAGCTGAGAGAAATAGGGCCGTTTCAGTCAGCAGTAAATGAGAATTTTATTGTTTATGATAAGTGAAAATTAATGCTGAACATCCTACCCAGTTCTTCCCCCCCAACAACAAAAAAATAAATTACAAGCACGAAGTGTAATTTCTTCAAAAAAAACTAACAGTGCAAATTTTTTAGAATTTTTAAACGTTTTTGTCTATTTCTTTCTCGCTTCATTCCAAGTGTATTTCACATTCTCTATAATATAATTTAATTTATATTTCCTGGTTTTGGCTCTTCAAGGTTCAGTGCTGATTCATGTACCGATTGGTTGGAGAGACCCATTGCTGCTTATACTACTCTTGAATGTCACTGATCCCTGAGTGCAGTTCTGGATCAAAAAAACAACAGACTAAAGCAAACTTCTGCTCTGAAGCTCATCAAAATTTGTGGGCTAAGAGATGAACAACAAGGGACATTTTTGAGCTCACCCCAAAACTAAGGGGAATACGATCATCATGGGTAGGTCAGATCTCCGTCTCAAACTTCTTCAAGGAGATCTTGCAAATCTCAAACATTAAAATTAAAAGAGAAATCTTACTTTCTGTCTTGTTTTATTTCTCTCTGAATCCATTCTTTCTTTTTATTTCTCTTTCTGTATCTGATTTGACATTAACTCATTCTAATTCACTGCCCTGTTGTTTATTTCCTGTTCCTCCAGTGTGAATAATTTGTGAGATTCCTTCTTGGTTCACTCAGGACCAGAAGCCCTGTTTCCCTGATGACAACATTATTGCTTTGCGATGAAGCTTTTGTGCACTAAAACAGATTGAGCTGCAAGGTGCAGCGATAATGACAACTGCTCTGAAATGCTGGGCTACAGAAAAATCTGACCAGATAATTGTATCTGTCTTTTACTAGTATCTTTATTTTAAAAAAAGTTACAATAACTTCTTCCATGTTAATTCATTTTCTTTAATCAGTGCGGGAAAACTTATCATTTCATAACATTATTTGAGAATAATAGAAGATGAAGGGAGGAGACTCAAGAGATTCTGCAGATGCTGGAATCTGAAACAACACACACAAAATGCTGGAGGAACTCAGCAGGTCAGGCAGCATCTATGGAGGGCAATAAACAGTCGATGTTTCGGGTTGAGACCCTTCATCAGAACATCAGATGGAAAGAGGACCTAGTTTCAGCTCTGTGGTATTTTCACTGTCAGAAGCACATGGAAATGTTTGGTACTGTCTAACACTCTGGGATTTCATTACCTCACCAATATGCATGGAAAGTATCATGGTGAGTAAGTCATTACAATCTTTGAACCTGCTCTACTATATTTGCACCATTCTGCTGTTTTGTGCTTATCGTTGTATTTGTTGTTGTACCTATTATTACTGTGTATACTGTTGACTCTGTGAGCTTCACCTAATTTTAGATTTTATTACCGGGCAGTCAATATACGAAATCTTACGTTTTGGCGACATTACATTAATCATGAGGATTGTCCAGTATGGGTTTCTTTGGAAACTAACTCTGTTAAAAAATTTTCTATTATTTCTTTGCTTGGCTCTTCACTTCCTTTATCATTAAACAAACTAGCTAGTAGTTAAACATGCTTTGAGGATTTGGTTACAATTTAGAAAACACTTTGGTTCATTGAGATTTTCTTTGTCTAGTCCCATTTTTTAAAATTGTTTTTTTAAACCTTCTATGACTGAGTAGTTTTTAAAGAGTGGGACAAATTGTGTATTATGTGTTTTCAGGATCTGTTTGTTGGAGGAAATCTTTCTTCGTTTGAACAATTGGCAACCAAATATAGTTTCCCTAAAACTCATTTCTTCCGATATTTACAAATTAGAGACTGTCTTTGATCTCAATTACACTCTTTTCCTATGAATCCTGATAAGAACTTACTAGATGTAATTTTTAATTTGAAGCCTTTTTATGATGGCTCAATATCTAATATTTATGACAGGTTATTAGGAATGAGTAAGGCTCCTTTAGATAAAATTGAAAACGTTTGGGAACAAGACTTGCAGAATTCAATTTCTGAGGACACTTGGAATGAAATTTTTTAAATTGGTCAATACTTCATCATTATGTGCCTGTCACTCTCTCCTTCAATTTAAAGTGGTCCATAGAGGTCACTTGTCTAAAGACAAGTTATCCGGTTTTTATTTGGATGTATCTCCTTATTGTGATAAATGCAATAATGGAGAGGTGTCTTTAATTCACATGTTTTGGACATGTTAGAGTCTTAAAAAATATTGGACAAAGGTGTTTCAAACTTTTTCTGCGCTTTTTAAAATAAATTTTAAACTTAATCCTTTGACTGCATTATTTAGGATTGTTGGAGAAGAAGATGTAACTTTGGAGGCTTCTGATCTACACATCCTGGCTTTTATTTCTCTTATAGCCAGGAGGGCTGTGTTGCTTAAATGGGAGGAAGTCACTCCGCCTACGCATGCTCAATGGTTACAGGATATTATGTCATACCTAAATTTAGAGAAGATCCGTTGTTCAATTTCTGAATCTAACTTAGATTTTCAAATGCTGTGGGGACCTTTTTTGAATTGTATCCAAAAACCTTTGATTTGGTGGCTAAAATACAGATATTGGCTGATATCGCCATGTGTCAAGGGTTTTTCCTTGTCCTTTCCTTTATTAAACAGCTTTGGTCTTGGTAGTGGGTTTAAATTTTTTTATATAATAAAATTATTCCAATTTATTCATTATTAATTAATTATCATGTGTGATTATTAATATAGAGTATTGTGATTTCAAGTATGATCTAACACAATGTATTTAGTAGTACTTTTACCTTTTTTATTCATGTATTCTGTATTTTCTTTGCGGAATTAATAAAAATATTGTAAAAAGAAAGACTCTGTGAGCTTCAAGTGAACAAGGAATTTCTTTGCACCCAGGCGCATATGACAATAAACTAATCTAATCTATTCATTAAAATAGCTGGATTTCTTTGTTATTTATTTTAAGGTACCTCAATAGCATGCTATGGTAATTATACCTGGAGCATAAGTGTGAACTAGCAAATTAAAATCCATGTGATAACAGTAAAACAGTAAAAGAAAGATAATGTAATTCCTGATATGGATTTGGGAAGTAAATTCATACTCATGGTCTTTTGAAGTGATGGAAGTTTGATGGTGGATGATTATTTGCTAGGATGGAGGGAATGAAGATTTTTTGGGGGCGAATGGGAGAAAGGCTGATCTGAAGGAGAGACAGAACAACACCTGAAGAGAGAGCATAAAATGTCAGCTGACTTGGAGGGAAGGTTCATGGGAAAGGGGACCAGAGAACAGGTAGCATGTTTGGTGTAGCTACGAAGGACCTGAAGAGAAACCAGAGAAAGATACAATTCGGGACTTGGGATCGGGGGAACATTAGAGGACCATCAGGAGAAGGAAGGGAAAGGAGACAGAGGTCTGTGAAATTATCATACTTGTTGTGGGTGTTGAGGAGAGGAGGAAGGGGAGAGAGGTGCAAGAAGATGGGTTGCAGGTGGAAAAAGAGAAGTAAGAGTTATCTTTGCCTTCCAGGGAAGTCACTGCCTATCTTCGAAAATATGAGAGAGACTGGAAAATGGCAAACATGACAATTTTTGGTTCACTGGGCATAAGGAAATATATATTGAAGGGTCAAAATTCAGCAAGGCAAATGAGAATCATGTCCAAGTCAACCAGACAGAAAAGTCAGCATGTACTGTATGTTTCCAGTGGAAAATCTTCAAGTAATAAATGGATAAAGTGCAAATTAGACATGTATTCCTGTGATAAGAGAATGCAATATAATAGTATTAACAGAGGGATGGAAATTCATTCCTAATCTAAATGGTGGATCAGTGCAGGTCACTTGCAGAATTCACACCTCCTGCACTCCTTCCACTTGTCACTCACTAATGTCTTCACTGTCCTTTTTCACCCATTCCCTTCATCTTTTCTGTGTCATTCAGTTTCTCCTTGTCTCTATCATATCACAAACCCTCCCTATAGCTCTCCCCTCATCTCCACCTCCCCTTCGCCGCACTCTTCTTTATCTCCTGAAACCCATTTTACCTCTAACTTTTCCCAATTCCAATGAAAGGTTATTAACTTTTAAGGTTAAATCTGTTTCCCTCTCCATAGATCCTGCCTGACTTGCAGGTCAGAAATTCATTCAGATATACTGGCATTAAATGTGAATTTCAGAAACAGAGTATTGGAACAAATGACCAACCATAGAACCATAAAACAATACAGCACAATACAGGCCATTCAGCCCACCATGTTGTACCGACCTTCAAGCCACACCTAAGACTATCTAACCCCTTCCTCCCACATATCCCTCTATCTTAAATCCCTCCGTATGCTTATCTAACAATCTCTTGAACTTGACCAAAGTATCAGCCTCCACCACCATCCCAGGCAGCGCATTCCATGCACCAACCACTCCCTGGGTGAAAACCCTCCCTCTGATATCTCCCTTGAACTTCCCACCCATTACCTTAAAGCCATAACCTCTTGTATTGAGCATTGGTGCCCTGGGAAAGAGGCGCTGGCTGTCCACTCTATCTATTCCTCTTAATAGTTTGTATACCTCTATCATGTCTCCCCTCATCCTCCTTCTCTCCAATGAGTAAAGCCCTAGCTCCTTTAGTCTCTCCTCATAATCCATACTCTCTAATCTACGCAACATCCTGGTAAATCTCCTCAGCACCCTTTCCAACGCCTCCACATCCTTCCTATAATGAGGCAACCAGAACTGGACACAGTACTCTAAGTGTGGTCTAACCAGAGTTTTGTAAAGCTGCATCATTACTTCGCGGCTCTTAAACTCGATCCCACGACTTATGAAAACTAACACCCCATAAGCTTTCTTAACTACCCTATCCACCTGTGAGGCAACTTTCAGTGATCTGTAGATATGAACCCCCAGATCCCTTTGCTCCTCCACACTGTCCAGAATCCTGCCATTTACCTTGTACTCCACCTTGGAGTTTGTCCTTTCAAAGTGTACCACCTTACACTTCTCTGGATTGAACTCCATCTGCCGCTTGTCAGCCCAGCTGTGCATCCTATCAATATCCCTCTGTAAGCTTCGACAGCCCTCCACACTATCCACGACACCACCAATCTTTGTGTCATCTGCAAACTTGCTAACCCACCCTTCCACCTCCTCATCTAAGTCATCAATAAATATCACAAAAAGCAAAGGTCCCAGAACTGATCCCTGTGGGACACCACTAGTCAAAGCCCTCCAATCCAAATGCACTCCCTCCACCACAACCCTCTGCTTTCTACAGGCAAGCCAATTCTGAATCCACATGGCCAAGCCTCCCTTGATCCCCTGGCCTCTGACCTTCTGAAGAAGCTTACCATGCGGAACCTTGTCAAACACCTTACTAAAATCCATGTCGACCACATCTACTTCACTACCCTGATCAATCTTCCTGGTCACCTCCTCAAAGAACCCTATCGAGCTTGTGAGGCAAGATTTTCCCTTCACGAAACCATGCTGGCTGTCCCTAATCAGGAAACATTTATCCCAAAGAGGACATGCAGCTAAATTCAAACTTAAAATTCAGACTAAAAATGAAGTCAGGGTTAACATACTAAAGATAATTGTAACCTTGTAGAGAGGTGAAAAGGGAGGTTAGGATTGCTAACAGTCCTATATATGTTTACGAAAGGAGGGTGGAGTCATACAGCATGGAAACAGGCCCTTTGGCCCAAGGAGATTGTGCCAGCCATTAAGCACCCATTTACACTGATCCTACCCAATCCCATTGTATTCTCTCCATTAATTCCCCCCATATTCCACCACCCACCTACAGTGGCTGATTAACCTGCCAAACTGCACGTCTTTGGGATGTGGGAGCACCTGAAGAAAACCCCCACAGTCACTGGAAGAGCATATAACCTCTATAAAAATAACACAGGAGGCCAGGATTGAATCAGAGTCACTGGAGCTGTGAGACAGAGTTCCATTAGCTGCTCCATTGTGCCAAACCAAAAACATAGATTTTTTTCCCAGTACGTAAACAGAGCCAAGCCAATAATGCCGGGAGCTCCAGTATATTATTGGAGTGTGGTAGGCTATTGTGATACTAGAGTAGTTTTTCTCCATTCTCTTGACCCATTATCCCTTTCTGTTTTGTCCTGGAGTCAGGACCTACTGGCACTTTACTCAAATCAGAACTTACTCATACAATTTTTCCAAACTTAATGGCTAGCAATTACATTAAGTTTAGATGTTTCCTTTGGAATGTTGAACATCTCCCTAAAATGTCCACTAGTATGGTAATTGCCAAGTCAGGAAATTATCTTATCATCCTGTGGTTCTTCTTACAGTTATACCTTTAAAGGATGTACCATGAATCAGAAACAATAATTTTGTAAAAATAAGCTTCCTCTTTTTTCATTGACAAAGTTATAGTTCATTTCTTATTTGTTTACCTGTAGATAAAGGCAACTTTTGATTGGTTTCTCTGTCCATAACTGACCCATGGGAGGAGTGCAAATGTAGTCTGTGGCAGTAAGGCAGCACAGAGGTGCAGCTAGAAGAGCTGCTGTCTCACAGCTCCTGTGTTCTGGGTTCTATCCTGACCATGGGTGCTGTCTGCATGGTGTTTGCATATTTTCCCTGTGACCGCTGTTTTCCTCCCACGTACCAAAGAAGTGTGGGTTCTAAGGTTAACTGGCTGCTGTAAATTGCTCCTAATGTGTAGTAGAATCTAGGGGCGGGGTGGGGGGGGGTTGTTGATGGGAATGAGGTAAGAATAAAATGGGATTGTTTGGTATTGGTATTGGTTTATTATTGTCACTTGTACCGAGGTACAGTGAAAAACTTGTCTTGCATACCGATCGTACAGGTCAATTCATTACACAGTGCAATTACATTGGGTTAGTACAGAGTGCATTGATGTAGTACAGGTAAAAAACAATAACAGTACAGAGTAAAGTGTCACAGCTACAGAGAAAGTGCAGTGCAATAAGGTGCAAGATCACAACAAGGTAGACAGTGAGGTCAGAGTCCATCTCATCGTATAAGGGAACCATTCAGTAGTCTGATCACAGTGTGGTATTTGTAGGATTTGTATTAATGTGTGCTTAATGGTCAGTGGGCCAAAGGGCTTTTTTCCATGCTGTATGACTCCATGCCCTTCAGAATTTTTTCCGCACTCCAGGATGCATGGATTTAACCTTTAATGAGCATTACCAGCCCAGGAACAAACTGGGGACAATTATGAACAGAAGAAACAGAAATGCTGTTGTAAACAGCAGGTCAGAATTGTTCATGGATTTTAATGTGCGAATGGCCTTCAAGTCATATCAAAGTAAAATATGTGTTGATCATTTTTAAAGTATGGAAGATGCGGCAAAATGCAGAATGAAAAAAATGTTCTCACCAAATGAATGAGGACAAATAAATTTGACTTGAGATCAGATCAATTTATTTCTATTTCTGCAGTTAAGTGATTTTACATGCCTCTAACTTCTAAAGTTTGGGAATATCCTAACATCAAGATAGGAAAACGTAATGCATCATTTGATAACACTTCGGAGAAAAACTGTAGAAAATGAAGTGCCACACACACTAAAAAGACCCTATTAATGTTTATTAGAGGTGCTTTATGTCTTGTTAATAATTGGATGAAATTCAGTAGGGATTCCAAATGTCTTAATGAGGCACACATGAAAAGAAAAATTGGGTTGCTCACTCTTTTTACAAATGCCTAATGGATTTGTGTAAATTACAATCATCTGATGAATTGGTTGTTGCAAAGGAAATAGGGTTTTAAAAATATTTTTCAATCTGAAATTTCTGTTGGTCTATGGTTGAGGGTTTCGCTATTTAATCTATCAAAATAGTATTTTGGTTTCACTAACCTTGCATCTAATGTTATACTTTAGCACTTCATTTCACTTTTCCTGCTGTTATTTCTCAGCTGCTTACTACTTTCCTCAGATACGTCTTTGATCACTGATTCTGTCTGTGTTTGGTTTCCCTGGCCTTAGGTGAGTCACCAGAATCACAAGCCAGTTAGTCCAACTAAAATGTGAGCACATGAAGCCAAGGAATTCAACTCCAGGAAAATGTCCTCCCTGTCACAGACTGGACTTTGATGCTCCCTGTCAAATAACCTGCTGTTGCTCCCTATCAAGGATATACCTGAATAATATTTACTGCATCACACCAGTAGGTGGTTAGAATCCATGGGGCAATACAAAGCATCAGCATCTCTACGGAAAAACAAGGAGAGGTAATTAAAAAAGAGGAATTGTATAACTTGAGGTTGTACTTCCTTGTCTACTTCTCTAGCATTCTCTGTTGTTTAGTCATGCGACTATCTTGTCATTTGTTCCCTGACACGTCCATTCATCTCATAACATATTCCCATTTTATGATGCTCATCATATTCATTTCTCACCACAGGTATTTTAAGCTCCTTGAATTTCTTTTACTGTTCTCATTGATATACACCTCTTGCCAGCAAGTCATTCATTCTCAGCATTCTCTGCCTGGATTTTCACATGGGTTGGTAATATAATAGCATTCAAAGATCCATGAATCTATCATTTTCCTGGATACTGTGACTAATTCCATATGCCTGCTGTTTAAAAACATGCAACCACAGATTTTTTTCAATTTTAGTGCGACTTACATCAATATTGTATAAAGCACTAACAGAGAGACAAAATACATTGCATATTGTGGTGGAGATAAATTAAAGAACTGAAATAAAACACCAGCATAAAGATTTTGTTTCCTGCTGTGTCTAAATTTCCAAGCCACTGTAACTGGAAGAAATTCACGTGTGTAGCTTGGGGACAGAAGTCAGTATAATGACCCCGGATGTGATCAAGTACAGGGATCAATAGACACACATAGAAGGCTGAGGGGACGTCATGCTTTATGGATTTATATCCCTATTTCCTTGATGCTTTGGACTACATTTTTGCTTCATGCTTTAATTATGCAAATTATTGGATACAACTACATAGGAAATACCTCAGAGTATTTGTCCGATGCATGGATGATGCTTAGATGATTTAAAGTCTTAACTTCGTATTTATAAAAGGAATATACAATGCATAATTGTGTCTTCCTCCTTCCTGAACATTTATGCTAAACTCTGCCTTTTATTCCTAATTTAAATGCCTCAGAATGTATTACTATATTGCTGGGAACTCTAAATGTATACAGTATTTTAACATGGACAAAATGAGACTACAGATAGACTTGCTTGTGAACAACGAAAACTCCACCCAAAATTATTTTTCATTCAAACAGTACAGAACTTAAGGCTTGCTTGCTATTTAAAATCTATTTAAATACAGATTGGGTATTCTTGCACTATTTCCATTCCAAAACAAACTTTAAAATAAAAAGTGTTTAACCTTAATAATGTTAGTAGTGGGTCAACTGTCCATCTTGCTTTTCTTCAGCATGAAAGCCTCATTGCCAAACAGTTGGTGATTTAAAGAAGACACCATGCAAATATGTTGACATGTCTGTGCAGTGATCTCCTAATCCTGATTGGAAAGTCACATCAGTCTACCATCACCACATTATTTGGGTATTCATACTCTAATGGTGCCCTAAGTAAATGAGTGCTGTATTGTGTTGTACACAAGTGCAAGGTGTATTTTTAAGAATTGGTAAATTAAATTTGGTAAATTAGTTTATTATTGTCTCATGTACTGAAGTACAGTGAAAAACTTTGTTTTGCATGCCATCCATACAAATCATTTCATTATAACAGTGCATTGAGGTAGTACAAGGGAAAACAATAACAATGCAGAATAAAGTGTTACAGTTACAAAGAAAGTGCAGTGCAGGCAGATAATAAGATGCTCAATAGTCTTAGTGGGATAGAAGCTGTCCTTGAGCCTGGTAGTACGTGCTTTCAAGCTTTTGTATCTTCTGCCTGATTGGAGGGGAGAGAAGAGGGAATGAACTGAATGCAATAAATGGTATGAGTTTTGATACATTATGTAAGGGCACTGCCTTTAGTTGAGAGTTTACTGCCTTCAGTAAAGGAAGTTGTGTTGATAGCTCCAAGAGTGTGCCTGAGGGCGCATACCACCAGACACAAGGACAGCTTCTATCCCACTGTGATAAGACTATTGAATGGTTCTCTCATATGATGAGATGGACTCTTGACCTTACAGTCTACCTTGTTATGACCTTGCACCTTATTATCTACCTGCAATGTACTTCTCTGTAGCTGTGACACTTTACTCCGTATTCTGTTATTGTTTTTACCCTGTACTACCTCAATGCACTGTGTAATGAATTGATCTGTACGAACGGTATGCAAGACATGTTTTTCATTGTACCTTGGTACAAGTGACAATAATAAACCATTACCAATACCAATGTTACTTGCCCTTGCTAGCAGCAACATGAAGATCCTACAGACAGGGCATGTCTTTTGTTACCTCTGGGTCAGAAAGTATTTAACAAATGAGGAAATGGCTATGGTGGTTAAAAGGAAATTGAGAGATGGCACTGGAAATGTTGCAGCTTTTTGCTGATTCCAAAGGCAACCTCGCTGCTGATTCTGTGCTGGTCCAATATATAACCAGGCAATATCAATACAGTACATCCGAGTGCATAAGTGAGTAAGGTGGGAAAACCAGCACATAACTTGCTCACGTTGTAATTGGTTGGGTCCTTCTTGTCATAGTTGTCAGTGGTTCTCCTACCATTTCTCACTTACTCCCTAAAGCACAGAATAAGCTATTTTAAACACTTTCCATCTTTTCTGTGTCCTTTTTATGATATTATCAGAATCAGAATCAGGTTTATTATCACTGGCATATGTTGTGAAATTTGTTGTTTTGTGGCAGCAGTACAGTGCAAGTCATAAAAATTATTACAAGTTACAAAACTAAGTAAATAGTGCAAAAGATGAATAATGAGGTAGTGTTCATGGGTTCATGGACCATTCAGAAATCTGATGGTGGAGGGGAAGAAGCAGCTGAAACATTGAGTATGGGTCTTCATGCTCCTGTACCTCCTCCCCGATACTAGTAATGAGAAGAAGGCATGTACCGGGTAGTGAGGGTCCATAATGATGGATGCTGCCTTCTTGAGGCACCGCCTCTTGAAGATGTCCTCGATGGGGGGGGGGAGTGGGGGTGGTTTGTGGTCGTGATGGAGTAGGCTGAGTCTACAACCCTTTGCAACCTCTTTCTATCCTGTACATTGCAGCCTCCATACCAGGTGGTGATGCAGTCAGTCAGAATGCTCTCCACTGTATAACTGTAGAAATTTGCAGGAGTCTTTGGTGACATACCAAATCTCCTCAAACTCTGAATGATGTAGAGCTGCTGGAGTGCTTTCTTCATGATTGCATCAATGTGTTGGGCCCAAGATAGATCCTCTATCTGTTGTTGTTGTTGCAACACCACTCAACCAGCCGATCTATCTCACTCCAATACGCCTCAAGATCTATCACACACTTTCCTACTTTAGTTGTTCAACTTCTGATAACATACTCACTTTATTATTTAAACAGATCAGTCATTGCATATTTTATTTGGTTTTACTTCTATTTTTTCATCCTTTATAGTGTCTGCACTACAAAGTCTGATCCATCAAAAAGGCTTCTTAAATCTGTTGCCCTGAGTGAGAAGCAAAGAAAAGCTCGGGACCAACTTGCAGATGCCAAGAGTCTGTGCGTCCATTGACTCTGCATTACCCCTGTTCCTTAAATGAAATTCTTCTTTAGTGTTGCTGTTTAAGGATGAATAATGTTGGACCTCTGATCAAAAGTCATTCCAAAATATTAATGCATCTTTCCTTTTCTGATACTGATCTCTCTTTCCTTTGTTATCTCCAACATTTTCTATGCTTACACAAAGATTAGAAATGTAGGGGTGGTCCAGTTAAAAGAATAATATGTACTGTCTTAATTCATTGGTTGTTAATAATGTCAATGACATGAGCTAATTATTTATATTTGTCTATATCCTTTAATCCTTTACATGAGGATTGGTGGTCATTTTACATTTGTGATCAAAACAAAACTTATTACAGTCTAAAATATTGTTCAGTATCAAAGGAAAGTATGTTGTGTTAAACCACTGACAGAAAAATAATTGAGATACTGGAACTATTTTGGAATTATTACTGTTTTGAAATAGAATTAAAATACAAAATTAATGACGAATAAAGGAACAAAAATAATTTTTAATGATTTTTTAAAAAACCTAGTCTTGCATTTATCCATATGAGATGGTGCCATAGTTAAGATATAACAATTTAATTACCTCTAAGCATGCATTGTTGATTTTCCATTTTTCTTTTATCATACTGTGTGATCAGTTCTGTTGTTTGCAACAAGTTGCGTTGCTTAACCTTGTTTTCATTTTAACACACGATATCTGAGCATCATGATTATTATTATAGATGAAAGCAAAATGCTCAAATGTCAAAGTATTTCAATTACAGCAATTACATACATTTCATTGGGTGATAATATCTTTTCTCAAATAAGCAAGAGTCCATTCCAAAATACAATGCCATTATCAAACGAGATCACTAATTATATAAGTCTCAAGCCTGGCACAAAAGTTATAGTAATAATGTACAATAGGAAGGTAACTGTAAAATAACTCCAAGGATTTCTGTTAATATAAAGAAACAGATATGAATTCAAGACTGTTTGGATTATGGCTTGTATTATTGAAAATGGATAATTATTTTGAAATATGCAATAATTTGGGAGTTTTTTTTGAACAAGAATTTTAAGGGATCACAGAAGTTATTATGCTGTCTTGTTAAATGTCTGCCAGAAACAACTATATTACAAAATAAAGTATATATTACATTTCTGGGATTTATATTAATGGTTCATTCAAAATAATCTGGTATGCTTCAAGGTATTGAGTGATGTCCTGACCTATTCCCAACACCTTTTCGAAATTGGTATTGGTATTGGTTTATTATTGTCACAAGCACCGAGGTACAGTGAAAAACTTGTCTTACATACTGAACGTACAGATCAATTCACTACACAGTGCAGTTACATTAAGGGACTACAGAGTGCATTGAGGTAATAGTAAGTGACATAGAATTTAAATTTAAAAGTGTAGAATGATTATAGTAAAGGTAATGAGTAGATCTGTAGAGAGCAGCTTGCAACGAGTCACAACGTTCTGGCGCCATCTTAATGCATGCCCATTATAGCATTGCCAAAGCAGCCTTCCTCTATGTTTAATTATATATCATGGAGGCTTCAGTCTTGTTATAGTGTTGACACCCCATTTAATCTTCAAGTTATCCACACGCAACATCGCCACGAGGAAGCCTGGTAGAAGCTTCCTCTTGCTATCCCAGAGAGAAATAATAGAAAGCCAATTTTACCACCAAACCATGGCCTTGCGACAAGTTGAGGACTGAACCTCATGCCTTCCACTGTACTGTTTTGGGAAACTTACATTTTTTTTAGAAAAATGATGTACAAATTTAATATACCTATATACAGTGAAGTATGCTGCAAGATACTAATACATTGAGGACATCCAACAACATTTCAAATCAAATAGGAAAGTAAGAGAAATCAAGACATTCCAAAGTGCTTTATAGCCATTGAAGTTATTTGGAACTGTGGCCATCATTCTAATATATGAAGTTTGGCAGCCAAATGGGGCATGGTAAGACTCCACAATCAACAAATAATTAATAATTAGATGTTGTTTGAGGGATATATATATTGTCTACAGAACAGGGGAGAAGTCCTTTGGTTGTCTTCAAGATAATTTCCTTGGATCTTTACCAACCATCTGAGAGAGCAGAAAGAGCCTGTGATCTCACCAGTGAGAAGGTGGCATACACAATGGATAGATCAGGAAAATCCAGAATCTTACTTCATATTAGGGTGTACAGATCATGATGGCACTTGTAAACTGGTGAAATACATTCTCAGGAACAGTAGCAGCAAGTTCTTCACACATTGTGTGATGAACACATGGGCTGGATCTCTGGCAGGGAGGGTGGGGGCAATCATAAAAATTCTTTGGCAATAATGTTATGCTCTGATGAGAGAAACACAGACAGGTTATTCCTTAGATCTGCCCCACTCTGCTGCCTTTGTTTTGATCAGAGTAGTCACAATCTTAATGAATGGTAAAGAAGTGCGAGAGGCCATATGACCGATTCCTCTTCCTTTTTCTTAGGTTCTTATCTTCTTATGAAGGGTTAGAGAATCCAAGATAAACCAGTGAGGAGAGCTACCTCTTTCACTGGATAGAAAAATTAACAAAGCTTCCTTCTTAATGTAGCCCACATGACTTCTAAGTACAATGTGGTCTTTTAGATTAAACATTTCATCCGGCCATCGAGATAAGCTTTGGCCTTGAGCTGTTACTTACGATGTATGGCCGGCCTGGATACAGTCTGATTCTGGTGCAAGTTCCTTTTGCTGGTGATGGGTTTGTGGTGAATAATGACAAGCAGATGGTTTCTCAAACAGAATCACATGAGTTGGACTGGTGTCATATTGTCCCATCTGATTTTTTCCACAGCACGCTCAGATTTGGTTTCACAGCATTTTACGTGGTAATGTGTCACGGATGATGGATGAGGAACAGAGAGGGGGAGGGAGTCTTAGCCTTATTTCAGTCATAACTTACTTGAGTCTCCTATGAATCCTTGAAATTCCTTAAAGAACCGTAATAATTTAGTCCCAATGGTGAGCTGTTCCCAATTCATCTAACTTTCCTTTAGTTTTTATCCAAGTTTCAATTGCTGTTATGGAAAGTACCTCTCTTTTTTCTCAATTTTGCCAGAATGCATGCAATCAGCAAAGAATGGGGTAAGCTTTCAACTAGAACAAAGAAAAATTATATTTTCATAGAATTTTAATGATATGTAATTCTCCTTAAAATCAACAGTGTGGCTTAATAGAAGATTGACTAAATAATGCCAGGCTGGCGTTTTCCTCCCCCAATTTAGAAAGATACAGGCATACATCTCAATTCAGGGTTTGAGTACTTAATCAGACATGAGTGAGTGCCACACTCACGGAGGACCTGCCCTTCAAAGGAGATAACAACCAACCTTTCAGATAGACTTTCAATATTCCATGAAAGTATTCAAAGAAGGAGGGAATGTGCTGGCAACTCTGTAAATCATGGCCAGTGGATTAGCCGATTATTCACTTCATTGCCATTTTTGAGATCTTACTGCATGTATACTGAAAGTTGCACATGTTTCTGACAATTACATTGTTCTTTTAAAAATTTAGCATAAATCTGATGGGCACAATTTCCTTCTCTGCTGTAGGAGTCTTCTGTTTTAATTGTCCATTCTTGGAAATTAACTTGAGGATTATTTCCGTTATTCGGCAATTTGCTTCCCACTGAAGTTGGGAAAAGATCATTTTTGACACCAAGTCATGTCTTTTCCCACGGAACTACAGAAATTAATCAATACAGCTGCTAATAATGTATGGCTCATAACATGCAAGTGATCACTGCGCTCAATCTGAAGCTCACCTTATAAATCAATATTGGTACTGGTATTGGTATTGGTTTATTATAGTCACTTGTACCAAGGTACAGTGAAAAACTTGTCTTGCATACCGTTCGTACAGATCAGTTCATTACACAGTGCACTGAAGTAGTACAAGGTAACACCGTAACAGGATGCAGAGTAAAGTGTCACAGCCACAGGGAAGTGCATTACAGGTAGACAATAAGGTACAAGGTCATAACAAAGTAGATTGTGAGATCAAGAGTCTATCTCATCATATAAGGGAACGATTCAATAGTCCTATCACAGTGGGGTAGAAGCTGTCCTTGAGCCTGGTGGTACATGCCCTCAGGCTCCTGTATCTTCTGCCTGATGGGAGAGGGGAGAAGAGAGAATGAACTATACATGCAATATAGTTTCTTGGAAGAGTTGCAACTTATCAAGGATTCACTAGACAGGTCTTATGTAACTTGTATCCAGTATGAGTTTCATGCTGCTGATCTGTGCCTCCAGTTGTGAAACATATACAGGACTGCAGAGCAGCTGGTTGCTTTGGAGGTCTCAATTTCAGTAATCAGATCTTTAATGCTCTTTGTCCTCTAAATACTCATGATAGATACTTGCCAAAGGGATGTACTGGGCACATTCCCTCAGTTATACCATTTACGGCTATTTGTCAAAAAAAATTCCTCTTCAGCTATTTCCTGCCTTGACTTTTGAATAATTTTGGGAATGATACCTTTGATCCCATGAAACTTCCACGGCAATTATGTCCTTTGGCTTTCAGGAACCCTTTTATTGGCGAGAAGTGGTGTGAACCATTACAGCTCTTGGAATTTGAAGAAGAAAAAGTTGTAAATGGAAATAGTTTGACCTTAAAAGTAAGCTATAGTGAGGGATATTAAGAGGGTTGGACAAAAGTATGGTGAGAAAACATGGACTTTGAAGATGCTTTGAAAGGAGCAGAGGGAAGAGGGGAAGCAATGGGTTGCAGTGTGTGTGAGCAACTAAACCGAAAGATCTTCCAGCAGCAGTGATGTGAAGAGAGAGAAGTGTTCAAGGTGTGTAAGAAGGGTTGTAAGGATGAAGGAGGTCACAGAGTGATCCAAAGTCAGAGAATGGAGGTTGTTGTAGGTCAAGTGCGTATGACGACGGCAGACATGGTCTGGAATGTCAATGCAGTTTCATTTTGGTTTGAAACAGTTGAAGTTTACTATAGTTAAGGAAGGAAAAGCATGGATAAGATCAGTGGGACTGAGACAGAAATGGGCAACATTTTGCTGGAGGGAAAGATGGTTTTGGAAATGGATGAAATATGGGGTTGGAATCTCAGCCAAGTGATTAACAGCTGCCCATGGAAAAAGGTGGAATTGGTGGCAAAAGAATCAGGTTGAAATTGTGAGAGTCATGTTATTAAATTAGAATAACAAATTATGGGTTGTCTCTGGCAGTATCACTTTGTCATCCTGATGTTACAGAGGTTAAAATGGAGTCAAGAGATGGTGGAAAAATTGTGCTGGAAGGCATCATTATTCACACACTCATTACATTTCCCACCCTCATTCCATACTTGTGCCTGATATTACTGAAGGTAAGAAAATGGATGGAACCAAAATCAGAAAGATAACAGTGGAAAGTAAGGCACTGGAGGAGACAATTAGGCTGCATTCATATAGAACTGGAGCACGGAAAAGTTACAAAGAAAGCCGTGCAAATTCTGGAAATCTGAACAAAAAAAAGATGTTGGAGATCCTCAGTGATTCCAGCAATGTTTCAAGTCCTACAAAACTGGATGGTGGAGGAGAGGCAGAGAGGGGAATGGCATAGTCATGATATAAAACATGGCAAAGAGGAGTGATTAAGCAGATCATCACCGTCACATTCAGCAGTAGATGCTATTTGTCATAAATAAACTATATGCTCTTAGTCATAGTCTTACAGCACAGAAACATGCCAACCATCAAGCATCTATCTATGTATACTATTCCCATATGTTAGCACTTGGTCCATAGCCTTCCATAAAATGGCGAATCAAGTTCTCAACTAGATACTTCTTAAATGTTGTGAGAGTACCTGCCTCCATCACCCACTCAGACAGTGTGATACAGATTGCCACAAAAAATTCCCCTCAGATGCCTCTCTAGACCTCTCACCCTAAACCTATGCCCTTCCATGGGGAAATGTTCCCTGCTATCAATCATATCAATGCCCCTCGTAATTTTGTTTTCCTCAAATAGGTCCTTCCTTAGGTTCCTCTGCTCCACGAGAGACAAACCCAGCCTATCCAGTCTCTCCTCATAATTGAAAAGCTCCATCCCAGGAAGCGTCCAGGTGAATCTTCTCCATGCCCTCTCCAGTGTAATCATGTCCTTCCTGTAGTGTGGTGATCAGAATTGAATGCTGTACACCAGCTGCAGCCTAACCATTGTTTTAATAAGTTGTACCATCATTTCCCTGCTGTTATGTTCTATGCGCCAGCTAATGAAAGCAACTCTCCCAAGTTTCTCGGTTAGATGGGGATCTTGGTCAGCATGCACCAGTTATGCCAAAGGGCCTGCTTCCACTCCCTTGTCTAACTGTGCTGCTTCCTTGAGGGATCCATGGACTTGCACATCATGGTCCCTCTGTTCCTTAATACTCCCTGGAGCCCTACCAATCATTGTGCACGTCCTATGTTTATTAGTCCTCCCAAAGTGATCTCCTCACACTTCTCTGGATTAAATTCCAGCCTGCCTATTAATATCATCCTGTAGCCTACGACTATTCTTCTCAACATCAACAACTCTAGTGATTTTTGTGTCATCTGCAAACTTACAAATTATACCTTCTAAATTCATATCCAAGCAAGGTGAAAGTAATAGGAATGAAACAGCCAGTCTTGACCTGGGAGGTGACAATATTTTTGCTACCATTTGATGGGAAATAGAAGTTTGAGGTTACGCAATACTTGGAGAGCATGAATGGATCAGGGGAGGCTTTAATTTGGAGAAAAATGTGAAAATGATTTTAAAATGGAGACTGATGTTAGCTGAAGAAAGAGAATGAATCATAATGTCAGTTGTTATAGTCCAGGAGAGGGGAGTTAGTAATCCATTGAGATGGGGGTTGAGGTATTAGGAGGTACACACACGATCCTGGAGGAACTCAATGGGTCAGGCAGCATCTACAGCTTGAGACCCTTCATCTTCATTCAATAGAAGGTGGTGTCCTCAGAGAAATGAGAAAAAAGTGGGCATGTAAAGAAAGTGCAAAGAGGTTAGGCTTAGAGTGGAGGAGATAGCAAGATCAGGGCAAGAAAGGAAATGTACTTAACATGCATTGAAAGCTTCACTCAGAGGATTCATTCAAGTTTCAAATTATTTTCATTGAAATGAGATAATTGGCAGGAAAAGACATTATATCAGCCCAGTTAGCTGGATGTTAATCATACATAGGAAAATTCAAAGGACAGAAGAATTTTCCTTGTGTTTTGGTCAGAGTTTAACCAACCCCCTATGTCCCCTCCCCACCCCTAAAACCAACAATGTTACCTGGTATTTATCTCATTCCAAGTTTGTGGTTAAAAAAAAGCTGTAAGACAACAGTGACCACGCTATGAACTTTTTGAAGATCACCCCTGTCTATAAGCTTAAATAGCCCAAGCACAAAAGGAGGTTGCTCACCTCCAGGCTCACTGAAGCCTTTTCATCAGCTACAAGGCACAAGCCAGGAGGGTAATGGAATAATCTCCACTTGCCTGGATGAGTGCATCTGCAACAACCTACAAGAAACTTGACACCATCTAGGACAAACTAGCTCATGTGACTGGCACTACTAAAGGTTCATTCACTCCACCATGGATGTACCTTTTGCGCAGTGTGTATTATCAACTTCTTCCACAGAACCACTCCAACCCACCAACCCACACCTATAAGGGCCGCATGCATGGAGGAACAGTACTGCCTGCAAGTTCCTCTTTGTCCCACACGTTAGTCAGATTTGGCAATAAATGGCCATTCCTTCAGTGTTGCAGGGTGGCAAAGTATTTGGGCTGCTGTCTCAGAACTCCAGGTAATCCAGGTTCAATCCTCTCTTTGTGGAGTTTACACGTTCTCTCCATGACAAAGTTGTTTCACCCAGTTGCTGTGGTTTCCTCTCATATCCCAAGGTCTTGTCTGTGTAAGTTACTCCAAGAGTAGGCAAGTGGCCAAAGAATTGAGGGTGAGTTGATGGGGCATGTGAAAGAGAATAAGATGCACAGGATAAGGTCACAGGAGATAAGAATGGAATGTGACTGATGGGTTTGCTCTGCTGGGAGCTAGTATGGACCAGATGGGCCAAATTACCTTCTTTTGTGCCATAATAAGATAAAATAACAGAGCTTCCTACCTAAAAGCATTGTCGAAGTATCTTCACCGCAAAGTCTGCAGCAGCTGAAGAAGGTGACTCACCACTATCCTTTCAAGGGTAATTGGATATTCATGTTATCTATTTGACTACCAGTGATACTCTCATCCTATGTTTAAATCTTTAACTCCTTAGCTTGGAAGTACTTCCAGACATCCTGTGTCTGTGAAAAGGTGCTATGTAAATGCAAGTTCCTTCTTTCATCTGTTGTTACAAATTGTCCCTTGCAATGCAAAGGCTGCTTCTAAAAAACAACTCATTTGGTTTTCAAACTTTCCGTGTAATAAGATTTGTCAGTTCCATTGGTGAGCAAGTGATTTACGGAAATTTAATACTGCTGAACAATTATCACCACTTTAGTGCAATCATGCCTTGGTTCAGTGGGTTCACAAGCTTGTAATTAGTTGCTGTTTGGAGTAAGTGAAACTGTATGGTTGTGATCAACAATTACAAAATGTAGCTTCTGAGTATAGAAAGCTGGCAAAAAATACAATCTCCTCTATACCTTGCTTGAAGCTGAACTCTATATTTTGCTCCCTGCTCACAAATTCCCCAGAGGTAATTGTCCCAGGCATGAGACTTCAGATGGGAAAGACCACGTACATGCTGTTTCTGCCCTGTCTATAATGTGTTAAATTCAGTACGTAGGGGATCAAGTCAAGTGAAGACAGATCGATTTTATTGTCATATGCGCAATAAACTCATCATATGGCATGTATTCCACTGAAGACTACATATGTCAAGTTGATCATGCAGAGGAGCAGCATCAGTGGGGATGCATCTTGACCAAGAAAGGATCTGGAAGGAAGTCCTTCAATAGGCTGAGCGTCAATGGATGATGGGCACTGAAACAAATTAATTGACAGGTGAGGAGAGGTGGAAGGTTGAAAAGATGATAAAGTCCTTGCCCCTGGACCAGAGCAGGAACAAATGGAATAATATTATCAGGGTTGGTTGCGAAATCAAGAATCCCCTTCACAGCATTTGCATAGTGTACACTGCTCATATGTTAAGCCTTACATTCCTGGGATCATTCTTGTGAACCTCCTTTGGACCCTCTCTAGGGCTAGCATCCTTCCTTAGATGTGGGGCTCACAATTGCTCAGAATGTTCCAAATGTGGTCTGGCCAATGCCCTATAAAGCCTCAGCAGTACACTCTTGCTTTTACATTCTCATCCTCAGGGCAAGTGATGAAATTGTTTGCTGCAGCAAGCAGATCACCAGCCATGAGCTGGGCACAGGTGTGACCTACAGGCTGATTATTTCCAGCTAGCTGTGTTCCCTGAAGAGATGGGTGGCCAGCATTTGAAGATGTTGATGAGCACATTTTTACAAGAAACAACATCCAGACAGTTCTTATTTTAAAAAGGGTAGCCAGCACCACCCAAAACAGTTGGGAGGCTGTTCATATCTTCAAATTGAAATGCAATGAACAGATCCTAGGATCTGTTCTGGGACCCCTGCTCTTTCTGATTTTTACAAATGACTTGGATGAGTCATTATGACTATTCTCCTCAACATCAACAACTTTACTGATTTTTGTGTTACCTGCACTTACAAATCATGCCTTCTAAATTCATATCCAAGCAAGGTGAAAGTAAGAGGATTGAAACAGCGAGTCTTGACCTAGGAGGTGACAAGGTGACAATGATAAATGTGGAAGGGTGGGTTAGTAAGTTTGCTGATGATACAAAAGTTGGTGGTGTTGTGGATAGTGTAGAAAATTGCTGTAGATTACAACAGGATATTGATAGAATGCAGAGCTGGGCTGAGAAGTAGCAGATGGAGCTCAACCCGGATAAGTGTGAAGTGATACACTTTGGGAAATCAAATTTGAAGGCAGAATACAAGGTTAATTGCAGGACTCTTAGCAGTGTGGAGGAACAGAGGGATCTTGGGGTCCACGTCCATAGATCCCTCAAGGTTGCTGCGCAGGTCGATAGGGTTGTTAAGAAGGTGTATGGTGTGTTGGCCTTCATTAGTTGGGGTACTGAGTTCAAGAGCTGATGGGTAATGTTGCAGCTCTATAGAACTCTGGTTAGACCACACTTGGAGTATTGTGTTCAGTTCTGGTCACCTCAGTATAAGAAGGATGTGGAAGATTTGGAGAGGGTGCAGAGGAGATTTACCAGGATGCTGCCTGGATTGGAGTGCATGTCTTATGAGG
Organism: Pristis pectinata; assembly: GCF_009764475.1. Lineage (NCBI taxonomy): Eukaryota > Metazoa > Chordata > Chondrichthyes > Rhinopristiformes > Pristidae > Pristis > Pristis pectinata. The sequence continues at coordinate 83,344,054 of NC_067407.1, forward strand.
AGAGGTTGAGTGAGCTAGGGCTTTTCTCTTTGGAGAGAAGGAGGATGAGAGGTGACTTGATAGAGGTGTACAAGATGATAAGAGGCATAGATCCAGTGGAAAGTCAGAGACTTTTTCCCAGTGTGACAATGGCTAATATGAGGGGACATAGTTTTAAGGTGATTGGAGGAAGATATAAGGGGGATGTCAGGGGTAAGTTTTTTACACAGAGAGTGGTGGGTGCATGGAATGCACTGACAGCAGAGGCTGTGGGGGAAGATACATTAGGGACATTTAAGACATTCTTAGTTAGCCACGTGAATGGTGGAGAAATGGAGGGCTGTGTGGGAAGGAAGGGTTAGATGGATCTTAGAGCAGGATAAAACGTCAGAACAACATTGTGGGCCGAAGGGCCTGTACTGCGTTGTAATGTTCTATGTTCCATGTTCTATTTGTAGGGCCCAATCTGATTGTATACTGACACTTGTACAGAGGAGGAGACTGCCACCCACTATCCCGCACTAGTTTTTATATGGTACCTCTTTGCAGTTACTTGCAGTGGTATGAGTGGTTTCCCCTAGCACCTCCAGTTATGAAGTGACCTCTTCCTGATCCTGAGTCCTTAGCCACCATCAAGAGCAATGATCCTACCAAATTATAGAGCAGATCTACTCCACAAATGTCTTAATGCAGGGTCACCTAAGGAACTGATAGATATAGGAAAATGCTGACACTTTTAAAGAATTAACTGCACATGCAGCTTGACCTAAGTGGTCTTCAGAGCAATTGAGACTGATTCTGCTAGTAAAAGCCCATTGAAAACTTAGGTGGGCATCTTGTGTGCCCATTTCTTCACGTAAATTATTTTCAAGCACAAGTATTATCTAACCTGGAAAGGCCTCCTCCCCTGTCTGATGATGCAGACTGCCTTTAGATGGCTGCTATACTGAATTTCCACCCTCTCAATCAAGTGACTAAAAGATAGTGACCATGGTGTGTTTAATTTAAACTGGGCCTAGACACAAAAGTAGTAATCTGTCCTCATGTCAACCTCTCTGGGTGGGCACATCCCATGTCCAATTTAACCCTTTCCTGACTATTACCTCCACAGTGCTGTTGCGTTCAGGGCTTTGCTTTGTGGCCAGTCACTGCTAAGAATGATGTGGCATTGGTAGGTTAGTGTCACACTGCTTTCTTCCACATCACTCTTTGTCCTGCAAAAATGAAGCTTGTGTCCAAATGTTGTCCAATGGTCTTATTGACCCCCTACTAATATTTAGAAAAGCAAAAGTTAAAAACCTTCAACTCCATCAAACTGTTGCAAAATTGAAACTGTGCCTCTAGATGTGTAAAGCTGGAATGCTATACGAGTACTTCCCAGTGGTGCCCTAATACAACTTAAATTGGATTTGAGTGACCTGAATTACGATGCACAGTTTGCAGTCATTTGAACCAATACCACTTTGCATCAATCATGAAGTGTAATTGAACTGACCGACTTGCAAATTTGGAGCATATCCTGCTACGAATTTAGTGGTCAGCTTTGTGGAGGAGTCTGCCGACTGACTGACAGCCTGTATACAGAGTGTGCGCATCTGTATGTACATGTCCACATGTATAGGTGCGTGTATGCACATCTGCTTGCTTGTGCGTGTTTGTGGCTGAATGTGCATACATATGTTCTTGTGTATCAGTAGGGGTGATACACAAGAACAAATGTGCGTGTATTAATGCATAAGTGTCTGTTTGTCAGAGTGTGTGTGTTTGTGTGCCCATATGTATCTGTGTGTGTGTGCACTGAAGCTGCAAGCAGAGTGTCAGTAAGTGTTGTCTACAAGCAACATCCAGTATTGATTGATGTCAATGAGGCAATGCAATGATGAAACCCTTAATTTTATAGTCAACGGGCCGCATCGAGTAATAGGTTCAGATTGTTCCATACAGTGTCTTTTGTTTCCTCTGGAACAGCAGAGAATGTGGCTGCTCAGACCAGAAGGCAGACAAACATCCCATTATCAAACAAGGTTAAATGCAAGTTAAAATGTTAAATAGGCTTTGAAACACTTTGAATTCTTTGATGCATGACAAATGGAATACACCCTGATTGCTTTGGGTAAGCATTGCTGATATTTCTTCAGTTGGTAGAAATTACAGAAACAAATAAACAAGGCAATAATTTCCCAGTCTTGTATCAACAATATACAGAGGTCAACCTATTTGGCAATTTCTTTTAATTCCAATTATCATTAACATTAGGGGCAGCTGCAGGAAATGATACTGCAGAATGACTGGTACTGGTCTGATGTAGATATCCAAACTGTTTGATCCTGAAACAAAAGTAGATTATAATTTTACTGCCAACTGTACTTATACTGAAGTGTTTTTTTTAAACATGTTGCTGCATACCAAATACCATAAAAGGCTTTATTCTTCATTGTAATTCTTGTTAATCCATTAACCCATTGTTTCTTATAAAATGCACTGTTTGCTGAAGCAAAATGTGACAATATAAGGGGTTTCATTTCACCTGGCACCATATTGATTAACATTAATGCATAAAATTGGTTTCTGTGAGATGCTGTTAATCAGTTTAACATAAACGGGTTCGCAACTGTCTCAAAATAACACACAGTTGAATTCAATATAGATGCAGAGAAACTATTTCTGTTTCCTCTATATTGGCGAGACCAAACGCAGACTAGGTGACTGTTTCGTAGAGCACCTCTGTCCGTAACCGCGACCCGCACCTCCCCGTTGCCAGTCACTTCAACTGCCCCTCCCATTCTATCACAGATACGTCAGTCCTCGGCCTCCTCCACTGCCAGGAGAAGTCCAAACACAAACTGGAGGAACAGAACCTCATTTTCTGTCTTGGGACCTTACAGCCCAATGGCATGAACATTGAATTCTCTCACTTTAAGTAAACCCAACCCATCCACTATGCCTCTTCTTCCCTTTCCTGGCTTATCCCTCTCTTTTCTTCTCGCCATATTTTAAAAAAATTTCCTCTTCTCCCCTCCCCCCCATGGGGTGCCTACCTTCATACCTTTGACCCATCCCCTGGTGGATCTGCTCTCCCCTTCTCCTCGCATCTGCCTATCACTATCTCTTACCTGCATCTACCTATCATCACCTTATGCCAACCCACCTCCCCTCTTTTGTCCACCTATCACTGCTTTGTTTTCCCCCCAAAATATTGGGCTTCCCCTTTTCCTATCTTCAGTCCTGAAGAAGGGTCCTGACCCAAAACGTTGACCGTCTATTTTTCTCCATGGATGCTGCCTGGCCTGCTAAGTTCCTCCAGCATCTTGTTGTTTTTTCATCTAAATTCCAGCAACTGCAGTCCTTTGTTTTTCAGCTATTTCTGCTGGATCAGGGAATTTGGGAATAAGGACATAGTTTAAAAGTTCACAGATGAAGTTAGGAATTACCTCCACATGCAAAGTGTGGTAGAAACTTGACATTTTCTTCCACAAATAGCAATCAATGCTAGTTCAAGTGTTAATTTCAAAATTCCAATTGATAGAATTTGTTACAAGATACAAGAATTTGATATATTGTTAACTAAAGGGGCTTAAGAAGATGGGGGTAAAAGCGACTATACAGAGTAAAGTCACAGTTAAATCATGATCTTACTGAACAGCTCGATTGGACACTGCTGTTCCTATGAAAGCATGGTAATTGTTGCTGACAATAGATATTACATTCTGTTATTGGGATAGTGAAGGGTAATCAGATTGCTATTTGAAGATAGTTGGAAACATCCTTCATTTATTTGCAAGGGGAAATGTATAAGTGAACTTTCCTGATCATTCTGTTGGTAAGAACCTAGCGTGAATATAAGCTGTCCTGACCAGTAATGCTGCATTTCTGGGCTATTTACTTGATCTCAAATCATCTTATGATCTTGCTAATGATATTTGGCCTCAGTGTAACTATGTGAAGGAAGAGAATAATACTCCTACATGCTATCTTATGACTTCTGCTTGTGTTTGTATGGCTGAGATGACAACACTCTCCCATCAGAACATGCCTCAGTCTCTAAGGTAGCGACTTGACTGCACAGTTCCCAGACTCGGAGCTGTGCAGTCGTCACTATCTCTGAGACTGAAGCACATAAAGCTGGAGAGAAGCTCCACTGCCGAGTTAAGGCAAAGTTAAATTGTTGGGTGTGCCGTCTTTAAAATGAGACATCAAATCAAGGTCTTGACTGCTCTTATTGGCAGATGTGAAAAAGCAGGGGAGTTCTCCTTTGTCATTCAGTCAATATTTATCCCTCAAGTAACAGTTAAAAGGACAGATTATTTGGGATTATCTCATTACTCTTTCAGGGATCCTGTGCAAAAATTGCCTTCCTGTGTTTCTGACTTTACAGCAATGACTACACTTTAAAACTACTTCATTACTTGAGTTTGTGAGAAGCATTAAAGTCTTTCCTTTTTTTTGAGCTTTTGTTCACTTTATGTACTTCCTTTGTCTGAAACTCTGACCTGAATTATAAAGTTTACCTCAAAGCCCCAGTGTGTATTTTCAAACAATTAGTTAGCACCATGATTTTTTTAACCAGATTAGTAAAGTTTAAAGTCAATGATCCAATCTGATCCCCAATTACTCTCCCACCTTTTTTCCACTCCCACCTCCAAACAGGAGATCTCCTGACCTTTGCTCAGTGATCACCATTTATGGCTATCAGGTGACAATGATCTCAGATGCAGGTCTGACAACCTCCTTAGAAATAATAGTCTGCTTAATGCTCAGTCTCTGTGTTCATGCATGTAAATAGGTCATTGAAGTGCATCCTAGAAGGCATTTGATCCTTTCAGGAACAAAGAAAGTTGGAAGGCAGAAAAATGAAATTGTGATTATTGTTAGCACAATCGGCATATGCTGGAAATCTATCCACTTAACCATTAAACATGTTTTTTTGTTGTATCCATCAAATCTCACTGTTGGTTCCAGTAATATTGTAAGTGCTATGATGGAAGTTCAGTGGCGACATATCTCCGTGCAATGTCAACCAGAGCCCAAATAAATCAAACAGTTCTCATTGCAGACAGCAGTGGAATTTTGTATATTTATATATTCTCTTCAGGCCTTATGGTTTCTAATTTAGTTACTTTAAATGCATTGTTTATTTTTATTGAATTCCCATCAAATGCTTCAAGAGTGATCTTGATTGCATTTACAGACCATTACATTTTTTAAAGGATTATATCCTAATTATACTGAGATCGCACAGAGAGCCTGCGATGTGGTTTCATGGATGCGACATTGCATTGTTGTTTCAGACAGTGTGGTCACCAGCAATGGACACACCAGGCCTAGTTCTAGGGTCATGAGCCATTAGCTTCAATCAGTGCTCTGATAAGGGTGGAAGATGGGGCTGCCTGTATCAAATCGGGGAAGGTCAGCTAATTTACATCCTTGTAATATGCTCCAAATTGACTATAAATAAGTGTAAACAGGAAGTGCAGCAGCTCCTTCAGGGTTCCCAATGTTAATGGTCTAGTCCATTTGCCATTTGCCATTTGCCATTTGCCATTTGCCATTTGCCACTTGCCACTTGCCACTTGCCACTTGCCACTTGCCACTTTGGATAGTTGATGGGGAAATAAGAAGGTGGAAAGGTTTCTCGGGCTATCGGTACTACTGCATCCTTCATGGTTGGTGGATTGACAGAAGAGGTGCAGCAGGGGACCTGCTTTGAGGGGGAGGAACTCTTCTCACAAAGACAATGTGTAGCAAACACAGGAGGAGGTAACAGACAGATTAAATGCATTCATTGTAGCTATTAAGTTGTTCTCTGGTTTTAGGCAAAGTACCAAGCTACAGTTAACTGCAGCTGATCTGTTCTAATGCAATCAGGCCCTTGCACTATGCATGCACTGAGCTGCCACTGTGGAACACCATGCATTACTGATAGTTTCTTTTGTAGTGAAAATAAATTAAAAGGGTCTTTTAGTGCCTCAGACAATTCTTTATTCCTCATTATAATTACTTCTGTAAATATCTCTATGGGACTGCATTTGTTTTGCCACTGCCTTCCTTTTTACAGTTGTTGAAACTCATACAACCTCACAATGTTTTACCAACTTTCCTTGAATAGGTTTGTTTACCATTACCATTAAACATTCTTATTCCTCCTGTTCTACCCTGCTGACCATTACCGAAAATTCTGCTTTGCTTAATGACCCTGAACCATGCCACCATCACCCACATCCACCAATCTCCCACTGCCAGCCTCTTCCACCTTTAGTTTAACACTTGTCAAAGACCCAGCTATTTGACTTGCTGCCAGTCTGGTTCCTGTAGAATAGTTCTTTTTTTCCTGTTATACTGGTGTGAGAGTCTAATAAAGTGAATCCCTTTTCTCCACACCACTCTTTACTGGGAATTAAATTCTCCAATCCTTTTTTTATATGTTTACAGCTATATATAAATCTGACCTCTTGTGGTTTATCTTTCTTTAACGCTGACATTTTTAATCAATCATTTATCAATTCTATACAAAAATACTAACCAAAATATCTATTTTGCTATTAAAATATGCAGTTATCTTCAATTTCTGGGAGCATTTTGAAGCTAAGCAGACACTTATGTTCTAAGGATGGGCCAGAAATAGATTTTAGCTGGATTTTATACAGTAATAAAACCTATTCAAAATTTTCTAACACTTTATGTCAGAAACAAAAATCAAGTGAAAAATTGAAGGAATTGCATTTAGTACTTTAGCAATTGTGTGTAAAATACATCCCACTTGTAAATATATTTTGTTTTTCTATTGGTAAGGGTTTACTTGGACTTATCTCAGAGATAAGCTAATGATACTAAGTTCATGAATATTAGAAACGGTAACCGTATGAGATGATTTCCTGAACACTGGGGCTACAATTGGCATCATCTATGATTTACTGGGAGAAACTGCTGGTAGAAATTGTAGGAGTTGAAAGAAAGTAATACACTTGGCCAGTTGGGTAAAGCATTATAGGAAGAAGGATAATTTCAATGTCCATGGACAACTGATACGGTGTCTTGTCCAGGAGAAGGAAATTGTGCGCATTGACATTTTGGAAATTTAGTTATGTATGACAAATACCAGAGTATGGTAGCATAATGGTTCATTTATTCATGCAGAAAACAGACTGTAGTCATTTTCCTGCATTATCCCCATATCCCTTGATTCCCTTAATGTCCAGAAATCTATTGATCTACTTTCTGAATGAACACAATGAATGACCTTCATGGCTCTCTGGGTAGAGATGTTTATCACCTCTCAGTGAGGAATTTCTCCTCATCTCAATCCTAACCAGCCTACCCATTTTTCTGTAACTATTGCCCTGGTCCTAGACTCCTCAGCCAGGGGAAACATCATCCTTGCATCTAGACTGTTCAAGCCCCTTAAGAATTTTGCAAGCTTCAATGCAATTTTATCTCATTCCTCTAAATGTGAAGGAATGGAATCCAACCGACATGGTATCTCCTTCTATGGCAATCTCACCATCCCTGGAATCAGCCTGGTGAATCTTTGCTGCAGTCTTTCCATGGTAAGTACATTCTTTCTGAGACAACTGTGAGCAATAGACCAGATGCGGTCTCAATAAGGCCCCGTAAACTGCAATAAGACTTCCTTACTCCTGCATTCAAGACCTCTCATAATAAAGGCTACTATACTATTTGCTTCCTTAATTTCTTGCTTACTCTACATGTTGGCCTTCAGTGACTTGTGTACAAACACCTAAGTTCCTTGGAACTCCCATACCACTGACAGTCTCACCATTCAACAAATTCTCTGCTTTTCTGTTATGTGCTCCAAAGTGGATGAGCTCACACTTCTCCACATTATATTCCATCTGCCATATTCTCACCCATCACAAATTGTTGATATAGACCCTGAATAATTGGGGCCCAAGCACTGACCCCGGCAGTACCCCATGAATCACAGTCTGCCAACCTGAGAATGATCCATTTATTCCTACTCTACTTTTTCTTCAGTAACAACTTCTCAGTCCCTGTCAGTATATTATACCCAATTCCATGTGCTCTGACCTTGTTGATCAATCTCCAGTGTGGGATGTTATCAAATGTCTTCCAAATTACAAATTCACTGGTTACCCCTTATTTATTTAACAGTCAAATCCTCAAAGAACTCTGAAATATTTCATAATTCCATGTTGGCTCTGCTCAATCCCATTATTCTGTTCAAGGTGGGCTGTTACTACATCCTTCCAGATTCCAGCATCTTCCCAACCTCTGATATAAAGCTAACAGTTTAATGGTTCCCTTGTTCTTGCTCCCTTAAATAGTGGGATCACATTTGTTATTCCCCAATCTGCTGGAACGATTCTAGAGTCTATAGAACTCTGGAAGACGATAACCAAAGCTTCCATTAACTCAAAAGCCACCAGAGGCAAATCATTAGGCACCTGGGATTTATGAGCTTTCAAACTCACCAACTTGTCTAGTACTATTTTTGACTAATAGCATTTCCCTTTGATTCCTCATTCTCACTAGAGCCTTAATTCTCTAATATATTTGGCAGGTTTTCTATGTCATCTTCTATGAAGAGAGATGTAAAGTGATTGTTTACTTCCTCTGCCATTTCCTTTTTCCCTATTATTAATGCTGCTGTGTCTGCCTGTAAGGACCTCACATTTTCTATTGCTAGTCTTTTATTTTTTATGTACCTATTAAAATTCTTACAGTCTTTTTATATGTTTCTTGCCAGTCTAGTCTCAAGTTCTATGGAGACTCAAGAGTCTACAGATGCTGCAAAAAACAAGAAGCTGGAGGAAATCAGCAGGTCAGGCAGCATTAGCAGAGGGAAATGGAGAGTCGACAGTTGACATCTGGATGTTTTGGTTTGAAATTTAGATGAAGGGTCTCGACCCAAACATTCGACTGTCCACTTCCCTCCACAGATGCTGCCTGACCCATTGAGTTCCTCCAGCATCTTGCTTTTTCAGTCTCTAGTTCTATCTTCCTTTTCTTTATCAATTTCTTAGTCCTCTTTTGCTGAGTTCTAAAATGCTCCCAATCCTCAGGCTTATTATTATTTCTTGCAGCTTTATAAACCTCTTCCTTGGATTTAATGCTACCTTTAATTTCTCTTGTCAGTGATTGATGAATCTTTCACAGTTGACACCTAAGAGCCAAATTTGTTGAGAAACAATCAGGATTGACAATAAATCCTGACCATGCCATCAATATCCGAATCCTATAAATTCATAAACAATAGTTTTCTGAATATTAACATTAACACCTACAAAAAAAAGACTGTACTTGGAACTTCCTGATGTGTTTGACACAGCTAGTCAATGTACTGACTCATTGTGTTAAAGACAAACACTGGAGTATTTGAGGGGACTCTTTCCATAGTTCTCCTAATCTCCTTGCATTACATTGGCAGAGGGTTTTTCCAGTGTTGCTGCCTATCTGATAAAGATATTGCAGATCAGGGAATCCCACATAGATTCTACTCCATAATCTGAACAAGTTCGCAAGTTGGAAATACGGCAGTGAACTCTGTGAACTCTGTTCCTAAACACCAGAAGATCCTTGCAGCCCCATTTGAGCTGGCAAACCCATCCCACAAGTCTCCCAAATACTAGTTCATATGTAAAGACTATACATAAATCAGGTGTTTGTAATCTGGGAGGACCTGTATATGAATACAGGATCAATAACAATGTTGTGAACTCATAATTGACTTCTGAAATGATCTGGCAGCTCACTTTGTTGTATCAAAGTTACTACACATGAAGTGAGTTCCTTCAACATCCAGATGGCTGCAGGTTGAGAAGGTAATTCACCACAGCTTTGCAAGGGCAATCAGTGTTGGCCAGTAAATCCTGACCTTCCCAGGTCTTATTTCAGAAATCATGGGGTTAATAACATTTTTCTTCATAATTTCCCAACCACTTGTGAAATTACGGGGATGTGTTGTTTTGAAGTTTTTTCTTTCTGTGAAGTGGATTAGAAAAAAAAGTTGACTCCATGTCCCATAGATTAATGTTTGTGGATGAATTGTATTTTTTTCTCGGTATTTATACATTATTACCTTAATTGTTTGATGTACATTGAGATTCGAACTTGTTCTCCTTCATTGCTGGGAAATTAATTTTCTATATTATTGTTGGCATTGCCTGGTGGTTCAATGAGATGTTCTTCCTTCTATTATTACAGGTCAACTACAATCTAATTGACCAGTGGAATTGACTAAAGAGCCCCAGTGACTTCCTTCCACTTCTATGTTCCTATCCACTAAGTGATAGAAATGATATATAAATGACATTACACATTTCTACCAATCAACAGGCTCCAACTGTTCATGTGAAGAGCATTCCTATTTGGAAAGAAAGGTTGGGAACATCTACCAGCAATATATTTTGGTTTGTTATTATTCAATGAACTTCAGTCACTAATGTTAACTTTTGGATACTGTCGTGTTTATCCAGGTTCTACGGAAATTCATTAGAGGCCATTTTTTGCTTCTTTTCAGAAATATTGGGGTAACAATATTCTTCTTCATAATTTTCCAACTGTTCATGAAATTTCAGGAATGTGTGGGTTTGAATTTTTCCTTCTTAAGATGTGTGATTTTTTAAAAAAATGGACTGGAAAAGAACAGTTCTAATATATATCTTAACATGCAGAAAAGGTAGAGGTTCAGTTTCATCCTCGAGGAAGTTTATTTTCTTCAAGCTTGCTGACTGCGCATCTCCAAACATAGCTCTGACAGAGATCAAAACAGTGACACAAGATAAGCCTCCAAAAGCACCATGATATCTGCTGGTTTGAACAACTATCAACTAATTACATTCAGTTATATTCTGTATATATCAGTACTGCACAATCATCTCCCAAAATTAGCCTTTTGGGGATTTCAAGCAGCTGACAATCCCTTTAATTGGTAGAGATGTCTCAAAGTGTAGTAGTTCAGCAAAGCAGCACTGAATGCTCATCCTAATGGCTCAATAAATATTGCAAGACATATAAATCAGACCTTTCAAGATCCCAGCATGGACTTGCATTTTTACCTCCTTCCTCACTTTTATCTTGCACCATTCCTTTGCCCCACTCAGGCGACATCAAAGCCAGAGTCAAAGTCGAGTTTATTGTCATATGCAAAAGTACATGTATGGACAGGTGCAATGACAAACTTACTTGCAGCAGCACCACACGCACATAGAATCAGATACACAACATTCACAATTTCAAACATAAATTATACATGATTTTTACAATTAGAAAGAACACAATTAGAAAAGAAAGTCCATTGTATTGCAAAGTGGTCAAAGTGGTCATAGCGTTGCTATACTGAGGTAGTGATGAGGGTTGTGCAGGTTGGTTCAAGAGCCGAATAGTTGAAGGGAAGTAGCTGTTATCGAAACTTAAGATGAGCATTTGAGTTCTCCCAAGTGTCCTAACATCATTTGTCACTCACTCAGCACCAGAGCAGACCACCTATTTATTTATCTCACCTGTTCAATTGGTCTTCACCCATGCACAGTTAATGATTCCCTCAAGAAAGCAAAGTTTGCATAGGACCATTTACTGCTGAATCCAACAGGAGCAAATTCCATCAAAAATAAACAGGGGCTGACATTTATTTCTCTGAAAACCAGAGCTAAACGTGGAAACAATTTACTCCTAAGTGCAGCCATTCCTTGTGGCTACTGTGCTTCCAGTAATATCCATGCATTAATACATCTTTTCTAGTCCTGGTCATATATTTGGTCATGGATTAATTCAATGCTTTATTTCAGAAATGACTATCCTCTTTTGTTTAAATAAGTACTAAAATTGAACCTTTCATTCTCTATTTATCCATAAAACCTTGATTTGTGATCCTCTTGTTTCCTTTGTCCTTGTAAACTCCATTAAATACATATTTGCACAGTCATCTACTTCCTTCTTCCTAACTTTGTTTAACTGTTGTACTGCTTCCAGGGCCCAAAGTTCTTTTCCTGCTCAGTCTTCCCACTCCCTTATGGTATAAGACCTTGAGGTTCCCAGCCGTGCATTACTGGCTCACTAACCTCTGCAGTTGCTTTTAATCCAGCTCAGAATCCAGGTGAGAAGTTGAATGAAAAGCCCTCTTTTTTGGTCTAATTTTTGGGCCAAGGATTTTTTTTTATATAGCTTACATGCTCCACCATTGCCCTGGAAGGTGATGTAGTGAAAGCTTTGGGGCTGACACAGGTGAAAACTGGCTGGTTGGAGACTTAGGGAAAGGGTTAAGGGAGCATCTTGTGGAAGTGAAGGCTATAGGGGAATGGGGTGCTGGCAAAGGGGACAGTCCAGCATTGAAGGGTCTACCATTCTTCCTCTGAGTATACCTGCGACAGCCAGCTCCACCAAAGAACATCTTAGGCTTTCCTGTTATATTTCTTTCCATCTTAGAGGCAGTCTGACTCTCCCAATATGAACAACACCCTCTTTCTTTTATTAAAAGTAACCTCAAGACCCAAGTTATTATAATGCTTTTCACATCCTCTTCAAGACCACTCAAAGCACTTCACAGCAAATGAAGTCCCTTTGAAACATAGACACTGTTGTTATGTCAGAAATGCAGCAGTCAATTTGTATACAGAAACTCCCATAAGCTGAGCCATTAATCAAAGAAACGTAATGCACAGCGATCGATAAATATTGGTTGGTGAATTGGGAAGAACTCCTCTCTTCTTCAAGATAATGCTCTGAGCTATTTTGCTTCCAGCTGAGCACAAACCTGCAGCTCAAAGCCACACCTACAATAGTGCAGCATTCCCTCAGTACTGCACTAAAGTGTCAGCATAGAACTCTGTGCTCAAATCTCTAGGGCAAAACTTAATCCCAGAAAAAGGTGAAGGTTCTGTAACTGGGAGCTAGATGACATAACAGACAATAACACAATTGGAATCTGCATAAATTCATGGCTATCTGTTTCTGACAGGTGCCTTGAAAAGCAGAAGTAACTGCAGGTGCCGTAAATCTGAAATAAAAATGCTGGAGGTCAGCAGCATCTGTGGAGAGAGAAAGAGAGTTAATGTTTCAGATCAAGGACCTGTTGTCAGAAATGTGCTTCATCTGCCTGCATACATAAATGGTCAAGATCTGAGTCACCTGCTCCTCTGTTGACTGTCCATTTTCTGAAGTTGAGTTGAGTTTATTGTCATATGCACAAGTACAAGTGTGCACAGTTTACTACTCTCACTTTACTAGTGGGAAGAGAGGAAAATCAAATCCTTTTTTTCTACTCTCATCATCTGCTTGGGGAAGGTGACAAAAATTAATGTCTCAGAGGTGACTCTTGTCAAAAGCGGAAAAATGAAGGATATGGAGAAGGACTGAGATTTTAAGGCTAGGTCCTTCAATTAAGATTCCTTAGTTCCAAAAGCTACTACTTGTGTTCTTAAGCAAAATTTTCCAATAACCATTAGAACAGAAGTGAATCCTGGGATGTACACTGCAGTAACTTGCCATTGCTGTTTGCAGGTAACATTGAAAATGCACTTTATTTCTTTAACAGTTCTTCAATAGTTTTGTTGGCTCAGAATGCATTTCATGTAGTCATAGAATTATAAATTTATTGTCAAGAGAACTACAAGCAAAAGAATAGTCCTTTTATTCTCATATTTGCTTTTACTTTATGATCTCCAAAACCAGAAAGTTCTATAGTAAATCATTTTGTGGGAAGGTTTTATCAAAACATATAATATTGAAACTGCAGAGGAAATTGAAGCATTATTAATTTTAGCTTTGGAATCAGCTTGTAAAACTAAATTACTTCTTAAGCATGTAATTTTTTTTTAAATAAAGAACTATTATACATTGATAAGGGAAATTTTCTTGTGCATGTTTTTGAGCTCGTGAAGCATTGGATGACTTTCCGCAATATGCTTGGAGTCAAATATTTTGTGAATGGTCTTTATTATTATGGCATGTTGAGGATGGGGTACCGTGTAAGTGTGATTGAATATAGTTCATTATTTCGAGGGTTTTGAGTTCAGTTGTGCACATACTTGGATATCTCCTTTCAATATTTTGTCCTTTTAAGAGAATGCCAAAATTTGGCTTCTGCCCTCACTTGTGCGCTTTACGTGAATGATACCTGCATACATTCCACAACTGATCTGATTTTTCAGATAGTCAGTGAAGAATAAGCTATAACCGCAGAATATGGTGGGTATTTGCCAAGTTTTTCAGAGGTCAGATTTCCCGTTGGCGGTTACACAAACACTTTTGATCACAAGGGTAGACATTCCTGTGTCCCAATACGTGCAGAAATGCCTTCATCATTCCTCTGTCATTGCACAATATTAATGTTATAAGTGTAGTTTTCAAACGCAGGTTATTTTTGACTAAATCTAATTGGACAGAGCTTATTCAAGATTAAGGACATATCCGCATGGCAAGGAGACATGCAGTAATCATTTCTACCTGCTCTAGACCTACCATTTGTCTCTTGACTCTTTGGCATTGAATCACCCCTGCCCTTTATCCCAAAGCAGACTGTTAGATGTTTCTATTCCCTTCCCTGTCCATATCTCCCTCCATATCCTTAAATTTCTAACATTTTCCAGTTCTGATGATGAGTCACCTCTGAAACATTAATTTTTGTTCCTCCCTCTGCAGATGTTGTCAAAAAAAAGAGACCGAAAATCAAAGCAAAGGGTCTCAGACCTGAAACTTTAATTCTGTTTCTACAGATGTTGACAGACCTGCTGGGTTTTTGCAGCATTTTCTGTTTCATTAAAAATTTTCTGATCATTATCATATTGCTGCTTGTGGGAGGTTGCAATGTGTGAACTGGCTGTCATGCTTCCTGTATTACAGCAGTGATAGCACTCCAAATGTATTTTATTGGTTGTGAAATATTTTGCAGCATCATGAAAGGTGCTTTGTAAATGCTCATTTTTTTCATTTCCTGCATTTCTGTTCTTCTTGTACAGTCATTCTCCAACAATGAAGGCAAACTGTGAATTGCAGCAGGATTTGAGCAAACCAGATCAGAAATTGTTAAGCTAATAGGCATCATGCTTGAGCGCGGCTGTCAAAATGGGGTCAGGCTATTGAATGATTTCTCTAAATTTTTCTAAATTTTTTTCTAAATTTTTCTATATTTTTATTTACAGCGTGGTAACAGGCCCTTCCGGCCCAGTGAGTCCGCGCCGCCCATTTTAAACCCAGATTAACCTACCCGTACGTCTTTGAAATGTGGGAGGAAACCGGAGCACCTGGAGGAAACCCACGCAGACACGGAAGAACGTACAAACTCCTTGAAAGGTTATTTCAAAACTTACATCAAAAACCATTGCCCCCATAGATGAAACAAGAAAAGGGGAAGTCACTAATTTACTTCAGATTTATTTCCTATAATCTTCATTCCTTTTTCCCAAATCCTAACTATCTTGAAAT
Source organism: Pristis pectinata (assembly GCF_009764475.1). Taxonomy (NCBI): domain Eukaryota; kingdom Metazoa; phylum Chordata; class Chondrichthyes; order Rhinopristiformes; family Pristidae; genus Pristis; species Pristis pectinata. The sequence goes on from NC_067407.1 coordinate 83,359,432, forward strand.
AGAGTCAACAAATGCCAAAGGTAACTTTGCATTTTTTTTTTGAATAATGATAACCAGGATGGTGGTTGCAAATAGACCCTAGCAAAAAAGACAAAAAAAGGCAGCTTGCAGCTGTGTGAATCAGCCATCTCCTACATTTACAAGGAATAAAGTGACACTCCATATGGAGCACAGCTGCAAGTCTTTGTCTGAATACAACGGACTGCTTCTGTAAGGTCTGTGAGTGATTTGCTCTTATGTAAGCCTTCTGGGAAAGAAATTACCTTAACATTTGAAAATTCAGTCCTTTGAGGAAGAAGAAGGCTGCAGCATATCTAAATGGTTCCTCAGTAAATAATGGGGACTGAACTTCTGCAGGTTTCCCCCTTTTCCCTGACACTATGTTGATGAAGGCTGCCCACCCAATGGAGTCAGTGACCAGCCAAGTGTAGCTGAGCAGGAGAGCCCTTGAGGAAAGTTAGCACCCGATGTCTTAATCCCCTCTAATTCTCACCAGTGGATGCATTGCCCAATGTGAAAGAAGCCAAACAGCTGGCAACTCCCAGACCCCTCTTTTTGTTTCCTTAAGGGAAGTGGGAGATTGAAAACAGAAAATGCTAGAAACACACAGTATGTGGCTCAAGTAGAACCAGTGGCAAGAAAAACAGAGATAACAGGTGGGTTGAGATCAAGGGAAACATGAACTTTTTAGAAATCTAGCAGCCAACTTCGAATCACCTAATTCCCTTCACAACAGAGCAAGGACAAGGGTTAGACAACCAGCTTGCATCTAAAGGCCTGGCCATCCGTTTAAATATCACGATGAGTTTGTTTGCCTGCTTTTTAGCCTGCTGTCTGGATTTACTCCCTGGCAGTCAGGTTTCCCAGAGCTCTTGAAATATTTTTGTGGGCTAGGACATTGAGGAACGAGTCCTGCTGTCTCTGAGCTGGCCACTTCCCCTGGCTGTCAACAGACACTCTGTCCCCAGGACTGCAAAATCAATTCCCCTTCCACCTGATCACTAAGCAATCCATTTACCCTTATCCATCTTACCAGTATGTCGTCTCATCTGTTGGGGCAATGGTCTTGATGTTAGTTTCTAATAATCTGTACTAGATCTGAATCCTCGGCTCCCAATGTGAATCGCTTGCAGGAACCCAGCTGAAAAATGCTCATTTGTGGAGATTGAGTGGTGTGGTTTCATAGTGGGTGAGTCACTGAGCAGGTATCCAGAGGCCAAGTCCATAAACCTAGAGACATGAGTTCAGGTCCGACCAGGCTAGCTGGCATTTGAAATATAAATGATTAAATTTGGGATTAAAAAGCTATAGCATCAACCATGGTGTGGCTAATGGATGTTGTAAAGATCCATCTGATTCATAAATAGGTGAAATCTGTTATTCTTCCTGAGTTTGGTTTGTATTTTAATCCAGATCCATTGTAGCTGCCCCCTGAAATAGTGTAGTAAACCTGTCAGGTGAAGGGGCATATGATATTAGGATAGGCAATGAATGCTGAACTTACCAATGACACTCATGTCCTCTTTTGGACAGGGTGAGCTCCTCCTCCTCATCCCGTGTTTATGAACACGCTGACAGTCCAGTCCCAGGTTTATAATTGAGAAATTACTACTTGGACATGTCTGGAGTAAAACTGACATCCACGGAGCCCAATCCCAATGCATGTCCTCATAAGAGGATTTTGGAGAGAAAGTAATAAACTACCACTATAATTATAACCCAACTCTATTATAAAATACTTTGCTCACTATTCCTGTTAATCAGTTGAGGAAATGAAACCTCAAAGTAACATTGCCCAATCAGAGTACTCTGGTCGGATAAGAGTTTTACGTAGATTAACCGATCTTGCACTGATAAAGAAATTGTTATTTCCTCAGTATTTGCAGTGGACAACTATATCAAATGGATGAGACTACCTTCAACAACGGTGTTATTATCTCTTCCTTCCTCCTTTAGTTTACTTGGATGAGGTTTGAATGTATCTATATAGTCAAGCTCTGGCGTAACATTATCATAATTAGATTTGTCCCTGCTCCTTTAGCTCAGAACGCACTGAAGCTGGGGGCAGCCAACGCAAGGGCTCGGTGGGGAAGGACTACAGTTTAAGGTTTTCTGCCACTGGAGAGGGAGGGGTGGGTTCAGGCGAGGAAGCCTCTTAAATATTGTAAATATGAGATTGGGGTAGTGCCCCAGGGAGCCACATGGTGTGGCATCAGTGTTGTATTTTATATAAAAAGGTAACACCAATGATTGATCCATACACGAATGTAAAGGTTTGCACTGTTTTATTGTTGTATATAGTTTGTTTTTTATGATGAATAATGTTTATTTTGGAATAAAAAAGAATTCCAATTTTGCTGAAAACCTTGAGTTTGTAATGGAGTAATGAGCAAAAAGAGGCCATCTGGGACTGGAGTGACCAACAACATATCCCCTTGTCCAATGAGTTTTAATGATTGGGCAATATACAGCTGGCCATACACAATACTGAGATTGTCATTAAAAATATGCTTGCATGTATCAGAAAATAGTTTCTGCGGTTAGTTTATTTCGTACCTACTGCACCAAAACTGCTACTCAATGCACAATAGTGGAGATGCAAACAGGTTGATGAAGGTTAGGGCTGAGCCGCACAACTTGGATGGCACTCAAGGGTACTGACATCTAGCCATGGATCTGACATTCACTACAACCCTAATAACCCTAATCCTATCTCAACAAAAGAACACTATAGACCACCTCTTACACTACCATGGACTTACCTCTGATTGTGTTTTTTTGCACTAATGTCTGGTTTTGCACAGTCTTTGTCTTCACTGTCATGTATAATTTATGTATAATTTATGTTTTGTGTGTTGTCTGTACCTATGTGCCTGTGATGATGTTGCAAGCAAATCTTTTCATTGTACCTGTACCTCACTGTATTTGTGCATTAGACAATAAACTAGACTTGATAAACTTGAGCATGTGAGCTTCAATTACACCAGTTAGCCTCACTATTACACGGAGAGAAAAAAAAATCTGGATGTAGGTGTACATACAGAAAATGCAAAATGCAGGAAAATCTCCTTTTCCAAATGCCATCCAGTAGCTGAGTTGTTATAATTATTTCACATGAACTCCTGGCCTGATTCAGTTTTAATTAACCGAGTTTATTCCCAGAATGTAATGGTGAAGAGACACAATCATTACAGAGAGACAAAGTATTCCTGAATGGGTTGCCACACAAGAGTGCATAATCTCACTGTGTATACAGCTGTGGTAGCCAAGTCACTTATCTGATTATCGGCACCACACAGACGCAGTAATCACACCAGTTCCCTCAACCTTCGAACCAAAAAAGCAGGAATTAAGGCAATGAACGTTTGTGCTGGAGGTTTTGTTCACTTCATGAATGTTTGGCATAGAGGTGGGAGATGGATGGGGAGAAACAGCACAGTGTTTGCTCTGCCATACAAGTGGGGCTGGAGAGGTTTGTGTGCGTGGGGGGGCTTGAAGGTAAAGTATGTGTGAATGCACGAAAGGAAAACAACACGGGACAGGAAAGAGTCAATAAATAGCCACCTGCAAGAAGAATAAAATAGTTTATAAAATATCATGTTAAAAAATTCCATACTCTGAATGTGAGTATATATTAGAATGCTTTTCCCAGGGTAGAAATGTCAAATACTAGAGGACAAGCATTTAAGGTGAGAGGGGGAAAGTTGAAAGGAGATGTATGCGGCAAGTTATTTTACACAGGGAGTGGTAGGTGCCTGGAATGGGCTGCCAGAGGTAGTGGTAGAAGCACATACAATACTGACATTTAGAGGCTTTTAGATGGGCACATGCATATGCAGGGAGTGGAGGGATATTAGCCATGTGCAGGTAGAAGGGATTAGTTTAATTTGGCATCATGCTCGGCACAGACATCATGGACTGAAGGGCCTGTTCCTGTGCTGTACTTTTCTATGTTCTATGTCCTACTTCTCTAACTATGAAGGTCAAAGGTGTCACATGCTAGCATTATTGCAATTTTACCATCTACCTGACACCACCCACTCATTGCTTTTCCTCTCGGACTTGAGGGAAAAAAATTGCAGCATAATTGCAAGTCTTGTTTGGGAGTTTAGCTTGCTTCGTAGCGTTCCTCTCACGTAGGGTCAGCAAGGTTGTGTTGCAGACAGGGAAACAGGTCGATCAAAAAATTGACAGCATTAGTAGTTTTACTTTTCTAATGGGAAAGCTCAGCTCAAAAGACAATGTTTCCCAAGGCAGTTGTTTTGACAGTACAACTGTGAGAGCATAGTTGGGGATCTTTCCAGTTCTCCGTGTTTTTTTGGGAACACTGCATGTTCTGCACATGGGATGTGTCATCAGAATACAAATTATTGGGCCTTTGGGTATACTTAATGCAAGCATCGTCGAGATCTCCTCAGCCACATCTCTCTAAAAGTCTTGATACTGAATGCAGATTTTGAGCTGGAGCATGACAGGAAGGAGGGGTTGGAAGTGCCTACAGCAGATGCTCTGTGATTCTGGGCACTTCCTTGGCGTGTTTAATGGCTTGTATAGGAAATGGATAGAAGTGAATGAGCTGTGATTATCTGGAGTGCCAGATTGCGAGGTTACCCTCTGTGAGGTGAATCAAGCTTACTTGCTGATCTCTGGGTATCAGAGACTCAGCAATGATGAGAAACACTGAATGATAAACATTGTTGCTGAGCCGAATTGTGCTCATATGTATAATCCATCATCCACCCAAATATAGACTGAAATGCGGCAGGAAAGGAAGAGGAAGAACAGAACATCTATTCTTTTCAGCTTTCTGCACTCCTTCCCTGAGGATGCTCGCACTTGCCTGGGCTGCCATTTCTCTGGTGCCGGTGGCCATCCTGTGTCTCACTCAAGTGGCTGTTCTTCATGCAGGAGTCCAAACTGAACATCAGTTGACAATTCAACCGTGGGTAGCTTCACCATGGGGCTCGAACCATTTGCTGACCTGATGCCCCTGTAAGTACCTGGTGGGAGCCATTACAAGGTGATAGAGAGCGAGCTTCAAGCCGAACAAACCCTCCCCTACCCCAGCCCAGCTCGAAAGAGCATAGGTGCTGTAGGCTTGTCAGAACAAGTTATTTTCAAGAAATAATTTTCAGTTTCTACCACCCAGGAAGACTGAGTGCCTGTTGGTGAGCCTTCCTGCTCCCGTTCATTGTAAGAGACCAAAAACCAGGCCTGGCTGCCATAGAGTGAGCGATTAGTTTTTTTCAGTGACATCAAAAATTACACCTGCCACCATCCTATCCACATTCTCCATGTGTGGTTAGCAATTGCTCTCCTTCCATATCAGTGATAAATTCATGACAGTACTGATGCTAGTTTAATTGAAAGTAGGTAACCTTGCTTTAACCTTTAAATATAACCATTGACTAGAGGTGTGTCCCTTTAGAACTGAGATGAGGAGGAATTCCTTAAGCCAGAGGGTGGTGAATCAGTGGAATTCATTGCCACGGAGGGCTGTGGAGGCCAATTCATTGGTTGTATTTAAGGCAGAGATTGATAGATTCTTGATTAGTAAGGAGGTTAAGGGTTACAGTTAGAAGGCAGAAGAATGGAGGTGAAACAAACTTTCAGCACAACATTGTGGGCTGAAGGGCCTGTATTGTGCTGTATTGTTCTATGGTAAAAATCAGCCATAATTGAATGGCGGAGCAGACTCAATGGGCCAAATGGCCTAATTCTGCACCTATATCTTATAGTCTTGCTGAGGCCAATCTATTTCTTTCATTTCTCCTTTGAATACCACATAGCAACTGTAGTGTTAATCCACCAGTCGTAAGCTGCTGAGATACAATTGGTGGATTAATGTGGGAGTCACACATAAAGGAAGCACTCCTCTGTGTATCTGGACAAATATGGTGTAACTTTATTGCAAAGCTGCATTTCCTTCTGCAGAATAACTTTGCTGCAAGTTTGTGATTGGTAAAGTGGCCTTTATACATTTGTTATTAAAGTGTGTGGTGGACAAAAAGGTGATTACATTTGTTTGACTATTTCCAATGTGAAATACTCCTATTAGACACAGTCTGTTATTTCCCTTTTGTTTGAATAGCGCACTGTAGTTACAGATTCTTGTTATTCATCTGTAACAGTGTTTACATGGCCTTTCAGAATACTAGTCTTAGATAATAGCACCATCAGGCTTATACTTAAACTGAGCAGCACAGTTGCATTTGGAACTTTTTACTATGCTTTGGCATTGTAACATAGTCAAGGGATATTTCACTAATCACCACTAATCAAAATTACAGATTATTTGTAAAAGCACACTGACGAGTTTGTATACAGCTTCTTTGACAGGCAGTAACTGATTCTGGTGAATTCTTTCATAGGTATAGCAGAGGAATTCCTAACAAATGCGTGAGGATGTACATTTCAATATCAGACAGAGTGACTTCAGTTCTGACAGGATGTGGAGAACAACAATCAGCTGAAGCCCCTGAGAAGATGTTCTCTCTTACTTGCACACAGCTCCTGTTTGCTGGTGAACCACTGTTGTTGCCAAGGTGGTCTACAAGTTGGAAACAATGCATGAATGAAGTTCCCAGCCGGGCTGCTCTCTGGAGGAGTTTAATATATACAGCAGTTGTCAAGATATGGGTCAAGGAGGAGTTCGGCAGTTTAATATCACTCACTGATTTTGTTAACAGATTTTTAGTTTTGCACTCAGGAACACACTCCTATGCTATGGCCAGGACTCTGTCTACAATTTTAAGCTTGTCTCAGCCTTCAAGCTGTATAGTCACTCTAGTGCTTTCAGAAGGATTCTGTTTAAGAACTTGCCAATTCACCCTGACGCAGATGCTAAAGAGCACAGCTGAGCTAGATGGGCAGAAAGACCCCACATTTGACCCCTGGCCTGTGCAGAAGTCATTTTAGTTGGGACAGAAATTAGGGTACCCCCATCTGGTATCAACAGCCTGTGCAGTGGTGGCGTAAGAAAGTCAGGGATTCCAGCCTTCTTGTTATCTGCTGAATGCTATGGTAACAAATCATCTGCTGGAGGAAGGACTGAGAGTGGAGAGCGAAGATAGCAAGTATAACAAGAAAAGGGCGAGTGGTGAGACAGGGGCCAGTAGATGATTGGTCGACCGAGGAGGGGTGGAGGATGATGGGCAGGTGGAGCCAGGTAGGAAATGGGAAAGGGTGGAGTCAGGTGGATGATAGGTGAAGGCAGACAAAAAAAAAGACAGGTGGAACCAGGGGGAGGGGTGTTGGAAGACCAGTAGGAGGGTGACAAGTGGGAACACAAAAGCTACCAGTGCTGGAATCTAATAAGTAAGGAAGATGATAGGAACCATTAGGGGAGAGGTGAAGGTTAGATGGGACCAGATGGGAGAGGGGGGAATCCAGCGGGTAAAATGTGTGGGTAGAAGGATTTGCCTTATGGTAAATTGTATCTTGAGAGCGAGAGAGAGATTAGGTGCAACTGTGATAACTTCTGCACTTGAACACTCATCTGATGATCACTTGGGCATGAAGAGTAGAGTAAAATACAGTAGGCTTTCACTTCTTTATACAAACCTAGATAGTCAAAAGAAGAATAAGATGGGAGGAATATTTCAGGAAGGTGAGGTGAGTGCCAGGTACATATCACCAGCAAGTCAAAGATAGAGACAGTAAGAGGGCTTCCTTGACTCCTCTGATCGAAGTATATCCCAAAGCTCACTCCAACCTCTCCACCCACCAACCCTGCTGTAATTGGTCCTGAGGTTCACTCAGGGGCCTGTTCATTGAGAACACTGTGAGAGAAGACTGTTGCGGTTTGACTTTATTTTCTCTTCACTGCCTTGTATGATTTATGTATAATTTATGTTTTGTGTGCTGTCCGAACCTAGGTGCCTGTGATGCTCCTGCAAGCAAGTTTTTCACTGTACGTGTATCTCACCGTACTTGTGCCATAAACTCGACTTGACTTGACAACTGACTGCATGTAGGTGAGGTGCAAGGAGCAATTCTTATCAATGATCAGGCCTCATCTGAGTCGGAAAATGAACTCAAACGAATTTTACCCCCAATGTCAGTGACCGAACTGCTTCTTTCTTTTATTTTAATGGACCCTTGTGTGACAGCAGGAATGAATTGACACAGGGTGATGCTTGATACTAAGGGAAAATGGCATGTAACAAGGTTCCAGCACTTGCAGAAATGGAGTGGAGAAAGTAATGAACAAACATATTATTAAGTGGGAACATCATTACTGTGGTTTGTGATATTTAGAAAGAGGACTTCTGGAGTGATATAAAAGCAAATGGCATAATGTGAGGGGGTTGTGAGCATCAACCCCTCATAATGAGAACATCACAGCATCATTAATCGGTGTTCAGTGCAAGATGTCCTTACTGCTATCTATATCACTAAAACATAAGATGTCCTGTAACAACCATGACAACCAGAATATCTTTTGCATCATCTCAACAAACGGTGTTTAACAGGATAACCTGTTTCTTAAGAAGCAAGCCCATGGTGCCTTCTCCAACTTGAAGCTCCTGCACACTTTATAAAAACCTCCAAAGCATGTTAATTGCCACCAACAACGCAATAAAGTTCTACCTCAAGTTTTGCACCTACCGGTTCTTGAACTGAAACCATACTAATATTACAACAAAAATTAAAACTGCTCCAACAGACATTAAGTTAGTAAACCCCTATTGAGGTGAAAAGGAGGATTTGTTTTGCTTGAGGTGTAAGTCACACCAGCACCAAGGTAATCTGCTTTCTTGAGCTATTTTCTTTTCCTGCTAAAGCACCATCCAGGTCCCAGATCCACAATTGTTTCTACTCAACCACGTAAGGTTGCTCCTCCCAAAGTATGTGGCTTCAGGCAGTGAATAACATCCATTCTGCTGACACTCCTCCAATCAATGTCACTCAAACCATTCTGTTCATTGCAATGGAACAATAAATTGTCTACTTAAAAGAAACAAAAAAATTTTTTTAATCTACAGGCATCTTCTTAGGGAGAGAGAAGAAAGAAACAGGCGCACTTATATGGTAGTTTTTATAGCTTCAGAATGTCCCAAAGAGCTCGATGGCACTTTTGGAATATGGGCACTGTTGCAATGGAGGAATTTCTGCACAGCAAGCTCTCAGGTGAGAATAACGAAATAATCTTTTTTCATGATATACATTGGGCAGGATTCTTGGACAACTCCTCATTTGTTTATTCATGGGATGGAGACATCACTGGCACTTATTGTCCATATCTAATAGCCCTGAACTGAACTGAAAGTCATAAAATCCTGGAATCACAGAAGTGACAGCACAGAATTGGGCTCCTTTGGCCTGCTTCGTCCATGCCGACTGCAATGCCTATCTATGCTAATCCCATTTGTCTGCATTAGGCCTGTGTCCCTCTACTTCTTTTCTACCCAAGTACCTGTCCAAATGCCTTTTAAATGTTGTGATCATATCTGCTTCCACAACCTCATCTGGCAGCTCGTTCCAAACACTCACCACCTTCTGTGTGAAAAACAGACCCCTCAGATCTCCTTTAAATTTCTCCCCTCTCACCTTAAAGCTATGCCCTTTAGTTCTGGACTCCCCTGCCGTGGGAAAAAGACTCTATCTATGCCCGTCCTAATTTTGTAAACCTCTGTAAGGTCACGCCTCAGCCTTCTACTTTCCAGTGAGAATAAACCCAGTCTGTCCAATCTCGCCTTATAACTACATCCCTCCATTCCAGGCAATACCCTAGTGAATCTCTTCTGCACTCTCCCACTAGTGCTACCACTTCCTTCTTGTAGTGTGGTGATCAAAACTATACACGATACTCTAAGTGTGGTAAACGTTTTGTACAATTGCAACATGATGGCCCAACGCTTATACTCAAAGCCTTGGCGTATGAAATGCCTTTTTCATTACCTTATCCACCTGTATCACCACTTATGATAAGATAAGATAAGATAAGATAAGATAAGATAAGATAAGATATCTTTATTAGTCACATGAACATCAAAACACACAGTGAAATGCATCTTTTTGCATAGAGTGTTCTGAGGGCGCCCGCAAGTGTCGCCACGCTTCTGGCGCCAACATAGCATGCTCACAACTTCCTAACTTCCTAACACTTTCAGGGAGCTATGGACTTGCACCCTAGGGTCTTTCTGTACATCAATGCTCCTAAAGTCCCTGTCATTTACTCTACATGTTTAAACAGATTTTTATCTCCCAAAGTACATTAACTCACACTGGTCTGGATTAAATTCCAACTGCCACCGATTTGCCCAGCTTTCCAGCTAAATCTGTCCTACTGTATCTTTAATCAACCTTCTTCATTTTCTCTGATTCTGCAAATTTTTGTGTCATCTGCAAAGTTACTCATCATATCCCCTTCATTCTTATCCAAGTCAGTTTTATAAACAAACAACAAATGTCCCAGCACTGATCCCTCTGGTACAGAATTGGTTACAGATTTCCAATCAGAGAAACACCCACCTACCACTACCCTCTGCCTCTTATCATCCAATTTTGGATCCAGTTCACCAACATGCCTTGGATCCTTTGTCCCTTCAGGATAAGCCTACCATGTGTGACTTTACCAAATCTCTTCTACATTCTGGACTAGCCTACCATGTGGGACCTTGCCAACTGCCTTATTAAAGTCCATAAAGACAACATCTACTGCCCTACCTTCATCAATTTTCTTGGTTACCACCTCAAAAAACTCAATCAGATTTGTGAGACATGACCTCCCCTGAAGAAAACCATGCTGACCCGTCCTAGTCAGTCCCTGGCTTTCTCAATCATGCCTATGTTTTGCAGGGATTGGTGCTGGGATCCTTGCTGTTTGTAATGTATACAAATGATTTGAATGAGGATGTAGAAGGCACGATCAATAAGTTTGCAGGTGACATGAAGATTGGTGGAATTGTTGATAATATGGAAGGTAATCTTAGGCTACAGGGGATATCGCTGTGTTGATAAAATTGGCTGAAAAATGCCAGATGGAGTTTAATCCAGATGTACATGAGGTGATACACTTTGGGAGTATTAATGAGACTGGGATATGCACCATCAATGGTAGGGTCCTCGAGAGTATTGAGGAATTAGATTGACATGCATGTCCAAAGATCCTTGAAGGTGGCAACAGAGGTAGATAACTCAGTTAAGAAGGTGGAGCGTAACATTCCTGCACATGCTGAGTGCTCCGGCTACTGGCCCTCAGTAGCTGGGGCATTCAGTACAAGTGCAGGGAGGTTTTGCTCCAATTTTATAACCCACTGGTCAGACCTCAGCTGGAGAACTGCTTGCATTTCTGGTCACCACACTATAGGAACAATGTGATAGTGCTGGAGCAAGTGCAGAGGAGATTTACTAGGCTGTTGCCTGGGATGGAGTATTTTAGTTCTGAGGAGAGACAATGGAGCGTTTTAGTTCTGAGGGTTGCTTTTCCTTGGTGTGGGGAAGGTTAAGAGGAGACATGACTGAAGCACATTAACTTATGAGGAGTGTAGATAGGATAGACTGCAGGAAACCTTTCTCTATATCAGAGGTAGGGAAGTAAGTAGATTTAGGGTAAGGTATAAAAGACTTATAGGGGATCTGAGGGAGGTTTTTTCACCCAGAGAGCATTGAGGACCTGGAATACACTTCCTGAGAAAGTGGTGGGAGCAGAATCGCTGACAGCATTTAAGAAGTGTTCAGGTAAGCACTTGAATCACCTCAGCAAAGAAAGCTATGGGCCAAATGCTAGAAGATGGCATTAATACAGAAGGGTGCCCACTGGTTGGCATGGATGTGGTGGGCCAAATGGCCTGTTTCCATACTGTATAACTCCATGACTCTATGACAATTACCATGTTAAAGAGGCATTGAAACAGACACTTAAATAGGCAAGACATAGAAGGATATAGTCCCAATACAGGCAAATGGGATTAGTGCAGATAGGCAGAATGATCAACATGGATATTGTGGGTCAAAGGACCCATTCCTCTATGAATCTATGACCATTGCAAATCATTTAAACAACTCAAATCACTTGAATTATTCTACATAGATTCACAGTTCAGCTAAGTGAAAATCAAAAATCTGCCGATGCTGGAAATCTAAAATAAAAACAGAAAATGCTGGAAATACTTAGCAGGTCAGGCAGCATCTGTAAGAAGAGAAAGAGAGTTAATATTTCAGTTCAAAGATCCTTCATCAGAAGCTCATTAAGCTGCAGGGAGGGTGGGGGAAGGGGGATGTCTCTGACAGGGTAAAACTGGGGTGACAATGGGACCACGCTGTAAACAAGGTTATCTGGTCAATGGGTTAATGGGAGCAGTTGGAGAGTAAGAACAGAGTCAAAAGAACACAGAACAAAAAACTATAGGAGCTGTGAAATGCAGAGTAGGAGGACAGTAACACATCAAAGGGAAAGACTTAACAACAATGCTCAAAAGAAAGCATGATGCCTCTGAACTTGGAAACTTTCAGAAAGAGGACTAGAGCCAGATTGGTCAATTGGTACCTGACTTCCGGCTGGAAAATGCTTTATTTTGTAGTAAAAATTCTGTTTTACCAACACTGTTCTTTCCTTACCTATCTTAGAGCATTAAAAAATAGAAGCAGGAGAAGACCACTTGGCCCCTTATGCCTGTTCTGCCATTTGATAAAATCAAGGCTACCACCTACCCTGTCAAGCTCCTTAAGAATTTTGTTACATTTCAATGAGATCATTGCTCCTTCTTCTAAACTGAAGATCGTGTTGTCTAGTCTGTTTAATCTACTCTCATAAGACAAGTCAGCCATTCCAGATATCAATCAGGAGAAACTTTGTTCTGCTCGCTCTATCACAAGTATATCTTTCCTGAGGAAGAGAGGTGGTTTGAAAATGATGTCACTATTTTAAGGTTGGTGTCATGGTGATTCCACCAAGGCAATTAGGAAAGGAGAAATAGGAAGTTCCAAGAGCCAACTTGCACTTACAGTTAGGTACTACATCAGAAACAGTGAGGGTTCTTTTTCTTGGGCTGGATGTTCAGAACAGTTCAGATGTGGTTTCACCAAGGCTCTGTAGAATTAATGCAAAATGTCTCCTCTCTTGCGTGCAAATCTTCATGCAATAATAGCCATCATACTATTTGCCTTCCTAATTACTTGCTGAACCTTCATTTTAACTTTCAGTGATTCATTGCAAGGGTAGCCAGGTTCCTCTCCACACTAACACCATTTGGTCTCTCAGCATTTAAAAAATACTCTGCCTTTTTATTTTTTCTACCGAAGTGGATCACTTAATTCCTTTCTAATTTATGTTCCCTCTAACATGTCCTTGCCCATTCATTAGCCTGTCTGTATTCCCCAAAGCTTCTCTGCATCATCCTCTGAGTTTACATTACAACAAATTTCTATCATCAGAGAACTTGGAAATATTATACATGGCCCTCTCATCCAACTCATTGATATAGATTGTGAACAGCTGGGGACCTAGCACCAATCCTTACAGCATCCTACTAATCACAGCCTCCCAACTCATAATGACCCATTTCTCATTGTCCATTTTCTGTCCGTTAACCGATCTTCAATCCACATCAGTATATTTTCCTCAATTCTGAGAGCTCTAATTTGATTCAATAATCTCTTGTGTGGCACCTTTTCGATGGCTTTCTGAAGGTCCAAATACACCACATCCACTGGCAACAGATTTGTCAAACATGATTTCCCTTTCATAAATCCATACTGACTCTGCTGAAACCTGTTATTATTTTCCAAGAGCTCTGTTACCACTTCCTTCATAATAGATTCCAGCCACTTTGCCTACTATTGATGTTGGATTAACTGGTCTGTATTTCCTTGTTTTCACTCTCCCTTCTTTCTTATTATTCTCCTGTCATAGTCTGTGAGGGATCCACATCAACTTTTAGCTAATCTTTTCCATTTTACAAGTCTGCAGAAGCTCCTAACATCTGTTTAAATGTTTCCCACTACTCTATTCCTGTCCTCTGCTTTCCTTTTCCTTATCAATGCTTTGGTCCTCTTTCTCAAATTTTCCCAGTCCTAAGGTATCCGGTCTTTTTATATGGGCTTTGTTATAAGCCTTTACCTTTGATGTATTACAATCTTTAATGTCACAAATGGACTACTTCTGCTTTTTTCTTTTGCCTTAAAAGGCTATACTGTATATAATACTTGAAAATCATATATTATTTCTTGAAAAGTTAGCTATTATTAGTTTACTGTCATTCCTTTTAATGCAGCTTCTTAATCTCCATTGCCAATTTACGTCTCATGCTTTTGTAGTTTGCTTTAATATTTAAGACCCAAGTCTCAGGTTGACTTAAATGACTTTCGACCTTGATATAAAATTATATCACAATTGAATCACTAAAAGCCCTTTAACAACCAAATCAACTGTTAAGTCTTTTTCATTACATAATACTAGTTCTAAAATATCCTCTTCTCTCATTGTCTCCTTAATATATTGATCTAGAAAATCATTTCTATACTTTGTACCATTTTCCCTGCACTGACATTAATCTGCTTTTCTGTTTCCCTTACCGAAGTGGATATGGAACATAGAACAGTACAGCAAAGGAACAGACCCTTTGGCCCACGATGTTGTGGTGAACTAATTAAGCTAACGACACCTAATCCTTTCTGCCTGGACTTGGTCCATATCCCTCCATTCTCTGCATATGCATGTGCCCATCCAAGAGCCTTCACTACCACCCCCGGTAGCATATTCCAGACACCCACCACTCTCTGTGAAAAAACTTGCTAAGATCATCTCCGTTGAATTTTCCCCCCTCACTTGAAATGCATGCCCTCTGGTATTAGACATTTTGACCCTGTAGTTGTGCACTCTCTCAACTTGTCTAAATCACATTGAAGTCTCCTTGCATCCTCTTCATAACTAGCAATTCAACCTGGTTTTATATGATTGGCAAACTTAGAAATATTATATTCTGTTCTCTCATCCAAGTCATTGAGGTATATTGAGACTAGCTGGAGCCTAAGCGTTGGTCTGTACAATATTCCACTAGACACCATTAATCACTCTCAGAAAGACCCATTTATTTCATTGTCTTCAGTGGAATTTCCTTTGCTTGCTGTCAACCAATTCTCAATCCATGCCCTTACATTACCCACAATTCCACATACGAGAAGTTTGCTTGCTCACCTCCTGCGTAGGACTTTATCCAACTACATTATCACCACGGCCAAGAAAGCATACCAGAACCTCTACTTCCTCAGGAGGCTAAAGGAATTTGGCATGTCTCCTCTGACCCTCACTAATTTTTATCAAAACTCCACAGAAAACACCCTATCCGGATGCATCATGGCTTGGTATGGCAACTGCTCTGCCCAGGACCGCAAAAAACTGCAGAGAGTTGTGGACGCAGCTCAGCACATCACAGAAACCAGCCTCCGCTCTATGGACTCTGTCTACACTTCTTGCTCCCTTGGTAAAGCAGCCAATGTCATCAAAGACTCCACCCAGCCCAGACATTCTCTTTTCTCCCCCCTCCTATCGGCCGAAGATACAAAAGCCTGAAAGCACGTACCACCAGGCTCAAGGACAGCTTCTATCCCGCTGTTATAAGACTATTGAATTGTCCCCCAGTATGATAAGATAGACTCTTGACCTCACAATATACCTTATTGTCTGTCTGTACTGCACTTTCTCTGTAACTGTAACAGTTTATTCTGCATTCTGCTGTTGTTTTCCCTTGCATCACCTCGATGTACTGATGTGATAAAATGATCTGTATGGATGGCATGCAAAATAAAGTTTTTCACTGTACCTTGGTACATGTGACAATAATAAACCAATTTACCAAATTATCAATTTATCAAAGGCCTTCTGAAAACTGAAATACACCCCATCCAGTGGTTCTCCCTTTTTTCTCTACCAGTTACAGGTTACATCCTCAAAAAACTCCCTAAGGTTGATTTCCATTCTACGTGGAGTTAACCTGGGTGTTACAACTGACCAGGTGCTGAATGACAGCTGACAGGAAGGGTCAGCCCAATTCCCATTCCTGATCACCAACTGGTGCTCCATATTTGGCTGATGAAGATAAATTCAGACTCCAGTTGGGACACCCGCAGGAGGGCAGTTGTACTGATGCCAGTTAGTATTTCTGAGGAGACAAGGGAATAAAACTCACGTGGATTACCAAAAAATAACATGCATCATTTAATGCAAAAGGTCGATCAGAATCCCATCCAGAAGGCCACAGTATAAAATGACTTGCATGGGTAGTAACCAACATTGAATATATGTTCACACTGGCTTGGAATAATAACCAAGGAGGCTGCATCCATGGAAAACTCTGCCTCAAGGGTCCCATCCCATCTTCCTGGCATTCCCTGCCCTGAACCCAAGATTCCACTGCCCAGTTCAGAGAAGGTGCTGTGAAACCTATGGAATTAACAATGATTTAGTTGATGGCTTCAAGAAATTTAAATCTGTTTCAAATGAGGATTCAAGTCTTCACACATTGCTTTTTCTGGCTTAGGGAACCTTCGTTCTTAACAGCGTGGTACTTGGATACTTTATGTGCAGGATTTATAATGCAAAGTTTGCTAATTTGGCAAGGCAATTCAAATGTAATGGAATAATTTGATGGTCACGCAGGAGAGTCTGCCTCAATGTTCAACATCTTTCATCTGCATCTGAATTTACACTCATCTTTGCATGTTGAACACCCTGTTCCGATCATATCTTCATCTCCCAAATTTTAGGAATTCATAGAAGGTTTATGTAATCTCTCCTCATAGTTTAACCTTTCAGGTCCTGGAGTTACTTTACGCAATCTGTGTTTATTTGTAATTTGTATCTCACTATGCAATGCCCTAAGCAGATACATTAGGCTCAGGACCTACACAAAGAAAGAGTCTCTTCTTTCTTTTTTGATTCCAGCCCTCTGAATATTCCATGGGTTTTTAAATGGATTTTTATACCTAAATGTTAGTTTTCATTGCTTTGTGCATTTGGACTATTAAGATCTCGGCAGTAGTTTTCTCACTATTTAGAAAATATTCCAATATATCTTTCTTCTGCCTAGAGCAGATGACCAACTTTCTCATTTTACTCCTCTTGCCATTACTTTGCCCTCTGATGCCTCTTTAGAACTTCTTACTCCTTTATGAACTAAATACTGTCACTCCCTATTTAATGCCATTTGTAAACATGTTTTAATAGCTCTGGTCCTTTGTCTATAATGTTAATAAATTTGGTGAAAATCTGAGGCCTCGGATGAGGTTTCTTGAAATATTTATCACGTCCTGCTATATTTTACATCCACAAAAGTACAGGTGTACAATGGAAAGCATTCTGACTGGTTGAATCATGGCCTGGTGTGGAAACCCCAATGCACAGGAACACAAGAGGCTACAGTAAGTAGTGGACTCAGCCATTTCCATCCTGAGTACAGCTCTCCCTACCATCAAGGACATCTGTAAGGAAGGTGGCATCCGTCATCAGGGACCCCCCCACCATCCGAGCCATGCCCTCTTCTCATTGCTGCCATCAGGCAGAAGGTACAGAAGCCTGAAGACCCACACCTCGAGGTTCAACAACAGCTTCTTCCTCACGGCCATCAGGTTCTTGAAATGACATGAAAAACTTTAGCACTGCCTCAGACTATATATTTTTCTTGCTCTCAAACTTGCACTGGTGTCGTTGTGTTTACTTTTCACATAAGTTGCGCATAATTAAGTTCATTTAAGTTTATGTTAACTTATGTTTGTCCTTGTCTTGCAATGCACTGTGCTACTGCTGCAAAAAAACTGATTTTCATGGCAGTTATACCCGTGTGTGTATGCCTATAGACTTGACTTGACACGTTATAACTTCCTTCTCCAAGTAATTTCTAACCCAAGGCAATTCTGCGCACCCTCATTATTGTTAATATTTCTATATGGAAACCTACCATGCACTTTTGAAAATCCATACACATAATATTGATAGACATAATCCCTTCTAATTACTGACCACTAAAAAAATTAGATTTATTAGATATGACCAACCCTCACCACCTCATTGATCAGCTCAGAGTTGTGCACTCTATCACCGATGATGGATTGTAATACTCTCCCACAACTCACAAATGGGCCATTTCTTTCTTCTGCTTGCTATTAAGTCATGGAGAAACCTACAGAAGTTTCCAATCTAAGTACACAGTCTCTGAATCAAGAAATTAAGGGGCATGGCTTTTAAGCTCCAGGGACGTGGGTTCAATCCTGACCTCTGTTGCTGTCTGTGTGGAGTTTGCACATTCTCCCTGTGACCTTCTGGGTTTCCCATGGATGATCTATTTCTACCCACATTCCAAAAATGTGCAGGTTGATAGATAAACTGGCCACTGTGAACTGGCCCTAACATGTAGGTGAGTGGTAAGAGAACTGAAGGGAGTTAATGGGAATATGGGCAGAGCATAATGAGATTGGTATAGGATTAGCATATGTGGGTGCATGATGGTTGGTATGAAGTGCCTGTCTCTATGCTGAATAACTCTATTAGATCTTTGAAACATTATGACTGATGTTTGTGGAGTTCTTCAATTATTTATTTTAATGGTCAGGTCATGGTAATTAATCTATTTAAGTCCTTTCATTTTCTCCATTATTATTTAATTGCTGCACGCAAAAAGTTCCTCCTCTTGATTTATTTTTACTTTCCCTTTTGGCATTGGTATTGTATCCCCGACCATGAAATAAAATATAAAGGTATTCTTTTTAATAAATTTGGCATTAACTTGTCCCTTACAATATTGCCTGTGTCTGAATGTAAAGGTCCATATTTCTCTCAGTCACTTTTTACTCTTAATGTATTTATAAAAACTTATAATGTTAGCATTTATATTACTTGGAAGGTTATTTTCATATTCCTTTTGGCAACTCTTAGTATTTTCTTTGTGTCCCTTTGCAGCCTTCTATAGTTTTCACAGTTTGTTGGCTTTACCGCTTTTCTTGTCATTTCTGTTAGCCATTTCCTTTAGTTTTATACTGTCTTACCTCATATGTTGACCACGGTTGCTTGAGTGTACAAGTGGGATTTTTTTTTCTCTCTTTAGTTCTATGATTTGTTCTTGTTTTGAACTAAGTAGTTCTTTGGATCCCTCCCACAATTTATCTGTAGGCTTGGTGACCAACAACTTAGCCCACTTTAACTGCTTCAGAATCACATTTATTTTAAAGTTTTGTGTCTGATGTTTTGCCGCTTTGAACGTAACATCAAACTCTCTCATGATATGACCATTATACGACTAGGTTGTTAATTAATTCTGGCTCATGACAAATTACTAAATCAACTGTATCTATTTTGGGCCCACTACATCTGCAAAGTGTATTACATTTACCTTAAAAAGATTAGATACCCTGTGGTTCAATGCACTAGATTGTGCTCAATTAAACCTGTCACCTGTAATCTTTATTCACACCTCCCACGACCCCACCCTCATCTTTTCTGATGGCTCCACATATCTTTGGTATGAGTATGAATAAACCTTAACACTTGGTTGCCATGGTCATCTCTTGCGGTGGACTGAGTTGCAAGTCTTAACTAGATCTCAGGAGGTGGATCCTGAGGCTATGCCCACAAGAATATCCTGATGGATATTGATGGCTCTCCTCAGCTCTTTGTTCCACACATCACTGAGGCTGATGTGGTTAATATCAGGATGCCCTCCATTTGCAAATGCCTGACCCTTATGAGCAAAGTGACAGCTAACAATTAAAGAACATTTGCTTGATTCCCCAGGGTCTGATGAATAAGAGATGTTTGGCACTAATATGTTAAAGTAAGGAGAAAGTCTTCAGTTTGTACTTTCTGCTCACTGCCTTAAGATTGTATAGTAATACCTCAATGTTATCAACCCTGTTAATGGCTTATGTTGTGAGAAGCCAGGTGTGTCACTGGAGAGTACGAAGGAAAAATGGGCACTGTGTAGGCACTTACTTCCACATGGCTCACAGATATTCTCCAGTGGCTGCCCGCCTTTGACACCCAGCACCCTGCATTTCTTCTGCACCATTTCATCAAGGAGAGGTTTACAACTCTTGTTGGTGTGAAAACTTTCTTTATTCTCTAGGCTATATCCTTGTTTCTTTTTTCAGGCATCAGTGCCAGTTGCTTCTGTAGTAGACATGCTTAAAAATAACTAAGAGACATCCCACCAAGCAAGCTGACATCAGCATACTCGACCAAGCACTTTGATAGTTTGCAATTACTCCCCCAGTATATTCCCACTTTCTCCAACCAGAACCCAATTTTCAAAAGCTACTCTCTTAATTTCCAAGCACCTCAACATTTAAAGGTGATAACTAATGACTCATCCAATGAGCTGACCCAGGAAAACCTGTTGCAAATAATTGACCTCAGCTGATAATTGGTAGGTGCAATTGGTCTTGCACTGGTGTTAATGAGGGATACCTTATAGCATGTACATTTAGACTTATCAAGCCCTCACTGGTGTTTTTCTCCATGTCACCTCCCTGCTTTCTAACTTGACATTTTTTTCTAAAAGTTCTTTAGGAAGGTAGTCACTATTTCAGTGTAGGATGTTAACAAAATTCTAAGCACAAAAAAAGTAAGAATTAGGAAGTTGTGACTTATTGCTTAATTCATCCAGTAATTTTTAATGCAAGTTGAGGATCCATTTCTCTTCTATTAAGCTTGATGGTCCAACTACAAGAAGTTGCTTTTATCTTGTATCAAAGCCTGACACAGTATTAATAAGAGTCTGTAGAGTATACTTCCTTGTAGTTTAATTTCTGGTTGGTAGCATGTAATATGCTTTTGAGAGAGAGCCCATTTAGATTCAATGGAATGAAATTCAATCATAAAGTACAATGTGTAATGCAACTATACTGGATGTTTAACACTACCAAATGGGGATGAATTTCTTACAACTTTTTCTCTGCTCTGCTTCAAAATTGTCTGGTCTTCATCACAAATGCTTGCAACTTTTCTGTCATATTTGACCCTGAGGTCATCACTGAGATATAAAAAAAAATCTTGAAATACTCAACAGGTCAGGTCAGAGAATGTTTCAGATCGAAGACCATCAAAGGTCCAGTCTTATCAGAGCTGAAGGTTGTTTGACTGAAATAGTAACTCTGTTTTTCTTTCCACCGATGTTGCCTGACCTGCTGAGTGTTTCTAGTATTTTATGTTTTTATTTCAAATTTCTGGTATCTGCAGTTTTTCAATTTCTAATCACAAAAACTGCCTGTTTTCACTTCTGTAACATTGTCAAACTCAGCTTCTAACAAACGACCCTGTTGCTGAAACTCTTGTTCATGCTTTTGCAATTATTATGCTTGACTGTTCCAAAGCTCTCATTGTCAACTTGCCTCAACCTACCCAACCAACTGCGAGCCATCAAAGAAATTCCTTCCTACAGCCAAACTTGCACCAAATCCTGTTCACCTCGCACTCCTGTGCTTGTTGACCAACATTCACTACAAGTTCTATCAATGCCACGGTGTTAAAACTCCCACTCATATTTCCCAGTTCTGCCATGGATGTACCTTAATGATGTTAAGTGACCCTGTGCAATAACTCCACCCCTGATAGTTTTGGCCTCTTAGCCATCCCCAATTTAATTGTTCCAAAATTGATGACCATGCTTGCAATTGTCAGCTTTAGCATAGATTTCCTTCCCTGAACCTCTTCACTCTCTCTGTCTTTGAAGCACTTCTTTAAACCTACCCAAGTGACCAAGATGTTGACCATCTACCATTTTTTATTTCAACCATGAGAGGGTGGCATGTTTTGTTCCATTAATGATGCTGTATAAATTGATATGATTGTTCTTGTTGTGTTTACCTTAAACTTGGGCATTCTGTTTACATCCTTTATAACAACTTATTTTTTTAATCATGACAAATTTGATTAAACACCATTGAAATCTTTTCAACCTCACTTTAAAAGAGCTCTAATTACTTGGAAATTCCTTCCATACGATAACCCCTCAAACCTGCTGAACCTGCACTGCACTCTTTCAATTACTTTTATAACTTCCTTTAAAACGTAAGAAAAGAAAATCATGCTCCACTTCGTTTGTCATGCACTTCAACCCATCAACGTTCATTGTAATGCTGTGCCAATGCTGTATAACACCAACACTTTACTACTCTGCCAAAATGCTGTGAGGGTGAGACACTATCCAAATATAAAATCACCAAAGGCCCTTATTTCATACTAGAGGTCCCACTAGTAACCTGAGAAAACATACTTTGGAATTATAGCCAAAGAAATGTAAGCTGTTTTATTATATCCTTGTGCTATAACTAGAGGTACTGTCAGTTGTACACATCAGGGGTGAAGGGTAGGAGGTGGGGGTCAGTAACCCAAGCTGCTGCTAATGGTAGAAGATGATGTTACTACATAAAGCACAAACCTTAATAGATTACCTGATAGTTTTCTAAAATACTCACCACATGCAAGCAAAACAATCTTCAAGTTCCAAAACATATGAAAGCATACAATATAAATGCACTAGTTCATGGGTCTTGCCCCTTTTATTTGTGGCCTCTGCTTAGTATTAATTTCTGCAAACTACAACAGAAAATAAAGCAGCTGAGATCCACTATTTGAAAGTTTGATTTCATCTTTAGTGCACTGTCCGAAGCAGAACTGCTATATTGCTTATAGACTCCTTATGTATCTCTATTTTTGGCCGACACTATAAAAAATTTGGCTCCTGCTTTCGAGATTGAATCTCTGGAGGCTAGACTGCCATCAAGCAGTCTAAATAAAAGCAGTAAAATAAAAGCAATACTTAATCTGGATTTGAGGGGGATCTGACTTGTACCATTCAATGAACGGTTGTGCTGACATGCTACATTCTCAAATAAAATGTTACATGTTTCCATGATCAGTTACTGTAAAATTGCCAATAAGTAGCTAATATATGAAGCGAAGACAAAAGTATAATAGGTAATTAAGAAAGAATTGTGAAACTAAGTAAATTAGGTTTACAAAATCTTAATATAATAGGTGTATTCAGGTGAGGCCACAAATCCTAAAAGGAAGATACAAATGATTTATACTGTGGTTGAAGAACAAAGAACTACATTGGGTCTAATCTGAATTTCTGTTTTCTATGGGATATAATCCACAGAGTTAATTCCACAATTTCCATTAATTTGCATAATCTTATTGTACAACATTGAATTTGATCCACAATTGTGCCTTGCCACAAAAAGCTTACATTGTCATTTATTAGATTATTATTAAACCTTCTTTGAAAGCATGTATCCATAAGTGGATTGAGTGTTAATTTATTTTTAAACTCACTAATAAATAACAGCTCAGTCTTCTAGCAAGTCACTTGTCTTCACCAAAGTGTAAATGTGACTTTAGTCAACTGTTTCTACATGTATACACCGAGCACTGCATTTTGTTCACTACCTGTACTAAATTACAGTGGTAAAAATTGAAAGGAAAGCTTGCATTTGTTTGTTTTGTAAGAACTCTACCCATTAAGAGGCACAATTGGGGTAATCTTCACCACATGATAATTGCAAGAAAAATCCAGGGAGCAACAACAAGATGTAGATACCTGATGCCATTTTTGTCTAGGAGAATAGTGCCACAGTAGTTAATCTTCCTATTAGATTCAAAGACAGGCCTTCTTTTGACTTTACTAACGACTTTGACTCTGTCAGCCAAGAAAGTCTGTGGTGAATCTTTCCCAAGTTTGGCTGCTCAGATATTCATCCCCATTCTACCTCTGTTACATAGTGGCATGTAAGCCATTATCTTAACTAAAGGGTCTGCCACAGATCCCATTCCATTGTAGACCAGGGTGAAACGAGGCTGTGCCATCACTCCAACCCTTTACTCAATCTTTCTCACCACGATACAGCACCTTACCTCCAATAAGTTTCCCACTGGAGTGCAGCTTACCTACAGAAAGGATGGGGAACTGTTCCTCCTATATCACCTCCACTCCAGAAGCAAGAGAACTCCAACCTCATTCATCAACTGGAATATGCAAATAATTCTTGTGCATGCAAATGTTTAGAGAATGAGCTCCAAGTCCTTATTGACTCACTCACAGAAGCATATAAGAGAATGGACTTCACATTAAGCATTCTCTACTAATCTATCCCCGATGCACAACATTGTCCCCTGAGATTAAAAAATCCACAAGCGGACTCTGGAAATTGTAAATCATTTTCCATATCTTGGGAGCTACGTCTCAGCAAAGGTAGACATTGACGATGAAATTCACCATCATCTTCAATGAGCACCCTTTGTGCAACCGAGAAAAAGAGTCTTTGAAAATCAAGACTCCAAACAACAGTCAACCCCGGCATCAGTGATCTCTGCCATCCTGAACTAGCTACAGCAAGCACCCCAAGCTACCATAGTGGTACAGCCTATGCTGCCTCCACTAATTCCTCCTATTCCACTGATAGAATAAATAACTTAACATTACTATCTTCTCCCGGGCCAAGATCCCCAGCATTGAGGTCCTAATTATACTCAGTTGGCCTTGATGGGCAGACCGCACGTTTGGTATATACTGTGCTGTTGCTGCTGCAAAAAGCCAGTTTTCATGACATTTATACTCTGTGTATGTACGCCTTTGGCAATAAACTTGAACTTGAACATTGTTCACATGCATGATACCAGACCGCTGAAGCAGTCACCCCGCTCCAGGCTCCATTGTAGTAAGGGATTACCAGGAGTATGGCGAACATGCTTTATGGTCACTCTCAAAGCTTCCTTGAAAAAAATATAATACCCTCACCAGTTCCTTGGTACATGGCCAATCTGAGTGAGGAAGGAGCATTTGGGAATGGACTGAGAATCTTGAGGCTCTTGGCCAGAAGCATGCAGAAGCCCAGTGAAGATGGTGGAAGGGGCACCATCTCCCATGATTCCCGGCTACCCAAGCTGTCACACATCTTCTGTTTCACCCATGGCTGTCTGTGGGTCCAACAGTGGCCTCATCAGCCACCTCAGAACCCACTGAACTGAAGTTTAAGTGGGTCATCCTCAATCCAGAGAGGCCATGTAAGAAGAAGGTAGAAAAGGAAAGTGTGCTTTTGTTTAGCATCTTTCAGGACCTCAAGCTCTCCTAACGAATTTCAGAGCCAATGAAGAATTTTTGAAGCATGGTTCCCATTTCATGGTTAGATATTTACAAAAGTGTCCAATTCTAAGCAAAGTAAAAAGCAAGGATTAGGGAGCTGTGACCTGTTGGTAAGTTCATCCAATAATTTTCAGTGTAACTTGGAGAACTGGAGGGTTGCTAACTGGAAGTAAGTCTGTTTTCCTGCAAGAGCTCAAGGTAAGTGATGCCTTGTTTCTATTTTATTAAGTACTATTCTATTATGTATTATTTGATAAAATAACAGTAGAGTACATGATCTGTGTAGTGGGATATCACTTGGGAAGAGCAAAGCTCAATTGAATAGTTGTTCATTGATTATCAGTGTGAGACAGAAGTGAACGAAATATGATGCTGAGTTGCATTGCTAGATCCATTGTCTTGACATCCCCGAGGGTCATGCTGAAGTTTGGGTGGTTGAGCCCCTTAACAACACCCATGGTTTCAGTGATAAGGGGACAATCTCCTACTTGGGCAGAAGACCAGATTGGGCAAAACCAGTCATCTTTCACTGGTTTTGCTGTTTGTAAGGTGCTGAGTTTTTTAGATACTGCTGGGAAGATGTAGATACCTGATGCCATTTTTGCCTAGGAGAATAGTGCCACAGTAGTTAATGTTCCTATTAGATTCAAAGACAGGGTCATCGGGTGTTTTCTTTAAACCCAAAATATCTGGAATAATACTAGATAAATATTTAGAAAATTTACTCAAGAGACTGTCACAGGCAACCACTTTGCATGTCCAATGGAAGAAATAATCTGATGGTTGCACACACTCACCAGTCTTAGTAATAATTCACAATTCCATGGGACAATTTTATTCGAAGTAGATTTATGTTTTGTTATCTTTCAATTATTTGTATGCAAGCCTGATGCACATTTTAACAGTTATATACTAATTTGTAGGCCATGTAGATCCTACAGATGATACTTCTGAAATGCCAACATTTTTTTTCCAGAATTTGTTTGGCAAACTTTCTGTAAAAACAGTACAAGGCAATTTAACATTTGGGGGTGATTCGTGATCTGTGGAATTTTGGAAATGTGACCTAGCTACAGAGAGTTTACTGGTTTCTGACTTTGTCTTAAAATAGAAACAAGACATACAAATACCCAACAAGCATGACTACTAAAATTCTGCAAAAATAATAATTATTGACCTTTACAAATTCAAGTTGAAACATTTCTTGTCATTTCACTGTGCACAATATTCAACTTTTCTGCCCTTTTGGTCTGATTTGTCTATCTTTCTTTTGAATGTTGCCCATACATCTCCAGAATTTGAACCAATCTATCCATTGCTGTGTCTCTCCCATATCTCTGAGTTAATACTATTCTGCACTATCACTGGTTTGATTTGCTAATTTAGTACAGATCACCCTTTCAAATATTTGTGTCTGATGCCCATGTTGTATATGTGGCTATAGCTTTAAAAAGATTCCTCAATATAAGGTAATGATATCACTAATTGTAGATATTGTATGCACCATGTGGACAGTCAGCACTCCATGACTAGATGACTGGACTCAATGATGAGGGCTTGTTTGTCTGTACATAGTTGTGAATAGCCTATCGTTTGTTATTGTTCAATTCTGTGCTGAGCACCCCAGTGTGTCGACAAGTAAGGAGATGCTAGTACAGAATATTGTGCATACTACATACTCCTTGCAGACAAACAGTCCAGTTTTGCTTCACTCGCCATGTACAGCCAACAGACTTACATAAATTATGTGACCAACAGTTCCAAGGAGAACGGTTGGGGTGTAACCACTCTAATTCCATGTGACATCCAGTGAAGGAGCCCAGGTTCCTTTGTTGTGGGACTTGTGGTGGGATTGGGGGCCCCGATCATTGGAATGGGTTGTCCAGTCTGGAGGGAAAAGACTAGATTTATTTTTACTTCTTTTCATGTTTTCTTTATTTCTTAGTGTTTTTAAATTAATTATATGTTATAATTTTTTTTAATATTTGAATTTTAAAATATTTCAAGCAATTTTATTTTTTTATATAAATGTTTTTGAATATCAGTGAGATTTAATAAAAGTTGCAAGGCCTTGGCAGCTTCAACAAAGATCTAAGCACTACCATTGTCTTGTCAAAAGCTGTCAGAGCATTCTACAGAGAACATAGAACAGTACAGCACAGGAATAGACCTTTCAGCCCACAATATTGTTCTGATCTAATTAAACTTAATGACACCTAAACCCTTCTGCCAGCACATGGTTCATATCTCTCCATTCTCTGCATATTCATGTGCTATCTTGAATGCCTCTATCGTGTCTGCTTTCACAACCACCCCTGGCAGCACATTCCAGGCACCCACCACTCTCTGCGCAAAAAAGACTGCCTTCCACATCTCCTTTGAACTTTCCCCCTCACCTTAAATGCATGCCCTCTAGTATTAGACATTTCGACCCTGGAGAAAATATGCCAGCTGTCTACTCTATCTCTGCTTCCCATAATTTTATAAACTTTTATCAGATCTCCTCTCAGCTTCTGCCGGTCCAGAGAGAACAGCCCTAGTTTGTCCAACCTCTCCTTATAGCATATGCCCTCCAATCCAGGCAGCACCCTAGTAAACCTCTTCTGCAAGCTCTCCATAGCCTCCACATCCTTCCTGTAATGGGCAACCAGAATTGAATGCAATACCCCCAATGTGGGTGGGATATAAGCTGAGACCTACAAGTCCTCACGTGACACCTCCTGAACGCGAGGGTCAACACATTCGGTCCTCTGCAATTGGTGTTGCAAGTGGTGGGCAGGAGCAGCAGAGTCCACTTGGTAGAGGGAACCCAGTCTGAGCTGACCCAGTGTTATTTGTTTTTAATAGATTTATTGCATCTCCATGTTATACAAATCCTGTTTTGTGCTGTATTACTCCTCTTTCAGGCATGTACCTGGCCCTTCACTGGTGCTGCAGTTTACATATATATTATTTTAAATAACAACAGCAGTTTACAATGCATTTTTAAGTACAATATATGGAAATATCTCATTATTCCTTGAGCAGAGAAAATATGACCAGGATTCTTCTTACACTTGTGATGGCAAGTAAGAACTTATACCATGAATGCTGGGTGGAAAATAAAAGCAACAATGACTTATTAGGTCTAAATGCACCCAAAATACACCCAATGATATATTGGATGATTGCCACTGGCCCTGCTCCTGAAGGACCTTATGCTGGTGAAGGTCCAGGGCTTGTTCTTGATCTGCTGAGTGGAAGTTGCCCATGTTTATCTTCAGCTAAAGCCAGCTTCACTAGATTCAGGTTGTGCTGGGATTGCTGTGTCTGAACAAGTAGATATCTCCAAAAATTATGCTTTTTTTTTATTTTCATCAGATCATAAGGTAAGGAGCAGAATTAGGCCATTCGGTCCATCAAATCCACTCCACCATGAAATCATGGCTGATTTTTTTTTTCTGAACCTCATTCTCCTGCCTTCTCCCCTTAACCCTTAACCCCCTTACCAATCAAGAACCTATCAATCTCTGCCTTAAATACACCCAATGACTTGGCCTCCACAGCCCTCCATGGCAACAAATTCCACAGATTCGCCATTCTCCGGCTGAAGAAATTCCTCCTCATTTCAGTTCTAAAAGGACATCCCTTTATTTTGAGGCTGTGCCTTTGAATTCTAGACTCTTCTACTAATGCAAACATCCTCTCCACAGCCACTCAGTCCAGGCCTTTTGGTATCTGGTAGGTTTCAATGAGATCCCCCCTCATCCTTCTGAACTCCACTGAGTACAGGCCCAGAGACATCAAACGCTCCTCATATGTTATGCCTTTCATTCCCAGGATCATTCTTGTGGACCTCCTTTGGTTCATCTGATAATCTTTCACTGTACTTCTCTGTCAAACCCAGAGGGAGAAGAGCACCTGATGGAAAATGGCTACTGTTTCAAAATGTTGGTTGTGGGTCAATGGGCAGCAGCCTAACTTTACATCAGAATGTTGAGGTTTCAAATCTCACTCTGGTGACTTTAGCACAAAGGTCCAGGCTGGTAGCATTAATCAAGATCTCTATCAGATAAGGTGTTGAACTCATCACCTGCCCTGAGTGTCCAAGAGTTTGTTTTGAAGGAAGGCAGGGTGAAGCACCCCCAGCAATCTGTCCAATGGTCGCCCCTTAACCATCAACATTGAAACAAATAATATGGTTGTGATCTCACTGTTGTTCCTGGGAGCTTGCCAGGCTAAGGAAATTTGGAATGTCCCCTTTGACCCTCACCAATTTTTATTGATGCACCATAGTAAGCATCCTATCCAGATCCATCACGGCTTGGTTGGCAACTGCTCTGCCTCTGACTGCAAGAAACTGCAGAGAGTTGTGGACACAGCTCAGCACATCATGAAGACCAGCCTCCCCTCCATGGACTCTGTCTACAGTTCTCACTGCCTTGGTAAAGCAGCCAACATAATCAAAGACCCCACTCACTCCAGACATTCTCTCTTCTCCCCCTTCCAATTGGGTAGAAGATACAAAAGCTTGAAAGCATGTACCACCAGGCTCAAGGACACTGTTATAAGACTATTGAACGGTTTCCTTGTACGATAAGATGGACTCTTGACCTCAAAATCTACCTCGTCATGGCCTTGCGTCTTATTGTCTGCCTGCACTGTACTTTCTCTGGAACTGTAACACTTTATTCTGCATTCTGTTATTGCTTTTTCCTTGTACTACCTCAATATACTGATGTGATGAAATGATCTGTATGATGGCATGCAAAACAAAGTTTTTCAGTACATGTAACAGTAATAAACCAATTACCTATTACCAAGCTCCCACAAACAACATGAGATCACAATCATATTATTTGTTTCTACATTACAAATATGACTGTATTTCAAAAGTACTTCACTGTCAATAATGTGATCTGGGACATCACAAGGCTGTGGTTTTTGCAACAAAATTCCAAGTACCTTTTAACATAAAAGTGGAAGATTGTGGAAGGATAGCCATGCTACTCATTTTTGGATGGAAGTTCTGAATATAAACACAGACCTTTTTGAGCCTTTAGTCACAACAAATTGTTTTACTCATCCTTAGTTTTATATTTCTTTCATACACATAGCATGAGTCAAAGTGTGCTTGAGGGTTGACTTATAAGGCCAGAACTGATTCTCCCTGTGGAACATGCAGGTTTACATACTTAGTAACTGTGGTATTTGAGAAGAATAATTGTACTCATTTATCTGTCTGTTGTGGTTAGAGAAGACATTATTTAACAAGAACTAATGAGAAAGCTACTTTCTTATAAAGCCCCTTTGAAATTTTTCATTGGAAATGTGCACCATTCCCCTACTTAAATCTCTTGGTGTCCCATTCCCCTTTTTGCAAAGGGCTAACCTTGCTGTGACATAGAAAAATTGTTTATCTAAACAGAAAGCTAAACACAGATTTAGTTTTAAATAACAGGAGAGAAGGATTCTTTTTTAAAATAAAAAAACTGAATTACGGTGGCCTGAAATCATGGAAGTATTGAACTTCTTACGATGAACTGTGTTGTTTGAAGTAATCTCTCAGAAATCTGCTGGACTTCAGATCTCTTTGGCCAAATATTAGGAGGTGGCTGATATCTGAATAAAATAGTAAACAATCCCAGTTGTGTTTGGAAATCCTGGCACCTCATACCCTCCTTTTCCTCAACCATTTTAAGCCATACTCGATGTCTGAGCTCCCTGGGATAATTCAGCTCATTCACCCTTGACAGGTTACTCAGATAGTGACTAAGAGACACTGCTGCGTTTTGGCTCCCTAATCTCTCTTCCAGTCCATTGGTGTCTCCAAGCAGCTGTACCATGCTGTGTGCTTATATTTAGCCTGAGCTTTGAATTATAGCTGTGTTCTGACCTATTCTGCTGGTGCCCATTTCATCCAGAAATTTATAACACTTTTGGATTGTGTCCTGATAGCTTTAGATTGATTAATTAATACTTATGATTTGATTTGTGAGCTCATTTTTCAGCAAAGTTTGTAATCCAAGGTTACCACATTGCACAGTGATCTTCCAGACCTCAGTCACATGACCAATGCTTCGAGCCTGGGAAGAGGTAAAGTTCAGGATAAAGAACTGAATCTAGAGCAAGGGAGAAAGGAAATCCAAGGTGAAAAACACAGCTTATGTCTGGGGAGGAGACATGAAGAAGGTGCAGGCAAATTATTTAGCTCAGCAAGGCACTCTTCATCTGTTTGCTACTGCTTTCCTTTGGAGAAAACAAAGGAAACTATGGAAGTCATCACTTGATGATTGGTCAGTATTAATCACAGAATAGTTGCAGCACAAAGAAGGCTATTTGGCTCTTCAAGGTAGTATAGACTCAACAAGCTGAATGGCCTCCTTCCATGCTGTAACCATTCTCTGGTTAGTGCTGATCAGTCATAAAGTTATGCCATTCAAATTTGCAAACATTATAATTTGATGGAAAACCACAGTTAAGAGATAATATGTATAGAATTATTACACAGAGCAGGCAGCACAGGTTGGTTTGCACTGTGCTAAATCAACAGTGCAATCAATGCATCTGTTCTCTTGAGTTGTTCAATTTTCCTCCAGTGTGTTTTTATGCTAGAACATTCAGTACACTCTATTATCATAATCATTGACACTCTTCCTGGTATTATAACTTAGTCTTAATCTTACTTACTATTATTAGAGAGAAATTTGCAGCCATTAATATTAAATAACAGTCCATGCACAGTTAACTTTCATGGAGTGCTGTGTCCCCATTTCAATGCAGAACAATCTATTTTCTGGTCTTGTTAAAGAACAATTTGACCTCAATTGTCATTCACTCTGCTGTTACAATACAGAACAATTTACATTCTATGTGACATTATGCAGCAATTTCAACTCTATTATTAGAAAACAATCAGTACTCTGTCTATAGTTCTAATAGAGCAATTTGCACTGCAATTAGTATAATTATAAACAAATCTGTGCTTTAATTAGTATAATTATAAACAATCTAATCAGGATAATTATAAATAAACCATTCTAATTAGCATCATAAATCTATCTACAATCAAAGCAATATTATTTTAATACAAAAGCAAAATACTGCAAATGTTGGGAGAAATTAGAAATAAGAATATAAAGTGCTCAGCAGGTCAGGCAGCATGTGTGGAGAGACAAACTAGGTTAATATTCAAGGTGAATGACCTATAATTAGTACATGATAATATTTATAGATCAGTATACAATCAAAATAGCAGTAATATACATGTCTATAGGCTGATGAATATTATTACAAAACTACCTTCATCATCCATCATCAAAGATCCCCACCATCCAGGCCATGCCATCTTCTTGCAGCTACAATCAGGCAGGAGGTCCAGAAGCCTGAAGTCCAACACCACCAGGTTCAAGAACAGCTATTTCCCTTCAACCATTCAACACAACCCTAATCACTACAATTTAGCAACACTATGACTACTTTGATCACATTGCACTAAAATAGACTTTGTTATTTTTTGTTCTAATTGTGCTCTTTCTTGTAAAAATTGTGTGTAATTTATGTTCAATTTGTGCTTTTTGTGAATGCTGCTTATCTGATGTTACGTGCCTGTGATGCTGCTGCAAATAAGTTTTTCATTGCACCTGTGCAAGTGTTTACTTGTGCATATGACAATAAACTCGACTTTGACTAGTTGTAATTATCGTAGACCACTTCATATGGTATATTGCTTTATTATTACAGAATGTGTTGCACTCCTGGACACTATTACATTATTTTTCCATGCATGCAAGCACAAAATATCTAGGCTGATACTCCCTTGCAGTACTGAGGGACTGCAGTACTATAAAAGATTCCTTTTTTCAGTCTTCTCTCTTAAGAGTTCTCCCAAATATCCTCCTTTCAGTTAAAACAAAATCTATTAAGTGTTTATTACAGTAATGTTTGCTGGATCTTTGCATGTTCAAATTTGCAGCCTGTATTGGAACAGGAATAACACTGCAAATGTACTTAATCGACTATAAAGCCTTCTGGGATATCATGAAGTTGTGAAAAATGTTTTGTGAATGCAAGGTTTTATTATACAGCAATGTGGTGTCCATCTATCACCCAATTACACTAATCCTACACTAATTCCACATTTATTCTACCCACATTCCTATCAAATCCCCTGAGAGATGCAAGAGACTGCAGATGCTGGAATCTGGGAGCTCCCCTGGGATTCTGGCACTTGCTTCCACACTAGGGGCAATTTACAGTGACCAATTAATCTAACATTCTGCAGGTCTTTGGGATGTGGGAGGAAACCCATACAGTCACACAGGGAATGTGCAAACTCCACACAGCACCGGAGGTCAGGACTGAACCTGGGTTACTGGAGCCTTGAGACAGCAGTTCTACTTGCTGTTTCACTGTGCCATCAGTGAAACACTATAATTCCCATTCCCAGTGCACCACCGGTCTCAGTCACTGCCCACGCAAAGCATCCCCACCATTACCTGACAAGCTCTTTCAATTACAACTTCTTCCTGTCATTTATAAATATTTATAAATATTGAGCAACAAACAATCTGCTGGAGGAACTCAGCGGGTCGGGCAGCATCTGTGGGAGGAAAGGAACTGTTGACATATCGGGTCGAAAACCTGCATCAAGACTGAGAGCGGAGAGGCGAGGTGGCCAGTATAAAGAGGGGAAGGGGAGTGGTGAGACAGGAGCCTGAGGTGACTGGGGGACTGAGGAGGGGTGTGAGATGACAGGCATCTGGTGCCAGGTAGGGGAGGGGACAGGGCAGGGTTTCAACTTACGACATCGACAATTCCTTTCCTCCCACAGATGCTGCTCCACCCACAGAGCTCCCCCAGGAGATTGTTTGTTGCTCCAGATTCCAGCATCTGCAGTCTCTTGTGTCTTCAATTATAAATATTGGTAGTGACCAGACATTGCTGCTTTAAGGCCATTACCCTTTTAAGAATTGCATCACATTACTGACTGTTCTCTGGGCTGCAACAATGGGTATGGAAAGGTACAGAGGTGAAGAGTACCCGAAAAGAATTACGTCCCATATGGATGAGTGTCTACACTCTGGACTAGGCAGGCATCAGGGGTGAACCCCTTCCACCTGACAAGACCTTTATCCTGTCTGTAGGCCTGACCTTGATGTCAAGGATTGTAGGATGTCTTCAGAAGGCAGTCGTGTCTCAGTTTTGCAGCAACGATGTCATCTATTGACAACAAAGCCTTGGGGCCACTGTGAGGAAACTCTTGAATCATTTGAATCGCTGGCACACATTGTGCTTCCGAAGCCTCCTCACAGCTCACTTTACCGCTTAGTTGTGCATGGTCAGGATATATTTCACTCTGTCTCTTTATCAAAGTTATTCACAGATTGTAAACGGGTGGGCCTGGAAATTCAATCACCTGCTGCGTGCTTCTTGTTCTGAAGAGCCTGGTGCTGGTGAGAGCCAGACGGCTCTTCCAGATCTTTCCAGCTACCCGCAGCCATTGGCCGGCTCAATGATGCATCCAGATGTCATATAAGATAAGATATCTTTATTAGTCACATGTACATCGAAACACACACAGTGAAAAGCATCTTTTGTGTAGAGTGTTCTAGGAGCAGGCCGCAAGTGTCGCCATGTTTCTGGCGTCAACGTAGCATCCCTACAACTTCCTGACCCGTACGTCTTTGGAATGTGGGAGGAAACCGGAGCACCTGGGAGGAAACCCACCCAGACACACGGGGAGAACGCACAAACTCCTTACAGACAACGGTGGGACTTGAACCCAGGTTGCTGGCACTGTAATGGCGTTACGCTAACCGCTACACTACCGTGGCTTTTGCTGCGCCACTGCCGGTTCCTGGTGGGTGTTGGTTTAAGTGGTTCTCACTCACCTACCAGAAAGCCTGCTTCAGGATGCAAAAGAAGAGCCTCTTCGTTGACCAGCGCAGGCTGAGATCATAATGGCAGCTGCCTGCGATCCAGCTGGCCTGCCTGGAGATCTATTTACGTGTGCAGGTAGGGGCAGTGGAAGTTTTTGTCGTTGCTGAGCATGCCTGGGAAGACTTTTTACCTCCTATGTGCTGATGCCTGGCTTATGTCAGCGGTCAGCCAAAGCCCCAGACTCAACGACCTGCTCACTTCTGAATGCGGGTGTCGGCGATGGGTCGTCTGTCCCAGTGACCAAACCACTGATCACCTTCCTGGGTGACCGTCTGTGAGGTACTGGGAATGTCTGCAGCAGATCGCTGGGAGCGACCTGAGGCGTTGGAGCTCCTGCCAAAGCCATGGCCATCTTGTCCGCTCATCAGCAGGTCTTGTTCCATCAGGATGCACTCCCTAACCAGGAGTGAGAGCCTGAGATCCCCCCTCCCCCTCCTCCTTGACATTCAGATGGACCAACATCCCAATGAAACTTCTCCTCTGCCTGTAGCAGGGATGAACTCTTGCAAGTTGAAGCACTCTGCTGATCCACTCTTTTCTATGCAGCTGCGGTCGTGAGGAATAGGGTGCTTGTGCTCCTATTCTACTCGTATAATCTTCTGCCTCCTGTCCCTGCTGGTTTGATGCTGCTTGTGCTGCTCCAGTTCATTAATCCTTCTGGTGCTGTTCCTAATCCTAATGGTGCAACGCTGCTGGTTCTGCTCCTCCTGCTGGTGTGATGCTGCTGGTACTGCTCCTGCTGCGGATTTGCTTCCTGCTGCTGTGAGGTTGCTCTTCTTGCTGGTGCTGCTGGTTCAGTCCCTGTGGTGTGATGTTGCTGGTGCTTCTTCTGCTGCTGCTGGTGAGATGCTGATAGTCTGTTCCTGCTGGTGTGATATTGCTGGTGCTGCCCCCACCTGCTGGTGAACTGATGGGAATGCTCTGAGAGCTGGCACAGGCTAGATGGACCCAATGGCTTCTTTCTACATCGTGAGAAAATGTATGAGAAATATAACGGACGCAGTGGGCACCAAGTGGCTCAGCCAAATGGATCAATTTGCTGCCAAAACCACAGACCTGTCTAAAAATCAGATTTTAAAATAGTTCGACAAAAATAAAGTCACACTAATCAGATTGGCCAAATGATAAAAGTGTTGAGATTGAGGAAAACAGTTGAGGTGATGTCTCAGGCAGGCGACAGCTATCCCCACCATCCGGGCCGTGCCCTCTTCTCTTTGCTGCCATCAGGCAGGACGTACAGGAACCTGAAGACCCCACACCTTCAAGGTTCAACAACAGCTTTCTTCCCTACTGCCATCAGGTTCTTGAACCGACCTGTAAAACCCTAATTCTGCCTCGGACTATATTTCCCTTCAACTTGCACTAATGTCATTATGTTTATTTTTTTTTTACTTTGTTGTGTAAGTTATGTATAATTGATGTTCATTTAAGTTTATTTTAACCTTAGGTTTGTCGTCATCTTGTAATGTACTGTGCTGCTGCTGCAGAAAGCTAATTTTCATGACATTATACTTCGGATATGTATGCCCATGAAAATAAATTTGAACTTGAGTATTTATATTAGAGATAAATGGATGTGATCTTTTCCCAGTTTATATAGAGCCCATCCTTGACATTTACTTGATTCTATAGCCTGGTATAAAGCCGAGAAATGTACCATAGCAGTTAACAAACAACATGCTATAATACATTATACTCAGGATTACAGGTAAAGGAACTAAAGTGAGAATAATCTGGCAGCCTTACAACTTTGTGTACTGCCAGCTAGCCAATTTTTAGAACTGTTGGATGTTACTCCTATTAATACCCAAACACACTTTTATTCCATGTTTTTACACATTACACAGGCCGCCCTCTGGACCAAGTTTGTGCTGCCCATCCTCCAAATGCGGGTACGTCACCTATTCAAAAACCTTTTGTGTTGTGACCTTTGTGTTGGTGTGTTTGGCAAATGGCCACAGGAGTGAGGAGCAATGGAGCATGGCTGTAACAAGACAGCCTGCCAGGTACAGGAACGTAAAGAAGTTTGCTTTATCGAAACTTGCTATGGTACTGAAATACCAGGAAAGTCGATGGAATGCATAGATTTGAATACAACAAGTTTGAGAATGATTTGAAAGGTGAACCAATCATTGTTTTTCATCCAAACCAAGTAGTGATGGTCCCACTTATAAACAAGGACATTATAATTGGCAGAATCTGTCAAGATAAAAATTCCGAAGCTTATGAACAAGAGGTCATAGAAGCAAATCCATAAAAAACTTGTGAATTGGGCAACAAAGAATGCCAAAAGTAAGAAAGACCATGAAAGAACAGAATATGACCTGTTCATAACAACAAAAGGGACATAATAATAGAGACTGCAAATGCTGGAATCTGGAGCAACAATCTGCTGGAGGAATCCTGCATTGGGACTGATGCAGGGTTTTGACCCGAAATGTTGACAATTCCTCCCTCCCCCCCCCCACCCCCCCCCCCCCCCCACAGATGCTATTTGATTTGCTGAGTTCCTCCAGAAGATTATTTGTTGCTCTTGGACTGAATAATAGATATGTTACTGATGATTTTGGACAAATACGATGTTTGCAATCTCCATGAAAAGTTTATGTTGTCGTGTAGTTTTAATAAGGGCACTAATGACTCCTTAACATGAAAAGGTGCTACTTCTCTACAAATAGAGCATTGTGCTTTGGACAGAAGTTTTAGTGGATAGAAGCTTACTAAACAATAAGTATGACGACAAGAGACCAATTACTTTTACCAGTATCCACTTCAGTACATCACAATCAAATACAAGTGGAGTAAAGAGGCACAGGAAAAGATGAAGCTTAGAAAAGATCGTAATAAGAATAGTAGGAAATTTAACAGGTCAAAATCACATTGATATTTGACATTGTCTCCACTGAGGAGGCAAATAAAAAAAATGAAGATAGTTGTAACAAAAAAAGAAATGTGCACATCAAAAAAAATCTGAAACAACAGATATTATTGTAATATTAACTTGCGGAGTATGACACATTAAGGGCTATCACAGTTTCTGAAGAAGATAGAGATCAATAAAACTCCAATAATCCGGCACCCTCAATCTCACTCATATTTGGTACTGCTGGACTAGCAGGCTTTCCAGACTTTGATGTTACTCCTGGTAATACCCAAACACACTATATCATTTTTTTACACATTACACAGTAGTATAATAAATATAATAACCTTGGCCACACTCCAGACCCCAGCAAGGCTTCACACCCCCTTGCAACCTGGAACCCATCTTACATTCCGGACTAATGAGTGAACCACATGCAGGCCTATCAGGATTTCCAAACAATGGGATGAAGGATTGTTGGAGTTTTACTGTACTTCAACCTAAGGGTTCAAAAGCACAGTACACTTAATATTCCAATGGAGTGAACTGCTACCCTGTAGAGAACAGCAAACTGTATTGTATTATTAGAGCAGGAACATCAGTTAAAGAGTAGAGAGGACAGGGAATGAACAGGAAATGTTTACATGTATGCAAAGTGAAATGATAACAGTAGGAACATGAAGAAAAACGTGGCAGTAAGCATTTTTGTTCTGATTGGGTTGGGTTGAGCATTGCCCTGTTTACTGATGTGTAAAGGGAAAAGTTTCAGGCTGTTCAGCGTAGAAGAATTTCAAGGCAAGAAATACATCCAGAACAAGGAAATTGATCTGTCACAGAGCAACACTGTGCAACACTTTTGTCCTGGTTGGAGCAGGCAATATACTTTCTCCTTTGTTCTGTAAAATATTGTGCATGAATTGTAATGTGTTTTTTTTTAATTCATTTACAGGCTGAGGGTATCACCAGAAAGACCAACAGTTATTACCCATCCCTAACTGCACTTGAGAAAATGGTGGTGAGCCTCCTTCTTGAACGTTAACAGATCCTAAACATAGTTTCATTGTATCCAGTTGGACTTATGTTGAATGTGTTACATGGCCTTCCTCTGATTTTAGGGTCTGTCCTGGACAAGCTCAACAGAAGAAAATAGTTTCTATCAACATCAGCGATAAATCTAATCATCTTGTACACCTCTATAC
Source organism: Pristis pectinata (assembly GCF_009764475.1). Classification (NCBI taxonomy): domain Eukaryota; kingdom Metazoa; phylum Chordata; class Chondrichthyes; order Rhinopristiformes; family Pristidae; genus Pristis; species Pristis pectinata. Next base: position 83,398,494 of record NC_067407.1, read on the forward strand.
ATCCTTTAATCTTCTGTACTCAGTGAAATACAAGTGTATTTTATGGAAGCTGGCTTTGTAATTTAACCCTTTGAGCCCCAGCATGTTTCTGGTGAATCAATATTGCATTTGTTCCAGGATCAATATATCCTTCCTGCAATGTGGTTCCCAGAACTGAATGCAATATTTAGAATGGGTCTAATTGTAGCTGAGTTTACCTGCAACATAGCTTCCACCACTCCTGAGATAAAGCTTAATAAAGACAAAACCTACTTTTTTTTGCACTTACGCACTAGTTTCTAATATGTTGTCTTTGTTTCTTTAAATCTCTGTGCTTCCACATTTCCCAGACTCTTGCCATTTAGAAAATGAACTAAACTTTCTTCCTTACAATTTCCCACATTGTATTCTTACATCTGACACAGTTTTGCCTACTTATATTTTCTTACAACATCGAGGCATAGAGTCATACAGCATAGAGACAGGCCCTTCGGCCACCGCATCTATGTCGACCATCATGCCTATCTGTACTAATCCCACTTGCCTGCATTAATTCCATATCTTTCTATGCCCTAACCATTCAAGCACCTGTCCAAATGCCTCTTAAATGTTGTTACTGTTCCTGCCTCCCCCACTTCCTCTGGGAGCTCATTCCAGAAATTAACTATCCTTTGTGTGAACAATTTACCCCTCAGATCCCCTTTAAAACTCCTCACACTCACTTTAAATCAATGCCTTCAAGTTTTTTAAACACCAGTACCATGGGAAACAGACTCTGGCTATCTAACCCTATCTAGGACTCTCATAACGTTATATACCTCTGTCATGTCACCTCTTAGCCTCCTTTGCTCAAGGGAAAACTGATCCAGCCTATCCAATCTCTTCTTGTAACTCTAGTCCTCCAGTCTAGGCAATAGCCCTGTCCATCCTTTCGGCTACCTCTTCAATAAATTCAATCAACATCGTGAGCCATGATTTCCCACACATAAAGCCATGCTGACCATCCCTAACCAGTTCTTGCCTTTCCAAATACTAACAAATCCTGTCCCTCAGAATCCCTTACAATACTCTTCCCATCACTGATCTAACCTTCACCCACCTGGAGTTCCCTGGATTACTTGTGCTGCCCTTCTTAAATAAAGATTCAACAATGGCAATCCTCCAGTCCTCCAGTACCTCACCTGTGGCTAATGAAGTTACAAAACTCCCTGCCAAAGCCCCAAGGCTCCTGCCTTGCCTCCCATAAAAGTCCTAGGATACACCTGGTCAGGACCCAGGGATTTATCCATCTTTATGCGTTTCAGGACCTCCAACACCTTCTCATTTGTAACGTTGATAAACTCCAGGGTATCACCATTCCCTCCCCTGAACTCATAAGCTTCCATGTCCTTCTCCATGGAAGATACAGATGAGAAGTATTCATTTAAAACTATATGTTGTTTTATTTTATGTCTTGCCTTTAATATTATTAGCTTGTGTACTTAAGCTGCAGTGTTCTATAAGCAACACAAATTAATTTTCATTTTAATTATTCATTTTTATACACTTAATTATGGTTTTTAAATTTTATTATTTCATTTTAGTTTTAATTTGCCAAGTTTTTGGCTAATGATGTCACAACCCCACCCTGGCAGGCAGCATAGAAACTGTGGTATAGAATGGATGTGCTTCAGCCAACTCATAAGCACTGGCTCTTCATTTGGAGATCTGGCAATGGCATACAGTATAAGGTTCCTGCATTTTCCTGTTCTTTTTGGTGAGGTGCTAAGCAGAGCCATACCTCAGAGCAGTGTAACTGAAAACTATTAACTCGGCAAAGTACAAAATCAAACCCACAATGTGTCAAATATTAATTTTGTGTAATACATATTGGTTCTGAGGATGCACAAATTATGTTTCAGTGTTGATGTCATTAATCTAAATCAAAAACTGCTGAACGGTGACAATAAAGTAATAAACCCCGAGTCTTTCTCCATTTGGCCTTGCACATTTGTATTGCGATACTTGGTTCTAGATTGTCACCCACACCATCATTCTGTATAACTTACTGCTGACCTTTGAATCATGCTTTGGGTCGGTGATGCTTTCAGGTCACTTCACTTTATGCACACAACAATCTGATATTGTTATGTGTTAGTTTACATTGGGGTTTATTACATTATTGTCACCGTTCAGCAGTTTTTGATTTAGATTTATGATATCAACACCAAAACATAATTCGTGCATTCTCAGAACCAGTATGTATTATACAAAATGAATGTTTGACACATTGTGTTCTTTTCTATTACATTACATTTTTTTCTGTACTTAAGATAAACTACAATCGAAGATTCTGCCATGTGAAGAGATCTAGGAATTGCACAAACTTTTACTAGAACACCTCAGAAGCTCTTGAGAGATCTTCTATTATCAAGTTTGGACCTTATGTCTTTTCTGTCAGGGACTGAACTCCTGGTTCCATGCATTAGAAGAGTTGCTGAATATCTCAAAACAGTGCTCCTCATAAAATATAATCTCTTCCCAATTATGTATCATTAAAACTTCAAGATGTTATATAACCTCATACTCCATACAGTACCCTTTGCCCCCACTAAATCTACTTTTTAATATCCTATTCCTTTAAGCAACATAATACTCCGGGATTTCCTCCTCATGCTGACGGAGCTCTTAAAACTCTTTGCCTTTAGGCATGTTGCCAGTTTCTCATGGTTTTAATGTGGAAAGTTATGATGACTTTTTTTTTGCTTTCTCTTTGTGCAGTGTGTCTTTTCTGAATTCTTAACCTCTGTGGTTTTGCGCACTCAGTTTTTTCTGCCTTAATAAGAGCATTTTTCGTGTGACAAAGAAAGCACATTGGTAATGCTTTACAGACAGGCAGCCCATGATGGTTCTGTACCGAGTTTATTTTCATCCTGTTTAAAGGAAACTGATGGATATCTTTTAAATTGGTGTCCAGAAAACAACTAACCATTCCCATTGAAGTAAGATAGTATTTTTCAGCTACTGTGAAACAGGTTTGCTACTTAAGTTATCCAAATTGATTGCCAGCTGTTTTTGGCAAGAGGGAAGAAAAAGGGTTTGAACAAAAGTAGCATCATGTTACAGCTATCTCCATCTTACAGTTACACAAGAATAATACTTTAAATTCACAAATACATTTAGTTTTCATGCCCATAATTTAAAGCCAGTCTGGAAACAGATGTAGAAACAACTCTCTTGTTTCAACTGTACAGCTTAGAGCCTTTAAATCCTTTTCTCTTTTGCTATGAATATATGTATGTTTCTGTACATTTGGATGTCATAGTTATACTCTGTTACTGATTTTAAGATTCTGAACATGATATTGGTTTTCCACCTGGATCTCATTTGGCTAGCTGCATGCTGGTCTGATGCAGCTTTTATTGGAGTCTTGTTCATATATTTTCAGCCTTGTGCTTTTTGACCTTGGTAAACTCCCTTGATGCTAAGATATCATTGGCAGAGCAGAGAAGACTGGCTGGTTTGCAGTTCTCCGTTGGATAGGAGTTTGGGCACAGTTTGAAGTGACCGTGGCTATCCTTCATAAACGTCTTGGTGCACATCATTACCAGCAGTGCTGTCTCCCTTGTAACTGCAGTGATATGCTCAGCACTCAGCACCATTCTTTTCTCTGCCTCTCAGCCACATGATTCAGTCACACTAAATGCTTATCAAATCATTGACAGCTACTGAGTAGCAGCACTAATGTTCAGTCATGAAAATAAACCCATGAAACGACGACCGACTTGCGATTTTCTTGGTAAACTTCATGCACTTTCTTGGGCAAGATTTGGGAAAGGAGATTGCTTTTCACATTTTATCTAAAAATAAATGCTGATTGGGGGAGGAGAGATCGCTGTGTGAAGTAGGTTAAAATTTAAACATGACTATTTTTAAAAGTTTACTGACCCATTACTATCTGGATGGTGCCTTTAGTGGAATGATTACATTCCAGTGTTGAATGCTGTCCAATAGCCTATTATTAGTCTCACGGATTTGGTGGGAAAATATATGGATGTGGGTGTGATTACCGTCAGATGATATCTACCGGTGGACTGTGCCTTTAAACAAAGAGACATTATAATAGCCTAGAATGACTGATCAAGCTCCAATTTTCATTACATGGGCAATAAATTATTTACAGACTTTACCTACACTGCCCTCAAGTGTCAGGTTTAGATCAGAGGGCATGCTCTCACCTCTTGCGTTGGGAAGGTACAGATCAACTTGACTCTAGGATTTAATAATGATGTTCCTAGTCGGTATCAAGCAAGCCTGACACTGTGAGAGGTGCCAACATTTGGGTGAAGGGTTACAGTAGATTGATAGGGTTATACAGCGTGGAAACAGGCTCTTCAGCCCAACTCGTCCATACTGACCAACATACCCATTTATGCAAATCCCATTTACCTGTATTTGGCCCCTGTCCCTCTAAACGTTTCTTAACTATGTACCTGTCCAAACATCTTTTACACATTGTAAATATACCTGCCTCAATTCTTCCTCTGGCAGCACTTTCCATATACTCATCACCCTCTGTTTGAAAACTTATCCCTCAGATTCCCTTTAAATCCTTCCCCTCTAGTTTTAGAGGGCATATCCCAATCCTGAGAAAAAGACCATAGCTATCTACCCAATCTATGCCTCTCATAATTTTATAAGGTCATCCTCAGCCTTCTTCACTCCAGGGAAAACAGTCCCCGCTTATCCAATTTCTCCTTATAACTCATGCTGTCCAGTCCAGGCAATGTTAGAAACATAGACACAGAGAAAAACTCCAGCACAATTCAGGCCCTTCAGTCCACAAAGCTGTGCCGAACATGTCCCTACCCTAGAAATTACTAGGCTTACCTATAGTCCTCTATTTTACTCAGCTCCATATACTTATCTAACAGTGAATCTTTTCTGCACCCTCTCCAGCTTAGTCACCTCCTTCCTATAGCATAGCAACTGCACACATACTCCAAGTGTGGCCTAGCCAATGATTTGTACAACTGTAACACGACGTCCCCGACCCTTATTCTCAATTCCTCCGGTGATGAAGGCAAGCATACCATAAACCTTCTTCACTACTCTATCTCCCCATGTTGCCATTTTCAGGGAACAATATACTTGTAACCCAAGGTCTTGCAGTACACGCCCAGATCCATGACATTAACTGTGCTGATTTGCATAACTTTAAACAGTCACATGGCGCTGTTTGAAGAAGAGCAGGGAAGCTAGGCCTCTGGTAAATTTATCATAATGGAGCAGGAACATGGGGAATACTGCAGTCCATCATGAACTGTATTCTTTCCATCTGTGAGAACTTGCTATGTGGAAAATGTCCTACAAGCCAAAGTAACTATTCTTTCACACTGACTCATTGGCAGTAAAGACACTATTTGTACATAATGTTCATATGACGTAATAAACCATTCTAAGGGGCTTCAAAAGAGCACCATCAGACAATGTTTGACACAACGCCGCCAAGGGATTAGGACAGGAGACCAATAGTTTGAAGGGGCAGCTTAGAGGAGGAAAGAGAGAAAGAGATAGAGAGCATGAGGAAGAGAACTTCAGATCTTGGGCTTCAGCTGTTCACCCCAACTAATGGGATGAAAGAAGTCAGGGATGTAGGAGAGGTCAGGTAGGCAGGAATGCAGAGTTCCCTGAGGGTTGAAGGGCAAGTACATTCTTTTTGTTTTAGTAAAGATAATTTCTGACTACGTTCTTGATTTTTTTTTGCCAGAATATGGCTAATGAGAAAAAAAGAATATTTTAGTTATAGTTATTCCATATTTTAAGCTGAACCATGAAAACTTAAAACATAGAATTTAAACATGACTATTTTTAAAAGCTTACTGACTCGTTATTATCTGGGAAGTAGACTATCATGTGTGTCCGATAGTAACAGCAGCAAGACATAAGCAAGCACAGCAAGAGAGGGGAAGGCCAGCTTGTTGGGGTATAGAAGAAGGGATAGGGGAGATACACGGACCTACCACCGCTGGAACTCTTTGGTCAACCCCAATTTGTGCAGTAGGTATTGCTATTATTTGTAACAAATCCTGTAATCGAGGTAGCTCTCTCAATCATACCCATCTTCATCAAATAAGTTATTCCCTTCACAATTGACAGAGTCTCAAGGCTCCAAAATTTTATCCATTGATCACATTGGATGGGAGTATATATTCAAAATCCAGTTTGGGACTAAAATTTCCCGTCATTACCATGATCCCCTGTGAGTTCAGATCCCAATTTCTATCTGGATTGGTTTCCTTATCTACTATAGGTTTCTTTTAATTGTTTTAATTGATTTCTGAGTGTGTGTGTGTGTGTGTGCACGAGTGTGTGTGTATGTGCACGAGTGTGTGTGTATGTGTGATTCTTAGATTTTTAAGGAAAAATCTTATAATTTTTAAAATTATTTTAACAGTAGCTTTTATTAATTTACGTGGACCAAGTGTTATTGAATGTTAGTCAACATCAAAGAGCTTCACAAACATTCAATGGACCCATTTCTCTATTTGTGTAATTTTCTGTATTTCCCCTATTTCGCAATTACTTAACAAATTTAAATAATAAATCACAAGAAAGCACAGTTTACATCCTTTATCATTTCATAGAACAATCAAATTTTTCTGATATTGATGCTTTTCAGGAATAAAACTGCCATAAAACAGCTCTTTCAACTGTTTTTGACAACTAAATGTTTGTTAACTGTATAGTAATCTAGTGACAATAAACTGTAATGCAACATGCCTGGGAGTGGGTCCTTACTGGCTGTGAAAACTGTTTTGTGAGTGCAGGCAGCTGTCTGTACTGTGCTGAGGCAGTCCCTGTGCTGAACCTCACTGGAGCAAGCTGACTGGTCCAGAGTTGGGCTGCCAGTGATTCTGGGGCAATGGAAAATCTGTCACAATATTTCCTTAAAAGACAGACTAAAAAATTTTATTTGATAACGGTGCTGTGAAGCACCTTGGAATCTTTTAATACATGAAAAGTATTCTAAAACTAGGTGTTGTTAATTTTAATTTGCAGTTATAATGGGGGCGTCTCAAATACTCATTTCCCCACCCTCCCAGCTCTCCAATTCCTTCCCCTAATTTCAGAAAACAAGAAGGCAAAAACTTTCAATTTCACCTAACTTTGAATGGGGAATGACTCCATGTTAAATAAGTGACGTTTAATGTAGATAGATAAAATTTTATATACATGGGTATGATTAATGTCAAACATGTGTATACCATGGTGGGTTTTTTTATTAAGATCCCCTAAATAGGAAAGAAGCCCAAATGTTATGGCACATGAAGCTCTGAAGATTCTTGATCAGAGCCAAGAAACTGTCGGAAAAGCAAATAATATATTAGGATGAATAGCCAAGATGATCCCTTCTAAAGTGACCAAGCTTTGTTCCCTTAGTCCAAGATCTCAGCTAAAATATTGTATTTAGTTTTGCTTCTCACATACCCTGTGCTTAGACAGTAAAGATTCACAAGAACACAAGAAAATAGAAGTGTGAGTAGGTCACCTGACCTCTCAAACTTGCCCCATCATTCAATGTGATCATGGCTGTTCTACCTCAGACCTCATGTGCCATCAATCCCCCAACCTTTCAAAAATGTATATACCCCCATGTTAAATACTTCTAATGATCCAGCCTCCTTAACTCTCTGGGGTAGAAAGTTCCTGAGATTCATCACCCTCTTGCAAGAAGAAATTTCTACATACCTCGGTTTTAAATGGATGGCCCTTTTTCTTGCAATCGTGTCCCCTTAACTTGAGGCTCACCCATTAGTGAAAACGTCTCGACATCTGCCCTGTCACGCCCCTTAGGATCATATACGTTTCAGAGGAAAGCTACTAGATTACTGCACTGGTTAACAAACTGTTGAATGAGCTATTTTATGTCAGGTTTATTCCAGAAAAGCATCGATGTCAGAGAAATTTGATTGTTCTATAAAATGATAAAGGAAGTAGACTGGTGCTTTCTTGGGAGTTATTATTTGAATTTGGTAAGATAATGTGACATAGGGGAATTGCAGACAAGTTATGCAGATAGAGAACTGGCTTTTTCGTTTAACAGATGTTCATTGAATGTTAGAAAAAGTTGCCAGATTGTGCAGAGCATTGGGGATTAGTTGAATAGAACAGCCTCAGTAGGCCAATGCTATTTTTCTGCCCATTTTCAGCGCATGACCATGTTCCACTATGCGGCCCTGCAGTGTGTGTCACACCTTGATGCACAGTTAAATAGATGGCCTTACCATCTGGTGATTTCAGATATTTCCTTACCAAGGGCAGGAGGCCATTCTGCCCAGTGACTTTATGCTGGCCAACAAAGCAATCCCGTCAATCCTATTTCCCTACTTATTTCCCTATAACCTATTCTCTATCATTTGCCCATTAACAAACCCCCCCCCCACCCCGGTTTTCCACTTTCCTCCTACACTGGGGGTAATTTACTGGGCAACTACACTGGGCAGACACGGTAGTATAGTGGTTAGCTTAACACTATTACAGCACCAGTGACCCGGGTTCAATTCCCGCTGCTGTCTGTAAGGAGTTTGTACGTTCTCCCCATGTCTGTGTGGGTTTCCTCCGGGTGCTCTGGTTTCTTCCCACATTCCAAAGACGTACGGGTTAGGAAGTTGTGGGCATGCTATGTTGGTGCTGAAAGTGTGATGACACTTGTGGGCTGCCCCCAGAAAACTCTATGCAAAGATGTATTTCACTGTGTGTTTCAATGTACATGTGACTAATAAAGATATCTTACCTTATTTTATTTAAGTCGCCAAGTAACCAAACAACCAGCACATTTTAATGATGTGAGAGGAAATCAGGAGAACCCGGAGGAAACCCATATGGTCACAGGGAGAACGTGCAAACTCCACATGACAGCTCCAGAACTGAACCTGGGTTGCTGGATCTGTGAGACATCTGCACCATTTGCAGCACCACTGTGCGGCCTTATTGAACCATAGCTTCAGAGTATGTAAATATTTCAGAGGTGTTGTTCTTCTGCCAGGTTAAGTTGCTTTACTTTCTGATAATAAAGCTGGCAATATCATTTGGACTGAATCACTGGCCTGCCACCTGGCTCTCAGTTTTAAAATAGCATTGACTTTCTTCTTATTTATTCTTTGGATTTTTCTTCTGAGTCTGGGCTACTGGATCCAGGTGAGGGTAAGGGGTAGGGTGCTGGATGGCAGGCTTCAACAAAAAACATTTCATGACCTCCATTCGTTTCTGCTGTCCTCCCCACTTCTCTGCTCTGCCAGCAACAGCTGTGGAAAGCTGGCATGGTACAGAGTATCAGCAGGAGTTAGGTACATCATTGAAAATGTTGGTTACCAGCGGGCAAGGAAAACAAACCCAGTGGGTGGGAAACAGGATCACTATTCATGTTGATGTGACCATCAGAAGGTGTTTCACACATCTTAAGAATCATTGCTTCCAAAGGGGACCTAACGGAGTTACCACCTGGCCCATTAAAGAGTCTGGCAGGAGCGAAGGTCAGCTGTTGATGTGACTAGGAGGCAATCTTTTCCTCAAATAGTCTAGATTCCCCCTTAAGGAGTTGACAGTTTCAGATCCAGCAGGGGTAAGTTATTTGGGATTAAAAAAATACCTCGTGGCATTTATTACACATTTTATTAGCTGAAAATCGCATGTATGGAGCAAAGGAAAGTGAACAGGGCCATTTTGTTTCAGAAAGACATTTTTATGGGCGGCTATAACTTATGATGCTGAATTTCACTTGACATTTGGCAATTTTATTTAATCTTAAATCGTAATTATAAATGACATTAGGGAGGATTCAGAAGCTCATGGGGAGACCAAAGGAACTGCCGTCCTTCTTTTGACTGACTCTTTTGATTTAGTTTAATAAGTTTAAGATGAGCTTTGTTGCCTCAACTTTGCCTCTCTTCGTTTTCCTCCATTCACTTCAAATGCTCACTTCTGACAATGCTGCATTTTATTTTATAAATGTCAGGATCCTCCCACTCCTTTTATCTGCTTTCCTGGGACATAAGACATACATTATCAGGTTCATTTTTGTTGTTAACACTTCAGTTACTTCAAATTTCAAATCCAAAATGTATTTCCTCTTCTTAACACATCGATATAATTGTTACTGTCTTAAACCAATGGATAGAAGCAGTCTCAGTATTGGTTTTCTGTTGGATAGTGTCACTGGCAGAAGACCTGTTCAAATTAAAGGGTTAATGTTGATAGGGTTATTTGTTCGTTTATAAAACTATTAGGGAACTGAAAGGATCATGCATTCTCTATTAACATTAAAAGGTGCAAAGTATGTGAGCCTCAAATGGCTAGTTGTATAACTTGGATTTTTATTACAAATTCATCCCTTGGCTCATGTTGCAATGGATGTAAAGCTGGTGGCTTCCATGAGAACACTCCATCTACTTGATGTCATCTTCGCCTGAGCTGGTGCCTTCACATCTAAATTATATTTGACTGATTTGAAAGTAAAATTTTCAGATTTACATGAAGAGGTTTAGTTTCCATAATTTAAGGAATTGAGCTGCATTCAAGACGCTTTTAGATGGACACGTGAATATGCAGATAATAGAAGGATATGGATCAGGTGCAGGTAGAAGAGATTTGGTTTAATTTGGCATCATGTTCAACATAGACATCATGGGCTGAAGGGCCTATTGCTGTGCTGTACTGTACTGTTCTATGTTCTAAGCTAATACGGTAAGTAGAGCAGTGGACACCTTTAAATAAAATTGCCATTACTGTTATAACAGCTTCCTGAGTGCATTGAGGTGCAGCATATATATATCCAAAGAAGTAGAGGTTTATTCACAAGATAGCATGTTTACTATTTACGCATTGAGTCTATTAGGCAGTAGTGCAAAATTGAATGTCTATGACTATGTTGCATTGTTGAAAAAATCACATTCATCTCCCATCTAATGGGGCCATGACACAAATACACATACAGTTACAGTGAGAACTGTATGTATCATGTGTAAGGATACATTACAGCTATAATAAGAAGTATGCACAGGGGAGGGAAATCTCCAAATCTGCAACATAATAAGTCTCTTAAAACTTGAGATGATGGAGAACGGTGATGATTAAAGGATCTGATAGAGTAGATGGAGCAAAACTATTTCCCTTGTTGGGAGTACAGAACAAAGGGGCATAACATGAAAGTTACAACCAGTCCATTCAGAAGTGAGACTGGAAGCACTTCTTCAGATGAAGGGAATAGAAATGTGGCATTCTATCCAAAAATCTGTGGAGGCCTGGCCAAATTAAAATTTCAAAATTGAGATTGATAGATTTTCAATATTTAAAAGTTTGAAGGGATAAAGAAGCAAAATGTGCAAATGATGTTAAGATTTGCATCATAGTCCAACCATGATCAAATTAATTATCAGAAAAGACTCCAGGAACTGGCACAAGTTAGGAAATGAAAATTGGTGAGAATCATTGGGAACATGCCGAATTTCCTTAACCCTTTGAGGAAGTAGAGGAGCTAGTGCGGTTTCTTGGCCATAGCACCTACGTGGCTGGAGCAGGAGAAATTATTGGTGATATTTACTCCTGGGAACTTGAAACACTCAATCATCTCCACCTCAACACCATTGATACAGACAGGGCCATATACTCTGCCCCGCTTCCTGAGTCAATGAGCAGATTGTTTGTTTTGCTGACATTGAGGGAAAAGTTGTTGTCTTGACACCATGCCATGTCTCCTTCCTGTACTCTGTCTGGTTGTTGTTTGAGATCCGGCGCACTATGGTGGTGTCATCTGCAAACTTGCAGAATTTGGGCACACAGTCGTGAGTGGGTAGGAAGTAAAGTTATAATGACACTGGACCATCGATTTTTCGAGGGGAAGGAGCTAGGCAGAAACACCTCACTAATGGGCAAGAGGCCATTATCCATCAATCCAGCTTCCATGTGCACCATGATGATGATGCAATTATCCATAATAAAGTCCTGATCTGCATGATTCCATTCACAAGTGAATGAGATATTCAGGAGGGAGCAGGCAGCTATTATTAATGACCAGATCCATTTAGCCAGTGGTGGGAAGGACAACTAGGATGGACAGGATTTGTGCAAAGTCAGCCTCCAATGGGGCGAAAGGCATGGTGAGGGAGTGGGTAAGGGCAGTTAAGTTTGATAACAGTAAGGAGGGAGCTGTGAATAGAAAATGCTCTGGGAAGCACAGTGGAAAGCAGAGGGTTGATCCAAGAAGCAGTTATGCTAGGGACACTGGCAAAGGAATAGGAAGGTCTTACTTTGCTGCATAGAATCAGAGAGTCATGCTTCATGGAAATAGGCCCTTTAGCCCAATGAGTTTGCACCAACCATCAAGTATCCATTTACACTAATCCTACACTAATCCCATTTTATTCTCCCTACATTCCCATCAAATCCTTCCAGAATCTACTGCTCATCTACACACTCGGGACAATTTACAATAGTCAATTAACCTACCAACCTGCATGTCCTTTGGATGTGGGAGGAATCTGGAACTCTTGGAGGAAACGCACATTGAGAGAACATATAAACTCCACACAGACAGCACCAGAGGTCAGAATGGAACCCAAGTAACTGGAGCTGTGAGGCAGCATTTCTACTATCTGCGTTATTGTGCCACCTTGCATCCCTCCAATAATGTCAACTCCTTGGGACTTTTCAGTGGCGAGAAACTTAACAGGAACCGCAAATCAAGAGCTGATGGATGGTTCACCTCCTGCTAAAGCTCAGAGCAGAAGTGGAGTCAGATACTTTCCATTCATCTGGATGCAATAATGGTCAAAAAGCTCATCACTATCAAGGGCAAGACAACTACCTGCTCCCCATTACTGGGCATGGTAGCAAGCTCAGCCATGTCCACTGCACTGTGGATATGGTACATTTCATCTGCAGGATACAGCACACCATTTCTGCCAGATTGTTTTGACAGCTTCTTCTAACCAAATGACCACCATCTCTGAGGAAGTTAGAAAGACTTCTGAGGAGAGGTTTAGAGGGCTATGAGCCAAACACAGGCAGATGGGACTCTGTCTCTGGGCAACACAGTCGGCATGGACAAGTTGGGCCGAAGAGCCTGTTTCCATGCTGTAAGACTCTATGCCTACTAATGGCACAACTGTTGCTTAGAAAGGGAAAATTGTAATAACTAAGTAATGACAGGACACTCAGCCTAACATTGATGTTGGGTAAATTAAAGAAAAATCCTTATTTCGAAAGAAGCAGGTTAGCAAGGACTGTGAGACTATTGACTGAATATTTTTAGAAGGTGAGAAGAAAGTTTGATGAAGTTAATGTCTTTCATGTGATCTGCATGGTTTTAAACAGGTTCAAAATTCCAGATGACAGATCTATCAGAAAATACAAATCCATAATGGGCTGTATGACGTCTTTCATGCTGTTAGTTTGTACAATAATATTAATCTACAACAGACCCAGAGATGACCATAAGGAAAACCCCAGTAGTGGCTCTGGTAATCAGAGATCCAAAATTATTTATTGCTCACCCACTACAGCTCAAAATAATCATCAGATGTATCCTGGAACATCAATTAAATTAACATCTAGCCTTCCTTGCTTCCTGGGTTTTCCTAATTATTTTGGTTTCTAACCATGCCACCATCACTGTGACTCAACATTGTAGATTTTCAATGATTAAGCTGTACTTTCCAGAGTAGTGTTGCTCATAGTTCTTGGGACAGGAGTTCAAATGATTTTTCCTAATTATGTACAAACAACCTTGTACTAATGCATGTGAATATGCATTTATTCATTTAGTTGATGCAGTTATATATGACCCAAGGTGACAGGTCGAGAAGTAACATTCAGAATCCCAGGTCTATGTATCAGGAACACACAGAAACACAGTGTAAACTGCACAAGTGGTACACCACCTCCCAACATACCAACACTGTCAAGTACCTCCTGTCCACCTGTGACCGTGAGTCCCACATTGGCCTCAGCAGTGACCCAGGGAACTAGAGTGGAAGCAAATCATCCTCAATCCTGATGGACTGCCGATAAAGATACTACCTGAATGGTAAGTGCTTGAAATGTGAATGCTGTACAGTGGTATTTGCTGGGTGCCACTGAATACCCATTTGATTTGGCATGTACTTGTATTTCTGGTTTGACCAGTCCTATTTCTGTTGCATCACTCTATCATTAGAAACTTTTTTATATACCATGAGCATCCTGATGAATCACCAGTCTTAAACTGATTAAACACCTGAAAAAGAATGTTTGCCTATCCTTTCTCATTTGCATCAAATTCTCATGGATTAGTGGGCCAACCCAAGCTCTGCTCCAGAATAGTAAGCACAAAATCCAGTATACATTTTGGATCTGTACTGAGGAAGTGCCCTACTGCAACAAGCAGGTGAAGTACGGCACGGTAGCATAGTGGTTAGCACGACGCTATTACAGTGCCAGCGATCGGGGTTCGATTCCCATTGCTGTCTGTAAGGAGTTTGTACATTCTCCCGTGTCTGTGTGGGTTTCCTCTGGGTGCTCCGGTTTCCTCCCACATTCCAAAGACGTACGGGTAGGTTAATATGGGTTTAATATGGGTGGCGCGGACTCGTTGGGCCGGAAGGGCCTGTTACCATGCTGTAAATAAAATTCAAATTCAAGTCCAGGTGAATTGTTAAACCAAAGTCCGATGCCATGCAAATGTGAAAGATATGGTGTCATTTTTTTTCAAGAGTAGAGCAGTCCCCCCAATGTGCTTGTGAGTGTTGACCAAGAAAGAAGACTATCTTGCTCATGGGGTCTTATTGTGGGCAAATTGGCCACTGCAATTTTTACAGCCCTCCTCTACTCTACTCAGTCCTCAGCCCTCTACTCTACTCCCTATACACTCATGACTGTGTGGCCAGATTCTGCTCTAACTCCATCTACAAGTTTGCAGATGATACCACCGTTGTAGGCCGTATCTCAAACAGTGATGAGTTGGAGTACAGGAAGGAGATAGAGAGCTTAGTGGAATGGTGTCATGACAACAACCTTTCCCTCAATGTCAACAAAACAAAAGAGCTGGTTATTGACTTCAGGAAAGAAGGCGGTGTGCATGCACCTGTCTACATCAATGGTGCTGAGGTCAAGAGGGTTGAGAGCTTCAAGTTCCTGGGAGCGAACATCACCAACAACCTGTCCTGGTCAAGTCAGGTAGATGCCATGGCCAAGAAAGCTCACCAGTGCCTCTACTTCCTCAGGAGGCTAAAGAAATTTGGTTTGTCCCCTTTGACTCTCACCAACTTTTACCGATGCACCATAGAAAGCATCCTATCTGGATGTATCACGGCTTGGTATGGCAACTGCTCTGCCCAGGACCGCAAGAAGCTGCAGAGAGTTGTGGACACAGCCCAGCACATCACAGACACCAGCCTCCCCTCCTTGGACTCTGTCTTTACCTCTCGTTGTCTTGGTGTAGCAGCCAGCATAATCAAAGACCCCACCCATCTCGGACATTCTTTCTTTTCTCCTCTTCCATCGGGTAGAAGGTACAGGAGCCTGAGGGCACGTATCACCAGACTTAAGGACAGCTTCTATCCCACTGTGATAAGACTATTGAACGGTTCCCTTACACAATGAGATGGACTCTGACCTCACGATCTACCTTGTTGTGACCTTGCACCTTATTGCACTGCACTTTCTCTGTTGCTGTGACACTTTACTCTGTACTGTTACTGTTTTTCCCTGTACTACATCAATGCACTCTGTAGTAACTCAATGTAACTGCACTGTGTAATGAATTGACCTGTATGATCAGTTTGTAAGACAAGCTTTTCTCTGTACCTCGGTACAAGCGACAATAATAAACCAATAAACCAATAAATAATAAACCAATAAACAAAGCAACAGTAGCTGCACTTCAAAATGTACTTAAGTGGCTTTGAAGTAAGACATCCTTTAACGCATCTCTGTATAGTAGGCCAAAAGGAAGGGGGAAAGAAAGCTATACATTTATATAGCGCCTTGCATATCCCTACTCAGAATGTCCCAAACTAATTTAATGAAGCACTTTTGGCACTGCCATTGTTGAAATGCTTTGGCCAATTTGTATATAGCAAGCTCTCATAATCTGTAATATAAAAATGACCAGATAATTTGTGGTTGTAATGTTGAGGGATGAGTAAACTTTGACCAGGACATCGGGGTAACTCCATCATTTTGCTGAGGCATTTTTGTAAACCCATCAGAAAGACGGGTGTGAATTCAAGTTGATATTCGGTTCTCTAAAAGTACTCCAATCCCTCTGTACTCCACTGAGGAGTCAACCTACTTGTATCACAACCTCCTAACTCAGTCGAGGCATGAACAGAAAGTTCAACAGCATGTTTTTAGAACTGCTGTAGCTGGCAAACCTTTATGGGCCTTTACCATGTAGAAATAACATGCATGTTATTTCAGCTTCCTTCGTGGCTTTGTAAACCAAGAGAGATGCCCTAGTGGAACTGGGCTGTGACGATAATTCTTCATAAAAGTTGCTGCTTGTCGAGCTTGCGAGCAACTCAGGAATCAGTGCTTACCTCACCACAGCTCATGCTGCCACAGGTCTCTGGGCTTCTCTCTCCCCAAATACAAAAGATTCCTCTCCTGCCTTCCCACTGATACCCTCCTGTGATGGTCTGTGACTTGACAAGCTCAAAGTGCGCCCTCTTCCTGAAACGAATGATTCCTGAAAACAATTGCTAAAGCTTGTAGCTGTATTGTGGGTGTTGTCAGGTATCAATACAGGGATTAAAGGCAACAATCCTCAAAAATATCACAGCAGTTGTAAATATCCCTGACGCTCAGAAACATCCAGAAATATGATACAAAACACCTAAAAGGTATTCAACCACTTTCAAAAATAAAAAAAAACTGAAATCATGTTTAAATAATTAAAGGCAGAGGGGAAGAATCTGCTTCTGAATTGTTGAGTGTGGGTCTTCAGGCTTTCTGAACATTCCATGAACTCATGAACACTACCTCATTATTCCTTTTATTTTGCACTATTTATATATTTTTGTAATTTATAGTAATTTTATGTCTTTGCACTGTACTATTGCTGCAAAACAATAAATTTCATGTCATATAAGTCAGTGATAATAAATCTGATTCTGGTTCTGGAGCATTCTTGCAAACCAGTGATTGCAGAAAACATAACAACATATCCTTATCTTTCTTTCTCCCGGTTGTATAATTTCAGTGGAAATAAGATAATGGTGGTACAATGACACAGCTATAGAATTGCTGACTCATAGCTCCAGGTACTTTGGTTTAATCTTGACTTCCAGTTCTGTCTGTGTGGAGTTTTCACATGTGCCTTGTGACTGCATGTTTTTTTCTGGGTGCTCCAGTTTCCTCGCAAAGACATGGGGCAATAGGTTAATTGGCCATTGTAAATTGCCCCTAGTGTGGTGAGGCTGCATTTGGAATATTGTGGATAGTTTTTGTCACCCTGCTATAGGAAAGATAACATTAAGTTGGAAAGAATGCGGAAAAGATTTACTAGGATGTTGCCAGGACTCGAGGGCCTGAGTTATAGGGAGAGGTTGGACAGACTAGGACATTATTCACCAGAGTGTTGGAAAATAAAGGGTGACTTTATAGAGGTGTGTAAAGTCATGAGGGGCATAGATAGGGTGAATGCACACATTTTTTCCTCAGGGTTGGGAATCGAGAACTAGAGGGCATAGGTTTAAGGTGAGAGGGGAAAGATTTAATAGGAACCTGAAGGGCAATTTTTTCACCCAGAGGGTGGTCTGTATATGGAATGAGCTGCCAAAAGAAGTGAGTGAGGCAGGTACATTAACAACATTTTAAAGGCACTGGACAGGTACATGGATTAGGAAAGGTTTAGAGGCATTGTGCCAAATGCGGGCAAATGCGACTAGCTTAGATATACATCTTGGTTGGCATGGACTGGTTAGGCCGAGGGGCTGTTTCTGTGCTGTATGACTCCATGGCTCTAAGTGAATGCCAGACTTTGGGGGGAGATGATGGGAATGTGGGAGGAGTAAATTACAATGAAAGATTAATGATGGGATTGCTCTGTAAACCAGCATAAACTTGATGGACTGAATGGCTGCTGAAATATGAATGGGTTTGTGGATCCTGCATATAGTCTAACTTGATGCAGGAGTTGAGAGCATGTTTCCCAATTTCTGTTTTAGGGAATTCCCTCAAGCTTCTGCTCTACTCTTGGATCCCATCAGAGTTCAGCAGGAAAGCAAGTAAGTTCAGTATCACCACATCCGCACGGAAGTTCTGAACCTGCTGACAGTTATGAGTGTGAATGCCAGCAGTGCTGTCAATGAAATCCAACAAAATTGGAGCTACTAACATACCGGGTGAGTTGACAAATTCTGTGAGGCATTCTGAGCACCACAGCTTGCAGGGTATGCAGAATGATAGCTGAAATTCAAAAATTAAATCATGAGAAATGACTGCACATCTGTTGTTTGTGGTCGCTACAATTTAAGGAGAGATCTGATCACAAATTTTCTACATATAATCGGGAACTAGTAAGGTAGACAGAGATAAACACTTTCTGCTGATTGGGGATGTCAGGATAAAGAGGCTTGAAACTCACTTTACAAATGGAAGTTAGCATGAGGTCAACTGTAATTTTTTATACTGGGATTGATAGACTTTGGTTATCTGAAAATATTAAGGGATAAGGACGAATGTTGGGAAATGAGGTCATAGATCGGTCCTGATGTCATTGAATGGTGAGAGACGTTTGAGGGACTAAATATGTGACCCAGGTTCAATTCCGGCGACTGTCTTTAAGGAGTTTGTATGTTCTCCCTGTGTCTGCGTAGGTTTCCTCCAGGTGCTCCGGTTTCCTCCCACATTCCAAAGATGTACGAATTAGGAAGTTGTGGGCATGCTATGTTGGTGCCAGAAGCGTGGCGACACTTGCGGGCTGCCCCAGAACACTCTACACAAAAGATGTATTTCACTGTGTGTTTCGATGTACATGTGACTAATAAAGATATCTTATCTTATCTTATCCTATACCTCTTCCTATGTTACTATCTTTCTATATTCCTCACATCCTGATTATATTAAATCTAGGATTGTTGTAGCTGAACTGTTCCACCTGAAAATGTACATCCACAAAATGGAACTACAAACAATACTCAGCCAATATGCAACACAAAGAAAGTGCTGGAGGAACTCAACGGGTCAGGCAGCATCTATGGAGGGAAATGGACAGTTGACGTTTTGGGTTGAGATTCTTCATCTGTGTCTCCATTCATCCAATACGCAATGCTAGTGGCCTTGCTACCATGTCAAAAGGTTGTGGTTCAGGATTCGCTCAGGAGCTCAGAACGGCACACCAGTGCAGTACTATGGGCATGCCATTTAGTCAGAGGTAACCTCTTCCAGATGAGGTGTCTGCCTCAGGTGAAGGTTGCTGCATGATGCAGGCTTACGTGCACATTGGACTTTGCTGCTCCTGCACTACAAAGGACTGCACATTGAAAAGTTCTCTGGCTGTGAAGTTTTTTGGTCCATCTGAACTCATGCAAGGTACAATCAAAATGCAAATATCCTTCTTCAATTGTCACTTATGAATTCTATACATTAGAGCAAGCAGTTCAGGTGTACTGCAGAACTATGTTGGGATCCTTCTGTTCACCACCCTGACTATTCATTCCGTCTACTGCCCAGTGGTTGCAGTGTGTGCCATCTACAACATGCACAGCAGTTACTTGCCCAGGCTACTCCCACAGCACCTCTCAAACAGTCAACCTCTACCAGTAAGAAGGACAGGATCAACAGGTGCAGGGGAACATCCATTCTCTGTAGGTTCTCCTCTAAGTATCATAGCACTGCTCCATAGTCATTGAGTCTAAATACTTGAACTCCCTTCCCAACAACGGTATGCATAGAAGTACCTTCACCAGAAGGAATGCAATGAGTTCAGAAGGCAGCACTTCATCTTCTCAAGGCCAATAACGGATGGGCAATAAATATGGGCCTCACCGGGGATGTCACGTTCTGTAAATGAATAAGCTAACAATGAAGGGACAGAGAGTAGGTGGGTTATATTGTGACAGCCTTTATGTGAAATATGGCTGTGGTGGCTTTATCATGTGTTGACAAGTGGATTTTAGATTGTTCTGGTTCTTAAAGTACAATGCAGCAGCATGACAGAAAGCAATAGACAATGCTGCAATAGGATTAGAAATATGAGAGCCACACTAACCTGAAATAAGTCCCTAAAAATCTCTCACAGGAACTGTCTACCAATCACTTTTAAGATGTCATCAGATCCCGCATGAATAAAAAGGTTTTACCCAGCAATAAGTCAACAGTTCCAGCTCTTCCTGCAGCTTCAGGAGATGGTAGAGATGAGCTGAGAGGTCAGATGGGCTCCTTAGCAAAGTTGAAAAGCCAGTCATCGACTGAGGCTGGATATTGATGAACTGAACTTCAATGGGCTTCTTTAGTTTGTGTTTGGACCTCAAGTAAGTGCACTAAGTGACAATTGGAAAACAAGGTATTTCAAACAAAAATACAAAAAATATAAGAGGAGAAACTTCTAACTTTTTAATATAAGCCTTCTTCATTACAATATGCCTTTGGTTTGGCACTAGCTAAACTGTAGTCAATGGAAATAAAAATAAGGCAGAATTTTAATCAAGATCCACTACTTTGTGTTTGAGCTCCACAACATTGTGTGTCAGTGTCAGTGAAGTACTGCACGGTGCACCATTGCATTATCAATTTTCCAGCCATATTACTTAGATGTTGCTTTCATTTCAGATACAGTTTCTCTGAGCTAAAGTCAAACTGTTCTATAACCCTCTAGTTTGCAAGTCTTCATGAATTTTGAAAGGTGGAAGCACATCTCTTATGGAAGAAATTTAACATTTTTTTTTGCAAAATAAATACGTCTAAGTACCCCTTCCACAACTTCAGAATGTCCCAAGTGCATCGCAGGTAAGTATGCAAGGGAAGCAGCAGCATAGCAAGCTCCCACAAGCATAACAATAACCAAATGTTTTTACATTATTGATTGACGAGTAAATATTGACCCAGGGCACAAAGGATAACTTCCTTACCCTTCTTCAGGATACGGCTAAGGGATTGTTTTGATCCACCTGAGGAGTCTTTGACATAACTTGCAATGGATAGCACTTCTGACAATGTGGTACCACAATAGTACGTCTGCCTAAATTTTTGCCCTGATGTATCTGGAGTGGACTAAAATCCATGTCTTATTGTTTAGAGACAAGAGTCATTGCTGATGTCCAAAAACTGCAAGGTTATGAGGACATTTTCACCTGAGGACAGTGAGGCTTCATCTGGTAAGATACAAATCCAGGCCATTTTCTAATTATGAATGTACTTTGCATTGTGGGTGATGTGTGTGGCAAGATTTCCCACAATACTCCAGAAACTGTTTTGATTGTGGTGCAGATGACCACAAAGCAGGATATATTTTTACTGAATTTTGTCAAGAACTTAGTATTACTAAAGTAGCCATCATAAATACGGTGGACCAGGCAGTTGCTGATCAAGGTAGAATAACAGACCTAAACACCAATGGAAAAGTCAGAAGAAAGAGCTTATAATCATTTGAAAATTGAGAAACTGTAGGTTTGGAAAGTTATGCAGTGTATTCATTTCAGAGAAGAAAAAATACAGAATATGTAAAAATTCACTGGTCACAAATTTTCACTGACCTGGGCTAGAAGCAAATTGCATTTATTTTAAAGTTTATCTCAAACAAGACTGAGACCAAGCAGTGTTTTTCTCTCTGTCCTTTATAATATTTCGGCTACTGCATATTCCGCTGTTTTGTTTGGCAACATCCTGGTCACACAATCTAAAAACAAAATCCCACTGAGAAACTTCATTCCAAACAAGAAAACGCTTTAATCCTCACTAACTAGCTTTTTTTTGGGGAAAATATTCATCTTAGTTTTACCCTAGCTTCCCTAATAGCCTTTAGCTTGTTCTACACCCAAGCAGTAAATGCTGGAAGTACTCAGCAGGTCAGGCCACATCTGTGGGAAGAGAAACAGAGCTAATGTCTCAGATTGGAGAGTTCTGATGAAGGGTCTTAGATTTCTAGCATCTGCAGTTTTTTTTTGATTTTCGCTCACTCTGAACCTATTAGTTACATTAGTAGTCAAAGTCAAAGTCAAAGTCAAAGTGGAGTTTACTGTCATATGCACAAGTACATGTATTTGCTAAACTGTTGTGATTAGTCACTCTTTCCATAAGCCAGTCAAGTTTGTCACCATTACTTTATTTAAGCTAATGGAAGCTTTTTAACATTACTTAGTAAATTCAGCTTTAAACCGTCTGACAGGAATAAAAGAGTAGCTTTGCAGCCCCAGCACACATCGGACTCCTTCTTCCCTTGAGGGAGTTGCGTGCATTGGTATTACACTGCCACCAAGTGCCAAATATGTGAATTTTCCGACATTGAATATACCATACAGAAGTTCAATGTCACAGGCATTAATGGATAATAATTCCTTCCTTATTCTACATCAAAAATTGAATTCTCAGTGGAGAGAAATTATATCACATTGAAAGAAATTTGGTCGAGGTTCTACTGAATGGATGAGATGCAAGTCAGCAAAGCCCATGAACTCAACACCAGATGCAGAGTCATAGGTTCAAGACTTGACAGCAGACCATTCAGGGACCAGAATGGACCTTAGGCATCCCAGGCTGAAGTGGGGAGAGACACTCTGAGCTTGCTGAGCATCCTTCCCAGTGTTCAGTTTTGGCTCTGATGATCCCACTCAGAGTTTCCAAGTGACCAAACATTGCAGATAAATGTAATGCTCAATTATTTTCTCATCAATAGTTTGCTTATCTTTGTCCTTAGGCTTTAATCCCCTCACAGGTGGACATGTAAATACTGACTATTGTTGATGTCAATCAGTGACCAGTTGGACAAAGAACCGGGTGAATTTCACTTTGATTTTTGCCCCTCTCTGGAATGTAAAGGAGTAATTGGCTTCCACTCTTCACCGTCCATTCCAAATCTGGGACTCCCTTCCAAAGAACTTTCCAAATGAAAATTTTCAAACTGAGACTGAAAGATTGTTATTTGTCTGTCAAGCCTGTCGAGGGAAGTGGAGAGACAGTGGGAGGATGGAGCTGAGATACAGTACAGTCAGGATCAGGTGGAATCACAGAGGAAGACTGAGGAGCTGAATGCCCTGCTCCCCTCCTACAGTGCTGGATGTTCAGCACGTGGTATGTGGGGACAACACATTCCTATTGGACTCACCAGTCTTTCTGCAGCACCCCACATCTGCCAATAGTATCAACCATGATTGCTGGGCGAGGAAGAGTTGACAGGCTGACTTTGCTTTTGTGTGATCCAATAAAATGGGTTGAAATGTCTGATACCAGAGGGCACGAATTCAAGGTGAGAGGGGGTAAGTTCAATGGAGAAGTATGGGGCAGGTTTTTTTTCTACACAGAGAGTGGTGGGTACCTGGAAGGCACTGCCAGAGGTGGTGGTGGAGGCAAATACGACAGAGGCATTTAAGAGGGTCTTAGATAGGAACATGAATATGCAGAGAATAGAGGGATATGGACCAGGTGCAGGCAAAAAGGATTAGTTTAGTGGGCTTTTAATTACTAGTTTAATTGGTTCGGCACAACATTGTGGGCTGAAGGGCCTGTTCCTGTGCTGTACTGTTCTAAGTTCTACGTTACAGGTAGTAGTGAGACAGCACTTCATTGATTTTTATCTCTACTGACTTCAAGCAAATCAAAACTCAGTATAGATTTAGAACAAGCTGCCAACTTGCTACCACTCAGGGTATAATTTGGGGTTCACTCAATACATCCTTTCCTGACCAAATACCCTTTTCCTTTGGCTTTATTCTCATTCTGAAAAGATGAAATGTTTGACAGCTTGGCAGTGTTGTAGCTTACATCATCTGATCCAAGTCCATTCACCACAGCAGACTGGTCAATAAATTCCATGACTTAATGTGTTTGAACCTCTGTAAGTGAGTGATTCTCACACTCTTTGGACCCTTTTGATCAGTCCAGAGCAGAATACAGGACTATACGCTTCTGGGACCCAGGTGAAGCCATCAGACAGCTTGATTATTTTTTCAAGTGGAGAGAAAGACGGGATACATGTCTGCAGGCTGCCTGTTACTAATACAGTGCGACACTGTCTGGGACTTTAAGGCTTCATCTGTGCTGCGGGGAGACCCAAACACAAGCCTGCCGTGGGCTATAAACCATAGACACACAGCACCGCAACCCCTGACAGTGCTCAGCACCCCATGAAATGGGGTAAAGCCAAAAAGCAGGAAACTTCAAGATTCTAAAAATCTATAAAAATGTGTTTTCATGTTTGTGGTTGTAAATTATTAGTATCATTCAGCCAACCTGTTAAAATACATTGGGCCTAAGAAAAAGTATGTGCAGCACATGTTGTGACAATACTCGTGTACAGTGGAGTTACATATAGCAGCAACTGTCATGAGACTTCATTAACCGTGGGAAGATATTCCGGTTTAAAATAACAGTAAATTCAACATCGGTCAATCTATGCTACATATAGCAGCTTCGGCTCATTCTAACTGCAGTTATTTTGGTTTTCCTTTTGTAGCTTGCTTGATCCATTCTGTTTGTTTGGGATAGTAAGGGTTCCTGACTGTAGTGTTGTCAGATCTGCATGGTATGTTAGGTTCAATACATGCAGTGTTTTGGCTTCACATTAATGTACATCACTCATTTTAAGATTCATAATTTGTCCCACCGAATTTGAGTTTGGACAATTCTCACAACTTTTTTGTCTCTTATTTTGTTTGTCAGGGGCATGGGCACTATTTCTAAAGCTCCTTCTTCTTCTTGAGCTCATCCATCAAAATCCATTGATAGTCACATTGCAAATCTCAGGACTTGGCCTCTTTAGGATCTAGAAACATCTCCAGCAAAGAGGTGCTGTGTGTTCTGTCTCTCACTGCAGTCACAGGTCTTGAGAATTGTAGTGTTGCCCTATTTCACCATATTCACTCCTGATCAGCTTATTTGGGTACAGAGGTTGCTTTGGGTCTGTTTCATCACAATCCTCAGAAGAAGCAGCTCAGTGGGTCAATGCCTGTGCTGACCCCACTATCAGTGTCTTCAAGTCCTGCCTGTAATGCTCCTCATGGTTGGTCACAACAACGGTCCTGCCGACCTGTGTTGTCACAAGGAAACTCCTGCGTGCTTATCTGTAGTCACATCTCCATGTGAGGATGCCTGGCGCTCTCCGCTGTTGACATTCATTACCAAAGGCAGCCAGTGATGATTCTGTGGCTGACATTCTACACTGGGTCAATGTTACATTGCATTGGTGGAGCGTTCTCACACCAGTCAAGCACTTGGTGCTGGAGTAACAGAGGGCAGATGTGGAGGTTTTAGTCCTGGGGTTTGGAGAGATATAAGATATTTATTTATTAGTCATATGTACATCAAAGCACACAGTGAAATACGTCTTCTTGCATTGCTAAGAATGTGCTGGGGGCAGCCCGCAAGTGTCGCCACTCTTCCAGCGCCAACATAGCATGCCCACAACTTCCTAACCCATACGTCTTTGGAATGTGGGAGGAAACCGGAGCACCCGGAGGAAACCCACGCAGACACTGGGAGAACATACAAACTCCCTACAGGCAGCAGCAGGAATTGAACCCGGGTCACGCTAACCGCAATGCTACCGTGCGAGAGGTGCCCCCTTTTGAATTTGCTTCTCATTTTCTCAATGTGGCTCTTGCAGACAGTGCAGGGTGATTCCATGGTAAAATAGGTCTGTGTAGAGAATGGCAACTGTTCCAGTTGATAATTAGCCTTCAATTCACTGTATGATGTACTGTATAATGCTGTGATTTGCTTGGGCTTGGATAGTTGATTAGCAGTGTGGAAGTCAGCCGGTCTGGCTGGTGTGGGCTCGATCTGGGGTCTTATTGTCAGATGACCAGCCTTGGGTTTCCAGGAGTCAGTGGGGATGTTGCAATTTTTCATTGTTTCGAGGAAGTTTTATCCTCTGACAAAATTGAGGGAAAAGGCCGCAGTGGTTCAAGAGAGGTATGGAACATGGTTCTGAAGAAGACATCACCTGTCAGACGAATGTCATCTTGCATTTCACAGAGAATGGTGTGAGTGTGAGTGTGGTGGGATAAACTCATTTGTTGGCTGCTTGGAACTGAGGTTATGAATAATGAATGGTATTCATAAAAACACGTGCTCACATATGTTCATTTCACAAATACTCAGCTAACAAATATTTCCCTTAACAAGGGCACAGTAATAGTCATGTCATTGGATTGGTCATCCAGAGATCCAAAGCTGGGTGTGTTTGCATGGATTGGTTAGTCATTCATGTAAATGTTAGAACAGAGGTGCCAGCATTCTTTAAAGACCAGGTCCCTGATGAAGTTCATGAAAGTAAAGGACCTCACTGCCTCCACCCAAGCATGTGGACTTCTGTGGTGTGTGACTTCCAGCTGCAACGATCCCACTGTTTTGGTGTGGGAACTCTGCCCCGTCAGCTGGCAAAATACAGTGCCCAGTGAATCATTTAGCCTGGTCTTCGATGGACTGGACACCCAAGACTATCATCTCCATGCCACCAGATTGGTTCTGTTCACACTGGTGTCCCCCAGCCTGGTCTTCTCCAGACTGACCACCCATAGACATGTCATCTCCAGACTCATTGTGTCCAGGATGATCTTGATCAAGTTGCATGCCTGGAAACTGATCTTTGCCAGGCTAGTTTGTCCAGATCAAAGACCCACCTATTGGAGACACACAGATTACTCCCCTCCCCTGCCCCTCAGAGTGATTGCTCCCAGCCAGCACACGTCCAGACTGTTGTTCCAGATCCCTGAAGTTTGCTCTTCTCTTGACTTATCACCCCTAGACTGGTCACATCTAGACCAATTTACCCCAGTTTGTTCACCTCCTGACTGATCACCCCATGACCGCTCACATCCAGACTGATCTTCCCCACTCTGCTCACCTCCAGACTGAACACACACCCATTCTGGTTGCATCCTTGAGGATCTTAGTACCATTTCTGACTGCCAGTTTAAGCTGTCACAGGCCAAGAATTCCCAGGAGTCAGTGGGGACGTTGCATTTATTTTCATTGTTTTGAGAAAGTTTTATCCTTTGACCAAATTAAAGGAGAAGAAAGGCTACAGTTGTTCGAGAGATGTATGGGACATGGTTCTGAGGAAAATATCACCTGATAGATGAACATCATCTTGCATTTCACAGAGTGATGCGAGTGTGGTGGGGTAGGATAAACCCACTTGGAGCTGAGGTTGTAAATAATGAATGGTATTTGTAAAAATACATGCTCAGTCACGTTCATTTCACAAAATACTCACCTAACAAATATTCCCTGTAGCATAGACACAGTGATAGTTGTGTCATACGACCAGTAGCCCCTGGAATGTGAGTTCACATCCCTTGGAATGTGTGTTGCAGTGTTGGTAAAAGCTGCTCCCTGTATAAGTCATTCTACAGGAACAAACGATTATCTTTAGGGAAATAGACATGTATCCGTACCATGACTGACCTTTATATGATCGCAACTCCACACAACAAGGATTGAATCCTGTGAATCTCTTGAAGTGACCTGGCATCGCACCTCAGGGCTTTGTGTTCTATGGGCAGACCTCAGAGAAAAATAATTAACAAATTGGTGAAAGACGCATTTTGGTCTGCCTGAAACCCGGTGGTCTTCCAGTGCAACGAGATGTCCACAAGTGAATGCTGCCAACTGGCACATTCCAGGGTGCCGGAGTATGTGCTGAGGGAGAAGCATTGAAGCTTGGTGTAGGCTCCACAAAGGCTCTGTGGGAAGACCACAGCCTGGGGCTCTGCTGCCACTGGACACTGAGGGGCTGGGCCCTGTGTAACTGCCTCTCAAAAGCTTCACAGATGCATCGTTTAAGGAGGAAACATGAGTGGTGCTGATATATTATAAGGTAACGCTGTGGCGACTCACCTTACCGGTATTGAACTGGCTCCCGAGATCATGAGCGTCGTCGGAGGCCCCGACCTAAGATGGCGCGGGGCCCTCCTTCTTCTCCACCGTTGGGCTACGAAAGTCCGCACGTGGGAGGATCAGGTGACCCGCACGTGACGTCAGCGCGGGAACTGAAGCGCGGGAAGAGTTTCGGTATTAAAAGGTGCACGGCGCCCCTGTCGAGCAATCGACTTCTGACTCCAAGCAACAGACTCCGTGTTTTTATTCTATAGTAGTGTAGCTAGCCGCTACATTGGTGACCCCGACGGGCCCAAACGTTTTTGGACCCACAATGTCTGTGCAACAAGAGGTACAGGCAGTAGCCCTTAAACTGCCCACCTTTTGGACCCTCCGGCCACGTGTCTGGTTCGACCAGGCCGAGGCCCAGTTCCAGATTCGCCAGATCACCAGGGACGACACCAAGTACTACTATGTGGTGAGCGCCCTCGACCAAGACACCTCAGCCCATGTCGAGGACTTCATCCAAGCGCCCCCGGAGGAGGAGAAGTATGATAAGTTCAAGACTCTCCTTCTTGAGACTTTTGGCCTTTCCCGACGCGAACGGGCCTCCTGCCTCCTCCACCTCGATAGGTTGGGTGACAGACCCCCCTCCCACCCCCCCCGCGCTCATGAACGAGATGTTGGCCCTGGCAGACGGCCACAAACCCTGCCTGATGTTCGAACAGGCCTTTCTAGAGCAGTTACCCGACGACATCCACCTGCTCCTGGCGGATGCCGAATTCAGCGACCCCCACCCCCGGTAGGTGGCTGCCTGTGCTGATGTCCTTTGGCGAGCAAAGAAGGAGAGCAGGGCGTCTGTCGAGTGTGTTGCCACACCACGTGCCAAGCGGCCCAGCAGGCCAGATCTGGCAATCAACCGCACCCCATCCGCCACCAGGTCTGAGGCACCAACTGACCAATGATGTTTCTACCACCAGCAGTGGGGCACAGACGCCCGCAGGCGCCGGCCACCATGCAGGTTTCCGGGAAACACCAGAGCCAGCAGCCGCTGATGGCTACAGCAGCCGGCCACCTGGATAGCCTTTTGCATGTGTGGGACAGGCGTTCCGGCTGTTGTTTCTGGTAGATACCGGGGCCGAGGTCAGCGTCATGCCTCCCAACAGCCACGAGACTCGCAACCGCACACCAGGACCAGCCCTCAGAGCTACCAATGGCAGCGCCATCCAAACCTTT
Source organism: Pristis pectinata (assembly GCF_009764475.1). NCBI lineage: Eukaryota > Metazoa > Chordata > Chondrichthyes > Rhinopristiformes > Pristidae > Pristis > Pristis pectinata. The sequence continues at coordinate 83,427,702 of NC_067407.1, forward strand.
GGCACCCGCTCGGTGCAGCTCCAGTTCGGCACCAGCAACTTTACCTGGACATTCACCCTGGCCGCCATTGCGCAACCACTCCTCGGGGCAGATTTCCTTCGTGCCAACAGTCTGCTGGTTGACCTGCGGGGTAAGCATTTGGTACATGCCAGGACCTTCCAAAGGTTCTCGTTGGGTGAGGCCAAACTACCAGCTCCACACCTCGACTCCGTCACCATGTCGACCAACGAGTTCGCCAGGGTCCTGGCAGAGTTCCCATCTGTACTAACACCCCAGTTCTCCACCATCTTGCCCAAGCACGGCATCCAGCGTCGCATCCCCACCCAGGGCCCACCCCTCCACGCTCATGCCCGATGGCTACCCCTAGACAAGCTCAGCCTCGCGAAGGAGGAATTCAAAAAGATGGAGGAGTTGGGGATCATCCGCATTTCAGACAGCCCATGGGCCTCTTCGCAGCACATGGTCCCCAAAGCAGCCAGAGGCTGGCGACCCTGCGGCAATTACCGACACCTGAACGACATAACTACCCCGGACCGGTACCCTGTGCCGCATATTCAGGACTTCGCTGCCAACCTGCATGGGCGGTCCATTTTTTCCAAGGTTGACCTCGTCCGTGGCTATCACCAGATCCTGGTGCATCCGGACAACATTCCAAAGACGGCGCTGATCACACCTTTCGGCCTCTTTGAATTCGTCTGGATGCCCTTTGGCCTCAAGGACGCTGCTCAGTCCTTCCAACGACTAATGGACGAGGTCAGGCACGGCCTTGACTTCACTTTCATACACCTCGACGACATCTCGATCACCAGCAGCAGCTGCCAGGAACATTTCACGCACCTCCGCCAACTCTTTGCTCGCCTGAGGGATTTCGGCCTGACCATCAACCCTGCCAAATGCCAGTTCGGGCTCGAGACAATCGATTTCCTGGGCCATTGGATCGACAAACACAGCACCTCGCCCCTGTCTGCAAAGGTCAACGCCATCCGCCTCTTCGCCAGACCCACCTCCATCAAGGGCCTGCAGGAATTTCTCGGTATGGTAAACTTTTATCACCGGTTTATACCATCCGCGGCCCGCATCATGTGCTCGTTGTTTGCTCTCCTGTCAGGCAGAAGCAAGGACATTGTTTGGTCAGAGGAGGCTGACACTGCGTTCGTCAAAACCAAGCAGGCCTTGGTGGACGCGGTCATGTTGGTGCATCCTCGTACGGACGTCCCGACTGCCCTCGCGGTTGACGCCTCCAGCACAGCGGTCAGAGGCATTTTAGAGCAGCTCATCGAAGGGCGTTGGCAACTGCTGGCGTTCTTCAGCAGACACCTTCGACAACAAGAGCTCAAATATAGCGCCTTTGACCGCGAGCTGTTGGCATTGTACCTGGCCATCAGACACTTCTGATACTTCTTAGAGGGGCAGGCCGTTTACAGCTTTCACCGACCACAAGCCGTTGACCTTCGCTTTCAACAAGGTCTCAGATCGCTGCGTGGCAGCAGCGGCACTTGTCGTACATCTCAGAGCATACCACTGACGTCCGCCGTCTGTCTGGGAAAAAGAATGTGGTCGCGGATGCACTTTCACGCCCACCATCCAAGTTTTGTCCCAGGGGTGGATTTCGGCGCCTTGGCGGAGGCACAACAAACGGACATGGAGGTGCCCAGCTATCGCACCGCAGTCTCTGGCCTGCAACTGCAAGACCTACTGGTAGGCCCTGGTGAGCGCACCCTGCTCTGCGATATCTCCACCGGTAAACCCCACCCCATCGTTCCAGCTGCCTGGCGTCGACGGGTGTTTGATTCCATCCATTGCCTAGCACACCCATCCATCCGGACTAGTGTCCGGATGGTGTCCGACAAGTTCGTCTGTCATGGCCTGCGTAAACAGGTTTCCGAATGGGCCCACTCCTGCACACACTGCCAAACCTCAAAAGTACAGCAGCATGTCAAGGACCCTCTGCAGGACTTTCAACCTACCCACTGGAGGTTCGACCATATCCATGTCGACCTTGTTGGTCGCCTCCCAGTTTCCCGAGGAGCGTGGTACCTCCTTACGATTGTCGACCACTTTACCAGCTGGCCTGAAGCCATTCCCTTCACGGACACCTCCACCCAGTCCTGCGCACGGGCCCTTTTGTCAACTTGGGTGGCCTGTTTCGGTGTCCCGGCCCATATCACCTCAGACAGGGGAGCTCAATTCACCTCCGGCCTGCGGTCTGCCGTCGCCGACTTGTGGGGTTCCAGGATCCACCTCACCACCGCCTATCATCCGCAATCCAATGGGCTGGTGGAGAGGTTCCATCGACACCTGAAGTCGGCACTCATGACCAGCCTTAAGGGGCTCAACTAGGTGGATGAACTCCCCTGGGTCCTGCTGGGGATACGTACCGCGCTAAAAGAGGACCTGCATGCCTCATCCGCGGAGATAGTCTATGGAGTGCCCTTGGTCATCCCAGGTGAGTTCCTACCAGCCCCTCGGGGGCCAGATGAAGAACCTGCTACGATGCTCGACCGGTTGCGTGAGCGGCTTGGCAACCTAGCCCCGATACCCACCTCGTGACATGGACAGGCCCCGACCTGTATGCGGACGTCCCTCTGAGACTGTAAGTTTGTCTTTGTCAGGAGGGGTGCGCACCGAACACCGCTGCAGCGGCTGTACGTAGGGCCATTCCGGGTCGTCAACAACAATGAGTCTACGTTTGTGCTGGACATTGAGGGGCTCGAGGAGGTTTTTACAATTGACCGGCTGAAGCCGGCTCATTTAGACCTGGAGCAACCGGTAGTGGTCCAGCGAGTGCGACGCAGGGGCAGGCCACCCAAGTCATAGTTTATTTAATTCTGGCTTTCGCGACAGTATCACCGGTTCTGGGGGTGGGGGGTGGTTATGTGGCGACTCACCTTACTGGTATCGAACTGGCTCCCGAGATTGCGAGCGTCGTCGGAGGCCCTGACCCAAGATGGTGGGGGGCCCTCCTTCTTCTCCATCATTGGGCTAGGAAAGCCCGTGCGCGGGAAGGTCAGGTGACCCACACGTGACGTCAGTGCGGGAACTGAAGCACGGGAAGAGTTTCGGTATTAAAAGGCGCACCGCGCCCCTGTCGATCAATCAACTTCTGACTCCAAGCAACAGACTCCGTGTCTTTATTCTATAGTAGTGTAGCTAGCCGCTACAACGCATTGAATAATTTGGTACAGTCAGTGAAGATGATGAATGCCCCAATTGTATTTATTATGAACAAAGAATATTTTTGGAAAGGTGAAGCTCTTAGAAATTAACTGCATTGGTCAATTAATGACAAGATGCTCACATCCCCAGAGTAAGTGAAAACCATACAGGAAAAAGGAGACACACGAGACTGCAGAGGTTGGAATCTGGAGCAACAAATAATCTGCTGGAGGAACTCAGTGGGTCGAGCAGCATCTGAGGGAGGAAAGGAGAGGAGAGTCCTGACGTAGTGTTTCAACCCAAAATGCCGATAATTCCTTTCCTCCCACAGATGTTGCTCAACCTGCTGAGCTCCTCCAGCAGACTGTGTGTTGCTCCATACAGGAAAGAGCTTGCAGGCATTTGCTGACTGAATTCCCAGAGCCCAGCTATTTAAGTGACAGTGACTGGTCCAGTCGTCCCCACAGCACAGGCTGTGCAACACGGAAGTCCAAGACTCAAGGACTTTCAGGGAGTATTCAGTCGGTTTGTTCTACAGTGGGAGCACTCAAGGACCATCAACTGATATTGGGGTGTTAGAGGATGTGTGGGTGATATTGGGCATCCTCGCTGCACTACCTGAGGCCCCGTTTCAGTCTGCAGGTGTGGGGGAAAATATGTGCTGATTCTAGGCTGGGTGACTGGGTTAGCACAATTCATCACATTGACATATGATCACACTGAACAGCATCAGTAAACTCCAAAAAGCCTGTTGTATTCAACCAGCACACCTTTCACTGAAACTCAACTGAAGTTTTACTATTGAGCTTCAACTTACAGCAAACAGTGCTATAATCCCCTTGTACCTTCAATGTTAGCAGGAAGGGGACTGCCTAACATGCGTTTCAAATAGAAATAATTCATGGCACTAATCATTCTTTATCGGTTGCAGAGTTACCAAGTCTTTGATGAGGTTAAATCAAACCACTTTGTTTTCCATATCAGGCTTTGTACTCACACTTGTGTAATGTTCCCCTACAGCGTAGGATTCTTTTCACTTCCTTTGCTCCAATTTGGTCTCTTTTTAAGCCCTATTTCATGTATGCTTCAGGTTAGCCACATGTTTGCTTGGACTTAAAGTGTTAACGTAATTCATTCTGGGCACAAAAACATCCTTCAATTCAGCTGTAGGTTTTTAACCTTGGAATAAAAGCTTTAAGTGACAACACAATAATATGTCGCCCCCAAGGGCAAAGTTCACATTGCAATTCTTAAATGAATATGCTCATGTAAAATGTCCCTCTCTCCCTCCATTTTGTGTTTAAAGGTATGTGCTACTTGGAGAGAAATGTTTGGAGGTTATTGAGTCTGCACAGGGATGTAAGGAATGAGTAGCCACAGATGGAATGTACTATGGCTAAATTTATTTCCTGATCAGAAGACAAACAATATGTGAGATGTTAGCTGTCAGTGCACTGAAGAACCTGGGCATCCTGGTTCATGAGACCAATAGGCAATCCTGCAGGTACAGGAATCAGTTAGGAAGGCAAATATTAAATGGACCTTTATTGCTTGGGGGTTGGGAATATAAAGAAGCCTTGCTGAGAACATAAGAAATAAGAGCAGGAGTAGGTCATATGGTCCCTCAAGCCTGCTTTGCCATTCAATGATAGCATGGCTGATCTAATGTGGACCTCATTTCACTTTCCTGCCTAACCTTAAGATAAGATAAGATAAGATATCTTTATTAGTCACATGCACATTGAAACACACATTGAAATGCATCTTTTGCGTAGAGTATGCTGGGGGCAGCCCGCAAGTGTCGCCATGCTCCCAGTGCCAACATAGCATGCCCACCGTACATCTTTGGAATGTGGGAGGAAACCGGAGCACCTGGAGGAAACACACGCAGACACAGGGAGAACGTACAAACTCCTTACAGACAGTGGCCGGAATTGAACCTGGATCGCTGGTGCTGTAGTAGCGTTACACTAACCACTACACTACTGCATCTGCCTTCTAAAGTCTGAAAATCTATATCCGCCTTAACGACCTCTGCCTTCACAATTCTCTGGGTAGAGTTTCCTGAGAGAAGAAATTTCTTCTCATCTCTGTCTTAAGTGGATGACTTTTTATTCCAAGACTGTGTCTCCTAGTTCCAGGTTCCCCTGCCAGGGAAAGATTAAGCCCCTCAAAATTTGTGTTTCAATAGGATCACCATTCATCCTTCTAAAATGCAGAAAATATAAGCCTGGCTTCCTCTGAACTGCCTGCAAGGCAAGCATATCTTTCTTAAGTATGAGGACCAAAACTCCGTGCACTACTCCAGGTGTGGTCTCACCACCACCCTGTACAGTAGTGGCAAGACTTGCTTCCCTTTGTACCCTATTCTTCCTAGAACAAATGCCAAAATTCTGTTTGCCTTCCTATTGGTTCCTGGACCTTTATGCTAACTTTTCCTGTTTCATATACAAGGACAGCCAGATCCCTCCGATCATCAGCACATGAATACACTAATGTTCTCAAAGCAGGGAATTACCATCAAACACTGATGCTCTCAGTCATCATCTAGTGCCAGAGCCGACTGCTGCTGTTGGATCACCTGGAGCCTATACCCATGAGGACTGTACAAATCATATCCTGGACAGAACCAAAATCCTGAACTGCTTCAGTGGAAGTCAGGTGTACCAGAGAGAAGAGATCTCTGGCTTATTTCAAAGATTTTGTTAAATAATAGCTTTGGGTAAGATAGGGTGGAGAAGTAAATGTAGTAATATATATAAAATTTATATAGTAATACATATATAACTGAATGTACGTAATTGATAACTGTTTTCATCCAAGTCAGCAAGTATCAGGATGCATTTGGGGGTTATGTTTAGATCTTTGGCATTCACTACTTTGGTTGATATCTGTAAGGACTATGTTTTACAGACGTGCACTCAGCAGGCTTGAAGGAAATAAGTAACTTCCTAAAGATGAGACTCAACCTTTTTAGTATGCGAAGATATAGGACGAGGGGTCCCTTTTACACAACCTTGTTGAGATTTAGAATGCACTGCCTGACAGGATGGTGTACGTAGATTCAACAGAAACCTTTAAATGGAAATCAATCAAATACTTCTAAGGGGAAATCTATTCCAGGAATAATGTGGAAACACAGGATGAGTGGAACCAACTGGATTGGTCCATGAAAGAGCCAACGCACACTCAATCAGTTCTGCATTAATGAATTGTGGCCGTGTCCAGGACAATAGGGTATAAATATAGGCTGGTCATCAACCAAAGATCAGACAAAGACTCAGAATTCTGATTTTGGCAATGAACAGTGAAAATGTGGAACCGTAGACAATGTGGAATGGATAAGGTAAATACTGGCAAAGATCAGTGCTGAGTAATGCATTAGCTTCATGCAAAATTCCTAAGAACAATCAGCTGGTTCCTCAGATCAATACAAAAGTGTGTTTACCCCAAATAAATATCTGAATTTCACTCTTCAGAGAAATGGTATGAAGCACGCTGATAGTTAATATCATCACTGCTAGGGTAGAAACCCAGCCTAAACTGAGTAAACCAGCATGTAAAATAAAAAGCATGAACCTAAAATTTCAAGCTCCCCTCTTGTTTTTTTTCATGGAGGTGTCAAGTTTATCATGTAAACGCCCTAGCAACTGAGCAAAGAGGAGACAGATATGGTAAGTGATAATCTGCTATTTTTCAGAAGAAAATCTCTCCAATGACTCAGTTTGTGTGCATGAGCCACAAGTGTCAAGCAGGAACCAGTCTCATGCCTGCCTTTGTGTTAAGGTCACTGAACCAGGCCAATGAGACAGGAGGGTGGAGACCACTGTTCGGTTGCCAGGAGATTAGACATCAGCCAGGAGTCCTGCTCAGAAGAGAAGACTTTACGTAGAGAGTTTTAGAACATGGAATTTGCCACCACATGAAGTGGTAGCATTTAAGCAAAGGTCATATACTGTATGAGGGAGAAAGGAATAGAAGAATGTCGGTTGGTTTAGATAAAGCAAGATGGGGGATGTGTCTTTGAGGCATTATTACCAACTGAGACCATTGGACTGAATCCTGTTTCTGAACTATAAATCCTGTGCAATTCTAATTGCTAATCAATGAATCAACCATGGAAATATAGAAAATATTTTTTAAAATACTTAGAGTAAATATTTTAAATATTGATGATGTAGGCATCACCAATAGTTTGTCCTGGTCCAACCACATAGACACCATGGCCAAGAAAGCACACCAGTGTCTCTACTTCCTCAGGAGGTTAAGGAAATTTGGCATGTCTCCACTGACTGTCACCAATTTTATCAATGCACCACGGAAAGCACCCTATCTGAATGCATCACGGCTTGGTATGGCAACTGCTCTGCCCAGGACTCCAGGAAACTGCAGAGAGTTGTGGACACAGCTCATCACATCATGGAAACCAGCCTCCCCTCCATGGACTCTGTCTATACTTCTTGCTGTCTTGGAAAAACAGCCAACATTATCAAATACCCCTCCCACCCCGGCCATTCTCTCTTATCCCCCCTCACATCAGGCAGAAGGTACAAAAACCTGAAAGTGCATACCACCAGACTCAAGCACAGCTTCTATCCCGTTGTTATAAGACTATCGAATGGTTCCGTAGTATGATAAGATGGATTCTTGACCTCACTAGCTACATTGTTAAGGCCTTGCACCTTATTGTCTACCTGCACTGCACTTTCTCTGTAGCTGTTACAGTTTATTCTGCATTCTGTAACTGCTTTTCCCTTGTACTACTTCAATGTACTGAAGTTTTGAAATGATCCATATGGATGGCATGCAAAATGAAGTTTTACACTGTAAGTTGGTACATGTGAAAATAATAAACCAATTTACCAATTATCAATAGATGAAAATAATGCCAATGTGGATGTAAAATGAGGACCTGAATCGGGATTTGCTGAGATGTTCCTGTGTGGGAAAATGATCTGCCAGCATTCAGGACCCACTGGGTGTTTTTGCTGGGTTATTCTAGAGATCGAGTGAAAACTGACTGATATAAAGGATAGGTGCCTGCAACAGCCAAAGTACAATTGGTGAAACGATACCATCAGAACCATAGACACATATGTCTTGCGCCCAGCAATTTTACAAAGGTGACAAAAATCTTCAGCAAAACCTTGGGGGATCAAAGCCGGTCTACAGACTTGGATCTCCAGATGAACCCCGTGTTGACCTGTTGGGAGGTTGTCACTCCTTGTGCCACACAGGAAGAAGCAGGAAGTTCAACGGTCTTCAGGAACTCAGTATTAGATACTGGTAGGGCGATGAAAACATCCATCCAGGCAACGCACTTCAGAATCTTGTTTACTTCAGTAAGATCCACTCTCATGCTTCTGAAATCCAATGAGCATGGGGCAAACTTGCTCAACTTCATATGTCAATTCCTTCTCTCAGAAATCAACCGAGTAAATCTCCTCTGCACTACCTCTACAGCCAGTATGTAATTATGAACTTAAAACAAAATAATCTAATGGAATGATGACCTGAAACTTCCCGGGAAATGACACTGTTCCATGCTGAACTGGTCCTGTATAAGGATCAGGAAGTTTGAATGTCTGTGTACCTGAAGTCTTGATCTTGCTGATCAATCTTTGCTGGGCTTTTCACAACCAATCTACTAATTTTGGACACCTTGCGGACTGAAATACCCGGGTTCAAGTTTCCTGCAATTTCCCTGCTCCTACACTGGGGAATCTGCACTCTGAACATCTACCAGGTCACACTTGCTCCAGGAAGAGTGAGCCCTTTAACTTCAAAAGGGAGGAACATTTGAAAGGGAGCAAGGTAAATATTGATTCATTTACGATATTTGGAATTAATTGTTTAGTCAAATATTATTAATTGTTTTGAGCCCTCATAATCATTTAAAGTACTGAGTCTGAGGATGGGTTTTGGGGATTAGGAACCAGAAAATCCTTGTGTACTTTCTGGTAAACTGGAGGATTTCTCAGTACGAATGTCTCTGTTTAATGCTACCTCTCTTCTCTTTCTTTCAAATGAAAGGGAGAAGGCAGTGTGGGGCTCAAGCAGACCTGAGAGGGAGAAGGCAGGATGCAGCTTCAGTGGACCGTGTAGGGTGAAGCGGCCATAGGGTAACTAAGCAAGGAATGCGCAGCAGGGTCCACAGGGAGAGCAGGGTGGGTGGCATGGGATGGCGGGAAGTGGAGAGGTACAGGGTGAAGAGCCAGCGCACCAGATCTGGTGAAGTGTGAACAGTCTGAGAAGGCAGGGTGAAGCGAGAGTGAACTTCGAGGGCACAGAGGGGGCGGGCGGCTGGAGAAAGCGCAGAAGGCAGCAGGATGATCCGGAGTGGAAATGGCAAACTGGGAGTGGACCCGGCAGTGTGGAGCTCAGGCTGACCTGGCCTGGCGGACCGTGGAGGGAGAACCGGGAGCAGGGATGGACAGAGCAAAGGGGCAACTAACCCAGGAATGCGCAGCGGTAACCGGCCGCAGGGTGAGCAGGGTGATTGGAAGTGGACCAGACAATGTGAAAAGGTTGCAGACATGGCACGGTGAAGCAGAAATCGATGCGGGCAAATGGGATTAGCCTAGAGACGTGCAGGGGTGGCATGGACATGGTGGGCCGAAGGGCCTGTTTCTGTGCTGTGTGATGCTATAAATATTGTTATTTTTAATTGGTTTATTGACTTTTAATTGCTTTGGAATGTTTTTAAATGTCGGGGACATTCAGAAGCATTCAATGTCCTTTGAGAGGTATGACAACTGGGAAAGCCTGGGGGGCAATGTATGGCCGGCAGTCATTATTTTGCTTAGCTGCTTCATGTGCAGGCAAGTCCTGGCCCATTGGCCTATTGATTAGCTTACACTGTGCCAGCCGATTGCTGTTTGCAATGTTTCAGCCTTTTGGTTTTTTTGGGAGGAAGAACAGAAGAATAAGTCCCAATATAATGGCAAACCTGCACGAGACCATAAGAAGACCACAGTTAGGGTACTCTGTGCAGATCTGGACTCCACAAAAATCTCAAGGATGCTGATTCAACGATTGTGTACAGTGCCAGGGTGTTGATGGGAATAAGGGTTGAAAATCAGCCTGTTTTTTATGATCAAAGGTTCGGAGTTAATTTACTACACTGGACAGAAACATGTGTTTAGAAGTTCATCCTTGATTGATTCCACTAAACATGCTCTATAACGTTGAGAGGACATTTTATTTATTATGAGGTTGTACTCTGCCTCAAAAATTAATTGAGCACTGCCACTGATGATGAATCTCCAGGAAGTGGCCTTTGATGGCAGGATATAGGATCTGGAAGCAACTAAAGAAATTGGTGTATTTCCATAAGGTTCCCTTGAAAAATGGCATAAATAGAAAAAAATTGTAATCGATTTTGAACAGGGAACAGAAGCGATCTTTTTCACAGGTGTTATGGATTGAAACAGAGGTCATGTTAACATTTACAGGAATACAAAAAAATAGAGGCAGGAATAAATCAACAGGCCCATCAAGTCTGCTCCGCCATTCCATATGATTAAGGCTGCTCTACGCTGGCTTCAATTCCTCTTCTGTATCAGTTCCCCGTAACCTGCCATTCCTCGATCTTTCAAATATTTATCCATCTCCACCTTAAGTATATCTAATGATCTGGCCTCCACCATCCTGTTCTAAGGTAGTTTGTAAAATCACAATTAAAATCTGCATTATGTCTCAGATCTCCATTAGAGGCTATCCTGACATAAGGGGCTAATGCCTTTTCTAATAATATTTCTTTATCTTTAGTTATCCTCATTCTTTCATTCCACTTTCACGTTCTTCCATGACGTCTTATTGTCAGATTTGTGTTTCTGTCATTATATTTACAGTTATACAGCATGCCCTTTGGCCCAACCCATCCATGTTGACCAGGATGCCTGTCTAAATGAGTCCCATTTTCCTGCATTTGGACAATATCCCTCCAAACCTTTCCTATCCATGTACCTGTCCAAACGTCTTTTCAAACAATGCAATTGTACCCACCTCTACCACTTCCTCTGGTAACTTGTTCTATATACCCACCACCCTCTGTGTGAAAAAGCTGCCTCTCAGGTGCTTTTAAATCTTTGCTGCTCACCTTAAACCTATGCCCTCGAGTTTTGGACCCCCCCCCCCACCTACACTGGGATAAAGATTGTGACTATCTACCCTTTCTATACCCTTCCTGCTTTTATGTACCTCTATAAGGGTCACCCTGAGCTTCCTTCGCTCCAGGGAAAACAGTGGCAACCTATCCAGTCTCTCCTTATACTGTAACTCAAGCCTTCCAGTCCAAGCAACACCCTTATGATTCTTTTCTGCACCCTCTCTAGCTTAATCACATCCTTCCTATAGCGTGGCAACCAGAACTGTACACAATAGTCCAAATGTGGTCTTACCAACATCCTGTACATCTGCAACATGACGTGCCAACTCTTGCACTCAATTCCACAGCCAATGAAGGCAAGCATGCCAGATGCATTCTTCACCACCCTGTCTACCTTTGTTGTCACTTGTTGTCAAGTGAGGATTATGTTTGTGAGGTGCGGGCTGTACTGATGGCTGGATACATACCTCAACCTGAATCATTGATTGATCTGTCCTACTTCAGATAGTGAGTGACCTTTTATGTATTCCTAGCATGTTCTGCTTTCATTTAAGTTTACATTAAGATTTCAAAGGACCCATGGAGAGCAAAATTTACAGCTCCTTCGAGGGTCAATCAAAAAAATTGCCAAATGTTGTGTCACCAGTCAACTGAAGCAGGACACAACTTCCATAAAAGGACAGCACACTGAATTCAAGTAGAGGTCCATCTTGCTGTGAAATGACATTTTGTGACTTTATAATGTTTTCAACTGAAGTCACAATTTTCAGTTATCCTGTTCCTTGTTCCATATTTTTGTGTCTGATGTCTCTTCATTACACTCAATATAAAATGTCTGATAATGTTCCCATAAAGTATTTTACCATGCTATACAGATGCAAGCTCTTACTGTAAGTCAAGACTGCTCTTTTAGTCATTCGGACATGTTGGATTAGAGTCCAGATTGTTGTTTTTATTGTGTTTTAGCTTTCTTTACGCTTGCTTATATGTTTGATTAATCACGTGTTTGTCTGTAAACTTTTAGTAACGTAGTGTATTTGGTTCTATACTTCTGTAGTTTTTGTCTGCAAAGCTGAAGTGTGATTCAGATAGTACCTGTTCACCGGTTTCCTTATCTAACTAGTTTAGACCAGTTTGCAGTGTAAAGGGAGAGCATGTGGTCAAGTTCTTTATCACTTCTTTTTACTTGCCCTGCTTGCTGGTACAGGCTGACCCCGTCTGTCCTGTGCGATGATGAATGTCTAATAAAGTGGCTGTAACCATAATGAGAAACACGATGATGTTGGAGGAACTCAGCAGGCCAGGCAGCATTCATGGAGAAAAGCAGGTGGTCAACGTTTCAGGTCAGGACCCTTCTTCAGGACTGAAGATAGGAAAAGGGGAAGCCCAATATATAGGAGGGAAAAGCAGAGCAGTGATAGATGGACAAAAGAGGGGAGGCGGGGTGGGCACAGGGTGATGATAGGTAGACACAGGTAAGAAATAGTGATAGGCAGGAGCGGGGGAGGAGGGGAGAACAGATCCACCATGTAAAGGTAAGAAGATAGAGGAAAAAAAGGCTAAGAAAGGGAAGAAGAGAAGAAGCAAGGTGGGGGGGGGGGGAGGGGGAGGTTGTGGGGATGAGGAGTGGGGAATTACCTAAAGTGGGAGAATTCAATATTCTTGCCATTAGACTGCAAGGTTCCAAGACGGAAAATGAGGTGCTGTTCCTCCAGTTTGCGCTTGGAATTCTCCTGGCAATGGAGGAGGCCGAGGACAGACATATCAGTGATAGTATGGGAGGGGGAGTTGAAGAGACTGGCAACAGGGAGATGCAGGTCATGGTAACGGACGGAGCACAGGTATTCTCTGAAACAGTCACCTAGTCTACCTTTGGTCTCACTAATGTAGAGGAGGCCACACCTGGAGCACCGAATTCAGTAGATGCTGCTTGGCCTGCTGAGTTTCTCCAGCATCATCGTGTTTCTCATCTAGATTCCAGCACCTGCAGTCCTTTGTTTCTCTGACTGTAACCATAAGATTTGCGCCTCATTCTTGACTTCTGAAGAACATTCTGGATGACACCATCTCCAGGTCCAACAACTCGGTGTCACAAACAGGATGGTTAAGAGGAATAAGGATGCGAAGAATCCCAGGTAAGACACAAAGTTCTGGTGCGCACATTTAACAGGAGGTAAGACCTTCCTCCTTACTTTCCTAATCATCAGAGAAGCAACCAGTTCTTGCCTCAATATACAACATGGGGATCCTCTTCTCTATTCTACTCTATTTTAAGTGAAGTTAAACAGTACTGTTCGGCTGTGCATGGCCCATTAATTTGACGATTCAGCGTCATCTATTCAGCTGTGTACAGTCCATTTGAATTATGATTGTACAATCTATTGATTCTGCCTGCAGCACAGTAGTGTAGTGGTTAGCGTAACGCTATTACAGCCACAGCGACCTGGGTTCAATTCCCGCTGCTGTCTGCAAGGAATTTGTACATTCTCCCCGTGTCTGCATGGGTTTCCTCCGGGTGCTCCGGTTTCCTCCCACAGTCCAAAGACGTACAGGTTAGGAGCTGTAGATATACTATGTTGGCACCGGGAGAGTGGCGACACTTGTGGGCTGCCCCCAGCACATTCTCAGTCATGCAAAAGGACGTGTTTCACTGTGTGTTTCAATATACATGTGACTAATAGATAAATACCTTACCTATCTATAGGCTCCCATTGATCCAGGCTATAGGCACCATTTGATTCAGGCTACAGGCCTCCAGTTAGCGAACAATTGTTCTATATCTACATGTGTAGTTGGAGGAGAATCAAAGCCATGGCTAAGTTCGAGAAGGAACCTACTACAGAAAAAGGGGGAACTAAACATCCAGTTGTTACATGTGAATAGATGACTGAGGTTTGAGTTCTTATCTGAACAAAGTATTCTAACTGGATAAGACTAGTGAAGAAATCAGAATGTAATATACCATCAGTGCTGAGTCTAATGGAATTTGATTGCTAGGTGATGTTGAAAGGGCATGGGGTAAGATCCAGAGAATGCCTGAGGGAAGAAGAAAAGTGGATGGACATTAGCAGTCTTGTCATAACTAAGAAAGAGAGAACGTGTTCAGTTACAAAGTCAGCTTGACAAAGATTGTGAAAATTCAAAAGAGCAGATACGGTATTGGTACTGGTTTATTATTGTCACTTGTACCGAGGTACAGTGAAAAGCTTGTCTTGCATACCGATCATACAGGTCAATTCATTACACAGTGCAGTTTCATTGAGTTAGTACATAGTGCATTGATGTAGTACAGGTAAAAAACAATAACAAATTAATATGTCACGGCTACAGAGAAAGTACAGTGCAGGTAGACAATAAGGTGCAAGGTCACAACAAGATAGATTGTGAGGTTAGAGTCCATCTCATCATATAAGGGACCCGTTCAATAGCCTTATCACAGAGGGATAGAAGCTGTCCTTAAGCCTTGTGGTATGTGCCCTCAGGCTCCTGTATCTTCTACCTGATAGAAGAGGAGAGAAGACAGAATGACCCAGGTGGGTGGGGTCTTTGATTATGCTGGCTGCTTCACCAAGGCAGCAAGAGGTAAAGACAGAGTCCAAGGAGGGGAGGCTGGTTTTCATGACGCGATGGGCTGTGTCCACAACTCTCTGAAGTTTCTTGTGGTCCTGAGCAGAGCAGTTGCCATACCAAGAAGTGATGCATCCAGATAGGATGTTTTCTATGGTGCGTTGATAAAAGTTGGTGAGTATCAAAGGGGACATACCAAATTTCTTTAGTCTCCTGAGGAAGTAGAGGTGCTGGTGAGCTTTCTTGGCTGTGTGTTAACTGAACAAGTGAGAAAGAAAAGGAAGAATTGTGATGAATTACAAAGTCAGTTATTATGGAAACAGTAAAAAATCTGAAGAGCAAATCTGTTTGTTAACTGAACAAGTGAGAAAACAAAAGCAGAAGTGTGATTGAGTCGAAGCAAGCTGTATGACACTCAGAGACAAAGTGATACAGTGCGGAGAAGCACAGCGAGGTCCTCAGAGGGGCGGTCCTGTCTCTGATCCTCCCCCTTGGGATACACCCCCTACATTGGACAATAATCCAAAGCAGCACTTCTATCTGAAGTTGGAGGACATGACATGGCTGCTACAGCAACCTCTTGTGATTCAAGTGATGATGACAACGATGAGAAAATAGGACTGGCAGCCATGCCTCGACTAGCTCCATTAAAGACCAAGCAAGTGAAGCTGCACAGGAATGAAGACAGATGCTATGAAAGAAAACAAGTGTTTTCTCACAAATCTGCTGAACCTGAGAAGATTGATAGATGGTCCAAATAGGTCCCACATGCTAAAAAAACAAGGTTCAAAGACCTGGACTGAACTTCTGTGTACTAAGAATATAAATGACCTGCACCCATATGATGGCATCCAAATTTTGGCCACTATGTTATCTCCTCGTCAAGTCAGACAGTTGATGCGTGCAGTTAATACTAGCAGAGGAAGGACAAGCAAAATGGACAAGGTGGTTGGAATGTCATTCAGATGTGGCTGCATGAACAAACCCCAACACCAATAGACTGGGGAAAAGTAGTCAGCTCAAGCAGAACACTAAGGACATCCCCGAATATGAGGAATGCTTCAGAACAGTGTGGTTGAACCACTCAGGGGTGCCAACGGTAAATGAAGATAACATCGAGGGATCTGACTGTGGTCCACTGATGTCAACCTCTATGGATGGCCCAAAGCCAGATGTTGCCAGAATGGTCAGGTTAACAAAATCAATTTGGAAGGAACCTAACACTTCAGACAGCCAACCAGTGGATATTGCTATCCAGGTGGAACGAGATATGGAAGTTCAAGTAAGAGCATTACAGGCGGCACTACCCATTGACCAACGACAGAAGTGTGACCAAGTCCCTAAAGGAGCATGGCACTATTGCGGTAAAATAGGACATTATGCTAGAAGTTGTAGGACCAGAAAGTGAGGTGCTCAATGGAAGCAGGCTCAACCATCAGCTCCACCAGTGTCAGAAGATCCTTACCTGACAGCACGGTTTCATCGACTGACTATTGATCAACAAAGGCAACTTTTAGATGTAATTGATGCAGTCTCAAGGTCAACAAATGACTAACTCCTTCCCTGCAGCCCGTACTCACCCTAATCAAAAATGGCCAGTTGGTACTAGAATTAATAGATGTTATACAATCGCCGTTGGAAGTGGTTGTATTGAAACATAAAAGCCACTCCAAAATGGACACAGTTGAAAACCATGGAAATGCATTGGCAGATGAGGCAGCAAAAAGGGCATAGAACATAGAACATTACAGCACAGTACAGGCCCTTCAGCTCACGATGTTGTGCCGACATTTTATCCTGCTCTAAGATCTACCCTCCCTCATAGCCCTCCATTTTTCTATCATTCATGTGCCTATCTAAGAGTCTCTTATATGTCCCTAATGTATCTGTCTCCACAACCTCTGCTGGCAGTGCATTCCACGCTCCTACCACTCTCTGTCTTAAAAAAAAACTTACCTCTGACATCCCCCCTGTACCTTCCTCTAATCGCCTTAAAATTACGCCCCCTCGCGTTAGCCATTTTCGCCCTGGGAAAAGTCTCTGACTGTCACTCGATCTATGCCTCTTATCATCTTGTACACCTCTATCAAGTCACCTCTCATCCTCTTTTGCTCCAAAGAGAAAAACCTTAACTCGCTCAATCTATCCTCATAAGACATGCTCTCCAATCCAGGCAGCATGCTGGTAGATCTCCTCTGCACCCTCTCTAAAGCTTCCACGTCCTTCCTATAATGAGGCGACCAGAACTGAACACAATACTCAGTGTGGTCTAACCAGAGTTTTGTGGAGCTGCAACATTACCTCGCGACTCTTGAACTCAATACCCTGACTAGTGAAGGCCAACACACCATACGCCTTTTTAACAACCCTATCAACGTGTGTGGCAACCTTGAGGGATTTTTGAGCATGGACCCCAAAATCCCTCTGTTTCTCCACACTGCTAAGAGTCCTGCCATTAACCTTGTATTCTGCTTTCAAATTCAATCTTCCAAAGTGTATCACTTCACACTTCTCCAGGTTGAACTCCATCTGCCACTTCTCAGCCCAGCTCTGCAGCCTATCAATGTCCTGTTGTAACCTATAGCAAACTTCTGCACTTTCACAACACCACCAACTTTTGTGTCAACCCTCGCAGCACAGGAAAGTATGAAAGAAATGAAAGGAATAAATGAAGTGTCGCCCAATGTCCCATTTTACCACAATAGTGCCATGCTCCTCTGGGGACTCGGTCTCACTTCTGTTGTTGGTCAATGGGTAGTTCTGCCTGAAATGCTCTTACTCCAACTTCCATGTCTCATTCCACCTGGTTAACTATATTCACTAACTGGCTGGAGAAAGTGTTAGGTTCGTTCCAAATTGATTTTGTTAACCTAACCTTTCTGGCCACATCCGGTAACATCCAACAAAGTCGTGAGAACAAACTTGAACTCTCTATCACATACAAACATGCAGGACGAAAACCACTATGATGCCAGAGGAACTCAGCAGGCCAGGCAGCATCCATGGAGAAAAGCAGGCAGTCAATGTTTCAGGTCAGGACCCTTCTTCAGGACTGTAAGAAGGGTCCTGAATAAGGATCCTGAAGAAGGGTCGTGACCCGAAATGTTGACCGCCTGCTTTTCTCCATGGATGCTGCCTGGCCTGCTGAGTTCCTCTGGCATCATAGTGGTTTTCATCTAGATTCTAGCATCTGCAGTCCTTTGTTTCTCAAACATGCAGGATATTAAAGAAATGCAAGCTCGATGCTTTAACAAAGAAAAGTGGTCCTGGATGCAGGATGATGGGAAATTGAACAATGATGGAGCATGGCGATATGGCACTAGTCACAGATTGGTAGTCCCAACCACATTGTTTCCTTATCTGGCACAGCAGACACACTCCCTAGGACACATTGGAGTGGAAAAGATGACTAGTAGATTCTCCCAATGGTGGTGGAATCCAAAGTTTAGGTTGCAAGCCCAACAAATGTTGGAAAGATGCATGACATGCCAGAAAACAAACCTGGGAGCAGTGGGAAAGCTACCACAAGTGCTCCAGCCCCACCTAGACCATTTTTGCACCTACAAGTGGATTACTTTATGCTACTGAAGTGCGGAGATACTCAGACGTTATTTTTACACAGAGAGTGGTGGGTGTGTGGAACACACTGCCGGCAGAGGTTGTGGGGGCAGATACATTAGGGACATTTAAGACACTCATGGATACTGTAGGCACATCAATGATAGAAACATGGAGGGCTATGTGGGAGGGAAGGGTTAGATAGATCTAGGAGCAGGATAAAATGTCGGCATAACATTGTGGGCTGAAGGGCCTATACTATGCTGTATTAGTGGACAAGTTCTCAAGGTGGATAGAGGCTGCTCCAGCAAGAAAAGCCATTGCCACACATACAGCAAAGACTACATCCCTAGATGAGGATTGCCATGTCACCTTGACTCTGACCAAGACACACACTTCACCGGAAATGTATGACAGGAGTAATGTGGACTGATGAATATTGAACGGTCCTTCCACTATCCACTTCATCTAGAGTCATCAGGACAGGTGGAACAAATAAACGGAACTATCAAACAAAGAGTGACTAAGTACCATGAAGCGGGTGTACCATGGCCTATGGCCCTCCCCATGGCCTTATGCAGCATCAGAGCAACCTTAAATGAAAAGACTACACTAAGCTCATTTGAGATGGTGACAGGGCGACCTATGCCATTACCCTGAGCTATTGACCTCAGAGAGGCTGATTTACACATAATGATAGACAGCCTGGTTGACTATTGTGTGAAACTCACCCAAACTGTTCAGTCTGCTTCTCAACAGTTTCTGCCATCCGTGACGATCCAGCAGATGGAGGACACGTCGTGATTCCTGGAGAGTGGGTCCTGATCAAGAAACCACATCAAGAGCCATTGGGTGCTGGGTGGGGAGGACCCTATCAGGTGCTGCTGATTATTAACTCAGCAGTAAAGGTCAAAGGAAAAAGTAAGTGGATACACGCTAGCCACTGCAAGCGAGCTAAGGTGGCACCAAGAAATGGAGACAGAGACAGCAAGCACTGAAGTTAATCTACTAGTAACCTCTGACTCAGTGCCTACGCTGCTGGCTACAGTGATTAAATCACTAACCAGCCAGAAGATGTTGAATGAAGTCACCAACCACTGGACTCGCTGAAGTCTTATACTCGACGCTGTTTCCGCAAGTTTTTCTCCCTTTGAATTTTCAGATGTACTGATTCAAAATGTTGTACTTAGAACCAAAGGGGTGACAGTTGGATTAGAGTCCAGGTTGCTGTTTTTGTTTTTCCTCGTAGTTTTAGCTTTCTTTACACTTACTTATATGTTTGTATAGTCACCTGTTTGTCTGTAAACTTTTAGTAACACAGTATATTTGGTTCTGTACTTCTGTAGTTTCTTTGTCTGCAAAGCTGAAGTGTGATTCAGATAGTACCTGTTCACCGGTTTCCTTATCTAACCAGTTTAGACTGGTTTGCAGTATGAAGGGAGAGCATGTGGTCTTTGTTACTTCTTTTTACTTGCCTTGCTTGTTGGTACAGGCTGACTCTGTCTCACCTGTACTACGATGAACGTCTAATAAAACGGCTGTAACCATAAGATTTATGCCTCATTCTTGACTTCCGAAAAACCTTCTGGATGATATCATTTCCAGATCTAACAGGCTGATACAATGGAATCAAAGCTCGGCTACCATAACCATAAATGACTGTAGTACTGTCTACCAGTTTGCCTGTGAAATGAATGCAACTGATACATGATACACAAGTTCAAGTTTATTGCCATGGGCATACACATCCAGGGTATAAACAGCATGAAAATTAGTTTTTGCAAGCAACAGCACAGTACATTACAAATATGACAAACATAAGTTACATAAACTTAATTTAACATAAATTATACATAACTTACATGACAAAATAAACAAAAATAGACATAATGACCTTAGTGCAAGTTGAGGGAAATATAGTCTGAGGTAGAATTTGGGTTTTGCAGGTCGATTCAAGAACCTGATGAGAGTGGGGAAGAAGCTGTTGTTGAACTTTGAGGTGTGGGTCTTCAGGCTCCTGTACCTCCTGCCTGATGGTAGCAATGAGAAGAGGGGATGGCCCAGATGGTTGGGGGGGGGGGGGGGGAGGTCCTTAATGATGGATATTACATTCTTGAGACATTGCCTCTTGTAGATGTCCTCGATTTTAATTTAATAGTCCATTTCATTTTCTCAAACTATTTGTGCCTTGTACATTTTACAAACTGGATGCTGGCTTCCCCCGATGTATGGATGCATTTTCAAAAAGTTGTGGCTTGTCTGAAGGTCTATCGTTGCTTGTAAAATAGAGAGATTTGACAGTAAAAGAACAGCAGCAGAAACATGGGTTGCCTCCATTTTCTCTGGGTGAAAGGTTTGAACTGGTGGTTTGACTAACTTAGGAAAGGCAATCAAGTGCTTTTCCTACTAAGCCTGTGTAAATACAGTCAATAGATGATAAAGGGTGTGTGTCATCCTGCCAACTGTTATTGACTGTAGGCACCTAGGCAGAAGCCCAGGCTGTCTCCAGTAGCAACTACATCCAAACAGTTATTACCTCAACACATGGGGATTAGGCCAAGCTGTTTACTTTCCTCTAATTTATTGCTTGCAACCAACAAAGCAGCTAGCTCAAGATTATCACTTTGCAGCAAAGAAGCAAACAGACGGTGTTTGCTTTGGGTGAATGCCTTGGTGAATTTGGCTGCATCTGTCAGCAAGTATCAATGTGTGGTGGGGACCCAAGATGCCAAACTGATATTCTGATGTATTTTCATTCACTGGATGAAGGATTAGCACTTGAATTAAGTGATGCAAAGAGTGTGACTGCCACAGTGCATTGTAAGAAGGGAATACAGGACCTTTGCAGTCAGTAGCTTTCTACTGGCTTATCCCATTTTGTTTGTGCCAACTCTTTCAGAGTGATCCAGAGTGAATCCCATTGCCTTACTCTGTTACAATTTCTGCTTTAAATAGTAATCCATTTTTTCAAACATCCAATCGCCCTGTACATAGATATTTTTCTTGTAATCCCCTCCTTCGTTTTGCCTATGTGAATTTGAAAATGTTGACTCTTGAATCAGGAGCCCTCCCAGGCTTTGGAATCTGTTCCTCCATCTTCACTGTTGAAATGTTTGTTATGTAAAAATAACCCACTAAGGCTCCTGTTAAGCTTCTCAACGAAAATAGTTCTGTGACGTCTTGTACCATTGTTTTAGTAGATGCTTCCCATCCCTGGGATCATCCTATTGAATGTATGCTCTTCATGCCTTCAGAGTTTCTTTGACAATAGCGTTTCCAAAACTGCTCTCTCTAATTCCCTCACAACCAATGCATTACATGTGGAATTGATGGAGTACAGCTTCTGAGTTCCTACACTATCCAGACTATCCAGAGAGCAAGTAATTCCTGCTATGAGTTGTGTAAGGTGTGTTTGTGTGTGTGTGTGTGTGTGTGTGTGTGTGCGCGCGCGCACATATGCACGCGCTTAGGTGAATTTATTGTCATATGCACCAGTACATTGAGGTACAGACACAATGAAAAACTTGCTGGCAGCAGCATCACAGGCGCACAGATTCAGACAGCAACACAGAACATAAGTTATACATAAATTATACAAGGCAGTGAAGAGAAAAAAGACTGTGCAAAAGAGACATCAGTGCAAAACAAACAACAGAGACATATCCTATGGTAGTGCAAGAGGTGGACCTGTAGTGTTGCGTAGTTGAGGTATGACTGAGGTTGTGCAGAGCTCTACTTAAAGATAGTGTCATTCAAAATCTCACCTAAGGGATCACAGCAAAAGCCCCCTGCCTTTCTGTGGCCATAAGACAAAAGAGCAGACTTGAGCCATTCGGCCTATCGAGTCTGCTCCGCCATTCAATCATGGCTGATTTATTTCTCCCTCTCAGCCTTCTCCCCGTGAAGTTTGACACATCAAGAACCTATCTATCTCTGCTTTAAATATACCCAATGACGGCCTCCACAGCCGTCTGTGGCAATGAATTCCACAGATTCACCACCCTCTGGCTAAAGAAATTCCTCCTCATCTCTGTTCTAAAGGGATGCCCTTCTATTCCAAGTTTGTGCCCTTTGGTCCTAGATTCTTCCACTACTGGAAACATCCTCTCCACATCCTTTCAATATTCGGTAGGGTTCAATGAGATACCCGGCTCATTCTTCTAAACTCCAGCAAGTACAGGCCCAGAGCCATCAAACCGCTCCTCATATGTTAACCTTTTTACCCTTGGGGATCATTCTCGTAAACCTCCTCTGGGACCCTCTACAATGCCAGCACATCCTTCCTTAGATGTGGGGCCCAAAACTGCTCTCAATACTCCAAATGTGGTCTGACCAACGCCTCATAAAGCCTCAGCATTACATCCTTGCTTTTATATTTAGTCCTCTTGAAATGACTGCTAACATTACACTTGCCTTCCTTACTACCGACCCAACCTGCAAGTTAACCTTTAGGGAATCCTGCACAAGGACTCCCAAGTCCCTTTGCACCTCTGATTTTTGAATTCATTCCCCATTTAGAAAATAGTCTATGCCTTTATTCCTTCTACCAAAGTGCATGACCTTCCCACACTGTATTCCATCTGCCACTTCTTTGCCCATTCTCCCAATCTGTCCAAGTCCTTCTGCAGACTCCCTGCTTCCTCAACACTACCTGCCCCTCCACCTATCTTTGTATCATTCGCAAACTTGGCCACAAAGCCATTAATTACGTCATCCAGATCATTAACATATAACGTGAAAAGTAGCGGACCCAACACCGACCCCTGTGGAACACCGCTAGTCACCACCAGCCACCAGAAAAGGCCCCCTTTATTCTCACTCTCTGCCTTCTGCCAGTCAGCCACTCTTCTCTCCACGCTAATACCTATCCATGGCTTGAGGCATGAGCTCTAATGAGAGCATAAGAAAAGGGAATGAGGCAAATCAATCATGTAGCCTCATTGCCATTACAATCTACCCCTTTATTTAATAGTTAATTGCCATGATTCTTGCTCTTCAACCTAAGGCATCTCATGCAGTCAGCAACCAAAAAAATAAAGGCAGGCAGGCTTGGTCCTTTGTGGTTCGAGCTACAAAACTTGCATTTCTTTCATTAGTATCTCTGGAACTAAGAGCCACACATTGACTATTCCACAATGATTAATGACTTTTCAACTTCAAAGACTACCATGCCTAAAGGATTTACCTCTTTCAATAAGGAGGAAATATCAAGCGTTATCTTTTCTACATATTTTATTCCAGCTGCTTATTTGTTGCTGCGAGCAAACTTTCAACAAGTAGACTGGCTGAGAGAGGGAGAACTTCCAGCAAATCTCAGCAGAGCCCCAACGCAGATCTTACCTGCTGTTAAGATGTCAGGTTTGTTTCTGGGACCACATAATATAACCAGGAGCCCATCAACCGATGCTTATTGGGAAGGTGTTACTTCAGATTGAACTTACTGAAGGATAATTAGGCCCTCTTGGATCTTGACAGGTGTCTTAAAAGAAGATTCCTCTACATTACATTCCTACTGTTTTAATGGGCCTTGACTTCAAAACCATCTCCTGTTAATGCACTTAAAAAGTGAAGTTGAGTGCAGTAAATCAGGGAGCAGATTGTTAATGAAAGCTCTTTTTATTTTGGTCATGCTCTAGTTTTGGATTATGAGGTGTGAAGGAGGGGGCAGAGGAAGAAGAGGGAGGTGGCAGGACTCATAAACTGACTCCCAGTGTTTTAAATTCACCTCTTAATTTCTAGACAGAAAGCTCATCATTTCCGACGTGGTTATGTAAACAGAGGGAACCATTTCGTTGACATGAGTCACAAAATGGAAACAAAGAAAAGACATGTGAAAACAGTTTGAAGAAGTAAGAGCTGCATTTGAGAGAGTTTTTATAAAGGTTAACTTTAGTGAATCTGTGCAGAATTGCTCTTGAATTGGAGGTAGCAACACAAGATCTCAATCAAATCCATAGCTACCATGGAAAGAATGTTGGCTTTAACACAATTTGTATCACTCTTGCTTTGCAGCCGGCATGTTTTGGTTTTAAATCTCATTCAGTGCCTCTACTTCCTCAGGAGGCTAAAGAAATTCAGCATGTCCCCGTTGGCCCTCACCAATTTTTATAGAGAAATCGTAGAAAGCATCTTATCCAGATGCATCACGGCTTGGTATGGCGACTGCTCTGCCCGAGACTGTAAGAAGCTGCAGAGAGTTGTGGACACAGTTCAGCACATCACAAAAACTAGCCTCTCCTCCATGGACTCTGTCTACACTTCTCACTGCCTCGGTAAAGTAGCCAGCATAATCGAAGACCCCACTCACCCTGGACATTCTCTCTTCTCCCTCCTCCCAACAGGCAGAAGATACAAAAGCCTGAAAGCATGTAGCAACCAGGCTCAAGGACAGTTTTTATCTCACTATTATAAGACTATTGAACGGTTCCCTTGTATGATAAGATGGACATTTGACCTCACAATCTACCTCGTCATGGCCTTGCACCTTATTGTCTGCCTGCACTGCACTTTCTCTGTAACTGGAACATATTTTTTCTGTATCTTGTTAATGTTTTTCCCTTGTACTACCTCAATGTACTGATGTGATGAAATGATCTGTATGGATGGCATGCAAAACAAAGTTTTTCACTGTACCTCGGTACATGTTACAATAGTAAACTAATTTACCAGTTTTACCATTCCTGAGGTTTGTCACAGAGTAGCAAATATTTCTTTCAAATATTGCATTGGTGGAAAGCTATTTTCTTCAGTCCCTGACCAACCTCTGTTCCCTTAGACAATGACTCCATTCCTTCATGGCATCTGTCAGAAACTGAGCTGCTTTTTGCATGTTACATTTTGCTCATTTTGAACATCAAGTCACACAACTGCACAGTCACCAATTGCATCTATGTCCACCTCTGCAGTGTCAGCTGGTTCCAGCGCATCCATTTATTTATTATCCCTGCTCTTGAATTTTCCAATCTAATCCTGACCAGCTCTCTGAGGCCGATTCTCAATAAGCAAGGTCATCCAGAACTCTGCGGGCTGACCTGCTGAGTATTTCCAACATATTCTGTTTTTGTTCTGCTTCCTGACGAGTACCTACTCCCACAACTCATTAGCCCTGAACGTGCTGACAAACGTTAGGTCTCATTTAAGCAAGAAATTGCGGAGAGTTGTGAACACAGCCCAGTCCATCCTGAAAACCAGCCTCCCCTCCATTGACTCCAGCTACACGTCCCACTCCCTCAGAAAAGCAGCTAGTATAATCAAGGATCCCTCCCATCTTGATCATTCACTCTTCTTCCCCCTCCCATCGAGCAGATGATACAAGAGCTTGAGAATACATACCACCAGGCTCAATGACAGCTTTTACTCCACTGTTATAAGACTCTTAAAAGGACCTCTTATACGATAAGGATCTCTTGATCTCTCAATCTACCTCATCATGGTCCTTGCACTTGCACTGCACTTTCTCTGTAACTGTAACACTATATTCTGCATTCTGCTTTTTTCTTCCTTTTGTATAACCTGGATGTACTTAAGTATGGAATGATCAGTCTGGATGACTGATCTCACTGTATCTCAGTTCATGTGACAATAATAAACTAATTACCAATTACCTTGACTTTGACATCCTGACTGTTGTTTCAATTCCCTGTCCTCACCCCTCTCTTTCTGTAATCTATTCTAAATATTCCTCCTTATAAGATTTATGCACCCTTCAATTCTGGCCTCCGAATAATCTCAAAATGTAAGCTCTTCACTACTGGCAACTGCACTTTCAGCTTCCAAGCCTCTAAACTCCAGAATTTCCTCCTTAAATCTCTCTGCCTCTCCTTTTACTCCTTCAGGGTACACCTTAAAACTCATATCACTGACCGAGCTTTTGATTGTCTGCCACCGTATTTCCTTGTGTGGTTTGATGCCTTGGGATGGCTTGCTATGTTCAAAGCACACAAGTGTGAATTGTTGCACTAATTGTTGACTATGTTGTGAGACTCTGGTGTTCACATGTCTGACACAAGGGTCCCAAAATAGACATGTTGTTCTGAGCTCTGTCAATTGAAGAGATCACCATGCAGGTGGAGGAACAGATTCAATAATGTGATTGAAGCCTCTTTGAAGAAACACAACACTCCGACTAGTTCCTGGGAACCACTGCCCCATGATCACTCAGAGTGGAGAAGGAGCATTATCAAGTTGTTGTTTGTGGGAGATTGCTGTGTGTGTGTGTGTGTGTGTGTGTGTGTGTGTGTGTGTGTGTGTGTGTGTGTGTGTGTGTGTGTGTGTGTGTGTGTGTGTGTGTGTGTGTGTGTTTTTGTGTTGGCTGCTGAGTTTCCTACATTATACCAGTGACTTTGCTTCAAAGATTATTTCATCGAGATACCTGGAGGTTGTGAAGGACTTAAAATAAATGCAATTTTTCATTTTCCTTCTTTAAAGGTTTTGCAATACAAAAGTAGCAGTCTCAGATGTTTTCACTGACAGGAAAGTTGGTATCTCAGGCCTTCAAAGGGATATGCTTACCCCATGAGAACAATGTGACAATACTGTGCTGGACAACAGATGGCCAGCTGTGGTGTAACTTACAGGAATTGAACTGAAGGGGTTCCACTGATATTGAAAACTGTTCCAGCTTCATTCTAGAAGGCCCTCATCAAAAAACCTTTCAAGTTTTTCTTCTCTTGGTTCACAACGAAACCAGAACCACAGATTCAAATATTGCCATTTATCACTGGCACGCATGCTTTATTCTCTTTAATGTACACCAGGCTGCACTAATTAAGTGCATCTGAATTGCTCATAGGGAAGTCAGCAGACACAGCACGTATGCCATGGCATGCAATTTTATTCTTCAGGGGCTACAGCTGATGACGAAGCCAACAGGCGAGGTCTGCACCCTTCGGCAGTGTCGTGCAGCTGAGCCTGAGGAAATATAGGTGGAGGGGTGGAGGAGGCCACTGAATGCAAACAAAAATGATTCCCGTTCCTCCAAACATTATGATTACCACAGATGAGGGACAGCCTGTCACTTTTCCCCAAAGTTCTTTTAGAACCATCCTGCAGCTCACACTTCAGACAAAAAAAAGCACCCTGCTTACTTGCTATGGGCATGAAGTGCTCTGCACACGATACTCCTGCTGCTAACCATAGTGACATTTTCCACTTGAATGATGCAAGCACAGCTCAATCTTGACAGATCATTGCACATCTTCAACCAGCAAGTCAGGATGAGTTCAAAGCAAAATGTAAGACCACATCTTTGGGAAGGTTCTGATTCCAAATACAATATTCTGGGCAACGGCTGAACAGAAACCGAAATCACACCCACTGAAAGAATAAAAATAATTCAAAGCAGAGAGCCATAAAATTGATAGTTCTAATTAACTTCTGACTGCATTGTTTTAATAGAGAATTTTCGCTGGCATTGCTGAGGTTGCTCCTTTCCCCGGCACTGGGCCATCATCTCCCTACTATGCAGCACAAGAAAGAACATCAGTGAATTCCTCCTTTGGTCACATCCCACAGTCCGGTGGGTGGTGTCTAAAGAAGAGCGGAAGTACAGATCTAACTCTGGCTATTGGTATACCAGGAGATCATCCACAAGGATAAACCACTGGCTGGTGCTCCCAAGGTTGCAAGATCATTATGAATGAGAAAGTCCAATCAGCCCACTTTAATCCCTCCACACAGTAAACTCCTAAATTCTCCCAATTATTTTGTAAATGATCCCCAAGTGCTTTGTCTCCTTTATAAATTCACAAGAGAAGTAGCAAATAGAATTCAATCTGGCAAAGTGTGACAAGGTACAGAAAAATAGAAAGAACTGATGCAGGGTCTTTGACCTGAAATGATAACTCTATTTCTCTTTCTGCAGATGCTGTCTGGCCTGATGAGAATTTCCCGCACTTTTGTTTTTATTTCAGGTTTCCAACTGGACTTTGATTTTCAAAGATTGTGTTCATACAGAGCTTTTCTCAACCTCTGGATCTTCCAAAGTGCCTTACTGTCACTGAAGTAATCTTTGAACTGTAATCATCATTGTAATTTAGCAAACACAGCTGGAATTTTCACATTGCAAGATTCCAAAAATATCTTTGTGATGATGATCAGTTTACCTGTTAAATATTATTGGTGAATAAATAAGTCGTAAGTTGCTGGTGATAACTCCCCTGATCTTCCTCAAATTAATGCAGAACAGATGGAAACTTTGTTTAATGTTTCCTCCAAAAGACAAATGCCTCTAAAATTCTGTCTTGGATTGGACAACTGCCATAAATTTGGCCGCTCAAGTTTCTGTAATGGAGCCTGACCCATCTAACTCTCAGCGACAGTTGAGAGGCCTCTTTCCCCCTCTTTAAAAATGCCACCTTCAGCTCCCTTCTCAAGGTATTATGCTCATATGCCTCACTTCCACCCTGTCTCCAACTATCCTTAAGAATAATTTCAGACAAGGCTTTAAATATTACCAGGTGGTTCAATGGATTCCTTTCTCTTTCAAAATATCATCATCAGCTGCTCCCTCGGGGAAAATATTCTGGTCCTTGCTGTAGCTGGCCCAACTCCACATTCTCATCTTCTCTAGAATTCAGACACGTGTCATTGCCTCAAATCCAATACCCTTACTATCCATAATCATTTATTTAGGCTATGAAACCTTCCTCATGGACCAAGAATTTGTCCAACCTTCTGAATCTATCCTTCTTTCCCTGGAGTCCTCTCAACATCAGCAAATTGACCCTAAGCAAAGAAAGGCAACCTCTCAGAGTTTTAGCTGAGCTAATACCTTGTCTCCCCCGTTGCAAACTCTCTGCAATCTTTATTATAGCTGATGATATTATCCATTTCCAAGCTTTACCCTTCTTCAGACCAATGGAACTGGTCACGTATGATTCTATTCTTACTTCTCTGAACACAGACATATCTTTTCCAGCGTGGTTACTCTTCCTACCCCTGCACCATCATCTCTAGTTTCACCCATGATTTCAACCTTGGCTGCTCCTTCACCTCTTCTGCATGCATTTCATTGGCATTTATGATCTGCGAGTTATGGATAATTTTCTTCTTGTACGCTGTCACACCCCTCCATACCTCTGAGCTCTCACTGTATTTCTCTGACTTCCAGTCTATTTCCATCAGCCAGACAGTGGGCAGGACAAAAGCCAATCCATTCAGCAATTCACCCATCTTCACTGACCCCCCTCCCAACTCGACCACAAATGCTATAGCTTTGCTGTGGCCTCCACCCCCCTCCCTGGCTGGGATCCAAGGTAGAACCAGAATGTTTCCTGACTTACTCTTATATTTGATCCTGACTGATTCTTACAAAAATTCAGTTCCATCCCAAGACCAAATATTCTATTTTGGTAACTTCTACTTCACTATCTCTATACCTGAAGCCTCTATTCTTTGTCTCCACCTTCTTCTTCCTCCAAAACTTTGCCACTTATATGATACAAAAAATTCTGCAGATGCTGGAATCTGGAGCAATACACAAAAAGTGCTGGAGGAAGTCAGCAGGTCAGGCAGCATCCATGGAGGGAAATAAATAGTCGATGTTTTGGGCCGAGACCCTTCATCAGGACTGGAAAGGAAGAGGGCAGAAGCCAGAATAAGAAGGTGGGGGGAGGAGCACACGCAGGCAGAGGATAGGTGAATTCAGGTGATAGGCGAGTCCAGGTGAGAGGGGGAAGGTGGGTGAGTGGGGGAGGGAGCGAAGATGTAATAAGCCAGAGGTGATAGGTAGAAGAGGCAAACAGCTGAAGAAGAAGGAACCTTGTAGGAGAGGGCTGTGGACCATGGAATAAAGGATAGAGGAGGGGAGGAGAGGAGATGGGCAGGTCATCAGGGTGGGGGAAGGGAGCCACAGGAATAAAGGAAGACAAAGGAGTGGGGGGAAGAAAAAGGAAGGGGTGGGAGTCTCCAACCTGATGGCCTCAACAATTATTTCTCTAACTTCCGGTAACCCCACACCTCCTTTTTCTTCTCCCCAACTCCCTTGTCTTCCCTTATTCCTGTGGCTCCCTTCCCCCACTTTGATGATCTGCCCATCTCCTCTCCTCCCCTCCCCCATCCTTTATTCTATGGTCCACAGCTCTCTCCTACCAGACTCCTTCTTCTTCAGCCCTTTGCCTCTTCTACCTATCACCTCTCAGCTTATTACATCTTCCTCCTCTCCCCCACCTTCCTACCTTCCCCCTCTTACCTGAACTCGTGTGTCCCCTGTCTGCATGTGCTCCTCCACCTCCCCCCCCCCCCTCCCACCTTCTTATTCTGGCTTCTGCCCTCTTCCTTTCCGGTCCTGATGAAGGGTCTCTGCCCAAAACAACGACTGTTCATTTCCCTCCATGGATGCTGCCTGACCTGCTGATTTCCTCCAGCACTTTTTGTGTATTGCCACTTATATGATAAACTTCCCATCTATTATTCTCATTTTCACTGATGTAAACTCACTCGCAGTTCCACAAAACCCAAAATTAAACCCTCATCACACTACTTAAGTCCATCTAAAGCCTTGCCAGTTATGATCAGAGTACCGTCTTCCAGCATTATAGGTTCTGCACTCTCTCTTTCTCCCTCCAGATGTTTTTGCAACTCCCTTCTATTTATATCTACTCTTGGTGGCCATTCCCCAGCTCTTCACTTTGGAATTCCCTCCATACACCCATTCACCACCCCAAGCTCCCTTTCCAACTTGAAGACCCACTTCAAAATCCATCTTACCAACCAAGCATTTGGCTAATTTTCCGAGTCTTTCCTCCTTTTCTGGAGTCCATATTTCCTCATGTTTTTGCAAAGGATCCTATCTGGATGTATCATGGCTTGGTACGGCAACTGCTCTGCCCAGGACCGCAAGAAACTGCAGAGAGTTGTGGACACAGCCCAACGCATCATGGACACCAGCCTCCCCTCCTTGGACTCTGTCTTTACCTCTCACTGTCTTGGTGAAGCAGCCAGCGTAATCAAAGACCCCACCCACCTGAGACATTCTTTCTTCTCTTCCATCGGGTAGAAGATACAGGAGCCTGAGGGCACGTACCACCAGACTTAAGGACAGTTTCTACTCCACTGTGATAAGACTATTGAACAGTTCCCTTATACAATGAGATAGACTATGACCTCACGATCTACCTTGTTGTGACCTCGCACCTTATTGCACTGCACTTTCTCTGTCGCTGTGACACTTTACTCTGTACTGTTATTGTTTTTACCTGTACTACATCAATACACTCTGTACTGACTCAATGTAACTGCACTGTGTAACGAAATGACCTGTACAATCGGTTTGTAAGACAAGCTTTTCATTGTACCTCGATACAAGTGACAATAATAAACCAATACCAATACTAATTTTGGAACCCTTTTCCAAGTCAGAAATACCACATTAGTGCAGTCTGCTGTGAATGCAACCATTGCAGGTACATCTGAAATGTGGCAATGACTGGAATTATACTGTGCTCGCTGTGAAGTTAACGCAGTAAGAGATGGTTTCCAAAAGAAGATCCTAAATGTCTGGTTTTAATGCAATCAGTTGTCAGATCCAATCCAAACATCTGACTTATGTTTATGAACTTATATTGAGACACCCTTTCAAGTGCTGTTTGGGACTCCCTTTCAACGGACTTTCACATTGCACCCAGACAAAAGTGCTTGCATCATTTCACCCTCAATGCTTGGTTCTGTAATAGAAAATAATAATGGGCATTAAATAGTGTTGTCACCTAATCCCAAGAAGAATCTCGCTGCTGCTCCGCAGGCGAAAACTGCGGCTAGTTTTCACACAGCGATTTTCCATAAAGGGGAATGAGTCAATGTCTCGATCATTTGTCTCAGTGATGTGGCTGAGGGAAAAATTTTGGCTAAGGTAACTCCCCTGCTCCTCTTCAAAACACCGTGAGATCTTATTATGGCCATATGAACAAGATTTCCGTTCTAATATCTCATCTGAAATACGACATCCCCAGCAGTGTAGCACTTCCTCAGTACCACATATAAGCATCAGCTGAGATGACCTAATCATATCCCTAGAGTGGGGCTTAAACTTACACTCCATGGCAGAGCCAAGAATGCTACCACTAAGCAAGGCTGAATTTGAGTGTGTGCTTATCTGAGCAATGTACTGCACATTCAATGTATTTCTCACTATTGACACTTCTAAGAAGATTTGTCTTCATAGTTAACTATTTTTTTAGTGTGACCTGCCATAGCCTTTTCAAATATTTCATATACATTAGTTCTGGAGTCACAGCATCAGGAATAAGAGATGTGTTTTACGTGGGCTTCATGCACTGCACATATATGAAATGATGCTGAAATGCTCAACATTTGAATTCACTTTAAAATTCTTTTGAAAAGTAGGCGTGAATTGAAAGCCAGGAGCATGGTATGTAAGTGGACCCATCAATTCATTATGCTTATTTGTGCAGAGATTCAATTCAGCCCTCATTTGGTGCACTGAATTCATTCCTATTTATCATAAATTGCTGTATAAAAACTCAACACTAATGGCCAGTTAGGTACCCCACAAAAATTTGTGAAATTGGTCAAAGATACATTAGAAACAGCACTGTGGTAGTGTGCATGGGAATCATGGGGTAAAACATGACTCTTGTGGTTCCTAGCGGGAACTGCTTGAAAAGCTCCCAACGATTGTACATTACCACACTGATTACTGGGAGGTATGTCAGACCTTCGTGGCTCCTTCCCCATGACAGCCATGGAACAGGCACATGGAGGTGAGGTAAAACATGGGAAAAGAGTGATCACAGTGATCTGTGTATGCGGGTACCCACCACACCACGGTCTGCCCGTACTTTGAGTGTCCCAGGCCACTGCAGAGTGCAGGCTGAGTGAAGGGGCAGGGATTACTGTAAGCGGCTCTGATATGAATTGTATTAAGAGGCTTAAATGGAGCAAACAGTGACTTGCAGTGGAACAAGCAGTGATAACAAGTCTCCATTGTTCTAAACATCAAAAACTGAAGCTAGCTAATGCTGTGTGCAAGAGATCGATGTCACAGTGCCTACTCTTTCATTGACATGTCATTTAGTCCTCATTGGGACAGCACTGCACCTACTTAATAAACTGGAACCTATTTTCAAAATGCTAATTAGACCTCTAAGATTTATGTTGGACCTCAGTGCAAATTACACATACAGCAAGTCCTCAGTTCAGATCAAAGCTCTAAGTTAACCATGCAATGGAGGAAATAGATAGTGCATGACCTGTAGTGCCAATAGGTGTGCAAATAGGACATGGAGGTACTGGGCTCATTACTCAATGGACACTAGCACAGTCTAATCCAAGCAAAATTATTTAAATTCCTGATTTGCTCATAAAAAAATGGGCTCTCGCAGATCCAGCTACTAGGTCATGGTTTTCACATATCATTTCCATCTTCCCTTTCCGGAATTCTACCACACGCTAATTCTTCAGAATATTTCCACATAAATATTCCCTGATTCCCAGAGATAATAAAGCAAAATTCCATAATATCTAACCTCATGTCTCTAGCATTCAAATTGGACTGTTGCCCTCTACTGACACCCCTGTCTGGAGTTCAGTGCCAAACGAATAGCTGTATCATACAATATTTGATCCTCTTGATCCTTCTGCTTAGAGGAGGTGGTTTTAATCTTTGATTGACATCGGGAAGAGAGTGTGATCTGAACTACGTATGTGACACCAAAACTCTGGCACTGCAATCATTTTGGGAACCAGTCCTCATTGACATTTGATTAGCAATCAGTCATTGCGTTCAGATACAACCAGCTTATTGGTGCTGTTGACAGATGCAGAAATACTTCAAGAACATAAGAACATTAGAAATGGCATTTGGCCCTTTGAGGCTACTCTGCCACTCATCAGGATCATTACTGATCTTCTGCCTTGACTACATATCCCTGGATTCCCTTATTATGCAGAACTGTATTGATCTCTGTTTCAAATAAACTCAATATCTCACCTCCATAGCCTTCCAGAACAGATACAGGCCCTCCCCGGGTTATGAACACCCGAATAATGGACTCTCAGTACATATGAATGAGCTCCCATAAATATTACTAAATTCAAATGAGAACCATTCTTCAAAAAAGATCTGTTTACATGTAACCTCCCCATTGTAATCAGAAATCATTGTCTCTTAGGAACATAGGCTGCCGGTTTCACCATAGGACGCCACTTTAGAGAATTGCTTTGGATACTGACAAGCAATCGCTTCTATTGACATTTGTGCAACAATACTCTATTAAACAATGAAACATTCACTGATATTTCAAGCCCATCAAAACCAGCCCTTGAGCGTGGGACATCGTGATTCTGTACCACTGTAACCGGGCAGGGGAAGACAATAAATAAATGTTCATGTGCGTTGGCTTTCACCAACGCCATCTATGACAATACAGGGGAGGTATGGTTACCACATTGAGTGATTTTGTGCATTTTCCAACTTACAAACAAAGTCGACTCATGGACATCTGTAAAAAAAGGAACCCGTTTGTAACCCAAGGACAGCCGGATTCACTACCCTCTGAGTCCTAGCTGACCTACCTGTTATTCTGAGATTGTGACTCCTGGTTCTAGACCCCTCAGGCAGGCTTTAGAAGAATCCTCTGCTTTTCTGTTTAGTATACCGGAGTGGAGGACTCTGGATCTTCTGCAATATATTACCTCGGCCATGTTCTTGGCCCACTCATTCAGCTTCTGTGTTTCCCTTGACACCCCTTTACACTCTCTTTCCTACTCACACTCCCATTTAGTTTTATGTCATCAGCAAGCTTAGAAATGTGACTGTTGGTTTCCTCAGACAAATCGCTGACATGGGTTGGGAATAGCTGGATCCCAAGTGGGGAGATGGGTGGTGTGCATAGGGACAGGATCAGCAAATTTTTCTTGGGAAAAGAGGAGCATGCACATCGCTTATGAACAGAGAAAACTTGACAAAGTTAATCCTGTACTTACCCCTTTCTGAGGAGTCTAAGCAGTGCTATTAATGAGTCCTGGCTAGGCTAATATACACTGGGAACAAGGGGTGAGTGTAGATGTCAATGCTTCACTCACTTGTACATGCAATTTTCATTGAAGTCCAACATAAATCTCAGAAAACAAACCGCTGGAGGAACTCAGTGGGTCAGGCAACATCCGTGGAGGGAAATAGACAATCAATGTTTCTGGTTGAAACTCTTCCTCTGGACCAGATGAAGGGCCTCGACCCGAAATGTCGACTGTCTATTTCCCTCCACAGGTGCTGCCTGACCCACTGAGTTCCTCCAGCAGTTTGTTTTTAGCTCCAGATTCCAGCATCTGCAGTCTCTTGTGTCTCCATAAATTTCAGAACTCTGATTAACATTTTGGAAATAAGCTCCTGTTTAATAAGTAGGTGCAGTGCTGTCCCTCTGAGGATCAAAAACTCTGGCAGCATTGCTGGCACTGCTATTTTGGGCCCACAGTGAATGTTCCAGCTTGGCATAAGTTGTGAAAATTGAGCCCTATTACTTTTCAGATGATTAAATCAATTGCGTTTGCTTGTGTCTGCCTCCTACTGCTCTGGCAGGGGAAATCCTTTTTTAATGTCTAGGCTGTGTTCTGTGCACACTGTCCAAGTTAAATAGGCTGCTTATATCTACATCATTTTATTTCTCCCAGACCTGGACCAAGTTCTCTCTCAATCAAAACAAGTTCAATTCAATGAGTCTTGCTTCAAAACTTCTTGGGTTCCTGGAGAGATTCTCTTTCTGCTTTTCTGAACCTTCTGCTACCATCAAGAGCCAGGGTTTTGCTGGCAAAAAGAATGGCAAATTTAACATAGCACCCTTGTTAATCCAGACATTTCCTAAACCATACCATGAGAAAAAGATATCCTCTTTGTTGCCATTTACCATACATTGCTGGATAATTAGTTCTACCACACCGTAAACCTTGTGAAAGTGATAGCTTGCTCTCAGTCTCCCAGAGGGTTTCAGGGATGTTGCGGTTTCACATAAGTAGCCAGTTAAACTCCCTGCAAAAAGTTAGGCTTTTTATTTAACAGCATAACTGCCTATATAATGGTGCGGATCACGCCGCATCTGACCTGCTGCTTGTGTTGGCTCCTGCACTAATGCATTGGCTGTTCTGACAGGCTGCAGCACCCTTAGGATGCGTCACGCTGGAGTCTGTCACACAATGGAGGAGGCTGAGAAGGCCGTAAGTGGGGCTCTAGATGGTTGCAGAAGTGGCAACACAGGTAGATGGGGGTGGTGAGGAAGGCATATGGTATCGCTCGCCTTCATTGACCGAGGCATTGAGTATAAGAGTTGGGACATCATGTCACAGTTGTGCAAAACATTGGTCAGGCCATACTTGGAATATTGTGTGCAATTCTGGTTGCCACATTATAGGAAAGATGTGATTAAGCTAGAGAGGGTGCAGAAAAGATTCACAAGGATGTTGCCTGGATTGGAGGGCATGAGAGATTGGATAGGCTGGTTGTATTTTTGCTGCAGCGAAGGAGGCTGAGAGGTGACATGATCGAGGTTCATCAAATTATGAGAGACATAAATAAGGTTGTTGGCCAGTGTCTGTTTCCCATGGTAGGGGTGTCTAAAACTAGAGTGCATGGGTTTCAGGTGAGAAGGTTTAAAGGAGAGCTCAGGGGTAAACTTTCCATACAAAAAGTAGTTGGTACCTGGAATGAGCTGCCAGAGGAGGCAGTGGATACAGGAACAGTAAGAGGCATCTGGAAAGGTACTTGAATGAGAATGGCGTAGTGGGATATGGAAATGGGATATGAAATGAGGCAAATGAGATCTGTATTGATAGTCATGACGGTTGGTTTAGATGTGATGGGCTGAAGGTCCTGTTTCTACACTGTACAACTCGATGACATACAGCTGGAACTATGCAGCAGCACTAACTGCTGTGCTGCCCTGAACCATACGAATAAAAAGTTAATGATACTTATAAACATATGTACAAGACATGACCATTCTGCTGTATTAGGTGTTAAATAAAGAGTAGGCCATTTAAAACTGAAATAAGGAATTTCTTCACTCAAAGAAGAAAGAATCTTTGGAATTCTGTCTGTCAGAGGGCTGGGGAGGTTCCGTCATTTACATTAAAGTGGAGCTTGTCAGATTTCTCGATATTAAGGGAAGTAAGGGACATGGGGAACTGACGCTGGCCATGATCTTGATGAATGACAAAGCAGGCTCAAGGAGCGCAATGGCCTATCCTGCCCCTATTCCTTACATTTGGATGTTCTCAGGAATTAACCGCATTTCCTGAGATCCATTGGCGAAGGCTAATTACCGTTCAAATCAATTGCAAATTAGCAGCACTAACTGAAAAGAAAGACTTGCTTGAGTGTATCACCTTTAATGGCCTTTGATCAACCCAAGTGCTCTATAGTCAATGAAGTACCCTTAAAGTGTATTTATTGTTGAGAAGCAGCAGCCAGTTCATGTACAGAATGCCCCCAATATAACTATGACCAGATTAGCTGTTTAGATGATGTTGGTTGAGGAATAAATATTGGCTGGCATATTTGGGAGAATGATCCTGCTTATCTTCATGGGATCGTTAATCAATTGACACTAATCTTGCCAATTGCTAATCAGGTCACAAGTTCCATCGAGAGTCATAGAGAGATAAAGCATAGAAACAGGCTCTTCGGCCCATCAAGTCTGTGCCAACCATCAACCACCCATTTACACTAATCCCACATTAATCCCATTTTTTGTTTTGTTTTTCCCACGTTCCCATCAAATTCCCCTCCAGATACTACCACTCACCTACACACCAGCGGCAATTAACAGTGGCCAACTAATCTACCGACCTGCACAGCTTTGGGATGTGGGACGAAACTGAGGCACCCAGAGGAAACCTATGCAGTCACAGGAAGAATGTGCAAACTCCACACAGACAGCGCCTCAAGTCAGGATTGAACCCATGTCTCTGGTGCTGTGAAACCAGCTCCACGAGCTGTGCCACTATGCTCCCCTTCATTCCAATCTTGTTAGCATATTCAAGAACATAAAATGGGCACAAAGAAGTCAGAACAATCAGGCCTGAAAAAAAGGCAAATTACTTAAGGATTTAAGTTTCAATTCATTTATGGAAATGAAAGTCGAAGCTGTTGAACTGGCTTTCCATTAGACTCAGTATATTGTAGCATATTCAATCATGGAAAATTGTCAGTGTTTCATGCAATACTTTCTGGTGTCAACAAGTGGCTTTCAATCATGTTGGAAACACAGTCTGAGTTTCAGCAACAATTCTTTTCAAAACTAAGCCCAAAATGCCGTCAAGTTTCATAACTAGTCACTTTGATCCCTGCTGTACCTGAATTTTCTGGCTCAAATTTATGCCCACCAAAATCTTGTTCAAAATTTGAATGCAATGCTCTTCTACAAACTGGTGAAAGAACGTTAATGAGCAGCAGAGGCGCTTGGTGAAGGTACAGAAGTTTCATAGAATAGAGCAAAAATATGACTTTCCTCACTCTCTTGCAATGCCATTCAACATTACACCATTAATTTGGTAAAGGTTTCTGAAAGATATTGTTATTATTATGTTATTATTAAATATTATATCATTATTTTTATTATGGAATGGCCTAATTCTGCTAGTACATCTTATGGCCTGATACAAGAATGACTGGATCTCAATGACTATTTCATTGGCTGTAAAATGCTGTGAGATATTTTAAGATTCCGAATGAGATAACATACAAGTTTAAGTCATTTCTCATGGTCATGCACCATGGAAACAGGTTCTTCGGCCCACTGTGTTTGCACAGATCATCAAGCACAAATCTACACCATCTTATTTTTCTTCTTACATTCTCATTAACTACCTCCTACTACCCTATTCTGTGGCAATCAATCAATAGTACCAATCAGCACATCTTTGGGATGTGGGAAGAAACTGGAGCACCCAGGGGAAACCCACACAGTCACAGGGAGAAGGTGCAAACTCTACACAGACAGCAGCAGAGGTCAGAATTGAACCTGGGTCTCTGGAGCGGTGAGGCAGTAGCACTAACTGCAGTGTCACTGTCCTCACTAGTTTGTTCCCTTGAACAGAGCTATATCATTCCCTCACAATTTTTATAATCCTGTCTGCTATCAGGCTGTCAGTCTAATCTACAAGATGCCAAACATGATGTAATTATAGTCTCTCCATTATGATAGCAATCCTTTAGCCTTGCCAGATTCTCAAAACTCCCTTGCACAGCCTCCCACCTTCATGTCATTGCTACCCTTTAGCACTGGTTTGCAAAGTGATTAAACACTAATTAGATCAGGTACTGCTGATATTAGCTCCCTGCACAAAGTCTCTAATGCCTTATGCTTCTACACTCTCTACTCAACTCTGTGGCTTAGTTAGAATGGTTTCCTATCAGTCAACCTTTGCGAAACAGATCGCAATGATCTGGGACTTTTGTGCAGGGGATGGAAGTGGAGTTGGGGTATTGATGCATTGGACAGGACTGATTTCTCATTGATAGGCATTTTGGAAGAGCCAGAGTTGAGAACTTAGGGAAAGTAACTGGAGGGGATTCTGAGAGACGGGATCTACCTGCATTTGGAAAGGCAAGGAGAGACTAGAGAGTGTCAGCATGGCTTTGTGCATAGGAAATGGTATCTCGCAAATTTAATTAAGTTTTTTGAAGAGGTGACCAAGTGGATTGACGAGGGCAGGGTGATAGATGCTGTCTACATAGACTTTAGCAAGGCTTTTGACAGTGTCTCCCATGGTAGGCTGGCCTGGAAGGTTAGATCACATGGGATCCAGGAGAACTAGTCAACTAGAAACAAAATTAGCCAGGTGGAAGGAGTCAGAGGGTGGTAGTGAAAGGTTGCCTTTCCAGATTGGAGGTGTATGACCAGTGGTGTGCCACAAGAACTTGTGCCAGGTCCTCTGTTGATTGTCATATATATTAACAATTTGGATGAGAATGGAGATGGCATGATGAATAAATTTGTGGATAACATCAAAATTGGTGGTGTGGTGGACAGTAAAGAAGATTGTCTAAGGTTACAACAGGATCTGGATGATCTGAGAAAGTGGGCAAAGAAATGGCAGATGGAATTGGTAAATTGGTTTATTATTGTCACATGTACTGAGGAACAGTGAAAAACTTGTCTTGCATACTGTCCATACAGACCACTTAGTTACAACACTGCATTGAGGTAGGAGAAGGTAAAACAATAGCACTTGATTCTGCATTATGTTACAGTTACAGAAAAAGTGCAGTGCAGGTAGACAATAAGGTGCAGGGCCATAACGAGGTAGGTTGTGAGGTCAAGAATCCATCTTATTGTACTAGAGGACTGTTCAATAGTCTTATAACAGTGGGACAAAAGCTAACGTGCTTTCAGGCTTTTGTATCTTCTGCCCGATGGGAGGGGGAGAAGAGAGGATGTCTAGGATGGGTGGGATATTTGATTATGTTGTTTGTTTTACCGAGGCAGATTGAAGTGTAGACAGAGTAAATGGAGGGGAGGTTGGTTTCCATGATGTGCTGAGCTGTGTCCACAACTCTGCAGTTTCTTGCAGTCACGGGCAGAGCAGTTGCCATACCAAGCCGTGATGCATCTGGATAGGATACTTTCTATGGTGCATTGATAAAAATTGGTGAGGGTCAAAGAAGACATGCTAAATTTCATAGCCTCCCAAGGAAGTAGAGGCGCTGGTGACCTTTCTTGGCCATGGCAACTTTGTCATTCCACTAGGACAGGCTATTGATGATGTTCACTCCTAGGAACTTGAAGCTCTCAACCTTCTCGACCTCAACAATGTTGATGTAAACAGGAGCATGTGTACCACCCCACTTTCTGAAGTCATGACCAGATCTTTTGGTTTGCTAACATTGAGAGAAGGGTTGTTGTCATGACACCATGTTAGTAGGCTCTCTATCTCCTTCCTGTACTCCAACTCATCATTATTTGAGATACAGCCCACTACAACCATATCATCTGCAAACTTGTAGATGGAGTTGGAGCAGAATCTGGCCACACAGTCGTGAGTGTATAGGGAGTAGAGAAGGGGGCAGAGGACTCAACCTAGTGGGGCACCAGTGTGGAGAATAATTGTGGCGGAGGTCTTGCTGCCTATCCTTTCAGATTGCAGTCTATTGGTCAGAAAGTCAAGTATTCAGTTGTAAAGGGAGATATTGATTCCCAGGTCTAGGAGTTTGGAGATGAATTTTCTTGGAATTATAGTATTAAAGGCAGAGCCGTAGTCAATAAACAATAGTCTAATGTAGGTGTCTTTACTGTCCAGATGCTCCAGAGATTTAACTCAGACAAGCGTGAAGTGACACATTTTGGGAAATTAAACCAGGGCAGGACATACACAGTAAATGGTAGGACCCTGGGGAGTGTTGTTGAACAGAGAAATCTAGGAATACAAGTACACAGTTCCTTGAAAGTGATGACATGGGCTGACAAGGTGGTGAAGAAGGCATATGGCCCGCTTGCCTTCATTGGACGGGGCACTAAGTACAAGAGTTGGGATGTCATGTTACAGTTGTATAGGACATTGGTGAGAACGCACCTGGAATATTGTGTGCAGTTCTGGTTACCATACTATAGTGTAGTGAGTAGCAGAATGAAAGAAGCAAGGTGGGGGATGGTGACAAGATTGAAGCTTGGACATATGGTTAGCATCAATGTGAGAGAGTCGAGTTGGCCAACACAGCTCGGTGAGCTGACCCTGAGCACAGAACAAATAGATAAGGATGTTCTGCCATGAACAGACATCCTGATAATTACAGAACTGGTGGTTGAAGAATTAAAGTGATTATGGAATGGTGCCAGCAGGAATTTGTAGAAATTAAAGAAGCAAGTACTTGTATGGAAAAGCAGTTGACTTATAGTCATGCAACTGGTTGTAAAATCAAACCAATGTCTTGGAGGTATAGAACAAGGAACATAGAACATTACAGCACAGTACAGGCCCTTTGGCCCATGATGTAGTACTGACATTTTATACTGCTCTAAGATCTATCTAACCCTTCCCTCCCTCATAGCCCTCCATTTTTCTATCATTCATGTGACTATCTAAGATTCTCTTAAATGTCCCTAATACATCTGCCCCCACAACCTCTGCCGGCAGTGCATTCCACGCACCCACCACTCTCTGTGTAAAAAGCTTACCTCTGACATCCATATGCAAAGGTATGCAAAGAAATGTATGAGACATACCTCACAGGATGATCGGCAGCAACAATTCGGAGAATAACCATTGAAGAAGAAGACTCTGTGTCAGGAACTGGGAGAACTCACTGCATTGAACCCTGGGCAGGTTATTCTTGAGCGGGTAATTTCTGAATATAAGCGGTGAGTTTTGGAAGTTGTGAAACTGACTAAAGAGTTGTGTAACTAAAGAGTTAATGCCTCTTGTTTGAAACTATGTAGTGAATCTTTGAGCTGTTGGAATTAACCATGATTAATAAGGGATAGTTATTAGACAAAGTTATTGTCTTGTGTGTTCTATCAAGTGCTGCATTTAATTGGCAACAATAGGAGAGATGTGATTAAGCCAGAGGGGGTGCAGAAAAAAATCCATGCGGATTTTGCTGGGAGGGCTTGAGTTATAAGAAGAGAATGGATAGGCTGGGGCTGCTCTCCCTGGAGTGAAGGACGCTGAAGGGTGATTTTATACAGGTGTATAAAATCATGAGGGGCATAGATAAGGTGAATGGTTACAGTGTTTTTCCCAAAGTAGGGGAGTCTAAAGCTGGAGGGCATTGGTTTAAGGTGAGCAGAAGAAGACTCAAGGGGAACCTAAGGGGCAGGTTTTTCCACAAAGAGGGTGGTGGGTGTGTGGAATGAGTAGGAAGTGGTAGAGGCAGGTACAATTACAAGGTTTAAACAAACATTTGGACAGGTTCATGGATAAGAAAGGTTTAGAGATATATGGGACAAACACAAGCAAATGGGACTAGGTCCAGTAGGCGTCTTGGTCAGTGTGGACATGTTGGGCCAAAAAGCTGCTTCCTTGCTATATAATTATATGACTCTATGATTCTATGAACTGGAGGGCTTTGTTATCAGGAGACAGTCACTTGGAGATCTCTGGAAAAATACGTTGCCTATTTCCATATTATAACTGATGCTTGAACCACAAAACTGAGTCTAAGGATTACTTCAGCTATCAAAAGTATGTCTGACAGCTAGCTTCAGCAGGTGCAGTAGGAAAACTGACAAAGATAAATGCACATCCCATGGATTGGCTATACAGCAGAATTATTGTCTCAGAACTATCAAATAGTGACACAGAAAGAGGCCAATCAGCCCATCAGAGGGTTCCTGGGAGCCAATCCCGTCTGTCCCATTCCCTCTCTCCTTATTTCCTTTTACCCTTGCTTCTTATTCTTCCTCATCTGTTTCCCTTTGATCCTTTTTTGCCATTAACCTACATAAGGGATAATTTACAGTAACCAATAATCCAATAGCAAATGGAAGGAATCTGGAGCACCCAGAGGAAAATGATACAGTCTCAGAGAGAACATGGAAACTGCACACAGACGGCACCCAAGTTTCGAATCAAACCCGAGTCCATGGAGCTGCAAGGCTCCACACAGACAGCACCACTGTTGAATATTTCAGGAGAAAAACAGGAAAGGAAGACAGCTAGAAAAGTTAAATTCATTCATTGATGAAACTCATGTAATTTCCAGTATTACCATGATTAATAATTATTTGAATATCACAATGTTGCCTCTGTTAAGTAACCTATCAACTAATTATTTTGCAATTTAGGAAGTATGAGTGATATTCATAAAGAAAGAGCAAAACAGATTATAACAAGGAGCCAAAAAACATGATGGAAGCAGAGATATTTGTGACATTGTAACTGATTTAACAGTGCCAGAAACCATGAACATAAAACATATCAAGATGGTAAATGCATTAGAAAACAAGAACTGTTTTGGGAACTACAAAATTACTGATAGGAGGAATTGAGAAAAGTCCGTTAAGTTCATCTGTTTTAGATTATAGATGATCCTGTTAAGAATTGCTGCTGCTGTTTTGTGTCCATTTGTATCACAATTTTCATTTGGT
Source organism: Pristis pectinata (assembly GCF_009764475.1). Lineage (NCBI taxonomy): Eukaryota > Metazoa > Chordata > Chondrichthyes > Rhinopristiformes > Pristidae > Pristis > Pristis pectinata. The sequence continues at coordinate 83,472,129 of NC_067407.1, forward strand.
AGTTCCTTAAATTCTGGTTGATTCATATTCACTGAAATCTCCTTTTCTTAAGTTAGTCCTCTGACTAAACTGATCTGAAGGACATCTAACAGTACCAAAAAGAGAATGCTGAACTCCCTGACTTTAAAATCAATAGTTTTTTTGTTCTTCACTCTGGACAAACATTTTCACTAGGATTCATCAAACGGGTAAAGACAAAGCCTGAAGGATTGACCTTCCTCATCAATGAATGCTGAAAGAAATCTTGGAAAGCCACAAAGAAAACAATATGATCTATACATGACAAAAAAATACATCTTTCACCACTTCACAAGAGCTTAATCAAGCCAAATATGATGAGAGCCACACAAGGAAATATTAGGGCGGCTATCCAAAAGCTTTGTCAAGGAGGTCAGTTTGAAGGAGTGACTTAAAGCAAGAGAGGGAGGTAGTGAAGGGCAAAAGTTTCAGGTGGGAATTCCAGAGCTCCAGGGACTGAAAGCATGATCACTTATGATGGAGCAGTTAAACTTGACAATAAGCAAGAGGTTAAAATTTTGGGACAGTGGATATAGTTGGAGGTACAGAAGCCTGAAGTCCCACACCACCAGGTTCAAGAACAGTTACTTCTCTTCAACCATTCAGTTCTTGAACCAACCAGCACAACCCAAATCATTACCTCAGCATAGCAACACTATGACCACTTTTCACTACAATGGACTTTGCATTTTTTGTTCTAATTGTGTTCTTTCTTGTGTAATTTATGTTTAATTTAATTTTTTCTTGTGAATATTGTGTCTCTAATGCTATGTTCCTGTGATGCTGCTGCAAGCAAGCTTTTCATTGCACTTGTGTGTACATGTGCATATGACGATAAACTCGACTTTGATTTTGACTTCATAAAACTTAAGGAGATTATTAGGGAAGAATTAGACCTTGGAGAAATTTGAAAACACCAATAAGATTTGAGGCATCGTTTAACTGAGAGCCTTTAGGTCAGCAAAAAGAGGGGCTGGTAAGTGACTGGGGCCAGGCAGGAGTCTGACTTTTGGGAGACCTCAAGTTTGTAGAGGATAGAGTGAGGAAGGTCAGCCATGAGGCTGCACTAGAATAACAAAGCTCGGAGGCAACAAAAGAAAGGACATGAGCTGAGGCAGAGGTATAGTTTGGTGATGTTACAGAGGAGGAAGTATGTGTCTTTGTGATAGTGTGGAGAGAAGATATAAAACACAACTCAAGGTCAAATACGTTGCAAAAATTGGTTCAGTTTTACACATTTGCTGAGAGGGATGGAGAAGTGTTGGAAAGATTGGAGGAAGGATATAAGATCAGCTAAGATATTTATAAGATATTTATTTATTGGTCACATGTACATTGAAACACACAGTGAAATGCATCTTTTTGAGTTACTGAGAATGTGCTGGGGGCAGACTGCAAATGTCGCCACTCTTCTGGTGCCAACATAGTATGCCCACAAACCCATGCAGACACAGGGAGAATGTACAAACTCCTTACAGACAGCGACGAAATTGAACCCGGGCCACTGGCACTGTAACCACTACGCTACCACTACCACTGTAAGAGTGAGAATGGTAAAATTAGGGATGGGGAGGGACAATCACAGAATTCAGGAAGTAATTTAGACCATTCCATTGTGCTTAGCCCACTGCTCTACTCTCTCTACACTTATGACTGTGTGGCTAAGCACAGTTCAACCGCCACCTATAAATTTGCCGATGACACCACTGTTGTTGGCAGAATCTCAACGGGGATAAAGAGGCGTACAAGAGTGAGATAGATCAGCTGATTAAGTGGTGTCACAACAACAACCTTGCACTCAACATCAGCAAGGCCAAGGAACTGATTGTGGACTTCAGGAAGGGGAAGTCAGGAGAACACACACTAATTCTCATTGAGAGGTCAGTGGTGGAAAGGGTGAACAGGTTCAAGTTCCTGGGCGTCAACATCTCAGAGGATCTACCTTGGGCTCAACACATTGGTGCAATCATGAGGAAGGCACGCCAGTGGCTTAGGAGTTTGAGGAGATTTGGTATGTCACCAAAGACTCTTACAAATTTCTATAGATGTACAGTGGAGAGCATTCTGACTGGTTGCATCACCGCCTGGTATGGAAGCTCCAATGCACAGGATCACAAGAGGCTGCAGAGGGTTGTAGACTCAGCCAGCTCCATCACGGGCACAACCCTCCCCACCATTGAGGACATCTTCAAAAGGCAGTGCCTCAAGAAGGCAGCATCCATCACTAAGGACCCTCACCATCTGGGGCATGCCCTCTTCAGTTACTACCATCGGGGAGGAGGTACAGGAGCCTGAAGACCCACACTCAATGAGTCAGAAACAGCTTCTTCCCCTCCGCCTTCAGATTTCTGAACGGTCCATGAACCCATGAACATTACCTCATTAATCCTTTTTTTTGCACTATTTATTTATTTTTGTGATTTATAATTCTTATGTCTTTGCACTGTACTGCTGCCACAAAACAACAAATTTCACATCATGTAAGTCAGTGATAATAAACCTGATTCTGATTCAGATTCTCATATCCTTTCATCAGTGGCACACTTGTCAATAAGGGAGGAAAGCTGGGTATGTAAAGGGACGGTACGCAGTTAGCAGCAGGACCCTTAACAGCGCTGATGTACAGAGGGATCTTGGGGTCCAAGTCCACAGTTGCCTGAAAGTGGCCGCACAATTCAATAGGTTGATAAAGAAGGCATGTGGCATGCTTGCCTTTATTAGTCGAGCCATTGAGTTCAAGAGTCAGAAGTAATGTTGCAGCTTTATAAAACTCTCGTTCGGCTGCATCTGGAGTATTGCATTCATTTCTGGTTGCCCCATTATAGGAAGGATGTTGAGGCATTGTAAAGGGTGCAGAAGAGGTTTACCAGGATACTGCCTGGATTAGAGAACACGTGCTATAAGGAGAAGTTGGACAAACTAACGTTGTTCTTTCTGGAGCGGCAGAGGCTGAGGGGAGACCTGATAGAGGTTTATACAATTATGAGAGGCATAGATAGAGCAGCCTACATCCCAGGATCGAAATGTCTAATAATAGAGGGCATGTACTTAAGGTGGGAGGGGGAAAGTTCAAAGGAGATGTCTGGGGTAAGTTTTTTTCACACAGAGAGTGGTGGGTGCCTGGAATGCACTGCCAGGGGTGGTGGTGGAGGCAAATACGATAGAGGAAATTAAGAAGCTCTTAGATAGGCATGTAAATATTGCAGAGAATGGAGGGATATGGACCATGTGCAGGCAGAATGAATGAGTTTAATTAGTGTCATTAGCTTAATTAGTTTGGCACAATATCAGGGGCCGAAGGGCCTGTTCCTGTACTGTACTGTTGTATGTACTATGTACAGAATAAAGGTTTTCAATGGGAATATTTGATGGTAGTTCAATGGAGAGAGAGAAAAAAGAGAGCTAAAGAATGAACTCTGGATGGGGGACTTCAAAGTCCATCCCCAGGATTGGTTTGGTAGCACCACTACAGACAGAGCTGGCTGAGTCCTGAAGGACACAGCTGCCAGACAGCGTCTGTGGCAGGTGACAAGTGAGCCAACACAAGGGTTAAACCTACTCAATCTTGTCCTCACCAATGTACCTTTCTCTTCTCATCACCCAGGCACCCAAATGATCATTCCAGGTGAAGCACCGATTCACTTGCATTTCTTCCAGTCTAGTGTACTGCATTCAGTGTTCATAATGTGGCCTCCTATACATCGGAGAAACCAAACCCAGATAGGGTGCTTTTTGCAGAGCACCTGTTCTCAGTCCGCAGGGGTGACCCTGTGCTTCCCATTGCCTGCCACATTAATTCTTCATCCATCTCCCACTCTGATCTTTCTGTCTGTGGCCTCCTGCTCTGCAAGGAGTTTGTACATTCTCTCCGTGTCAGCGTGGGTTTCCTCCAGGTACTCTGTGGTTTCCTCCCACATTCCAAAGGCGTACGGCTTAGGAAGTTGTGGGCATGCTATGTTGGCGCCAGAAGCGTGGCGACACTTGTGGGCTGCCCCCAGAACCCTCTATGCAAAAGATGTATTTCACTGTGTGTTTCAATGTACATGTGACTAATAAAGATATCGTATCTTATCTTATAATGAGGCCCAATGCAAACTTGAGGAACAACACCTCCTCTCCGTCTGAACATATTGCAGCTTCCAGAATCAATATCAGATTCTACGTTGGGTAATTCACTTCCTCTGTTTGTCCCAGAACTAGCCAGCCCACCTGTGATATTGGTTCAGTTTTTCTTTCCTTTTTAGCACAGTCTAACCTGCTGGGCTTGTCCTACAGCCCAGTATTTATCAACATTTTTTTGTTCCTTTGTTACTGTTCTCACTCTCTAACTGCTCTTGTTTCAAACCTTGTATCTCGCTTTGAACACATATTCAGTCTCTAACTTGCCCCATTAACCCATTGACCAGAAGGCCTTGTTTACAGTTTATCCCCATGGCAACCCTGGGCATACCCTATCAGAGATGATTATAGCTGAGTTCCTCCAGAAGACTCCGTGTGGTTGTAAATCCAGCATCTGCATTCTCTTGTGTCTCCTATCAGAGATATTCCTTTTGTCCTAATTCCCTTCCACACGCTTGCTATGACTTAAAACCAACTTTCTTTTTTTTCTTTTTCATGGTTCTGATGGAGGGTCTTTAATCTGAAATGTTAACTCTGCTTGTATTTCTGCAGATGCTGTCTGCCCTGCTGAGTGTTTCCAGCATTTTCTGTTTTAATTTTATACTCTTGGCTATCTTCTCCACTTTTAGGTGCAGCAGTATTTCTGAAAGACTTTGTCCAATGTGTTAAAAATCCAACAACAGGGATTCACATGAGAAAAGATGGACAGTTTAACTCCAGTGACCTTGCATTTTAATCATTTGTCAAGTAGCTGTTTTCATTTCTATTTCAGCAACTCTCTGTCATTCTTGCAACAACATGATTTAGTTTTTATTATTCTTAGTGTAACAGAAAACCTGTGCAAGCAATGGACTTATACAAGCTTGTACAAATTTTCCATGACAACCTCATACATATTTGAAGGATAACGTGTATTTCCAAGATGGGGTATGGAAGCCAAGAACAAAAATATAAAATGAATAATATTCTTTCTAACAGGAAAAATATGCCATACAAAATATACTTAATTAGATTAAAGAAGTAATAATAAAACTGAAGTGAAAAATGCTTGATTTATTCTGTTTATAATTAAAGAGTTATGTCAGTGCTTTTAGGATTGAGGAAAATGAACAGTGTGATCAGCACTCAATTTATGATCTCTGCTCCTCCCAACACTACACATGAGATATGAGGTGTTAAACTTGATTCCAAGAAGTACTCTCACCTCTGAGAAGGTTTTGAAATGAGAGATTTCAGAGATATGGGGTCATAATCCTGGCTAAATCCCAAAACAACACTGTTGGATGAGATGTGAAACCTCAACCCATTACCCCTGTCAGAAAAGCAATGTCATTGGATTATTGGAACAAGAGAGTATTATGAATGTCCAACATCACCAATCAATGAAACAGATTATCTAGCCATTATCCCATTCCTTCTTTTTGACATTAGTCCTACCAAGGTTCAACACTTCACATTTATCTGGGTTAAACTCCACCTGCCATTTCTCTGCCCACATCTGCAACTGATCTATATCAACTCCATCAATCTTGGTATTGTCTGCAGCCTTACTAACCCACCCATCAACATACTAATCCAGGTCATTTTGGTACATCACAAACAGCAGAGGTCCCAATACAGATCCCTGCAGAACATTACTACACACAGGCCTCCAGCCTGAATAAGTCCCTTCAACCACCACTCTCTGTCTTCTATGGGAAAGCCAGTTCTGGATCCACATAGCCAATTTTCCACTGACCCTATGCATCCAAACTTTCTTGGTTACTTTCAAGAAGTTATGATGCATCTCTATAGAACTCCGGTTAGGCCGTATTTAGAGTATTGTGTGCATTTCTGGTCACTTCACTATAGGAAGGATGTTGAGGCTTTAGAGAGGGTGCAGAGGAAGTTTACTAGGATGCTGGCTGGATTAGAGGGCATGTACTATCAGGACAGGCTGGACAAACTTGGGCTCTTTTCTCTGGAGCGATGGAGGCTGAGGGGTGATCTGTTGGAAGTGTATAAAATTATGAGGGGCATAGATAGGGTGGACAAGCAATATCTTTTCCCCATTATTGAGCGATCCAATACCAGAGGGCATGTATTTAAGGTGAGAGGGGATAGGTTCAGAACAGACGTGAGGGGTACGTTTTTTACTCAGAGAGTGGTGGATGCCTGGAATGCATTGCCAAATAGAGCGGTGGAGGCAAATTCATTGGGGGCTTTTAAGAGGAGCTTGGTCGGACACATGAATGAGAGGAAAATGGAGGGATATGGACATTCTGTAGGTAGGAAGGATTAGCTATGTCAGCATAACATTGTGGGCCGAAGGGCCTGTTCTGTGTTGTACTGTTCTATGTCTATGTCGATGTTTTTGTTGGACCCTGCTCTGCTCCAGTTGCCTAGCACTTTTTTTTATGTTTCAACACATACAACACCAGACGCATTTTAACGCTTTTGAAAGGGACACAATTTGAATTCAAGTCATCTCTTTGTGACTAGGTAAGTAAACCACTCCAGGTTTTTAAATGGTCCCCTTTGACTCTCACCAACTTTCACAGATGCAGCATAGAAAGCATCCTATCTGGATGTATCACGGCTTGGTATGGCAACTGTTCTGCCCAGGACTGCAGGAAACTGCAGAGAGTTGTGAACACAGCCCAGCGCATCATGAACACCAGCCTCCCCTCCTTGGACTCCATCTTTACCTCTCTTTGTCTTGGTGAAGCAGCCAGCATAATCAAAGACCCCACCCACCCGGGACATTCTCTCTTCTCTCCTCTTCCATCAGGTAGATGATACAGGAGCCTGATGGCACATACCACCAGACTGAAGGACAGCTTCTACCCCACTGTGATAAGACTATTGAACGGTTCCCTTATACAATGAGATGGACTATGACCTCACATCTACCTTGTTGTGACCTTGCACCTTATTGCACTGCACTTTCTCTGTAGTTGTGACACTTTACTCTGTACTGTTATTGTTTTTACCTGTACTACATCAATGTAACTGCACTGTATAATGAATTGACCTGTACGATTGGTTTATAAGACAAGCTTTTCACTGTACCTCGATACAAGTGACAATAATAAACCAATACCAGTACCAATATCAATACCAATAATGTTGTTCATTTGGAATTCACAATTCACAATCTCACCCAGCTTGGTGTCATTGGCAAAGATTGAAATATTCTACAATATTAACTCATCCAATGAATAGCTGAGGCTCAAACACTCAAACATTTCTCTGGTACCCCACTAATTACCACCTGCCACCGCAAAAAGGACACATTTATTCTTCCTCCTTGTTCCTGTCTCTCAACCAATTTCCCAATCCAAGCCAGTACCATGCAGTTTAACTTTATCCTCTAACCACTTCCGTAAGACTTTATCAGACTTCCTGAAAATCCAAGTGCACTACATCCACTGGTTTTCCCTTACCTATTCCTCCTCAGATGACTCAAGTAGGTTTATCAAACATGATTTCCATTCCAGAAAGGTCTAGATGAGGGGTCTTGACCCAAAAAGTCATCTGACCATTTTTCTGCATAGATGCTGCCTGACCCGATGAGTTCCTCCAGCTTTTTTGTGTTGCTCCAGATTCCAGCATCTTCAGTCTCTTGTGTCTCCTCTTGACTTTGTCTCATCCCTGGTAATATATTTCCCAGGTGTCTGTTATCTTTTCCTTCATGTTAACCTCTAGTACTCTGCTCACTACTGATGTTAGGCTAAATAGTCTGTTGTTTCCTGAGTTCTCTCTCCCTCCTTTTTCAAATTCTGGGGTTAAATTTTCTACTGTCTGATCTGTGGAAATCCATCCATGATTTCAGCACCATAAGCATGAAAAGACACAACACTGGCTAGAACTATGGTTATTTTCCTAACTCTGCCTTGTGTGCACATTGCTATCAGACGTGGTTGACTTGTATGCCAGGTATTCTGTCTGTATGTTGAATGAGGTCACTGAAATACTTTGAGCTAATGCCGTAGACTCTGGTGGTGAAGTGGTTGGCATAAGTATTGGTACAGTGATGAAGTGAGCAGGTGACACTGAGTGGTTACTTCTTGACCAAGTCTGATCTCATTCTGGAGAAATGGAAGGATTTTTGCCAGCTGGATCGGTGTGCCCTAAAGCTGGCTGTTCACCTGCTGGAGAAAGGCAACAAGTCTCTGCACTGAGCTCTTGTGAATGTGTTAGCTGGTTATGCAACAGTCAATGTTTCCCTTCCAGGAACCCAGATTTTTCTGAGTAAGTAACTCCAAGAAGCTTCTGTGGCAGTAATCTCCACTGTGGAGGCTGGTAACCACACAGAAAAAGTACTATGGATTACAACTTTTGTTTGGCACAGTAAGAAAGAATGGTGTGCTTGGGGTGGGAAAGAGGGAATTCTCTGCAAGGATTCATAGTCAGCCACAAGATCTCATTGTGGATTCTGTGTGTTATGCCCAGTTTATTCCAGCAGTTTTACAGTGTCAATAAAACCACGACTGAAGCAATGATGGTATAAAATTGACAGAACTTGTAATGTCTATATTTATGTAAAACTGCCATAAAGAATAAAGGGAAGAAAAGCTTATAATTACTGTACATAGCTAGTATTTCTTAATCTTGGGAAGCCCTGTGCTGAGGAATTGTTAGAGGCTTTATACTAGACTAGGAAATACAGCAACCAATTCCCATGTGATAAGTTCCCACAAGCAGCAATGTGGTTATTTTTGTGATATTGATTAAGAAAGACATTTTGGTCATTGTGCCAGAGTTACCTAACTAGCTTTCCTGCTCGGTAATGCCTTGGAATCTTTGACATCCACCTAAAAAGGGATATTGTTGTGTTTGAAAGTCTCATCTGAAAGACAACATCCCTGGCAGCACCATACTGCACTACGGAGCCACCTGAGAGCTTGTGCTCAAAACTTCGATAAGGTTTGGTGCCCAGTCCCTCTTAGTTTTCCCAGCAATGTTGCAGGTAAACCAGCAACTGATTATCATTGGAAATGGTAATTTTGTCAAGACTGTGAAAATATTGCTGTCATGTTCAATGAAGAATAACTCCGAATATTACAACTTAACATGTCATACTTTAAACCGTGAATAAATTTTTAATGGATGACTGCATACCCTCACATTCTTGAGGAAGAGCCATATACAAGTGGGAGTTTAAGTCAGAGAATCACAGCCATGTTGTTTTAGAAACCATCTCACCAACCTGAGGTCTTCCTGAGTGCAATATTGTCACTGGGACTGCAGAATCACCTGTGTAGAGTCTATTAAATGACTGGATACAAATTAATAAAACGTCAGGACAGCTTAGGGCTGGAACTTGCCAGGAATCGCCAAGGATTCTCAGCAGAGATGCCACCAATTATACTGCAAACACATGGAAGTCCTGAACTTGCTTGCCATGGCGTGTTGGCAATTTAGCAACTGCCCTGAGCTGTTGGACTCCTTGTGGAGACTAGCAGCAGAGCAATTACACTGGAGAACAGCCTGTTGAACCTATGCCAGGTTAAACAAATGGCAGGAACAGAAATCTTATTTATTTGAATGGAGGAGAATGGCTGCAAGGGCAAGGGGTAAGTAGAAGGTAATTTACATGTTTAATTAATTGTTTGCTTTGATGTTTTTATATGTTTAACAGTGTTTCCTGCATTATAAGTATTTTTTAAAATGGTTTTAACTTCTTACAATTGTTTTAATTTGCTTTAAATTGCTTTTGAATATTTTCCTATCTCTCAGGAACAATCAGTAATACTCACAGCCACTGTAAAAGCCTAAGGGTCTGGTTTGGCTGATTGTAGCAGAATACTTTTCCAATAATGTTGTGGGTGGAGCTTTGTCTGCCCATCCATATGATGTCATTATGTCATGCAAATTCCTGCTGCTGTGCAGGCACTCACATTATTGGATCAGGAGAGCTTTGAGCAGCAAGTCTTAAATCCCTACTCAGTATGCAAATCAGTGGTGAGCTTGGAACATTTCCCTCTGGCTCATTGAATAATCAGGCTAAGTTTGTAATGGGCAACTAGTGCTTGATGTAATTTTCTGATAAGCTGAGAGGGCAGAGAAATGGAAATATTGTGAAAATTATATTCATTGCCTTTCACAATACAATTAACAAGGTGCCACATAGAAAGGTTAATTTCAAAAATGAAAGCAAAAGACTTAAGGCAACAGTGCTCTTTAAACAGAAGGATGACATTAGGCAGCGAGGCGCGCTTTGGGTGAGCTTCAGGCAAGGCTTTCCTCTACTTGAGGTGGAAAGGTGAGACACAGCTCTTGAGGTGAATCCACTGATCTGCCCTGAATGCATTGTGAAGTGGAAGAGAACTGAACAAGTAAGAGATTATGAGGTAAAGGTTGACTGTACACATGAGATTTTAGAGACTAAAGTGAAGATCCATTAGAATAATGCCTGAGAAGTTGAGAGAAATATCAGAAAGTGGATAGCTTCCGAGAAGGCGACCACTTTGCAAATGAAGCTGGGTCAAGCCCACTTCAGAGACTTGACCACAAAAATCACCAGCTTCACAATTAATCTGCTGACTTTCTAATACTGCAGTTCCACAAATATATTGACTTTACTTCAAAAAGTATTTCAAAACTATGATTTGTTTTTGAAACAATCCAAGGTGCCGAAAGATACTATATAAAACACAAGTCTTTCTTTCTCTCTCTCTCTCTCTCTCTCTCTCTCTCTCGCTAATTCTCTCTCTCTTTCTCTTTGTCTCTCTTTGTCTCATTCTTTTTCTCTTTCCCTCTCTCTTCTGTCTTTCTTTCTCTCTTTCATTCTTTGTCTCTCTTCCTTTCCACATTTCTTCCTTCTTTTCTTTATTGCACTTTTTTCTTTCTTTCTCTCTTTCATTCTCTCTTTTTCTCTCTCCTTTCACTTTTATTGTAATTTTTCTTTCTTTCCTCCCTTTCTCTTTTCTCGTTCTTTCTTTCCCTTCCTTTTGTGACTAGGAGAACATTGACCGTGAACTTCCACAGATTTCCCACCGTTTATTCTGGGAAATCTGACTGTTATTCCTGTGGCAAGTCTAAACTTGTGCAGAAAGGGGAAGCCCATTCATTTGAATTACAAAAGGATTAGAATGCAGAAGTACTGGTGTCTTTCCACAAATATTAAGTACCATAGCATTGATATTGGTTCATTATTGTCACTTGTACCGAGGTACAGTGAAAATCTTGTCTTGCATACCATTCGTACAGATCAATTCATTACACGGTGTATTGAGGTAGTACAGGGTAAAAACAATAACGGAATACAGAGTAAAGTGTAACAGCTACAGGGCAGTGCATTGTAGGTAGACAATAAGGTGCAAGGTCATAGCAAGGTAGATTGTAAGGTCAAGAGTCCATCTTATTGTATAAGGTAACAGTTCAATAGTCTTATCACAGTGGGATAGAAGCTGTCCTTCAGCCTGGTGTCTGTGCCTTCAGGCTCCTGTATCTTCTGCCTGATGGGAGAGGGGAGAAGAGAGAATGACCCGGGTGGGTGGGGTCTTTGATCATGTTGGCTGCTTCATCAAGGCAGCGAGAGGTATAGACAGAGTCCATGGAGGGGAGGCTGGTTTCCCTGATGTGCTGAGCTGTGTCCACTACTCTCTGCAGTTTCTTGTGGTCCCGGGCAGAGCAGTTGCCATATAAAGCCATGATGCATCCAGATAGGATGCTTTCTATGGTGCATCGATAAAAGTTGGTGAGTATCAAAGGGGACATGCCAAATTTCTTTAGCTTGCTGAGGAAGTAGAGGTGTTGGTGAGCTTTCTTGGCCATGGCATACTGCACCTGGAGTATTGGGTACAGTTTTTAATCAAGATCTACGAGGTAATGTTGAAGATCTATAAAATACTGGTTAGACCACACTTGGAGTATTGTGTTCAGTTCTGGTTGCCTCATTATAGGAAGGATGTTGAAGCTTTAGAGAGGGTGCAGAGGAGATTTACCAGGATGCTGCCTGGATTGGAGAGTATGTCTTATGACGATAGGTTTAGTGAGCTAGGGCTTTTCTCTTTGGAGCGAAGGAGGATGAGAGTTGACTTGATAGAGGTTCATGGGTTCATGGACTGTTCAGAAATCTGATGGTGGAGAGGAAGAAGCTGTTCCTGAAACATTGAGTGTGGTTCTCCAGGCACCTGTAACTCCTCCTAGATGGTCGTAACGTAAAAAGGGCATGTTCCAGGTGGTGAGGGTCCTTAATGATGGATGACGCTTTTTTGAGGGTCCTCGATGGTGGGGAGGGTTGTGCACGTGGTGGAGCTGGCCTAGTCTTCAACCTTCTGCAGCCTGTTTTGATCTTGCACATTGGAGCCTCCACACCAGGTGGTGATGCAACCAGTCAGAATGCTCTCGACCATATATCTGTAGAAATTTGCAAGAGTCTTTGGTGACATACCAAATCTCCTCAAACTGCTAATGAAGTAGAGCTGCCGGTGTGCCTTCTTCGTGATTGCATCAATGTGTTGGGCCCAGGATAGATTCTCTGAGATGTTCACACCCAGGAACTTGCAGCTGCTCACCCTTTCCACCGCTGACCCCTAAATGAAGACTGTGTGTGTTCCCCGACTTCCCCTTCCTGAAGTCCACAATCAATTCTTTGGTTGCGCTGATGTTGAGTGCAAGGTTGCTGTTGTGACACCACTCAACCAGCCGATCTATCTGACTTCTGCACACCTCGTCATCGCCATCTGAGATTCTGCCAATAAAAAATACAAAGTTTAATTTCTAGAAATATATAACTTAACAGGCACAGTAGCGTAGCGGTTAGCATGATACTATTACAGTGCCAGCGATCGGGGCTCGATTCCCGTCGCTGTCTGTAAGGAGTTTGTACGTTCTCCTGTGTCTGCATGGGTTTCCTCTGGGTGCTCCAGTTTCCTCCCACATTCTAAAGACGTACAGGTAGGTTAACATGGGTTTAAAAAAAAGGGCGGCGCGGACTCGTTGGGCCAGTAGGGCCTGTTACCACTCTGTAAATAAAATTTAAGAGAAAAGAAAATAGACATAAGTGCTTTCCACTACTGAGAAAAACATTTTTCAGATGTGTAGTGCTGTAAACAAAACCAAAATGCATCCAGACCAAAAGACGTAATTGCAAAATTATGAAGAGATCTGAAATAGGAAAGTGATGCAGTCAGTGACAAGTGAGTCATCACTTTAGAATCATCAATAAAAGTGAGATCAGGAGAATTTTTTTTCTGCAAGTAAATGATTAAAATTTGGAACCGAAGAGAAATATTAGTGTCAATAATGGCGAGCATGAAACTATTGAATTGTTGTGAAAATCCATCTGGTTCATTCAGGAAGGGAAATCTGTCATCCTTACCCTTTCCATTCCATACATGACCCTGGATCTTCCAAAGTGTTTAACTATTAACTGTCCTTTGAAATTCTGTTCAAGGGTGAGTTAGGGATGGATAAGAAATCCTGGCTTTATCAGAGGCTTCTATATCCTATGAATAAATAAAAGAATTATTATTTCAAAGCAAGCTTTGCTTTTGGATCTTTGTGGTTTAGTGAAGTGACAGTAGCCAACAATTGTTGCCTAAAAGCTGTTTGGATTTAGGGCTAAAATCAAATTGGGTAATGAGGTGTGTTGGTATTGGTGCTTGCTGGGGAATACAGAGGCATTGAAACAACTCATTTAAGTGATTGGAGGAATTATTTGGATTTGACCCTCAATTGAGCTTCCTAATGTTACCTGTTCCATCACTATGACCACCCGTTTCCATTACTGTAACACTGCCAGACTTTGCTCTTGCCTCATTTTAATTGCCGCTGCAACATCCACACCTTTGCTGTCTCTACCTGACTTCTCAATTTCTTGAGGTCATCGAAAACTTTGCGACCAATGCCCTGAACCAAACGATGTCCTGTTCCTCGTCAGAGTGCTGACTGACAGTAGCTTCCTGACACGCAACGCTTTGATTTAAAACTTCCACCTTTGTTTCCACATTGCTTCCTGACCTCACTCCCTTCCTATCTCTGTAACCTCCTCCTGCAATGCTACAACATATCTGAATTCCTCAAATGCTGGGATCTTGACCATCACTGAATTTAATCACTCTACCTTTGTCAGCACCTTCAGCTGCCAAGACCGAGGTTCTGGAATTCCTTCCATAAGCCCCTTAGTCTATTTATCTCTCTTTCCCCCTTTAAGACCAACATCTCATCTGCCCTAATTTTATATCTCATCATGTGATTTGGTGTCAAACTTTATTTGATAGCACATGAAGCTCCAGGTGATGTGTTAGAATGTTAAAAATGTTATTAAAAAAACCTTGTTCTTAATTTAAGTAATAACAAAAAGATGGGTCAATGCTTGTATGTAGAAAATATGTGATCATGTAATATTGGTATTGGTGTGGGGCTCTGGTTTCCTCCCACATTCCAAAGACGTAGGAAGGTTAGGTTAGGAAGTTGTGTGCATGCTATGTTGGTGCCGGACACATGGCGACACTTGTGGGCTGCCTCCAGAACACTCTACGCAAAAGATGCATTTCACTGTGTGTTTCGGTGTACATGTGACTAATAAAGATATCTTATTATTGTCACTTGTACCGAGGTACAGTGAAAAACTTGTCTTGCATACCGTTCGTACAGACCAATTCATTACACAGTGCATATACATACCAGTGTACTTGGCAGCTTTAGGATTGTAGAGTGTTTGGAATTTAAGGATGCTCTTCAAATGAATGACACAATTAACCACTGCCTCCAGGCATTAATTTGTTCCCATGATTTTTGGAAATGTTCTTGGAAACTTGAAAAGTCAAATCTAATGTTGACTTGGACAGATAGTTAAATCCCTGATTGTTGTTTTTGAAGTATGTGTCCAGTATACAAGCAGAAATAGACTTCCAAAAGGAGAAGCCTGAACTGTTAATTAGAGTGCATGATTGCAGTTGCAAAGGCAGCAAGAGAGGTTTCTGCTGTTACTATATTGCCAGTCAGCCCCTTGTAAAAAGAATTACTCATCATTTTTCATTCACTTCAACCTACAGAATTTACTGTAGATTTTAATTGCGGCAAAGGTCAATCTAAAATATAATTTTACTAAAATGGTACTTTAACTTGTGCATCGAGACTGCTGGTTTGTTCATTGACAGGTGGATAAACATTGCAGCTGAACGGGTGCAGTATCAGTGATTAATAACCAAACTACTTGTGCGGTCTCAAGGAATCGTTTATTGCCAATGGCTTATACGTCGACTGGGAATATTTAATTATTCCCACGAGAGCTTTCCACTGCAGTAGTGCAGCTAACCTTCATCACTTCTATTTTGTTCCTCGTCGCTGACCCATTCCCTTTTCCTGCCACAACAGTTTCCTTTTCCCCTAGCTTTCTCATTCTGTGTTGATTTTGTTCTCAATGTCTTGCTACGTATCCCCTTGTCCCCTTTTGTCATCTGGACCCATCCTGCCCCTCTCATCCAATGCTTGATTGTTTTCTGGTTGAGCTTGTATTATGATAGCTTGATACATTCCCTCTTTTCACTGCACCTTTCTCTTCAATACCATCCAGTGTCTTGGATCCCAGCATTGCCCAGTGTCTTTTGTTCGAGGCCCCAGCATCCAATGCAGCAGCTGCAGCTTCTGTGCAACTCCTATGTACAGCAGTTCCATAAGACTATAACAACATCAGATATAGGAGCAGAATTAGGCCACTCGGCCCATTGAGTCTGCTCTGATTTCAATCATGGCTGATTTTTTAAATCCCATTCTCCTGCCTTCTCCTTGGAGTAAGGCCAATTTTGATGGCATCAGAAGGGATCTGGCAACCGTGGATAGGGATAGGCTGTTTTCTGTCAAAGAGATGCTTGGTAAGTGGGAGGCTTTCAAAAGTGAAATACTGAGAGTGCAGAATCTCTGCGTTCCTGTTAGAATAAAAGACAAGGCCAGCAGGTTGGGGGAACCTTGGTTATTGAGGGATATTGAGGCCCTGGTAAAGAAAAAGATAAGATAAGATTTCTTTATTTGTCACATGTACATCGAAACACACAGTGAAATGCATCTTTGCGTAGAGTGTTCTGGGGGCAGCCTGCAAGTGTTGCCACGCTTCCGGCACCAACATAGCATGTCCACAACTTCCTTACCCATATGTCTTTGGAATGTGGGAGGAAACTGGAGCACCCGGAGGATACCCACACAGTCACGGTGAGAACGTACAAACTCTGTAAGCTCTGTAAACTCTGTCTTACTGACAACAGCCAGAATTGAACCCAGGTCGCTGGCGCTGTAATAGCGTTACGCTAAATGCTATACTTCGGAAGGTGGCGCATATCAGCTATAGGCAGTTAGGATCAAATGAGGCGCTTGAGGAGTATAAGAAATGCAAGAGAACACTTAAGAGAGAAATCAGGAGGGCAAAGAGAGGACATGAGGTTGCTCTGGCAGACAGGGTGAAGGAGAATCCCAAGGGTTTCTATAGCTATATTAAGAGCAAAAGAGTAACGAGGGACAAAATTGGTCCTCTTGAAGATCAGCATGCTCATCTATGCATGGAGCCGAAAGAGATGGGGGAGATCTTAAATGAATTTTTTGCACTTGTATTTACTCTGGAGGCAGACACAGAGTCTATAGAACTGAAGTAAAAAAGCAGTGAGGTCATTGACTGTATTCAGATTACGGAAGAGGAGGTGATGGGTGTCTTGAGGCAAATGAAGGTGGATAAATCCCCAGGGCCTGACAAGTTGTCCTCTCGGACCTTGTGGAAGGCTAGTGCAGAAATTGCAGGGGCCCTGGCAGAGATATTTAAAACATCCTTAGCCACGGGTGAAGTGTCGGAGGATAGCTAATGTTGGTCCATTGTTCAAGAAAGTCTCTAAGAATAAGCTGGGAAATCACAGGCCTGTGACCCTGACATCATTCATGGATAAATTATTGGAAGGTGTTCTAAGGGACAGGATATATAAGTATTTGGATAGATAGGGCCCGATTAGGAATAGTCAACATGGCTTTGTGGGTGATAGGTCATGTCTAACCAATCTTATAGAGTTTTTCGAGGAGGGTACCAAGAAGGTCAATGAGGGAAAGGCAGTGGATGTTGTCTACATGGACGTTAACAAGGCCTTTGGCAAAGTTCAGCATGGCAGGTTGGTCTAGAAGGATAAGTCGCTTGGCATTCAGGAGGAAGTAATCAACTGGATTCAACACTGGCTTAGTGGGAGAAGCCAGAGAGTGGTAGTAGATGGTTGTCTCTAACTGGAGGCCTGTGTCTAGTGGTGTGCCTCAGGGATTAGTGCTAGGTCCGTTGTTGTTTATCATCTATATTAATGATTTAGATGATAATGTGGTAAACTGGATCAGCAGATTTGTGGATGACACCAAGATTGGGGGTGTAGTGGACAGCGAGGAAGGCTATCAAAGTTTGCAGTGTCATCTTGACCAGCTCGGCAAATGGGCTGAAAAATAGCAGATGGAATTTAATGCAGACAAGTCCGAGCTGCTGCGCTTTGGGAGGACAAACCAGGGTAACACTTACACAGTGAATGATAGGGCTCTGAGGTGTGTGGTAGAACAAAGGGACCTGGGAATACAGATCCATAGTTCCTTGAAGGTGGTGTCACAGGTAGATAGGGTTGTAAAGAGAGCCTTTGGCACCTTGGCCTTCATAAATCAGGGCATTGAGTACAGGAATTGGGATGTTACACTGAAGTTGTACAAGACGTTGGTGAGGCTGAATTTAGAGTATTGTGTGCAGTTCTAGTCACCTACCTACAGGAAAGATATCAGTAAGCTTGAAAAAGTGCAGAGAAAATGTACAAGCATGTTGCCGGGACTTGAGGACCAGAGTTATAGGGAAAAATTGAATAGGTTAGGACTTTATTCCCTGGAGCACAGGAGAATGAGGGGTGAATTTATAGAGGCATACAAAATTATGAAGGGTATAGATAGGGTGAATGCATGCAGCCTTTTTCCCCTAAGATTGGGTGAGACTATAACTGGAAGACATAGGTTTAGGGTGAAAGGTGAAATATATAAGGGGAATCTGAGGGGAAATTTCTTCACTCAGAGGGTGGTGCGAGTGTGGAACGAACTGCCAGCGGAAGTGGTAGGTGCAGGTTCAATTGTAGCATTTAAGAGAAGTTTGGATAGGTACATGGATGGGAGAGGCTTGGGGGAATATGGTCTGGGTGTAGGTGATAGGACCAGGCAGAAGACCAGGTGGCATGGACTAGATGGGCTGAAGGGCCTGTTTATGTTCTGTAGTAATCTATGACTCTATGACTCTAACCCTTAACTCTCTTACCAATCAAGAACTTGTCAATCTCTGGCTTAAATACACCCAATGACTTGGTCTCCACAGCCCTCTGTGGCAACGACTTCCACAGACTCACCACCCCCGGCTGAAGATATCCCTCTTCTTCTCAGTTTTAAAGGGACGCTCCTTTATGTTGAGGCTGTGCCCTCAGAACCTAGACTCTCCTACTAATGGAAATATCCTCTCCATGTCCACTCCATCCAGGCCTTTCAGTAGTCGTTAGGTTTCAATGAGATCCCCCCTCATCCTTCTGAACTCCATTGAGTACAGGCCCAGAGACATCAAACACCCCTCATAAGTTAAACCTTTCATTCCTGGATCATTCTTGTGAACCTCCCCTGTACCCTCCCCAGGGCCAGCATATCCTTCTGTAGATACAGGGCCAAAAATTGCTCACAATATTCCAAATATGGTCTGACCAACATCTTATAAAGCCTCAGCAGTACTCTGTTGCTATTCTATTCTAGTCCTCTTGAAATGAATGTTAACATTGCATTTGGCTTTTTTACTACTGACTCAACCTGCAAGTTAACCTTGAGGGAATCCTGAATAGGTATCCCAAGTCCCTTTGCATCTGTGATTTCTGAATTTTCTCCCCATTTAGAAAATAGTCTGCTCCTTTATTCTTCCTACCAAAGTGCAGAACCCTACACTTCCCACTTCTTTGCTCACTCTCCCAACCTGTCCAAGTCCTTCTGCAGACTTCCTGCCTCTATGACACTACCTATTCCTCCACCTATCTTGGTATCCATTTCATGAGGTGCATTAACCATGGAATGGCAAATCCTGTTTTGGAAACTCTGAGCTTCAAAGGGTTTGAAGAGCATGTCAGCTGGTAGCCTGAGCCCGCTCTGATCGGGGTCACAAGAGAGACTGAAGACGCTGGAAATCTGTAGCAACAAACACAAAGTGCTGGAGGAACTCAGCAGGACAGGCAATATCTTTGGAGGGAAATGAACAGTTGACATTTCAGGCTGACACCCTTCATCAGGACTGGCAAGAAATCAGAGGTTCTGCCCTCTTTCTTTCCAGTCCTGATGAAAGGACTCGGCCCGAAACATCAACGATTCATTTCCCTACATAAGTGCTGCCTGACCTGCTGAGTTCCTTCAGCACTTTGTGTGTGTTGACCCTGATGGGGGAATCAGAAAGCAAGAAAACCACAACCATTTATTGGAATGGCACCAATCCTTTTCCCATCCTCCTGCACCCTACCATGGCCCTTGCAGGTACAGTGTCGGAGAGCAAGACACCTCAGTGCACAGTGAGATGGTGTAGCCTAATGCTGAAGTTAGCATGGTCCACTGCTCCTTAAGAAGGTTAGAGAAGGAAATCCAAATTGTCCTTTTTAGACTCTCAAGCCTTCCATGGCACCTGCCACTGAGGTTGCAGTTTGCAAACCCACCAGAGAAGCAAGAATGTTTACAAGTTAGCTACAGACGGTAATGGACAGAAAATTCTTTGAAACTGAAGGGTTGCTAGTTGAGCTGTGCCTCACAGCTCCAGTGACCTGGGTTCAATCCTGACCCCTGTACTCTCTGTGTAGAGTTTGCACATTCACCCTGTGACCATGTGTGTTTCCTCCAAATGCTACTGTTTCATCCCAGACCCCAAGGATGTGTGGGTTGGAAGGTTAATTGACCACTGTGAATTGGGCCAGGTGTGTAAGTGAGTGGTAGAATCTGAAAACAATTGATGAGAAGGTGAGGAGAATAAAATGGGGTTAGTGTAGAATTACTGTAAATGGATGATTGGTGGTCAGTGTGGACTTAATGGGCTGAAGGGCCTGTTTCTGTGCTGTATGACTCTATGACTATGAAACCCCATGAATACTCAGCAGGTCAGGCAGCATCTGCTGAGAGAGAAACAGATTTGATGTTTCAGGTTGATGACTCTTCATCAGAACTGGGAAAAGTGAGAGGTAAGACAAATTTAAGTCGCTGAGAAAGGGAGGAGGAGCATATAGACCAAAGGGGAGCTCTGTGATAGGGGGAGGGGGTGGAGGGCAGGGGAGATGCTGCAGTGATGGTGAATGAAAGGGAGTGAATATTGTTAATGTTACACATGGTTGGTTGTGGTATATTTTCATGGTCTTTGCACTGGTTAAGTAGTGGTTATGGTGACATGGCGTGCTGGAATGATGGTGTTATTTTATTGTGGTCATTCACTGGGAAGAGATTGGAAGAAATGACTGCTGATGGAGGATTTGCTGAACTGCATTTATGAAAGGAAAGATACACAGCGACAGTTTTCCCAAGTCAGATGATGGAGGATGTGTGCTGCAAGTTCTCTTTCATTAGATGGTGATGAACATCTCTCCATGGTATGAGCATGGAGTACATAGGCAGTCCTCCTGGTCCTCCTTGTCTTTCTCCTCCGCCTTCGCTGCTCTCGGCTTTTAGGTGCAGTCCTCTGAGATTTGTTCATAGAATTCATAGAACATTACAGCACAGTGCAGGCCCTTCGGCCCGCAATGTTGTGCCAACATTTTATCCTGCCCTAAGATCTATCTAACCCTTCCCTCCCACATAGCCCTCAGTAGTGCAGCATTAAGCGTAACACTATTACAGCGCCAGAGACCCGGGTTCAATTCTGGCCGCTGCCTGTAAGGAGTTTGTATGTTCTTTCCATGTCTGCGTGCGTTTCCTCTGGGTGCTCTGGTTTCCTCCCACATTCCAAAGACATATGGGTTAGGAAGTTGTGGGCATGCTATGTTGGTGCCAGAAGCGTGGCGACACTTGCGGGTTGCTCCCAGAACACTCTACGCAAAAGATGTATTTCACTGTGTGTTTCGATGTACATGTGACTAATAAAGAAATCTTATCTAATCTTCTCTATCATTCATGTGTCTATCTAAGAGTCTCTTAAATGTCCCTAATGTATCTTCCCCCACAACCTCTGCTGGCAGTGCGTTCCATGCAGCCACCACTCTCTATGTAAAAAACTTAACCCTGATATCCCCCTTATACCTTCCTCCAATCTTCTTAAAATTATGTCCCCTCGTGTTAGCCATTGTTGCCCTGGGAAAAAAAATCTCTGACTGTGCAATAAGTTCTGATGTTGGTGAAGTTCCAGTGAAGTAGCTTGGAAATCCTCCCGTTATGCATCAAAAATCTGCTTTAAGTACAGCATAGACCATTATCTCCATCACTGAAGGAAGATGAACCCTGAGCATGGCTGTAAGGTAGCATTTACAAATCTTACCCACAGCTTTGCTAATACATTTCAGTGGTTACTATTTACAACACTAGGACACAGAGGCTCTTTAAAGAATATTCTAAGCCAATTTAATTGCTCAACAGAGTCTCAACCATCATCAGAGCAGTTGCTTGCTTTGCCGAATTTATCTAAAGATGGTACCTTGTACCATAAACAGGACTCAATGCACAAGACTCTCCCTTGGAGACTCCCTGGTACTTAAAATCTCTGGGCAAATTTTCTCCCATTGACTCTTGCTGTGGCATCATTCCACTTGTGTTGAATGGCTGTGCTTCCATTGTGAGAATCAGAAACATTATTGTTAGGCTATGTATGCACTGATGACATTATAACCAGCATAATCCTGTCAGAAAGAAGGTTCTTATCATGAGGACTTGAAGAGTGAGACTAAATTGCTGAAAAATAAATCTTAATTAGGAGAAACCTACTTTATAGACCTGGTTTTGATAGTTAGAAAAGCAAAAGGTGCTACATTTCCCTTCCTCTGATTTGAATAGGTTATTAGCACAGGATGAGTTTGTCCAGGAAGTTCATTTGACCACATAGTTGGTAGACATTGTTAAAGAGTTGCAGTTTCCAGTAAAAGTAAATATGGAGAGAGAAAATGGACATTATTCACAACGCACAGCAAACACTTATGCAAACACAATGGTCTCTGAGTCTGCATTGCTGACCAGGTGAGGGAGTCTGTCTGGGCCAGAAATTCACCCTGCAGTAACAGCATAACTTCACATAGAAGGGACTAAGTTGTAATGTGCCAACATTCTCTCTGTGCAACTAGGGATGAACAATAAAGATTGTCTTGCTAATGGCACCCATGTGCACAAATCAAAATAAAAACCGGAGGCCTTGAATTTGTTTCTTCTTCGAAAGAACCTTTGTATGCTTTCAAAATAAGAAAAAACGAACTCTGAGATCTTATCCTTATTTTTCTCTGGCTATATCTGTGTCTGTATTTTTGGCAAGTGCAGTTCGAATCATTTGCTTTATATGATTGTCTGCAAGGTAGAGGGGAAATCAAAAATGGGTTCAAACTGCTTTTGGAATTGAACGAACATTACCATGAGGGAAAACACACATGTAGTCTTCAACAAGCCTACTGAAGTTGCAGAATGCAATTTAAACAATGTAATCAGTTTTTTTAAACGTTTTCTCTTGCTCTCACACACAAGCAAATGCAGCACTATTTACTTAAACAAACCTTCTGAATTTTTCAGCAAATATTTGTTCAAATAAACTTGGAAAATAAATTTTGGAAACAGAAAGAAAAATGTCTTCAATTCAACTCACTAAGTGATGCCAAAGGCTTAAAAAAATACTGAAAAGTGGTGCATTTCATTATTTGAAAAAAACACTGGAAACTTTCAGCAGGTCGGGCACCATCTGTGGAGGCAGAAGCAAAGTTAACCTTTTAGAATATTGGAATAATTTTACAATTGTATATAATGCATGTGCAGTGTATAATTTCTCTAAATGCCTTATTCTTAATTTACATAACTTGGTAAATTGGTAAACCAATAAACCAATTTACATTGTTTCATTCCATAAGGTTTTATATTTACTCAAATAATTTCAATATACAAATTTATCTATTTTCTCAACTAATTAAAGGAATTTAATTTCAATAACTGTAATCGTTCTTCTAAAGCCATTTCTTTTTTGAATAAAATTTGTTATTCCCAGGGAGGATTGAAAAAAAGACCAGGACAAAAAGACTTCATTGTTACATCATTTAATACGCTGCTTCATATAAAACAGCATGACCTCTGATATGTCATGATCAATGCTACAGATAATAAACTGACTATTATTTGTTTGTTGAAAAGGGGGAAGGGCACTCAGTTTGAGCTCTAACTAGAATAAATAACTAACTTTTCCACATTTTATTAGAAAATATACCACACAGTGACAACCAACACCAGAACCCATTCACCCTTTAGACATGTGGGCTGTGCAGTCTTGTGTTAACTCAAGGATTGCTGTTTATGCATTATTTTCAAGGTCACTGATTTCCATTTTCGTGAAGGAAATGGACAGGAGCACAATACATTTTCCTCAGGACATTGCCAAGTGACTTATGAGGGGTAATGTTGCAGGTTGGTAGTGGAGGCACCCCACAGTCAAGAGGAACTGAGAAAATGGCCCAGTTCCATCATCATTAACCGGCAGCCTTGATCATAAATGGAGGGAGTTATGAGCTGCAATCCCCATAACACCATTAAATATCCTGGAACTCCATGTCATAAAAATGGAATTTGGCATAAAAATGCACTAGATAATGTATTAACGTTAAATTATTGGCTGTTATTTTAAGACAGCGGTTAACCCATTTAAAAGAGAGCTCACTGCATTCAAGTGTGTTAACCAATGCAGTAGAAGAAAAATGCAGAGGCATTCAAGCCTTTGTTTATTTAATCCACAACACTGGTTTTACATCCAATCATAAATTCACATATACTGAGAAAGAGAGAGAAGCACAAGAGTGTG
Source organism: Pristis pectinata (assembly GCF_009764475.1). Classification (NCBI taxonomy): domain Eukaryota; kingdom Metazoa; phylum Chordata; class Chondrichthyes; order Rhinopristiformes; family Pristidae; genus Pristis; species Pristis pectinata. The sequence continues at coordinate 83,496,220 of NC_067407.1, forward strand.
GATATTGTGTTAAGAGATGTGATGAGGCCACACCATTCACTGTTGTTTTGGGGTAAATTGATAGCAACTTCCAGTGTCCAAGTATGAGCTGAAACCTGTAGAAATCAGCTGCCTTGCTCTTCTACAAGCTTCACCTATCCTATACTTAATCAGAGAATTGGCATTGAAATTCTTGCTAGAGCACTAATTTTCCTTACGTACCCACCAGGTTGAAAATGTTAGCATTGGGCGATTGAAGTACCAATCATCTTTTAAGAATGTACTTCACCTACATTGCAGCCTATTTTTATCAATAAAAATTAACTTTTACAAATGTAGACCCACTTAACCAGATTTTTGGAGATTTATAAAAATATCATATTTTTTTCTCTTTTTCTTTTTGTCCCTTTTATCCTTTTTCACTCTCCTAGCTTTCTTTCCCTCTCTTAACATCATTTTGTTTGCATGATTTGCATGAATTAAATATCCCACTCCTCGGTAGAGACTCCATAAGCCTTGATGAAGATTCCTCGGTTTGAGACATGTTATTCACTCCCCTTGTAGAAGGTATCATGGTGCATGAGATGCCCAAAGCCTGTGAAAAGCCTGTGAAAAGTCTATGAGCAGCAATCAGCACAGTGAACTGCATTGCTTCATTACTGATCAAGTAATTCCAGCAACATGTCTGAATGAGCCACTAGGTTCATGAACAGCTACTTTCCTACAACCATCAGGTTCTTGAACCGACCTGCACAACCTTCACCCTACCTCAGTGGAACACTACGGACCAACTCTTCCACTACCATGGACTTGTCTCTGATTGTGTCTTTTTTTTGCACTAAGGTCTTGTTTGTACACGATCATTTTCTCTCTCTCTCTCTCTTCATTGTTTAGTATAATTTATATGTAATTTATATTCTGTGTGTTATCACGTGCCTGTAATGCTGCTGCAAGCAAGTTTTGCATTTTACCTGTGCCCTACCGTACTTGTGCACATGATAATAAACTCAACTTGAATTGACAGCGGGTTGGCTTATGATGTGGGCATTTTGCTGAATTAAAATTCAGAGCTAGAGTTAATGAGAACTCTACACTCTCTTGGCATTTCTCCATCTTATTCTAGCAATGACATTAATTGAGTTAATACCTTCATTGAGGTAGTGGATAGAGGAATGCCACTGTAATGCAACAAGCAATTGGAATTGTTGGGCTCAGCTGTCAAAGGTGTGAATGAAAAATGAGCTCCATGTCATGCACTGTTTCTAGAGATCATTCTGAAATCTTGTCCCAGCGCTTGAGCCAATGAGTCAAAGTCTCCTGGATTGAGACAAGGGGATTGCCTGACAGGGTTTCCACGGAAACAAGCAACATAACAAAAATAATTAAGTTCCCCTGATGGCCCTGGCTGAAGAAACTGCCCAATCTAGCACAAAACAGTTTTAGTTTCGTTCCTAGTCTGGATTGATAAGCAAGCTAGTCAGTTCAAGTGTAAGATCACAAGACCATATGAGAAAGGAGCAGAATTAGGCCATTTGGCCCAATGAGTCTGCTCCGCCAGTCAATCATGGCTGATTTCTTTCCCCAACCCCATTCTCCTGCCTTCTCCCTGTAACCCTTAACCCCCTTACCTGTCAAGAACCTATCAATATCAGACTTAAATACAGAGAATGACTTGGCCTCAACAGCCCTCTGTGGCAACAAATTCCACAGATTCACTATCCTCTGGCTGAAGAATTTCCTCCTCATCTCAGTTTTAAAGGTACGTCCCTTTATTGTGAGGCTGTGCCCTCAGATCCCAGCTCTCCTACTGATGGAAACATCTCCATTGCCACTCTATCCAGGCTTTTCAGTAATCAGTAGGTTTCAATGAGATCCCCCCTCATCCTTCTGGGGTTCATTGAGTACAGGGCCAGAAACATCAAATGCTCCTCATAGGCTAAGCCTTTCATTTCTGGGATCATTCTGGGTTAGTCGAGTTGGGCAATGAATGCTAGCCCAGCTAACAGTGCCCATATTCCAGTAATAACTAAAAGGAGAATATTTCTTCTGTGCCCACTTGTAGCGAATATGTAAGTGCACTCAGAAAATCTCCCCCACCCTTTCACCTGATTGTTGTGGCTTTAATGCATTCTACAGTTGAACAGCTTGCCAACCAATACTGTCTGTGGTCACAATGTGTAAAATGACCACTGTTAAATTGCCTGAGGTCAGCTACTCCCCAGCAGACCTCAAAGGAAAGGCAACTGTTGGAGCCAGATATATAAGTGATAGGATTTATGTTGGTCCAGGATGGTGCAATAGCATAAAGCTGTGTTATCATTAAGGCAGATCATCTTCATTGACAGGATACTTTGTGTGGTTGAGAATATATGTTGGGGAAGTTAATTAGGAGGAATGATTGGCTTGGGCAGGGCTGTTTCCTTTAAGGCAGTGAGAACTGGGGGAAGGGGTAATCGAGGTGTATAACATTCTGAGAGGCCCAGATAAGGTGAACAGGAAGGAACCATATCCCTTAACAGAGAGGTCAGTGACTAGGAAGCAGAGGCTGAAGGAGTCAGTGAAATATTTTTCACTGATAGTACAGTGGGAACCTAGAACTCACTTTCCGAAAGGAGGGCTGCTAACTCACTCTGATTGTCTGGGAATCATCAGGAATTAAACAAGAGTTTACTGAGGACAAGACAAGAGATAAACCTGTCAGTCCACATATGACATGTTCAGGATTGTACCCGCCTGGAGTATGCCTGCAGAGTGTTGAAACAGGCTGGCTGATGAATTTGAGAGGGTCAGACTCTCCTGCCCATTCACTGGACTGGGGCATGAGGTAGGGATAGGGCAGATGCTGTAGTCAAAGCTCACAGCTGAAGCCAACGCCCAAGTCAATTGTAGACTGGATGGGAAGCCCTGCACCTCCCCCACATACACACATTGACCTCAGCTCAGTCTGGGCCGTTGGCTAGAGGTCAGTCATTAATGCAGCTTCATCACACAGCACATTACATTTGATGTAATTATTCCTGATATAATGCACCTTGATATGAAATCTTCTGGAATGAATCCACACAGAGTGGACAACCTTCTCCAGAAGAATTGTTGGTGTAGAAATGATCGGAACACTTGAAATGCACCTGGACGAGCTTGAACCTACCAAGAGCTGGGAAGCCTCAATAGAAATTTACCCATCAGTACAGTAGAACAGGTGAAGTAGTTTCCTTCTATTCTGTCATTTTTTTAAGATTCAATGAAGGCCTAAAAATCAGAATGCATAACTCACTTTTCAGAATGAAAACTGGGATTGAGGGACCCAACACATTATACAGCTCACTGTATGCTTGCCTTTCTGTTTAGGATGTTGTGGTGTTGGGTTCCCATCTGAGATAACCATTAGTCTCTTTGCATTTGCAAGTAAGGGGACTGACAGTGACCTCAGCCTTTCTTCCAAAATTGGTACGTGACCTATCACAACATCTTATTGTCACTTTTCCCAGAAGCACTTGGGTCTGCTGCACCGTGCCATCAAAATATTTTACAGTCTGTGTAGAAGCTGCAAGGAACAGGAATACTTTCATCTCCAGTGATCGTTGGGCCTGATGAAAACAAGAAATTTAAGTCCCACATCCAAGGAATTTATCATATATGGCAGCTGTGGCTCAGTGGATAATACTTTTACATAAGGCAAAAGTTTCCAATTCAAGATCCACTTGACCACAAAGAACAAGGCCTCCACACCAGAGCAGCACTGAGGGAAGACTGGTAATTGATTTATTATTGTCACATGTACCAAGATACAGCAAAAAACTTTGTTTTGCATGCCTTCCATACAGATCATTTCAAAACATAAGTACATCGAGATAGCAAAAGGGAAAAGCAATAACAGAATTCAAAATATAGTATTACAGTTATAGTTACAGAGAAAGTGCAGTGCAGGCAGACAATAAGGTGCAAGGGCCATGATGAGGTAGATTGTGAGGCCAAGAGTTCATATTTATTGTACAAGAGTCTTATAACAGCAGGATAGAAGCTGTCATTAAACCTGGTGGTGCGAGATTTCAAACTGTTGTATCTTCTTCCTGATATAAGGAGGGAGAAGAGAGAATGTTAAAGGTGCCAGCTTTCAGATGGGACTTCAACTGTGACTGCCCGTGAGGAGTTGTGGTAGTGTGACCTGAAGACATTGTCAATGAGTCAGAGACTCATACAGCATGGAAATAGGCCATCCGTCCCATCATGTTGACACTGACCCATCCTTATTAATTCTATCTTCCAGCTCATGACCCATAGCCTTTTACGGCCAGGCGATTCAAGTGCTCATCTGGACACTTCTTAAATGCCATCAGCGATTCTGCTTCCACCACTCTGTCCAGCAGTGCATTCCAGGTATTCACCCCTCAGATCTCCCCTAAATCTCTTACTCTTAAGTCTAAAGCCTCTAGTTTTATCTATCCCTGATATGGGGAATAGTTCCCTGAGTCTACCCTATCTATACCCTTGTAATTTTACATACCTCTTAACCTCCTCTGCTCCAGGGTAAACAGAACTAGCCTCTCCAGTCTCCCCTCAGAACTGAAGCACTATATTCCAGGCAAAATCCTGGTGAATTTGCTTTGCACCCTTTCCATATTGTCACATCCTTGGGGAGACAGAGGGAACAGACACCTGGAAGGTCCCGAACCACTTCCATAAGAGCGGACATGGCGAAACGGGGCTTTGCTTCAGTCCCCGAGACCTTTGACTGTATTGAGAAACAGAATGTGCAACACTTTGCTAGACGTTGGGCCATGCTTGGTTCAGGATCTTGGTGAGACCAGTTCACAAGCTTTGTATTGAGCCTGTCAACGAGAAGAGAAGAACATAAGACGTTGAAAGTACTAGCAGAAGGAATGGAAGCAGAGTCCTATTGGAAGTGGTGCAACCCTCTCCAGTGCAAGGAATTCCACTGAGTAAAATTGAACCTTTGGCCAGTAAAGTCAGCTGAAGTTGTCCGTGCTGGGCAAGCCCATTTAAGTCATTTTCTTTTCATTCTTTGAATAGTCAATTCTTTCCACATGTATCAGAAATGTGATGCCAATGCTGGGAAATAGAATTATGATTTTCCAAATCTGTATCAGTACCCAACTCTCCAAGCCCTAGCCTTCAAAAAGCTCACATACTAAAAACAGCAAGGCCTTTCATAAGTATCTGCAAGCTGTTGCACACTCTAGGAAAATATCAGTTTGTCCATCACTGGTCCCAACCTATTTTATCAATACTACTTACTTCCCTGATATATGATATTTTTTCTTATAATGGGAAATATAACAATTGAAATTTAAACAGACAGGAGATCATTTAAACAATTAAAATGAGAACTTGCTCCTAATTGCCTAATACTCTGAATTATATTTTGATCAGTCATGATGGAATGACTCGACTTTCCTGGATGAGTGCAACCCCAAAAAAAATCAAGAAATTCAACACTATTCGGGACAAGTCTGCCTGTTTGATTGACACCCACCCAACACATTCATCCCCTCCACCACGGGCACACAAGGACTGTAGTGTGTATCACGCACTTCAGCAACTCACTGAGGCTGCATCAGCAGCACCTCCTGAATCCATGTCCTCTAGGAGAACACCACCACCTGAAGATTCCCCTCCAAATGGAACACTGTCCTAACTTGGAAATATATCATCGATCCTTCAACGTCACCAGGTCAAAATCCTAGACCTCTCTACCCAACAGCATTGTAGGAGTACCCTCACAAGAAAGACTGCAGTGGTTCAAATGGGTGGTTCAACACCACCTTCTCAGGGAAGTAAATGCTAACCTTAGTATCAATGCCCAGATACCAAAAATTATATAAATAAAAAAAAGTGACAGCCAAGCACTGTGTAAAGAGTTTCAGACATGCATTTTTTTAATGAATCTCTGATGTTATATTTTTACTTTCTGATCATAAGGCATGTGTTAAAACATCCCCAGAATGAAGCCTGTTCTGGACTGTGGGGAATGATGTAGCATGAAGCATCACTTAAACACTGAAACTGATCTTGTTGTCTCAGTTTAGGTAAATCAGTGATTTTATTGTACAATGGAACACAAAAGACGAAGGGTGACCTTCTTTGTGGTTATATGACAGAAACAATGGTGTACAGGGACCATGTAGAGTAGCCCCCAATCCATTCCACGTCGCTGGGACCTCACAGTGTGCACCACCTCACATTCACATCTCAGCAGTTCTAACCTGTGGGAGGTAGTGCTTTCTGTCCATTTTGCTTTATTAATTTATGGAATTTAGGAACCACTATTTAGGCCAGCATTTATTGCCCATCACTGCAGCCCCTTTAAGAGTGGCTTGCTAGGCCAAGTCCTAGGGCAACTAAACCACATTGCCTGGGCCTGGAGTCACACTTAGACCAGACTGATCGAGGGCCGATTTCCTTCCCTGAAGTACATCAGTGAATCAGATGGGTTCCAGCAACAACACATGTAGTACTCTCTTCACCATTGATGATGTAAATATTTAATCCCAAATTATAGATTTAAGTGACTTCTAAATAAGATATCTTTATTAGTCACATGTACATTGAAACACACAATGAAATACATCTTTTTGCATAGTGTTCTGGGGGTGGCACGCAAGTGTCGCCATGCTTCCAATGTCAACATAGCATGCCCACAGCTCCTAACCTGTACGTTTTTGGAATGTGGGAGGAAACCGGAGCACCTGGAGGAAATCCACGCAGGCATGGGGAGAATGTATAAACTCCTTACAGACAGCGGCCGGATTTGAACCCCGGTCACTGCCACTGTAAAGCGTTATGCTGACCGCTACACTACCGTGCCTGCTGACATTGTGGGATTAGAACTTGTCTCTGATCATTACTCGAGTCCATTGGATTCCTTTTGCAGTTATGTGACCAATAACTATTGGTTGCTGGTGTGGAACTGCCTGATCCTGTTTGATCCAAGAAGCAAAGCAAACTCAGGCCTGGTTAATATATGGTATGGGAAATCGCCTGAGAATACCAGGACCAGAGATCTTTACCTAGAGAGGAGATGGGCACCACTAGGTCACCATGCATGCCAATGATGCAAACCACATTACATCCTCTCCAATGGCCACATCAGGCTTGGGACTGAATTTGAAACTGAATGTACCCAATACATAACCGGCCCAGCATATGGAGAAAACAATCGAATGACCTGCTGACCAAAGTTAAATAAAGGACAGTAGTAAGAGACTGGTGTGTCACATTAACACTGGATGGGCTGGATGGCCAGCTTCTCTGCTATACTTTGCTGGTCTGTGCTGGTGATTCCAACCAGAGCCAAAAGTTGTTTCCGGCAACCATTTATATTTTGCAGCCAGTGTCTCTTTGCCAGTGGAGATGGTTTGGTGATTCTTAGACTGGCATCAGATTGGTCATGCAGCAGGTTACACCAGATGGCATCCTTGGTGGCAAAAAAAGGAACAAGAGAAGTTTGGCATATGGCATGAAAGATCATTAGGAATGGTGGCTCTTCCAAAGCTCCACGGGAACTGAGTAATGTATTGTTACTATAGTGGCATCTATGCCTATTGAATCCTCTACAACCCCATTAGTTGGAATTATTTGAGATGTTTCACTCTGGAGTCTCATCAAGATCTTGCTTGGCCACAGAGAACAGGCAGTTGTTGTGTAATTAAGATTATTGTCTGTCTTCCTCCATGCAATGTCTTCATTCTTTTGCATTCATTTGAAAGTTGATGCCATCACCAGATTATAGAGAAAATATGGATTCAAGCATTCTTCTTGTTTGGAAACCCATTGCCACAGTGATGTGAAGGAGCCTTTTATCTGTTGACTCATTGTGACGTGCCCTTTTAGAGGCTGAAACTGTTCATTATAGAATGTTTACACATTAGTCACAGACTTTACTTATGACCAAATGTTTTCTCTGCGCAGAGAAAAACGAGGACTTACGTAATCTATGTCTTTCACTCAATGGCAGCTGCTACTCACAAGGCAGCACTGTTGCCTTGTACTACCTGGAGTTCTTCAAGAGTGTGGTCATAACAAGCAAAGTCCTTGGTAAAAGCAAAAGAAGCACAAGTGTGTTTAAGAGAGAGAGAGAGTATTGTGTAGCTGAGAGATGTTCACTTCAGTCCAGCGCACTTGTTATCATTTCTGGTGGGGCTTCACTTGCAGGATTATGTTGTGGTACCACTTATGAAGCAGTCAAGATTTGCTACTGTGAATGAGTATGCAACAGCTGGCTTACAAATTACAACTCTCAAACTCTACAAACCTTCCACCTCTGGTGAATCCCCAGAAGTGTGACAAAGGGTTGAAATGCCTAATACCAGAGGGCATGCATTTAATGTGAGAGGGGGTAAGTTCAAAGGAGATGTGCCGGGCAAGTTTTTTTATACAGAGAGTGGTGGGTGCCTAGAATGTGCTCCCAGGGGTGGTAGTAGAAGCAAATATGACAGTGGCATTTAAAAGGCTCTTAGATAGGCACATGAATATGCAGAGAATGGAGGGATATGGACATTGTGTGGACAGAAGGGATTAGTTTAGTTAGGCCTTTAATTACTAGTTTATTTAGTTCAGCACAACATTGTGGCTGAAGGGCCTGTTCCTGTGCTGTATTGTTCTATGTTCCTTAATTAATATGTTGCAATAAAGAAAATAATTTTATGAAGTAAATGAAATGAAGTAATTTCTGTGCACAGTCATGGATGACAATTGGCATAATGACTGCAAATGGTATTGTGAAAAGGGGTATCTGTATGTCACTGCTGCTTATTTGCATTGGGTGAAAGATAGCCTGCAGCTCTTGCTTAGTCACTAAGGTTTCCTGCCTCTCTAGATAGCTCACGCTGCTGCTATCAAAGAGTAAAAACCCATTATATGTGTATAACTTTTTATAACCTAGTTCCTCTGTACCTGCTTCTCATTGCCACCTGTCATACACTTCTGCAATATACACGGATTAAAAAGAATTAAACAGACAGAAGGCATATTAACAAATGAGAGAGAGACAAATGCTGCTCGAAAGATTTAAGATGTCTGCCAGGCACTGGCTGTATTAACACGTTAGTCGTAAGTTGCAAAATGGATCATTTTATCCTTTCACCAGTGAAAATAAGTTAGCCGTGAAGTCCAATGAATTAGGCGTTTTGCTCCATGGCCCTACCTGTGTGTTGCTTTGACACAGTTACAAGATTTATAAGATTTATCCATGACGCCAGGCAGCCATTTGGCTTGTTAAATCAGTGATACCAATTTTGTTTCCTTTCTGTGCCCACTCTGTAAACTGCTCAGTGATATTACTGCCTTCTCTAAAAACTGCAATATACAACATGCACAACAAAAAAAAAGTTCACTGTTAATTGTGGCTTAATAAGAAAGTTTTAAGCTACATTGCTCAAACAAATATGTTGCTCATTTAAAATTTATGAAACCCCTTGTTTGTACTTGTATATTTTATTTGGCAGAAAGCAGGTTGAAGCCCGATACATCATATGTCCTCTGGTGATACTATTTAAGCCAGAAATTCCGAAAACTCATACATAGGACACGACTAAATGTTCCAATGATATACCCTTCTGCTAAACATACAATATATCTCACCGTTTCCAAACAGAAATAGATTTCTCCAATTCGTTTGATAAATTTGACCTTAGATTTCCAGTCGGAATTATTGCAGATCCTGGTGTTTTTCTTCATGTTGGTGGGTCGAGCACTAATCACCCAAATCTCCCAGGGAGGCAATAAATTACAGCACTGAGATGGTGCTTTGTATCCCTACCTCTGCAGAGTAAGCTGATTTCACAGCAGTGTATTTTGACAGCCTGGGCTTTAAATCATTGTTTTATGACAGATGGGGAAACTTGTACATGTTCTTGGTGCTGATTTATGTTCATTTGGGTCTGGAGGATTCCATAATTTGAGACGAATGTGAAAACAGATCGATCGGCAGACACCGAAGGGGAAGGTTGAGCTGCACATTCTCACTGCTAGAAACAAATGGCATCCATATGAGTTCAAGGAGCTTATTCACCCTGAGGTCCATCAGCATTATGTGTTTAGTCAATGAAAAGACAGAAAGGACTTTTTCACCAACCGGATATCGAAAACTAGGGCAACTAAAAGTTTATTACTAAATTACAAATATTACTATTTACCATGTTCAATGTTTTAGCCACTTAATTCATAACATGAATTCTTTTAGCAGGAAAGGCATTTTCCATTAACCCTGTCCTGCCAGAAGAGATTGGCTAAAGTAAGATTAGATGAAGATTTTGCAGCTGGCAGCAACTTAGATAAATGTAGGGAATTGAAGTTCTTTCATTTCCACATTGTAGTCAATTATGTTTCCAAATTATTGGAGCTTTAAGAGAGAACTTAGCTCATCTGCCATCAAGAAACATCCTGAATAACTTGCAACTATTTTCCCCCTCCCTAGAATGTCACATCTGCAGCACAGATTTCTCTTTGCTCCCCACCTCTCCCACTCACTCAGCCTTGCTCAGGTTGCATCATCCAAGCCAGGGTGGGGAGGTGGTTGTGGGGGGTTGCTTTTCCATAATCATTTTTCCTTGCCAGTCACACTGCGGTGGGGATGTTTTGGAGCACCACAAGGTGGCAGAGTCCATTGACCTTGGGAGGTCGTTGGATGCACTGTGTGGTGATCTGACTGAAAGTTTGTACATCCCACTGCAACCATGAAAAGTAAATTCATTCTAGTACCTGGCAGCGACCTTAGTTTTAAAAAGCTGGAATCAGTAATGGTGAACATTGAACTGCTGGATTGTCTATGAGATCCAAACTGCTTTCGGGAAGGAAGTTTGGCAACCTCTCCTGACATTCCCTGTATAGAACATAGAACAGTAAAGCATAGGAACAGGTCCTTCAGTCCACAATGTATGTGCTGGACACAATGCCGAATTAAACCATATCTCTTCTGCCTGTACATGATCCATATCCCTCCATTCCCTGAATCTTCATGGGTCTATTTAACAGTGCTTAAATGGCACTATCGTATCTGCTTCCACCACTCCCCTTTCCAACCCATTCAAGCCCACCACTCTCTGTGTAAAAAAACCTGCCCCGCACATCTCCTTTAAACTCTCCCCTCTCACCTTAAATCTCACCTCTAGTACTTGACATTTTTACCCTGGGAGAAAAGATTCTGTCTACCCTATCTATGCTTCTCATAATTTTATAAACTTCTATCAGATCTCCCCTCAGCCTCTGCCACTCTGGGGAAGACAACACAAGTTTGTCCAACCTTTCCTCATAGCTCATACCCTCTAATCCAGGCAGCATCCTAGTAAACCTCTTCTGCATCTTTTCCAAAGTCTCTATATCCTTCCTGTAATGGGGCGACCAGAATTGCACACAATTCTGGTCACCCCATATGTGACTCCAAAACCATGGCAATGTGGTTGACTATTAACTCCCTAATAAATGGACCAGCAAACCACTTAGTGCAATGAGAATTGGGGTTGGGCAACAAAAGGCAGTGATGCCCAAATCCCTGAAGGAATAATAAAAAAAAATCACACTGCTTTAGAAATTATCCACAGACTTCTGTGTCAAGTATCATCAGTCTCAATGTGTTTCTTTTTTTCTTTTCAAACCTCAAAAGATGGTAATTTGATTGGAAGATTTGGGTGACGTTTCGAAGCAAAAAAAAATATAAAAAATCTGCAGAGGTTGGAAATCTGAAATAAAGACAGAAAATAGTGGAAGCACTCAGCAGAAAGAGAAACAGTTAACGTTTCAGTTAGAAGACCTTTTAGAAATAATGAAGAGAAATAATTAAGCGGTTTATAATCACAAAATGAAGCAATTTTTTGACATCAAGAACACATGCAATGTTTATCAAATTCGTCTGGATGTTGGATTGTCTTTTTTTTGCATCAATTCTTGTTTTAACAGTTTGGTCTGCAGTACTGATACGTGATGACAGTCACGAAAGGTTGTGTGACCTGAACTTCTTGGCGTTTATTTAGGAATCAATCCGCAATTTCTTAATAGGACATTCTGGAATATACCAAACTATGAATGTCTAGTGGACAAACAAAAAAATTTTAATCTGTAACTGTTTACTGAGAAAATAAATTTGACTGTGGAGTCAAAGGAAAAGAGTGTGGAAGAGACACGATCCAACTGATCTATATTTTACTGATGCCTAAAGACCACTATAAAAGTGTGTAAAGAAATAAATTCTGTTTAAATACACTGAAAGTTACATGGTAGTGTGTTACTGTTCTTCTAATGGATGAAGGTTTTCTCATTTTACTCATTGTGGTTTGTCATTAATCTTTTGATGCATTGCTGGTAAATTACTGATTCAAAAAGCCACATTAAATCAGTCCAATGACGTACTTTCTGTCCTGATTATGTTGTATGAATACCAAGCAATAGGATTTAACATCCCAAAACACTGTCAGTTAGTTAACTTAGAGAGTGCTGTAGTTTTCTGTTTCTCATTTAGAATCAGCTGTTTGAGCATATGCTTGCGCAGTGGTGATGCGGAGGTAATCCAGAAGTTTAAGTGACTAATCCAGAAAAGCATGAGTTCAAATCCCACCAGGGCAGTTCAAGAATTTTAATTAAAGTTAAAAAATAAAATCTAGATATTAAGACCAGGCACCAATAAAAGAGCCATCAGAAATAAAAACTCATCTGAGAAAGAAATGTGCCTTCCTTCTCTGTCAACCTAGATGTGACTCTTGAACTGGTGTCCAAAGTGACTCAGCAAGACACTGGGCTGTATTAAAACTGCAGTGGTTCATTACCATCTTTACAAGAAAAGAAATCACATCCAAGTCCTAAAGTGCCCTCACCGTAGTCTTAGATCTTAGAGTAGATTTCATTGGCTAGAATAAGAAGTAGGCCATTGAGTAGCATCAGTTGCAGCACAGTTCTGTTACCCCAGTAAATGATGCTAAATAAATGACAGAATATTATGGCTTGCCACCTTAACAGTTACTTCTGAAGATTAAGCCCTGTTGCTATTTATTGGTGCAATGTCCCTCATTATGAGGCTGTTTGCTATCGATGGCCTTTATCAACCTTCCTCCAAATGACACATGATCAAACGTGCCATCAGTATTGTGGTGATGGAGAGCTTTCTATTTGTTCCCAAATAAATTCAGGAAGATCAAGAACTCTATCTGTCACTTTCTGCAGGTTCTTGAAAACTGAACTCAGATCTTTCTCATGGGTATAATGTTCCTTAAGCATTCTTAATTTCAGCCCCATAAGATAATATAAGATAACATAAGATATTTATTTATTAGTCACATGTACATTGAAACACACAGTGAAATACGTCTTTTTTGATACCTATGAGATCTGGGTTACCTGACACCAATGTATTTATTTTGTGTGCTTCTCCTGTATTTACTATTTTGCTTGAGTTATATGTGTGGATTAAGCACAAAAGATCCAGGTTCTCCTATTGGATGGAACACCTCACTCTCTAGAGCTGGTGTTGAAGTGGTGTGAAACTTGGGGCAGGAGCATGCCCTGTCTCAGTGAGGCCGGGAATTCTGGGATGGGACGTTGTCTTTTCCCAACTGTGCCCACACAGCCAGGGGGCATATCTTGGAGAATCCCTGGTCTTAGTCAAAAAGTTTGAGCTAGCTTCCAACCCAGTAAAAAACAATGAAGCCATGGACTCCATAATGTACCCTGCAAAGGCCACAACGTACTGGAGATAGAAAATAAAACTTGAACTCTGAAGGTTTGATTACCACACTGGAATACCTACAGAACTCCATTAGCCACCAACAGCCATCCTGAAAAGGACCCCTTTCTCCCTACTCTTTGCTTTCTGCCAGTCAGCCAATCCTCTATCGATGCTAATACCTTGCCTCTCACACCATGGACTCCTATCTTGTTTAGCAGCCTCGTGTGCAGAACCTTGTCAAAGGTCTTTTGAAAATCCAAGTAAATAACATTCACTGATGTTGTGAACCATCACCTGGTTGTTATGAATACTGAAAGGCCTGGATAGAGTTGACGTGGACGAGGATGTTTTCCAGTAGTAGGAGAGTCTTGGATCCAAGGGCACAGCCGCAGAATAAAGGCACATCCCTTTAGATATGAGATGAGGAGGAATTTCTTCAGCCAGAGGGTGGTGAATCTGTGGAATTCATTGCCACAGAGGGCTGTGGAGGCTAAGTCATTGGGTGTATTTGAGGCAGAGATTGATAGATTCCTGATTGGTAAGGTGGTTAAGGGTTATGGGGAGAAGGCAGGAGAATGGGAAAACCTACGAGGCAGACCCAAAAAAAAACCTGCCATGCCATCAACCATCAGCTGGAAAGAGTGCAGAGGAAATTTACGAGAATGTTGCCGGGACTTTAGGGACTGAACTGTGAAGAGAGGTTGAACAGTTGGGACTCTTTTTCGTCAGAACGTAGGAGAATGAGGGTTATAAAATCAGGAGGAGCATAGATAGAGTCAATACGCACAGTCTTTTCCACAGGGTTGGGGAATCAAGAACGAGTGGGCATAGGTATTAGGTGAGAGGGGAGAGATTTAATAGGAACCTGAGAGGCAACTTTTTCTGATGAAGAAACAACAAGATGCTGGAGGAACTCAGCAGGTCAGGCAGCTTCTGTGTAGAAAAACAGACGGTCAACATTTCAAGTCAGGACCCTTCTTCAGGAAGAAGGATCCTGACCCAAAGAAAGGTCCTGACCTGAAATATTGACCATCTGTTTTTCTCCATGGATACTGCCTGACCTGCTGAGTTCCTCCAGCATCTTGTTGTTTTTTCATCTAGATTCCAGCATCTGCAGTCCTTTGTTTCTCTAGGCAACTTTTTCTATCCAGAGGGCGGTCAGTAAATGGAATGAGCTGTCAGAGGAAGTGGTTGAGGCAGGTACGTGAACAACATTTAAAATGTACTTGGATAGGTGCATGGATAGGAAAGGTTCAGAAGGATATGGCCAAATGAGGACAAATGGGACTAGATTAGGTGACCATGGACTAAATGGGCTGAAGGGCCCATTTCCATGCTTTTACCTTATGACTATGACTCTGTGATTGAATGATAATGGAGCAGACCCAATGTGCCAAATGGCCTAATTCTGCTCCTATATCTTCTGGTCTCTTCTGGTCTTATGGAATTCCTCTGCTGTTTAGTTCTGTGAGGTTCTCTCTGGACCTCCGGTGTGATGATAATCCTGCATCAGAAGTTTGGGATCCCATAGCTATGGGTACCACTGTTGAACCTGTCACCATCCTGCTTCATAACCTTCCCCCACCCATCTACCTTCCCCCTCTCACCTGCCAACTTGTGCTCCTCCCCCTCCCCCGACCTTCTTATTCTGGCTTCTGCCCTCTTCCTTTCCAGTCCTGATGAAGGGTCTCGACCCAAAACATCAACTGTTTATTTTCCTCCAGCATGTTATGTGCGTTGCCCTGGATTCCAGCATCTTCAGAATCTCTTGTGTCCCCATGCTTTAGACTAGGACCTGGTGCAGCTGAAAGTCAGTTCACTGAGGCCCCACTCCAGCACATGCCACTGGTACATTGCGGCCATCTGGATTTCAGCCCCAGCATTGCTCGCATTGAAGGTAGATATTCAGCATTTGGCGGGAACGGTCAACTGAATGACATGCAAGCGCAAAAATGTAAGTGAATTGAAGTGATGTTGTATGTACACATGGCAGGCATGTGTTCCATCTCTTCCTCTGCCTACAGATCCCAATCATGCCAGCAATGTCAAACCAAGGAGCCAGAAATAGTCTGGCAGCTCCTCAGTCTCTGGGAAAGATCCATGTTTAACCTGTGGGTGGAACCACAAAATACATCATGAGCGCCACTAGACACTTTCCTCTCCACTCATAATATTTGGGGTACTGCATTATTGAGTGGTACACCACTGTCTCAAAGCCAAAATAATCTATTACTTGCTTCAGGCTCTGGGACATTTTTATATTCCAATTGAAAACAAGATTTCTTGCTCTAAGCAGTACATTTGTCCTCTATTTCAAAAAAGAAATCTTACAAAAGAAAATGCTTTGGGCTGACTGTAGCTTATTTTGCATTACTTCATTCCCTTCCCAATTTTCATAGTAATCACTGCAGAAAGAAGATACGTATGCAGTTATTACAACTGGCCTTGGAATATGTGACTTCATGGAAAAATATCCCACATTTATTTAGGAGCTTACATGTACATTTAAAATATTTTTTTTCAAGAACAAACAATAGAACTATGTTTCCTTGCCATGCTTTCTTTGTGTGTTTTGATTGCACTTCAGACAATGAAAATCAGGTAAGTTCTTTAAAGGTCATGTAATTCACCTTTCCAAATTACCATTTGTTGACCGTAACAGTTTAGAAATTGCATTACTGGCATTAAAAATATGTTGTGTGCTGCCCCACTGCTGTTTTCAAAAGTCATGCAGACAACACAGTCGCTTAATGGGAGGTTCACTGAATGATATCATTGAGGCCTATTGCAAGATCTCCCAGCTGCCGACTTCTAATCTAACAGCTACACCCTCAGCAATCAGCTCTTGAAGGGACATATCACAACACAAATATCATTCTCTGAACCACTGGGGGAGTATGGCTTTTTAAAGAACAGATACTTCAGTGTTCCCAGGGAGTCTGGACATTCAGGTGAAGTACAGTACTTGCAGGAAATATGATATGAAAGTACAGGACACAGATGATAATGACAATGAATTTCCTCGGGGATTATCCCCATAACTTGCCTTTACTTCAGTTGAAGAGCAAGAAATCACACAAAAAAAAAGAATACACAACTCCTCTACAGGAGGGGAATTTGGAGGACTTGCTAGCTCAGAAATCCAAGGCCAATGTTATTTCTATTCAGGCCTGCAAGAGCTGAGTAATGGGTTGATGTCATTGTCTGGAGAGCAATGGGAGAGTTTTAATATTATGCAGCTTCATTTTCCAGCTTTACGGCATTTACACCCACACTATCTTGGGATCTAACAGTGTCTCTGAAAGCCAATGTAGAAGAAGGGGTCATTTTCTACACTGAAATTCACAGATTGAAGCTTGTGATTACTCTCCTGCAATGGTAGAGGAAGTGTAGCATGAGCCCAGACTTCCAAGGTGCGCTTCCAACTGAAGAGCCTCCCATTGAAACTGCAGCATAGAGGGCTACTCCAGTATAATGTGCTGGCCATACAATATCTCAAGGGTCTGCATATGGCTGGGTACTTGAGACATTGTATGGTCACCAGATTATAAAGTATCTGATACTCTCCTCAATTGTCTGTCATTAAATGTTGGGAGGCAAATTATGGAATGGTGAGCATAAAAATACCACCTTTTTTATTTAACAAAAGCTGCTGTTCATTGCTGTTTGCACTGCATTCGGACTCAGATTGCTATTCCAGCAAGCAAATGTTCAAATGCTGTGGTGATGTGGCCAAGAAACCAAGATTTTTCCCTCAAAATCCAGTGGCTAGGATTTGGCCATTCCATTGGGCTAAATTACCACAGTACCTTGAAGGGAATTAGAATCCCTCCCCAAGCTCACCCCACCTACACTGCCACCCTGCAACCATTCTCAGCACTCCATCCCACAGCCCATTCCCTGCAGGATATCTTCACAAGCCATTATCATAACTGGATACCTCCTTTATTAGTGCTTGTTTGATCAATCAAAGTAGTAACAAAACCTATATTCAGTAATCTATCACACACAAACTAACACTACGTACATTAAGGGAAAGGACAATTTTTGTATTGGGAAAGGTTGCATATAGTTGGCTTCAAAAACCTATGAACCTGGTTACCACATATACCCACGCTTATGGTAGGACTTCGTATGGTAATCTGAAAGCCCAAAGAAATGCTTTGTTACTCATGTGGAACAAGGCAGGGATGGTGCTGACTGCTGCCTCTCTTATACCCTGAACAACAGAGAGTGCAGTTAAAACAAAATTCGATGAGCTGATAAATGCAGGCAAAGTAAGAAAACTACCACATTCTCCATTACCTTCTGCAAACTGTTAGCTCAGTTGCAATTTGGGGTCTAACCCCGTCTTCACACTCCATCATTGTTCAAGAACTATTTAGCTCTTCATCTTGTATTTTGTTTTGGATTAACCATTTTTGGAGGTCCAGAGTAGTTGCGACAATGGAAGATAAATAAGTTCCTCATTGATTATAATGGTGGTAAGGACGTACAAGAGAATGATAATAATGAGAACGAGGCCACTCAGGGAAACTCTGCCAAACCCCTTCTTGTACTTAGTGGGCTTCAGTGGAAAATTTTGCTCCATGATTTCTTTGATCATTCATGATAGCAACACCTCAGAGATCCTTGAAAGATTGCTTAAAGCCATCAGATTCCCTCATAGATTTTTGAGCAAAGAACTGCATCGAAAAAATGACATGCATCTCACATTAATCCATAAAGGGTTCTTGCTTCCAAAAGGCTTGTTGTTTACCAGAATGGTTAAAACACACTGGTCTTCTAAGTACATACAAATTTCTTCTGAACTGATTCCTATTATATCATTGTGTTGTTTAGTGTTTTCTTGCTCTTTTTTTGCTTCTGTGTATAATTGGCATGGAAAGAG
The DNA here is from genome assembly GCF_009764475.1 of Pristis pectinata. Classification (NCBI taxonomy): domain Eukaryota; kingdom Metazoa; phylum Chordata; class Chondrichthyes; order Rhinopristiformes; family Pristidae; genus Pristis; species Pristis pectinata. The sequence continues at coordinate 83,514,762 of NC_067407.1, forward strand.
ACCAAATCAAATGATTTAGCTGTAGTATGTGTTATTTTCCACCTCTGATAATGGCAGGCAAACACATAGAGGATAATCCTACATGCTCCTCAGGAGAAAGAGTAACAAATATAGGGACCTATTAACAAAGTGGGCATGCTATCACTCCACCACTTCTGTCTGGTCATACACTAGATTTTACTTTCATTATCCACATCCTTGCAAACTATAATGGCTCCCAGGATGCTGTTTTATTGAGAAATGTCAGTGATCGCCATCATTTCACTGTGAAGCTGACATCAGCTTCATGTTTAATGTGCACATGTAAGTTGCCAGGGCATTCCAGAAGTTGCTGAGAGTGACTTGGCACTTCGCTATCGACTGCACTTTGTTGTCTTTTTCACCATGAATGGGAGAACCCATTAATTAACAAAAAATATTTTCAAATTACTCTTCCTGTAAAACACACTTAAAATGTTATAACCTGTTATATGATACATCAGTGAGCTGCGAATGTATAAAGCCATACTTTGCAAATTCTGACCCTAAAGATACTATTTTGTTGTACACGTGCATTGTGATTTCCTCAGGTAAATATTTCAAAATATAACATAATATAACAGATGTAGAATTAATTCATTTTTAAGAAGTTTTTATTGATACATCAGTTTCTACCTTAATCATAAGTGGATCTTCCAGTCTTTATACACTGTAAATTATTTAAAACATGAGCTAAAGCCTATGCTATTACCCTTCTGAATTGATGTCAGTGTGAATTCTTCAATGTCATTGGATGCTTAATCAACAGTATGACCTTCCTGTCACTGGATACCGGGGATATCTGATGCCTGGAACGGGGAATCCATGATTTCTCTGTTCTCAACTTGAGGTGCCTTTTGATTTTGCTGTTAGCTTTAAAATCCAGGCCATTGAATTTAAAATTCCCCTGCTCGATTTCAGTTTGCACCAATATGGTCTAAATGCATTCTATCAAGATATTTTTCCTGCCTCCTTCATCCTTTGGCTATCATTTTCTCAACTCTCTGCTTTTCGACCCCTTCCCAACTGCCTCACCATCTTCCTGGCCCAATCCCAGTGACAGTGACAGCTTCTCCTGCCTAAACATTAGTTAATCTACTTTTCTTCTCTCCCCTTTCATAAAGACCTCCTTAGAACCTTTCCTTGGAAGGAAGCCTTCCACCACCAATACCAGCTCTCCTCCCATTGTTCACCATCTTGAAATTACTCCATACACAGAAGCAAAGCACAAATGCAAACTGTTGATAATGGGAGCTGTGTTTTGCATTTTAATGTGAAGTATTACATACTTAAACACTTGTAGGTAAGTAATGGTAACCAGGAACTCATACAAACAGATTGTCGCAAAGACATGCCTGATTCAGTTTGCAGAAGGAAATCTACCCTCCCACCTAAATGTGGCTCCCACCAACGTGTTGACTCTTAATTACCTTCTCATTTCAGGAGTAATTGGGGATGGACAGTAAAAGCTAGCCTTGGTAGTAATGTCACTATCCTGTGAATGAATAATTTTTTAAAATGGAAGGTTTAGATTTCCTGTTCTCATTCGACAAGATACAAATGATCCAATCTGACCATGAAACTGTTAAATCTGCTCCATAATATGGTGGCTTCAATTTAGCCACTGTATATTTCTGTTGTACTCATTCACAAGTATTCATGTGTCAAAAATTGTCAGAAGTATCACTGCTGTATAATAATATTTACTTTGGAATCTTTACCTTTCAGCATTTTTCATCTGACCCATAAATATTGATATGGCCCGCAAATATTCAGCTGATGAAATGTAATAGTGTCTATCTCAATCCCAATTTAATGCTTTTGTAACTGGTGAAAATGGTGGTAAGTTTGCACCATAACTGAGGTGAACTTTCTGGCTTCACCATGCATATCTAACCCCAAGCCACAATAAACATCAGCAGTTGTAAAGGTGAAAGCAGATTCAGTGAAGATCCAGCCAGAGAGAATAACTGAGAGACTCCCATTCTCCTTCATGTTCATAAAGCAAAAAAACAACATTGTACATTTATCTATTATCTTCAACATGGTAAATTGGTACTTAATAATTGTGTTATTATACAACATTTCATTCAAGCCAATATAAAGAGATAGTAGGATAGTTTATCAAAAACATGGTCAAGGGGACAGATTTTAAGCAGCATTTTTAAGGAGGAGAGAAAACATACATACAAACAAATGAATTAGGAGCAGGAGTTGGCCATTCACCCTCTTAAGCTTGCTTTGCCATTTAATAACGTCATGACTGATCCGACGGTAACAACTCTATACACTGCAATCTACCTTAGGGAACCTGTTCAAACCACTACTAATCAAGGATCTTTCTACCTCTGACATAAAAGTATTCAAAGGGCACTTCCATTGCAATTTGAGGAAGAGTTCTAAAGACTCGTGACCCTGAGAGAGAAAAGATTTTACTTTCAGTGTCCCCTAACGCTCTATTCTCTGAGAAGAGAAATCACATTCTCCACAACAAAAGACCATGTCAAGATCCCTCAAGATCTTATATGCTTCAATCAAGTCCCCTCTCGTTTTTCTAAGTGGATACAAGCCCAGCCTATCCAGCTTATTTACATAAGAACATTTCCCCTTTCAGAATTTGGTGAAGCAAATCTCTGAAATGCTTCTAATGGATAAATATCTTTTCTTAAATAAGAAGAACAATACTGTATACAGCACTCTAGATTTGGTCTCTTCAATGATCTAAATAAACGAAGCATAGCGTATAACATAGAACGTGGAACAGTAAAGCAGAGGAACAGATCCTTCAGCCAAACATGTCTGCACCGACCATGATGCCAACCTAACTAATCCCATCCACCTGCACATGTTCCATATCCCTCTATTCCCTGCCTGATCACGTATCTGTCTAAATACTTCTTTTAAAATTACTATTGTATCTGCTTCTACCACCTCCCATTGGCAGCGTGTTCCAGGCATTAACTACTCTCTGTGTAAAAAACCTCCCCCGCAAATTTCCTTTAAACTTTCTCCCTCTCACCTTAAACTTATGCTCACTAGTATTTACCGCTTCTGCTTGGATAAAAAAACTTAACTACCCCATCTATGTGTCTTAAAATTTTATGTGCTTTTATCAGGTCATCCCTCAGCCAGTTTTGCTCCAGGGAAAACAATCCCTGCCTATCCAATCTCTCCTTATAGCTAATATACTCCAATACAGGCAACATCCTGGTCAACTTCTTCTGCACCCTCTCCACATCTCCACATCTTTCCCATGGTGCGGTAACCAGAACTGCTCACAATACTCCAAATGTGACCTCACCAAAGTTTTATACAGCTGCAATATGACTTGCCAACTTTTATACTCATTGCCCTGACTGATGAAGGCAAGCATGCTGTATGCCTTCTTTACCACCCTATTCACTTGTGTTGTCACTTTCAGATCTGTGGACTTGCATCCCAAGATGCCTCTGTACATCAGTTCTCTTAAGGGTCCTGCCATTTAGAACAGAGAACATAGTGCAGCACAGTACAGGCCCTTTGGCCCACGATGTTGTGCCAACATTTTATTCTGCTCTAAGATCTATCTAACCCTTCCCTCCCATATAGCCCCCCATTTCGCTATCCTTCATATGTCTATCTAAGAGTCTCTTAGATGTTCCTAATATATCTGCCGCCACAACCTCTGCCGGCAGTGTGTTCCACACACCCACCATTCTCTGTGTAAAAAACTTACCTCTGACATCCCCCTTATATCTTCCTCCAATCATCTTAAAATTATGTCCCCTTGTGTTAGCCATTTTCGCCCTAAGGAAAAGTCTCTGACTGTGCACTCGATCTATGCCTCTTACCATCTTGTACACCCCTATCAAGTCACCTCATCCTCCTTCTCTCTAAAGAGAAAGGCCCTAGCTCACACAACCTATCGTTATTTACTTTATAGTCTCCACTCGCATTTGACGTCTCAACATTTGTCTGGATTAAATACCATCTGCCATTTCTCTGCCCAAATTTCCAACTGATCTACATCCTGCCACATCATTTGACAACCTTCCTCACTAGACACAACAATAATTGTCGTGTCATCTGCAAACTTACTAATCTGACCATCTACACTTTCGTCTGAATCATATATAATATTACAAACAACAGGGGTCCCAGCACTGATCCTTGTAGAATACCACGGTCAGAAAAACACCCCTTCACTATTACCCTCTGTCTTCTATGACCAAGCCTATTTTGTATCCAATTTACCAACCTATCATGGACCCCATGTGACTTAAAGCTGAGATATTTTCAATTTGAAATCGAGATGGCTGAACAGAACTTGTTGCTAGCTGGAAATAGGCAGCAGAGCTCTGAATGAGTTGAGTTCACAGTATGTGGAAGATAGGAAGCAGGTCACAGAGAAGTTGTAATGGTCTAAAATTAACCCTGAAAAAATTAACCTTGTGTCTCTATCCACAGATGATCCTTAGCGTGCTTCCAGCTTTTTCTGCTTTTGTTTCAAATGTTAGCATCCGTAGTATTTTGACTTTTATGTGTTATTACCAGATGCCCCACTGGACAAGTTATAGACTCATCATCATGTGCTGTGCATTTAGCTTGAATCAGAAACTCCACATCCATTTCCTCCTAAATTAAATTGGTTTTACATCATAATATAATCAGACTTACTTGAGTCGATTGCTATTAGTTACAGAATGGTTTGCTTGTTCTACAAGGAGACACCATGAATGAGGTTCTGAATAAATGGACATACATACATGATATAGTCACACATGATATAGTCAATATAGTAGGTATACATGATAGTCGATATATATGATATGGTAGAACATACGTGATACAGTCGAGATGCAGAACTGCAATTTAATCCAAGATTGCCTGGCAATTTATCAGCATAAAATTGCACATCCTAACTCTAGCAATTCCATGGCATTGCATCCTAGTAGTCATTCAATTTGGGCACAGCAAGCCCTGGCACCCATGTGGCACACTTGCTCCAGTACCGACAATGAGTCTGTGGCGGGCAACGGGAACCGAAGTTGCAGCCAGAAGAGTGAATGGTTTTGGGTTCAGGAATGTAGTGTGCAGTCACTATGGAGCCACAAAAATCACATTTACTGTTCTGGTCTGGAGTTTTTCTTTTCCTTTAGGCAGTTTTCCCTTTCTTGCTGTCATTATTGGAGTTAGAAATTTGATGAATGTCTACTGAGTTACAGCAAATTGATTATTTTGCATCATTCATTCACAGCACTGCCATTGATTCTGCAGGAAGAAGGAAGGTGTAAAGCCTAGTGAATGAGCAAGACTCTGAAGTGAAGAGGCGCTTGGCAGAAGAAATTGTATTTTGCTGACATGGTGCCAATGCTGCAATCCTGTTTGTCTTCAGGAGCCAATAAAAATGTTCATCTGAGCCAACATTTGCCCTTTTCAGACAATGATATCTTTTGACCCACAATCTTTTATTCCCCTGCGAAAAAAGGGTCACTTGTAACTGTGTATTCATTTATTTAGACTGAGTGGAGCCCATTTGACTCTTGACCTCGATATCAAATAATCCATTTATTTTTCTTCTTGCATACTTTGACATCTGCCAAGGTACTCAGGACTGTTTGCACACACCAAGTCCTGCCATTTGATGGCAAGAGAAAATTGTATGAATGTTTGTTTGAAGGAGAAAGTTGGCAATCTCTTTCTAAATTATGAAGATACACATGGCATTGCTTAATCATTAGTTCCCGATCAACCTAATCTCTTTATGCCATTTGAGAATTGAATCTTCATGGTGGATGCTTGATAAAGGAAATAAAGGGAATTGTGCTTTGCTATTGAAAATCTTGCAATGATGAAAATGATAACATTACAATCTGAATGATAATTGACCATAATGATCTCCATTAATGTATACTGCCCTGGCCAAAGAAGGTGATTATCATTCTAGCTGTACTATAGAAAAAGAACTCGCAATCCTATGTTCTTGGGTTTACAGCCAAATTCTTCATTTTGAAGGCGCCGTATTGTTGTTCTTAGGCAAATTAGTGGAAACTTGCCTGATGTAAATTGTTTCCCCAAAGTGTGAACAAGGCTGGAGACCAGTAAATTCTTTTTGATTGAAAGATAAACACTGAGGGCAACTTTAAAAATTAAAACACTAATTGAAGTTCATCTGGGGCAAGCAGTGTTTTTCTGTTGAAGAGGGAGAACCTTGAACGAGAAATGCTTTCCTTCCCCTTTCTGAACCATTTCCTTTTAAAATAGTCCTGATGCACGCAAATCTATTCTGTTACCAGGCTTTATCATGGTTTACCAACAATTTATTAGTTTGAGCAAACATCTGGATTCTAATCTTCCAAGATCAAAGAAAACAATTGTGCAATTATTAAAACTGTAAATAACATATTTGTTTTACATGAACTTCAATTCCTCCTGGGAAGTACCTAACCTCTATTAATGCATTAACAATCACATCCATTTGTAGTCTGAAGTCAGCTTTTCAAGGAATTGTATTATTATCAGCACACACGCATACAGCTAAATTCTGTCTGAATCCCATGAGGAAGTAATAGTTACCATTGTGAAAGAAAGTATTTCTTAAAAGTTTTTTGTACCTTGTTTAGAGTGAGGTTGTACATGATCTTAGGAGAATTTAGAGAGAATTTAGGAGATTTCAGCAGAATTTAGGAGCCTTGTCAGGATATAGTGTGCTGGTTGTTAGAGAAGAGTCAAAGGTTCAGAATATGTGGGGTTTCCTCTGGAGAGCCAGTGCAAATTGATAATTTGTTCTCCCAGTGTCTCTTAAACTTTGAAAATTGATTGGATAAAGTGACAGCCGCAAGAATGGAAATTAGGAGGGACACAGAAAGTCATGTCTAAAGAGTAAATCAATTGTGATATAAGTTATAATCATTTAGCAGATAGCATGAATGGTTCAAAGGGTAATTGAAGTACTTCTGGAGAGAGATAGTATGGAGAAATAAGATAAGAAGATAGGTAGATATTCATCAGTGGAAAAGTGACAGGCTTATTTGAGTCCAGTTTAATCCTTGATTCTACCAAAGATTCAAAAAGGAATATAAGAAAAACATTTTTGTCTCTTTTGAGATTGTGAATATTTGTTGTGATGGTGGAACAGCTTTCCTTTCAATCAGCCAGTATTACCATTGAATTTGTTCAAGGCAGGTAGAGCACATCTGAAGTAAACTCCCTCTAGTCCAGCAAGCAATAGATACCAAGCCCCCTGTATCAGAAGAGCACTCAATTATAACACTGCAAGATTCTTCTTATCCAATGTCAGCACCAATCATCCTTGGAACTGTCTGAATGATAATGTCAGTAAAAGACAGACAGGTTCAAGGTTAGTTCAATTCTGTTAGGGGATAATTTCATCATATTGCTTTGGATGAATTCAAGACCATTCCAGAGATGAATGGAAAGCAAGTAACCAACTTCACCATCTTTGGACAGTTGTATTTCTGTACAAGATAAGCTGAATTGCCAAATGAGAAAATAGAATCATAGTGTTGAAACAAATTTTTTTGTGGCTTGAAATTATGCTATGCAGGGGAATTCTGTTCAAACTGTAAAGCATTTGCAGAATCTGACTTCGATTTTTTAACCCTTTCTCAAACTCCAGCAACCAAAAGGCATTTTGAAATTCTCATGAATTTCTGCATTTATTATAATTTATGAATTTATTATATTTCTGCAATAAATCTTTTCTGGCTAGCAGCATTTGACAAAATAACTCAAACACATTTGATCCGAAGAGGTCAGTGAATAAAATGGAAACCTTCCTGATACTCCATACATTCAAGAATTTAGTTGAGGTTGATTTCATGACTGTTTGAAAGCCGACTTGGACTCCTTTCTTGTGGCTGGTATATCTTCTCACTTCTGCTAATATTCCTTTGATTCTCTATTTTCCTCCACCTGGTTAACTCTCCCTTCCACAACTGGTGTGTTGTTGTTCTGATTAATCATAAATTTTAAACAGAAGCATTCAGGCTAATATCAAAACTTGGCTGAGCAGCAGAAGTTCTGTGATGAACAACTTGCATGCTGGAAACAATGCTGGAAACAGGTAGCGGAGTCTAAAACTACAGAGCATAGATTTAAAGTTAGAGGGGAAAGATTTAAAAGGGACCTGAGACGAAATGTTTCCACGCAGAGAGTGGTGGGTATGTGAAACGGACTGCCAGAGGAAACTGTGTAGAGGTGGATGCAATTACATTTAAAAGACATTTAGACAGGTACATGCATGGGAAAGGTTTAGAGGGGTATGGGTCAAACGCGGGCAAATGGAACTAGCTTGGGTAGACACCTTGGTCCCATTTCCATGCTGTATGGCTGTATAAATCTGTGATTCTAAGCAGGTATGGAGCAGCTTGCTCAGAGTTTCAATGGGACACTAATGCAGAAACTGTTGTTTTCACTATCTTTCTGTTGTGAGAGCAGATGGCAGGAAATGGAGTGCACATGCCCAGTGGTAAGTCCCCATTTCAGAACAAAAAGCAACTTCTTTATATTTGTCATAAAAAAAAGCTTCATGGATATATATCTCATAATCTTAATATCAACCTTTATTGATCCAGTTTGGAATATCGACCCAAAGCTCTCTGTAACTTAAGTCCCAGTGTAGAATTGTGATTATTAATAGCAAGCCATTCCTCATATTGTAAAGTTGTGTCTGACCTTTTAGCTGAATAGACACAAATATTAACATTAACCATTTATCTTCAATTTTTAGTGACATCAGCAACTTCATTCTAAAGCACCAAGTATGGCCGGCAATAAAAACTTGTGGTCACATACAAAGTGCACTCTATCCTCCAGCATAATAAGTAACATGATGGTCCAGCATTCAGTGGTAAATTCAAGGGCACAGTGGGAGTTTAGGTGTACAGGCGCCAAAGTCTGGAATACACTGACATGCACACAGCAGCTAATCCATGGTTCTCGATGGAACCATAGGCGAGACAACAGTCCAATCCAGCCCAATATTTCTTTTCCATTAAATTAGTGCAGGGCATTCATTTGGAGCATACTGCTTCACAGGATTCACCTTTCAATCATGCATTTTGTAGCTATGATTGAAGGTATCCTGCATAGGTTATTAGGGGGATGGCATCATGTAACAGTGGCCCATCTGCTGGAGGAACTGTCTCTTGCATTAAAAATAATGACCCCAAATTTCCATTGAAAAGCCAGCAGCTCTGCATGAAATCACCAGCTTTTAGCCTCCTCATGGGAAGTTTGGAACACCCACACAAGCACAGAAATCCCAATCTTCCACACAGTGGATTACTGGGGACTTCCCAATTATGACCTGATGCTGTGTTCTTCATTGCACTTGGTGACAGAGCATTGAACTTCCATCAATTTCACAGTGTTTATTCTGTACAACTTTATGACTCTTGCTGGTAAATGGGATTAACATAAACAAATAGGAGCTTGATGCTGAGTTTGTCCCTGTCTATGCTGTATGATTTTATGACTTATTCTGGGGAGCTGAATCCGCAGGCCAGGCTTCAGAACAACTGTGAGGGAGAAGGGTAATTTACCTCATCTGTTTTGTAGCATTCATTTAAATGTATTTAATTGTTTCAATTGTTTTCCAGTGCTTAAATATTTTTATGATTCAAATATTAATTTTCTTGAAACATATCGTGAAAAAGTGTTAATTTTTAATAGTCTTTGAATGTTTGTGGATGTCAGTGATTTAGAAGTTTGGGGATTTTAACGTGGGGGTATGCCTAAACTGGCTTTCAAATCAGTTCCATGGAATTGACGATCCATTCAGAGACAGTGAGACAGTACTTCTGTGGAAATTGGGAAACTTGTTCCAGATAAGTGTGGGTTTTGCAGAGTGGTGACCAGTGAGTGGGGGAGTGAGAAGCTGAATAGAACTTGTGGGCCAATGTTCAAGTGGGTGGTAAAGTAAATATCAGAGTGCAAAACAGATCCTATCAGGCTTATTAAAGAAAAAAGAGTTTTCAGCTTTGCGTATAACAAATTTGAATTGAAAGGTGCAGATTGTCACATATGTTGGAGAAAGCATACTTTTTCCAGCATAGAAAATTATATCAAGATGTCTTTCAAGGAAAGCCAAACAGTGATTTTCAGACTGATGGAAATATCTTTCAGTTGCATAATTTTAGTATTGAATCTGAGATAAGTAGCTCTCTCTCATTCTGATAAGAAAATAATTCTTAATCTTGTTGGAAAATCTAATGATAATACTTTACGTAGTATCTACGCAAGTGGGGAAACAATCGAAATTACTTATATCAATAAATGCATAACACCAAGCAGAAATGGCTAGACATGCGTCTCTATTTGAATTAATTTATTTATTTTTAACCTGATGTGGAACTTTGAATAACTTTCAAAGGATCAATTGATGACAGTTGATATGAGATACTTAATAGCCAAGAAATATGTCTGAATACAAGTTTCTGTCTATATCCTTGTGTATCATTCAATGCTGAATTTTCTTTTACTTTAAGTCTGTGCACATTTTGCTTGGGGGAAAAGCAATTTTAAATTGCATACTAGTTTGATTCTGCTTTATTGATAGTTGCAATCATATGTTCAGAAATAGTTCAAATCATTAGCTACATATTTCTTTTTTTTGTTAATAGAGTTATTCTTATTTACATGATCAACAACTAATAATGACATTCAGATTGTATTCTCTCAGCATAATAAATATGAAATATTAAGGTCTATTTTCACAAAAGTTTACTTTGAATAAAATTGGGAAACATCCACTGTAGTTCAAAGAACTACATTGTTGGAATATAAAGCAGAATTAAAGAAACCTTTAAAACCAATTGTTAAAATTACATTCGAATACTATTTAAATTTTCTATTGTTGATTTTATTGGCTCTTTTTTTCTCATTATATATTTATCCCTCTCAGCTTGTCCATCCATTTTCTTCTCTCTCTCTCTTCCTCCACTCTTTCTTTACAGCTTTTCCTCAATTTCTCTCTCCTTCTCTTTATTTCTACATTTTAACCTGTGCAAACATTATTCCAGGTATATAAAGACAAAATTATCTGTTCCATGTTAGTCTGTTGGTGTTTGAGAACTGGAGGAATTATTTTACCTAAGAGAGGATGCCAGGGTTTCAAATTTTGGTTTTAAAATAATAAGCTTACTGATGCAAAAGTGACTACCTCATGTGAACTTAGGATATACTTCATCTCAAGATTAACAGAATGACATTCTAAAGGATGTCATGTCACGTTACAGAAAAAAAACCCTGACTCATAAAACAATTCTTTTTTTAAAGAAAAAACATAGGAAATACAATTAGAAAAATCACCAGGTTCAGTCAGTATCCACCTCTGAATTCTAAGGGAGGTGAAGAAATGATAGCAAAGTAACTTCCCATAATTTTCTAAATGGAATTGGAAAGAAGGATCAGAGGATAGCGAATCCTACAGAAGAAAGAGAAAAGCTAAGAAATTATAGGGCAACTTGGTTTTATCTTGCTGGAAGATAGACTTCCACTGTAACTTCCAAGGTTCGCAGATATCAAGTTATAACTTTGGTTGACACAAGAATGCAAAATTGAAGATATAGCATAAACAGACACTGTTCTTCCATGGTTTCATCTGATTGTTTGCCAAGGTCCTGGCAGAAATTTGACTTTTGGCATATGTAGATTGGAATTAGTGATAATAGACCCATCTTGGACAATCATTTTAAATCTTTGTACACAATGGATTGTGTTTGACCAACTAACTTACATTTTGCAAGACCATGATTTTCAGAAAATGCTTACCAGGAAATAAATTGCAGAAATAAATGCATTTGATATATTTTGCTGTATGATGGAAAAATGACTGAGGAGAAAAGGCAAAGATAGATGTTTTGAGATTAAAGGAAAGTGGATCTTCATATACCCTGAAATATCTTTAATTTTCCATTTATTTATCTAATCGATTTCGGCACTGGCATCAGTGTTTGCTAATGATCAAGAATTAAAGTGCATGGAAAACCGGGATATAAGAGAACGTAATTAGGATAGCAAAATAGACAACAATATAACTAATGTAGTTCAAGATTATGGGTTGGAGAGCATTTGGAGAAACAGAGTGGCGAAAATAGTTTTGCAGTAAATGGGTTTGTGATACCGTAACGGTATGCTAACACAACAGCTTTGTCTCTGGACTGGTTGTCAGAGTCCTGGAATCTTGGTCTAGGGACTTAAGTTCAAATCCAAACGTGGGAAAGATTAATTGAAGTAAATAAATAAATCTGGAATTTAAAAGCTAGTATCAGTAAAGTTAACAATGAAAACACTGGGTTGTTGTAAAAACCCATCTGATTCGTTTATGCCTCTCATCCTTGAACGATCTGGACTATTTGCGTTTCTCAGCCACCAATGACTCTGAGTTGCCTCCTCAGATCAGAGCTATTGGGGATGAACAACAAATTCAGGCATTTCCAGTGATATCCAGATCTGTGGACAAATAAACTTTAGTTCAGAAGCTGCAGATTGAGAAAGCAAGTGGGATTATGTTTTAAACAAACAGCAACTTGTATTTATACAAAGGATTACCGAAAATGAAAACATGAAAAGAAATGTTGAAATATGGCTGGCCTCAAAGCTCCAAATCTGCTGGAGACAGCTCTCTCTAGTCTGGATCTCATTGGCAGCAGTGTAAAGAGCATTCCAGGAGTTAAAAATGCCCCAGGGATCATTTGAAGGGAAATAATGACATGGCCTCTGACTTCTAGAACAATTTTTGGAATGAGAGCACATGGATAGAACAAACAATCATTTCATGATGCATCAATGAAAAGTTGTGAGGAAACACAGCTGAAGATGGACAATGGGCTTTACATGAATGCTTATATACTGGAATACTATCAAACAGAGAAAGAAACTTGAACTTAAGTCTAGATTAGAATTATTACAATGCACTTGTATCAGATGGAGTAACAGCCAATCTTGGCTGCCCTGTAAGTTTACTGAATGTCTTGCATGCTGTATGGTTGTGTGGGCAACAATGAAGGAGGTATTCATTGCCACAGCCTCCTGGCATTGTGTTTGGAAGTTTTTTTGAATGTGTTGCAAATATCCCATCTGTCTTATTTGGTTCTGTAATTCTTTTGCTCATTACTCTTGGAGTTTTTCTGGCAGATTGAAAGTTATGCAAGGGGACAACAAACTTATCACAATAGTAGTGTATAAGATTAGATTAACTACCAGCATGGAGAGGGGAAGTAGTGTTGTGGTGTTACATGAGCAGCTGTTTCACCATGATTCTGCATGCTACTCGCAAGGCCATTTCCATCTCTCAATGTGTTTGAACCAACACTATTGGAAGGCTACATAACTCTATCAAACAAAAAAAGAAGGGCTTGAGTTCTGATTAAAGGTCATTGATTCAAACCTTAACTCTGTTTCTCTTTCCTAAGCTGCTCAGTGTTTCCACAATTTCTGCTTTTATAGCAGAGAGGCTTGGATTTATGTAGCAGCTCTCAGTAGATTCCAAAGGATTTTGCAGCAAGTGGAGTATGTCTGATGTGTCTTCTTCTCAGGCAGTACCCTGGGATTGATGACAACTTGCTTCTACTCCAGCCCTGAGAAGTGAAAGGTGCCTATGCAGGTATTATATTAAAATGAGGTGGCTGTTGCACACCAGTGGTCACATGGGTTTGACAGCATGAGATGTTGGTCAAATGACAACGAGATCCAAGATAATTGGAGGTCAAGCTCTACTGCACAGACTTAGCACACACAACTATATGGATGGGCACATAGAAACTCATGCACAAACATACAGACAGACAGACAGACACACATACACACACACACACACACACACACACACACACACACACACACACACACACACATACACACAAACAAATGCACAATCTTTTTTTTCGACCTGTCTCTCCCTCAGCCTGCCATACTCATGTGCTCCCTCCTTCAGTCACCGCTTCCTCAGTCTCCTGACCTCTGTCCAGCTCTCCTTTAACTGCTTTCCTCTGTCTCCTACCATTGTGTGAACACAGTGTTAGATACCCAGGGTTACAACTTCGATCTTTTCACACAGTAGTGCAGAGGTTATTGGAAGCCAGCTACTGCAGACCAGCCATAGAGAATGAATGGGTCACTGCAATGCCGATAGAAAGCCAGGTGTGCATTGCACATTGTAGAATGCTGTGGCTATGGGATACCCAGGGTCCTGTGTGTGTTCCGAGGTAGAGACATGGAGTAAGCCAAAAGGAAAATCACAGACTTAGTAGACCACACTGTTAGTTATGTTTCATTGAAATCAGCTGACGTTGTGAATCAAAATGTTACACCAAGAAATCTCATTTCCAGCAAATGTCTTTTGGTCAGTAGGTGTGGATCAGGGGGAGGGATTCTGCGTGGACAAACTTTTACCAATCCAAAATAACTTGACAATTGTGCTGACACACAAAACGGTGGAGGAACTCAGTGGGTCAAGCAGTGTCTATGGAGGGAAATGGACAGTGGACGTTTTGGGTCAAGACCCTTCATCTGGACTGAAAGATGGAGGGGAGCTAGCCAGTATAAAAAGGTGGAGGGAAAGGGAGGAGGAAGAGCTGGCAGGCGATTGGTGGATTCAAGTGATTGGGGGAAGGTGATGGGCAGATGGGGGAGGGGAGAGTGGGAATGATGTCAGAAGCTGGGAAGTGATAGGTGGAAATGACAAAGGGCTGAAGATGATGGAATCTGACAAGAAGAGGGAGATGTGCTCTGTGTTGGTCCAGATTCCAGCATCTGCGATCTCTTGTGTCTTAAAATTGTGCTAGTCTATCATAAGGCTTGAGTCTTTCCTCCAGTCATCCCAGGGTAGAAGGTTTGTGGCTTCAGGGCTTTGCTTTTAAAAGCGACAGTGTTGGAAAAGCAGCAGCAGCTGCTGTTGTTACTGACAGCCTGCTCCAGATGGAAACCATATCAAGGAACCGACATGCACCAAGTAATAGCACTGCAGCCTATTAACAGAGGGCACAAGGCTGCTGCAGGAAACATCTACACTGAGGATGCTGGAGGTGCCGAATGGAATCTTTGCTTTGTGCATGGATCCTCAAACTGCTCCCTCTGATTGCAGGGGGCTGTACCCACTAAATTTGCAAAGGCTGATGAACAAGCAGGCACAATTTTAAGGTGATTGGAGGAAGGTATAAGGGGGATGTCAGGGTAAGTTTTTTACACAGGTTGAGCGAGCTAGGGCTGTTCTCTTTGGAGAGAAGGAGGATGAAAGGGGACTTGATAGAGGTGTACAAGATGATAAGAGGCATAGATCAAGTGGACAGTCAGAGAATTTTTCCCAGTGAGACAATGGCTAACACCAGGGGACATAATCTTAAGGTGATTGCAGGAAGGTATAAAGGGGATGTCAGGGGTAAGTTTTTTAAACAGAAAGTGGTGGGTGCATGGAACACACTGCCTGCAGAGGTTGTGGGGGAAGATACTGTACTTTAGGGACATTTAGGAGACTCTTAGATAGACACATGAATGATAGAAAAATAGGGGGCTATGTGGGAGGGAAGGGTTAGATAGATCTTAGAGCAGGATAAAATGTCGGCACAACATTGTGGGCCGAAGGGCCTGTACTGTGCTGTAGTGTTCTATGTTCACATCTGGCAGGGAAGAGTGTGTTGGGCAGCCCACATTTTAGCCACATTATTGCTTAGAGGTTAATCCTGACACATAGGAATCAGCCACCATGACATAAAACATAAGCAAGGCGCTGCTTCCAAGGTACAAGATGTAGCTGACTCCCCAGTGGATTTAGAATGCATAGACTGACTCAGGAAGAGGCTAGCCATTCCGATGGCAAAAAATTTCTTCCCTCACAGGATTATGAATCTTTAGAATTCCCTAACACAGAGGACTCTGGACTTTCAAGTAAACTCAAGACCAGCATCAATAATTCTTTGGACATGAATGATATCAGTAGATATTGGATTCAGTGCGGAAAATTGGTCAGGAACAGTTACAGCCTTCATCTTTTTGAGCACCAATGCAGGCTTGAGGACTCTATTATTTATTGTGTCCTTATGAAAACTAATTGTCCATGTATCCCTGCTCTGTTGCACTGAATAGAGGCAGTAGCAAGTGGTATTCTGAAATACACTTCAATTGTCTCTGATGGAATAAATTTCAGAACAGATTTCAAAGCAGTGATATGTCCGTGTAGTGTGTTTAAAGATACCAACCAGGAATGATTTTCCAGGCAGTAATGCACTCACTAAAGAACATAGCAGGGAAGAACGTTCAGGTAGCAGAAATGCTGTCAACAATGCAAAGAAAATAATCTCAAAGATCTAACAATATCCCCAAAATAATTTGGTTTTAACAGCAACCTCAGTGGCCTGGTAGAGCAAACTCAATCAGGATTCCAGTGCTTGAGAAATGCCAGGTGATTGATGCTGGATTGGGATCAGCTGTCACAAGTCCCCGGTCAAGTAGTGAGGGCTCACACATGAATAGCAACCACTTAGGGAAAAACATCAGACATTGCTTTGGACCTCCAGAACTTGTGCCAAAGAACAGGCCAATAGCTCCAGGAGACAAGGGGCAAAAAACTGGCAAGGAAAGAAAATTGAAGAAAAGAAGAAATAAAGTTTCAGCTCTTCAGATGTGTTAAAAATTGGTACCACAGATTCTCCAAAATATTCAGTGTTCCAGACCGAAGCAATTGGCTTCGATCCTCTTCTATCCACATAAGTACAATACTCTACAGATCACAAAAAAATATTCCATGGTAGTTTTCCAAGTAATACAATTTACCCTTTGCAAAAATCTTTACCACAAACCCTGAACAATAAACAGTGAAGCTGTAGAAATCTGATGTACATTGGACTCAAATGTAAAACATCAAACATTTCACACTGAATTAAACAAGTGTGTAAGTATTGTAGGCACCTTATGCACAACATATGATTAATGGAGAGTGCAGAATAAATAAATTGATTTTAAAAACATTTGGAAATACTAACAGTTTTGGAGATTTCTTGAAAACTTGACATTTATTTTTGTGGTAAAACAGACGAGGAAATATTTTCACCTCCTGGATATGTTTTCTGTCTTCCTCATTCTCCTGTGTATTTTCTCTTTGCATGCGTTTATTTTGCAGCTTTGTGTCTGAGCCAGGGTTCTTCGGAGCCACAAAGAAATGTCCCATCTCACAACTCCCAAAGTGCTTGATCTGGACTTTGAACAGTGACATATGGTCCAAATGCCAGTCATCGTGACTCGGGAAATGTTTGATTTCATTCTGATTTCTGCAGCTTCTTTTTCTCAATAACTGTCAATGCTTTTTGTCAATTCATCAACGACTAAATTGTTTCCTTTGCCATATCAGGCATCCCAGCAAGGGGAAATCACTCTGTCTTTGAAACATCATCCATTTTGGGATTATCATTCTGATTTTAAGTGACAAATTGCAAAAGCTCAAGCATTTCTACTTAAAGAGCCTTTGGGAAGGTTGTTTTTTTGATTGGAGGTCTGTGATCAGTGGTGAACTGCAGAGATTGGTGGTGGGACCCTTGTTTGTGATATATATTAGTGACTTGGATGTGAATGAAGGAGGTATGATTAGTTGGTCTGTGGATGACATGAAAGTTGGTGGTGTTGTGAATAGTGAGGAAGGTTGTCTAAAGTTGCAGTGGGATAAAGATCAGATGAGAAGTTCGGCAAAGCATTAGCAGATGGAATTTAATCGTGACAAGTGTGAGGGGAAGTCAGATAGGGTAGGACATATACAGTAAATGGCAGGGCAGCAAGGAATGTTGTTGAACAGAGCAGGGTTGAAATCTATGGTTCCCTGAAAGTGGCAAGACAGGAAGATAGGGTGCAGAGGCAGGCGCATGGCATTCTTGCCTTCATAGGTCGGACATATGAATATAAAAATTGGGACATTATGTTGCAACATTACAAAATGCTGGTTAGACCACGCTTGAAGTATTGTGTATAGTTCTGGTTGCCATAATGTAGGAAGTATATGGTTGTATTGGAGAGAGTGCAGAGGAGATTCACCAGGATGCTGCTTGGACTGGAAGACTTTAGTTATGAGGAGAGATTGGATCTGCTGGGTTTGTCTTCTCTGGAGCAAAGGAGGCTGATGAATGACCTGATAAAGGCATGTAAAATTATAAGAGGCATAGATAAGGGAGACAGTCTTTTTCTCATGGTAGGCATACCAAAACAAGAGGGCTTAGGTTTAAAGTGAGAGGAAGGAGTTTTAAAGGGGATTTGAGGGTAAAATTTATGAACAGAGATTGGTTCATACCTGGAACTTGCTACCAGAGGAGGTGGTGGAGTCAGCTACAATCACTAGGTTTAAGAGACATTTAGGCAGGCACTTAAACAGGCAAGGCACAGAAAGATACGGAAAATGGGATTAGTGTAAATGGGTGAAAAGTCAGCATGGACGTGGTGGGCAGAAGGCCCTTTTCTGTGCTGTAAAACTCTATAACTATTTTCAAGACTGTCGGTGATAGGGCCATTTGAGGAATTTTGCTGCCTGCCTCTGGCAGTGAATCTCAAACTTCTTTGCTGAGTCCCAGTTCAGACAGCTTTAGTTTTGCCTCCTCTCCCGGCTATTACATTCAGCCCTATTTTCCACCCTCATTGTATAAAAGCTATAATTTTGTCTATTAACTTTGGCACAACCCTTATTGGTGGGGAGGTACCCAAACCAGTTTGTAGATGTAGGATTTATGGGATCTACTGCACCCTTAAAAATGGTTCTGTCCAAAACAAAGATGCTCCTAGATTCATTGAGTTATACAGCATGGAAGTAGGCTCTATGGCTCACTATCTCCATGCCAACCATCAAACACCCATTTATACCAATCCTACGCCAATCCCATTTTATTCTCACCACATCCCATCAACTCCCCCAAGATTCTAACACTCACCTACACAACAGGGGCAATTTACAGAGGCCAATTAACCTACTATCCCACACATCTTTAGGCTGTGAGAGGAAACAGGAACACCCAGAGGTAATCCTCACAATCACAGGGAGAATGTGCAAACTCCACTCAGACAGTATCCGAGGCCGGAACTGAACTGGGATCGCTGGCACTGTGAGGCAGGGGTTCTACTAGCTGCGTCACTAGCCTGCTTTGCTCTAGCTTGGGGATCCTCAAGCTCGGGGTTTATTGTAATAGGGATTCAAGGTCTCAGGAGCATATGGACACCAGGGAGCAGAAACAACAGAACAAGAGGGACATGTGCAAAAGGACAGGAAAATCAGCAGAGCCAAGGCAACAAAAAGAGGGCAAGGAAGCAGTAGAGGGAATGTATAAATTGCATTGAGCAACAGTGAAACTGTTGAGAGACATGAAGACATCAGAGACAGCAGAGCGACAATAATTAAATTAAAAGCAATGCAGGAAATGTATCTGAGCCCTGAGAAATAAACAAGGAAGGAAAAAAAAATCAAATATTCATCTGACAGAACAGGCCATAATATTATAGAAGCTGAAATAAGTAAAGCATGTAATATAGTACATTCCAGTTTTTACCTGATGTATTCCCAATGACAAGTAAACAGAAAACTGTACGGAGAAAGACAGGACAAATGTATGGAGAAATGTGGAAACAATTCTTGTCTTCTTTTGTGCATCTTGTCTTATGAATTTCTAACTTGGATCTCTAATGTTGCACAACAGCGCAGAATTGTCTCTTATTATTCCTTCCAATATTAAATAGGCTGAATGCAGTATTATTTGTGACTTAATTGCCCAGATTTTGCTGGCCAGGGTCCTATCAGTTAGCTTCTTTCTCGTCATTCCCCCAGGAAGGTGTGTGACGAAGTTGTGGAGAAGTGAGCTGCTCAGGACACAGCAATGGCAATCGGCCACCTGCAACCCAAGACATAGGATTAACAAAGCCTCTGATAAAGGGAAGGACTGGGAAAGAAACAGAGGAATTTTATCCTGTATTACTCTGGCACCTTCCAACCACCTGCACCTGTAAGACCCTCTGAATGTTTTCAACTCTGCCAATAGCCTTTCCTTCTTTCTGAACAGCCTTGTTGAGAATTTACTCTTCCAAAACATGGAATCTTATAATGTTTGTCCTTTTTGTACATTAAAATTAAACTTTCAGGGAGTGTTACTGGCTTTCATGTCCTTATGTTTCTTCTGCCATCCACTTCTGCAGCTTTCTTGAACAGGCTTGTTAAAACGATTCGTGCTGATTTCATTTTAGCAACAGAGAATGGCAAATAGTAAGTAAATTAACAAAGAGCTGGAACTACAGTCATTTGGAAGACTCTGTTTCAGTGATTAATCGGCCTGCTAGGTTTAAATCAAGGCAAATTGCATTATCAGCATTTTTGCAGAGCTCCAGGTGCAGATATTGACATAAGAAGGGAGGGAACTCATTGTCACAACAACTCATTGAGATGCAGGTGAAATTTGGAACGATATATACAATTAACCATAAGTGTCAGAGGTAGGGATCAAAAATACTTGCAGCCTTCAGAGAAGCCCAAAAGGCATTTCAACTTTGCTAAGTCAAAGCAACATCGTTGTACAAGACATTGGTGAGACCGCACTTGGAGCACTTGTACAAGGTGTTAGTGAGACCGCATTTGGAGTATTGTGTACAGATTCGGTCACCCTGTTATAGGAAAGGCATCATTAAACTGGAAAGAGTGCAGAGAAAATTTACGAGGATGCTGCCAGTTCTCAAGGACTTGAGTTATAGGAAGAGGTCGGGCAAGCTAGGACTTTGTTCCTCGGAGTAAAGGAGATCGAGGGGTGACCATATAGAGGTGTATAAAATCATGAGGGGCAGGGATATGGTGAACACACATAGTCTTTTTCCCAGGGAAGGGTAACTAAAAACTAGATAGAGGGCATAGGCTTAAGGTGAGAAGTGAAAGGTTTAAAAGGAACCTGAGGGGCAATCTCTTCATGCAGAGGGTGGTGTGTATGTGGAATGGACTGCCAGAGAAAGTGGTTGAGGCAAGTATAGTAACAACATTCAAAAGACCTTTGGATAAGTACATGGATAGGAGGGGATTAGAGGGATACAGTCCAAACGTGAGCAAATAGGACCAGCTTAGTAGGCACAATGGCCAGCATGGATGAGTTGGGCTGAAGGGCCTGTTTCCACACTGCATTACTCTATGACTCTGTGTCACACAGAAGATGGAAGTGGAAGAAAAGCCAATACCCAGTACAACAGTTAGTGTGGCTGCCTGACAGTTCTGGGACCTGGCTCCAACCATGACCACAGGAGCTGTCTGTGTGGATTTTGCATTTTCTGTCCACAATCACACATGTTTCCACCAGATGCTCTGGTTTCTTCCCACATTCCAAAGACATGCTGGTTACATGCAGATGGCTACCGTTAATTACCCATAGCATGGGTTTATGGCAAAAAGAATTAAAAGGATGTTGATGGGCATGTCTGAGGGAGAATATGTGGAGAAATATAAGGAAATAGGAGAGGGGAATTGGAACTACTGGGATTGCTTCCCAAGAGCTGGCACAGACTCAATGGGCTGAATGGCCTCCTACTAAGTATGAGTCAAAAGACTTCCAAGCATGCAAGCAAAGGCAGAAATCAAACAGACTGTGAAAGGTGTCCACCATCGAGGATATCTTTCAGAGGCGGTGCCTCAAGAAGGCGGCACCCATCACTAAGGACCCTCACCATCCAGGAGATGCCCCCTTCTCATTACTACCATCGGGGAGGAGGTACAAGAGCCTGAAGACCCACACTCAATGATTCAGAAACAGCTTCTTCCCCTCCCCCATCAGATTTCTGAATGGTGCATGAACACGTGATCACTACCTCGTCATTCCACTTTTTTTGCACTAATAACTGAAACTGAATATAATAAAGTTGAAATAAGGTGTAAATAAGACCATAGTGGATCATACAGAAATGAGTATGATCCACAAACAAGAAATAATTGAAGAGAGACAAGTGAAGTAACGGATGTCTTATACCTTAGTTGACTTTCTTGGAAAGATAAGGGGCAGGGCATGGAAGAGATTGGGAGGAAATATTAGATTTGATGCCCATTTTTTTAAGTGAACAGTGATGGAGAAACTGATGAGGTGAAAGGTAAACAATTTTCCAGGACCTGATGGTTGCTATGTTAGGTAAGTAAATGTTAGCAGGTCAGCAATCTTCAGACTCTCTTGTCATGATTTTTCAAACTTCTCTTGATTCTGAATTGCCATCTGAATTGGAAAAGTTCCATGAAAATATCATTACTACAGGAAGGTAGAAGAGATAAACTAATAAAGGTAGTGCGACATGTGTAGAGATACTATTTCAACCAAGAAATACTTGGACAAAAAAGTGAGCCAAGAGAGTCATTGTGGATTTGAAAAGGATAATGACTGCCTATCCTCTGTTCCACAGAGGCAACACGTCCAAAAACAGACAGGTCCAAAAATAGTTAAAAGGATGGAATATTGGTCATTTTCTTAAGAGACCGGACCACAAAATATTAATTGTTATGATGCAGCTGATCAGACCCCTACACAGCCAGAATTCTCCATTTATTCACCAGGTGGACAAATGACCAAAAGGGATAAATGTATGAGGATACAGGGAAGAGTCAAATGGCTGTGGAAGGGTTGTAGCATAGGTTCACCAGAAAGGTTCTGGGGCAAAATCATGAGGATATGCTACATAGACTGTTCTAATATTCCAATATTCTTTGAATTAAGATTGGTGTCGGTTGTTGGGGGGGGTGGTGGGAGGAGGGAGAGATCTAATTGAGGTGTTTAATAAAGGAATCAAGGGACTTGAGATGGTGTGAAAAAGTGGCATTGAGAGAAAGGATCAGCAATAATGTTATTTAATGGCAGAGCAGCCATTGGGGTCAAATGGCCAACTCTTGCTTCAATTTGTTAACAGAATATGTGGAGGGTAACCATTTTCTGTGGTGGGAGAATCTAGATCACTGGATCAAAACATTATAATCAGAATTGGTGATGCCAGGAATATCTTTTTCACAACCCTCTCCACCACAAGTTTCGGTCAGTTGAAGCTTTTGGGACTGAGATTGATAGACATTTTGTAATTAAGTATATTAAGGTTTACAATATCAAGAGAAGAGCTTAAAATATGGATCAGCCATGATTTAATTGAGCAGGCGCAAGGAGGTGAATGGCATGTTCCTGTTCTCATGTTCCTGAACAGGAGAGTTGTTAAGTGAATAGCTTATATCTCCTATCCCAGTGGAGAAAGGGGATAAAATGCCAGTGATAAATGAGGATTAACAGTGACAGGGGGAAACTTAATAGGATTAATACAGACCTTGTTATTCAGTAATAGTGAAAATAATGAGACTTAAGATAAACAAACCTTCAGCAACCGATGGTTTGTACCCAGGCTATTGCAGAAGTATGTACCATAATTTTCCAAAGTCCACTAAGTTAAGAAAATGTGCCTTTGGATTATGAACTGCTTAAAATGGGAGAGAGTAGAAGCAAATAGTTAATGAAAATAAACAACTATTTTCACAGGAGCCGTGATGAAGTTGCTGAAATCTCTCATGAGAAATAGAGAACGTACTTTCAGGATGACATTAGTCAATCAAAAGATATTATATTAATTTGCAGAGGGTAGATCATTTTCAACACATGAATATTTTGAACACATAAACATCCCTTCCATTATTGGTATCGAAGAGTGGTAGCATGGCATGTACAAAACATACAGCAGTTACCTGCTAGACTACTCCAACTGCACCTCCTTAAACCTGCACCTCTCAGGAGGACAAGGGCAGCAATCACATCGGAACACCACCAGCAGGTTCCCCTTCGAGTTGTGGATCACTGTCTCTCTATATTTCTGAACACTTGGAAATATATCAGTGGTCATTCATTGTTTCTAGGTCAAGGTCCAGGAACCTGCTCTCCAATAGCCTTATGATGATACCTTCAATAGGGTCAGGGAGTTGGCTCACCACAACCTTCTCAGGGGTAATTAGATACGGGCAATAAATGTTGGTTTTTCCAGCAACGCCCAGATCTCCAAAAGATGAATTGATAAAACGCATATCCTCATTTGATATTGGATGATGGCAGGTAAACACAGCAGTGATTTAACTTCAAACAACTGAGAAATAAATGCAACCATTACTATTTAATAATTTTAAGTGAAATGTTGGCTTCCCATTCTTTACTTCAATTTCAGGTGAAAGAATGAAGGTAACGATTCTCTCAAGCTAGACAAGATCATTTTTAAAAAATGTATGAAATTGATTTCAACACTTCTTTGGCAGTCCCTTGGAGGTGAGAGGATTACTTTAACCATTTGTATACTGCAGACATTGATGAACCCATAGCAAAGAAACAGTTAACAAATTCTTTATTCTTACATAAAAATTGGAGATGAATCGCATGAGAATTTCCTTTAGAACTTAAATTGAGTTCAAATGAATTGATGGGAAAATGGATTGTGTCTGGTCTGCTGGAGGACAGTGTTATTTGGTTGAGTGACCCTTACTTTAGTTCATTTATAAATTTCAGGAACACACAATAATTTTGCAGATTTCTCATGCAGAATAAAATATCTGATTGTACATGAAACTAAGTTGTGTTGCAGCAATAATACAAAGAACACAAATTCAGGCATCTATATAAATGGTGGCTGTGAGATTAGGGTTAAAGTCATTAAAGTCTGAGGTGGCCAATAACAATAACATGGGGTGAATGATTAGTTCCCAGCCTCTTAACTTCACTTTTACAATTAATATAAATCTTATTTTAAGCCTATATTATTTGCATTGCTAACACATTGGAGTGTTTTCAAAAGATCCCTTTTACGACTGTTCTGAATCTTCAGTAGCTTTCAATAAAACAAGCTGTTACTGTCCTCTAGTGGTGGGGACTTGTAGCTATGATAAATATAAATAAAAGGCTTAAATCTATTTCTCCTTATCTGCAGTATTCTGGCGAAGTATAACACAGTGGATTTTAATTATAATGCACTGTAGTAATTTATAATGAGTATTATTGATAAAGGTTCATGGCTAAACCACTGGTATACAACTAAGACAAATGAGTAACAAGATATACATGTTAGTGTCTATTCAGATCCTTGACATTTTAGGTTTAATGATTAGAAATGATTGAAATGGTCTGACATTGATTATAAATCTAAATCCTTCTATAAATATAATGCAAAATATTTTTTCTGTGATCTGGATCCCACAGTAATGTGCTCCTTCACTTTCTTGATGTTTGAGAGGAGTGTGCTTTGATTCTGCAAGTCACCTTGCCATAGCCTGTTTGAAGTCAATTTATTTTCTTAAATTTGCACAGGAAAGGAGAAGGTTATGACAGCAGCCCAGGGCAAAATGCTGTCAGCTGACAGAACAGACTGAGTTATCTTGTAAGTAATGGATAATGATGATTTAAACATCTGTTGGGTGCCACAGACACAAAGGGGTTGATTCTAAATAGTTTAAAACTGGTGCTAATCTCGCCCAGAAGTTCAAATGCAACTATTGTTCAATGTTGTGGTCCAAATTAATCTGAATAATTAATCATAGCTCTGGGTACAAACAATATGAGTCGCTGCAAGGACATAAGTGGTGAGAAAAGAAAAATGTATATTAATGGCAGGGAGACAATTAAAATGATTGTGTGCTAAATGGATGGGGACAATTAAAGTGGAAACTTGAATGAGCTTGAGGGTAAGAGAATGAAGAAATATTTGAGGGACTTTAATCAGTACTTAGAGTTGGGAGAGACCTATGTCAAAGCTACAGGGAAGTGGATGGAGAAGTTTGCATTTATACTGTGGACACAAGAGACTGCGGATGCTACATAAGAGATTGCAGCACCTCAGATTCCACCTGGATAGTCTACAGCCCTATGGCATGAACATTGAATTCTCTAATTTCTGGTAAACTGTTCCCTCTCTGTCCCTTTTCTCTCTCCTCCTGATCTACCCAGTTCCTCCTGCACCCACCACACCCAGCCCGTCATCAACCCTCTCCTTACTGTTCCCATCTGTCCATGCCACCTCCCTTTATTTGATTCCATCCTCCACCTTCTTCTCATATAAGATTCTATCGTCTGCAACCCTTTGTTGCCTCCACCTATCACCTCCCAGTCTCTGTTGTTATTTCCACTCTTCCTTCCTCCATCTGTCTATCACCCCTCCTCACCTGCATCCACCTATTGCTTACCAGCTCTTGCTCCACCCCTTCCCCTCATCTCTTCATACTTGCCATCTCCCCTCTATCTTTCAGTCCAGATGAAAAGTCTTGACCTGAAACTTTGACTGCCCATTTCCCTCCACAGATGCTGCCTGACCGGCTGAGTTCTCCTAGCATTTTGATTGATGCATTTTTATTACCTTTCAACAGAGTTAAAATATCCTAGGTCACTAAGAGGAGAAGAGAACTAGAGATATAGACAATGTCACACAGAAGTGAGAAAGACCAGCCCTGTTAGATGGCCGTCAAAGTATTTCTTTTTTTGACAAGGCTGATTTCTGTGCCACTCCAAGGAATCACCTACAGCAGTGCTAAACCTTTGCGAGACACAAGCTGTCCCTGGGTTATGAACACCCGACTTATGGACACCCCGATATACGAACGAGTTCCCGTAATGTTATTAAATTCAAAAGTCCAACGTACATATGTACATTTGTTCCTACGAATAGCATAACTAGTTTCTTCTCTCTCTCTATCTCGATTTTATTAATTGTTCTTTCTTATCAGCCTTATGTGCTTTTGACACCATTCATACAACACTGTGGAGGTATGGTTACCGTACAGAGTGATTTTTGTGTATTTTATGACTTATGGACATAATCGACTTGAGGATGTCTGTAAAAATGGAACCCACTCATTATCCAAGGACCTTGCTGAAGACTTGGTGGAGAAGTATTTCTGGGGAAAATTCATGTCTTCATCTCCCTCCTCCGGCAAGAGGAGGACATGCCAGCGATCTCAAATCAAGTCGAGTTTATTGTCATGTGCACAAGTACAGTGAAGTACAGGTACAAGGAAAAGCTTGCTTGCAGCAGCATCACAGGCACATAGGTTGAGAGAACACACAGAATATAAATTATACATAAATTACACACGACAGTGAAGAGAGAAAAAAGACTATGCAATACAAGACATTAATTAACAATGAACCACAATCAGAGACAAGTCCCTGGTAGTGCAAGAAGTGGTTCACAGTGTTCTGTTGCTGAGGTAGGATTAGGGTTGTCCAGACCAGTTCAAGAACTTGATGGTTGTCGGAAAATAGCTGTTCCTGAACCTGGTGATGTGGGACTTCAGGCTTCGGTACCTCCTGCCTGACAGTAGCGGCAAGAAGAGGGCATGACCCAAATGGTGGGAATCCTTAATGATAGATGCTGCCTTCTTCTGTAGATGCTGTCAATGGTGGGGAGGACAGTGTCTATGATCTCGGTGATGCTGTCATCATGACTATCTTCAAGAAAAGAGAAAACCAATAGCACTAGTTACAGAGGAGCTCTCTCTGCTGTCTCCGCCAGGGAAAGCCATCACCAGGCTCTTCTCTAGCCTTGAGGTACAATATTCCTGAATGACAATAAATGAAGCAGATAGGTTTTTAACAACATCCAGCAGTTTCATGCTGTTACTGAGACTCACTTTTCTTTTCATTGTAATTCCAGATATACTAAGATATTCCAAAGTCGTATGGTTTAGGAAGTTGTGGGCATGCTATATTGGCGCCAGAAGTGTGGTGACACTTGTGAGCTGCCCCCAGGACATTCTGCGCGAAAAGACGCATTTCACTGTGTGTTTCGATGGACATGTGACTAATAAAGATATCTTATCTTTATTACTTCATTTTATATTCCCCAGTTGCCATGGTGCAATTTGAAGCCATTTCTCTGGATCAATATCCAGACCTCTGGCTGCCTTTCCGTTAACCTAACCACTGTCATAACCAAGGCAAAACTGGAGCAGAAGTTGTGGCCTCCTTGTCGTTGTGACATGTAACTGCTAATTGCAGGCAAATAGAATGTGTGGGAGAAAGGAAGCTCAATGAATATAAAACTTTGATTCGGCCGCACTTGGAGTATTGTATGAAATTCTGGTTGCCCCATTACAGGAAGGATGTGGAAGAGGTTTACTGGGATGCTGCCTGGATTAGAAGGTATGAGCTATAAGGAGAGGTTGGACAACCTTGTGTTGTTTTCTCTGGAACCACAGAGGCTAAAGGAGGACCTGAAAGAAGTCAATAAAATTATGGGAGGCATAGATAGGGTAGACGGTCAGAATCTTTTTTTTCCCAGGGTAGAAATGTCAAATACTAGAGAACATGCATTTAAGGTGAGAGAGGGAACGTTTAAAGGAGAGGTGAAGGGGAAGTTTTTTTTCACACAGAGAGCGGTAGGGATCTGGAACAGGCTGCCAGGGACAGGGTTGGAAGCAGATACGATAGTGGTGTATTAGTGGCTGTTAGATCAACATGTGAATATGCAGGGAATAGAGGGACATGGATCATGTACAGGCAGAAGAGATTTAATTTAATTTGGCATGTGTTCGGCACAGACATGGTGGGCCAAAAGGCCTGTTCCTGTGCTGTACTGTTTCATGTTCTGAGTGGAGTATACACCAGATTATGGTTTCTTTCAGGTCAGTGCAAAGTATTAACATGGTGTCTCTTGCAAAGCAACCTTACACTAGATTGGGTAGCTATTTTGATTGAGTTAAACTGTGATGCCCAAACCTCCTGTCCTGTGTTCATCCCACCATCCAACAGAATGGTGGCTTTGCATCACCAGCATCTGCATAAAGTCAAGGCTTAGTATCTTTACCTTATTGCCCTTCTCCCATTATCCCATTCTTTCAGGATCAATATTATTCCTTTAAATGCTGCTGACGGCTGGATGGTGTGACTGGCAGCCAACGAGCCTTCATGCCTGACTGCAGAGAGTGTGGGTGCATGCAGTGACAGAGCTGAGGTTCCAAAATTTGGTGGAAATGTCCATTGTTCTGCAATGTCTTGCTCTGGGTGTGTGCTCTAAATGAGTGGCAGACCAATCACGAGAAACTCCTGCTTTGATTTCTCATGTGAACCTGGATGGGTAAGAATGGAATGGTTCAAATATGGGGCTGGTGGGGAGGGTTGGTACAGTTAAGGTAAGCAAAAAAAACTTTGGAGAAGGGACAGGATGGAAGATGTGATGGGAGATTGGGCATCGTTTGCAAGGACAGACTGTTTTTTACCAGTGAGGATGATGATCTGAAAGGGAAGGGTCAGCAGCTGCTCAGAGGGGACTCTTTATCTCAATAACTGAGGGCTCAGCGACTTAGGGGCAATCAGACGAGAGCAGGGGGTGCGAGGTGGTGCATCCCACTGGATAAATTTTGCAGAGGAAACACGAAAATGGAGCTATTTGCACCTAACATTGTTTCATGTGTCATAGTAATAGAGATATGCAGCACAAAAACAGGCCCTTTGGCCCATCAAGTCCATGCTGCCTGTCATACCTATCGACATGAATCCCATTTACTCACATTTGTTCTGGACTGCAAAGGTGGAGGAACTATGGCCGAGAAATTGGCACACATTTACAGAATACTTATATCTTGTCTACTTATAGAGAAGCCCTTGGCAATATGGAAGGTATCACACTTATGGAACAGTTTGAGCACAATATTCAGACCAGAATATAGAACATTTATGTATTGCTTTACATTGTAAGTGCGTGCCTTTGCAATGTAGCTTGGTTCAGTCCAAAAGTTCAAATGTATTGCTCTCCAAAGGCAAGGCTTTAGCAAGGTAAATCCGGTGGAACTTCATCCCAAAGGAATGGGTACACAATCCGATTTCTGAATTGGATTAACAACTCTGAATAGTTCAGTTTCACAGCTGACGCATCTGCAGTCCGACTTTGCTATGACACTTTCAGTAACATCCTTAATGGAGCTAATCAATGGATTTTCTGGTTGATGCACATACGTGTGATTAATCTGGGAGAAGGTGACCTCTAATAAGTAAATGAAAATCAAGAAGCTGCAGATGCAGGAAGCCTGAGATAAAAACAGAACTTTTTGGAAACAATCAGCACCACCCGTCCTTTCACCTCTTCCTTTCTTACCGCCCAGGACCCAAACAAGTCCTTCCAGGTGAACCAGCGATTCATTTGCATTTCTTCCAATATAATGAACCGCATTTGGCATTTACAACAGGATCTCCTCCACAATGGAAAGAAACAATGCAAGTTGGGTGACCACTTCACGGAGCACCTGTGTTCAGTTTGCAATGTCAAACCTGAGCTTTCCGTTTCTTGTCACTTTATTTCACCATCCCACACCCACTCTGACCTTGTTGTCTGTGGCCTCCTGCACTGTTACAGTGAGGCCCAACAACACTTCACCTTCAAATACTGGATTTTCCATCCTTGAATAACTCACTCACTCTTCCTGCCTGTATTTGAACTAGCCATTTCTGCCTGTCATCATTGTAACTCTGATTTTCTTTATAATGTGGCCTTCTGGGCATGTCTCACAGCCCCACTATTAACAAACTATTACACAGTCAGAGAAACATAATGTACTTGTCACTGCTACTCTATATCCCCCCCCCCCCGCCTCCCGTAACCCATTTGGTCTCACCCTATCTAAGATATTCCCTTCATTCGACCCAACCCTCTCCCACCTTCCCTGCTACAGAAAACTAATTTGTTTTTCTCTGTTTCTCAGTTCTGATGTAGGATCCTGGACCTGAAATATGAATTGTTTCTCTTTCCACAGCCGCTGTCTGATCTACTGAATGCTTCCAGCATTTTCTGTTTTCTGTTTTTATTTTACCTCTAATGTATATTTTGCCTTAAAATCAAAAAATAGGGACTGATCTTTTAGGATCTACTATCATGCAGAAAACAAAAAAAAAATTAAAGATCTTGGTATTTTCCCCTTTGGGAAAGTAAAACTTATCCATGGTTTTAAAATTCACTGTACTCTGCACAGAATGATAGTCAGCAGATTTTCTGGCCATAACTCATTAGATGGTGAGTTCCTCAATTCAGCTGTCTTGACAAAAATGCTACCCTTCAGTGAAAAGACAGAAAGAAAATGGGGAAAGTGTTGCTCCAGGCTTTAATCATAGATCTTTTTGACAGCCAAGACATATCTTGGATTTGGCAAATGCTCTTGGAGCATCAAGGAGAAGCTCAAAGTTAAAATGGGACTGATGTGGGTGGCTCGTTTGTTGAGAGAGAGAAAAACTATTTCTTTCATCCATCATCAATGCTAAGCTTCCATAATACACAATAAATTCTTAAGAGGATTGGCAGAGTAGATGTGGACTTGATGTTTTGTGTGGCTGGGCTGTCCAGAACCAGGGGTCACAATATCAAAATAAGGGGTCAGCCACTCAAGGCTGAGAAGGGAAGAAATTTCTTCACCTACAGGGTAGTGAATCTTTAGGATCGTCTGCAGAAAAAGACTATGGAGGCTCAGAAAATGAGTATATCCAAGATGGGGATCATTGGATTTTCAGATATCAAGGATATCAGGAGAAATGCGGTTAGTGCAGAAAAGTGATGTTGAGGTAAAAAATCAGCCACATTCTTACTGACTGGGGACCAGGTATGCAGAGTCAAATGGCCAATTCCTTCTTATATTTCTTGTGTTCTTAGATTCTTATCTTCATTCACAGTGGAATAGATCCAATGTGAGCAGTGATAACAAGCATCATGTTAGAGCTATGGCTCAGATAGGGGTACATTTGCTTCTAAGGTGATGGTTGTGGGGTTAAATCCCATTCCTGGGATAAGTCTTGCTTGCTTCATAGTGGGAGGAGTGCTGTGCCATTGGATATGCTACCTTTCAGGCAAGTCATTATTAAATCGAAGCCTTCTCTGTTCTGTTAGATCAACATCAGAGTCCTAAAGTGTTACATTGAAGAAGAGCGAGGGAGTTATTCTTGGTATCTGGGCCAATGTTTATCCCTCAATTAACTTCACTCAAGCAGATTAATAATGTAGTAAGCAGGTGGTGATCTGTTCTTTTTACATTTCTGTTTGTGTGAGCTTGCTATTGGAAACTGGTGATACATTTTGTACTTTGGAACAGTGTTTGTACGCCAAAAAATGCTTCATTGCTCATATAGTATGCAAGACATCCTGAGATGTCTAAAGTCTTTATTTTTTCAATATATTTGTTTGAATGGTTGAAATTATTATTGCATTGTATACAATATTGATGCATTCAAAGTGATTGCATACTCTTGTCTACTTGTTTCTGATTCTTGTAAACAATACTTAGAGTCATAGAGTCATACAGCATGGAAACGGGCCCTTTGGCTCAACTGGTCCATGTTGACGAAAATGCCCCATCCAAGCTAGTCCTTTCAAAATACCGTTAAAAGTATCTCCCACCTTCCTTGTTACTCCATTTTGTTTGTTCATTCTCTAATTTTCAAAGTTCCCTCTATGCCACAAGTGTCTTTAATTGGAGTAAACATGCCTAGCCTGGTGTTAGTTGGGTGCATGAAGGTTACTGGTCTTTTGATTTCCTCTGCTTCCTTTTCAAACTATTCCCAACAGCAGGATTATCAAGTACTTATGGTCGAGAAGCAGGGGTGATTCTGTCTGAATCCTTCCAAATCGACAATAGTTTTGTGTGGGGAATGTGGTCAAGGAAAATTGATTGAGAAATGAACCTTAAATAATGTTATTAACATTAAAAAATATATATTATGTGTATATGCTCAACATTTCAAAATATTGGAGGTATTTGTTATGTTAGGAATTGCTTTCAAGTTGAAGGTTAAAGGAGTAGACTAACACTTTTGTCAGGAGGAATGAGCTACGCTTGCTCAAGTTGTATATTTTTATAGGTCAGTTGTTGTTGGTTAATTGTTGCTGCAATTGTTAATTTTTCTTTCAACAAGGAAATTACATTTTTTTTTCTCCTGCTCATGTTCATGGATCCACCAGATAACTCTCACATTTTGTAGAATCATTTGTTTGTAGACTTTTTTTTCCTCTTCTGGTGACCACCCATGTTAAGCAGAGGTCTTGGCCTGGTTCCTACTGATGAGATTTCCAAACCCCGTCATTAGTCAGGCAGATGCACTGGCTGCCTTAAAAATCTTAGCCACTGAGCCCAGGCTATTTTTCCAATTTGTGCTGGTTTCCTTCTTCACCTTGATTCCTGTCAAAGTCACACATCTGCTGTTCAGGTCAGACAGAAAGGAAATGGTATTCCCATCTGCAGACTAAACTCTAGATGTAAACATTAAAATTACAACGCTCGCCATGAACCAAGATTTGCAAAGTTACTCTGCTTTGTTCTTTTTTTGTGTGTGTGTTTTCAGCAACTTTGAGAAAGAAACACATTTTTGAAGTTGACTTTAATTCAATGGTCAACTTGCTGTGATTTACATCATTGATGAGAGTTAAACTGGAAGTTACTCTGATTAAAACAAGAATTGATACAAGAATAATTGCTTTTATTTGAGATGCAATGACCCAATGTACTTGTGCTCCTCCATGTTGAGACTTAAAAGATTGGGGAAGGACTGGTTGGGGTAAAGTGGATGCATGAAGGTTGGGGTTGTTCCCGTTATCCTGCCTGGAATCTTTCAACTACATCCTGGACTTGGATATGCAGGGTATAACGCTTTCAAAGTTTGGAGATATAGCAAAACTCAATGATATAGTAAGGAGTGTGGAGTTAGTAGTAGTCTTCAGGAGAATGTTGGCAAGCTGGTGAATCAAATGAAGTTTACTGCAGAATGTAGTGAAGGTATTCATGTTGAAAGGAGACATAAGAAGCAGCAATATAAACTAAATGGCACCATTTCAACAAAGAGATCTGAGAGGTGTCCATGCAAGTTCTCCAAAGATAGCAGGGAACATAAGGAGTCATTCTGACTTTATATAAGTGGATTGCATGTAGAACTGAATTGTTGGGCAGAGATCTGCCCTCAAAGGGGAGACTCCTGTTCACTCACACCCCACAGACTATCAAGAATCCTATGGATGAGCTTGGTTAAGATGAAAATCTCTGACAGTCATGCACAATGCTGAGCTGAAAATTATGAAGTGTAGCAAGGAGAAGACAGTGAAATGATTAGTGTTCTGATGGAGCTATATTACTGTCATCCCAAGGAACAACCACTATAGTTGAACATGAGGTTAAAAGATTAACAGTACATGACACTCACCCTGCCTGGCTGAACCAAGGTTCTCTGTCTCTGTTGTGTTTGGCTTTACCATTAGCTAGAATATAATGGCAATGCAAAATGGCATAAATAGGTCAGTGAGGAGGTAAAGTCGAACAAGATTGTTTTGCCCTATGGACTGAGAGAGATCACATTGCTGAGTTGTCCGATGTGAAGAAAGCCCCCTGATCAGGGAATGGAATGGGATATGGAGCTCATGGAACTTAACACCAAACCATGTAAAATGCACAATATTGATAAAAACCTCAAATGGAATAATGGATCCTGGTACTTAATGGATAAACCATTCAAGCAAATTACAAGATTAATGGAGGAATTGTAGAGGGGATATGTTTTAAAAGTTTGGACAAACAAAAAACTAGAATGTCAGATGTCTAATACAGCTCAGGATTAATGATGTTGGTCAGACAGTAGGCTGCCTCTTTAGCTGGCTTTGACAAGCATGTTTTTCAATTAGTACTTCTTTCAGGCATTCAGAAAACTACTTTTTAAACATTATACGAGAGAAATTTGAGCAAGGTTATAGATTGTTTAAGATCCTTGCTCAGATATTTTCTAAGGTTAAAGGGCCATTCTGTCAAAAATGAAAGTCTATAAATTGGAACTGCTTTGGTCTTTGCACAATATGCCTGTTCATCTCTTTTTTTAAATGGTTTATTTTCCCCTTCTCATGAAGTCACTGAAAGCCAATGCATTAGTCTACAGGTGCCAGTCCCACCTGCGATCTCTCCTACCCCAGCCCCTCAGCAGTACATCATACAATTGGCAACCTTTGAGTTTGGGCAATAGGAATAATTTCCTTGCTTGGCACTGCCTTCGTGAAACTTTGCCCACTGAGAATGTATATCAAAAACTCGGAAGTGTCGCTCCACATCAAGAGCGTATAGGTAGAGGCCAGAAACATTTCCACTTGTAGCCCACTACTGCTTACCTTCCAACAGGAGTTACAGGTATTGAGTCCTATGCAATCAGCATGCAATATAGGCTGTGCTGATCTATACAGTTTAGCTCCACAATGGGCAATACGTAAGAGTCTTCAGAACAGCCTAGTAAAGCATCTTTATCCATTGAAAGAAAAGCTTCACAATGGAAAAATATCACAGTAAACATGCCAAGAACAGCAGCAATGTTGTGTTTCAGAAAACCTGTTTAACATTTCAATGGGTGATTTTGTTTTTGCTAATACAGTCATAAATGTAATTTGCTTTAAATCCTAGAGTTGTGACATTAAAAAAATGGTTTTAATCTGCTAACCATCTTTATTGCCAGATTCAATGAAAGGTTTCTGTTTTGCAATTGTTTGCTTTGAAGTAATTCCTTTCCAAATAAGACTAGGCATTTGGTAATGATTTATTTCTATTTAGACAAGTGGTGAGCGGAGAACGAGAAATGGAGGATTTGGATACACAGTATTCACATGAAATTTTCAGCTGGCTTTAGTGACCATTTGTTATATTGGCAGCACCTAATGCTCCTGTTTATTTTATGTTACAGTGTTAGAAAGACATTATCTCACTCCTCCAGCCCACCAGGCTTTGGTTCATATTATTAAAAATAAAAAGTACTAAATTTTGTAGAGCCCATTTACTCAAGAATTTATACATGTTTTCACTGTATTTTACGTTCAGTGTTTATCAATAGGAAATTAGAGAGAAAGTATTCATGGCTCAATTTTGTGCTGTAGTCTGGGTGCAGAGGTGACAACATGGTGGGCATCCATTCTTCTGGCTGCCAAGACTCATCGCTACTACTGGGGTTCCAGCATTGCTGGGGTGATGGGTTTTGGGGATGAGTGGCAATTGCATCCTGAAATTCTTGTGGAGAAAATGATTGGTTTTCGGCTTTCTGCCGCAGACCATGCACTCTCTGAGGTGGCTTTCCCCCCTGCCAAGGCCAGGCATACCAAGGATCCGCCAACATAGTGCAGCTGGTGCTACACCCTAGCGGAGCTGCCAAGCTTAGTGGTCCATGAGATGGATGGGCACAAAGCCAGCCCCACCATTGATTTGGCAGGATTCCCACCATTTCACTAAATCTCATCCCAGGAGTTCCTGGGGCATTGCCTATGAATTTATTTACTGGTCAGCTTTTAAAACATCCCATCTACAGAGCCCAATGCTTTCTTATGAACTTGCAAGTTTGCTGTCACAAGGACAGCAGATGTGGGAGGCTGTTCAGCCCTTCTTTGTAAAATTATTGGCACAATGTAGGAAAGAACTTTTCTATAGGAAGGATGTCATTCAACTGGAAAGAGTGCAGAAAATATTTACAAGGATATTGACAGGACTTGAGGGCCTGAGTTATAGGGAGAGGCTGGGCAGGCTAGGACTTTATTCCTTGGAGCATAGGAGACTGAGAAATGATCTCATAGAGGTGTATAAAATCATGAGATGCATGGATAGGGTGAATGCACTCAGTCTTTTTCCCAGGGTTGGGGAATCAAGAACTAGAGGTCATAGGTTTAAGGTGAGAGGGGAAAGACTTAAAAAGAACTTGAAGACCAACTTTTTTTACACAAAGTGTGGCATGTATGTGGAATGAGCTGCCAGAGGAAGTGGTTGAGGCAGGTACAATAACAACTTTTAAAAGACAGTTGGACAAGTACATGTATCGGAAAGGTTTAAAAGGTTATGGGCCAAACACGGGCAAATGGGACGAGCTTGGGTGGGGCATTTTGGTCAGCATGGACCAGTTGGGCTGAAGGGCCTGATTCTGTGCTGTATGTCTCTATGACTCAACAGCACAGAAAAAAAACTGTGCCTGTGCCAGTTCCTGTGAAAGAATGATTCAGATATTTCCTTTCCCCTCTTCTATCCAAGACAAAGTTATGTCTTCATTTATGGCATCCGATTGTTTCTTAAATGATTCCAGAGTTTTTCTTTCCCTGCTCCACCCAGACGTTTATTCTACACATTGATCGCTCTTTGACTGAAGAAGAATTTTCCAGCATTTGTCCTAGAATTACCTTTTACTTACTTAAATGTGAGCCTTAGCTCTGCTCTGTAAGTGTAATATAAAGTAATGTTCCAGATTAACTTGCTTTATCTTAATTTTGTGAGCTTTCCAGAATATTTATCTGTACATTCATGGCCACTGGGCATAAAATTGAAACTTCTGAATTTGAGTTATTAAGTTACACGAATCATGCAGGATAATTTGGATGTGGAATCACCTGAACTACACTCAGCTAAGAAACAAAGACCATCTGAAGAGAGATAAACTCGCACAGTTTTGGCTTCACTTTGATGTGTACAGTACTTAATGCCCTCATAACCTTTCTGTGTGTCAGCCATGCAAATCATCTTCGTTTATAATGCACACTCCCTTTTCAGAGCACAAGCAAGTATACATGAAGACAACAACCTGATATTACAGCAAATTAACTTAGAGATTACTAGATGATCATCAATTTTAAGGCAATTCGGGTAAACGTCCTATCTCAGTTGTGAAAACTGCATGCACAAAAGCATGAAACAGTGAATCCAGATTCTGCATCAAAATTATACAGTATGTAAGAGCTAATACAAGAATAACATTGTCACCATACTACTGAAACAGTTTAGGCCCACAGTAATAAGTACTTCTATTGCTGTATCCTCACGAGCCAAAAATTCAGCTTATTGCCACTTGCTCATTCAGTGATTTCTCCTCAATGGATATGTAAGCACAGCCACTCAGGGAATTGCTCATCATTGACTACTTTTATGGGGTCTTCTGGATTATGTAGGAGCATATGGGAAGAGTTGTGGAAGGCTGATTTGTTTATTGTTGCTGTTTACTGAGAAAGGAGTTGGTCAGCAAGGCGCAAAGGGACAGGGGTGTTTAATGCACAAGTGAAATAATTGGACATAGGTTTTGTATTCTCACTAATGATCATTTCACTTGCCAATTATATGGTGTCACAAAGTCAGTTGCATTACTGGAGCAGCTAACAGCAGTTTCAGTCTGTGGGTTTCTCAAACAGAGCCATCTGGTGAACAGACTGTGCAATTATCTCCATCCATGTATATAGAGCCATTGCAAGGCTGTGAGTCAGCAAGCAGCAATATTAACAATAAGCCTGAAATTCTGCACCTCCCAAGATCAGTAGAATCTGGCTGGAGTGATGGTGGGGGGCTGAAAGGGCACTTCCTCCCCCTCCCACTTCTCCACCCTGGTGGGATTTCAGGGTCCACCCAGTTATTTAGAGAATCCAAATAGGGAACCAATTTGTACAAATCAGAGATGACAGAAAGAAGCAAAGATTCAACTAGTTGTTGAAACAGAAGCAAAAGGCAAGCATTATTTTGAAGCTTGAAAACTGCACCATCATGCTTCGAAGCTGCAGGAAGTTCAACAATAGGTACCTTAGAATTTACCTTTTGTTACAAATTCCTGCAGAAGTTCCATACAATTGCGGCTGAAAATAAGTTTTTAAGATTAAAATCTTAAGATATCTTTATTAGTCACATGTACGTCAAAACACACAGTGAAATGCATCTTTTGTGTAGTGTTCTATCGCACCTTGCAAGTGTCGCCACGCTTCCGGCACCAAGATAGCATGCCTACAACTTCCTAACCCATTTGTCTTTGGAATGTGGGAGGAAACTGGAGCACTCGGAGGAAACCCATGCAGACACGGGGAGAATGTACAATCTCCTTACAGACAGTAACCGGAATTGAACACGAGTCACTGGCACTGTAATAGCGTTACACTAACCACTACACTACCGTGCCTGTAACGTACTCCTGGATTTTGACTTTTTTTTGGTATAATTGCAGCATCTGAGTGGGCATAAAAGTGGGGGCAAAAGCTAATCACACTGGGTTACTGGGCCAAACTATCACCAAACCCCACCCAACTCAACCCACCCCATGAATTCCGTTGTGGTTTAGGGGCCAACCTGCTCTTGTCTGAGCTCATTAACATCCTATAATGTGAGTCAGTAGCACTGCAGCTCCAGACCTCCTACATATGTTTACTCTCACAAACTACTGGTGTAAGTTAGGTCAAGAATCCTAGGGCACACTGTTGCTGCAACAAGCTACAAGCAAGAGTTTGCTTCGCTTGAACACTGAGGAGAGATTCAGCAGCAATTCCTGGGTTAGGCAATTACTTATTTTTTTTAAGGTTCTTCTGGTAGGATCAGGTCAACAGCAGATTTTCATTCTCGGTTCCTTCCCTACCCCACTGACTGTTACTCATCCAATTTGTAGACTTCGCTGGATTATGCATGGTATTCTCTAATCTTCTATGCCCTTGTAAATAAGGAGGCAGAAAAGCACAAGATAGATCAGGACAGAGACAAGCTCAATTTGAGTGCACTCTAACACACCAACTCACACACATACACACATACACACACACTACACACACACACAACACACACGCGCGCGCGCGCGCGCGCACACACACACACACACACACACAGGAAACTAGCAATAGGATTAGGCCACCTGGTTCCTCTAGTCTACCTAACTATTCAATATAATCATGGCTGATCCACCCCAACTTTCAACACCTCCACTGTGCCAGTTTCCCACAACCCTCAATTCACTGAATTTACTTATGTCCTCTTTAAATACATCCAGTGATCTAGTAACCTCGATCCTTCAAGGTAGAGAATTCCACAGGTTCACCACCATCTGTGAGAACAATGTATCCCCTGAGGTGTTACCCCATCCCCAATCTGCCATTCCAGAGAATGTACAGACAACATAGATCTCAAGAGGATTTTTAGTGTAGATTTACGTTTAGGGAGGTAAACTTCATCAAAAAATGCAGTAAGACAGCTTCAAGCTCCACTGCAGGATGCTTTTCTGTCTGCTGCTCTCCCATGGACAGCTTTTGAGGCATAAGCTGGCTTTAGATGATGACAGGGAGAATTCTGTAATATCAGCCATTCTGTTGCATTGAGACATACGTATCAGTTGACAGATACACTTCACGAGAAAAACCACAGCCAGCTAGAAACGAGTTAAGGACATTCAGTTTTACTGGGTTATTGGACTCCAAAGACACTCATATTACTTTGTGAGTTCCCAGTGCATTAGCTCAACAGTTGGAGGATGAGGAGTAGAGTTCCATTGGATAAATGATCTTGAACACAATAAGTGATGGGAATTGTTATTCTGAAATTCAGATCTCAATGAAGAAACCTGATTACCCTTCAAGCACCTGTTCACTAAGGATCATTATGCCAGTTCCCAGGAAGAGCGCCCCAAGGACAAAAATGTGCCAAATTCCTCTGCAAAAGAGGTCATCATAAGAATAAAATATTGCTGTAAGATAATATGTCAGGCTGCTGTTTATCGATTACAGCTCGGCATTCGACACCATCATCCCCTCAGTACTAATCAACAAGCTTCAAAACCTGGTCCTCTGTACCTCCCTCTGCAACTGGATCCTCAACTTCCTTATTGGGAGACCACAGTCAGAGCGGATTGGTAATAATATCTCCTTCTCGCTGACAATCAACACAGGTGCACCTCAAGGATGTGTGCTTAGCCCACTGCTCTACTCTCTCTGCACTCATGACTGTGTGGTTAGACACAGCTGAAATGCAACCTATAAATTCACTGATTACACCATTGTTGTTGGCAGAATCTCAGATGAGGAGGCGTACAGGAGTGAGATGGATTGGCTGGTTGAGTGGTGTCGCAACAATAACCTCACACTCATCAGCAAGACCAAGGAGCTGATTGTGGACTTCAGGAAGGGGAAGTAGAGAAAACACACACCAGTCCTCATTGAGGGGTCAGCTGTGGAAAGGGTGAGCAGCTTCAAGTTCCTGGGTGTCAACATCTCAGATGATTTGTCCTGGGCCCAACACATTGATGCAATCATACCAGAGGTTCTACCTCATTAGGAGTTTGAGGAGATTTTGTATGTCACCAAAAACTCTTTCAAATTTCTACAGATGTTCAGTGGAGAGCATTCTGACTGGTTGCATCACTCCTGGTGTGGAGCCTCCAATGTGCAGGATCAAAAGAGGCTGCAGAAGGTTGTAGACTCAGCCAGCTCCACCATAGGCACAACCCTCCCTGCCATCGAGGACATCTTCAAGAGTCAGTGCCTCAAGAAGGCGGCATCCATCACGAAGGACCCGCACCACCCGGACATGCCTTCTTCACGTTACTACCATCGAGGAGGAGGTACAGGAGCCTGAAGACCCACACATAACATTTCAGGAACAGTTTCATCCCCTCTGCTATCAGATTTTTGAACGGTCCATGAACACTATCCTCATTATTCCTCTTTTGCACCATGAATTTATTTTGGTAACCTGTGATAATTTTGATGTCTTTATGTCTTGCACTGTACTGCTGCCACAAAACAACAAATTTCACGATATATGTCAGTGATAATCAACCTGATAATGGTTTCCAAACAGGCCTGATAGACTTGGCCATATAGCTTAGCCAAACAAAGCCAAAGTCAAAGTCTAGTTTATTATCATAAGCACAGGTATATGCATGCACAGGTGCAATGAAAAACTTACTTGCAGCAGCATCACAGGCACATAACGTCATATAAGCAGCATTCACAAGAAAAACATAAATTAAACATAAATAATACACAATTTTTCCAAGAAAAAAACAGTATTAAAACAAGAAAAAACAAAATCTATTTTAGTGCAAAGTGATCAGAGTGGTCCTAAACTTGGATGGTTGCTTGGAGGATCCTAAACTTGGATGTTGCTGGTCCTTCTACAAAATCATATTCAAAACATCATGTTGACCTTCAGGTATAAATCTCAAACCTTGATCCGACAGCATATTGTGTGAAGCTTGTTCTTACACCAGAAACTGCAGAGAGTTGTGGACACAGCCCAGCACGTCACAGAAACCAGCCTCCCCTCCTTGGACTCTGTCTTTACCTCTTGCTGCCTTGGCGAAGCAACCAGCACAATCAAAGACCCCACCCACCCGGGTCATTCTCTCTCCTCTCCCATCAGGTGGAAGATACAGGAGCCTGAGGACCCATACCACCAGGCTTAAGGACAGCTTCTATCCCACTGTGATAAGACTATTGAACGGTTCCCTTATACGATGAGATAGACTCTGACCTCATGATCTACCTTGTGACCTTGCACCTTATTGTCTACCTGCACTGCACTTTCTCTGTAGCTGTGACACTTTACTCTGTACTGTTATTGTTTTTACCTGTACTACCTCAATGCACTCTCTACTAACTCAGTCTAACTGCACTGTGTAATGAATTGACCTGTACAATCAAGACAAGTTATTCACCATACCTTGGTACGTGACAATAATGAACCAATACCGATAAACCAATACCAATACCAATACTTCCAATAAAGTCTTCCTTGTCCTCTCATGTTAGTTCTTAATCATGTTCTAAGATGTATTTGAGTTACTTAAGCTACTTACAAGCCTGCAATGTGGTCATGATCCATCCTGGCATCACACTCTGACCTTAAATATGTGACTAGATGATGCAATATACTTTCTCAGAGCTGTTTGGAAACAATTATCTTACAGACCCTTTTTTTTCTATTCTTCCTTCCACTTTGATAGGAACAATAGAAAAGCTGAGTATAGCTTAAATGGAGAGAGAGACTACATAATGTTGCTGTACAGAGGAGTCTAGGAGGGGTATAGTTTATTGGAAGCAATTCAGAGAATGTTTACAAGGTTGATTCTTGAATGAATGAATTGACTTATGATAGAAGGTTGAGCAGGTTGGAACTGTAATTACTATAATTTAGAAGAATGTGAGGTGATCTTACTGAAATATATAAGATTCTGAGGGAGCTTGACAGATGGTGAAAGGTTTCCCCAGTTGGGGATATCTAAAATGAGGTACATGGTTTCTGAATAAGAGGTCACTCATTTAAGATGGTGATCTGAGGATTTTTTTTTTCTCAGCGTGTCATGAAGCTTTGGAATTCTGAACCCTCGAGCACTATGTAGGCTGAGTCATGAAATATATTCAGGAACGAGATAGGCAGGTTTCTGATCTGCAGGTGAGTCTAGGATTATGGGGAATGGGCAGGAAAGTGTAACTGAGGCCAACATCAAATCATTGATGATCTTGTTGAATGGTGGAACAAGCTAGAGGGCTGAAAGTCTCATGACCTACTCCTACACCTCCATTTCATGTTGTCTTTCTACCTCTACCTTCAAACAAAGTCCAAACAAGGGAACAAGATTTCAATTCAATACCTGTTGAGGACCATGACAGTCCCTCAAATCAGTCTCCCTCCATGATTGTTCCAAAAATCATCAGATCGATTTTTTTCCTTTTTGGATCAAAGGTCAGTGAAGAACAAAGACTAACACAATAGCATAATGGAGTCATAGATTCATAATGCTGTACAGCATGGAAAAGAAGTCTTTCGGCCCAATTCGTCCATGCTGACCAAGTCACCTAATTGAGCTAGTCCCATTTGCCTGTGTTTGGCCCATATCCCTCTAAACCTGTCCAAATGTTGTTTAAATGTCGCAATTGTGCCTGCCTCTACTACTTGCTTTGCCAGCTTGTTCCATATACGGACCACCCTTGGTGTGAAAAAGTTGCCCCTCAGGTCCCTTTTAAATCTTTCCCCTGTCACTTTAAGCCTATGCCCTCTAGTTTTGGGCTCCCAAAAAGACTGTGCCTATTCATCTTATCTATTAAAAAATGGGATTGTTGTAAATATGTGCTTGATAGTTGGCACAAACTCAGTGGGCTAAAGGGTCAGTTCACATGCTGTATCACTCTATGGCATTCTGAGGCCCAGATTTACAGTCAGGAGTGAGCTGCCCATGTTCAGGGCTGACTGATGGTAAAGTTCACCCATAACCTTTTGCAGATCCCTTGAGAGCAACTTGTTGGGTGAAGGAGGCTCCAACCTCGGCTGTATGACCTTGCAGTGCAGATAGGCCTTCTAGTCATTTGAGGGGAGAAATGGGAAAGAACAAATCCTATCCATGAAAATGCAGAAAAATACTTTGACATGCAGCAACTTAGCAGGCTGTTGAACACTAGAAATGTTTCTGATCTTCGAAGACATTTAATACTATCCAGAAAATATAAAAATTTCAAGTATTAAAGACGTTCAAATATATATTTCCTTTCAAAAAAATAATAAAACTAAGAAGTACACATGAAACATTTTAAACAATTAAAAACCATTAAGTAATCTAAAGCAATACACTTTAGTCTTAGACTAACTTACATATATTCTTCACAGCTATTCCTCTCTATTCAAATGAATAGAGATACTGTTCCGGCACCATATCTAATGCGACGCATATGGTTCTGGTGGATCTTTTGGTAAATATGAGGAATTGCTGGAATTTCGTAATCAACCACTGGACTCACATTTAGTCAGAAGTCATGCCAAAGTCCAAAATGAACATGAATCACCAACTCTTTCCTAATATTGTGCTTCTAATGCCGCTATGTCCTGCTACTTCTCTTCATGGAATCTAAGGGTCAGTATTTATGGCCCAGGGAACAAAAAACCTTCATTAGATACAGATGGTCGTCTTTTCATGGTAACTTGCTTCTGGCGGGAAGCTATTATTGGGCTGGAGTTAGTTCCGGGGAG
This sequence comes from Pristis pectinata, assembly GCF_009764475.1. Classification (NCBI taxonomy): domain Eukaryota; kingdom Metazoa; phylum Chordata; class Chondrichthyes; order Rhinopristiformes; family Pristidae; genus Pristis; species Pristis pectinata. Next base: position 83,559,484 of record NC_067407.1, read on the forward strand.
CTTGTTATCTTGCCACATAGATTCCACTGTATTCTTCTGAGGGAGAATTCCATAAACTTGGATTGTGCTTCTATCCAAAGAGAAAGTACTGTGCACAAAGGCAAATCAGACAGTTTTGAAGTCTGACAGCTATGGCTCCACAGTAGACTAGCAAAAATAAGGTGTAAGAGTGATGACAAAGTAAAGGAGATATACTCATTAGTTCATCAGAAAAAGACTTTGTTAAGTAATTGAATTTTTCCTTCTGTGGAACTGTATTTTAGCTTGCACATTATCAAATGTACATTTTGTCACTAGAGGGAGTGAGAGAAATGCACAAAACCTGGCTGTTTTAATGAGCTTTTGGACTTGACAGATTTGAACAAGCTACATTCTGGCTGTGCCTTTGTATGATGTAAGTGACTCAATAAAACCATTTGGTTCAGCTTTACTTTTTGACTATTATCTATTAAGTGTGTAACTACTATTGCACGTACAGTATGCTAAATAAATCAGCCAACGCCCATTGCTTAAAAAATTTCATTGATTTCAGATGTACATTATAGGGAATAACCAATCTTCTGAAAGGTAGTATCAAGCAGGTGATGTCTATTTTGCTGGACATTGGATCTGATTTTCCATTGACGAGTGGTATTATAATAGGCATAAAATGTGTAAAATATGCTATATTGGGTTGGTACTACCTTAAGAATTGCACACGTAACTAGCTGCTCACTGTGCAATAATATTTAAGGTTGAACATTTCAAAGATTCTCTACCTGCCTCAGAGGAGAATCTACTTACCTCATGCAATAGAAAAAAGTTGCTTTGCACAATGCATTTTGTGAATAAAACACCTTTGATTCTTAGTTTAAATTACCATCTCCAGCATCCCAGTGAATGAAGGCGAGAAAGATGGCATCACTGAGATAGGCACCAGTTTGTGGCCAAGGCATGAATTGTGGAAGTAGCGGACACTATGCAGGGAGTTGACTACCCTCTCCCTTAATCTACCACAGTTGCAGTTTGAGCTCCCATGGAGAAGGAGGCACCGGCTGGTGCCTGGCTGCTTTTCAGGAGCAGATTGCAACAAAGCTGTCATATGCTCCATTGCTGTCCGCAGTGAAGTAAAAGCTTCCCTAACATTGCCAAGAACAAGAGCTGTGGACGTGCCAATTGCAGCACAAACATAGAAACTGATCAGTGGTATAATCTTTCTTTTCAGGATGAGTGTCTATTTGAACTTCCATGTCTGCAATCTGTAGCTATGAATCCATGGATTCTGCCCAAGGGTGGTACAGTGGTCCAACAGTTCAGCATCCCGAGTTCAATCCTAACCTCAGATGCTATGTGTGGAGTTTATGTTTCCACGTGGGTTTCCTTCACTCCGGTTTCCTCCCACATTTTAAAGGTGTGTGGGTTGATAGGTTAACTGGCTACTGTAAATTGTTCCTTGTGTGGGTGAGTGGCAGGAATTGATGGAAAATGAGAGGGTAAGTTGATAAATTGGTTTATTATTGTCACATGTACCAGGGTACAGTGAAAAACTTTGTTTTGCATGCCATTCATACAGATCACTTCATCACAGCAGCATATCGAGCTATTAAGATATCTTTACTAGTCACATGTACATCAAAACACGCAGTGAAATGCATCTTTTGCATAAAGTATTACAAGGGAAAAGCAATAACAGAATGTAGAATATAGCACTACAGTTACAGAGAAAGCGCAGTGCAGGCATAGATTCTTAGAATTTAGATTTAAAAGAGTAAAACGATTATAATAGAATAATGAGTACATCTGCAGAGAGCAGCTTGCAACGAGTCCCCACTGGAATAGGTTATGGGAAATAAATGGGGGATTGATGGAATTGCTCTGAGAGCTGGCATAGACTTGATAGGCTGAATGGCCTCTTATATCATGAGGAAATATGCCACATGAAACAACTCCTGTTAGAATGGACGGCATGCCCAAACATTTCCCATTCATTTAGTTCCATTGAGCCCTGTCATTCAGCTTGTAGCATTTCTTGAATAAAACAATTTAATTCCTGCTGAGTGGAGGCGACTGAGCTGGTGCATGGGAATGAAAAACAAATGTTACACATTGGGTTGGAGATAATTGGCCGAAAATAACAGGTAGATTTACTTCTACATGACTCTCCTTTATCTCTGTCTCATTGTTATGATCCTCCCTTTGTTCCCTAAAAAAGTCTGCATCAGCTTCTTCCTCCTCTGTCTCTACATCTAAAGGAGTTGGAGTCCAAAGGTAAAAGATAATCCACTTTTAAACAAAAATGCTGGAAATACTCAACAGGTCAGGCGACATCTGTGCAGAGAGAAACACATTGATGAGTTTTTGTCAGAGCCGATGAAAGTTCCTCATCACGAAAAATAACCCTTCTTCTCTCTCCACACATATCACCTGGTCTGCTGAGTATTTCCAGTATTTCCTGGTTTTATTTCAAATTTGCAGCATCTGCAGTATTTCTCTTTTGGAAAATCTGTAGCAATCCACCCAACTCTTAAAAAGAGAAAACCAAAAATTTGCCACAAACTACCAGTAAATGCTAAAAAAATAGTTTCTAGATCATTTCTAGCGTTCTTGTACATCTGCAGTGTGAAAGCTTTCTGGTCTAAATTCAGGGCTGCTGCAAATGTTCAATGTCATCAGCACCTATAGTAGGTAGCTTGGAATTCTTGTGGTTATGATGGATGATTCCCAACACCCTTATAATTTAGCCTGGATTTCCATGAATCTCCAAATTTTGAAGTTAGTCAGAGATGACACAAGATGAGGTGAGGATTGATCTGAAGTACATTTAGACCAGGCAGGGATGAGCTAGAAATAGAATCAATCAACAGAGAACTGGAGAGAGAATAAGTTGCAATGCTGTTGGAGCTATTGAGGAATGGGTCTGACAGCAGTTTTCTACAGGAGACCAATGTAGACTAAATGGGCAGAATTTGTCCTTCTTCTGCATCAAAACAGCTTTATAATTCTATAAATGCCCTTATCAAGATAATGGGAAGAGAAACAAAGGACTGCAGATACTGGAATCTAGATGAAAACAACACATCATTCTCCACCACTTCCGCTATCTCCTACGGGACCCCACTATAAACCATATCTTCCTCTCCCCACCCCTTTCTGCCTTTCACAGGGACCGTGCTCTCCATGACTCCCTACTTCAATCCTCCCCCTTCACCCATCCCACTCCCACCCCGAGAACTTTCCACTGCCCCGTCATAGGTGCAACACCTGCCCCTACACCACCCCCATCGCCTCCACCCGGGGACCCAAACAGTCCTTTCAGGTGAGACAGAGATTCACCAGAACCTCCCTTAATATCATCTATTGCATTCGGTGCTCCAAGTGTGGCCTCCTCTTCACTGGTGAGACCAAATGCAGCCTGGGTGACCGTTTTGCAGAACACCTGCACTCTGTCCGTAACCACGATCTGCATCTCCCCTCTTCCAGTCACTTCAACTCCCCCTCCCCCTCCATCACAGATATGACTGTCCTCAACCTCCTCCAGTGCCAGGAGAATTCCAAGTGCAAATTGGAGGAACAGCACCTCATTTTCCGTCTTGGAATCTTGCAGCCTAACAGCATGAACATTGAATTCTCCCACTTTAAGTGATCCCCACCCCCTTCCCCACAACACTCCTGCCCCACCATGCTTCTTCTCTTCTTCCCTTTCCCAGCCTCTCTTGTTTTCTACCCCTTTCTTTCCTCTCTCTCCTTACCTTTGACCCATCCCCCCAGTGGATCTGCTCTCCCCTCCTCCCCCGCACCTGCCTATCACTATCTCTTACCTGCATCTACCTATCACCACCTTGTGCCCACCCCACCTCCCCTCTTTTGTCCACCTATCACTGCTCTGCTTTTCCCTCCTATATATTGGGCTTCCCCTTTTCCTATCTTCAGTTCTGAAGAAGGGTCCTGACCTGAAACATTGACTGCCTGCTTTTCTCCATGGATGCTGCCTGGCCTATTGAGTTCCTCCAATATCATTGTGTTTTTCATCAAGATAATGGGACTTGAACCAAAACCTATGGACGTCCAAGCCAATAATTTAACTGGCTTTTGACATGGGTTTTCTCTTCATTCCCACCTGTAGTCACTCCTGAACTTCCCAAACAACAAAAAGTCTTTCTGTTGACAGCTCCAAACTTCTTGAGTTGATATTTCATATACGTATAAGAATCAATTCTGCTGTTTCTCAGCCACTAGAAACTAGGTCAGAGTACACTGAAATTAAAGTCCAGGCACTGCATTCACTGTGCACTTCTTAGCTTATGATTCAGCTGTTTCCATGGGTGATATCACTCACCTGGTTTTGGGTGGAAGGAACATGAAGAGATGAAAAATGGCAGCTGATTATATCATTTGGACAAAAGAAATAGTGAAAAGGATTATGCTGCTTTTTTTTCCCTCTTGTAGCCATTTAGACTGGAGAAAAATTTCCTTGTGCAAAACAAAAGCCCTTAAATTCATCACATGAACTGTACATTTTTTTTCTGTTTGTCACATCACTATCTTAAAATAAAGTCTTCCATATCTTTGAAAATTCTCGTACATGCAGCAGGTCATCTTTTGAATGTCCTTCTGGTCAAATGGCTTTTTAAATGCCTCAAATTCAATGCTTCATGCTTTAAGTAGTAAAGATGAAAACAAGTCATGCTAAGCAGATCGGGAGTCATCCGCAGGCATTGGCACATCCGACTGCTAATGGCTGAGAACATCTGCCTCAGCTTGTTCCAAGCCAGCAAACAGCCAGGTGCAGAACTTGGTTCAGTTAAAGGGAAACATGCTCATCGAACAATTTACCTTTGCTGCAGGCTCTGTACTTTTTTTCAGAGATTTCCTTTTGTTCCCTCACCAATCATCTTTTCCTTCCTCCCTCTGCATCTCATTCATATTGAGGTGTTGGGTGTCCTCTGGTAGTTGTCTCTTCTTCATGTGTGAATCATAACAGTGAGGATTAACCATATATAAAAGAATTACAGACTTCCCCCATTTAATATATATTCATATGTTGGTCTAACAAGGGTTGCTGAATCACAAATGCGAATTGGAAATATTCACTTCCTAAATCTAAAGTATGATTGAGTAATGGTTAAATGACACTTAATCCAAGGATTAATAACACCAGCATGAATAAAACATAGAACATAGAACCGTTCAGCACAAGAAAAGGCCCTTCGGCCCACGATGTCTGTGCCAAGCATGATGCCAAATTAAACTAATCCCTTCTGCCCGCACATGATCCATATCCATCCATTCCCTGCACACTCATGTGCCTATCTAAAAGCCTCTCGAATACCACTATCACATTTGCTTCCATTACCACCTCTGGCAGCATGGTCCAGGCACCTAGCACTCTCTGTGTAAAAAAACTTGCCCCACACATTCCCTTTAAACTTTCCCCTTCTCACCTTAAAGCTATGCCCTCTAGTATTCGACATTTCTACTCTGGGAAGAACATTCTAGCTGTCTACCCTATCTATGCCTCTCATAATTTTAAAGGCCTCGATCAGGTATCCGAAGTATGTGGGTTCAAGTCATACTATGAGAGCCAGAGAATTTAAATTCAGTTTGGAATATTGACTGCAAATCTATTTTGTGTTTAAACATCCAGCTGTTTCATTAACATTCTTTAGGAAACAAAACCTACATTCATTATCCAGTCAGCCTTTATATGACTCCAATCTGGCACCAATATGGTTGATGCTGGCAGGAATTAAAAATAAACTGCAGACATAGGAAACCTGAAATAAAAACAAAAAATGCTGGAAACACTCAGCCGGTCAGGCAGTATCTGTGGAAAGAGAAACAGTTAACGCATCAGGTCTGGGACTCTTCATCGGAACTGGGAAGGGGAAAACAAGTTAATTTTAGGCTGCAGAGAAGGTGAGGGAAAGGGATGGGTAGAACAAAGGAAACATCTCTGATAGGGTGAGACAAGGTGAACTAATGTGGTAGTTAAACAGCATTTAATATCAGAGTAATCCACTCAGATGTATCAGATCCCACCAGCAGTTCAAGAACAAACTGCAAGTGTGAACATCAAAAGTATTCTGAGAAGAACAAAGTAAAAAGGAGAAATTGTTTGGCTTTCCATTTTATAAGAGAACATTTTAATGCCACTTGTCTATCTTTTTTAATTTTTACTGAGGTTTCTTAGATTTCTTCCTGCAGAACCCAGAAAGACAGCCTGCAGAACTTGCGGGAATTCTTACAATTTCACCACTGCAGTTTTATAATGACAAATAATTTAATCATGCAGCGCGTACTTCATTGTAATGATTTGAGTAGCTGGTTAAATATTCATATTGGAATATTACTCTTATGTTTGTTATGCCAAGATGCTGGAGCGGTATTAGCTGACTTCCTGTAATATAAATAGGCATTGTCATAGGAGCATCTGCTTTCCTCTATTTGATAACGCTGAACTCCTTTTTTGTATGCTCTCCTATTTACACTTCCTCAAATTATTTTTGTCTTCAGTTGACAGAGATGAATGAAGGGATTAATATATATTGGAAAAGTCCTATGAACAGTTTGCCAGCAAAGAGAAAGGATTGATATTATTTCCCACAGGTAACCAGACACAGACAAAGTGGATTAGAAGTAATTTGCTGTGGGGCTCAAATGTGATCATGAACCATTAGCGCCACAGCATTTATGGGAGCCTTTAATTGCTTTTCTCAAATTAAAAACTCCCATATCCTGCAGAAAAGGTAGTGTAACTCTGGATGTCTAACATTCTGATCTGGATATATTCCTAGATCCCAAAATACAAGTTAAACAGAATGTTTTTCCTCAAAGCTGCCCCTGCCTTTGCCATGTCAGTTTGCACTTTGCAAATAGCACTTTAATTTTTATTTAAACATTCCCTTTTTGGTTCTATGCTTGTGTCAGCCTGATGTTATAATTGTATCTTTGTTTTTCTTGGAGGCAAACGGAAATTAAGCATCTTACATGTTCACAGGCAAATAACAAGAATGATGGCACAAGTCTGACCTTTTATTTCATTTTTCTTAGCTGTGTAAATAATTTATTGCAAGTAAATCGGGTTCTAGCAGGCCTGGTCTCTCTAGGCCTGCTATCTAATCTAGTGCAGCCGGTTCTGTGGGCAGGTTGTTGGCAAGTAAGCCAACAGGCTAACCTGATCTGGCACAGGTGAGGAGGGTGTTTGAACATCCAGCAGGACTTTGATCCAAACACCTGGAAGGAGGTTAATGCCATTAAAACCATCTACCTGAGGAATCACCATTGATGCAAAATCACTTAAGTAATGCTGCTGCCACTTCACTCCAATAACCCCAGTTCAATCCTGACCTCTGGCGCTGTCTGTATAGGATTTACACATTCTCCCTGTGACCATGTGGGTTTCCTCTAGACGGTCCAGTTTCTTCCCTCACACCAAAGACATGCAGTTCGATAGGTTAATTGGCTGCTGTAAATTTCCCTTAGCGTGAATATGAGAGGTAGACATTGGAGTAAGTTGATAGGAATGTGGGGAGAATAGAACGGGATTAATGTAGGCTTGGTGTAACTATGGGCTTGATGATCGATGTAGACTCGATGGGCTAAAGAACCTATTTCTATGCTGTACGAATCTTTGACTAACTAACCACAAACTAGCCAACACCTGAGTCAAAGAGAGAAATCGTGCATAACACAAATGAATTGTTGCAGCATTAACAGTCCCCAAACTGCATTAACGGTTTGGGGGTGGATTCAACTTGACTTCACCCAAAGTACTAAACTCAGTATCCTTCCCCTCAAACACGAATACAGGTGACCCCGCATTATGACCGCTTGGGTTATGGAAACCCGCCCTTACAAATCACTGCCTGAAAGTTTGAGAAATGGAATAAATTTTGCTCTCACAAAATTTATGTGAATAAAGGTAAATAAATCAACTCAAAATTATTTTTCAACTCATGTTTCTTGACACATGTGCAGATGAAGTGGTTTCGCGTCATGGAAAATTGTGATACAAACCTTTTGTAGGTTTCTGTTTTGAGCATATTATTGGAGGAATTGCTTTCCATCCTTTTTGTGAATTTATCCCATCCTTTTTCTGGTTCCTTTGCCTATTGAGCTGAAAACCTGAAAATAAGACTATAAAGGCACAGGAGTAGGAGTAGGCAAAATGTCCCGTGATACTGCTCCACCATCCAATGAGATCATGGCTGACCCTTGATCCCAACCCAACCTTCGCTCCATAACCCTTGATTCCTTAGAGTCCAAAAGCTTATCAACTTTACCATTAAATATATTCAACAATTAAGCATGGACAGGATCTCTGAGATATATCAAAGGTCTATAAGCACAGAAATGAAACATTTTATGGGCCAAATGCAGGTAAATGGGACTAGGTCAGGTAGGCAACTTGGTCAGCATGGATGAGTTGGGGCGACGGGCCTGTTTCCCTGCTGTATAGCTCTATGACTCTATTTCCCTAACCTTTATAATAAATAGTCTACTCCTTATCCCTGGACTCTGAACTCTAATTATAAGTTCTCTAACAAACAGAACTGATGTTTTAGCATTTATCCTTTCAATCCCAATCATAATTTTTAACATTTTGATGAGATCATCTATTATTCTTCTAAAGTAGAGAGTTTAAACTTATCTAATTCAATCTTTCCTCACAGGAAAACTCTGTAAAATATGTAATATTGCTTGGTGCTAGTGTTAATAAATGCAACATTTTATCAATTGCTCTCAGAATGTTGCCATTATGTTTCATTGTAGTCTCTCTCAAAATCTGTATGCCTCGACAGATAAACCATTGTAAGAAATGCTGCTTTGCATACTGTGGGTTCTTTTATAAATTAGGTGTCTTTTTTATTAGTTTATATCAAAACAAATCACATCCTAATTAACTGTCCAAACTCTGCCTTGCTTTGGCACCAAGTCTTCCAGACCTTCCAGCATATGCAGCCCTTTGTTTCTCAAGTCTTCCACATACTTGGATGGACGGACTGTCCAACCAAATCTGGCCCAAAAAGGTTGCAGTTCTTCCAAAACTTGTTGTCAAGCTGTAGTTTTCTCACTCTGCAGTGTTAGTGGTGCATCTTTCAGTATCTCCATATCTGCTTCCATCATGTAAGCATTGTCAGTAGTCTTCCTAAGATGGATCCTGTTCCTCTACGTGGAACACGCTCCTCCATCAAGACCTTGTTTGATCTGGGCTGTGCTGTGTACTGACATGTGTTCAGCCTCTGTCAGATTGCTCTCATGCAGGCTTCATACACAGTGCGTCTCTGGCCCTCATTGTGGAAGGATGCCTGTGGTAGTCGCCTCCAGTTGCCTTCCTACATTTATTAGCACCTCTGACTCGAGCAAACCCCGCAATTAGAGTCATATGTCATACATTAAGGAAAGAATCCCATTGGCCACTAAGTCCGCATTGGCCATCAAGCACCCATTTACACTCATCCCATTTTATTCTCCCCACATTCCTATCAACTACCCCCAGAACCTACCACATACCTGCATGCTAGGGCAATTTACCGTAGCCAGTTAACCTACCAATCCGCAAGTCTTTGGCATGTGGAAGGAAACTAGAGCACCTGGAGGAACACGCCACGGTCACAGGGAGAACGCGCAAACTGTACGCAGACAGCAGTGGAGGTCAAGATTGAACCTGGTTTTCCGGAGCTATGAGGCAGCAGCTCTACTAGCTGCACCACCGTACTGCCCTCCTGCGGGATACTTCACCCGCTTCCAAGCTTCTACCTATGGCTTGGGCTCACTAACTAACAATATAAAATGATCCCTGCAGAAACTTCCTTTCTTTGCATCGGTATTGGAATGTTTGTGCCTTTAACTACATGCAAATATATGAACAATGTTGACTTCAATGTAGAGCCCAATGACAAGTACCCTTATAATATATAAAAGTGTTGGATATCATTTGGTTAATGGTATTGTGCATTAACATGTTCATATATTGAATTATGAAAAGTAATATTGCAAGAGAGCTTGTTTAAATAACAAGCAATCCTATGGACAGGAGAGGTTTAGAAGGATATGTGCCAAACGTGGGCAAATGGGACTAGCTTAGATGGACATCTTGGTCGGCATGGACGAGTAGGGCTGAAGGGCCTATATCTGTGTGGTGTTGCTCTATGACTCTATAACATCAATGCAGTACAGTAGATGCACAGCAGTAATAGACTTCTTGCCTACTCAGTTTTTTTCTGCTTTTCCCTAATGGTACTGTCTTAAACTGTGGTGTAGTTCTCTGGGTATTCTTTGATAACTCCCTGAAGTAGACTCTAGGTAGTACTGGTTGGCAGACTGTTTGACCATGGTGAACACCACGGCCAACCCCTGATACCCACCAAAGGATGGCCTTGTCAGCGACTCCCATATCCCAAAGACTAAATATAAATGAACATCCATTCATGTGCACTTACTGGTAAAGGTCACCAGGTAGTGATCAGGATGGAGATTAGATAGCTGTCTGATTTTCCTTCTCCTTAGCCCTTGGATCACAGTACTTTTGAAGTGTTGCCACCAAGATGGTCAGGATGGAACTTGAGATTTCCCTGATCCCCTGTTCTATGCAATTCTATATGGTCTTGGTGCCACATTCGCCCACAATCCCTGGAACAACTCAAACCTGAACCAATTTCTAGTAGCATTCATTTCATATATTCACAGTGCAGGAATATAGATTTTGTGTTACCTACTCCCAGAACGCACTGATGTGCACTAAAGTAGTCAGTGAATTCTGTAGATGGATTTTATTCAATCATTTTCAAGAATGCTCATGATAGGTTTAATATAGAAGTATTCCCAAAGGACAGAACAACTCTGGTGGCATTGATAATAGAATCAAATTCTATTTTATGAGGTCAGCACTTACCAACACCTTTATGTTTTAATAACAGGCTTGAAGGACATAACTCTAAAGGGTTGATTATAACAGAATTCAGAGATGTTGAAGTCAGGCACATGGCAGATGTTATCCCTAGAAGGCTTGCAGAGTGAATGATCTCTCTAATCTGCACAAATATTTGGACATTCTGCAATTCATGCTGTAATTTTCACCGTTTTAAATGATGCCACCTGTTTAACATCATGGCTTTAACAGATGGCTAAAAAATGAAGGAAAGCACACATTAACTGGCAAAGTTTCTCCTCCACTTAAATGCCTGTAATTTTCAATGTCTGCATGATTCGTCCATTGGACCTATTTGTGTGACATTGTTAAATGTCAGTGTCAAAGCTGTTTAAAAATGAATCAATGGATGGTTCTGACTTTTCCCTGGTTTACATGAATCACGAAATGTCAATGTTTCCCACATCTTGACTATTTTAAACTAGTTTTTTGACATTGAATCGTTTGCCTGAAGGTTTGTAGGTTTCTTGATGCTTTCACTAAATCCTTGCTGTGGAGATGCTGTTGGATGAAGATTGAAAAGGAATCAGTGCAACTTTAAATCAAAGGCTCCAGAATGCAATTTGAAAAACTTAAATTGGGAAGGTTTGGGGAATGTCGAAGGATGGGTGTAGGTCTAAAATGAACATTTTGTACGTAATTCCAACTTAATTTACTTTTTACCAGACAACTTCCTCTGAAATACCTCTAGCTGTACAGTTATCCAGATTACTAATTCTTCCTTAATTTGGCAGGTAACAATTTCCAATTAACTAGAGTGTGCTGCTATTAATCAGCATTAATTCCTGCATTTAGCATGCCATTTTTAATGATTGAATATTTGTTAATTATAGTACCAAATATAAACATAAAATGCAGTCCTTGCAATCAGAATTTTGTTTCCTAACCTTCTTGCTCTTCCAAATGAAAACTCCCAAATTATTTTGGTCTATCTATCCTTTCTCTCATTAAGCCTGATCCCTGGATATCCAGATCACAGTAATAGGACAGGGAAGGAAATATAAAGGAGGTTGTCTGTCAGGGAGCAATAGGACTTGCCTTGTATTGGGTGAGGTTGGAGTGGGATTGGACAGAAGTGGAGGTGTTACTCCAGATGGTTGACAGACAGCAAGATGTCAGGTTGAGCTGCAGAAAGGAGAGAGATCAACTTAAAATAAAGGGAATACAGCTAACAGTCAAAGTATTAATGGAGGTACAAAACAAATGAGAAAATTAACTGTGTTTAACAGAGATCAATATTGAACAGAAAACAATTAAAAGAGAAAAGAAATAAACTAAAGAATCATGGAGTGAATCACTTAAAGAGGATTTGTGATAGGGAATTCATTGTTTGATTTTATTGGATAGAATAACAACTGATTTTGTAAATTGAAGTAACATTTCATTATCAACTTGAAATACTGGGGCAGATCGTGCTAACCCAGACCCCTCCCTGTGATCATATCTATATGATCTGTGTGCAGGCAGCTGATCTCACTGCTCCAGTTCAACCCACGTTTCAACAGGGCCAGGGCCTCTGGGAGTGTACTAAAGAATCGTCACCACTGAAAGCACTTGACTGCTGGCTAAGCCCGATCCTCAGCTTTGCTGACTGTCAAAACAAATATTTTGGCCTATTTTCCTTTCAATTTGAAATAAATAGTTAAAGTAAATAATTGAAATAATTTGAAAATTATTAATAGTTGAGTTAAAGGGCCACTTAAATCACAAATAATTAAAAATATCAAGGTAAAGCAAAATAATTTTTAAAAAGTCCTTTGTCTCCTAATCCACAACCCTACATTACATGTGTGTCCATATTTTAAGACTTCTACATTTTCAGCATTAGTAGAAACCCCAGACAATGTAGTTTAAATAGCTAAATACCAGTGGTACCATTGAGGAACATAGTATTAGCCAGTGCAATTCACCTAATTAACTCTCTCTCCAAATGCTTCCTGCTGGCTGGCTGCATTTTCCTGTTTTATTTCAGATTTCCTGTACTTTGCTTTTGTCACTTAATCTGTTGTCAGATGGAGAATGAGTATCACGGATGTTTTCTGGAGAACAGCAATGCTGTCGGTGATTAATGTAATGGATGCTGAAAGTATATTAAATATAAGATCACAACCAAAATTAACTGATGTTAAAATTTTAGTCAAGAGGTTAATAATGATCTTTTTTTTCTTTTCATTCGGTCACTCTACTATTAACCATTAGATGTTACAAAAACAAAGTCATCTGTTAATCCTATTATATGATCAGTTAATATACATTGTTGGCTATCAAACTCTTGTGAACAGATGAATTCTGGTTTGTTTCCTAGAAGCCTGATTAAAAACATAAATTAACCATGAAAGAATTCTGAAGTAACGACTTAACTTTCTTTCCCTTTGTATAGTTTAGATATGTGAAGCCCAATTAATTTTGGATTAACCTTGCACATTTTCTAACTTTGTGCTAAACTGTTAAAAATCATCGAATTAGAACCATTGCATATTTTGCTGGGTTTCAGTAATTTCCTTTCTCAATATACCTTGTGTTGTACATGCTGCAGTGTACGTGTCCAGGCTGAATGCAAAGACTGCTTTGTGTCTTTGTAAATTAAAATTAGTGGGACTTGGACACAGTCATTTGGATGAATTACTTACAGCAGTAGAAAGTTAGGTGGGTAAGAATAAATAGGGATAAAAAACTGAGCTTAAATTTTTAACAAAATTAATTTTTATTGAAAATATCACCTGTGACTCAATTGGTAACAATCTTGCCTCTGAGTCTTAAGTTGTGGGTTCAGGCCAGTGTTGAAGACTTGAGCATAGAAAATCAGTTTGATACTCCAGTGTGTTACTGAGGATTCTATTGTTGAAGATACTGTCTTTCTGGGAAGATGTTACACTGAAATCCAACTGCAATTCTTTTGTTGTGTTGTTAAACGTATCATGGCACTGTTTTGAAGGAAAACATGGCAGGACAGTTGATATTCTGCCCAATACTTATCCTTCAACCCCGATGAAGTATGTGTTTGGACATGAGCACATGGCTGCACTGTGAGCCTGCTGTGAACACCAACTTTCATGATACAACCGTGCCTAAATTTATTGGCTGTGAATCTTTCGGAGGAGTCCCGAGCTTGCAAATGATCTCCATAAGTGTTCCGATCTTTTCGATTTTCACTTAGAAATATCAAAGTATTAGCACAGTGGCACAACTAAGAGCTACTGCCTCTTAGTTCCAGCAACCCTGGTTCAATCTTGACTTCTCTTGCTGTCTGTGTGAAGTTTGCATGTTCTCCCTATGACTGCATGGGTTTCCTCTGGGTTCTCTGGTTCTTTTCCATATCCCAAGTATGTATGGGCTGGTGGGTTAACTGACGGCTGTAAATTGCCTCAAACATGTGGGTGAGTGGTAGAATCTGGGAGATTTGATGGGAAAATTAGGAGAATAAAATGGGATCCATGTAAATTGATGCTTGATGGTTGGTGCAGACTCAGTGTGACGAAGGGTCTGTTTCTGTGCTGTATGACCCTATGATCTGATCTATGATCAACATACAAAATCTTTAGCATGTCTGCCAAAACAACATCAGGATACCTCCACCTGTGTTCAGCAACTGGACCCTACACGGAGCAGCTGTATGCCCACAGTAGTCATTATTCACTTTTAGTACTTAGTACTGCTCATCTGTTAGTATTTATGTGGCATTTTGTGCTGGAAAAATCATTACAGTTTCAATAATATTTACTTTGGAACCCTTATACTCAGCATGTTTGACTAATTTTGTTAGACCAAAAAGCCTTTGAGTGACAGAGACATCATATTTTGTCTTATGAGACATTACAGTATTCCCTAGAAAGTAGGTAAAAACAGCTGGATAAAGTAATGTCTTCATCTGTAATAGTCATGTAGATATCTGCCATGTTGGAGAATTTTAGACTGTGTGATCTTCCGGGAGATGCCTTGGCTCATTTGATCATTTATGTTGACTGCATACTGTACTGGACGGAGGCAGACAAGGCTTGTGCTTCACAGGTTGCCTCCAATGAGGTCCAGAGAACAACCTTGTAAATGTTCTGAAAAGTTTTGATTCTGTGGGGAGATTTGTTCTCCTGGAAAGGAGGCGAGATGGAACTCAAGAAGGGCTTAAGGTACCATGGAGGCTGGTCTGTTGTGAAGCAAGGGGAATTATGGCATTTCTCCCATGCATCAAAGGCAAGTCAAACAATAAATCAGTTGCTTCACATACATCAATTTACTGCTGGCGTGTACTGGAAATGATATAAACAGACTCAGTTCACCTGCTTTGGTAGTAATCGTAAAACTTAAGAACATATAGAAAGCTATTACAATGTCATTATATCTTAAACAACTTCAAAGCCATCTCAGCACTTTATTCCCTGGTTTCAGGATCTGGATTCTCTTCTTCTGCCTTCAGGGCTGGGACATAAACTGCAATGTTATATATTGTAACTATAGTGGTGGGAGACATACAAAGACCGGTCTTTCACATAGCATACTCTAAGAAGATTAATCCAACTACCTAATGATATAGATCTGAAATGCAATAACTTGCATTCAGAATGAAGCTCACTGTTTGTCCTGCTAACCAAAAATCACTGGAACGGTGTTTGGGGGACGAAGTTCTGGAGAGGTTGGACAGGCTAGAACGTTGGGACTATTTTTCATTGGAGCATAGGAGAATGAGGGGTGATCTTATGGAGGTGTGTAAAATCATGAGGGTATAAAATAGATATGGCCAATGCACAGTCTTTTCCCAGGGATGGGGAATCGACTGGGCTTCCATCCCCCTCCCTACTGCATTACCAAGATTCATCATCCTCCCCACCGGGTTCCATCTGCCCATTACCCATATGCCTATCCACCTGAATTTCTTCTCCCTCAGCCTACCTTCCTACCCCTTCCTTCCTATCATCTTTCCCTTATCTGATCATCTTCCAGCCTCTGTCTCTACCTTTGCTCTCCCGTCCACCCTCCCAATCTGGATCCACCTGCCTAAATCTTTTTCTTATCTGCTTCCACCTATCGCCTGCCAGCCCCTGTCTCCCTCCCCCTCCTTCTCACCTCTTTATACTGGCTGTCTTCCTGCTCCACTTTCAGTCCTGATGCAGGGTCCCGACCCAAAGTATCGACCACCCTTTTGACTTCACTGATGCTGCTCGACCCACTGAGACCCCCTAGCAGTTTGTTTCTTGCTCCAGATTCCAGCATCTGCAGTCCCCTGTGTCTCTGTGACCATCCATTCTGTCCATCTAATTGATGCCAGACTTCTAAAAGCTCTATTTTAATAGGTGGGCAGGAGAACATTATATGGACTGAACCAGAAGGCAAGATAGAGAACCTTATGATGCACTGAGGAATGGAAGGTCATAAGGCTATGAGGGTTGTGAAACTGAATATTAGTAGGAGTAGACAGCAGATGAGCAATACTCTAGTGCCAGTTTGAAGACAACTTTCTTGCCCATTAATTCTTAAAAAAAAATTACCTGTAAGTGTTCAGTAAAGCTATTGGTGAATCACTGACTGCAGTATGGTAGCACCTACAGTTATGGCGACACGGTAGTGTAGCGGTTAGTGTAACACTATTACAGCGCCAGCGACCCGGGTTCAATTCCTGCCGCTGTCTGTAAGGAGTTTGTACGTTCTCCCCGTGTCTGCATGGGTTTCCTCTGGGTGCTTCGGTTTCCTCCCACATTCCAAAGGTGTACAGGTTAGGAGCTGTGGGCATGCTATGTTGGCACTGGAAGCATGGTGACACTTGCAGTCTGCCCCCAGCATATTCTCAGTAATGCAAAAAGACGCATGTCACTGTGTGTTTCAATGTACATGTGACTAATAAATAAATATCTATACCTACTGCCCCAAAATCTGGAGAATAGGAATGATTTCAACATAATTTATAAATCAAAGTAAGTGTTTGTAATCCATTCCCTGGTGTTTTTGGCTTTCTCCAAACATGTCTTTCTCTACTGAAAGGGAACCATCCACTATTCCATTTTCATAATCCCTATTTTCACTCAGATTCTCTAATTTTCCATCACATTCCCATTACTATACTTTGCTGAACTTCATCCATTTTTCCAGGCCTGATCCCCTCCCTTCCTGCTGGACAGATGACACCCGCAGCAACACCATGTAATCAATCTTGGCCAATCTCCTTTTTGCAACCTTGCATTAGTATTTTAAATTGCAGGAAGATTTCAAGTCATTTAGAGGAGGAAAGTTGGTTTCTCAGCTTTAAGTTCCAATGCTGCCCTCCCTCCCTCCCTCCACCCCACCTTACCTCAGTGGGGAGGGGGGGGATCTCCTGCCCATCTGAAAACTGGTTGGGTCTGCTCCCATCTCAGGTTAGCTTGAGACCTGTTGGCACAAGGTTCTATGTCTTCACGGTGTGGTTAACAGCAACGACAGTGAGATCAATGCCTAATCCTGGCAGCCATTCAGACAAGCTGGGAGGGTTGACAAAAAACAGACAGGCGCTTAAGTAAGGTCCTTTACAAAATCATGCTGGCTACATTGGCAGGTTGATCTGGTATTAGTACTGCTAACTGTTGCTTCTTTCACTTCCTTGTTCAAGAACACTGAAGTTCTTCCCACAAAAAAGGTGACCAGACTTGTATACAATGCTCCAGAAATATCTGCAGCTGAATAATTCTGAATTGCATGAGAAAATGTAATTGTTTTCATCTGAAATAATAGCTCTCAGTTGCTTGTATTAAAAGTACCATGAGGTGCACTATAAGTTGCTTCTGGAATATATTTCCAGTGAAGTTAAATTCATCAAATAATAGAAGCAGAGTACAATGTATTGGGTTATTATATTATACTATCAGTACAGTGATGAAGGTAATTTTTTAAATTCATTTTTGGGGATCTGGTTGTCACTGGCAAGGCCGTCATGTATTGCTCATACCTAATTTCCCCGAGAAGTTGGTGGTGAGCTGCCTTCTTAAACCACTGCAGTCCTTCTTGTGAATGTACTCTCATAGTGCTACTATAGGGGGAGTTCCAAGAATTAGACCCAGCGACAAAGGAGGAATGCCAATACATTTCCATGTCAGAATGGAGTGAGACTTAGAGGCAAACCTGCAGATGGTGGTGTTCTGGTGCACCTCCTACCCTTGTCCTTCTTGACAGTAGAATTCTCGGCTCTAGCAGGCCCTGTTGGATCAGCCTTACTGAGTAAATGCAGTGCATTTTGTGGATGGGACACTCTGCTGCCAGGTGAAGGATATTCCATTATGCTCCTGACTTGTGCCTTCTAGATGGCGGAAAGAGCTTGAGGTGTCAGGAGGAGAGTTACTCAGTGTAGGACACCCAGCCCTGACCTCCCTGTACTGACTTGTGTATCAGGTCCAGTTGAGTTTTTCATCTATTTTAAAATAGTATTTTCAACAACATCTGTCACCAAGCTTTTGAGCGAAATTACACTTTTGAACACATCGCCAAAGACACCTGAATAAACACCCAACCCAAAATTGGATCGGGCCATTCTTTTGGGCATTTGGAGTGGACATCCAAAACAGGGTGTTGTTTCTCTTGCGCATATTAATGAATGGGCCTGACAAAGGTTCGGTACCCTTGATGAAAATTTGTCTGCTGTTCTCACTTTATCCAGATGTGGGTATAGTCCAGTTAATGACCACTAACAGAAAAGAGTTTAACATGTTCATTTTTTTATTACTTTAATGATAGAGCAAAGAACAGGTGCTCTTTCCAGCTCCATAGTACTTTTAACAGTCACTGCTGTGTGTAATCACTCCACTGACCACTCTCACCATTCTTCCTACTTATATGAGGGCTACTAACAATGAAGGAAGAGGCCCAGAACCTAGTGACTCAGTGGGTTGGCGCCCTTGAGGATATGACAAACCTCTGATCCTCCGGCTTCAGTCTTTGAATGCAAGGACCATTTCCCATGTCTACTCAATGTCTGAAAAATGGCCTCACTGAATTGCTACCCAGAGCAGTTCTGTGTACACAGACTGCTGTCCACAGACCAATGATAGAAGCAAACTAACCACCGATACTTACCCTGTCCTGTAGGATTACTTTTTCTTCAGTGCAATATTTACAACCAGTTTATTACCGGAATAAATGTAGCAGTTTATATTGTGCAGCATGTTCCAGATTTATAACTGATTCCCATGAGTTTAAGTGGTTGATTTATATACTGAGGACGCATATTGGAGAGCAATGTTTAAACTCTGCTTCAGATTTTATTGGCAATGTCCTGCTAGACAAGCCCAATGTGTCCCACATGTATTCAGCAATTTGTTTTTAAAAATCTAGAATTTTTCACCCAAACTTTTTTACCCAACTCTTCCTCCCTTAAACCATTGCTTCTCCACCAGTCACTATTGCTTTATGTATCCTTGGCCTCCAAGAAAGTGAAAAAAAGTACTTGAAAACCTTCAGCATTTAAAGAAAATTCTGACAATGCAGGATTTTAAAGTGAAGAACTGTTGCTTAGGGTAATATCTCCCCTCAATATTAAAATAAAGCTGGTGGTAAGTCTCAGCTGAACCTTTATTTTCTCTGCTCAAAGCTCTTTGCTTTTTACAGAGGGAGCAGGAGCTGGCTTTGCCTCTGATGATGAAATTCTTGCCTGTAGGTGGTGCTGTTTCTGCCTGTGTCCTTCTTTGCTGGGTAGTAATCATGGGTTCAGGAGGTGCTATTAGGGTAGCTGAGTAACTACAATGCACTTGTAGACCATATGCACAGCAGTTATATAGTGGTGCAAGAAAGGAATATCTAGGGTGATGGGAGGTGGACGGGTTGCCAATAAAATTGAGTTCCCTTGCCCGAAATGAGTTGAGTTGCATGGGTTTTGTATGACCTGCACTCATCTGGACAAGTAAAGTCATGCTCCTGACCTGTACTTTATTGATGTTGGAAAGACTTCGGCGTGTCAGGGGGTGAGCAACTTACAGGCGGTGCTAAAGGTAAACCTTTTCCTATATTATCTGGGTTTAAAAGACCAGTGCATGAGAGAGTGGATGAACAGATTGGGACAATTTTAAAGATTAAATTGTCCGAAGGAATTCCAAGACTCACCCTGAGCAGTTGCCTCACAATATTTCTTGAAATGGAGCTCTCTGCAACTTCAAAGAGGCAATGCCCAACATCACTTTTATTGGGAGAGTCTATTTTTCACACTGTCTTATGCGTAAAATACCACCAACAGAAATGAAGAGACAGAGCAAACTCCCACTGTCTTGAATGCACAATATTCATGGCATGGCAGAAACGGGTGATAGGAAAGGATAAAAGGGATGGCACAGTAGCGCAGCTAGTAGAGCTGGTGTCTCACAGCTCCAGTGACCCGATTCAGTCCTGACCTCCTGTACTGTCTGTGTGGAGTTTGCATGTTCTCCCTGTGATTGTGTGGGTTCCCCCGGATACTCTGGCTTTCTCCCACATCCCAAAGACATGCAGCTTGGTCGTTTACTTGGCTTCTGTAAAATGCCCCCAACTGTGCAAGTAAGTGGTAGAATCTGGTGGAGATTCTTGAGAATGTGGGGAGAATAAAATAGGATTACTGTAGAATTAGATTGAATCAGTACTTGATCAACAATGTGGGCCAAAAGGACTATACCTGTGCTGTGTATGACTCTAAACAGGCTACCGTATTCACTAACAGGGAGAAAGAAGAATAATATTCATGTTCCAAAACTATCATCATTTTTCCATATACCCAAGGTGCTTGTAGTTCCTCATCCTCTCTTCAAAAGCCTCAAAGAAACCCAACCAGGCTTTGGATCCCTTTCATATGTCTTCCACTTTCAATCAAAGACTATTTCCTTACACCTCACTATCTTTCTGTGGATTGTCTTGAGGCATTTACTGTAGCCAAAGCTGCATGTTAGGACTCCAGACTAAGCAGAGGAGTCAGGCACCCTAAGTCACACGTCTGGCTGCAGTATTTGACTTTAATTAACAGTACCTCTGCTTGTCCTGGTGTGGTCTTTGAAGTTTGTCACAGGCATGCTCAACCTCTCAATGCAACATTTGCACCTCACTCTGTTCGGAGCATCACACTATGAAAGCACTTAAAAGCTGTGAAAGATATTCAAAAGTCTGGCTCTACTTGACTTCATTTTGCAACTTAATGATCAAAGGTCATGTTCATATTTGTTGGCTGAGGATGGAATTTGTTGCCTGAATTCATTTCTTCAAGTTTTTTTGTCACTTTTGCAGTCATTTGTTTGAACAAAATAAATTAAGGGATAATTCACATTTCTTGTTGACAGTTTAGGTGACATTGAGAAATTTGATTCAGAGAGAACCTTTTGTTTTACTACTCTGTTTGAAATTTTAACTTTCCTGCTATTAAGACAGACTGCAAGTGGGCATTACTTTGAAAATCAACAGCTGATGGTGCTGGTGATGTCAAAAAGCTGCTATGGTGCACCTCGAACAGGTGGGGGCACCACAGGCTTGGCAGACTGGTCCAACAAGGCTGGAGTCGAAGTCCTTGGAGTGATCTGCAAGTCTCACAACTTCTGCTTCAAGCAGCAACTGAATGTTCATAAGAGTGATGTTTCCTGCATCAACATCAGCTATCTGTGCAATGGCCTGTTCCGTGTGCATTGTGACTGCCCAGTTAAAAGATTTTTTGTGTGCAGAAACTGTGGATTTTACTGACGAAGCTGTGTTCTGTTCGGGGAACTAGAACGGTTTACTTCTGCCAGCATGCCCCCAGTTCTTACTCAGCTTAATGGACTTTCGTCATTCCTATATCTTCTTCCCTGCAGTCTTGGCACTTGATTCTGGAAACCTGATTTACTCAGTAACCGGATCAGCAGCTGGTTGAAATGCTTTGTACACTCCTTCTGCCCTCCAAACCTCAGCTCCCTTTCAACACCCCAAACCCCGTTCATGTCTCCCAACTCCACTTAATCTACTACATACAGATAAGTAAGATACCCTTCTTCTTGGTCCATCATCCTTGCACATCATTAAAGGACCTTCTGCCTATTTTCCAGCTTCCTTCCCCCATCTCTCTTATGTCCCTCTCCCATGCCACAGGTTCAACACTTCACAGCTGTTGAACTTCTCCCCCATCCTCTCTTTCTTCATGATGAAATGCTTGGCAGATTCCAGTTACTGGAGGAAGTTTCCCCAGTTTTTAACAGCTTGTGCCCTTCAAAGAGAGGTCAAGGTCTCAGTGGCATGCTGTTGGCCTGCAGGCACTCATCCTGGTATCCTTGCGAAATACCCCCAAGAAAGGTATTGGTATTGGTTTACTATTGTCACTTGTACTGAGTTACAGTGAAAAACCTGTCTTGCAAACCATCATACAGATCAATTCATTACACAGTGCATTGGGGTAGTACAGGGCAAAAACAATAAAAGAGTACAGAGTTAAGTGTCACAGCCATAGGAAAGTGCATTGCAGGTAGACAATAAGGTGCAAGGTCATAACAAGGTAGGTTATGAGGTCAAGAGTTCATCTCATTATATAAGGTCGATGCCGTTCAACAGTCTTATCACAGTGGGATAGAAGCTGTCCTTGAGCCTGGTGGTATGTGCCCTCAGGCTCCTGTATTTTCTGCCTGATGGGAGAGGAGAGAAGAGAGAATGTCCCAGGTGGGTGGGGGTCTTTGATTATGCTGGCTGCTTCACAAGGCTGCGAGAGGTATAGACAGAGTCCATGGAGGGGAAGCTGGTTTCCATGACGTGCTGGGCTGTGTCCACAGCTCTCTGCAGTTTCTTGTGGTCCTGGGCAGAGCAGTTGCCATACCAAGCTGAGATGCATCCAGATAGGATGCTTTCTATGGTGTATTGATAAAAGTTGGTGAGTGTCAAAAGGGACATGCCAAATTTCTTTAGCCTCTTGAGGAAGTAGAGGCGCTGGTGAGCTTTCTTGGCTGTGGCATCTACGTGATTTGACCAGGACAGGCTATTGGTTATGTTCACTCCCAGGAACTTGAAGCTCTCAACCCTCTCGACCTCAGCACCATTGATGTAGACAGGTGCATGTACATCGCCCCCTTTCCTGAAGTCAATGACCAGCTCTCTTGTCTTGCTGACATGGAGGGAAAGGTTGTTGTCATGACACCATGTCACTAGGATCTCCTTCCTGTACTCCGACTCATTGTTATTTGAGATACAGCCTACTATGGTGGTATCATTTGCAAATTTGTAGATGGAGTTAGAACAGAATCTGGCCATGCAGTCATGAGTATATAGGGAGTAGAGTAGAGGGCTGAGGATGCAGTCTTGTGGGGCACCAGTGTTTAGAATAATCGTGCTGGAGGTATTGCTGCCTGTCCTCACTGATTGCGGTCTGTTGGTCAGAAAGTCAAGGATCTAGTTGCAGAGGGAGGTGTTGAGTCCCAGGTCTTGGAGTTTGATGATGAGTTTGCTTGGAATTATAGTATTACAAGAGGAGCTGTAGTCAATAAACAATAGTCTAACGTAGGTGTCTTTACTGTCCAGATGCTCCAGAGATGAGTGTAGGGCCAGGAAGATGGTGTCCACTGTAGTCCTGTTTCGGCAGTGGGTCGAGGTCGTCTGGTAGGCTGGAGTTGATGCGTGCCATGACCAGCCCCTCGAAGCACTTCTTGATGGTGGATGTCAGAGCCACCGGTCAGTAGTCATTAAGGCACGTTACCTTGTGACCTTTCACCCTCCCTTCCTCTGAGCTCCTCAGCTGGCTGAAAGTTGTGGGTTCTTGCCTCACTCATACAAAAATCAGGGTTGACATTTTACTGAATGAAATGCTGGACTGCCAGAGGAATTGGTTTGAGTATGAGATGTTGAGTATGAGATGTTCTTGTGCAGGCAAGGGAGTGTAGCAGTTAGCGTAACGCTTTTACAGCACCAGCAACCCGGGTTCAATTCTGTCTGCTGTCTGTAAGGAGTTTGTACATTCTCCCCCTGTCTGCATGGGTTTTCTCTTGGTGCTCCGGTTTCCTCCCACGTTCTAAAGACATACAGGTTAGAAAGTTGTGAGCATGCTATGTTGGCACCAGAAGTGTGGCAACACTTGCGGGCTGCCCCCAGAACACTCTATGTAAAAAGATGCATTTCACTGTGTGTTTTAATGTACATGTGACTAATAAAGAAATCTTATCTTATATAAACTGAGGCCTAGTCCTCAATAAATAAACTAAAGTAGATAATCTGATCATTATCACATTGTAGGAATTTGGCTATCTGCAAACTATCATCTTTTTACATTACAACCTTATTTTAATCAGTATCTTCATGGCTTTGTGGTATCCTGGGATCATTTAAATGCTAATCTCTTTTTTTCTCTCTCTCTCTGTGACTCCCTCACTCCCTCCTTATTTCTATTCTTTAGTGACACAAGATACTGCAGATGCTGGAATCTGGAGTAACAAACTTGTGGAGGGAAATGGACAGTCATGTTTCAGTTGCAGTCCAGATGAAGGGTCTCGACCCAAAACGCCGACTGTCCATTTCCCTCCACAGATGCTGCCTGACCCACTGAGTTCCTCCAGCAGCTCGTTTTTTTGCTATTTCATTTCTTTCCCTACCTTCCTGCATGTGGTGGTAATACTGACCGTCTTCAACTTCCACTCTACATTTCAAGTTAGTATTGGACAGATTGCCTGTGGCTGCCTAAAGCAAACTGGTACCACTCAAGCTGAGCAAGTTGATCAGCTCCAGAGCCACAAGCAGACAGGTGAGTTGTGCCACCAGCCCTCTGAAGCTGAGAGCAGCCTCATTTGACATCTTTAGTAAAGGCATCCAACCCAGAGGGAAAGATATTAAGACAATTTCTCAAAACATGGTTAAAGAGTTAAGTTATAAAGAGGAGAGGCTGGTGGACAGGCATAGATAGAGTAGATAGTAAGAAGTCCAGATCCAGACTCCAGTCCAGATGAAGGGTCTCGACCCGAAATGTTGACTGTCCATTTCCCTCCACAGATGCTGCCTGACCCCTGATTTTCTCCAGCATTTAGTTTGTTGCTCTCGATTCCAGCATCTGCAGTCCCTTGTGTCTTGGGATGGAAAGAAGGTCTTCCTCACAGCAGATATGTGTGAAATCAGAGGCCATAGATGTGAGATTAGGGGTTGGATGTTTAAAGGGAAGAATTTTTTCACCCAGAGACTGGTTGGGATTTCAAATGCACGGCTTGAGGGGGCGGTGGAGGCAGAGACTCTAACGTCATTTAAAACGTATCTTGATGAGTAATTGAATCACCAAGACACAGAAGGCTATGGACCAGGTTCTGGTAAATGGGATTAGTATGGGTGCTTGATGGTGAGCTTGGGCACAGTGGGCTGAAGGGCCTGTTTCTATGCTGTATGACTCCAGGGAATGTTAGAGCTAAGGGCCAATGCAGTTGAAAGAAAAATCCCCAGTGCTGGTGGAAGGAATGTGGGGAACTCACAAGAACCAGACCGGGAGGAATGCAGGGCTCTTTGAGGGCTGCAGTTTCAGTGGAGATTTCAACTACTAACAGATCTTATCCACTCCTAGCTTTGAACTGAAGCTGAAGGTGAGCTCCAGTGGATTCCACAGACAGAAAGCAACTTTGCCAGCTTTTGAAGGACTAAATCATGACTTGCATCGTCTGTATGAGTACCCATACTAATGGAAATTTCCGTTGACTTTGCTCAGTCTGTTACCATTTTTATGTTGACTTTCTACGACTAAAGATGGCATTTTCACCCAACCTGCCTTTTAACAAGTCTGCCTGCCCCAGTGCAAGAAACAGACACCTGGATGTTAAACTTCCGAAACTAGTTGACAAGACTATTCAATTGTAGTTTAGTATGCAAGTCAGCAGAATCTGTGTGTGTAGATAATTCTCACAGCTGCGTACAGTGGAAAGGCTTACCTAGGGTAAATAATTTGTTCTGTGAATGCAATTACGCTGAAGATGGGTGGTGAATCTTGTAACTGTGTGACGATAGAATTAGTTAATCCATTAAATTTGTCCCTCCTACTGCTTCCTTACCATTTGGAAAATATGGGTCAGTGTGTCTTAGGCAAACACAAAGGCTCTGTGGGAAAGGGCCAAATACTGAAAAGGAGCTTCATTCCAGGGGGCTACATGAGTGGCAATGATTCAAAAGAAGTGTTAACACTACTGAATTTTTGTGTGTATATATAAACTTTATTTTTGAAATTTAAAACTTCTTCAGAGTCCAGGACAACTTGCCTCTGCCCCTGTTTTGTGAATTCCAGTTGGCTAATGTAGCCATAATGGAAACCACAGAGTCTTCCATGGATGGGGCAGGAATCTGATGGGGCAGGCAGCTGGATAGTTTGTGAGGCTGTCAACAGGCAGAGTTTTGCTCTCAGGCACAATGAAGGAATCAGATCAATGTGTTTTTTTATATTACATGTACCATGTTGATCAATCTTAGATTCCCATCTGAACGTAGAGAGATAGAGATTCCCTACCTACCAGCAAGAGTTGTATGGCCAGTGGTTTTAGGTGTTTTGCATTCATTTAGTGGACCTCAGCTAAAGTCATGAACTGAGTAGTTTGTTGATTAGATTTTTTTTTATTTACAGCGTGGTTACAGGCCCTTCCGGCCCAACAAGTCCGCGCCGCCCATGTTAAACCCCATATTAACCTACCCGTACGTCTTTACAATGTGGGAGGAAACCGGAGCACCCGGAGGAAACCCACACAGACATGGGAGAACGTACAAACTCCTTACAGACAGCGACGGGAATCGAACCCCGATCGCTGGCGCTGTAATAGCGTCGTGCTAACCGCAGAGGTACAAAACTGCCTGATGACTTTCACCTGAGTCATTAAGAAGGTGCTACCTGTTCTAACATATACCTTAATCTAACAATTAGAGTCATAGAGTACTACAGCATAGAAACAGGCCCTTTGGCCCATCTAGTTCATGCTGACCTGATCTTCTGCCTAGTCCCAACTACCTGCACCTAGACCATATCCCTCCAAACCCCTCCCATCCATGTACCTATCCAAACTCCTCTTAAATGTTACAATTGAACCTGCATCTACCACTTCCACTGGCAGCTTGCTCCACACTCACATCACCCTCTGAGTGAAGTTTCCCCTCAGATACTGCTTAAATACTTCACCTTTCACCCTAAACCTATGTCCTCTAGTTCTAGTGTCATCCAGCCTTAGGGGAAAAAGGCTGCATGCATTCACCCTATCTATACCCCTCATAATTTTGTATACCTCTATAAGATCTATAATTATCAAATGTGTTCCGATATCTTTTTCTCTTTCAACTTCTTAAGTATTTTCTTGGTACCGTGTCAGAGAGTTATAGAGATACAGAGTTATAGAGTCATACAGCATGGAAGTAGGTTCTTCAACCCAGTTCCTCCATGCCGACCAAGATATCTATTCAAGCTAATCCCATTTGCCTGAGTTTGGTCCATATCCCCCTGAAACTTTTCTACCCGTATACCTGTCTGTGTACCTGAGGATGACTTGCTTCCATTCTAATTCTGTGGGTTCTGAGGTGGCTGATGAGGCTGATGTGGGACCTTCAAACTCTTCTACAGATGGGGCAGGAGGTGCCTGATAAGGCTGATGTGGGACCTTCAAACTCTTCTACAGATGGGGCAAGAGGTGCCTGATAAGGTGGACGGGTAGATAGTTTGTGAGATGGTGTACTCACTTCTACCGTTTACCCTGGGCTTCTCAGTACTCCCAATGTTTGGTCTTGAGGGTTTCTTTATACCATCTGAATGCACTTTCTGCACTTGGAGAGGGTCATGAGCCAGAGATTCCCAGGAGTCAGCAGGGGTGTTGCAATTTTCTAGGAAACTTTGTGTATGTCTTTGTTTTTTTTTTCTCCATCGTTTGTTAATATCTGTCTGTGACAGAGTTCAGAATAGAGAGTCCATTTCTGGAGTTCGGTGTTGGGCATGTGAACAACATTGCCTGCCCAATGGAGCTGAATGAGTGTAAATTAAGGAATTAAAGCTGGGAACATTGGCCTGGGAAGGAATGCTGTTGTTGGTTCACTTATCCTGCCAATGGATCTAGAGGACTTTACAGAGACAGCAATGTTAGCATCTCTCCATCGCCTTGAAGTGCGAACTATAGGTAGTCCAAATCTCAGAAGCATACAGGAGGTCAGTGATCATTACTGCCTGGTGGACCATGAGATATTTTTGCTGGGTTTGAGGTTTTACTCTTCAAACACCCTTTTCCTCAATTGACCCATTACTAGTCACTTCAACTCCCCCTCCCACACTATCACTGATATGACAGTCCTCGGCCTCCTCCATTGCCAGGAGATTTCCAAGTGCAAACTGGAGGAACAGCACATCATTTTCCATCTTGGAACCTTGCAGCCTAATGGCATGAACATTGAATTCTCCCACTTTATGTAATCCCCTCTCCCCTTCCCCACAACGTCCCCCACACCCCCCACCATGCTTATTCTCTTCTTCCCATTCCTAGCCTCTTTTTTTCTATCTTTTTTCCTCTCTCTCCTTACCCTTGACCCATCCCCCGGTGGATCTGCTCTCCCCACCTCTGCCGCACCTGCCCATCACCATCTCTTACCTGCATCTACCTATCACCAACTTGTGCCCAACCTACCTCCCTCTTTTGTCCACCTATCACTGCTCTGCTTTTCCCTCTTATGTATTGGGCTTCCCCTTTTCCTATCTTCAGTCCTGAAGAAGGGTCCTGACCCGAAACGTTGACCGCCTGCTTTTTTCCAAGGATGCTGCCTGGCCTGTTGAGTTCCTCCAGCATCATCGTGTTTTTCATCTAGATTCCAACATCTGCAGTCCTTTGTTTCTCTGACCAAAGGCTGTGTTTATGCATTGAAGGCAATGGTGAATTTTATCATCAATGTGCGCCTTTTCTGAGAGGTGGCTCTTGAGCTATGGGAAGTTATCTGTGTTTTCCAAGATGTACCAAAATCTTTATCTCTTCAATATCCTTATCACCTCCTGCTTTCTCCTAACAAAGCGCAGTGATGTTGGCTACAAGAAAATTAATGCGAATACCTTAATGTATTTGTTATTAGTATCACAAAACACGAGGGCTGACTTTCCTTTTGCTTTGACCTGCTCCTCCCACCTGGTGCCAAACAAAATCTATTGTTGAGATCACTAGGGCCTGATGCTTGCAGTCTTTCTCTGCACTGGAGAGCAGCAACCAGAATAACAAGAGACCCAAGCAGAGAAAATTGTTGGGGGTGGGGGAAGTACGGTGGGGTGGTGTTGTTAAGGTGGTGGGATGTCTGTTAAGTCATCTACTGGCCCCAGCATTCTTTACAACCTCCATGACTCTGCAGTGTGTAGAGTATCCCAGCACTGACTCAACTGTTTAACAACTATTGTGTTCAAATGTAAGAATAAAATCTTCTGTTGAATAAAAAAACAAAGGCTTTCACTTCTGTGGTACCTGTCGTGACCTTAGGATACCCAGAAAAACAATTAACAGCCAATAAATTACTTTTCAAGTGGAGTCACTGTCCTAATGCAAGAAACACAGCAACCAACTGTTACACAACATGGTCTTGGAAACAGCAATGTGACACTGGCTTGACAAATTTACTTACGTCGGTTCAAGGATAAACATCAGTTCAGTCACTGTGGAGGACTCAGCTTTTCCTTGAGATTGTGCCATGGAAGCTTTACCACCTGCTGAGAGGGCAGACGATCTTTGGTGTCACATTGATCTTGACAGTCAAGGCCTCAGACAGTATAAGTACTTTTCCCACTAAAGTGGCAGTCTAGATATTATTTGTCATTTAGCAATCAGTGCTCTGGAGTTAGAATGCTCTTGGTTATAAAAGCAACTAGAAACGAGTATCAATTATTTATTATCAGGGATCAGCACTGGGGTCCTCTGAACATCGCAATTCAGCTGCAATATAATTTTTCCTGGGTGCAGACCCACTGCTGAATTTATGATGCAATGCCTCTTTTAGCTGCATGATGTCTCTGTCTGATAGCTTCAATTTGCTGGAGGAAGAATTGGTCACAGAATGATTTGCTTTGGGGAAAATGTTGCTGGATGGAGTCAGTGGTTCTGGTTCTTCAGGTTCATGCTACCAGTTAAGTAGTTAACACCTGAAATGCCCTTTATCGGAACAAATGGAACTACCAGGATTTCAAGGATCAGCCCAGAGTAGATGTTCCCCTTTTTCCAGACCTCTGCCAGTTCCCTTGCCTGGAAACGAGAGGCCAACAGAGGGTAGTAATGATCTCTGCTGCATGTTGAAGGCAGGTAATCAGCTGGAATTAGCTTCTATCCCAGTTGAAGGATACAACAGTAATTTCTCCAACAGAGGGAGTGCATGAGCTGCCACAATTTCCATTAATGAAAGAAGTACGGAACCCAATGAATATTCGAAGTTCAGAAACATATGTGGTTTTGTGGGTTAATTGGATTCACCTTTATAGGGGTCATAAAAATCTCCCTAAGAGCTGAGATTGGGATCTTTGGTTCTAGTGATGTGGCTGCACATTGAGAGCTAGCTCCTTGCATGGTTGGCTGCTTTTGCCTCAGGCCAACTAATGCACAGTTCCCGACAAGAAAGCAGTGGAGCCTGTAAACATTTACATGAATGGCAACCTGGAGCTCCTTCGTGGCACTGCCTACAACAATTCCAGGGGCCGGGACTCTTGTCAGTTTGCAGTAAGTGTGTGAGCTCCAGCAGCTTTTCCAGAGTTGATACTGGTTCAGCATCACAGAGAATCACAGAGAGATACAGTACAGAAACTGGCCCTTCAGCCCAAGTGTGTTGACCATCACCACCCATTCACACTAACCCCACCTAAAATCCCATTTTTTTAATTCTCCCCACATTTTCATCAACTCCACTCAGATTCTACCACTCACTTGCACAATAGGAGCAATTTACAGTGGCCAATTAAACTGCCAACCCACACATTGTTGGGATGTGGGAGGAAACCTGAGCACCAGGAGGAAACCTAAGTGGAATGGGGAGAACATACAAACGCCACACAGACAATACCCGAGCTCAGGATTGAGGCCTGGTCTCTATCTCTATGAGCTCTACAAGCTGCACCACTGTGTCGGAATGGGGTGGATGGTGCTGGCATATTGATGTTAGAGGTGATCATTCAGATGACATGATCAGTGCTTTTGCTGGACTGAATGGGTTCTGTGATCCGATTGTGACCTCTGTACATTTGGTCCTGTCTTTTGCACTGTTATGGCAGATCTTCTTTATTCATTCAAAGAATGTGGGCTTTCATTGCCTATCCCAAGAAGGTGGTGGCAAGCTTCCTTCTTGAAACCGCTGCAGTCCTAACAATGCTGTCAGGGAGAGAGTTCCAGGACTTTGACCCAGCAACAGCAAAGGAATGCTGATATACTTCCAAGTCAGGATGGCGTTTGCCTTGAAGGGCAACTCCCAGGTGGTTGCTGCCCTTGTCCTTCTAGCTGGTAGAGGTGGAGGGTTTTGAAGATACTATATAAAGAGTCTTGGTGAGTTGCTGCAGTGTATCCTGGAGATAGTACAAACTGCTGCTAACGTGCGTCAGTAGTGGAGTGAATGAATGATGGGGTGCCTATCAAGTGGGCTGCTGTGTCGTGTATGGAGTCGAGCTTCTTAAGTGTTGTTGAAGCTGCACTCATCCAGGCAAGTGAAGAGTATTCCATCACACTGCTGACTTGAGTTTTGTAGATGGTGGACAGGCTTTGGGTATTGGTATTGGATTGTTTTTGTCACTTGTACCGAGGTACAGTGAAAAACTTGTCTTGCATACCAATCGTACTGGTCAATTCATTACACAGTGCAGTTACATTGAGTTAGTACAGAGTGCGTTGAGGTAGTACAGGTAAAAACAATAACAGTACAGAGTAAAGTGTCACAGCTACAGAGAGAGTGCAGTGCAATAAGGTGCAAGGTCACAACAAGGTAGATTGTGAGGTCAGAGTCCATTTTATCGTATAAGGGAACCGTTCAATAGTCTTATCACAGTGGGGTAGAAGCTGTCCTTAAGCCTGGTGGTACATGCCCTCAGGCTCCTGCATCTTCTACCTGATGAAAGAGGAGAGAAGAGAATGACCCAGGTGGGTGGGGTCTTTGATTATACTGGCTGCTTCACCAAGACAGCGAGAGGTAAAGACAGAGTCCAAGGAGGGGAGGCTGGTTTCCGTGACTCACTGGGCTGTGTCCACAGCTCTCTGCAGTTTCTTGTGGTCCCGGGCAGAGCAGTTGCCATACCAAGCCAGGATGCATTCAGGTAGGATGCTTTCTGTGGTGCATCAATAAAAGTTGGTGAGTGTCAAAGGGGACAAACCAAATTCCTTTAGCCTCCTGAAGAAGTAGAGGCACTGGTGAGCTTTCTTGGCCATGGCATCCACGTGATTTGACCAGGACAGGCTATTGGCGATGTTCACTCCCAGGAACTTGAAGCTCTCAACCCTCTTGACCTCAGCACCGTTGATGTAGACAGGTGCATGTACGCCGCCCCTTTTCCTGAAGTCAATGACCAGCTCTTTTGTTTTGTTGACATTGATGGAAAGGTTGTTGTCATGACACCATTCCACTAAGCTCTCCATCTCCTTCCTGTACTCTGACTCATCGCTATTTGAGATACGGCCTACAACGGTGGGGGTGAGTTACTCACTGCAGGATTCCTAGCCTCAGTCCTGCTCCTGTAGCCACACCGTGTATATGGCTACTCCAGTTCAGTTTCTGGTCAATGGTAACACGTAGGATATTGATAGTGTTCCAATGGTGTACTGGTGTGATATTACAGAAAAATAACCTTCTGTCCTTCTGGAGTTAGTGATGATAAATTTTGACTCATCTGCCATAAAATGAGGCATAAAACAAGGGAAATCAGCCATGTTACGTTGATCTTGGGGACTGAGTAAGACAATCTCAGGATAAACTTCTTCCACATGTCTTTTATGGATGAGGGAACCCAATTATATTCATGGGTAATAATCATATAAGAAAGCATGAATGGAAAGTATTCAGCGGTTTTGATGATAGTTTACAAAGTGTTAACTCCATTCCTCTTTGCAAAATGCTACCTGATTTGTTGCGTATTTCCAGCATTTTCTGCGTTTCTTTTCAGATCTTCTGCATCAGCTCTATTTTGCTTTTGTAACCTGTTACAACTTGTCAACTTGTTACAATTTTTCATATCCTCACAAATAGTTCTCAGAGGCTGGTAACTAGCTAGCCATCACTAAACCGTGCAAATTGGAAATAATCTGCCCTCCAATGGTTTTTCATGATTGCCTGCTCCAAAAATTGATGAATCATTGTAAAGATCTAACTAATGTGGTCCCTTCAGGGTTCCTACGAAGTAAACGGTGCATAGTCAGAACATTCCACTGCCACCACCCCCATTCCCTTCATATTGACACTACCCATCCCACCCCCCACCTCCCCATCTCCTTCAAAAATAATCTAAGTGAGTCAAGCAGAATGGGAAAGATTCCCAGATCAAATATAAAGGTTCAGTACACAGTTAATGGCAGGACCCTTAACAGCGTTGATGTACAGAGGGATCTTGGGGAAGTCCATAGCTCCCTGAAAGTGGCTGCATGGGTTGAAAGCATGGTAAAGAAGGCATATGGCATGCTTGCCTTTATTAGTCAAGGCACTGAGTTCAAGAGTCAGGAAATTTTGTTGCAGCTTTATAAAACTCTGGTTTGGCCACATCCGGAGTATTGCATTCAATTCTGGTTGCCCCAGTATAGGAAGGCTGTCGAGGCTTTGGAGAGGGTGCAGAAGAGGTTTACCGGGATGCTGCCTGGAGCATGTGCTACTCGGAGCAGTTGGACAAACTTGAGTTGTTTGTTTTGGAGCGGCGGAGGCTGAGGGGTAGACCTGATAGAAGTTTGTAAGATTATGAGCGGCAAAGGTGTTGCAGACAGCCAATATCTTTTTCTCAGAATCGAAATATCTAATACTAGGGGGCATGCATTTAAAGTGAGAGGGGGTTATATGAAAGAGGCGCTTAAAGGGCTCCCAGATAGGCACATGAATATGCAGAGAATGGAGGGATATGGACATTGTGTAGGCAGAAGGAATTAGCTTAGTTAGCCATTTAATTACTAGTTTAATTAGTTTGGCACAACATTGTGGGCTGTTCCTGTGTATACTGCTCTATGTTCTATGAACGGGAAGAAGCAGTAGAAATCATCAGACAAGGTAGTAGTTATACTTTTTGCTTAATATTCAGTCCTATTGAAGTGAATGGAGCTGAATACTGGATGTGTAATGCAGGCAGCCCAACAAATAGCATCCGTTTTCCATTATTATTGAAGATAAACTTTTACCCTTCCTTCTGAATATGGGCTCAAATGCAATGTAATTCCTCTTACAACCTGAAAATACTCAACAGCTTTGACAAAAGGTCATGGACCTAAAGTGTTAACTCCATCTCTTTCCCTAAAATGTTATCTGGCTTGCTGAGGATTTCCAGCATTTTATATTTTTTTTATTTTTAGATCTATGGCAATGGCTGTATATGACTTTTGTAGTTTGTTACAATATTCCAAATAACCTCCAGCAAAATGGTAAGGGGATTTAGGGGTCTGGAGACATACATAAGGTTAATACCATGTAAAGTGAATGATCCTACCTACCAATGAAGTCACCTATTCTGCTACTTTACCATTAATTACCAATAAATAGCCCTTTTCATCAACTTAAGAGGATAGGAACATAAAAATGTAAGAACATCAGAGCTGGTGTGGGCTGTTGGGCCCTTTGAGCCTGCTTTGCCATTCATCAAGATCATGGCTGATTATCTACCTTGATGCCATTTTCCAGAGCTATTCCCATATCCCTTGTTTCCCTTAATTCCCAGAAATCTATCAATATCTGTTTTGAATTTACTCTACTGAGCCTCCACTTCCATCCAGGGCAGAGAATTCCAAAGGTTAACTGCAGTCTGAGTGAAGAAAGTTCTCCTCATCTCAGTCCTCATTATTAATTTGACTCATCAAATGATCTAATGACTGACATCCTGAAGTAGGTACTTGAGGATCTGTTTCTACAGAAGAGCTTTACATTACTAAAATGATAAAAGAATAGAAGGTCACCAAGCTGAAATGTTGGCTCTGTTTCTCTCACTCTCCATGGATGCTGCCTGGCCTGCTGAGTGTTTCCAGCATTTCCTATTGTAACTTCAGACTTATGCCATTCTTCTTGCTTCATGTTATTGTTGTCCAAGATTATGTCATTCTTGTGGTTAGTGGCAAGACAACATCTCGGATTGCAACATCCCCATTTCTGACTTTGGTTGCTATCTGGCAAGACTTCATGAGAATCCTTGGTATCCAGCTTCTGACATGTAAACTGAGTAGCCAATCATGAGAAATTCAAAGGCGCCCAATCAACTTGCCTCTCTGGGCCAACTGGCCTCTACCGAGGCCATGCCCTGACTGAGCTTGAGGAGCTGTCTGCAGGCCTCTCTGTGCACTCTTTCATTATTTAGTGTATGGGCATGGATGCATGCAGGTTCCGTCATTTGTCTGTACTACTTTTAGAGAGCACAAAAGGTCGAGAGCAGATTTTATAGATGTGTTCAAAATCATGATGGGTTGAGATGATTTGAATAAATCAACTACCTCCATTGTGGAAGAGGTGAGAACAGGAGGGCACAGGTTGAAGGTGATCAGCAGAAGAATCTAGGATGATGTGAGGGAAAATATTTCATGCAGTAATTTGTAATAATCTGGAATTGATGATCTGAAAGGGTAATGGAAGCATTCAATTATGAAGGAATAAGTATGTTGAAGAAGAATAAATCACTTGGCATTGGGGAACGCAGAAGGGAATGGGACTGACTGGATTGCCTTCACAAAATGTTGGTGTGGGCTCAGTGGGTTGAAAGGACTCCACTTGTGTGGTAATGATTCTATAATAAACATCACAGGTCTTGCTCAACCAGCTCTTTGGTATACAGCTGGTAGTTCTGCTGCATCCTTGTTTGAGCAATGGCAGACCTACCGGACGCCTCAGGATTTTGCAGCCTAGTTCTGTTAAAGACTCCTGATATTCCTTCTACCCCACGGAGTACTGAGGCAGCTCATAGCAGATTCTGGCAATAAATGTGCTTTATATTGCCAATGCTTCTCAGATACTGTGCACGAGTCAAAGCTGGGTCTCCAATTACTGATGGATTACGCAGCAGGAGCTTTCTTTGAATGGGCAAAGATGCCCAGTTCTAGGAGATTAATTGAAGATAGTCACACATGATTTGGGCAGTCACAATGTCTGCACTACAACATTCCCAGCACACATCTGTTTGGAAAATTGAGCCGAACTGTGAGCTGCACTCAATGTCACCTCAGCTGAAATTCATACTTGGTGTAGTGCTCTGTTAGCGGATGTTGAATAGTTTCATTTAGGCCAAACTTTGGAAGTGAAATACAATGCACAATTATAATTATATACATCCACAAGTTGTGTGGATTATACAAGGGCAAATTTCTACACTGTTGTGTCATACACACAAAGAATAAACCATGTAACAGTAAACTTGGTCCCATGTAGAAATCCTATGCATTGGTATGACATTGATCAAAGAAACAGGTACTATAATCAGAGAGGTGGCTTGTGGCTCAGTTACATTTCTGCCTTTAAGTCAGAAGGCTGTGAGTCTAAATCCCTCTTCAGAGACTTGTGTCTTAAGATCGAAGCAGACAATCCAATGGGATACTGATGAAGTGATGATTTAGAACATGGAACCTAGAACGTTACAGCACAGTACAGGTCCTTTGGCCCACAATATTGTGCCGACATTTTATCCTGCTCTAAGATCTATCTAACCCTTCCCTCCCACATAGCCTTCCATTTTTCTATCATTCACGTTGCTATCCAAGAATCTCTTAAATGTCCCTAATGTATCTGCCTCCACCACCTCTGCCAGCAGTGCGTTCCACGCACCCACCACTCTCTGTGTAAATAACTTGCCTCTGACATCCCCACTATACTTTCCTCCAATCACTTTAAGATTATGCCTCCTTGTGTGAGCCATTTTCACCCTGGTAAAAAGTCTCTGACTGTCCACTCGATCTATGCCTCTTATCATCTTGTACACCTCTACCAAGTCACCTCTTATACTCCTTTGCTCCAAAGACAAGAGCTCTAGTTTGCTTAATCTATCCTCATAAGACACAGTCTCTAATCCAGGCAGTATCCTGGTATATATCCTCTACACCCTCTCTCAAGCTTCCACATCCTTCCTATAATGAGGCAACCAGCACTGAACACAATACTCCAAATGTGGTCTAACCAGAGTTTTATAGAGCTGCAACATGACCTCGTGGCTCTTGAACTCAATACCCTGACTAATGAAGGCCAACACACCTTCTCAACACGCCTCCTTAACAACCCTATCAACCTGCGCAGCAACGTTGAGGGATCTATAGATGTGGACCCCAAGATCCCTCTGTTCTCCCACACTGCCAAGAGTCCTGCCATTAACCTCATATTCTGCCTTCAAATTCAATCTCCTGAAGTGTATCACTTCACACTTTTCTGGGTTGAATTCCATCTGCCACTTCTCAGCCCAGCTCTGCATCCTATCAATGTCCTTTTGTAACCTACAGCAACCTTCTACACTTTCCACAACACCACCAACCTTCATGTCATCTGCAAATTTACTAGCCCACCCTTCCACATCTTCATCCAAGTCATTTATAAAAATCACAAAGAGCAGGGGTCCCAGAACAGATCCCTGCAGAACACCACTGGTCACCAACTTCCAGTCAGAATACTCTCCGTCTACAACTACCCTCTGTCTTCCATGGGTGAGCCAATTCTGAATCTACACAGCAAAGTTTCCTTGGATCCCATGCCTTCTGACTTTGTGAGGAACCTTATCAAATGCCTTATTGAAATCCATGTACCCCACGTCCACTGCTCTACCTTCATCAATGTGCTTTGTCACATCCTCAAAGAATTCAATCAGGCTTGTGAGGCATGACCTGTCCATCACAAAGCCCTGCTGACTGTCCCTAATCAGCCTATGCTTCTCCAAATGCCCATAAATCCTGTCTCTAAGAATCTTCTCCAGTAATTTGCCCACCACTGAAGTAAGACTCACTGGCCTGTAATTCCCAGGATTATCCCTACTCCCTTTCTTGAACAAAGGAACAACATTTGCCACCTTCCAATCATTTGGCACTACTCCTGTGGTCAGTGAGTACACAAAGATCATTGCCAAAGGCATAGCAATCTCTTCCTTCGCTTCCTGTAATAACCTTGGATATATCCCATCCAGTCTTGGTGACTTACCTATCCTAATGTTTTTCAGAAGTTTCAGCACATCCTCTTATGAGCACACGCACAGAGACTCACCTCTTTTCAAAGCTCCCACTCTAAATTTGATCATTTAGTTGATTTTGGTACTATTCACCAGATGACCAGAAAATAGTTTGTTATTCATTCTGATAATAGTTTTTTTTATCATTTAACTGTAGTGCACCTCTTAACTATTTGTTTGCATACTTCCTTTATTCAGTTCTCTACAACTCTTTTCAAATGTAAAATTTATCTTAAAGTTAAAGACAATCACTGCACAGATTCCTGTGTGGTTTCTGTGGTTAAGGTAGATTCATGTGTGACACATTTTGTGGCTTTAATTGTTGAAGTAACTGGGGTGTACAGCTGTTGCCTCTATCTTTACATACTAAATAGTGATTCGTCGTCCTAATAAACATAACCACTGTGCACCTACCCTGCACTTAAAATGTCAGTCACAGGATTCTCAGCCATCCGCTAAATCACCTACTGCATTAGAAGGCTCACACATTGAATATACACAGTAGAAAATCCTTTTCGTTCTGTTCTTGAGATCCATGTAAATCTGTTTAAAAAGGAACAAACACTGTTTTAACATTGTGCACCTATGGCAGTAACATATGAGACAGCCGTTTGATAGGGACATGCTGCATTGTAATGTTACTTCCAATAATACAGAAAACTCCAAGATTTGAAGGTTTCACTGCATTAAAACCAATCAGCTTAGACTGGATCGTTCATATAAACTAGCAGCACAGGTTTAGTTCTAGTGGAACCATTGCTTTGTACAGTCACATTGTTGCAAACTTGGAAATGAAGAGTTTAAAATCATGAGTGGATATGCATATTTCAAACAAAATCTTAGTGAGAACGTGTACATTTTAAGCTGCTTTAAGCTTGTGATTTTCTAAATACAGAGACTACTCCCAGTAGTTTCTGAAGTGTGAGTTGTGCAAATTTCTATAGATTTATGGTGGAGAGCATCCTGACTGTTTGCATCACAGCCTGGTATGGAGGCTCCAATGCACAGGATTGCAAGAGGCTGCAGAAGGATGTAGACTCAGCCAGCTCCATCATGGGCACAACCCTCCCCACCATCGAGGACAACTTCAAGAGGCTGTGCCTCAAGAAGGCGGCATCCATCACTAAGGACCCTCAGCATCTGGGACATGCCCTCTTCTCCTTACTACCATCGGGGAGGAGGTACAGGAGCTTGAAGACCCACACTCAGCGATTTAGGAACAGCTTCTTCCCCTCTGCCATCAGATTTCTGAACAGTCCATGAACCCATGAACACTACCCCGTTATTCCTTTTTGTTGGCACTATTTATTTATTTTGTGATTTATAGTAATTTTATGTCTTTACACTGTACCACTGCCGCAAAACAACAAATTTCACAACATATAAGTCAGTGATAATAGACCTGATTCTGATTCTGAAATATATCAAATTCCACTCAGCTTCAGCTTTAACACTGAAACTCATTAAAACACAGAGTGAACTGACAAACTTGGTTAAAAAAGTAGTCAATTGACATGAGATGGCAGGTACTTAAGGAAAATACAGAAGCGATACATTCCAGTGAGAAAAAGTCAAAGGGGAGGGCCTGTTGTTGAGCTAAAAAGTTAAAGGGAGTATCAAACTTAAAGAAAAAGCCTATAATTGCGTAATCGGTTGCAGGTCAGAAGATCAGACAGAATATAAAAATAAATGCAAAGAGTGACAGAATAATTAATAAAGGGAAAAGTAGAGTGTGATTCAAAACTAGCTTGAAATGTGAAAACAGATAAGAGTTTCTTTAGATATTTTTAAAAATAGTCAACGAAGTAAACATTGGTCCTGCAGAAAATTAGTCTGGGGTAATTAAGGAGATGGCAAATGAATTAAACAGGTATTTTTGCATCAGTCTTCACTATAGAG
Source organism: Pristis pectinata (assembly GCF_009764475.1). Lineage (NCBI taxonomy): Eukaryota > Metazoa > Chordata > Chondrichthyes > Rhinopristiformes > Pristidae > Pristis > Pristis pectinata. The sequence continues at coordinate 83,599,503 of NC_067407.1, forward strand.
GATACAAGTAACATCCTAGATATATCAATAAATTGGCTAGTGGAAGGTAGGGGGAGGAACTCATAAAAAGTGCAATCCCCAGGGAAGTGGTACAAAGTACCATTTGGAGCTGTAGGCAGACAAATTTCAAGTTCTGATAGGACTTCACCCTTGGGTCTTAAAAGAAGTGACCAGTAAAATAGTTGATGTGATGTTTTTAATTTTCCATAATTTTATTTGGGGAAAGTTTCACCAGATTGGAAAGTAGCAAATATAACAATATTATTCAAAAAGGAAAGGAGACAGGAAGCAGGAAACTGCGGGCCAGTTATCTTAACAGATGTCATAAGGAAAATGTTAGAAGGTATTATCGAAAACATTACAACACTTAGAAAAATGCAAGGTAATCAGACAAAATCAACATGGTTTTGCAAAAGGGAAACCATATTTGACTAAATTTTTGGAGCTCCAGCAGAACTATGCTGGATGATTACCTCAATACTTTCATTTCCATTGGATGTTAAGAAGCATTGGTCAAATGGGCTTGATGATATAGACTAAGAATGATATGAAAACCAACTGAGAAAGAGTATCGCTAATTATCTTTGCAACATTGCCTCAGTAGTTGATCTATCATATGGTTTCTTTTATTTACTGACCAAATGAAAAATCATGAGTTATAATACATTGTCTACCCCTCTGCAGCACACTGCAATGGAGAACCAATGCGATGCATTCAGATCCATCTAAAATCAAAAGAATGGTGAAAGTGAACAAAAGTATGGTGCAGTGCATGAATGTTTTCATTAATTGTTTTTGTCAAAAGGTTTGGGCATCATCGATTAGTGTATGAATAGTATACCAAGGAATATTACTTGAGGTAGCTGTGGTGGTAAAATCTTAAAAGTATAAAACACTCAGTAGGTCAGGCAGCAACTATGGAAAGAGCAACAGAGTTGATGCTTCAGGTTGCTGATGATACTTGTAGAATTCAGTTTATTTTTAAGCCTTTCTTAGCCATGAAAACATGAACAAAGGAGTACAAGCCTTTTGGCCTGTCAATAGCTGCCCAATTTAGTAAACAGATACACAACTATTACTAGCCTTACAACTATATGGTTGACTCTTAACTGCTCTCTGAAATGACTGAGCAAGCCATTCAATTGTATCATAACTGCCACGTTAAAACAGAAGAAGGATCCCCCTCCAGCCTCTACTACCAAGAAGGACAATAGCAGCAGGTACAGCAGCACATAATCACCACCATTTTCCTCCTTCCTCCAACCCATTAAAATCATACGCCAAACCATCTGGGAAATATATCACTGTTCCTTCTATGTCATTGGATCTATCTTGAGGTGCAAGTCCATAGCTCGCTGAAAGTGGTAACACAAATAGATAGGGTGATTAAGAAGGCATGTGGCATAATTCAGGGCATTGATCATAAAATGTGGGAAGTCATGCTGCAGTTGTATAAAACTTTATTTAGGTCACTTTAATAGGCCAAGGATTGGCAAATGGCATTCAGTCCAGCAGTGTTGCACTTTGGGAAGTCAAACCAGGGTGGGATTTATACAGACAATGGTAGCATCCAGGTGAGTGTTGCAGAACAGAGAGACCTAGGAGTACAAGTGCATAGCTCGCTAAAAGTGGCGTCAAAGGTAGACAGTTTAGACATGCTGGCTTTCCTCAGGCAGAGCATTGAGTACATGAGTTGGGACATTATGTTACAGTTGTACAGGATATTGGTGAGGCAACACTTGGAGTATTGTGCACAGTTTTGGTCACCCTATTGAAGGAAGGACATTATAAAGCTGGAAAGAGTGCAAAAAAGATTTACAAGAATGTTGCTAGGACTCGAGGTCCTGAGTTACAGGGAGAGTTGGGCCGGCTAGGACTGTATTCCTTCGAGCATAGGAGACTGAGGTGTGCAAAATCATGAGGGGCATAGGTAGGATAAATACACACAGTCTTTTTCCCCACGAAGGGGAACCATAAACTAGAGCACATAGGTTTAAGGTGGGAGGGGAAAGATTTAAAAGCACCATGAAGGGCGACTTCTTCACACAGACGGCGGTGTACATGTGTGGAAAAAGCTGCCAGAGAAAGTGGTTGAGGCAGGTATTATAACGACATTTAAAACACATTTGGATAAGTATATGGATAGAAAAGATTAAGAGAGATATGCGCCCAACAGGGACAAATGGGAGTAGTTTTGATGAGCATCTTGGTTGGCATGGATGAGTTGGGCTGAAGGGCCTGTTTCTTTGTTGTATTATTCGAAGACTATGACACAAATGGAGTATTGTGTGCAGTTCTGGTCACCACATTATAGGAAGGATATGGAAGCTTTGGAGAGGGTGCAAAAGAGGTTATATTGCCTGGATTGGTGAGTATTAGCTATAAGCAGAGGTTGGACAAACTTGGATTGTTTTCACTGGAGCGTCAGAGGCTGAGGCATGACCTGATAGAAATATATAAAATTATGAGAGGCATAGGTAATCAGGGCTTTTTTTACCCAGGGTTGAAACATCAAATACTCATAAATATAGGTTTAAGGTGAAAGGGGGAAAGTTTAAAGGAGATTTGGGTGCCAAGTTTTTTAAACAGAGAGTGGTAGGTGCCTGGAACATGCTACCAGGGGAGATGGTGAAGCAAATATGATAGCAATGTTTAGGATACTTTTAGACAAACACATGAAAAGACAGGGAATAGAGGGATACAGAATATGTGCAGGCAGATGGGATTAGTTAGATTGGCATCATGGTCAGCGCAGACATGGTGGACTGATGGGCCTGTTCCTATGTTGTACTGGTCTATATTCAACATATTCTGGAACTCCCTGACTATCAGCACTGTGCGAGTATCTCCACCAGAAGGTCTACATCAGTTCAAGCAGGCGGCTCATCGCCACCTTCTCAAGGGCAATTAATGATGGGCAATAAATTGTGGCCTGGTCTGTGACACCCACCACCCATGAGTAGATAATATTATTCTTAAAAAATTGTACTTATTCCTTGGCAAGAAAAATATCTCATGAAACTGCCTTATGGCCACTTCATGAGACATCATGGGAGTTGCCCTTCTTGTCCTTAAATCATAAATTGTTCCATAATTAAATCCATAATGGAAAAAGCAGTGTGTAGACTATAAAAGATTAGTTTTATCCATTGGGCCTGTCCCATTGGTAACAGACTTCACATTTTGTTATCTTCCTGAACTTAAAGATACTTTTCTATTCCAATCCTTCCTGGGTAATCTAGTCCACATAAACATTGCCCTCTGTCTATTCATACTTCTTTGCTCTAAGTTTGACCTAATGACCTGAAGAACTTGGTTAATATCCAACATTTTTACAGGGATCCAATTTATCTATTGCATGTTAAAAATATCAATAAGATTCCTTTTTAACTGTCTTCTTCCAATGTAAATATTCCTAGAGTCTGTAGCCTTCCCCCATAAATCTAGTGCTCCTTTTATATCAGGTGTGAATGGGGTGGTTGTACTTCCAGTTCCTAGAGCACAGGACATGGGTTGCTGTCAGCTACCTCACTGTAAATACACTGGCCGCACTGTGGCCAATGTCCAGGGACACCTGGTTATGAAAGCAGCTCTACATGTTTAGCTTTGTACTCTCTCCAAGGTACAATGTTTTCTCCTCAGGCCCAGTGCCAAGCTCTGTGCACAATGTTCAAAGTGAGAGAAGGCCAGTGATTTATATAAAGCAGCCCTCACTTTATAAAATCGTGAAAAAAGCAATTTACTACACAGAAAGAGGCTATTCAGCCCATTGCATCCATTCTGGGCAATTCCTAGTCCCACATCCCAGTCAGTCCATAGCCTTGCAGGTTATTGCAATTCTGGGAACTTCTTAAACATTCTGAGGATTTTCTGTCTCCATCACCCTTCAAGGCAGCGAGGTCCTGATCCCCAGCATTGGGTGATTTTTTTTTCTTTACCTCAGCTCCTCTCTAATTCATCCACCCATGACTTAAATCAATATCCCCAATTATTGTCCTCTCTATGAATGGAAATGAATCTTTCCTTCTCACCCTGACTGATAAGTTTATTAAATCTTTCCCTAATCTTCACTGTTCCACATTTTGAACATCTTAAGTCGAGTCTGTTGCCAGGTGCACAAATACAGTGAGGTACAAGTGCAATGAAAAGCTTTCTTTCAGCAGCATCACAGGCACGTAGATTCAGACAACAAACAAAACGTAATTTATACATAAATTGTACAAGACAGTGAAGAAAAAGACTGTAAAACAAGACATTAGTGCAAAAACACAATTAGAAACAAGTCCATGGTAGCGCAAGAAGTGCTTTATTCTTTAAATTTCATGACCTCCTAAGATTCTGGAAGGCTCAGAGATATGAATCATAGCATGGAGGCAGTCCTTTGGGGAATTTTAAAGGAAAGAAAAGATAGAGAAGCAGGAGGAGGTATAAACTGAAGTGAAATTTAGGAAGTAAAGGCATAATAGCTGGATTTTTAGCTCTGTTAGTGTAGAACGAGTACGAGCAAGGAAGAGTTCAGAGGTTGGAAAGCAGAGGATTTCGGCTGAGATGTATAATGGAGAATATTCAATACATAGGGTCTTGTCATCTTAGAAAAATAACAATGTACTGAGGATTTTGAGATTAATTTGGTGATGCAAAACTAGATTGTGAAGTTTGTAGACACAAGGATAAGGACTCTGTGTGGAAGAAAATGGAGTGATTGTATTTTTGCATCAATTGATTTCTTTTGGAGGTTGGAAAGCTAATGTGGACAACACTGGAAAAGTTAATGTGGGAGTAATAAAGATGGGAAAATGGGCATCAGCATTGCAGAGGCTGAGGTCGGCCCATGGGTTGGGAATACTGTGGAAATGAATGGAAGTGGTTTCAATCATTAATATAGGAGATATATTGTTGAAAGGTCATCGCAGTATCAAAGCAAACAAGTCATTGAGCATTGCTTGGTTCAGGTAGACTATGCCACCAGTAAATAGAAAGCAACAGCCAAGCAACACCAAGAAAGGATACAGATAAAGGAGGACATCTCAGATGCTCTGGAGTGGAAGGCCTCATCTCGAGAACAGACGCAGTGGAGACGGAGAAGCTGAGAATAGGAGTGGTGACCGTACAAGAGATTCCGTAAAAAGACACCATCTCAGATGTCCTGGAGTGGAAGCATCATGGTTCCATTTTTATTAACATCTATCAATAGGAAATTTCACCTCATTCAGGACCTTGCAGAAAGTTGAATATAGCAGGAGCAAAAGCATTGAAGTTAGTGGTGATGGCAAGTTTGGGATGTGAATCTAGATTTATTTAAAACAAAATAAAGAATAATAAGCAGCTGACCAGAAAGACTGATGGCTGCAGCTCCATTACACCTCTGTAATTGCCTTTTAACTCTTTATAAGTAATATCATCCTCTGATTGCATTGGAAGACCACTTGATAGAAAAAGATTGCACTAATCTATTTGACGGAAACGCTGGGAGAGCCTACCTGAAGATTTGTCCATTAAGAGAAGCGTCTATGTACAGTGGAATATTATTCCATTCCTTGGTTGCTTCAAAACAAATACTGGACATTCTAATTCCGATTTCATCAGAGGCAAATGGCAGATCAGGCTTGTGAATAATCTTAAGCATTGCAGCACAAATACCAGCAGGCTTCAGAAATCTGAAATGAGATACGATGGGGCAGAGCTCTAATAACATTTATAAAATAAAGATAACCTTTGAACTGTCTGGAAGACAGGAGATGATTCTCCTTAATAATGCTGCAGTGAAGAGGATTCTAGTTCCCATGACACAAGAAATGACATGACCGATTGCGCTAGCATAAGATGGGATCAAAATCACTTGCTTACAGACGGGCTGTATGTAAGGGATGGACCTGCATTGGCATTCAAGCAAGCACCGATATATGCCTCATGAGATCAGAGCTGTTTGAAAGGTGCTTTTCAAGAAAAGACCATATTTCTATAAATGTGTGTCTGCCTGAAGCAAAAATGTATGGTATTCTCAAATAATGCACATGGAGTTTGAACAGAATGAAACAAAATAAGCTGTACAAATCTAATAAAGGGACTTTCATTTATACAATACAATACCTTTCATGACCTCAGAATATCCAGAATTACTTTACAGCCATTGAAGTACTTTTCAAGTCCAGCCACTGATGTACAGTGAAAATCATGCTAATATTTATTGTGAATGTGATCAAGACCAGGCAATCTGCCATAGAGGTAGTAGTTGACTGACCACCTCACAAATAACTCAATGCCCCCCACCCCCTAACAGCAAACTCCTGTCCCCTCTGTGGAAGACACTGCAGTGTCCACTTTAGCCTCATCAGTGACCTCAGAACCCACCAAACCAGAGTAAAAGTAATCTTTCTCAATCCTGAGGGGCCGCTTAAGAAGAAGTGAAGATCAGGTGAAGGAGAAATATAGGTGAGGATACTGGGGAGAACTCGCCCACTCTCCTTTACCATTGTGACATGGTAGTATTTACAGTCACCTGACAAAGACAAAGGATTAGTCTAAAATTTCATTTGATTATGGCACCTCCTACAGCACTCCCTCAGTAACTCCCCCGTGGATATATCCTTCGGAATTACAAAACCACTATGTGTTTAATGCCTGTGACCAAAGTTGAACTCTGGCCCCAGTGATCCAGTGCTTCGAGTCTTGGGATCCAAGAACAGTAACTGCAATGGTTCCTTATTTTCTCCAAAATAAAAAGATCATTCAGCCCAAGGAGTCTACGCTGACTCACAGAGTAATCCCATTTCCACTGGTATTCCCTGTAGCCTATTCACTCCACATTCCCATCAACTTTCCCCAGATTCTACCACTCACCTAAACACCAGTGGCAATTTATTACAGCCAATTAACCTACCGGCATGCACGTCTTCGGAATGTGGTAGGAAACCAGAGGAAACCCACATGGCCATAGGGAGGACATGCAAACCCCACGCAGACAGCACCGGAAGTCAGGATTGAACCTGGGTCACTAGAGCTATGGCACTGTGCCGCCGGCCATATGTAATCAACTTCTTGTCTCAGACACATTGCCAAAGTATAAGACCAAATTTTCGCTGTATGGAGTGGACAATTTAGAACCACAGAAGCTCATGACGTGAAGGGAGGCCACATGGCTTAATACACCTGTTCAGGCTACAAGAGTTAAAAACTCATGCTTATTTCATTCAATATCCTTTTCATTTTTTATTCTTTTTCATGAACTTGTCACTTCTCCTATAAAACTTACCGTGAATCTACGTCAATAATTTCATGAGATAGGACATCCCACGCCCTGATAGTCTTCTGCCTCAGTCAAGTCCCATAGTATCTTCCTTCATTCTTCTGCTGTGGTGATCCCACACATTCGCCCTCCAGTCACTATATCACCAGCTAGTGGAAAACACTTCTCTTCCTCAGTTTAACATTTCAAAAGCAACAGCTCTGGCCTCCTTCAATGTCATATTCACAGTGATATTCATTGTTGGCTCTCAGTGAGAAGCCATCGCTATGAAATGTGAAGTGTGAAGTCACAAGATTGGATGAATCTTACAGAGACAAGAAATTATTGGTTTCTTTTTTTTGAGAGTCACTTGAGCCAGCAATTCTTTTCTAGTTCCAAATGTTGTAATTGTGAGATAATCGCAATGAGGAGCTGGTATTGTGAAATGTGAGATAATGGCCGAGCAGAATGACAGAACTAAGAAGCTAGAGCCAATGAGAATGGAAATATAGCATCAATCACCGCTAGCAGCATTTGAGAGATGCACGTTAAGGTCTTGAAGGCATCTTGTGGTGGTATGTAGCTACCGATTGTAAATCTGGGCTGATGAATCCTTTCACAAAAGGGAAAACCATTTGCTCTTTGCACTTATATTTTATGGAGACACAAAAGACATTGCAGATGCAGTGACCTGAAGCAAAAAACAAAACTGCTGGGGGAGCTCAGCAGGTCAGACAGCATCTGACCTACTGGGTTCCTCTGGCAGTTTTTTTTTACGCTAATCTTTTACTCCTGATTGGTATTCCTAAAGAATCAGAAAGTTGAGAGTTGGGTGACTGGAGAGCATCCAGGAACCAGGCTACCTGGCTCGAGGCTCAATGGGAATCAATGACACAGGTCGGATGGGGATGCAAAGAATCATGTATCCTTGGGCTTGGATGAGGCAAGCTCAGTAGTTCATAGTTTGGTAATGGGAACTCTGTCTTCACTTGGGTGCTGTGAGGTAGACATTCTCGGGATGAAGCACTGTTCTCAGAGAGTGTGTATCTACACAGGAACTGGAGAAATGTGCCACAGAGAAGGACAGAGCAATCTGAGGAGATGTGACTCAGGTTCAGGAGATCTCAGGGATGCAGAGTTGGTGAATTTGACTGGAAGAGGAAAGGGAAATGTAAATAAAAAATTGAGCTGCTGGAGGAATTCAGTGGGTCAGGCACCACCTGTGGAGGCAAAGGGATGGTCAATGTTTTGGGTCGAGACCCTGCATCAGGAGTGAGAGTGAAGAGGGGACATGGCCCATATAAAGAGTTGAGGGAGAGGGGTGAGTCAGGAGCTGGCAAACCAGCTGAAGAAGGGTTGGATGGGCAGATCAGGAGGGGAAGAGAAGAATGGGGATAACGACAGAGGCTGGGCGATGATTAGTTGAGACAACAAAGGGCTACAGACTATGGAATCTGATAAGAAAGGAAGGCGATGAGTGGAAAATAAGGGGGGGGGATGATGGGCAGACGGGAATAGTGGGAGAAGGGGATAGAGGATCCAGTGGGTTGAGTATGTGGGTGATAGGCTGAGCTTTGCATGGGGGCGAAATTTTAAAATTTGGACAGACAGGGGATCCTGCAAGTTGTACAGATGCAAGCACATGTCCTGATCAGTGTTCTGGACAATAGCATGAGATTCATATATTATGGCAAGGTTCAGGGTGAGTTGAGTATGAAAAGCATTATAAGTCCTCAGGCTTGTGTTGGGCTCAGAGGGGGCTTTAGTTGGGTTTTAATTTTATACCCAAGCAGATCCTTAACTGTCACTCCTCTGTGTGGCAATAGCCCTGAAGGGCCTGCTTCAAGTAGCTGGTCACCACCCCTTTGAAGACTGGCAGAAATCTCTCTCATGCCTTGGCTTGAGCTGGGATGAGGGAATATCTGTAAAGAGGCAGGAATACTGCAGAAAATGGCATGGAAAGTGCATCACAAAACCAAGACATTCAGTTATGTTCTGACGATGTTTATGCCCCACACAAGCTTTCTTCAACTCTGCATCATCTAACCCCCTCTGCAGTTTCTCTTCCTCATCAATTTCAGATGCAAGTTGTTGTTGCCTCCTGCCAAATAGTGGCAGCCTACGATATAGCGACACTTGCTGCACTATACAGAAAGAAGCTAATGGGAAAGGAAAGAGCTCGCCAATGTAATATAAGTGCACAAATATCTTTTGTGCTCACCAAGCAAAATATTTACTTGTGTGATAAGACTTTAGGAAAGCCTTATTTTGATGACCAGTCATTGAAGTCCTACTGAGGTATTGCAGGGCAATTTTAAAAGGAGAGGTTAATTCTTGCTTGGTTGCAGCCAAGGATGACACACCTGCAACATGAGTGGAGCGTCACTTCATTCACACAGCTTGTAATGATCTGTTTGTTTTTGAAGGTTTATTAGTGCCTGCTATCCTTCTGCTTTCGAGCAGTGGGTAATAAAGGCAGGTGCAGACAGGCAGGGTATAGGCTGCATTTGACCTTTAAGGCTTTTGTTTCATGACATGTTATATTACTATACCATTCAAGGCACATTGACTTACTGTCTTAACCACTTTTAACCTCTGCTCTCCCTGTGTGTAACGCGAGTATCGGCACATTTATCTTGCACTGTGTCAGTCCCGTTTTCTGAAAAGCAGCTCCGTGCCATTTGGTCATGTAAGATACCAATTGTTCATTGCACTTTACAACATAGCAACAGATTTGCATTGTGCAGTAGAATGAAGAATGCAGTGGGAGGCTAAAAAAAGGTAACGCTGAAAACTAAATGGATTCAAATTATACAGTTGGCACTACTGGAAATTGGCCAATCAATGAAATTTGGAAGTAGAGGATAACAAATTTCTCTATAGTTCCCAGACTGCAGATTCTCAGTCTTTCTTTCCTGCCACAATCTTCAAGACTTTGAAGCCCAGCTTTGCTTGATCTCTGTTCTCCCTGCTCCAGGAGCTTTCCCTTTCTTTATGCTTTTTGAATTTAAGAAGAAAGGTTAATGAAAAAGAGAAAATAATAAACAAATGTGATCGAGTGAGAGCTATATCCCTGCTATCTGCTGCTCGACTTATTTCTGGCAGTTTCACATACGATTTCACAAATTTATTTCAGTTTTTTGACTTTGCTGGTTATCTCCACTTTGATTTGTGTTGATTAAATGCATAAAAGGAGAACCATTATCATAACAATTAACTAACAATTATTTAGAAGCAATTGGAATTTGATTAATATGCTAAGGATCTCTTGTATTTTATCCATTTACATGGATAGCTTTATAAAAAGTCTCTCAGTTTTGTTCTTAATTATCATTCAATTTAGTCAAGAATGTCACATTATACCAAATACCTACCAACAGATATTGCTAGGCTGTTAATGAGTGGGATTGCAGTTTTTTTCTGTCCTCTTCGCTGCATCTCTTCTTCCCAGTATACTAATAGTCCTGAAAGTAATGATGACAACGATAATCTAAGATTACCTAAGAAGGATAAGCAGAAGTATCACTTCAATTGAGTTTGCCAGTCACTTGATCTTTACATACCACTAGCAGGAACCTCTTTCAATCACAGCAGTGCAATTCCTTTGAAAAGCTCATATATAAATAAAATGAGAGATGGTGGGTGGGTTCCATCTAGGTCCTTTGAGTGCAGAACATTTTGGAGAGTCTGAAGACATCTGGTGGCAGTTCATGGTCCTGCACTAACGACTTTAAATATTTATTATGCATTGGAAGAAGATTGAGAGTTATCAATGCCATCGTCCATTCTGAAGAAAGCAGTTCCTTTCTAAAAGGAACTAATCAAGGCAACATGAGTGCTTTTGCTTGTCGTCTGCTCCCATTACATCACAAATGGAAAACATTTTCTAATCCCCAGTCTCACTGGAGGCTGGTTAATTTTGTACTTGTGTCCTTTAGTTATGCAGTCACAACTCAAATTAAATACTAATTGCATCTGTGTGATCTGCACCTTTAATTTCAAATCACTAAAGACTTATCTGGGAACACAGAATTACAAATTAGGGAGTATTGAGGATTGTAATCCTGATTAAGGTATTGGAACACTTCATTACAAAATCCTGTAAATCACAACGTGTTATATGTTTGGGCAATAGAAGGTTTGACTTTGAGTTTATTAATGAGGGCATTAAATAGATTAATGCTCAATATTCCCTGCATTACTAGTTTTGTTCAAGAGAATCTCTTTAAACCAATAATGCCATAGAAAAAGAAAAGATTAGACATAGTTAAGTGCTAATGTAATCTTTTTAAAAGCTTCAGTGTGTGTTTCGTATGTCAATTTGGATTTGGAGAAGATAGTGTCTGGGCAGATGCAAGTTGATTTAGATGTGGTTAGGTCTTTTAAGGGTGATGAAGAATATCACAGCTGTAAAGATAAAGCCTGCAAAAAGAACAGCTGCTTAACAGGTCTGTCACACAAAGAACACTTAAAAAGTGCTGTTAAAGCATTTCTTTTCAACTGAACATGAAAACAAAAATAAGACAGCAAGAAGCGTTTCAGCAAGGATATATTTAAAAAAGTACAGGGGAGCAGACATCATTTTTGATTTTTTTTATTTCTTGAAAGATATGGACCTTTTCCAAAATGCTTTGGGAACAGTTTAATACCCAGTAAGAATGGTGCCAAACACCTGGGACATTCTAAGGCTGCTTTAAGGAGAATGCTCCAAACCTAGGAAAGTTGCTGTGAGGCAAAATACTAATTTTAGTCTCTGAACAAGCCAAAGAAGTTCTATTATTTTACATTAGAAAAAAAGACTGTGCGACTTACATTTGAGCTTACCTGCCTTAATGGAAGGAGTTTAGAAAATGCCATCAATATTATTTTCCAACAATAATAGGGTGGAAGGTTTGAAACAATAAAACTTTGAATAAAAGTAGGATGCCTAAGTTTGAAGACTACGGTGACCCAGGATGGCACAGGTTGCGTCAGTGCCCATAGTTACCCACCTGGGGATCCCAGCTACATTGCTAGAGATGGAATGAACTCTGAGTTGTTCCTGGTCACTTAAGCAATGACCAAGACTGTCCTTCCTTCCTCTTTGCTGCCCACACTTAGAAACATAAATGACCAAATAAAGACATATTACCCTCCTCACCTCTCCATTGTCAATTCTAGACAGCAGTCAAAACAATGCTTGGAAAAGTTCTCTTCAATAGAATCCATTTATTTTAAAAGATGTGCTGTAGTTATTTAAGTTATGAGGTAGATGCAGCTTTTGGAAGGCATCAAAAAGCTGGTGGTTCCAAAGCCTCTGTGTAAGGAGAACTGAATTTTAACTGCAGACAAAGGATGGGTCTTAGCAGCAGGAGGAGCCACAGGTTCTCACTGCCTTGTGAAAAGGCACCCAACTATTTCAGACCTCATGCATTTGAGAAAGACTCGAATTGCACATTGAAGACATGGCAATAGCTTGCAGAGGCGGGCGGAGAGAGTGAGAGGAGGATTGCCACCAAGATGGTCCCCAGCAAAGAGGTAGGGTGGGGGCAGGTAGGGTGATATTGGTGCTGTGGAGAGGCCTGGTGGGTTTGGGGTTGTATTTATTTATTTGGGACACCTAGCATGTTAATCAACTGCAATTATTGAAGCAAAACATTGAATTGGATCATGCTTGCCTGTTCACAACACCTGCTCCTTCCTGCTGCAGCACCTGCATGACAGGACAAGTTGGAAGACTTTACTCTGCATCTCTTCTGTGGAGTGGAGTGGGCAGCAACTGGTAGCTGGTCATCAGGAGGTGAACCTGAGTCCAACACTACCTGAACTCCTTTTGACAATGATGGGCCGAAGGGCCTGTTTCTGTGCTCTATGACTCTATGACAACTTGCTGCTGTCAAATACATTCTACACTGGTTTAAATGTTTCTGATAATCATATACATTTTAAAACAATTTAATTTGAATTGAATAGATAGAAAGAATATATATATAAAATAAATGCAATTAAAATACACTAAACTGCTGTGAATTAATTAAAAATGTAAATCTTAAGAAAAAAGAAGGAAAATAACCTGAAATTATACTTTTAATGAAGATCGGTGATCGCATTAACAAGAATAGGATTGCTGCTTATACACCAGTTGTGCGTGACATACAGCTGAGGGGCCTGATGTGAAGTGCCTCCAACATCTTAGCTCTGTACGAATCAGAACCACCACTGGACTCACTGGGGACTTCAGCAGCAGAGAAGGAGGTCAGATGTGCTGGCATCAGACCTCCATACATCTCCATTGATTTTGTTTGCAGATATAGAAGTCAAGGACACCCTGGGCATTAAAGGTTAGACAGGCAGCAAAGCTCAACTGGTTGAATTATTCCACATACCATTCCCTTACTTTCATTTCTAGTATCACCATAACTGCTGTCAAAAACATCAAAAACATTTATTGCTTCCTGATCTCTCTCTCTCTCTCTCTCTCTCTCCCCTCCTCCTCCTCCTCCTCCTCCCCCCTCTGCAAGGGTTTTTCAGTATGTTTTCACTTTTTGCTGTTTGGCCAAGGCGGCAGAAAGAGAACCATTCAAGTTTTTAAAAGCTAAATTGTGTGATTTCTTTAAACATCAGAAGCAAAACATGGGGGGTTATTTTACACAAATCTTGTCAGTTATTCTGCTGAAATGATGAAGACTAGGCTGCTCACTGTTTTAGATTATAAGATTAGCGTATCATAATTAACGTAATGCTATTATAGCATCAGCTACCCAGGTTCAATTCCAGCCACTGTCTGTAAGGAGTTTGTATGTTCTCTCCATGTCTGTGTGAGTTTCCTCTGGGTGCTCCAGTTTCCTCCCACATTCCAAAGACATACGGGTTAGGAAGTTGTGGGCATGCTATGTTGGTGCCGGAAGCATGGCGACACTTGCGGGCTGCCCCCAGAACACTCTACACAAAAGATGCACTTCATCTTGTTCTTCGATGTACATGTGACTAATAAAGATATCTTATTTCTCATTAAATTTAACATCAATTTATCTGTATATTCAATTATTTAAAACAAACTTAAATATGATTAATAACTGTCCTCATCTTAGCATTTGCTTTTTTCAGTCTTTCTTTGTAAAATATTGAGAGCAATGAGGGGGTGAGCCAGGCAAAAACATGCACAGAATATGAAGTGGTACTTTCAGTACAAGTAGACTGTGTGCACTTTGAGTTTACTCTAGCATGTAAGGGGAGAGGGGTCATCTCTGAGTATAACTAATGCTACAGAGTTCAAGAGGCAAACTTATAACCGTGACATATCAGCCTCTTATTGATTCTCACCATTAATGTTCCAGTGAGAAAATAGAATTACGTGGAAAATAAAGAAGCATGCCAGGGAACCAGATGAGAAACTGGGCCAAATTTAGTGTGTATTGTGGGGTAGCTCTGTGCTGAATATCACTGCAAGTAGAAGGATGTTATTCTCTGCAGGCAGTTCCTTGGGATTGAGGATAACTTTCTTTGACACTTGTTCTGTGGGTTCTGAGGTGACTGATGCAGTCAATATGGGAACCACAGGCTCACAGGAACACTGGAACATAGGAGCAGGAGAAGGTAAACAGCCCCTTCAAGCCTGCTCCATCATTTAATATGATCATGGCTGATCTATACTGACCTCAGCTCCCCTTCTGTGCTATTTCTTCATACACTTCTGTTCCTCGATCTGGAAAATATTTATCTACTCCCATTTTGAATACTTCCAGTGATCCAGTTTCCACTCCTCCTCAAATAGAGCAGGAGGTAGCTGAATTGGCAGGCAGGTGGAAAGCTTGTGTGGTGGTACGCTCCTTTCATATGTATGCAGGGCCTTTGTGTGTGCCCTATGTAGAACCTCGAGCTTCTCAGTACTACCTCCACCTTGACCAGACACAGGACAGAGATTTCCAGGTGTCCGTGGGAACATTACATTTCTTCAAGGAAGCTTTGAGCACATCCTTGAACCTTTTCCTCCGTCCACTGGAACCTTTCCACTATCCCATGACAAAGCTCAGCACAGAGGGCCTGTTTCAGGAGCCTGGTGTTGGGCATATGAATGACGTGATCGAGAAGACACCTTTTGAATGACTACCTATCCTTAATAAATTCTCCAGTGTCAAATAAAATGCCATTGCAAGGGCGTCCCTCGAGCTGGCTGTTACTGTGTACAACATATCAGACTGTGTTAGGCACTATTCATTTCCCTTTCCCTCGTGTCTCCTCCACTTTCCCTTCCCTGCCCCACTCTGTCATTCTATAATATGAAGGCATCACAGTGGCACAACTAGTAGGGCTGCTGCCTCACAGGTCCAGTGACCCGGGTTCAATGTCCCCGGCCTCTGGCGTTGTCTGTGTGGAGTTAGTGCGTTTCCCAAGTAACCTGCGTAGCTTTGCTTAGAGTTCTCCAGTTTCTTCCCACATCCCAAAGACATGTGAGTTAATAGTTCAATTAGCCAGTCTAAATTGCTAATGCATGAGTGTATGGTCGAGTCTTGGTGTGTAGGGCAGTGGGGTAGTTGATGGGAATGTGGGGAGAATAAAACAAAATTAATATAGGATTTGTGGAAATGGCAGCTTCACGGTCAGTGCAAATTCCATGGGCTAAAGGGCCTTATCTGACTTTATGATTCACTGAACATTTCCCTGCACTTCATCACAGGAGGATCCAAACAGCTTATGACACAGCATTTTGTTTCATTATGAAAAACACCATGATGCTGGAGGAACTCAGCAGGCCAGGCAGCATCCATGGAGAAAAGCAGGCGGTCAACGTTTCAGGTCAGGACCCTTCTTCAGGACAGAAGATAAGAAAAGGGGAAGACAATATATAGGAGGGAAAAGCAGAGCAGTGATAGGTGGACAAAAGAGGGGAGGCGGGGTGGGCACAAGGTGGTGATAGGTAGCTGTAGGTGATAGTGATAGGCAGGTGCGGGGGAAGAGGGGAAAGCAGATCCACCTGGGGGTGGGTCAAAGGTAAGGAGGAAAACAAGAGGGGTAGAAAAAAGAGATGCTAGGAAGGAGAAGAAAAGAAGGGGCATGATTGGGGGTGGGTGTGTGGGGGCGTTTGTGGGGATTACAAAGTGGGAGAATTCAATATTTATTCCAGTATCTGCAGTCCTTTGTTTCTCTATTTTGTTTCATTAATTACCTGATCTAACAGGACTACCTGCGTTATACACTCCATTCTCCTTCGATGTCAAACTTACATATTAAACTTCTCAAAACACTAAAGGTAATACCCTGTGAAAATACTGTACACTGCTCTTTGCAAGATTATGTATTGAATTAGATTTTACAGACTGGTGATCAAGAACTAATTCAAGCAAAATCTATAAACCTGAATATGTGTGTGATATGTAGTAATCTCTGGACTTTAATTGGAGATACCTTTATGCATGAAACCGATGCAAAAATAGGAAGGACTAACTTGGGAGATGCCATCCTTATAAGAATTTAATGCTTCTGTCAACAATATTGACCTGGCTTCAAATTTCAGAGTAAATTTAATTTTTTTAATATATATTAGAAATGGAAGGAAAATGCCCAGGGGTTTTACTTTTTGCTGAGTGGCAATTAAGAATGCTGACAAGACCTACATCAGTACCTTGTTTTAATATGCTGCCTTTACAGGTGGCCTTAACAAAAAATATAGGCTTTTACTAATACCAGTATTCATTCTACAGGAATTCCTCATTGTCCAAGTGTATATTAACTGTTGGGCTCAGCAAGTGTTTGATTTTTACATCAAAGCTATCAATCAAATCGAGATCTATTAATCAACTGGATCTTAATTCTTTTTTTTACTTCTGCATGGAACCAAAGTAACTAACACATAAATTAATCAAAAAAAGTGTGACACATTTTATTTTTATGTGAATGATGGAAACATGTTGCTAATTGCCTGACATTGTCAAATGGGTTCTTTTTTAAATAATTTTAAAGGCTTGTGAATACAGAGGCTTCCCCATCCATCAGTACCTTTCTCAGTATTGTGAATAAGCCAACTCCCTGTCAGAAACGTGAACTGATTTGCCTGCCAGCTTTGGCTGACACAACACCTGCCTATGTTTTGGCAGATGGAAGGCTGCTGGAAATACTACACTACTCCGGTCTTATTTTATTCCCAGGTCCATATAGAATAGCATTGAATTATTCCTTCCTTTTGCATACTCTGTGGATTGTTCAGGTTACAAAATACTCTGAGGAAGACAGCTTCTTGTGTTGTGAAGCCTAAGATGGCAAACTTGCTTTTCATTGCTTCATGAAACTTTGACAATTTTGCTTGTTGAGCAAGGATAGAACATAGAACAGTACAGCACAGGAACAAGCTCTTTGGCCCATGATGTTTTGCTGAGCATGATGCCAAATTAAACTAATCCCTTCTGCCTGCACATGATCCATATCCCTGCGTATTCACGTGACTATCTAAAAGCCTCTTAAACGCCACTAGCATATCTGCTTCCACTACCACACCTGGCAGCCTGTTCCAGGCACCCACCACTCTCTGCGTAAAAAAATTTGCCCCACACATCCCCTTTAGACTTCCCCCCTCTCATCTTAAAGCTATGCCCTCCAGTATTCAACATCTCTAAATGATAAATATTTTATCAATATTTTTATAAATGGAGATGGAGATTATTCTGTCTGGAGGTCAGTGACTAGTGGTGTTCTGCAGGGATCTGTTCTGAAACCCCTACTCTTTGTGATTTTTATAAATGACTTGGATGAGGACGTGGAGGGGTGAGTTAGTAGGTTTGCAGATGACATGAAGGTTGGAGGTGTTGTGGATAGTGTAGAAGGTTGTCATAGGTTACAATGGGATATGGACAGGAAGCAGAGTTGGGCGGAAAGGTGGCAGATGGAGTTCAATCCATTAGAGTGTGAAATGATACACTTTGTAAGAACGAACTTGAAGGAGGAGTACAAGGTTAATGACAGGATTCTTAGCAGTGTGGATGAACTGAGGGATCTTGAGGTCCAAGTCCATATATCCCTCCAAGTTTCTGCGCAAGTTGATAGGGCAGTTAAAAAGGCATATGGTGTGCTGGTCTTCATTAGTCAGGGGATTGAGTTCAAGAGCCATGAGGTAATGTTGCAGGCTGGACCACACTTAAAGTATTGTATTTGGTTCTTGTCACCTCATTATAGGAAGGATGTGAAATCCTTAGAGAGGGTACAGAGGAGATTTACTAGGATGCTGCCTGGATTAGAGAACATGTCTTATGAGGAAAGGTTGAGTGAGCTAGGGCTTTTCTCTTTGGAGCCACAGAGGATGAGAGGCAACTAAATAGAGGTGTATAAGATTATGAGGGGCATAGATAGAGCAGACAGCCAGTACCTTTTCTCCAGGGTGGCAATGGCCAATACCAGAGGACATCAGTCTAAAATCAGAGGAGGAAAGGGGAGATGTCAGGTAGGTTTTTTTTTACACAGAGAGTGGTGGGTGCCTGGAACGCACTGCCAGGGGTAGTGGTAGAGGCTGATACAATAGGCAAATTTAAAAGACTCTAAGATAGGCACATGGAAGTAAAAAAAATGGAGGGTTAAGGACTGTGTAGGAGGGAAGGGTTAGATTGATCATGGAGTAGGTGTTTGTACAGGTTCGGCACAACATTGTGGGCCGAAGGGCCCATACTGTGCTGTACCGTTCTATGTTCTATAAATATTATAACAAATATTATAACAAATATTTTAAAAATTCTTTCATGGATCTGCCCATCACTGGCTGTGAGTCTTTGGAACTCTCTTCCCTAAAGGTCGATGAATTCCTTGAATATATTAAGGGCTGAAGTAGATAGATTCTTGATAAGCAAGGGGGTGAAAGATTATCCTGGCAGATGGGAATACAGAGTTGAGTCCAATACATAACAGGCATATCCTGAAAGTATTTACATGAGGTGCTGCCTCAAGAAGGCAACATCTGTAATCAAAGATTCCCACCAAGTGGGCCATGCCATCTTCTCGCAGGTATGATTGGGTAGGAGGTACAGAAGCCTGAAATCCCACACCACTAGGTTCAAGAATAGCTACATCCCTTCAACCATTCTGTTCTTGAACCAGCCTGCACAATGCTAATCACTACCTCAGTATAGCAACACTACGATCACTTTGACAACTTTGTACTGCAATGGATTTTGTTGTTCTGACTGTGTTCTTTCTTGTTTAATTTATGTTTAATTTATGTTTTTCTTGTGAATATTATGTCTCTAATGCTATGTGTCTGTGATGCTGCTGCAAGTTTTTCATTGTACCTGTGCATACATGCACTTGTGCATATGACAATAAACTTGATTTTGACTTTGACTTTTGACTTTGACTTTACAATCAGTTCAGCCATGATCTTGGAGAATAGCAGAGCAGGTTTAAGGCCCACTCCTGCTCCTAATTCAAAGTCAAAGTCAAAGTTGACTTTATTGTCATATTCACTAGTACATTTATGCACAGGTGCAATGAAAAACTTACTTGCAGCAGCATCACAGGCACATAGCATCAGATAAGCAGCATTAACAAGAAAATATAAATTACACATAAATTTTACAAGAAAGAACAAATTCATATGCTCATATGTATAGTCCATTTGCTGATATGAGTCAACCATGTTACTGCAGGACTGTGAATGGGTACCCTGACTGGAACACGCTAAGAAGCTTGTTTCGTGATGCAACACACGAGCTCACTAATATTTTGCTGCTGTTATGCTTTGTGATTCCCACTAAATTTATAGATTCAGGCCATCTGAGTCTGCAGATAGGGCTTCAAACTCTGCTGTGTAGTGCATTACAGTGTCCGTATTTCAAGTACTCAAAAATACATCTAGTGGATAAAATCCCCAGCCAGCAGAGAGAGTTGATATCTAATCTCCGGTACCTGTTGCATCACCGGTAACTCAGAGATCAACATCTGCCTTTGTTTCTTTGTGCCACAAGGTTGGTGAGAACCCTTTCATTTTTCCTGGCAACCCAGTATAGATGAAACGTCAGTCTAGCTGAATCTAAACGGACTTTAGCATCCAGCTAACCAAGTGAGCAAATATTACAGACTCTCAGGATGAAATCTAAACAGAAGTGAATACTTACTCATAAAGAAACAGCTCAAAGCATTTTATGACTAAAAAGCTTACAGGAGCTTTTAAAACTTCTTTAGTATCAAGAGATAGATACACAATTGTAATTAAATGCAAGAAATTTAATTGCTCATAGATAAGATATCATAAAATTGAAAGAATACAGAATATCCATGCTGCCTGCTGCACTCTGGTCTCACTCTTGTGTCAATCATTCGTAATATAGTTGAATCATAGGTGTTTATAGTCTCCCATGGTGCTCATTCTATATCAGGTAAGTAATACTGTAAGTTAATGGAAGTCCTAAACATGGAAGGTGCAAGCCCTCCCCAGATTTTTAGCTCTGCAGGAAAAAGAATGTCCTGATCCTCTGTGTTTACAGAAAAAAATCCTGCTCTTTCTCTCTGCACAGATTCCTCCCAGGTGGTTGTTGCAATGCTTCAGGTGCCATGCTTGCAAATTCTAAGGAGTCTTTTAAAATTGCAGAAAACAATCCTTCGTTCATTCTTGCCTATTCAAAACTCATGCCTGATAACCGCCCACCATTTCCAAACTTAGTTCTTCTTTCCAACTATTCTTTTTAATCTAAATAAGATCCTACATGGTGAGAGTGTAATTTGACTGCAGCAGGGATACAAGGATGAGCAATGGTGAATTGTCTGCCTAATATAAACTTCACCTGATTTTCCTTTCAAATGATATCAGTGAACAGAAAAAGATATGATTCATCATAAGATGCCTGGCTGATTCATCATCTCATTTTACACCTTGACTGGTGTTTCACTCAATACAGGTTATCAAAATTTTCAATTAGTAATGAAATATAGTGCTTCTGAATTCTTCTGTTTCACTGCCAGTAGAGCTAATGAGCTAGGAATGATTCATACAAACCTATAATGTAATTTATAGGTCAGACTGTTATTCTTGGTAATGCAGCAGATTTGAAAGAAACCAAGTAGAGATTACATGAGCAGGTTTTTTTAATATGAAATAGAAGAGATTTTGTGGAGTTGCCTGATTCTTTCACTCACATATGTCTCCTCATCACAGAAATGAAATTTGGCATTGAACATAGTGGATGAAGATAAATTCTATTTTCAGCATAAAATACAGTGTTAACAACTGACACGTACCGTTGGAACAGGTTGAGGTCTGTAAGTGATAAATTGCCATCTTATTTGCAAGATAAATGAGCAAAAAGGTTTGATTAAAATGCCATGAATTAGGTGAATGTAAGGTGTGCTTATTTTCCATGGAAGTCGTCAAGGTAGCAGAAGAGTTGTGGGATGGTTTAACCTGTTCTGCTCTCTCACAATCAATTTTATGAGATCATTCAGTTTTCTGTAGTGACTCGGGGCACTTCTACCTGAATGACACTTTACAGATGCTTCCTTCCTTGGAGGTGAAAATCAGTTTGGCCGGGAAATTCTTTGCCATCTGGAAAGGTGAGTTAGATTGGTGCTGCATGGTGGTTGAATCAACGCTTTTGAGGGTTGCCTACCCCAGACTTCTATCACAGTGTCCAAGATGCTGTGGATTTTTGATTGTGCATTATACCACTTTCACACCAATAAGTTTACTCTTTCCATACTCAGCGATGACAGAGAGCCAAGGGGATAACAAGCAGATCGTGGGTCCAGCGTGTAGTTCCAGGGAGTGGGGATTGTCACGTAGGAGGGAGGCCCAGGCTGGGAGTGAAGGCCAGTGCATCAGTTAAGAAGGATTTGGTCCTCACAGGTCAGATTGAAGTATTGATTGGGGTGGGAGTGGCAGGGGCTGGTGAGTCACAATTAAATATTAAGGAGGGGAATATGCAAAGAGTCAGGTTTGAAATCAGGGGAGGGGTGGGATTGGGCATCTGGGCCCAATGAAATCCAGCATGAGGGACAAGTTTTGTTTTCCAAAAATATACTTTTATTCATAATACATACAGTAAATACAATTGGCACACATGCATTCACTGTAACAACCAATCAATACATTGCCTTGCAATATTTGGACTCCAGTTATATTTCATCCTTAAGCATCGCTGAAACACTTGAGAGGATGTTTACATGAGGACCAGTGCTGGTAGGACCTTGGACTGTAGAGGCAGCCCTTGCACAGGATGGCTTGCTGGACCACTTCAGAGCAGAGGTAAGAGTCAACGGTTGACCAGCTCCAATTGGTCAAATTTGAACTCATGTTGCTGGATCTTTAGTCGAGGCTCTGGATTAGTAATCCAGTAACATCGCCACAAGCCTACCACACTTGCTAAAGACTATAAGTTTGCACGTTAGTTTCTCCCCCAAACTTTTTCTTTGATGTCTGTGGGATGACTTCAGTACAGCCTTGGCACCAGCTTGACTTGGATCACAGATTTCAGATCCTTTGGTCAGGCACACAGAACTACAATCATCTATAAGTCTGTCTCAACTAAGAGAATGAAGGGATTTCTCATTTTGCCACCTATGGAGGACCAGGAAGAAAAATAATGGTCAAAATAAAGAAACAGGATTTAAAAAAAAATCATGTTTCATGAAAATGACTGGTTTTGATGTATGTGTATTACGGTAGGCAGGGTAGTGTAGCAGTTAGCGTAATGCTTTACAGCGCCAGCGACCTGGGTTCAATTCCAGACACTGTCTGTAAGGAGTTTGTACATTCTCCCTGTGTCTGTGTGGGTTTCCTCTGGGTGCTCCGGTTTCCTCCCACATTCCAAAGATGTACGGATTAGGAAGTTTTGGGCATGCTATGTTGGCACCAGAAGCGTGGCGACACTTGTGGGCTGCCCCCAGAACACTGTACGCAAAAAAAGATGCATTTCACTGTGTGTTTCGATATACGTGTGACTAATAAAGATATCTTAAATTATCTTATTTTAGTATGTGTTTGTGTACATTTTGCATGTAGGCATACATACTACATGCATACATTTATGCCAGAGACTGAGGCATCCAATAAACTGCATTACCAGCTACCAACACTGATGAAAATTCTTTAACTTGTAATGTTAACTCTACTTGTCCCTCCATAATGCTGCCTGTCCTACCGGGTATTTTTGTTATTTTTGTTCATTTGAGATTTTCAACAGTCAATAAATTTTGCTTTTATCATATATAATTTGTCTTAGTGAAAGTGTATTATTATCTCTCACAATTATAGTCACTTTCATGCCACACAAATTCACTTCATAACCAGTTGCTCTTAAAATCATTTTCCACATCACTTCCATATTAAATCAATGTGTTGAAATCCCTTAATTTGATAACAAATTGTTTTCTACCAACATAATTAAAAGGCGTGCTAAATGACTTACAATACCTGAGAGCTTCAAACTCAGCTGCTGTGATCACTGGGGACAGTCCACCCCCAGGAAATGGGTTTAAAGCAATGAATTTCTAATTTAGAGTTCACTTGCCCTAAGGAAATTCTGCTGTACAAAAAAAACAGCTGGTTACTGCTCTCACTGAGGGATTATGTGAAGAAAACAACAGCTCTTAAACAATGGCCAGATTAGATCAATCAGAATGAAGGATCTGATGGAGAGATTGTGCAGTGTGTTATCTATATATTGTGGAAGCGCAAGGAATGTTGGCTTCTGACATGTAGGGATTGCATTTGATTTTTTTTTGTTTATAAATTACCATTAAGTTCATTTATTACATTTAACATGTCTTTAAAAGAAAGATTGCAGCAAAACAATCCTGCAGATACTGTAAATGTAAAACACAAAACACACTCCTGTCTTCAATCAGAGGGAGAATGAATTTGTTGATAGTTTGAGTGATGGTCATTCTTTGGAATTAAGCAGTGGGATTTGTTTAAATTGAAATGTTGCTTCATCAGGAGCCAATGTAGGTGAGTAAGCACACGGCTGATGGGCAATTCAAAGCAAGTTGGGAGCCAGACAACAGAGTTTTAGATGACTTCAGATTTATGGAGGATAAAACAAACGAAGCTGGCCAGAAATGGAGATGACAAAGGTATGGATGTGGGCTTCATGAGCTGAGGCTGAAGTGCAGTTGAGTGATGTCGTGGAGGTCCAAGTACCAGTGTGGTGCATATATGGAATGAGCTGCCAGACGGCGTGGCTGAGACAAGTACAATAATAATACTTAAAAGACATTTGGATAAGTACATGGATAGGAGGGGTTCAGACGGATATGGGCCAAACACAGGTAAGTGGGACTCACTTGGTGGGCACCATGGTCGACATGGATGAGTTGGGCCAAAGAGCCTGTTTCCATGCTGTATGACTCTGACTCTAAATGTAGCTGAGTGATGTGGAATCAGAGCTCAGGTCCAGGCTTTTTTTTCATAGAGCTGATGGTACTTGAGGAGAAAGCAACATTAACTACATTGCCTTACAAAACTAAGACCATCTTCAGTCACCGAGTTATTGGTGAAAGGATGATTCTTGCATATGGGCATGTTCAGAGGCTGAGCTCCAAGATGTTGTTAAATTCTTCACTGGAGTGTACGAGAAGATGGGCATTACATGAAACATTCACATGATGAAAGTTCTTTACAAATCTACCCCATCTACACATCACAGCCCCAGGCTATCAAATTCCACAACAAGACTGTAGAAAATGTGAATTACTTTCTGTTTCTCTGGAGCCACCTGAAGTAAAGGCAGACATTGATGATGAAGTTCACCATTGAAGAAAAGCATGTTTGAAGACCAAGACCTGAAACATAGCACCAAGCCTATGATCTACTGAACACCAATGTTTCTCCATGCTTCATAAACGTGAATATCTGTGGGGAACATCTCAGAGCAAATGGAGATGTACTACCAATGCTTTTGCAAAGTCTCCAGTTGACAGAATAAGGAAACAAATGTCAGTGTCTTCTTCCAGGCACATTGCGAGACATGGGCAGTATGCATCTGTTCTCGAGATGAGGCCTTCCACCTCAGGACACCTGAGATTTCTTTCAGAAAATGGGTTCTCCCTACCACCACCACCTATGCCACACTCTTAGTGATGGAACCCCTCACCTGTATCTCCCCTATTTCCTGCACTTCCACTCTTATCCTATCCCCACCACGCCCACAGGCAGAACAGAGATAGAGTTCCTTTGGTCCTCACTGACCACCCTGCCAGCATATGCATCTAACATACCATATGTCACAATTTCCTCCATCTCCAACAGGATCCCACCACAGCCATGTCTTCCCTTCCCCACCTCTTTCTGATTTCCGCAGGGATCACTCACAAGTGATCCCTGGTCCACTCATCCCATCCAACCCATTCCTCTCCCTCCACAGCATTCTCTCCTATAAACCGCAAGAGGTGTAACACCTGCCTCTACACCTCCTCCCTCACCACTATCAAGGGACCTAAACAGCCCTTTCAGGTGAAGCAGTCATTCACGTGCAAATCATCCGGCCTTACTTATTGCACCCAGTCCTCCTGATGTGGCCTCCTCTACGTTGGTGATGCCAGGCACAAACTGAGCGACCACTTTGCCAAGCACCTATGCTCCATTCGCCATGGGCATCTGGAACTCTTGCTTACTAGCCATTTTAATTCTCTCCATCCCCACACCGGCATGTCTGTTCTCGGCCTCCTCTGCCACCAGGGTGAGGCTAAACGCAAGCCAGAGGAACAGCATCTCATATTCTCCCTGCATGTCCTATGACCTGGTGGCATGAACATTGAATTCTCCAACTTCCGGTAAGCTGGTCCCCGTCTGTCCCTTTGCTCCTTCCTCCTCACCTATTCACTTCTTCCCACACTCACCCCAGCCCCCATCACCTTGTTATTTTCCCCTCCTCCACCCACTGGTTCCCTTTCCCCACTGTTCCCATCTGCCCTCCTTACCTCCCTCACTTGACTCCATGCTCCACCTTCCTCTCCTATCAAATTCCACCTTCTTCAGCCCCTTGTCGCCTCCACCAATCACCTCTCAGCTTCTGACATCATTCCCACTCTCCCCTCCTCCGTCTGCCTATCACCTCTCCACATCTGGATCCACCTATCACTTGCTAGCTCTTGCTCCATCACTCCCTCACTTCTTTATACTGACTAGCTCCTCTCTATCTTTTAGTCCAGATGAAGGATCTCGACCTGAAGCATCGACTGTCCATCTCCTTCTACAGATGCTCCCTGAGCTGTTGAGTTCCTCCAGCTTCCAGATTCCAGCATCTGCGGTCTCTGGTGTCTCCACTGAACTTATCATTGCTTTCAAGTCCCACCCCCACCCCCTCCCCCATGGTCACATCCACCCCTTTCTCTGCAATCTCCCTTGGCACTGTAAACAGCCAAAGTCTGACCTCCTTTAATTCTTGCAAATTGATCATCCCTGAATATTAATGCACCATTGACGGCCGCGACTTCAGCTGCCCTCGGCTCTAGAATTACTTCCCCAAACCTCTCTCTGTCTCTTCCTCTCTTTCCACTTTAAAAATGCTTGTTGAAACCTATCCATTAAAAAAAAATGGCCATCTTTGCCTTTGTATTGAGCTGTGTCTGATTATATTTTTGTGGCAAACCTTTTCTACCTTAAAGCTATAACATATAAGCAAACCATTGCTGTTGTTGTAATTGTGCTTGGTGGGTTTGTGATATGGGTCCTTAGAATATTTTCAATTAGCCCTATTTTCTAATTACTATTCTTCAATGTTGATTGTAGATACGGGATATGTGTCACTGAAATCCAAGGAAGAGATTGACGTGCCTTCAGTTTTCCTGCCCTTGGCTCTGGAATTCCCTCTCCTTATCATTAACCTTTGCTTCTCCTTCGAGACTCTCCTTAGGAACTACCTTATTGAACAAGGTTTGGGTGAAGGCCTTGCAATTTCTTTTGTTTTGGCTTGTTATTTATTTTTTCTTACCCCTCTGTCATTCATCTTGCAACATTTATCTACCATACTCTATAAATGAAAGTTGTACATAATTTTTTCTTTCATTCCTTGTTTGGATGCGCATGTATGATCCTGTTTGAACAGAGAAACGTGAACAAAAGAAAACAGAAGCAGGGGTAGGTCTTTTGGCCCCTCGCATCCATTCCTCCTTTCAATAAGATCACGTCTGATCCTTTACGTCAATACCACTTTCCTGCGCTATCCCCAATCCTTTGAATCATTTAATACAGGAGACCCCTGCATTACAGGGGGAGGGTTTGCGTTCCAAGAAAACTGTCCATAATCTCGATTTTCCGTAACGTGAAGCCGCAGCATCCATGCATGCGTCAAGAAATGTGAGTAGAAAAGACTGAATTTGGCGCTGATTTAGTTACTTCTTTTTGCATAAATTCTATGAGAGCAAATTTTATTCCGTATCTCAAATTTTTGGAGAGTGATTTGTGAATTCTGTAAGGGCTAATTTCCTTAACCCGAAATGTAATGCGGGAGTTGCCTGTATCTAAAAATCTATTAATCCCCACCTAGAATATACACAGTGAGTCAGTGAATTACAAAGGTTCATCTTCCTTTGGTTTCTCATCCCAGTCTTGAATGGCCCACTCCTTATTTTGAGAGAGTGACCCTCAGTTTCAGCCTCACCAGGAGAAACGTCAACTTCTTACAGAGTCAGAGAGACATAGAGTCATACAACACAAAAAAGGCCCTTTTTCCCACCAATACTGACCATCAAGTACCAATCTGCACTAATCCCATTTACCAGCATTTGGTCCATTGGTTTCTATATCTTGGTGACTCAAATACTCATCCAGATACCTCTTAAATGTTGTGAGAGTACCTGCCTCCACCACCTTCTCAGGCAGTGTGTTTCAATTTGCAACTACCCTCTGGGTGACAAAGGAAATTCCTTCAATTCCCTCTAACCCTCACCTTAAGTCTGTGCCCTCTGGTTTAGGTACATCTGTTATGCAGAAAATTTTCTCACTGTCCACCGTAAACACATCTACCTTGTGCATCATTTGTATGTCTGTGTGTGTATTTGTATATCAATCAGTACATGTGCAAGTTTGTATATATCTGTGTGTATGAGTGTGTCCTAGGAATACTAGGATACATTTATGCACATATACAAGGCTGATCAACCTGTCACACCCAGGTCAGTCAAAAGACAGCCATTGAGGAGGAATCAGGAAAGGGAAAATACATCACTGCCTGCACTCTAAAATGTTTCACATGCAGATTGATCACTGGCTCTGCTTTTTTAGGATGTGCATCCTAAATCAATTTGCAGATCTATATCTGAAAAGTGACTGAAGCCATATGGTAAATATAAGGGTTAAAAATTGTTATCTTACTTGACCATAAGTCTAGAAATTACATTGCAACTTTGACATAAAAATCAAAAACAGCACAGCTGTTATAAAGCTTGCTAAAATCTGACCTTGGTATTACCGTGAAGAATTCCCCATTCAAACAATTTATTTGGATCATCAGAAGATTGTCTGTGACTTTTCAATAGAAGGAAGACTTGCCAAGCAACTAGCTCCAAGGGTTAATATGTGCTGGACTCAAACAGAATAATAACAGAAAACACTGGAAATACTAAGCAGCATCTGTGGGAAGAGAAACAAAGCTAAAATTTCAGGATGGAGCCCTTTCATCAGTTACATTAAAAGCCAGGAGATCCATTCTATTTAAATGAAAAGATCCTAAACCCCCTACTGCATTCCAATGGTTTTCCCAAACTATAACATGTTTAAACTTAGAAAAAATTAGGAATGGTACTCTTACGGTTAAATTTGAAGAAACTTGGAACCCATTTATTCAGCATTTTCATATGATGTAAACTGACCTTTTCCGAATCCTTCTCAATAACTTTCTATACGAATATAGAGGAGTGGAGTTAATGACATTATAATGCTTTTAACCGATAAAATACGACAGCCCAGCTTTCGTTTAGATTTTGGTTAGTTTTTGTTTATTATTATTATTTGGTTTGTTATTGTTCTTTTTTTTGGTTTGGGGTTTTCTTTCATATAATCAAATTTCTCTTTAAATCTTTTTCATGCTCAATTATCAAGAGATTGGGAGGCTCAGATTACAGACTTTACTCTTTGTGTCTGTATACATTAACTGTTATTATTGTAATGCCGATCTCTTTGTTTCATGTGTATAATTACTATTGTTATGTTTATTAATTTGAAAATTAATAAAAAGATTGGGAAAAAAGGAGACCCTTCATCAGATCTGGGAAGGAGAGAAAAGATACTGCTGGGAGGGTGGGGGTGTCCATGTTACAGTAGAACTGGGGTGACCATGGGGATAGCAAAGTTATCTGGTCAATGAGTGAATGGGAGCAGTTAGAGAGTGAGAACATAGACAAAAGACTGCAGGAGTTACGACAGGCAGACCAGGAAGATCAGGCTGCGCATATCCTCCACACTCGTAGAAAACTAAGAAAAAAGGGGCAATAAAAACAAGCAAGCCGAACCAACATCACAAATGGATGACTGATACAGTCAAAGAAATCAAATTAACTGAAGTTGGACAATTCAATATTAAGTCCAAAAGGCTGCAAAGTGCCCAGACAGAAGATGAGGTGCTGATCCTCAAGCCTGTGTTGGGATTCGTTGTAACAGTACAGGAAGCCACAAGCCAATAGGTCAAAGTGGGAGTGGGTCACCTCTGAGCTTCCTGTTCCCTGCCACTTCAATTCTCCATCCTTCTCCCACTCTGACCTATTGGTCTGTGGTCTCCTGTATTGTTACTATTGATAGGAAAGTGTTGAACAGATCACTCACTTCAGCTAACTAAAGTTCACCTGGCTAATTAAGGACCACTTAGTCCTCTTCATCACATTGGTCTTTCTAATGTGTGATCCAATGATGATTTAGGTCATGTGCTTGTGCACTGGAAAAGATAACCAACCATAATTGTTTTCAGAGCGAACACCCCTTTAAAAACAATGTTTTAATTTGAGAACCTTATTCTTCAATCACTTTTTTTTTAATCACATGGACACAGATGGAATCATTGTGCACTGGGTAACTAATACCAGTAGCATTTCTCCTGTATTTTGCATGAGATAGAACGACACTATGAAGCCCATTGAGTCTATGTCAGTCTCAGTCTCATTTATTCCTACATTTATTTCCCTGTGAACTACTCTCTCTCCAACGTCCACCAACTCCATCCTAATTCTCCGACCACCCACTTACGTAAAGGTGCAATGCACAACAGCCAATTAATTCACCAGCAAGTCTTTGGAATGTGAAAGAGAAAAGGAGCACCTAGAGGAAACCCACACATTCACAGGAAGAACATGCATACTCCACACAGACAGCACCCAAGGTCAGTATCAAGAGGAGCAAAGGACTGTAGATGCTGGAATCTTGCAGCCTAATGGCATAAATATTGAATTCTCCCACTTTAAGTAATCCCCTCCCCCTACCACACAACCACCCGCCCCCCCACCATGCTTCCTCTCTTGTTCCCTTTCCTAGCCTCTCTCTCTTTTCTCTACCTCCCTTTTGATTCCTTTCTCTCCTTACCTTTGACCCATCCCCCAGTGGATCTGCTCTCCCCTCCTCCCCCCGCATCTGCCTATCACTATCTCTTACCTGCATCTACCTATCACCACATTGTTCCCACCCTGCCTCCCCTCTTTTGTCCACCTATCACTGCTCTGCTTTTCCCTCCTATATATTGGGCTTCCCCTTTTCCTATCTTCAGTCCTGAAGAAGGGTCTTGACCTGTAATGTTGACCGCCTGCTTTCCTCCACTGATGCGGCCTGGCCTGCTGAGTTCCTCCAGCATCATTGTGTTTTTCAACAAGGTGAGGATCAAACCTGGGTCACTGGACCTGTGAGACAGCAGCACTAACTGCTGCATTACTGTACCACCCATATGGTTTATTAACCAAATGCATAATTTGGGTTTAAAATGGGCGGCACGGACTTGTTGGGCTGGAAGGGCCTGTTACCACACTGTAAATAAAAAAATAACAAATCAAATTGTTCTGATTATTTATTATAAGATCACAAATAAGGTTTCAGTTATTATTACCATCAGCTGCTGGTTTCAGCTGCATCTCAGGTGATAAAATTCTGAATCGGAAAGCTATTACTTTAAGCTTTGAAGCAGAAATTCTCGTGCAATCCCTGGATAGGCTTCTGTTGGGGTGGTGCTGTCTTTCAGAAGACGCTTTAAACTGAGGCTCTATCTTCTTTCCCAGGTGGATGTATAATTTGGCATGGTACAATTTTGAAGGAGTGAAGCTTTACCTGGTGTTCTGGTCAGTATTAAACCCCGCAATCAACATCAATTCTTTTTTTGAAGAGCTTACCTGGTCACGATTGCATTCCTTTTCATGGGGCTTACTATCACCTGGCACCGAGCTCCATCTGGAGTACTTTGGACAGAGTTGATCTCCTTATTTAAGGAAGAATGTTAATGCTGTGGAAGCTGTTCAGAGAACGCTTACCAGACAAATACATGGAACGGGCAGGCGATCTTATGAGGAAATGTTGGACATATTAGGATTGTAAGGCTGGAATTCATAAGAGTGAGAGCGGACAACTGAAAAATATAAGATCCTGAGGGATAAATAGGTTATATCCACTTGTGGAAGAGTGTGGAACTGGGAATCAGTATTTAAAAAATAAGGGGTCACCCACACTCAGCCCCACACCACCATTTAAGACAGAGATGAAGCATTCTTTTTAGAACATAGAATGTTACAGCACAGTACAGGCCCTTCGGCCCACAATGTTGTGCTGATACTTTATCCTGCTCTAAGATCTATCTCACTCTTCCCTCCCACATCGCCTCCCCATTTCTCTCAGAGGGTTGTGAGTCTTATGAACTCCCTTTCTCAAAGAGCAGTGGAAGTAGAGTCTTTAATAGCAAGGGTAAAAGGTTACTGAGAGTAGAGGTGATGTGGAGTTACAATCCGATCAGTCATGATCTCACTGAATGATAGAACAGGTGCGAGGGACCAAGTGCACTTCTCCTGCTCCTAATTTAATATTTACACCAGTAACTACGCACAGAAGACATTTCATTAGCTGTAGAAGGATGCCCAGAGCTTTCCATAGGCTCTACATAAGTACATCTGCCTTTTCTTCACATTACAATGACGACAAGCAACATAAAACATAAGTGAGACCTACAGCAATGACTGTTCAAGTAAATTTCAAAGCAGATAAGCAAGCAGGAAGTAAATATCCCCACACAAAGCTAATCTTCCACTGTCATGAACAGAGTAGAGGTCTAAAGTACTGTTCAAACTTGTCTTCTTCTTAAAGAAAACATTTTGACAGAATTGATCCATAAAACATTCTTTGTCTCTTTAAGAATGTTTTTGAGACCCATCTTTTATTCTTCCTCGATGATAGGAAAGCGCACACATGTGCCGTGAAAGAATTCTGTTAGCATAGAAAGGACTCCTGCAATGATTGATGACCCACTTCTTTTATCACTGTGCCCTATCCAGGGTGGACCTTTTTCTTGACGTCGAAGCTGCAGGAACCTCACGTAGGAAAACCAGGGTGTAAAATATTCACACACGCCCGCCAACTCAATTTATCAAAGGAGCACAAAAGGTATTTCAGTTAAAGAAGGTAAAGGAGTTCATGTGGAAAGCTATTTGGACCCCTTCCAGTGACACTCCTGTTTGTCAAATCATATATCTGTCTCTACAGCAGTCACCAGCTTTAAAGATCGAGTTGTGATTTTCCTACTTGTTCACATCAAGGAAAACAATCCTAATTTAAATCAGAAAGTTTTTAGTTTTGGTTGCTTACTTATTTTTTTCTACATTTTCTGCTCTTGTATGCTCCTGATCATAAGCATGGGGAAGAAAATCATGTGACCACAGACCTTTTCCCTCCCACTGCATGCAGGAAAAGGCTGGACTTCCATGTAGCACTTCCATGCAATGGGATGACTGGGCATATGAACTCAAAGGCTGGATTTTCCCGTCATAGTGGACTCTGGCATCAGACGGAAATCAACTATTGGAGGTCAAAACTTGCATTGCTGTAATTCTGCTACTTCTGTGTAAGAGTTCTTAAAGATGAGTAAATGCCATCTGAAAATTGTAATTTATTTAAATTAAACAGCAGAATTCACTATCTGTTTTGAGATAAAACCCTATTCTTCTTGTGTTCTGAAGGAAAATTCAAGGGACCTGAAGTTGATATCAGTGATACCTCTTGTTTTGGGGCATATGATTTGCACACACATTCGTCATTGTAGATGCTTTATCCTCTATCTACAACTCAAGCAAGCATTCGTTTCAAATCAAAGTCAGGCCTGAAGCTTGATTCTGATCTCTGCCTCAGTATCTCTCTTATTTCTAATATATTTGAAATAGACTGTAATTTAAAACATCAACAAAAGGACTTTAACAGCTTCCAGCACTAATCAGTTTCCTTACATTTTCTTTCTTTTGGCCTCGTTCTGAAACTTCCATCACCTAAATCTTATTGTAACATCAAGCAGTGATTAATCACATGAAACAGTCCTTAAGTAAGTAACAGCATCAAAGGAATACCTACTGCCAATGGAGTGATATATATGTCAATAGTTTTGACAGAACAGGTACAGAGAGGTGATTCCTTCCTGTGTGAGTATCTGGAACTAGAAGTAACTTTTTACAAAGAGGGGGGGGGTCACAGTTAAAGCAGGGATAATTGATTTTTTTCTCTATTTGGTGTCTTTTCTGATGCAGAATTTTGGAATATTTTTAAGGCAAAGGTAGTTAGATTCTTGATATGCAGAAGTGAACGAAGAGGAATGGGGTAGCCAAGAATGCAAAGTTGAGGGCTGTGGCCTTCTCCGACTCCTAATTTATCTGTTTGAATGACACATTTGTTACAGTCCTCCTTTAATAATGCAAGACAAAAAGGCTAAAAAACAAATCTAAGTAACTGTCCAATGTCTGTGGCATTAAGTTAGCACAACATCTTCTTAATACTTGGATTGATATATTTTCCTTGGTTATAGTTCTTCAGGGGCCTGTTGTCAAGTGGTGGGGTTTCTCGCTCTGCAGAGTTAGTGGTGCTGTATTGTGGAGGGTCGTGGCTGTCACATGACAGCACTGCCCATTACCTGGTCAAAAGACACACCACTGCCAATCAAGGTTTGGCTCCACCCCACCCATCAGCGCACACCTGACCATTGGTCCCTTTAAGCACCTTTGTACTTGGCCTTGACCACTGGCCTTTGTGATCAATTAGTCCTTGCTGACACTGGGCCATTGGCCTTTGTAAATTACCTGGGCTGGACCACAACCACCCCCACCCCCAGCCCTCCAGCACTATAAAGAGTGCCACATGTGCTTGGCTCTCCCTCTTTGTCTGCTCCGAGGGATCACCCTGCTTCATTCAAGACCGAGGACCGTGGAACGGTGCTGGAGAAATTGTTGGTGAGGTGTGCACTATTGAAAGGGTTGGGAGCATTTTAGTTAGTGTCCCTGCTCGCATAGAGCCATGTCTGCACTGTGTCAAGGGGTGGCAGGTATCGTATTGTTTTTCCTTGGTTGTCTGTACCTAGTTCATTGTGTGTGTGTGTATTTTACCCCATTGCGATTTTCCCACACTCGCTATAAACTGTGTGTGTGTGTGTGTGTGTGTGTGTGTGTGTGTGTGTGTGTTATCCTGTTACCATTTTCCCACATTTGTCTTTTGTAAATAAATCATTCATCTCCAGACTGTGTTCAGCGTCCTTGCCTTCTGAGACCCCGAATCTGTTTTACAACAGGTGTATTCTCTTGTATCTCCATATCTCGCTTTCATCATGCAAGCTCATTGGTGAATTCCAAAGATGGTGCACCTTCCTCCATTAAAGGTCACCCTACTCCTTCATAACCTTGTGTGATCCAGGGTGGTTTTGTGCTGAGTCACCACTGCCTGTGCCAATGCTGCTCTCAGTCTGATGTGGGCTTCAAACTCACAGTGTCTCCAACTCCTAGCAGTGAGTCCATCTTTGACACCTCAGTTGCAGTAGTGTTCCTGTCTTCTTACAGCCACCTCGGTTGTCCTCCTACAGTCTTTTGAGCTTGTTGTTTCTAGCAGCCTTTATGTTGCTTGCAGAAGAGTTCTGGCTCATCAACACAAAAGAGTCTTCACAGGGCTGTTCCTATCCTTTGGGTTGGAGCATTGCAGATGGCTAGGAAGCTTAAATAAGGGGCTGACTGCGACATGTTGTCTTCTTTATTAGCTCTATTGCCAATCTTCCTGAGATGATGTGATCTGGACGTCCAACATCACAAAGTAGTCTGCTGTGATTTGGGGCCGATTATCTATGCTCAGCATCTTTGTGATAACATTTATGGCCGTGCTCAGCTGAATTATGAATGATGATACCCATGGTGCGGGCATGTCTCCTATTGCTGCCTTAATCAGCCCCTCCAACTCAGCTTTATCTTCCTCCCTTTGAACATGCCTTGGTGGGTGCACTACTTCCTGCTTCCTCTCATCTAAGAGCAGATGATGTTTGCATTTGTTTCCCTGTTCTATGAAAAATACTTGCAGCTGCATCTGTGAGTTGTGTGGCGGGGGAGATTGTTTGCAAAATTTGCTATGGAAGGATCTTCATGATCCTTCCATAACATTCCTTTATCTGTTCTATCTGCTATACTCTAATACTTCCAAGTGTAGATGTGACAACCTTCTGGTCTACTACTATGAAATTCCCAACATAGCTCTTTTTATGCCTTGGGTTCATTACCTTCAAAGAACGTCTCCCAGCAAGCTTCAGTGGAGTCTTAAACGCTGTTGATGTTTCAACTCATTGGTGGAGACTGATGGTTCGTTTTGGGAGCACATCATGTGTTGGTCCCGAGACAAGTTGAAATATTATTTCTTGTCTTTGCACGAACACTTCGGAGCATGTATACTTAATTCCTTCCACAGAGTTAACCAAGTTTCATTGTGTTCATCTGGTACCTTGAATCTGACGTTATCTCTGTCCTGGCATCGGTCATCTTTTCTACTCTGTGGAATTTAGATGTCTCCTTTACTGTGCACTGTTTGTAGAAACAATGTTCCATTCTACATTGTCCACACCTTCTCCCATGCACACAATATTTCATTTTCAGTCCTGATGTTTTTGTCCACAGTACTTGCAACATCTAAGCCTCCTTGGCTGTACTTTCCCTTTTCTACCTTATTTGCATGATTAAAGTAGTTCCTTCCATTACCATCCAACCTTCCATTACCATCCAACCTATCTTGTCTAGCTTTGGATGACGTTGCAATTTGCATACCTTTATGCTTTTTTCTAATGTTAACACTCTTCATGTGGTAAAAGGCAGATTGACAGTGAAGAACCATCTGCACACATTGGGGAAAACAGTAAACCATGAGGATGAATGGTTCAATTGAATAATGACTGAAGTGGGGGCAGGGTTGTAAAAGACAGGAGATCATGTAAGATAAGATTAAAATTTCTTTATTAGTCACATGTACATTGAAACACACAGTGAAGTGCATCTTTTGTGTAGAGTGTTCTGGGGGCAGCCCACAAGTGTAGCCACACTTCCGGTGCCAACATAGCATGCCCATAACTTCCTAACCTGTACGTCTTTGGAATGTGGGAGGAAACTGGAGGACCTGGAGGAAACCCACGCAGTCATGGGGAGAACGTACAAACTCCTTACAGATAGTGATGTTGACTTCCCAAAATCCATTTCAACCAGAGCTGGGACAGGATGATGCGTCACTTTTGGTTTTGCTTTCCTCCTTCTGCCTCTTTCCACTTAGGGGTGAAATGCAGTGTCAGCTAATCCGTGGTCATGAATCAAGCCACGTAACCATATCTTTCCAAATGAACAGACTGACAGTTACTCTGATTAGTAAAAGTCCTGAGCAGGGTCTCAACCCGAAATGTCTTCTATCACTATCGCTCCACAGATGCTGCCTGACCCGCTGAGTTCCTCCAGAAGTCTGTTTTTTGCTCCAGATTCCAGCATCTGCAGTCTTTTGTGTCTCAACAGTCAGTCAACATTGTGGCCACACAAGCATTAGCTTGTCACTCAGCCTCTGCACTTGGTCCTCCCCACCGTGGGCAATGACTCACCTGGTGCTAGTTTCTCATCATCTCACTAATTACTGCCTTGGCAACATGTACATCTGTCCCCATGCACACACGTACAGAGTTGAAAGCAAGGCCCAACGATCTGGCCCCTTGCTTCATCTCCTTGGCAAGCTCCTGTTTCAGCCACTGTGACAGAAAAAGAATTGAACTTTGGCTGCAATTGAAGACAAATGAGTTAAAAGCAGAAAATGCTGTAAAGCACTTTGTTAGATGAAGCAGCATCTGCGGAGGAGGGAACAAACAACGTGTCGGGTGATGACCTTTGATCGGAACTCAGCATCTAAATTCACATCAGTTGTACAGTACTCACCCTGTGTATGACAGCAGCTTTGCAGCATCCAATGCTTCTTGTATTCAGAGATACCCAGATGAACTCCACCATGGTAAGGTATTTTTGCAACCTTTTCCATGAACTCCATCATGGTAACGCAAGGCAGGCACAGTAGTGTAGCGGTTAGTGTAACACCTTACAGCGCCAGCGACCCAGGTTCAATTCCGGCCACTGTCTGTAAGGGGTTTGTATGTTCTCCCCATGACTGCGTGGGTTTCCTCCAGATGCTCCGGTTTCCTCCCACATTCCAAAGACGTACGGGTTAGGAAGTTGTGGCCGTGCTATGTTGGCACCAGAAGCATGGCAAGACTTGTGGGCTGCTCCCAGAACACTCTACGCAAAAGATGCACTTCACTGTGTGTTTCGATATACATGTGACTAATAAAGATATCTTATCTTATTTTTTGCAGCCTTTTCTATTCCCCCATTAAGGCTGAATAAAACTGAAATATTTGCAAAGTTTGGTAGCATTGGAAATTTTCTCTTTATCGACTTGTATAGCCAATTACCACTGGTTCTTTATACACTGTGAATGTTTCAGTTGAACAAGTGGGAGCAGGGTTGTCAAAGACAGGAGGTCATGTGATGTAACTTCCCATAATCCATTCAACCGGAGTTGGGACAGGATGATGAGTCACTTTTGGTTTTGCTTTCTTGCTTCTGCCTCCTTCCAGGTAGGGGTGAAATGCAGTGTTAATTAATCCGTGGTCATGAATCAAGCCACATAACCATATCTTTCCCACTGAACAGACCAAAAGTTACTCCTGATCAGTAAGAGTCCTGAGGCAGGGTCTCGACCCGAAACATCTTCTATCTCTATCTCTCCACAGATGCTGCTCGGGTTTGGGGTGATAGGATGGTGTATTATGAAGGGCTGAAGCTGTCACGTGACAGTATGGCCCAGCACCGGGTCGAAAGCCACACCACCGTCAATCAAGGCCTGGCTCCACCTCTACCCATCAGGGCACACCTGATAACTGGCTTCAGTAAACACCTTTGTACCTGGACCCGGGTCATTGGCCTGTTCAAACTATCTGGGCTGGGCCACCTCCAGCACTATAAAGAGTGCTCCATGTGTTGGTTCTGTCTCTTTGTTGCCCTGGAGGAATCGTGCAACAACACTGGAGAGACCACCGGTGGGCTGTGAATCTCGATAGGTTTAGAAGCATCTTAAGTTAGGATTTCCAGGGGCGTGGATCCGTGCCTGCACTGAGTCAAGGGGTGGCGGGTAGCATAGTGCTTTCTCCTTGATTAACTTGTCTCATAACAGATGGCCATTATGCCAACCTGGACTGAATTCATTATGATTACAGATGGTATTGAAGACTGAGGATTGGAAGCAACATCACATCCCATCCCTCCCACTTGTTTCATGCTCCTGATGAATCGCTTTCCTGATGTTATTGGTGGTTTTAAATGCATTTTTGTTATATTAAAGGCAACATGCAGATGGAGGTCATTACCGTTGTCAATGTTATGCATGGAACATAGAAGAGTGCAGTAGTGGAACAGGCCCTTCGGCCCATGGTGTTGTGCCGAACTAAGCAAGCTAATGATACCTAATCCCTTCTGCCTGCACCTGGTCCATATCCCTCCATTCTCTGCATATCCATGTGCCTATCTAAGAGCCTCTTAAACACCTCCATCGTATCTGACTCCACCATCACACCTGGCAGCACATTCCAGGCTCTCTGTGTAAAAGAACTTGCCTTGCACATCTCCTTTGAACTTTTCCCCTCTCACCTTAAATCAATGCCCTCCGGCATTAGATATTTCAACCCCAGGAAAAGGATACTGGCTATCTGCTCTATCTGTGCCTCTCATAATTTTATAAACTTCTATCAGGTCTCCCCTCAGCCTCCACCACTCCAGAGAAAACAACTCTAGTTTGTCTCTCCTCATAGCACATGCCCTGTAATCCAGGCAGCATCCTGGAAAACCTCTTCTGAACCCTCTCCAAAGCGCCAAAATCCTCCCTATAATGGGGCAACCAGAACAGAATGCAATTGGCTGTGGTGAGTGGTACGAGTATGGGAGTGGGAATTCTCGTTGCTGTGGTAAGTACCGCGAGAGCTAGAGTGAGAGCGGGAAGCAGTTTGAAAAGGTAGGCCTGTTGTTGTTCTTGTTGCTGTGGTGAGTTTAGAGGCCTGCTGATCAGCTAATTGGATAATTAGGCAGCAGCTGCCAATAAAAAGAAGTTAGGGCATTTTGGAGTGGCCATTGTGTAAGTGGACTGTGTTAACATGGGGAGCTGAGGCTTTGGCTAAAGAGGTTTTGGCATGAAGAGGCAGAGCAGGTGAGCGGAGGCTTCTGGTAGGCTCTCTTTCTTTCTCTGTTATTTGTAATTTTCTTTGTGTTGGACAGTGGGAATGGCAGTCAGGGCAGAAGTATGCTCCTCCTGTAGGATGTGGAAAATCAGGGAGGTGACCTCCACTTTCCCTGATGACTTCACCTGCAGGAAGTGCATCCAGCTGCAGCTCCTTACAGACCATGTTAGGGAGCTGGAGCTGCAGCTGGATGAACTCCGGATCATTTGGGAAGCTGAGGAGATGATAGATTGGAATTACCAGGAGACAGTTACATCTAGGGTGCAGGATGTAGGTAGATGGGTGACCATTAGGGAAGGGAAAAGAAATAGGCAGTCAGTACAGGATACCCCGGGGACCGTTTCCCTTGATAACAAATATATCATTTTGCATGCTGTTGGCAGGTGGGGGGGGGGGTGGTGTGGTGAGGGGAATGAATCACCGGTGGAGAGCCACAGCAGTCGGGTCTTGGGCGCAGAGTCTGGCTCTGTGGTTCGGAAGGGAAGTGGGGGGCGGAAGAGGACTGCGATAGTGATAGGGGATTCATTGATTAGGGGGACAGACAGGAAATTTTATGGATAAGAACAAGGCTCCCAGATGGTATGTTGCCTCCCAGGTGCCAGAGTTAGGGACATCTCAGATCTAGTGCACAGCATTCTTAAGGGGGAGAGGGAGGAGCCAGAAATCGTGGTGCACATTGGAACCAAAAACATAGGTAAGATAAGAGATGAGGTCCTGAAGACCAACTATTGGGAGTCAGGAAGGAAGCTAAAAAGCAAGTCCTCAAGGGTAGTAATCTAAGTATTGCTGTCTGTGCCACGCACCAGGCAGGGAAAGAATAGGAAGATACAGCAGACTAATGAGTGGCTGAAGAGTTGGTGCAAGGGGCAGAGGTTCAGACTTGTGGATTATTGGGATCTCTTCTGGGGTAGGTACGACCTGTAGAAAAGGGACTGGCTGCACCCGAACTGGAGAGGGACCAATGTCCTTCTGGGCAGGTTTGCTAGAACTGTTGGGGAGTGTTTAAACTAGGTTGGCAAGGGGATGGGAACCAGAGTGTTAGATTAGAAGATGGATCAGTTGGTGTAGAAGTACATGTGATGTGTACAGAGGAGGTGAAGAAGGGTGGGCAGGGGACGGGGCATAAATGCAATCAATTAGATGGGTTGAAATATGTTTACCTTAATGCAAGAAGTGTAAAGAATAAGTGTGATGAACCTAGACCATGGATCAGTACATGGAATTATGATGTTGTGGCCATTACAGAGACTTGGCTGTCGCAAGGGCAGGAGTGGCTACTTGAGGTTCCAGGGTTTAGATAAGATTAAGATAAGATGTTTCAAAGGGGATAGGGAAGGGAGTAGAAGGGGTGGGGGTGGCATTTTTAATCAGGCATAATATCACAGCTGTAGGAAGGGAGGACATCAGAGAGGGATCGTCTATTGAGTCAGTGTGGGTGGAAGTCAGAAACAGGAAGTGAGTGATCACTCTATTGGGAGTATGCTATAGGCCCCCAATTAGCCACTGGGACACTGAGGAGCAGATAAGTAGGCAGATTTTGGAAAGGTGCAAAAAATAACTTCCCGAATATCGAATGTCACGTCCTTAGTGCAAAGGGTTTAGATGGGGCAGAATTTGTTTGGTGTGTACAGGAAGGATTCCTAACACAGTCTGTAGACTGACCGGCTAGAGGAGAGGCTATGCTGGATCTGGTATTCGGCAATGAACCTGGTCATGTAACAGACCTCTTGGTGGGCGAGCATTTCGGGGATAGCGACTACAACTCCCTGACCTTTAGCATAGCCATGGACAAGGATAAGAGCAGACATTATGGGAAAGTATTTAATTAGGGGAGGGCAAATTACAATGGTATTAGGCAAGAACTTGGGAGCATAAACTGGGAACAGATGTTCTCTGGTAAATGCACTGCAGAAATGTGGAGGTTGTTTAGAGACCACTTACATTGGTATTGGTTTATTGTCACTCGTACCGAGGTACAGTGAAAAAC
Organism: Pristis pectinata; assembly: GCF_009764475.1. NCBI lineage: Eukaryota > Metazoa > Chordata > Chondrichthyes > Rhinopristiformes > Pristidae > Pristis > Pristis pectinata. Next base: position 83,641,384 of record NC_067407.1, read on the forward strand.
TTGTCTTACAAACTGATCGTACAGGTCAATTCATTACACAGTGCAGTTACATTGAGTTAGTACAGGGTGCATTGATGTAGTACAGGTAAAAACAATAACAGTACAGAGTAAAGTGTCACAGCTACAGAGAAAGTGCAGTGCAATAAGGTGCGAGGTCACAACCAGGTAGATCGTGAGGTCATAGTCCATCTCATCGTATAAGGGAACTGTTCAATAGTCTTATCACAGTGGGGCAGAAGCTGTCCTTAAGTCTGCTGGTACGTGCCCTCAGGCTCCTGCATCTTCTACCCAATGGAAGAGGAGAGAAGAGAGAATGTCCTGGGTGGGTGGGGTCTTTGATTATGCTGGCTGCTTCACCAAGACAACGAGAGGTAAAGACAGAGTCTAAGGAGGGGAGGCTGGTGTCCGTAATGCGTTGGGCTGTGTCCACAACTCTCTGCAGTTTCTTGTAGTCCTGGGCAGAGCAGTTGCTGTACCAAGCCGTGATACATCCAGTTAGGATGCTTTCTATGGTGTATCTGTAAAAGTTGGTGAGGGTCAAAGGGGACAAACAAAATTTCTTTAGCCTCCTGAGGAAGTAGAGGTGCTGGTGTGCTTTCTTGGCCGCGGCTTCTACGTGATTTGACCAGGACAGACTGTTGGTGATGTTCACTCCCAGGAACTTGAAGCTCTCAACCCTCTTGACCTCAGCACCATTGATGTAGACAGGTGCATGTACACTGCCCCCTTTCCTGAAGTCAATGACCAGCTCTTTTGTTTTGTTGACATTGAGGGAAAGGTTGTTGTCATGACACCATACAACTAAGCTCTCTATCTCCTTCCTGTACTCCGACTCATCACTGTTTGAGATATGGCCTACAACGGTGGTATCATCTGAAAACTTGTAGATGGAGTTAGAGCAGAATCTGGCCACACAGTCATGAGTGTATAGGGAGTAAAGTAGAGGGCTGAGGACGCAGCCTTGTGGGACACAAGTGTTGAGAATAATCGTGCCGGAGGTATTGGTGCCTATCCTCACTGATTGTGGTCTGTTTGTTAGAAAGTCAAGGATCCAGTCACAGAGGGTGGTGTTGAGTCCTAGGTCTCGGAGTTTGGTGACAAGCTTACTTGGGATTATTGTATTGAAGGCAGAGCTGTAGTCAATAAACAATAGTCTAACATAGGCGTCTTTACTGTACAAATGCTCCAGAGATGAGTGTAGGGTCAGGGAGATGGCATCCGCTGTAGACCCATTTCGGCGACAGGCGAATTGCAATAGGTCCAGATCGTCTGGTAGGCTGGAGTTGATGCGTGCCATGACCAACCTTTCAAAGCACTTCATGATGGTGGATGTCAGAGCCACTGGTCAGTAGTCATTGAGGCATGTTACCTTGCTTTTCTTCGGTACCGGGATGATGGTGGTCTTCTTAAAACAGGTGGGAACCTGAGATTGAAGCAGGGAGAGGTTAACTATGTCTGCAAATACTTCTGCCAGCTGATCAGTACAAGATCTGAGCACACAGCCAGGGACACCATCTGGGCCAGGTGCTTTCTTCATGTTCACTCTCCGGAAGACTGATCTTACGTCCTCCACTGTGATCACAGGTTCAGCTTCATTGGTGGCTGTCAGGGTAGAAGGTGACAATCCACTTCCCTTCTGTTCAAAACGTGCATAGAATAGGTTTGTTCCACTGAGACAAGGAAAGGATAGTAGCGTGAAGGAACCATGGTAAACAAGAGATGTGGAAGGTTTAGTCAAGAGGAAGAATGAAGCTTATTTAAGATTTTGGAAGCAAAACTCAGTCTGGGCTCTTGAGAGATATAAAGTAGCCAGGAAGGAGCTTAAGGAGGAAATTAGGAGAGCTAGAAGGGGACATGAGAAGGCCTTGGTAAGTAGGGTTAAGGAAAACCCTGAGGCATTCTACACATATGTGAGGAACAAGAGGATGACTAGGGTGAGGGTAGGAGTGCTCAGGGATAAGGGGGGGAAAATGTGTTTGGAGACAAAGGAGGTAGGGGAGATGCTAAATTAATATTTTGCTTCAGTGTTCACCAGGGAGAGGGACTTAGATGAATGTAAGGTTAGTGTAGAACAGGCAAATGTGTTGGAGCACGTTGAGGTTAAGAAAGAAGCAGTGTTGGAGTGACTAAAAAGCATTAGGATAGATAGATATACTGCAGGTTACTATGGGAAGCGAGGGAAGAGATTGCTGGAGCCTCCCTGGACACAGGAGTGATACTGGAGGACTGGAGGATGGCAAATGTTGTTCCATTGGTCAAGAAAGGTAACTGGGATAATCTCAGGAATTGCAGACCAGTGAGTCTTACATCAGTAGTGGGAAAACTATTGGAGAGGATTCTTCGGGACAGGATTTATGAGCATATAGAGAAGCATAGTGTTTTTAGGGATAGCCAACATGGTTTTGTGAAGTGCAGGTCGTGCCTCACGAGCCTAGTAGAGTTTTTTGAGGAAGTGACAAGACAAATTGATGAAGGTGGTGCGGTAGATGTGGTATATATGGATCTTAGCAAGATGTTTGACAAGGTTCCCCATGGTAGGCTCATTCAGAAAGTCATCAGGTATGGGATCCATGGAAAATTGGCTGTGTAGATTCAAAATTGGCATACCCACAGAAGGCAGAGAGTGGTTGTAGAAGGGGAATATTCAACCTGGAGGTCAGTGACTAGTGGTGTTCCACAGGGATCTGTTCTTGGACACCTGCACTTTGTGAGATTTATAAATGATTTGGATGAGGAAGTGGAAGAATGGGTTGGTGAGTTTGCAGATGACAAAGGTTGGTGGTGTAGTAGATGGTGAAGAAGGTTGTCGTAGGTTGCACTGGGATTTAGATAGGATGCAGAGCTGGGCGGAGAAGTGGCAGATGGAGTTCAATCTGGAGAAGTGTGAAGTGATACACTTTGGAAGGCAGATTACATGGTTAATGGCAGGATTCTTAGCAGTATGGAGGAACAGAGGGATCTTGGGGGTCCAAGTACATAGATCCCTCAAAGTTGCCACACGTGGATAGGGTGGTTAAGAAGGTGTATGGTGTGCTGGCCTTCATTAGCCGGGGGACTGAGTTCAAGAGCTAAGAGGTAATGTTGCAGCTCTATAAGACTCTGGTTAGACCATACTTGGAGTATTGTGTTCAGTTCCGGTCACCACATTATAGGAAGGATGTGGAAGCTTTGGAAAGGGTGCAGAGGAGATTTACCAGGATGCTGCCAGGGTTGGAGACCATGTCTTATGAGGAGAGGTTAAGTGAGTCAGGGCTTTTCTCTTTGGAGTGATGGAGGATGAGAGGAGACTTAATAGAGGGATATAAGACTATGAGAGGCATAGACAGAGTGGACAGCCAGCATCTTTTCCCCAGGCTGGTAATGGCCAGTACTAGAGGTCACCCATTTAAGGTGCATGGAGGAAAGTTCAGTGGAGATGTCAGAGGTAGTATTTTACACAGAGAGTGGTGGGTGCCCTGAATGCACTGCCGAGGGTGGTCGGGGCTGATACAATAGGGTCATTTAAGAGATTATTTGATAGGCACATGGATGAAAGAAAAACAAAGGGTTATGGGAGGTGAAGTATAGAGGGGGATAGATTGAATAGGGATAAGATTTATATAGGTCAGCACAACATTGTGGGCTGAAGGGCCCGAACTGTGCTGTGCTGTTCTATGTTCCATGTACTCCAGATGTAGCCTAACCAAAGATTTATGCAGTTGTAAACCCTTCTCTTAATCTCTCCATCTCTTTCTCTTTCTTTGTGATTTTTTTTAAAAGCTGTTGCTTTGGCCAGGTTTTTAGTTATCTGCCTCATTAGTACCTTATGCGGTTTGGTTTGATCACCTTCCTGTAAGGTCAGAGGGAGACACAAGAAACTGCAGATGCTGGAATCTGGAGCAAAAAATGAGCTGTTTGAGGAACTCGGAGGGTCAGGCAGCATCTGTGGAGGGAAATGGACAGTCAAAGGGTTTTGACCCAAAGCTTTGACTGTCCATTTCCCTCACAGATGCTGAGTTCCTCCAGCAGCTCGTTTTTTTAGTTCCTGTGAAGTCACTTTGGGATTGTTGTTGTTCCATTAAAGGAATTATAGGAATACAAACTGGTGTTGTTGTTGAGGGAGACAATCTCAAGAAAATATTTCTGAATGGTGAATTACCAGTAACAGTTGAAGAAAATTAATTTTATTGTTTCTCTAAGTGCTTCCTCATTTTACCTACTGTAACTGGTTGCAGGTCAAAGAACAGAATGAGTTGCAAGCTTGTTGATGGGACTGCTCTGGTACAAATGGAGCACAGCCTAATTATATTTCATTATCCTCATTAGGAATGAACAAATCATTAACTCACTGCACAAGGAAGGCTGAAAGAACAGGTGGCTGTCATCTCTTTTGTGGAAAGGGCACTGAAGTGTGGAAAATGCGAGTGACATCAGAATAAGGCAAGCAGCAGCTCCATGCAGTGAGCTATTGTGAGGTTAAATTCACACACTTAACCAAGTGCAAGTACAGTTGTTCATTCCTCCAGCTTTTAAATCTGACCAAGTTGGTGCCAAGCAGAAGGAGTTGATGCAGCCTTAGTTTCTGGCCTTCATTGTAAGCTGGAGTAGGGAGGTCAGTGACAAACAGCATTATTAATGACATCATGATCTTTGTATGCTTCTGTTGGACTTATGTTGACTGAATGTAGTCATTAGCTCTAGGAATTGCAAATACGTGGTCTAGAGCCACTGAAAAGAGCTGCTGTTTGTACACATAAGGCACAACACAACTATCACAATAGACATTTCAGGTCCCAATAGATGGCAGTATTTTACTACTTCATGGTAATAAACCAGTCTTTGAAACAACTCCCCTTGATCAAAGAAAGGGGCACATTTTATGGTTTCAAAATACCCGTTATGCATTCAGTAGAATGTGAATGTCTGCACAGTTATCCAGCCAATGGGTGGAGCTAACATAAATCTATGGAGGCTAAAGCTTTCCCAGTTCTGTTCTGATGTAACCAAACTCAAGCCACCCAACTAGCTCCTAGGTCAGGCTTGGGTCAGGCTAGTACTGACTCACTTGCAGGTAGAAAGCCTGATTCCATTCAGATAAAGGCAACGGGGAGCAGGCTGAGGGACAGTGTGAAGTCTGGAGTTTACAGTTTATAGGAGTAATGCGGGACTCAATGAAGAACCAAGTGATGCAGGGTGCAATTTCCTTGCATGCACAAAGCCATTAGGCTCTGGAATGCTCAGTGTAAATGGATGGTAGGAGCAAATTCAATAGCAACTTTCAAAGAAAGTTTGAGAGTGGGCAGGCACAGTAATGTAGTGGTTAGTGTAACACTATTACAGCGCCAGTGACCCGGGTTCAATTCCCACCACTGTCTGTAAGGAGTTTGTACGTTCTCCCCGTGTCTGCGTAGGTTTCCTCCGGGTGTTCTGGTTTCCTCCCACATTCCAAAGACGTACGGGTTAGGAAGTTGTGAGCATGCTACGTTGGTGCCGGAAGTGTGGCCACACTTGTGGGCTGCCCTCAGAACAATCTATGCAAAAAGATGTATTTCACTGTGTGTTTTGATGTACATGTGACTAATAAAGAAATCTTATATTTGAAAAGAAATATAAAACAGAGTTATGGGAAAAGAGGAGAGTGTGACAAACTGGATTGTGCCTCAGAAGAGCTAGTGCAGGTACAATGGGTTGAATGGCCTCATGGTGATACTTGCTATTAACTTTCAAGAACTCCTGGAAAATTAGTCGCTGCCTTCAATGTCCAAAGCTACGCACCCATTGTGATGCCTTTCATGCCAGCTAACCGCACCCTTGTATTGTGAGGGACGGGTGCCAATTGGGCCTCAGGCAGCAGAATCCAGAGGCCCTGCCCCTAGAGCACACACAGCTCTTGACAGAAGGTAGAGCTGAGGGCGGAGTTGTCTTGGGCCAAAGTCTGTAAGGTCAGTATTACAGTTTTTGAATTGTGCCACCTTAAAAATTTAAATAAAAACTATTTACACTTGTAAATAATATAGAAATTATTTAAAATAAAATATAAAATTATAAAACTTAAAATATAAAATTAAATAAAAAATATGAAATGTTTAGAAATAATTAAAAACAAAAATAATTTAGAAAACAACTCTGCCCCTTTGCAGGACTAGAGTCTCCAATAGAACCTATGGGGTCTCAGGAACAATGCTGGGTCAGTCCCAGCACAGATGGGTGCCTGGAAGGCGCTGCCAGGGGTGGTGGTGGAGGCAAATACGATAGAGCTGTTTACGAGGCTCTTAAGTAGGCACATGGATGTGCAGAGAGTGGAGGAAAATGGACATTGTGTAGGCAGAAGGGATTAGTTTAGTTAAGCATTTAATTACTAGTTTAATTAGTTCGGCGCAACATCGTGGGCCAAAGGGCCTGTTCCTGTGCTGTACTGTTCTATGTTCACAGGGTCTGGGTAGTGATTCCCTAGTACCAGGCTGTAGTATCCCACCCAGACTGATCCTGCTATTCGGCTATATGTGAAATCCAACCACACAGCATGGTGACAGACATGGCATTGTGTCCCAATCAGTAAGCCTAGCACTCACCGCCTGGACCAGAACTTCTGACTGAATGGTTGGTCCCTTCAGAGCAGCCTGCTACAGTCCATAAGACTTGGCCCAATAAGTTTTAGTGGCTAAAGGATAAACATTGGGCCAGGTGAACTCCTTTGCCTGTCATAGTAGCCATACCCACAGCATCTCATCACCAACACCTCGTCAGAAAGATGTACCACAACTTCCATCAACACCTTACCATCATGTGATAAATGAGGTGAAATGGGACTTGAACACACTAACATCATACGTTAGGGACGTGTGTTATCATTGCTCCAAGATGAAGCTCCAGAGATTCAGAAGAAGACATGTTCTTTGAAATAAGGCAAGTGACCAGTCCACTTGTGTATGATGTTGGCAGCTGGACTGAATTATGAAGAACATCCACTGAGATCCTGGAAACACTGGATTTCCACACAGTGAATTAGCCTTTCCTCAAATCCTTTCTCTGGGCATCTTTCGCACTATAATTTCCCTAAATCGTTTCTCGAATCCTTGCTTAGTGTTTTACCTCTGGGCTAGGGCTTGTTTCAACTGAAGCCATTGCAGAGGACTGTGGTGATGAGAGTCATTGTTGACCAGTCTCCACTACTATTGACCCTGTATAGAGGAAAAGCGCACGGTAAGCATGTTTACTTGTTGCTTTGCCATTGATAGCGCAGAAAGTGCATTTCCCAATGCACTACATTCCTATTCTGCATCATCTATGCCTTCTACACCATTGAGTGCCTTGTATCCATTGGCCTGTGAAAGCATTGCATGGATTATGCTTGATTTTTCTGCAAGAAGAATAACAACATATGTTCAATGAATGGATAGTTTTAGGTGTAATACAGTACTAGGTCTCAAGAAAAGCCAAAATTGAAGGAGCACATATCTGCAAGTAAAAACATTTCCCCTGAAATTTTTAGTGGATTAATTACACACATATAATACACTGCATACATATTTGCAGCTGTTTGTATGAATAAAGTACCAGGATGATTCAAAGCCAACTGAATGCTTTGTAATTATGTTAGAAACATATAGACTTCTACTGCAGTCACCGCCCAGCAGATTTATACTAATGTACGTACTCCATACAACCATCTCATCTCAAACTATCGACAAATCCTTCAATTCCTTTCTCCCTCATGTAGCTAAGAGACAAAAAAAAGATATTCTGTCCTTTGTGCTAATCTCTTCCACACTGTCATTGATCTCTAAGTGGAAGCAATTATAAAGAAAATTATTAAGCCCGTTAATATTGTAAACCATCCTTAGCTGCTTCACAGGAACATTATCAAACAAAATTCAACAGGCAGTATTAGGACAGATGACTGAAAGCTCGATCAAGGAGGGATAGATTTAAATAGCAACTTTTAGGGGGAAAGGGTGCTGTGAGGCAGAGGGGTTTAGGAAGGGAATTAGAGAGTTCCAGGACTTGGCAGATGAAGACATGTGATGGAGAGATTGATGTGCGCTGAAAGCTAAAATTGGAAGAGAACCGATACCTGCAAGTAAAATCATTTCCCCTGAATTCCATAGTGGATTCATTACATGCATATAACACATTCCACATGTAATCACAGCTGCATCTATCAGTAATTTCAGTCATTCAAGGGTTTTTTTTTGCTTGTACTGAAAGGCATAATTCTTTTTGTCTTAACCAACATCATGATTTCCCTTGCTTACTGGATTAATTTCAGTTAATCATACCAAAGGTACTCAAGTGAACTTCCTTGTCACTTTTAAAATTACCACACGACAGGCTGCAAAATTACCGCACTACAGGATACCAAACCTATGCCTGTTTAAGCAGGTAAAAGCTGGCAGCTCAGGCTGGCATTCTGATTCAGGTAGATCTTCCAGTAGCCAACAGACCATTAAGAGCGTGCTGTTACTGCCAAAGTGCCTCTGAATGCAGTTGTCAGAGGGGAGGCTGGACCCCAGCTAAACTGCAAGGACCATACTGCTCAGTGAATGAATCACCATTTTGAAAAACAGGGGAGTTGCTCCTGGTATCCTTGGCAATTTTTTTCTCTCACTCAGTATTACGAAAACAGATTGTCTGGTTATTTTCCCATTGCATTACATTACAATACTGAAAAGAACTCCATTGAATATAAACTACTTCAGGCCATCGAGAAAGAAATGAGAAACATGTTATGCAAATGCAAGTATTTTTGTAAATTAACCACTGTCTCCTGCTCTGCTTCTCATCTTCAGTATTTTGGAACAGTGCCTCATGAATTTTCCCTGCATTTTTATTCTTTAAAAGAAGAATAAAGAATTGTGTTACATTATTTTCTGTTTGATGCTGAATCTCCACAGCTTATTTCAATTAACCCTTCTTTGGATCAGCTGAGATTTCTCAGTTGGGTCAGTACTGATCCTCACCACTCTGCTCATGCTGAGTGACCCACACCTTGCACTTGACATGCCAGCAGTAAAAATTTAGCTTTGCAATGGGGAAGTCAGCAGACCATTTATTTCTCTCGTCTCCACCCCCTCACCCTATTAACTGCCACAAGCTCCACTTATTGGAGATAAATAGATATCTTTTCTTCATGTAATTCTGGGTGGCTTGTGTCTTGTGTAAACAACATTTGTTGGAAAATGTCTGTCTGTAAATGAGATGGGAGGTTGAGAAAAAGCCATGAAATGACTTAGACCATCTTGGGATATTCAGACGTCTGACTTCAATCTGGTAAAGTGCACCTGGTTTTGCATTTCCAATAGCAGTAAACTGAAACCCAGAAGGGACTCTTTGTGTTGAAAAGATATTTTTCAGAGAGTGAAAATTTTAATTAACAGACAATAGGAGAGCTTTTATTACTACAACCCAAAGGTAAATAAACAGTTCAAGGTACAATTCGTACTACCTGTTACCTAAGAGACCTCACGTCACATACCTGATAAATCAAGGGCAGCAGTCTACTGACAATGGTCGAGCTTACTCTGCCAATGATAGTGTAGTATCTTACATGAGACAGGCAAACAAACCTGGTCTGCAGGCCTAAGGTATTTAGCACTCCAAACAAAATCTGTCTCCATACACTTAAGATTAGCACACAGCTTAATTTTGAAAAAAAGAGGGGGAAAAATGCCACAGGAGCTCAGGTGGAATCTGATAGCCTGGCAACACGCTGCAATGCTTCACTTAAAATTCTTTAAAAATCTAGTTCAAGTGAGAAATAATGGATGGCCAGGTTTATGCTGTCTTTCTCTGGTCAATACCCCATTGACACTTTGTATACTGCCCACCTACTCTTATCCTGCGCTGGAAATCTGTCAACGGTTGTATCCACAGGAAAGGCACTATTAGCCTTGACAGTGTGCAGCGGTGAGCGATGACCGTGATTCCATTTGTCAGGAATTTAAGGTAAGATTAAGAAGCTGACCCTATTTCACTTGGAAAAGAGATGTCAAAGTGACTTAGTTGAAAGGTTTTGAGATAATGAAGATGATTGGTGTAACTGCTGGGACGTTGCTTGCTTTGGCGTAGAATTCAAATAGATTATCTTACAGAAATTATATACTTTTTATTTGTTATTTTCATATTATAAAATCTTTTAGAACTTGTGGTTGTTATGCATAGTAGGAGGCCAGTGAGTAAATGCAGGCTTGTAGTAAAGCAATTCCATCAGTCCTATCCCCCCTTTTTTCCCCCCTGTAGTCTTGCAAATCATTGTCCCACAAGTTCCCATCTAATTCACTTCTGAAATCCTGGTTAATTCTGTTTCCACCAATTTCAGTGACTTCCAAATCATAATAATGCTCTCTCCAACAAAAGATTTTCTTCACATTCTCTTATTACACTTTGCTTAACATTTTAAAATTTCTGCTTCATCTGCTTCTCTACTTACCCTGAACAAACTAGTCATAATCTGTCACATCTATCAAATCTTTTCTCAAAAATTTTTGCTCCAAGAACAACTCCTCCGTCACCAGTCTAACCTTTCGCTGAAAACTGTTGTCCTTGGAAAACTTTCCCACATTCTCTCTGGCTTCCTACTTAAAGTTGCATTGATCCAATGGTCTTCCTGCAACCTCACCATAACTTCCTTGCTCTTGTATTCTGTACCTTTATTTATGGTGTAGGTTCAACATAACTCTCCTGCTTTTATACTTCACAAAATCAAAGAATGATGGAGTAGCTTCAGCTTGGAAGGAGGCCATTTGGCCCATTAGGTCCATAATGGCTCTGTGCAAGAGAAATGTAGTTTGTCCCACTCTCCTACTCTTTTCTGTGGCCCTGCAAGTTCTTTCTTTTCAGTTACTTAACCAGATCCCTATTGAACACTGTAATTGAATCTGCCTCCATATCAATCCATGTGTTCCTGATCCTCACCAATCACAGTGTAAAACAAATGTTTCTCCATGCCACTATTGGATCTTTCCCCAGTGACCTTCTTTCCATATCTCCTTCTTTTGACTGCAATGCCATTGAGAACAGTTCGTTTCTATGCACTTTCTCATCCCCGGAATCATATTGGTAATTTTTTTTCTGCATCCTCTCCAAAGCCTTCACATTTTTTTGTTAAGTGTTACACCCAGAATGGGACACAATACAGCAATTCTGTTTTATCAAGCTTTGTCATGACTCTCTTGATCTTTTATTCTATGTCCAGAATCCCATATTCTCTTAACCACTTTCACAACCCACTTTGCCACTTCCAACACACTCTGCACAGGTAATCACAGATCTCTATTGTACTGCATTTTAGAAGTGTTCCCTTTGGCTTATATTTCCTCTTCTCATTCTTCCTACCAAAATCTGATGCTTCATATTTAGAGTCATAGTGAGATACAGAATTGGAAACGGGCCCTTCAGCCCACCAAGTCTGTGCCAAGCATCAACCACCCATACTACTTAGCATTGTTTCATCTGCTACCTACCTACTCACTGCACCAGCTTGCCTTACATCTCCTTGTAGTTTATGACTATCCCACTCACAGTTCAATCTGCCTTCAAGTTTTGTGTCTTTGCAAGGCCAAATAATTAATGTATATAAGAATGAGCAATGGTCCCAGTACTGACCTCTGGGGAACTCAATTGTACCCTTCCTTCCAGTCAAAAACAATCTCTCGCTACTATTCTATCCATGCTCCTACAGCCCCTTTTATTTAATGGCCTTCAATCTCGATGACATTAAGATGCACTTTAACAAATGATTTTTGTTGCTCTGTATATTCTACATCAACAATCCCCTCCATTATTTCATACAAAAATGCCTATTGAGTTAGATAAATGCAGTTTGCCTTTAATAAATATGTGCTGGCTTTCTCTAATTATTTTGCTTTTGCCCAAGTGACTGTTAACTCCCTCCCCAGTTATTCTTTTCAGAACTCACCCCAGCGTTGAGGTTAAACTAACTGGTCTTTAATCACTGGGTTTACCCCTCCACTCTCTTTTGAATAAGAGTACAGCTTTTGCAGGTTTTCCAGTCCTTAGCCACCATCTCTGAATCTGTAGATGTTTGTAAGATTGTGAACCAGGTCCTCTGCATTGTCCTTCCTACTCTCAGCAACCCAGGATGTATCCATTCACACCCAGCAATGTACCCACTCCAAGTGCAGTTGGCCTCTCTAGTACCTCATCTATCAATTCTTAGGCCATCCAGAATTACAACCATATCTTCTTTTGCTGAGACTCCAGCAGCACCTTCTTGAAGGCTGGTGTAAAAGTACTCTTTCAATACCTCAGCTATGCCCACCTCCTCCGAGTAAATTTGCTGTATGGTCACTGACAGGCCCCACTTCTCTTGCACCCTCTCCTTGTCCAGATGCCTACAGAATTGTCTTTGGATTTCCCCTTTGTTTGCTGCCATTCTTTTCTCATGCTCTCACTTTGCATTTTTAATTAGTTACTTCTCTGAACTCCAAAAATCATCCTGGTTCTCATTTGTTTTAACTTTTGCATCTACCATATGCCTTTTTTCCTTGTACTTGTTCTCTATCTTTTTGGTCATCTATGAAGCTCTTGTCTTAAGTTCCCAGCCCCTTTCCTTAATGAGCATCTAAGCTTGCAGCTAAAATATCTTTTTAGAGGCCTCCCATTGTTGAATTTCAGCTTTGCCTGCCAAGCCATGACTTGAATTTATTCTGTGCCTTTGTTTAGTAACCCCAGGATACCATATATTTTTATTAAATGATAAAGTCCATGGACTGTAGACTTTACCTGGTACTAGCACAAAACAAAATAAAATTATAACCAATATGACACAAGAGGGAAAAAAAACTCTGAACTGCTGGAAACCTGAAATAAAAGAGAATGTTGGAAACACTCAGCAGGTCAGCTGGCATCTGTGGAGAAAGAAGCAGAGTTAACACCTCATGTACATCCAAGCTACAAGTCCTTGTTAAGTTGCAGGGAAGAATGAAGGATGGAGAGAATGAAGGGGGGTCTGTAACAGGCTGGAGACCAAAGAAACTAAATGACACTGTCACAGTGTTGAGCAAAGAACAAGTTCACAGAGAACCCAAATGCAGCATTCTGGTACAAGACTGGAATCAGGATGCTTCCTCAGAACCAAACACAGGCAGAAACTGGAAGGAATATTGCCTCAGGGATCTGAGGTGGAGTCCCAGCACAAAAACAGGATATCCTAACAGGAACAGTAAAACTAGGACTGCTCTAGAGTTGATAACTCTAAGCAGTCAGAAGACAACATATACCCAAAGGTTGACCAACATTTTGGCAACTAGTGCTAGAGAAACCCAAGTACTTATGCAAGGCCTCTAATGGGGCTCAGGTGTGTGTCATTATGCAATTAGTTGAGCATGGAATCCATGTGCTGTACAACAAGGCACCATCAATGGAGCTGTATTGAGGGTCAGTACTCGGAACCCTAACAGACACAAGTAGTAGTGATGGTGCAGGCTGAGAGAAGGTTGTGAAGGGCTTGTCAATCATAGCTGATCTGTCTCAGAGGTATAAATAGACAGGGGCAAAGGAAGGCAGAGGAAGAAAGAGAGAAAAAAAAAGATAATTCTGGAATTGTGATGTACAAACCAGAGAAGCAAGATGATGTGGTTGCTGGACATCTAAAATAAAAAGAAAGTATACTGGAAATACTCAGTAGATGAGGCAGCATCCATGGTGAGAGAAACAGAGTTTAAAAAAAGTGGAAATTATACTATAAATCTGTGGGATCTGCTAAAGTACAGCACAGTGTGCAGTGCTAAATGAGTGCAGTGTCTATGAAGTGTGAAATTTGAGGAGTAAGGGGGAGATTTCATTTTAATGATGTTTAATATAGTTTTACTGTTGGGTTTTCTGAACCTAGAAGTTTTCATCTGCAATTGTAAGCTAGTAGCCTGCCAGCTTCATTAATAAAAAAACAGGACAGAATTCATAGGGAGGTGGGGGACTGAAATTTATCATTAGCCACTAATGCTAAATGTTACTGTTTGTATTCACATCCTGGGACTTAGTTCCACTGAAGTCAATGGAACTGAATTTCAGGTGACAAATGTACAATTTGTGGTTGATACTCCTATGTGCATTTATTATAAGCAAGCAAAGACGGTATTCTCCCCTGGGGTTTTTAATGCTAATTTCAAACTCATAGTTGTTGCACAAAATATTGAGAGTTGTGATAGTTAAAATAGAAGCTGGTCTTACTTATCCCTACTCTATGTTTGCATTGAATAACTGGTTTGATCTTTGCCAATTTGCATCTTGACAGAAAATTTCTCAGCTAAGGATAGCACTGATGTTGGTTCCTTTAATGATGTCACAATTCATCAAGAGCTTCTTTATCAAAGTAATTTCCCCATTTAATTTCATGCAGTGTTCTTATGATCAGAGAAGAAGAGAACTTCAACAATTCTGCAAAGCCTCCTTGCAAAAAAGTTTGGATGTGGAGAGCATGTTTCTTCTTGTGGGAGGATCTTGAATCATGGGTCACTGTTTGAAAACAGGGGATTGCCCAATTAAGAAAGAGGTGAGGTGATTTTTTTTTTCCCCCCAGAGGGCTTTGAATCCTTGAAACTCTCTGCCTCAAAGGGGAGTGAGAAGCAAAGTCTTTGAATATTTTTACAACAGAGTTAGATAAGATTTAGAAATTAAGGGGGTAAAGGGTTACTGGTGGTAGATGCAAACGTAGATCTGAGGTTACAGTCAGAGCAGCCTTGAATGGTGTAACAGACTTTATGGTCTAAATAGCCTAAACCTGCTCCTAATCCATCTGTATGTTGGTATGTAAAATGTAACATCCTCATTGATGTGGGAATCTCTGGTCAGTGACCGGGGATTCAGTGGGAGAATCTAGGAAGACACTGAGAATTGTGTCTCTTCATTGGGAGCATGCAGAAGCCCAAATATAACAGAGGGAGTGCATCACATCTCATACTACCCACCAAATCACCTCCTGTCTCCTACCCCACCAAAGGCAGGGTCTGTAAGTCTCATGTTGGCTTCATCAGCCTCGTCAGAGCCAATAGAACTGGAGTGGAAACAAGTCATCCTGAATGCCTAAGAAGAAGGGAATTCCCTAATCTTGAGAACTGTAAATTCCTATATGTATATTTCAAGCTGAAATGGAAGCTTTCTGAGCATTTAAAGAGTTGAGGGATATCGAGATGGAGATGGGGAGGTAAGTGGTGTCCCTGAAGTAAAAGATCAATCCCACTCAAAATAAATGGTTAAGGATCCTTGTGGTCTGTACGTGGTTTTGTTTCTTATGTTCTGATGAAACGGCCATGGTTTGGCTCCCAATTCCAGCACTAGAGAATGTGGATATCAGCCAAGGGTAGCTTGCTATAATCAACAACTGTGAAGTTATATAACTGTTACTTAATACTTTGCAAACAGACACGTCCAGTTAATTATTGAGTCTTACCAAGTTTTCATTCACAGGCTGTTCCTGATATTCACCAAAGGGTGGGAAAATATTCTACCTTCTAATTTTATATTAAAAAATTCAGTTAAAATAAATTATATGAATGCATTTAATAAGTATACAAAGTGAGCCCATCTCAAAGGATAGTTCACGAAGGATTACATTCCACATTTTAGCTTTCTACCTTCACTAAATCAATCATTTATTAGTAACTTCAGCTTGCATATGATGCTTGGCCTTGATTTTGCAACTCATAACCTATAGCTTTTGCTGGAGATTTTGTAAGATGACTTTGCCTGTCTTGCTGATTAATGTGCTCTGTAAGTTCATCGTTTGGTTATTATTAGAGCATATTGATTTTAAAACTCTGCTGTACTCTGTAAAGATGGAAGTGCAAAGGGAAGAGGATGGAGAGCTCCTCGGGCCCCACAGGTCTCCGACAAACACTGTGGCCATTTGAAAATTATGGAAGAACTGGTGAAAATGGAAAAGGTTCATGTTATTTACTTGCACTTTGGACAGTAGGAGCCTAATACAGTGGCTGTATTCAGATAGATTTATTGTCCAATATTAAATAGGGTCTGGGCCATAATTCCATTTATAAATTAGTTTGTATCCAAATTTTAAATTAATCAGGGTTGAAAATAGTCATTGGCTGTTTCATTAAAATCTAGGTAACCAATAATTAAGAGCTAGAATTCTCCTTACAAGACTTTCTTATTGTTGAATTATTCTACTCCATTGGAAAAATGAAATGCATACATTATTGGTTCCAATTTCTTTTTTTCTTTCAACAATTATGGTTTTGTCTTGATAGTTCAGTCCTTTGCTGTGGTAAATTTGCAATGTTTATAATAGTCCTCAGCACTTATTGTTTTGTAGATTGACATTTAGTTGGCAAAGAGGTCTTATTTGTAGAACTATATAGCGTTGGTGGACCTAATTTACTGAATGATATAATTGTCCTCTGTTTTAAATATTATTGACATAAGAAAAAATACTCAATAAATACCACTAGTAAGAATGAATAGATTATTCTAACTGTTAGAACATTAATAATAGAATGAGTGCAGTTTCTACCCTTCTACTAGAAATGGAAATGTTATAGGATACCTGATCAACCATGTACTGTAAGAAAAGTCCAAAAGTAATTGTGCAAGTCAAATACAAAGATCTATATATTTATGAGTTTATCTTTTGATTTTCAGGACATCCTAAAATGCTCATCAGCTGATAAAGTATATTTGAAGTGTAGTCAATTCACTTGATTTGATTCACCACACTTGAAGTGTAGACGATTCTTCTAGATCAAAGATGACTTGTTTCCACTCCAGTTCAATGGATTCATAGGCCAATGTGGAAAGCACAAACTCTTCCACAGACTTGCAGGAGGTGACCAAAAGGATAGGTGGGTGGGAGTTTGCACGTTGGTGCACTCCATCTGCCATTTATGTAGGGCTTATCTGTGCTCCCATTACATGGACTCAAGGTTCTCAATCCCATCCGGAATGCCCCTTCACCACTTTGAACAGTCAAGGGCTCGGTACCCAGGAGTGAGTGGGAATGTTGCATTTCTTCAAGCAGACTTTGAGCATGTCCTTGAATCTCTTCCTCTGTCCACCTGGTAATCTCATCCAATAATACCATGAAGATATTGTCTGTTTCAGAGGTCTGTTGTCAGGCATGGGAATGATGTGACTGCCCAATGGAGTGTAATTAAGACCTCACTGTTGTGACTGGTACATCAATGATGGCAATTTTTTTTATTGATGTCCACCTTTGCTGAGAAGTGGCTCTGGAAATGTGGGAAGTTCATCATGTTTTCCAAGGTCTTTCCGTGAACCTTTATTATCAGATGGCAGAGTTATGTAGCAGAGGCAAATCAGTAGAAAACTGCTGTCACGTGGAAGTTGATTGCAAAGCCTATCATCTAGTATGCTTCAGTGACCATGAAAACAGTGAGAGGTGAGCCTCTGAATGTGTGCAATCACAAGTGTTATTTGTGTACTGCAGCCTTACTGCTGAGGTTTAGGTGATCTTGGTTTAATAACACATGAACCATAGATTGAACATTAGTATCAGTCCAGCAGGAAGCTTTTGGTGGTAAGATGCAGCACAGCAGCAAGAAAGATTGAGAAAAGTGTTGGAGCAATGGTGCAGCTTTCTGTAACAAAGGTCTTCATGGAGGTTGGCTCTCTGTAGACTCATTTGTTCAGGTCATGGCTTGCATTAAGTAAATAAGAGGGAGACAAATGCTGCATTGTAGAAAATATAGCACTCTGTTAGGATGTGTCAAGTTCCCATTAAAAGCAATGTATTAATAACCTGATAACATCACCAAGAGATTCATCCTCGTATCAGGAGAGTTGAAAGAGGGATGAACACTGATTCTCATAGAACCAAACTTTTGAAGCTGAATACAATGCTACAACTTGAATTTTATACCACCAATCAGAAGTCACATTTCCCTTCTGTTTCCAGTGATTAAGGATTCAGAATTAGCCAGAATGCTCAAGACATCTCCCCTTTTGTTCAAAATAATGCCATCTGACCTCCTACATCAGACAGAGAACAAAGAAAAGGCACAAGAGAATGCCAATGCTGGCATCTGGAGCAACAAAAAAATCTGCTGGAGGAACTCAGCAGGTTGAGCTGCATCCATGGGGGGAAAGAAATTGTCTGTTTCAGGTTGAGACTATGCATCAGAACAAAGAACTTCAACATATCATCCAAAAGATATTACCTTTGATAATGTAGCATGTCCTTGGTACTGAGAAGCAATGGCTTCCCTTGCTTTATACCAGGAAGATCGGAACTATTGTTCCTGGTTCATATTTATGCATTGGATTGTCAGACTGTATTCCGTAAACTTAACTCACTGGAGTGCAAATTGAATCTGCAACTTTCTGACTCTGAGGTCAAAGAACTGTGATTGAGTCACAGTTTCGTTCCTGCATAGTATCATTCATTCTTGTTCTGATATTTTCCACACAAACGAATCCCAGCGATAGAAATTTTCCTTCTGTTGTGTGTGCTCAATGCATAATGTAGTAACAGATGGATTTCAAAACAGTGATGTTTTCAAAATCACTGGAAGCAAATTTCAGAAGTGGTGTTCAAAGTGCAAATGTTACTCTATCACTTAAATATGACAGAAGACACACTTGTACTCCATAGTTTTAAGATATCTTTATTAGTTACATGTACATCAAAACACACAGAGAAATGCATCTTTGTGTAGAGTGTTCTGGGGGCAGCCCACAAGTGTGACCACTCTTCCAGCACCAAAATAACATGCCCACATCTTCCTAACCCATACATCTTTAGAATGTGGGAGGAAACCGGAGCACCCAGAGGAAACCCATGCAGACACAGGGAGAACGTACAAACTCCTTACAGTCAGCGGTGGGAATTGAACCCAGGTCGCTGGCACTATGATAACGTTATGCTAACCGCTACACTACTGGCTGCCAGGCCTCTATAGATTTGTGTCTAGAGTACTGGCAAAGAAGTTGCTTCCCTTGTTTCATACCAGGAAGTAAGGACTGCTAATTCTGAACCTCAAATTTATACATCAGCCCCAAAGTGACACATACTTGAGACTTTACCCACGATATACCCTGCCTGAGAAACCTTCTCCCAGAAGTGCTGTCTGAAAACCCATCTCTCACATACATAAATTCAAATTTAGTTAACTCTTGGTCATTGCTGGAGCTATTAAAACATGTAAAATCTCAGCTTTGCCCACTACTATCTTAGTGATCGTTGACCAGCTCCTTTAAGTATTCAGCAGTCTCCAAAGTCAAAGTGATAAGACATTTACTTGGTTACATTTGACAATATCTCCACCCATTGCATTGTGAAATTTGTAGGATTTTTGTTTAATCTAGCCGATTGAATTAAGTTAGATCCCAGCTGATTTGGAATAAAATGTTTACATGGCACCTTTTCTCTGGACTGTTACATGTAACAGATGGTACCAAATAACACAGGGCTGTCTTGTACTGCATGGGAGAAACCAGTTGGGATTCGAATCAAGCCATTTACATGAGCCTGGCTTAAATCTGCCATTTTACAACAGCCTGGTTTGAATCAATTTACTCCACTGCCAGTTTTGAGTTGGCATCAGGCGGGTGGTGTCTACATTCTGAGCCAATGTAGTAGCAAACATTTACATGGCACATTTAGAACAGCTGTAAACTGAAAGCAAACCTAAACAGACATCTGTTGTGTAAATGGAATATAAGGTACCTGAACTGCTCAATAGATTATTAATCAGGAAGCATCCATGACATGGCTGTGGATTTCTAAGAAGCAAGTTCACGAGTTGGACTGTGTTGGCGGGGCAGAGTGCCAATCAGATACCAGCTGCTCCAGAAAAACAAGCAGTGAAGACACTTCTGGCTACCCTCACGACAACTACTGCCCAATTATAAAGCAGCGCAATTACCAGAGACTTGAAGTGAGATACTCTCCTGGTTACTTGACCATAATAAATTGCATTGTGTGGGGAAGTTGTTCCACAGTCATAGGAAGGGAGGAAGTTTAGTTTTTTTTTATTGATCCACACGAGGTAATAGAGGGCCAAAGAATGGTTTGTCACAATGATGACACTGAACATATTCACTGTTGCGATGTGAGGTGCATAATCATGCTGGAGTATGAGGTGCTGCAACATGGTATCAGAGGTGCAGTCCTGTAAAAGCCAACTCAAGAGCTTCGAACAATTTAGATCTAATCACAAAACACTCTTCCAAAGCCCTAGTTTTACAGCACTAATTAATTGTTATCACTTCATCGACACAGGAGGTGGCACAGTCAACTCTGCTCACAGGCTCTTCCTGATGCCTGAGATTGGAACCTTTGTGCATGGGGAATTGCTGGTCTGATTCTACGACCTGTCCCTACCTGCTGCACACGTTATTTTCTAATGCAAACAAGGAAAAACCCATTTAGGTTTCTTCAATTTATAACCCACCAACATGCAAAAAATTCTGCTTTCTTTACATTTGTTTCAACAGGAGAGGAAAGCATTCATTATTTGTAGGTGTTTGATAATCAACATTGGAATGGCAATTCTGATGAAGACTCACACTAAAGCAACTCAACCCCATATATCCTCCTTATCTGTTGCTTTAAATTGGGGTAAAGAAAAAATGCTTGCATTTATGTGCCACTTTTCATAACCTTAAAGCTCAGGTACAATTCAAGTACTTTGAGAATCATAGAATCACACAGCACAGGAATGTGCCTTTTTGGTCACTTTGACCAAGCCCACCACAATGTCTGTCTACGCTAATCCCACGCCCACATTAGGCCCATGTTCCTCTGTGCCCTTCCTATCCAAGTACCTGTCCAAATGCCTTTTAAACATTGTAATTGTATCTGCCTCCACCACTTCTTCTGGCAGCTTGTTGCAGATATTCATCACCCACTGTGCAGAAAAAAAACTTGCCCCTCAGATCTCCTTTAAGTTTCTCCCCTGTCAACTTAAACCCGTGACTTCTAGTTCTAAGCTCCTCTGCTCTAGTGAAGATTCTGACTATCTACCCTATCTACACCCCTCATCATTTTATAAACCTCTATAAGGTCATCCCTCAGCCTCCTATGTTCCAGTGAGAACAACGTAGGAGGCTGAGGGGTGACCTTATAGTCTCTCCCACAGGTCTCCATTCCAGACAACATCCTGGTGAATCTCTTCTGCACTCTCACTATTACTACCACATTCTTCCTGTAGTGCGGTGATCAAAACTGTACACAATATTCCAAATGTGGTGCGACCAATGTTTTATACAGCTGCAAACATGACATCCCAACTCTTACACTCAATACTTTTGACATGTTCTTACCGCTGTTCAGTAATCTTGGAAAACATAGCAGTCAATTTTCAGCCACCAAGGTCCCACAGACAGTCACGTGTTAATGATAAAGATAGTGTTTCCAGTGGATAATTTTCCTGTTTTTAAACATTACCCTGATAGTAAGTGGTAATTGGTTTGTTATTGTCACATGTACCAAGGTACAGTGAAAAACTTTGTTTTGCATGCCATCCACACAGATTGTTTCACTACATCAGTATATTGAGGTAGTACGAGGGAAAAGCAATAACAGAATCCAGAATATAGTGTTACAGTTACAGAGAAAGTGCAGTGCAGGCAGACAATAAGGTGCAAGGCCATAACGAGGTAGATTGTGAGGTTAAAACTCCATCTTATTGTACAAGAGGTCCATTCAATAGTCTTATAACAGCAGGATAGAAGCTGCTGTTGAGCCTGGTGGTATGCGCCTCCAGACTTTTTTATCTTCAGCCCAATGGCAGGGAGGTAAAGAGAGAATATCCTGGATGGGTGGAGTCTTTGATTATGCCTGAGGGAACAAGAAGAGTAGACAGAGTCCATGGGCTGGGGGAGGCTTGACCTTTTATGCGAGGGTAGATTATTTTATTTAATCTCTCATCTGAGAAACAGATTCCTCATGGGCACCAAGATTATGTGGTCATTCTTATGGATACTTGGTGAGATATCCATAAGAAGACCAGGTCAACTTTGGAGAAAGAATGGTCAGGCACAAGAGGCCAGAGATGGAGGAATTCAGAGTTCTCAGTGAGCAGCTATTTCTGGAGGAAATTACAGAGGCTGGGAGCTGGGTGGGATGAGGGTGGGGGTAGCAGTTTGATGGTGGATCACATGGGGATTTTAACTGTGTGTGAACATTGCTTCTCAAGTATTGGGGATGACCGTCAGTGTCTGAGAAGACGGGCTTAATGGGTGAGCTGGACTTGCTATAGGTTAGGATTAAGGCGGCAAAGAATTGAGAGTGTTGGGACAACTGGAGAGGAGGAAGGGGGTCAAGTAAAAATAGTACTCTAACAAATCATTCCACAGCCTTTCCTTTTAGGTAACTCATCAACGACAGAGGAGTGAGAGCCCTGGCTGGCAGTACCGGGAAATAATGAACTGTTCAGGCCACTGGCTTTTCAGATGAGGCACTAGATAATATTTCCCGTCATTTCCCTCAGATGAATTCCACAGAAGTGGAGCTCCAACCAACACTAAAAATACAGATGCCAGAGTCACACTCCACAGAAACAGGCCCTTTGGCCCAACAAGTCTGAACCAACCATCAACCACCTATATACATTAATCCTACACTGATCTCATTATCTTTAATTCCCCCACATTCTCATCAACACCACCCCCCTCCAGATTCTGACACCCACCTACACACTATGAGCAACTTACTGTCGACAATTAACCTACCAACCCACACAATGTTGGGACGTGGGAGGAAACCAGAGCACTTGGAGGAAAACCATCTGGTCACAGGGAAATTTCACACAGGCAGTGCCCAAGCAATACACAAAAAAGTGCTGAAGGAACTCGGTAGGTCAGACAGCATCCATGGAGGGAAATAAATAGTCAACGTTTCGGGCCGAGACCCTTCATCAGGACTGGAAAGGAAGAGAGCGGAAGCCAGAATAAGAAGGTGAGGGGAGGGGGAGGAGTCCAGGTAAGAGGGGTAACATAGGTGGGTGGGGGAGGAGGCAGATGTAATAAGCTAAGAGGTGATAGGTAGAAGAGGCAAAGGGATGAAGAAGAAGGAATCCAGAAGGAGAGAGCTGTGGACCATAGAATAAAGGATGGAAGAGGGGAGGGAAGGAGATGGGCAGGTCATCAAGGTGGGGGAAGGGAGCCACAGGAATAGGGTAAGACAAAGTTGTTGGGGTGGGGGAAGAAAAAGAGGGGGTGGATTTACCGGAAGTTAGAGAAATCAATGTTGAGGCCATCAGGTCGGATACTCTCAAGGCGGAATATGAGGTGTTGTTCCTCCAACCTGCATCTGGCCTCAACGCGGCAGTAGAGGAGGCCACGGATTGACATGTCAGTATGGGAGTGGGATGTGGAATTGAAGTGGGTGGCCACTGAGAGGTCCTGGCCATTGCGGCAGACAGAGCGAAGGTGCTCAACGAAATGGTCACCCAATCTGCGTTGGGCCTCATCGATGTACAGGGGTACCCGAGGACAGGATTGAACCGGAGTCTCTGGTGCTGAGAGGCAGTAGCTTTACCAGTTGCCTCACTGTGCCGCCCACTCTTAACATGATTGAATTTGTGTAAGTAGGATCTTGCTTTGTGCAATTTATTTTAAACAAATTATATTTGCCAAAAGCATGTCAGGTGTTCAGAGGTCATGAAACATTGTGATCCAATTGTATTTTTTCCGAGTGACATGAGTCAGGATTTTGCTCTCAGCAGTGAGATGACTGCAAGGTTTCTGTTGGCCATTTAAGAAAGGTGGCCACAAACATCCAGTGGACTGTATGTAACAGACTTCCCCTTCTGGAGGTTGCAGCTCAATACAAGATAGCATGGCTTTAAGGTAATGGGGGGGGGGGAGTTCAAGGGAGAAGTCAGAGGGAGGTTTTTCATCCAGAGAGTGGTTGGTGCATGGCATGCGCTGCCTGGGATGGTGGTGGAGGCTGATACGTTGGGCAAGTTCAAGAGATTGTTAGATAAGCGTATGGAGGAATTTAAGCTAGAGGGATATGTGGCAGGAAGGGGTTAGATAGTCTTAGGAGTGGTTTGAAGGTTGGTATAACATGGTGGGCCGAAGGTCCTGTATTGTGCTGTATTGTTCAATGGTCTGTGGTTCCTTCCAGCAACCCTGTTATCATCAAACTGGCCAAGCAGCCAATCACACTGGAGAGTTCTCAATGACAACAAAAAGGATCATCCTTAGTTAGAATTGAATGCACAGTTTTGAACATTTCATAAATGCAACGTAAAGATTGATAAGATAAGACTTCTTTATTAGTCACATGTACATCGAAACACAGTGAAATTCATCTTTGCATAGAATGTTCTGGGGGCAGCCCACAAGTGTCGCCACGCTCCAGCGCCAACATAGCATGCCCACAATTTCCTAACCCGTATGCCTTTGGAATGTGGGAGGAAACCGGAGCACCCGAAGGAAACCCATGCAGACACAGGGAGAACATACAAACTCTTTACAGACAGCGGCCGGAATTGAACCCGGGTTGCTGGTGCTGTAATAGCGTTATGCTAACCGCTACACTACCATGCCTGCCTGAGTAGATATAATTAACACTGAGGTTTTATAAAACCCAAGTTTAGTGTTAAAATCCATTGTATTTGGGGACATTTATTCAAGAGTACAGTCCATGCATCTGAAGTTGGTTTTCAAGGCATTTCACAGCATGAATAATTGATGAATATACTTGTTTAGGCCTATCCTGGGATGTTTAGAGCAGAAATCCCTGGCAGCAACTTCTGCATTCCCAAATATGTTATCAATTTCATCTGGTAATGATGGCAGAAAACGGCAATTAACACGAGAGGGAGACACAAGAGACAACTTGGAGCAACAAACAAGATGCTGGAGGAACTCAGCAGATCAGGCAGCATCCGTGGAGGGAAATGGACAGTCCATATTTCAAGTCAAGACCCTTCAGGTGGACTCTCTCTCCAGGCCTCCATTCCAGGCAATATCCTGGTGAATCTCTTCTGCACTATCTCTATTACTACCACATCCTTGTTGTTGTGTGGTGAGCAAAACTGTACACTGTACTCCAAATGTGGTCTGATTAATGTTTTGTACAGATGCAACATGACTTCCCAGCTCTCATACTCACTATTTTTGACATGTACTTACTGCTGTTCAGTGATGTTGGAAAACATAGCAGTCAATTTTCAGCCAACAAAGTCCCACAGACAGTCATGAGAGACACAGGAAGCTGCAGATGTTGGAATCTGGAGCAACAAACAAGGTGCTGGAGGAACTCAGCGTGTCAGGCAGCATCTGTGGAGTTGACGTTTGAGGTCGAGACCCCTCATCTGGTTTTCCAGTGGAGATTTTTCCTGCTTCTAATCAGGACGTAATTAATACAAGCCGGCCTTATTTGTTTAATGTTTCAGCCTGGGAAACGAGAGGACTGAAGGACAGAAACCATAACTTTGCTGTTGACCCCCTCAAACTCCAGGGGACTCTCTCCAAGTCCTCTTACTGATCTCCGACCGAACAATGCCACCGCTCAGCCATCATTGTCACCGAGTGTCAGCATTTAGTATAATTGTACCGGGTGCGTACACTGCCGCATCTTTGTTCCGATAACCCTGCCAGGTCACGCTGTTTGCCGAGCTACAGAGGATTTGTTGACAAGTTCTACTTGAGCAAATTGTGTTTAGACAACAGTATATTCCATTCAGGTCGGCCGCACCGACTCGGCCAAGGTCAGTTTTTTATTCTGTTGAAATCATAAAATGACACTTGAGATAAACAGAGTGTTTACTCTTTCCGTGTGAGCTGAAGCTGATATGTAAATTTATCCTTATTCTTTCGTCAAATTTGCATTTGCCCTCTTAATCAAACATTGCGCGGCTCCAAATCAAACAACTTTTAATGATGGCCACCCAATTACGACCTGCCTGTCGTATCAGGAGAGGGAAACAGCAATTTAGATTTTAATGAAAAGCGCATGGTGAAGAAGCTATTGTCAGCCTGTTGAGCAATAATTGGATAAACTTTTGGTCGAAATAAATGTGTTTTGATGCTGTAGTTCCTGCTTGGCGATTACACTGCTCCTCTCCAGTTTGTTGTATTCATTTTATCTGCCTAAAACAGACCTTATTCACCTGCCGTATTCTGACGTGACTGGGGCTCCTTCTATTAAACACGCTCCGGTATCTCCAGTCCGTGAAGTATCTGTTAAACTCATCACCTTTTTAGACGTATAGATCTTCAGCGAAAGCTGCAAAAACGCCTTTTGCAAGATGCCACATTTGCATTTAAATGGTTGTTTTTTTTTCCCGAGGGGACTCGGTGATCTTGAAAGTAAGTTTCAGAAGATATACGGCTCTGGCATAATTCCAATGGAAATACCCTTTGCAAATAGACAATGACGGGTTATAGATCTAATCACGACTCTGATCCCTTTCCCCCATACAACACCTTTGCAAATCAGATCCCTCCCGCTCATTTCCATCACTGCTGCCTGTTCTTCCTATTGTTCTAAAGAGACCCGGTCGCTGTAAAGGAATCCCGAGTCTTGGAAACAGCAAAGATAGGGATTGCCAAAATTCAAGAAGCTTTGCGTAGCGCACCCCAAGCACAGAACCTGTACCAGTGGCTGGAAGGGGGAAAAGGGGGTGGGGGTGGGGAAGAGTTTAATATATATATATATATTTAATTCTTGGCCTTTTGTTTGCAACGCGGTGTCTGGAGAAGCTCGCGTCTTTTTATGCCGCGCCGTTCCTTCTCACGAACAAAGCTATTGAAAAAGTTAACAAGTTCAGGGCAAATCAAATGACAAGGCAAACAAAACAATGGAAGGGTGGTGGAGGGAGAGGGGCACTGTCTTTCTTTAGAAGCATCTCTGATTCTTCTTCCCGTAAGGAATGGAAAATGAGAGTGTTGACTCGAACCTTCGCTAGGGAACCTAAGTCCCGGCACCTGGAATGTAAAGCACATTCATGAATTGTCCCAGCGCTGCTAGCATAACTCATCCCGCAGATACGCGGAGTGCATCAATTCCCTGACTTTAGAGCTTGTCATGCATTTTCTATATTAAAAAAAAAGCACAGCAGAATTTCCCGTCCTTAGTGCAGCAGTCAAATGGCTATCTAATTGTGCCAGAACCGCGACAGAATGGATATCTGCTCTGTCCAGCGGCCTGCGAGTGCTCTCTCCCATTCACAGAGGCAAAGGATGCCACACACATTCTGTTTGTTCAACATGAGCAAACAGATTGTAAACTTGCTGATAATTTTTGCACTGACAATGTCATTTACAGCTGTCAGCCTTTTGTCTGGCGTGTTTGCTTTATTCAAATATGAACCGAGCGGACCTCCCTTCCGCCGCTTTCTTCTGCATTAAATTCACATCAATTCACTTCCATTCGGTCTTATCTGCAATTCATTGGAGGCCAATCATCTGGTTGAATGCTTTGGTGTTGCCATGGAGGTGAAGGGTCCAGTCAGAGGCCTCTGTGAGCTTGAGGTCTGGGCTGGGTTAACTATCCATTTTCTTCTGACACAACCCCCACTCCTGCAGGAGACTACTATGCAACTCATATAAATATATATATAAAGTTGATGGCAAGTGTATCATCCCAATGGCAACGGTGCTATGTACAAATATGTGCTAACACAATTGAATGTAGTGACCAAATTACACTAAGAGTGTAAAGAGCTTTGCACTGTGTTTATTCTTTGGTATATATGTTTTATTATGAATAAAATTTGTTTTTGAAATTTGAAAAACGTAAATGTTTTGCATCCCCGTACCACAGAAAGTTTAGCAGGCCAGTGAGTTTTGACCTGACACGCTGCTTTTCTCCGAATCCGGTGAGTGTGTTAGGCTCTTAATCTTGCACTGTTTGTCCCTGCACTTGTCCCGGGGTAACCAATGCTCCCAGCTGTCCTGTTGCCCCCCAGCTGCTTCCCGGGGAGTTCAGAAACGTTTCGGAAGCATCTTCCCATTGTGCGGAAGGTCAGGGCAAACAGCAATTCAATGAAGGCGTCCGTTTGTAAGAAGCGCAGGTGTCGTTCAGTTGGTACTTGTGTGCTACTGAACACGCGCAGGAGCCCACAAGCCCCGATTTGAACCTGGATCGGGACAAGTGCTTTCTCTGTTCCCAAGTCTCACCTGCAAGCGTAGGGTTGGGTATTGGAGCGCCCACAGCAGGAACGCTCTCCGTCCCTGAGTATTGAGCGTACTCGGGACGCGCGTGTCCTTTTGACTAACGTGCCCTTCTAAAAGTGGTCAAAAGTAACTGCCTGTGCACATTCTCGTCTGCACTCAGTTGGCCTCCCCGCTCACTGTAAGGACCGGAGTCACTGAGAGTTGGGGCCAAAGGCAGAGTGGCGAGCACATCGGTTCTTCAGGAATAAAGTTTATTGGGAGGGTTTCAGGTTGGTGGGTGGGATTCGAATGACATTCACTATGATGCTGGAGGAACTCAACAGGCCAGGCAGCATCCGTGGAGAAAAGCAGGCGGTCAACGTTTCGGGTCAGGACCCTTCTTCAGGACTGAAGACAGGAAAATGGAAAGCCCAACATATAGGAGGAAAAAGCAGAGCAGTGATAGGTGGACAAAAGAGGGGAGGCAGGGTGGGCATAAGGTAGTGATAGGTAGATGCAGGTAAGAGTTGGTGATAGGC
This sequence comes from Pristis pectinata, assembly GCF_009764475.1. NCBI lineage: Eukaryota > Metazoa > Chordata > Chondrichthyes > Rhinopristiformes > Pristidae > Pristis > Pristis pectinata. Next base: position 83,669,949 of record NC_067407.1, read on the forward strand.
AGGTGTGAGGGAGGAAGGGAGAGCAGATCCACCGGGGGATGGGTCAAAGTGAGTAATCCCCTCAAACCCCCTACCCCCAACCATGCCTCTTCATTTCTTCCCTTTGCTAGCCTCTCTTTTTTCTGCCCTTATTTCCTCCTTAGCTTTGACCCATCTTTCCCGTAATGTGGTGACCAAAATTCTTTGCATTATCAAGCTATTATCTAACAAGTGTTGCAAACTGTTCAAGTAAAACTTTCACTTAATGTGGTGACCAAAATTGTATGCATTCTCAAGCTATGGTCTAACAAGGGATGCACACTGTTCAAGTATAACTTTCATGCTGTTATATTCTATATATCAGATGATAAAAGAAAGCAGCTTATTTGATTGCTTAACTACCTTATTGACCTGCCCTCCGACTTATGGGTGGTATGGTCCTCTCGTGGTTAAGTTCCTGAACTAACCAATGACTTGGGCAATTGATCAGGTGACATCAGGTCAAATTCTGCCTTGGCAGTTGGGAAAGTTAAAGTAAATAAATCTGGATTTTTTTTAACAAAATAGCTTGTACTATAACTATGCAACTGGTGGAGTGTCATTAAAAAACCCACCTTGTTCACTAATGCCATTCAGAGTAGAAAATCTGCTGTCCTTACACAGTCTGCCCTATACGTGACTCCAGTTGCACTCATGTGCTTGACTGTATTTGCCTCCTGAGTTCTGGAGCAATTAAGGATACTGATGTTTGATGTTCTGGCAATACCCACATCCCACCAAGAAATGAGAAAACATACAAAAATGTCCCTATGTTCCTCCTCGTATCCTGCCTTCTGTGTACTTCTTTATCTTGTCGCACCTCTCCAAATGCAATACTTTGGATCTTCTGCCCAGCTGACTGGACATTATATATCTGTCTCCAGTCTAAACCTTTCTTCCTCTCTGTCAACCACACAGTCAACTTTTGGATCATCTTCAAATGTCTCTATCATGACACACGTATCAAGTCTAAGTCACTAATATACAGTACAAACAGCAAGTGGTGAACTCCGTGTAATCCTGCTGTTACCAGCCATTAACCACCACCCTTTGCTTCCTGCCAATTTTGCACCCAATCTGCCGCTCTCCCTTAATTCCATGGGCTTTCACTTTATGACTATCAAAATCTTCTTAAAATTCACATAAATTACCTCAAACATACCACACTCACTGACTCTCCTTTTTACTTCCTCAAAAAATTAAGTTGTTCATTAATCATCCATGTTAAGCAATCTCTTCTCCTTTAAGATTTTGTTTAACACCTACTACTCTGGCCAAATTTTAGCCTCAATGTTTCCACCAATATTTCAATTGTCCCTTTGTTAAACAATGGAGATATCAAAACACTTTACATCCATGAAGTTTCAGAAATTTGGAAGTCAGTTTGCAAGGTGCCACAAGCAGTAATTTGATAATAATTAGGTCATCTGTTTTCAGTGCATTTCATTCATTGGTAAGATAGTTGGGAGAACCCTGCCTTTCTCTGAACGAGTACATAAGAAAATGGGATCAGGAGCAGGCTACTTAGTCCCTTATGTCAGCTCTGCCATTCAACATGATCATGGCTGATCTGCCCAGTCCTCATCTCCTTTGCTGTGCCAGTGTACCAGTTCTCCATAGCCTCCAATTCCCTGTTTGTTCAAAAAGTTATCTATCTCCTCTTTAAATACCTCCATCGATCTAGCCTTCACAACCATCCAGGATAAAGATTTCCTGAGATTTATCATTCTCTACTAGAAGTTCCTATGCTCTTCAGTTTTAAATGACTGCCCACTAATCTTGTAACTATGTTTCCTTATTCAAAATTCTTCCACTAGTGGAAACATCTCAACAGCTACCCTGTCTCGCTCATTAATCTTAGAGTAATACAGCATGAAAACAGGCCCTCCAGCCCAACTCGTCCATACCAACCAAGGTACTCACCTAATCCGCCTTTGGCCCATATCCCTCTCAACCTTTCCTATACATGTACTTGTCCAAATGTCTTTTAAATGTTGCTATTGTATCTGTCTCAACTACCTTCTCTGGCAGCTCATTCCGTACACACACCACCCTCTGTGTGAAGAAGTTGCCCCTCAGGTCCCTTTTAAATCTTTCCCCTCTCACCTTAAACCTATGCCCTCCAGTTTTTAGTTCCCTTTCCTTGGGGAGAAAACAAAACCAGAAAGAGATGTAGGGTGCCCTGCAGGTTGCTCAGGATTGGGGCTTAACCTCCACAATAACTCCACTTTCTTGCCCCATCCTTCATCTTCCTTGAGCCCAAAAGCAAATCAATCCTGTCATATATGCACCTTACAAATGCATCATATAAAGCATCCTATCTGGATGCATCACAACTTGGTCGGGCAACTGTTCTGCCCAAGACCACAAGAAATTGCAGAGTTGTGAGCGCAGCCCAGTCCATCATGCAAACCCGCCTCCCCTCAACTGACTCCATCTACATTCCCTGCTGCTTCGGGAAAGCAGCCAACATAATCGAGGGCCCCTCCCACCCTGGTCATTCTCACTTCTCCTCTCTCCTGTTGGGCAGAAGCTACAAAAGCTTGAGAACACACACCACCAGGCTCAAGGACCGTTTCTATCCTGCTGTTAGCAGACTCTTGAACGTTACCTCTCATTCAAAGATGAACTCTTAATCTACCTCGTTGTAGCCCTTGCACTTTATTTGTCTACCCGCACTGCACTTTCTCTAAGTGTAACACTATATTCTGCATTCTGTTTTCCTTTTTACTACCTCGATGTACTTACATATGGAAATATCTGTCTGGATGGCACGTAAACAAAAGTTTTTCACTGTATCTTGGTATGTGTGACAATAATAAACCAATATCAATACCAGTACTTGGGAACTCTCCAGTATGAATGAAGTATGGCAACAACTGCTCCATTGGCTGCGCATCACTGAATGAAGCCTAGTTAGCCTCACAAACCTCTGTAAGTTATTCCAAGGAGATGAACAACATCAACCCTATTGCAATTTACTGAGTCAGTACAATTCTCCGATTTAATTATAACTTGTCCTATAATTTATGAAAATTGCTAGATTTTTTGGAAACATGGTGGATAACTCTGAGTCGGCCAAGGGTCTGATATGTTTCAATAAGGTCACCCCTCACTCTTCTAAACTCCAAAGAGAACAGATCCAATTTCATTAGCTTCTCATGACAGAAGAACCCCCCCCCCCCCCATCCCAGTAATTAGCTCAGTGAATCTCTTTTGGACTGCCTCCACAGCCACTTTATCTTTTCTTAAAATAGGGGACCAAAACTATACATAGTATTCCAGGTGTGGCCTCACCAATACCCTACATTTGTTGCAATACTTTCCTATTTCTGAACTCCAACCTTCTTGCAATAAAGACCAATATGTCTGTTGCCTTCTTAAACATTGCTACACCTGCCTACTAACTTAATTAGTGCTAAGAACTAACAGTGCCATGGGATCTGAGAGAGTAGAGTCTTCTTCCTTCATACAGCACAAGCAGCATCTGTAAAAAACCAAGTTGATTTTTCAGGTGGATGACTTTTCATCAGAACTGGTCAGCAAGTCTGTGCTAGAATGAATTTATGCACTGGGTGTGAAGCCAAGAACAAGAATTCCCAAACCGTTCATGATTTTCTTTTCTTAATTTCAAAACTAAACTTTATTCATAATAAAATATATATATATATATATACACATACACAAAAAGAAAAACAGTGCAAAAGTCTTTTACATTCTTCATGTCATTTGGCCAATACATTCAGTCGTGTTAACATTTTTTTAAAACCATAGCACCATTGCCACTCATGTGGCCCTCTGGGGTGATACGCCTTTTAGCATTTGAGGGGCTTCCCTACCCAACTCAGCCCCGCCATGTGCAGTAGTGGAAAGACTTTGTTCCTTCCCCACAGAGCCTTTGTATTGGCTGCACCGAGCTTCAGTGCATCCCTCAGCATGTACTCCTGCAGCCTGGAATGTGCCAGTCAACAGCATTTATAATATTAAGGCACTAACATTTGCAGAGGCCAGGTGATCGGGCATTGTACGGTCAAAACGTCATAAAGCTCCAGGAATGCCTCCAATCAGAGTTAACGATCCTTGGGTGAACATCTTGATGGTGCTGGCGCATTGCAATTGACTGAATGTAGAGAACGAGCTCTTTTCTGCCAGGTGAAACATTCCGGTCCTGATCTTGTGTCTTTCAACATCACATTAGAAGCTGTCAGGAGATTTTGGTTTGAATTATTGTAAAGAATCTCAGATTTTGCTGGATTATACTGGTCAATTGTGACGGAGAATCTGAGGGTAAACTGCACAGAGGATGATTCAAATTCCAGAGGTTGTAATGATCCACTTTACTCTTGAACTCCCAACACTTGCATGGGAGGAATTTAAAATGTGAAACGTAACACTGAAAACACTATCTCAGCTTAAAAATAATTATGAAATTAACTGACATTAGTTAAGATATACAATTTTAAATGGGTGCTAAAAGCATTATTTCAAGTGTGACTCTAATTACAGGTCACTTAAGAATTTTAGACTGAGCAAAAGACACCACACGAAACTGATTCTTCATTCCAGCCAGTTAACTAATGAATACCAAAGCAAAATACAGCAGATACTTGAAATCTGAAATAGAAAAAAAGACTCAGCAGGTCAGATAGCATCCATAGAAAGAGAAACAAGATTAACATTTCAGGTCAAAGGCCTTTCAACAATGCATGTTCTGCAGAGTGTCATAGAGCAGCAAGACCTTTAGTGGTGCATATATTGGATGCAGTTAATGTTTCTTTTGCACATGCACAGATCAGTATAATCAGTCCCATAGAAAGTTCCCACAATATTAGCAAAATAAAAGGGTTGATCATTAACTTCAGGAAATGGGGTGGAGTACACACCCCTTTCAGTAACAATGGTGGTGAAGTGGAGATGGGCGAGAGCTTCAAGTTCCCAGGTGTAAATATCGGCAACGACTTGTCCTGGTCCAGCCATGTGGATGCTATAGCCAAGAAAGCACAATCACATTTGAAGACATGAGTACATAATCAACACCAGTGCTGATGAGTGCTACACTGAAGAGTGTCTTAGACATGTTGTTGAACTGTGCACCCCCTCAAAAGATACAAAAGATTCAATGTTAATGAATCAAAGGAGAGAAGAGTTTTCAGTGTATTTGATTCATCGGTATGAGTAGTAGGTTTTAAACAACTGGTGACCTGCCAGTATTTGTCCTCAGCCAACATCATGAAAACTGGTTATTTGATCATTTTATCTTAGCGATTCTTTGTGGAACCATTTGTCATCAAGTTGGTGGCTTTATCTCCCACTTTATAATAGTGGCTATACTTATAAGGTGCTTCAGTGCCTTTTAAGTGTTTTGGGGCATTGTGAAAGCTGCAATACCAAGACAATATCATTCTTTCTTCTTTGCTCAGCATACCTGCCACTTCGTGCCATCATCTGTGCCAACAGACCTTCAGTCCCATTTCTCCAACCACTTTCCTAAGCTATCTCATCTTCTCCACTTTTCTCATCACCACTAAAGAAACTCTTTAAGACTCACTTTTCCAACATACTTTCACCCTTGGCTTCATAAAGGGAGACATGCATTAACATGTTGCCAGATCCTGCTTAAACCGGCCTGTGCTTCATCTCGCTGCCCAACACCACCCCAACTTTAATCCCATGGACACACTTACCTGGGTGGTAACCTGCAGGATCCATTGTACTGATAGCCTTGGTACCACATCCAAGGTGGTGGAAACTGATGCCCTGCCCCACTGCAGCCAGTATCTCCCTATCAGTTCACTCTGTCACTCACTGTTCTAAAATTAATATTTTAAAATAACTATTTTTTAAAATTAGTTAAACACAATTATTGTAAATTAATCAAAAAAATAAAAAAAACAACAAATGAATTAACCCAGATTTTGACTGGAGTTCCAATAATTGCAATACACTAGCCATGGCTAGCTTAAACTGAGGGAACAGACGTGAAGTGCCTCCTGCCTCATGGCTCAGCTCAATTCAGAATTGCTATGTCCAGTGTCAGAGGAGGAGATCAGCTGCGCTGCCACCCAACCACCACCGCATTTCCCACTTGTATATCACACTGGGCAGACATGGAAATTGAAGACACACTGAACATTGAAGAGTGGATGAGTAGCAGTTCTATATAGAACACTCACCCATATCAATGCTCACTCTGGCCCATTGAGTCTCTCATGCCCTCTGGATGTCCCAAAGAATTTTATAGGCAATAAGTAAATTTGTTTCAAAGTGTGTTCTTACATCTGTTGTGATGTAAGAATATATGCTTAAGCCTTTCATCCACTTAGTTCTTCCTTCCTTTTCTGAAATATTAACCCTGTTTCTCTCCCCACAGATGCTGTCTTAACCGAGAAGTACTTTGAGCATTTGCTGCTTATGTCTCAATATAAATAGGGTAGTTTCATGAGTTATATGTAGCAGCTTTTATTTAGGTTGAGATTAGATTCAGGGAGAGCGATATCCATTTGCTGCCATTCACAATCAAATAAGCCTGTCATTTCATATCAACAGTGGAACTGCAAGCCTGGTTTCCCTGGATCTGCAATTCTACTTCCAGGACACAGGAGTTACACCTTGGTCTCAGTATGTATCCTAAATACCATTGTAAAAGTCTCTCATTGACCTCAAACTTTAGAACTGAGAACTAGACACAACCTCAGGATACTGCAATAAAGAGACATGAGGGAAAATATTTCCACACTGACAAGTGTTGAATGTGAAGCACACTGCTTGAAAGAATGGTGGAAGTAAATTTAATCATAGCTTTCTGGAAGATATTGCTTCAGAACTTCCTCACAGGCTCCAATGGAATAGTAAGGTTGCAAATGATCTGGTTTGGCTTAAGATAGTGGCCAAGGAGAGGAATGCAGCTGATAGCCAAGGAACACAATTTTGTGTCAGGGACTGAATGATAAAAACTTAATGCCTCCCAATGCTCAGCAGAAATACTTACTTTTCAAGCACTATTATCAGATGAAAAGTGAACCGAATCAGATACAGTAGAGAGGTCGAAATAGGTGCTGGTGAGGTGGAGATGGGAGTCATTTGCCTGTGATTGGTTCTGTAAAGATAGAACCAATAAATTCAGTCAGCTAGAAAACGAAGGAGAGATGGATCTTGGGAAACCAGTAGCTGAACTGAGGTGGACAAATTCTTTGAAGGTTGAATGCCTTTGCGACACTGCTAATGGACCAAGAGGAGAAAAGAGTGTTTCCCCCACCAATTCTGACAATCAAGGGCACCTAAGCTATTTACCACCTGCATTCTCCCTCTACCACAGCATCAGACTCCATCAGAACAAAGACCTCACACAATGCCTGGTATTGGAGAGCAGGAAAACCCTTGAAGTCTGGGTTGGATCCCCTCCCCCCCTCTCCCCGCCTCACATTGGAGTGAATCAGATCCATCTGGTTCTGTTCCCTGAGGTAAGTCATTATTCTCAGTGTAAGAAATCCACATTGTAAATGAGGATGAAAAAAAATCCTTATTTATATGACATTACTCATATTATTTCTTATCTATTACCAATTTCACCCAGAAAGCCCACACCATGGATGGTGTGAACAATGAAAATTGTACATACTAAAGGCTGCCTTTCTGAGGTTGGGTCAGAGAGGAAAACATTCATTAACAATCGAATATACTGCCCCTAGGAGCAGAATACAAAGACCATACTGTATTCCATTCCCTGGCATCTGCATCATTCACCTCCTGTAAGCACAGAGAAGCTGACATAATCTTGCTCTTGCGTAACTAGATTATTTTAATTGTTCATTTCACATGTGTTGCTTCATCACTCATCAGAGACTCTTGGTGATTTACACAGAATAGAGAGACTTGTCAGTTAATCTGACATTGGGCCAAAATGAAGGTAGATGTTTTGTTCTGTGAATATGCAGGCAAATACCTAGTTTTAGTTGGGTTGGAATCTGGTGCACTTCTGACTGGCAGAGATGACTCTTCATAAGGAAATTAGAGGAAGAAATTATGTCTACACATCTCCGATACGTACTATTAATGCCATCCACCTCACAAAAAACAAGTGCTAGCCCTGTCACATAATGTAGGCTGAGGACACCACCAAAGCTGGTCATTGGTAATTGGTTTATTATTGTCACATGTACTGAGATACAGTAAAAAACCTTTGTTTCATGCTATCCAGACAGGTCATTCCATACATAAGTACATTGAGGTAGTACAAAAGGCAAAATAAAAACAGAATGAGAATACAGTGTTACAGTTACAGAGAAAGTACAGTGTAGGTAGACAAATAAAGTGCTAGGGCCATGAAAAGGTAGACTGAGAAATCAAGTGTTCATCTTTATTGTTTGACTTTTTTCAGGGGTGTACAGGCCTGCTCAAAGAATAAGAGGAATTTAACATTTTTTGGGCATATTCTTTATGAAATCAGTATATGAGACTGCTCCCACATGAATGTGGAGACCATAGCATTTAGTTAAAAGGGGCTGCTTCTACAATTGAACAGATGCTGCAGATGGTGTCTGTACATTGAGCAATAAGACTAATCAATGTGCCATAGGTTTGGAAATTGATACCTGATGTTCACTGAAAGACCACATACGTAATCAAAATCATGCATTTTGTACAGTATGCTTTTCAGAGAGGCGAATAAGATGACTAAGAATCAGTGAGTATGTCAAAGTTACCCCTAACACAGCATTGGCCTTGTACCACCTGGGTTCATTTTAACTAACTCAACTGCATAAGCCAATTTCTTCTTATATATACAGAGCATTTTTAGCTAAGGGGAGTTCTGTAACCTAGCATCCAGATCTGTGTCAGCTGAGCAGTTGGTATCAGATATCAGTTTCCAAATCGACATATTGATTAGCCTTATCACGCAATGTGTAGATACCATCAACACCATCAGGTCATTTGAAAAGACAGCACTTTTGAAACAAATACTGAGCTGTTTGGTAGCCCTCTCATTCATACAGGGAGCTGTGCACATGTTTATTTCATGAATTGCTCCTCTGAAGCAACTGCATCCTAATCTCAGTCTGTACAACTTGACCTATGCTTCTCTGTTACAGGCAGTCTAATGGGTAGCTTTATTTGTGAAGTAGAAAATGAATACAGGAAGACGTCTACGGTTTGACAACATCAGCCCATTCCATTGTTTTCTATAGGTATTGATCAGGTAGATTTTGGTTTGGGTTGAGCAGTTTGATTCATAGGCTGAAAATTGAAAAAAAATTGCAGAAGCTGGAAATCTGAAATAAAAACAGAAAACAGGCAGTATCTGTGGAAAGAGAAACAGTTAATGTTTCAGGTTAAAGATCTGAATATTTCCAGTATTTTTTATTTCAATCCAAAGGTGAACTTATTATATGAGTATAAGGAGCATGAACCCTTTCCCAGAGCTTCTTCTATATTCTTGTGAAAATAGTAATAACAAACAAAATCTTAAAATGTTCATTTTATGATTCTAACCTCTTCCAATTTTAGATCCTAGGGCATTGGACCCTCTCTTGAAATTCATCTCAAGTACATTATTAATATTGCTTGGTTGAATTTTCCATATTATATCCCTAGAACTCTAATCTACTGTGCCTTTCACCTGGGAATATGGAAACAGACTGTCAACGCAGAAATGAAGTTGAAGTACTGTGTTTGGCTGTAAACACAAGACATTTAATTTTGAAAGCAGAGAGTACAAGAGTATTCTGTGGTGCAGAATCTTGTCCTTTATCTCTGAACCCTGAAATTGAACAGAAATACCTTTACAAGAAATAAAAATCAAGAAAGATGTGGGATACAATGCAACATAATCATAATCTATTTTACACTGTTGTATAAAGTTAATTCATATACCCTGGTCTTGCATCCCAAGGCCAAGGTTTACTTTGGTTTAAATGCAAAAAGATTAATTCTGAGTTTAAAGCCAGGTGTAATTTGATTTTTAAGTAATGTTAGGAAACACTTCCACATACAAAAGGTCTGGGTCAATTGTTCATTTTAAATCTGAGATCTTTTGTTGATCAAGGACTTTAAGGGATTTAGAGTTAAGTTAGAGGTAGCCATGATCTCCTTGAAAGGCAGGAAAGGATCTTGTTTAGATACTTCTTGTTCACAGTCATTTGAGGAATATTATTCAGAACTCAAATGATTATTTAATAAATTCTTTTTAATCAATATGACAAAGGTTTTGTGGGAATGCATCAACAATTTCTTCACTAATGTAAACAGAAAATGCAGGAAAAGCTCAGCAGGTCAGGCAGCGTCTGTGGAAAGAGAAAGTTAGCATTTCAGTTCTGAAACCCTTCATCAGAACTGGGAAAGAAGTAGTCTAGGAAGTTACAGAAACAACTTAGGGAAACAATTTGTTTCTCTCTTTCCCAGTTCTGAGGAGGGTCTCTCAGATCTGAAATGTTAACTGTTTCTCTCTCCACAGATGCTGCCTGACCTGCTGAGCGTTTCCAACATTTTCTGTTTTTATTTCAGATCTCCAGCATCTGCAGTTTTTTTTATTTTCGCCAGCAATTTCTTCACTGGCTCATTGTCCATGGAGGGCAAATACCAGGGGAAGGAATGAAGCTACTGGTGACAGCTGTGGAGTTGTACTTCAACTATGAGACATTGCTCTCTGGAGATTTTACAAATAAAAGACATATATTTGAAACCTTTCATAATTATAAATGGTGGTATGTACTAGTGTATTTTGTTATTTGATTTTGAAATATCCAGAGGGAGTGATGGCCCTGGGCCTGTACTCGATGGAGTTCTGAAGGATGAGGGAGGGATCTCATTGAAACCTACTGGATACTGGAAGGCCTGGAGGACGTGGAAAGGAGGTTTCCATTAGTAGGAGAGTCTAGGATCCAAGGGCAGAGCCTCAGAATAAAGGGGCATCCTTTTAGAACTGAAATGAGGAGGAATTTCTTCAGCCAGAGGATGGTGAATCTGTGGAATTCATTGCCATGGAGGGCTGTGGAGGCCAAATCATTGGGTGTATTTCAGGCAGAGATTCACAGGTTCTTGATTGGTAAGGGAGTTAAGGGTTACAGGGAGAAGGTGAGAGAATGGTGTTGGGAAGAAGAGAATCAGCCGTGATTGAATGGTGGAACAGACTCGATGGGTCAAGCAGCCTAATTCTGCTCTTATACCTTATGATTCTATGATATCATGTGGCTAATCAGCTGTAACTTGGAGAGAAATATTCTTTGACAGACTCCCTTCTTCAGTGGAATTCTTCCAGGTTGTGAATATTGCTTTGGGGGAGAAAGTGGTCACTTCTCCCAAAATCTGGTTGCACAGGTGTGGAATAACATGATGGGTTGTAATTGGCAAGCTGCGCCATGATTTTGAGGTAGTACTCATTTGAAGAGTAAAAACATCAGTGCAGGATTCTGGAAGCCTTGGGAGGCAGTAGCGTAAACACTCATTATGTTTAGGTGCAGGTAGGTGCATGATCTTAATATAAGGCAAGTTTCTCTGCTGCTACTTAATACGTGCGAAGGAGTGGGACTTACATGAGTTTGTTCCATCTTACCGTAAATCTTAAATTTTGTGATGGAGCTAATCCAGAATTTACAGAGTCAGGTGTAATTATTGCAGGTTTCAAAATACAACATGCTGTGACTCTTCAACTCCATTTCAAAGTAAATCTTTCAATCCCTTTTATGTGTTGATGACATAAATGATAATCTTGCCTTCATCGAAAGACTCACAGTTCAAACGTGCTTATTAGCAACACCTGCACAAGCTTGATGAGGAGGATCTGCTGTAGGTGATAGATTTTAAGGCTGATATCTGCCTCATATCATCCAGAGTCAGGTTATGTAGCAGCCTCTTGGCCTTTCTTTGGCCAAGAAAATGGACCCAAGTTCACGTGTTCCAACATGTCATTCAAGAAGTCAACTCATCAGTATCCTGGCGCCAGTTAAGATCTGAGATACAAGAGAGACTGCAGATGCTGGAAATCTGGAGCAACACACACAAAATGCTGAAGGAACTCAGCAGGTCAGGCAGCATCTATGGAGGGAGACGAGCAGTCGACGTTTCGGGCCGAGATCCTTCATCAGGACTGGAAAGGAAGAGGGCAGACGCCAGAATACAAGTGTGAGGAGAGAGGGAGGAGCACGAGCTGGCAGATGAGTCCAGGTGAGAGGGGAAAGGTAGGTAGCTGTGGGGAGAGCGGTGTAAGAGGGAATGACGTGTCTTGTGCCAATTAAAATCTTTCAACACTAACAAACAGCTGGCAGAACCATCAACAGGTTGCCAATTTTAAAAATAAGATTCAACATTAAGCTGAAGAAACTCCTGCATTACCCATTCATCATGGAGCTGTTTCAACTCTTGCTTTGCATGAGCAGCAGTACCATGAGGTGGTTGTCTGGTACTGATTACCAGAATGGGAAGTGCCCTTAGCTCAGTTCCTGCTGAATTGTATTGTCAGTAAGGCATTCAGTGCAAACCCAAAATGCAATATACTGGATCACAAAGCTCAGTGTGATATTTACACTAATTCTGGTCCTTACCACAGTCTGAGTTATCAGTTCACAAGTAGCAGCCACCTTCCTGTAACTTGTTCCAAGTGGCTACTCTTCGCAAAGTTAGTGAGTGTTACCAAAAGCATTGGATTTGAGGCCTGAATTTTGTTCTTTTATAATGTTCACACAGACCTACTGACTAACATGTCACTGGTTAGGAATCACCAGTGGTTTAACTTCACGTCCTTAATCCTCCCTCGCCCAGGGCGCTTGAGATTATTGCAAGAGCTTTAGTATCTACCTTACCATTTATCATCGGTGTCAAAACTACATAAGCGTGGTGGAAAATGTTAGCATGTGACCAGCTGCCATGCAAATGTTTGATAAATGTCTGTTTCTTTGTTTGGCAAGAAAAGCAACAAATCCAACTCATGTCTGAATGATGCCGTCTTCAAATGAAACCTATCAATACACATTTCAAGCAGTAGACTTGAAAGACGGTTAATTCTCAGTCAAAGTATCACCATCTGCTAATTAGTTTCTGTAAAGCATATATGCTTCATTATAAATGTATCCTCATTACAACTCTGTTCATGAAAAACATTAAGACTTCAGCATTGGGAATGAATAGCATGCGTAAATGAAACTGGATCCACTTTGATATTCTCATGGAGTCATACAGCATGGAAGCAGGCCCACTGAGTCCATGCCTACCATCAAGCACCCATTTACACCAATTCCACACTAATTTAATTTTATTCTCCACTCATCACCATCAACTCCTCCCAGATTCTGCCACCCACCTATACACTAGGGAACAATTTGCAATGGCAAATAACTTAACAACCCACACGTCTTCGGGCTGTGGGAGGAAATGGGAGCACCCAGTTCAAATGCATGAAGCGACGGAAGAACATGCAATCTCCACACCCCTGCAGAGGTATTCCAATAGCACTGTTGGGTGGGGAGGCAATAGTAATGAAAGACTAGAGATATATTTCCAAGTCAAGATGGTGTGCAACTTTGAGGGGAATTTGCAGTTGGTGGTGCATTCATGCACCTGATGCCTTTGTTCTCCTTGGAGTTAGAGGTTGCAGGTTTGGGAGATGCTGTTGGTATAGCCTGGGCAAGTAACTGCAGTGCATTTTGTTGATGATACACACTGTGGCCACTGTTCGCTGGCAGTAGAGGGAATGAATATTTAGGGCACTGGACTGGGTAACAGTCAAGTTTCTGGTTTTCCTGGATAATGTCAAGTTCATTGAGTTGTTGGTGCTGCACTCATCCAGGCAAGTGGAGAGAACATCAAAACAATTCTAATGTATGCCTTATAGATGGTGGTAAGAAATTGTCATGAAAGTCATTATAGCAGGACATGTATAAAAATTCAATGTAATCAAGCAACATGGTTTTGTGAAAAGGATATCATGTTCAACCAATTTGTTGCCAGGATGTTGCCAGGACTCGAGGGACTGAGTTATAGAGAGAGGTTGAGCAGGCTAGGACTTTATTTATTGGAGTGTAGGAGAATGAAGGGTGATCTTATTGAGGAGTGTAAAATCATAAGGGACATAGATGGGGTCAAGGCACACAGTCTTTTTCCCAGTCTTTGGGGAAATCAAGAACTGGAGGGCATAGATTTAAGGTGAAAAGGGAGAGATTTACTAGGAACCTGAGCAGAAACTTTTTCACCCAGAAGGTGGTCCATATATGAAACAAGCTGCCAGAGGAAGTGGTTGAGGTGGGTACAATAGCAACATTTAAAAGGCACTTGGACAGGTACATGGATAGGAAAGGTTTAGAGGGATATGGGCCAAATGCAGGCAAATGGGACTAGCTGAGATGAGTATCTTGGTTGGCATGGACCAGTTGGGACAAAAGGCCTGTTTCCCTGCTGTATGACTCTAATTTATTTGAAGAATAACATGCGCTGTTGCTTTAAGGGGAATTTGTGATTTACCAATACTTACTTTTCCAAAGGCTTTAAAGCTTATGGTGTGTGAGGTATCATATTGGTGTTGACAGAAGATTGGCTAGCTAACAGGAATCAGAGAGTAATATAAATGTATCTTTTACTGGTTGGCAAGCAGCAACAAATGATGTGCCTCAGGAGTTGGTGCCGGGCTCTCAACTTTTTACAAATGATTTGGATGAAGGCACCAAAGTATAGTTACTAAATTCTATGGGGATATAAAGATAGCTAGGAAACTAGTTAGTGAAGAGGACATAGGGAGGCTACAAGGGTTGGTAGATGGGTTAAGTGAGTGGGCAAAGGTCTGACAAATGGAGTATACTGTGGGAAAATGTGAAATTGTCCAATTTGATGGGAAAAATAAAGAAACATATAATATACTTGGTGAAGTTGCAGAGCTCTGAGATGCAGAGGGATCTGGGTGATTTACAAAAGGCTATTATACGTACAACAAGTAATTGCGAAAGCTAACATTATTGTTTGTTGCTAGGAGAATTGAATACAAAAGTAGGGAGTTTAGGCTCATACAGGGGACTGCCACGACCGCACCTGGATTATTGTGTACTGTAGGGTCTTCTAATTTAATGAAGGATGGTAATGCTTTGGAAGCAGTTCATAAACAGTTTACCATGACTTACAAGGTTGGACAGGCTAGGCTTTTATCTGCCGGAGTTTAGAAGAGTTTCAGGTGACTTAATTGAAACATGCAAGATCCTGATGGGTCCTTGCAGGATGGGTGTAGTGGAATCTAGAACTAGTTACTAATGTGTAAATATTAGGGATCATCTATTTAAGGCAGAGAAGAGGAGAATTTTTTTTCTCACAGATGTATTTCTGGAACTCTCTTCCTCAAGACCAATAGAAGTAAAGTCTTTAAATAATTTCAAGGCAGAGTTATATGCTTGATAATCAGGGGTTTGCAAAGTCACCACATGTATATGGGAATGTGGAATTGAGGTTACCATTGGATTAGCCATGACCTTGCAGTGCAGGCTTGGGAGACCTGCTCCTATTAGTATGTTCCTTTCTCCAAAGATGTATGTGGTAGGACTGCAATGGTGAATTACATGATTGATGTCTGCCTTCGCCTGGCTCCCATGATATTAGGAATGGTTCTCGGTTTTCTGTGCCTTTGTAGTTGGAGGGCAATTTGGTGCAGCGGGGGCAGGTTGCAGATGTCGAGTGCAAGGCCCAATTGGTGCCTCAGCCACCTCCTGCCCTATCAACAGAAGAGTCTACTGTTCCCACTTTGCATCATCAGCCATCTCAGAACACCAAACCAAGTTATCCTCAATCCAGTGGGACTGCTTAAGAAGAAGATAGGATGGCAGAGCATTAGTCTGTTCTACTGGTTGTGAGGTTGCTTGCTCTGGCCATCATATGTTGTTTTTACTGTTTAGCAACATGTGGTTCTGTGTTACAGTTGTGCCAGGTTGGCACCTGTTTTTAGCACAGTGTACCTGGCATGCATTTTGCATTGATCCAGGGCTGAACTCCTGGCTGGAAAGTAACAGGACGTGTCCATCCATGGGGTGACAGATTATTGTGGAGTACTTTTCTCCTGACGGTCCACAGCTCCTCGTAGATGCCGAGCTTTGAACAGCTCTGAGTCTTAAACTAAAAATAGAAAGGGCTGGAAATGTTCAGCAGATCAGGAAGCATATGTGGAAAAAGCAACAATAATCTCTCTCTACAGATGCTAACTGACCTGCAGAATAATTATAGCACTTTCTGTGTGTATTTCAGATATACAGCATCTGCAGTTTTCTTTTGTTTTTCTGAGTTGCTGTTCTGCATTATATTATTTAGCATGGTTGTAGTACCACAAAACGTGATGGAGGATGTGCTTGGTGTGAAGATGGTGGCAGTGTATGCACAAGGACGGTGCAGTGATAACCTGTACAATGGCTATCATGGACATGGTACATCTGTCACAGGGAGATGGGTGAGGATGAGGTTAAGTTGGCTTATCCCATATGTTGATTCAGTCATTAGCTGCTGCAGACAATCTGGCACCTATGTCCTTCAGGGCTTAAACGGCGGTGGAGCTATGTAGCCACTACTGGAGATGGACTAGATTCTATGCCCCTTGCCATTCTCTGAGTCATCATCTGAAGGAGGACAGTGGCTGGTAATCAAGAGGAGGTTTCCTTGCCCAATTGTGACTTGATGCTGTGAGGCACAGTTGCAGCTTTGAGGGAGTGCTGCATTGTTCAGGCGCCGTCTTGTGAGTGGGAAGTCCTGTTTCCCCTCTCAGGTGAACCTGTAGCAAGGGTGTTTCTCTATGCTGGGTGTAACTAGTCCCACAGCATGATTTCAAAAGTAGTGCAGATGTCACCCTCATTGTAATATTACCACATCAACTTCCACACAGCCATGTGATGACCGCTGCATGATATGAAATGAGAGAGAAGTACTTACCAAGGCACGAGGGATAATACTCTGGCACAAGAGATTCTGCAGATGCTGGAATTTGGAGCAACACACACAAAATGCTGCAGGAACTCAGCAGGTCAGGCAGCATCTATGGAGGGATAATACTCCACACAGCTCCATAGAGAAATTACCTCACGCAGTTCTTTAGGCATACGGCAAAATTGTGGGTCACCATAATACTGTTCGTGGAAGTTGCATAAAAAGCAAGAAGTTCATTTGAGAGGTTCCTGGAACAGCGTTGTTACATTTCCCTGTCAGTTTCAGTGTGGCCTTCCCAACTGATATTCTGCAAGTTTCCACAGCTATACATCTTGTGCAACAGTGCAATCTTTGCAGCCAGTTCTTAAATGAGCAGAATACATTATAAGCAACTTTGGCAGCACAGAGCCTGAAATTGGAGTAACACGAAGCAGACTAGCATGGCCCCTGTGCAAGGATGATAAGGAAATTAGTTAAGTGTTGGAAAAGAGAAAACAAAAACATGTCTTTAAGGAAGTGTTGCTAATGAATGAATGGATGCTGTAATATGTATGAAGATATTCTCCAGGATGAGAGGGCAGGCTGCTGAAGAGCAGTCCTTGCAGGAGGCATATGCTTTGTGCAAGAGAGAAAGAGAAGCCATCCAGGGTTACAGCCAGGTATTGCCAGCAAGATGAAAAACACTATGATGCTGGAGGAACTCAGTAGGCCAAGCAGCATCCGTGGAGAAAAGCAGGCGGTCAACATTTCAGGTCAGGACGCTTCTTCAGGACTGAAGATAGGAAAAGGGGAAGCCCAGCATACAGGAGGGCAAAGCAGAGCAGTGATAGGTGGACAAAAGAGGGGAGGCAGGGTGGGAACAATGTGGTGATAGGTAGATGCAGGTAAGAGATAATGATAGACAGGTGCAGGGGAGGAGGGGAGAGCAGATCCACCAGGGGATGGGTCAAAGGTAAGGTGGAATTAAGGGCAGAATAAAGAGACGTAGGCTGGGAAAGGGAAGAAAAGAAAAGGCATGGTTGGGGGTGTGTGGGGTGGGGGGGTGGGGGGGTTGAGGGGATTACTTGAAGTGGGAGAATTCAATGTTCATGCTGTTAGTTTGCAAGGTTCCAAGACGAAAAATGAGGTGTTGATCCTCTACTTTGCACTCGGACTTCTCCTGGCAGTGGAGGAGGCCGAGGACTGACAGATCTGTGATGGAGCGGGAGGGGGAGTTGAAGTGACTGGCAATGAGGAGATGCAGGTTGCAGTTACGGATGGAGCGCCCGTGTTCTGTAAAGACTCAAGCGCAGTGTCTGAATGCCTGCACTCTGGGCAAGCCTGCAATGCAGACAATACAGACCCACTCTACCTACTCTAGTGGGCTGAAGGAAAGGTAGATGAAGGCCTGAAAACCAAATTAAAAAATTGCAGATGCTGCAAATCAGAAATATAAAGGGAAAATGCTGCAGATCAGGAAATGTCTGTGGAGAGAGAAACAGAGTTAATGTGTCAGGTAAATGACCTTTTACTGGAACTCCTTGAGGATGGTGTTTAGGAGACCTCCCTAATGTAGCAGTGAGATGTGACAGACATCAGCAGCGGCAGCAGTAGATCCTGACACTAGGAAGCTAATAGTGACCAGGACTTTGATCTCCATGAGCAATGTAGTCAAAGCACATATGCAAGACTGTATTTGAAGTTATAACAGGTCACGCATCTTTGTGAGAACAACAAATAATGTTTAAGTGCTTGCTCTTTAAATAGATTTCAGGGGAAATTGGTTTAATAAAATCTGGTGGGTTTTCGGATTGATCTGATTGTTCACCTGACTAGTGTAGTTGAAAGTCTCACTGGAGGAGAATTTTGTGTGTTACACTACTGTTGTCTTCATTTACAGAGAATTTTATAGCAGAAAAAGGTGCCCACCGAGAAATGAAGAGATGAATCTCCTGTAGGATACTAAGACACCAAGGAACGTCTGCAAGATTGGTTAAGCCACCTTTCAAAAGCACAATGTTGTCTTTTCCTGAGCTGAGTGAATGAATTTCTAGCCCTGCCCTTATTTGAAATAGTCCAAAGGATCTTTTTATAATTTCCTGAGAGACCATTGGCTTTACCCAGCATTCTCTGTGCGCTGGTCTCTGGGGTGGGACTTGAACTTGGAAACTTCTAAGAGCAATCCCTTAATGACATCACTGAAAGTATAACAGGTTATCTGGGCTTGCCCCACTTACTGTAAGTTGCCACTGCATTTGCTTCATTAGAACAGTGTGAAACCTTCAACAAAGTACTTCACTATGCCCTGAATTTGTTAAAGCACAAAAGCTGTATAATCACAAGTCAATCTTTAGTAAAACAATGACACTTCAAAAATTCTGTAGTTTCTAAAAAGTGACCTGGAACATTTAAGCTTGCATAAATTAGTCGATCTTCCAAGTCAACTGAGGTCAGTATATATCTTGCTGGCCACAATGCATTGTGGAACATATTTTGATGCATCACAGATTTGATTTCACGAGAATTACAGTTTAATTAAGCAATAGGGACATAGAACATAGAATATAGAACAGTACAGCACAATACAGGCCCTTCGGCCCACAATGTTGTGCCAACCTTTAAACCTCACCTAAGGCTATCTAACCCCTTCCTCCCACATATCCCTCTATTTTAAATTCCTACATATGCTTATCTGGTAATCTCTTGAATTTGACCAATGTACCTGCCTCCACCACTGCCCCAGGCAGTGTATTCCATGCCCCAAACCACTCTCGGGTAAAAAACCTTCCTCTGACATCTCCCTTGAACTTCCCACCCATTACTTTAAAGCTATGCCCTCTTGTATTGAGCATTGGTGCCCTGGGAAAGGGGTGCTGGCTGTCCACTTTATCTATTCCTCTTAATATTTTGTACACCTCTATCATGTCTCCTCTCATCCTCCTTCTCTCCAAAGAGTTAAGGCCCTAGCTCCTTTAGTCGCTCTTCATTATGCATACTCTCTAAACCAGGCAGCATCCTGGTAAATCTCCTCTGCACCCTTTCCAATGCTTCCACATCCTTCCTATAATGAGGTAACCAGAACTGGACACAGTACTCTAAGTGTGATCTAACCAGAATTTTATAGAGCTGCATCATTAGCACGCAGCTCTTAAACTCAATCCCTCGATTTATGAAAGCTAACACCCCATAAGCTTTCTTAACTACCCTATCCACCTGTGAGGCAACTTTCAGGGATCTGTGGATATGGACACCCAGATCCCTCTGCTCCTCCACACTACCAAGAATCCTGCCATTAACTTTGTACTCTGCCTTGGAGTTTGTCCTTCCAAAGTGTACCACCTCACCCTTCTCTGGATTGAACTACATCTGCCACTTCTCAGCCCAGCTCTGCATCCTATCAATGTCCCTCTGCAATCTTCGACAATCCTCTACACTATCCACAACATCACCAACCTTTGCATCATCTGCAAACTTTCCAACCCACCCTTCTACCCCCTCATCCAAGTCATTAATAAAAATCACGAACACAGTGTAAAATCCACAGCATCCTGTACTAATGGTGGAAACTTTATTTGCTTTTGGGCAAATTTAGTTCAAGTTTCAGTGTTTTGGAATAAAAATGATAACTTTTATCTCCTTGAAACTGATTTTTTGTTTCTTAAGTACTTATTTTATCCAGGGCTGGCAGCAAAAATAATAACATTCATGAATACTATTTGTATTTGGTGGAGGAGACTAATTTAATCCAGCAGCATACATTTGGAAGGGCTAAAACAATCTCTGCTTTCTCTGCAATGTCCTCCAGCCCTGGAACCCTCCGAGGTTCTTGTGTGGCCTTTATAAAATTATGAGGGGCGTAGAATAGCCAGTCTTTTTCATGGGGTAGGGGAGCCCAAAACTAGAGGGCATTTGTTTAAAGTGAGAGGGGAAAGATTTAAGAGGGACCTGAGGTGCAACTTTTTCACACAGAAAGTGGTGGGCATATGGAACGAGCTACCAGAGGAAGTGGTAGAGGCAGGTACAACTACAAAGTTAAAAAGATATTTGAATGGGTACTTGGATAGGAAAGGTTTAGAGGGATATGGGCCAAACACAAGCAAATGGAACTAGTTAGGCAACTTGATCGACATGGATGAGTTGGCCCAAAGAGCCTGTTTCTGTATTGTATAACGCTATGACTCTATGTCCTAATTATGTGGCTCAGTGTTAAATTATTCTTCTGATGACACTCCTGTGCCACTCCTTGGGATGTTTCACCATTTTAAAGGTGCTGTATAAATGTAAATTGTTGTAAATGCTCTAGGCAGTGAATAAGCATTACTTTCTTTGGATTACATCAAGTTAGATAAGATATTTATAAGGTATTTATTTATTAGTCACATGTACATTGAAACACATAGTGAAATGCATCTTTTTGCGTTACTGCGAATGTGCTGGGGGCAGCCTGCAAGTGTCGCCACTCTTCTGGCGCTGACATAGCATGCCCACAACTTCCTAACCCGTACGTCTTTGGAATGTGGGAGGAAACCGGAGCACCCAGAGGAAACCCATGCAGACACGGGGAGAATGTACAAGCTCCTTACAGACAGCGGCAGGAATTGAACTCGGGTTGCTGGTGCTGTAATAGCGTTACACTAACCGCTACACTACCATGCCGCCCCATTAGCATGGGTTAGCATATGCAGGGAAGGCATTGTTCCAAGTACAATATTTCGCAACAGAATCATCACATTGTATTGGTAGTTCTGGCCAGGTTGCTTCCATTTACTTGTGCAGACCTGTAGAACAGTAAGCTCATTTTCTGTATTTTTGGAGCACACTAGTACCGAGAATGGAAAGTGAGAGATTGCTTTGTCTGACCTTTTGTGGAGAGTAGGGAGCTGTTGCTGCATGCACCTTTCTGCACTGTGAAGGATTTGACCTGCATAGAAGGTGTTTATTTTAGTTTCAACTTGCACAAAGCCACAGTGCTGACAGTAGTGGCTTAGAAAAGTGATCTGGTATTTTTCCCTTTTCAAAGGTTTAATACTTCCTTCGGTTTAAGAGAGGGACAAAGCGTCAAGAAGAAACTGAGGAGAAACGGGGCCAAGACAGAATGACAAGCACATGGATGGTGCAGAAATGAAGAGAAGGAATTCTGAATTAAGAGAAGCAACCAGACAATTGTGCTAAGCCAGGGGTGGCGGTGGAAGCAGACACAATAGTGGCATTTAAGAGGCATTTAGACAGGCACATGAAAATGTAGGGAATGGAGGAATATGAATCATGTGCAGGCAGATCGGTTTAATTTAATTTGGCATGATGGTTGTCACAGACATCTTGGGCTGAAGGGCTTGTTCCTGTGCTGTGCTGTACGGTTCTATGTTCCATGTTTTAGATGTTTATAATTCTGTATCCTGGAGGCTGGTCAATTTCATGCAAATACCTAACCGATTGTGGTGTGACCATAAACTATCCATGATATCAAAAGAAGGTCCCAGTGTCTGTATCAGACAACCAATGCCATGCCAAGAGTAGAAGAGTACTGTAGTTAAATGCAGCATTCTGGACTAATCCAGCAATCTTTCCTGCTAAGACCCTAGGTTACATTAGATTCCAAAAAGACCAGTCAGGACTTTAAAGCCATTTGCATTCAAAATAAGATGGCCAGGTTTCTGCATTTTTTGACCTTATGAAGGACCTAGATACAAGCTATTTCAAAATGTGTTTTCTGTTAACAGCTTGCTGTAAAGGGATTATATTCACAGATGGGTAGTATTGGCTGAGGATTTAAATTAGCAGGGGAGAATGAAAGAATCTGATACTCCAGCCATGGGTACATTTATCATTACTGTAATAATTTTGTTCTTCAGAATTATTACCAGTTTCATTTCCTTTTATTACAAAATAAATTTTATTCATGATAACATATATATACAAAAAGGAAAAACTGTAAAATACTTTACATTCTTAGCATCATTTGGTCAATACATTCAGTCATGTTCATACATTCTTTTTAACATAGCACTATTGCCAATCAAGTGGCCCCATGGGGTGATGCACCTTTTCATTGTTTGAGGGGTTTCCCCACCAGACTCAGCACCAAGGAGATTAATCATTTTCAATTAAAGCTGAACCAGAGATAGGGAAGGGACAAACCTGAACATGGTTGCCTCATGTTTGGGGTGAACACCAGCATTTTGTGCATAAGCTCTTTAGTTGCAAACTCTTGTGTCTGATTTCACACAGATGTACTCTGGACAGAATAGGTGTTGGGTCTTAGTTAGAAATTGGTGCTGGGTCCCTTTAAAGTGCAAATCGGTTTCAGACACTGGTTCTGATTGGAAGCCTGGTGCCTTACTCCACCCACATAGTCCCAAGGCCTACCCACGTGTACTTAAAGGGGCCAGTACAGCCCAGTGGGGAAAAAAGATTTAAAAAAACATCAATGGATCCAATCATGTGGAGAGAGTTGGGGGGGGGGGGGGGGTTGGCAAATGCCCAATTCCTCACTTTCCCCTACCAATTGCTTCCCCCCATCCAACATTGTTCCTCTGAAACTATCTGCAGGCATCAGGAAAGGATAGTATTTTGAAGACCCCATCCAGCGTTTTGTATCAAGTGTCCATAGCTCTTAGTTTCACGCAGGTGAGGACTGGAACCTAATTTTCACCAGGCCTTGTGCCAATATCTTTCCTTGGCAACGTGATTGCTCTGGGAGCTCCCTGCTGGAAATTGGTCCTATTCAAAAATTTTCCACTTGCCTCTGGGTCTTTATAAATAAAGTCCAAATACACCAGACAATAAATGCTGGCCATGCCAGCAATGTCCAGATCTCGCAAAATTAATAAATAAAAAAATCTGGTTTTGGTTGTGTTGAATGAGGAATAAATATTGGTCAGGTCAAATAAGTCCCTTGCTCTTCTTCAAAATATTATGAGATTTCATTCATGGCTATTCTGATTAATGCCTCGACCTAAATGTGGAACCTCATTTTCCCTCTGTCCTGTCATCGATATATTACATTGTGTAGCAGCCAGCTACACGCTATGAAATGAAGACACAGAGTCGCTGGTTCAAAATCAGAAGTCGAATGAACGACAGGGGCGCGGCGCGTCTTTAATATCTGAAAACTTCCCGTGCTACAGTTCCCACGCTGACGTCACGCGCGGGTCACCTGATCTTCCCCTCGCGCGGGCTTTCCTAGCCCGACGATGGCGAAGAAGGAGGGCCCCGCGCCATCTTGGATCGGGGCCTCCGATGACGTTCGCGATGTCGAGAACCGGTTCGGTGCTGGTGCGGTGAGTCGTTACATAAGCCGTCCCCAGAACCAGCGATACTGTCGCGAAAAGCAGAATTAAATAAACTATGACTCGGGTGGCCTGCCCCTGCGTCATGCTCGCTGGACCACCACGGGTTGGTCCAAGTCTAAATGAGCTGGCTTCAGCCGGTCAATTGTAAAAACCTCCTCGTGCCCCCCAATGTCCAGCACGAACATGGACCCATTGTTCCTGAAGACCCGGAATGGCCCTTCGTACAGCCGCTGCAGCGGTGTTCGGTGCACGCCCCTCCTGACGAAGACATGCTTACAGTCTTGGAGGGAAGTCAGCTTATGGGTCGGGGCCTGTCCGTGTCGCGAGGTGGGTATCGGGGCCAGGTTTCCAAGCCACTTGCGTAGCCGGTCAAACGCCATGGCAGGTTCTTCCTCTGGCCCCCGAAGGGCTAGTAGGAACTCACCCGGGACGACTAAGGGTGTTCTGTAGACCATCTCCACGGACGAGGCATGCAGGTCCTCTTTTGGCATGGTGCGTATCCCCAGCAGGACCCAGGGGAGTTCGTCTACCCAGTTGGGCCCCTTAAGGCGGGCCATGAGTGCCGACTTCAGGTGTCAATGTAACATCTCCACCAGCCCATTGGATTGCAGGTGATAGGCGGTGGTGAGGTGGATCCAGGAACCCCACAAGTCGGCGATGGCAGACCACAGGCCGGAGGCGAATTGAGCTCCCCTGTCTGAGGTGATATGGGCCGGGACACCGAAATGGGACAACCAAGTGGACAAAAGGGCCCGTGTGCAGGACTGGGTGGAGGTGTCTGCGAGGGAAATGGCTTCAGGCCAGCGGGTAAAGCGGTTGACAATCATGAGGAGGTACCGCGCTCCTCGGGAGACTGGGAGGGGACTGACAAGGTCGACATGGATATGATCGAACCTCCGGCGGGTAGGTTGAAAATCCTGCGGGGGGGCCTTGACATGCTGCTGTACTTTCGAGGTCTGGCAGCGTATGCAGGACCGGGCCCATTGGGAAACCTGTTTAAGCAGGCCATGCCAGACGACTGTCTGGATGGATGAGTGTGCAAGGCCATGGATGGCATCAAACACCCGTCGGTGCCAGGCAGCTGGGACGATGGGGCGGGATCTACCTGTGGAGATATCGCAGAGCAGGGTGGCTCAAGGGGGCCTACCAGTAGGTCTTGCAGTTGCAGGCCCGAGACTGCGCTGCACTAGCTGGGCATCTCCGTGTCCGTTCGCTGTGCCTCTGCTATTGTGCCGAAATCCAGCCCCGGGACAAAACTTGGACAGTGGGCCGTGACAGTGCATCCGTGACCACGTTCTCTTTCCCAGACAGATGGCGGACATCAGTGGTGAACTCTGAGATGTACGACAAGTGCCGCTGCTGCCGTGCTGACCAGGGATCTGAGACCTTGTTGAAAGCGAAGGTCAATGGCTTGTGGTCGGTGAAAGCTGTAAACGGCCTGCCCTCCAAGAAGTATCGGAAGTGTCTGATGGCCACGTACAATGCCAACAGCTCGCGGTCGAAGGCGCTATATTTGAGCTCCGGTGGTCGAAGGTGCCTGCTGAAGAATGCCAGCGGTTGCCAACGCCCTTCGATAAGCTGCTCTAGAACGCCTCTGACAGTTGTGCTGGAGGCGTCGACCGTGAGGGCAGTCGGGACGTCCGTACGAGGATGCACCAATGTGACCACGTCTGCCAAGGCCTGCTTGGTTTCGACGAACACGGTGTGAGCCTCTTCCAACCAAACAATGTCTTTGCTTCCGCCCGACAGGAGAGCAAACAATGGGCGCATGATGCGAGCCGCGGATGGTATGAACCGGTGATAAAAATTTACCCTACCGAGGAATTCCTGCAGGCCCTTGATGGAGGTGGGTCTGGCGAAATGGCGGATGGCATCTCCCTTTGCAGGCAGGGGTGTGGTGCTGTGTTTGTCGATCCGATGGCCCAGGAAATTGATTGTCTCAAGCCTGAATTGGCATTTGGCTGGGTTGATGGTCAGGCCGAAATCCCTCAGGCGAGAAAAGAGTTGGCGGAGGTGCGTGAAATGTTCCTGGCAGCTGCTGCTGGTGATCGAGATGTCGTCGAGGTGTATGAAAGTGAAGTCAAGGCCGTGCCTGACCTCGTCCATTAGTCGTTGGAAGGACTGAGCAGCGTTCTTGAGGCCAAAGGGCATCCAGATGAATTCAAAGAGGCCGAAAGGTGTGATCAGCGCCATCTTCGGAATGTCGTCCGGATGCACCGGGATCTGGTGATACATGCGGACGAGGTCGACCTTGGAAAAAATGGACTGCCCGTGCAAGTTGGCAGCAAAGTCCTGAATATGCGGCACAGGGTACCGGTCCAGGGTCGTAATATCATTGAGGTATCGGTAATCGCCACAGGGTCGCCAGCCTCCGGCTGCCTTGGGGACCATGTGTAGCGGAGAGGCCCATGGGCTGTCCGACCTGTGGATGATCCCCAACTCCTCCGTTTTTTGAATTCCTCTTTCGCGAGGCGGAGCTTGTCCGGGGGTAGCCACCAGGCACGGGTGTGGAGGGGAGGGCCCTGGTTGGGGATGTGATGCTGGACACCGTGCTTGGGCAAAGTGGTGGAGAACTGGGGTGTTAGTACGGACAAGAACTCTGCCAGGACCCTGGCGAACTCATTGGTCGATGTGGTGACGGAGTTGAGGTGTGGGGCCGGTAGCTTGGCTTCACCCAGCGAGAACGTTTGGAAGGTCCTGGCATGTACCAAACGCTTACCCCACAGGTCAACCAGCAGCCTGTTGGCACGAAGGAAGTCTGCCCTGAGGAGTGGTTGCATGACGGCGGCCAGGATGAACTTCCAAGTAAAGTTGCAGGTGCCGAACTGGAGGTGTACCAAATGGGTGCCAAAGGTCTGAATGGCGCTGCCGTTGGTGGCTCTGAGGGCAGGTCCTGGTGTGCAGTTGCGAGTCTCGTGGCTGTTGGGAGGCATGACGCTGACTTCGGCTCCGGTGTCCACTAGGAACTGACATCCGGAACGCCTGTCCCACACATGCAAGAGGCTATCCAGGTGGCCAGCCACTGTAGCCATCAGCAGCGGCTGGCTCTGGCGTTTCCCGGAAACCTGCACGGTGGCCGGCATCTGCGGGCGTCTGCGCCCCACCGCTGTTGGTAGAAACACCATTGGTCAGTCGGTATCTCAGACCTGGTGGCGGGTGGGGTGCTTTCGATTGCCGGGCCTGGCCTGCTGGGCCGCTGGGTACGTGGTGTGGCAACGCGCTCGATGGACGCCCCGCTCTCCTTTTTCGCCTGCCAAAGGACATCCGACCGGTGGGCCACAGTCTGGGGGTCGCTGAAATCGGCATCCGCCAGGAGCAGGTGGATGTCGTCAGGTAACTGCTCCAGGAAAGCCTGCTCAAACATCAGGCAGGGTTTGTGCCCATCTGCCAGGGCCAACATCTCGTTTATGAGCGCAGAGGGGGGTCTGTTGCCCAACCCATCGAGGTGGAGGAGGTGGGAGGCACGTTTGCGTCGGGAAAGGCCGAAAGTCTCGAGAAGGAGGGTCTTGAACTTATCGTACTTCTCCTCCGGGGGCACCTGGATGAAGTCCTCGACCTGGGCTGCGGTATCTTGGTCGAGGGTGCTCACCACGTAGTAGTACTTGGTGTTGTCCCTGGTGAGCTGGTGAATCTGGAACTGGGCCTCGGCCTGGTCGAACCAGACATGGGGCCTGAGGGTCCAAAAGATGGGCAGTTTAAGGGCTACTGCCTGTACCTCTTGTTGTGCAGACATCCTGGGTCCAAAAACGTTTGGGCCCGTCGGGGTCACCAATGTAGCGGGCCAGCTACACCTACAAAATGAAGACACAGAGTCGCTGTTTTGAAATCAGAAGTCGAATGAACGACAGGGGCATGGTGCGCCTTTAATATCCAAAAACTTCCTGCGCTACAGTTCCTGTGCTGATGTCACGTGTGGGTCACCTGACCTTCCCGTGCGTGGGCTTTCCTAGACCGATGATGAGGAAGAAGGAGGGCCCCGCGCCATCTTGGATTGGGGCTTCCGACAATGTTCGCGATGTCGGGAGCCGGTTCGATGCCTGTGCGGTGAGTCACTACAATTGCACACTTTTTTTTCAGGGCTCTTTACTTTAGATTCTGCTCTATCTCTTTGATGTTGGCTATTATAAACTCGCATCCTTAAGGATTCTTTTTTTGATAATACGGAATGACTGTACATTTAAGTTCCATTAAAGCTGATCAGGTTCAGTGAGTTTTGAATTAAGCCATTTGCAATAGGAGGTTTCATGTTCAGCTTACAGTGTGCATTGAGTTATTGATCTCAATTAGGCTAGTGGTAAATGGTCAGAATTGGGTTTGGAGCTCCTGTTTTGGGTTTTAAAATTACTGGTCAGGATTCCTGCTTTAGTCTCTTATCCAGCACCCCTCCTGGAATTGCATATGTGGATGTCAAGCGAGAATGATTTGGGGCTTGGCTTCAATTCCTGCCTTCCATATGAGGTCTGAGTACTCACTGCAAAGGTTCACTTATCCATGATCACCATAAGCACCTGAAGGCATTTGATTTTTCTGGAACTGTATCCAGAAAGCAGGAAAGGAGGGGAATCAACATGGAAGAAATTATTGAAGTATCCCATGTTTCCAACTAAATCTCCAATTATAGCTTTAAACTTATCCGTTGGTGTTTTACCCTCAGATCTATCTTTTTTAAACAAAATTCTTCTCAGAGTTATTTAATTTTTTTTAAAATGTAAAATGAGCACGGTTTGTTGCATTAGGTGGTTAAATCAGAGGACAGAACTACATATTGTTAGTGGGATTTATTATTGCAAAAAAGTACGCTGCATCACAAATAAGTGGAAAGACAGAAAGCCTGCAAGAGTTATGGAGGTATGTACAAAATTTTCCACTGTGTGGTCCCAGTGAGCTAGGATATGGACCAGGAGCACACATTTGGACAATCAGCTTTAAGTAATGGCATTTGCTTGCATGACAGGGAAGCAATTAAATAGGTCACATTTCTTAAATCTCATTCCGAATGCTTTATAGTTGCTGAACTTACACAACAACTTTACTCGGGATGTAAGTTTTAATTCGATATTGGATTCAAGCCTATTTTGAAAATCATGGAGGCGCAAGACTAGTAAATGAAGGCCAAAGAAGTGTTTGTCACTCAATTACTCGCCTTGTGACAATTAGGCTCTGCTGCATTGTCTTTGCTCAGGCCTGCTGTGCTTTTGTATGCAGAAACCAGGGTTTATCTTTCAAGCTTTCAAGGCGAGAAAGACCCGAATGATCTGCCTGTGTGCTGGTTAAAAAAGGATCAGAATTCAAACGCACAACCTCCAGGAGCTCCTATTGTGTCCTAGTTGAGGGCATGCAGTGAATCAGAAGCGTCTTCCCAGTTGTGTTTGCTTTGAAGGCAGTTGTTAATTTAGGAATAATACGAGGAATCTCTTATCATGGTGAATTGAATTGGTGCATGGTGTGGAGGTGATGAGTCTGCTTTGATCACTGTGATCCTGAGTGATGCTGAATTTGAAGTAGCTGAAGATGCGAAATACGAATCCTCCGTAGATTTTACCTTTTATTTATTTAAGCAGGATTTAATCTTTGCAGAGCCTAGTGATTCTTCCACTTTCCCTGTTGAAAAGGTTTCATCCTTTGAGTCTGGTTTCTTGTACCAATTGCAGAAAATTCTGTGCCATGAGTGCGATAGTGAGTTAACATTATTTCAGTGAAATTCCTGTCAGTTGAATATTGATTCTGCTTTTCAAGGAATAACTGGCCCCTGACTAATTAAAATACTTGAGGAGGCTGAGTCGCCAAAAAGACAAGAAACAAGAGGAGCCTTTTGATGGCAGTCTTTTCATTTCACAACAAACACCGAATCTGGTTAAATATTCAAAAACAAATTTATTTTTAGTGTATGAAGAGAGAAGGATAGACTGATATACAAAAACAAGGGATAGAAAAGCATACAACTATTGAGTTGGTGCACAGGTAGAGGGATGGTTGGTTATGCACAGTTATTCAATCTAATGCACCTCCAGAAATGGCAAACTCCACTGGTGTCTGATATCATTGGCTGCCTTCATTTGTCTTGCCACCAGCAACAACTCGGCCAGAAGATACAAAAGCCTGAAAGCACGTACAACCAGGCTCAAGGACAGGTCTATCCCAATGTTAAAAGAGCATTGGATGAAACTTTGTACAATAAGATGGACTCTTGACCTCACAATCTACCTTTTCATGGCCCTTGCACCTTAGTGTCTGCCTGCGCTGCACTTTCTCTGTAACTCTAACACTATATTCTGCATTCTGTTATTGCTTTTCTCTTGTACTACCTTGACATACTGATGTGGTGAAATGATTTGTATGGATGGCATACAAAAACAAATTTTTTCACTCTACCTCAGTACATGTGACAATAATAAACCAATTTGCCAATTTGTCACCTTCCGAGGCAGTCCCTCAGATTTGAAGATGATTTGCTTTCACTCTGGATTCTGAGGCAGCTGATGAGGCCATTGTGGGAAAGGCAAACTCTACCATACATGGGGCGGGTAGGTGGGTAGTTTGTGAGGTGGTGTCCTCCTTCCTCCACTTGCACAGGGCTTCTGCATACTCCACATGCATGGACTCAGGGTCTGCAATACCATCCCAAATGCTCCTTTGAATGATCATGGGGCAGAGATTCACAGGAGTCAGCGGGAATGTTGCATTCTTTCATGGAACCTTTGAGCATATCCATGAATCTTTTTCTCTGTCTGTTTCCCCTGTGACAGAGGTCAGAATAGAGTGTCTGTAAGAAGCCACAGAGGGTAGTGGACTCAGCCCAGGACGTCACTGGCACATCCCTCCCCACCATCGGTGGTGCCTACATGAGGCGCTGCTTCAAGAAGGCAACTTCTATCGTCAAAGGTCCCCACCATCCGGACTATGCCATCTTATCGCACCTACCATCGGGCAGGAGGTACAGAAGCCTGAGGTGTCACACCATCAGGCTCAAGAACAGCTACTTCCCTTCAACCATTTGTTTGTTGAACCAACCTGCACAACCCTAATCACTACCTCAGTATAGCAAGACTATGACCACCTTGTGTGACAATGGACTTTGATTTTTTGTTCTAATTGTGTTCTTTCTTGAATATATTTTGTATAATTTATGTATAATTTATGTTTTTTCTTGTGAATGTTGTCTCTCTGATGCATGTGCCTGTGATGCTGCTGCAAGTAAGTTTTTCATTGCACCTGTGCATACATGTATTTGTGCATATGACAATAAACTCGACTTTGACTTTGAATGTTGCATTCCTTCATGGAGGCTTTGTCCATATCCATGAATCTTTTCCTCTGTCTGTGTCCCCTGTGTCGGAGCTCAGAATAGAGTGTCTGCTTTCAACGTCTCACTTTGGGCTTGTGAACAACATGATCTGCCTGAACACAGCCTACCAAATGTAATTGGGACCCGTGAGCTGGGAATGGTGGTATGGAAGAGGACACTCAAATGGGTTCCAGTGAATTTGAAGGACTTTGTGGACAGAAATTTCATAAAACTTCTCTTCATAGTAA
The DNA here is from genome assembly GCF_009764475.1 of Pristis pectinata. Taxonomy (NCBI): domain Eukaryota; kingdom Metazoa; phylum Chordata; class Chondrichthyes; order Rhinopristiformes; family Pristidae; genus Pristis; species Pristis pectinata. The sequence goes on from NC_067407.1 coordinate 83,701,646, forward strand.
CAGGTACCATACATTACATACAGCTGAGGTTCTTTTTCAGGGCACAGGTTGTAGCCATAGAACATTGAACATAGAATAGTACAGCACAGAACAGGCCCTTTGGCCCACAATGTTGTGCCGACATTGCTAATCCCTCTTATATATAGAATGCCCATATCTCTCCATTTTCTTTTCATTCATGTGCCCATCCAAACCCCTCTTAAAAGCCCCCAATGAATTTGCCTCCACCACCCCATCAGGCAACACATTCCAGGCATATAAAGGAGTTTTCCATTGGTAATTGATTTATTATTGTCACATGTACTGAGATACAGTGAAAAGCTTTGTTTGAATGCTATCCAGACAGATCATTCCAAACATAAGTACATTGAGGTAATACAAACAGAAAAGCAATAACAGAATGCAGAATATGGTGTTACAGTTACAGAGAAAGTGCAGTGCAGGCAAACAAAGAGCAAGGGCCATGACGAGGTAGATTGAGAGATCAAGGGTTCTCCTTTACCGTACAAGAGGCCCATTCAAGAGTCTTATAACAGTGGGATAGAAGCTTTCCTTGAGCCTGGTGGTGCGTGTTTTCAAGCTTCTATATCTTCTGCCTGGTATGGAGGCTCCAATGCGCAGGATTGAAGGAGGCTGCAGAAGGTTCTGGACTCAGCCAGCTCCATCACGGGCACAACCCTCCCCACCATCGAGGACATCTTCAAGAGACGGTGGTGTGACAGTAGTGTGGTGGTTAGCGGAACGCTACTACGGCACCAGCAACCTGGGTTCAATTCCCGCCGCTGTCTGTAAGGAGTTTGTAAGTTCTCCCCGTGTGTCTGCGTGGGTTTTCACCGGGTGCTCCGGTTTCCTCCCACATTCCAAAGACCTACAGGTTAGGAGCTGTGGGCATGCTATGTTGGCACCGGAAGAGTGGCGACACTTGCGGGCTGCTCCCAGCACATTCTCAGTAATGCAAAAAGATACATTTCACTGTGCGTTTCGATGTACCTGTGACTAATAAGTAAATATCTCTATCTGTATCTATATCACCTTGCTTCTTCTCTTCTTCCCTTTCCTAGCCTCTCTCTCTTTATTCTACCCCCCTTTTCTTTCCTTTCTCTTCTTACCTTTGACCCATCCCCTGGTGGATCTGCTCTCCCCTCCTCCCCCACACCTGCCTATCATTATCTCTTACCTGCATCTACCTATCACCACCCTGTGCCCACTCCTCCTCCCTGCTTTTGTCCACCTGTCACTGCTCTGCTTTTCCCTCCCATATACTGGGCTTCCCCTTTTCCTATCTTCGGTCCTGAAGAAGGGTCCTGACCTGAAACATTGACCACCTGCTTTTCTCCATGGATGCTGCCTGGCCTGCTGGCTTCCTCCAGCATCATATTGGTAAATAACAATGCATCCCCCGAAGGCCAGCAAGGGTCCTCACCGGCTTTCCTCAGGTATGTTCCCGATCAGCTGGTTGTTGTCTCCTCTTCCCCAGTGCCTGAGGCTGCCGTGACGGACTACCTATGAGTGCAGTACACTGCACAGAAGCAGTCCAGTACCTATGCAATGTTGTTCTCAGGATTCAGCTGTGGAGAGTGGAAAAAAAGTGGACAATATAAAGGGTAAAGAGGAAAATCAAATGATCAAATCATAGGGAGAAACTTTAACAAGTGCTCCTTTAGGGTCCTTGCACACTAAAAGCCACAAGCTTAGCTGGGGAATCACAACCTGATGGAGCTGGGCTCTGTATCCTCACCCAGTATTGGAGAGAGCCAGGCTTGGCTCTAAATTCTCACCCAGTACTGGAGAGGATCAGGCAGGGCCTCGTATCCTCACCCTGTATTGGAAAGAACCAGGCTGTGCTCTAAATTCTCACCCAGTCGGGGGAGACAGCCAGGCTATCACTCAGCCCATCCCATATTTTCAGCAAGACCATGGAAATCCAGGACACACTTTCCTGTGAGCAGCTGGACATGTAGATTTCCTTCACTGAGTACAGGATGTGCCATAACTGCAATGACGGGTTCCTTTGTATAACTGTGGTTTGGCTGGTGTATTACATCTTTCAATAATAATAACTACTACTGGGAAAGTCGCTGATAGATATTTCAATCTTCTCAGTTTGACCTTACGTGACCTCTATTAATTGGTTTATAGATCTGCAAGAACCACAATGGCCAGGGGAGTTGACCCTGTCCTTCAGCAGCACAGTTAGCAGGCTTGTTGTATACAGTGAAACCACTGAGCTCTTTAAACTCAGGGCTGTCATCAATCTGTTTTTCTTTATGGGCTGTTGTATATATTTACTTTACTGCACAACTCAGTTAGCTATTTTGTTTCCTTTGATTTGTTTGTGTAATCAGACTGTGGTTCATTTTCTGCAGCACTCATATCACTTCCTATGCTACTGACATTAACCTGTGAGCAGGAATTGGGGGTGGGGGTGGGGTGGGCGGTTAGGGGGTGCAAGTTACTATGAACAGAGCTTTGCACAATTCCTAATGCTGGTTGCTTCTTTAATATTAGGTCAGAATTGACTGTGTTTGGCTCTTCAGAATAAAGTTTCAGATGTTTCTAGGAGAGCCTATTCTTGGCATATCAGAAAAAGGATATGCCTATGGGATTCCGAGGATAAAGATACCTCTGAAGTAAATCTGGCTGTTTCAATTTCAATGCATATAAAACCCAAGCATTTTGATATTCAGCCAATATTCATAATAGGCTTAATACAAGAAATCCTGTGTGCAAAGTCATTGAAAGCTAGTCAACAACTTATCAAAAAGACTAATGGAATGCAGGGTGTAGAATCCTAAGAATTTGCATTATTGTTTCTTTTTCCTGATTTTCTCATGGATTAGTTATAGGTAACAAAATATTTAATTAAAAAAAAATCTGTGCAGTTAGACTATAATGCAAGGAAAAACTGCAGCAGTTCTGGAAGGTAGCCTACCTCCACTTTCTCAAGGTTAAGTAGGGAGGGGCACTAAATGTTGGCCTTGACAGGAATACACTTTGAAAAATTCTGCAGCCACATTTTGCTTAATCTTATGTGTAAAGGGTATCAGAAACCTACAGGCCATCCAGTTGGCTCCTGATCTATGGTGCAAAAGATAGGAAAGGGAAGATAAAAGAAAATGAAATTAACTAAAAGCCTAGTTATTTACTGAATTAAAGATAGCTGTGCTCAGTCTGTCAGTCTTCATGGAATGAGTGAACAGGAGAGTGAGCTTTTATCTTTGCAAAATAGGGGCTTCTAAGAACCTATACACAGGAAATAAATAAAAACAGGAGTATGCCATACCGTCCCTTGAGCTTGTTCTCTCAAAATGAACTGTGAATAAGCTCAAAGTGTGGAAGTGGCAAGGTAACCAGCAACGGAGGGTATGTGAATAATATTGGTTGCTCTTCCTTTTCATCAGTCCTTTTAGTTACTTTTCTCGTTTTCTCCCTTTCTCCTCTCCCCCCACTTTTATTTCTCTTCTTATATGTGCCTTGATGTTGAATTCACGCCTTTTGTCCTCTCCCCCATGCCCTCCCCACTTTTCAGTGCTCCCTGTGAAATACCCAATCTATGCACCATGTTATTTTGGGATGGTTGCCCAGTCCATGGCTGAATCGGCTCCTTCTGTACATTTAAGTATCCATCTCAACAAAAATGTTCTCAGTGAAATTGTTCTTTGCAGTTGTGCTTTGAAAGAACCAACAGGCCATTCCCTCATTATGAAATGTACTCAGTCTAACTACAAATCTGATTTGTACTATTGATTAAAATAAATCACCACCCAGTATGTTTTCTTTAAGTGATAGTGGAAAAACATGGGGAAAGTGTCAAACTCACCAAATTCATCTGCTGGTGGGAGGTGGGAAGTGGGAAGGTAGGATTAGATTGAATAGCTCTTTTTCAGCCAGTTTGGATATGCTGAACCAAATGACCTTATTCTGTGATTGTAGCAACTTAAATGGTTCTTTGGTCAGTGTCAACCCATTTCTGAAGAGTCTTCAATCTAAAGCATTGACTCAGTTTCTCTTTCCACAGGTGCTACCTGATCTGAGTGTTTCCAGCATTTTCTGTTTCTACTACCAAAAATAGAAGTTGGATTTAGACAGGACTTGGAAGGACTTGGTCGTGGCTTCTGTTCACAGAAAACAAAATCCTTTCTTGTTAAAAGTATTCAATAACCATGTGGTTGTTCAGCAATGAACTCCTTTCATTCATTGAGGACAAAATTGGGTAGACAGGTCCTTGCTGTCTTAATTGACAGACCTTAATCACTGTGCTCTTGATTGAGGAATGAACACATGCCTTGCAGAAATGAATCAGAACAAGAGATGACAACTTTCAAGTCAAGAAGGGAGCGAATTGGCAAAAAGTGAAATGGTCCATGAACCTATGAACACTACCTCATTATTCCTCTTTTGCACTAGTTTTTTTGGTGATGTAGTAATTTTTATGTCTTTGCACTGTACTGCTGCCACAAAACAACAAATTTCACGACATATGTCAGTGATAATAAAACTGATTCTGATTCTGAAGTGTGCATTCTTTTGACCAGTATCTGCTGATGTGATGTGCATCATTCCTGGGGCTTCTTGTACCCTGTACTATTTTCCAAAATGCTGCATTTAAAATTCTGACAAATCCACCATTTCTGGCTGCAAAGACAATTAAACAAACTACTTATCTACAGTACAGATCCAGGCCTTGGGTATCCAGTGACTCCAGGTTCAATGCCCACCGGTTCATTCTATTAGGAAAGATAACCCTGCGCACTTAACGACCTGGAAAATAGACTCAGTGTACTGGTACACTGATTAACCCTTCAGTGTTCACTAACATTCTTGTGCAATAAGAAGAGGGGGAAGAAAAAATGTGTGCTTGAATTCCGAACAAATTCTGGAAAGGCACAGAATGTCATTCAGCATCTGAAAGAGGAAGGTGAATTGTTCAGGTTTGAATTGCATCATAATTAAAACAAACAAAAGACGTGCATTTATATCACAATGTTCATGATCAGTGCCGTACATCATACATTTGGTCAATGTTGTTATGTTAGAAATGCAGCTGCAATTTATGCACACCAAGGTCCCACAAACAAAGAACAGGCAATCCGTGCTTTGGGTGGTGTTGAGTGAGCAAAAAGTTGCCCATGAAAAACACGATGATGCTGGAGGAACTCAGCAGGCAAGGCAGCATCCATGAAGAAAAGCAGGCAGTCAACATTTCAAGTCAGGACCCTTCTTCAGGACTCCAGCATCTGCAGTCCTTTGTTTCTCTAATAAAGTTGCCCAAGTCATCTGGAACAGCTCCACTTTGAAGAACCATCCATGCCTACAAAAAGCAATAACTCCATTTCAAAATTAATTGACAGCAAAGTATTTTTGGATAACCTGCCATATGAAGTGGTTCTAAAAAGGTCAGTTTATAAATGCTTGTGGAAATCTGTATGTATCTGCTGACTTATTATCCCATGATATAGAAGGAGGCCATTCAGCCCATCTTGTCTATGCTGGGTCTCAGAGCAATCATATCAATCCCATTTCCCCACATTTTTCCTGTAACCCATTTTTTGTCCACACATTCACGAATTTCGTCCTGATTCTCCTGTCACCCAGTGTAACTTAAAGGAAACTGGAGCACCCGGGGAAAACCCACAGACAGAATGTGTAAACTCCACACAGAGAGGAGCCAAAGTCAGGATCGAACATGGGTCTCCAGAGTTGTGAGGCACCATCATTACCTGCCATGCCTCTGTGTCACCGAATGTGGCACAAAACCTTCCATGATCTTTGGTGCTGCTAAGTACCCACAATGTAACACATTTGCAGAGAATTCATTGCTATAATGTAACCAAATGAGAACTAGTTACTACACACTAAAATCTTGCATTCACATAGCTTTCTTCCATGACCCCGGGGCACCTCAAAGCATTTCGCAACCAAAGGCATAGTTTTGAAATGTAGTCATTCATGTGCTGTAAAAATTATGGCAACCAATTTGCACAAAGCAAGTGCTTCCAAACAGTATACCCATGATGAATACATATGTGCTTTTAATGATGTTGTTTGAGAACTAAATATTGGCCAAAGCATCAGAAAGCTCTCTTCTGAAGTCTCAAGGACTTTTATATTCAACTGAGCTTTCTATATCATCAGTTGGAAGACCCTTACTCCCTGAGTAATGCATTTGTATGACTGGATTGGAGGGTATGAGCTATAAAGGAGAGGTTGGACAACCTTGGGTTGTGTTCTCTGGATGTCAGAGGCTGAGGGGAGACCTGATATTTATAAAATTATGAGAGGCATAGGTAGGGTAGACAGAATCTTCCTCCCAGGATAGACATGTCAGGCATAAGAAAACATAAATTTAAGGTGAGCGGGGAAAGTTTAAACAAGATGTGCAGGACAAGTTTTTTTTAAAATACAGGGAGTGTTTTAAAATACATGGTGCCTGGAACAGGTTACCAGGGGTCATGACGGAAGCAGATATGACAATGGTGTTTCAGGGACTTTTAGACAAACACATGGATATGTAGGGAATAGAGAGATATCATCCATGTGCAGGCAGAAGAGATTTAGTTTAATATGGCAACACAAGAGATTCCAGCACCTGCAGAATCTCGAGCAACACGCACACAAAGTGTTGGAGGAATGCAGCGGATCAGGCAACATCTATGAAGGGAAGTAAGCAGTCAACCTTTCGGGTCGAGACCCTTCATCAGGTCCTGCTGCCTGACCTGCTGAGATCTTCCAGCACTTAGTGTGTGTCGTTTAATAATGGTGTGTTTGATGCAGACATCATGTGCTATACTGTTCTATGTCAGTTTCTGGAATGGGATTTAAATTTACAACCTTCTAAAGTACATGTAACCAAATACAGGTACTGTCTGTGTTGCATTTCCTGTGTTTTTTTTATGAGCAAAGTTTATGTTTGAAATAAAAGAAATGACCAGACTGGCAGTGTCCCACCACACACTGCCCTGGCAGGTATAGTAGTGTAGCGGTTAGTGTAACGATCTACAGCGTCAGTGACCCGAGTTCAAATCTAGCCACTGTCTGTAAGGAGTTTGTATGTTCTCCCCGTGTCTGCGTGGGTTTCCTCCCACATTCCAAAGATGTTCAGGTTAGGAGCTGTGGGCATGCTATGTTGGCGCTGGAAGTGTGGCGACACTTGCAGGCTGCCCCCAGAACACTACGCAAAAAGATGTATTTTACTGTGTGTTTTGATGTACATGTGACTAATAACAATATCTTAAATCAAGCTGAGACAATCGTCCACCTCCCTGTGGACTGTACATTTGCCAGGAAGGTCTGGGAAGGGACATAACGGTCCTTGTTGAGGTCCACCACAAACAGCTCCATAACACAGGACACTGTGATCTATATACCCTTCCCAATGATGCATATGAAGCAAATCATCAACTGCTGTTGGAAGATTGTCAACTTGGTGAAAGATGCACTGCCTGGAACTTGTTGGTCTTGGACACATTCCAAGGTGCAGAAGCACATGCTCAGAAGTGCACTGAAGCTCAGTGCGGCCAACACAAAACCTCTGTGGGTAAAGACCACTGTCTAGGTTGTTGCCATCATTGGATATTGAGGGGCTGGACCCCGATAACAGCCTCTCAAAGGCCTCAGGGAAACGATGTCTAAAGACGAAACATGAGCAGAGTTGAAGCATCGTAAGAGAATGCTTTGAATTGATGGTACAATGAATGTAGAGAAAGATGTGTACCAATGCATTTACTGTGTACATTATGAATACAGTATATTTTCGGAATACAAAAATACAGGCTGGAGAATTTCCTTCTGCAGGATCATTGAGGGCCTGTAGGAATAAAAGGAAAGTGAGGAGAATAACATCACTACATCCTAAAACCTTTGTTTATTTTGTTGCTTCATGCCAGTCACCCATACAGTTAAGTCACTGTTTTCAATTCTGGTCATCTCTGAAAAAAAAGATATCAAGGCCTTGGTGGGAGTATGGAAGAGATTTATTAGAATTAAACTAGGATGAAATATTTAAATTTTGTGAATGGATTAGAAATGGCAGTTCTTCACAGAGAGGCAGAGGGGAGGAAAGTTTCAATACATTTGTTTAAAATGAGCGCTTTTGATGGATTCAATGAGGAGAACCTCTTGCCACTGGTGGGAGGGTTGGTAATCAGAGGACCCAGATTTACTATAATGGTCTAGAGTTGAAATGAGAAGTTTTTTTGTGGTGGATCAAGAAATGGGGTCACCACCACTTTCTCATGCAACATTAGGGATGGGCAATAGATGCTGGCCGTAACAGAAATGACCACATCCGAAATTAAATGAAAAGGAATGTTATGATCGGGAGTGCATTGCCTGAAAGGATGGTGGAAGCAGGTTCCATTAGTCAATGGATTAGGTTTGGTGAGCATATTGTCCTTATAAAGGAACCACGAAGAAGTGAGCTTCAGAAGTTCCCTGATTTGAAGCCTATTTAACAGAGAGTGAGTTAATGTAGACAAGGTGGAAGAGTAAATTGAACAGATGTCCCATTCTTGGTTCAGCAGTCTAGGTTAAAATATGTTGGGTGTTGTGCCAAAGCAGAATGGGTACAGGTGGCTGATGTCTTTCATGACTGAATAGCCAGCTGTCAATACTGGATTGGAGGCGTGGCCATTTCAGTGAGATGTCAAAGGAGGTAACCAGCTTCAGGAAAGAAAGAAAGCTAAGTGAAAAAATAAAGCACCAGGAGCTAGCATTTATAAAATAGTACATTAAATGTTCCAAAGCACCATGAAAGAGCATTTGCAAATAAAATTTCTCAGGAGCCAGAAGATGAACATTAGGCCAGATGATCAATAGATGGGTCCAAAAGATGGGTTTGAAGCAGAGCTTTAAAAGAGGATATATGGAAGGCTTCATACATTCTTACACAGAGGCAACACAGTGGTGCAGCTAGTAGGGCTGCTGCCTCACAGCTTCAGTGATCTGGGTTCAATCCTGACCTTTGGTGCTGTCAGTATGGAGTTTGCACGTTCTCCCTCTGACTGCGTGGGTTTCCTCTAGCTGCTCCAGCTTCCTCCCATATCTCAGAGACATGCAAATTGGAAGGTTAATTGGCCACTGTAAATTGCCCCCAGTGTGGAGACGAGTGGTAGAATCTGGGGGTAGTTGATGGGAATGTGGGGAGAATAAAATGGCATGAGAGTTAATGGGTGCTTGTTGGTCAGCGTGGACTCAGCCTACTTCCATGCTGTATGACTCTGTAGCTCTATAACATAGATATCATTCATGCCAGATTGGGGAAATGAGTTCAGCATTCAAAAACTACCTCAGTGACCTTGATGTTGAAGTTTGATCCAGTTTATCATTCAGAGTACCTCCCATGCTGGATGTTATCGATTCCTGCTCTTTTTCTGACACAGCAGGCCACTGAGAGTTTAGACATTGTTCAAGTGGGCTGAGATAGACTGTGAAAGACTAGATCCCGGTGTTAGCCACCAGATCTGTACCCTCGGACAGACTGCAAACTTTAGCATGTGGACGTGGATCTTTCCCATATTTGCAGTTGGCTTTATCAGAGCACGATTAGTTTCCCAGAACAAATTTGAGCGAAAGGAAACATTACCTCCACAAACCAAACAAAGGCAGTTTTGAAATTTGTCTATTTACATGTGCGTCAGATGTTTTGCTAAGGCTTTTGAAAAGTGATGATAATTGAATGGTGCCAGTGTGTTCGTGGGAGCCTGAAGAGTTGTAAAGGTTTTATAAACAACCGTGCTAGCATCACCCTCAGCATTTCCAACAATGTTTGTTAATCTCGCTGAACAAGTGTGCACCAGTCACAGTGCAAATACACTGGAGTTCGAGGGAGTCAATAGTGTAACTTTGCTGTTTGCAAAATAGCTCCTTATTATAATCAGGAAGTTTACTGAGAGCCCAATAGTCAAATATAATAAACTCTTAAGCAAGCGCATGTATAAAAACAGAAAAACATCCCTGTTTGACATTTTTCCTTCTGATTGTGTTTGCAAAAGGATCTGGAAAAATGGAGAATGATGGATGCTATCTTGCAGGTTTTTAATCACCTTTTCGTGACAGCTTACACCATCTGTAATAATAGAAGCAAAAAAATGACCATTTTTTTCTCCTGTGCTATGGTTTCTGTTGGCAAAGGTTTTCTATAATTTGCTTGCACTATTTATGAATAACTCAACAAAGGACCTTCCTTTATCAAGAGCCTTGATTGCACAGAGTACATACTGGGAAAACCTGGACAGGATTAAGGTGGCTAACCAGTGAAAAGGGACGATTGAAACTGGAGAGACAATTGTCAAGAGGCACCATTAGAGTGATTACTTTTGATCATACTAGACCTAGCTGCCTCATTTCTTACATTAAAACAGTGACTATATTACAGACATACTTAATCAGTTATGAAATGTTATATAATCAAGTCTTTTCCTATTTTTCACACAGAAGCATCAACCTTGGACATCATATCTGTGACACCTCAATGTCCAGTGATGTTCAGCAAGGCTTTCTATTGGAAACACATGTGAAAAATCAATCTCAATGGATCTGCTTCTGCAACAGTATTTATTAATATAGTGACACTGCTGCTGGAGAGAAACAATTGGCTTGAAATGGCTAAGTCTGGATTGGATCAGCAACCTTTAATTATTTCCTATTTGAAAATGAAGTAAAGTTGTTGTTTAATTGTGATGAGGTTAAATTTAAATTTATTGTGATAGGCATATACGTGCAAGGTATAAATACCATGAAAGTGAGCTTTTTGAAGCAGCAGTACAGTACATTACAAACATAAGTTAACATAGACCAAATCTGACATGAGTTAAATTAATTTACTAAATTAAAACCTCAGTATATGAGGTATGTTTGACTTTTGTCAACAGAATTAAAAGACAATATCAACTTAGTTGTTATGTATTCATGATTTCCTTTCTATTGACATCAGGTGGGGCTATAATGTGTATCTGCATCAATTTTGTTCATTTTGCACTTTTGCCCAAAGTCATAATCTAGTTAAATAGCTAAAGTTGTAGTACTTTATATAGGTGTTCACCTGAAAAGGTTTGACTTGTATGAAAAATGAGGTAGCTTCATTGAATAAATGAGAGCAGCTTAGGCTCTGTTACCAGCACCAGATTCACAGAGACTGGAAAGAGTATTTTTCCCAAAGCCTCTGCTAGTTGCTGTTGTAACTTCAATAGAAAGCTCATTTGCACATCAAAATGCTCACTGCTCTTCCTTTAACAAATCAAGGGAAAATGCTACCAAATTTTGTCTCCTTTCAAACAAGGAAACCAAGGTAAATTACTCCCACTTCTGCATCAGCAGACAGGATATAATTCACCATAGTCAAGGTTACACTGGAGAACTTCCTATTTTATCTGACCCTGATTGGCTGATTTAAGAAGTGAAATCTGTTTTGGTTGTTTGAGCAGGTTTATTTGCAAATAAATGTTGCACATGAACTACAAACTTTATTTTTTCTTAAATTGAGAAGCACCTGGCTCTCTGAGCATTGTTTGTTTAATTTTTTTTCTATGTATATATTGGGAAAGATGAGAGTGCAAGATGGCTACTCAGATGATGTCATTTCCTTCTACAAACAATCCCTTTTCCTCTTGTTATGAACTATGTTGGCAAAGGTTCAAGGTGCTTGGCTGAATTCTTGTCACCAACTATATTGCAAAGATTCAAGTTGCTTCACTGGAGCATTATCAGACAAGCATCTGACTCTGAGGCATTTAAAGAGGTGCTTGATGACCAAAGGTTTTGTCAAGGGGGTTTGAAGGAATGTCATAAAAAGGAGAATAGAGAGGCAGAGTGGGTTTGAGAAGGATTTTCAGAACCTAGTGCTAAGGCAGACCCATCAGTGATTCAGTGGAGCAAATGGGGAGATACACAAGAAGGCATAATTGGAGGAGCACTGAGTCCTTGTAAGGCTATCAGGATGGAGTTAATAGATATTGAAATGTGCAAGGCCATGGAAAACCAGACAAAGGTTTCAGAATCAAATCCTTCTACATAATTTCTCTTGGATTTTTGATTATATTCAGTTGTGGATAACTGGGACCAATGCATTTCCTCCCCAGTACCCCCATTATCTATTTAGCTTGGTATTTTATTGATCAGCATATCTAACATGTATTTAACATTTCTGTATGAAATGAATCATCAGGTCATAGCACAGAAACAGGCCCTTTGGCCTACCAAGTCCACACGAGGCATTAAGCCCTGATTTATACAAATCCCATATTATTCATCCCATCAATGTTATCATTCACCTATACTAGGGGCAATTTACAATGGCCAGTTAATCTACCAATTACAAGCTGCTCCATTGATAGCAAACAATATAAACCTAACCACTTCTTCTTGTAACTTTCATAAGATTTCCCTCTCCCACAACCACATCCTCCCAACCATCATCTAAAGAACAGAGGGCCTGGAGACTGGAAGAATCCTCTTTTGTATTTAAATCCAGGTCTTCTGCTTGCCCTCCCAGAGTACACTGACAGAAATTCCCTCTGTACACATTTAAGATAAGATTTCTTTATTAGTCACGTGTACATCGAAACACACAGTGAAATGCATTTTGCGTAGAATGTTCTGGGAGCAGCCCGCAAGTGTCGTCACGCTTCCGGCGCCAACATAGCATGTCCACAACTTCCTAACCCATACGTCTTTGGAATGTGGGAGGAAACCGGAACACCTGGAGGAAACACACAGGGAGAACGTACAAACTCTTTACAGACAGCAACTGGAATTGAACCCAGGTCGCTGGTGCTGCAATAGCATTACGCTAGCCGCTACACTACCGTGCCTGCCTTTGATGTGTATTCAGCCAGGTTTCACTTGCTTAAATCTCATAACATTAGCATTTGAGTATTACTATTACTGTGCTTACCCCAAGAAAGGGACTGGATTGGGGTCATTATTGATGGAGCAAATTTTCTTTGTCATTAATGCTACCTGTTCCTACTGTATATTTTGCCCACAGCTTGACATTCACTTCAAATTCTTTATGAAGCATAATGTTTTGAAATCTTATTTCCCTATGGATTGCATTCTCTCTTCAACAATAATGATCCATAGTCAGGCATTTGGGGAAGAATGAGGGTTTATTAAACTCCCATCTTCCCTTAACCTTAAGAGTTCAGTAGGCCTCATCCTCTTATCTGTCAGAATGTCTTCAGATTACCATAAGGTCAGTAACTTCATCAATGTTTACACCACTTTATATTAGAATAAATAAGCCTGTGCTATGTTAGTCACCAAGGAAAATTTTTAACTTTTACCAGTAACATATAAATGGACAGCTCTTTTCATTTTCATTAATGTTAAATTGGTTAGATTGCTCATTACACAACTCTTTTCACTTTAAACAAAGCAAAATGATTCCTAAATGTCTAGTAGCCAAAAGCAACCTTGCAAAGAATTGAGGTGAGAATCCTGTTAAAGAGCAATGATTCAGCCAGATTCCTGAGGGTTGCTCCATATTCCTCTGCATAGGTTAAAGAAAGCAAGAGAAGCTCCTGGGCACCAAATTTTAAAAGAAATCCTAATTCAAGTGGAGTGCTATGACCTGGAAGTTCCTTTCTGAAAATCCACACCATCCTGAGTTGGATATGTATTACAATTGCTTCATCTTCTCTGGATCTAAATCCAGGATATCCCCACCCAATACCATTGTGGGAGTCCATGCGTCAGCAGTTCACCACTACTGTTTCAGAGGCATTTATGGATGGCAATAGACATTGGCTGTATTGCATCCTGTAAATGAATAATAAAGAAGTGTAGGACTCCAAAATAAGCCCAACGTTTATCTCAAGTGGGTTCTGACACCACATAATACTTACCGTTACTCATATGATAAAAGCCACTTTTTTGTGTGAAATTGTAAACAAATCATTGGGTTAAAGCACAGAAACAGGTCCTTTGGCCCACTGAGTCCACACTAGACATTGAGCACCCATTTATTCAAATCCCATGATTACTTTCCCACTTTCCCCATCAATTCCACCACTTACCTACACTAGGGGCAATTTACAATGGTCAATTCACCAACGGACTCTCGTACCGTTGAGAGGTGAGCAGAAACCAGTGCACCCAGAGGTAACCCATGTGGTCTTAGGGAGATTGTAGAAACTCCACACTGGTAATCAGGATCAGCTCTGGGTCTCTGGAGCTGTAAGGCAACAGCTCTACAAGCTGCACCACTGAGCTCGATTTTGAATTGACCCTCTAAAAATCCACAGGACTGGTCTGCTTCTGAATTTTAAGAAGTGCAGATTCCAGTCCCCTAAAGCGAATATAGCCATCAACAGGCAGTTAATCACTGAATTAAGGGCATTGCCACTCTGTCGAAGTGGATGTCCCTGAAATATAAAGAGCGAGCAGTCATGACAGCCTAAGGAGAGCGGAAAAGTAGGAAACTGCAACAATGCTCTGTGTTATATTGGGTCATTTTAAGTCAAAGATATTGATTTATTTCATACTTCAGGATTGTAATGGGGTGTGATGCAGTGAGGTGGGCATTTTTTTTTGCAGATCATTTACTCTGTGGGTGAGTGACAGTTATAGAGCAAAATCCAGTATCGATCACTACAGATGAGATGAAATAGCCATGACATTTTGAAGAGAAATTTGTGAACCACAAATATGAGAGTGATGGATGCAGCATGACAGCACATAAATCAATACAAAATACCTAGATTCCTTAATGCCATGAGCCTCTTGGTGGATCTTTGAATTACCAGGATCTATGCGGAGGTTCACCACTCTTGGATTTGACGGTGCTTTTGTATTGACTGAATCATCAAGAGACACTGCAGCAATAACAATCAGACTGCCAATTCAGAAACTCCTCACTGAAACTAAATTCCATTCCTTAAAGGGGCTCAAAAATTGAAGAGCTTCCTTAAACCCTGAGTGGATACTGTAAAGGGCAAAGTCTGCCTTGGTATGATGGGCTTTAAGTGCAATTGCTGAGTTTGAAACCAATCACTTTACTTATTGAAATACTCAGTTGTCTTTTTTTCCAACTCACGATCCAAAAATATTCCTTGATTTGAACATGCTGTTAGTTTATCAAACTTTTGCTTCTATGAGCAAGGTGATAAGTAAATCCTTTGCATAGATATTAAATGTTCGAAGCTTTTCTGCATTCTTTCATACATACATTCACCAGAAAGTGGTGTACACTTCCTCTATATCCAAAAATGTTGTATGTTACCAGATTCTATATCAAATGCACTTCTGAGTTCCATGCCTAAAAATCTACTGTATGTTATGAGGGTTCAATTAATGATGATATAACTATTTGAAAAAAAGAAATTGCTACCTCGTTATTCCTTTTTTTTTGCAGTATTTACTTATTTTTGTAATTTATAGTAGTTTTACATCTTTGCACAGTACTGCTGCTGCAAAACAACAAATTTCACATCATATGAGTCAGTGATAATAAATCTGATTCTGATTCACTAATATAGTATTTTTGGCATTTTGTTAAATGCTGCAATATCAGAAACATGGAAGCCAATTTTGTCACATCTCTCACAAACTGAAATATGATAATACAGCTAATCTGTTATTCAGACTAACAGTATGAATGAAATGAAAACAACAGGACAAGTAGCATCTATGGAGAAAGAAATAGAGGTAACGTTTCAGGTCGATGACTTTTCCTTCGAACTAGCAAAAGTTAGGAATCAGAATTGCAGTGAAGAGGGAAGGGAAGGGAAAACAAAGGGAATACCTGTCATTGGATGGAATCAAGATAAACAGGATGGTGCAAAAGATACTGGTGCCAACTGAGGGCAGGTGGTGAAGACTTGTCAATTGCAGCTGATGTGTCTGGAGGAGGTGTATACAGAGGGGGAGAAGTTCTGCAGATGCTGAAAATCTGAAATAAAAACAGAAAATGCTGGAAATGCTCAGTAAGTCAGACAACATCTGTGGGAAAATAGAAACAGAGTTAATTTTTCAGAAACATTGGCAGTTTATCTTTCCACAGATGCTGCCTGACCTGTTAAGTATTTTCAGCATTTTCTCTTTTTATTATAAATAGATGAGATCAATGGGGACAAATTAGACAAGATAAAAAAAAAAGATCTGTACCTGTGGGGTACAAAACACTGCAGTCACTGGAAATCTGAAAAACAGGAATCATAGAACAGGTCAGGAGACATCTCTGGAGTGAGAAAACATGGCAAGTTGATAGCTTTCACCAGAGCTGACCAGTTCTGATGCAAACAGCACAAGCCAGTTATCTAAGAATGTTGACTTCAGTAATGAGTTGAAATCAATCATATTTTAGAACAGATCATTGTTCATTCTGCAAATGCATTAAAGGGAGATTATTTTGCGCCTGCTCCCAGTTGCATTATGTCAGTGACAATCTGAAAATAGGAATATTTGGAATGCACAGCATTCGTGAACTCATTTAAGTGATCACAAAGAAAATTGGATGCATCATATCCCAGGAAATTCAGTGTAACTGAGCAGAGACTGAAGCCTATCTCCTCACAGAGCCATGCTGAATGGAAACAGTTGCTTTGACCCACAGAGTCTGTACTGACCAGCAAGCACTCTTTCACACTAATCCTTTTTTAAAATTTCTTCCCACATACCCAGAAACTCCATCCAGATTCTACCACTTACTTACACGCCATGGACAATTTACAGTGGCTTGTCAACCTACCAACCCGTACGTCTTTGGGATACGGGAGGAAACCGGAGCATCCAGAGGAACACCATGTGGTCACAGGAAGAATTTACAAACTCCACACAGACAGCGTCAGAGATTAGGATTGAAACTGGATTATTGGAACTGCAAGACAGCAGTTTTACTAGCTGTGCCACTGTGCCATCCATTATACATTGTTAGGGTTGCTCTTTAGGGACATTGTTGCAGATCTAACTTAATTGGTTGCTGGTCAAAGAGATTGCCTTCACATCAAGAGCCATTTTTAAAAAAGGCACAACTTCAAATTGATTATTGGTTATTTGTTACAACAATAAAGAAATATTCAGTGCATTTATTAGAAAAATTGAATTCAGTCTGCCTGATTCTTTTTAATTAAGTAATCTCTTTCACAATCGCACAGAATGCTGACACAAGACATACTTTTGAGAACAGGACACACTGTACAACTTCTGCACCTGAAAAAAATCAATGCTAGTGACCTTTGATTTCAGGGACTTAAAATGTTTTTTCCTTGTTCGGGTCACTGTCCGTCCATGAACATGTTGCAACTGTTTGAACAACAGTTTCCAGAAGTTCTACAAGTGCAGAAGAGTACCAGAGAGTGATTGCATTTCAGGTCAGGACACAACCTACCAAATGGGTAAATAGTCAACTATATAGTTCTGTCCTCTGATGTTACCTTACTGGACCAGTAGTCCAGAGGGTTGGGCTAATAAACTAAGTTCTGATCCGTTGCTACCTGAAATGACAATTGGCCATATTTAGAAACATAGAAACATAGAAAACCTACAGCACAATGCAAGCCCTTCAGCCCATAAAGCTGTGCCAAACACGTCCCTACCTCAGAAATTACTAGGCTTACCCATAGCCCTCTATTTTTCTCAGCTCCATGTACCTATCCAAAAGTGTCTTAAAACGCCCTATCGTATCCACCTCCACCACTGTTGCCGGCAGCCCATTCCATGCACTCACCAGTCTCTGAGTAATAAACTTACCCCTGACATTTCCTCTATACCTACTCCCCAGCACCTTAAACCTGTGTCCTCTTGTGGCAACCATTTCAGCCCTGGGAAAAAGCCTCTGACTAGCCACATGATCAATGCCTCTCATCATCTTATACACCTCTATCTTTAGATCAGACAAGATCAATATTAAAAAGATTCATTTTCCTTGAATCGGGCTTCTGCCTGGGTATCTAGAGGAGGCCTCTTTTAAAATTGTCATATCGTTGGTGAAACTGGGGCGTTAAAGCAACACAGTGTATTATCACATCCTTAGCATCAAGTGAGCGAAGCAAAAACTGAACTCAAAATCTGAAACTGGGTTGCTAGGAAGTACAGTTAGCTCTCATTGATCTGATATTCACGCATCTGAAATCCTTATGCAACTAGCAAATATTTCAAAGAATATAAAGCAATTTGTTTTAGTGGAAGTTCAATAAAACAATGAATTTTACTTCAAGTGTAATTCAAAATAACTATGAAAAGACATTTTTTAGTTGATTTACCTTTATACATAAGGGCAGTGCAGTTGTAGGCTGATTAGTATCAACATCCTCTTTGAAGATTTGGAACTTCATGTGATGGTGATTACAGTCATTTATTTGATTTGGTTTTGCTGTATTTTACATTAATACTGTTTAAGTTGTAGAATTGCAGTGCAAAACGTTGTTATTTAAGAGCGTAAGGAATTACATATAGTTTGGGAATTTATCTAAACATTTATGCGTAGAATGGTGGTGTGTGATGGATAGTAATTTTTTTTGAGCAATTCTCATGCAACTAACACATTCATGCAACCAGCACCCCCTATTCCCCATGGATGTCAGATGGCTGAGAGTCTATAGTAATTACTCACTGCTAGACCAGTGGGAATTGAATACATCAACCAAATTAGGCAGTTAAAATGCTATTTAAACCAGTTTTTAAAATAGCCTTTTTCTTGTTTGACCTCAGCTCCATTAAGAAATAGTTCCTTGTTAAGACACAGTAATGATCTTATGATGAAGCAGTATATTGGCTTAGGGCAGCAAGCAGAGTGACGTAGCAGATAGCAGAGCTGCCTCACAGTTCCAACAGCCCAGGTTCGATCCTGGCCTCTAGTGCTGTCTGTATGGAGTTTGCATGTTCTCCCTACGTTCATGAGAATTCCACCTCCCGCCCCCAGTGCTCTAGTTTCCTCTCACATCCTAAAGATGTGGTGGTTGGTGGGTTAATTTGTCAGCATAAATTTCCCTGAGTGTATGTGGTAGATGGAGAGTCAAAATGGAGGTGATGGGCATGTGGAAGAGAATAAGTCACAGGGAAGTTAGTAGGAGAATGGGTTCAATGCGATTGTCCTAAGAGCCAGTAAATACTTGATGGGCTGACTGATCTCATTCAATGTTATGAGAAATACTTGAAATGTATATCCAGGCAAGTCCATGAAAAATTATGAACAATAGCATGAAAATAGTAGGATGTAGGAAGTGGTGGGAAAGCATAATGAGTAATATTTTCACCCTTGGAGACACAAGAGACTGCAGATGCTAGAATCTGGAGCAACAAACAATCTGCTGGAGGAACTCATAGGTCGAGCAACACCTGTGGGAGGAAAAGAATTGTCGACGTTTCAAACGTGCATCAGTTGTCAATTCCTTTCCTCCCACAGATGACGTTCAATCTGCTGAGATCCTCCAGCAGATTGTTTGTTGCTCTTTATTTTACCCTTGATACATGCAAAGGATATTTAGTAGAAAGGACAAATGGTTGAAAACCTGAGGTACCCAAATTAGAAAGAGGTTCATATTCAGTGAATTAGAGTCATAATGTACCTGAACTAGTCCCATTTGAGTTATATCAGATTAACAATTTAATTAAGCACATATCTTTATAAAGTTGAGAGGTTTTTCACGTGAACAGCTCATATGACTTACCAATAAAACTGAGAATTTGTGAGGGATATTTTACGGGCCTGCCCTGCTTCACAGGAGAAGGAAACAGCAAGCAATGAGTTACTTTGAAACTTAAATGTGATTACATGCACAAACACAGATGGGAAAATGATCTCAAAACAAAGGTCTCCAATAAGAACAGGAGGTTGATGGAAAAAACAAACAAAATTAAATTCAGAGAGTCAACAACTGCCCACTTCTTCCAAGGACCTCCAAATAGACAGGCTCACTTTGCACACGTATCAACAAGCACAACTTGAGCTGTCAGAGGTGGCAGCCTGTAGCTTGTATTCAAGCTAACCGAGTGTTCATTATGAATTAAGTTTTGGCACAACCTCTTGCTCTTCAACCACCATCTCAAAATTCCAAATGTTATTTCGTTGTCTAGCAGTAGTCCAATATTGATTAATAGAAATGAAAGAAATGAGCAGATTGATTAGTTTGTAAGAACTGTTAATAATGGAATTCCTACTAATGTATATTTCAAACTGTTTCAGCAATGGTTTCCTAATGAAGAATGATTTTCCCAAAATTATGCACAGAAAGGTGTCATTTTTCACATTGTAGCCTCTTATTTGATTCCGACTTCACCACCTTGACTTTCGTCAAATCTTGTCTTATCTTATCTCATTAATATTAATTAGCATATTTTAATGTGATGTAACATAAAACAAAGTAAGTACATTATTTTCCCTCTCCCATCCCAGTTCCTCTTTCCCCTCTTCTCCCTTCCCACAATCCTACCCCTCCCTACCTTTACCAGACACCATGAATCACTTCCTCAGTAGAAATTTTTCCTTTCCTTTTTGAAGAAATATATCCATGTTCTCTCTGCCATCCATTTCCCCACCTTTACCCTTCTTAAGATTTCCTCAGTCCCTTGATTTTACCTGAATGAATGGGGATCTCCAGTGAAGATAACAAAACCTTTGGTCCCCTTCAATCCGTGAGCAGCTGTTCACACATGAGTGGCAGATAAATGAAACTTAATGAAGCCCACCATAAATACTGGCTGCAAACTGCTACAAATGGGCGGAGGCAGAAAAACTCACACATTCTGTCCCCTCTCAATGGAGATATCATGCTGCAATCTAACCCAATACGTGGTTAATTGACCCATACGAATAGACTCTTGACATTCAAATCAACTGATTCTCCATTCATTTTGTGAAGTCTATTTGACACAACTGCATAACTTGATTCCGAGAAACCTCTTCTTTTGCCATGAAGCCTGAAGTCACATTCATAAGACCATAAAATATAAGAGCAGAATTAGGCTATTCGGCCCATCAAGTCTGCCCATTCAGCTGTGTAGTTACAGTATTTGCAAAAGAGTGTGTGCTTTTTGAATCTCAGTTTCTTATATTGTAAGTATGACGATATTAACATTGTATTATTCTTCCTAGAATGCTTCCAGATTCTTATTTTAGTTTTTCTCTATGATTTGTGTGCTCTGTAACTTTGACGTTGATGGAAAAAAAACCTAGTTTTCATGCAGCCTGATAAGAAAGAGGGTTGAGCTATTCTCAGATATTCAGGAGTGCATAACAGTGCAAATGGCCATTGCTAGAACAGCTTGATTCCCTCGTTACACAGCTGTGCTTATGGACCATTCAGAAAAGTGTAGCAATTAAACCACTTGTTCATTATTTGCCATGGGTGAAATTGAACAATGGCACAGGTGATCACCAGCTGTTTTTGTTTTTGCTGGGAGAGATAATGTGCCCCAAGGAAACTCATTCCTACCATCAAACCAATGCTAATTAGAGCCAGAATTGACTATATATTAACACTAATTTAGAAAACAAAGCAGGCATGGTAGTGTAGCAGTTAGCATAATCGCTATTACAGCACCAGCGACATGGGTTCAATTCCAGCCACTGTCTATAGGGAGTTTGTACGTTCTCCCCGTGTCTGCGTGGGTTTCCTCCGGGTGCTCCGGTTTCCTCCCACATTCCAATGGCGTATGGGTTAGGAAGTTCTGGGCATGCTATGTTGGCGCCCGAAATGTGGCGACACTTGTGGGCTGCGCCCAGAACACTCAACACAAAAAAGATGCATTTCACTGCGTGTTTCAATGTACATGTGACTAATAAAGATATCTTATCTTATATTGACCTCAAATCTCTTTGGGGTCTGGGCTGGAGTATCTGTGTAAAAAGATTAGATGCAAAATATGATGGCACCCACTATCATCAGTACAAAAGTAAATTCTTCAGGATTTATCAATTTAAATAGTGCAGTTTATTTCCATCATCAAAGGCTTGACACTGAGAGAGATATAGAAACATCTTTGTATTGGAGAGACTAAATGCAGAATAAATGACTGCTTTGTGAAACACCTGCATTCAGTCCACAAGCCTGATCCTGAGCTTTCAGCTATCTTCTGCATTAATTCTCCATCCCAATCCCACTCTGAGCTCTCTGTTTTCTGCTGCCTACATTGTACCATAGAGGCTTAATGTAATTTGGAGGAACATCACTTCACCTTCCAACTTGGCATGTTACAGACTTCAGGTTCAACACTGAGTTCAACAGTTTTGGACAATTTTTATTTCAGACTGGTGTTGTTATCAGTTTATTATTGTCACTTGTGCCGTGGGACAGGAGCTGTCCTTGAGCCTGGTGGTATGTGCCCTCAGGCTCCTGTATCTTCTGCTTGATGGGAGAGGGGAGAAGGGAGAATGACCCTGGTGGGTGGGGTCTTTGATTATGCTGGCTGCTTCACCAAGGCAGCGAGAGGTATAGACAGAGTCCATGAAGGGGAGGGTGGTTTCTGTGATGTGCTGGGTTGTGTCCACACAGATTTTCAAAATTAACACATTTTCCTTCAGGAAATTTCATGCATTGTTTATGTTTCCCCCATTTACATCTCCTCTACAATCTAAAGGCATTGTTTCTCTATCTCCCATTTATATCTCCTCTGCAATCTAACCTTTGTGTCCTTACTTGTGCTGCATACTGGATAGGGAGTTCCAGGATTTAACTTCAGTGCGGATGAAAGGATGGCACGATATTTCTATATCAGGATGATGTGTGACTTGGCACAGAACCCGTAGGCCATGAAGTCCCCCTTTTGCCTATGGTGCATTTTTGAGATGATGCACATTGTTTGCAAGCAAGTGTGGAGAGTGTGTGGATGGGGTGTCAGTAAAGTGGCCCACTTTGTTCTGCATGTGAATTTCTTGAGAGTTGTTGGAGCATCACTCATTCAGGCAAGTGGAGACTTGCTCCTGACTTGTACCTTGTAGATGATCCCATCAAAACTCTGAAGCCTGCTGTACCAAACTGCCCAATACCTAAAACATCATTAGAAAAGAATGTTGGAGAAGTCCTTTAGCTGGGAAATGTTTCAGGCAGAAAAGGAGAAGTAAGTGCATATTAGAGTGAGCACAGAAACTTCGAAAATATGAGCAGGAATCGGCCTTTTTGCACTTTGAGCTTGCTTTGACATTCAACATGATCATGAGTGACCCTTTATCTCTGTACTATATTCCTGCTCCCTCCAAACACAACACTGTAATAATTTCTTCCTGGGTGACATGAAGAAAACCAGCAACAACTAAAGTTTTAATCCCATTTATGGCAAAAATGAAGCCTGTTGGACTATTTCCCGTACTGGATATTATGAATGTCTTAAATATATCAAGACAAGTACATAAGAAATAAGGCCAGGGATAGACCTTGTAGGTCCTTTGTCATTCCATATGATTATGGCTAATTTTCTATGCTAATTCTACTTTCCTGTTTGATTCCAAATGTCTTGATCCCCTTTGCTCAAAAATTATCTCTAGCAGTGTTGAATTTACTCGATGAGAGAGTGTCCACATCTCTCCAGGGGTTCCAACAATTCACAGCCCTATTCCACTGGTAAAGAAATTTCTCCTTGTTTATAATGGCCAACTCCTTATCCTGAGATTATGCCCCTGTATTCTAACCAACTGGACTCTGGCTACCTGAGCCAAGCTTAACTAGACCCAGTTATATTCATGAATTCAAGATGGCTTTAACCCAGATTACATTGAGGCTGGCAACTTTATGTTCAGGACTTTATAAATAAAGGTGTTATTCTATAAATAAGTACACTATTGCATGTGGGTACCATACGGGGAATGTGCTATGTGAGTTGAGTGGATATGTGCTATGTGCTTGAGGAGGCCAGAAATCTGGTTGACATTTCTTACACTGAGTTTCAAAGAAACTTTTAAGTCCTGGGGCTTGGGTCAGGTTAAGGTTGGAGCTGCTCTCAATGTCTTAACTTCCATGCAGTCAATCCCTCAGAGAATGTCATGTATCAATAATATCATCTCTCATTCTTCTGAACTCCTTGAGGTATAATCAATAAGTAGGGAATCGATTACAGACTTGTGAAAGGGAAACCTTGACAATGAATGCAGGACATTTGGTTCTTCAAAAATGTCCAATAGTTGTTCACTGAAGTGGTTATTAAATAAAATTAAAGTTTATGTATTTGGTGTTTAAAATATGTTAGCATAGGTTCATTTTCCTTTCCAGGCACTCTCTCAGGATTGATGATGACTTGCTTCCACACTGGCTTTGTGGGTCCTAAGATGACTGATGAGACCAATGTGGGGCTTTCAGATTCTTCTACAGATGGGACAGGAGGTGCCTGATGGGATAAGGGATGGGGATATGTGGCAGTGCACTCCTTCACGTGTATTATGTTCCTGGGTAGGCCAGAATTCTGGTTAGCATCCACTGGGTATCAAAAAAAACTTTAAATTCTAGGGCTTGGGTCAAGTTAAAGTTGTTTACACAGGGCTTCTGCGTAATCCCAATGTTAGATCCTTAGTAATATCCAAATGCCCTGTTTCTCCCTTGAGCAGTCATGGGCCAGGGAAGTCTTGAAGTCAGTGGGGATGTTGTATTTTTTCTAGGAAGTTTTGAGCACAGTCTTGAATTATTTCCTCTGTCTGCTTGGTAATCTCTTCTCGTAACAGAGCTAGGAATAGACTGCTAGTGTGGATTAAGGATTGGTTAAGAGACGTATAAATAGAGAACTGGTTCTAAATGGGTAATTTTGGGGCCCAGAGTCCAACTAGTTGGGTGCTGCAAGCATTAGTGATCAGGCCTCAGCTATTTGTCATGATTTAGATGATGGGATTGAGTAGAATATATCTGAGAATCCTGACAGTACATGGCTTCATGAGAATCTGTGAGGGGGACACGAAGAGACTGCAAA
This sequence comes from Pristis pectinata, assembly GCF_009764475.1. Taxonomy (NCBI): domain Eukaryota; kingdom Metazoa; phylum Chordata; class Chondrichthyes; order Rhinopristiformes; family Pristidae; genus Pristis; species Pristis pectinata. Next base: position 83,726,474 of record NC_067407.1, read on the forward strand.
AGTAATGAACTCTTGATCTCACAATCTACCTCGTCGTGGACCTATCTACCTGCACTGCACTTTCTCTGTAACTGTAACACTATATTCTGCATTCTGTTATTGCTTTTCCATTTATACTACCTCAATGTTGTGAAATGATCTGTATGGATGGCATGCAAAACAAAGTTTTCCACTGTATCTCAGTACATGTGACAACATTAAACCAATTACAAATTAATATAGAAGGTTTACATGAATATGCAAAAACAGATCAGATGAAAAAAAGAGAAGTATATTTTTAAATGGCTGAGTTAATGGGAAAAGTTAATATCCATAGGGACCTGCTGTTCTTGAACATGAATCACAAAATGTTAATATGCGGGTTCTGAAAGCAATTCAGAAAGCAAATGTTATGATAGCCTCATAAAGTTGGTGCACTGAGCAAAGAAATCTTATAGATATTATACAGGGCTTTTGTGAGTACAATGTAGTTTTGATTTCCATTCTTAAGCATGCACTTGCCTTTGAAAGAAATAACAATAATTCATTTGACTTGTTTCTGAGAGGAACAACCTGTCTATGAGGAGAGATTGTGTTAGCTAACTCCATAATGCCTAGAATTTTGAAGCATAAGTGGCAATCCCATTAAAACATAAAGATCTTAAGGGGCTAGTGAGAGTATGTGCTGGGAGAGGGTTTTCCTGGCCACTGTCCAAATATAAGAGATTTAATATTTAGATTTGAGATGATTTTTTTTCTTCATTCAGAAGTTGTGAATTTCAAATTCTGTTCCCTAGTTACATGTGAATGCTGTGCATTCAGTATGTCCAAAACAGGTCAATTAATTTCTTGAAGAAAGGATAACAAAAGGATTTTTTTGTTTTATTTATTCTACTACAGTATGTGTTCACCATTGTCGGCATTTATTGTCCATGCCTAACTGTGCTGAACTGCAGAGAGAGTTAAGAGTCAAAAGTTGTTGGTCTGCCTGGACTCACATGTAGGTGAGACCAGATCAGGACAGCAGACAGGGTTTTTAAACAACATTGCAGTAGTTTTGTATGTATCCCGAGGTTTTATCCTGACCCTAGGAGTTGTCTGTGTGGACTTTAAGTGTTCTGTCCATGAAAGTGTGGACTTCCTCTGGGTATTCTGGTTTCCTTCCAAAGGCCTGCTGGTCAGTTAATTGGCCATTGTAAATTACCTCATAGCGTAGGTAATGACAAAAAGAAAGAATGAAAGGGAAGTTGATAATAAAGAAGGCATTATGGCATGCTTGCCATCATTGGTTGGCACTTTGAGTATAAGAGTAAGGAAGTCATGTTGCCACTGTATAAAACTTTAGTTCAGCTGCACTTTGAGTATTGTGTATAATTCTGGTTGCCCCATTACAGGAAGGATATGGAAGCTTTGGAAAGGGTGTGGAAGCGGTTTACCAGGATGTTGCCTGGATTAGAGAGTATGAGCTGTAAGGAGAGGTCGGACAGACTTGGATTGTTTTCTCTGGAGTGTCAGAGGCTGAGGGGGGATCTGATAGAAGTTTATAAAATTATGAGAGGCATGGATAGGGTAGGCAGTCAGAATCTTTCTCCCAGTGTAGAAATGTCAAGTATGAGAGAATATGCATTTGGGGTGAGAGGGGGAAAGGAGATGTGTGGGGTAAGTTTTTTACACAGAAGTGGTAGGTGCCTGGAATAGGCTGGCAAGGGTAGTGGTGGATGCAGATACAATAGTGGCATTTAAGAAGCTGTTAGATAGACACGTGAATGTGCAGAGAATGGAGTGATATAGATCACATGTGGGCAGAAGAGATTTAGTTTAATTCAGCATTGTGTTCAGCACAGGCATCGTGGGCCAGAGAGTCTGTTCCTATGCTGTACTGTTCTATGTAAGTTGATGGGCATGTGTAAAAAAGGATAAGTTAGCTTTATTTTAATTCCAAAGTAATTTAGTCATTTGAATTTATGTTCTACAACTACCATAGCAGTTTTCAAAATTCTGGTACAGAACTCTGGCTGCGAGTCCGGAAACTCAATCACTACATTGAAGGCATGAAGTATCAAAAGGCTTCCTCCTGCTCTAACACCAGGATTAAGCTGGATGAAGTAGGAATATCTTAAGCTTGTTGAGTGGAATTGTTATGGCTACATCGTGAGATTTTGCTTGGATCATTACTACCAATAAAAGTGGAGCTGTGATTAAATAGGCCATAAAAAATAGCAACCAGAAGAACTCTTTGAGAGGAGATTTGAAATCTTTCTGCCGATGCTACCATAACAGCTCTTCCCCTACAGTTGGTAAAATGTGACATTCACATGTTGTCACGATACTACCTTCAAATGTTAAAGAAAGCTCATACAGATAGCTGATAGTAAAAATATGGAGAACATGATTCAAAATGGTAGCATCAGGGATGCCCATTTTAATTTTCTTTTATTGGCTTGGAATTTTGCAAAAACAGTTGTCGACTTTACCCTTTAGATTTAAACCAGGCACTGCTGATAAAATATACTGCAGTAATGAGCAGTCCATGTTCTGAAACCAAGGCCATCATTAGGCTAGGTTCTTTAATAATTGTTCTTGTTAGTCAGTATGTGGCTCATTTGGTTAATCTGTCACTTCAAAATTATCAGCCCCCCAAGACTCTTGCAAGAGAAGCTTTGTTTGTACCACTTTATCTGCCAACAGGTGACCTGTTTAAGGTCAATAGCCTTTGGATCTTTTGTCTCCAATGTTCTTGAAACACTTGTTGCAATGCAGCTGACCTGAGTGTGAGAGTGATCAGGGAGTTTTCTGTCTTGACTTTGTACCAGTGTAGTTCTGTGACAAGTACTGGATGGGCATGGAGGCATATCAATTGATGCAGTCATTGCTAGAAAGCCTTTCATATATTTCCATGCCGGCTGCCAAATTTAATACACTGCCATAACCTTACAAGAAAGGGGCAATTCAAAAGACCAACCCTGAATATGTTTTACTATTTTATTTTTATGGTTATAACAATGCAGGATGTTAAACTAGGTGCCTTCTTGCCTCTCGAATTGAAATACAAGATATCACGACACTGCTTCAGAGAAGAGCAGGAAAATTTTCTTCAGGTTCTTGTGGAAGATGTGTATCTCATCACGAAAACAGATTATCTGCTCATTGTCCTATTGTTTTTTATCAAACTAGGATGAACAAATCGGCTGCTATGTTCCAACATTTTAGCAGGAACTAAATTTCAAAAGCATCTCATTGACTGTAGAGTGCTTTAGGACATCCTGAGGTCATGGAAGATGCCATGTAAATGTGTCTTTCATTCTTAAAGAAAAAGCTGGAACAGTAGTAGGCAAAGAAGTTTCCAAAGAGTGCCATGACTTTGGAACGTGTGAGATTTATTTTCCAAAACAACCAGAGAATACCGTCTCAGAAAAGGTTATTAATTAACCTGGCTTTTTTTTTGATCACTTTGATCATAATTTTGTCTCACCAAAGTAAATAGTCCTAGTATTTTAAGTATCAAAATGCAATCATTTTAATGTAGATGTTCAAAGGGATCTTGGTATCCTTGTAAACAAGCTACTGAAAGCCAACATGCAGGTGAAGTAGACATTTAGGAATGCAAATAATACGTTGCCTTTATCATGAGAAGATTTGAGTACAGGAATAAAGATGTTTTACTGCAATTATATGGGGCCTTGGTGAGTATGCATCTGGAGTATTATGTACGGTTTTGGTCTCCACACCCAGAGTAGAATATATTTGCCATAAAGGAAACACAATGAAGATTAACTGGACTGGTTCTTGGGAAGGAGGGTCTGCTGTATGAGGAGGGATTGATTGGATCAAACCTGTGTTCCCCAAAAGAGCGATTAAAGGAATGAGAATGATCTCATTGGAACATGTAACATTTTTAAAGGACTGGACAGATTGGATGTAGGGAGGTCGTTTCCCTAGGTGAAGTCAAGAACCAGTGGTCACAATCTCAGAATAAGGGGTAGAATATTTAGGATTATAATGAGGAGAATTTAGTTTATTCTGAAGGGTTCTCTGGCCTAGAGAACTGTGGAGGCTCAATCCAGTTCATTCAAAACAGAGATCGACAGATTTCTGGATATTAAGCGCTAGGTCACCAATGGCAGATCTGCCTCAAAGGGCCAGGTGGACTTACTTCTGTTTCTTGTTCCTATGTTGTATGCCTAGGTTCAAACAGCCAGTTCCTCCTTTGCCAAAGTTAACCACTCATTGATTTATGATGGGAAACTTTCTCCAACATGGAACCCAATTAGCTTCAAGCTGCCTCTTGTAAGTGGTGCCAGAATCAGGCACTGTTGCTTAAAATAATATTGAATTGCATTCAATTCTGGTTGCCCCATTATAGGAAGGATGCGGAGGCCTTGGAGAGAGTGCGGAAGAGGTTTACCAGGATGCTGCCTGGATTAGAGGGCATGTGGTATAAGAAGAGGTTGGACAAACCAGAGTTGTTTTCTCTGGAGTGATGGAGGCTGAAGGGAGACCTGATAGAAGTTTATAAGATTATGAGAGGCATAGGTAGAGTAGACAGCAGGTATCTTCTTCCCAGGGTCGAAATGTCTTGTACTAGAAGGCATGCATTTAAGGCGAGAGAGGGTAAGTTTTTTCTACACAGAGTTTGGTGGGTGCCTGGAATGCACTGCCAGGGGTGGTAGTGGAGGCAGATACAACAGAGATGTTGAGGAGGCTTTTAGATAGGCTCATCAATATGTAGAGAATGGAGGGATATGGACTTGTGTGGGCAGAAGGGATTAGTTTAGTTTGGCGTTAATTACAAATTTAATTAGTTTGACACAACATTGTGGGCCGAAGGGCCTGTCCCTGTGTTGCGCTGTCCGATAATAACTGTCAATCAGGACCTATTGCCTGCCAAAATTGCCCACTATTCCATGGATGTCTTAGAATAAAAATGTAATTTCCAGCTTCTTTTCTCTACTTCAAACTGTCTTCTTAGTCTGTTTCCCCCTGTCTGCTCCACCCACACCACTGACAACTGCGAGGAGTTCATGAATTTATTTGTCACTAAGGTTAAGATCATCCAAAACCGGTTTGAGAAAAGAAACAAACAACACCCTCTGAGAACGCCACAGAGGTGATTTATTCCTTGCCACCTCCTTGACTAATCCACAACCTTTTATAAAGTTTGTTAGTCCATCTCCTTCAACAGTTCTCCACTGTTGCTCAGCCGATTGGGAATGCAGTTATAGTTCAAGAATTACCTGCAATGGCTTCTCCTTCCATGATCACACCCACTTCCACTGGATTTCCCCCTTGAACCCCTAAAATTTCTCATCTGCACACTGCTCCCAAGAAACATCATCCAAAAGCACAGCAATAGATTCCTCATGTCCAACGTTGCCACCTGACTATACCTCGTCACCACCTGAGAAATGAAAGTACTCTGATGTTTGTGTTACGGACTCAGTGAAAGTCCCTTTAAGATAGAGAGTGTGTGTGTATGTGTGTGTGGGGCGTGCTTACGTCAATAGAAGATAAAGGACGCAATGACGTTGTTGAAGAAGTCAGAGGAAGAAGAAGAAGAGAGAGAGAGAGAAGGGAGGGAGACACCAGCCTGCTTGTTTTCTCTATCGATGGATGAGAAACAATAACTGTGTCTGCCACTGAAATCCATGTATGGAAGTTGGAAGTAATCCAGTGGACTTCACTTTGTTGCTGACCTGTAGAAGGAAACAGGTATTTGTGTGTGGACGACCACGATTCGGATGCTTTTCGGGGTGAGGAAGTCACTACCGAGTAAACACTGGAGCGTCGTTTGGGTTCCATCGTGGAACATTTGGATTTCGTATGTACTCGCTCTATGTTTTTCTACATCTACGTCTTATCTTCAGACAACGGTGGTTGTTGAAGAAGCCCTTGCTCATGTTTCACCTTATGACTTGCGGAACTGAACTTTAAGAACCATTCAGGAACTGGGAGTTTTGGACTTTGTCACACACACACACGAAGAGTTTAGTTTTGGGGTTAACGTTCGAGGTTTAACATTTTTGAATTCTAACATACTAACATTTTTACTTTTATTTTACGTATTATCATAAGTAGTAATTAATAAAATAGTTTTTAACACTGAATCATGCTCAGTGTGTTTCTTTTGTTGCTGGTTCGTGACATTTGAGCAGGTCTTGCTGTCCTGGATTTATTTCAGCTGCTTCAGCATTGGCCCATTTTGGAGAAGTAGTGAAGGGGCAAGCTCTACCCTGCTTCCACTGGCAAAATATAATTTGGTAAAGAACTAATGGGGCAGATGGAATTCTTTGTGACTCTCAGAAAAGTGCCCCATTGTTGGTGATGTATCTGCCATCCAGCATGAGATAAGATAAGATTTCTTTATTAGTCTTATGTATATCGAAACACACAGTGAAATGCATCTTTTGAACAGAGTGTTCTGGGGGCAGCCCGCAAGTGTCGCCACTGTCCTAGCGCCAACATAGCATGCCCACAACTTCCTAACCCGTACGTTTTTGGAATGTGGGAGGAAACCGGAGCACCAGGAGGAAACCCATGCAGACAAGGGGAGAATGCACAAACTCTTTACAGACAGTGGCTGGAATTGAACCTGGGTTGCTGGCGCTGTAATAGCGTTAAGCTAACCGCTACACTACAGTGCCTGCCCCTAGCCTAGGTGCATAACCATGGGTTCTCTCAACTCTTTCCCCAAATCCACTGAATCTCTAACCTGAGGGCATTTGAGAGAGAGAGGAATGCAGTGGTGGTGGGATGGGGTCATGTTAATGGTACAATGCAGGAGAGTCCAAAGGGAATCTTCTCTCTCCTCTAACTCAGAGTCTCAGTGCATCCAAGTGCCAATTTAGCTACTGCATTACCTGATGGACCTGAAAGGAGATTTTTTGAGGCCTCAGTCTTGAGAATCATAAATGAAAAAAATGGACTATTACATATGGTCTGCCAATATCAGGAAGATGCGTGCGGGAAAAGTCAGCAAAGCATTAGAGCTAAGAGAAAGTTAGGGGGACAATAAGAAGAATCTCTTTCACATAAAGTTAATTTAATTATGCATTTAACTTAACTGAATTTCTCTTAGTTCTGGTATTATGTTAATCAAGAGATTTTTTTTCTCTCTAGCCCCTTTTTTCCCTCTTTACCTTTGACCCATCCCCTGATGGGTCTGCTCTCCTCTGCTCTCCCGCACTTGCCTATCACCATCTCTTACCTGCATCTACCTATCACCACTTTTTGTCCACCTATCACTGCTCTGCTTTTCCCTCTTATATATTGGGCTTCCCCTTTTCCTATCTTCAGTCCTGAGGAAGGATCCTGACCCGAAACGTTGACCGCCTGCTTTTCTCCACAGATTCTGCCTGGCCTGCTGAGTTCTTTCAGCATCATAGTGTTTTTCATCTGGACATTCAAGCATCTGCAGTCCTTTGTTTCTCAAGAGATTTGTGTTCGCCAGACATTTTATTTCACTGCTGAAGTTGATTTCATAGACAATGTTAAGAATTTTGCTTTGTAAGGACCTCTAATGCCAGGTGATCTTTAAGTAACTACCATAAAAAATCAGAGTCTAAGTTAAACCAGTGCATAAATCTCATTCCCCCTCTTTAGGAGACTTAAGGAATTTTGAAAGCACCTTCAATTAAACTACATTTACCTTTCATTCATTGGTTTTAGTCCAATTTGGGGGAAAAAAAAAGAATTCAAGTTCTGAAGCTCCATTTATTCCATTGATATTGTTACTGTGTTACACTTGCAATTTCACAGCATGAAGTAAAATTTTGTCAAATATGATCAAACATGAACATGCAGTCATGTACAAGCAGTGTTTTGGAAAGTAAATAATCTTCACATTCTATGAAACCTAATTTTATTGGCTGGAAGACATGTAAGTATAAGGTACACTAGTGTACAAGTACCAGTAAACCTCCAACTATGACATACTATGCACACACAGTTTTTTTAGCCCTTTCCAAAAGTAACCAGGAAGTCAACACATACATAATTTTTCATGATGTTTTCCATCATTGGTTTCTGTTTGATGTTTAAACTCACACCATTGGTTCTCTTTTCTCTGTGGGCTGGAGAAATTCACCTGCTGGACAACAAATTCTCCCTTAGCAACCCTGCAGCCGCTAGTAAAGCAGGAGGACAGAAGTAATGGATTAAAATGGTGCCTTTTGTCACAGCTTCGACAAAACGACAGAACCAATAATTTCATTTCCTCTGCTTTCAAATGACAGCAAAGGTTAGAGCTTATTGTGGGTGACGTGTGGAGAAATGCCCAACAAGATGTTCCTTTGTCTGTAACATAAGCAAATACATTAACACAATTTAAAACTGGTTAAAAAGTTTGTGTTAAGGGGATGGATGCAGGAGTTTTGCATTTAACACTTAACCATCAACAATAATTTCTACACACGCGCATTGTGGCAAATATTCCTTGGCTTTTTTCCAATTTTTTACTTTACCTATGAAGTATTGTGCATGGTTATATCCATTGACCTCTTCCCCTCGCTAAATTTGAACTTATTGCTGGGAGCCAGACATATTTATTAAATGACCCTGACCCCAGGAACGCTAGGACTAGAGGAACTGGAGGTCACAAGTCAAAGTTGCTTCACCATTGAAGCCTGAAAGAAAAGCAGTGAAATGGACTTTATTTGATAAAGATTCTAAATTTTCTTGGCCCAGGTTTTGCATGTGATAATTTTCTATTTGTTCCAGATTGTTTTCCCTTTGTTGTGTAGATCAAAAATAATTAGTGCCACTATTTTCCACAAGTTCAACTTGATAGTAGTGAGGTCAATGAGACATCTGGGACCTTGCAAGAATGACCTTGCAAAAGATTAATGGTCTGAGGAATGACCAGAGGAAAATAGGGTGAGTTAGAGTCAAACTGGATACAAGAAAAGAAATTCAGAGAGAAATAAAGATAGGATTAAGGGAAAGAGAAAGGAAAAAGAAACCTTCAGGAGCAATTTACTTACTGGAGACACAAGAGACACAAGGAATCTGAAGCAACACACAAAAATCTGGAGGAACCCAGCAGGTCAGGCAGCATCTGTGGAGGGGAATGGACAGATGATGTCTAGAGTTGAGACCCTTCATTTGGAACGAAAGAAAGAGGGAAGTTGCCAGTATATAAAAAAAGTAGAGGGAAGAGGTGATAAGTGGATACGGGTGAGGGGGGTGATAGGCAAATGAAGGAGGGAGGAGAGTGGGAATGATGTCAGAAGCTGGGAGGTGATAGATGGAAGTGACAAAGGGCTGAAAATGATGGAATCTCATAGGAAACGGTGGAGCATGGAATAAAGGGAGGGAAGTGGGGAGGGGAACCAGTGGGAGGAGTGTGTGGGTGATGGGCGGATGGAGATTGTGGGGGAAGGCAAAGGGTTTGGGTGATGAGGGCCTGGTGGATCAGGAGGGAAGAGAAAAGGGAAGAAGGGGACAGAGGGGGAGTGAACTTGGATCCACCTATTGCTTGCCAGCTCTTGCTCCACCCCTTCCCCTCACCTCTTTATACTGGCTATCTCCCCTCTCCTCTTTCAGTCCAGATGAAGGGTCTCGACCCGAAACATTGAATATCCACTTCCCTCCACAGATGTTGCCTGATCCAGCAGTTTGTTTTTTGCCCCTTCGTAATAAAGGTCAATATGCCACTTACTTTCTTATCTACTTGTTGGACCTGCCTGTTAACTTTTTGTGATTCATGCACTGTTCTGATTCATGCATTACATATGAGGAGTATTTTGATGGCTCTGGGCCTGTACTCAGTGGAGTTCAGAAGGATGAGAGGAGATCTCGATGAAACCTCCTGAATACTGAAAGGCCTGGATAGAGTGGACATGGAGAGGATGTTTCCATTAGCAGGGGAGTTCAGGAATTGAGGGCACAGCCTCAGAATAAAGGGACGTCCCTTTGAAAATGAGATGGGGTGGAATTTCTTCAGCCAGATGGTGGCCAATCTGTGGAATTTGTTGCCACAGAGGGCTGTGGAGGCCAAATCATTGGGTGTATTTAGGGCAGAGATCAATAGGTTCTTGATTGATGAATTATGGATCTTACAGTGCAGCTCTGAGACAGGTAAAGGCTTAAACACAATTAAATAAATTGATATTGTGGGACTCAGACTCTCAGTTGACTATTTTTGTTATTCCTTTTGTTGACAGAGTTGTGGGAGGTAGCAGGAGATTAGTTTCCAAACCTTATTTATTTAGCTTTTATATAACAAGCTTAATGTACTTCCTTCCTAATTGCCAGTGTGCAATTCATTTACAGTGTTAACTGGAAATGTCACATTTGAGCTAATACAGTTATAGCTTTATTTCTCAGATGTCCACTTAATAATCCATAAAAGAGTTAGATCCATAAGTAGTTAGATCCATAAATACAACCTGGCTCCAGAGCCTTGAAAATTGCATCTTAATGGTCATGGTGTAGCAACATTGTACGTAAACAGTGCACCCACCTGACCAAATACTTGAAGCAGCTCAAAGACTTTTGGGAGGAGTTGGAAGTCTTCTTTTACATATGTGTGTTGCAAAATATAGGCTGATTATTTTATCCCAATACCATGAACTTAGATATTCTGGTAGATGACAGATATGCAAGTCACAAAGTGATGATGTTCCCTGATTGATATTCTGACTGATTTTCAGCTTCCCATTTTTCTAGTTATACATCCTGTGTAGTAAATGCAGTTGCCAAGCAAGAAAGGAAGTTGCTGAAGATCAAATTGACCTTTCAACCACTTGAATTGGTTATAAAGTATGGACATCATTTTACACAGGAAGCCTTCATTTAGAGTATCCATTACCCACGGCAGCCAAGAGACCAAGAAAGTTGCCTCTTTCCCTGTTGCCTGAGTTGCTCCATGTAAATCCAGCAGTTCTGCTGGAAAGAGTGACCATGAAGCAGGAATTAAAAGTAAATAAATCAATGGTATATTTTAAAGAAGATTCCGAGATTCAAGATATTTTTCTGAGGATACAACCTAATTAGTGCCAAGTCCATTAATTGAAGTAAGTTGTGTGATTTGTACCTTTGCAAGTGGGATGGGACTGATGGCAACTGACCCAAAGGTTAGTGATCATATTGCAGGTATTAAAGAAGCTGACTGGTGTTTCCAAACAACTGGACTCTAAATTCATTTGGGACTCCCTTCAAAGCTTTAAATATTGACAACTTTCTGAAGTCTCGGCCAGACAAGACTCAAAAATGTAATGTGAACCAAAGACAGGCCAGTAAGAAAACCTTACTGACTATCTTTGGTTCACATTGCATTTTTCAGACTTGTGATCATGATATAATCCAAATCTCAACACTTGAGCAGTATCCACCACCAGCAAGAGCTCTGAAAAGCAAACAGCCATGTCGTCAATAATTCCCGTAATTTATTTTGCAATTTAAACATGACTTTACTATGTTCTCATCCTCCTGCTCTGTCGTGCTTTTAACACTTTTCTGATGATAGCTGAGAGCACTGCATTCCTTACATTGCAATTGTGGCTGCATGTCAAACATATTTTATCAACTTTAAAAAAATATTTGGGGCAGACAGAGATTACCAAAGAAGCTGCTTTAAATGCCCAGTTTTCTTTTTCTATCCCAAATCTATCTTGGCAGCAGCTTTGCTAAAACTTCATCTGTGATTGATGTCGACAGGACCCCTGAGACCATCATCTGCATACTCTGTCATTGGGAACATCTCAGAGGACTCTGCTTCATCAGACTTCACTTGCACACTTGCTTTCCCTTGGCTCCTTGTAACCTTTGTCTCACCATGAACAAATTCCAGACCTCAGCTGTCTATAGTCTCTGGCACTGAATATGTCCCAGAATTTCGAGGGAGCGCAAGCCACCTACGTTCGCTCTTCCCCTGCCCTCCAGGACTGCACTTACTCAACACAAATCTTCTGGCAGCAACTGGGTTTTCAAAGCAGGTTCTGACTTAACCCTCCAGGCACCGAGCAGTGCAGGTTCTTCTGATTGTAAAACCCATGGAAATGATTTGATGCTGGTTAAGCCACACCCCAGGCTAAACTGCTGTCAAAGAATTGAGTATCTGCGAAATATCTAACCCCATGAAGGCTCGGCAAGCAGATTTCCAAGCTTGACTGCTGTGAAGCTGCAGACAATTGATGCTTCAGCACAGGGGCCCACAAGCAGTTTTACATGAGAACACAGATGATATAGCCAGCAAGCACTGGGTGTTCAGGGAGTTCAGAACTTTTGTTTTTATGCATGAGTTCCAAAGGTCCTCACAGTTCTGCAGGGAAATTCAAGCAGAAGTGCATGGAAATGCCTACATTTCTCATTGAAATGTGAGCCATTATATATGAAGAGGCTAAAGTGGTTGCAAACCCATGAAGGCACGTGGTCTCCCAGTCCACATTGTTCAGTCAAGGAGATCTCCAATGATTGTCAATGCCTACTGTTCATACCTGAATTTTCCTCTTGGGTTGACCCACTGTCCCTTGGATTTACACACTGTCTTGGAGAAGGAATGCATTTTGCTTTGTGGTTGTCCTAATCTTCAGATCCAACAATTCCGTTTAAGTCCCCAGTAAGTTGCAGACAATGATAATACTTGTACTTACTGGGTATTTTCACCAGTAGGTGGATAATGTCAATCAATTGTGGTTATTCTGCAAATGTGAAGCAGAGATGGGAGTATTCAAAACATTAGCTAGGCAGGTATTTTTGGGATCCAAGTCATTCTGTCTGCAGGTAGTGCAGAAGAATGCTGGCACTATTTCTTCCTGCCAACACCTCATTAAGAACTCACAGAGTCAGAAAATATTTTTGCCTAGGATTACAAAGTCAACTGCAAGGTGACTAAATAACTCCTTAAAGAGAAATGAGTTGTCATATTTGCAAGTGTAGCAGACTTTTCCCTCATCGGTATCCCAGAAGCAACAATGAAATGGTTCAGCAGTTCATCCAATCTTGGTTGCTGGAGGGATACTGTGCAGGACAATGGAGCAATATTTTGTGTTTGAATTGTTTGGCCACCAAAACTTTAGATCATACAGGTGGAACCATGCTTTAGTATTTCAAAGTCTATTACCTTACACAATTCTTTGCATCCTTTGGTTTATGCCAGACTTAGCTATTGCTATCAGGAACCAGTGCAAGGTTTAAAAATGGTCACCAGTAGGAATGGTGCAGTAAACGGGATCATGATTGATCTGAGGTAAACAAAAACGTTGCACATTATTTCTTCTATAGCAACATTTTCAGCTTTATAAAACTCTGCATTCAATTCTGGTCACCCCATTGTAGAAAGGATGTGGTGGCTTTGGAGAGGGTGCAGAAGAGGTTTACCAGGTTGCTGCTTTGATGAGAGGACATGTGCTATTGAGAGATTGGGCAAACTTGTGTTGTTTTCTCTGGAGTGACAGAAGCTGAGAGGAGACCTGACAGAGGTTTCTAAAATTATGAGAGGCATAGACAGAGTAGACAACCGGTATCTTTTTCCCAGCGTTGAAGTATCTAGTACTAGAGGGCAGGCATTTAAGGTGAGTAGGGGCAAGTGCAAAGGAGATGTGCGGGGCAAGTTATTTACACAGAGAGTGGTGGGTGCTTGGAATGCGCTGCTAGGGATGGGTAATGGAGGCAAATACGATAAAGGCATTTAAGAGGCTCTTAAGTAGGCACATGAATGTGCAGAGAATAGAGGGGTCTGGACATTGTGTAGGCAGAAGGGCTTAGTTAAGTTTGACATTTAATTACTAGTTTAATTAAACTAGTGGGCAGGCACAGTAGTGTAACGGATAGCGTAATGCTATTACAGTGCCAGCGACCCAGGTTCAATTCTGGCCACTGTCTGGAAGGAGTTTGTACATTCTCCATGTGTCTGTGTGAGTTTCCTCCAGGTGCTCCGGTTTCGTCCCACGTTCCAAAGAGATGTATGTGTTAGGAAGTTGTGGGCATGCTATGTTGGCACCGGAAGCATGGCGACACTTGTGGGCTGCCCCCAGAACACTCTACGCAAAAGATGCATTTCACTGTGTGTTTTGATTTACATGTGACAAATAAAGATATCATATAATTAGTTTGGCGCAACATCGTAAGCCAAAGAACCTGTTCCTGTGCTGTACTGTTCTACGTTCTATAACAATAAAAGCTGGGGAGTCTGTTGGTGGTGCTCGATGGACTAAGTCATAACTTGGCTTTGGTCCAGGCACTTTTCAATCCATTATTTACCACCCTTTAATAAGTCTTTTACAATATTGGCACAAGTTTAATCTTGATTTTCAACTGTTAAAATGAACACCAGATCTAAAGCCTCTGCTAATGGTAAAGGTATTGGAGACCAACCTACTTTGGAAGCTATTTCTAATCTGGATAGAAAGTTCGATCAGAGCTTTGCCAAATTGAAGTCTATTTTAAAAGACTTTGAAGACAAACAAAATACTCTTATCCAGGAGAATGCCAAACAAATGTAATTAATTGCTGAACTCAACCAAGCTGGTAAAGAGAGAGATGCCAAACTCCATTCACTTGAAAAAGCCTTAATTACAAACAAGCAAAACCTGGAAAAGCAACAACAGAGGATCACCGACCTGGAAGGACGCAGCAGAAGGAAAAATTTAAGGATCATCAATTTTCCAGAGAACACCGAGACTGGTAACCCTACGGAATTCTTTTCTAATCTTTTGGTCGATGTTTTTGGTCCCGAAATGTTCCCTGTTCAGCCCATTCTGGATAGGGCTCACAGAGCATTAAGATCTAATCCTGCTCTGGATCAAAAACCTCGGCCAGTAATACTGAGATTCCATTATGTCAGCGTCAAGGAGCTCCTGATTCGTACCGCTCGTAGATGTGGAATGATTCAATTTAAACAATGGAAGTTTCGAATAGTTGAAGATTACACCCCAGAAGTTATGAAAGAAAGGCTGACTGACAAACCAATTATGGCTCATCTCTACCAAAGCAACTATCATCCTACATTATTATTCCCAGCAAGGTTGAGAATTTCATTACCTGATAGATCTCGCAAATGGTTTAAATCCATTCAAGAAGCCGAGAATTTTCTCTTAAATTAGCTGTTAATTTTAGAAGCTAAGAAATGCGGAAGAGACACAGTGCTTTTCCTTTGATTTACTACCTACTTGTTTTATTATCTAATTAATTTTTAGATTTAAACCTTCCTTTTTTCTTCTTTTAATATTTTTAATGTTTTGTTTTAATAACAATTAAGAATTTAATAAAATGACTGATCATTTGCTTTCTTTTCGAAATAATTATTAAACCATATTTTTTAATAGTCAGCTGTTAACGCCCTTTGGCTCTGTTTCAATCTCACAATTATGTTATGAGTTCAATATCTCTGTTTGTATTATGTTGTTCATTTTTAGACAAAACATGGGTGGTTTATATATTTTTTCAATTTGGACTACTGCTACCAATAGAACTGGGGTTAGTTCAATTAAAGGGTAGCTTTCTAGCTGCCTATTGGCCAGATTTCGGGCTGTTGGGGGAGGGGTGGGGCTGTTTTTATGTTTTTTTTCTTCTGGGCTAAACTACAAATTTTTCTAAATTGTCGTCATATCCGCTTCCTCTTTGAATATTTTTTTTACTCCTTCCTGTTGGTAAGACTCAGAAATACCAAGATTAACCCTTTACATACCATATATTTTTTAACCTGTTAAAATGGATAAGACTATTAATTTTATTTCATGGAATGTTAACGGCTTAAATAATCCGCTTAAACACAAGAAGATTTTAAAAGTTTTTCATAGATTAAATGCTCAGATTATTTTCATTCAGGAGACTCACATCAGGAAGAAAGATAATCAATGTTTTTTTAGTTTTTGGAGGAGTCAACAGTTCCATTCAAATTCACAAGCAAAGGTGAAAGGAGTTCCTATTTTTATAGACTCCTCAATTTCGTTTGTCCATCATGAGACAATATCAGACCCAAGTGGTAGCTCTTCATTAATTACCGGTCTGCTTCATCATAAAAAAATTGTTATGGTTAATCTTTATGCACCCAATGTAGATCACCCTGAATTTTTTAAACATCTGTTTACATTTTTTCCTAATTTAAATGAATACACTGTGATTATGGGTGGAGATTTTAACTGTTGTCTAAACCCTTCGATGGATAGATCTGTGTCAAATCCTGCACTTCCAAACAAATCCACTGTCTTTATTAATTCCTTTTTATTGAATCTGGAATTTTAGATGTTTGGAGATTTCTACATCCATATGATAAAGAATTTTCATTCTTTTCTCATGTTTACCATAACTACTCGAGGACTGATTATTTTTTTATTGATGCTAGATTAGCTCCACTTACTATGGACTGTAAATACGATGCAGTTGCCATTTCTGATCATGCACCATTGACTTTATCAACTAAATTACCAGATGTATCCTTTGATGTCAGACAATGGTGATTTAATCCTTCTCAATTACAAGACTCAGATTTCATCCAGTTTATTAAAGAACAGATTTCATTTTTCTTTTTAACTAATTTTACTGAAGGAATTTCCAGTGGTATAATATGGGATACTTTTAAAGCATATATCCATGGTCAAATTATTTCATATTCCGCTGGTTTGAAAAAACAAACTAATAATGAAATACGTATATTGGTTGACAAGATTAAAGAAATCAATAAAAATATTCTGATATTCCAAATTTGGAGCTTTTTAAAAAGAGAACCGAACTCCAATTACAACATAGTTTATTATTAACATCTTCAATTGAAAATCTACTACTTAAAAACAAAAGTCAATTTTATATACCTGGTGACAAATCTGGTAAATTATTGGCCAACCAGGTGAAAGCTACTTTATCTAAACGTCAGATTAATAAAATTCGTAAACCAGATGGTACCTACACAATAGATCATGTTCAAATCAACAAATCCTTTCAAGAATTTTATTCTTCTTTATACCAATCAGAATCCCCTGTGGATCCTACATTAATGTATGAATTTTTAAGAGATCTGAAGATTCTCCAACTATCTTTAAATGAATGTTCTACATTAGATGCTCCCATTTTGGAGGAAGAAATAAAGAAAGTAATATTTTCAGTGAACTTGGGTAAAGCACCCGGACCTGACGGATATACAGCTGAATTTTTAAAATCATTTTCTGATATTCTTGTTCCCTGGTTAACCAAAATTTTTAAAGATGCCCTATCAATGGGTAAACTACCACAATCTTTCTATGAAGCAACTATTCCTTTAATTCTTAAAAAGGATAGAGATCCCACTGATTGTGCATCTTATAGACCTATTTCTTTATTAAATGTAGATTCAAAAATATTTTCCAAAATATTGGCCTTTAGACTGGAAAAGGTTCTCCCACAAATTATCTCTGAAGACCAGACAGGATTTATTCAGAATCGTTATTTACATTTTAATATTAGGAGATTAATGAATATTATATATACCCCTTCATCCCAAATTCCAGAATGTGTTCTTTCACTAGATGCTGAAAAGGCATTTGACAGAGTCAAATGGGAATATCTATTCACTACACTTCAAAAATTTAATTTTAGCCCTAAATTTATATCTGCGATTAAAATGATTTATTATAAACCTATGGCTTCAATACTTACTAATAATCAAAGATCTCCTTTGTTTAGGCTTTTTCGAGGTACTAGACAAGGTTGTCCGTTAAGCCCTTTATTATTTGATATTGCTTTAGAACCCTTGGCTATTGCACTCCGGGACTCTTCAAATGTATGTGGCATTACTCGCGGACAGAAGATTCATAAGATATCTCTCTACGCAGATGACCTGTTACTTTATATTTCTAATTCAGATGAATCTATCCCCGCAGTACTATCACTACTAGATCAGGTTAGTGTTTTTTCTGGCTATAGATTTAATCTTAATGAGAGCAAACTTTTTCCATTGAATATGCAAACCCCAATTTATAGCCAATTACCTTTTAGATTGGTAAATGACTACTTTATGTATTTAGGTGTTAAAATTACCAAGAAACATAAGGACTTATTTAAAGCTAATCTATTGCCTTTAATTGACCATGTTAAACAATTATTTACTATGTGGTCTTCACTGTCTTTATCATTGGTAGGCCAAATTAATGCGATTAAGATGAATATTTTACTAACATTTTTATATTTATTTCAAGCGATTCCAACTTTTGTCCCGAAATCTTTTTTTTGATACTATTGATTCTAAAATTCTTTCATATATTTGGCAGAATAAAAACCCAAGGTTAAGTAAGAAATATTTACAAAAACTAAAAAAGGATAGTGGTATGAACTTGCCTAACTTTAGATTATATTATTGGGCAATTAATATCAGATATTTAATTTTTTGGATACAAGATTTAGGTGTAATTCAATGCCCCAAATGGGTATACCTTGAGCACCAATCAGTACTTGGATTTTCATTAGTTTCTATTTTAGGAGCTTCACTCCCTTTTGCACTTACCAAATTAAGTAAACATATGACTAACCCAATTGTTAAACATACAATACGAATATGATTTCAATTTCATAAATTTTTTGGATTGAATAAATTTAACTTGTCAAGTCCCATTCAATCTAATTTTTTCTTTCATCCATCCAGAGTTGACTCAGCTTTTTGCATATGGAAAAGGAAGGGAATAGTATGTTTTCGTGATCTATTCATTGATAACTGTTTTTCATCTTTTGAACGATTGTCTAACAAATACAATTTGCCTAGATCACATGTTTTCCGATATTTGCAGATTAGAAATTTTTTAAAAGCTACTATACCCTCTTTTCTGACACCTTACAAAATTGAAACTATGGAAAAAATTTTAGGTCTTAATCCTTATCAGAAGGGTTTGATAGCAATAATCTATGATTTAATTATGAAAATACGTCCAGAATCATTGGACAAAATTAAGAACGAATGGGAAAGCGAACTCCAGACATCTATACCTACAGAGACTTGGAAGGAAATTCTTCATTTAGTTAATACATCTTCAATTTGTGCCAGACATTCGTTGATACAGTTTAAGGTAGTTCACAGGACCCATATGTCAAAAGATAAGCTAGCTCGTTTTTATAACCATATAAATCCTCTATGTGATAGATGCAAATCAAATGTGGCTTCTTTGACACATATGTTTTGGTCCTGTCCTCTTTTGGAAAAATATTGGAAAGACATTTTTAACATTATTTCAAGCATATTGAAGTTTGATTTACAACCTCACCCTATCACTGCAATTTTTGGATTACCAAGGATAGAATCTGGCCATTTATCTGCTTCCGCTAACCATATGATTGCTTTTGTTACGTTAATGGCCAAACGATCCATCTTGCTTAAATGGAAGGATCCAATTCCCCCTACAACTTTTCAATGGTTTTCTCAAACTATATCATGTTTAAACTTGGAAAATATTAGGAGTGGTACTGTTGATCCTTCGCTTAAATTTGAAGATATTTGGAGTCCATTTATTCAATATTTTCACATGATGTAGATCCCCTTTCAATAACTTTCTTAGAGGAATGGAGCTGATGACATAATATTGCTCTGTTTCTACTGAGAAATTTTAGCCCAGTTTTTTTTTCTTTTTTTAATTTATATAATAAATCTTTTTCTTTCCTTTCTTTTATATTATATTCATTTACTAAGAGATCATTGGATCTACAGATTTTTTTATATTTTATTGTTCTTTATGATTATCTACGCCATGATTGTTATCCTGATCTCTTTGTATTACATGTATAAATATTGATGCTATATATCAACCTGTATTAATTTGAAAACTAATAAAAAGATTGAAAAAGAAAGAAAGAACAATAAAAGCTGATAGGACTGCTGTGGACAACTGTGGCCTTGTATCATTCTACCATCTTAAACATGTTGGCATGTTATAGAAAGCTCTTCCATCCATATTTACGTTCACTAGACTTTCCCTCAAACAATATCATGATCATTGCCCTGAACTGACCAGGGATTTTAAATGCATCTGTGTAATCTCTTTTGTTTCTGCTAGGCTATTGCACGATCATGAGAGTTGCAATTATGAGTGACTTTTCTTGTCCTGGCACATTGGCACACCACATGCAGCGGCTGAAAATGCCTGGCTTGAAGGATTTATCTGCTGATGGCTAACTGCATTGCAACTGCAGTACTGTGCTCCTGCAGCAAGCTATTCATGGCAGCACTTGTACCAATTGGCGCAGTGAAATTGTAATCTAAGGTAAAGAGCTTTATCTACCTTTTACTAAATCAGGTGTTTGTTCATGTTGAAGGTACAATTTTTTACTTGTGGAGTTTTAAACAACAGTAGTTTGAAAGAGAACAACAATTTTTCTAGCAGCCTCTCTCAATACCTGCTTCAATTTGGAGCCAATCAGCAGTGTTTGGCAATACTGAAACTTAACTGGAGCACTACATAAATACTGTGCTTATAAGAGCAGGTCAGAAGCTGGGTATTCCACAGTGAGTGACTTTACACCATCTACATAGGCACAAATCAGGTGTGCGAGGGAATACTTTCCATGTCCGTAGATGAATGCCATTTTAATTACCCTCAGCAAACTCAACACCCTGATCCTCCTGTATGACTCAGTGAAATGGACTACCTGCAACAGGCACCTAAAGGTGGGCAAGTACCAGCAATCCTGTCTCCACATACTTTCCAATGAATTGGCAGGGGAGGCGAATAAATATCAGCATCATCTCCCAGGTCAATGCCCCCAGCATGAAAGCTTTGAAGGGTCAAGACCACCTCTGGTGGCTGATCCATGTTGTCCTGACAACAGTCAAAGATCCATCATGGCAAGAAATTTGAAAAAAATTGCTTCATGGATATTCCTTGAAAAAAAAGTAACATCCTCATTGACTCCTGAGAATCCCTGGCCCATACCACTCAGAATCAGGAAGGAATATTTGGGAAGACAAGGTATGGATCAAGTAACTTCGACCACCCAAATAACCCACTCAGCTGTCCCATCAAGTATCTTCAGACCGACCCGTGGCAGAGTTTGTGGATCCTTCGAAGGACTAGATTAGATTAAATAAGTTTGTCATCATCTACACCAGGATGAAATGAAATTCTTTGTTCGCATGAAGCTCACAGAGTAAACAGCAATACGAAATACAACAATAAATACAATGATGAGTGCCAAACAGCAGAATGTTTGTCATCCTCGATAGTCTGAAGGAAAATCAGAATCAGAAGCAGGTTTATTATCATTGATTTGTATGTTGTGAGATTTGTTGTTTTGCAGCAGCAGTACAGTGCAAGACATAAAAATTACCATAAGTTACCAAAAAATAAATAAAATAGTGCAAAAGAGGAACAATGAGGTAGTGTTCATGGACCGGTCAGAAATCTGATGGCAGAGGGGGAGAAACTGTTCCTGAATCGTTGAGTGTGGGTCTTCAGGCTCCTGTACCTCCTCCCCGATGGCAGTAATGAGAAGAGGGCATGTCCCGGATGGTGAGGGTCCTTAATGATGGATGCTGCCTTTTTGATGAGATAAGATATTTATTTACTAGTCACAAGTACACACAGTGAAATGCGTCTTTTTGCGTTACTGAGAATGTGCTGGGGGCAACCCACAAGTGTCGCCACGCTTCCGGCGTCAATATAGCATGCCCACAACTCATAACCTGTATGTTTTGGAATGTGGGAGGAAACCGGAGCACCTGGAGGAAACCCATGCAGACACGGGGAGAATGTAGAAACTTCTTACAGACAGCGGCGGGAATTGAACCTGGGTCGCTGGTGCTTTAGTAGCATTACACTTACCGCTACACTACCATGCCGCAACCGTCTCTTGAAGATATCCTCGACAGGTGGGGAGAGTTGTGCCCGTGATGGAGCTAGCCGAGTCCACAACCCTCTGCAGTCTCCTTCGATCCTGTGCATTGGAGCCTCTATACCAGCCGGTGATGCAACCAGTCAGAATGCTCTCCACCGTACATCTGTAGAAATTTGCAAGAGTCTTTGGTGATGTACCAAGTCTCCTCGAACTCCTAGAAGAAGATGCGGTACCACAGAAGGCTGTAGATCTTCAGTCACTGAGATCAACAGAACTTTGGCCACTGTAGTCAAGACCAGTGGCTCAAAACTTTGATAATCACATGTGAAGGTAGCCTATACTTTCTTCAGCATCTCTGCCCAAAGGCAATGTTTCTTTAAAGCATGATCAGGCCATGACACATTAGGCAGATGGTTGAGTTACCTAAACACAGATAAATCCCTTTAAGATTCATGACACAGTACTGTTGCCATCAGTCTGAAAGTTTAAGTTGACACTTGCAGGCTACCATTACCAGGACACTGACGCTTCCTTTGTATTAAAATAATATCCCCCCCTAAACATATATAAACAAGAGAGCAAATCAATTGAACTGTTTGTTACCAATGCAATTCACAGCATAGTGTAAATTATTGTGCAAATTTACTATTCAATGGCAGTATCTCTGAGGGGATTATAAAAGAAAATAACCAAATATTGATGTTCAGTAACTTCAAATATTTGGATTGTGTTTTGTGGCTTCAGTACTTCAAATGAGACCAAGGAATAAAAAGAGAGAGTGAACAGTAAACAAAAAATAAATATTGACAGTGAGATGCCTATCATGTCTGCCATCACAGTATGCTAGTTTAACCAAAGTAGAAAGCCAGCCGGCAAGAGCTTTCAAGGTAATGACGTTCAGAATTAATTGTTTGGGTTAATCTTTTTATTTCCTTCAGTTTATAGTTTAATACAATATTGCAACTGATTTTAAGTCCATGCAAGCCCCACATTATACCAGTTAAGCCTGGTTTTAGGATTAATGGGAGCATCTCATTTCCTGTTTGTGTAATGCAACAGCATCCTGGGAGTTAGTGCTGGAATACATGTGAGATGCCCTACATGCCTTTCAGTAACCTTCTCCTAAGCTAGTTACTGAAGGGCCTGGATAGAGTGGACGTGGAGGATGTTTCCATTAGTAGGAGAGTCGAAGATCTGAAGGCACAGCCTCAGGATAAAGGGAGACACAAGAGAGACTGCAGATGCTGGAAATCTGGAGCAATACACAAAGCGCTGGAGGAACTCAGTGGGTCAGGCAGCATCTAAGATAAGATTTCTTTATTAGTCACATGTACATCAAAACACACAGTGAAATGCATCTTTTGCGTAGAATGTTCTGGGGGCAGCCCACAAGTGTCGCCACGCTTTTGGTGCCAACAACTTCCTAACCCGTACGTCCTTGGAATGTGGGAGGAAACCGGAGCACCTGGAGGAAACCCATGCACACTGGGAGAATGTACAAACTCCTCACAGACAGCGGTGGGAATTGAACCTGGGTTGCTGGCGCTGTAAACGCTAACTGCAATGCTACCTTAGTGTAGGATTAGTGTAGGTGTGCAGAGGGAAACGAATAGTTGACATTTAGGGCCGAGACCCTTCAGCCAATCATGACGAAGCATCTCGGCCCGAAATATCGACTGCTCATTTCCCTCCAATAGATGCTGCCTGACCTGCTGAGTTCCTCCAGCACTTTGTGTGTTGCCTCAGAATAGAGGGACCCCCCACCTTCTGAACTGAGATGAGGAGAAATTTCTTCAGCCAGAGGGTGGTGAACCCGTGAAATTTGTTGCACGGAGCACTGTGGAGGCCAAGTCATTGGGTGTATTTAAGGCAGAGATTGATAGGTTCATGATGGGGAGGGGGGTTAAGGGTTACAGGGAGAAGGCAGGAGAATGGGGTTAAAAAAATGAGCCATAATTGAATGGCAGAGCAGACTCGATGGGTCGAATGGCCGAATTCTGCTCCTATATCTTATGGTCTTATGGTTATGTTTCCGATCTTCATAGTCAGTGTTGGTTGTATCATGCACTTTACTGTGCATGATTTCTGATCTGTCAGTAGGTTGATGTTAAAATTCTCATCCTTCATGTTAAATCCCCCCCAAAGCCTCACTTCTCCCTACCCTGTAACTTCTAGCCATATAACCCTCTAAAATCTCTGGCCCAACTTTAACCACTCCACCATTGGCAGCTAAGTCCGCCTAATCCTCTACTATTTTTACCCCTCGAGCACACCTCTTTGTCCAAGCAGTTGATATGATAGCTCTTTCAGCAGTTCAGCATCAAACTGAAGCAACAGTCTGCTGAAGGAACTCAGCAGGTTGAGCAGCGTCTGTGGGAGGAAAGGAATTGTTGATGTTTCAGGTCAAAACCCTGATCAAGTCTCTAAAATTCCTCCAGCTGATTGTTGCTCCAGATTCCAGCATCTTCAGTCTCTTATGTCTTCAGCATCAAACTGTGTTTGATAAAGCTACAGGAAATAGTCTTGGGTCTTCTTATTGCGTTAAGGGCGGTACATAAATACAAATTGCTGTCGCACTTTTGTATCAGTGGTCCCTGGAGGAAGGGTCCATCTGAGTGAATTGTAGGCTCATGGTTAAATGTATCCAAATGCCTTTTAGCATTGAGAACCTTTTTTTTACTGAAAAAGCATCAGGGTGAAGAAAAAAACCTCCACGTGCTCAAATTCAGACTTGCTCACTTCTTTAATACAATAAACAATCATCTTTGACTCATTTTGTAACAGCATGCAATGTGCATTCATGTCGACCCTGGCTTTTGGTAGGATCCTCTCAGACATTTCGCTGTAGCCCCACACAGACAATGCCAAATGCAGCAATCATTAGATCAGAAACTCATTCAGTTTCACTAAAGTTCTGACTGCTTTGCTAAAACCCTTGGTGCGTGTGGCTGCATTCAAAACAAACACACTTTCTTTGCAAGGCGCACGTCTGACTAAAGCACAGCTTTGAAAGATGTGTTAAGCTTTCTACAGCTCCTGGCAATTGCAGACTTCTCTGTGGGTACAATGCTCCCTGTACATTCGTCTCTCAGTCAGTTCTGGAATGTTTTGCATCAACAATAACGTCTGGATTGCCATTTTTTTCTGTCATTTTCTTTCTACACAGACTTAAAGGAATGAACAAGGTTACATGCTGAGAATAAGTGGCACATATGATAGAATAACAAATGAGTTAGAAAATTATGTCTCAGAAGGCATTCTGTTATTCAAGCTGGCTTTTAATATAGTAACATATCCCAGGGTGCTTCGAAACACCATCAGGCAAACTTTGACATGAGTCATTGGGACAATGACTTGTCAGGGTTGAGGAATGGAGGAAAGAATGGTAAAAAAATGATATATGGAAGTACAGAAGGCTGAACTCCCACACCACCAAGTTCAAGAACAGCTACTTCCCTTCAACCATTTGGTTCTTGAACCAACCGGCAAAACCCCAATCACTACAGTTTAGCAACACTATGACCACTTTGCACTAAAATTGACTATGTTTTTGTTCAAATTGTGTTCTTTCTCGTAAAAGCTGTGTATGATTTGTTTTTTCTTGTGAATGCTGCTTATATGATGCTATGTGCCTGTGATGCTGCTGCAAGTAAGTTTTTCATTACACCTATGCATGCATGTACTTGTGCATATGACAATAAACTTGACTTTGATTTTAACTGAACAGAGAGGTTTAAGGAGGGAATTAGGAATATGAGAATGTATGAAATAGGAATTACAGTAGGCCATCCAGTCCTTCAAGTGTAAGCTGTCATCCATTAATCATAACTAATCTTCCATCTTAGTTCCATTTTCCTGCATTATCCCTGTGTCCTTTGATTCCCTCAATTATTTTCTGTGTAGAATGAACTCAATGACTGAGCCTCCAATGCCACTGGGGTAGACAATTCCAAAGATTCACCATCTAGTGAGTGGTGAAATTTCTTCCCATCTCATTCTTGAACAGCCTATCCTTATTCTAGATTCCTCAGCCAGGGCAAGCAGCTTCCTTGCAACCCCCACTCACAAACCCTCTTCTCGTTACTACCATTGGGGAGGAGGTACAGGAGCCTGAAGACCCAACTCAACGATTCAGGAGCAGCTTCTTCCCCTCCGCCATGCGATTTCTGAACGGTCCATGAAACCATGAACATTACCTTGCTATTCCTCTTTCTTGCACTATTTATTCATTTCTGTAATTTATAGTAATTTGATGTCTTTGCATGCTGCCACAAAACAACAAATTTCACATCATATAAGTCAGTGATAATAAATCTGATTCTGATTTTGAAGAATGTTGAAAGTTTCAGTGGGATCTCCTTTCATTCTTCCATACTCTAAAATTCAGGATTTTGCCAATTGACAGAATGATCACCAATGGTGGAAGAATTATATTCAGAGTTGGTATAGAGATCAGAATTGTTGGACTACCAATGTCTAAGAGGGCTGTACTTTTGGAGGAGATTACAAACATGGGAAGTGTAGGGCTACAGAACTATTTAAACATGTCACTTTGGCCCTCGGGGTAGACACAGACCTCAGCCCATAATGTCGACTGTTCATTTCCCTCCAATAGATGCTGCCTGACCTGCTTAGTTCCTCCAGCATTTCGTGTGTGTTGTTCCAGATTTCCAGCATCTGCAGTCTCTCTTATGTTAAAATTTGGGTGTTGTTTAATCAGAAGTGAATCTAGGTCAACAGGAATAGGAATAATGAGTAACTGGAATCTTGTGAGTTTTGATTTGATATGGTAGAGTATACAATTTTTTGCCCATAACTTGTCCTGCAGCCAATTCTGAGGCACCACTCTGCACACAGTGTGGAGGAGCCTTGCAGAATTTCAGGCCCCTGATAATATAAAAGTTTTAATTTGGAAATGCACAAAGGTAGATTGGAACCTAAGGTTTGAGAAAGCTGTTTTTTTTTAATTGTGATTCCTTTAATTGGCATTATTGTGGAGGTGCTTGTCCAGATTTTTAATGTCAATTTAAAGCTACTGTTTCAGAATCAGGTTTATTATCACTGAAAAATGTTGTGCAATTTGTTGTTTTGTGGCAGCAGTGCAGTGCAAGACATAAAAATTACGATAAGTTACAGAAATAAATAAGTAGTACAAAAGAGGAATAACGAGGTAGTGTTCATGGGTTCATGGACTGTTCAGAAATCTGATGGCAGAGGGGAAGAAGCTGTTCCTGAAATGTTGAATGCAGGTCTTCAGGCTCCTGCACCTCCTCCCCAATGGTAGTAATGTGAAGAGGGCATGTCCTGGATCATGAGGGTCCTTAATGATGGATGCTGCCTTCTTGAGGCACTGTCTATTGAAGGTGTCCTCAATGGTGCGGAGGGTTGTGCCCGTGATGGAGCTGGCTGAGTCTATAACCCTCTGCAGCCTCTTTCGATCCTGCACATTGGAGCCTCCATACCAGGTGATGATGCAACCAGTCAGAATGCTCTCCACTGTACATCTGTAGAAATTTGCAAGAGTCTTTGGTGACATACCAAATCTCCTCAAACTCCTAATGAAGTAGATAGATCCTCTGAGACATTGACGCCCAGGAATTTGAAGTTGCTCATTTTTTCCACCACTGATCCTTCAGTGAATACTGGTGTGTGTTCTCCCGGCCTCCCCCTCCTGAAGTCCGCAATCAATTCCTTGGTCTTGCTGATGTTGAGTGCGAGGTTGTTGTTGTGACACCACTCAACCAGCCAATCTATCTCACTCCTGTACACCTCCTCATTGCCATCTGAGATCCTGCCAACAACAGTGGTGTCATCAGCAAATTTATAGATGGCATTTGAGCTGTGCTTAGCCACACAGTCATGAATGTAGAGAGAGTAGAGCAGTTGGCTAAGTATGCATCCTTGAGGTGCGCCTGTGTTGATTGTCAGCGAGGAAGATGTTACTGCTAATCCGCACTGACTGTGGTCCCCCAATAAGGATCCAGTTGCAGAGGGAGGTACAGAGGCCCAGGTTTTAAAACTTGTTGATTAGTACTGAGGGGATGATGATGTTGAATGCCAAGCTGTAAATCGATAAACAGCAGCCCAAACTAATAAAACTAAAATATGGGACTCCAAGGATATATCTCTCAGGGGATCAAAGGAGTGAATTTGTTTTCAACAGAACACAGGCTGCACTTATTCAGCCTTATCAAGGCATCTGAGACCACAGAGCTTGGATGTCATGGGTTGCTGATATCGCAGGTTATATTTTACCTGATACAGTAGTAGAATTGTCTCATCTCTGGACCTGGAGTACATGGGAATATTAGAGGCACCATCCTTTCAGCAATCATAATCACAGTTCATTCCAAATTCTCACAGCAACATCAGTCTACATCTGGCCAGATGTACCAGGATATTGTTTAGATCAAAGAATATCATCATTTTTCTCACGTGCCCCATCAGTTGAGAAAAAAGGATCCTTTTGTTTCAGCACATAACTCCCCATTATAAGTGCGAATAATGCCAATCATCTGCCACATCCCAAATTTGGCAGGTAACCAGAAACAAAAGGTTCTGCAGATTCATGTTTCTCAAGGAGCAGTGATGACACCTTTCATTGAACCATGTCTACTTGAAGGAGGTGGCAGGCAGCAGGGGTGGCATCTCAGAAACCAAAGCAACCTGCTTCCAAACTTCCTGGTGAAACCATTGAGACTGTTGCTTCATAAAGGAACATTGGGGGTGCTGAGGGTCAACTGACAAAGAAACAACTTAGATTAACAATTTTTTTGTTGGAGGAGAACAAATGGTTATGAACCCAAATCAAGTTACAATAGAGAGTTGTTATAATCTAATTGAACATTGCAATAGGCTCAAGGAACCAAATGGTCTTCTCCTGTTTCTCTCTTCCTGACCGAGTCAGTCACCAAGGTTACTACTGAATACAGGACAGTCAGTCTTTACATTGATATGCCAGTAACCAACAGTTAATGTGGGTTCAAACAGGGAAATTGTTGTTGAACCAATCTCTTTGTTTTTTTTCCTCCGAATAAGAGGGTGATACACAACCCTAAGTGTAGTTTACCAGGACTCTTAGAAAGTGATTAACAATATTCCCCACAAAAGGCTACTAATTAAACTTGAAGCATGTGCGGTTCAAAGTAAACAACAACAAACAAGAAATTCTCTGAAGACAAGGATATAATAGTTACTTGTTAAAGGAATTACAATGGAGTGGGGAGAATGTGAAGATGAAGGAAGTATTGAATAATGATCTATATTAATGTCTGGTATTCCGATTATAAATGGCGAGCTCAGAAGGATATTGGAACTGGAGGAAGAAGCTCAAAATTACAGAATAGGTTGTATCATTTGTGTAAGTTATCAGAGCAATTGCAGAGGATGTTCAATATGACCAGTTGTGAAGTACCTCACGAGAAAGAAAACCAATTGCAGTTCTATTGAAACAGGTGAAGGATGAAACGAAATGTGATCCTAGACTTAACAATTCAGTGTCTCAACCCCCTCATCGTTCATTTATTGAATTCAAGCCATTAAATGTCGAGCATGTTCCATGGAATTAGAATGACATACAGGACAGAGTGCAATGGAGTCCCAGCTTTTCTTAAGATGAGTGAGTTAATAATGACGCAGTTTATTTTTCAGGATGGCTGGCTGCTTTCATCACTTCCTTTAAACTGTTACAACTGATTCAAGAACAGCATTTACAATACTTCACAGGAATCTTAGCCAACATTTAGTACCAAGTGTCATAAAAATATGATAGGATTAATGACCAAAATCTTGAATAAACCTGTCCACGTGTAGAACACAATTCACACTGTCGTAGAACTTTGCAGCCAATGGAGAAAAGTCACTGCTGTAAAGTCAGCAGCCAATTTGCACATGGCAAGCTCCCACAAACAACATTGTGCTAATAACCAGATTGTCTGTTTCTGAACAATTCATTAAGCATTGGGGTTTTCCATGTCTGTCTGAGAGAGCACACAGGATTTTCAGCTAGGGCTTTGTCTGAAGGACAACGCTTGAGTTAGTACAGTGCTGTGCTGGACTGTGAGCCTGAACTTCAATGCTCGAGTCTCTGGACAGCCATTCAAGTCTCTGGAACCATTTTCCTCAAAGTCAAGAGTTCCACCCAGGGGACCACAGCGAACACACTTGCTTGTAGGTTTTACGAAGCATCTTAAAGGAAGGGTGCAAGGTTGCAAGGAAGGGAGGTTTCATGGTGGAAACTGCTGATCCAGGGCTCATAATCACTAGGTTTCTGTATTTTGCCATAAGCTGTTCACTCTACATTATGGGAGTTCTGATTGCATGAGGCCCATCTGTAAAATTTTACAGCATATTTATTACTTGTTTTATTATCTGGGTCTCATTTGAAGCTTTTATGCACATCCACCAATCTTTCTGTTGAGCACTTGTATTTACTTCCGAGCTGCTCATTTACTTTGTCGTCAGTTCACCTGACTCATGGGTGCTAATTGCTTGTGAAGAGAGATTGGATCGGAAGGGTCTGCAGGCATGAAGACTTTAGGCTGCTCCTGCAGCTGGTTTCAGAAATTGTCATTGTCTTGATCCAAATCCTTGGTGTTGTATTTAATGATGTGATAATTGTATTAGTCTATATCATTATTTCCCTAGAAACTTCAAGCAGAATCTTTATATGCCTTTAAATTCATCCTCTCTATCAGTAAACGAAATAACGTCATTGGAATGAGGTTTAGGACAGAGTACAACTTGCAGATGTGACCTTATGGCGCGTTTAGTGTTAATAACCAGGAATTCATTCTTAGGCAAAAAACAATCTGCTGGAGGAACACAGAACATAGAACATTGCAGCACAGTACAGGCCCTTCAACCCACAATGTTGTGTCGACATTTTATCCTGCTCTAAGATCTATCTAACCCTTCCCTCACACATAGCCCTACATTTCTCCACCATTCATGTGGCTATCTAAGAGTTTCTTAAATGTCCCTAATGTATCTGCCCCCGCAACCTCTGCTGGCAGCGTGTTCCACGCACCCACCACTCTCTGTGTAAAAAAACTTATCCCCAACATCCCCCTTATATCTTCCTCCAATCACCTTAAAATTATGCCCCCTTGTGTTAGCCATTGTTGCCCTGGGAAAAAGTCTCTGACTTTCCACTCGACCTATGCCTCTTATCATCTTGTACACCTCTATCAAGTCACCTCTCATCCTCCTTCTCTCTAAAGAGAAAAGCTCTAGCTCGCTCAACCTATCCTCATAAGACATGCTCTCCAATCCAGGCAACAGCCTGGTAAATCTCCTCTGCACCCTCTCTAAAGCTTCCACATCCTTCCTATAATGAGGGGACCAGAACTGAACACAATACTCCAAGTGTGGTCGAACCAAAGTTCTATAGAGCTGCAACATTACCTCATGGCTCTTGAACTCAATACCCCGACTAATGAAGACCAACACACCATACAGCTTCTTAACAACCCTATCGACCTGCACGGCAACTTTGAGGGATCTATGGATGTGGACCCCAAGATCCCTCTGTTCCTCTACACTGCTAAGAGTCCTGCCATTAACCTTGTATTCTGCCTTCAAATTTGATCTCCCGAAGTGTATCACTTCACACTTATCCGGGTTGAACTCCATCTGCCACTTCTCAGCCCAGGTTTGCATTCCATCAATATCCTGTTGTAATCTACAGCAACCTTCTGCACTATCCACAACACCACCAACCTTTGTATCATCAGCAGACTTACTAACCCACCCTTCCACATCCTCATCCAAGTCATTTATAAAAATCACAAAGATCAAGGGTCCCAGAACAGATCCCTGCGGAACACCACTGGTCACCAGCCTCCAGGCAGAATATGCTCCATCTACCAGCACCCTCAGTCTTCTATGGGTGAGCCAATTCTGAATCCACACAGCCAAGTGTCCCTGGATCCCATGCCTCCTGACTTTCTGAATGAGCCTTCCATAAGAAACCTTATCAAACGCCTTACTAAAATCCATGCACACCACATCCAGTGCTCTACCTTCATCAATGTGCTTTGTCACATCATCAGCAAATTCAACCAGGCTCATGAGGCACGGCCTGCCCCTCACAAAGCCATGCTGACTATCCCTAATCAGCCTATGCTTCTCCAAATGCCCATAAATCCTGTCTCTAAGAATCCTCATCAGTAATTTGCCCACCATTGAAGTAAGACTCACTGGTCTGTAATTCCCAGGGTTATCCCTACTCCCTTTCTTAAACAAAGGAACAACATTTTCCACCCTCCAATCATCTGACACTACTCCTGTCGCCAGTGAGGATGCAAAGATCATCACCAAAGGCGCAGCAATCTCTTCCCTCGCTTCCCGTAATAACCTTGGATATATCCTGTCCGGCTCCAGTGACTTATCTATCCCAATGTTTTTCAGAAGTTCCAGCACATCCTCTTTCCTCATATCGACGTGCCCTAGTGTATCAGCCTGTTGTACACCCTCCTTACAAACGTCAAGGTCTCTCTCTCTCTCGGGTGAATACCGAAGCAAAGTATTCATTAAGGACCTCCCCTACCTCTTCCAACACAAGGTACATGTTTCTGCTTTTATCCCTGATCAGCCCTGACCTGCTCCAGATGAAGGCTCTCCACCCGAAACGTCGACGATCCATTGCACTCCGTAAATGCTGCCTAACTCGCCGAATTCCTCCAGCATCTTGTATGTTGCTCCAGATTCCAGCATCTCCCATCTCCTGTGTCTCCAATCTGCTGGAGGAACTCAACAGGTCGAGCAGCATCTGTTGGGGGGGGGGGGGGGCTAGGAATTGTCGATATTTCAGGTCGAGTCCCTGTATCAGGATATCCTGATATAGGGTTTCAACCTGAAACTTCAATAATTCCTTTCCCCTTCAGATGCTGCTCGACCCATTGAGTTCCTCCAGCAGATTGTTTGTTGCTCCAGATTCCAGCATCTGCGTTCTCTTGTGTCCCCATTTATTTTTAGGCAACAGTCTTTTATTACCAACTTGGAGAACGTGGAGAAACAAGTTGTATTTATACAACACTTTTCACACCATTTACTTTTAATAAAGCACCTTTGATATGTTGTCACTGTTAAGATGTCAGTAAGATAGAAAGGGTGTAGAAAAGATTCATGAGCATGTTACCAGACTAGAGGGCATGAGTTATAAGGAGAGACTGGATAGGCTGGGACTTTTTTCACTGAAGCTTAGGAGGCTGAGGGGTGATGTTATAGAGGTTTATAAAATCATGACGGGCAGAGATAAGGTGAATGGTTGCAGTCTTTTTCCCAGAGTAGGGGAGTCTAAAACTAGAGGGCGTAGGTTTAAAGTGAGAGGGGAAAGATTTAAAATGGATCTGAGGGACAACTTTTTCACATAGAGGGTGGTGCATACATGGAATGAGCTGCCAGAGGAAGTGGTAGAGTTGGGTAAAATTACAATGTTTAAAAGACATTTAGACTAGCACATGGATAGGAAACATCCAGAGGGATATGAGCCAAATACAGGGAAGTGGGACAAGCTCAAGTAGACAACTTGGTCGGCATGGAGGTGTTGGGCAGAAGGTCCTGTTTCCATGCTGTATAAATTTATGACTCCAAGATATAGGAAAAGCTGAAGGGAATTTCTACACAGTAACACACCACAAAAAAAAACAATGATATATGTTGGGTTAGGGAGGATTTCCCTGCTTTTTGAGAGAGTGCCAAAGAATATTTTTTATGTCTCTCGGGAAGGGCAATATAGCTTTATTTTGATGTAATTTTTGGAATGCAATACCTCC
This sequence comes from Pristis pectinata, assembly GCF_009764475.1. Taxonomy (NCBI): domain Eukaryota; kingdom Metazoa; phylum Chordata; class Chondrichthyes; order Rhinopristiformes; family Pristidae; genus Pristis; species Pristis pectinata. Next base: position 83,759,956 of record NC_067407.1, read on the forward strand.
AACAATACAGCACTTGTGTTATATCACACTGCAATGTTGGGATAGATTTTGTGCTAAGGTCTCTGTAGTGAGACTTGAACCTTCAACCAAAACTATCACTGAACCACAGCTGAGGGATGCAAATGCTTTAATGTTCTGCAATATGTTTGTTTTCTGGTTCAACTATCTATAGAGGATTTACAAGCATATGTTTAACAAACATGTATATAAATACAATAAATACCAATTAATGTTTTTGAGAATAAGCGAATCCAACCTAGACTGCCTTAATCACAGATGATTCATACAACAACTGGATAAGGCACATCACTGTCGGCTAATTTGATAGAGTCAGCTTAATCCATCTGCACAAGGTCAATGTTGAGGCCCTTTCCAGTTACAACAGGTTGAAAAACCAAACAGTGATGAGAGGAAATCTGAAATAAAATCAGAAAGATAAAACAGAAATGTAATCAGCATCTGATAAGAGCAGTCCAAAAATTCAGGTGGAACCAGTTATAGCAAGATGAATGAAAGTTTAATTTGCGTTTTTATGCCATTTGACCCACAATGGATTTCAGCATTGTGGAAAAACAAAGCAATTTGTCAGCTTGTGAGCAAGATCAAGGTATTTATCACCTTCGTCTACTAAACCCCTTCATTGATTGCCACCTTTCATGTTGGTCTTTTACTTCCTCATACAGGTTTTCTGAAAACCACTAACCAGTTTTATAAACTCAAGGTGATACTAATTCTTTTGTGAGGAAATCACAAATAAGAAATTGTTTGCAATTCATAACATGGAAAAAATGTTGTCTTCACAAGAGATTGCTTCAAATGCATTGAAAACAGCAATAACAACCCTTGTGTTTTCATGAGGTGTTGAGCCTGGGTGCTTATCGAGAGTCTTATCAATGAAATTTGATTTTAATCCACATTAAGTGAGATTGAGGCAGATGATCAAAAGCTTGGAAAGAGGGATAGATTTGAGGAATATTCTAAATATGGGAAGAGAGATAAAAAGCAAAGGGTTCAGAATGGAAATTCCAAAACTCAGCACCATGGGAGATGAAGGCTGATAGAAAGAATAAAAAACAGGATCAAATGGCTCAAGCTGGAGGTCTGGAGGGTTAGATGAGATGGCAGAGATGAAGAGGGGTGAGGCCATGGAGGGACTTGAAAGCAAAGGTGAGAATTTTAAACTGGATGTGTTGCATTACCAGAAGTCAGTGTTGGTTGAAGAGCACAGGGCTGATGGGTGAACAGGGCCTCTTGCAAAATAGGACATGAGCAACAGAGTGCTGGATGACACCAAGTTTACAGAGGATGGTAAAAATGAAGAGAGTCAAGAGGTCATAGGGAAAATCAAGTTCCAGAGTTAACCAATGCAAGGAACAACAATGGATAAGACGAGGCAGGTAGGAGTCAGACAATATGTCAAGGTGTAAATGGGTAACCTGAGTGATAGTCATGAACCAGAATCAAAATCAGGTTTATTATCACTGACATATGTCGTGAAATTTGCTGTTTTGGGGCAGCAGTACAGTGCAAGACATAAAAATTACTATATGTTACAAAAATAAATAAATAGTGCAAAAGAGGAATAACGAGGCAGTGTTCATGGGTTCATGGACCGTTCAGAAATCTGATGGTGGAGGGGAAGAAGCTGTTCATAAAACACTGAGTGCAGGTCTTCAGGCTCCTCTACCTCCTTCCTGGTGGCAGAAACGTGAAGAGGGCATGTCCCGGAAGGTGAGGGTCCTTAATGATGGATGCTGCCTTCTTGAGGCACCATCTCTTGAAGATGTCCTCGACGGCGGGGACAGTTGTGCCTGCGATGGAACTGGCTGAGGCCACAACCCTCTGCAGCCTCTTTCAATCCTGCACATTGGAGCCTCCATATCATGCGGTGATGCAACCAGTCAGAATGCTTTCCACCGTAGAAATTTGCAACAGTCTTAGTGACATATCAAATCTCCTGAAACTCCTAATGAAGTCAAGCTGCTGGCGTGCCTCCTTTGTGATTGCATCAATGTGTTAGGCCCAGGATAGATCCTCTGAGATGTTGATGCCCAGGAACCTGAAGCTGCTCACCTTTTTCACCGCTGACCCCTGAATGAGGAATAGTGTGTGTTCTCTCCACTTCCCCTTCCCAAAGTCCACAATCAATTCCTTGGTCTTGCTGATGTTGAGTGTGAGGTTATTGTTGCGACACCACTCAACCAGCCGATCTACCTCCCTCCTGTACACCTCCTCATTGATTAACTTACTTTGATTATTGATGCTTGTTGTTGCCTAATGGCATAAGGTAATGAGCATGCCACATCAATAAGTCATCTTGCTTGGCTTAGGTGAAATTGCTCCTTTTCATACTCTAAGAAATACAATTCTGGCAAATAAGACCGAATAGTTTCATCATCAATAAAATATAAGAAGATCTAGTGGCCCATTGGGAATTCATGGTTTGTGAAGAGTCCAATTCCCTTTTACACATTGGTTTACACCCTTTTTGTGCTGACCACCTAACATAGCCAGAGGAAACATGAGATGTTAGAATCTGGAGCAAAAAACAAACTGCTGGAGGAACTTAGCAGATCAAGCAGCATCTATCATGGGAAAGCAATTCCACATTTGCTGCTCAACCCATTGAGTTCCTCCAGCAGTTTGGTTTTAGCTATCTTAACTATATCAGCATGGCTCTAGAATTGTAGTTTAAGACCCTTGACAGAAGTCGGCCTTGTTGCCACAGAGTAAGACTGATAAAGGATTGAAGGTGGCAGTCCTCACACCTTTCTGTTTAACTAATTATATGTAAGAAGTGATTTATATACTGCAACAAGAAGGTATATGTCCTGGCGAGAATTCCCAGGCCAAGAGAACTTCCCTTTGGTACATATCATGGGTGAATTGAGAGGAACATACAGGGATGAATGTAACTTTAATTTCCTACCGGTACAGTTGTACCACTAATGTAGATTCAGTCACTTTCTTACCAGTACATTGTGTCAGCCCCTGTCAGCTTACTTTCATATTGAGATCTATCTAAATCGGTGATTGAGCTGGTGTCTTCCATGCAGGTAAAATCAACAATAGAAATATTCAACAATGAACAGAATCCACGAGAAGATGAGAGAGGGAGCTTTTTGAGAAGGATCCAGGTAAGGCTTGGCTTAACACATTGACCAGCTCAAAAAGATGGCCAAGAAGAAGATCTCCAACACAAACTACTGAGACTGAGCTGCCAGGATGCTCATTAGCCATCTCCTTCCATCCCTTACACATCATATGTTGGTCTTGCAGAATTACATATTTTAACTCTTGTTTCTTTGTAAACAAATTAACCTCCCCATTCCTTCACCCTGTGTGACCTTTGAAAAGGATTAATATCTTGCCGAGCAACCTCAGGATCAGGTCAAACAGCATCCTTTCAATCTACTGTTTGAAAACCTGTTTGGCTGCCACTATTTTTATGTCACCTTTTGTTTACAGCCAAACTGGAACAGAAACTTTCCAACAGGATGAGTATGAGGCGTTTAATCACTAACCAAACAGAAATGCTTAGCATTTGTGGTATTGGAAAGACAGCACCAAAGTTTCGCTCATTAATATATTAACTGCTCATCATTTTAATACCTTCTTTAAAACTTGTGTTGATCTGCTTAACTTTAAAAAGTACACATTTCAAATAATCCATGCCTCTGTTATCTCCTGACTTGACTATACAAAATATGTCCTGGCTGGCCTCCCGTGCTCCATCCTCTGTAAACATGAGGTCATCCTACACTCTGTTGCCTGCTCCTAACTCACACCATGTTCAATTCATCTAACATCCCTGTGCTCACTGACCAATAGTGGCTTCAGGTTAAGGAATGCTTTTATTTTGTAGTTCCCACCTTTGTTTTCAAATCCTTCCATGGCCTTGTTCCTCTACATCTGAGACATTCAGAGTCTTATAGTAATTCTGGATTAATTTAATTGATCCAACCTTGACAGCTTCCTTACCCTTTTTGCACCTCTATCTTTCTTCCTTCTTTGAAGTTACTCCTTAAAATGTACCCCTTTGACCAAGATTTATGTTAATTTCCTTAATATTCTAACTTTAGTTTGGCTGCATCTGGAGTATTGCATTCAGTTCTGGTTGCCCCATTATAGGAAGGATTTTGGGGCTTTGGAGAGGGTGCAGAAGAGGCTTACCAGGATGCTGCCTGGATTAGAAGGCATGCGTTACAAGGAGAGGTTTTCTCTGGAGTGGCAGAGGCTGAGGGGAGATCTGATAGAGGTTTATAAGGTTATGAGAGGGATAGATAGAGTAAGCAGCCAGTATCTTTCTCCCAGGGTCGAAATGTCTAATACTTGTGGACATGTATTTAAGGTGAGAGGGGGTAAATTCAAAGGAGATGTTCAAGGCAAGTTTTTTACACAGAGAGTGATGGGTGCCTGGAATGTGCTGCCAGGGGTGGCAATGTAGGCAAATACGATAGAGGTGTTTGAGAGGCTCTTAGAGAGGCAGATGAATATGCAGAGAATGGAGGGATAGAGGCAGAAGGGATTAGTTTAGTTTGGCATATAACTACTAGTTTAATTAGTTTGGGACAACATGGTGGGCTGAAGGGCCTGTTCCTGTGCTGTACTGTTCTATATTTTTCTGGCAAAACAAAGCATTCAAAAGTGAATGGACACTTTAATTTGACAAAACGTATCATGAAGACCATGTGGTGTTCTCCGGTCTAGAGAATACCAGATTAGTTAGGTACAATAAATGCAGGACTTAACAATACACCCACATTCCATGAAATGAACAGGTAACAAAAAGAGTCTTTTGCACAGTGTGTGTAGAGTTGGTTCTGCCTTGTCCTACCTTAGCAATGGAACACTATGTAGAGTTGACTCTCCCTAATCCTACCTCAGCAACAGAACAGACCACCTCTTGCACTACCATGAAGTTGTCTCTGATTGTGTTTTTATTTTGCACTGATATCTTGTAATTTATGTATAACTTGAATTTTGTGTGTTGTCTGAATCTACGCGCCAATGATGCTGCTGCAAGCAAGCTTTCCACTGACCCTGTCCCTCACCATACTTGTGCACGTGACAATAATCTCGACTTGACTTGACTTGACTAGTTTACACTATCAACAGAAGAAAAAAGTTTGCAACTGTTTTACCAATGCCCTTTGCACTCCCTCCACCACTCTGCCCCTCAACATTTCCCATCAAGCAACTAAGGAGTAGTGCATAATATCCACATCGCCTTTCACTATAGTATGTCCCCCTTGAAATTTATAGTGATTTGAAATGTATAATCCCTGTCCTTGCATATGCTGCTGAGACCTGGACTATGTACTGTCGGCAATAGAAAATCATCACCAACGTTGTTGAGTTTGTGGTCATATGCACAAGTACATGTATGCACAGGTGCAATGAAAAACTTACTTGCAGCAGCATCACAGCCACATAGCGTTAGAGACACAACATACACAAGAAAAACGTAAATTAAACATAAACTATACAAGAAAGGACTCAACTAGAACAAAAAAAAGTCCATTGTAGTGCAAAGTGGTCATAGTGTTGTTATACCTTTCATCAGAATTGGTTGGAGGATGCAGTAAATATTGTATAGAATATGCAGCATTGATGAAGGTCATTTGAATCCACTCATTCATATTTCTGTTTTCTCTTGAGGCTCCGTATCACTATCTAATTCTGCCAACATATCTTTCAGTTTACTTTAACTTTCTATTCCTCTCTCCTTCATATGCTTCTCCAGTTTCTCCTTAAATGCATCTATACTATTAACCTCAACCGCTCCGCACTTGTGAGTTCCATATTCTCTGTAATAAAATCTGAGCATTTAAATTTTGGTTTCACGGCCCAAGATTTAAGCTTTACTACCACTCACGAAGCTCTTGCACAAATTAAAAGCAACCTACTATTTCAATTAATGCAACATTACAGACAGATTTAAAAAGAAACTAACTCTTAAAGAGCCCCAAAAGGCTGCAATTTGTGAGCCAATAAACCAAAGGGACTGAGAATGCAATTAAGCGCAACATAATCAAAATCTAAGAAAGATTAACCTGTTGCAGTATGTTTACTGTTTTAGTCGTTGAAAAAAAATATCCAGTGCTGTGCCACACCACTCTGATATGAAACAACGTTTCTGCACTGTGGTTCATGTACATCAGCCAGCAGCTTGAAGCCAAATCCTCACACCTCCACACGCCCTGACCTACACTATCATATGCAATGCTTGTCGTTCCCATGTGTGTTTGCTTGTTTGGTATAAAATAGATTCTCCTTTGAGATCTGACAGACTAATTGGGCCAGTCTTAAGACAGCTGACAGACAGGTAGTAAACACCAATTCGAGCCAGGGGGCAGGGTTTGTACCTACTATCACTTTGAAGGATGTGCACCTGTCGACTACCTACCATACCTAGTGAAGCCTGTCAGATACATATAAATACGTGCTAAAAAAATAAATGCATTTGCAAGACCGTCTGTTGTAAGAAGGCAGATAAAAACAATCAGGAAAACTGAAAGGACCAGCCAGCATTTATAACTGAGTAGCTTAAAGCAATAAATGGTTAGGGCTTTATCACCCGTCTTTTATTTAATATCCTGTGGTTTGCCTGTCTGTGCAAACAGCTTCATTGTAACCTTGTACAAAATATATAAAGAAGACTTTTATTTTGTTTAATAGATCAAAGCCTGTAGATCCTTTCAGCTCTGAATTTATAGAATATGCATTATTCTGGAATTATCAGAATATACTTTATGTTTTAATTATAAAGTTAAATCCTGCTGTATTGTATTGCTGAGGAAACATGAAAACTAATAAAGACTTGAACACAAAGTACAGATCTCTTTTACATTCAGTGAACTGTGAAGATTGATTAATTTTCCATGATCATACTGCTCAACTGCCTTGCTGGTTTATAAGTTGCTTCCAATATTTAGTTAACTTGAAGACATGAATTGGTGATAAAGTATTTTGCACATCCTGGAAGCAGAAGAACTTAACAAAAAAATTGCTGGTCGAAACTTCTTGATCCATATCAGCAAGGAGGTGTGGCAGGGGAGCAGGTGTGTGGACCAAGGATGCCCGAAAAGGAACCATTGGGATCAGGCACCCACGTCCCTCTCACCAACACATGAATGCATCTTTATGAAAGAAACATATGGCGTGCAAGAAATCATGATTATATAATAGTTATAAATGTGAAATATTAGAGTGTGACTATATTTTGTATTTAGATTATTTGTTGTTGCTATTCTATTCACAAGATATTTGAGTTGTACTTCAATATGTTCCTGAGAACCATCTGTCCACATATGGGCTCACACAGCAACTGTGTCCAATCCCACCATTTGTACAAAGGTTCTTGCTGCCAAGACCTCTGCATGTATCTGACATTTCCCATCTTGTTTTCTGGTTCTCACCAAGTAAAGTCTTCCTACTTACGACAACTGACTGCTGATGTTGGTGAATCACATGAAGCTGGGAGGAATGGTGATAAGCCAACCTGTTGTTCCATTCTGACAGAATTAAGTGACAAAACCTACAATAGGCCATGGATATATATCAATAAAGGATGAACAGGCAGCATCTCTTTTAACTTGAGAAATGAAGACTGAAGCGTGACCAAAAAACGCATGTCTTTAAAATGATGAAAAGAAAGTTAAAAAAGCTATAGGTGAAGGAAATCTGAAATAAAAACAAAATATTGTAAACACTCAGCAGGTTAAGCAACATGTGTGGAAAAATGAACAGTTAAGTTTATTCTGAATTCCCTTTTGCATCTCTCTGTGACTGTCTCAGATTGCTGGTCTTTAGTTTGCTCCCCTGTGCAAGGAAACTTTCTCTCTGAATCCATTTTACCAGAGCCTCTGTTAACGTTTCAGGTTGGAGAACGTTTGTCAACCTGGGAAAAAGAGAGAAGCAAGCTAGTTTTAAGTTGCAGAGAGTTTTCTTCTCACAGTGATAAAGTCAAAAAACATAGAAACAGGCTTTTCAGCCCGTCAAGTCTATACTGACCATCACACACACCCAATCGCACTAGTCTAATTTTATTGTCCCTTCATTCCCATCAACTTTCCCCAGATTCTATTACTTACCTGCACAGTAGGCACAATTTACAGTGGCCAATTAACATATTGACCTGCATCTTTGGGATGTGGGAGGAAACCAGAGCACCTGAGGGAACACATGCAGTCACAGGGAGAATGTGCAAACTCCCCACAGACACACCCAAGGTTTGAACAAGGATTGCTAGAGCTACGAGGCAGCTTCACCACTGCACTACTCTCATCTTCTCTGCAGCTTAAAACTAACTTGTTTTTCTTTCTTTCCCAGTCCTGATGAAGAGTCTTCAACCTGAAACATTAACAAGGGCTCTGATGAAATAGATGCAGAGAGAAAGGCTGCATGTGGAGAGAAGCACAACTAGAGACAATCACCAAGAGATCCCATGGGTAATTCAAATGGAACTTCTTTACCCAAGGAGTGATAGGAATGAGGAACTCACCACCACAGGAACTGGTTGAAGTAAATAATGCAAAGGCATTTAGAGGGGCAATCATATGAGAGAGAAGGAAATATAGGGTAATGCTGATAGATTTAGATGACAAAAGATTGGAGGAAGCCTGAGTGGAGCATAAATGCAAGCATGGACAGGTTGGTCTGAATGGCCTTTCTGTGTCATATTTCCTCTTTCATCATACATGTCCTTCTTTATGGTTGTGGCATGTTGCACAAGTCAAAAAATAAATAGTTTCTTTCTTATGATGCCCTTCATAAACTGAAGATCTCCTAGAGCTTCTCACAGTCAATAGGGTATTTTAGGAATGTTGACACTGTTGTGGTGGAGAGAAATGGAGAAACCTATTTACACATATCAAGGTTCCACACAGAGCACTGGCATAAAAGTCTAAGTATTACTGGGAAAACTTCCTTGCTCCTTAAAATAGTATGCTGATATTTTTATATCTGCTTGAACCAACTGGGCCTTGGTCTCGCATCTCCCATGAAAGACTGTACCTCTGACAGTGCAGCCTTCCTGCAACGGGTGCCCCAGTGATGTGATTCATTCTGGAGAGCCATCACTGAACCAAGACTATCTCAGCTCATTTCACTCATATCATCATGTATTGCCCTGCTGGCTGCTGTGGCTGGTGAATCTCCTGAGGAAAGCTGACAGTTCAACCTACTATTCCATTATAAGAAACCTAAGAGGCGATGAAAGTCTAAAAATCCAGTTGCACCCCTGCCACACTGGTATTTCAATTAATTTCATGGACAGGAATGATTTTTCACCTCTCATAAGTCATCTTACTTTGCATACCTGCAATTCTGTAAAATCTGCCCCATTATATTTTGCACCTGGCATTAGTGAAGTATAAAAGATTCTGTTATATACAGTACCAAGCATACAGCCTAAATAGGGCATTATATAGCAGGCTTTACTGTCCTTCCAAATTACACTACAGATCTTTTTAAACTTATCATGCACCCTTTTATAACATCAAAATACTCTTTTGTTAGTACTCCCATAGAAATTTGTTGCACTTACTATTCAGAATACAGGTGGTTGAGTGAACAAGCATGGTGAGACAGTCAAAAAGAGTCCATCACTTTTCTTTAATGCTTTCATTAAAGATAATATATGAAAAGGAAGAAAGACTGGTGGTTATATAGTGCTTTTCATGATGTTAGAACTTCCCAAAGTGCTTTACAGCTAATTAAAGCATGGTCACTGTCATAATGTAGGAAAGACAGCAGCTCCTTTGCACACATAAGGTTTCACAAACAGCAATGTAATAAAATTCAGATAATTTGTTTATTAGTCTTGTTGGTTGAGGAATAAATATTGGCCAGGAATCTGGAGACATCTCCCGTGCTCTTCTTCATGATGATACATAGGATCTTTTCTGTCCATCTCAGTGGATGGATGGGACCCTTGCTTAGTGTCACAGTCCTGATTGGGCATTTGGAACACTGCATCCAATGGTAAAAATCCAGAATTACTCTCTTTGCTTGAGAAATGTGTTTTCACTGTTGAATCCTAGAGAGTGTGTGAAGGCTGTAGCCTGAACAGATACAAACAGTGACAAATCACATGCCCTGGCTTGTTCCTATTGAATTATCTTTTTTAATGTTGCATCCAATTTTAGAATATTTTTGGAATATTTTTGCCCATTTTCTAAGCCAAATGGTTGGAAATTGACTCATTTTGTGTTCTTCCCAATATTCCTTTGTTTGGTTTACATTTTATGGGGCAGCCTAGTCTGCCATTTTGATTGCATTTTATCAATCTGCTTAATCTTGATATTTCTGCAATTTAGATAAAGGGGAAGCATCCCATTGTTTGGTTACAATTCATACATCCTGCAACTGGCCACTGAGAGGCACCAGGACTGTCAATGTACCTATTGCAGAGGATCAATTTAATTTTTTACCAAGGGTGTACAATGAGCAATATCAAAATGAGGAAAAAGAGTCTAATAGGGTGCTGATCTAGTATTGTCAGAACTAGAATTACCTCACTTTCTCTTCAATTTAGCTCTTATATCTCTGAGAAGCACTATATTCTTACCTTAGTCTCTTCCTGATACTCAAATGAGGAATGGAATGGAGTGAGTTCAGTCTGTAGAAATGCACATCATCATTAATAATTCTAATCTCTAAAGACTTGCTGGAAGGAATAGGAGAGTTACTCCATGTTCCCTTACTGGATCTCAACATTCTGTCTAACTATGGCACCATGCTCAGCAAACTCATCATATCATGATTCACAGGCTAAAGCAACAAAAAATGGTATTTGTATGATGCCTTAATATAGAGTGTTCTACTCTCCATTCAAAACGCAAATCCATGTTCTTGCAGGTTTTCCATCATAGTGAGATACAGGTCAAAATTCTTGTCCTAATTTATTGTCCAGAGAGATATCAAGCTTAATCAATTTCCTAATGAGTAGGCCAGAACTCATTCTATTCTTTCTGTGCCCCAATGTATTAGAATTCCCTCATATCAACTTGCATCTAAAATCTGTGCATCTAATTGTGGTGAAAAATTATTTATGAAAATAGATAAATGCAGAATAAATAGGTGGAAAAAATATTTGAAGATGGAGTGAGAGAAAGAGAGACATGAAAATATAGATGCATAGATGAACGTAACTTCTGTTTATGGCACATCATACATTAAACATATGGGTGAAATGAAAGTGAATGTTGCAGTTGGTTAGACACTGGCCTTTCACCTCTGGGACTTAGGTTCATAATCTTGCCCAGGCTGATGGGGTGAAAAGTATTCACTATTTGCTGACTGATAATATGGTTGGACAGTCCCAATCTAGTTCCCTGTGGGCTAGAGCTTATCATACATTCATATGCAATCACACAGGGAGAGATCACAGCCTGGCTGGTATCAGTAAATGCAAAAATATTTCCCTGATGTATTAGAAGATTCTTTCCTGAGATTGATTTTTAAGGCAATATCTCTCTGGTTTTGGAGACCTGACAGAGTGTAGAAATTTCCTGCTGTAGTATAACACCACTACCAACTTCAACAAGAACTGTGAACCCACCTACATGGGAAGTAAGGAAAGAGGAAATATTTGTTGTTTATAATCATATAAGCAACAGAAGGGAGGGAATATTTTTGGCAGAGTTAGAGAAGCATAAAAAGATAATTAAAAGTATTTGCATCCAAAGCAAATTCTGTGAATTCACTGTTAGATATCGCTGAAATAGGCACAACATATGATGATGCAACTTAGAGTAATATGGCTTTGGAAAAGAAAAAACACCCACCTTCATTAATAGTAAGCTTTGAAAATGCACATTCAATAGCATTTATAGACAATAGCTGAAGGGTTTGCATCTGTCAGCATGAATTGGGGCAAGTGTAACATTTTCACTGCATTATCAGTCATAACGTTGTCAAAAGTCTTGCAGGCTGTGGCCAGCAGCTCTAAAGGAACTGTAGATGTTTGGATATTGAGATGGAAATAAGAACCAGGCTGACATAGAAGCATTGACACAGAAACATAGCAAAATAGGAGCAAAGGTTGGCTATTCAGCCCTTCAAATCTGCTCCACTGTCAAATACAATCATGGTTGATCCTCTTTCTCAGTGCCATATACCCAATTTCTCCCCATATCCCTTGATACCTTTTGTGACTAGAAATTTATCTATCTCCTTCTTAAAACACTGTGAAACCCATAGGGGGACAGATGTCACAAACATCTGCCACTGTGCTCTACATTAGCCTCTATGTGAAGTCCAGCGACAAATCCTGTTTTTGCTGGGATTTACCAGCATTACACTGAAGACCCTTCCTGTTCAATGCCATGCCAGGTCAGATCTATTGTAGGATCAGAGATCCAATGGGATTCTCACCTATGGAATAAGAAACGCTGATAGGGAACAGGATTGATGATCATCTGGAGAAAAATGGATTTAGTCTAACCAGCACAAATTTGTTAAGGGAAAATCACTTTAACCAATATGACATAATTTTTTGATGAGGTAATGAATAGAGTAGCTGAGGGTAATTCAGTCGATATGGTGTACATATACTTGCAGAAAACATTTGATAAGCTGCCACATAAAAGGCTCATCAGTAAAGTTAAACTACATGGCATAAATGGACATTGATAGCATGGATACAAAGCTGGCTTAGTAATATGTAATAAAAAGTTGTGGTGAATGCTTATATCTTGGGTTGGAAGCAGGTGATTCGTAGTTTTCCCCAGGCATCAGTGTTCGGGTCATTTCTTCTTTTGATCTATATTAATGACCTAAAATTGGAGTGCAGCCCACAATTTCTAAATTTGTGTATGACACTAAATTTGGTAGTATTATGAACTACAAAGAAGATAATGATCAATTGCAGCAGGATATCAACTGACTGATAGAATAGGCAGATACATTGCAGAAGAAGTTTAATGCAGAAAAAAAGTGAGGTGATGCATTTTGGAGAACAAGGAGCCACAGTACAAAATAAAAGATACTGTTCTGAAAGAGGTGGGGGTGGGAGCAGAAGAACTTGGGGGTATGTGTGCACAAATCATCGAATGCAGTGGGGCAAGTTGAGAAAATGGCTGATAAGGCAAACACATTTCTGGCTTTACCAACAGTGGTATGGAGTATAAAAACAGGAAAGTCAAGCCAAAATCTTTATAAAACACTGGTCAGGCCTCATCTGGATATTGTGTTCATTTCTGGTCACCTCATTCTAAGAAAGATGTGAAGGCATTAGAAGGGATTCAAAAAGCATTTATGAGAATGCTTCCTGGATGAGGAACTACAGTGACAAAGATAGACTGGAGGAGAGAAGATTGACAGAAGATCTGATAGAAGTACATGTAAATCTATGAGCAGTCTGGACAATGTGGACCATGGGAGGGTGTTCCCATTGGTGGAGGGGTCAAAGTCTGGTTAAAAGAAAGGGAAGAGAAATGATTGTGAGATGAGTCAAACCTCTTTTGTTTTCACGTAGGCTGTGTTTGGAATCTGGAATGCATTGCCTGCAGGGGTGTTGGAGGCATTGTGGCCTTCAAGAGGAAATTCACGAAAGATACAGTGAGGAAAAATTCGTAAGGCTAAGGAGAAAGGGACAGGAAGTGGAATCAGGGAATTGCTCTGGTAGGCAGTTGGCAGAGATGAGAAGGTCCAAATGGCCTCTTTTTGTGCTGTAACCATTCTGTGATCCTATGTAATTATTTTTTAAGTTATTTTACTTTAGTTTATTCATGATTTTTTAAGTGGTTAATGTTTCTAATTAACTGGAACATAATAAATAGGAGCAGGAGTAGGCCATCTGGCCCATTGAGCCTGCTCCGCTATTCAATAAGATCATGGCTGATCTGGCCGTGGATTCAGCTCCACCTACCTGCCTTTTCCCTATAACCTTTGATTCCATTACTATGTAAAAATCTATCTAACTGTGTCTTAAATATATTTAATGGGGTAGCCTCCACTGCTTCCCTGGGCAGAAAATTCCACAGATTCACCACTCTCTGGGAAAAGCAGTTGCTCCTCCTCTCCATCCTAAATCTACTCTCCTGAATCTTGAGGCTATGTCCTCTAATTCTAACTCTTTCTTAAATCTTTTCACATTTTTAAATGATCTCTAAATGCCTCTGAATGTTAGATATTTAAGCCATTTAAAAAGCCTCACACCTTAGATAGTTAGTTAGTTTAATTTATTGTCATATGCACCAGGGTGCAATGAAATTCCTTGCTCGTGTGGAGTTTTTACTGAAGCCACAGCTCTCCTCCTCACCTTTGCATCTGTCAAAACTGTCATGGACCCCATTCGATGAACAACTTGATGTAATACCTGCACGTAATCCACCGAGCCACTGAGAGGCCAGGCACAGTAACTCCTGCTGTTGAATGTCACTGCCCCAGATCCCATCCTACACACCAATGTGATTGGAAAAGGCAAAGACTCAGTATATCTGTGGGGGTAGACTAATGTGTGGCTGCATCATTGAACTGTCACCAAAGCAACAGTGTGTATTTGGTCGAGTGACCATGGGTTTTGGTGGCGTTATATTTTGTTGCCAAGCAGTAGAATATTTTATTATGCCACTATGCAAAATATGGTATTTAAGCTGCTATGGACACAAACAGTCCATAAGTAATGTCATAAGTAATATAATATAAATTCTGTCATAATCATTAAATTGTTATTGGGTTAGCGTGAGCTCAGAACAAAGTTTTCAATATAGTAATATGAAAAATCTGGCTGCAAAATGATTCAGCTTTACATTGCATTGTTTGTCTATTGTGAATCCATGGTGTCTTATTACAATTTAGCATTCAATTCATTTTAGACCAGCTGCACGATGCTGATCCCCTTAAGCAATTGCTTCAGACATATTGTCCAGCCACTATTTCTTTTGATCTCATTTAATTTTTGTTCACATCATTCACCTGCCCTTCACAATGTACTACACCATCAATACATTGTTTGAGAAAACCACCCATGCTTTCAGGATGACACCAGCTATTGGTGCCCAATGCCTAGAAAATCTGCTCCTGCTTTTATCTCAGCTGTTTACCATTAGCAAATATCACACTGTCATAGAGAGATACAGGATGGAAGCTGACCCTTTGGCCCACTGAGATAGTGACAACCATCAAGCATCCTACCCTAACCCATTAAATTTTCGTCATATTCCTATCAACTCCACCCAAATTATACTATTCACCTACACACCAGGGACAATTTACAGTGGCTAAATTATCTACCAACCCGCACGCTTTTGGGATGTGGAAGCAAACTGGAGCACCGGGAGGGCAACCACGTACTCACCCTACAAAATCCACACAGCACCAGAAGTCAGGATTGAACCCAGGTGATTGGAGTTGTAAGGCAGTAGCTTTACAAGCTGCACCACAGTGCCACCCTCTTTGGAAAGCCGAAATTCAGTCTAGACTGCTTGTATAGTGTTTCCTTCCAATTTTTCTTCCCATCTGGGACAAACATAATAGAAAACCCTCCTTTCATAAAAAATGTTCCCTCACCTTCTAAAAAACCCTAGAAAACCCCTAGCTGCTCCCCTTTCCTCCAATGACAACCTAACTTACTTCCATTTATGTAATTGCTGATATTCTAAGAGTAGAATTTTCCTCCCTCCTCCATTGACACTTCGTCAAAATGAATATTTTACAAGGTGTTTCTCCACAATTTTTCCAGAACCTCAAAAAAGGCAAGTTGCATTTATATGGTACCTATTCCTGGCAGAACCATTTCACAGTGCTTACCAAAGGAGAAAAGGAAGAGGTTCTGTGTCCTTGAAAGGAATTAAATGAGAGTTGGTTGAAGAACAGGATTTTATGGACGAATTAGGAGATAGAGGATTTTCAGATTCAGATTTGGATTGGTTTATTGTCAAAAACACCAAGGTACAATGAAACTCCTTGTTCGCGTGAATCTCACAGAGTAAACAGTATACATGGTAATAAGAAAATAAATAACCAGTGTAAAACAATAGAATGGTGCAAAGGGAGTCGTGCTTTCTGGAGTAGTGCAAAAAAAATGTGGAAGTGACAATAACGGAACAACTGAGGGAGGTAGAATTAAGAGTCCAAGAACGTGGCAGCACCACCTGGAAGGGAACGTGAAAGGGAGCTTTAGAGTAAGACCAAGGCACTGAATGCTCTCCCCTGACAGAGGAATTTATGAGATGAGAGATTAGGTCAGAGGAGGATGCAGAGGCAGTTTGAGGCAAAGCAGTTCCATACACTTCAGGAGACCTCTTCTACCTCGAGAGATCTCAATTCTGTTATGGATGTGATGAAGTATTGAATGTCAATGGCCCAATCAACCATGGAACACATCATGAGGGTGCCTGACTCTGCTTGCACCCACACGTATCATCATTCTAATAGAGGTTACCAAAGAGCAGTCAAGAATAAAAACCACCATTGAGATCCACCCTTCCCTAATCCAGCAGCACTGAGATCAATTGTTGAATCTCATGATTGCCCCGGTAAGGGTGGCATGGTAACTCAGCAGTTAGTGCTACAGCCTCTGTGTTCCAGAACCACAGGTTTGACCCTGACCTTGAGTGCTTTCTGTGCAGAACGTACCTGTTCTCTCTGGAACAGCATGTTTTCCCCCAGGTGCTCCAGTTTCCTCCCACATCCCAAAGACATTTGTTAGATTAATTTGCCACTATAAATTAACTCTAAGTGTAGGGAATTCACAAAAAGAATCAAAGGGGAGTAGATGGGAGTTAGACCATGTTGGAGGTGTATTGGGAAACAAGGAGAAGGAGACTGGGATTGCACTCTTGAAAGCTGGCATGAACTTCATGGGTCGAATGGCCTCCTTCCATTTCATTTTAAACAGAAGACAGGTGCAGACTGGGCATTTACCTAAGAAACTTCTTAAAGGTGCACATTCTATTCCAGTTGTTGCTTCTATCTTAAGTAGTCCATGTGGAGACTAAGTCCGATCTTCACTCCAAGGATGCCCTCCATTATGTTGTGCAACACTGCCATCATATGTAATGACATAGGCTCAAAACAAATCCTGCACCTCAAAACTGAGCATCCATGAAGCACCACAAATCATCAGTAGCAGCTGAAATCTACACCACCACCTTCTGTAACCTCATGCTCTGGCAGACCCTCACTGTACCATTACTATCAAGCCAGGGAATCAACCATGGTTCAATAAAGACTGCAGAAGGACATGCCAGGAGACAGGCATACCTAAAATGGAGGTGCCAATCTGGTGAAGTGACAATACAAGAGCGTATTCAAGTTTAACAGCAAAAGCAGCATGAAAAAGGCAGAGTCAAGTAATCTCATAACCCACAGCAAGTAATATTCATGCCACAAAAGTGCTAGCTCCTACACAAGAGTGACCACCTACTCTTGACAAGCAATGGTATTATCATTGCCTAGTCACCCATTATCAGTGACAAGAAATTTAAATGGAGCTGCCATATAATTACTCTGGCTTCCAGATCAGGTCGGAGGATGAGCATCCTGCAGCAAGTATCTCACCTTCTGACACGACACCATCTACAATACACAAATCAGGATTGTGATGGAACACTCTTCACTTGCCTGTTTGTGTGCAGCTCAACATCATTCAAGATAAAGCATCCCATTTCACTGGTCCCCTATCCATTATTGTGACCTTGCACCCTATTTTCTACTTGCACTGCACTGCATCTGTATCTGTGACACTTTACTCTGTACTGTTATTGTTTTTACCTGTACTACCTCAATGCACTCTGTACTAACTCAACTTAACTGCACTATGAAATGAATTGACCAGTACGATCGGTATGCAAGTCAAGTTTTTCACTGTACCTCGGTACAAGTGACAATAATAAACCAATACCAATACCAAGTATCCATTGCTTCTAAGATAAGATAAGATCTTTATTAGTCACATGTACATCGAAACACACAGTGATATACATCTCTTGCGTAGTGATTTTGGGGGGCAGCCCACAACTGTCGCCACGCTTCCGGCGCCAATATACCATGCCCAAAACTTCCTAACCTGTACGTCTTTGGAATGTGGGAGGAAACTGGAGCACCCAAAGGAAACCCACACAGACACGGGGAGAATGTACAAACTCCTTACAGACAGTGGTCGGATTTGAACCAGGGTCGCTGGTGCTGTAAAGCATTGTGCTAACCACTATGCTACCATGCCGTCCAAGCACTGGTGCACAGAGGTTGTAGTTTGTCCTGTACTATCTGCAAAATGCATTGCTGTCATTTGCCTAGGCTACTCCAACAGTACCTCCCAAACCCATGACCAGTTCAACCAAGATGGGCAAGAGCAGCAAGCACATGGTACCAACACCACCTCCAGGTTCCCATTACAAGCCATGCACCATCCTTCCTTGGAGCTATATTGTTGTCCCTTCATCAACACCTGTCTAAATTCCAGAACTCCTTCTGCAGGAACACTGAGAATGCCTTGACTGGCATGATGCAGTGGTTCAACAAGATGCCTCACCAGCACTTTCTCAAGCAATTGGCAACAAACGTTGGCCTTGTCAGTGGCACTCAGATTCACCCCCCCCCCCAAAAAAAAAAGAATAAATTAAAGAAAGATAAGGAGCTTGGAAGAAATAAGAAGCTAGTAAACTTTCGCAGTAAAATCACCTTACACAATATCAGGAAACGAACAGCTGCACTATGGCACTAAGTTAATAGCTACTTTAGCAGCAGTCTTAACTTGTTTACTTTATTTGAAACAGTTTGCTTTCTTTGTCGAAACTGTGGACAGTGTAATGTTATTTGAATGCTTCAGATGCTGATATCATTCAATCACCACAATAGACTTAATATAATTGTTGGGTTTTTTTTTCAGTTTTGAAAGGTAGCATCCATTCTCAAACTTAATAAGTAATTTATTAATTGAATGTGTGAGTAACCTCACTGTTAATGTAGGATGAGTGCAAATTAATGTTAATGAGTGGTTAATGCTCAGTGTGGACTTGGTGGGCCAATGAGCCCTGTTCCCATGTGTTTCTCTGTGACTCTATCACTCTATTGAATGGAGAATTTTATAATGACCACTCATAGGCTTTAAATTTTTGTCCTTCGTTGTTTATGGTTTTATGAATACATAAAATATTTTTATGTATTCATAAATATATGTTAAATCACAACCAGCTGTTTAAACGTAAAGCTAATTTTGGAAATCTGAAGCTCTGAATATGCAGCTAAAAAGCTATAAATCTCTTCGTTTTTGCAGATTGGATGACTCTATGGGAGATCAGTGTGGAAATGGAACACGTTTTGCATGTTCTTTGATCATTGTTAGTATCAAGTCCACCCAAGCTATGTTGAATGGAGGCAGGTGATGTGTCTTCTGCCTTGCCCCAACCCCAGGTTGAGAAGAGCAGCCCATCCTGTGCAAAGTGAGAGCAAAGTGAAAGTGAGGTGTACAAGATGATAAGAGGCACAGATCGAGTGGACAGTCAGAGACTTTTTCCCAGGGTGACAATGGCTAACATGAGGAGACATAATTTTAAGGTGATTGGAGGAAGGTATAAGGGAGATGTCAGGGGTAAGTTTTTTACACAAAGAGTAGTGGGTGTGTGGAATGCACTGCTGGCAGAGGTTGTGGGGACAAATACATTAGGGACATTTAAGAGACTCTTAGATAGACACATGAATGATAGAGAAATGGAGGGCTATGTACGAGGGAAGGGTTAGATAGATCTTAGAGCAGGATAAAACGTCAGCACAACATTGTGGGCTGAAGGGCCTGTACTGTGCTGTAGCGTTCTATGTTTTATGTTAATCCATTTCCAGCACCTCACTTGAGCTGTTTTTACTCAATATCTTCTTGATTTTGGATTCTGCAGATCATGAGCCATTTCTCTATATTAACTCCTGTTTTTGGTATAAGAATCCCACATGTAAACACGGAATTAGTCTCAGTGCTAAAAATGTTGCAGCTCTATTACTTATAGTCAGCGTCAAGAGACATTTCC
Organism: Pristis pectinata; assembly: GCF_009764475.1. Taxonomy (NCBI): domain Eukaryota; kingdom Metazoa; phylum Chordata; class Chondrichthyes; order Rhinopristiformes; family Pristidae; genus Pristis; species Pristis pectinata. Next base: position 83,779,929 of record NC_067407.1, read on the forward strand.
ATCTTATACAATGGGACTAAGTTGGAAAAGTCAAAGTATGAAATGCTTACACACCAAAACTACTTAACATCGTCCAAGTGTGACTCTTAGAAATATCTTGGGCTTAACAGGATCTCAACATCCTGTTTCACGTCCTCTAGGTTTTAGCTCCACCATACACTGTTTCCTACCTCTCTTTGAAAAAATCCCCATTGCAACTTGACTCACTTTCTTCTTAATTTGTCCACTCCTTTCCAGTGTAAACATGGAGGTTGGTATGACCTAAACAAAGAGCCTGCCACCTGTTATTTGCAGATAAAATTATTTGCATGACAGATTATACCATGGGCGGAAGAACTTTGCTGCGCAAACATAGATTTTTTTTAAAGCAGTGACATTGAAACAAAAGCTGAATTTCAGTTAAGGATATATTTTCTATATATGTATGTACATTGACCTTGTAATTATGCTATGCAATTCGGTAAGGACACAATGCATTCAATTGAATTTTATCTTTGGCCACTTGAGTGGAGTTACAAAGCCAGTTAGTTAAAATGGTTTAGCCTCTCTGTTAACTGCTCTAGCTGCTGAGTCAAGAAGTTACAGGCTCAACCCTAATACCAGATACTTGTGTAAAATACCCCGGTTTAAGTTCCAGTGTGGTATTGTGAGGGTGCACTTTGAGATGCTGTCTTTCAGATGAGATGCCCACCCTCTTGGCTGATTGGGAAAGATTCCTTGACCCCAGTGACCTGGTCAAGATTATCGGACCATCCATGCCACTGATAAAAACACGAATTATCAGGTCATTATCTCATTGCTGTTTGTGTGAGCTTTCTGTGTGCAAATTGGATGCTTTGTTGCCTATGTTACCATAGAAACTGCTTCGATGGTGCTTTGGAACACCTTGAGGTTGTGAAGGGTGCCATGCAAACAGAAGTCCTTTATTTTCTGTGTCAGGAGAATGAGAAATATCAGACAGATCTGTCGATTGTTTGCACAGGACCATACCTTGGTACAATAGTATTTGGCATAATTTAAAGTCAAGTGAATTTTTTAAATTCTTCTCTCCTCCATTGAAGCCGCTGTCCCATGTTACGGTGGAGTTCCTTGGATACCAGCACCCTCTCGATACCACAACAAAACAGGCATGGGAACTTTGGCTCATGTTCTTCTCTCTAATCTAGGTGTGTTCCATCCCCACCTCAACATACACAGCACAAACTAGGAAATTAAGTAGCCTCCTGGACTGTAAGTTGCCCCATTCATTGGTGCATCTGTTCACTAAACTACTTTATTGATAATGATGAGCTCAGCTTTCTAATAAGTGAGAAAAGTAAACCCTGCATTGTCCAAATGAAAATCAAAAAATAAACTGCAGATGCTTTAAATCTGTAGTAAAAACAGAAAATGCTGGAAACAGCTGATCAGGCAGTTTCTGCAGAAAGAGAAGCAGTTAATATTTCAGGTCCGAGACCCTACGTCAGAAAGAGGGAAAGAGAAAAAGAAACAAGTTAGTTTTCAGCTTCAGGAAGGATAGGGGAGGGATAGATATGACAAAGGGACTATCTCTGATGAGATGAGACCAGGTTTGCCATAGTGATAAGCTGTTGATGAAGACGTGATTGATAGATTAATGAGGCCAGTTTAGAGAGAAAGAAAACAAAAAGGTCATGTTAAAGCAGTGAAATATAGGTCAGGGTTGTTGGAAAAACCCAGTAGAGCAGGCAGTGCCTGTGGAGAGAGAAAAACTGAGTTAATATTAATGACTTCTGGAAGAAGGAATACGTGTAATACCGGAACCGCTCAGTATCGAAGGTTAAATTCCCTATCTTCATTGTGCACTTGATTGTCTGCCTGCACTGCACTTTCTCTGTAACTGTAACACTATATTCTGTATTGTGTTATTGCTTTTCCCTTGTTCGACCTCGATGTACTGATGTGATGAAATGATCTGTATGGATGGCATGCAAAACAAAGTTTCTCACTGTACCTCAGTACATATGACAATCAAACCAATTTACCAATCTATTATTTCTCATAGTCTAGAAATGCATATTAAAAATAATCAATCAAGTGATAAATGGTTGACACAGCTGGCATCTTCCTCTGTATCAGTGATGGTATGTTATTGCAAAAGGATGAAGGTAGAGCGGTGGATGTGGTGTACATGGACTTTAGTAAGGCATTTGACAAGGTTCCCCATGGTAGGCTCATACAGTAAGTCATGAGGCATGGGATCCATGGAGACTTGGAAGCTTGGATTCAGAATTGGCTTGCCCACAGAAGGCAGAGGGTGGTAGTAGATGGAGGGTATTCAGCCTGGAGGTCGGTGACTAATGGTGTTCCACAGGAATCTGTTCTGAGACTCCTGCTCTTTGTGATTTTTATAAATGACTTGGATGAGGAAGTGGAGGGATGGGTTAGAACGTTTGCAGATGACATGAAGGTTGGAGGTGTTGTGGATACTGTAGAAGGTTGTCGTAGGTTCCAATGGGATATGGACAGGATGTAGAGTTGGCGGAGAAGTGACAGATGGAGTTCAATCCGGAAAAGTGTTAAGTGATACACTTTGGAAGATCAAACTTGATGGTGGAGTATAAGGTTAATGGCAGGATTCTTAGCAGTGTGCAGGAACAGAGGGATATTGGGGTCCAAGTCCATAGATCCCTCAAAGCTGCCACGCAAGTTGATAGGGTGGTTAAGAAGGTGTATGGTGTACTCGCCTTCATTAGTTAAGAGAGTGAATTCAAGAGCCATGAGGTAATGTGACAACTATATAAAGCTCTGGTTAGACCACACTTGGAGTATCATGTTCAGTTCTGGTTGCCTCATTATAGGAAGGATGTGGAAGCTTTAGAGAGGGTGCAGAGGAGATTTACCAGGATGCTGCCTGGATTAGAGAATATGTATTATGAGGAAAGGTTGAGTGAGCTAGGGCTTTTACTCTTTGAAGCAATGCAGGATGAGAGGTGACTTGATAGAGGTATATAAGATTCTGAGGGGCATAGATAGAGTAGACAGCCAGCACCTTTTCTCCAGGGTGGCAGTGTCCAATACCAGAGGACATCAGTTTAAAGTCAGAGGAGGAAAGTTTAGGGAAGATGTCAGAGGTAGGTTTTTTATACAGAGAGTGGTGGGTGCATGGAGGCTGACACAACAGGAAACTTTAAAAGACTCTTAGATAGGTACATAGATGTAAGAAAAATGGATGGTTATGGGCTGTGCAGGAGGGAAGGATTAGATTGATCACAGAGTAGGTTTATATGAGTCAGCACAACATTGAGGGCCGAAGGTCCCATACTGTGCTGTTTTGTTCTATGTTCTGTGTTCTAAGGAGTCCATCTGGCCCATTTTGCCTCAAGTCCTTCTGTGTCAGAACGTTCCAATTGATCTAACTCTTCCCATGTCCTAACCTTCAGAGAAGGAGGCAACAAGGAAAGTAGGCAAGAAAAAGGTACACTTGTTCCTATATTACAAAAGTGAGTATACATTCAAAGTACTGAATTGATTGTAGATGAATTGGGGCATCCCAAGGGCCCAAAAAGTGCTCTACGGATCAATATTCAGCCAGAAGTATTGAATAGATTATTAATCTCAACTTCTGACTGATCACAGATGCCAATCTTCAGCCAATTCATTTCACTCCTTGTGATATTCAGGAATGACTGAGAACACTGGATACAGGACCTAACAATATCCCAGTTGTATTACTGAACATCTGCAGTCCAGAAGTAACGGTCCCTCTAGCCAAGATTGCAACACAGTTATAGAACCCAATGATGTGGAAAATTGCCCAGGGTTGTTCTGTTCACAAAAGGCAGAACAAATGCAATCCAACTACTAACCGCCCAATCAGTTGCAGAAACTGTGCCATCAAGTCTCTCTTACGTACTAGTGCCCTGTTTTGGTTTCATCAGGACCACACAGCTCCAAGCCTCATCACAGCTTGAGTCCCAACATGAACTGAAGAACAGAATTTCAGAGATGAGCTGAGAATGACTGCCCTCAAAATAAAGGCAGCATTTGACTGAGTGAGACATCAAGATGTCCTGATAAACTGAAATCAATGAACACTAGAGAGAAAATGTCTAGTGTCATACCCTGCATACAAGAAGAAAGTTGCGGTTGTTAAAGATCAGTCATTCCAGCCTCAGGACATCACAGCAGGGGCTCTTCAGGGCAGTAGCCAAGGCCCAACCACCTTCAGCTGTTTAATCAACATCTTTACTTTATCATAAGGCCAGAAGTGGGACGTTCATCGATAAATCCACAATATTCAATTCCAGTTGCAACTCCTCAGCAAATGAAGCAGCCCGTCCCTGAACTTTGCAAGATGTAGGCAACACTTGGGCACAGGATGAGAGACAGCAAGTAATATACGCACCATCAACATGCCAGACAATGGCCATCTCCCACAAGAGAGTCTGATCACCGACCTCAACATACAATGGCATTGCCATTGCAGAATCCCCCGTCATCAATCTCCTGGGGGCACCATTGAACAGAAACCCAACTGGACAGTCACATGATACCATGGCAACCACGGCTGGTAGTTCTGCAGCGAGTGACTCACCTCTTGATATCCCAGGACCTTTCCACCATCTACAAGGTACAAGTCCAGAGTGTGGTGGAATTCTGTCCATTTGCCTGGATGAGTGCAGCTCCAGCAACTCTCAAGAAGCGCAACATCATCCAGCAAAGCAGCCCTGTTGATTGGCACCCCATCAAACACCCTTCCCTCCAATACTGGTGCACAGTGGCTGCAGTGTAGACCATTTGTAAAATGCACTACAGTTACTCGCCCAGGCTATTCCAACTCCCAAACCCATGACCTCAACCCCTAAGAAGGGCTGAGACAGCAGACACATGGGAAGCCACCACCTGCTCAATCCCCACCAAGTTGCATGCCATCCTGACTTGGAAATGTATTGCCAGTCCTTCAACCATCACTGGGTCTAAATCTTGGAACTCCCTTCCTAACATCTCTGTGGGCATACCTTCACCTTCTCAAAGATAGATAAGAGTAGGCCACAAGAGTAGGCCTTGACGAAGATGCCCAGATGTTGAAAATGATCCTTCCTTCTGTGGTGAATGTGTTGCCCGGGAATTTTGCGAAAGTTGCCCCTGCTATACTACTTCATTTGGAAACTCCAAATATCTGGGATCTCTACAATCCTTTGATTCCGGCCTCTTTTTGAAACTTCCATGATTTTAACTTGCCGAGGTCTTAAGCTTCTGAAGTCCCTCCTTGAACTGCTCTGCAACTCTATGTACTTTTCCATGTTTAAGACACTCCCTAAAACTATTGTGTACAGCCAGTTATCTGTACTAATCCCTCCTCATGTAGCTCAGTCAAATTTTATTTAATAATGCTCCTGTGAGATATCATTGATAATTTTGTTTGAGAACACTCCTATTAAGCATATTGGGAGATATTACATCAAGGGCACAAGTTCTCTTTGTCTTTTACATATTTAATACTGGGCTTTCCCCTTTGTTATGGAAGTAAAGTGGGACCAGCTCTGAGGAAGTTCTCTTTCATCAGTAGTAACTGTACATTTAATAAATTATGTGAAGCATACTGAATAAAATATAGATTTTTGGTTTCTGGGGTTAATAGAGCTGCATGAGGAAAAATAGGATTGATATGGAACCTATGACACAGTGGGCTGAAGGGACAGTTTCCATGCTGTTTGATGCTGTGACTCTTTTAATCTTTGACACAAACTGGACAAGCTCCAGGGCAGGATTTGGAAATGGAGCACAACTTCACACCAACCAGGCTGAGTGTTTCATGATGGCATGCTTCATAGTCATAGAGTAATACAGCATGGAAACAGGCCCTTCAGCCCAACTCGTCCATGCTGACCATGGTGCCCAAGCTAGTCCCATTTGCCTCCATTTGCCTCATTTCCCTCTAAACCCTTCTTATCCATGTACTTAGCCAAATATCTTTTAAATGTTGTTATTGTACCTACCTCAACCACTTCCTCTGGCAGCTCATTCTATATACGCACCAGCTCTGCATGAAGAAGTTGCCTCTCGGGTCCCTTTTAAATCTTTCACCTCTCACCTTAAGCCTAAGCCTAAGCCTATTTTTTAGTTCCTCTTCTCTGGGAAAAATACTATGTGCATTCATCCTATCTATACCCCTTATGATCTTATACACCTCTATAGGGTCATCCCTCAATCTCCTACGTTCCAAGGAATAAAGTCCTAGCCTGCTCAACCTCTCCCAATAACTCAGGCCCTTGAGTCCTGGTGGCATCCTCGTAAATCTTCTCTGCACTATTTATAGTTTAGTGATGTCTTTCCAACAACAGGAGATGATCATCTCAAAGCTCCAGTCCTCCTCACTGAACAGAGGTGCACCTCAAGGCTGCATGCTTAGCCGCCTGCTCAACTTTCTTTACACCCACCACTGTGTGACTAAGCACAGCTCCAATACCATCTCCGAATTTGCTGACTACACCACTGTTGTTGGCCGGGTGGTGATGAGTCAGCATGCAGGAATGAGGTAGAACACCTGGTTGAGTGGTGCCGCAATAAGGCGCTCAACATCAACAAAACCAAGGAGCTAATCAGAAAAGGGAAGCCGGGAGACCATATGTCAGTTCTCATTGGTGGGTTGGAGATGGAGAGAGTTAGCAGCTTCAAGTTCCTGGGCATTGACATCTCAGATGATCTGTCCTGGTTCTAGCACATAGATACAATCACGAAGAAGGCATTGCCTGCCCCTTTACTTTCTAAGAAGCTTAAGGAGATTTGGCATGTCACCAAATACTCCAACAAACTTCCAGAGATACACTGTTGAAAATATCCTGACTGGTTGCATCATGGCCTGGTACAGCAATTCCAACAAACAGGAATGCAAGAGGCTGCAAAGATTTGTGGACACAGCCTGTTCCATTATGGGCACAGCTCTCCCCATCAGTGATAGCAAATACAGGAGGCACTGCCTCAAGAAGGTGGCATCTATCATTAAGGATCCCCACATCATGCCCGGGTCATGCCTTCTTCTCGCTGCTACCATTGGACAAGAGGTACAGAAGCATGAAGTACCATACCACCAGGTTCAGGAACAGCTACTCTCCTACAACCATCTGGTTCTTGGACCGACCTACACAACCCTAACCCTAAGCAACAGAACACTACAGATAACATCTTGCACTACCGTGAACTTGTCTCTGATTGTGTCTGAAGAAGAGCAGGGTGAGCTGCCTCAACAACTATCTCCCAGTAGCACTCACATCTACTGTGAGGAGTTACCTTGAGAGGTTGGCTATGGCTAGAATTAACTCCTGCCTGAGCAAGGACCTGGTCACACTGCAATTTGCCTACCACCACAACAGGTCCACAGCAGATGCAATCTCACTGGCTGTCCACTCTGCTTTGGAGCACCTAGACAACAGCAAAACATAGGTCAGACTGCTGTTTATTGATTGCAGCTCAGCGTTCAACGCCATCATTCCCTCAGTACTAATCAACAAGCTTCAAAACCTGGGCCTCTGTACCTGTCTCTGCAACTGGATCCTCGACTTCCTTAACGAGGGAATCACAGTCAGTGTGGATTGGTAATAACATCTCCTCCTCACTGACAATCAACACAGGCACACCTCAAGGATGCATGTTTAGCCTACTGCTCTACTCTCTCTACACTCATGACTGTGTGGCTAAGCACAGCTCAAACACCATCTAGAAATTTGCCGATGACACCACTGTGGTTGGCAGAGTCTCAGATGGCGATGAGAAGGCGTACATGAGTGAGATAGATTGGTTGAGTGGTTGAGTGGTGTCGCAACAACAACCTTGCACTCAGCATCAGCAAGACCAAGGAATTCATTGTGGACTTCGGGAAAGGGAAGTCAGGAGAACACACACTATTCCTCATTCAGGGGTCAGCGGTGGAAAGGGTTAGCAGCATCAAGTTCCTGGGCATCAACATCACAGAGGATCTACCTTGGACTCAACACATTGATGCAATCACAAAGAAGGCATGCCAGCGGCTCTACTTCCAAAGAATTTGTGGAGATTTGGTATGTCACCAACGATTCTTGCAAATTTCTACAGATATACGGTAGAGAGCATTCTGACTGGTTGCATCACCGCCTGGTTTGAAGGCTCCAATGTGCAGGATCGAAAGAGGCTGCAGAGGGTTGTAGACTCAGCCAGCTCCATCACAGGCACAACCCTCCCTGCCATCATGGACATCTTCAAAAGGCGGTGTCTCAAGAAGGCGGCATCCATCATTAAGGATGCTCACCACCCGGGACATGCCCTCTTCACATTACTACCATTGGGGAGGAGGTACAGGAGCCTGAAGACCCACACTCAAGCTTCTTCCCCTCCGCCATCAGATTTCTGAACAGTCCATAAACCCATCAACACTAGCTCGTTATTCCTCTTTTGCACTATTTATTTATTTTTGTAACTTATAGTAATTTTTATGTCGTATTGTCTTGCACTGTACTGCTGCCACAAAACAACAAATTTCACAGCATGTCAGTGATAATAAACCTGATTCTGATTCTGTTTATTGTGCTAATGTCTTGTTTTATAGTCTTTTTCTTCACTGTCTTGTATAACTTATGAAAAATTTATGTTCTGTGTTTTGTCTGAATCTACATGATGCTGCCGCAAGCAAGCTTTTCATTGTACCTGTACCTCACTGTACTTGTGCATACGATACTAAATTCAACTTGACTGGACTTGTATTTAAATTTCCCTGTTGCCATGGTGGAATTGGTACTCAGGGTTCCTTTCACTTGTCCAGGCCTCTGGATACCAGTCCAGCAACTTAACGGTGCACCACCATGCCCAGCACATCTTTCACTGGGTTCCTCCGTCACTGCCCATTCCAATCCAATTGGCCATTTCAACATAATTTCACAAAATTGGACAGCCTTCAAGCTGGATGCTTGGTAACAATGGATAAGGAATCAAGTTATGGCTGAGGGCACCAATGGTTCAGCAGAATGCATTCACCAAAAAGTTCATCCATGCACAAGGTCAGTGAGCAAAAGGACATTTGATCGGTGCAAACTTTGAGTCTGTTGTCCGAGCAGATTTCACATTTTGCCGTACTGAGTCTCTCCAGATGTTCTGCAAGATGTTCATTGTGTCCCACCTCCCTCATGGTTTGCACAAACAATATGACATTCATCTGGATGCTTCAGAAAAGACAATGTTTGCCTCAGCAACAAAAAGTGCAGAATTGCAACAAGTAGTTTATGGAGATGATTGTTTTATGGGATCTGGTGAAGAAATGAAAAAAAAAGATTTTTTGTAAAGCATAATGAAAGGCAATCATCAAGGTAGCAGATAAATAAATATCCAAAGGAATATATATTTTCCCAGAGCTATGCCCTTGGTATTAACTGTAATGTACAATATGAAAAATTTCATGTTATTTAGGGAATATTTAGCACATTGAATACTGCAGTTAATTTTTATGGGTTATTAAGGGATGCAGTTTGGGTAATTATTATGCTCTCTACTTCCATTCAAATGAGACTATAATATATTAATTGGAAAGAAAGATAGATTATCTCAAGTTCATTCCTTAAAATGACATTAATATATTTTTGCCATTGCAACTTTTTTCAAAAAAAGTATTTGTATTCCTGTGAGCATGTGGTGCCTGTAACCTTTGAGATCCAATATTCATCCTTGGTTTTAAATTGGTTGTCTGTGTTTGGCATTTATTATGCTGTCGCGGAGAGTAGAACTGCCAAACACAGCAACTTCTTCAAGAAAAGATTTTTAGCAATGCTGATGTTTCAGTGCCTGGAACATTTTTGCCTTCTTAATAGTTTGTATCTGACGTGTCCACTGTATGGTATATTCAACCATCTTTTAATCAATGCTGTCCTAAATCTTTGATAATTCTAGCTGCAGTGCAAGGTAAAAAGTCTGTATTAATTTTGAATGAATAAACACAATTATCGGCAGCTTTTACATTAACAACATCGGCCACAAGTTTCACATAGACATGGAAGGCTGATTGGAAGCCTCAGCTCATCTTGAATATATCTAGAACATCTAGAATATGTAAATATCGATGATTCTACAATTCTAGGGAGTTCATCTTGTACATGCTGGGTTTAAGGTGAGAGAGAAAAGATTTAAAAGTGCCTTAGGGGCAACTTCTTCACACGGAGCATGGTGCATTTAAGGAACAAGCTGCCAGAGAAAGTGGTTGAGGCAGGTACAATAACATTTAAAAGACAGTTGGACAGGTACATGGACAGGAAAGGTTCAGAGGAATATAGGCCAAATGCAGGAAAATGGGGCCTGCTTAAATGGGCATCTTGGTCAACATGGATGAATTGGGCCAAAGGGCCTGTTTCTGTGCTGTATCACTGTATGAATCTATGCTGAACATGAGCAGTCAGTGCATTAACACTACTGACTGAGTGGGTGATGAATCTCAACTCATTTGGTAAGTTAATATCTGACCAAATACATTCCTTTCACAGTGATGAGTGTCCTTTAACATTCTGAATCTACCCATTGGATGATGCTTTAAATTTGACAACCCATTGGGGAACACTCTTGCATTGCACTTTCACCAAAGCTTCTTCAAAAGTCAAGCCAAGTTCCTCACAGTGAGCCAGAAACCAATCAGCAACCTTGTTAGATGAGACACCAGTGTGGCTCACCCCTGGAAATGTGACACTGTAAGAAGGGGACAACACTTGCCATGATTCTGGCTGAGGCTTCACACGGAGATAATGTGGGTAGGAATCCTCTTACATTAATTTTTTTGTCATTCACAATTAAAGTCATAGAGTTATACAGCACGGAAACAGGCCCTTCATCCCAACTCATCCATGCTGACCAAGATATCTATCTGAGCTAGTTCCATTGCCTGCATTTGGCCCATTTCTCTTTAAATCTTTTCTATACATGTACCAGTCCAAATGTCCTTTAAACATTGTAATTTTACCAGCCTGTACAGCTTTTTCTGGCAGCTTGTCCCGCATACCCACCACATTCTTTGTGAAAAATATGCACCTCAGGTCCCCTTTGAATCTTTCCCTTCTCACCTTAAATTGATGTCCCGTAGTTTTAGACACCCCTACCCCTGGGAGAAAGACTGTGACTATCGACCTTATCTACATTCCTCATGATTTTATATACCTCCTTAAGGTCACCCCTCAGCCACCCACGCTGCAAGGAAAAAAGTCCCAGCCCATCCAATCATGTTATTCTCCTAAGTTGTCACTGGGATATAATTAGATTTAGATATCTTTATTAGTCACATATACATCAAAACACACAGTAAAATGCATCTTTTGTGCAGAGTGTTCTGCATAGCATAGCATGCCCACAACTTCTGAACTCGTACGTCTTTGGAATGTGGCAGGAAACCGGAGCACCCGGAGGAAACCCATGCAGACACGGGGAGAACGTACAAACTCCTTACAGACAGAGGCTGGAATTGAACCTGGGTCGCTGGCACTGTAACAGCGTTACGCTAACCGCTACACCACCAATGAGAACTTACATTTATCTTGCATCGTTCACAAAGTCACTCCAAGTGACTGCTCTGGAGCACTATTAAGCAAAATATGAGCCAAAGACTAAGAGATGCCCAGGCATTTAGTCAAAGAGGAAGGTTTAAAGAAAGAAAGAGAACTGGAAAGTTAGACAGGTTTAAGGACACAGCTCCAAACATAACCTTGCATCTTTTTTCAGTGTTTCAAGTCACTTTCAACCTGCAAAAATTTGGAAAAAAAAATCTTTGTGTATTTTTGCGCAGTGCTCACACAGGATTAATAATTAATAAGCTGTATATTCTCTCCATGTGCAAGTAGAGTTTAGTTTAAATTCACCTGCAAACAAGGTTGCATGTTACCTTTGAAGCAGCTTTACTTTTTAAATAAATAATTGTCCTTTCATCCTAAGTTCTGCGAGCATCTGACTTTTTGCTGAAAGATTTTTTTACTTGATCCAATGCATCAATATGTGCTTAGATTTGTTTGTAATCATGGAACACTTAAGGAAATTAAAGTGCTAATAGTGGTCTCAGAAGGAGCTTGTCAGGTCTTCGCAAACATCTCTTCCTGCGTTCTTAATAGCAAGCTGACCAGAGCTTTGTTGAACCTTTGTGCTTTCCCTAGTACAGTGAGTGCAATGTTTTATTTACCTATTCAAAAATTTAGTGGCATGTTTATATTTTAAGCAACTTACGTCCCAGATAATTTAAATGGTGTTATTTAGATATAATTAAGCTCCTGTTGTCCCTTATTGTTTGTGTACCCAGTTTGTGATAGGCTGATTATTCTCAGTCGATTCTATCCTTCAGCAACTTTTTAATATCTTTACTCCTTTTCCTGTTGGTTTTTGGTGTTTACTTAAAACTCTTTTATCGTCTTTTACTGATAGACTGTAGTTTATTGGCCAATTTAATTGCAAAGGCTTTGAATTTGAACACAGTGCAGTAATATACAAATATAAATATTTGAACAGTATATGACAGTCTGTAGACTAGTTGCAACCACAGCAAGGAATAAAAATGGAGAGTACCACTAGGGGGACTATAGAGCTCCACTGTGTGTCTTGGAGGATTATGGGAGCAATGTCATACCCTGTCCCTGTTACGCATGGCAGATAAAAATGTATTTGAGGGCTGAAGCTAAGGCCCTCAAGTAACAAATTTTCCTCCATTTGGCTTCAGTGTTCCCCATGACCCTTTTAAAATATCATGAGCAAATAGTGCAGCAAGATTTAAAATCTCTGGCACTTGCTTATGGCACAGTTACTGATTTCCAGTGTTTGGTTGAGGTCGCCAAAATGGTCCCACTTGAGAAAAATAAATTTGTTTTCCTTCCTTGTACTTAAAGACAAATAGTTCGTCTGTAAGCCTGTGCATTTGGTCACCAAATGTTGCTTTGTCAAACCTCTGTTTCTGCCTGACTTTATTTCAAAAAGAGAACAATTTTTTGTTCTTTTTAGCTTTGTGCATATAAATGCCCTGCAATTGAAGGTGGGGAGGGGGTGTAGGTGTTATGCGGGCTGTGTGGGTGAGAGGCGTTGGACTTGAAATGTAAGATCGCCAGGAAGCAGAAAGGGAGGCAAACAGTGGAGGTAATTTAGCCAGGCATAGCTGGTGTTGTTTGTGGTTGTCCCTGACAGCAGTGCTGACTCCTAAGCACCTGTGTTTGCTCACTAGCTTTCCTCAATCTGCTAGAAAATGGCCTCAGCATGTCACATGGCGGCGAGATAGTCCACGCACCATGGGAATACAAAAGCTTGGGCTTTTAGCACAGTTAATCATTAACGCTGCTTTTCTTTGTCCCATTCAGTAGTGCTGACAGGCGCTTTGATATTTCATATTTGCCATCAAGTCAGTTGCAGTTAGAAGCAGGTACTATTGAACAGGTCGACTCCGAGCATGTAGATTATGACCCCTTATATTGGCAGGAAAGGCTGTATTTTCCGGATGCAGGATATTATAAAGTTAATCTTTTAAACTGTAGGCTCATTTACCTGGATTTTTTTTTGAGAAGTAATAACGAAAGGCAATCGGGGTCTGCTATTTCTACTCAGCTTTTTTGCTCATTTTACCCACCTCCATTACGACTACCGATGTGTGTACCGTCATGATAAATACTACAAAGGTCATGGAGAAAGCAAGTATTGTTCACATTTCAAAAAGGCAGTATTCCTTTTGTCAGATTAGGTGGGTCAATTCAGTCTTTCCATGCAGAACAATAATAACTTACATATTTATAAAAATGTTTTGCTGAAGTTTTTATCACTCCTTTCCTTCCCCCTCCTCTCTTCCTGTACTCCTCACCTTTCCTCTCTCTTTCCCTCCTCTGCCTTTGCCTCCTTTCTCCTCCACGCTGGGCTCCCACTTCCTCCCACCTGCCCTCCCCTCTCCTCTTGGCTTTCCTCCCCCTTCCCCTGTTTTATTTCCCTTCATTGCCCCTCCTCTTCTCTTAACACCCCCTTTACTCCTCTCGTCATCTTCTCCCTTTTCCTCCTTTCCCGCCCTTCTCCTCTTTCCCCTCCTCCGTCTCTCCCCAACTCTTCTCTCTCTCTGACTCTTCTCTCTTTCCCTTCATTCCCATCCTCTTCTCACATTCCACTCCTCCCCTTGTGTCCCATCCTTTCCTCCCTCTCCTTTTCTCCTGCTCTCTCCTCTCCTGGTTGATCATCTCTCATTCCTGCTCAACTCCTTCCACCATTTCACCACCAGAACTCTCGACTCTTCCTACCACCCAACTACCTCTGCCCCTGCCTCCCTGTGACTTCTGTGGCAGGTACATATTCATTACTCCTAATAATCCCACATGCGATGCCCAAACAAGCAATGCTTTAATCATGAGCTTAAAACTGTGCAGCAGATACTATTAAACCCAAATGAAACACTGGCATTTGTGAACTGCTTTTCAGTGCATTGCAAAGAGATTACTTTTTTATTTCAAAATTAAACTTCATTCATAAAAATATGTACAGAAAACACAATAAACAGGTCATAGGATGTCAGCAAATTAATACATTTTATTTTTTTCAGTTTATCAAAATTGGGTTTATTGTCATATGCACAGGTGCACTGAAAAACAGATGCAGCAGCATCACAGGCACATAGCAACAGAGTCACAATATTTGCAAGAAAAACATAAATTAAACATAAATTATACACAATTTTTCCAAGAAAGAACACAATTAGTACAAAAAAAACCAAAGTCTATTGTAGTGCAAAGTGGTCATAGTGTTGCTGTACTGAGGTACTGATTAGAGTTATGCAGGTTGGTTCAAGATCCAAATGGTTGAAGGGAAGTAGCTGTTCTTGAACCTGGTGGTGTGGGACTTCAGGCTTCTGTACCTCCTGCCTGATGGTAGCTGCGAGAAGATGGCATGGCCCTGATGGTGGGAATCTTTGATGATAGATGTTGCCTTCTTGAGGCAGCGCCTCCTGTAGATACTACCGATGGTAGGGAGGGATGTGCCTGTGATGTATTGGGCAGAGTCCACTACTCTCTGTAGCATCTTGCGTTCCTGCGCATTTGAATTGCTGTACCAGATCATGATGCAACCAGTCAGAGAGCAACCAATCATCCAAACAGATTACAGGCAATGAAGTACTTTTATTGTCATTGAAGTAATATTAAAAACAAAGCAGCCATTTTGCACCTGCAGCCTTCCACAAACATTAGTGTGACAATGATCAGATCACAGGCTTTGACATTGTTAGT
This sequence comes from Pristis pectinata, assembly GCF_009764475.1. NCBI lineage: Eukaryota > Metazoa > Chordata > Chondrichthyes > Rhinopristiformes > Pristidae > Pristis > Pristis pectinata. The sequence goes on from NC_067407.1 coordinate 83,795,120, forward strand.
TAAGGAACATCCACACTGGTCATGATGCCAGGAATAACTCCCCTGTTCTTCTTTAAAACATTACTGTGGGGTTATTTCCACTCACCTGAAAGAGATGATGGGGCCTTGTTTAACATTTTGCCACTTCCTCTGTACTGCATTGGAATTACAGTCTAGAATTGTGTGCTCAGGTCTCGGGAATGGGCCTTGAACCAGCAAACATTCAAGGATCAGAGGTAAGAGTACTACCAACCTAACCACAAGCTGAGGATCACAGTCAGATAATCCTGCACTTAACCCTTTCTGTGGAAACCATTGTGTCAATTACTTGGAGCAGAAACCAACTGATTATTTTGTTCCACCATCACCACTCAGTCAGGAAGATGCTTCTGAGTCAACATTTAATACTGGTGGCAGTGATCAACCATATTGACATAAACTCAAACCTGAACTGGGTGGTTTATCTACAATCACCAACAGAACTTCTGGAGGATCAATAAGGTGCTAATATTGCTTAAATGAAAATACAAAATAATGGAAAATTGGAGACCTTATAGTTAGAATTTTGTCTTTGTTTTAATACTTTTAATGTAATATCTAATTTAATATTATTATTCTGAAATATCTGTGGGCTTTTTCTAGTAATTAATTCCACTGTAAGTCCCCACATTCAGATTAGTAATAGAATTTTTTCTATGCAAGCATGTCACACTGTTATTGCATCTACCTGCCAGTGGATGCACTTGAAACACTAGCAAAGCTACAGAGGAAATTTCCATTAGAATGTGAACATAGCAATCGTTAAGTGGCAGAACCAAGGTTGGATCCCCTCAACAAATGAGAATGAAGGGCGGAGAGATAAATCAATGGCAAAGGGGGTGAATTGGAGTCAAAGTGGGTGCATGATAAGAAATAGCAAAATGGAGGGAAAGGTTCTATAACTATCAAGAGTGGGGATAGTGAAAAGAGACAGAAAGGAAAAGTGAGAAACTAAGAACCATTAACATTTTTTCACTTTTTAATGTTCCAACAATTCACAGCAAATAGACCTGAGATATGACTACATAACTTGTTTTTTTTCTCAGTCAGAGGTGGATCAGCATAATATTTACAAGAACAATGACTACATTATTGACAATATTCTAGTCCTAATTTACCTTAATGAAGGAAACACAGCAAGTTCATAAGAAGAAAGGCCAGGCCATCATCAAAATGACATTTGTGTGAAATACATCCATCAGCAAAATCTGGAGGTTTGTAATTCATGGCATATCTCTCACTCCACCAAACTTAGTGGCCAGCTTGTGCTTTAATAATGACTTTGTTAACACAGCGTTATTTTTCCATCACAACTCGCTCTGTTATTACAAAATATCTTTGATATCACAAAATACTGATCCTATTCCATATTAATACATTAGCCATGAGATTTATTCTGTCTTCAATCAACTTCTGCACACAAAGTATTCCAGCAGAGAATCACTTGGAGTAAGATACCTTATGCTTCTTTGCTAATCTCCTGTAGGAAAACTGAGGTGAGGTTCAGCACCCCTGCTTCTGCTCTGGTCAGATTGACTAACTTGGAAAAGACCAAAGATCAACCCTGGTTTACAGTTTCCTTGTCTGCATAACTGTATCACACCATATGCTAACTCACTTAACTATCTGGAAGCTACAGGGACATTGGCTTACAAATGATGCTCAGAAACAAAGAATGTGATAACTTGTCAATTAAAATAAAAATCATATATCACGTTGCTCTGAGGTAATGCCAGAGCGTCTAAATTAATGGTAGTGAAATCTAATTCGGTAATGTATTAATAGAGCAACATTGTCAACGATAGACACTCAAGAGACCTTTGTACATCAGTTTGTCAGCATCTGACACTCTAGTATGTGATCATCATGTTATTCTCCTAAATTGTCACTGGAATATAATTAGATTTAGATTTAGATTTAGATTTAGATTTAGATTTAGATATCTTTATTAGTCACATGTACATTGAAACACAGTGAAACGCATCTTTTGCACAGAGTGTTCTAGGAGCAGCCCACAAGTGTCGCCACACTTCCGGCGCCAACATAGCATGCCCACAACTTTCTAACCTGTACGTCTTTGAAATGTGGGAGGAAACCAGAGCACCCGGAGGAAATGCACACAGACATGGGGAGAACATACAAACTCCTTACAGACGGTGGCCAGAATTGAACCCAGGTCGCTGGCGCTGTAATAGCGTTACACTAACCGCTACACTACCGTGCCAATCTCCATTGGCTATATTGGTCCAGCAACGTCTCCACTTTAAAATTATAATTATACAGCATGGAAACAGGCCCTTAGGACCAACTGGTCCATGCCAACCAAGATTCCCATTTAAGATAGTCCCATTTGCCCACATTTGGTCCATATCCCTCTAAACCTTTCCTATCCATGTACCTGTCCAACTTCTCTTTTGGTTCAAATCCCACCGTGGCATCATCCTTCCCAAATTCAGTGCCCTATATCACAACTGTGGCTAAATTTAAAAAGAGATTCAGTGGTTATAAAGCACTTTGGTACACACAGAAGGGAACATTAAAGGCGTTGTATTAATCCGTTGAGATTCATTCTGTCTGCAGTCAACATGTGCACACAAAATATTCCAGCAAAAGATTGAGGGACAATAGCCTCATGGTAACTAGACATGCCTGAGATCCTATAGTGCTGCCCTGATTCTGATTCCTTGTCCATCTAAACATTCCACCCCTCCACCATTGGCTGCCATTCCTTCAGCAGCCTAAGCCCTAAATTTCACAAGTCTTTCCCTAAATCCCTCAATCTTGCTCTCCTCCTTTAATCTGGTTTTATAAACCCACCTGGATTTCGGACAGTTTATCTTTTCGCAGACAGTAGAGTTTCTGTTACTGGAGTGGTGGATGCAATCTCTCTGCACGCCTTCAAGAGGGAGTTTGATTTGGAACTACGGCAGCAATCACATCGTAAAGGAGACACATGTCTTTTTGCATAAGGTATAGTCCAGGAAGCCTTCCAATATCGTTTGGATCATCAGTGATGGTCAGGGTGAATCCTTTACCCTTGTCTGCTCTTAAACTCTGATACTTTTTTGCCTCAGTTCATTAGGGGAGGAAAGGACGAAGCATTCAGTCATGACAGTCTGGTCACCACGAGGCTTGATGAACCACCCAACCTTTCTTTGCCCTATCCGATCCTCACGTTTGTTTGTCTTTGACTGAACTTTTAGCCACCTGTCCTTTTCTCTGTTTACATGGCTCAGTGCCAGATTTTGGCTAATCATGTTCCCATGAAGTCCTTTGTGATATTTTAATACATTAAATATGTTCTATTAATGCAAGTTATTTGCAGTAACCTTTCTCTTAAGCCATGATTAATGATTGGTTCTTTTGGTGCTGATCTTGACGATAATCAGATAAAACCACCACACTGCATACGTTAATTTTTGATGGATTATGCATACTGGCCACAAGGCACAGATACTTTGTTATAATTAACTTTTAATTATATCATGTTGTATAACCAGAAAACAACGTCCCAGTGGTTTCAACTGCATTATCGAGAACCAAATTTGCATAATCAATGAAATCAAACCATGAATAAGTAAAAATTAAAACTATGCTTAAAAATAATTCTGGCTAAATTGTTTCAAATCAAGATAACCATTCCTGGTTTCAGACTTTTGTTTTAAATGTAAATATAAAATAGTCTTTATTATGAATTTAATATGGTTCTGATAAGGAGATTAATCTCCCTGATAACAGTCTGCAAATAAGCCTAATGGGTCCGTGGTTCAAACAAGGGATTCTGTTTAATGGGAACAGGCAAGAGATGAATGGCTTGTTAAACATTGCCAACATACTTGCTTGGTGCCATTCAGCGGTCACAGCAAGTGGAAACAAGGACCTTGTGCTGTATACCTATTTGCTAATTCAGTCCAACTCTCTTTTTTTCTATCTTATCTCTTCACCTTCCTTACCTCAGTGTGACTGCATACTTTTAGTGCCCTTTGTCTCTGTTGATCACCTCCAGCTTTTAAACAGCTTAAAAATAAATGGACAGTGTGCCCGTGTGTACTTATAGAGTTTTATTAGCGGATTGTTCTCCGTGCTTTACCTGTTATAAAATTATATGATTGCCAACTGAAAATGGCAAGAATTTCGACTCTTATTTTATTGGGAATCTTGGCCTTTTCCAGGCTGCTCTAGGTAGAAAAAAAGTTAATAATTCACCACTGTTGGGTTGTGAAGGCTTTATGAACTTCTGCTTGGCAGATGCTTCTATTTTGAATTATCTTTATTAGGAATGTATTATAAAGAGGACAGAACAAAAACTCACAAATTTGCAGTAGTTCTATTTTGAGTAATAGTTAATACACATGTTTGGTCCACCATGATAGCTGGCTTTCTTTAATTAAGAATAAAAATGGTAGTATTCAAATCTGGAGGGAAAATAATTTCTGTTGCTGAATGCCCCTTTCAAGGTGTCTGCCTGAACAAGATGATACACAGCTTGCTTCTGAGTCAGAAGGCTGTGGGTTTAAGCTGTGCTCGGACCTGCTGTTGAAGATGTTTTAGCTGTCCTTTAGATGAAAAGTTAGAAACCACAGTTCCATTTGCTTGATTAGATGGATATCAAAGATTCCACAGCAGTATTTTGAAGAAATATTGATCCCTCAATCAACATCGCTAAAACTAGTTATCTAATCATCATTGCATTGCTGCTTGCTCGGCACAAGTTTAGAGTTATAGAGTCATAGAGTTTCACAGCTCGGAAACAGGTCCTTCGGTCCAGCTCATCCATGCTGACCAAGGTGTCGTCCCATTTGCCTGCATTTGGCCTAAACAAACCTTTGCTTTCCATGTATCTGTCCAGATGTCTTTTAAACATAGTAATTGTATCTGCCTCTACCACTTCCTCCGGCAGCTCATTCCGTAAACCCACCACCCTCTGTGTGAAAACTTGGCCCTCAGGTCTTCTTTAAACCTTAAACCTATGCCCTCTAGTTTAAGACTTCCATACCCTGGGAAAAAGACAGTGACCATTCACCTTATCTATGCCCCTCATGATTTTATAAACTTCTATAAGGTCACCCTCAGCCTCCTATGCTCCAGGGAAAACAGCCCCAGCCTATCCAGTCTCTCCTTATAACTGAAGCCTTCCAGTCATGGCAACATCCTTATGAATCTTTTCTGCATCCTTTCCAGCTTAATGACTTCTTTCCTATAGCTGGTCAGCTGCTGAATTTCCTCTACTACAACAGTGACTTCAGTGCAAATATTCTTCGTTGGCTCTAAAGTGCTATACACTGCCTGAAGTTATGAGAGGCACGATATAAGTGCAAGTCTTTGTTCTCTTCAGTCTGGACTGGATTCAGATCCGTTGGCGAATCTCTTTCAAGCTGGAAACCCTGAATTTCTTCTGCCCTTTCTCCCAAATCGGGCCCATGAAATTGTGGGAATAACCTCATTGCTCTTCTCTACATACCCCAGCAGCCTTTATGCCTCAGTTCCCATCAATGACCATAGTACTCAAGGTGTTTTAATGGGTGGATTTACCCTGTCCCTCCTGCCATATTTTAACAACTTGGGTGTGGTCTTTATCAAGCTACGCAATAAGAAAATATGGAGCAAAACAGGCTGCCAATTCACCACAGATTGTTTCATGCTTACACTGGAAAATAACTGCATTTCCAATCCCTCTGAAACTCTTCCCAACCCCCCCAAAAAACCCCCCTAAAAAAAGCCCCCCATAAACTCCTTCCACTAACATTGCACCAAGACTCCCTCCACTAACACCCCACCAAGATATTGTGTCTGTTTTTGAGTTCTCTGATTGGTCAATCACCTCACTAATTGAAGACAAAATTGAAACCAAACTCCACTTGAAAAACAGACCTTAATCAATGCTATGGGTGTATTTATTTGACCCCTAGCTTGGGACGGGGTGGTTCTTACAATTGTCAGCTGTGAATCCGATGGAAGTTCTGCAGAAACCATTGCTTACTCCACTGCTGGGGCAGGTTTCCAGAGATCCACTGATAATGTCAGAGTAGACAGTTGGAAGAACATAACACGACACCCCACCAAACTAACCGCAGGAGTTAATGATTCCAATATTCCATTGGTCTTCTTTAGGGCAGGTGATATACCTTGTATAAACCACCTGCTAGGTCAGTAAACAAAAGGAAAGCACAATGACAGGATCAGTGCTATAAAGCACCATTACACCATAGATTGCAGCTATAATTAACTTTGTTCCAACTCTTAATTTTTTGAAGAGAATTTGGAACAGAAAATATTGTTAAACCTCACACTCCCATCCTTGATAAAAGAGTTAGCATTCTGATAATGCAAATTTGGGAGCAGACTCTTCAACACAGACTGTTCCAGGGAATAGGTGCATTTAAAAACGAGGGAGGTAATTGCAGTTTAACTTTCCTGGAGCTTACATTTATACTTGATATATCCTCTAAATAATTGCTGGTGTTGTTCTCAATTCAGCTACCAGGCAAGCAGAAATCATTGCTTTATTAATTTCTTAGAGTTATGGTTTTGGAAATCTATTTGTAACTGTTGGGACCGATATTTGGTAAGCCGTACCAGTTTTATAACTTACACGAGATAACTCATGAATAAGCATCATTAAAGCCGAGAAACAGGTGTGGAGTCAATAAAATGTGAAATATTATTTGAGACTGTTTGAGTTTAAGTTGAGCCAGGTGCACTTGCTTCATTTATCTTCAAACCTGTATGGTTCCCTTAAGTGAGGGCATTGTGCATTGTGGTGTCTTCCTGGTTTTTAGGTCCCCATTCCTGTCCCTGTCTGACTATGTCATTCATTTACTGTTTAATCATCAGTATGATAAGCTTTCTGTCAACTCCCTTTAATAATACAGTTGACTCAACCCTCCCCTCTCACTAAGCACCTAACCTGATCAATGAACAAAGTTTTATAAACTCAGAAATCCTTTAAGATATTAAGCCTTAAGCATTGATAGGAAAACACTTAATAATTCCCAGAGAACTGCACATTTTACTGCATTAAATACATTTTATCCTATTGAAATGTGTGCAATAAGAAATGTTATTTTATGTTATCAGAGCACTTTCTTACTTTGAAAGCTGATTCTTCCTGCATTATATTTGAAGAACATAATTTATTTGCTGTGTAGTTACCACACACTCCCATGCAACTAAATATTGTCTGTGAGCATTATTCTGGCCAAGATAAATGGAGGAGGTCAATGCTGTCAGAATTCATCCTGCAACAGATCTCCTGTGTGTACTTCAGCTAGCATCACCTGGTAATGGAAGTCTCTGTCTCATTAACACCCATCACTCATCTTCCTGGGGACATCCTTTTTAAGGAAATGGTAAAAGGTGTAATGAAACACTCCAGATAGCTTGAAGCATCAATGCACCATGAGAATTTAATCAGCTTGACAGAGAAAAGGCCCCAAACATTGATTCTCCCCATCTGTGCTTAGTTAGCTAATCCTCCCTGGGGTGGTGGTAGATCCACTGGCAATTGGCTTTGGTTCTCTTGGCTGGGAAATTGGTGAGTAGGAAACCTTCTTCTAGTTGCTATCTGATAAGTTCTGCTGGACACTCCTTCAGTCTGTGTAAACAATTGAGTGAAATAGAGATTAACTTCATTTTTCAATGTGGCACTCACTGCCTAAGTCCAAACATTGAAATAAGACTATCTGAGTGGTGAGCGATAGAATTTTTTCTTTTTGTGGGCAATATCAACATCAGTCATAAACTTAAGGAAGAGATGTGTGAAGAAAATAAGCATAATGGTGAACGGTATTGATGGATGTTAGTTGCTTAACTCACAGCACTAGGCATTATCTCTGGGCTCAAACACATCAAGTTTGACTGCATATGCATAATCTAAGTTGACAGTGAAAAGAAAGCTCTGCTCTGTAAAAGTGCCATCCTTTGGCTGAAACATTATACCAAAAGACTCATGTGCCTGTTTCGGTGGTTCAAATGAGCAGTAAAGATTTCATGGCACTATGCAACTTCCACAAGTAACAAATAAACAGGAGCAGTACAAAATTTTGACAAGGCACATTGTCTCTATGTTTCTTTTTATTTTGATGGCTAATACTTTAAGTGGGTAGTTGATGGGAGAAGGTCACTCATTTGCTGTTTAATCAACAAATGCTGTCCAGCATTTGCCTTTTTTAATTGTTGAGAACAATTGCCATTTGTAGGATGTTATGATAACAAAATTTGTACCTAAATAATATCTATAATGCAACAAAATGTCTTAAGTCACAAACAACATTTGACACCAAACCACATAATAATGTACGAGGACAGATGAACAAACAGGAAGGTCTTTAGTATCATTTTAAAACATGATGGCCGATGATAATCTTTACTAAGGGTTGCCAGAGTTTAAGGTGACCTATTTAAAGTGTAAGGAATGCTCAAGAAATTCAGGAATATTCAAGAGGCAGGAATTGGAGGATTGCAGATTTCTTAGAGGGTTATAGGGTGTGATGGGGTTGCAGTGATAGGAAGAGGCAAAACCACAGAGGGATTTGAAAACAGGACTGAAAATATTCAAAAGTGAGAAACAGCAACCAACATAGGTTGGTGATGGATGAACAGGACTTGAGATGAGTTGGGATACAAACAAATGGTATTTGGATAAACTCAAGTTTATGGAGAGAAGATTGAGAGAGAGTGATCAGGAGTGTGCAGAACTGATGCCAAGTTACCTGCAAAATAATAGACAGTACTGCAAAGTGATTCATAATATGTGGACTTCTTGAGATCCTCCTGAGAGAGGTGATAAGGTCTCAAATAGTGGCACATGTTTCCTTCATTAGTTGTCAGTTATTGTTTGTGAGAGATAGCCTTCACGTTTGCTCACTTTTTATATGATGTGTATATTGTGAGATTTGTCAACAAATTTTTTTGACAGCACAAAACTAGTTGACAGAGTGCTGGCTAACTGCAAACGGGCTTGGTATTGATCTTTGCATTTATATACCTGATTTAGTCATGAAAAGAAAACATTAACCACTTGACATAAATGGATCCAATGTGTGCCAATGCTATCGAACATCATAGACGAAAAAAAAATGCATTGGCATTTATAATTATTGCATAATTCAACATCCACAGGAGTTGACACTGCTAATACAATGTCCTTCATTGTGAAAGATAACAAAAAGCTGACAGCCATGGATAAACTACATCTTTTCCAATAATTTAGCTTGTCTTATCCTTTATATTCTGCAAGCTATAAACTGAAAGAAGTCACAACACTGCCTGACGTCTACTTTATTGTAGTGAAATTGCTTTGTTTAAGACATCTCTGAGTCCAGAATCACTTTAAAGCTTTCAATTATGCTGTAAATAAACAGGCAACTTCAAGCTTATTGATATAAGGCATCTTTTACTGCATAGATAAAAGACTTGTTTTATGCTACTAATTTCAGATTTAAACACTTATCTGTTGTTTGGTTATACCTGGGATATACTTGTTAAAACTAGACTGTGTAAATAATTTCTGAGCATTCTGAAATTTATAGGTTTCTCCCTCCCTGCTTTCTCCCATTAGTCTTACAATTGATTCTTCCTGGTGGTACATGATCTTCAGGGGTCTGGGAAAATTCACAGTTCATATGCTCATAACCATTGTAGTCCCCTAATCTGATAAAAAGACATACTATTCCCTTGCCAGGGCTTGCCACTTCTTCCTCTCCCACTGACACAAAATGTAACAGAGTTTAAGCGACTGTCAAAGGTTGAACTGTTGAACTATTGGTTAAACATCTCAGACTCCGCACACCTCCCGACTCCCCCAATATTTTCCCCTCTGCTTCTAAAGGCATCAGACATGTGGATAGCTCATCTATCCAAGGTGCCATGTACAGGAGAATGGCTTCATATGTGCCAGCACCATTCAGATATCCCACATCTGTTCCTTATATGTGGGTTTCTGGTACCATTTGTAACATCATACTTCTTCAGCAATACCTCAGGATTGAGGACAACTTACACCTACTCTGGTTCTGTGGGTTCTTAGGTGGCTGATGAGGCCAGTGTAGGATCCACAAACTCTGTCACAGATGGGGTAAGAGGTGATTGGTGGGATTGAGTGGACTTTTGCATGCTCCTCCCACTGCTTTGGATTTGCCTCTGTATGCTCGTGATGGAAAAATATACTTGATAACTCTTAGAACCATAGAACCATAGAACACTACAGCACAGAAAACAGGCCATTCAGCCCTTCTAGTCTGTGCCGAAACGTCATTCCACTAGTCCCATTTACCTGCACCCAGTCCATAACCCTCCAGACCTCTTCTATCCATGTATCTATCCAATTTATTCTTAAAACTTAAGAGTGAGCCTGCATTTACTACATCAGATGGCAGCTCATTCCACACTCCCACCACTCTTTGAGTGAAGAAGTTCCCCCTAATGTTCCCCTTAAACCTTTCCCCTTTCACCCTAAAGCCATGTCCTCTCATACTTATCTCTCCTAATCTAGGTGGAAAGAGCCTGCTTGCATTAACTCTGTCTATGCCCCTCATAATTTTGTAAACCTCTATCAAATTTCCCCTCATTCTTCTGCGCTCCAAGGAATAAAGTCCTAACGTATTCAATCTTTCCCTGTAACTCAACTCCTGAAGACCCAGCAACATTCTAGTAAATCTCCCCTGCACTCTTTCAATCTTACTGATATCCTTCCTATAGTTAGGTGACCAGAACTGCACACAATACTCCAAAATTGGCCTCACCAATGTCTTATACAACCTCACCATAACATCCCAACTCCTGTACTCAATACTTTGATTTATGAATGCCAGGATGCCAAAAGCCTTTTTTACAACCCTGTCTACCTGTGACGCCACTTTCAGGGAATTATGTATCTGAACTCCCAGATCCCTTTGTTCCTCTGCACTCCTCAGTGCCCTACCATTTACTGTGTATGTCATGCCTTGATTTGTCCTTCCAAAATGCAACACCTCACACTTGTCTGCGTTAAATTCCATCTACCATTTTCTGGCCCATTTCCAGTCTCGGCAGACACAATCCTCCATCTCTTGATCTAGAATACAACAACCCGTTTGTAGTGTCATTCGGGAGATGGAGAATTTCTTTAACTGTTGATCTCACCAACCGATCAAGATCCACCAATTCATTTTGAGAGGCCTCCGTTAAGATAAGTTGGTAGTAGACCCGCGGTATAATGTAGGTCTTCAACAGTTCGACTTTCTGTATCGGTTTCAATTTTGCCCTCCGCAGGGCATCAAACCATTGCTTCAACTTGGATTTAACATCCTCGATGGAAATTCCACATCATGGATCGATTCTTGCTCCTAGGTACTTTTCAATCTCTCCAGGCGGGATATAAGCGATCTTGTCAGCTCCGAACTGCCATGGCTCTTTCAAGTTGTATACGTGGGTTTTTCGCCCACTCAAGAAGTGAAAACCTTTTGTTTTCCTCACATTGACCTCCAATCCAGTCGCATCACAGAACTTGCTCAATATGTTGATATTTCTGAGCATGCCATTGTATGACTCACTGAGTATGGCAATGTCGTCGGCAAAGGCTAACGCCGTACATCTCGATCTGCCCCCAGGAGTGACCATTTCGACCCCTCTACCCCGCTGCTCAAGGGTACTAATTAGAGGGTCCATGGCGATATTAAAAAGGATTGGTGAAAGGGGATCACCCTGTTTCACTCCTCTTTTAATCTCGATCTTATTGGTCTTTTTCGCAGATCCCTCTGCAAGCTTTGAAGGTCTTCCTCACTGTCCACTACGCCTCCAATCTTAGTGTCATCAGCAAACTTGCTGATCTAATTTACCACATTATCATCAAGATCATTAATATAGACAACAAACAACAATGGCTCCAGCACAGATCCCTGAGGCACACCACTAGTCACAGACCTCCAGTCTGAGAAACAACCATCCACTACCACTCTCTGTCTTCTCCCACACAGCCAATTTCGAATCCAGTTTACAACCTTGCCATAGATACCTAATGTCTGAACCTTCTGAACTAACCTCCCATGTGGGACCTTGTCAAAGGCCTTACAAAAGTCCATGTATACAACATCCACAGCCTTTTCTTCATCTACTTTCTTGGTAACCTCCTCGAAAAACTCAACAAGATTCATTAAACACAATCTACCACGCACAAAGCCATGCTGACTATCCTTACTCAGCCCTTGGTTGTCCAAATACTTGTATATCCGATCTCTCAGAACACCTTCCAATAATTTACCTACTACTGATGTCAGGTTCACTGGCCTGTAATTACCTGGTTTACTTTTAGATCCTTTTTCAAACAATGGAACAACATGAGCTACCCTCCAGTCCTCCAGCACTGCACCCATTGCTAAGGACATTTTAAATATATCTTCCAGGGCCCCTGCAATTTCTACACTAGTGTCTCTCAATGTCCAAGGAAATATCTTATCAGGCCTGGGGGATTTATCTAGCTTTATTCACTGTAAGGCAGCAAGCACCTCCTCCTCTTTAATCTCTATATGTTCTTGTGGATGCTTCTCCACTACTTTGAGCAATGTTGGGCCAGGGATTCTCATGAGTTCACATTTTCAGGGAAGTTTTGAGGATGACCTGAAATATTTTCTCTGTCCTCCTGGAAATCTCTTGCCATGGTAGAGATCAGAATAGAGTACTTGCTTCAGTGATCTGGTTTAAGGCATGTGGACAGCAGAACCCATCTATCAAAGCTGGTAACCGTTTTCCTAACTGATGTCAATCAACTTACCATTGAACCTGAACCTTTATAGTTAATATGGTTCAGTACCAAGCACACATGCAACATTGAGTACAAGAGTTGGGACGTCATGTTACAGCTCTACAAGATGTTGGCAAGACTGCATCTGGAATATTGTGTGCAGTTCTGGTCGCCTGACTACATGAGGATGTGATTAAGCTGGGGAGGTTGCAGAAAAGTTTCACAAGGGTGTTGCTGGGACTTGAGCGATAAGAAGATGCTCCATAGGCTGGAACTGTTTTTCCTGGAGTGAAGGAGGCTGATGGATGACCTTATAGAGGTTTATAAAATCATGAGGGGCATAGATAAAGTGGAAGGTCACAATCTTTTTCCCAGGGTAGGGGAGTCTAAAACTGGAGGTCATAGATTTAAGGTGAGAGGGGAGAGATTTAAAGGGGACCTGAGGGGCAAGTTTTTCACACAAGGAGGGGTGGGTATATGGAGTGAGCTGTGAGAGAAAGTGGTAGAGCAGGGTACAAATGTAACATTTAAAAGGCATTTGGACAGATTCATGGATAGGAAAGGTTTAGAGGGGTATGGTCCAAATGCAGGCAAATGGGACTAGCTCATGAAGTCACCTTGGTTAGCATGGACGAGTTGAGCTGAAGGGCCTGTTTCTGTGCAGTATAACTCTATGACACAGCTTACCCATTAAGGAAGTGCAATAGATCTGGTAAATCCTCTTCAAATAGAAAACTTGCAGTTGACCATTAATAGCCAAGGCTTCTGTTTTTATTGCCAATCTCCAAGGAAGAAGTTGCTAAGTTTAAATCAGGCTGCACTAAGAATCAAAGTATGTTGTACAGATTTCTGTCCTCCCATCATATATTCTATATTAGACATGTTCTGCTCACCCAGCAGTCCTGGACGGTTGATCTCCACCTCACTGTATTGAAGTCAAAGTCTTTGCTCCTCCATGATATTGGTCCAATTTCTGCCAAAATTGCCTCCAGCCCTCTGTCTTTCCTCCCGCCCTCAACCTTTTCGTTTGACCATCAGTGGCAAGTCTTCAGCCACTCTGCCCAATTCTAAAGTTCACATGATCAGGGACAAACCTGACTGACCGGATAATGGGAACATCTACACCACCAGAAGTGATCTTGGGGCAGGAATTTCCCAAGAATCAGCAAGGATGTTTCAACTTTTTCTCATTATTGAGTGACCCAATACCAGAGGGCATGCATTTAAGATGAGAGGGGGTAGGTACAGAACAGATGTGAGGGGTACGTTTTTTACTGAGAGAGTGGTGGATGCCTGGAATGAGTTGCCTGATAGGGTGGTGGAGGCAAATTAATTGGGGGTTTTTAAGAAGGGCTTGGATGGGCACATGAATGAGAGGAAAATAGAGGGATATGGGCATTCTGTAGGTAGGAGGGAATAGCTATGTCTGCAAAACATTGTGGGCTGAAGGGCCTGTTCTGTGCTGTACTGTTCTGTGTTCTATGTTCTATGTCCCATGTTCTATGCTTTCAGGGAGACTTTGAGGACATCCTTGATTTGCTTTGCTGAATGGAGCACAGAGTGCCTACATTGGGAGTCTGGTGTCAGGTTTTGGGATGCAGTGAACCACACATCAGAGGTGCTGCCTGCTATCCTGATGGATTTCGTCAGCTTACCGCTGGTTGGAGCACCACCACTGACATACAGCTGGAACTCTGGCAGAAGTTGCTGGGCAACAGAAAGTTTGTTGGCTCTCCCTTTAGAAACAAGTTGATGATCCCACTGGTACGGTCTCAGGATAGGGAGCCAGACATTTCGGACTGAGATGAGGAAAAATATCTTCACCAGAATGCTGTGAATCTTTAATATTCTCTACCCAGGCAGAGTGTATATATAAGGCTCAGATTTATAGGTTTTCGAGAATAAAAAGGGAAATGGGAAACATGGATTTGAGGTAGAAGATCAGTTATAATCTTATTGTATGATATAGGAGGTTTGAGGAGTTTGTTTCCACTCCAAGTGCTTTTGATCTTATGATTCCTCAACTGTTGTTCAATTGATCTCCTACCTGATGAATCTCACTACCACTGGGGTTTCAGAAGTATGTCTGTCCAGACGTGACTACAATGGCAAACACTGTTCTCCCAGTGAAGGCCTAAGTCATGGGAATTCCCAACATAATTGTCCCCTCAGGTTAAACCCCTAATAGCAAGTGTTTACAATGAATGTGTGGGTTAAGGGAAACCCCAGTAGACAGTTGTTGAAACTTGTGAACAAAGATCCAGTGCATCTGGGTTATGATGCAGCTTCTATCCATTCTGGTAGACTTCTAATGAAATTATAGGAGGAGATTGTCAGCGTGGCCACAGAATTCAGTTATCAGATTTTTGTTTTGCCCAGTGAATTATCCCAAAATATTTGACTGAACCACTCAAAGAGTTAGAAAAAAATAAGGAAAGCAGCTCAAAGCATCATCAAAGAGATAAGCTCTGTAGATCCTTTGGAAAGTGGCAGAAGTGAGGAGGATTTACAAAGAAAATTCGAAGCCAGCTGAAGAGTTAGCCACTGATGGTGGAAGAGATGGATACACAGTCAGTAGAATGAAGAACTGGAAAAGGTTGTATTGATCAACAGGGGGAAGCCACACTCAAATGTATTTCCAAGCCAGGATATGAATTTTGAAATCAATGTTGTCAATGACAAAGAAATTATGGAGGCTAAGAAATACTTGTGATAAGCAGACTAGAATGAATGCAGAATTGGATGATATCAACTGTGGCTTTGTTGATAACAGTCTTGCCTTTAAACCAGAAGGTTCAAGTCATAAAAGTTCCCAAGGAACAATTACAGTGCGGGACTATTATTCCGAGTGAACTAGCAAATGATGCATCTAAATTACCATCACTAAATAAACAGCTTATTACCAGATGGTGGTGAACCTGGCTCTGATGGTGCCAGCTCTTCCGCATTTCCCTCTTCTGAATGCAGAGCATTGAACAAACCAACTGTCCACACCTGAGGGGGCTCTGAGAGAGAAGTGGTCCTCAGGTCTGGCATCCTTAAGGTCCTGCCCCCAAAACACACTGATGGGCCTTTTATAGCTCACCACTGAATTTTGAACTACTTTTAAATGTCTAAGACATTTAAAACTAATTCAAATAGGTTTAATACTTTTAAAATAAAATGTTCAAAAGCTGTAAGGATAAGCAAAATGTAACTAAAATATCTTAAAAGTCTAACAAATAATTAATAGTGCTAAAATGAAGTAAATTAATACAATGACATAAGCTACACTTACCTCTGACCACAAAGGGGTGCCATTCAGTTGCCAGCCAGCCTTGGCATAAAGCTGAGGGATTGGATGTAACTGTTTGGCCATTCATTGCTCTGCCATTGGGCTCAATGGTGTGTCCAACAGCAGGGAGGGCAGTCAGGTGCACTGGCTCGTCGACAGCTCGCCTCAGACTTCCCCATTTGGCTGAACGCGTGCATGTGTCTGGGACATCATGAGTCATACATGACTGAGAGCCAACTATTCCTTACAAGACTGATCGCTGTCAAATAGTCAGGCCCAGAATTGCTTACAGGAGCTTGCCGTGTGCACATTTGCTGCTCTGTTTCCATAACATAAGAACTTGAAATAGAAACGGGAGGCAGGCACTCAGCCCCTCATGCCTGTTCAGCCATTCAATAAGATTATGGCTGATCTTTTAGCTCAGCACTACTGCACTAACTCCTTATCCCTTAATATCCAAAAATATATTGTCCTCTGCCCTGAACGTACCCAATGCTTCACCCCCCACAGCCCGCATGAGAATAGAACTCTGAGGATTCAAGACCTTCAGGGAGAAGAAAATTCTTCCCTTCTCTATCCTGAATAGCCAACCTCTCATTTTGAGACAGTAGTCCCTGGTTCTCATTACGACAGTCAGGGAAAACATCAATTCTTACATTACAGGGAACCTGGCAACTGCTCTGCTCAAGACCGCAAGAAATGGCAGAAAGTTGTGGACTTCAGCAAACCTGCTTCCCCTCCATTGACTCAGTTTACACTTCCCGCTGCATCGGGACAGCAACCAACATAATCAAAGACCCCTCCCACCCTGGTCATTCTCTCTTCTCCCCCTTTCCGTCGGGCAGAAGGTAGAAAAGCTTCAAAACACACACCACCAGGCTCAAGGACAACTTCTAGCCTGCTGTTGTAAGATTCTTGAACGGACCTCTTGTACATAAAGATGAACTGTTGATTTCTCAGTCTACCTCATCATGGCCCTTGCACCTTATTTGTCTCCCTGCTCTGCAGTTTCTCTGTAACTAACTGTAACTGTGACATATATTCTGCATTCTGTTATTGCTTTTCCCTTTGTACTACCTCGATGTATGAATTTTTGGAATCATCTGTATAGATAGCATGCAAAACAAAGGTTTTCACTGTATCTCTGTATATGTGGCAATAATAAACCAATAACTGATGACCAATTACCTGCACTACAACAGAAAGTATATCAAAACAGAAGAGCAAAGTAGTATAGAAAGTCCTGTGGTTGTGAACTTTCTTTTGTAAATGCGGGTATTTTAGAACGATGTGAGTGGTGTTTTACTAAATTGAAGGTTGCATATTTGAGCTTGAGAAGCTGATGAGTGTTGGAAAAGACAAGGCCATGGGTGAAGAAAATCACAACATTTTATCCTGCACTCCCAATTCACTTCCTATACTTGTTGCATATGGCTCACAAGACCACACCACTTATTGGACTTCAATATGTTAATGCTTCCCTGGACGATGGTGCTTTGCATTCCATTCAATGCACTTTAAATATCTCACATTCTATCAGGAGCCAAACAATGCATTTTAATGTTTGCCCTGGTAAAGATAGCTATTTAAGAGGTGAGCCTTGAAAACTGATTTACCTTGGATAACAGATAAAGGATTGAACTCTGCTGCTCTGCTATCCCTACATGGGACAGTTTAGCTTTGCACACAGGGATGAGGGTTGAAGTAGCACTTTTGACCCACAAATTAAAGCTTAAAACCTGCTGAAGCAATGCAAGTATTATGATCAACTGTTTCCCATGGTCCAAAAGAAAAATAAATGTATGTACAAAAGGTAACGTTCATAAACTTCCCAAAAGAGTACAAGAGGTACTGTTGATATTGTTATATGTAAGTAAGTCCAATGAGTACTAATCATAAGAAGAATTACTTGATTGATTTATGATGTTGGTTAAGGGAAGAACTTTGGCTGGAGGAATATCTTAGTTTCTTTCATGCAATGCCTGGAGATCTTCAATGACCTCTTGAATAAGGTCTTAGATTAATTGAAGGACAACTATTGCATCAGCCCAGATGGTGCTGTCAAATTCTTGAGGTAGGTCTCTCCTGGCTTCACTATTTGAGTGCTAAACTCATAGACTTAAACAAGTTCAAAATTTGCCCAGTTGTGGCTGTTTGTTGCCTTCTCTTGGGATAGATCATGACTTTATGTGAGAATGCAAAACAGGTGAATCGTAAAGTTATGGAATCGTACAGCATAGTTAGAGGCTATCTACTAACTCTCACAGTTTTTATTTCCAGCCAGCTACCAAGATCTGCCCTGCTTTTTCTCAGTTCTTCCATCAGATACTTCTTACTCATTTTCTGTGTTGTTGCTTTCTTTTGCTCCCTGATGCAATTGTGGTCTCCCTCTCTCCCTTCTGTACAATCACACAATCAAAGACACTTCTGTCAGCGAAGGAAGCCAGCTGGCCCATCATGACCTTGCCAGCCATAAAAGGAACTTTCAGTGGATCCCACTTTCCAACTTTTGGCCCATAGTCCTGCAGGTTATTACTGGATTAGATCTGTCTGGATTTAACAAGTTCCTTTAGGAATAGAGACGGGAGAGCTATCACAGTTTTGCTTCTTGCAGAGGGTGTTGAATCTCTGGAATTCTCTGCCCTGAAGAGATGTGGAGGCTAGATCATTGGGGGTTTTTAAATATGAAGTAGTTAGGGCTTTTCTCTTTAGAGAGAAGGAGGATGAGAGGGGACTTAATAGAAGTGTACAAGATGATAAGAGGCATAGATCAAGTGGATAGTCAGAGACTTCTTCCCAGTGCGACAATGGCTAACATGAGGAGACATAATTTTAAGGTGATTGGAGGAAGGTATAAGGGGGATGTCAGGGGTACGTTTTTTTGCACAGAGAGTGGTGGGTGCATGGAATGCACTGCTTGCAGAGGTTGTGGGGGCAGATACATTAGGGACATTTAAGAGGCTCTTAGATAGACACATGAATGATGGAAAAATGGAGGGCTATGTGGGAGGGAAGGTTTAGATAGATCTTAGAGCAGGATAAAATGTCGGCACAACATTGTGAGCCGAAGGGCCTGTACTGTGCTGTAATGTTCTATGTTCTATAATCTTTTGAAAGATCAGGGAATTGAGGGGTTTGGGAACGGACAGAGAAGAGGAGATCAAGCCCATTGAATGACAGACAAGTATGAGGGACTGAGTGACCTATTCCTTCTCCTATGTTCTTATGTTTGCCATAGCATGCTCAGGCAAGTATGAGGAAGAATAAGTCAAATATCTTCTGCCAGATCACCATCCTCAGCTTTTGTTGAGAAGGACATCTATACAGATGTAGGATGTAAATTAATCAGTTTGGTTTTGAACCCCATTACAGTTAGAGTCATAGAGAGGTACAGCACAGAAGTTTATCCTTCAGCTCACTATGTCCATTCCGAAATTTTTGTCCATCTACATTAATCCCAATTTCCTGCATTAGGTCCATATCCTTCTATGCCTTGCCAATTCAAGTGCCTGTCTAAGTGTATCTTAAACATAGAGATTATACCTGATTCAACCACTTCCTCTGGGAATAGGTTCCAGATATCAGCCACCCTCAGTGTACAAAAAAAATTCCCATCAAATCCCCTTTAAAACCAGTCTATCCAATCTCTCCCCAGTCTATCCAATCTCTCCCCATAACTCAAGTCCTCCAATCCAGGTAACATCCAGGTGAGTCTCCTCCATAGTCTCTCCAGCGTGATCACACCTTTCCTATAGTGTGGTGGTCAGAACTGCACACAATACTCCAAGTTCGGTCTAACCAGTATTTTGTAAAGTTGCAACATAATGTTCCAATTTTTATATTCTATACTCTGACTTAAAAAGGCAACCATGCCATACAATTCAACCTCGACCTAGTTAGGATTCAATTCCATCTGCCAACGGTCTGCCAAACTTTCTATCTGATCCATATCCTGCTGTAGCCTTAGAGAACCTTCTTCATTATCCACAACACCATTTATATCTTCTGCGGTACACCACTAGTCACAGACTTCAAATCAGTATACCACTGATCACAAACTTCCAAGCAGTTTATTATCCACCCAAGTAGAAAGAATGGACACTTGAGTTAGGGACCAGAAATGGGGACTTCAAGAGAGATGAAAAGAAGGTTGAATGTTAAAAAGAACTGCAGACACAGTGAGCAAACTACACTTAATTTCAGTCACCCACTCAGATGATGAAATGGTTTGAGGAGTTTCCAAGTTTATTGGAAAGAAAAATCAAGCATGCTCATACAAGAAGTCAACATACTGGCTGTGGAAAGGCCTGATGGTGAATGTACTTCTACCCATTTGCTGCAGAATGTTCATGCTACAGATATTTGATTGTGCTGCCATGTTTGTATCATCGGTTAAGCTCCATAACATGTTAGAACAAGATACTGAGAAAGTCTGAGCTTTAAAGAAAACAAGTTGCATTTTATGGTCCACTGCTGTTTGTGCAAACATCTGTACTCTTGTCTGGACAAGCTCAAAAAGTGGAGTTATTTTTTGTTGCTTAAGTTAAAATGAAGGATACACCTGATCCAAGTGTACTTAACTTTGGCGTGCTTAATGATTGCGTCATATATTGTGATCTCTTCATGTGTTATTTCATAGAAAAGATTTGTGAAAGGAATAGAATCACAGAATCAAAGAAATTTCTGGCAAAAAAAAGACAGCCATTTGGCCCATCTTGTCCATGCCAACCAAAACAAGGGACTTGAGGTGAATCCCACTTCCCAGCTCTTGGCCCATGGACCTGCAGGTTAAGGCTCTACAACTGCTCATCCAGGTACTTAAATGTGTTGCGGGTTGCTGTATCCACCACCCTCCACTCTATTGTTTACCTCTCTGGTTTCTGATAATAATACCCCAGCCTAGAGAGTGTCTCCACATAAATGTAGTTCTCCAGCCCTTGCTTCATCCTCATAAATCTCCTCTGAACTCTCTATATTACTATCAGAGCTGTCCTCTCACATGGTGACCAGAATTCTATGTTGTCCGTGAGCTGTGGCCTCACTAGTGTTTTATACTCTTCTAACACAGCCTCCTGCTCTGATCCCTTGCCTTTTACAGACAGCCACCTCTGTTTCTCACCATTTTTTTCAGTATCCTACTACTTACCATGCATTCCCCTTCTTTGTTCATCCTCCCCAAATGTATTGCATCACATTTCTCCAGACTGATTTCCATTTGAGCCCTTGTAGTTGGTCCCAAGATATCTTCCTGCAGCGGTATCACCAGCAACCACACAATAAAATTGGGTATTATTAGTAAACAACTTAATTGTGGCTCCTACAATTATATATCTCATGAAGAGAAGGGGTCTAGTACTGAGCCCTATGGAACCCCACTGTAGGCAGCCTTCTCCAGCCACTAAATGTTGTGTTTTAATGCAATAGTGAATTAGAACAGTTCCAGTGCTAACATTTGTCTGTTAAAATAATTGCCCAATAGGGATCCCAGGTCAATTTCAAAAGCCTGACGACCAATGCCTCAAGGTTCAGCAACAGCTTCTTTCCAACTTCTTGAACCGACCTGAAAGGCCTTAATTCTACCTTGGACTATATTTCCTTCAACTTGTTGTTATGTTATTTTTGTGTGTTGTATTGTGTAAGATATGCACAATTTATGTTAATTTAAGCTTATGAAATTTAAGTTTGTCTTGTTGGTAACGTACTGCTGTGCTGCCACAAAATGCTAATCTTCATGGCATTTATACTCTGGGTATGTATGCCCATGACAATAAACTTGAACCTGAACTTGACTTGAACTTGAACTATACTGAGAACCTATATTAATAAATTCTGTTACAATGTTTCAATGCCACTCACACAACAATTCGCCCAATTCTTCAGTGCCCAGGAGTGGCAGGACCTTAGACTGTAGTCCTTCCTCACAAAACCTTTGTGGTGGCTGCACTAAGCTTCAGTACACAACCTTTTATCTCACCACTGTCTGCAAGGAGTCTGTACGTTCTCCCCATGACTGTGTGGGTTTCCTCCGGGTGCTCCGGTTTCCTCTCACATTCCAAAGACGTACGGATTAGGAAGTTGTGGGCATGCTATGTTGGCACCGGAAGCGTGGTGACACTTGCAGGCTGCCCCCAGAACACTCTACGCAAAAGGTGCATTTCACTGTGTGTTTCGATGTACATGTGACTAATAAAGAAATCTTATCTTATATTTTATTCATAATATAGAAATGAATTACAATTGATACACTTCCTTATCTATATTCATTGTACCATCAAATCAATACATTCTCTAACAATTCATATTTTTTCCTTAAATAGTACACCCATGAAGTGTTTGAGAGACTGTTATACATAACACAGCCCCTCAGTGTCCAGTGGCAGCAGGATCCTAGACTGTGGTCCTTTCCCTCCAGGAACTGGAGTGGTTGCACTGCGTTTCAGTGTGTATTGCAGAGATCGTGCCTGTGGTGTTGGATGCCATTGCTATTGGGTTCCTCAGTGAATGAGTCCAGAAGAAAAATTGCAGATGCTGTGAAGTACATGCTGGGTTCTTGATTTTCCTCCACACTTCATATTTCATTTTAGCTGATCCACATCATGCACAGAATAATGTCAAGGCACTATCTAGCGCAAACAACCATAAGAACACTCATTATTGTGATGTACCGATGAGGAAAGTTGGTAACCAGCAAGAGGTCTTGAATGAAAGATACCCATGAGTTAAGGCATGCAGTGGTGCAGCAGGTAGTGCAGCTGCCAGACCATTCCAGGGATCCTGCTTCCATCCTGACTTGAGAGCTAACAGTGCAGAGTTTGTTGTTACAGAGCTATACAGCATGAAAACAGACCATTTAGCCCAACTCGTCCATGCTGACCAAAATGCCCATCTAAGCTCATCCCATTCACTTGCATTTGGCCCATATCCCTCTAAACCTTTCCTATCCGCGCACCTGTCCAATTGTCTTTTAAATGTTGTTATTGTTGCTGCCTCAACCATTTTCTCAACCATCAGCTCATTCCATGTACGCACCACCCTTTGTGTGAAGGGGTTACTCCTCAGGTCCCTATTAAATCTCTCCCCCCTCACCTTAAACCTATGGCCTCTAGTTTTTGATTCCCTTTCCCTGTGAAAAAGACTGTGTGCATTCACCCTGTTTATGCCCCTCATAATTTTATATACCTCTATAAAGTCACCCCTCAGTCTCCTATGCTCCAAAGAATAAAGTCTTAGCTTGCTCAACTTTTCCCTTTAACTCAAGCTCTCAAGTCCCTCTTTGCAATCTTTCTAGCTTAATGACGTTTTTCCTATTATAGGGTAACCAAAATTAAACTCAATACTCCAGGTGCTGCCTCGCCAACATCTGCAACATAATGTCCCAACTCCTACACTCAATGCCCTTTATTTTGTCAATAGGATCCCACCCTGACTGATGTACATCTGCACTGTACATCCTCTCCATGATCACATGGGCATCCACTGGGTGCTCTGGTTTTTATCCCCTATCCCAAAGACATGATGGGAGGGCAATTGGCTTCTATAAATTACCCCTTAGTGTAGGTAAGTGACAGAAAGGATCAAAGGGAAGTTGATGGGCATGTGTGAGAGGGAATAAGGTGCTAGGGGTACAGGGAAATAAGGAGAAGGGGAATGGGACTGATGGGATAGCTCTGCTGGGAGCTAGCATGGACCCAATGGACTCAGTGGCTTCCTCCTGTGTCTTTAGAAATATAATACCACCTGCAACCTCATAACTGGATTCAAGAAACACTGTGAAATTCGAGTCTAATATTGTCCAAGCCCAAAGGCTGGATGATTGATTAGAAATGCTCTTGAAGCAAACTAAAAATATAGACGGATTGCTTATAAAGGCATCATTGGTTCCCAGGCCAGAACAATATACCTGTCAATCATGTCTAGACCATACTGCTGCAAGTGACCGGGATTGATCTTCCAAACAGCATCTGAATGTGCCAATCCTCCATTCACTGTATATTCCTGGAGAGAATATCCAGTGTTTCATGCTAACAATTTCCATGGTGCATTTCATTGAAGGAACCATTCTGCATTTATCAGGATGGACAGCTCTGATATTTATTGGGATGAGTTTTCCAAGAGTATATAGAAGAATTTTGGTTAGAATACAGTTTTTCCAGCACGTTGGACTTTTCCTGAACTGATATAAGTTTAACAGACTTGCCATTTCTGTGCTTAACAGCCAAACTACCTGTCAGATTTTAGAGTAACTGCCAGTATATAATGCCTTTGCACACAAAACTAAAATACCTCAACTTTTGGAGCAGTGCAGACGTCACTGAGAGAAATTGTATTTAAATTAAAAAGAAGGCGAAAGTGTTTCTCGCGAATTTGTTCAGTAAAGGCACAACTGGGGATCATATTATAGCGAGCTGATGCTCTGCTTGATGAGCCATTTAACAACAAGAACTCTGCCCCACACTTGCCTGCTTGACACCAAATATTTGCCGTGGGTTTTTTGGTAGATGATTTAAACAAAAATAGCTAATTCCCTTCATGAAAGCTCTGAAATGTATGTTCATCCATCTCGACATGTACTGTTTGCAAAATGACTGTAGTGGTTGAAAAGGGAACTTTGTAGAAGTATGCAATTTCCTCTGTCTAGCAGAATTGCTTGGAAAAGTTCTTAACACATTCAAAACCCCTTAGGATGCCAGTGCAATAACTCTGCAAGTTATATGGTGAAGACATCTTGTGATTTGAAATGTACTATCCTGATTTCAGAAGAGTACATGTATGGATGCCTCCCACTTGTTAGACACAGTGAGAAAGGATGGGCTTGACTCTGCTTCTTTTTAGAATGTGGAGGATTTCACTGTTCAATCCGGTTATAGCATGCATATTTTGAATGAGCAGTTTTGAAAGAAAATGGAGCACAAGCAACAAAACGAACTTGAACTTGAATGTGCATGTGTCATTCTTTTCAGTTATTTGTGCTGTGGAGATGGAAAGCTGATGTACTTTATTGAATGATACTTCTTAACAGCAGAAGTTAACTGATTTTCCCAATATTATTACAAAC
This sequence comes from Pristis pectinata, assembly GCF_009764475.1. Lineage (NCBI taxonomy): Eukaryota > Metazoa > Chordata > Chondrichthyes > Rhinopristiformes > Pristidae > Pristis > Pristis pectinata. The sequence continues at coordinate 83,820,185 of NC_067407.1, forward strand.
AAAAATAAGAATTGAAAAATCCAAGCCCAAAGAGTTTGTTAGTGAAGGCACACCTGCTTTGAAAATAAAGGAGCCCAGACATCCCACAAAACATTCTGCTGCTCAGAAAGCACAGGTCTCCAAGCAACTCTTCTGTAGAAAATGAACTGGGATCAATTGTACCAATGCAGATAGTGAATTCCTGACACCAATCGCTGTTCGGTTAATGTTATAACATCATTCCACAGTAGAGTTACAATGTTTATAAGTAGTTCAAAAATCAACAGAGTATTTCAAAACATTCTAGTTGCTCAGGCATGGCATGACCATGAATAGCATCTGTTGAAATATAGCAACAGTTTAGACAGCACCTCATAAGGCTTTTCAAACAGGAATGCTAGCATTTTGTCAGATAATTTCCCAGATCACTTACAATGCACACATTGAGCTGTTAAGTTACCATTCACAGGTTGTTGAATGATGTGGGTTTTGTTTTACTATAACGGTATTAATTTTAGGTGGCCAAGCTATCAATTATATCAAAGCTTACTTTCATTCCACCAAAATCATTTTCTATTTTTCAGGGTGCTGGAACTCAGGTAGTTAAATGCATTTGGTCATTTTGCTGTGTGGAAGCTGTAAATTGATTATGCTGAAATTATACGATTAGCAGGATATTAGCATTTAAGTAACAAAACAGCATTTCTAGCAGTGAATATAGTGATCAAATAACGGCCTGTGTTTTACAATTATTGATACTTTTTGGCCTTGGACTCCTCGTATTTTTGCTTGATTTCTTCTCATCATTCCAAGATGAGTAGATATGGTCCAGAATGACACTTTGATATTCCCTTTCTTCATTCCCTGCGCAAAGGAAATGGTTTGCATTTTGAGCTTCTTTCATCAGCTTGATGGGGTTGGTAGGGAAGAGGCATGGAACCACTAATCTGTTGTTTACCAAGTGAGATCACCAGGTCCCTTGCTGTCGAATAGTGGCTGTTTTCTGTGGAAAGTGAGCTCAGTGCACTCAGACACCAAAGGACTGACCCCATATCAAATCGTAGGGGGAAAATCCTGTGAAGCGGTGCCCAGTGCCTGAAAGGATGCATCAATGGCTACTGCCCTAATGCATGCTTGAAGCATGGAGCAACCAAAAAAATGCCATTTAAGGAAAATGAAGATTACTAACCAGAAATATTTTACTCTGGATTTGCAATTATTTACCAAATTGAGCCTCGAGGATTGTGGTACAAGGATTGTAATCAATGTTGTTGTTGGTGTCTCACAAATTTCTGCTTGGGGACTCAATTTTGTATTTGATAATCTTGAGTAACTCACTTCCTCTGTTTGTATCAGAAATGGCCAGTCCTGCGGTAAGGTTATCCATCTGTAACATTAACATAGTTTTTCTTTCTCCACTGACACTGCCTGATCTGCTGGGCATTTCCTACACCCTGACATGCCCCTTTTGAGTTCCTTCCTTCTAACCACCCTCATTAGTGTATTGGCTTCATCAACAGCTTATCATTCCAGCAATCCTGGCCTCACCATATCAGAAATATTCCCATTGTGCTGTCCAACCTTCCACTGCCATTTCCACAAATTAAAACCGACTTGCTTTCTCTCTTTGCTGGTGTCTCACCTGAAACATTAAACCTGTTTCTTTTTCTCCGGATGCTGCCTGACCTGTTCGGGGTTTCCAGCATTTTCTGTCTTTACTTCAGATTTCCAGCATTTGCAGATTTAAAAAATGTTTACCTTTGTAATTGATCTGGAGTAAGCAATGGAATATGATGATACAAAGCTAGTGAAAGGTTCAAAGAGGATAAAAACCCTTGTCTGCATGTATGGCATCCACCCCTTTTAAAGGAATTTAGAGATAGCAGAGCCATTACTATATGTAGTTAGGAAGCCATTTGAGAAAGATATAGTACCAAAAGACTGGCAGACTGATCATTTAATCTCTATATTTAAGAAGGGTTCAAACACGACCACTCAGTTTAACATTGATGGCAGAGAAATGAGAGAATAAAAGAGCATATTGAAATAGAAGATAAAAGAATAAAGAATTAGCATAGATTTTTAAAGGGAAGACATTGTTTGGCTAACAATGATTTTTTTTAAAGAGGTAATAATCATAATGCAGTAATTTATGACCAAATAGTTAGCATTTGTGCTGTTGTCTGGAGGTAAAACTGGCAGGGCACTGGGGAGAACTTGCCTGCTCATCTTTGAAATACAGTGTCCTATGAGGGTCACCTCCAAAGGACAGCACAACCCCAGTATTGCTTTGGAATGTCAGCCTAGTTTTTACTTCAATAACCTTTTCTCTCAGATGTGATAATGTTATAATCTTTCCATACTTACTCTAACATAGAAGAGGCAATTTGGCCCATCTGTTCCATGCTAGCTCCAGTCAGAGCCTTCCCATCAGTCTAGGTCTTTTTGCTCTGCAATTTATTCTCTCTCAAACATCCCATCAACTCCCCTTTGATTCTTTTTGCCTTATATATTCACTAAGGGGCAACTTACGGTAGTCCATTATCCTACCAGCACGTGGTTGGGAACTGGGAGGAAACAGGAGTACCCACGTGGTCACAGTGAGAACATACAATCTCCAAACACAGTCAGCACTGGAAGTCAGGAATAAACCCAGGATCCTGGTCATACCCCAGTCCTTGGAGCTGTGAGGCAGCAGACTAAATACTATGCTGCAGTGCTGATTTGTGATATGGAGAGGAAAGCATAAAATATACAATTTAGTTTTGGTTGGGGGAAATCTGGGAAATTCAGAGAAGAAAAGGACACAAGTAATTTTTTAAAACTAAAATATGAAAGATTCCTGTGGAGAAAGTGGTTGGCAATTTAAGGTGATAGAAGAATTAGACATGAGGCTTTTCCTGCTCTTATTGCAACCATGTACAAGGTGTGCAAAACAACATTGTATCTTCTTTTTTGACTTGTCTCATTAAAAATAACAGGAGTAAGTGTGTAAGGTAATTGCTTAGAAATTGAACTTGTCAGTTTTGGTGCTTTGAATGGGTACTGCATATGGAGATAGTACCAGGCACAAGTTGCAAGGAATCATGACATTGGGACATCATTGCTTTAAGAGATTGTTTTCATGGTTTGCTTCCCTTTGAGAGTGACAAGAGAAAGAGTACCTGCTTGCTAGGCTTGAGGTTGCTACATCCCTTGTGAGCAGACCCATAAAAATAAGAGGGAATGCAGGGAGACAGTGCCTGGCAGGCAGAGTGAACTGGTGGGTTGATGGTCCCTCACTCCCATAATCAGGGCAGCATTGGACCACAAATCAAGGGGTCTGAGAGCTGAAGTTAGCAGCTCAGATACTCACCCATTCTTATAGTGGCCTGCTGGCAGTGATTTTCTTTTTAACTAAATATTAGATAAGCTTCTCTTTGTGTACAAAAACACGGTCCTGGTGCACACTTGAAGTTACTCATTGCTCACTCTTAGACCATAAGATATAGGAGCAGAATTAGGCCATTTGGCCCATCGAGTCTGCATGCCATTCAATCATGGCTGATTTTTGTTTTCCACCCCATTTTCCCGCCTTCTCCCCATAGCCCTTAACCCCCTTACCAATCAAGAATCTGTCAATCTCTGTCTTAAATACACCCAATGTCTTGGCCTACACAGCCCTCTGTAGTAACGAATTCCACAGATTCACCACCCTCTGGATGAAGAAATTCCTCCTAATCTCAGTTCTAAAGGGATATCCCTTTATTCTGAGGCTGTGCCCTCGGATCCTAGACTCTCCTACTAAAGGAAACGTCCTCTCCACATCCGCTCTATCCAGGCCTTTCAGTATCTGATGAGATCCCCCTTCATCCTTCTGAACTCCATTGAGCACAGTCCCAGAGACATCAAATGCTCCCTAAATCTTAAGCTTTTCATTCCTGGGATCATTCTTGTGAATTTCCTCTGGACCTTCTCCAGGGCCAACACATCCTTCCTTAGATACGGGGATACAGGGCCCAAAATTGCTCACAACATTCCAAATGAGGTCTGCCCAGCTCCTTATAAAGCCTTTTACTTCCGACATAATGTACAAGTCAATTTATTGGGAGCAACACATATTTTATTAGGAGCTGTCTTTGAAGGTCATTAGTCACAACCTTTTAATCCAATTTCTGTCATTAAACAACTTAAGCGAACGGCAAAGTTTGATGATGTCCTCGCTCACAGTAAGGATGACGGGAAACTGATATCAATGTTAGGGTACATTGTGAAAGGAAGTGCCCAGTCCAATATCCTGATGCAGGGACATCTTCAGGAAATGGGGATAAACACTTCATGATAGCCACAAAATTTTCTTTATATGCTACTTAACACATTTAAAAGGAACATGTATGTTCGATTTTAAAGGAAAATGTGTAACAAAGTAATCACAAGGTAACATGCCTTAATGACTACCGACCAGTGGCTCTGACATCGACCATCATGAAGTGCTTTGAGAGGTTGGTCATGGCACGCATCAACTCCAGCCTAACAGACAACCTCGACCCACTGCAATTCGCCTATCTCCGAAACAGGTTTACAGCGGACGCCATCTCCCTGGCCCGACACTCAGCTCTGGAGCATCCGGACAGTAAAGATACCTACGTTAGACTATTGTTTATTGACTAAAGCTCCGCCTTCAAGACTATAATTCCAAGCAAACTCGTCACCAAACTCCGAGACCTGGGACTCAACACCTCCCTCTGTAACTGGACCTTTGACTTTCTGACCAACAGACCGCAATCAGTAAGGATAGGCAGCAATACCTCCAGCATGATTATTCTCAACACTGGTGCCCCACAAGGCTGCATCCTCAGCCCCCTACTCTACTCAAATAAGATAAGATACGATATCCTTATTAGTCACATGTACATCGAAACACACAGTGAAATGCATTTCTTGCATAGTGTTCTGGGGGCAGCCCACAAGTGTTGTCACGCTTCTGGCACCAACGTAGCATGCCCACAACTTCCTAACCTGTACACCTTTTGGAATGTGGGAGGAAACTGGAGCACCCGGAGGAAACCAATGCAGACACAGGGAGAACGTACAAACTCCTGACAGACAGTGGCTGGAATTGAACCCAGGTCACTGGTGCTGTAAAGTGTTATGCTAACTGCTACACTACCATGCCTGCCCTCCCTACATACTCATGACTGCGTGGCCATATTCTGCTCTAACTCCACCTACAAGTTTGCAGATGATACCACCGTAGTAGACTGTATCTCAAACAGCAATGAGACGGGATACAGGAAGGAGAAAGAGAGCTTAGTGACATGGTGTCATGACAACAACCCTTCCCTCAATGTCAACAAAACAAATGAGCTGGTCATTAACTTCAGGAAAGGGGGTGGTGTACATGCACCTGTCTACATCAACAGTGCTGAGGTCGCGAGGGTTGAGAGCTTCAAGTTCCTGGGAGTGAACATCACCAATAGCCTGTCCTGGTCCAGTCACGTAGACGCCACGGCCAAAAAAACTCACCAGTGCCTCTGCTTCCTCAGTAGGCTAAAGAAATTCGGTATGTCCCCTTTGACACTCACCAACTTTTATTGATGCATCATAGAAAGCATCCTATCTGGATGCATCACAGCTTGGTATGGCAACTGCTCTTCCCAGCACCGCAAGAAACTTCAAAGAGTTGTGGATACAGCCCAGTGCATCACGGAAACCAGCCTCCCCTCCATGGACTCTTTACGTCTCGCTGCCTTGGTGAAGCAGCCAGCATAATCAAAGACCCCACCCACCTGGGTCATTCTCCCTTCTCTCCTCTCTCATCAGGCAGAAGATACAGAAGCCTGAGGGCACATACCACGAAGCTCAAGGACAGCTTCTATCCCACTGTGATAAGACTATTGAATAGTTCCCTGATACCTTACAATCTACCTTGTTGTGACCTTGCACCTTATTGACTACCTGCGCTGCACTTCCTCTGTAGCTGTGACACTTTACTCTGTACTGTTATTGTTTTTACCTGTACTACCTCAATGCACTCTGTACTAACTCAATGTAACTGCGCTGTGTAATGAATTGACCTGTACAATCAGTATCCAAGACAAGTTTTTCATTGTACCTCGGTACAAGTGACAATAATAAGCCAATACCAATACCAATAATGTGAACTCTAGAATGGATGTTTCCAATGGCCTAACGAAACCTGAATATCTACTCCGCCCACGGACCTCTGCTTAACTTAGCTGTAAGTTACTGACATTTCACCAGAGCTGTTGCTTTCATCCTCCTCATTACAATGTTTTCTCTCAGGGATACCTCAGATTGGAATCAAGCAGTATCCCTGGTGATTAAATTGATGATGTTAACATCCTCATAACCTCTGCAGCACAACGCGGCACACATAATAGCACTAGAGTGGGTGCACAGGAGGTTTATGAGGATGTTGCCAGAGCTGGAGAATTATAGTTATGAGGTGTGATTGAATTAGCTGTCATTGCTACAAAGAAGACTGAAGGGAGGTTAAATTGAGTTGTGTGAATCATGAGAGGCTGAGACAAGTTTATCTGAAAGGGTCTATTTCCCTGAGCAGAGACGGCAGTGATGAGTGGTGGGCAAAGGTTTAAGTTAATTGGTGGAAGGATGAGAGATTTGAGTAAAGATTATTTCACTCAATGAGCTGACACATGAAAGGACGGCAGAGGCAGAAACCCTTCCCTTACTTAAAAAAGTATCTGGATGAGCATTTCAGGAGCCATAACCTTCAAGGCTATGGACCAAGAACTGGAGTAGGATTAACTGATTGGCCAATTATGGCCGGCATGGTACAGTGGGCAGAATGTCCTCCTTCCATGCTGCAACACTCTATAATTCGATCATTCCATGAATGCTCTCTGGTGTATTGCTGGGTAGGGTATTGCATGAAGTTCACCTGAGCTCTGGAGAGCAGGAGGTTCTCAGATTGATAGTGGCCTTCATTGTTCCCCGATCTCAGCCTAAGCAGACGTTGAGAACTATAGCCCAAACTAATGGAGAAAAAAATGATCCAGCTTCCTGGTGCTTGTCACTGTTTCTATGGCTAGCAAGGTGGCACAGCAGTTAATGTTGCTGCCTCACAGCTCCAAGGACCAGGGTTCGATCCTGACCTCGGATAGTGTCTGTGTGGAGTTTGCATGATTTCGCCATGACTGCGTGTGCTTCCGCTTGGGTCCTGAAGAAGGGTCCTGACCCGAAACAATGACCACCTGCTTTCCTCCAGCATCATTGTGTTTTTCATGAGCTTCTGCTTGGGTGGTCTGGTTTCCTCCTACATCCCAAGGATGTCCTGGTAGGTTAATCGTTGGCTGTAAATTATGCCTTTGGTGCAGGTTAATGGCAAAATAATCAAAAGGGAGTTGATTAACAGATATGAGAAAATAAGTTGCAAGGATTCAGGGAAATAAGGACAGGGGAAGGGACAGAATTGCTCTTCTTGGAGTCAGCATGGACAAGATGGGCTTAATGGCATCATTCAGGGTCATAGTAATGAGCATGAAGTCCGATGATCATTGCTGGAATTTGAATGACAGGGTAGGCTTAGTGGGGACACAAAAGACTGCAGATGCTGGAATCTGGAGCAACAAATAACAGCTGGATGATCTCAGCAGGTCAGGCAGCACCTGTGGAGAGAAATGGATGGTTGACAGATCCAGATGAAGTGTCTCAACCCAAAACGTCCAAGACTTAGTGGGGAACTGGATTGATTTTGTGATCAAACCCCTGCCCCTTCCCAGAGTAAAACAATCTGCTGCTACTCACTGTTCAGGCTCACATAAGGACAATAAGATGAGGGTTTCGGGAATTGCTTAACCTTGTGGAAACAACACCTGAGTGACAAGAGGAGACAAATGCACACTTATTTTTAGATAAATTGCAAGTGTGTGACTTCTGTTGTCTCAGTCAGGAATAAAAAGAAATAACTTTGCATAGCCCCAGAGCATGCAATCATCCCTGGCATGCTCCAAAGTTGCTTTACATGTACTGGCATAAAATTCAGGATAAGAGTTATTTCTGGAACAACTTCATTTGCATAAAAACTAACTACAATACTTTGCAGTTAATTTTCAATAGTAACTACACATTACTGTCAATAAAAGTACCTAGCTGTCGTGAACAGATATTATTAGCTTCATACAAATCAGCACAGAAGCAAATAGCATTTCTTCAATATATCTTGAAGACTGACAATAACCAATTACATAATTATCTGAGGCTCAATGTATACTTTTCTATTCATCTAAATGACAGCCTGTTATTGCCAAAAGGAGACTCCAACAGAAGAGTTTACTTTGATTGTTGAATGTATTTGATTACCATAGACATCACAGAGAATGTTTTTTGTTGTTGGTGTTTTCTTAGGAAGACGCTGTTCTGTGTGTTTTTTTTTTGGTATGATGATAACTGTGGGACGGGCAAGAGCAAAGATGAGCAACGGATCACCAAGGACAAACAGACAGGTGCTTGTCTTCTCTGGAGACACGCGAGGTCAATTCTTAAGGCTACACTTTAGACAATGTGAATCCTTTGGCTTTTCACACTCAGCCTTTGACCACCCAGCAGGAAAGAGATACTGAAGATTTCTTTTTAAAGGTCCAGGCAGCTGAAGGGAATTGGCTTGATATTCCTGACTGCTTGCAGGTTACTTTTCCTTCATTATTTTATCCTCAAAAAGATTTAATTGGATTGCAAATAACTGAGCAATGGCTTGCTGACTTTTTATCTTCTGATGTTTCCAATACGGGTACGTGTGGAAAGTAATTACTTGATTCCTACCACCATGTCTGGCACATGTTGTTTCAGATGCAGTGAAAAAAGGATTGAAGAAATTAACGACTTGTTTTTCAGAGTTTAATTAATTCAAATTCTTGACTGTTTCTTTGGATTAATTAAACATGTCTGGCCCGCATCTCTGTTAGCTGCAAACTGTGTACAATTAATGTGTTTTTCCCCTTTGATGATAAATTATTCCCTAACTACCCACTTCCTCAACAAGACGCCTCCATCGTTAATGCATTTTTAAGCATCTGAGGGGAGATTTTAGTGTAAATCTTAACAGGAGCTCATAGAGAGCTGTGGAACAGAAAGAGTCAGTAACCAATAGAGAGGAAAAGTGCAAACGTGACATAATCTTAAAGTACAACACAATTCGAGTCAACATTTGAAACATAAAGATAAGTCAGTCTTTCTGGTACTATATTGACCATTATTAATCAAATCACTTTATTTCAGATGCCCTTATGCATTTCCAGGATTTCCTTTAGCTGTCTTTTTAAAAAATATTGAAGTGGAACAAAAAATCAAATGACTTTGAGCAAAATTAGCTTTCAAAGTCAACCATTTCCCCCATCGTTCCCTTTCTCACAATGTTTATTAATTTTTGATATTGAGCTACTCATTTACATTAACAGAGTCAGTGCGAATGATGGTGAGTGCCTTGCTCTGATCTTTACTTCGAGCTGAGATTACCCTGCTCTGTTCCCTGTCTGGCTGGTGCAAGAGTTGGGGTATGTATATCTGATATACTACTGAAGGGAAAAAATCCAAATCAAATCACGTAGTTGACTCAGCTGGTAACTTCTTGTTCCAAATGCCTTCTTCCCCAAAAGGTACATATTTTGCAAATTTCTGCTTCTAAGTATCCCTGAAATAGAATTCAAATTACATGCCTTGTGAAGTGTCATTTCCTAATTTATAATCATCTTCAACCAACCTTGATTTTGTATTTAAAGTAGGTATAAAATAGTTTCTACTTGATAAGCAAGTGGAGTCAGGAGTAATTGTGTTTGGTCTGAAAGGCATGATACAACTGTATCACAATAGGTTTTAACGTGATTTGTATCATCGCCTCACAGGTTTTCAAGAAAACCAAAAAGGTCTTGCTACGTATATTTTATTGATGTGGAAGTTACTGTTGCTTTAAAAGGCAGGTATGCGCTGGTTTTACTTCTGGGTGGAAAAGTGCTTTACCAAACCTCAAAATGTTAATGCTTCCCTAACAAAGAGCTAAACAGGGGCAGAGGTGAAGATAGATGCTGCAAGAGCACATGCAGTTTGGATCATTGTGACCTGAAGTGATTGCAATCTCCGATAGGGTTGCAGTGTCAACAAAAGTAAAGATAGTCTCATCAGTGTAAGGGTCTGTCTTGCATACCATGATGTGCTAAGGATAGCTTGGTTACCTAACTTGCAGGATAATAGCTCTTTTAGCCAGATATATAAGACCACATTCTTTTTCATTTATATAAAAAAAACAATAAAGCTGTCTTCCCCATTCAGATTTTAGGGCAATATTGAATTGAACACTTACCCCTGCAAACTAATATTTTAGTTGTATCCATGGAAATACTTTCAATTGGTAAAGAGTAGAAAATGTCCTCCCAAAAGTAAAGCCAATGCAATGAACAGCTAGGAGTGCTGAATAAAATGCCATACAGTAAATGTATTAAGGGAATTAAAAGGAAAAGTATGAGGCCTTGCTCACCACAGCTTGGCAGCTGTGCTCTTATCTGGCCAGAGGAAGATGCTTGGCAACAAAAGGGCCTAAAAAGCCCTGTTGATGCATGGGAAAGCCATTGGTCGAGCATTGTGACTGCCCTTCTGCTGAGCAAATAGTTCAAACTGTTCATTCCCATCTTCTATTCTCTCCCTGGTACATTGTTTGTGTCCTTGCATTTCATTCCGCGAGGAAGATTGCTCCCTGGGCCTGTGAGCAAACAGTCCAGAAAAGAGCCAACTATCTTCCCCCCCGTTCCCTGGAGAACTAGCATTTTTATTTCAGCTTCAAGCTGTCAGAGAGCTGAAGAGTTTATGTCAGCATCCTGAATTAATTGCTTTAAGTAGGGACAGACCTCGTTTTGTCACCAAATGTCCAAACAAAATCTTTTCCAATATTTTTCACTGTTCTTTTTTCAGCAATGCACTCACTTTACCTATTACCTATCTGGCTACTATTCACGGTAATGAGGTCCGATGTATGCATTTGCGCTTTGCAATAGCCAATTTTCTTTTGTTTGCAATGTTGCGCTTCCTGTCTAGTGCAAATGAAAAGATGAAGGGGGTGGGGGGGGGGGTTATTGAGCAGGGTGGGGAGGGAGATGTGGAGAGGGGAAGGGAGGTGGAGGTGGTTGAAATTTGCTTCAGTTTAACTGTTTGAAGAGTTCATAATGAAGGACAAATATTGAGGACTGGCTGGCGTAGCAAGAACATGGATGAGAAACAAAACTGAATCAAACCAACTGTGAATCTGGTGAGAAGTACTCCAACAAGTAACCCATCCATGAAATAAAATAAGCTGCCAATATTGCATTTCATGAATGTAATCATCGCATTTGCTCCTGTAATATTTTTCAATATTTAATCAGTGCACAAACAAAACTTACATGGAAAAACAGGTCAGAGTTTAAAGCAACAATCTTCACATTCAAGAAATGTGCCACTTGCATGTTAACAGCTTCCAGATAGGTTACTTTCAAATTATTAGCTTTTTTTCTGTGTGTAAGCAGCTTGGTCTAAAATCTATCTTGTTTTTAAGTTCCATAATCAAATGCTGACTTACTAGAGCCATTCAAGATAACATCCGTTAACTTGTGGAGTTGAATAAAGATACCCTTTATTATTTAGAGCTCGTCTTCAACCATCTGGCTCTGCTCCTGAACACCAATCTCACCAGCACCACCCACCCCGCACCCCCCCCCCACCCCCCACCCCCCCCAATCGGGCTCTCAACCTCCCTTGACTCAGCAGCTGTTCATTTGGTCTCTTAGCCTCAGTGTGTGGCTGCTCCACATTAAATGCACCACACAAATGGTGCAGATTGTTTGCTGTGCTGTTACAGTAGGGTAAAGATTGCCAACCTTGCACTGCCCATTTTAAACCAGCTGTGAATCAAAGTAATTCAGCTTCAGCTTGAGTAAACAGTCCAGATCAAAAGCTTCTGGTTTCCTCCTGCTACCACTGCACGTTAACCACAACCACCCCCCCCCCCACCACCCCCCCCCCCCCCCCCCCCCCCGACATCCATACCCTACTGCCCCCACCCCATTACATAACACAATGCCAAATGTAATGTCGTGCACAAGGGCTGGGGAAGAGGGCAGGTTCAAAACATAGGACAAAAGTTTGATTAGCAGGGCAATGTCATTCTTAACCATGTCCAAAGAGTTTGATTTGGGCAACAACTCCCAAATTGCGGCCAAAGTAAAAGTGCACCTGAAGCTCACTATCATAATGGAGACATTATATCTATTTTGTGGGTGGGAACCATAACCACATTGCTTACCATGGTCTTTAACTGAAGCCAGAGTACTGTGTGTGGCTTCCAACTCTTAACACATCATTTCCAGTTATTTGTTACCCAAGAGTTTTTCCAAGTCCTCACTTCACAAACCATTAACAAAAATGGTGCTCATACCCACAGATCATGGAGCATTCTGCTCACTGAGGAACACTCTATTTTGAGTGGACTTTGGACTGATCATTGAAAAAGAATCTCTGAATTCAGCATTCTTCCTTTATTTAAGTCCACTCACTGAAACTGGCCAGTTGTTAAAGTTGAGACAGTCATTAGCTCCTTACCCTCCCGCATGGATGTGCAGTGGCGATGGTCTTTCACTTATGAATACAGAGAACAGAATGGCAGTCTGGAGAATCACATTGCTTCTTAATGGTTAATCTTCAGTGATCCACTTCAGAAGTGAAGTTGTACATTGCCAGCTACTGGAAAAGATAACACCGACTTGAATTCTGATTGAATTAAGCTCAAGCTCCTCAAGTATGAGAGATCAAAGTGGGAAATAATCAGCCCAGACTGTATTAATATCTTCAAGAGGACTTCATTTGTCATTGAGTGGTATCAGAGCATAGAATTGATCAGTTCAGGGAGATCAGATATACCAAGTCACAGTCTGCATAGAAAAGCCACCCATAAGCCTAAATTCCAAATTGCCATTGTGTAAAGTTTCCTCTTGACTTTGCATTGTTCATTGAACAAAGCCAACTCTCTGTATAACCTGGATTATCATACAATAGCAGGAGATAAATGCAGAGCTTTAAAGTGCTGTAAACAACCACCAGATAAGGGAGTCCTGCCTCATTCTGTGCTTTTGTGACATTTCTGAAATTAATTACCTCGTGAAGGGAAAAAATGAGGCAACCAAGCGGGTGGCTCGAAGCGACAGAAGTGATTATTCTTAGCTGGAAATATTGATTCTGTCAAACAAACAGTAGTTAATCAGTAACTATTGAGGAGTATCAGTGAAGTTGCCCGAGTCAGATAAGGCAGTTTCAATGCAAGTCTTGCCTCAGTCTTTTAATGAGCATTGAGTCAAGAAACAGCCACGCTCTCCAATGTCCCATTTACAGTAACAACATGTTATGTCTATAACATAGAAAAATACCTCAAGGCACATCTTTAAGACACAGAATGATGTTGCTGCCAAAGATGACAAGTTATGCAAGTTAAGTGTCTGCAACATTAAAGTAACTTTATAAGCAGGAATAACTTCAGGTGTTCCTGCTTCACCTCAGAATATGTTTTAGTTTTATGCTATCACCCACATACAAAAATACTTCTCATTAATCTTAAGAAGCCTCCTCTTTGCAACTTTAAAAATAACCTGTAAAGATAGATAAGGTTCACATGTGAGTGGAAAATTTTAATTCCACTGAGTGTAGTGAGGTAGAGCAACATCTTTTCATACCTGGGTTTTAGTCAAAGCAAACAATTGGAAATCCCTTCAGTTTTTTAAAGGCATCCAAATCAAATCTCAAAAGCTGTTTTGTTAATAGTTTTGTACAGATTGGTTCCCCCTGATGTGGAGGTAAACTGTAAAAATGCCAGAGAATGTCAGAACAAAGGAAGCAGGAGGAGAATAAACCAATCAGCCCCTTGAGCCATTCAATAACACCGTGGCTGATCCAACCTTGGCCTCAGCACCACTTTCCCAGTCTCTCTCCATATCCCTTAACTCACTTGTTGGATTCTCCAAGGCTGGTGCCCAAATAAATGGCAGAGTCTTCCTGGCCACTGGTCTTTGCAGATTTGGTGAGTTGGGTTGGTGTTGCCATTGACTGCCTGAAACATCAGAATGGGTCCAAAATAAAATAAAAGCAACCACAGCTGCATATTGAATATGCACTTAGACATTTACAGTGCTCTAATTTACTACCCACTCTCCCACATTCAGTTCATGAACTCAGTTGGCAGTTCTACAGGGCATCTGCTGGACATTCCATGTTTGGTCGCCAGAAAACTTACCAGTGATTTGTAACAGCACTTCTGAATGTATGCTGACCTCACTTGTATCACACCTGCTTAACACCTCTGAATTTTTAATCTGATCTAGGACTGAAGTAAATAAATCCACACTGCTTACACTGGGGGATTTTCAATGAATTGACTACAGTATAAATTCGCAACAAATGCTAATGTCCAGCTGTAGCATAAATGGGGCTTCTGAGGGCTGTTAAGAGTTGTAAGGAAAATGAGTTTGGACAGTCCCACACACATTCCCAGTGGAGATGTTCATAGATGAAAATTACTCTTGGATTTGGCATAATTGGCACTAATTTGGCAGTCTTCATCTGAGTTGGCATCAGGAGTGACAGTTTGGAAAATAGAAATCATTCTTGTAATTACGTAGGCTTGCTTCGATTACACCAAAGCAGTAATCAATATTCATCAAGATGTCAGTTAATACTGAAATGTTGTGTCCACTGACTGACATGTACCAGCAGGGCCTCATATTTAAGCAGCATTTGTTGTTTTGTTTTTTCCATTTTGTCCATCCCATCCCACATTGTGTGAGATTAAACAGTGAGTTATTGATCTGTGGAGGACATAACAGTCAGCTTTATCCTGCCGCAAGAATAGCGTTGCCAAATGTACTTTTTCAACCAGGATTCACATACAAATGATCAAGGATTTCAGACCTGTGTTATTGGTCAGATGAAGTGAAATCGATTATTGCACCCTGACCATTTCCACTCTGCGATTTGCCAACACAAAGCAGACTTTAAATCTGTGAGCTCCCACTCCACACAAGTTAGTCATGGACAATAGCTTATATTTATATATTAACACAACTCAAGGCTTCATCGAGCCCTATAGGGCGATATTAGAGCCCAGGGTGTATGCAAATAGTGGGGCAAACAACACCACTACCTCCTCCCAATAATCCGAGGAGAGGATGGACACACACTCGCTCATATTAAGGTTGTACTTGGGTGCCACTGCCAAAGCAGGCAAACCTACAGTCCTGCACAACTCCCGGATTTAGAGAAAAGCATGTCGGCAGGAGGAAAGAAAGGGAGAGAGTCAGAGTAGTTTGGAAAGGGACCTGAAGGTGTGGCGGCCAGTCATGGAACAATGATGTCTGGTGCTAGTCCAATCGAAAGAATTGGTGTGGTGTACAGATATAGAGGCATGCAGTTGGACAGGATTGCAGTGAAAGGGAGATGTGAAAACATGGTGGGACTTGAAAACAATGATGGAAATCTTAAAACTGAACTAAACTCTTAGGTTACTTTACTGATTAAGGAATAAAGCTAAAAAAAAATAAATCAGGCCTTAATGAGGGGAGTGAGTTAACGGTCCACAATATTATTGCCAAAGCCAGAAGTCTCAATGGGCCAAAATATATTCACCCTTTGCTGATGGTACATGGGAAAAATGCCAATAAGGTCCTCTTCGTGGAGCAGCATGTTCCTCCCCACTATGCCTGTGTCAGGATGCCAGGGTTGTACTGGAGATCAAATTTCAGCTCCACCACTGAACTCAGCATCAAGTCCAGGATCAGAGTTCAGTCACGCTGAACTGCGTCAGCTTCACACCAATGTAAGCAGCATTTAAAGGGGTCATCAACCTGGGTGGAAAAAGCAAGCAAGAGTAAAGAGTTTTCAGAGAGCTGTGGACACAGCCCAGCACATCACAGAGACCAGCCTCCCCTCCATGGACTCTGTCTACACCTCTCGCTGCCTTGGTGAAGTAGCCAGCACAATCAAAAACCCCACCCACCTCTGTCATTCTTTCTTCTGTCCTCTCCCATCAGGCAGAAGATACAGGAGCCTGAGGGCACATACCACCAGGCTCAAGGACAGCTTCTATCCCACTATGATAAGACTATTGAATGGTTCCCTTATACGATGAGATGGACTCTTGATCTCACAATCTATCTTGTTTGACCTTGCACCTTATTGTTCACCTGCAATGCACTTCCCTGTAGCTGTGACACTTTACTCTGTATTCTGTTATTGCTTTTACCCTGTACAACCTCAATGCACTGTGTAATGATTTGATCTGTACGAACAGTATGCAAGACAAGTCTTTCACTGTACCTCAGTACAAGTGACAATACCAATTCCAAGTTTAATATTTTAATCAATTTATTTCATTTTAATGAATTTACTTTTCCAATAATATTAATATTTTCATTGTTTAAATTCATTTCAATTTTTTTTTAGAAAAGTCTCTAGCTATTAAGAACAGAAGAAAAGGCCTTTGATAGCACTGCTGTCAAAAAGCTATCAGGACCTTCCAAAGTCAGACCTCAGGATCTTCCAGCAACTGCTTCCCTGAGTGAACAGGCCTGAAGCTCCATTTGAACCACAGGACTGCAAAAGCTTAGTCCAGCCACAGGAAGAACAAGGCACAACTAAATCAAGCCTAAGGTTATAGCATGATATTATTGCCTGAATATCCCATCACCCACATTCAAGTATTAGCTGTGGCAGTGGTTTCACCGAAATTGGTGGGTATGGGAAATAAAATGACCGGGTCTACAACTGATGCTCAGGCCCTTAGACACCTGAAAAATTCAAGTGTTCACAATGACATTTAAAATGATCTTAATCCAACCCTTAGTAATATATAACCGTCAAAAAAATAATGTTGTCACTTGATATTAAATGAGAATATTCCATTCCTCAGGAATGCAATAGCACTGAATCTTATCCTGGGCTTAAAATCCTCCCAGGAGTGACCTCCACCGTGTTTTCATCAATATGCTGGTGTATCTTTTATCCTATTATAAACCCCTGTTAACAGGCACCATGATGAGCAGTTTATTGCTCCTGCTTTAAATTCCATAATTACTTGATATTCCCATGGTTGTTTTATTTAAAATGGCAATTTAAATTTTCCACATTTCTTCTTTCTGATAGCCCTACTTTTAAATCTGCCTGAGTACACAAATTAATAATTGCTTGATTTTGAATTTATTAAACTGACAAGTTTTTGAAACCATTTTGCAGTTTAATATGTAAATGCCATAATATTCATACCCTGGAGAGATACAGTACAGCAGGTTCTTCAATTGGCAAAAACTGATAAATACTGTTTGATAATTCAGTGTCTCATTCTTTTTTTGTGATGAACCATGTGACATAAATATTTATGACCTTCCTGGTTGGCTCACAAAGTGAACAAAGGGTCCATATGTATATCTGGCCACATCCTGGGTACCGTGGTAACCAGGCTTCAGCACATTGGATAATTGCTATCCAGACTTTGGTGCCAAGTTTCCTCTTTAGTTCTTTATCTGAATGCTCATTTTTAATCTTAGATCCGGATTGGGATCCACATTTCAATTATCCTACTGAAATCGCTCGTCATACATTTCATTTTAAACTTTGATCCAAGTGCGATGGTGCTTGTCAATGAGACATAGGCAGGGGCACACCATTCTGAGGAAGAAAAGAAACATTTCTTCTGGTGAGAATGGAAGTGAATGTACCGAAATGTACATCCCCAGTGATGCAATCACATCATCACATTGTGCTCTGTCTCTGAAATTATGGAATGAATTTCAGAGGGAGACGACTATGTGCTAAAGCTACCATAGAGCACATTGGGTGCATTCAGTCAAGGATAAATTTCCAGGCAATGATTTAAGCATTACTCAGAAATTCATCCCCAGGCAGTGGTAGAAATCAAATGGACTGCATGATGTGTTTCTCCATTTTAGCGATAAAATGGATTAATCAGCCACATTATTTCCCTATGTGTCTGGTGAGAACAGGCCCATACTGAACTATATCAACCGCACAGCCAATTAGATGGCAAACAATCAATCCTCTATGTGTTGCACATGAAGGCTGGGACCAGGGACAAGGTCTCAGAGGACAGCCAATTGCCAATGCCCCAGTTACCACATCCCAATATAAGTTGCAGGCGAAGATCTTGACTTTGTGAAATGATGTAAATTTGGTGGCCCATAGTCACCAGTTTTAGACACTTTGCCTCAAAGCCTACAGGAAATGAATGGAGGCATTAGTGACCGAAGACAAGTTAAGATAATTTTTCTTCTGTTTTTTTTCTGTTACTTGTTTTCTATGGAAATTCTTGAGATCTCCATGTATACTTCCCTCCTATCCAAAAACAGCCTTTGCATTTCAAGTTTGCCAAAAAGCTTAATGCATTTTACTTTATCAAGCACCTTTTGAATATCCATATAAACAACATCTGCTGCACAATCCACATCCACTTTTGCTATTAACTCATCAAAAACGTCATCAATTTAGTTAAACATGATTTGGTTTTAATAAATATGTTTCATTTACATTTCCTTGTTCTCACTTATCCAAAACCACTGTTAATTGTCTCTCTGGTTCCTGTATCTAAAAGCTTCCCTGCCACCAAGGTCAATTGGCTGACTTGTGTTTACCAAATTCTTCTTCTCTCTTTTTGAACAAAGTTGTAACATGTGCAATCCTTCAGTGTTTTGCCACCACATCTGTATCAAAAGAGAACAGGAGCCATCAGCTAGTACTACAGCACCCTTACTTTTCTCAGTAACCTAAGGTGCTTCCTCACAGGTCTGACTGTCTTATGCAATTGAAGTACTAACTTGTTTTAATTTAGTTCAGTATTTGTTTAACCTACTTGTTCATTGTAGCCTTTGCAAGATCTTCTTCCTTGATAAAGACCAATGCAAAATATACATTTAAAACATCTGCCATGCTTTCTACTGCCTCCCGTTGATCTCCATCTGGTACCTACTCAGCAGCAACACTTTCATTGTTAGTAGACCCTTGGCTTACCTTTTCTGTCAACTGCCAAGGTAGTCCTGTATCCTTTTTGTCCCTCTTACTTCCTTTCATAAGAACATAAGATATGGGAGCAGAATTAGGCCATTCAACCTATCGAGTCTATTCCACCATTCAATCATGGCTGATTTTTTTTCAACTCCATTCTCCTGCCTTCTCCCTGTAATGCTTAATCCACTTACCAGTCAAGAACCTGTCAATCTCTGCCTTAAGTGCATGCAATGACTTGGCCTCCACAACACCCCTGTGGCAACAAATTCTACAGATTCACCCTCTGGCTGAAGAAATTCCTCCTCATCTCAGTTCTAAAGGGATGTTTCTTTATTCTTGAGGCTGTGCTCTTGGATACTAGACTCTCCTACTAATGGAAACATCCTCTCTGCATCCGCTTGATCCAGGCCTTTCAGTATTCAGTTAGGTTTCAATGAGATCCCCCCCTCATCCTTCTGAACCCCATCGAGTACAGGCCCAGGGCCATCAAACATTCCTCATATGTTAAGCCTTTAATTCCCTGGATCATTCTTGTGAACCTCCTCTGAACCTACTCCAGGAACAGCACATCTTTCCTTAGGTATGGTTCCCAAAATTCATATTCTAACATATACTTCTGCTCTGTAACTCTTAGCCACCTTATTTATCCACAGTCTCAGAATAAAGGGGAGACTATTTGGGATCAAAATGAAGAGAAATTTCTTCACTCAGAGAGTGATGAGCCTTTGGAATTCTCTTGCCCAGAGGGATATGAAGGCTTAGTTATTGAGTTCATTTAAAACAGCAATCTGATTTCTGGATATTAAATGAATCAAAGCACATGGGGAGAGTGCAGGAAAATGATCAGACATGATCTAATTGAAAGGTGGACCAGACTTGAAGGGCCAGGTGGGCTACTCCTGCTTCTACTTTTGATGTTCTTATGTTCCCATTCATCAAGCTAACAACTGTACAAGGTAAATGCTGCAGCTTTAGATAGGGCATTAGAAGAGAGAGACCTGGGGAGGCATTGATGAACAAATCTTTGAAGGTAGCATGCCAGGCTCACAAAGCTGTTGATAAACCAAAATGAAAGTCAGAAACACTGCAGGTGCTGGAAATCTGAAATAAAAACCGAAAATGCTGGAAACACTCATGCAGGTCAGGCAGCAACTGTGGAAAGAGAAACAATTAGCATTTAAGGTCTGGGACACTTTGCCAGAAGAATGAAAGAGAGAAAAGCTAACATTTGTCAGACACTTGTATTTTTTGGCTTGTTAATAAATCATACAGGATCACAGACTTTAAGGTATGAAGGCCGTGAACACAGAAATTAAACTTACATAAGGCATTAGTTCAAATGGAGCTGGAATGTCATGATGAATTCTGGGCCAACACTTTTGGAAGACATCAAGTGTTTGGAAAGCAATAATAAAAGATTTATTAGAATGGGATGAGGGATTATTATTTCAAAACCCGTTTTGCAGATAGGCTCGGGAAGATGGAATTGCTCTCCATAGAACAGAAAAGACTATAAGAGAATTGATTTGAAAAAGGTGCATAAAATTGTGAAAGATTTAGACAACCCTAAACAGAAACTGTTTCCATTGGCTGAGAAGGATAACCAGAGGTCGTGGATTTAGGATAATTAAGGAAAAAGAAAGCAGCAAAATGAGGATTTTTTTGTGTACTGAGGGATCTGGCGTGTACCTCCTGAGAGGTTGGTCAATGCTGAGTCTACATTAGCCTTCAAAATCAAATCAGATAAATATTTGAAGGAGAATTGTTTTCATGGTTATTGGGAAATAGCAGTAGAGTGGCTCTTACTGAATTGTTCTTTGAAAGAGATAGCACAGAGTTTATGGGTAGAATTGCCTCTTTTTTTTTGCTGCACTGGGTTTGCTGCACTTGAGTACTGGAGGAGAATCTCCAAACTCAGGTTATCATGGACTTCTTGGACACCCACCATGGGAAACTAATGGCTACATATGGATGGCTATTATTTTCTCCAAAGGAAAAGTCAACAAAGCAAGCATTATGCCCTGCAATGACTAAGCTCTTGATTTTTCCCATTGGATATTCTAACACAGCTAAAACTTGTTTGTCTATGACTTTTCAGCTTCCATGAGTTGGGGGCAGCAAGAGTGATAGATACTTTCAAAATGCAAAAGAGACTTTTTCCTGGGCATGTAAATGTTCTATTCCTGTTGGCAATTTGTGTGCAAATTGTTGGGACTGCAAGGCCTCCACATAATCATGGCTGAACACTGATTATTCCTGAAGCTGATAAGCTTCCATTTCAAACTAATTAAAAAAGCTGCTGAATGCTGGCTGCAGCGAAGGTTTGAAGAAATGTCAACATCTCACTTCCTAGAAACATTGAAGTTGATTCAAACTGCAAACATGGAAGTGACATTTCTCTAAGGCTGCTGCAACGGATACTTTCCACCAGCTGACCGGGGCTGTGAAGAAGTCTGCTCAAACAGAAATGAGTGACGCTCCTGTTAACCTGCTTAGCAATCTTATTGTCTGCATAATGTAACAGTTACAGAAGGCAATTGCTGAGCTTAAAGTTATCCATGTGCTGGCCCTCATCAATTACATAGGGATGTGTCGTGAACTGCTACTAGATTCTTATTGTTTTATAGTCCTCAGTAGCGAGTTTATGAATGGAAAAATCATTATGATTAAAGTGAATATCATTCTCTGCTTATCCCTACGTGACATAATTAAGTTCTTGAAAGTGCTTCCCCTTGTTTGTTGAGACCGGTTGTTATTTTCACTTTGGAACAAACAATTAAATGTCCGAACAAGTTAAACCAGATGCTCCCATGCACTAGGAGATGTTCCCTATTGCAAGGCAAGATCATTAAGTGGTGGAATTATGCAGACTTGAATTCAACAGTGCAGCTTCCCTTTTGGGAGTCTTTATGGTGCAAATTGCAAAACAAAGAAATCAGTCTTCCTGCTGACTATCTGTCACTTTAACAATGTGGCCCTCTTTAGTGTCTTGGGAAAATTAAATTAAACCAAACTGGACAGTCATTTATTTCTTTTTCTTGAGCAATAAACTCCAGAAAATTACAGCTACCAGCAGAGTAGAAAGGCAAGGCAAATGATTGTATATAAAACAAAGGTCAGCCTATTTGTTTCCAAGTATGGGTGTCCTTTTTAATTTGTTGGCGGCATGTGTGACTGTTCAGGTCTGACACCGTTATATACTGCTGACACCCTCCCTGTGGTGGTCTCACCATGTAGCACAAGCGATGTCACAATGTAATTTTCCTTGTTAGCAACATGAGGAGGTTCTGCTGCACTATGTAGGAGGAAGAGATAATCCATTGATAAGTGAGACAGGAAGCGTTGCCAATGTTACTTTATCATGTTTTTTCAGTAGTGCGTGGCTCTTTGCTTTATGATCTTTTTAATGTTGTCATGCAGGACACACCGCAAGGGTGCATTTACACAGGGAGGACAGCTTCAAGATGTTCTAGCTCCCAAAGCAGTAAAAATTTCACGCTTTGCACTGTAAGTGGTTTCTGCAGTGCCAGATATGTTTAAGCAATTAAAGGAAAATGGTATTATGCTATGCATAAATGTTTGGAAGTAGATTTAATTCTTTCCTCTTTTTAGACAGCCCGCAAAGCCTACTTTTTTTAATCTGAGCTTCTCCTACTATCTACATGGTCCAAGTCGAAAATTTTGTTTAAATCATCCTTGCTGAGACATATTTAGCCAAGCTGTAGATACTGGATAAGTTGCTGCAGTGAAGTTCTGAATGTGCTCTTTTGGAGTCCACGTTTATTCGGGCGACTTCGAATGAGGAAGCTCGATTTGGAAAAATGTTATTCCATAACATAAAACCTTTCACAGTACAAGAACATCCCAATGCATCTCTTGTAGTGTGGCGGTCAGCGTGACGCTATTACAGTGCCAGCAATCCGGTTTCAATTCCGGCCACTGTCTGTAAGGAGTTTGTATGTTCTCCCCGTGACTGTGTGGGTTTCTTCTGGGTGCTCCAGTTTCCGCCCACATTCCAAAGGCATAAGGGTTAGGAAGTTGTGGGCATTCTATGTTGGCGCTGGAAGAGTGGCGACATTTGTGGGCTGCCCCAGAACACTCTATGCAATGATGCATTTCGCTGTGTGTTTCGATGTACATGTGAATAATAAAGAAATCTTAATAGTATGTGAGCATTGCTAGCAAGGCTGCATCCTTTGCTCCTCCCTGATTATCTTTGATCAAATGATAGTGAGCCGCATAGTCCTCCTGGTAAAAGTCATACAGCACTGTTAGTGGGGTGTTCCAACATTTTGGCCCACAAACCACTGGTGATATATTTACAAGTCAGGATGAAGTGTGACCAGGAGTGGGTTCTGCAGTGGGTGACGTTCCCATTTTGTTGCTGCTCTTGTCCTTCTAGGGAGGAGTGGTCTTGTTTTTGGGAGATGCTGTCAAAATAAATCCTAATGAGTTGCTGCAGTATATCAAGATCTCCCACTCATCATAGGGCACCAATAGAGGAAGAAGAGAGTGATTAGCATGGTGGATGGGATGACTATGAAAATAATTATTCAAGATGGTGTTGAACTTAAATGTTATTGCACTTGCTCTGATCTTGATAGATGGAGGGTATATTTCATAACGATTCTGACATGACTTGCAGAGTCACAAGACTTGGGAGGCGAGTCACTGATGGCAAGATACCAAGCTTCAGGCACATCCTTGGCATTTATGCAATTAGTCTAGTGAAGTTTCTGGCGATTCTTGGGAAGTTGGTGGGAAGAGACTTGATGATGGTGTTGCCCTTGAACATCAAGGCTAGATGCTTAAACTCTCTTGTTGAAGAATACCATTGGATGGTACGTATGTAAGTTACCAATTATCAGCCCCTGCCTACATGTTGTTCATGTTGTGCCATTTCTGAGCACAGATTGCTTCATTATCTGAGTTGTTGCGAATGGAATTGAAAACTGCAATCATCAGCAAATACTTCCACTTTGGAACAAATGATGGAGAGGAGATTATTGACAAAGCAGTTGAATGTGGTTAGCCTAGGACTTTGGGCTGACATGATAGATCTCCAACAACGACAAGAACATTCCTTTGTAACAGGTGCATCAGTAGGGAATTCTTCTTTGATTCCCATTGACCAGGTTTAGTAGGGCTCCTTGATTTGACATATGATTAAAGACCGGCTTTTAATCAAGGGCAATCAATTTCAGCTCACTTCTGGAACTCAACTTCTTGTTCCTAATTGGACCTAATGAATGGTCCCATCATGAACAAGTAATTGTTGAGTTATTTCTACTTGATCACACTGCTGAACATACTTTCCATCACTTTTGTGGTGATTTGCTAATTTGCCAAATTGGATTTATCCTGCTTTTTATGTAAAGGACACAGCTGGCTAATTCTCATCCATACTGAGGAGAGATTGGTCTTGTAGCTGTACTGGGACAACTTGGCTTGCAGTGTACCTCGTTCTAGAACACACACCTTCAGTTCTGTGGCTGGGATGCTGTACTGGCTGCATCAAGTACACATAGATATTTCTTGATATCACTTGGAGTGATCTGAATTGGCTGAAATCTTGTTTCTGTAATGGGAGCAACTTCAGCAGGAGTCTGAGGTGGATCATCCAATAGTTCTGGCTGAAGATAGTTGCAAATGCTTCAGCCTTACTCTTTGCTCTCATGTACTAGGCTGTGCCATCATTGATGATGGGGATCCTCGAGGAGACACCTACTTCCATTCTTTGCTTTAGAATGAGCACCATTTACGATTGGATGTAGCAGGACTGAGGAACTTACACCTGATCAATCAGTTGTGTGATCTCTTAGTTCTATATACAGCCATCTAGACAAATACATGGATAGGAGAGGTTGAGAGGGCTATGGGCCAAATGCAGGCAGGTGGGACTGTCTCACTGGGCAATACAGTCAGCACAGATGAGTGGGGCCGAAGGGCCTGCTTCCATGCTGTATGGCTCTATAGCATGCAAGTTTCATGGTAGCCATTTTGTTAGAGGTTGTGGTGGAATGCAAAGTGCCATGTACCTCTATTGTCATGTTAGATGGAACAGATTCAGAAGACATCAGGCTGCTTCAGGTAAATCAACGAGGCACTAAAGCTCTTGGGACAGCTTCTGAACCTTATTTCTTTGCAAATTTGTAGCCTCAAGGCTGGCATTTTCCTCTCTCTGCAATTATTGTCAAACTGAGGGATGAAGCCTGGTTCAGTGAGATGCATAGTAGGGAATTCTGGGAGCAGCACCAGGCATATCCATAAGTGCTGTGCTAACATTTTAATGCAACAACAAGCTTTGATAAATGGCCTACTTCTATACTCTAAACTTTTATTATACTATAAATTAGCAAGATATTTCAGAATCAGAATCAGGTTTATTATCACTGACATACATTGTGATCGTGAAATTTGTTGTTTTGCAGCAGCTGTGCAGTGCAAGACATAAAAATTACTACAAGTTACCAAAAAATAAATAAAATAGTGCAAAAAAGGAATAACAAAGCAGAGCTCATGGACCGTTCAGAAAACTGATGTCGAAGGGGAAGAAACTGTTCCTGAAATGTTGAGTGTGGGTCTTCAGGCTCCTGTACCTCCTCCCCGACGGTAATAATGAGAAGAGGGCATGTCCCGGATGGTGAGGGTTCCCAGGATCCCAAATGCCTTGCTCACCAGTCTCTCAACACGTCCTGTTATGTTCAAGCACATTTACACCCAGGTTCTTCTGTTCTTGCACATAGTTTAGATCTGTGCCACCTAGCCATACTGTCTGTCTTTATTCTTTCTACCATACTGATTCACTTCACATTTCTCTGCATTAAATTCCATTTGCCCCTTTTTGACCTAACATATAATGATTCAGTCATTGTACAGTACTTAGTATGGCCCTGACAACTTGTGTCTCTCAACTTTCAATGTGCAGTGTTTTCAGAGCCAGGATTCAGCATTATTTCTTTTTTTTCATTCGAGGATCATTAAACCATCCTTAAAACACACCTTGGACAATATTGAAGTTATCTCCAATTATGTCCTTTCATTGCTCTCTATCCATTTCTTTCTTTATACTTTTGTGAACTTCTTTGGCACAATTTACTACATTAAGAGTGCAAAATGAATGCTGTTTCTGTTGATGCAGGTGGCTGAGGAAAACCATGTTGTTAGGTGCTGAGTGAGTAACGTGCTCATACATGCCACATGTAGGTTTGTAACAGAGGTGGAGAATGAGAGGGGAAGGGTGGTGCACTGAGTAAGTCAGTGCTCAGTAATCGTACTGTTGCTTCAGTCAGAATGCTGTGCACTCAAGAGATACGAGCACAAAATTTCAGACTGACACCCCAGCAAAGTAGGGTACTGAAGGAGAGCCAAAATATTGGAGGTGTTGTCTTTTAGACTGGGCAGTGAATGAAGCTCCATCAACTTCCTCAGGTGAATATAAAGATCTGGCAGTCTCTTGAAAAAGAACAGGGGAGTTAATACAGTGCCCTTTGAAGGATCTTGCTGTGCTCACATTGGCAGCCACACATTTTCATTAATATTCATTTTTGGGATCTGGACATCACCGACAAGGCCAGTATTTATTGCCCATCCATAATTGTCCTTGAGAAGGCCACACTCTTGAATTGCTGTAGTCCTTCTAGTTAAGGTTTACCTACATTGCTGTTGGAAGGGAGTTCCAGGATATAGACATGGCACCATTGTATCCTGCATATAGCTGTGTCTAACCTTCAAAAGAATTTCATTGGCTGTAATGTCTTCATACTGAGCAACCAATTAGTATTTAGCAAGGTTGCACAGATAATAGTGAGCAGGCAGTCTGAGGAAGAAATATTGACCAGTACCTTAGAGTCAATGCAACTGCTCTTTTTCAAAGTAGCAATATGGGGTCTTTCACATCCACATGAGAAAACAGACAGGAACTCAGCTTAAGGTTATACTTGAAAGATGCAGCACTCCCTCAGCACCACACTAGAGTCTGGCTGAGATTTTTGTGCTCAGATTTCCAAGGGAGGAATTGGGCCCAGATTCTCCAACCAGAATAGTGAGGCAGCAGCCAACTAGTCCACAACTGACATCAGTCATCCGGTGTGATGCTGTCAGATCTTGAAGGCTTCTATTAGGTCATCCATTGGCCGAACAAAAAGAAATCTAACTTCTCATTTCTGTTTCTGTATTCCCTTCTTATTGAGTATCTTATCCCTCACAAAGGACACTCTGCTCCTAATATATATTTTTCTTAATTCTTCATGGAGTATTCACAACTTTCCCATTCAGTCAACAGTTGCCGCTTTGATGACTTCTTCATCTGCTGATGCTTTTGACCTTGGGTGGAGTTTTCACTATTTCTCCCATTATTAAATCCACATCCAAGACATTTCCCTACACATTCCAAGTGCATCTACTTGCCCTTCAATAAATTTCCTTTAAAGCCCAAACTCACTGGAGGATAGATATATTGCTGATACTTTCCTAATTAAAAAAAACAATTGATACTACCTAACATCCTGATTTACTAAACCTTTCTCCACTATGGACTTGGCAGAATATAGACTAGCAGGCCAATAAATTACATGCAGAAAGGACCTAGCAATGGAACTATCTGGTGGAGATACCTAATTGACAGTTGGAGAACTGTTTCTGGGCACTGTTAATCATCAACTGCTTATTTCCTACAAAGGAGCACTCCATAAATTCAGTTATTTAAAAAAGGGAATCTGCTCTGAGATTCCCTGCATGCCTGTGTGAACAAATAGAACTTGTTAAGATATTTGAATGCATTGCAAGAGTAATACTGATTAAAAAAAGCTACCTGGCGAGACTACTTACTGATAATTGGGTAAGCAGTTAATTGCTAATCAACAGAATCCTTTGCAGGTGAGTATAATTTGTATTAGTCACAGAGAACAGAAGTATCAATTACACATTAATTCTAAGGCCACATTTCAGGGCAAAGGCAGTTAATTACTTTGTAAGTTGTAAAGAAATATATATAGTTTGCTTTTTATTTTTCATGTGTCCTAGCAACATTTTGCTTCGCTTAATTTCTTGCAATTTTAATCAAAAGCTATTCTTGGAGCCTGTGTTGAGTCCAGTCATAACGGTGGTAATTCAGTGCCATAAAGATACTACAGTTAAAAAGCACCAGCTGCCACTTTTTATCTGTCATTTGCAATATTGGATCCTTTACATAATAGTTAAAGGTTTAATTCACCGACAACTCAATGAACACAAACATTGTACAGAGTAATGACAGTCAGGAACGTACTAGCCTTTGGCTCATGCCCTGACTGAGCTATCTAATCATAGGCTGGGTGGCAGCAAATAATGCTTTGTGTTCAATAGTGAGCAGGAGAGGTATGGTCATAATCTGTTACCCACTCTTACCTATTGGGAAGTTCTCACATGGATGCTAGATCGAGGCAGGATTAGGCTCTGCTGTGGTGTCATCACAGCTGTGCAAGCCACTGGCATTTGTGGTCTTGGTTTGTCTAAATGGACACTTGAGTGAGTTAGCAGTAGGCTTTTGGTGATGGCCAAACTCTCCTATGTCAACACTTCCAGGAATAAGAAGATATCAACAGAGGGATCAGTGAAAGGGTGTTTGTGTTCCTGTTAAAAGGATAAAAATGGAAAGCTTTGTGGCATATTTAAATAGGTTGGATTAATTTCTTACCTGTGGTGCTCTATTTATTTCTGCAATCCAGGCCACATATCTGACACTGACCTGGATATTCTTTGAAATGAACATTAACAACAACAACTTGTACCAATACACTGCTTGTAATGTAACTAAATGTGCAAGGTGTTTCAATGGAGCTTTTATGAAACAGAATTTGAAACCAAGCTATATAAGGCAGCATTCAGTCTGCTGCTTAAATGCCTGGTCAGAGGAACATCTTAAGGAGGAAATGAGAGAGTGAGGGAGAAAAATTTTAAAGAGGAATTCTACAAGTTAATACCTCAACAGTTGAAAACAAGGGGTGGCCATATTCAATTTGAGGATGCCTTTGAGGCCAGATCAAATAAGCTGCAGATATCTCAGAGGGTAACAAGAATGAAGGTAATGACAGAATAAGGGTAAATTGGTTTATTATTGTCACACGTACAGAGGTACAGTGAAAAACTTGTCTTGCATACTGATCATACAGATCAATTCATTACAACAGTGCATTGAGGCAGTACAAGGTTAAACAATAACAGAATGTAGAATGAAATGTTAAAGATACAGAGAAAATGCAGTGCAGGTAGACAATAAAGTGCAAGGTCATAACGAGGTAAATTGTGAGGTCAAGAGTCTATCTTATCACACTAGGGAACCATTTAATAGTCTTAACAGTGGGATAGAAGCTGTCCTTGAGCCTAGTGGTACGTGCTTTCAGGCATTTTGTATCTTCTGCCTGATGGAAGGGAGGAGAAGAGAGAACGTCCAGGGTGGGTGGGGTCTTTGATTATGTTGGCTGCTTTACCGAGGCAGTGAGAAGTATAGACAGAGTCCATGGAGGGGAGGTTGGTTTTCATGATGTGGTGAGTTGTGTCCACAACTCTCTGCAGTTTCTTGCAGTCTCGGGCAGAGCAGTTGACATACCAAGCCATGATGCATCCAGATAGGATACTTTCTATGGTGCATCGATAAAAATTGGTGAGGGTCGACGGGGACATGGCAAATTTCTTTAGCCTCCTGAGGAAGTAGAGGTGCCGGTGAGCTTTCTTTGCTGGGGCATCTGTGTGTTTGGACCAGGACAGGCTATTGGTGATATTCACTCTAAGAAACTTGAAACTCTTGACCTCAGCACCTTTGTTGCAGACAGGAGCATGTCCACCACCCCCTTCCTGAAGTCAATGCCCAGCTCTTTTGTTTTGCTGACATTGAAGGAAAGGTTGTTGTCATGACAACATGTCACGCGGCTCTCTATCTCCTTCCTGTACTCTGACTCATCGTTATTTGAGATACGGCCCACTATGGTGGTATCATCTGCAAACATGTAGCTGGAGTCAGAGCAGAATCTGGCCATGCAGTCGTGAGTGTATAGGGAGTAGAGTAGGGGGCTGAGGACGCAGCCTTGTGGGATACCAGTGCAAAGTATAATCGTGGCAGAGGTGTTTGCTGCCTCTCCTTACTGATTGTGGTCTGTTGGTCAGGTCGTCAGGGATCCAGTTGCAAAGTGAAGTGTTGAGTCTCAGGTTTAGGAGTTTGGAGATGGGTTTGCTTGGAATGATAGTACTGAAGGCAGAGCTGTAGTTAATAAACAATAGTCTAACACTGGTGTCTTTACTGTGCATATGCTCCAGAGATGAGAGTAAGGCCAGGGAAATGGTGTCTGCTGTTTTGGTGGTAGGCAAATTGCAGTGGTTTGAGGTTGTCTGGGAGGCTGGAGTTAATACGTGCCACGACCAGCCTCTTGAAGCACTTCCTGATGGTGGATGTCAGAGTCACCAGGCGGTAGTCATGAAGGCACATTACCTTATTTTTCTTACGTACCTGGATGATAGTGGTCTTCTTAAAGTAGGTGGGAACCTCAGATTGAAGCAGGGAGAGGTTAAAATGTCTGCAAATACCCCCGCCAGCTGCTGCACAGGATCTGAGGACACGGCCAGGGACACCATCTGGGCCAGATGCTTTCTGCAGGGGCAAGACCATTCACAGATTTAAAAACAAGGGTGAGAACCTGTCTCACTTATGAGCAGACCTCACAGTCCTTGCATTCAGAAGATTACTCTCATTCTACTATATCTTTAATATGCATTGAGCATATTCACTGCTCAGATTGATAGACTTCTATCACTAATAGACACTAAGAGAGTGAAAGGATATAGGGAAAGGATGAATTGGAGCACTGGAGCAGCCATGACCTTGAATGGTGGAGTAGGGTTGCGGACCATCCTTGGCATCACCCATACTTTAGCCTGTCTATGATTGTCATGTTCGCACATGCAGTTCTTGAGGAGGGATGATTACATCCTTTACTGAGAAAAGGCTAAATTTGCATCACAAATTAATTTATTCTCAAGGTTGACGGAAGTAAGGCAGTAGGTACCACATTTCTGACTGTGCAGCACCTGTGCAGTAGTGCACTGGAGTGTCAGCCTAAGTTCCTCTACTCAGATGGCTGAAATGGGACTTGAGCTGATAGCTGAAAAATACTACCCGCTGATTTATAGACCATGGAGATAAAAAAGAAGAGTTTTATGAAAAAAGTCACAAGGATAGGGGACTTCAATTAGATGGAGAGATTGGAGAAGCTGGGATTGTTCTCCTTGGAGCAAAAAGGTTATCGGCATTCAAAGGTATTAGGGACTATGATAGAGAGAAGCAGTTTATTCTTTCAAGTGGGGCAGAGGTCAATGATATAAAAGAGTTGAGAAAATAACTAGGAATCAGGGGAATTGTATCTTACAGGAGGCTGTCACAATCTGGGACAACCAATCTGATATTGTTGTGGTATCAAATTCTAAGGAATTTCCAACAGAAATTGGATATGCATTGAACAGCATTAATCTATAGGGTTATTTGGAGAAAGCTCTTTCAACAAGCCCTCATGGACCTGATCAACCAAATAACTTCTTTCTGTAAAATGTTGTGTTTCAGAACATGTTTAATGACATCAACCTACATTTACTGTATATAGCATCTTTAGCATGTAAAATGTTACAAATGCTACCCCAGGGCTTTTCGGACCAACATTGGAACTGAGCCATATAATGAGCTATTAGGACCATAAATGCATTTAAGATGGTGTGTCTTAAGGAATGACTTAAGGAGAAGAATGAGGCAGGGAGATGTCGATGGATATGGAGGAAATTTCAGAGCTGGGGTCTTGGTCAGTTGAAAGCATCGCTAACATGGTGAAGCAATGAAATCCAGGGATGTGAGAGAGGCCAGAATTAAAGAAGTGCAGAAATCTTAGGCAGGGTGGAACATCCTAAAGCTAGAAGAGATTATAGAGATACAGAGGTTTAAGGACTTGGAACAATTTAAAAATGAGGAGCATTGAGTACTGTACTGATGGAATGGTACAGGCTCATTAATGGGAATAAATTTTGTTACTTATTCATTTTTTCTCACTGGGCAATAAGCTGAGGGACATAACAAGTAGAAGCAGGGGTAGGCCATTTGAGCACTCACTTCTGCTCCACCATTATTTAAGGTCATGGCTGGCCTTTCACCTCAATCCCACTTTCCTGTGTCAACATTATATGCCATAATTCCCTTAATATCCAAATGTCTATTGATCCCTGAATGTACTCAGTGACTGATGCTCCACAGTTCCCTTCGGTAGAATGATTCACTATCCACTGAGTGAAGAAGTTCTTTTCATCTCAGTCCTGAATGCTGACCCTTTTTCTTGAGACTAGGACTTTGGAGGAACCTTCAACCCTGCATCTACTTGGTCAAACTCTGCAAAAATGTTGTATGTTTCAATGGTATTATCTTTCATTCTTCTAAATTTTGGAGAGAATAGACTCAGACTATTTAATCTCCCCTCTTGGAACAACCATCCCATCCCAGAAATCTCTCTGATGAACTGTTGTTGCTCCTCCTCCATTGCAAATCTGACTTCAAATCTGACCCACTTCCTGTCCAGTATTTGCTCTGCAGAAGTGTCAATGAAACCAGCTACTGCCCATCACACCTCCCTTGGGGTGGTGACCCTGAGCAACTTGACTCCTGTTGTTTTCAAGATGAATAGAGTAATCACAACACAATGAACCTGAGTGGTTCACAGGAAAGACTTCACACTAATGTTGTTTGATCCAAAGACATGCCATAGATTGAATATACACCTGACCCTGTTATAGTTTGATACTGTGGAAAGATTCCTTAACTGTTGCAAGCACTTTAATTTAAAATTATTTCTTTTTATAATTCATGCTATGACCTTCTGCAGGGATATTAGCTTTGGAGTCAGCCATTCAATTAGATTATGGTAACATTTTCCACCCTATTGCCACAGGATGAAAAGGTTCAATACCCCCAGTATCCACAAGCTTCTACTCACTTTTTGATTGAAAACGTGCTTCCTGATTTCACTCCTAAATAATCAAACATCCCAAAGTATGTTTCATGACTTTGCCACTATAAATGTGTATTTATGTTAGTTTCATTAAAGTACCATTCTCTGGAGCATCAACTGTCTCTGTCCTCCTGGCAATCACTTGCCATAACGGAGAGCCTTTTTGAGAATCTGATGTCAAGCTTATAATCAGCATATCATGCCCATTGGAGCCAACTGAGTGTCATTAGGTGCTGGGGGTATTGGACTGAGAGCAGCTGCTAACAGTCATTCACTTATTCTGTCGGTGGATTTGGAGGAATTTGCAAATACAGCATTGATGGTATCTCTCCAGTTCTTTCAGATGCCTTCTGTAGGTAGTCTATATTTCAGAAGCATGCAGGGCAGCAGGGATCATTACCACGCACTGAAATGTGAGTTTTATATTGGGTTGAGGTCTCAATATTCAGCCTTTTCCTCAGATAGCAGGAAGTTAAGATAAGATAGGATAGGATAAGACAAGATGTCTTTTTCATCACATGTACATCAAAACACACAGTGAAATGTATCTTTAGCGTGGAGTGTTCTGGGGGCAGCCTGCAAGTGTCGCACCACTTCTGGCGTCAACATAGCATGCCTACAACTTCCTAACCCGTATGTCTTTGAAACGTGGGAGGAAACCAGAGCGCCCAGAGGAAACCCACGCAGACACGGGGAGAATGTACAAACTCCATACAGACAGCGGCGGGAATTGAACCCAGGTCGCTGGCGCTGTAATAGCGTTACGCTAACCGCCACACTACCGTGCCTGCCACACAGGAGGCAATGATGAATTTTGTCTCTGATGTAAGTCTTAACTTAGCTGAGAGTTGGGTCCGGTGATGTGGAATGTGATCCATGTGGTCCAAAGTCTTGCCATGGACCTCTAATGTTAGGGGTGGTGTTGTGTAGTCTGGGCAGGTTCAAGATCTTTATCTTGCCAATGTTTAGTATGAGGCCCATTCTTTCCACAATTCAGTGAATGGAACTTGAAGCTCAGCCTCTGAGCATGGGCATTGACAAGCATTATCCATGTACTGCAGCTTTATAATGGAGGGTCTCAACCCGAAATGTAGACTGTTTATTTCTCTCCATAGGTACTGCCTGACCCGCTGAGTTCCTCCAGCATTTTGTGTGTGTTGATCCATTTATCCTGTAGATTAGCTCCACTCCACCAGGAATCCTGTTGAATGTGAGGTGCAGTATTGCAGTGAGAAAGACTGAGGAAAACACTGGGACTGGTGGATCAATTGGTTAAGGTTATGACTTGCACACCATTATGTAGCAAATATTAGAACAAGGTGAGTTTCTGGGAGAAACCAAATATGAGACAAATGCCTCTTGATTTATGGAGTTAAAGGCTTCTGTGAAACCTTTGTCGGTGATGCAGCCCCCCTACATTTCACTTGAAGTTGTCACGTTGTGAAGATTAACTCCACTGTGCCCCTCAGTGGACAGATTCCACATCGTGATTCAAGAAGCAACTTGTTGGCCACTTGAAGGAATTGGTTAAGGAACACCCTTGCGATTACTTGATCAGCCTGGCTTTTGTCCCATCTTTCAATCACCTCGTCCTTTCATAGCATACTGATCCCACAACAAGTTGTGCAAACACAATTGGTTGGACAACTCCCATTTCCACACTGTTCCATTGGCATGTTATGGTATTGAGATAAACCACCCTGGGTTGCTATGAATCACCACTTGCACACAGAATGACAGCTACAGGTGCTGCCTACACCCACCTAAAAGCTCGATGATTGCTGTACAATAAAAGCCAGCTTCCTGTCACAGGGAAGTCCCCACCATTTTTAAATATACCCCTCACCATAAGATACAGTCCACCAAGCACACTAAAGATTTCAGGCAGAGTGCATGATCCATCCATCAGCTACCCTTTTAGTAAGAAGCTCTCAAAAACATTCTGATATATTCAAGGCTGCTAATCAGGAAGTGGTGTCAGTAAGGGATGGCTCTTGTTCCCTTATTGTTTCCTTGGCAATAAGCAAAGATAAATTATTGTGATCGAGTTTAATATAAGAATAAGCAGCAACTTTCGTTTGTGAATGGCTTCATTATGTTCACAATTGCCCTTGTTTTGTTCTCTTTGGATCTCCTCAACAACAATAATAGCATTTTCATATGATTCCCTTTAACATAGCATGGGAGCATTATCAAGTAAAATTTAACATGAATTTAACCTTAATATTGGGGAGGCCATGTTGAAGCAATGACTGGGGCTGACAGCACCGGCAGAGTTTAATCAACATCAAAGACAGCCAATCATCCAGCTGTGCTGCAAATGTGTTAATTCAGTTTCCCACTGTTCCCAGCCACCAGTGGATGTTGTCGTTTTGGGATCTGAAAAACATCATTTGTCTCAACAACCCATAAACTTAAGCCCCGGCCCTTGATCTGCCTTTTCATTCTATAGCTCTTCTCCTCTAGCAACATATTTATTATCCCCCTTATGTCAATGGCTAACTTTGGTATATTATTATATGTTCACAATAAATTCTACTTTAGCTTATTAGTTAACTTGCGTCACCTAATATTTAGCCATAGATTTGTGCAGTTGTGGAGTCATACAGCACAGAAATAGGCCCTTCAGCCCACCTGGTCCATACTGACCATCAAGCACCATCCATGCTAATCCCATTTTTAAATTCTCCCTCCATTTCCATTAGATCCCCAGATTCGAACACTCACCTACAAACTAGGGGCAATTTACAGTGGCTGATTAACTCACCAGCACACTCATCTTTCGGGTATGGGAGGATATTGGAGCACAGGGAGAAAACAGGTCACAAGGAGGAAGTGCAAGCTCTACACAAATAGCACCCGAGGTCAGGATTGAACTCAGGTCATTGGAGGTATGAGGCAGCAGTTATACCATCCATGCCACTGTGCTGCCCATAGTGAACAACCTGCCCAAAATAAAGATATTCTCTATGGAGAGAAGGAGGATGAGAGGTGACCTGATAGATTTGTACAAGATGATAAGAGGCATTGATTGAGTGGACATTTGGAGACTTTTTCCCAGGGCGACAATGGCTAACACAACGGGACATTTTTAAGGTGATTGGCGGAAGGTATAAGGGGGATGTCAGAGGTAAGTTTTTTACACAGACAGTGGTGGGTGCGTGGAATGTACTGCCTGCAGAGTTGGTGGGGGCAGATACATTAGGGACACTTAAGAGACTCTTAGATAGCCACATGAATGATAGAAAAATGGAGGGCTATGTGGGAGGGAAGGGTTAGATAGATATTAGAGCAGGATAAAATGTTGGCACAACATCGTAGGCCAAAGGGCCTGTACTGTGCTGTAATGTTCTATGTTCTATATGTTCTAAATTTTCCATCAAGATCCAAAGTATACTTAAGGGTGGATATGTCCATATCTGGGCAATTCCCAAATGGAAGCTACAGTACAGCCTGCCACTCTATGGTGCTGTCTGCAGGACCTTAATGCTGCCCACTTGAATTCTTTGGATTCCAACAGGATTTTGCAAACATGCATGGATTTTCCAGCTCACTGGCTGCCCTACGTTTCACCAGTGAGCAGGAAACTAACATCCTGGGGGACATGGCAATTGAGCCACACTGGAAGGTGCAGAACAGTTCACAAGCATGCAGCTGGCAAACTCAGAGCAGCAGAATATCTGCCACAATTTCAATCTCTTCCAAAGTCTCAAAAAGCTTCAGCTGATTCATCCTTCCAAAGAATGCAAAGCTGATATTCCTCCTCTCTGAACCACTCACTGTTCAAGTAAGGAATTTAAAAAAGGGTTGGGGAAGTGGCTCTGAGTTCAGTGATTTAAAAAAAAATTAACAATTAAAATCCACTGCAAACTACAATCATATCAGCAATGGAAATTAAAGTGTAGAAAATTTCGATTTTGGAAATTTGTCCCCTTGTAATGTACTGCAATGGATCTTATGCTGAGACCTTCTTACTGAACATAGAAGCCAATTCACTACAGAAGGTCGCACCATAAAATAACAAGGCAGGAGTGCTGCTGACCAGTATAATAAATCCATATCAGTTTGCATAATGGTTTGCTAATATTTACGGATGCACAATTAAATCTATCATTTTTAAATTGTGAAACTAGTTGCTTTTGAACATTTACTTCAGCCTGGGTCAGTTGAAAATTGGAAAGACATGAAGAAATGACGTTCAATATTGTAAATTTTTCCATTTCTAGTTATGTGTCTTTTTTGAGCATCTACATCGAAGACAAGCTCCTCTTTCAATGGTGCTGAGATGATTGAACCCTCAGACAGTAAAAGTTTAGTTCACCATGGAGATTATTTACAGAAAAGTCTTCAATTATTAATACTGTAGCAGCCAGTGATAAACGTGAATCAGTACCTTGGCAGTTTCAATTTGCTTCAACTAATGATGGAGTGTCTAATAGTATATCGGTCACACATCTAACAGTCTGCTTTCAGAAGGAGACAAGTACATTCTTTGTTTTGTTCTGCACTCAACTATATTTGATGTAGAAAAGAAGCGAGTCATCTGTTTCCAAGAAGGAAGCTTGTGTATCATGTAAAAAGTTGGCACCAGCTTGTGAGAGAAGGAGGTCTCCATGTAGAGGTGAAGCAAAAAGAGACTTGTTTTACTTTCATGCAGTCAGGTTTTGGAGGCCACATGTTGTTTGCTAACATAGCCTTGCTAGGGCTGGGAAGGTTACACAGGCTTAAAGAGGTTGGGAGAATTGTTCAGGCCAAGGACAAACTACACAGTCTTGTTGTTATTATGAGTTTACACTG
This sequence comes from Pristis pectinata, assembly GCF_009764475.1. Lineage (NCBI taxonomy): Eukaryota > Metazoa > Chordata > Chondrichthyes > Rhinopristiformes > Pristidae > Pristis > Pristis pectinata. Next base: position 83,858,020 of record NC_067407.1, read on the forward strand.
TAGTAAAGTCCATTTCGTTCACTGATGGATTTTTTGCCAAAATTAGCTCTTGCATTTCCCTCACTTTCTGGTGGATTGAAAGCCTAGATACAAAACCTCACTGAGAGCTCTAAGTGCAGAGTATGACTCCACATTACAAGTATATCAGGGCAATCAAAAGTATAAAGCACAGATCACGAGAATAATGCTTGGTCAGACAGAACACAAATTGGAAGGAGAACTTGAAAAATTGTACCTGTTTTCATTGATAATTGATAGAGGCGATGAATATCACAAACACATGGGACAGAGTTGGTGGGAACAGATCCTTTCCTGTGATTGCTAAGTCTTGAGTGAGGGGGTTTAGGATTAAGGTTGAGCATGTGACATTTAAGAGACAGATCGGGGAATATTTTTTCTATACGAAAGAAATGCACCACCAGACATAACGAACCTTAAATGAACAGAGGAAAAGATTATGCAAAGATTTAAGAATGAATTCGCTTGACAGCTGAAAGAAAAGGGAATACAGAAATATTGGTGAAATAGGGTTATTGCTTATCCAATCATATAGCACAGAAACAAGCCCTTCAGCCCACCAAGTAGACATGTGACCATCAAGCACTCATCTATACTATCCTACGCTTCTCCCATTTTATTCTCACCACATTCCCAATAACTCCCCTCAAGATTTCACCACTCACTTACACACTGGGGGCAAGTTACGGTGGCCAATTAACCTATGAATATGCATATGTTTGAGATATGGTTGGAAACCAGAGTATTTGGAGGAAACCCACACAGTCACATACAAACACCACAGAGATAGCACAGGTGGTCAGGGCTGAACCCAGGTCATGGGAGCTGTGAGGTTGTGCTGTCCATTGTGTGAAGGATAAACACCAGTGTGGACTAGTTTGGCCCTTTTCAAAGTATTTCCAGCCCTGTGAAATTGGGTTCTTAAACATGGGAGTGGTGCTGGATATTTTGGCAGGTCTTTCAACCATCAACCTAATCTTGGAAGGCCAAATTTCCACATTTTTTTGTGGAAGGAATCACTAGATATCTGCCTGACAAAGCTGAATGAGAAGTGGCCATTAAATTAAATTAAATACAAAAGAATGGGGAATAGAGGTCCAAGAATCAGCACTGCTCCCTTGCGACACTTTATAAAATTAAAATGTATTGATAATTTTTTTATTTCCTAATGCAGAAGACAGTAATCATTCATGAGGAAAAAATAATTTGCACTTATATAAAAATAATTTACACCTACATAGTTTCTCAATGGCATTCATAATTATAACCAATTAATTCCTTTGGAAGTTCAATGGTTCTTTTCATCCAGGCATCATTGAGCATGATTGTGTATTGCTTATGGCACTGAATCATTGACTGAACTAATAATCAAACAAAGAAGTGATTTTAAACCCCATAAGGCTGTTTGAATAAAAATATCAGTTCATTATTCCCCTTTAATAAAAGATCCCTGCTTACTCTTATCTTGAATTGCTTATACGTGACTTCAGTTGCACATAAATGTGGTTGAGGTTTAACTGTATTTTAAAGTAGGCAAGCAAACTACACTCAGTTGTCTGGGGCCAATGGGGGACAACTGAGTGTGGTTTGCTTTGCCACCTTAAAACACAATAAATGCTGGTCTTTCCGACATTGCCCACAAATGAAAATTTTATTAAACTGCACCAATTGATCTTCAAAGAGCAACATCCCATAAGAGAAGCAAATGGTTTTATTTGTTTTGTTGTCATTAGTTGAGGAACAAGCATTGCTCAAGATGATGTAACCAGGGGGAATGGATAGAAAAGTTAGAAGGGAGTTAGGAAAAAAAACATTTCACCCATTGTCCAGTGCGGTGTGGAATTGAAAGCCTCAAAGAGTGGTGCAGGCAGAAAAACCTTTCGTACTTCCAAAGCACTTGGATAGGCTCTTGAAGAGCCATAACCAGCTGGGCTGGGAAGTAGGATTAACATGAGTTCCATTTTTGAATGACATGGAACTAATGGGCTGAATGGTCTCCTTCTGTGGATAAGTTCTGTGATGCTGTAAGATTGCAGAATGTGTTACCTTATCTCAACATCTGCAGCCTTTTTGATATTTCCGACAAGTTTTTCTTCAAATAAAAGCAAAAAATTATATTGAAAATATTATTTTGTTCAGCCCAATGAAATCGCATTTGTCAATGTGAGCTGACAGGCAGGGCCCCAGTTTGCCATTTCATCTAAGAAGCAGCAACTGAGGTAATGCAGCACTTCCTCAATACAACACTGAACTGTCAGTGAAGTTTATGAACTTCTGTTGAGGAGCAAAGTTTGTTACCTGCAACTATATTATTTAAGTGAGAATACTGTTACTGAGGCAAAATGATGCTCAGTAAGTGGGTTTTTTATAATCCATTCTTCTTCACAAAAAAGACAATAATAGCAGAAAAGAAACTTAAATTTAAATACTTTTCACAACTTCAGGACATACTGAAATGCTTTATTCCTAGTTACTAATGTTATGAACCAGCAACAAAAGAAACACACTGAGTCATGATTCAGTGTTAAAAACTATTTTATTAATCACTACTTATGATAATAAGAAAAATAAAAGTAAAAATGTTAGTATGTTAGAATTAAAAATGTTAAACCTTGAACATTAACCCCAAAAACTAAACTCTTCATGTGTGTGTGGCAAAGTCCCAAACTCCAAGTCCAGGAATGGTTCTTAAAGTTCAATTCAGCAAGCCATAAGGTGAAACATGAGCAAAGACTTCTTCAACAACCACCATTGTCTGAAGATAAGACGTAGATGTAGAAGACATAGAGAAAGTAATTACGAAATCCAAATGTTCCACGATGGAACCCAAATGACACTTCAGTGTTTACTCGGTAGTGACTTCCTCACCCCGAAAAGCATCCGAATCATGGTCGTCCACACAAATACCTGTTTCCTTCTACAGATCAGCAACAAAGTGAACTCCACCGGATTACTTCCAATTTCCATACATGGATTTCAGTGGCAGACACAGTTATTGTTTCTCATCCATCGATAGAGAAAACTAGCAGGCTGGTGTCTCTCTCCCTTTCCTCTCTCTCTCTCCCTCTTCAACTTCGACTGCTTTCTTCAACAACATCATTACGTCCTTTATCTTCTGTTGATGTAAGCACGCCCCACACACACACACACACACACACACACACACACACACACACACACACACACACACACACACACACACACACACACACACACACACACACACACACACACACACAAACTCTATCTAAAAGGGACTTTCACCGAGTCCGCAACACTAACGTCTTGTTGAAGTGTAGCCAACACTGTAACATAGGAAATGCAGCAGCATGTTTCTGTACAGCCAGCTCACTAACACAAAATCTGTATTAGATAATCCATATCAGTGACATTGATTTTGGAATGAATAGAATCCAAGGAGAACTCCCTTGCCCTTCTTTGAGGCAGTACCATTTTTTACAGGGTACATGCAGTTTAGCATCTGATCTAAAAGACAGCACTATTTGGCATTGCAGTGCTCCTTTCATCCTACAATGGATTGTCAGCCTAGGTTATCATAGTGATTCTTCTGGAGTTGGAGTTGAACCAAGACTCTTCTGACAGAGAAGGAAGAGTACTACCACTGACCAATGGCTGACCACAAATTGTAATAGCAGCTATCAGCCTAAGAGTCATCCACTTATGACAGCGATGAGATAAAAATTTGAAACGCTGGAAATACTCAGCAGGTGAGACAGCATCTGTGGAAAGAAAAGCAGAGTTAACACTTCAGATTGAAGACCCTCCATCAGAACTCTGTTTCTCTTTCCACAGATGCTGCCTCACCTGTTAAGCATATCCAGCATTTTCTATCTTATTTCAGATTTCCAGCTTCTGCAGTTTTTTTGATTTTCATGGGACAATTTTATTTTCTCTCAAGGCCACAAGTCTTTGGAATTCTCTTTCTCAAAGGGCAGTAAAAGCAGAATCTTGGAATACTTTTATGACAGAGCTGTGACAAGCAAGGAGGTGAAAGGTTATTGTGGGAAGATGGGAGAGAAAAGCTAATGCTACTGTCAGGTAAACCATAATCTTACTAAATGGTGGAGTAGGCTCCAGGAATTGAGAGGCCTATTCCTACTCCTAATTCATATGTTCATATGTTCAAATGAATACCCAATGGAATGACATATGAGACTTTCACACCATTTCTCAAGAGTTTATACCACTCTTCTAAAATGTTTTGACCTCCCATTGAGAGAACCTCCACTGGAGTTCAATCTCCATCCAAGGAATCCTGCTGTTGGGTTTAAATCCACATCCTGAAGACAAGGAATGCTTTGACTAAACCAAGCAGACATTCACAATAATCCATTATGTGTACTCATTTAAAAGACCTGCTAAACATGTCCATCAATGCAATCCAGAAAAGATGCTAACCGAGCAGCATTCTTCAAAGTGGTGGAAAGCATGAGAGGTGTTGCGGATGTAAGTGGGAAGGAGCTAGACCAGGGGGTCAAGATGGAGTCAAGAAGTGAGGTGATGAGTTCAGTAGGGCAGGAGCAGGCAGAAACAATGGGCCTACAAGGGCAGTTTTGTTTGTGAATCATGGATAGGAGGTAGAAACGGGCAGTGTGGGGTTGGGGGACCATAAGCTTGGAGGCTGTGGAGGGGAGATCTCCAGAAGTGATGAGGTCGGTGATGGTGCGGGAAACAGTGGCCTGATGATCGTCGGTGGGATCCTGGTCCAGAGCTGCCGCCTAGTGTCTGCAAGGTAGCGGTCAGTCAGTCAGACGACAAAAGCACCACCCTTGTCTGCGGGTTTGATAAAGGGTCCATTTCCATCCATAGATGCTGTTCAACCTACTGAGTTCCTCCAGCATCTTGTGTGTTGCTCCAGAAAAGATGCTGCAGGCTTCTTAATAGAACATAGAACACAGAATATTACAGCACAGTACAGGCTCTTCGGCCCACAATGTTGTGCCGACATTTTATCCTGCTCTAATATCCATCTAACCCTTCCCTCCCACATAGCCCTCCATTTCTCTATCATTCATATGTCTATCTAAGAGTCTCTTAAATGTCCCTAATGTATCTATCCCCAAAACCTCTGCCGGCAGTGTGTTCCATTCACCCACCACTCTCTGTGTAAAAAACTTACCCCTCACATCCCCCTTATACCTTCCTCCAATCACCTTAAAATTATGTCCCCTCGTGTTAGCCATTGTTGCCCTGGGAAAAGGTCTCTGACTGTCCACTCGATCTATGCCCCTTATCATCTTGTACACCTCTATCAAGTCACCTCTCATCCTCCTTCTCTCCAAAGAGAAAAGCCCTAGCTCACTCAACCTATCCTCATAAGACATGCTCTCCAATCCAGGCAACATCCTGGTAAATCTCCTCTGCACCCTCTCTAAAGCTTCCACATCCTTCTTCTAATGAGGTGACCAGAACTGAACACAATACTCCAAGTTGCTTCTGTAGAGCAGCAACATCACCTCATGGCTCTTGAACTCAATACCCCGACTAACGAAGGCCAACACTTCATACGCCTTCTTAACAACCTTATCGACCTGTTTGGCAACCATGATGGATCTATGGATGTGGACCCCAAGATCCCTCTGTTCCGCCACACTGTTAAGAGTCTTTAATCAAGCCTCTACTTAATTATCACATCCTGGTTCTGAACACAATATTGACCATAGCAACAATACAATGGAACAAAACATAACTGCAAATGTTACAAATTTGAAATGAAAGGAACAGATACTGAAAGCAAAGAGCAGTTTGGGTGGCTTCTGAAAGGTTCGGTGCCATATTGGTCCGATAACTGGACAAGTAATTCAGAGTGCTCAATGTGAAATTGACTCTGTCGTCAGCAGTTGGGAATTTGGATTGTTAATTGGATAAATTAAGTAAAACACTTGTTTCAGTAAGGGTGACAAGCAAACTACTGAGTTACCTTAAAAGTCCTTCTTGTTTAATAATGCCCTTTGAGGAAGTTTTAACCGCTCAGGCTGAAATGTGGCTTCATGTGCACAGAAATATGGTTGACTCTTAATTGCCCCAAGAAAAAACCTGACAAGCCATTTTTGACAATTAAGGAAGGGTAATATTTGCTGATCTTACTGTGATGTCCATATCCTGTTAAATATAATAATGAAATGAGCATTTTTTTTGATATTGCGAAGGAATAATTCTTCACCAATCCATCTTCATTTGCGATGAAGTGAAAAAGTAAGTATCGTCCCTTCTCGACCAACAGTGGGTCATTTCATTCTCAATTCTGTAGCCTGACCATGATGCTGCTCAGCAATGCCAATGGCAAGATAGTAATGGTAGCAGAACCCCCAACAGCCAAAGCTATCACAGCACAAAAGAACACACATCTTCTTCTCAGGCAGTCTCTCAGGATAGAGGATGAATTGCTTTCACTCCAAGTCTCTAGGTTCTGAGATGGCTGACGCCGTTAATGCAGGATCTGCAGACTCTACTGAGGGTTAGGCAGGAGTTGCTTGATGGGGTGACTGCATGGGTTGTTTGGGAAGTTCTGGTTTCCTGATGATGTTTTTGCTGGGGCTCCATGCAATCCTGTTGGAGAGACTGGAGGTTGACAGTGCCCTCCTGGATGCCCCTTCTCCATTTTGAGTGTTCACAGGTGAAGGATTCCTATGAGATGATGGTGATGCTGAATTTTTAAAGGGGATTTTAGGAATGTCCTTGAAGCACTTACTTTGATCTCCCTGGAAATCTCTTGTCATGACAGATCTCAGTGTAGAGTGTTTGTGGGGTGAATCTGAAGCCAGACATGCAAACAATGTGGCCTATACAATAGAATTGGATGGGGTTAATCAGAGCCTTGGTGCTAGTGATGTTGGCCTGGGAGAGGACATTGATGTTGGTTCAATTATCCTGCCAAATGATTGACAGTTTTTGCAGAGACGGTTTTGGTGGTATCTCTCCAGTGCTTTGAGGTGCCTGCTACATGAAGTCCATTAAGTCCATTAAGCACAAGGAGGGAAAGGATCACTGTTGTCTGGTTGACCATGGGTTTTGTACCAGGATCTCTGGCACTTCACACAATCTTTTCTGCAGATGAACAAGGGCTGTGCTGCTGCACAGGAGGCGATAGTGAACATCATGTGTGTACTGTGACAATGCATCAAGTAAATTAGCCAGGCTCTGTTTACAGTCCTCGAATGCAGTGGCATTCAAAATTGCACTAGAGCCTAACTGTTTAGATAAAATAACACAAACAATTCCTCACCCCATAAACGTTCCCTGATGGGAACATCTATTTCAATAATGAAAACTTTATTTCTCTTTTTCTTCCGAAATGTACTTCTGTTCAGTTTCTAATTGGTAAAGTTATATATTTGCCTTATTTCTACTTCTGCCAACATTTCACAAAAGTTTAGAGTGTGAAGTTTGGTGCTGTGCTTACAGTACCAACAGCTACATTTGAGGATAGCACAGTTTGTATTGCAAACACTAGCAAAGCAATGTCAACAAAATAAGAGCTTTCCCACTATGAAATTTCTCTCTCCACCCATCAAAGAGATTCCCCTGCTCTCACAACTGGGGTATTGATTTTCAAGACTGAGGTTTTTTTTTAGTGTATGCAATGTGGCTGAGATTCTCAGTGAATTTATCCTGCTGGTTGGATCATTGATTTCTCCAGCCAGTAAATTGGCTGCATCTGGTATTCTCCTGTAGTGTCCCAAGAACTGAACAAGCATGAGTCTGCTCAGGTGTTTCTCCAGGGCAACTGTGCATTAGCATTCACACTGTACTCTAAGAGGGCATGACAGAACGCTAGTCCTTTGTTCCCTGGGAAAGAGCTGAGGCTTGAGCCCAGAACTGCTGCATCCTGTGTCAGTGAATTCATTCAGGTTACTACTGGAGCATCTGTATAACTTTTCCCAAGGCTGCAGCATCAATGCAACTTTGGATCACTGGAAGGGGAGTTGATTGTTGAAGGACAGAGTGGCTCACCACTTTAAATTGAGGTTCGATCCATCCTTAGTTGGGGAGCTGGGGTAAATTTTGTCATTGGAAGATGACCAGTCTATTAGTCACCTCTCTCCTGGTTTTTGCCTGTAGTGAACTGAACGTCCCCTCTTCCCCACCACCCATTGCCACAGGCTGAACTTTGGTGTGAAGTCAAAACCACTTAGCACCCAATCTAGGCTTATGGTGTCAATGTAACCCTGAGGACTTCAGCACAGCTAATCAGGAGAGCAGTCAAGAAAGCCGGCTGCCTTCTATTGCACATTTTATACAACCTTCCTAAGTCAAAGTCTACAGGCTTCCATTCTCCAGCTGTTGTCATGGGTTCAAGCTGAAGTATCTGGATCATTGGCTAGTAGTTCAGTAATGTAACCATTATGCTACCATACCACCAAAGTATGCATTAGGCCATGTTTATTTTGGCATATTTCCATGTAATTTGCATTTCTTTTGGCATCTCAATTACTTTCCCCTCTTTCAGACTCCCTATCACCTGCCGATCATTCCCTGGCCAAGTATATCTCTTAGCTAGGGATTAGTCTCCTTCCATCAAACTGACTCTGTAACCAGTCACAAGCCTATTACCATTCCCGCTGTGGAAACTTTCAATACTACGATCAATATTTTATTTTTAGGTAGGATATCAAATAGAAGATCTACAAAGTGTTTGGATAAAATAACACAAACAATTCCTCACCCCATATGCATTCTTTAATGGGAGTATCTGTTCCAGTAGTAAGGGTGTCATGAAAATTTTATTATACTTCTTTTTCTGAAAAGTTCTTCTGTTTAGCTGCTAATTGTAAAGTTATGTATTTGCCCTATTCTTTCTTCTGATAACATCTCACAAAAGTTTAGAGTGTGAAGGTTGGGTCTATGCTTACATTACAGTACATTGAGGACAGCACAGTCTGCATTGCAAACCCTAGCAGAGGAGTGTCAACGAATAAGAGCTTTCCCTCCAAATAGGTAGGAAAAAAATTGGAGCTTATCCAAAGAAGTTCCGAGGGCATAGACTCAGAATACAGGGACCTCCCTTTAGAACTGAGATGAGGAAGAATTTCTTCAACCAGAAGGTAGTGGATCTGTGGAACTTGTCACAGAGGGCTGTGGAGGCCAGGTCATTGTGTGTATTTAAGGCAAAGATTGATAGGTTCTTGATTGGTAAGAGGGTTAAGGGTTATAGAGAGAAGGCAGGAGAATGGGGATGAGAAAATAAAACTCAGCCATGATTGAATGACGGAGCAGACGTGATGGGCCAAATGGCCTAAATCCACTCCTATATCTTATGGTCTTATGGTCTACTTACTCCCTCACACCAGCAAAGACGAAACTGGATTCACTTTCCATCGTCACATTATAGGCGCCTGCATATGTTGAGCCCAATAGTTTAATAAAAAATGCTCAAAATATTTGTGTATGTTCGCAATCCCCAAGCAACCTATCAATCATCTTCTTCCAAGGAAGACGCCAATTGTCTCATTCATTTCAAAAATCCACCTTGCACCTTTTCTAGTTATATGTTCACTTTGAGTCAGTTAAGGAGAAGGGTTGGGAAGGGATCTTCCAGTAACACTTGGTTCTAACATTTGTTTTATCCTTCCAATGTTGCACATGACTTAGATGCTTTGATCACAGAAGCAGCCTGCAGATATTTAATCAGCAGGCTCTTGGAGGGGCATATATTCACGTCCTTAATGATTGTGCCCATAACCTTAGCTTTTTTCAAATCGTTATTGGGAGACTGTGCCACTGCTTGCCAACACCCTGCACAGACTCCTCCCTGTCTCTAACAGCTCATCAACTCCACTGTTCTCCATGTCATGCAAATAGATTTCAATGTAGCAGAGAATCTGGCCCAGAGTTTCTTCCATGTTTGCAGTCTGGGTGCAAACAAATTGCGTGGCTTGCATAACTGGGAAACCTTGTGCAGCAAGTTAAGCACCTATATACAAAATATCCAAATTTTTCTCCCTGGGCCATCAAACTTTTCTCCTAAATGAAAACCCAGATGTGAAGATCCTCCAATTATACTTTCTCATGAGTTACTGATGAGTCTATCAGCTTTTTAACTAGAATATCAACTGCACAAAGAAACAATTTTTTCTCTCTTCACTTCGTAGTAATTCTTGAGCCCACTTTTGCACAAATCATTCTTCAATGATCTTTCTTTTCCCTTTCCCTTCATGCATTTTTGTGGCAAAAACAAGCAATTAGAACACAGAAGACGGAACATAAAACAGTACAGCACAGGAACAGGCCCTTCGGCCCACTATGTTGTGCCGAACTAATTAAACAAGTAATTAAACGCCTAACTAGTCTCTTCTACCTACATGAGTCCATATCCCTCCACTTGCTGCACATTCATGTGCTTATCTAATAGCCTCTTAAATGCCTCTGTCATGTTTGCCTCCACCACCACCTCTGGCAGTGCATTCCAGGCACCCACCACTCTGTGTAAAAAGTCCTGCCCCGGACATCTCCTTAAATGCATGCCCTCTAGTATTAGACATGTTGACCCTGGGCAAAAAGATACCAGCTGTCTATCTATGCCTCTCATAACCTTATAACCTTCTATCAGGTCTCCCCTCAGCCTCTGCTGCTCCAGAGAAAACAACCCAAGTTTGTTCATCTTCTCCTTATAACACATGCCCTCTAATCCTAGTAGCTTTTATAGACTGTATCTAACATGCCTGAATAATAGTTAAATGGGCTGAGACTGAAAGTTTTAAGTCTCAGTTAAGGGTTAGGGTTAAGGTTTTGGTTCCTTTGGCTCCTTGATTAATGTATCACCATCATTTATGGCCACTTTACATTCAAGTGTATTCCAATGAAAGGGAGAGAATGCTTAGATGTAACCTGGTATCTTCTGACAAAATGTTGACTGTAGCCTTCAGGACATGCTAAGAAGAAAATTCCAGGCATTTTATTTTTGTCAAACAACTGTTTGCCAGCATGTTGCACTCTTCCCAGCTTCACTGATGTATTTACCACTTTTTGACATTGCTTTCCGCTCATACAGGGGTTGCTGTGTTCAGGCTATTCTGAGCTGAGCAGTGTGATCATCCAGACCATGTGCAGGAGAACAGATGTGTCTAAGCACACATCATCAAGGCCATCCATTATTGGACCTGCCAGATTTTTGCAGCACTGGGTGAAAGGTAATTACCAAGTCGGCTCTCGCACCAAGATGTGACTGCCCAGAATAAGACCACGAGCATAAAATACGAGGCACCAAAACTGAAGCCTCCTTTTCTTTTTAACAAAGCACTGAGAAGGAGGAATGTAGTTCAAAGAGGATGATCTCCCATTCTCAAAAACCTCAGCAGACCAACCTTTTTCCATTAGTCATCCACACAGCTGCTGAAAGGATTTGCCTGGGGAGGGAATGGATAGGAAAAGTGAAGCATAGAATTTTACACCTCTCTGCAAGACAGCCACACAGGAGACAGAAGCTGAGCCATGAGAAGCTGACCAATCACTCAGAAAGATTCAATAAGCAACATATCTTGGTTCCCTCTCCTTTTATTTAATATTCTTTATATGTTGCTTTTGTTTCAGAGTCAGTTGATAATGTATGGCATTACTTTCACTTGATCCGATCATTCAGACCGATCTCTGTTCTCAGGTCGATACATGACATAGCTAAGCTAGACCGCAGCCTAATGGTTCTGCACTTGGAAAAGGGAGAAAAATCAGGATAGGGGAGATAAAGAAGAAATGAGTTAATCCGCCTGTCATTACCAACCAGGGAGAGCAGGTTACAATCACCTGGTCATTTTAAACTATCAGAAGCAAATCAGATTGGATCAGGTTACAGAGCTAAACTTTTTCAATAAACCTGACAATCTGTAAACAGCAGTCCTTGGCCTATATTTGCTGAACGTGTGTGTTTTTGTCCTTCCCTCCCCCACTGTCTGACTTGTGGCTAAAGAGTGTGTAAGTTCATTCAGATCTTCACAATAATTTAATTCCAACATTCTACTTTTTTTCTCTCTTCTCTCCTGAAGGAATTGATCTTTGCTAGGGTAGAGTATCACAGCAATGTTTCAAATGAAGTTTTTTTTCAAAAGTAGGATCCTTAATACAGCAAACAATTGTAACCTTTGACCTCAGTCTTATCAGCTGTCTTTCATTTGAGTTAAGTCTTTCTTTCAATAACAGCTGATTTTGTATTGGAAGGAGAAAGGGTTCCTTCAAATTGACTTGTTAAATTTTATTTTAAAAATCTCATAGTTATAAATAAGGAACCTGATGTTTGGTCTTTGATAATCATTGGATTTCAGAACCTATTTGCAGTTTTGTTTCAAGATATAATGTTTTTGTCTGCTATATTAGCAGCTGGTCTTTCAGAATCCATGCCACAGGGCTAACTTGACAGATTTAGCAGCAAGGGAACTAAGCTAATTTATAGGCTACCTTTTAAAATTGTATGTGGTCCACTGCATGCACACACTAATTCTGGACACACAAAGGCTCGCATGGGTGATTTGGAAAATGGCATTTCCAACACAAACAACAATATTTGCTGGATGAATGGTGATCCACTTAACGGTGCCTTATGCACCACAGCAGTATTACGAGAATGTAGTTTTATCATCAGGATGGCAGTAATGGTGCTGGTCTAAGCTAACAGATTTTTCTGATGAGACGTACCTAACGTGTGTAGTTTTTATATCAATCACCTAAAGCAATATCAAAAGCATAAAAGCTCATTTGAAGTGGAAACATTTAGTCTAGGAAGTATTTAATTGACCCTTGATCTTATAGTTTAGATCTGAATTTTCCTCACTTGTGTTCTAGCAAATGATAGGTGTAGGAACAGGCCATTCACTCGACAAGTCTGTTGCACAGTAGGTTACATCATTAATGATAGGTACCTCACTCTATTTACATCCCTTGCTTGATATCCTTCCTAATATTAAACTACTGATCTTCGTCTTGAAAGTTTCAATTGAAACAAACTTTCACTACCTTTTGGGAGAAAAACACTTGTGCTCCCATGTTCTGGATTCCTCCAAAGGGAAAATACATGCACTGCCTCTGTCCTATGAAAATGTTTTAGCATTTTAAACACCACCCAGTCTTCTTTAGTCACTGGAACACAAGCAAAATATGCTCAACCTATCCTCTGTATTAACTCTTCAAAAGCCATACTGATGAATCTGTTTTGTTCCTTCCCCAGCATTCGGTGCCTTCTTCACTGTGTGGATAAAAAGGGGATGAGGAGTGGTTTTTGAGGTTAATACACAATACTACAAGAAGGTGCATAATCCACTTATGAATGTATTATGCACCTTGTGAGATCTTAAGTTCATCTTGAATCCATAACTCTCAATTATTTCTCTTTTCCATGTATTGTTCCTCTGATAAAGTTCATATAGTTAGCTCTTATTTTTGTCACAGTTGAAACAGTTATTGGGAGTTACATACAATTCCTTAATTTTCATTTCTTCCTCCTGATGAGAAAAATATTTGGTCTGCACTTGGAAATTTCCATTGACTCCACTTGGAACTTTCCATTGACTCCACATCTAAAATAATGAGCTTATAAGTGGAGGAAACACAAACTTGGACTGGCTCAGTGTCACTCCATAGATCACTTCTTGCACCAGGTATAATTTCAAAAAAGTTATGGTGTTATGACTACTGCAACTCTTGAAATTTGTAACTCTTTTAAAAATATATATAATTAATGCCAAAGCAGCAATTGAAAATCCAAAATAGACTCGAAGTTTGTTCAGCAATGTTCTTTTGAAGAATTTGAACCATTATTGACTGCTTCTTTTAATGGTCTTTTTTTGAATAATTCAAAGTCTTTTATGTTACTATGCATAGGCACTGTTGCAAAACGTATTGAAAGAAAAGCAGACATATTATTCCTTCAATGTTCTTTGAAGCATCTTCCTTTTGAAGACCCTTTCAGAAAGCAGCCATTGCTGCAACTTTTCTGTTGTTAGTTGCCATGGTAATCTTTCGTTGATTGGATTAATAAAAACAGTGTTAAGCTAAAGAAGGTTACAAATTCTTTGCATGATTCAAACATGAAACCCATCCACAGAGACAGTTATCTAATTATATCTTCCAACATTAGCAGCCTATTCCAAAGTAAAGAGAAAATCAGCTAATAAATATAATGATCTTAAGTCAGATTGCAAGTCAGCAACATCTTCTATTAGATAGGTTCCCTGTTTTGACAGAATATAATGTCATTCTGAAGGTTCTGTGTTCTAACTATATTTGCTGTAATCTTGGTGTAAAAGTGGCCATAAAATATACATTCTTAGCAGTGTAAGATAGTTAAAGTAAAGTTAACAAATATTATTAGAAACTAACATCAAAGAGAGTGTTGTCAACATTAAAAAGTACCTTTGCATAAAGTGTTATTGTTCTGCTCCTCATCTTTGTTGATTCAGGATTGAACATCTAAAAAATGTTCATTTGGAAATGATGACTAAATGGACTGCAGCTATTTAATGTTTCCATATCTTTAAACACTCTATTTTTCAGAAGGTTCTTTGAAAGCTGTTTAAGATTCAAATTGGTAGCTTTATTCTTATTCCTTGCAGTGAACAGAATGTTGAGTTACAAAGAGAAATGATCAGTCCCAGGAATAATAACTGAATATTGCTCAGGCTAATATTTAAAGCTGTGACAGATATCAATCAGATGACGAGTCAGTTGTCTAATTGACAGGCTAAAGACACAACTTGGGAGCAAACTTTGAGCATGTATTTATTGCCGCTAGCATCCTAGGATAAGTGTGAGCAAAGGAAGAATTGCAATTGCTAGAAATCTGAAACAAAAATAGAAAATACTATTAAAGTCAGAATCCCATAGAAGCAAAGGTAGATAAAATGACCAGAAGTTGATGGAATAATTGTTCAACATACTTATCATTTTACAAATTATCAGAAACGTAAAGAAAACAGAACAAACAAGTATCAAAACCCATAACCTAATGATTTAGTTATTAGTAAGTGTTGGAGGCATATATAATTAAAGCCAAATAAAGTATATAAATATATTAAATGATGCATATATTTATTATAGCAGATTAGTTAATTGTGCAACAAAATACATTACTAAAAGCAAAGTACATAAAGTACGTTAACAAAAGACATTATTAAAGACAAATTCTTTATTAATTTGTTATACTTAAATATATAACAAATTACATATAACTCATATAAAATATAAAATATTGTATAAAATATAACAAATTAATAAGGAAATTATACAGTTGTTCAATATCATGGGATTTATTATCCTAATTATTTATCATTGCATGTATTTCATCAGATTATGGAATCTAAGCATCTAATTGCAATGCCTTCAGCTATAACAATCATTTGTAATGATATAAATCTAAGAAATATTTCTATTTATTATCTAGCATGGCAACAAGATGTTCTGACAAAAAGCTGAAAGTGAAAGCAAAAGTCTTACATTATGTGGCTAAAGATGGATTGAGGTTCAGAAGGAATTATAATTGGTTTGGTAATGTTTCATTTATGCGACAGCCTCTATAGATGAAATAAAGTTTCATTTATGGAGGCAAAAGAGAGTGAACGATACTATGTGTGCGCGCGCGCAGAAAAACAGGACCAGTGGGTGAATTTTACAGATGTCTATCTGTACTTCTACTCGTCCTGAGGACGTGGTGAAAGTTTTTGTCATTTACTTTACATTGTACAAATACTATTTATTTGTATGTGTGCTCCCTTTGTCTTCTGTCTCAAGTCGGAGCTCGGCAGCTAAGTGGAATTGAGCTGGAAAATACTGGGTGTCAGTGAACCCAAAGAATGAAACCAATTTGAAAAATTACTTGCAAAACAACCACAGCAAAACACCGGGGAAATGGGCTCTTCGGCCCACCGAATCCATGCTGACTATCAGTTAATTATATTCACGAAGTCCACACCAATAAGTTAATGAGTGCTCCCAGGATTTGAGTAGGGGAGGAGGAGGGGTTTCCCCTTTGTGATGTATTAATATTTTTAGTGGTGGCGGTGATGGAATGAGATGATAGAGTTGGTGGATTAGAAACCGAACGAACAACTACAACTATAGGATTTCCGCAGCTGTATGATTTGGTAGAATTTATTTTTTTATGGTTGGTAGATTTTATCCTCTGCTTTGACAGTTGGGAATTTTCTTGGGGGGGGGGGGAGGTACTGTTGCTCAATATCGATAACGAAAGAACGAGGAAGCCTGTTAGAAAGCACACACAACAATCAAAAAGAAAGATGCAAGTATTCCCAGAATAAACCCCGCAGCACCTGCTGGAATCCGCAGACAGGTTGATCGGCTGCACAAATAAATGGACTGGATCGATTTCACTGTATGTTAAAACAGGGTTTTTAGGTACCGTGAGTTTGACACTGACAGATCAAATCTTACATGCAACTGATTTTCATGTTTTTCATATTCAGAGACAGCACCACTATCAACTCAGTTTGAAAGGAGAGGATTTAACTGATTATAGGCAACGGATTATAAGCAGCTACGTAGATGATGTATATAATATTGAAACGCGTTATGATTCTCTCCTATTGTAGCAAGTTTGCTAAATTATACGGCAACGTTTTCAATGACAATAGATTGTGAAATCTATCCCCGAAGGACGCGAAAAAAAAACTGATTTATTTTTATGGTACAAATGTAAATTAAGATAGAATTGCCAAAGCATTTTTCCCGAATAACTAACTGGGAAGCTCCAGGTACCAATGATCAACACTCTATAGTTTAATTCTTTGTGCGCTTTGTTCAGGGAAGAACTGGTTAGTTTAAAAATTAATTGATTGATACTATCGGGAAAGGTAGCACATGAGTAACGCAGTATCCGTACCTGAAATGATCGGATAATTTGAACCTGCCCAGCGGCTGCAGCTTGAGACAGGTGCAGAAATATTGTGTGGAGCATGTTGACCGAGATGGAGCGTTGGATCAGCGTTAAACAAGCTGCGGAACACGCATCAGAGGGGGTCGCGCTCCATCGCTGTGCTGACTCTTCCAATATTCGATTGCAGCTGATGGCTGTGCACAACCATCAGTATAACTTGAACCTGCCTGCCCTTCGTCTTCCGAGAGCTGAAGCTGAAATGTGAATGCAAAATTTACAAGGAAGGTTTGAGGCTGCCTGCCATCTCCCTCTCTCCGGGAAATGAAAAGAGATTAGCAGTCCTGAATAACTTTCGTCTCAGATCTACTTAGCAGTTATACACGAAACCCCGTTTCATAATATTATACTACGACACAACAAAGAATGAGGCCATTTGGCTACAGACAAGTGGGATTAGTATAGATAGGCATGATGATCGGCATAAACGCGGTGGGCTGAAGGGCCTGTTTCTATGCTATGCAACTCCATAACTCTATGTCTGTGCGGTGCTTTGACAGCGTTGCCCAATTAGTCCCAAATGCTCTGCTCCCCTCCCCTTTCCCCTTCTCCCCCCTCCCCCGTGGCTCTAATTCATCCTCCATCAAGCATCCCCCCTTTAAAAGCTATTGAAATGCCCCCTTTCTTTTCTGAAGAGTGCTCTCCAGATTATGACAGCAGCAGTGTTCCTGTATTTTGTCCGGTTGATTTTGTCAGATCCCTTAAATCACAGCTCCAGCGACCCGGGTTCAATCCTGACCTTGGATGCTGTCTATGTGGAGTTTGCACGTCCTCCCTGTGACCGCATGGGTTTCCCCTGGATGCTCCGATTTCCTCCCACATCCCCGCCCCCCCCCCCCACCCAGAATAAAACATACAGGTTGGTAAATTAATTGACCGCTGTAAATCGTCCTCAGTATTTAGATGAGTGGTAGAATATAGTGCTGGCATTGATGGCAGTGTGAGGGGAATAAAATGGAATTAGTGAAGGATTAGTTCGTGTAAGGGTGCCTGATGATAGGTGTGGACTCAATGCGCTGAATGGGGCGTTCCCGTGATGTTTGACTCTATAGTTTCCACCACCAGAGATAGTTCCTCTAGATTTCCTATCATGAATTCCCCACACCGCGCATTTCAGAAACAGTGAAAATACGGGACTATTTTAATACCATAACATTAAAACATCGTCATGTAAGGTGATCGGAGAGCAGTTTTCCAGATTTTTCCTTCCCTGCCCATCTCCAAATACTAACACAGGATCTTACATGGCCTTCGCCTCCTCCAGAGATTGCAGCAATTTGATTGCGGTGACACATTTAAGTATAATACCGCGCCACTGCGTGAGACAGACTGCGAGTATCAGTAGTGATTTGCCAAGCGATGATTTTTCGTATGACCATATGAATGAAAAACAATACAATTTATGATACCTGTGCTGTTCGCTTTTCGTAAATAATGCCTTATTACGAATACAGTTCTCACCCTTTTGCTTCCCTAATAGCCTACTGAAAATAACGTATACAGAATTTATAGGTTTTAATGTTTTTATAGTTAGCGAAGAGCAGCCACTTTAGTCGTTTTGCTGGTTGGAATCAAGTATTCGATTAAAAGAACATAGACGATTCTCCCCGTCTCCAGCGTCGTCCCAGCACAAACACACCTACGCGGTGAACAAATGTAGATGTATCAGCACGTGTTTGGGAGTTTTGGTCTTTTTTTGGGGGGGGGGGGCGCAACGAAATCCAGAAAGGTTTGGATTTGGAACCAGGCGGGGATGTAAAGATATTTGAGTGGAGTGTGAGTTTTATTGGAGTGAATGAAACCATAAGTTTAGATTTAGTACTAACTATGGCTGGAGAAAGATATTAGTCTTTAAGTGCGAAACCCCCAAAAATAAACTAGCCCGTCCACCAGCCTTACACAAAAGATGGTATCATTTGGCATCAGACTGTGAAATTCATAAAATCAACAGTGAAACTACTTGGAATACGTTTTCTATACATCTTTGTGTACTGGAGTACTTAGTAGATCATTGTATTTTAAGGTCAGTCCTGAATATTCTTGGGTGGTTTGCATATTCTGTTCTTTGTGAGTTATTCCTGTCAGGTAATAAAAATGAAATGACAAAAGAGATTACAAGTTGAGGCAAAATGAGGATGATGTTATAGGTTGTTGGCATCTCTGGTGAGAGGCGAGTCTACTGTTTACAAAATCTCAGGTGAGGTCGCTGGAGGGTCAAAGACAAACTCGTTACGTCTCATTTTACTTGAATAAATGCGCAGAAATGTTACACCAAAATTATATACTCTGAAACTGTTGTTAAGGATAGATTCTGCCGCCCCTCACGTCGCTTTCATCCTTATCATTGCATTGTTTTCGGGTTGTCTTTGGTTAACACGTGGACATGTGCAGCACAGTATACTTCATACACACCAGTGCACACACGCATACAAACACTGGAGTACACCCACACATATTTTCGGAAAGCATGGCTCACCCATTCACATGTAAACACAAACGCATATTCAACCAAACGATACGAACTTGCACGTACTCAACAGAAAATATCCACTCAAGCACGCAAGCAAATGCACCAAATTTACACGCATAGAGTACTCAACACATATACACAGTCAGAGCATACAAGCGCTCCCAGGCCACGCAAACGCTTAGACACATGAAATAAAGCATACGCACATTGGCGCTCAAATACGGGGGGAAAGCTGGACGGGTGTACATAATGAACATGGAATTCCACGGTACTTGCATGCACAGGGCACTCACAAATTCCCACACAGCGCAAAATTGCCCCAAATTCGTGCAAATATTTGCAGGTAGCCACAAATAGCACAAATACACCCGCACAAAGATGCACACGCAGAGTGTAGCGTAGTAAACACACACACACACACACACACACACACAGAAAGCATAGACATGAAAACCCACGCGTTAATACAATTAAATAGGGGGACAATATTCAGAGACACAATATGCACCTCCACATAGGACTTGTTCACATACTCACATATACAACATACATCAGCGTATATATGTATCTAATCGTGACACTATTTGCAAGGCGCAATTTTAATGTGACAACATCGAAACTGAACAGCAGCCAAGCTTTGCACATCAGAAAATCAGAAATATCAAAAGGAACTCACATGCCAAAGGCACCACCTGTTCGTTACTAGGCTCTTATCCTCAGCACAGTGTATCAAAACCGGTGCTCAGATTTAGTATCTCATGCAAATTAAATTATTTCTAAGAAGCTTACATAAACCATGTCCAAAACGTGACCGATCAGTTAAATAAGAGTAATGAATATGAGCCATTTTCCATTCCTGATTGCAAACGTTCGACAGTACACAAGTCCAGGGTTTGTGGCCACAACGAATAGCGAAATAAATTATTGGTACAAAATCGAGGGGAGACCCGAGAAAGTGAGATTGCCGGTGAAATTTTACGAATTGTCCCCAGGTTAAGAATGGGAATGATTAGATATAGTACCTTCTTTTTTTAAAAAATAAAACAGAGTACAACTAATTGTCCTGTTGCACAACACGTGTGAATTCTTAAACCATCCAGGACCATCTCAAACACACACTGCCACCCCATCCCACCCAACCCCTCCATCAAATGTCTTGAACATTTTTCCGAGGGAGACCCTATAGGATATTATGCAACTGGTCGGAAATACAGTGCAGCAGTAAAGCATTGAATGGAGCCGATTTCTCTTATCGATTTCTTGCAGCGGCGTCACGGCTACCCGGCCGACTGCAACCGCGACAAATCAAACGCCAATAACTCAGAAATAAACGGTCAATAATGTGGTCTCGAAATAATCCATCAAATCCCTCAGAGCAAGGGGACACGAACACTTTCTGCTATTCTTTTGCCTGTAAGAAAAAAAGGTTTTCGATGGATGTTGGTGCGTTTCCTAGCAGAATTGATGTTCGCCTAAAACGCCTGATATTTATTTCAAGTGACTAGATCATCTTTTAAATAAGGGGGGGGGGGGTGTAGGCGTATAATGTCCAATTGTAGTTATACAAATATAATTTACTTAAATAATTATCGTTTCATTAGATAATTCCTGATGAGATCAGTCCAACAAAAGCCCAAGACGGTTAAACCATAGTTAAATTTCATACAAACTTGCAAAATGCAGAATATCATAACAGTAGCCCTTTGTATATCTGGAGCAATATAACACTTAGATGTAACTGTTCTTATTTTCACTGCTGACTTCTATTTCACGTTATCAATTAAAAGCCATAAATTAAAACGAAGATAAGCTATACAAGTTAGCGCTGTGACTTATACCGCGGTAATGCAAGCAAGTTTTAATTATTACTTGGAAAATGCAATGTGGAATTTGTGTATGGAAATCAGTGCAGAATGGCGCTGTGGAAGAGCTGCCTTGTTGACATCGGACTGTAATTTTTCTTTTAAAAATAGCATCTTGCACTCTTTTATCCTGGAATATGGCGCAGAGATTTTGCCATTACTTATTTACTACTAAAATATGTAATAATTGTAACTATATAATATCCAGACTTAATCTGAGCAACTACGATGGAAACTCTTATCCTCGCTTTCTTTTTTATATATAATTGTCAATGTGATAAATTGTGTTTTTATTCAAACGAAACCCATAACAGCAAAAAGGACTAAAAGTTAAGCATATTCCTTGAATTGCCTTTAAATGCGGAATGAGGAAAAGGTACATCGATGCAATTGAAGCGCCAGTAGAGCGAGATGGCTTGGTGGAATTCACATCACACGCGTGTCGCGAAGCAAGATTTAAATTGTGATTAAGATCTTAGAAATTTACGGAACAGAACTCGCCTACTGGGCCCAATATATTCATGCAAGAAAACGGGCCCATTTATGAGGTTGTAACCTTTAAATTATGAAACCAACACGCTGTCCAGTCACTGCACTAACGAAGCCTAAAGTTCTGCGATATGCGATTTCATCTTTAAGCAACTTCTATTTCACCCACATTGAGCCAGTTGGCTACATTTTCGCTGTCTAGGACTGTGGTGTTTAAAAATAAACAAGAAATATTTCAATACTTTTAATTTAAAGCACTCTCCTCTTCAGTTCCATTCCCGTCCTTCTCGCCTTTGTTACACGATTCTCTTTAAACTCGTCAGGACGTTAATAGTTCTCTTTATCGTTCTGCACAAAAATTACTCTTTAATTACCTTATTACCAAAAGGTCAAGTATAGTTAGCGGGGCAGGGTGCGCCGGTGCATACGAGAGCGCATTTGAAGCTGATTGTTCGATATGCTTAAAACAAGGCCTTAAATCTACTCGATTTTAACGAGATGCAGACAGCCACAATTAAAGAAAAATAGTCTGAAGTCATTCGTAATATTATCAATGTGCCTTTTATAATTTTTTGAAATACACAATCACAGTTTTTAAAAAACCTCAGTAAAAGGGAAATAAAAACTGCTGTCCTTTCATCGTTAACGCGTCCCTTCAAGTTCTAACTGGAGAATTCATTAATATTAGTTTTGAAAGATGCATAATTTGGCCGAGGCGAAAGGAAGTGGTGGATTGATCACCTTTCTAGGTTGTGAAGAGTGTAAAATGGGAAGAATGCATGTAAAATGTTGGATGTTCTAATGCAGATCCTGCTTCCTCTCCGAGGTTTTAATGTACTGTGTGCTACCGACTGCTCCCCCTGCACAGATAGAGGATTAGCAATATTTCAAAAGAAAGAGCAGTTAATGCGGTATAGTGTGAACTGTCCCACCCCTGCAATAGGCTAAAGCGGAATTACAGCTTGTATGATTCGTCTCCCCTCAGTCTCCCGGGAGACTGCACAACTTGGGTGTTCCCGAGCACGGTTAACCAGTTAAACCTCGAGTTCATCCCTCCGACTTTCCAAACTTTGGTTCCAACTTCCAAGGCCCGGAGACCCGAAAGGCAGGAATGCATTACTACCGTCGAGGATAGTATTTTAAATTGTTGTGAAATGAAGTTATTTACAAAAGTGCAGAAAAGAAGAAGAAAAAGCCTAAAAAAAGACATTTTCCTCTTTTATTTTCAATTAACTTTGAGGAGCGGATTTAAACTGGGATCCTGTAGAAAAAAAATACAGTAAAATGTTTTAACCTGTCTTTCCATTGACCTCGATTGCTATGAATTTCCCAAAGCGCGATTTCAAAACTGATAATAAACTAAGTTTTAGCTCTCTAGTGTTTTTTGGGGGGCGGGGGGGGGGGCGTGGTAGGTGAGATGAGAGATGGCTCAGGCCATAATTCCGATGCGGAGACTCACAGATTGACTCTCAGTGTTTCGGCCTTTTACCGAAGTATTTACCTCTGGAAGTTGCTGCCATTTCTCGCCTTAGAATCCAGGCGTGAAAGAGACAGACAGAGGAAAAAATGTGCTGCGACATTTTCTAATTATATGCAGATAAAGTAACTAGTGCAAAATGTAATTAAATTGCCCCGCAGAAGTAAACGGATCAAGCAGACCCTTATTATAGGCGGTAGCTGTGTCGTGTTGCCACGACAACAGTAAACCGTCCAAGCTTACCGTCTATAATGTACCAGGTCTTAAACGAAGGCATTTTGGAGCCTCTTCTGACATTTCAAATCTTTCTGGGAGAATCTCTGTGTAGATTTGATGGTGGTGTGGGTCGGATAGGGATTCACAATGCGCTTTCCAGCAGCCCCCCCCCCCCCCAACTGGATTTGCTCTCTGATACAAACACCGCCACATTATAACCTAATTAAACTCCTCCACCCCTTTCTCCGCGCAAGAAAAAAACACCCGCTCTTCGCTGAGGCCGTTTTCTGTTTCACTTAGCACCATGGTTGCAAGTTATGTCCGGACAGAAATTCTCTTTTTAGTGCAATGAAGGGTTAAAAAAAGAAATGACTCTACTTTTGAAGGTATTACTTTGTTCTTTTCGTTGGCCGGGAACCATTCTGTTTTCTCCTTTCGGACTAATTAATGCAATCCCCATCAAAAGGTATTAGAAGTTCTTTGGTCCTAGGCCGACAAGAAGCTGGCCAATAAAATCATTATATATATATACATCAAACAGAATTTAACGTTAATTTTACCATAGAACCCCAAGTTCACTGCTGCAAATTTACACCATCCGATATGTTTCCCCCTTCAGAAGGTCGGTGTTTAATTCTATCGCAAATTTATTTCGAAAATCGATTGACCTTCTATTCATTATCCGAGATCATTTTAAAATTAAATCGTGCTGTTCTCACAAAATATTACTATTAAATCTGCGACGTTAACGAGAGGGTTTATTTAATGTGTAAGAAACGGGCTGCTTTGAACTTAGATATCAAAAGGCCAGTTGTGTTTAATTCAATGCTGGAGTGGGCTTGACAAAAGGTTATTCTCCGTCAAAGGATGTGAAATGAAGTACGTGGGTATACACTCATTTAATGACAAGTAATTGACAAATCCGAAGACTCGCATTACTAGAGGAATAGAACTGTATTAATTATTTAACAACGATTACCCTTTCAGCGTGTCCTGCACAGAACTGGTCATGTATTGAAAATATGACAAGTTAAATCACACTTGGGTGCCACAGAGAGCGAGAGGGAAAACACAGCAACATTTGTACTGCAGGTCGATACCACCGGAGATTTTGAAACAAATGATATATTGCATGACGTAAATCCGCCCTCGTTGGAAGTTTTAAAACATCAGATAGTATATTCTTCCAGCATAGCTACAAGTGGCGATAGATAAATAGATAGATAGGTGGGTATGTAGGTAGACAGACAGAAACACAAGAAACTGCAGATGCTGGAATATAGAGCAATACATATAGATAGATATATATAAAGAGAGAGAGAGAGAGAGAGAAGGACAAGCAGCCAAATAGACAGACCTCTTGGTAGGTTTCCCACGGAATAGGTTGACTCGAGTTCTGTGGGTTCTGAGTTGACTGATGGGGCCAATGTGGGACTCACAGACTCTGCTACAGGTGGGACAGGAGGTGACTGACCGGACAGACGGGTTGGCAGTTTGGGAAATGCTGAGCTCTTTCCGACGTTTACTCTGGGCTCCTGTGTGCCCGACTATCGGACCCGAGGTTCCTAAAGCAGTCCTGTATGCCCCTACTCCATTTTGAACGGGTTTGGGGACCCCAGATTCCCGGGAATGTCCGTGGGGATGTTGACTCTTTCAAGGAGGCTCTGAGAACATCAATGACTTGTTCCCAATGCCCACTTGGTAATGTAATGCCATGACTGAGCTCAGAAAGGAGAGCTTGCTTCCGGAATCTGGTGTCGGTCACACAAACTATGTGGCCCGCTCATCAGAGTGTGTTGGAGTCTCCATGCTGAGGATGTGGGCCTGGGAGAGGACGTTTGTTTGCTCGTCCTTCCAGTGAATCTGGATGACTTGCGAAAGGCAATGTTGTCCGTACTTCTCCAATGCCTGTGGTAATCCATGTTTCAGAAGCGTGCACCAGGGCAGCGATCATTGCTGCCCGGTAAACCATTGGCTTTGTGCCAGGTTCAAAATATAAATAGATGGCAATGTAGCAACAGGAGTAGGCCATTCTTCATAAAGCCCGTTCCCCCGCCATTCAATGAGCCAGTGTTCAACGGTATCCTAAATCCACCCGTCCGCCTGGGCACCATGCCCTCCAGTACCTTTGGCTGAGCAGTCTCAATCGACCTTGTATTCAAGTGATCAAGTGGAGCAAGCAATGATTTTCATTTTGCGGGAGAGACCCCCACACTAACCCCCTGAATGGTTGGTCGGACCTTTATCTGGTTGTGGTCCT
This sequence comes from Pristis pectinata, assembly GCF_009764475.1. Taxonomy (NCBI): domain Eukaryota; kingdom Metazoa; phylum Chordata; class Chondrichthyes; order Rhinopristiformes; family Pristidae; genus Pristis; species Pristis pectinata. The sequence continues at coordinate 83,883,703 of NC_067407.1, forward strand.
TGTCCCGGATTCCCCTATTATAGAGTTAGATTGACTAAAATATAATTTGATCCTCGATAATTGGGATCGCACAACCAATCTTTTAGGAATTTCGGCCGGGTTCTGTGACGCCATATTAAAATAACCTGTTGTGTTTCTTTTTCGGATATACAATAATATATTACTAAACGCCAGATTTGCCTATTTGTCGGTCATTTCAGAAACCACTGTCAATATTATTACAAGATGTTTATTGTGTAAACGGGGTTGTCTTTATCATGTATTTGCTCCCACCCGGGCAACACAACATTATAAAAATTAAAATGCGGCACAGAATGATTTTGTTTTCGAGAAGAGGGGGTCGATGGTTTGATCTGCTCCCGTGTTGTTGCTTTGGTTTGATTAAAACTGCCAGAGTTATCGTGTATGGATTGATCTCCACGGATCTCACTCTGGTTTGATGGTTTCCTGTATATGTTTAATCCAACTGTGACAATGCGGTCGTTTGCACGCGTTCTCTGTTTTCGGGGTGAAGACATTCATTTAAAGTCCTACCAAGTGCAGTTTTAATCACTTTAAAAATATGAATCTAAGTGATATCTCACAGAACGGTTAATATGAGGTGGTTGTTCAAACATCCTGGAGACTGACTTGTTGGATTTTTTTAAAACTAGAGACTAGCAATATTGGAACATTACAAATTAAACGCTGCGTATTTTAGTGCTTGAGTTATAACAGCAGTGAACATATTGTTATCCTAATACGGTGAATGGAAGCATAGTACATGGTAACAACGGATTGATTAGCCAACAATGCTGATAACATATTGCAATGAAGGTTTTGTAATTGACCATACAGCTGCAAACAAATTAATTTCCTTCCTTGATTTTAAAACCATTTTTAACGCCGAATAAATAACGGATATGCAACAGGGATTAGAAACATACAGACATTTCAGATTATTATGTTCTAAAGTCTCGATTCTGTATTTTCAAAATGTGGCCAGGAAGTATGCATTCGCCAAAGAACCACATTTTAAAATTTGGGGATGTCAGGGTTAGATCTCATGTTTTCTCGGATAATCACATTTGTAGACAAGTGCGGCTTGTTTGTTACTTGGACCTCTCTCCATATCGCTCACACATCGGCAAATAGGAGCCCTCTTCCCAATCTTTAGTGTCCTCTTCCTGGGTTGCTTTCTGCTTCACTATTATCTAACTACAGTTGCCTTATCTGTTTTAAAATGATGCCCGGGGTATTGTTCGCAGATAAAACAATCTTCAATTCCCCGTGCGCCACTTATTTAAAACAATGCATTTCGCATCATTAGCCGATCCATCAAAAGATGAATGTCTTGAAAATCTGTTATCTCCAATTATCTATGCATCTATCCTACCTCCCTTGTTTCTAGTAGTTTTACCCATATATCTCGTTCTGATTGTCTACCCAACATTATATATATATATCTGACCTCCATTAACAAAGTTACATCTCTGTCAGATATATTACGGGTTTACTTTTGATTCAATTCGATCACAATAACTCTCAGGAGTGAGCACCGTTCAGTTGATAAATCCAATTGTTGATAATAACGTCCTTTCGTTATTAAGTTTGTCTATTCATAGATGTCAATAAAAGTACTGTACGTTCATTTTTATTTACCAGGGACTCAAATAGCTTATTGACGGGAAATAGCTCTCCTTTCGAAAATAAGTAACCTACTTGATTTATACAAGACTCACAGACAAATTTAATTACTTAGCTGCCATCAAATTGAAAGAATCCTGTTTTAAGAAAAAATGCGAACACGCTTAGTGAGTGCACGCTGAATGGTTCGTTGCATTTGATTTCAATTTGATCGCAATTCCCACTAAAAAGAACCAAAAGATCCCAGAATAAAGTAGAAAATGTTATTTCCAGTTACAATCTTAATTTAATAACTCGGCCTATTGTCTCGCTTTCCAATCGCATCCTATATAAAATACAGCAATAATAGCTCGTTAGTACAGGTGAGACGTCGACAATGGCGAGAAAGATTTAGGATCAGTTTATCTGACATTAGCCGGGATATTTTTTAAACCTTAAATTAACGTGTATTTTGCAGATAACGTACCTGGAGCTTGTGGGTCCAACCACGACCATGGTCCAACTCATGAAGCTGCGTTCTGACTGTAAAGAAGTCGAGGCAATGCAGGATTATTTGAGCTCAACACAGCTAGTGTTGACTTTAGCACAAAGCAAAGATTTCACTGCCCGGCTAGGTCCAAAATGATTATTTTACTAAGATATTGATCGGTGTCATAAAATTCCTTTAAACACATTGCACGAAAAATTAGAAGAATAACGGATACCCGTGGAAACTGACTGAAGTGTGACGTGCAAGAGAAAATAGATTTTCGTGTTTACTTTATCCGATTTATTCACTGATCACATGTAATATCTTATTAATAAAATCAGCATACAATATGGAGTTTGAACAGAATGTGGATTAAACAGAAACGAAAACACAGCAAATCTTTAATATTGCGACCTGTGTTATAAAATGGCTGCGTACGGTTCTGGTAAATGGGTGGACACATACGTGTGTGTATACATCTCTGTGTGTGTGTGTGTGTGTGTGTGTGTGTGTGTGTGTGTGTGTGTGTGTGTGTGTGTGTACGTGTACTTTGGCTTGTGAAAAATGTGTGCATGCGAGGGTTCATATATAATGTGTACGTGTGGTTGCGTTTTACAAACGTTTCTGTGTTTAAAACGGTACGTGGCCATGTATATAGTGCCCTTATAATTATTAAACTAGCCCACTGTGTAATTATATCGTACAGCGTCAGAGTTCGATGTAATTCGGCAACTTATCTTGCTGGATCATTGAAGTGAGAGACATTTTAAAGTGGTTTAAAAACGACCCCCTGACAATGGTCCTGTGATATGGAACATGCAGGTTAGAGCATCGCATTCACACGTCTTTGTCGCCGGTGCTAGCTCATTTCTAGCCGTATTCTGTCTTGCTGCGGGAGGCCTTTATGTGATAATGAAACAAATTTCATGGTTGGTTCGCGACGTGTGTGTCCTTGGAGCGAGATACAAGTTGTTCCTAGGCGATTGCAGTTGCAACGGTGTGTTGGAACAATGTGGTATTAGAAGGGGATTTAATGTTGTTATTTTTGGTCGAATAGAACACCATACACTTCATTGGCGCGTGGGAAACTATATCCGGAATTGGGAAATGACAACAATCTGATCCAATACCCTTAAAAAAAACACGACATTTTTCACTGTTTAGTCTTGAGATTCGCGGCTCTTAATTCCACTTCTTAAGTTTACGCAAGGTTCTGAAACCAAATCTTTCCATACATTGGCAAGCAGTAATTTTACATGCTTTCTCTTGATGGCCTTTCGAGGGCAAATGCGTCACTTTACATTGCGGCAGGATGTACCCTTTAAATTCATCGCAGTGTCTGCAAAAGAAGTGTGTGGCCAGTCTTCGGTTATCACAGGTCTAATGTCGTTAATATACTTGTGATACCTCGTTTTCTGGGCCGTAGGGAAAACAAGGCTGGTTGAAAGAAGAACTGCGTGGCATGATTTCAACTCTGGACATAACGTCGCCATCATCAATTGAGGTCTTATTTTTACTAAAGTGGGTTGGGGCTGAGATCCATTTAGTGAATGCACTAAACATATAGAAATAAGAATGAGATTGCAGGGGTCTCCTAAAATTAGCTGCGGACCCGGTTCCCGTATCTTTGCACTGAAACTTGGGTTATACTGCAAGGCCCCAATCAAATTAAGTTAAAACATAAATGCTTTAGTTTTTAAACTGATATTACACTTTGCCCTCAGTCTTCAGAGGGCACCGTGCAAAAGCTCGCGAAATCTGTTGTATGTAAAATTAAAAGTTGACACTTTTAGAATGCCACCTAATAGTTAAATATTTGCAAGCCGAAATCAGTTGTGTTCAAAACACTGATACATTAGCATTCAGGCGTTTTCCATGCAAGTATTTTGTACGGTGCCTGGAATTATGTAAGTTGGATATTTGCTTGAGCACCGGGTTTGCAGATGTTGTAATTCAAAGCTTTATTTTCTTTAAAATTGAATTGAGCCTTGTGCTGGTGTTTTCATTTCTACAATATTAACACGTCAGCCTGGATAAGCATAGAACAAGACGAGAGCTAATGAACGTATTATCTTACTCAACAATGATGCCGGTCGGGAGATTGAATGAAACAGATAAGAGAGAGGACTGTCCCTCAGTTAGAAGTTCATACCGTCTCCAGAATTCTACCTATTAGGGGCATGACTATTTTAAATGCAGCCCAATTTAAGTTAATATAGCTGAATTTCCATGAGGTCGAAATCAATTGATAATATCACCCGTTTGACACCTTTATTTTAAGCTGTCTGGTGCGTAGGGAAAGGGAATTTTAATAATTCAAATTATTCCACGCCATGCGCTTCCATAAAAGACAATACAGTTATATTACCGAAACACAGAAACGGCAAGTTAAAACTGGAGAGTTGCCAGATCAGTCCTACATTTCGTAATTAAATTAAAAGTCGGGGACAATAAGTAGCAAAATTATAATTGGATCAAGATTCAGTATCATTGCGTTAAAGTTTTTAATTGCGGCCATATTTTTTGAACATGTCCATTGTGGTTAAGTGGTCCAATTTAATGAAGCAAATATATCTGTCTGATCTCATTCAGCTGTTGTAGGGAATTCAGTTAGACCGGTCGTTATCTACTAAACTAACCCGATATCACCTGAATCTCAGAGGTTCAGATTCTGTGCATGCACGTAACAAAATTATAAAGGTTTTCATTCCTGAAAAAAGCATCTTTTCTAAATGTGCGGAATAACGTTCGCTAGCTTTTACCGTTTCCATTCATGTAAACATGAAAATATTAGTAGATGTAGTGTATTATTTGCGTAGCTTCTTGGGAGATCAAATGTTAAACCATAAAGTGTTAAACTATAAATTTAGCTGTAAATTAGTGGGGAGCATAACTGTTGTCAGTCAACACTAACTGGCTGTCTATATTGATGCAAGTTAAACATTCCTTTTAAATACCTTTTCCGCTGAAGGAGCAGTAATGCTTTTCTCAGCTAGGGAAACCTACACCATTTAAAAAAAACAGAACTAAAGACAAGAGAGGGCAGACTGACCAACCCTTTACCTGGCGCCAAACTGCCCAGTTGCAACAGCACCATGACAGGAAAAATACAGATCGGCACAGAAACCCCTTGCAACGCCAATTCAAAAAAAAACGCACAAAACTTCTTACCTGTAGAGCAACACAAGCGTTATTAAACCAAAAGTTCTCGGCATCAGCCTATTGAGATGTCTCCGTCCATTTAGCACAAGATACGCTGTTCCGTCAGTCACTCCGAAAGTTAGGATTATTTGGGCTGGTATCAGCTGATTAGCCCCGTGTCACAATATTACTTGCAAGAAGTAAAAAAGAAATTGGGAAACATCGAATATACTTTAACATCCGATTTGGGTGCGGAAAGTAAATTCTTTTGAGCGCCGAATTCGTTGGCACTGAACCTTGGAGCAATTATACCGCGCTGTTTTGTTGATAAGGGAATCCTTTTTTAGTTTTGTTTTCAATCGCCTGATGAAATGGAATTGGGACAGTACGAGCAATGTGCGAACGGATCTTAAAAAAAGAATCACAGGTTATTTAATCGGAGGAAAATATGTTCGTTTATTTTTGTGTGTGTGTTTTATTACACTTGTCTTTATAAAATGTTAACATTTCAACGCGAAAGAGAAAAGAAGTTTTTTTTTAATTTCTTACAACGGAAAACAAAAGAAAAAAAATCCTCCGCACTAAAATCTACAGTTTAACAATAAATTAAGTCACTTTCAGGTCGTGTAGCAAAATGGGAATTATGAAGTCGCCGGCTCCCAGGATTGCGGAGAGCTTTGGACAAATTTATGAAATTACCAAAAGTGCAACAATTTGTGAACAATTAAAACTTTTCGCTTATGGGAGCTAACGGGTCAGCGAGAAGTCTCACCACTGCAGTTGACAGAATTAGTTGTGTACATCTAACACTTAACACTTCTTTCGAATATATATTCTGAAATTTCGGTAGTCCACTACCAAAACAGACGTTTACAAGCCATAAATAAAGCATACACAAACCATAAATTACTCGTAGATTTTTTTTTGTTAAAATGGCAACAACGTTCCTTCGAGGGCTTGATTTTTTTTGTTGAAAAGGAAACGATTGCTCGTTTTGGTCCTCAATGGAAAGTTGCAGGGTGCATTTAAAACCGTACACAGAAATATAATGGATACGTTGCCTTTATTCCGACCCCCTCTGTATTTAAAACAAAACATTTAAACCGGTGCTCCCCGCACAATACAATCTAACTTGCCCCCTCCCTTCCCAAAATAAAAATCGCTAAACAACTTGACATCTAACAGGTTGAAAACATCAAAAATATTTTTCGAATGCTTGGCCACAAACAACGTTTTTTTTTAATTATTATTACAAATATACACAGTTGGCAAAGTCCTTATGTGCGTGGAAAGTTTTTTTTAAGAGGAGTTCATAATAGGTCTTGAATACACACCTTGGTAGTAAGACGTGTCGCTCGCTATAGCCGAGGATTCTAAGACCGTTTTGGAGGTCATTGGTAGATTGGCGGACATTGGGGAGTTATAATTAGAATAATGCATCACCTGTTCGTAAGCCTTCAAGTCCATTTTGTGGTGCTGTTGCTCGGAAGACATTAAGTTGTTGATTGAGAACGGGTGGTTGAATGAGTAGTGGTGATCTGGTTTAAGGTGACCCTGGGCTTCCGAAGGGATGTGAGACAGAACCGAGTGGTGCTGGTGGTGCATCAAGTGTTGCTGGGCTTGCGACACCGCGTTGCTGGCATGAGTGTGCTCAGGGCTGAGAGCCGAGCTCGGCTTCAGATCCACCATGGACCTCTTCTGCTCGCTTCCCGGAGAACCGCTGGAATGTGGGGACTCGTTGCCGGTGCTGCTCTCCGAGCTGCTGCTGCCGCTACCGGTGGAGCCCGCCTCCGAGGTTTTCCTGTTGGGGTCCTGGGAGCTTTTCAGCGCTTGCTTCTTCTCGCACTTGAAGCGCTTCTGCCTCCGGAGGTAGCAACCGTTCTCGAACATATTGCCAGAGTCGGGATGCAGGGTCCAGAAAGAACCTTTGCCTGGCTTGTCCGGGGACCTGGGCACCTTGAGGAAGCAATCGTTGAAGGATAGAGAGTGACGGATGGAGTTCTGCCAGCGTTGCTGGTTCTGACGGTAGAAAGGAAAGAGATCCATTATCCACTGGTAGATTTCACTCAGGGTCAACATCTTGCTGGGAGATTGCTGGATGGCCATGGTTATGAGGGAGATGTAAGAATAAGGAGGTTTTGCGTGGGTATAACTGCGGCGGTAGGTCTTGGGGTCCCTCGATCTGTTGAGGTTGGATTGACCATATATCGGACTCATGCTCATGTTAGTGTAGGAAGTTAGGGCGTTCATAGATCCGGCCTGAGCGCTCATCGGGCTCATGCTTGGGCTAAGGGCCGTCATCCCTGCTCCCATGCCATTCATTGCCCCTGCTCCAGGAGACATGCCAGTCATTGCCGGGCTCATGCCGGTGCCCACATAAGACATGTTCATGGATCCCGCTGTCATGTTGGCTGTGGTACCCATTGCTGACATACTCATGTAAGTGTTCATGCCGTTCATTCCAATCCCCGCATTCATGTTGCTCACTGAGGGATATCCCTTGAAAGAAATAAAATAAAACACGATGAATCATACTGAACTGCCCAATGCGTTAAACTTTCACCATTCCCATCGCTAATGTTAATCCGTTTGGATACCGCTGCAAACTATCCATTGCTCTATTAACAATGGATACAATTATCGAAGTACCACCTTTGTTGGATTTATTTATTTTTTTCGTTGTTAATAAAAGCTCATCCATTGTACGAATAACCCTATTAATGAAGCAGTTATCTCTCAGATACCTCATGACAACCCGGTTCTTTTTGTTAAATTTATATCGATCCATTTTACTATTTCTACCTCGACCTCCCCAATAATCAGAAGGTTTTGTTTTAAAACAAAAGAAACGATGGATATATTATGGCATCAATTTAACATCAACGATTTCAGCAAAAAAAAAAGTGTACATCGCAAAGCCCAGAGGCAGGTAAAGAAAAATAAAGAAAAAGTCCCAACAGCCGGTGCATTGTTAAGAAACTTTCATTAATATATCCGAGCACAGTCAAGACGAAACCCAACATCTGGCTTTCCGTAAATAATACGGAATATAATCGCCAAGCAAAGAAAAGTTGAATAAGTTATGTCTCCAGCGCTTCAGAAGTATTTAAATGCACAACTGAAACTTTATTTTAGCCAAATAGAACTTTGTTTAAAGACTATTGCGTGCAAATCGAGGAGGAATTGGAGGCGCCGCAAGTCAATATTTGATCACAAAGTTAATATTATCTTAAGGCTAATATTATCTTGTACATAAAGAGGATTGCTTTTTGTGCCGAAACCTACCTCGGGCTCTCCATAGTAGGAGCTCCAGTCTGTGTGTTCATGTCCTTCCATTTTCACTGCGCCCAGCATGCTGGAGGTAGAATGCATTAGAGGGATCGGGAAGCAGAGAGAGAGGGAGGGAGAGAGAGAGAGAAAAGTTCCTGCTAAAAGAAGATCCTGGGCGACGGATCACCCCCTGTGTCGGATTGCGGAATAGGTTATTTGAAAAGTGCTGGCTCCTGTAAACTGCCGCCAGAAGCGATCCGAGGCAACTCGTGATGACAGTGGCTTGAAGTGACGTGGGTGGCTGGCGGTGAACTGTGATATAGCTGTGTGCGCGCCACACCAACCTCCAATCCCAATTTCTTTGCAGCCCATTTGAATAATCATCTCACACCTAGGCGTGAGTGCATTCGATTCTGCCCCTCCATTGTACACCTGCCAACAGCATCAAAAGGCAACGTTTGAATAGATTCATTAAACCTTAATCCGATTTGTTCCATTAATAGGAGAATTTAAAAAGACTATTTCGAAGTTACTTCTTTTACAAGACTGTTTTTTTTGTGTTTGATTGGCCGCACTATCCCACACATAGTGGGATAATATTTACTAAGTGTTAGTTTATGGATCGAGTGGACGTTCTATTTTCGAGCAGAGTTTAATCGCTGTTATGTTTAGTTGTGTCTAGGCATTTGGGAACGAAAATTTAATTGTTGGTTAACAAAACCGGACTGAGCACACTTATTTTTTTCACTGGCCGACGGCAGCCCCGGTGATAGGCCGGTGCTCAGTCTAGTCCCTTCCAAGGTTATGTCAGGAGAAAACGTTACATTTCGAAAGGATAGCAAACACACATGGGGGGGGGGGGGGGGGGGGGGTGGGGGGGGGGGGGTGGAGATAAGGATAATCGATAGAAAATTCAAGTACACTCATGTACTCCTGAGTCTAGGATTGGCTTAGTTTGTCTGTGGGGTGGTGGTGGAATATAAAACTTTTAACAAGGATGGATAACGTTATAAATACAGACTAACATTCCTCATTAAATTCAGAAATGGGCTAAACCGCCAAAGAGATGCTGGTAAAACGGTGACTTAATAAGTATTGCTTGGAGTGTTAAACATTCAGCTACCTACCTACCCTCACGCATGCACACACACATTATACATAGTCAATTATTATATTACATACACAAAGTCAATTATTTCACTGTTCAATTATTGTATTATTTGGTTAGTTGCAATATAATCAGGTAACGTTTGTATACTGAATAAATTCCACGTGCGTGTGTTTATCAACAGATGCTTAACGCATCCACTAACTTTAGTACATAAGAGACTCCCGAAACATAAGTTTATTGGACGCAGGATTTGCTGGTTGCCTCTGTACATGCACCACCTGCGGGTACTGTGGCGATCCTACATCACCGCGTGGTTTAACAGATATCAATTAACGAAACAGCACTCATATTATTGACCGTTTCGTTCGCAGTTCAGTCAATTTTTGATTGGCGTCGGGACGTGGAGCTGGGGGAGGGGGTGGCGGCTGGGCGGCGAAGACAAAACAATAACCTTAGCTTCTTTTCGCCATCCAACACGTCCTTTGTCAAAGGCGGTTGTCGCATTTTGCTCCTGTTTGGAGCAGGATTTGTGGAGTGCGCAACTCCTACGAACAATAAGAGTTATACTGCAGGCTGCGACTTTTGCTCTGTCTGTGGAGTTCGGTGTAAGGGTGACCTCTTATCTGTATTAGAGCTGAAGCGGTGAGAGTTCAGCGACCTGAAACACTGACTCTGTTTCTTTCTCCACGGATGCTGCCTTGACTACTTCCAACATTTTTATTTCAGAATTCCTGCACCTGCAGATTTCTATTTGCTTTTCGACTGAATAATCAATATTAGGGTTCACATTTGTAAAGTCAATGTTTAAGACCTAGGATTTAACTTGTCAGCCAAGCTTCATCACATACTAGAATTGCACCTCACTGGATACCCAACCTAATGGTGTGAGACAGTCTCCCGGAGAATGTTCCCCAGCAAATAGCTCTCATGTACCGCCGAACGCAGATTGAGCATCAGCCACGGTCATGTCGGATGGCGGGGCAGGTGGCGGGCCCAGGTGACCCATTCGTGTTCCAGTTGTGTTCCTGTGAAACCGACATTAAGGCCGCAGCCCCAAATGTGTGCAACCTCTTTGGAGGCAAAAATGACGATAATTTACCTCAGCTTCAATATAATCTAATAACTGCTGAAAACAAATGTGGAGATTCAGTAATTCGGGTTTTCCAGTGTTTAGTCTGCAATGTGGCTCCCAAGCTCGATGGAAGTTGGGGTCGGAAGGTGGGGAAGGTGGGATATTTAACACCCAGGCATCTGATCTAATTTAAGTGACCTTTATTCATGGGTAAACAAAAATGTTTACCATATTTCACTGATTCAATACTGATACTTCCAGTCCTGCGATAGAAATTGCTCTTTGTTCCTTGTATACGGCCAAAAACTTGTGTACACGGATTATATACAAATCTAAAAGGTCAGTTCAGCCAATACTGCCGTGTGCCTTCGCCGTCAACCCGTCAGGTTTAGCAAGCGTGGCCAGGGGTGAGGAGGAGGGGTGGTTACATTGTTGCGACGGCAGCAGAGTTACTTCGCAAGGTGAATGTTTACTGTGAAGCACCTCGTCTAGCCGGGCAGTCCCCGAGGCTGCAAAACCCTCATGGTGTGTATTTACAGTTTGAAAGGGTGTAACTTTGTTCTTTTTTTCTGTCATCTCAACTTTCATTTGCTGCAGTCGGTTTTCCCAAAATAAAATGCAACGTACAGTAAACTACTCCAGTTCTTTGCTGATTGTCTCACTTTGCCTCAAATATTGGAGGCTTGTTCTCACCTCATTAAAGGTCTCACATATATTAAAGGTGGATTAAAAAGAAAGAGACTCAATCAACGTTATAGAAATGAACCCGGCATGAATTGCGTTGATATGGGCTGTGTGTGGTAACTGTGAGTTTCTGTATTAATCGTAATCACAAAATAAACATAAATAAAGTTGGCCGACGGCTCCCCCCGATGGTCGGCTGCTGCTAATTCGACCACTCGAGCCTCAGCTCAGCTGCTGAGAACACCCCACAACAGCTCGGGGCTGTAAAATGTGTGAGGAATATTAGGGTAGAACCGGGGCTAATTTTACTGTAATAATGGGTTCAAACAACTAAAAATAACAATTAGAAGTTCACAGGGATTACTGTGAACAAACTAATACCAATACCTAAAAGGAAAAACGTGCCTGGTGGCCCACAAAATAAATCATAACAAGATTCTTCACGCCCGAATGTGGTGGCCTTTATTGGTACAACAACTGGAGGCCTTTAAGCAAACATTCTTGTAATATTTAGCGAATACAGCAATGGGTAGGCACATAAGACTTGTTTGTTGATATTTCCAGCATTAACCAATTTCCTGATTTCCTTTAACTTCAGTAGAGTGAGACAAATATTTTCTTATCTCTTCATTGAATAACCCAGTCTAACTGACTGATGTGCTAGCTACTAGAAAGGGTTATTGGAAACCCTTTTCGCTCTCAAGTACATAGCCAAATCTTTTTTTTAATTAATTCTGTTTTTTTTCTCTATCGCCCTTTCAGACAATGAGTTCTATAGTTACTGGAAGCCCTATTGTTAGCCCTCTCTTGTTAGCCCTATTCTAACCCAACATGTTTGTGAATCTCTCCACTGGATCTCCCCTCCACCTTCTCTGCTCTGGGAGAAAAATCTCAGCCTCTCCTGTAACCAAGGTTCCTCAGTTCCCATGTCATTTCAGTACTTTTCCTTTCTTGGGGCCTTGAGATCTTTCATGAGGTGTGGTGGATGCTAACCTCACTGAAATCTGAGTAGTCATTTGAATGTACTTAACAATTGTTTTGTGTTCCTATGTATCAACATATGTATCTCATATAACATTTTATAGACTCTTATATAGCAATTTCAATGAACTCAAGATATTCAAAGTACTTTTCTTGACATGTCATCACTATTGATAATGTTCGAAATATACAATCAATTTGCACCTAACAAGCTTTTACAAAGAACATTGACTTTATAACTGGATAGGTTTCAGCAATTTTAACTGCAGATTGACATCAGCCAGGACATCATTTCTACTTGCCTTGGCCTTCTTCAAAATAATCCCAATGGAACTATTATGTCTATCTGAGGAACAGATGGTTTAATGTCAGTTTAATGACTCATTCAAAAGATGTCATCTTTGTCAGCGTGGCACTCCTTTAGTATTGTCCTTGAGAGCCAGCCTTTTGTTTTGTGCTTTAAGCCTCTGGTTTGAGTTTTGAAACGATGATTGGGCCAAAGTGCTACAGTCTCAACTTGTCCTACTTTCTCAACTTTTCTCAACTTGTCCTACTGCCATCAATACTTCCATGAAGACCTTAATTTAATTGATTTCAGGGTGGTAGTGATATTAATGCAATAATTGGGCTTCAGCTGAAGAGGGGTGATGAATTCCTCAAGAACATCAACTTCACTGCCACCACTGAAAGTGAATGAAAGACTTCATCTATGGATAGCTGTATTGTGACACTCTGCAATTTTGAAGAGGATGACAATGCTCTCCTGTATTTGGAACAATGGTGATGCCACTGGAGATAGATGTAGGATTCTTTATCCATTGGATGCAATCATAAACATAAAGGGATCAGTGTCTGGGGTTGGGATAATGACAAGTGTCTCCATCAGGAGAATGGCTTTAAGTGAGTATACAGGGCTTGGAGATATTTAGAGGGATATGGGAAAAACACAGGCAAATGGGACTAGCTCAGGTAGGCAACTTGGCCAGCATGGATGATTTGGGCTGAAGGATCTGTTTACATGCTGTATGACTCTAATACTCTAAGGCTGCTGGTGTCAGTGAAACAAATTCACACTATATTGCCAATAAATTGACCAGCTCAACTGGCTTATAGAGATTGTTGCTGTATGCAAGGGACAAAGAGCAATCTCAATAGCAGGACTGGAAACACTAGTGTTGGATCACTGAAGTATTGCAGCCATTAATTTTGTTTACCTATGAAAATTAGTCACTTAAACTAGGCATAGACATGGATATATCAATTTTTCTAGCCAAGAATGTTGAACTCAGGAGGGACTGAATGTGATACTTCAATATATTGTATCGGATAATGTACTTAAAATACATAGATGACATAGTACTTTGATGTCACACTACAATTATCCTAGTTAATTACAGCCTTTAACATTGCATGGTTACCAGGTTCACTGGCAAATATAAATTCCCCCCAGTACAGATAGAAATAGGAAAATCAGAGTGGAGTTAATGGGCATTTGAGTGACAACAGGTTGAGGGGGAATGGGATTAATTGCATTTCTCTGAGAGCTGGAATAGACATGATGGGCTGAATATCCTCTTTCTATGAAAGAAAGTATGAAACAATGCATTTCAGAGAACCAACCTCAGACTAGATATGACACCAAGCTACAAAAGCAGAAAGTGGGGCAAACAACCAAAAATGTGGTTGAAGGGACATTTTCTAGGTGATGTCTGAAGGGAAGCAAAGGGAGACAGAGAAATTTGAGTGGGGAATTCCAGGGTTGAAGGTCCAGGCACTGCAACCAATGGTTGTGAAATTCCAACATGTCAGAATTGAGGGAATGCAGAAATAAGCACAGAAGACTTCTGGATCAGGAGAAGGCCATTTGGCCCCTCGAACCTACCCCACCATTTATGTCCGATGCAACCATGGCCTCAGCACCACTTCCCAGATCTCTCCCCCATCCCTTGACAATCTTGGAGTTTGAACAATTGTCAGTCTCTGCCTTGAATATGTTCAATGACTCCACCACCACAGCTCTCGGGGATAGAGAATTCCAAAGATTCACAACCCTCTGAGAGAAGAAATTCCCTCTCACTTCAGACTGAAATGGATGGTCCCTTATTCTGAAACTGTGCCCAGGGTTCTGGCTACCCCCACTAGGGAAAGCACCTTCTTGATATCCACATCTTTGAGGGCCACAGACATCACACATGACTTCATTCATAACCACATAAAGTTCTTACATCAGAGCAGCATTAAGTTTTACCCTTCTTATTATCACCAAAGGAGATAGCTGACATTAGTTTGCACTGGTCGTTATTTGATGGGTGTGTTTTGCAGGACTCTTCTTCCACATTCCTCATTGTGATCTTGATTTCAAGCATTCCTTGCTTCTTGTTTAAATTCAGTAATATTGACTGTTTATCAGAATCAGAATCAAGTTTATTATCACTGACATATGTCGTGAAACTTGTTGTTTTGTGCCAGCAGTACAGTTTAAGACATAAAAATTATGATAAGTTACAAAAATAAATAAATAGTGCAAAGGAGAAATAATGAGGTAGTGTTCATGGGTTCATGAAATCTGATGGTGGAGGGGAAGAAGCTGTTCCTGAATCATTGTGTGTAGATCTTCAGGCTTCTGTACTTCCTCCCTGATGGTAGTAGCATGAAGAGGGCATGTCCCGGATGGTGAAGGTCCTTAAAGATGGATGCTGCCTTCTTGAGCACCTAGCTTGCCTTTTTCACGATTGCATCAATGTGTTGGGCCCAGGATAGATCCTCTGAGCTGTTGACACCCAGGAACTTGAAGCTGCTCACCCTTTCCACCGCTGACCCCTAGTGTGTGTTCTCCTAACTTCCCCTTCCTGAAGTCCACAATCGATTCCTTGTTCTTGCTGACATTGAGTGTGAGGTTGTTGTTGTGACACCACTCAACTAGCTGATCCATCTCACTCCTGTATGCCTCCTCATTGCCATCTTTAAATCTCATGTCCAGGAGTTTATGATTTCCTACTTGGCAGGCTCTTTGTCCTGTTTCAAACATCTGAGCTCCAACAAGGATGTTTCTTTTTAAACTAGCCAGCAATACATTTTAAACTAGCCAGGCATTGAGATAGATATCAGCAAAGCCATAGAAGGATATGGTCCTATGCAGACAAAGGGGATGAGTGCAAATGGACAAAAAAGGTTGCCCTTGGGTTACTCAGCACAGAAACAGGCCTTTCAACCCAACTGGTCCCTGCCAACCAAGGTGCCTTCCTGAGTTTTTCCCATTTGCCTGAATCTGGCCCATATTCTTCCCTCTTAACTCTTCCTATCCAAATGTTTTTCAAACATTGTAATTGTACCCACCTCTACCACTCTCTCTGTCAGTTAGTTCCATATACCCACCAGCCTCTGTGCAAACAGCTTGTCTCTCAGATCGATTTTAAATCTTTTCCCTCTCAACTTAAACCTCTGTCCTCTAGTTTTAGAGTCTCCTACCCTGGGGATAAAAAACTGTGACCATTCACTTAGGCCAAACCAGGTAGCACAGCAGACTGTGTGGCCTAAAACAGATTAGTGAATCTGATGAGCTTTTAATAACAATCCAGAACGTTGATTATAGTGGATGGTTGTCTTGACTTCAATATGGTGGACTGAAGGACCTATTTCTGTACTGTACAAATCCATGACTCTTCAATAACTTCCTGTTCCATGCCTCAGTGGTAAATGACTACACTACGAAACTTGAAGGATATTAAAGTTCTTTAGACTGCAGCAATCTCTTGTGAAGCTCGTAAGTGTATCTTGCCCAGCCTCTGAGATACAAGTCTCAATTCATTCCCATCCGGTCCGTGACAATGTATCAACGCAATTCAGAAAGGGCGAGAGTTATCTAATTCAAATGGCGGTGGAAGCAGAATTTCAACAAAATGGATTTGGGGAAGTATTTGAAGGGGGAGGGTTTTGCAGAGGTACATAGAAAGGGTGGGGAGTGGGATCAATTGGATCAATATTTTTAAAGAGCCAGCACAGGTACTATGGGCCAAGTGATGAGACGGAGTACAGGAAAGAGTTTTGAACCTTGTGTCATGGTGTCAGAACAACAACCTAGCCTTTAACATCAGCAAGATGAAAGACTTGGTTGTTGAACTAATGAGGTGGGGAGGAAGGGAGGTGAACGCAACCTTATCCTCATCAACGGAGCTGCTGCAGAGGTGGTCGATAGCTTCAAGTTCCTAGGCATCCGTATCACCTGCAACCTCACCTGGTCCCTTCACACTGATGCAGAATGGAGTTTTGTTCAATGGCATTGTGAATTGTGCCTTCAGAGTACGTACTTTCTTAGGAATCTGAGCAGATTCGGTTTGTCCACGAGGATTCCCTCAAATTTCTACAAATGCGCAATAGAAAGTCTTCGGGTGGGTTTTATCTCAGCCTGGTACGGCAACTGCTCTGCTCTGCTCTTGAATGATGAAATCTGCAAAGAGTGGTACACACTGCCCAGTCCATCAAAGGCTCTTCACTGCCTTCCATCCAGTCCACCTTCACGGAGAGTTGCTTCAGGAAAGCTAATGGCATCATCATGGATACCCGCAACCCTGGCCAATCCCCTTTCTATCTTCTACCCTCAAGAGCAAAGATACAGGAGTTCGAAAGTCCGGGTGACCAGACTTAGGGTCAGTTTCTTCCCCAGACTTTTGAACCAATCATCTCTTTCACACCCCCTTCCCAGTGATGCTGCCAGGTTCTCGTACTCTTAACTCTGCCTCTCTCGGTTATTCTGTTATTGTCGCTTCAGCAATTTCTTCGCACTACTTCAGGCTGCACCATTCTGCTGTTTTGCGCTGGTCGCTGTATTGTTCCATTTATTATTACCATGCATACTGTGTATTCTGTGAGCTTCATGCGAACAAGGAGTTTAATTGAACCCTGGTGTATATGACAATAAAATAATCCAATCTAATCAAATCTAATCAGAATGGCCTCCCTCTGCCCCGTCTCATTCAATGATTGGGTTTAAAGGCGCCCTGCCAATGACGTGCCCCGAGCCAGGTGCCAGCGTTGCTGTGCCGGCAGAGCGTTCCACCTGCAGCTCCTGCCTTGCGCGCATTTGGGAACTTCCAGCATATTTGCTTAGAGAAGACTACCTCTCTCCTCGCCGCCCCCCCCCCCTCCCCCCATATCCCTCCTCCACCCACCAATTCGTGTGGCTGCCTCTTCGCTGAGTTGTTGACATCGGAAGGCACAATTCACAATGCCACTGAACAAAACTTCAATCATCGAAGCAAGATATTTAGGAAATGCTCCCGCCTGAGGTAGTCCTGCCCCAACATTTTATATTCACACCTTCAGCTGGGAATAACTTTCCTCTAGACAATATTTCGGAAAGAATTCGTTGATTGCAAAGAGCTTTGAACAATCCCGACATCGGCAAGGTGCTTTCCGAATACACATCTTCGCTGAAGGCAGCTAAACGGGGTTGAGCACGCAGCTTTTATGTATTTAGCACGTGTGTATTATACAATCAGAAACTCCGTGGAGTAACGTAAGATATTGTTCAAAAGTCGTTGCAGGCAGTGGGGAAGGCATCTTTCAATGTCAGTCTTTTCTCTTGGGACATCTATTAGCATCGTTTCTTATTCCTCTAGGAAATAAAAAAGATATTTTGTTCTTACGTTCTTTAGGACTCTTATCACTGGATCTTTTTATCGTTACAGTATCAACAAACAACGTATTAGTTCAACCCGATTACCTATCTAGTTATGAGCCAAGTAGATCTCAACGCTCTGAGCGGTGCACTTATACCGCCCAACAATAATGCAAAGGCTTTTAGTTTTAACCTTTCGGAGTGGAGGGGTTACAGTGTATGAAACACGCAGTCACGACCTCGGCAGAAGGAGGCTCACATTTAAAGTGCATATTTATAAGGTCCTCAGACATTCGCGTTCTCAAACTCGTTCTGTTCCTGTTTGAAGAAACGGTGTGAAGAACGGTCTTCGTCACGTTTGGGTGAACAGCGAGATCGAGACGCACCGGTTGCTACCAAGCAGCGTCCGATGGCTATGAGATTATGCGACAGAACAATAGGAAAGTTGACAAAAGAATCTCTAATGTTTGTGGCCTTTGCTGTTACCCAATTTGGAAGCCGCGAGGAGGGAAAAGGTTTCCAGTTGCTCCGGGGTGCGAAACTCTGTAAACACTAAACTTTCCCTGACTGCGTTTATTGTTTCCACATGGTTCACTAGAATGCCTTCAATTAAATCACCCTTCTAGCACCTGATGAAACAGAGAGAGGTATTTTTACCCCCGGAATAAGTCTGGACAAATACAGACCCTCTCTTCACAGTAAGATAAATATCAGTTGAATATATATATATCTGTATTTATATAATTGAAGCAAGGTAAAAATATCAGTTTAATTCTGGAGTAGGATAACCTTGCTTCCATACGTCAACGAACAGACCATCAGTATAGCATCACTGCTCCATTTGGCGACCTTTCTGCTTTGCCCCCTCACAGTATCCAAACCAAAATGACAATAGCACAAGTGCACCAGTAGGTCCTGTCTTGGCCTTTCTAGTCCATTGCTCTTTTGGCTCAGTTTTCTTCTAATTTGCTCACCCTTCTCCAGAATTCATTTTTCATTAGACTTCTCAGACCAGAAAACCAACATCACCATCTGCAAAAAAAAAATCTTCCCCGTTTCAGTCCTGTCACAAGAGTCCCCTGTCTTCCAAGTTATTAGCCTTACTCCTTCCTTCTCCTCTAACCTTTCTGGAATGTGACCAGCACTCAGCCTTATGCTTCAGCATCACCCCTGTTGCTCACACCCCCAGCCCCACCCTTGATCCAACCTTCAATGTCTCACCTCTGACTGCATGATTTTTATGTGGGTGTGCAAACTCACTGGTAAATGCAACATTCTTATGTGATCTGTATTTAGGAATTAAAGGATAAGTATTAATATTTGTTAATTATAATTGTGTGTGAACCACAGTTACATGAAAGTCTTTTGAAGGAAGTAATAGATGTTTTTCAATTCAGAAAAATGCAAAATAATATAATTTGAACATTTTAATAGAAAAAAGAAAAATCTTAAAATGTCAGTCTCTAAATAAAGGAGCACAAACCCCTCAACATGTGGATGTATGGGCAATTCATGGTGGTACTGGTAACAGAAATTAACATTGAATGATTAACATTGAATGAATGATCAGATATTCTTTACTTGGTTGAGGAAACATTGCTGTGTCCACCACTGGGATCATTTGCTGTCCTTCTTCAAATATTTCAAGGGATTATCATTTTTTTAAAATTGGAGCCAGAATTCATGGTTTTCATTGAAGGCTCTCCCAAAGAAAGCCTTTTTTTTGCCTTTAAACATTCCTAGTTCATTCTTCTATCTCTACTCTATCCATCCAAACGTTTTCAACTCTCCTGCTGATGTCAAAAAAACAGCACACTCCAGGTTAAAATGCAAAAAACCATATCAATCATTACGCATCCAAGCAGTCGAATAGGCTTAAATATGAATGCCCTGTGAGACTCTACATTGCACATAGATCAGGTTATACTTGTTTCCCCTGTCACATCTTTCAGTTGCATTTATTAAATTTTCTAGATAATTTGAAAACAGGTTTGCAAGTATTTCGCATGGAATTTCCAATCCATTATTAAAATGTCCACATTTACCTATAATTACTACCGGTCGCATTTCCCTTCAGTCACTGCAGTTGGGATGTAAGTATATGCCCAGCTGTTAATATTATAGTTTAGCCATCATTAATTCATGCAATACTATGCTGTTTTGTGGATGAGTCACTCAAATTGCTTTCTGAAGAAACATGTATCACCATTTTGTACAGTTAGTGAAATACCTGATGTCCAAAATTAGAATTTAAGCAACAATAAATTTGAAAAAAATGTCTTATTTGGCCATTGCATGATCAAAGTCTTCCATTGAACCCATTGTAATTCGATGCTTTCAATATTAAACCTTGCCTTTCCTCAAAGCCCAGATTTGAACTCCACACTTGATTAAATCTGCGACACGGTCAGCTGAATGCAGACTGTGCAGTGTAGTTCTTTGCCACATGTTTAATTTTCAAGGATGCGTTAGAACTACTTATTCATGAATCATTGAAGAATTCTTTTAAATTGAAACAATAAAATTTTAAAGAAGGTTGGGCATCAAATTTCGAAGATTAGTGTGCAGCTATAAATTATACTAATTGTTTCCTTTTAAGAACACATATATTGTGGGCATGAGAGAGAGTGCCAAGATTATACTGATAACATAGCTGCTGTGGGTTTTGTTTAGTGTTTTTATCTTCTTCTTTTTCTTTGGTAGTTCCTTGGGATCGAAGATGACTTGCTTCCACTCTGGTTCTTTGGGTTCTGTGATGACTGATGAGGCCAATGTAAGAGTTGCAGACTCTCCCATGGAGCGGGTAGATGGGCTGGATGGGTGGTGCTCCCTCTGCCACTTACCACAAGGCCTCTGTGTAGTTACAATGAACTAATGCAGGCTAAAACTTTGAAAAGCAACCCATCGTTAGCCATAGTATAGATTACGCAAGGCATGGGGAATATGGAACCAAGTATACTTCTTGTCAGAGCACACAATGTGTACTTACAATGTGTAGATTTGAGGTTCACAGTTCTTGAATGCTCCTGCTCCAGTCTGAGCAGTCATTACTCAGAGATTCCCAGTGGGAATGATACATTCCTTCAAACAGTCATAGAGTTACACAGCATAGAAACAGACCCTTCAGCCCAATTGGTCCATGCCGAACAAGTTGTCTACGTGAGCTAGTCCCATTTCACCATGTTTGGACTATATCCCTCTAAATCGTTCCTATCCATGTACCTCTCCAAATAATTTTTAAACACTGCAATCGTACCTCATCTTCCACTTCATCTGACAGCTCATTCCATCTCCCCACCACCCTCTGTGTGGAAAAACCTGCTCCTCAGGTCCCTTGTAAATCTTTCTCCTCTCACCTCAGACCTATGCCCTCTAGTTATAGACTCCCCCACCCTGGGAAAAAGATAGTGACCATTCACCTTATCTATGCCCCTCATGATTTTATAAGCCTCTGTATGGTCACCACCGCCTCCCCCCCCCCCCCCCCCCCCCCCCAATCCTGCCAGCTACTTACACTCCAATGAAAAAGGTCCCAGCCTACCAATCTCTCTTTATAGTTCAAGCCTTCCAGTCCTGGTAACATCTTCACAAATCTTTTCTGCACCCTTTTCAGCTTAGAAACTATGGAAAATTCTTGAAACATGACAGAGCTTGGAATAGGGTGTCTGCTTCAGGTGCACATTGTTGCTTGAGGTGTTTGCAAATTATGCTTCCTACCCAATAGAGCTGATTGACTATAATTAGGGTCTTAATACTGGGGATGTTGACCAGGAAGAGGAAAATGATTTTGGTTTGCTTTTCACTGCAATGAATTTGGCGGATTGGTGGTATTTCTCCTGTGCCATGAGGGGTTTGCTGCGGGTAACCTGAGTTTCAGGAGCAAATAAGTGGGGAAGGATCAATGCTGCCCAGTAGAGTGAACTCCATGCCAGGTATCATTAGGAGATTTGGTATGTCACCAAAGACACTTGCAAATTTCTACACATATATGGTGGAGAGCATTGTGACTGGTTGCATCACAGCCTGGTATGGAGGCTCCAATGTTCAGGATTGAAAGAGGCTGCAGAGGGTTGTAGACTCAGCCAGCTCTATCATTGGCACAACCCTCCCCCGCCATCGGGGACATCTTCAAGAGGTGCCTCAAGAAGGTGGCATCCATCATGAAGGGCCCTGACCATCTGGGACATGCCTTCTTCTCATTACTACTATCAGGGAGGAGGTACAGGAGTGCAAAGATCCACACTCAGTGATTCAGGAACAGCTTCTTTCCCTCCATCATCAGATTTCTGAAAGGTCCAAGAACCAATGAACACTACCTCGTTATTCCTCTTCTGCACTGCTTATTTTTTCATAACTTATAGTAATTTTTATCTCTTGCACTGTACTGCTGCCACAAAACAACAAATTTCATGACATATGTCAGTAATAATAAACCTAAGGTATCAGTTCTTGATCTTTCAAACAAAATTTTTCTCAGTCAGTGAAAGGCTCACGAAAGATGATGACGAATTTCATTTTGTATCCCAAGATGTGGGAAGGATGCCATAAAGTTCAGAAAATATATTGGGCCAAACTGTGACTGATATCATTTCTGAGGGCAACCAACCAATGATTTGCAATTCAGCATTCCTTGGACTTCTGTATGTACACAGTGAGAGGCACAAGTCTGAGAAGAGGGGATGTCAGATACCAACACATCTGAAAGTCCAGTCCATTGCTGGACCTCAGTATTGAGCAGGGAGACAGAATAATGAAATGCTAAAGAGAGGGCATGCATGCACTGTGCATTTGGCTCTTCAACTTTGATGGTGTACCAAGGAATCATTTACACTGTGGAAAAGGGTAACTGTTTCATTTGGTGTGTTTGAATGCTCTCAATTATTTGTTAGTGTTTTAAAGTATTCCTCATTAACCTTTATTTTCATTTGTAATTATTTTTATTTTTCAGAATAAATACATCAATTTGAATAGCTTATCTAAGTCTCCGTCTATCAGAATCAGTGAGCTGTTAAAGAGCTTCAGGTCCTTTTGAGGGTGGGGTCTGCCTGCCTCTCTAAGCCCAACCTTCAGCAAGTGACCCCTGTGACCAGCACCCCTATGGTGTTCCATATCAGGAAAAAGTAGGTGCAGGTATGCAGACACTGTTGGCAACATGTCACAGCAGGGTATTGGGCCCAGAAACTGTTAAGATGAGGATTTGGATTCTTGTGCCTCCTTTCCTCGTTCCAGTGAGTTTGTCTTCCAAAAGGAAAAATATAAGTTGAAATTTGAAAACAAGCACACTTGTTGATGAAACATAACTATTCTGGTTAGTTACTTTTGGAAAAGGCAAAGAGGGTCAGAAAATGATTTAATTAAATATAGGGAAAGTGTTTCCAGTGTATTAAGGTCCAGCAATAGGCCGATACAGATTTAAAGGAAGTGGCAAGGGAACCAGAAGGGGCAAGAAGATATACTCTCTTGGAATTTGGAATGTACTGGCAAGTACTGATTCAACAGCAGCCTTCAAAATCTACTTGAATAATCAATTGAAGGAGAAAAAAATCAGGAATATTTGTTGTGGAGCTAACTAGCTGCCCTTCAGAGGAGCTAGCACAGCCTCAATGCTTGAAAGGTCTCTTGCTGTGCTATTCTACGATGATTTTAAAATAATTAGAAAGATGAAGTATTTTTTTAAATGGTGAGAGATTGAAAGGTGTTGCTATTCGGAGAGAGTGGCTATTCAAGAATCACTGAACGTTAACATGCAGACATAGCATGCGATTAGGGAGACAACCAACATGTTTATTGCAAGAGGATCTGAATAGAAGAGAAAGGATGTCCTATTGCCCTGGTACGATTACACCTGGAATATTGTGTACAGGTCAGGTTTCCCTAACTAAGGAAGGATATACTTGGGATTTAGGGAGTGGACCCAGGTTGATTCCTGGAATGGGGATTTCTCAGATAAGGAGACACTGAGCAGACTGGATGGCCATTTCTCCCCGCTTTCCACCCCCCCCCCCCACCCGCAGCCATCCCAAGGACAGTGTGTGTTGGGGATGATATGTTACCTGTACAGGAAGGACCTGACTGTGAGGGCCCCTTTCACCACCAGCCAAGTGAGGGCCCCTTTCACCACTAGCCAAGTGAGGTCTTGGTGTCTGTTGGTGAGATCTGGTGATGAGGCATTCTGCCAGATGGTTTGGACAGTCTGCTCAGTG
This sequence comes from Pristis pectinata, assembly GCF_009764475.1. Taxonomy (NCBI): domain Eukaryota; kingdom Metazoa; phylum Chordata; class Chondrichthyes; order Rhinopristiformes; family Pristidae; genus Pristis; species Pristis pectinata. Next base: position 83,907,877 of record NC_067407.1, read on the forward strand.
AACTACCCCACAATATCCATTGTGTCCCTGTCCCACAGTATCTGCAGGATGTTCTGTGCTGACCGCTGCCTGTTGGACTTGTTGTCGAAGGTGTTTACTTGGAAGTACTCTTCCACAAAGGACAGGTAGTGCAGCAACGTCCCCCTGACTGGGACACTGCGCAGTAACAGGGTCAGGCCTATCTTCCGCACCACCAGGGACAGGTAGCACCACAGCACGTAGTGGCACTTTGTGCCCAAATACTTTGGATCCACACACCGACTGATACAGCAACACATGAAGGTGGTCACCAGGATGAAGGCAAAGCTGGGTACACATTTGCTCCTGTTCTCTGGGAACTTATGCATTGTGACTTGTCAGACTCGCTCCTTCTTGGACCCCCAGATAAACTGGAAGACGTCCCAGGTGATTACTGAGGCTGAGGAGCGGGGAACAGGCCACACCTGCGCTAAGTACAGCAACCCTGAGAGCACATTGCACCTGACGACCAGGTTCTTCCCAGTTATTGACAGAGAACGCCGCTTCTATAGACCAAATTTTTGTTTTGCCTTCCCAATCCACTCCAGTCAATTCTTGTTGCATGCCTCAGCCCCTCTGAACCAGATCCCCAGCACCTTCAGGTAGTCAGACCTGATGGTGAAGGGGGCGTTGGATCAGTTGAACCAGTCGCTGAAGAACATGGCCTCGCTCTTCTTATGATTGACTTTGGCCCCTGATGCCAACTCAGACGGGTCGCAGATCTATGGTTACAGACACCTGGGGACAGAACTGATCATGGATCCGAGCAGAAGACGGCGGCATCATCCACGTAGAGGGAGGTTTTAACTTGTGTGCCTCCACTGCCTGGCAACGTCACCCCTCTTCTGCTCTCGTCCTTCCTGATGGATTCAGCAAAGGGTTCTGTGCAACACACAAACAAGACAGGGAGAGTGACAACCCTGCTTGACTACAGACTGATGGGGAAACTACCTGTCTCCCACCCGTTGATTTGGACCTGCACTACGGATATCTGTGTAGAGCAGTAGGATCCAATTTCTGACTCCCTCCCCGAAACCCATTTTGGAGAGCACGTCCAACATGTACATGTGTGATGTCCTGTTGAAGGCCTTCTCCTAGTCCAAGCTGACCAGGCAGGCATCCACCTCTCTGTCCTGCACTTAGGCGATGGTATCCCCGAGCAGTGCAAGGCTATGAAGATTTTGCTGCCTGGTACAGCACAAGTTTGGTCCGGGTGGATCACCTGTCCCAGATCAGACTTGACCTGGTTGGCAATGGCCTTAGACAGGATCTTATAGTCCACATTCAATAGTGAAATGAGTCTCCAATTCCTGATGTCTTCCCTCTCCCCCTTCTGCTTGTTGACGAGGGTGATGATGCCCTTTCTCATGGAGTCTGACATGCTGCCAGCTAGAGGCATAGCGTTGTGCATTTCCAGAAGATCCGGGCCCATCCACTCCCGCGGAGCCAGGTATAACTCAGCCAGTAAGCCTTCACTTCTGGGAGTTTTAGTCATGCTAAGGGAATGGATGGAGCCAGTCAGCTGCTCTTAGCAGACTGAATTTGCAAAGAGGGTGTGGAGATGGATGCCAGGGTCCATGTTGTGGTTCATCCTAAGTAGCTGCATAACAGAGGACTCTCTGATCTACGGGCTGTTCCCAGGGACACACGCTGAAACAGACATCAAATGCTGCTGGAAGATCATCAGCACTTTCACCAAGTCAACCTTTGGTCTCCCTGAAACTTGTTGGTCTTCCAGCACAGCGAGATATCCATGAGGGAATGCTGCAGACTGGCACAGTCCAGGCTGTAGGAGTACGTGCTGAAGGATGCACTGAAGCTCGGTGCAGCCAATGCTAAGTCTCTGTGGGGAAGGACCACAGTCTGGGCTCCTTCCACTATCACACATGGAGGGACAGAGTTGGGTGGGGACAGTGAAAACTATGTATCACCCCAGGGGGAAACACAAGTGGCATGGTGCTGTGTTTGTTTGTTTTTCTTTTAAAAAAAGTTTACACTACTGAATGTAACAATCATGAATGCAAACTTTTTTTTGCACTGTTTCTTCCTTTGTATATACTTTTTACTGTGAATAACATTATTTTTGAAATAAAGAAACACTGAGTAGATTTGGCCAATATTCTCTGTAGTTCAGGAGAAGAGGGGTGATCTATAACATTCTTATGGACTTGACAGGGTAAATGCAGTGATGATGTTTCCCCTGACTGGAGTGTCTGCAACCTGGAGGTGGGGGTAGGTTAGGGAGAAGGTCACAGAATTAAAAGAAGGAGTCAGCCATTCAGACCAGGTTCTTTATCCAGAGGGTAGTGAATCTTGTAATTCTCTATCCAAGGAGGTTGTGGATGCTCAGTCAGTGACTATATTCAAAATAGAGACCAATAGATTTTTGTATGTGAAAAGGTGAGGAGTTCATGCAAATGGTGCAGAGAAAAAAGATCTGCCATGACCTTATTGAATAATGGAGCAGGTGTGACCTACCCTTCTCTTTGGATATTTGCAATATTTCTCTTTGCACTGTTCTGCTGTTTTGCACTTGTTGCTGTATTTATTATAATCCCGTAGCCTGTTTATTCCGTGAGCTTCAAGTGAGCAAGGAAATTCATTGCACCCTGGTGTAAATGACAATAAATTAACCTGAATTTGATGAATGATACTTGTTCCATAGTTTGTACTTCATGTATGTAAAGAAGTGCAGAAACTGCAGGGGCTCTGGCAGAGATATTTAAAACGGCCTTAACCATGGATGAGGTGCCGGAGGACTAGAGGATAGCTGACATTGTTCTGATGTTCAAAAAAGCTTCTAAGAATAAGCTGGGAAATTATAGGCCGGTGAGCCTGATGTCAGTTGTGGGTAAATTATTGGAAGGCATCCTAAGGGACAGGACATGTAAGTACTTGGATAGACAGGGCCTGATTAGGGATAGTCAACATGGCTTTGTGTGGGGTAGGTCATGTCTAACCAATCTTATGGAGTTTTTCGAGGAGGTTGCCAAGAGGGTTAATGAGGAAAAGGCGGTGGATGTTGTCTATGTGGACTTTAGCAAGGCCTTTGACAAAGTCCTGCATGGGAGGCTGCTCAGGAAGGTTGAGAGAGCTAGGTAATGTTAGAGATCTGGAAGAGTATAAGGCTAACAGGAAGGAGCTTAAGAAGGGAATTAGGAGAGCCAGAAGGGGACATGAGAAGGCCTTGGTGGGCAGGATTAAGGAAAACCCCAAGGCATTCTACAAGTATGTGAAGAGCAAGAGGATAAGACGTGAAAGAATAGGACCTATCAAGTGCAACAGTGGGAAAGTGCGTATGGATCCGGAAGAAATAGCAGAGGTACTTAATGAATACTTTACATCAGTATTCACTATAGAAAAAGATCTTGGTGATTGTAGTGAGGACTTGCAGCGGGCTGAAAAGCTTGAGCATGTAGATATTAAGAAAGAGGAGGTGCTGGAACTTTTGGAAAGCATCAAGTTGGATAAGTGGCCGGGACTGGATGAGATGTACCCCAGGCTGCTGTGGGAGGTGAGGGAGGAGATTGTGGAGCCTCTGACGATGATCTTTGCATCATCAATGGAGATGGGAGAGGTTCCGGAGGATTGGAGGGTTGCGCATGTTGTTTCCTTATTCAAGGAAGGGAGTAGAGATAGCCCAGGAAATTATAGACCAGTGAGTCTTACTTCAGTGGTTGGCAAGTTGATAGCGAAGATCCTGAGAGGCAGGATTTATGAACATTTGGAGAGGTATAATATGATTAGGAATAGTCAGCATGGCTTTGACAAGGGCAGGTCCTGCCTTACAACCCTGATTGAATTTTTTGAGGATGTGACTAAACACATCGATGAAGGGAGAGTAGTAGATGTAGTGTATATGGAGTTCAGTAAGGCATTTGATAATGTACCCCATGCAAGGCTTATTGAGAAAGTAAGGAGGCATGGGATCCAAGGGGGCATTGCTTTGTGGATCCAGAACAGGCTGGCCCACAGAAGGCAAACAGTGGTTGTTGACGGGTCGTATTCTGCATGGAGGTCAGTGACCAGTGGTGTACCTCAGGGATCTGTTCTGGGACCCCTTACCCTTTGTGATTTTTATAAATGACCTGGATGAGGAAGTGGAGGGATGGGTTAGTAAGTTAGTGGATGACACAAAGGTTGGATGTGTTGTGAATAGTGTAGAGGGCTGTCAGAGGTTACAGCGGGACATAGATAAGATGCAAAACTGAACTGAGATGTGGCAAATAGAGTTCAACCCAGATAAGTATGAAGTGGTTCATTTTGGTTGGTCAAATATGATGGCAGAGTATAGTATTAATGGTAGGACTCTTGGCAGTATGGAGGATCAGAGGGATCTTGGGGTCTGAGTCCATAGGACGCTCAAAGCAGCTGCACAGGTTGACTCTGTGGTTAAGAAGGCATATGGTGTATTGTCCTTCATCAATCGTGGAACTGAATTTAGGAGCCGGGAGGTATTGTTGCAGCTATATAGGACCCTGGTCAGATCCCACTTGGAGTACTGTGCTCAGTTCTGGTTGCCTCACTACAAGAAGGATGTGGAAGCCATAGAAATGCTGCAGAGGAAATTTACAAGGATGCTGCCAGGATTGGGGAGCTTGCCTTATGAAAACAGGTTGAGGGAACTCGGCCTTTTCTCCTTGGAGCAACAGAGGATGAGGGGGGACCTGATAGAGATGTATAAGATAATGAGAGGCATTGATTGTGTGGATAGTCAGAGGCTTTTTCCCAGGGCTGAAATGGTTGCCACAAGAGAACATAGGTTTAAGGTGCTGGGGAGTAGGTATAGAGGAGATGTCAGGGGCAAGCTTTTTACTCAGAGAGTGGTGAGGGTGTGGAATGGGCTGCCGGCAACAGTGGTGGAGGCTGATATGATAGAGTCTTTTAAGAGACTTTTGGATAGGTACATGGAGCTGAGAAAAATAGAGGGCTATGGGTAAGCCTAGTAATTTCTAAGGTAGAGACATGTTCGGCAGAGCTTTGTGGGCCAAAGGGCCTGAATTGTGCTACAGGTATGTTTCTATGTTAAATTGCTTGGCGTTCAGGATGAAGTAGCCAATTGGACTCAACATTGGCTTAGCAGGAGAAGCCAGAGAGTGGTACTAATGGTTATCTCTCTGACTGGAGGCCTGTGACTAGTGGCGTGCCGCGGGGATCAGTGCTGGGTCCGTTGTTGTTTATCATCCATATTAATAATTTATATGATAATGTGGTAAACTAAATCAGCAAATTTGCAGATGACACCAAGATTGGGGGTGTGGTGGACAGCGAGGAAGGGTATCAAAGCTTGCAGCGTAATCTTAACCAGCTAGGAAAATGGGCTGAAAAATGGCTGATGCAGACAAGTGTGAGGTGTTGTACTTTGGGAGGACAAACCAGGTTAAGACTTGCATAGTGAATGGTAGGGCACTGAGGTTTGTGATATAACAGAGGGACCTGGGAATATAGGTCTACTGTTCCTTGAAAGTGGTGTCACAGGTAGATAGAGTCATAAAGAGAGCTTTTGGCACTTTGACCTTCATAAACCAGGACATTGAGCACAGGAGTTGAAATGTTATGTTGACGTTGTACAAGATGTTGCTGAGGCTGAATTTAGAGTATTGTGTGCAGTTCTGGTCACCTACCGACAGGAAAGATATCAATAAGCTTGAAACAGTGCAGAGAAAAATTACAAGGGTATTGTTGGGACTTGAGGACCTGAGTTAAACGGAAAGGTTGAATAGGTTAGGACTTTATTCCCTCGTGTGGAGGAGAATGAGGGGAGATCTTATAGAGGTATACAAAATTATGAAAGGTATAGATAGGATGAACGCATGCAGGTTTTTTCCCCTCAGATTGAGTGAGACTAGAACTAGAGGACAAATGTTTAGGGTGAAAGGTGAAATATTTAAGGGGAATCTGAGGGGAGCTTCGTCACTCACAGGGTGGTGCAAGTGTGGAATGAGCTGCCAGTGGAAGTTGCAGATATGAGTTCAATTGTAACATTTAAGAGAAGTCTGGATAGGTACATGGATGGGAGGGATTTGGAGGGATATGGTCCGGGTGCAGGTAGATGGGACTAGGCAGAAGATCAGGTCAGCATGGACTAGATGGGCCAAAGGGCCTGTTTTTGTGCTGTAGTGGTCTATGACTCTAAAGTACTTGCTCTGTGCTGTTTCACCATTGTTTTAATCATAATTGCCTCCCACCCTATCCAAAAGTTTGCAAAAACAACAACCTCAAATTGATTTATGTAGCTGCTTTAGTGAAGCATTTTGTCTTAAGGCACTTCATAATGTTGTAAATCAGACAAAAATTGAGACTGGTTCATAGAGGAAAGTTGTAGAATAGAGACCAAAACTTGGTTACAGAGATTGTCTTTAGCAGGGCTCAGTGACCGAATAAGTGAAAAACTTTTGTGATCCTAAAGTACAGGAAGAGAGTAGTATTGGCTCTAGCACCAGTTGTTTAAGCAATCAAATTCTCTGATCAAGGAGACAGAAAAGACTGCAGATGCTGGAAATCTGGTGCAACACACAAAGGAGATGGAGGAACTCAGTGGACAGTCAACGTTTTGGGTCGAGACGCTTCATATGGACAAGTCCATGTAAAGAGTCTCAACCCGAAACTTTGACCGTTAATTTCCCTCCATAGATGCTGCCTGACCCATTGTGTTCCTCCAGCTCCTTTGTGTGTTGATCCCTGATCAAGGAGGTACCTTTGCAATAGGTTACCTCATGAAAGTTGTTGGAGAAAAACAAGTTATTCAAAGTCAAGGAATAAAACAATCTTAGCCACACTTCTCAAATGTTGCAAATATATCAAAGGTGCCCTTGTGTAGAACTCTTGCATCAAGAATCATGCTGAAACCTTTTCTGTACGTGTTTGTCTAAGTTTTTGTCCCTTCCCTCATGTGATGATTCTTTACCAAAATGGCAATTTTACATATGTAACCTTGTCTGAGAACACCAGAAATCAATAGTGGGGATCAGGGACCCCCACTGTATTTTCATCTGTATTTGTAGACGATGAAGCCAGAGCCATAGTTTAAATAGTAATCAGGAGCAGGAACTGGGGATGATGCTTCATCTCATTAGCTCAGAAGTCCAGTATCTGATCTGTACAGATCTCCTGGTTGAGGTTAGCTAAAGGCACACACTGAAGATCAAATGGGATTTTCCTTGTTTTGTCCTGGCAACTCTCATGGATTGGAGTCTTCGGTAATTTAAGGCAAATCCCCCTCGCTTCTGAGCCATTTGTTTGGAGCCTAAACTTCTGTGGCCTAAAAAGACTCAAGGTTGGCCAACTGAAAAATTTCCCACACACTAGGAGTTGACTTACTTTGTGAGTTACGAGACTCTTCATAGACCGTTCGTTATGTTTATGTAATTCTGTAATCTGTGAGCAAATCCACAGATTTTCTTTTTGCCCTTCTTCTCTCTTTCCATACCTCACTCTCTTTCTCTCTCTTCTCCTTTCCTCCCCCTTTCTTTCTCTCTCTTTCTCCCTGCTTCTCTATCTTCCCTCTCTCTCCCCTCTCTTTCACTCTCCCCCTTTTTCTCCCCTCTCTCCTTCCTCTCTCCCCCTCCCCCTCTTTCACCCTCTCTCTCCCTCCCTCCCTATCTCTCCCTCCGCCTCTCTCCCTCCCACGTAATGCGTCCAGAACAGTAATGTAGCATGGGTGAGGAATTTGCAAATTCCACATAGTTAAAAGCAACTTGTGGTGAGGAGAAAGTGGACAGCTGTGCTATTCCAATGCCAGGAAGCTGCTCGTACCCCCTCCAGGGGCTCTGTGTCACAAGCAGTATGTCATTTCCTAGCTGAAGAAAGTCAAGGTTAGAGTTGCCAGCAGGAAGCCAATGAGGAGTTAATCTGTTTAATATCTGCGTCTTTCTGTTACAGTGCAGTAACTGGGCAAGCGGTCAACACCTAACAAAGGTGCAATCCACACCCAGCACTGAGGGTGATCTAAGAGGCTTTTATGTAGTAACAGGGAATGCATATTCCAATATGTCAAAAGGGCAGGGGCCCATTGCTTGGGCATTTTAGCCTTTACGTTCCTTGTATGCTGTTAATGATGGCTGTTTTAGTTTGCTCCAATTCCATCGTTAAACATGAACAGCATAAATGGGTAATCCACATGTCGATGCACATCAGAACCACAACAGGAAGGAAGTAGCTTCTTAAGGAAATCAGCTCCAGAAATGAACCATCTTAAATCCCTTCAGACCAGATGAATTAGATCATTCAATACACGTCTTGGAAAGGTTGTAAGTGGTGTAAGCTATTACCAAGTGGGGAAGATTAGCATCCGTTAGATCTTTCTGATTGGATTAATTTGGTTTGATAGCCTGTCCAAAATAGAATTGAATGGCTAATTTTTAATTTTAAGCCATCACAAAGGGGAATCTGAGAGCAGCTGACAGATCTAAACTTTAATTTGAAAGTAAATTGCATTTAGTTTAAAGAAATAGATTTAACCCAGAAGTTACTATTGATGACATGAGTGGCTGAATATTTAGTACATTTCTTTGGCATGGGTACGTCTGTTATTTGAAGGCTTTAACCTACATAGGTTAATATCAGCATTAAAATAAGAGGCATTTTATATGAATTCATCATACATTTGGCTGCTTATATCTTCCATGTCTATGTGTTCTCATCACTTCCTTTGGGTTTAGCAGTGGGCTAAATTACTTTCTATTCAGAAGGTGGTGAATAGAACTCCATCCCAGCTGTTTGCAAGATTACTGTGGAAAGTGGTCCATAAATAGTGGCCAGGATGATCATGACCAATCTTGCTGTTAAAAACAAAGAGCAATGACAGGAGGAACTCAGCAGATTGAGCAGTATCTGTGGGAGTAAGGAATTGTCAACATTTCAGGTCAAGACCCTGCATCAGGTCCTGGCAATAGTACTGTGGAAGGAGGTTATAGAACAACTGGGGCTCACTCAGTTGGATCGTTGATCTGAGTCAAAGGTTTATGAGCCCAGGTGATGCTCTAGAGACTTAAGGATTCAGTATAGCCCGATCCTTCAATCTAGCCTGGTACTAATTTGAAACAAAATTGGTGAATTCTCATATCAAATACTTAGGGGACTTGCAGTACATTTTTTGTATTATAACAGTGACTTCAAAGTACTTCATTGGCTGCAACGAGTTTTGGGCATTACGGAGGCTATGCAGGTAGTGCAGTCTGTTAGGAGTTGACATGTTCTCCCTATGACTACATGGGTTTCCTCTGGGTGCTCCAGTTTCTTCCAACATCCCAAAGACATGCTGGCTGCTACATTAATTGGCTACTGTAAATTTGCCCCTAGTGTGTTGGTGGTTCGTGGGACATTCAGAGGGTGATGATAGGCATGTTTGAAGGAATAGGTTGCAGGGAAATAAGTTGGGAATGGGATTGATGGGTTTGCTCTGAGAGCTGAAATCGACTTGATGGGCTGAATGGCCTCCTTTCGTATCATAAAGAAATATGAGAAATGTCCTGAGGTTGCGAAAGCTGCCGTAAAATTCTCCTGAAATAGACGTGTTGTTCTGAATTCGATCACAGGAAGAGTTTGCAAGGTGGACAGAGGGAAAGGCTCAAGGATATCCTCCTTGAAAAAATGCAAAATCCAGGGAATTCTTGACCCATGACCACTCAAGGTGGAAAAGAAGCATTTGGGATGGCACTGAGAACCTCAGGTCAATTTGTCAGGAACACAGAGAAGCCCCAGCACATACTGTGGACGGAGCACCCCATCTCCCAAACTACCCACCTCACCAATCACCTCATACCCCATCTGTGGCAACATCTGTAGGCCCCACATTGGCTTAATCTGTCACCTTAGAAGCCATAGAACAGAAGTGGAAGAAAGTCATCTTCAATCCCAAGGGACAATTTAAGAATAGGAAAAGATAATAAGAAATTATCCTTCTTTTATTTTTTCAAAGGGATACTGAAGTAAGGCAAATCCCATATTAGATCAGCCATCTGTCCCCATCCATGGAGAGTGGATGATAATATTTGTTTGCTGGCTGAAAATTGGGAAAAAGGAGGAATCATTCATTCAGCTGAGCAAATATGTCTGGATGTTCTTCAGTCACAGAGGCTGGCCTTCTGAACGAGAGAAACTACCTGAAGCTAAAGTTTGTATGTTCAACTATAGCTGTAAGATGCACCATTGTGAGGGATCCAGTCAGACTCATCCCTTTGAGGGTTATCACTAATCACTCAAAACCTTGTTGGTCAAAGTCCACAGTAAAAATCCCCATGGATTTGGCAGTGAAATTTAGACTCAAGTATAATCTTTGGAGCCAAAGCATTTTCCATGGCATCCAGTGCAATGAAGGTCTGTTATTGCTTTGAAACACAATAAATAATAAAAGCATTTCATTACAGTGAAGCATTTGTAAGATAGTACTTACTATAAATGTAAAAGCACAGGGCAAGAGTCCACTTGATCAGTGAGTGACAGATTTTGTTTGCCCTATTGCCAGCGTTGACATGGTGGTGAACTGGTGCTGAGGGTTGATACAAGAGTTGTTTCTTGTCCTTAAGGAAAACAATGGAAATCATTTGAAGTGTGAGGATGGCAAACATTTAACCAGACTCACAGAGCCCCTTCTTGCCTCTAACCAATGGTAACTGCTACTGGTTTTATCTACTGATAGCTGGAGCTGAATTTAAAATTCAATATTTAATCTGTTGCAATAAAACAATGCGTAATATATTTATAACAAATTCCTTGCTCTTTTATTTTAATGGAGGTGTTAATCCATTTAAAATAATTGCGCTATATCTCGCTGTTAAAATAGCCAGTAGAGGAATTTCCCACAAATATGTTCATAGGCAAATCCTTGCACAGCAATGATTTGAAGTGATGATGGAGCCCTGATGTCATGATAAATCATATTAACAGTTCCAGATTTGGTTTTCCAGGTGGGTAGAGATCAGTTGAATAGAATTGACCTGGGTTAGAAAGGAAGAAATCATATTGGATTCTGAATTTTCTTCTCAGCCTTAGGAGTTTTTCCTGGAAATTCTGCATCTGGTGGATGTTGGTGAAGAGAGGGCAGTTGTGATGAACTCCACAGTCAATGTACCGTCTAGATTTACACAAGCACACAAGAAAATAGGAGTAGGAGTAGGTCACTGAGGCCCCTCAAGCCTGCCCTCCATTCAGTATGATCATAGCTGATCTATGCTGGCCTCAACTCCTCTTCTTTGTTAGTTCCCTATAACTCTCAATTCCTCAATATTTCAAATATTTATCTATCCCCACCTTGAATATACAGTATCTAATGATCTGTCCTCCACCACCCTTGGGGGCAGAGAATTCGAAAAATTCACTACCCTCTGAGAGAAGAAGTTTTATGCATCTCAGTTTTATATCACCAGCCCCTTATTTTGTTGTTTTCCCTCCTTGTTTGTGACTCCCACTAGTGAAAACATTTCAACATTGACCCTGTCAAGCCCTCTTAGGATCGTATTAGTTTGAATGTCAACTCTCGTTCTTCTAAACTCTAAGGAATACAGAACCAAACTGTCTAGCCTGTCTTGAAAACATCCACAGGAAGGGACGGCTGGAAACCTCTAGGGAACTGTAGAAATACTTGGGAGAAAATTTTGAGATCCTTCAGGGAGGGACAGATGGATTTCGGTGCCCGGAAAAAGTTTTGACTAAAAGTTAGACTCCAATAACAGCGAATTACAAACTCAATGTGATTCTGACGAGCGGGAAAATAATAGTTTTTGGAGATGAAATCAAAAGTGAATGCACAGGCTACTTGATGATTTTCTTTATCCCCGTCAATATGGTAAACAAATTAATTAATTACTCTAATTCATCACATTAAGCTTCTGGTATTAAAACAATTCTAAAAATAACTCAGTAGAAATGCGCTAACATGTGCTGACCATTGCAAATATGTTTTAAATGTTCAATTTGATAGCTATTGGCTTTGAACAATTTTTCTTTTAAATGACTTGTAACAGGCTGATAACTTCTAGGAGTGTTCTACCAGCTGAGCTGAGACAAGAAACCTTTGCTCGTTGTCCCCTCATCTGCATGCTTCAAAGTGCCCTGAGTCTTAGGCTAAGTTGTGCTATCTTAGTCACATGAGCCTAAAGTGCACCTGGGTCAACGTAAGGCAAGAATAAAGATTTCAAGTTACTTTAATGGTTAAGTACTAGGCCACAGCTGTTTGTCCAGATGGGAATGGGACGGCTTTGCTAAAAGGGCAAGCTCCAAATCGAATGCATTCAAAGGTCAATGAATATTTATAAATGTTGCCGGGTGCAAATATGCTGTTTACAACAGTTGTAAGCAAAGGTTTTACATTTCAAATACAAATAAAAAAATCTACCATGCAATTTCATTTTCAGAACCTCTTCATTTAGGCTGCTAAGATGAATATTATTACTTATGTTTAATTTATCATTTAGAAGCCCTTTCTGCTTGCTCCAATCTAGTCCACACATATAAAAAAACACACCTATTCAACAAATTAGATTTTCTTTCCTTCGTTGAAACAGTCTATCTAGAGTGACTGCTGACTACTGATACAGCTGAAGATGTTTGTGATGTCATCTCACCTACAAAAAGCCCTGCTTCTTCACCTGTATTCAAGAAAATTACTTCCACTGTGCAGATTTTTTTAGAATTCTTTATATTATAGACATTGTCCTGGGTCTAATTATCTGCCTTGCCACAGACACACAGACTATATTTTGTTTCTCTTTTGCATGGAATTCACCAGATTAAAGAAATAAAAAGGATGTATCTTGAGATGGGTGCACAATGACATTTTCCACAAAAATGATACACTGGAAATTGGTTAAAAAGAGACACAGTAATGTCAGAACTGAGATCCTTCACACGAATGCAAGAAACTAGACATGCAGTCTCAGAAAGAATCCCTTTTTTTGAGCGATATGGGCCAAATGCAGGAAATGGATCTAGCTTGGATAGACATCTTGATTGGCATGGACAAGTTGGGCTGAAGGGCCTGTTTCCATGCTGTATAACTGTTTGATTCTAATATGTGGTGTGCTGTTAGAGTAGATGGTAAAAATTTTCTTTTACCATAAACAGAAGTCACAAGTTTAAAATCATTGGTCAAAAATCCACTAGGGAGGTGAGGAAACATTTTTGTAACCCAACAAAATGCACTGCCTGAAAGACTGGAAAAAGCAGATTCAACCATACATTTCAGAAAAACTAGAGAAATAAAGGACTGCAGATGCTGGAATGTAGATTAAAAACACTATGATGCTGGAGGAACTCAGCAGGCTAGGCAGCGTCCATGGAGAAAAGCAGGCCATCAACGTTTTGTGTCAGGACCCTTCTTCAGGACTGAAGACAGGAAAAGGGGAAGCCCAATATATAGGAGGGAAAAGCAGAGCAGTGATAGGTGGACAAAAGAGGGGAGGCGGAGTGGGCACAGGGTGGTGATAGGTGGATGCAGGTAGGAGATAGTGATAGGCAGGTGCGGGGGAGGGGAGAGCAGATCCACCGGGGCATGGGTCAAAGGTAAGGAGAGAGGGAAAAAAAGGTTGAAAAAAAGAGGCTAGGAAAGGGGAGAAGAGAAGAAGCATGGTGGGGTGGGGTGGGGTGGGGTGGGGGGACGGAGGTTGTGGGCAAGGGGGGTTGGGGATTACCTAAAGTGAGAGAATTCAATATTCATGCCGTTAGGCTGCAAGGTTCCAAGAAGGAAAATGAGGTGCTGTTCCTCAGTTTGCGCTTGGAATTCTCCTGGCAATGGTAGAGGCCGAGGCTATATCAGTGATAGTGTGGGAGGGGGAGTTAAAGTGACGGGCAACGGGGAGATGCACATCGTGGTTATGGACAGATCTGCGAAACGGTCACCTAGTCTGCGTTTGGTCTCATCAATGTAAAGGAGGCCACACTTGGAGCACCAAATGCAGTAGATGATATTAAGGGAGCTGCAGGTGAATTTCTGTCTCACCTGAAAGGACTGTTTGGGTTCCTGGATGGAGGTGATGGAGGTGGTGTAGGGGCAGGTGTTGCACCTATGGAGGGGGAAGTGGAAAGTTCCTGGGGTGGGAGCAGGATGGGTGGGGGGGGGGAGGAGTGAACAAGGGAGGCATGGAGAGAGTGGTCCCTGCGAAAGGCAGAAAGGGATGGGGAGGGGAATATATGCTTGCGGGTGGGGTCCCATTGGAGATGGTAGAAGTGGCGGAGAATGATGTGTTGGATAGGTAGGCTGGTGGGATGAAATGTGAGGACAAGGGGGACCCTATCCCTGTTGGGTCTGGGAAGGTTGGGGGTGAGACCAGAGGTGCGGGAAATGGCAGAGGTGCAGGTGTGAGCTCTCTTGACCACAGTCGGGGGGGGGATGCCCCGGCTAGAAAAGAAGTCGGACATCTCGGATGTCCTGGAGTGGGAAGCCTCATCATGGGAGCAGATGCAGCAGAGGCGGGGAAATTGAGGAAAAGGGATAGCATCCTTGCAAGAGACAGGGTGGGAGGAGCTGTAATCGAGGTAGCTGTGAGCGTCAGTGGGTTTGTAGAAGATGTCGGTGGATAAGGAATCTCCTGAGGTGGAGACAGAAAAATTGAGGAAGGAAAGAGAGCTGTCAGAGAGAGTCCAAGTGAATTGGAGAGCAGGGTGAAAATTAGTGGTGAAATTTATGAAACGGTCAAGTTCCACATGGGTACAAGAGGTGGCAATATCGAAATCTCCCACTTTAAGTAATGCCGCCCCCCACCCCCCACCATGCTTCTTCTCTTCTCCCCTTTCCTTGCCTCTTTTTTTCAGCTTTTTTTCCTTCTCTCTCCTTACCTTTGACCCATCCCCCAGTGGATCTGCTCTCCAATTTCTCCAGCATCAAAGTGTTTTTCATAACTTTCAGAAGACCTGTAAGAAAACCTTTCCCCAGATTTGACTGGACTACCTAGATTGTTAAGGGCCTGGACGGGGTGGAATTTGTGAAATGTGTCCAGGGAAGTTTCCTGAGTGAATACATAGAAGGCCCTACTCAGGATGGTGCAATACTGGATTTTCACTTAGGGAAAAAGGCAGGGCAGGTAACTGAAGTGGCAGTCAGGGAGCACTTTGGCTCTAGTGACCATAGTTCTCTTAGTTTTAAGATAGTAATGGAAAAGGATAGGACACGTCCACAGGTTTGGTGGAGCAGGGCTAATTTCGGGGGAATTAAGCAGGATCTAGCAGAGGTCAGTTGGGTGAGCTTGGTTGAAGGGAAAGGAATGAATAGCAAGTGGGAGGCTTTTAAGAGTGTGATATCAAGAGTCCAGGCGCAGCATGTTCCTGTTAGGGTAAAGGGCAAACCTGACAAGTTCAGGGAATCTTGGCTGACGAGAGATATTGAGAAGAAAAGAACGAAGCATACATTGGGTTTAGGACGTCGGGGATGAGTGAATCCCTTGATGACTATAAAAAGATTAAGAATACTCCTAAGGGGGAAATCAGGAGGGCAAAGAGAGGGTATGAGATTAATCTGTCAGGTAGGATTAAGGAAAATCCCAAGAGGTTCTATAGCCATATTAAGAGTACAAGTGTGGCCAGGGAGAGAGTCGGTCCCCTTAGAGATCAGCAGGGCCGCCTATGTCTCGAGCTGCAAGAGATGGGTGGGATTTTTAACGAATATTTCTCCTCTGTGTTTACTGAGGAGAAAATCATGGTTGCTCAAGAGATAAGGGAAAATAGTGGAGATGTTTTGGAGAACATTCATATTATTGGGGGGAGCCCAATTATTGGCAGCCTTACAGCGCATTAAGGTGGATAATTCCCTAGGGCCTGACCAAATGCATCCTTGGACTTTGTGGGAGGCTAGCGGAGAAAATGCAGAGACCCTCGCGGAGATATTTGCTTCATCGTTAGCCACTGGTGAAGTTCCTGAAGGGTGGAAGGTGGCTAATGTCGCTCCGTTGTATCAGAAGGGTAGCAAGGACAAGCCAGGGAACTACAGGCCAGTTAAGCCTGACATCAGTTGTGGAGAAGTTACTGGAGGGAATTCTGAGGGACAGGATCTATCAGCATTTGGATAGACAGAGTCTGATTAGAAGGAGTCAGCGTGGCTTTGTGCATTGAAAGTCGTGATTGACAAACCTTTTAGAGTTTTTTGAAGAGGTAAACAAAAATGTAGATGAGGGTAGGACAGTGGATGTTGTCTATTTTGACTTTAGCAAGGCCTTCGACAAGGTCCCACATGGTAGGCTGGCCCGGAAGGTTAGGATCCCATGGAATCCAGGGCGGGTTAGTTAGGTGGATTCAAATTGGAGGTAGGAAGCAGAGGGTGATGGTTGAAGGTTGCTTCTCGGAATGGAGACCAGTGACTAGTAGTGTACCATAGAGTTCGGTGTTGGGACCCTTGTTATTCATTATTTTTATAAATGATTTGGACGCAAAGGCACAAGGCTTGATCAGTAAGTTTGTGGATGACACGAAATTAGGAGGTGTTTTTGATAGTGAAGAAGGTTATTGTAGATTACAGGGAAATCTTGATCAGTTCGGAAAGTGGACCGAGGAGTGGCAAGTGGATTGCAATACGGATAAATGTGAGGTGATGCATTTTGGAAAGGCAAACCAGTGTAGGATGGTAGGGCACTAGGGATTGTAATGGATCGGGGGATTTAGAAGTACAAGTGCATAGTTCATTGAAAGTGGCGTCACAGGTAGACAGGGTGGTGAAAACAGCATTTAGTATGCTGGCCTTCATCAGTCAGGGCATCGAGTACAGGAGTTGGGACATTATGTTGCAGTTGTGTAAGTCGTTGGTAAGGCTGCACTTGGAGTACTGTGTACAGTTTTGGTCACCCTGTCATAGGAAAGACTTGGTTAAACTGGAAAGAGTGCAGAAAAGATTTACAAGGATGTTGCCAGGACTAGAGGGCCTGAGTTATTCCTTGCAATGTAGGAGATTGAGCAGTGTCTTTATACAGGTTTATAAGATCATGAGAGGCATAGAAAATGGGGATGGTAGCAGTCTTTGCCTCAGGGTAGGGGAGTCCAAAACTAGGGGACATAGACTTAGGGTGAGAGGGGAAAGAATTAAAAGGGACTTGAGGGCAACTTTTTCACGCAGAGGATGGTGATATATATGAACGAGCTGCCAGAGGAAGTGGTTGAGGCAGGTACAATAATAGCATTTGAGAAGCACTTGGATAGGAACATGCCAGGATGGGGCTCAGAGGGATATGGGCCAAACGCAGGAAATTGGGATGAGATGGGTGGGCACCATGGATGGCATGGACTCATTGGGCTGAAGGGCCTGTATCCATGCTGTATTGCTCTCTGACTCGATGACTCTATAAGACAATTGGATATATAGTTGCAAAAGGAAATTTGTTTGTCAATGGGATACAGCAAGGATGATGGCAGACACAGCAGGACCAAAGATCTCTTTCTCTGGTGTATAACTTTATTGCTAGGATCAGAATTTAATTGCTGACTGTTTTCAGCTCATTATATTTGATTCGGATTTCACCCCGGGATCCCCTTTAGTAGCTTCGCATGAATGGTTTTTGTATTAGTGGAGTGGGTGCACATTTCTGCAAATGTAGCTGAACGTATCTGTGAAAGTTGCCTGGTATTCTGAAAAGTGACGACATTATGACATCCACAACCAACAGATCTGGTTCTCCCAGTTTCAAGAGGTTGGAAACCCACTTGCTAAGCTTTCTCAGTGTTATAGAGATTGATTACTATGGTTAGTCAACAACTTTGATATAGTTTTATCATGAATCTGGCAGGATAGTGAAAGGCAAACTCAACGGAGATTGGTCTTTCTTTGTCCAGCAATGGCATTCGCATCTCATTAGTGCTCAAAGCCCCAGAACCCGAGACATATAAATCAAAGTTTTCTCAATCAGGATAATTTGACAACTGGAAATTGCAGGCAACCGTTTTACTTCCCATGTTCTGTGAAACTACCTGCAGTGCAGAAACATCACTAAAGTCTGAAATGCAGACACTGTATTTTAAACATTGTTTGTTGTTCTGAAACTTGTGTGTGAATGTGTGTTTGATGAATTAATAGGAAACAAGATACAAGGGAGAAAGAGGGAGAAAGAAATAGAACATGTTAGTTGGATTAAATTAGGTACCTTAGGTGGAAGCTCATGAGAAGCATATATCCTTTGGTCAAAAGTCAAATTTCTAACCTATAAATTCTACGTAATGATCAGCAATGTTGGGAATCTGCTGTTGGTTGTGGATTCTCAGAAGTCAACCTAATCAACCACTGGTATCAAAAGTAAGAAAATTACACCTAGCCCGGCAAAGCAAATTCCATCATTACCTTTGGTCACTCCTGATGCAGTTGTTTGTCATACTTGATTGTACTTTTGAGTCAAGTTCCCTCTTTCCCTTTTTATCACAGAGGCATCCCCGTAACTTCCCAGCACCTTTCTGCTGCCTGTGAAAGCCAGCCCCTTGATGCAAAATAACATGTACTGAAGTGAATTAACACAATGCAAACTGGAAATATTGTTTAAAATGAGGGAGCAGATCAAAGATAATGGAGCTCTGGCTAAAACTGGCACAGATTTACAATTCAGTGCATACGATTTATGTCATATGATATACTGCAATACATCTAAAAGTTATTTTTACACAAGGCAGTGAAAATACTGGATTCAGAATCTGTGATATCCAAGCTGTTTCCCCTGGTGAAGTTATCTCATCAGAGTAGAACAAATGTATTAATGGGTGGTAATAATAATCTAATACATAGAGATTAAACCCATTCATGTATAATGGATGAGCCCTTTCTACCCCTACACAAGTAAACCACAACGGGGATTTAGTGAAAATGTATCATTCACAACCAATGCAGTTGACTTCTGAAAGATCATTACTTTGGCATAAGAAAATGTCCTTTAATCTGTTATGTGCAGACAGTTTATATCAATTTGTCTCCAGTCAAGAAAATAAGAAGAGCATGGTAACCATAAAACTGATTACTTATGAATTCCCCATCCTTCTAGACTAATAAGATAACTGCAATTAATAAAAGGTACAGAGATTGATTACCTTTGTGTTCATGTCAATGCATTTAACCAGCCTTTTGGAACATTCATCTACAGACTGAGAAAGAGCAAACATACCCCAGCAGGAGTTAGGAGACTATTGTCTAGGAAATTGCAAGTTAACTGCTCCTCCTTTTACATGAGATTCCCGACTGATGGCGTAGTCAAGTGGGAACTATTAATGCAGTCTTCAGCTACAAGTTAAAACACAATTGCAATAAGTAAGATGAAAATTAATTTTAAATAGATTTACTTAGATCGATCAATTAATTTAACTTCCTTCAAAAGCAAATGGCTTTCATATTATTGAACTGACTCACGTCTGAGAATGTGTCAGGAATGATATTTTTAAAAATGCTCAGAAGAAAACCATCAAACTTTGCCCAGTTATTAACTTCATTCCTTCCATGGAGACAGTGGGGTTCAGGTTCAGGGTAGGTGTGTGTTGGTAGGGTGGACAGCATTTCAGTCAGATATGCCAGAAGCATCATCACCAGAATCTGAGTCTTTCTGTCCCAACAAGTTCTCCTCCCAGAAGAAAACCTAATTGGCAGAAGTGGCATTTAGTCACTGAGGACACTCAGTGACCCAACTGTACCTTGCACAATTGTTCCATCCTTTACAGGTAAGCCCAGATAATTAAAGTAAGCAGGTTATCCACCAACTTGCGCAACACAACCAAATCAAATCTTAGATTAATGTGGTAGTCAGACTTTACACTGAGGTCCCTGGATTTTGGGATTTTGGGACCTGCCGGGGGTTTCCAGCATTTTCTGTTTTTTTTTAAAATCTGTTTTACCATATTCCTAAGCTAAATTTATTTGCAGACTGTAAGGTTGGCTTCTGTGCCAGTCAACGGGCACACTACTTGTCACCTCCAGTGCATCAGGGGTAGGCATGGAAGTGTAGTGGTTAGCATAATGCTATTACAGCACTAGCGACCCCAGTTCAATTCTGGCCATGTTCTCCCCGTGTCTGCGTGGGTTTCCTCCGGGTGCTCCGGTTCCCTCCCATATTCCAAAGACGTACGGGTAAGGAAGTTGTGGGCATGCTATGTTGGTGCCGAAAACATGGCGACACTTGCGGGCTGCCCCCAGAACACTCTACGCAAAAGATGCATTTCATTGTGTGTTTCGATGTACATGTGACTAATAAAGATATCTTATCAAACAATCAGCTGGAGGAACTCAGTGGGCCAAGCAGCAACTGTGGGAGGAAAGGAATTGTCTAATATTTTGGAAAGACCACCAGCTGACTCAAGTCTGGTCACCTGATGGTCACCTGAAATCACCAAGCTTTTTCCAATTGGTTAACAATAAATATAAAATCTATTCCTATTCCTCATCAAACACATATACATATAAACACAGGAAATAAATTTTGTTGTGTAACAAAGCAGTGATTTATTGAGAGGTTCTGAGAATGAAGTTTGGATTAATCTGCCAGCATCTGAGTTATATTAAAAAAAAGGTTGTCTTTAGTAACATTGTATCTTTCACATCCATTGGGGATTGAAAAATGATTCAAATACAATGAATTACTTTAGTGACATATAAATATGCAACAGCCAATTTACACACAGCAAGTCCCCAAAAGGTGTGGGATAAATCACTCCCATCCACATTGTAACTCTCTTAATTAATTTAGAGGACTTTAGTTAGCTCAGCATTTCAGCCTCGTATCTTTGGGCAACCGAGGTTGCCAAGTTTATCTTTATAGCTATGGCTCTTCATTCCAGGTATCTTCCTTGTGTCCAGAAGAAGGGTCTTGACCGGAAACGTCGAGTATCCATTTCTCTCCAATAGATGCTGCCTGACCTGCTGAGTTCCTCCAGAATCTTGTGTGTTGCTTCAGGGCCAGCATCTGCAGTCTACTGTGTTTCCATCTTCCCTGTATACTGTGGGAGGAGGTATGAGAAAAGAATGCGAGGAAGTAGAGACCTACATGTAATACATCAGTTCATCTTTAAGAATCATCCCATTGTATGTTATTGTCCATGTAGTTACATTGCAAAAATGGGAGCGACTTAACACAGGGGAATAAAATCTCCAAGCAATAGTTAGAAGAATGTCCAATTAATCTGATGCTGAAGGCTAGTTCACCAGGAAACCTCTCTACACTTCCTTGAATTGAACCACTATAACAACCAGACTGCCCCATGGTTTAGTGTTTACCTAAAGGACATTGTTTCCAAGAAAGCCATATACCTTCAGTTTTAACCCTTCCTAAGGGAGAATGACAAAACTGAAAAGAGTTCTCCAAATGAATTCTGTCTAGACCTATGCAAAAACACATTGTCTATATCTCATGCTCAGAGAAACATAGAAAATAGAATAGGGTGGGCTGTTTGGCCCTTTGAACTGCTCCACCATTCAATACGATCATGGCTGATTATCCAAATGCCATATCTTATGGCTTTCTTCCCATATCTCTTGAGCTCTTTAGTCATAAGACCTATACCTAACTCTTTCTTGAATATATCTGATGAGTTGTTCTCAGGTGAAGAAATTTCTCCTTATCTCAGCACTGAATGGCCTCCACTGTATCATTAGACTGTGACCCCTGGTTCTGGAGGTCACTTCCATCAGGAACATCTTTCTTGCATCCAATCTGCCCAGTCTAATGAGGATTTTATAAATTACAATGTGATCTCCTGTCATTCTTCTAAGCTCCTGTGAATGGGAGCCCAATTGTCCCAATCCCTCCTCATGCATTAGTCCAGGAATCAGTCTGGTGGACCTTCACTACACTCGCTCAATAGCAAGAACTTGCTTCCCCAGCTGAGGGGACCACAACCCTGCTGCCTCTATATGTCAAGTAGAGAGACAATGACTTGTGGGCTGCCACAGGGATTGTGCTGGGGTCCCAGCTGTTCACAACCTAAGTAGACGATTTGCATGAGGGCATCAGGTGTAATATATCCAAGGCTGACAGTGAAACAAAGCTCATTGGCAGTGCTGGTTGTGAGAAGGATGTATGGATGATGGACTATGGACAAGCAAAGTGAATGGGCAAGGGTACGATAGATGGAATATAATGCAGAAAATGTTAGGTCATCTACACTGGTGGAAAAAGTAGAAGATAGTGAACAATTTAAATGCTGAGAGATTGTAAGTGTCGGTGTTCAGAAGAATTGTTTGTTTTCTTTTTCACTTATGTCTTGTTTATCACAGGATTTTTTTCCTGACTGTCTTGTATTATTTATGTATAATTTATGTTCTGTGTGTTGTTGCCTGAATCTACTGATGCTGCTGCAATCAAGTTGTTCATTGTACCTGTACCTCACTGTACTTGTGCATATGACAATAAACTCAACTTTGCTTGACTTGACCTGGGTGTCCTTGCATACAAATCACTGAAATCAAGCAATTACGAAGGCAAATGGAAAACTGGCCTTTATTGCAAGAGGATTTCAGTACATGAATGGAGAAACTTTTCTCCAATTGTGTAGTGCCGTGGTAAGGTTGCATCGGGAATAATATGTACAAGTCTGGCCTCCTTTCCCAAGGATGTATGAACTTGCAATTGAAGGAGTGGAGCAAAGGTTCACAGATTGATTCCTTGGATGGTAGCTTTGTCACGGGATGAGAGATTAACCAGATTTGGACCATATTCTCTTCAGTTTAAAAGAATGAGAAATAACCTCATTGAAGCAAACAAAAATCTTGACACACAAAATCCGATGCAGAGTTGATGCTTCCCCTTGCTGGTGTGCAGAATCAGGGGCCACCGTCTCAAACTAAGTGGTTGACCATTCAGGATGAAGATAAGAAGAAATGTTTATTTATCTTCACGATGGTGTAGCCCTGGAATCATGGATGTGGAAGATCTGAGTAAAAAAAGTAAGTTTCCATTATTAAAGGACATCACAGAGGTGATTTGGTATTTACTACATTTGTTTTTTTAACTAAAACAAAACTGAATTCATCTTCTCAAAATATGATTTATACTCTGATGATTGGAATCAGTACTCTATGAAAATAGCCACTAGACCAATAAACCTTCTTGGTTGCATATACAGGTAACTGTAATCAGCATTTGATCAATTTTAACAATTATTTTCTGCTGTAGATAGTTGTACTCAAACCCAGAATCACTTTGTTCCCATACACCTCTCTCATACTTCCCTATTTAGTTGTATTCCTTTCTGCTACTTGAAATGTTGACTCTTTCTCTTTCTACAGATGCTTCCTAACCTGCTGAGAGTTTCCAGCATTTTCTGTTTTTATTTTAAATCCATTTTACCATATTTCTAAAGTAAATTTATTTGCTGACTGAAAGGTTGGCTTTTGTGCCAATAGACAGGGCACACTATTTGTCACCTCCAGTTACTGGCTCACTAACTGACGGAAATACTTTTCTCCTACTTATCTTAACAAAATCATTTCCATTAGTTCAACACAGGTGTCTGTTTGCTGGCCAGGTTAGATGCAGAGAGCCACATATATTGGAACCTCCTTTAGCAAATTGAAAAGAAAGAGAAATGAGTGTATTTGATTTAAGAAAGCATGCACTGCTTCTTCCCCAGGGGTACATTCAAACTCTTTCTGCACACCAAAAAAAGCTTGAGCTTCATCAGCAATGAAAGCAAATCTTCCACTTAAATTACACCTTTTCGGACATCCCTAAAGTACTTTGCAGACAATAAATTATTTTTAAACTACGGTTATTGCTGTTGAGTAAGCAAGCATGAGAACCAATTTCCATACAATGTCATGGAATTTTTTCCACCTGGTTGAGCCTGTTTTCCAGCTGCCTTGAGAGAGAATATTGCTGACAGTGCAACACACATTTCTGCGCTGTACTGGGTTCAAGTTATAAAAAAACTGAATAAGACTGCATTTGTTTGCAAGGAGATAGAATGAAAATGGAGAAACAGAGAGGTAGCTATGTTCAGTCAGTTTTACTTATGCACGATAGTAGTGATTCAGCTTTTGCCATTTACATCTCCTCGGATCCATCTTTTGATTCTTGTGCCATTAACGTCTCCCCTTGCACCAGTATGCATTTTTCAGTACATTTTTCCTTCCTTCCACCCTGTCACAGAGCTTTGTTTTCTTTCTGTCCTCCCTCTTCCTTTTCTCACAGAGTCATAGAACACAGAAATAGGCCATTCGGCCCACCATGTCCATGCTGACCATGAATTACCCATCCTCACTAATACCACTTTCCAGAAATTGGTCTGTCGTCTTCCATTACCTTAGCAATTCAAGTGTTTGTCCAGAAACAGAAGTATTCTGAGAGTACCAACCTCCACCGCCCACTCAAGCAATGGGTTCCAGGTTCTAACCACTCGCTGTAATCACTCAATTCCCCTGTAAAGTTCTTCCCTTTTCCCCTAAATCTATCACTTTAAGTTTTTGACACTTCTACTATCGGGAAACATTTCCTACTTTCTACCCTGTCCACACCCCTCATGATTTTGCACAGCTCTATCAACTCTTCTCCCAACTTCTTCTGCTCTGCCTCTGTACTTGATTACGACCTATTGAACCTCTAACTCTTTCCAGTTTAATGCTATATTAATAAATTGAAATGTTAACTCTGTTTCTCTCTCCATGAGTGCTCTCTGACCTCTCAAATATTTACAGCATATTCTCCATTTTTCTTAGCTCTAAATAAACTCAGTTAGTGAACAAACTTTCCTGGCCACAGGGAAATAAGTTTGCCCTTTCCTGCCTTTTGGAATAAGAACTCCGATTTATATTGCATCTTTCAGGACTCCAGGATGTCCCAAAAAGCTTAACAGACAAAAAAATATATTGAGATGTAGTCACTACAGCAAAGAGCTAGGAAATGGTTGAATTGCCATGTTTATATGCTTTTTTCCAGTAATATACTGAAAAAAAGCAGGGCAGTACTACTGTGGTTCAAATGCAATTCAACAATGTATAAGTGTAAATTAATTGATGCCCACATCTAGAGGTAAAATTACAAGAGATATATCAATGTCAAATTTTTGATAGTCATAATAATGCATGTTATGGTTCACAGTGATCCTGATGACTTCCATCAACACTCTTTCGTAAAATGATCAGCTGCTTCTGCCTCCCATTCTAAACACAGTAGTTTGTGGAGGGCTCCAATGTGCTTTGTACTCATGCATGACACCTTCTCTGTTTAGTGATAGGCTTCTCCTCTGACCACGTGCATTGTATTTATCACAGTGCCTACACTGACCTGAATGACCTTGCCGGGAGAGTGTGCCTCCTTGGCGCTTGCTGCCTCTATCCTCAGTCTTATTTCCAAATTGCACAGTTACAATATTTTTCATCTTATTGCACCTTTATAGCAACAAATCTCCTCAGGCCTTTCACAGGAGCATAATCAAATAACAGATGATCCTGAATTGGAAAAAAATATTTTAATAAAGGAGCTTCGTCAAAGGGTGAGTCTTTAAGGAATGGCAGAGAAGTTTGGGGAGGGAATTCCAGAGCTTAGTGCCCTGGCGGCTGAAGGTTCAGAGCCTCGCGAGGGAATGATTAAAATCAGGGGGTGTGCAAGAGTTAGGATCAGAGGAATGTAGGGGCTACTGAGGAATGTAGTACTGAGGGTTTAAAGAAAAGATGTGAATTTTAAAATTGGCATGCTGTTGCAAAATTTGCACACTTGGAATAATTGTGACTTTATAGGGAGCATAAAGCAAGTGAAAATGAGACAGCAGCTCATCTCACTTTGGTTGTAATTTTTATTTCTGACAAAGTCAATGGCTGGCGATTCCAAACCAGCAACATTCTCTACCCCAGTCCCTCCCCATTCCCCCAAACAGCAGCAAAATGAATTGCCAGATCACTGGTTTAACTGGTTTTGCACAGGAGAGGGTAATTGTTCACCTCACAGAGACAAGTCCCTGCCCCTCTGCAAATAGTCCCAGTTGTTCATATGAAACCTTGGTTTCACATCAAAAGCAAATTAATCTTCATGGAAACATACATCTACCTGGTGGTCTGGTACCCAAAGAAAATAAATAATTGTGTTATTAATTATATTTCATAACTTAGTCCTGGAATATGTGTTGAATGTCAAGGAATAAGTATATCAATGGCACATCACTTTGACCATTTCATTTCAGCTTGTATTAACATTGAGAATTGCACCTACAGCAACAAGGGGATGGTCTTTGTTTCCAGTGAAACTGTTGGCTTGTAATTACTCCTCGCAGCCTGCAGTGAGAACAAACATGGACATAAAGCGCAGGACCTTGAGGGTAATATCACTTGCCACAGCTGTGACAACTGAAGTGAAGAATGAAGGCTTGTTGCTGTTTGTTTGCCCGTAGATGAATCTGAAAGACGTCAAGACTGGGAACAGTTACAATAAGGGCTCAATAAAATGTATCCAAGTGTGGGATCTGTAAGGACATCTCCAGTGCTTCAGTCACATTGATATGTGTAAATCATGTCTGCACGAGGTAAGAATTTCCTCAAATAAATTCCTTTGATATTGAAGGATTCACCCCAAAGATATTTCATCCAGTGTGTACAAAGAGCAAACAGGACTAGCATCCAGGGTGTTCCTCTCGAGATTTGCATCTGGCTGTTTTGTGCATTTGGAATTTCTGACCTACTATTTTTCCTTCGGAGACTTTCTCATGCTAATGGCTTTGCTTCCAGCACCTGCTTTACTGTGAGAGGGCATTCGAAGGAGAGTCTTAGCATTCTGCCAAACATGGCCAGCAAGAATGGGCTCAGCAGCCAGGATGTAACTTCAAACTTAATCCTTCATTTTTTTCTGTTCCTTCTCCCCCTCACCATTTCTCATTTAACATGCAAAAGAAAATAATCGAATTGAATGTCAGGTATTTTGGGAAGTTTCATTACCTCAAAAAACAATTCCCATAAACCTCGCTATGTTTTTGCATAAATTTCCATTTATGATATCATGACTTTGTCAGAATAATACCCCCCAAAAATTTGTATAAATGAGTTAAGTGAATGGCCAGAGAAAACTAATCATTATCCCAACTTTAACAGCTCTAAATTATTATTGCATACTTAAGTATAAAGCTGATTTGATTATTTGCTGTTGTGTGCAATTTAGGGTAAGCAATTTTACTTTGGGTGCTTAATCTATTTCACATTTGTGTCTTGTTTACAAATACTGTATTCCCTGCTACCCTCAATCCTCTGACATGAACTGCATGGTACAATGAATTATAACCCAAGCTCCTGCACATGATTGCAGCATGATACTTTCGTGCACCAATACGCATTGGGATATTTTCAAAATCCTGTGATCCCATATGGGGTCATGTTCCCATGGAGAACAAGTTGGAGATCTTGAAATCTTCCATTGTCCCAGTAATTTGAAACTGCTCCATTCGTCTTCTGACGTTCCTTATTTTGCAAGGACTAATTATGTATTTTCTTTTAGCATTGTGGGAGTCTCTGGTATTAATCGATATATTATTTCTTGCAGATTAAATCAAAGTAGCCATTAAGTTAGTATTAATTATTTCGTGAAATAACAGTTAGGGATTCACCCTCATTTTGATCAATATTCAGCAGAATAAAAATGTGAGTTACAAAGATCAGAAGGCTTATATATGTTTCTAAGCACGTGCCCAGTGTCAGCGTTGGTTTTAAGCAGATGATAGTGGATTGGATCCTTGCTTGAAAATCTTGTGACCTGGACTGACACTTTGGTTTAGTACAGAGGTATACCATACTTTAAAAGGTCATTTAGGCTGTTGGTTTAAAGTCTGTCCTCTTTAAGCTTCATTGGCAAGGTTTATCCTTCCATAAATGTTACCACAAAGGAAGCAGATTGCAATTTCAGATGCATGTATATGATCCCATAACATGATTCAAAGCAAAGCAGGGCAAATCTTCCTGATGCCTCAAGTCAATACCTAGTCCCTCAGCCAGCATCAACAAAGCACAGTAATGGGTTTCTTATCTCATTTTGATTTGCCAGTCTTCTCAATGTGCAGACTGCCTATTACCTTCACTTACAAAACTAAAGCAAATTGCCATCGCTTTAACTTCCTGAGGAGTTACTTAAATAAAAAAAGTTCTTTCATTTCTGTCAGGAACTCCTGCATTCTTCATAGATTTCTCAATTGCACTCTAATGTTTGACACCTCATTAGAGTCCAGAAGTGGAGCACAAACTTCTATCATTTCCACTATGAAGTTAGTCTACAGATCCTGTGCCAGATTAGACCAGACACAGAGCTAGAAAGCCTGGTGATTTGAATGGAGAAGAGAGGCTGTGGGAGAGAAGAATAAGTATAAGATAATTCACATACTTTGATTTAGTTGTTTTTAAATATTCTCTTATGTTTTATATGCATTAATTTTATTTGTTTTTATTTCCATAATAATCATCAACCTTGTAAGAACAATGTTTAATAGATCTGGAATATTTTTGAATGTTTATGAATGTTGGAATCAGGGTACAGTTTAACCAGCAACAAAATGTTTCATTGAGGACTCGGATCAAAACACTTTGGGCTGTACTGGGCTTCAATAATCAGGCAGGAGCTGATTTCTTGGAGGAGTTTCACACTGCAGGTCCCAAGACGTGAGAGCTGTTTTAGTGTGTGGGCAATTAGAGGGCTTGGAAGCACACCTCTCAATGGAAAATCTAGGACAGTATTTCATTTGTGGGAGTAAGTGAAGATTTAGGCCTTAAGTGCAAGATGGTTCCTCATAGATCCAGCAGGGAAATAAGGAAACATTGATTTACTCAGACAGTGATTGGGATGTGAAACTTGTTACCATGGGCAATGGTTGAGGCAAACAACTTAGCTGCATTCGAAAAGAAACTATGAGAGATAAAACAATAGGAAGGTACACTGAAAGATTGATATGAAGCTGAATGGGAGGAGACTCATGTGAAGTGTGAACGCCAGTACAGATATCTGCAGTATATTCCATGTAATTCTATGGATTATGAAACAAGTTGCTAACTTGATATCATCCAGCTGTAAACAGTCATACAGTTGGCTACCTCATAAGATGAAAGTCTCCCCTATTTCCTATCCTTTGTGAAATAAGCTAAGTCATCTCAATTCACTTCTTGGTGGCCACTGTTCCAAGCCAGAACATAAAATCT
This sequence comes from Pristis pectinata, assembly GCF_009764475.1. Taxonomy (NCBI): domain Eukaryota; kingdom Metazoa; phylum Chordata; class Chondrichthyes; order Rhinopristiformes; family Pristidae; genus Pristis; species Pristis pectinata. Next base: position 83,936,933 of record NC_067407.1, read on the forward strand.
CATCTGAAACAAATAAATTGTGAGCTTTTCCTCTTAGCTCAGAGCTAAGCACCATTGTTAAGATAGAGTAGAACAAATCTGAGAAACAAAGGACTGCAGATGCTGGAATATGTAGATGTTGGATGCTGGAACAAATTTGACTCTGGTCCAAGGGTGCACTTGTGCTCTGACTACAGTGTAGATTTAAGTCAGCCAAGCCCTGATTCAATCCCCAGCAGCCAGAGCAGAGCTCTAGACTTGAATGCTCATGTACATAGACATGGGGCTGAGAGTGCAGGTGGGGGAAACTCCAAACATAACCATAAGCTTTGAGCTATATTTTAAAAGCACATTAAGAATCCAGGGCATCTTTCACACCCTTCCTTTTTAAATACCACTTGATATTGCAGTGGGCAATAATAGTGGAAAATACGGCCATTCACAAGGCCACGTTGACAATAATGGAGTAGGCTGGGGATCAAGAAAACTGCTTTCATTTATTTATACTGGCAGTTCAGAAGATGAAATGTTTTTTTCAGTTTGGAGATCTGGAACCAAAATTTAATTCCAATTGCAGTATCATTCCTGACAGTGATTTCTCAGTAAAAACTAAGCCCAGAATTAGACTGTCAAACTAAGGCACACTTTAACAGCTGTTAAGGTTCTGCAATAATTCTCCAAATGTCTCGATCATTAAAATGGGTTTCAGTACATTAAAATTAGGATGTTTGTTTTAAATCTGGACTGATAAGCAAATGCAAAGTTCATCAAAGCATCACAGCCATGGTATAAAAATAAGTGTTTATTCATCCTTACATCATAATGTATTTTATGAAATTTATATTTAATAACCATAAACGTTAATAGGTTACATCCTTGTTGCCTGGTTGTGCGTCTCACTGTCTTTGCAACCTCTTCCAGCCCTACAGCACTCTGACATCTTGGCCTTCCCTCAGTTCTGGCCTGTTACATTGCACTGATTTTAACCCCTCCACCACAGCATGTCATGTATACAGCTGCCTTGACCCCAAGCTCTGGAATCCTCTCATTAAACTCTATACCTCTCATTTTCCTCATTTGAAATCTTTTTTAAAGCCTTCCTCAGAAACTTCTTATGTGGTTTGGTGTCATACTTGATTTGATAATGCTCTTATGAAATGCCTTCGTAGGCCATGCAATGTTAAAGCTTCTATATAAATGAAAATGGTTATTGATTTCCATGTAACTAAGAATTCATTGCACAAATTGCTTGAATGATTAACATGGGACCATATTGTCAATAAACTTAAATAGTTTGTTTGTAAAGTGCCATTTATAATCCAGCTTCATCTTGAAGAACAGAGGCACAAGAGACAGCAGATGTTGGAATCTGGAGCAAGGAGGAACTTAAGGGGTTCGGCATCATCTACGGAGAGAAATGGACAGTTGACATTTCTGGAAGGGTCTCGACCCAAAACATTGACTGTCCATTTCTGTCTGTAGATGCTGCCTGACCTGGTGAGTCCTTCAGCACCTTGTGTGTTTCTCATTTTGAAGAACGCTCATTTCTGGGGTGGAAAGGTAAGGTTGAAGCCTTATTCCAGTGCACTTCTGAGAGAGTGCTGTAATATCAGAAGCACTTTCACATGAGATGTTTAACCAGACAGAGACTCTCATGGAGCTCTTCAGAGGTAGAGCTGGGATTGGCTAATTATCAGCCCTCAATTAACAACATTGGAAATAACCAGTTGATCATTCATCTGATGTGACTTTAGGACCTTGGCATGTGGATGTTTGGCTACCGACTTTTCTTTGTTGCAACTGTAATGAGACTTCTAAAGTAATTAACTCATCATGAACAGTCTTTTGTTTCATTCGTGGAACTCGGGAATCACTGGCAAGCACTACTTATTGTTTATTCCTCATTGCTCTTGAGCATCTACTGCCAGCAATTGGAGTCCATGCAGTGTGGGTACTGTACTCCCACTGTACTGACGGGTTAAGAGTTTGGATTTAGACACAGTGAGGATGAAGAATGACAATATCCTTCCAATTCAGGACAGTGTGCAATTTGGAGGGGAACTTGCAGGAAGGGGCTATTCCCATAAGCCTGCTGCCCTTGTCTTTCTTGGTGACTGAGGCTGCTGGTTCAGGAGGTGCTGCTACGGTTGGCTAGGTGAATAACTGCAGTGCATTTTGTAAGCGGTGCACACCACAGCCGCTTTGCCCTGGTGATCTCGGGATTGAATGTTTAAGGTGCTGGATGAGGTACCAAACAAGTCAGCTCTTTCTCCTGGTTGGTGTGGAGTTTCTCATTCCAGTAAGTGGAGCGTATTCCATCACATTCCTGATTTGCGCCTTGTATCTGGTTGGAAGGCTTTGGGGTTTCAGAGGGGAGTCACTCCTCTTAGGAGCTAAGATCCTCTCTAATTGGAGTTTATGACCATTTGGTTGACAATGCCAGATTGGCTGTTTGGTTTTGCACTTACATAGTTTATCATGATATTGAGTTGCTGGTGTGACATAGAACATAGAACAATACAGCACAGGAACAGGGACCTTTGGCCCACAATGCTGAGTCAAACTATTTAAGCTAATGACCCCTAATGCCTCCTGCCTGCCCATGGTCCACTTCCCTGTATTTCCTGCATATCCATGTGCCTATCTAAGAACCTCTTAAACACCTCCTTTGTATCTACCTCCACCACCACCCCTGGCAGTGCATTCCAGGCATCTACCAACTCTCTGTGTAAAAAATCTTGCCCTGCACATCCCCTTTGAATTTTCCCCAAAGTATGCATCTTTGGGGAAAGCACATCTCCTTTGAACTTTCCCAAAGTGACAAAGTAACTTTCTCCACAGTCATGAGAGATTAAACAGATTGGGCCTATACCTCGAATTAGGAAGAATGAAAAGTGATCTCAATGAAACATGAAGAAATCTTATGGGGCTCGACAGGGCAAGTAGTGGGATGATGTTTCCCCTGGCTGGGGTGTTGAACACAAGAACACAAGTAAATAGGAGCAGGAGTAGGCCACTCGGCCCCTCAAGCCAGCCCGTCTATTCAATATGATCATGGCTGATCTACCTGATCGTAACTCCTCTCCTAGATCCCCTTAACCCTCAATTCCTCGATTTTTCAAATATTTATCTATCTCTACCTTCCCCTTGGGATTATAGTCTCAGTGTAAGGGGTTTAGCTGTTCGAGACTACAGGAAGAAATATCTTCACTCAGAAGGTAATGGATTTTCAGAAGCACCTATCCAGGAGATGAGCCTACAAGTTGTGGAGGCTCATTTACTGAGTATATTCAAGACAATATTTTGTAGATTTTTTCTGATATTGAAGGAATCAATATAGGATTAAAGCAGGAAAGTGGCACTGATGTAAAAGGTCAGCCATGTTGGAGTGGTCAAAAAAAGTCAAAGTCAATTTTATTGTCATATGCACAAGTGCACGTATGCACGGGTGCAATGAAAAACCTACTTGCAGCAGCATCACAGGCGCATAGCATTAGATAAGCAGCATTCACAAGAAAAATTAAACATAAATTTTTCACAATTTTTACAAGAAAGAACACAATTAGAACACAAAAAAGGTCTATTTTAGTGCAAAATGATGGAAGTTGTCATAGCGTTGCTAAACTGTAGTGATTAGTGTTGTGCAGATTGGTTCAAGAACTGAGTGGCTGAAGGGAAGTAGCTGTCTTGAACCTAGTGGGGTGGCACAGGGTAAAAGGTCACCTATGGTTGAGTGGACATTGGGGATGAATTGGCTGCCTCCTGCTTCTATTTCTTAGGTTTTCATGCCAAGGATTTGCACCCAGTTACTTGCCAGGCTGAGAAGCAAATGCAAAGGCATTGACCTCCAGCTAGATAAATAACCCCTGAGCCCCTGGGGTTAGGGCCACACTTAGTCTTCCTCAGAAGGAAATGACACACTACTTGTAATTCGGGGAAAGCCCTGCAGGAAATTCCTGGCTCGGCTGGAGAGCTTCTGTAAGCTTTTACCCATCTTGTAACGAGCAGCTCCAGTTGGCAGAGACCCCCTTTTGCAGGTGAGAAAATAACATCAGTGTCATGGATAAGTCACTGAGCTGAACAAAAGCTCTCTGATTTAGCACCAGGAAGCATCAGTGGCCAATATCTTTCCTGGGCCAATGTGCAAATGCAAATGATCCTGGACAGCTGGAGGGGATTAAAGTGAAATGTGCATCCTGGCTGGTCGGGTCCACTTTCAGTTTCAGGGCAGTGGATCTGTTTAAAGAAGGGGGGGGGGGGGGGCCAGCAGGGTTAGATTCTCGCCACCAAAATTAAGCTCGCTGCAAAGTGTGACATCCAAGACAGGTTTCAGTTGCAGAAGGTGGCTGGGAGTTTGGAGATGAATTTACGAAATATTTTCATTCAAATTGGGCCTGGGTTTTTCTTTGGTTTCTCCTCTCCCCTGGACAATCAAAGGTATTCTGACATACAAGGTATCATAGTTGTCTGGGAGCAGCTCATTGTTCATTCATTCTGATTTACATGGTTTGCTTCATCATTAAAGCTTTAGCACTATGGAGTGACGGTGGCCATTCCAGTCACAGTTTAGAATTGAGATGAAGCGTGCCTCATTTGTTCCTCAGGCTGCCCAATCCGTTAATGATGATGCAAGAACACAAGAACATGTTAGAGTAATAGGGAGAGTCATGGAGTTGTACAGCACAGAAACAGGACCTTCGGCCCACCCTGTCCAAGCCAACCATTTTACTTTTCTTTACCAGTCTCATTTACCTGCATTTGGTCCCTAGCCATCTACACTGTGGCAATTCGAGTGCCCGCCTAGATGCTTCATAAATGTTGAAAAACCATGTTCTAGTGCGGGTTTGGGCTGGCAGGATGTAGCACAGTGAGTGGTGGCCATGACAGGTCTGCGGAAGTAGAGCCAGAAACTTGGTTAAAATTTACAGCAGTTGGAGACTTCTATTTCTCTCTGGCTCTGATGCTAACACCTCATTTGAAAGTGGCACCTCATGCTGGGATAGGGAGCCACCCATGGTGTCCGTATCACACTCGAGCTTTGCAAGTGTCAGGAAGGTGTTCGGCTGTGGAGCTATTCCAGCTGAGCTCCATCCTCCTGTCATGTGGCGTCCATGCATAATGCACTTTCTACTAAAGAGTCACTTGTAGCTTAGTTTGAGTGTTGGTAGTGCTGTGTAGATGATCTCCCTCCCCCAGCCCCAAGGAGTTGAAACCTGTCATAGCAATCCTTTCCCCACTTCTAACTGCTCTCTGAGAAAGTCCTGTTGTTTTGACAAGATAAGATATCTTTATTAGTCACATGTACATCGAAACACACAGTGGAATGCATCTTTTTGTGTGGAGTGTTCTGGGGGCCAGCCCACAAGCGTCGCCATGATGCTGACGTCAACATAGCATGCCCACAACTTCCTAACCTGTACGTCTTTGGAATGTGGGAAGAAACCAGAGCACCTAGAGGAAACCCACGCAGTCATGGGAAGAATGTACAAACTCTTTGTACAGCTGCCAGAATTGAACCCTAGTCGCTGGCGCTGTAATAGCGTCATTCTAACCGCCAAGCTACCGTGCCTGCTGTCTTATATTTAGTGCTCCACGTTTTGGCGTCTCCCCGGAAGTGGGAACAGAAGTTGGCATGTGCAGCAAAAGGCAGCTTGGAAGCTTGGTTTAAGGAGCACCAATGGACAGTTGGGTTATGGGCTCACTTCAGTATCACCTGAGGCACTTCTGCATCACCAGAAGTCAAAGGGCTTCCTTGCTGTGATTGGGTTCTGGTGAGAGAGGGGGATGTTCTGACATAGAGCACAGAACAGTACAGCACAGGAACAGGCCCTTCGGCCCACAATGTCTGTGCTGAACATGACGCCAAATTAAACTAAACCTCTTCTGCCAGTACATGATCCATATCCCTCCATTCCCTGCATTTTCATGTGTCAATCTGAAGCTTCTTACATGCCATTATTGTATCTGCTTCCACCACTCCCAATGCCAGCCCATTCCAGGCACCCACTGCTCTCTGTGTAAAAAATCTTATCCCACACATCTCCTTTAAACATTCCCCCCTCACCTTAAATGAACATCTTCTAGTATTAGACATATCTACCCTGGGAAAAAGATTTGACTGTCTATCCTATCTCTGCCTCTCATAATTTTATGAACTCCTATCAGGTCTCCCCTCAGCCTCCGACATGCCAGAGAAAACAACCCAAGGTTGTCCAACCTCTCCTTGGTTGCTCAGTTGGGAATTGGGATTAGGGGTTGGCTTTGGGTTTCATTGGCCAAATTCGAGCTTTGATTGGGGAATCAGGGTTGGCAAATTCTGGGAGTCCCAGATTTGTGGCCTGAGCCAGTTGGGGTGGGGAAGGTGGTTACGGATGATATCTGTGCATGAGGGTGGGTGAATTGTGGAGACTGCCCCAGAGAAATCATCAGGGCTGTGGTTTACCCTAGTAGGGCCTCACTTTGGGCTAGCATCATTAAAATCTAGTGGTTCCAGAAGCAACCATAAAAGTTGATCCTGGATCATGTGGACTGGTTTGCTTGGCAACACTCTAAAATGGCATCCTTTGATATACATCTGACACGGAACTTGGGACAATCCTGCAGTCATGACTTGTGCAGGAAGCGCCCTGTCAATCCAGGATAAGTCCCAATGATATCGAACTGAACTAAACAACATTATGCAATTGAATTTACAATCTTTCTTCTCTGGATGTAGATATCAACCTATTGGGAATCCCTAATTAATTAAAGAGGGGGCCAAATGGAACAAATTTAACACGTGCTATTAATCAATTATGGATTCATACAATTAAGGGATAGTAAGATTTTTCTTTAAATTTAAAATTTTTTTTTAGATTTTATTTACAGCGTGGCAACAGGCCCTTCCAGCCCAACTAGTCCGCGCCACCCATTTTAAACCCAAATTAACCTACCTGTACGTCTTTGCAATGTGGGAGGAAACCAGAGCACCCGGAGGAAACCCACGCAGACACAGGAGAGCGTACAAACTCCTTACAGACAGCGACGGGAATCGAACCCCAATCACTGGCGCTGTAATAACGTCACGCTCACCGCTACTCCACCGTGCCACAAATACCCCAAACAAAATTAATCAGAAAGCATTAAACTTCCAATGAAAGGTCATCAACCTGCAACCTTAGCACTGCTTCCCCTTTCACAGATGCTGCTTGACTGACTGAATGTTTGCGTCTTTGTATTTGTTTCTGTCTTTGTTTAAAACATCATTAATTTTCCCATGTCACCAGCTTTGGAGCAATGTATTGCATTTAGTCTAATACCTTAATAGGCAATCAGGCTTTGTGAATCACATCCTTACGGCACACATGCACTGGAATAACATCTGTAACACCATTCACAGTATTTTTCAAAGTCACTGTTGTCACTTGTATAATGCAGGAGACATGATAGTCAGTTTACACACAGTAAGTTCCCAGAAATAACAATGTGATAACGGCCGTATAATCTGTTGACGTTGATTGAGGAGCAAATTTTGGCTAGGGCATTGGGAATAACTACCTGACTCTTTTTTCTAAATTAGTTCTATGGAATCTGAGAGACAGATAGGTCTCCACCTAATGTCTTATCTAAAAGTTGCTGCAGTGTTTAGACACGGTAGTGTAGCGGTTAGCGTAACGTTTTACATCACCAGTGACCCGAGTTCAAATCCGGCCACTGTCTGTAAGGAGTTTGTACATTCTCCCCGTGTCTGCGTGGGTTTCTTCCGGGTGCTCCAGTTTCCTCCCACATTCCAAAGACATATGGGTTAGCAAGTTGAGGGCATACTATGTTGGTGCCGGAAGCGTGGCGACACTTGTGGGCTGCCCCCAGAACACTCTATACAAAAGATGCATTTCACTGTGTGTTTCGATGTACATGGGACTAATAAAGATATTTTATCTTGAAAATCCAGCATAAAAATCATAAATCTCAGTGTTCCAAATGATGGATTATTTCATTGGCTCTGAAGTGACAGTTCCTTTTGTAATAAATGTTGGTGAATGGTAGATACGTGATTCTGTCTTTCCTCCCCACTGTTTCGGTACCAGTATCATGTGTACACTGCCACCATGTGGCACCACCCAGATATGTGCTGTTTTCCAATAGCTTGCAAAGAATAAATTGTAAGAAGGTAGCAGCTGGATCATGGAAAGCAGGTCCATTACAGAAGAATACAACAGGAAGAGGTCATCCTGTCCATTGTGGCTGTCCCAGAGCCGTCCATTTCTCCTACTCCTCCATGTCCTCTCCCATGATGCTACAGTTATTTCCTTTCCCCAAACGTATTTCCCTTTTTAAATCATGCGGTTGCATTTCATTTTTGTTGAATGTACCCACTGTGGTAGCAGCTTGGAACCACTGACATCCAACCAATGTACATTATATTCTATCAATCTTTGGTAGCCTAACTGTGAATCCCCTCGGGATGGTTTACCACATTAAAAAGTGCTATAAAATTGCAAATTTTGTGCCATAGAGCATTATGCTGGGAGCGTACTGCAAAATCAACATATACTTTATATTTACATGATATTGTCACGGTGCAACCCTTATTATGGCCTTGCTGACTCATTTGCGTGTTTTTATAATATATATCCTCTAGGACACTCAGCCACAGAACCAAATCCAGCATCAACACTAAACCACACAAAATGTTGGAGGAACTCAGCAGGTCAGGCAGCATCTATGGAGGGAGATAAACAGTCGACCTTGCGGGTTGAGACCCTTCATCTGGACTGCCTGACCTGCTGAGTTCCTCTAGTATTTTGTGTGTAGTTCTCCAGATTACAGCATCTCTTGTATCAACAGTAACCTGCTGGTTAGTGATAGCAACATAGTATTAAGATAAGATATTAAGATAATTATTTCTTAGTCACATGTACATCAAAACACACAGTGAACTGCATCTTTTTGCGTCACTGAGAATGTGCTGGGGGGCAGCCCGCAAGTGAAGCCACACTTCCGGCGCCAACGTAGCATGCCCACAACTTCCTAACCCATACATCTTTGGAATGTGGGAGGAAACCGGAGCACCCGGAGGAAATCCACGCAGACATGGGGAGAACATACAAACTCCTTACAGGCAGCGGCGGGAATTGAACCCGGGTCGCTGGTGCTGTAATAACATTACGCTAACTGCCACACTGCCGTGCTACCTTATACCCCTAACCACCTCTGCTGGTGAAAGGTAATCTAAACATTTAACAACTGAACATAAAATCTGTCAATCATTTCAAAGTATTTTGTATCTATAAAGACCCATAACTCGTGATTCCAATGGCTTGAAAATCATGGGTTCTGTAGTGAGTGGCCAAACTCACAGTCAGTGAAAATTGTCTTCAATGTAATCAACGTAAATCTATTAATAATGTTATGCAGGTTATGCAGTTTTATGTAACTGATTATAAGACTTCATTTTGTATTAAATGAACATAAGATCATTAGAAGCAAAGGCAAGAATAAATCAGTCAGCCTCTCTTTCCCACTCTGCCAATTATAAGGATCATACCACGACTTTCCCCCTGTCTTCCCATCCGTTGGACTCCCTTTTAATTTAAATGCCTTGAAGATATCTCTTTATATCTCCATATCTCTCTGGATAGAGAATTGCAAAGGCTCTCTGCCAGTGAAAGTTTCTGCTCCATCTGAAATGGGCATCCTCTTATTCTGCTTTGGTTTCAAACCCACAATCTCTTTTGAGATGCAAACCTGCAAAATTCCAAAGATATTAGGTCTCGTAGCTCAATCTGTCTACTTTTTGGCATGAAATAGACAGCTGACAAGATGCTAAAACTTCTCAAAAGCTTTGTGTGAGAAAAAGATTTTGGTGATATCCCAGTAGACTCCTTCAGATTTCAGGGAGTCAGATAGTTACTGATAGGCTCCTGACAGTGACCTGTCAATCCCTGGGTCAAAGTGCATGTAGATATGGAAACACAGTTGCTTCCTTTGGGATATAATGCCCAAAATTAGCTTAAAGACACGATAGCTGCTTGATTGTAGGAAGGGAGATTAGAAGTTCTGGTAGCAGGCTAATGGACGGTATAGAGAGCTTCATCTCCCCTGGATGTTGAAATGGAGGTTTTTCTGAGGGTGAGGCAGAACTGTCTGGTACAGATCATCTGAAAGTTACAGTGGAGGGAGGTGGCTTCTCCACAAGTCCCAGAAAAAGCCAGATGGAAAAGCAAAAAAACAGATGTTGGACCCAAACACAAAAGGTATGGGGAGAAGGAGGCGATATGGTATAGGTGTGGTAGAAGGAGAAGACCTAATCAATAGCATCCACTCAACTCCAATCCATCTGAAATCATGAGATAGTGCAACAAGAGAAGCCAAGGGAGGGGATAGGACCAAACTGCTGCATTTGCCATCCAGAAGATCCATTGATAGATGATCAGTCATGATCATACTGAATGGTGGACAAGGTTTAAAGGGGCCGAATGGCCTACTCCTCCTAGTTTCTATATTTTCACGATTCTAAATTTGAAACAAAAACAAAAAAAAAAAATCATCAGAAATATTCAGGAGGTGAAGCAGCATCTGTGGAGAGAGAAACAGAGTTAATGTGTAAGGTTTGCACTTGTTGTCTCTTCACAGATGAAATCCCACACCACCAGGTTCAAGAACAGCTACTCCCCTTCAACCATCTGGTTCTTGAACAAACCTGCACAACCCTAATCACTACCTCAGCACAGCAACAGTAAACTTTACTTTAAGCTTTATTTATACAGCACGGTAACAGGCCCTTCTGGCCCAACGAGCCCGCGCCGCCCAATTACACCCATGTTAACCTACTAACCTGTACGTCTTTGGAATGTGGGAGGAAACCAGAGAACCCAGAGGAAACCCACACAGACACGGGGAGAACATACAAACTCCTAACAGGTAGTGGCCGGAATTGAACCCCGATCACTGGCACTGTAATAGCGTTATGCTAACTGCTACAATACCATCCCGCCCTGTACTAGTAGTGTACAAACTAATGACCACTACTATCACTTTGCACTAAAGTGGACTTGTTTCTTTTTTTCTAATTGTGTTCTTTATTGTAAAAGTTGTGTATAATTTATGTTTAATTTATGTTTTACTTGTTGCTGCAAGTAAGTTTTTCATTTGTGGAATATGACAATAAACTCAATTTTGACCTTGACTTTGATGGATATCCCCTGACTTGCTAACTATTCCCAGCGTGCTCTGTTTTAATACTAGAGCTCGGTAGAATGTGACTTGAGCAGAAGATTTCATCAGTGTCCCAATACAGGGCCTCCAAGCAAAAGTTTGTATGTTGTGGTTTTACCACAATCCATGTGTGATCAGTTGTGATTCCCAGCGGGATTATGGTTCAGTGAATGTCCAGTGGGAACACAGAACTTCTGCCAGTTTTAAGAGCTGAGACTCATGAATTTGTCCACTGAGTAAAGAGCATGGCTTGGGTCTGAGTTCAAATCCTACCGTGGTAGCTGTGGACTTCAAATGTAATTAATGATCTAGAGTTTTCTTTTTTTCAAATCATTGTCAATAACAAAATTATTGTAAAAAAACATATCTGGTTTACTAATGCCCTTCAGGAAAAGAAGGCTGCTATCCTTAACTGGTTTGGTCCGTATGTGACTCTAGACCCACCAATGTTGTAAACTCCAGACCTTCAATATAGTAAAACTTCCTCACACTCTTACATGCCCTCAGAAATGGTCCAGTAAACCACTCAGTTTAAGGGCAATCAGGGATGAACAATAAGCACTAGCCCTGTTAGCGATGCTCAGATCCAGAAAAAGTCCCTTATGTCAATGCTAATGTTTACCCCTCAAACCAAAACACATTTTCTGATCATTATCCCATTGCTGTCTGTGTGAATTCATCATCTACAAATGTTGGCATCTTTCCTGCATTCTATTTTCTTCTCATCATGAACTCAGCTTATCATTCTTCCTTCTGAAGTTTCTACTTTTCTGAATGCTCATTAAATATAAGTAAAGGCAAGATACTGCTTGCTGGGAAACCTGAAACATAGGCAGAAAATGTAGGAAGTACTCAGCAGGTCGGGCAGCATCTATGGGGAGAGAAACAGAGTTCATGCTTCAGACAGTTCTCCACCGACATTGTCTCGTCAGTAAGCAACTGAAACAAGAGGGCTTTTCTCAGCGGCAAAGAGAGAGCTTAACAGCCGAAGAACAATTGAGCTTGGTTTTAAGATATCTTAATTAAAACAAAATTAATTTGTGTTTATATGTTCCACCAACCCCTCTCCCACCATTTCTGCAGTCCCTTCCAACCATAAAACTACGCTCCTCCATATCTGGCCTGTCAAGCACCTTCCCCAATGGAATCTACGCTTCTGCTGCCCAGGTTAATGGATATTAAGGGGATATGGGTATGGTGCAGGAAAGTGGCACTGTCATTAAAGAGCAGCCACACTCTTTTTGAATGGCAGAGCAGGTTTGAGGAGCTGAATGGGCAACTCCTGTTTCTATTTCTTATGCCCTTTTCTGAAAATCTGAAGTTTTTGTCCTCAAAACTCCCCACCTCAACTTTCAAGGATTATTACCTGGTTCTTTGTGGCCAAGCTTTTTTTCATCTGCCCTAATACTTCCTTTATCTGGATTGGTATCAAATTTTATCTTGAGGCATTCCTGTAAAATGCTTCAGGACATTGGAGACATAATGTGGATACATGTTGTTACTGAATTTTCTCAGCCCTCAACAGGGAGGTACAGTGGCATAGCTGGTAGAGCCACTGACTCACAGCACCAGTTCAATCCTGACCCCGCGTGCTGTCTGTGTGAAGTTAGCGCATTCTTCTTGTGAATCCGTCCTGGGCTCAACACATTGATGCAATCACGAAGAAGGCACGCCAGTGTTTCTACTTTATTAGAAGTTGAAGGAGATTTGGTACATTACCAAAGACTCCTGCAAATTTCTCTAGATATACAGTGGAGAGCATTCTGACAGGTTACATCGCAGCCTGGTATGGAGGCTCCAATGCACAGGATTGCATTCTTCTTGTGACCACGTGGGTTTCCTCTGGGTGCTCCAGTTTCCTCCCACCTCCCACCTGCCAAAGGTGAGTGGCTTGGTAGGTTAATTTGCCACAATAAATCATCCCTAGAATGTAGGTGAGTGGTAGACTCTGAGGAGAGTTGATGAGATTATTATTAGTATACATGGGTGGTTGATGGTCGGCATGGACTCAGTGGGCAGGAGAGCCTGTTTTTGTACTGTATCCCTCCATGATTCTGTGACTCTATAACAGTGGAACTCTTGCAGGAGACTGGAATTCTATTCTGACACGTGGAAAATGTCCCGCTGCTCACCCATTACAAGACCTACCAAATCAGAGAGGACTCCCTGAAGTAAGGTGTAAAAGTGTAAAGTCACGAACAAGGGGACACAGCTGTATATCAAGGGGACGTAGAATGAAGAGGCTTTTTCCCAAAGCATAGAAGAGAAGGAAAAGAAAGAGTGCGGTTTTGCCTAAGCCTGAGATGATACGGAGAATTATTTTTCCAAGGAAATGTTTATAAGCTGTAACCGAAGGAGTAATGGAGTGGGACCTTTTGAGGTGTGTAGGGAGGAGGACTGGTGTTGAAAGGGTGATAGCGCCAGTAGTGCCCCTTGCTCCAGTTACCTGGCAGCAGCAAGTGTAGAGAAACCCTTTGTCGTTTGAGAATGCATCTCAGAAAGCAATGACTTTTGTGTCTTCCATCACAACTCCAAGTGCAACTTCACTTTGGCTTCAACTACTGTCTGCACTCATTGGGGACATTTACAGAGCCATCCTTCCTTTGACTTACTGCCCCCTCTCCCTCCCAATGCCATTGCACAAACTCTTTCACTATTTCCTCCGACCAGAAGGTAGCTGGAAAGACTGCTCTTCAGTTTAAAACTACCTGCAAGTCATTAGAAGATTTAACCACCAGGTGGCAGCATTGGCTCACATTTCCCATCGTGGCTCCTGTGAACACTTTGCAGGAGCTCTCTGTGTACAGTTAGCTACGATAAGATATCTTTATTAGTCACATGTACATCAAAACACACTGTGAAATGCATCTTTTGTGTAGAATGCGCTGGGGCAGCCCGCAAGTGTCACCACGCTTCCGGCGCCAACATAGCATGCCCACAACTTCCTAACCTGTACATCTTTGGAATGTGGGAGGAAACCAGATCACCCGGAGGAAACCCACACAGGCATGGGGAGAACATACAAACTCCTTACAGACAGTGGCCAGAATTGAACCCAAGTCGCTGGGGCTGTAATAATGTTACACTAACCGCTACGCTACTGTGCTGGGTCAATGCAGATTGCATCAGAACAAGAATTATTTTTAGTGATTATCTGAAATGTTTAGCACTTTCTCACTTTATCTGATGTGTGTTCCTTTCTTTAGTGTATGTGTCATAAAGAGAGACAACATGGAAACAGGACCTTCGGCCCACTGATTTTTGCAATACTATATCACAGTACCATTTCCAACATGTTAGTCAATAAGTTTGTAGCAGATGGAGTCAGTACAGCTTCCAAGCTTATAAAAGTGAAAAATCCCATAAGCCTGAGATGAAGTAGCAAGGTACCTTTCAACTTTTTTAAGCCACAAACTAGTATATGGAAGGGTCATCTTTTTTGAATGTATTTCATAACACAAGGAGAATTTTCTGTTCTCTGTGAAGTTTGGTGTTCAATGTGCTCACACAGTAAAGAGGGACCCTGGATAAACATTTGAAGCACAGTTTTGGGGTGGTGAACTGTGAAGCGAGAGATCCCACACCCCAATTGTTGCAGGTGCGGCTGGTTCTTAGTATTCAGTCCAAGCCCTGGTTAAGTTGCAGTGGATGGAATCTGAGGATCAATTCGAAATGAGCTTGGGGAGGGATAGAGAGACCCAACATGGCTCCATGCACTAATGGCCATAAATTGAGGGATGAGCACTCTTGCAAAAGACAAGCTGTTGTACAACATCGGATACTTTGGTTCACCTGCATGATTTACCCTTTTAGAGAGGAAATGCAACTTGGATTTTCACTTTAAGGCTCAGCTTGTCATAAAGATGAAGTTCATAGTGTGTACAACAGGGAATTAATTGGGCACATTCTGAGCTCAATAAGTTGGTCCTTCCTGTTGATTACAGTTACAATCCCTGGCTTTCCATGAACCACACCCCGGGTCAGAATCAGAATCAGGTTTACTATTATTGTCTTATGTGACGTGACATTTGTTATTTTGTGGCAGCAGTACGGTACAAAGACATTAAAAAACTATAGATTGCAAAATAAAGTGCAAAATAAAGAAACAACAAGGTAATTTTCATGGGTTCATGGACCGTTCAGAAATCTGATGACGGAGGGGAAGAAGCTGTTCCTGAAATGTTGAGTGTGGGTCAAGAGGACATGTCCTCGATGGTGAGGGTCCAGAATGATGGATGCTGCCTTCTTAAGGCACTGCATCTTAAAGATGTCCTTGATGGTGGGGAGAGTTGTGCCCGTGATGGAGCTGACTGAGTCTACAAGCCTCTGCAGCATCTTGCGATCCTGTGCATTGGAGCCTCCACACCAGGTGGTGATGCAACCAGTCAGAATCCTCGCCACCGTATATCTAGAGAAATTTGCAGGAGTCTTTGGTGATGTACCAAATCTCCTTAAACTTCTAATGAAGTAGAACCACTGGCATGCCTTCCTCATGATGGCATCAATGTGTTGGGCCCAGGACAGATCCTTGGAGATGTTGACACCCAGGAACTTGAAGCTGCTCAACATTTCCACCGCTGACCCCTCAATGAGGACTGGTGTGTGTTCTCCTAGCTTCCTCTTCCTGAAGTCCACAATCAATCCCTTGGTCTTGCTGATGTTGAGTGCAAGGTTGTTGTTGCAATATCACTCAACCGACCAATCTGTCTCCCTCCTGTATGCCTCCCCGTCATCGTCTGAGATTCTGCCAACAACAGTGGTGTCACTGGAAAATTTATAGATGGTATTTGAGCTGTGCTTAACCACACAGTCATGAGTGTAGAGAGAGCAGAGCAGTGGGCTAAACACGCATCCTTGAGGTGTGCCTGTGTTGATTTTCAGCGAGGAGGAGATGCTATTACTGATCTGCACTGACTGTGCTCTCCTGATAAGGAAGTTGAGATCCAGTTGCAGAGGGACATACAGAGGCCCAGGTTTAGAAGCTTGGTGATTAATACTGAGGGGATGATGGTGTTGCAGGCCAAGCTGTAATTGATAAACAGCAGCCTGACGTATGTTTTGCTGTGATCTAGGTGCTCCAAGGCAGAGTGGAGAGCCAGTGAGATTGCGTCCACTGTAGACCTGTTGTGCTAGTAGGAGAATTACAACAAGTCCAGGTCCTTGCTCAGGCAGGAGTTAATTCTAGCAACAAACCTCTTGAAGCACTTCATTACAGTAGATATGAGCGCTACCCAATCCAAAGAGCAGCTCATCCTGCTCTCCTTGGGCACTGATATGATTGCTACCCTTTTGAAGCAGGTGGGAACCTCTGACTGCAGCAGTGAGAGGTTGAAGACGTCCTTAAACACCCCAGCCAGTTGGTCAGCACAGATTTTCAATAACCGGCCAGGTACATCATTGGTGCCTGACGCCTTGTGAGGGTTCACCCTCTTGAAGGATGTTCTGATGTCGGCCTCTGAGACAGAGATAACAGCATCACCAGATGCTGTGGGGATTCGTATTGGTGTAGTGTTATTCTCCCTTTCAATGTGTGCATAAAAGGTGTTGAGTTCATTGGGGAGTGAAGCATCACTGCTATTTATGCTGTTAGGTTTTGCCTGAAAGGAAGTAATGGCACGCAAACCCTGCCACAGCAGTCATGCGACTGATTGTGTCTCTAACTTTGCATGGAATTGCATTTTCGCTCTCACAATGGCCTTCTGTAGGTTGCACCTGAACTTCCTGTAGGCTTCTGGATCTCTGGTCTTGAACGCCACGGATCTAGCCCTCAGCAGACTGTGAATCTTCTGGTTCATCCAGGGCTTCTGGTTTGGGAAGATGGTCTGTTCTAGAAGGCACATACTCGTCCATACCAGTCTTGATGAAGTTGGTGACGGCCATGGCATATTCATTCAATTTGAAGATGAATCCCTGAATATGATCCAGTCCACTGATTCAAAGCAGTCCTGTAAATGCTCCTCTGCCTCCCTTGACCATACCTTCACGGTCCTCACCACTGGTGCTGTGGTCCTCAGTCTCTGCCTATATGCCGGGAGTAGAAGTATAGCCCGGTGATCAGACTTGCCAAAGTGCGGGCGCAGGATGGCACGGCAAGTGTTCTTGATGGTGGTGTAACAGTGATTGAGTGTGTTGGCTCCTCTGGTTCTACAGGTGACATGTTGGTGGTAGTTGGTCAGAGACTTCTTCAAGCTGGCCTGGGTGAAGTTCCCCGCAATGATCGGGAAGGTATCAGGGTGCGTTGTTTCGTGACTGGTGATCACGGTGCTCAGCTCCTCCTGTGTCAGCTTGAGGTTTGCCGGGGGTGGAATGTACACTGCTGCCAGGATGACGACAGAGAACTCCCTCGGCAGGTAGAATGGACAACAGCTGACCGCCAGGTGTTCCAGGTCAGGGGAACAGGACTGAGACAGAACCACCATGCCTGTGCACCACGATGAGTTAATCATGAAGCAGACGCTGCCGCCTCTGCCTTTACCTGATGCTGCTGTCCAGTCCATGCAGTGGATGGTGAAGCCCTTGGGCTGGAGCGCTGTGTCCGGAGTGCTGGGGGGAGCCAAGCAGAGTACACAACCATCCCAATCCAATAAGAAGATAAAAAACAAGAATTTAGTGCTTTTATTTCCCCCTTTCTTTTCTCGAATGTGTCACAACTTTTTCCTGTACTCTCAGTTAACCCTGGCTACTTGAAACTTTATTTTTGTGGTCATCCTTAATTTGCATTATTTATCCGGATAAGCTCACCGAGGATTTACTATTGTGGTGCAAGTCTGCAGTTCTGAAGGATCTGAAGATGATGCTACCAAATTGTTAGATAGTGAGGCAGGATATTCCAGGTGGATAGATATGAAATGTTTTTCTGGATTAGAAGGTCTTTGAGGGATATGGGCCAAATGCAGGCAAATGAGGCTAGCTCAGGTAGACAAGGGCCTGCTTAACTCCATGATTCTATAGCTCTAAGAAGTTGTCAATGGATGAGTTAATGGCGACAGAAGTGGGAAACGAAATTCAATGTGGAGAAAAATGAGGTAATCATGAGGGGAGGGGAAAGAAGGGGTAAGAATGAATGACAAATGGTCAGATATGAATATGTGCTGAGGAACAGAGAAGTGCATGTCCACAGGTCCTTGAAAGTCAAAGGATGGTTACTAAGGAGGTTAAGAAAGTATATGGGATGCCTGCCTTTGTTGGCCATGGCTCAGCATACAAAAACAAGGAAGTCATGCCAAGAATGTAATTAGAATTGGTTTTTGGAGTCCATTTATTCAGTATTTCCATATGATATGAGCAGACCTTCTTCAAATCCCTTTCAATAACCTTTGAATATAGAGGAGCAGAGCTAACGACATAATAATGTTTTTTTAACTGAAGAAATATCAGTCCAGTTTTTTTTTGAAGTTTATGGTTTGCTTTTGTTTATTATTTTTTTTAAATTTAGGGGTTCTCTTGTCATATAATTAAATTTCTTTTCAAATTTTTTTTGTATCATGCTCACTTAGTAAGAGATTGGGAGGTTCAGATTATATATTTTATTCCCCGTGAGTGTATATATTAACTGTTATTATTGTTATCCTCATCTCTTTGCACCATGTGTATTATCACGAATGTTATGGATATTCATTTGAAATTAATTTGAAATTCAATAAGAATATTGAAAAAAAAGAAGAGAATTGGTTTATTATCGTCACATGTACCAAGGTACAGTGAAAAGCTTGTCTTACATACCATTTATACAGATCAATTCATTACATGGTGCATTGAGGCAGTGCAGGGTAAAACAATAACGGAATGCAATATAAAACGTAACAGCTGCAGAGGAAGTGCAGTGCAGGTAGACAATAAGGTGCAAGGTCATAACGAGGTAGATTGTGAGGTCAAGAGTCCACCTTATCATACTAGGGAAACATTCAATTGTTTTATAACAGCGGCAAAGAAGCTGTCTTTGAGCCTGGTGGTACGTGCTTTCAGGCTTTTGTATCTTCTGCCCGATGGGAGGGAGGAGAAGAGAAAATGCTTGGAGTGGGTGGGGTCTTTGATTATGTTGGTTGCTTTACCGAGGCACTGAGAAGTATAGACAGAGTCCATGGAGGGGAGGCTGGTTTCCGTGATGTGCTGGGCTATGTCCACAGCTCTCTGCAATTTCTTGTCGGTACAGGCAGAGCAGTTGCCATACCAAGCCGTGAGGTGTCCAGGTAGGATGTTTTCCGTGGTGCATCAATAAGAATTGGTGGGGGTGACAGGGACATGCCAAATTTCTTTAGCCTCCTGAGGAAGTAGAGGCACTGGTGAGCTTTCTTGGCCATGGCATCTACGTGGTTGGATCAGGACAGGCTATTGGTGATGTTCACTCCTCAGAACTTGAATCCTCTTGACCTCAGCACCATTGATGTAGAAAACATTTGTTAGACCTCAGCAAAAGTACTGTGTGGGGGTCTGGTCATCATACTATAAGGAGGGCATGTTTGTACCACAGAGGGTGTAGACGAGATTTACAAGCACGTTGCTAGTATTGGAAATTATGTTATGAGGAGAGACTGGAGAGGCCAAGGTTGTTTTCTTTGGGATAAAAGGAGGACGAAGGGAGATCTATTCGAGGTTTATAAAATTATTAAAGCCCTAAAGTGGGTTTAACATAAGGATCATTTTCCCTTAACAGAGAGGTCAGTAACTACAGAGCACGGATTTAAGCTAAGAATTTGATGGCAGTTGAGAAAAACATAATTTCATTCAATGAATGGTGGTGGGTGGTGGGGTAGAACTCGCTTTCTGAAAGGTAACAGAGGCAGAGACCTTCACCACTTTTAAAAATGCCCGATTAGAACCAGAAAGGATGTGGACCAAAAGCTGGTAACTGAGATTGACCTAAAGTCCAGTTAAGGAGAGCATGGACACAATGTTCTATGCTCTAATGGGCTGAATGGCCTCTTCCCTTGTCATATGTCTTAATTATTCAATGATTCCATAAGATAACATACAACTGCTGCGCATTCCAAATGAATATTCAGTCCAATTACTCACCAGAGTGCCAATTAGAATTCTGTCCGTCAGAAGGTTAATTAGAAAACTGTAGATACTTGGTTCCACTATTATGCAAAGGTGCAAATTGTAAACCACACTTATGATTAGCATATTAATGCAGGACATTGAAGTTACAGAATGACGCAGAGATATAAGATTCTTTCAAATGGTGTCTTAGTCAGACTATTATACTTATTCATGCGTCAGCATTGATGATACAGTCCTATTTGAGAAAAAAATCAACCAGTGCAGCTATTTCATCATCTATAATTAAAGAGTTCAAAAGGGTTAGTATTCTTGCCATATGACTGCAGAAGCACTTGGATCTGGTAGTTAGTTTGAGATCTGTTAAATAAAATAATTTCCTAAAGTAAAATAGTATCTTATGTCTGGGCTCCAGAGCATTGGAGTGAAGGAGAGTTGTAGGATCAACAAATACTTGGCAGTACAATATAAATGTGTTGCAAATTGGGGGCTGCATGTGAAACTGAAGCAGGTCAGAAAGTAGGACGAAAGTCAATCCATAAAAGAGTGGACTGGAGATTGTGCAGAAAAAAGATGAGTTTCCAATCAGAATCAGAATCAGATTTATTATCACTAACTTTTAAGATGTGAAATTTGTTGTTTTGCGGCAGCAGTACAGTGCAAAGACATAAAATTATTATAAATTACAAAAATAAATAAATAGTGCAAAAGAAAGGAATAATGAGGTAGTGTTCGTGGGTTCATGGCCGTTTAGAAATCTGATGGCGAAGGGGAAGAAGCTGTTTCTGAATCATTGAGAGTGGGTCTTCAGGCTCCTGTACCTCCTCCCCAATGGTAGTAACGAGAAGAGGGTATGTCCAAGATAGTGAGGGTCCTTTGTGGTGGATGCTGCCTTCTTGCGCCACCGCCTCTTGAAGATGTCCTCGATGGTGGGGAGGGTTGTGCCTCTGATGGAGCTGGCTGAATCTACAATTCTCTGCAGCCTCTTGCGATTTGGCATGCCCCCTTTGACACTCACCAATTTTATCGATGCACCACAGAAGCCATCCTATCTGGATGCATCATAGCTTGGTATGGCAACGGCTCTGCCTGTGACTGCAAGAAACTGCGGAGAGTTGCAGACGCAGTTCAGCATATCACAGAAACTAGCCTCCCCTCCATGGACCCTGTCTATATTTCTCACTGCTTCAGTAAAGCAGCCAGCATAATCAAAGACCCCACCCACCCCCAACATTCTCTCTTCTCCCATCACCCATTGGGCAAAAGAAACAAAAGCCTGAAAGCACGTACCGCCAGCTTCAAGGACAGCTTCTATCTTGCTGTTATAAGACTATTGAACAGTTCCCTAGTATGATAAGATGGGCTTTTGACCTCACAATCTACCTTGTTATGACCTTGCACCTTATTGTCTACCTGCACTGTACTTTCTCTGTAACTGTAACACATTATTCTGCATTATGTATTGTTTTACCTTGTACAACCTTAATCCACTGTGTAGTGAATTGATCTGTATGAATGTTATGCAAGATAAGTTTTTCACTCAGTACAAGTGACAATAATAAACCAATATCAATTCCAATTCCATTGGAGCCTCCATACCAGGCTGTGATACAACCAGACAGAATGCTCTCCACCAGACATCTATTGAAATTTGTGAGAGTCTTTGGTGACATACCGAATCTCCTCAATCTC
This sequence comes from Pristis pectinata, assembly GCF_009764475.1. NCBI lineage: Eukaryota > Metazoa > Chordata > Chondrichthyes > Rhinopristiformes > Pristidae > Pristis > Pristis pectinata. The sequence continues at coordinate 83,958,800 of NC_067407.1, forward strand.
CTGATGACGTAGAGCCGCTGGTGTGCCTTCCTGGTGATTGCATCAATGAGTTGGGCCCAGGATAGATCCTCTGAGATGTGCACGCCCAGGAACTTGAAGCTGCTCACCTTTTCCACTGCTGACCCCTCTATGAGGACTCGTGTGTGTACTTGAAGGCAAGAGTACTAAGTCAAGCCTAACATCAAGTACCTAATAACAGGTAGATAAGGTAGCTAAGAAGACTTACAGATATCTTTCACCAACTCACACACTATTATACAATGCCTCCATCCTGATTTGCCAGTGATTCCATCAACCCACTGCATTACATTCACTAATCACAGTACAATCTTTATCTCCAAAATATTCTGTTTGGCTGCAAGTGTCCCAGATTCACAGTCATTTGTCACTTCAATTTCTCCATCCCAATTCTGAGCTCTGCGTCTCCCACAGTGTATCAGTCAAGCTTGTGTAACAGTGTCCTATGCATAGTCCTGGAGTCATACAGCACTGAAACAGGTCCTTCTGCCCAACTGGTCCATGTTGACCAAGATGCCCCATCCAAGCTAGTCCCACTTGCCCACAGTTGGCCCATAACCTTCTAAACCTTTCCAATCCACGTACCTGTCCAACAGTCTTTTAAATGTTGTCATTGTACGTGCCTCAACCACTTCCTCTGGCAGCTGATTCCAGCTCTGTCCTTGATGCTGATAATAACCACACTGTAACTATAACTCCTGCTTTCTCTTCAACTGAAAGCACTGGCCCACAGAATTAATGTGTTGACCGTTAAGTGTAGAGAGCTTTAAATTCCAAATGTCCTGAACTTCTCGTGCTTGGTTGCCAAGGCTAGATACTCACTCTAGGTGCGATACAGGTGGCACAGTGGTGCAGCTAGTAGCGTGCTGCCTCACAGCTCCAGTGACCCGGATTTGATCCTGATCTCTGGTGATGTCTGTGTGATGTTTGCACCTTCATCCTCGGACCGGGTGGGTTTCTTCTGATTGCTCTGGTTTCCTCCCACATCCCTAAGACGTGTGGGTTCATAAGTTAATTGACCACTGTAAATCATCCCCAGTGTGTAGGTGCATGGTAGCGTCTGGGGGAAGTCGATGAGAATGTGGGGAGAATAAAAACTTTGTACTAATGTCGGTATAGTGGACTTGGTGGGCCAAAGGACCTGCTTCCATGCTGTATTTCTCTGTGACTCTATGAATTCTGGGACATGAAACAGCCCTACAAGTGTTTCAAGCCCCTAAAGAAGATGTGTGTTTTTATACATGTAATTGACTGCAAGAAATAAGACAAAAACAATATTAACAACGGGTGAATGTAACTTCATCATTTGTAAGCGACAAATAAATTGTACTTAAGAGATTGCAGTGTATGCTTGTTGTCAAGGTGATCCAGAATTTAATGTAGTGCAAGGGAGATGGCATCTTTCCTAGGCCTATTTTTCCTGTATGTAAATTGAAAGGGATCTAGATTATCTGGGAGGCTGGCGGTGATGTGGACCTTCATCATTCTCCCAAAGCACTTCATTAGGTCAGTGCTAGAGCTACTGGTTGATGGCCACTGTGACAGGGCACTTTTCTTGAGGACTAGAGTTTCCTTGAAGAAGATGGGGACAGTAGACTATTGAAGTGAGAGGTTGAAGACATCAGCAAAGACACTGGCCAGTTGATTGGTGCACATAAGGTATTGTACCTGAGTCCGTCTAACTGGTAAATCCATTACAAGTGCACAAAATGATATAAGTGAAAGGAAATCATGCTAGAACTTCATAACACACAAATTAGGTCACAGCTAGATTATAGCATACAGTTCTGGATACCACATTGATTGGATCTGAGAGAGTACAGGGGTTTATGAGGATGTTGCCAGAACTGGAGAGAAACTTGTTTTCCCCTTTCCATCCCTCCTCCTACGTCTCTGCAACTGAAAACTAACTTGTTTTCTTATTTTCTCAGTTCTGATGAAGGGATTTCAACCTAAACACTAACTCTGTTTCTCTTTCTACAGATGCTGCCTGACTTGCTGAGTGTTTCCAGTATTTTTTGTTTTTTTATTTCAGATTCCCATCTTCTGCAGTTTTTGGATTTGTAATATACTGTATTCATGTTTGTTGATGATGCAAAGCTGGGTGCCAGTGCAGTTTGTGAGGAGGATGCAGAAAGGCTTCGGGTGGGTACAAACAGGCTGATGAGTAGATAAGGACATGTCCTATGGAATATTATATGGAAGAATATGAAGTCATCCACTTTGGTAGAAAAAAAGAATGGTGGAATACCTCTCAAAGAACGTGAGTAGAGGGTGTTGGTGCTCAGAGGAATTTGGATATAAATTGTGTGCAAATCATTGTAAATTAATGTGCAAGTGTTACAAGCAATTAGGAAGGCAAATAGCATGTTGGCCTTCATTGGCAAGAGGACTTGAGTACAAGAGGATGGATGTTCTGCTGCAGTTCTATAGGGCCCTGGTGAGACTGCACCTGCAATATTGTGGACTGGTCTGACTTCCATACCTATGGAAGGACCTACTTGGGATAATGTTGGCGCAATAAATATTCTTGAAATTGATTCTTGGGTTGGGTAAAGGAGGTGGTTGTCCATTGAGAAGAGATTAGGCAGTCTGAGCCTATACTCTCTAGTTCAGAAGAATGAGAGGTGATCTTATTGAAACATCCAAAATGTTTACAAGACTTGACAGGGAAGATGCTGGGATATTGTTTCTCTTTGGCTGGAATGTCTAAAACCAGGGTTCACAGTCTCGGAACAAGGGGTCAGCCATTCAGGACTGTCTTCACCTAGATGATAGGGGTGAATCTTTGTAATTTTCTTCTCAAGAGGGCGGTGGAAGCTCAGTCACTGTGTATATTCAAGACAGGGTTTGAAAGGTTTTACTTTGGATATTAAGGGAATCAGGAGGCATGGGATTAGTGCAGGAAAGTGGCGTTGAGATAAAAGATCAGTTGTGATCTTATTGAATGGTGGGAGCATTCTGTTATTGTTTTTCCTTTTATACTACCTTGATGTACTTATGTAGAGAATGATCTGTCTGGATGGCATGCAAACAAAAGCTTTTCACTGTATCTCGGTAGATGTGACAATAATAAACCAATGACCAATCACCAACTGTGAGGAGCAGAACAGCCTACTCCTACTTTTATTTCTTATGCTCTTATGTTCTTATGAATTGTCATAATTTGTAAAGCTATGGAGCAAGTAGAAAGTGGAATTTGACCAGAAAGTTCTTTTTCACCCAACACAGACAAGATGGGCTCTATGTCACCTCCCCTGACCCAGATTTGTATTGTTCAATTTCCTCGCAATTCACCCCAGGTCAATAGCAAAATGTCTGCTATACGTGAGTGCTTAGTACTCTGCCTCTGAGATTCATTCCATTGAAGTCAATGAGAAGAACTTCAGAGGCATAGTGCAATACATTGACACAACTAAATGGCATCAAGTTGGAACCTAGCAAATGATACTCTGCTTCTATCCAAAAAAAATCATCCCAAATATTAATTATTCTTCATATGAAGTGTTCCTTGATAATCATGGTAATTTCCTTCTTTTATGGTTCTTTCCTGTATTTTCACGCTTTTTATCATTGTCCTGTGTGGTAACTTAAATTCTTGAATATAACCTTTGATTTCTATCTTCCTGCACTGCATGCCGTCACTGGGGCTGCTAATACTATATTTGCAGTGCCAGTGTGAAGTATTTTGTTGTTATGGATCAAAAGGCTGAACATTATTGCTTGGAAAGAAACTAGAATTGTACTTAACCAACTTCATTAGATTCAATGAAAAGGCAACAAAGCCCAGACAAGGGCAATGCAATGGATGTGATATGCAAGGTACTTGATAGGATATTACATAAAAGACTCCTAACGAAAGAAATAAGGTTCATTACCTGACGACAGAGCTATGTGGGGAAGAGGTAGAATGTAGATTTCAGAAGAGTCATGTGTCCTATCCAATAATCATTTAGTATTTTAAGAACATGTGTGTATATGTACAGTGCATGTATGTTTAATGTGCCCTTCCTAAAGCAGTCAAGTTTGAAATCCTGCACACATTCCTGCACAGATTGTAAAGAGTAGTACTAAGAGTTTAGTAGTATCAATTCTGAACTGACTGTTCTGTAATGCTGGATTTTTGCTCTCATCCACACCTTGCCCAGAACATTAAGGCCAAAGCCAATTGTCCTACCACCACTAGTAATCTGACTGAGACAATAAACTACAAGATGGATCAGACACAGGATGAAAACTTTCTATTCCCACTCTGTAGAGCTTCATCATGTGCATTTGCAAACTCAACAGGTGAGGGACATGTTTGTATTTTGTTTGCCTTCTTGAGACATTATGGTGGTCTCTCAAACAGTTTAATGGCTTGAACTACACATTAATGTCTACCAGAAGTGCAAGCCAATTGACATTAAAAAGCTAGTTGCATGCATCAAAGTAGCAATGCGCGTAATAGCGATAGTAGGGCTGTGACTCTTCCATTTGCTTTGAGAGTTACTGGATGTTGATGAAACGTGATCGGTTTTATATCACTTTGTGCACTTGTAATGGATTTACCAGTTAGACGGACTCAGGCACAATACCTTATGTGCACCAGTCAACTGGCCACTGTGTTTGCTGATGTCTTCAACCTCTCACTTCAATAGTCTACTGTCCCCATCTTCTTCAAGGAAACCTCCATCATTCTAGTCCCCAAGAAATGTGTCCTGTCACAGTGGCCATCGACCAGTAGCTCTAACACTGACCATAATGAAGTGCTTTGGGAGAATGATGAAGGTCCACATCACCGCCAGCCTCCCAGATAATCTAGACCCCTTTCAATTTACATACAGGAAAAATAGGCCTAGGAAAGACGCCATCTCCTTTGCACTACATTGAGTTCTGGATCACCTTGACAACAAGAGTACATGCGTCAGGATGCCATTCATTCATTACAGCTCAGTCTTCATCAGCTTAATACCAAAGAAGCTCATCTCTAAACTCTTGGACCTTGGCCTTGGGGGAGCCCCCATCTGCAATTGGCTTCCAGACTTCCTGACTGGCAGACCTCAGTCAGTTAGAATTGGTCATAATGTTTCATCCACACTGACCCTCAACACTGGTACTCCCCAGGGTTATGTGCTCAGTCCCCTGCTCTGCTCCTTGTATACCCCCTACCATGTGGCCAGATACTAATGCCAACTCGATCTTTAAGTTCGCCAGTGATATCGCTGTTATTGGCTGGATCAACAACAATGATAAGATGGAGTACAGGAAGGTGATTGTGGACCCTGTGTCATGGTGGCAGAACAACAACCTAGCCCTCAATGTCAGCAAGATGAAAGAGCTGATTGTTGATCGAAGGAAGCGGGGGGGGCAGGGGGTGGGGTGCAATGGTATGGAGGGTGGGTGAACACAACTCTGTGCTACCAATGGAGCTGCTGCAGAGATGGTCGACAGCTTAAAGTTCTTTGGTGTCCATATCACCAGCGACCTGACCTGTTCCCTCCATATTGCATCAGCATATGTACTTTTTTAAGCATTTGAGAAGATTTGGCTTATCCACAATGATTCATCTGAACTTCTACAGATGTGCTATTGAAAGTATCCTGATGGGTTGCATCTCGGCCTGGGATGGCAACTGTTCTGCCCTGGACCGATGGAACCTGCAAGGAGTGGTAAACATTGTCCAATCCATTGCAGACTCATCACTTCCTTCCATCTAGTCCACCTTAACACACTTGGAATATTGTGCACAGTTTTTGTCACCCTGTTATGGGAAAGACATCATTAAACTGGAAAGAGTGCAGAGAAGATTTATGAGGATGCTGCCAGGACTTGAGAGCCTGAGTCATAGGGAGAGGTTGGGCAGGCTAGGACTTTATTCTTTGAAATGTAAGAGATTGAGGGGTGACCTTATAGAGGTGTATAAAATCATAAGGGGTATAGATAGGGTGAGTACACATAGTTTTTTTGTCCTAGGGAAGGGGAAATAAAAATAGAAGGTGTGATTGAGGCAAGTACACTTGAAAGACATTTGGATAAGTATATGAATAGAGGGGTTTAGAGGGATATGGGCCAAATGTGGGCAAATGGAACCAGCTTGGTGGGCACCTTGGTCAGCATGGACGAGTTGGGCTGAAGGGTCTGTTTCCATGTTGTATAACTCTCTGCCTCTATGACTCGATCTTCATGGTGCTTTGCTTCAAGAAGGCTAATAGTATTGTCAAGAATGCCTGCCATCCTGGCTATTCCCTTTTCTCTCATTTACCTTCTGGGAGAAGATACAAGAGCTTGAACGTCTGGACATCCAGACTTAAGAACAGCTTCCTCCGCACTGTTATTAAACTTCCGAGCCAATCACCTTGTTCACCCCCCCCCCCCCCCCCCCCCAGCGATGCCGCCATGTTCTCGGACTCTGAATTCCACCATTCTCAGTTATTCTGTGATTCTCACTTTCACATTTCTTTTTGCACTACTTCAGACTGCATGACAATCTTTGCACCATTCTGTTGTTTTGAGCTCATTGCTGAATCTTTCGTCGTATTTTATTCTTACAATGTATACAGTTTACTCTTTGTGCACCACACCAGCAAGGGATTTCATTGCACCCAGGTGTATATGACAATAAACTAGTTTGAATCTGAATCTTTACAGTGCACAGCATGGCATGACTCTGTAAATGAAATACTTGCAATATACATGGCATTTATAATATTGCTTGTGAACTAGTTCAGGGTTGTACCACCTAATTAATTGCTGTCTGTAAGTTGCAACAACATTTAGTAATAGAAGCTTCCAAAAGTCATTCTGCATTTGTGGAGAAAACTCACAGTAGAAATGCTGTTTTGGCTTTCCATAAGTTCTCTTTTTAATAAAGCACTTTTTTTTCGTTTAATTTGCTGCTAAGTTTCCCGCACCTTAAAGAAGGATTCGTGCCAAAGAAGAATAATCTATAGAAGAAACAGCCACTGGATGTATCTACACCAAGAGCAATCAGTGATATTTCACCTTGACTCTGGAATAACATTAATGGCAAAACAAACCATCAATCTTGAGATGGTGCAGTTGAAACTACAGCCTAATTGCAGTATTTTGATAATAACATGGAGCTGGTACTACAGATTAATAACCCAGTAAAGGGTCTCGGAGCATCATTCTTTTAGAAGGATCAGCACACATAAGCAGAACTCTGAATGACATAGGGACAACTAATGCACAAAATGAGAAAGAGATACTTACACTATCCATCAGACTGGAGAAGTTTCACCTATATACATGTGGGAGAACTGAACAGGTACACAGTGATCATTGCTGTTAAGCTGCTCCATAAGGCACCAAAGAGGTCATAGAGAATGAAGACACACGAGACTGCGGGTGCTGGAATCTGGATCAGTCCAGATGAAGGGTCTCAACCTGAAACGTCGACTGCCCATGTCCAGATTCCGCCTGACCCACTGAGTTCCTCCAGCATTTTGTAGGTCGTAGAAAATGCAGTGAGGATATAGGCAGATAACGTAAAGATTCAGTACTGTCTGGCAAAGACATATGCGTGGATGACATGTTTAGCCGAGCTTATATTAAGGACACAAGGGCATTGAGCTCAAAATAATCAGCATGGTGAGATGGATTCAAGGACAGCTTCTATCCTGCTGTTTTAAGACTACTGATCAGACCTCTTGTACGATAAGATGGACTCCTGACCTCACTACCAACCTCGTAATGGCCCTTGCACCTTATTGTCTGCCTACACTGCACTTTCTCTGTAACTGTAACACTGTAATCTGCTTTCTGTTATTGCTTTTCCCTTGTACTACCTCCATGTACTTATGTGATGAAATAATCTACATGGATAGCATGCAAAACAAAAAGTTTTTCACTGTACTTCAGTACATATGACAATAAGAAAACAATTTATGCCCAACTTTTATTCCACTCTCTCAGCCACTAAAGCATGAGATTGAGGAGGGTGCTGTATGACTCTATCATGAGATAGAGTTATACAGCATGGAAACAGGCCCTTTGGCCCAACTGGTCTCAGCCAACCAAAATGCCCCATCCAAGCTAGTCCCATTTGCCAGCGTTTGGCCCAGAACCTTCTAAACCTTTCCAATCCACGTACCTGTCCAACTGCCTTTTAAAAGTTGTTATTGTACCTGCCTCAACCACTTCCTCTGGCAGCTCATTCCACATAGATAACACCTTTTGTGTAAAAATGTTGCCCTTCAAGTTCCTATTAAACCTTTCCCCTCTCACCTTAAACCTATGCCCTTTAGTTCTTGATTCCATAACCCTCGGAAAAAGACTGAGTGCATTCACCCTATGTATGTCCCTCATGATTTTACATCTTCATAATATCATCTCTTAGTCTTCTACACTCCAAAGAATGAAGTCCTAGCCTGCCTAACCTCTCCCTATAATTCAGTCCCTCAAGTCCTGGCAACATCCTTGTAAATCTTTTCTGTGCTCTTTCCAGTTTAATAACATCTTTCCTATAGCAGAGCAACCAAAACTGAACATAATACTCCAAGTGTGGCCTCACTAGTATCCTGTACAATCACACCAAGACCTCCCAACTTTCATATTCAATGCCCTGACTTATGAAGGCCAGCATGCCAAAAGCCTTCTTCACCACCCTGTCGACCTGTAACTCCACTTTCAGTGAACCATGTACTTGTACTCCAAGGTCCCTCTATTCTACAACACTTCCCAGGGCCCTGCCATTCACTGTGAAAGTCCTACCTGGATTTGACTTTCCAAGATGCAACACCTCGCACTTATCTGAATTAAACTCCATTTGCCATTCCTCAGCCCACTTACTCTGCTGATCAAGATCCCCCTGTAATTTTTGATAACCTTCTTCATTGTCCACTATACCAACTATTTTAGTCTCATCTGCAAACTTACTAACCATGCCCTGTACATTCTTAATCCAAATCATTGATATAGAAGACAAACAACAATGGGCCCAGCCCTGTTCTGAGGCACACCATTAGTCACGGGCCTCCAGTCCGAGAAATAACTTCCACATCAGCCTTTGCTTTCTGACAACAAGCCAATTGTGGTATCCAATTAGCCAGCTCTCCCTGGATTCATGCGATCTAACCTTCGAGAGCAGCCTACCCATATGGAACTTGTCAAAAGCCTTAGTGAAGTCCATATAAACCATGTCTCCTGCCTGACCTCATCAACTTTCTTGTCACATCATCAATAAACTCAATCAAGTTTGTAAGACATGATCTCCCACACACAAAGCCATGCTGACTACCCCTAATTAACCCCTGTCTTTCCAGATGTACATATATCTTATACCTCAGAATCCTCTCCAGTAACTTACCTACCACAGATGTTAGACTTACTGGCCTATAGTTGCCAGGTTTTTATTTGCTGCCCTTCTTAAGTAAAGGCACAACATTCGCTACCCTCCAGTCTACCGGCACCTCACCCGTGGGTGACGATGATGCAAATATCTCAGCCAGGTCTCCTACAATTTCTTCTTTAGCCTCCCACAGTGTTCTTGGATATACCTGGTCAGGGTCTGGAGATTTTTCTACCTTCATACCTTTTAAGACATCCAGCACCTCCTCAACTGTAATACAGACTATCTCCCAGACCTCCCCATTTACTTTTCTTAGTACTGAAGTCTTCATGTCTTTCTCCACGGTAAAAACAGAGGAGAAATATTCATTAAGAACCTTGCCCAACTCCTGTGGCTTCACACAAAGATGTCCCCTTTGGTCTTTGAGGGGCCCATTCTCTCTCTAGTTACTCTTTTTCCCTTAATTTAAAATATCTTTGGATTTTCCTTAATCTTCTCATTCCCCCCTTTTGACCTCCTGATTTCCTTTTTGACTACACTACTGCATCCCCTATACTCCTCCAGGGATTTGCTTGATCCCAGCTGCTTGTATCTGAGCCATGCCTTTTTTTTTCCCTGGCCGGGGGCTCAACATCCCTCTTCTTCCAGGGTTCCCTACTCCTACCAGCCTTGCTCTTCACTCTAACAGGAATACGAAGACCTTGAGCTCCCACTATCTCACCTTTAAAAGCCTCCATTTACCTGTGGGTCCTTTGCCTACAAACAACCTACACCAAAAAACCTTTGCAAGCTCCTGTCTCATACCATTAAAATTTGCCTTGCCCCAGTTTAGAACTTCAAACTGTGCACCACTTCTGTCCCCCTCCATAACTATTTTAAAACTATGGTCACTGGTCCCTAAGTGCTCCCCCACCGTCACCTTAGTCACCTGCCCCGTCCTATTATCCAAGAGTAGGTTGAGCTTTGTCCTCTCCTTAGTTGGGCCCTCTGTGTATTGCCCAAGGAAACTTTCCTGAACACTTAACAAATTCCATCTAAGCCCTTAACAGTATGGCAATCCCAGTCTATGTTAGGAAAGTTAAAATCCCCCACTATGACAACCCTATTATTCTTACAATTCTCCACGATCTCCCTGCATATTTGTTCTTCTAATTCCTGTTGACTATTTGTGGGCCTAAGGTACAATCTCAACAGTGTGATCATCCCTTTCCTATTTCTCAGCTGCACCCATAATGCCTCACTGGATGATCCTTCAGTAATTTCATCTCTGGCTACTGCTGTGACATTCCCCTTAATCAAAGATACAACTTCCCCTCCTCTCTTCCTCCGTCTCTATCCCACCTAAAGCACCTGTACCCTGGAACATTAAGCTGCCAGTCCTGTCCCTCTCTTAGCCATGTTTCCGTTATGGCCATAATATCCCAGTCCCATGTAACTATCCTATAATGGTGCTATTGTTTTAAAAAAAAGTTAACACTACTGAATATATTGACCATATGGCACTAAGAATGTAAATAATTTTGCACTCTGTTCATTCTTTTGTATGTATATTTTTATTATGAATAAAGTTTATTTTTGAATAAAAAAAGAGACATCTGTGTAGATGAAGTACACAGGCCCTTTAACCACAGTTAGTTAGGACCAAATCAGGAACAGTCTGTCAACCCAAGTATCTAGAAGACTTTGTACCAAAGTAAAGCACACAGAGACTGGATAGTTATTTGGATGTTTGCTTTTTTCCCCTTTTTGTTATTAATGAAGGGATGCAACACAAATGACTTACATAAATTAATGCATGCCAAGAGACTACCTCCTCTCCGTATATCACAGCGTTTAGTGTTGAAGCTTCCACAATTCTGTCTGCCTCTGTGGACTTAGCACACAGCAGGTATGCTGTGCTGTCTTTCTGTAAGCTCTTGTGTTAATAAAGTGCTTTATTAGCTTAATTTACTGCTCATTCTCCTTATTTTAGAGGTAGATCGGAAAAAAATTACTGCAACATCACTCACCTTAGTTTTGCTCAAGGTTGATTTCTAAACCATTTGGAGGACACAGGGCAATTATCACCAATGCCATGTATGCTGATTAATTGTGTTTCTTATTGGGACTCGTGGCCATTTATCACTGTTGACCTGTGGGACTGATTGTCAATTGTGATTAAGTGAATCCAAGTGTCCGACACAATCAAATGGCCGTTCAAGAATAACCGTTCACCTTTGCTGATTAATATTCTTGTCAAAATAAGAAGGAAATGAAAATGACCTAGCATGTTACTGAATGACAGTGGGACTTCAGGAGATGTAGCTCAATCTTTGTTGGCTGCACTTCAAGGAAGTCAAATGGATAAACATCAGGATAATGGAGCGGGCATCTGAAAAATAAGATGCTCGACTTTATTTTAAAGTATATCTTAGAGGCAACTTATACAGTCTTCTGATCCACTTGACCATGCAGATGAATAGCAGCATCAGGTGTACTGTGAAAAATAAATGCAAGAGTGTAGAAAATAATCAAAATGAAGAGGAAATGAGCAGTTAGATAAAATAAGTGAAACCCATTGATTGTGCAGAGCTAAAATGAAATGTGAAATGGAGGGTTGTTGAAATAATGCACAGTCAGGAGGTATTGAAGGATGGAGTCAATGGCCATAAGCTGATCATTTGTTACTTTCATTTTATGGCTAATGGCAGTGCATTGAAACCCCAGGCTGGGTAAAAAATGAAAAGCTAAATGTCTTTCTGTATTGATGTAATTATTTTGTATGTCAGTTAAAAATACTTTCACTTCAATTTATTATGAAATAAAAATGATGCTCTACATAGCTATTGATAATAATTATGCACACAAAATCACCCCATGCTGTCAATTTCTACAATGAAATGATCATTCAAAGCACTTTTCCAGCTTGCCATTGCAAAGGTGGATTAAAAGTGCTTGGTGTTTAATTTGCTTGGAAAGCATTTGTAACTATACTTAAAAATCCTGCATGATAATATTATTGCATGATGATGGTTCTATCAAAAGTAGCAGTCTAACAGCTGTTTGTTAGAATAAAGTATCAGTTTGAGGTAATATGTGAGGAATAATGGTTTAGCATGTTACCAAAGGGATCGCTGAAGTGCGATAACATTAATACACTTATATAAAATTCCTTTAATATTTTATCAAGGGTGTTGCCTCATTTTTTTTTAAAGACTATTAGCTATGAGGAGAGGTTAGACAGACTTGGATTGTTTACTTTGGAGCGTCGGACGCTGAGGGGTGACCTGATAGCAGTTTATAAAATTATGAGAGGCGTAGATAGGGTAGATAATCAGAGTCTCTTTCTCAGGGTAGAAATGCCAAATACTAGAGGGCATAGCTTTATGGTGCGAGGGGGAAAGTTTAAAGGAGATGTGCAGAACATGTGTTTTACACAGAGGGTGGGAGGTGCCAGGAACGCACTGCCAGAGGTGGTGGTGGAAGCCAACATGATAGTGGCGTTTAAGAGGCATTTAGATAGACACATGAACATGAAGGGAATGGAGGGATATGGATCATGTGCAGGCTGGTGGGATCAGTTTCATTTGGCATCATGGTTGGCACAGACATTGCGGGTTGAAAAGCCTTTTCCTGTGCTGTAGTGTTCTATGTTCAATGTTCTAATGTATTGATATGCAAGCGATAAACAATATAATTTCAACATAGATTTATTTGATTGCCCAGGGTGCATAAATTAATTTGCAAATTACAAAATCACTGATACATTGGTGGAATATATTGCCATGATTTTGCTGTCAGCAATGAACAAACTTTCTCCTACTGACTGTGAATCTCCAGAAAGATGCAGCAGGCTCCATACTGTAGACTTCCTCATGATGTCAATCTGAATTTGCAGCCTTCTGCACGGGATCTGCAGGGAGACTATTTGGGAGGGAATTTGTGGGTTTTTTTTGTATTTGATAGTTGTACATAATTGATGTGAGGCACTGATATCTGTAAAATTGCAAAGGTCCATGCTGTCTTCACTGGAGAGAGAGTTTGATTCAGGCAGATATCACTGTAGAACTATTATAGAAGGATCTGCACACACAAGATTATATCAGCTGCTGTGTGAAGCATTATTCCATTTAATTATTAAAGTTATCATTCACTTACTCTCCAAAAATGTATTATGGCCAATGGTTCACCGTTGAAATGCAGTCAGCAAGTCAGTGATTGAAGAATTCTTGTCAGTGGTATGGCAGGAAGTAAAAACACGGTGAGTATAATTCATCTGTAAGTTGTAGTATAGAAAGCAAAATAAAAAGCAGTTTGTACACTTAGTACTAAGGAAAAATAGCCTAATACATCAAATCATGTATCATTTACTCTTTTTTTAAATGTGCTGCAAAGGAAATGAGACTCCACACCTGTGAAATTGAATTTTCAGGGTCAGAAAAACAGTTCAGAAGTAAATATCATACTTAATTTTGGCATCTGTTTATCGAGTGGGAGTAGTCAACAATTAACCTAATTGTACACCATGATTGTGGTTTCTGTGCACATTACATTGGCAAAGACTGCAATAGGTCACATGGTGATGGAGCAGAGAATCTCACTGACTATAATTTATGGATTTTAGTTTTTAACTAAATAAGTGCTAATGATAGAATTTGATGTCAGTTAACCAAATAACATCAATAAACAGAGACAGTTTGACTATTATTAGTACAGCAAATTTGAGCAATTTTTTGTATTTGCTAGTTGCACATAATTAATGTGAGGCACTGATAGTCTGTAAAATTGCAAAGATCCATTCTATCCTCATCGGGAGAGTTTGATTCTGACAGATATTGCTGCAGAATTATTATAGAAGGATCTGTGCACACAAGATTATATCAGCTGCTGTGTGAAACATTATTCCATTTAATTATTGAAACTATCATTCATTTACTCTCCAAAAGTGTATTATGGCCAATAGTTCACTGTTGAAATGTAGGTTATACTAATGGCTCTCCCCTTTATCTATGCAGAAATGGTGCTGCATGGAGATAATGCAGGTAAAATCAGATTGGAACTGTTTTAAAGAGGAGCATAGGAATTCTTGCCAATGTCCTGGATGGTATTTCTCTTTCAATCAATGTCACTGCAACAGATTACCTGGTTATTATCACATAGCTGTCAGTGGAATCAAGCAGTGAGCAAACTGGCTGCCACATCTCCCACATTATGACTTCAAAAGTACATTACTGGCAGTAATGTGATTTTTATATACATTCAAATATAAATTCCTGTGCCCCATTTACAGTGGAAATTATCTGTGTGGAAGTCCTGTAAAGCACCATGCTATGTCCTAAGATTGAGAAAGATGTAATAAAAATGTACTTCAATGCAAGTTCTCTTTCTATTTTTATCTTGCATCCAACTTGACATTTAATTCATCTGCTCTAATTTACACTTTTCAGTCCTGGGGCTGTTAAATCCTTAAGGTTAAGGAGGCACCCTCCTGCTTTCCCTTCTCACTCAGAGCTCAGATACGATGATCTCTGCATTGTGCGATTATCAGATCACACTGGCAGTATAAATACCATCAAAACTAAATGGGATAAGGAAGTCTATCTGACAGTTGAGTCTGAGTAAATTATGACTCTATAGATTTAACCAGGCCATTTATTTTACCAGACCAAATTTATATCCTGTCATTCGAGCGATTCGTTTATTCTGATTAGAGATTTGCTTTTGTTAGTTACAATATTAGTAACATCTGTACTAGGAAAAAGGAGCAGGGATGAGCCATTTGGCCCTCTGAGCCTGTCCCACCATGTAATGAAATCATGGTTGAATTTCTAGCCATTTTCTCACCCAATCTCCTTATCAAATGTTTCTGGAGCCTGGTTATCTGATATTTGATTTAAGTCCAGATTTTGATAGTGGAAAGAGTCCTGTAACCAGTGATAGAAGATAACTGTTGTGCCTCGTGTCTCTTAGAAACATCTAAGATATTTCAATGGAATGAATGACTCCGAGCGCACAGGTTTGTTCCACAGACAAATGCAGAATACAACCTGCAAACAGTCAAGTGATCCAGCTGATAATATGAATGACTAGTTGGTAGATTGTGATAGATGGGACTGTAAACCTGGCCAGGACACAGCAAAGTGGTAATGTACTCCTTCAGATAGCGGCGTCTACCTTGAATCAATGGAAACAGCAGTATACTGCCTTTATTTATTGTCTTGTCTGAAGGATGAAAGCAATGAATCAACGGTCAACCCTGTGTTTTGTTACCACACACTACTGTAATATAAAAATGAGCTAAAAATCTATTGCCTCCCTTTTTATGGTTGCTGGGTTAAACTGCTGATTTAGTTGCACAAGTGGTGGTGGTATCATCTGAAGGAGAATGGTAAAGTTATATCCGATAGGTGTTTTAATAACAGGAAAAAATAAAATCTGAAATATAAGAAGAGAGAAGAGTGGTAAAAAATGAATGCTGAAAATAATATATGCAATTCTGGTTATCTGAATTTGCTGAGTCCCAAAGATGAGGTACTGTTCCTCAAGCTCACATTGGGTTTCCTTGGAACAGTGTAGGTCACTAAAAACAGAGAGGTCAGAGTAGAATAGAAACAGCGAACTTAAGTGACAGACAACTGGAAGCTTAGGGTCACCCTTGCAGACTGAATGGAGGTGGTCTTCAAAGCAGTCACCCAATTCACTGGAGACACAAGAGACTGCAGACATTGGAACCTGGAGCAACAAGCAATCTGCTGGTCCCACCACCAATCTGATCCCACCACTTCCATCTTCTGCAGGGACCACTCCCTCTGTGACTCTCTGGTCCTCTCATCTCTCCACATCCACCCTTCCCTTGCCCCTGGCACTTTTCCCTGCCCTCGCAGTAGATGTAACACTTGTCCTTACACCTCTTCCCTCACTGCCATCCGTGGACCTAAACAGCCCTTCCAGGTGAGGCAAAGGTTCGCATGTATCTCCTCCAACCTTGTCAACTCCATTCGGTGCTCCCGATGTGGCCTCCTCTACGTCGGTGAGACCAAACACAGACTTGGCAACCGTTTCACAGAACACCTACTCTCAGTCCACAATGGCCATCCTGAGCTCCCAGCTGCAGACCATTTCAATTCCCCTTCCCATTCCCACACTGACCTGTCCATCCTTGGCCTTCTCTACTGCCAGGATAAAGCCTAATGCAAACTGGAGGAGCAACACTTTATATTCCACCTGGGTAGTCTACAAACCAATGGCGTAAATACTGAGTTTTCCAATTTCAGGTAAACACCCCTTTCCTGTTTTTTTCCCACTCCCCTCCCTCCCCCCTTTCCCTGCCCCCCCCTCCTTCCGATCCTCCAGTCCTTTATGTCCCCCTTCCCACCCTCCCCCATCTCCCCCTTCACACACCCCCTCCCCTTCTGGTCCATCCCCACCCCCCCCCCCTCCCTCCTTCCCACCCCACTCCCCTCCCTCGCTCCCTCCAGTCCCCTCCCCTCCCACCCCCTTCACACACTTTGTCTCCTTCTCCCTCCTGGCTCCATTCACCCACCACACACAGGTCCCCCTCCCCCCCCCCAGTCTGGCTCCAACTCTCATTCACCTCTCCCCTAATGGTTCCAATTCTCACCTCCTTATCCGAATCCATCTCTGGTAGCGCTGGGTGCTCCTGCTTATCTCCCTCCAGCAGCTCTCCCCCCCCATCTTCACACTCCTGTCCCCCTACCTTTCTCCATCTGTTGGTTTCTCCCCCTTCACCTCTCTCTCTTTGTCTGCCTCCATCCATCATTCACCTACCACTGTCTCCCAACTCCAGCCTGCTCCCCTCCCCTACCTGGCACTACCTGCCTGTCATCTCACACCCCACCCCCCAGTCCACCAATTGCCTCAGAATCCTTTCTTGCCATTCCCCTTCTCCTCTCTAAGCTGGCCATCTCGCCTCCACTCTCAGTCCTGATGCAGGGTTTTGACCCTGTTGGATTCGATTATTTTAAGTAGTTTTTTAACGTATAGTGTTTAATACACCTCAAGTGGCTGTACAAGGTATAACCGCTTTTTAGCTTATTGGTTTGTCCATCAGGTGAATACGTGTTTTCTCATTGGTTGGTTTTGCCACAGGTAACTAATAGGTTTTCTGATTGGACTATTGTTAGCTAAGGAGTACCTCTTATCTCAGGTATAAAAGGTGTCATTTCTCTTGCTCTCCTCCCACAACCCCCCCCCCCCCCCCAACTCATTTCAGTTCCTTTTGTCTCGGCTCATCTCCTAATAGTAAAGCCAGTGCCTTGTCCTCTGTGACTGTTTCTTTGTTTTAAACTTTTCCAATAAAACTTTGTGAAGCACCAACTTGTTTTCAACTCATTCTTGGACTCCTGAAAGAACCTGTGGATTCAAAAATAACCGGATCCGACAACCTGAAACGTCGACAATTCCTTTTACAGATGATGCTGACCGGTTGAGTTGCTCCAGCAGATTGTTTGTTGACCCAATCCATTTGTTCCCTCAGTAGAGAGGAGACCACATCATGAACACTGATGCGGCACACTAAACTGGAAGAAGTGCAAGTATATTTCTGCTTCACCTGAAGGAGTGCTTGGGTCACTGGACAATAGGAATGGAGGATGTAAAATGGTCGATGTTGCATCTCCTGTGATTGCATGGGTGGACTGCTGTCCTCCCCTTCCCACATGTTTATGTCAGGCCAGTGACTCAATCACCACAACCTATGCAGAAATCCTGTCCAGTGAGTTAATCAATAGCAATAGGTCAGGGTTCCTTATTCTGTGGTGAAATGTGTTTACTTGAGGTTGAGAGATTACAGTAAGGAAGAGCTGGATGTCCTTGAACTCAAATCACTGAAAGGTACCTTCAAGTATAGCTAACAATATGGAAGGCAAAAGGTATGTTGGTCTTTATTGAAAGACCATTTGAGTGCATAAATAAAGGCATCTTGCTGTAATTATATAGGACCCTGGTTAGACTATACCTGGGTATTGTGTACAAGTCTATTCTCCCAACCTAAGGAAGGATAAAAAAGATAGAGTGAGTGCAATGAAGATCACATCAAATTGATCCCTGGGATAGGGTGTTTGCCCTGTGAGGAGAGATTAAGCAGACTGGCGCTATACTCAGTAGCATTTCGAAGGCTAGGCACTGAGAGGATAAATCCTTTAGTGGGGGGAAATTCTGGCCAGAATTCTTGGAAATAGTGCGGGGATGTACTCTATAATTAGGGAGCATAGTTACAGAATATGGGGTCACTTATTTAAGATGGAGGTGAGGAAAAATTCCTTCTCTTGGAGGGATGTGAACCTTTGAACATTTGCACCCAGACAACTGCAAGTCCCATCATTAAGTATGTTCAAAGCCGAGATCAATGGATATTTTGACTTACAGGGGATCCAGAGTTAATGGGGAACAGGCAGAAAAGTGGAGCTGTGGCCAAGATCATGGCTTTCCTAAATGGTGAAGCAGCTGGTTCTATTCCTTATGTTCTTTGCTTCATTTGTTTTATGATCTTGTGTAGGCTGACAGCTCCTGACAACCACCTGGTGCCAGGGAATGGAAATGGCGTACGGATGGAGAGTGAAAACCCCTTCCCTCCTCATGATAAAATAGCTCACTAATTCTCATTGTACTAACACTTACATGAAGAATGGCCAGTTGGACGAGGTATTGGCTGCCCGTGAAGTTGTATGTTCCTCTCCCTTGAAGAGAGGAGTAAAATGTATATTTCCCTTGAACTTTATGCACAACTGGGATTGCCGGTGTCTGGTCACTCCTGAGACCTTCCCAGCCACAAAATGTGGGCTCCAACTATGCATTTGCATGGCCCCTGCACACACCCAGCTTCAGGGATTGTGGGACGGGCCTTTCCATTTGCTCCAGAAGTCCGAGAGCTCTGATAATAATCACCAGAAGATCCACCTCAAATATGAAGAGCTCACACGTTTACAGCTTGATATGTAAAGTGAATGTTTCCCAACACATACTTACGATCATCTTTGTTCTTTTCCTGCAAGTGAATTGGGGACAAGAGACACCAAGGAGGTAACTCTTATCACATTAGCAGATAGTTGGGTTCATGGCATCACAGGCATCCTATTAGAGAAAGAAAAAAAAAATGAGGTGCTGGAGGAAATCAGCAGATCAGGCAGCCTCTGTGGAGGGAAATGGACAGTTGACATTTTAGGATCATCTGGAATGATGAAGGGTCCCAACCTGAAACGTTGACCATCCATTTCCCTTCACAGATGCTGCCTGACCTGCTGGGTTCCTCCAGCGGCTCATTTTTTACTCCAGATTTCAGCATCTGCAGTCTTTTGTGCATCCTATTAGATATTTATTCTGACAGCATCTAAGCATGGAGACCATGCTTATTTTGTATGGGATATGCATCTCATTAGGATTTTATATCTCTTCAAAACCTGCTGGAAATAATTTGTGTATGTGTTCATTTAATTAATCTCAGCCCCCAAACACCAACTCCATAGAATTAGCACCATTCAAAACCTGCTGGAAATTGCTCCCTATGGCCACATGCTGGTGACTTAATTAAATCCTTATTATTAACAACAATGAAACACAGACCATGACTTCTCCTCCACCACAGTTGATTGGGCTCTCAGGCGCATCTGCTCTATACCCTTCACCTCTACTCTCACACCTTCTCCTCCTGATAGTGTCCCCTTCCATACTCAACTCATCATCCTCAATGATGTCCGGCACAGGCAAATTGAGGACACCACCATATACAATCTTCGTTTATTTTCAGCATACAAAAGGGGCCACTTTCTCATTGATGCTTTGGTCTACACTTCCACCTTTGCCAGTACCCACTCCCCTTCAGATGGCACCTTTCCAAATCTGCAGATGCCTACAAGTGGCACCGGAGCATGGCAACACTTTGCAAACTGCTCTCCACAGATCTACTCATTACCTTTACTGTAATCGTTCTATACTTTTAAATTTAAACTCTATGTCACTAACTATCTCTGTAGCTGTGATATTTTACTCTGTACTGTTATTGTTTTTTACCTGTACTACATCAATGCGCTCTGTACTAACTCAATGTAACTGCACTGTGTAATGAATTGACCTGTATGATCGGTTTGTAAGACAAGCTTTTCACTGTACCTCGGTACAAGTGACAATAATAAACCAATACCAATACCAATAAATTGATAAACTGGTTTATTATCATCACATGGACCAAGGTACAGTGAAAAAAATTGTTTTGCATGTCATCCATACAGAACATTTCATCACATCAGTGCGCTGAGATGGTACAAGGGAAAACAATAATAGAATGCAGAATATAGTGTTACAGTTACAGACAAAGTGCAGTGCAGACAGACAATAAGGTGCAAGGTCATAACAAGTTAGATTATGAGGTCAAGAGTCCATTTTATTGTGCTATGGGACCATTCAATAGTTTTATAACAGTGGGATAGAAGCTGTCATTGAGCCTGGTGGTACGTGCTTTTAGACTTCTGTATCTTCTGCCCGATGGGAGAGGGGAGAAGAGAGAATGTCTGTGGTGGGGTCTTTAATTATGCTGGCTGCTTTACTGAGGCAGCTAGGAGTGTAGATAGAGTCCATGGAGGGGAGACTGGTTTCTGTGATGTGCTGAGCTGTATCCACAACCCTCTGCAGTTTTTTTTTGCAGTGTCAGGCAGAGCATTTAGAGTCATAGAGCAATACAGCATGGATACAGGCCCTTCGGCCCAATGGGTCCATGCCGACCACGGTGCCCATCCAGCTAGTCCCAGTTTTCTGCATTTGGCCCATATCCCCCTAAGCCCTGCCCTTCCATGTTCCTGTCCAAGCACTTCCCAAATGATACTATTGTACCTGCCTCAACCACTTCCTCTGGCAGCTCGTTCCATATACTCACCACCCTCTGCATGAAAAATTTGCCCCTCAGGTCTCTTTTAAATCTTTCCCCTCTCACTCTAAATCTATGCCCCCTAGTTTTGGACTCCCCTATTCTAGGGAAAAGACTGTTACCATCCACCTTATCTACGCCCCTCATGATTTTATAAACCTCTATAAGATCACCCCTCATTCTCCTACATTCCAAGGAATAAAGACCTAGCCTGGTCAACCTCTCCCTGTAACTCAGGCCCTCTAGTCCTGGCAACATCCTCGTAAATCTTTTCTGCACTCTTTCCAGTTTACCCAAGTCTTTCCTCTAACAGGGTGACCAAAACTGTACAAGTGCAGCCTCACCAACAACTTATACAACTGCAACATAATTTCAGAACTCCTATACTCAATGCCCTGACTGATTAATACCAGCATTCTAAGCGTCTTTTTCACCACCCTGTCTACCTGTAATGCCACTTCCAACGGACTATGCAGTTGTAATCCTTGGTCCCTCTGTTCCATTACACTCCCTAGTGCCCTACCATTCATAGTATAAATCCTACGCTGGTTTGACTTTCCAAAATGCATCATCTCACACTTATCCGTATTGAAATCCATTTGCCTCTCCCTAACCACCCTTTTACTCTTAATATAGCTATAGAACCTCTTGGGATTTTCCTTAACCTTACCTGTGGATCCATCTGATACCTTCCCTTTGCCCTCCTGATTTCCCTTACAGTGCACAGTTGACAGACCAAGCTGTGATGTATCTGGACAGGATGCTTTCTTTGTGACTAACTGTATCTATGTTATTTAGACTGGGCAGCTGTACAGTAAAAACAATTTGTGGTCTGCGGAATTTGACCAGAGTTTAATATGACACGAGAGAACCAAAGGCTCTGTAAATGTACAAACTGAGAAGAGACAGGGTTTAACCACATTTCTTCTCTGAACCCCTGGTGGCTTTTGACCATCCATAAATCTAATAGTGTGAGGCTGTGGAATTCAAAACCATTGGAAGAGCACATTAGCGATCAGAACAGAGGGCTACTATAATCAAATCTCTGCTGTGCATCAAAGATAAATTTGCACACATGTTGCATTTCATGTCACTGTATATAACCCTACTGTAACTATTCCAATAGTGTTTGACCACCCAGAATATAATTTAAAATTGTCACCTTGCAACATATATATATATATATATATATATATATATATAAACTGAGTCAAAAAGCAGACACAAATACCATATAAGACAGGGGCTGAGAACAGAAGTCCTGTTTGCTCAGACCAGGGGAGGAGTGCAGTGTGTAAAAGTTCTTGTTAGATCAAAGAGGAAGGTGCAATTGTGGTTATTAATGGCTAGTGGAGTTTGACCTAAAATATAAGTTCTCTCTGCTGCAAGAGCAGTATAGTCAGTGAAGGGTGGTCAGTCCTAACTCTTTGGATCATCTGTGGATTGACCTTGACATGGTTGCATGAAAACTATGTTCAGCTTGTAGCACTGGTGGAGAGAAAAAAAGGGAAGAGTATCTTCATGTCAGCTGTTACATCCCGATGTTAATCCCCGTCCCACTTCCAGCATTCTTTCACAGGACAGCATAGAACAAAACCTTCGGGGTCATCGGAAGCCACCTAGCTGTAGAGGTTAGTGCAGTCATGGGGCTAGGGTCAGAGGCGATGTGGAAACCAGGTCAGATCCTGTACAATCTGGCCTAATATTTGGCAATGAAGCACAAAGGAGATATTCATATCAGTGACCAGAAACTCAGTCAATACGGTAATCATTAAGGGGTGTAGATCCCAAGGATTCTGGCAGGAATGGTTAGCGATGTGAGGAAGTTTAGTGAGGGAAGTTCAGAAGAGGGAGTCAGTCAGCTAAAAGCATGCCAGCAGTGGGTAAAGGATTAAAATCAAGACACAAAAGATGCCAGAAGTGAAAAAGGATGGAGATTGTGAAGGGTCATAGGAGGTCACAGAGATCACAATAAAATCTATGACAGATTTGTGTCCATGCTAAGTAGCCAAGCAGCCTAACCCCACCTACTGGCCACAGCCAACAGGCCCACAGGTCATGGCTCCACAAGTTTACATCCAGGTAGCATTTAAAAGGGGTTTTCCAGGATCCCTCAAGTATTTCAGAGTTCAGACAAGGTTCAGGATGTCCTGTCACATTACCCAGCTGTAACAGAATGAGTCTCAACAGTGATGAAGCCACGGCAGGATTTCCTAACAAGGATACAAGTTTTAAAACAATGCTGCATCAGAATCCAAAGTACAAGTGAACTGAGAGCTGATATGTGTTCAGAATTCAAGTTCAGAAGTGGACAGCAGAGTTTTAGATAAAAGTACTAATTTAACAAAATTACTTAAGCCAAGGTGAATCTCAGGAGTGTCATCAAACATTGACAGCAAGACAAAGAAAGGGGTAACCAAAAGTTTGGGGGAAGAAAGTGGGGTTCTCAAAGAGGAAGAGGATGTGAAGAGCTTCAGTTTAAATATTTAATCAGGTTCCAGCTTAATTTGACCAAGATCAGTTCTCTCATTTTGAGGCCGACCTCAAAAATTGACCTGAACGGGTCTTAAACATCCAGCGAGGGTCCACAATGAAAAAAAAGCAACATGTGGGTGCTGTTCCATTCCTCAGCAGAGGGGATGAGGGAATGCAGGGGTGGACAAGTAGCCAGAAGAAAGAAAAGCAATCAATAGAGCTATTGCCAAAGAAAGGAAAAGCAATGAATTTATCATTTAGAAAGCAGTAATTAACCACCACCGCCTGTGTGCAGTGTAGTAAATCTGCCTCATTACCTAGCTTCTCTGTCACAGTTCCAGCAGTTCCATTGTTCTGCTTTGGTAAAACTGCAGAGTGGGTGTTTACTGTTCAAGAGTGTGAATCGTGTGGCTTGTGAACACTGCTCCAAACAAGGAGGGAAACCCCACGTCATTTGTGCCTGTTTTTACAAAATACAATGGTGCTTCCTGTTTGATGAAAAATGATTTTCAAACCACAACTATCAACCCCAGCACCCACGCACTCTTCATTTTTACGCTAACAGAAAACAAACTGAAAATAAAGCACTCCAACTTTTCAAGTGAGCATTTTGACCACAAAAATTAAGTTTTGAGCAGTTTGTAATTGAGAAGAGCAACTAGAAGTGATGAAGGGTCTTGACCTGAGATGTCGACAGTTCATCTCCCTCCAAAGATGCTGCCTGACCTGCTGAGTTCCTCCAGCACTTTGTATGCTGCTCCAGATTCCAGCATCTGCAGTCTCTTGTGTCTCTATGAAACCATAAGCAGCCCAAAATGAAATTTCAACATGTCTTTGGAAGAGGTACAGAGATTGCGTAGCAAGTGTAGAACTGTACGCCATCACAGAGTTAATCCATTCAGGAAAGAGGAAAGGTTGGGAGGAAAAAGGAGATAGTCTGTTAAATGCCATAAAACACTTTCAAAGTCAAAGTTGAGTTGCCTGTTCACATGGGACATCCACTAAGCCATAGTCCCACTAGCAATAACAATTGACCACACATGGATTGTAGCAAAACCACAACATACAAACGTCTGCTTGGACGCCCGTATTGCGATATGGATGAAACTTTTCCACTCAAGTCACAACCATCTCGTTCTAGTATTAAAACAGAATATTCTGGAAATAATTAACAAGTCAGGCATCATCCGTCAAAATCAAAGTCAAGTTTATTGTCATTTGCACAAGTACATGTATGCACAGGTGTGATGAAAAACTTACTTGCAGCAGCATCACAGGCACATAGGATCAGATAAGCAGCATTCACAAGAAAAACATAAATTAAACATAAATTATACACAATTTTTACAAGAAACAACACAATTAGAACAAAAAAATGTCCATTCTAGTGCAAAGTGGTCAAAATGGTCGTAGTGTTGCTATACTAAGGTAGTGATTGGGGTTGTGCAGGTCGGTTCAAGAGCTGAATAGTTGAAGGGAAGTAGCTGTTCTTGAACCTGGTGGTGTAGGACTTCAGGCTTCTGTACCTCCTGCCCGATGGTAGGTGTGAGAAGATGGCATGGCCCGGATGGCGGGGATCTTTGATGATAGGTGTTGAAAATAAGAATAATAACAATAAGGAAATAAGAATAGGTTCAAGTCCCTATTTTGACTGATACTGTATTTAACTTTCTCCTGGTGAGGAGTCTTTTATTCACTCAGACTCCTGATAGGAATTTACTTATGACTAGTATTGAAGGACTTTAAATGAATGTGTAGATTATTGGTAGGCACATTCATGCACATTTTTAATACTGTTAACCACTGGGAGGCCCATTCTCCTGCTGGTGCCCATCTGTGCACAACTCTGGATTCACTGCATGGAAGCCTTTGGTATAGCAGGTGGTGGTGGGGGGGTGGGTGCGGTGGGAGGAAGCTGGAAGAGCAACTGACATCATCAGTTAGCTGAAGTGGAGCATTTGACAAGAGAATCTGTTCCCGAAGAAATGTCCCTTTCACTTCCCATCAAAAGACTGTCCTGAAATAGGGTACAATAACTGCAAGAATATACTCTTTGTTTCCAATAGCACAAATCTTTAGTGAAAACTTTGTTTTGGCATCCAGACTATTCATCAGGTAACTACTAAAATGTAAGCGTTATGCCTCCGATCATGTACCAAAGTGGATTAAGTCCATTAGGACTCATGGATGCAAAACTTGGAACAATCATTATTATTGTGCCTATCATTATTGCTATGCGCCTGTGATGCTGCTGCAAACAAGTTTTTCATTGCACCTGTGTATACATGTACTTGTGCATATGACAATAAACTCAACTTTGACTTTATTTCTTTTGTAATTAACCTTTATGGAATTATGATAAAAGGGTGAAGTCTTTTAATACATATGTGCCAAATTACTAGATTGTTCACCTGTTAGCCTGTCATGGTAATTGACAACCACCTCGCATTCACTGAGGTGGGAACAGTGACTTTGCAGAGGCCTCATGGATTGTGGATTATCCCCACACCTTGGTCCTATCCTCTCTCTGTGACACTTCAATTCAGAACACGTGGAGGCTCAATCACATTCAAAGCCAGCAGCTGGGTTTTGGAAACTTGAATCCACAAAGTTCTGACTCTGAGATGCATTGTCACCAAATGAGACACAGCTGACACGTAAGGTTGTGCATTTTGAGCTGAAAATCATTTTAGATGAGATAAGATAAGATTTATTTATTAGTCACATGTACATCAAAACACACAGTGAAATGCATCTTTGCGTAGAATGTTCTGGGGACAGCCCGCAAGTGTCGCCATGCTTCCGGCGCCAACATAGTATGCCCACAACTTCCTAACTGTACATCTTTGGAATGTGGGAGGAAACTGGAGCACCCGGAGGAAGGCCACGCAGTCATGGGGAGAACGTACAAACTCCTTACAGACAGCGGCAGGAATTGAACCCTGGTCACTAGTGCTGTAATAGCGCAATATCGCAATTCTCTGCAATACCTCTATCCTTGACCCCAACCATCCATATCCATGGCCAGGTGTCTCTTCACTATGACATCCTGCACCCCTAGTGGCTGCAACCCATGACCCATTTCTTCACGACTAGGTCTGCAATGGCGAAGCAAACAGCGTTTACTAAATAACCTGGCTTATGTGTGGAATAGAATTTTGCAACAGCGAGTCCTCAAAGAAAATATTCATTTGGCCACATCTCCCTGACAGTTTAATGCATTGATCTTCCAGGCTAAACTCCCTTTCTCTCTCCATGGTCATTGGTTGCTTGTTTACACAGATTAAAAATTTGCAGTTTGGATCATGGGAAGGAGAGTGCAGCAAAACTCTTACTTGATAGAAGATTGTCAAATGGATTGCACTGAGATAGATTTTTAACAATGTACTATGTTTATGGCATTTCATGTTAAAAACCTAAAGCCTCTACCATCAAATTCAAAGCATTCAAAGTGTTTTAGTTAGACTAAACCTGTAACAAGCAAGGTTTTGGGATTCATATTACAAGAAAAAATTTAATATTTGCAGAAGGGATAACATCGATTAAAGGATGATACCAGAGCAGAGAGGTTAGACCTAATGGGAAAAGTTGAATTTGCTGGGGCTCCTTCCTATGGAAAATAAAATATTGAAGATCGGTTGAATGAAAAGTTTGTAATAAATTGGACATTTTTTTATGAAACCAGAACTAAAGACCATCAATACAGGGCAGTAATGATAACATCCAGCACCTTTGCCCTGTATGCACACTTTAGCTCAGCACAGTGGTGCTGCTAGTGGAGCTGCTGCCTCAAAGTGCCAGAGACCTAAGTTCAACCCTGATCTTTGGTCCTGTCTGTGTGGATTTTGCACATAATCCCTGTGACCAGGTAGGTCTCCTCTTGGTGCTCCAATTTCCTCTCACATCCCAAAGATGGTAGATTAATTGTCCATCATAAATTGCCCCTAGCGTTTAAGTGGGTGGTAGGATCTGGGGGGAGTTGATAAGTATATGAGGATTATTATAAATGGGTGGTTGATGGTCAGTGCAGACTTGGTGGGATGAGGGGCCTGTTTCCATGCTGTAGACTCGATGACTCTGTGGTTAGATGGTGAAATTCATTACCACAGAAAGTTGTTTAGGCTGATTTAAGGGGAAATGAGATTAATATATGAGAGAGGAAGTAATGATAATGCAGTTAGATATTGAAAGGTGGGGGTGTCTTATCTAGAAAATAACCACCAACATGCACCTGTTTCTGCGTCGCAGGCATCACTTTTGATAAGATATCTCTCTATCTTTCTCTCATTCCTTAATGTGTAAAACCACGTAGAAAAAAAAGGTTATCATTTTATGAAGGTCTTTAACCGGTCATTTAATTCGGTAAAACTTCTGAGGACACAGCGTGCAGCATAGGACCTGATTATGTCAGGTTCTTTGGCAGTGAAGCAATCAGTCTGGTGTCCTTTTAGCATATTTAATGCTCATTTATATTGATGAGTGGAAAAGACAGATTCTATTATTAAAACATAATTATCCAACCATAAATTAATAAAAACCCAACATGTCCAAGTCTGAATAGACTATCGAAATGTTAACTCAGTCATCCCTAATGGGCAGTGAAAGTAAATTTTGTTGGTCTATCTTTCACCGTCTGTAGTCTAGGGTTCATCTGCCCCAGTCTAATTTGTACCATGTTCTGGTCCTCTCTCTGCCCTTGTTTTAAAATTCCTTCCTCATCTTACCATTCCCCATCTCGGTAACCCCTTTCAGTTTAACAATCCTCCAAGAACTTGGTGTTTATCTACTTCTGACCCATTATGTACCTTAAATTCAATTATTGGTATTGGTTTATTATTGTCACATGTACCGAGATACAGTGAAATCCGAATAGATCATTTCAAGACATAAGTACTTTGAGGTAATAATAAACCAATGCCAATACCAAATAGTATAAGGTAAAAGCAATAACAGAATGCAGAATATAGTGTTATGATTTCAGGTACAGAGAAAGTGCAGTGCATGTAGACAATAAGGTGCAAGGGCCATGATGAGCTAGATTGTGAGGTCAAGAGATCATCTTTAACATACAAGAGGTCTGTTCAAGAGTCTTATAATAACGGGATAGAAGCTGTCCTTGAGCCTGGTGATGCATGTTTTCAAGCCTTTGTATCTTCACAAATGGTGGATATGCTTTGAGCAGCCTACATGTTAAGTTTTGGAATTCCCTCCCTAAACCCTTCCACCTCTCTGTCTTTTTTTATAAGACGCTCCTGGAAGTCTACCATACTATTTTGATCAGGGTCAGTTTTTGTTTGTTAATGCCCCTACGACATTTGGGATGTTTGCTATATTAAAGTTGCTCTATGAATTCATGTTGCTGCTGTATGTAAAATTTAAACACTTTAAAATAATTGCATTTTTTTAAATAATCAATTGCTTTACTTGTATTCTTGCCCTCACGCCATCGTCCTCACTAGAGAGTGACACAACCTCATCCACTAGATTCTACAATAGACAAGCCCCAACAGCTGATGGAAATTGGTCTTTTTTACAGGGAAGGATTGGTGTTGCTGATAACTTTCAACCCTTGGTGTGTGGGGAGTTCCGAGCAGTTGATCATTTAAAACTGCACACTTTCTGGATTCCAGGGAAAATAGCTGGGAACTTCTTGCCCTGCATTTTAAAGGGATAGACACCAACTAATGCATTTATAATTAAACCACTGGTAAGTGGAAGCCAGGGGAGGAGAAATTGATCTTTGGTGATGAGTGTTGAACTTGTAAGGGGATATCAGTTGCTGTTTGTATTCACTTCCGTGCATTTAGTTCTTTGAAAAAAGAATCCTTTGTTATTATGGAGCTGGTAAGCTGCCATGACAAACCAAGACCAGCATAGTTTAATTTTTGATCTGTTTTGCTCGCAATTCATGGAGCTATTGATAGGGCAAATAATTCACCACAGTGACTGCAACATGAAAATGGTAGACTAATGAATATCTCAAAATGTGGTTCATGGTCAGACAACTTTTTTAATTGAGCTTCTCCAATTCTTTTTACTTTTGAACAATCCAGTTTAGCAAAAGTGGGACCAGATATATCTGTGCAATCAAAGCATTTGCCAGTCACAGAAGAACCATGTCTTGACTTGCCTCTACCTGCTGGGTTTCACACAGACTGCTGTCAATGGGTGGGTAACCAACACACATTATAAAGACTGCTCCAGTTGAAAAGGACACCAGTGTAATATTTGACACTATCAAGTATTAAGTATTAATGTATTTGACACGACGAAGGACTTCATTAAGTACTAATAAATATAGTATCTTGCCGTTGAAAGTTAATTAGGATGTTTTCCTCTGTGGAAGGGCTCCTCCTTTCATTAGCAATGAATATGCCAGCAATTTATATCAAAAGCAAACAGAAGAAATTTTCCCCATGGAGCTGGAAGCTAAGCACATCCTAGGTATTTACAATAAAATGGAAGAACCTGTTACCTGGGTTTCCCATGAAGAGCTGTCAGGTGGTGTTACGAATATGAATCACGCATTACAGATAAAGGCTGCAGTCCTATTCTGGTACCAATAATGAGCCCAGAACACCTGAGGTTTGTTGAAGGTTAACTGATCCAACATATAGCCAACATCAAGCTTATTCCATGGTCTACTGTCCTCTCTTATTGGATTCCTTCTTCGCCCTTTGCCTCTTCCACCTATCACCTCCCAGCTTCTCACATCATTCCCTTTCACCCCTCCTCCCCCACCTACCTAACTTCCCCCTGTCACCTGGACTTATCTATCCCCTTGTGGTCCTCCCACTTCCCCTGCCCTTTTATTCTGGCTTCTACCCTCTTCCTTCCAGTCCTGATGAAGGGTCTCGACCCGAAACGTCGACTGTTTATTTCCTTCCATAGATGCTGCCTGACCTGCTGAGTTCCTCCGGCATTTTGTGTGTGTTGCTCCAGATTCCAACATCTGAACAATCTCTTCTGTCAACATCAAGCTTATGTTAGGATTCGGCTGCAGAAGAATATGTGCTGCAGCTAGAGGAACTGAAACTTGCAGGTCACTTCCTAGTTACACTCCTACCTTGTGTTACTCTGCTCTTCTTTGTGATATAATGAAGTTCTGAAAGGCACCATGTAAATGCAATTTTATTAAGACAGGTGAACAAAAGCTTGGTTATTGAGACGGACTTGAAGGGGCATTTTAACAGTGTAGTATTGAGGTAAATGATGATGGGAAATGGAACAGGCTCAGCACTGCTAGATACTAGACATTTTTGCACTTGCTCAATTATCTGACATTGATTTTGGCACAGTCCATCATTTTCTGTCATTTACACTCAATTTACGCAATCTTTGAACAGTCCAAGATATAACTGACATTGTGAAGGCAGAAGTAATCTCACAATGATTTATTAATTTGCCAGATACTTTTTCATGAAAAAAAAATGCAGCTTTGTTTGCTTGTGGTTACCATTTGCTAAGGGGGGGGGTCACCATTTCTTCACCAGTCTCCATTGAATATAATACACTACACAATTCCTCTTACTTTGTTTTATGAAGAAGAACTGGTCAGAGACTAGGCAGTGAAGTTTCAGTAACTCACTTGTACTCTGTCAAGTAGAGGAGCCTTATGTTCATGTACCAGTGCCTTCAGAGATAACTGCAATGAATTTATCCAATCAGCTGCAGCCGACCATTACCCTATGAGGTGTGAAGGTCACTCTGCATGGATGCGGGAGAAGGAAGCATCATTCCAGGCTGGTCCACAACGAACTGTGCACAGTTGCCTCAGGTAACCCATGGATTTGCAGCTTCTAAAGATGGGTGTGTTAGGGATTCAGGAGTTATGGAATTATGTGTATGTACCAGGCATTAATTCAATTAAGAACCAATCTTCAGTTCTTAATTTAAATTGCAAACAGTAATCAATTTGAAATCAAAAGGACCGTTTTGTAAACAAGCAGTACTGTCTGCACAGCACAGGTCACTGACCAACAGCAAGAGGTTGGCTGCTTAAGAGGTTTGGTTTGTAAAGTGACGAGACCATGAGACATTCTCATATGTATCAGCTAAACGTAAGAAAATGGAGGTGCATTAATTAGCCCACATCAATCCACTGACTAAGTTATTTTGCACCATTGTGGACTGAGTTCAAAGAAGCTTCCAGACTAGATTGATTTGGTCACTTAGCACATCAAATGTGGTCACAGGCATATTTGCTCCATCAATAGTTGGTACATCAGTGTACTCAGAGAGTCAGTCCTCACAGCATTAATTTTTAGTGTCTGGGATCTCTATCTTCAGAAGCTTTTAGACCACCCTTGTGAATTACTTTGTCCCAGCAAAGGTGCTTGAACATTCAGAGGTGTCCTGCTAGTTAAAGTGTGCTCCCATTGTAAATATGTAACTCAATGGACACAAAATAACACAAAATATTGAAGTAAACAATGTAAATGTAGCTATTGAAATTGCATTGAATCACCTGCTGTTATCTTTGAACCTAAGATTATAAAAATTTGATGTACTTTGAGTTTGGGGAGATTTTACTGAGAGTGTCTCCAGGAGAATGCCTGCTTGTCATGATGAATGAAGACCAGCTTCAGTGTCTCCAGTGACTCAGTTCACAGTCACAGCAGGTGCATCTTCTGAATCTTCTCCTAGGCCTTCTAATGATCAGGACTGCAAGAGCAGAAATGGCAGTGATGCCTAAGAAGTGAGTGTGTCACTCTTGTTACAAACTGAATGGCTGAGTCATGTTGAATCCAGCCTGCACTATCCTGTTGCAGTCATGCAGCTGCCAATGATCTCGAGGTCTCACTTCTGAATTCCTCCCATGATCTGAGCAGGGACTGACCTGATAATCAGAGAAAATCAAAGACTTTTGAGACTGATTTAAATAATTTAAAAAATTGATCTAAAAGCACTTAAACTGCTGTTAAATAATTAAAATCATAAATATGCAGAGAAATAAAGAAAACAAAACAAATAGCAAAGGTAAATTTACCTTTTTAATTGAAGTCAGCAAGTGAATCTGACTGCATCGGATGTGTCAGGCAAGGCTAACATAAAGCTAAGTTGAAGAATGTACCTTTATGTACTGTTGAAAGTACCCTGACTGGTTGCATCATGATCTGGTATGGTAATTTGAATGCTCAGGAATGTAAGAAGCTGCAGAGAGTAGTGGAATCAGCCCAATACATCACAGACACGTCCCTCCCCACCATCCAAAGTATCTACATGAGGCGCTGCCTCAAGAAGGCAACATCCATCATCAAAGATCCCCACCATCCAGGCCATGCAGCTACCATCAGCAGGAGGTACAGAAGCCTGAAGTCTGACACCACCATGTTCAAGAACAGTTACTTCCTTGTAACCATTCAGTTCCGGAACAAAGCTGCACAACCCCAATCATCATGCATCTTCTTTTTTTCCCTTTCCTAGCCTATCTCTCTTTTATCTCCTCGTCTATTTTTTTCTCTCCTCCCCTCACCCCATGGGGCACCTGCCTCCATACATCTGACCCATCCCTTGATGGATCTGCTCTCCCCCCCTCCCCCGCACCTGCCTCACTATCTCTTACCTGCATCTTGTGCCCACCCC
Organism: Pristis pectinata; assembly: GCF_009764475.1. Lineage (NCBI taxonomy): Eukaryota > Metazoa > Chordata > Chondrichthyes > Rhinopristiformes > Pristidae > Pristis > Pristis pectinata. Next base: position 83,992,027 of record NC_067407.1, read on the forward strand.
AGCTCCCCTCTTTTGTCCACCTATCACTGCTCTGTTTTCCCCCCTATGTTACTGGGCTTCCCCCTTTCCTATGCTCAGTCCTGAAGAAGGGTCCTGACCCGAAATGTTGACCTTCTGTTTTTCTCCACCAATGCTGCCTGGCCTGCTGAGTTCCTCTAGCATCTTGTTGTTTTTTCATCTCGATTCCAGCATCTGCAGTCCTTTGTTTCCCTAATCACTACCTCAGTATAGCAACATTATGACCACTTTGCATTACAATGGACTTTTTTTGTTCTAATTGTGTTCTTTCTTGTAAAGTTTATGTTTATGTTTTTCTTGTTAATGCTGTGTATCTGATGCTATGTGCCTGTGATGCTGCTGCAAGTAAGTTTTTCATTGCATCTGTGCATACATGTACATGTGTATATGACAATAAACTTGACTTTGACTTTAGATTCAATGGTGTGTTCAAGGATGCAACAGGAGTTCAGAGGCTCCATCTCCTCTGACCCTGTAGGAATTGTGAATACCTCAGCAAGACTGACACCATTGAAGGAGATGCAGCAACAAACAATCTGCTGGAGAAATTCAGCAGGTCGAGCAGCATCTATGTCTGGGTGCAGGGCTTCAACTTGAAACATCGACAATTCCTTTACCCCACAGGTGCTGCTCGACTCGCTGAGGTCCTCCAGCAGATTGTTTGTTGCTCCAGATTCTAGCATCTGCAGTCTCTTGTGTCTCCCTTGAAGGATATCTGTTGGTTCTTTTTTTCTATTATATTTAATTATAATAGTCCATTGTGAAGAATGGCTACAATAATAACCAAATCCAAACAAAAATTGCAAAGCATAGATGATCTCTTATTTAGAATACCAAACGGGGAGAAATATATAGGCACAATAAAAATAGTCCAAGTGCTCTTCTGGAATACTATTTATCTTTGAAGATCAATCAGGTCTGAGCAGGGAAAAGAAATATCTCAATTTGTTCCAAAATGAATATTTATCAGTTTTGGTAATTTTCTATTGTTTGCATAATATTATATGAAGACAGATAATATGCTTAATAATTAGTTTGTCTCTGAATACTTCACAAAGATTGAATCAAAAATCAACCAGAGTGATAAAAAAGAATAAGACAACACATGTTAAATGCATTCATCTTTATTCATTAATCCTTTGTTACAGGGGCATTTCATTATCATGTTGGTGCAAGGAAGTGGACATCCTTAACTGCTCCTTTAAAGTACTGACAATGTTTTGAAACCAGCAGAACAGTGGCCTCTGAGTGGCCTCCCCTACATTGGTGAGACCAAACGCAGACTAGGTAACCATTTCGCAGAACACCTGTGCTCTGTTTGTAACCGCAACCTGTATCTTCCCGTTACCAGTCACTTCAACTCCCCCTCCCACACTATCACTGATATGACAGTCCTTGGCCTCCTCCACTGCCAGAAGAATTCCAAGTGCAAACTGGAGGAACAGCACCTCATTTTCCATCTTGGAACCTTGCAGCCTAACGGCATGAACATTGAATTCTCCCACTTTAGGTAATCCCCACCCCCTTCCCCACAAAACATGCCTCCCACACACCATTTTTCTCCTTTTCTTCCCTTTCCTAGCCTTTTTTTCCTCTGTCTTCTTACCTTTTACCTATCCCCGGTGGACCTGCTCTCCCCTCCTCCCCGCACCTGCCTATCACTATCTCTTACCTGCATCTACCTATCACCACCCTGTGCCCACCCCTCACCTCCCCTCTTTTGTCCACCTATCACTGCTCTGCTTTTCTCTCCTATATATTGGGCTTCCCCTTTTCCTATCTTCAGTCCTGAAGAAGGGTCCTGACCCAAAACGTTGACCGCCTGCTTTTCTCCACGGATGCTGCCTGGTCTGCTGAGTTCCTCCAGCATCATCATGTAATAGCAACTACACTCACTTCTGCGCACTGACTCTCTTGATTTTCTGGCATGTTGCTGGTGTCTTCCACAGTGAAGACTGATGCAAAATACCTATTCAGTTCGTCCGCCATTTCTTTGTTCTCCAATACTACCCGTCCAGTGTCATTTTCCAGTGGTCTGGTGTCCATTCTTGCATCTCTTTTACTCTTTATATATCTGAAAAAAACTTTTGGTATCCTCTTTTATATTATTGGCTAGCTTACCTTCATATTTCATTTTATCTCCCTTTATTGTTTTTTTAGTTGCCTTCCATTGATTTTTAAAAGCTTCCCAATCCTCTAGCTTCTTATTAATTTTGCAATACTGTATGCCCTCTCTTTGACTTTCCTTGTCAGCCACAGTTGCCTAATCCTCCCTTTATAATGTTTCTTCTTCTTTGGGAGGAACTGATCCTGCATCTTCCGAATTACTCCCAGAAACTCCTGCCATTGCTGCTCTACTGTCATCTCTGCTAGGGTCCCCTTCCAATCAACTTTGGCCAGCTCCTCTCTCATGCCTCTGTAGTTACCTTTACTCAACTACAATACCGATACATCTGATTTTAACTTCTCCCTCTCAAACCACAGGGTGAATTCTATCATATTATGATCACTGCCTCCTAAGGGTTCCTTTACCTTCAGCTTCCTAATCTACTCAGGTTCATTGCACAACACCAAATCCAGAATTACCTTTTCCCTGGTGGGCTCGACCACAAGCTGTTTTAAAAAGCCATCTCATAGGCAGTCTACAAATTTCTTCTCTTGGGATCCAGTACCAACCTGATTTTCCCAATCTACCTGAATTTTGAAATCCCCCATGACCACCATAACATTGCCCTCTTTACATGCCTTTTCTATCTCCTGTTGTAATTTGTACCCCACATCCTGGCTGTTATTCAGAGGCCTGTATATAACTCCCATCAGGGTCTTTTTACCCTTACAGTTTCTTAACTCTACCTACAAGGATTCTAGATCTTCTGATCCTGCGTCACTTCTTGCTATGGATTTGATTTCATTCTTTTTACCAACCGAGCCACCCTGCCCCCTCTGACCACCTGTCTGTCTTTTCAATAGGATGTGTATCCTTGGATGTTTAGCTCCCAGCTGTGATCTTTCAACCACGACGCTATGATGCCCAGAATGTCGTACCTGCCAATTTCTAACTGTGCTATAAGCTCATCTACCTTATTTTATATACTGTGTGCGTTCAAATATAACACCTTCAGTCCTGTATTCACTACCCTTCTTCTCAATTTTGTCCCCATGTGGCCTGAAGTTAAATTCTTATCCCTTTCTAAACTTTGTTTTATTCTTTATTTTGGAGACTTCAGTAACCTCTCCTGCACTCTCCTTCCCTTTTCCTTTATCCATACTTTGCCAATCTGTTGAACCCATCCCCCTACTATTTAGTTTAAAGCCCTATCCACAGCCCTTGTTATGCAATTCGCCAGGACCCTGGTCCTAGTATGGTTCAGCTGGAGCCCATTCCATTGGAAAAGCTCCCTCATTCCCTAATACTGGTGTCAATGTAACACGAATTCAAATCCACTTCTCCCACACCAACTTTTGCACCATGCATTTAACTCTCTGATCTTACTGACCCTGTGCCAGTTTGCACATGGCTCAGGTAGCAATCCAGAGGTTATTACCATTTTGGTTTTGCTTTTTAAATTAGTCCCTAGCTACTCAAATTTCCTCAGCAGAACCTCTTTCCTTGTTCTATCTATGTCATTGGTTTCCACATGGACCACATCAACTGGATCTTTCTCCTTCCATTCCAAATTTCTCTGCAGGTTAGATGAGATGTCCTGAATCCGCGCACCAGGCAGGCAACACAGCCTTTGGGACTCTCGATCCTTGTGACAGAGAATTATGTCTATTCTCCTGACTATACTATCCCCAATTACAATTACATTTCTCTTCTCTGCCCCCTCTTGAATGGCTCCCTGAACCACAGTGCCACGGTTCAGTTGTTCATCCTTCCTACAGCCCCCACTCTCATCCTCACAGGGAGCAAGAATCTCAGACGTATTGGACAAGCTCAAGGGCTGAGGCCCCTCCAACACTACCTCTTGGATCCCCCTACCTGCCTCACTCACAGTCACACCCTATTGCCCCTGACCACAGACTGAATTTGAAGTAGTTAATCTAATGGGTGTGACTGCCTCCTGGAACACAGCATCCAGGTATCTCTACCCTTCCTGATGCATCGCAGTGTTTTGAAGATCAGATTCCAGGTCATCAGCTTTGAGCCTGAATTCCTCAAGCAACCAACACCTGCTGCAGGAACTACAAAGGGGTCCACCCAGCTCCCACATCATGCAACTACAACACATCACCTGATCCTGCATCCCCACTTTATTTAATAGTTGTAATTTTGTTCTTTTTGTTTAACTACTATTTAAAAAACTTACCTGTTCTCACCTGCTACTCACCTGTGCCTCCTCGCCGAAGCCTCTTGAGCCAAAGTCTCAGATTCCCACTCCTACACTGGCCCACTCTCACAATGGCCACTCCGCTTTACCCCTACCTTCTTTTTATTGGCTGAATTGCCACACACATGGCCAATCGCACAACTTTAAAAGAAAAGCTGCTAGCTCCTCCCCTCTGCTGCTCTGGCTGCTGCAAAATTGTACGTCCTACTTCTACATCCATTTATTATATTCCGATGCTCCCAGCTGAGAAAATTGAAACGTTCGCCACTTCCGTGATTTGAGGGCACAGCAAGGATTGAAGACAAAAATTGGCACCTGCTTGGCCAATCTGGCACAGTATAACTACAGACAATGCCGTTACCCTGTACAGCCATTGCAATTTTCTAAATTGGTTTGCAAAATTTCTCAAGCTGCTAATGACTCAGTTTCCTCCCTCATCACAGCAGGAATTGGGGGGATGGGGTGTTAGGGGAAGCAATAGGCCATGCTGAGTTGATGGGCATGTTACAAACACACACTGCCAATTTACTGCTCACTGCTGCCTATCATAGTTTAACTTGAAATCTAAACAGAATATTCTTCTGAAAACTGCAGAACTATTGTGATTACTTTAAATCTTTTAGGCTGACACAGGATGATTTCAAGGCTTATGTGTATTATTACACTGGAAATGGTGCAAGATGACTTTAGAGTTGTGCAATGTCAATTGCTGACTGTACGACTGTACAACCTGTGACCCACATAGGCATTAAACTAATGCATGAAGTACGGCGTGCGGTGGTCCATGTGCCAAGCCAAATTCAGCTTTCAGTTTCCTTTTACTGTCACGGCAGCCTGTGGTCAATGGTCACTTGCTGCAGCTTGTTGGTTGCAGAGTGCAGCAAATCAATGGGACCCTAAGGAGCCAACCAGCATTTGGACCAAAAAACTGCAGATGTGGGAAAACCGAAACAAAACCAGAAGGACTTCACAGGTCAAAGTGCATCAGTGGGGAGAGAAACAGAGTTGATGTTTCAGGTTAAGGACTGGAAAAGTGAGAGACAAGTGTGCTTTAAACTGCAGAGATGGGGAGAGTGGAGAAAAGAATGGAATTGTGAAACGTAAATTGACTATTGTCACTTCTACCGAGGTACTATGAAAAATTTTGTTTTGCATGCCATCCATATAGATCACTTCATTACGACAGTGCACTGAGGTGGTACAAGGGAGAACAATAACAGAATGCAGAATAAAGTGTTACAATTACAGATAAGGTGCGGTGCAGGTAGACAATAAGGTGCAAGGTCATAACGAGGGAGATTGTGAGGTCAAGAGTCCACCTCATCACACTAGGGATCCGTCCAATAGTCTTATAATACCGGGATAGAAGCTGTCCTTAAGCCTACACTCGGCTCTGGGACATCTGGACAGTAAAGACACCTATATTAGACTATTGTTTATTGACTACAGCTCTGCCTTCAATACAATAATCCCAAGCAAACTTATCACCAAACTCCGAGACCTAGGACTCAACACCTCCCTCTGTAACTGGATCCTTGACTTTCTAACCAACAGACCACAATCAGTAAGGATAGGCAACAATAGCTCCAGCACGATTATTCTCAACACTGGTGCCCCACAAGGCTGCGTCCTCAACCGTCTACTCTACTCCCCATACACTCATGACTGTGTGGCCAGATTCTGCTCCAACTCCATCTACAAGTTTGCAGTTGATACCACCATTGTAGGCCGTATCTCAAACAGCGATGAGTCGGAGTACAGGAAGGAGATAGAGAGCTTAGTGGAATGGTGTCATGACAACAATCTTTCCCTCAATGTCAACAAAACAAAAGAGCTGGTCATTGACTTCAGGAAAGGGGGTGGTGTACATGCTCCTGTCTACATCAACGGTGCTGAGGTTGAGAGGGTTGAGAGCTTCAAGTTCCTAGGAGTTAACATCACCAATAGCCTGTCCTGGTCAAGTCACATAGATGCCATGGCCAAGAAAGCTCACCAGCACCTCTACTTCCTAAGGAGGCTAGAGAAATTTGGCTTGTCTCCTTTGACACTCACCAACTTTTACCAATGCACCATAGAAAGCATCCTATCTGGATGTATCACGGCTTGGTACAGCAACTGCTCGGCCCAGGACTGCAAGAAACTGCAGACAGTTGTGGACACAGCCCAGCGCATCATGGACACCAGCATCCCTCCTTGGACTCTGTCTTTACCTCTCGCTGTCTTGGTGTAGCAGCCAGCATAATCAAAGACCCCACCCACCCAGTCATTCTCTCTTCTCTCCTCTTCCATCAGGTAGAAGATACAGGAGCCTGAGGGCACATACCACCAGACTTAAGGACAGCTTCTACCCCACTGTGATAAGATTATTGAATGATTCCGTTATACGATGAGATGGACTCTGACCTCACGATCTACCTTGTTGTGACCTTGCACCTTATTGCACTGCACTTTCTCTGTAGCTGTGACACTTTACTCTGTACTGTTATTGTTTTTACCTGTACTACATCAGTGCACTCTGTACTACCTCAATGCACTCTGTACTAACCCAATGTAACTACACTGTGTAATGAATTGATCTGTATGATTGGTATGCAAGACACATTTTTCATTGTACCTCGGTACAAGTGACAATATTAAACCAATACCAATACCAATAGTGGTACATGCTTTCAGGCTTTTGTATCTTCTGCTTGATGGGAGGGAGGAGAAGAGAGAATGTCTGGGGTCGGTGGAGTCTTTGATTATGCTCGCTGCTTTAGCAGGGCAGCGAGAAGTGTAGACAGAGTCCATGGAGCGGAGGCTGGTTTCCATGATGTGCTGAGCTGTGTCCACAACTGTCTACAGTTTCTTTCATTCATGAGCAGAGCAGTTGCAATACCAAGACCTGATGCATCCAGATAGGATGTTTCTATGGTGCATTGATAAAAATTGATGAGGGTCAAAGCAGACATGCCAAATTTCTTTAGCCTCCTGAGGAAGGAGAGGCACTGGTGAGCTTTCTTGGCTGTGGTGTCAACTTGTTTGGACCAGGACAGGCTATTGGTGATGTTCACTTCCAGGAACTTGAAGCTCTCAAACCTCTCAACCTCAGCACCATTGATTTAGACAGGAGCATGTATATTGCGCCCCTCCCCCAACTTTCTTGAAGTCAATGAGCAGCTCTTTTGTTTTTCTGACATTGAGGAAAAGGTTGTTGTCATGACACCATGTCACTAGGCTCTCTATCTCCTTCCTGTACTCTGACTTATTGTTATTTGAGATACGGCCCACTACGGTGGTATCATCTGCAAACTTGTAGATGGAGTTAGAGCAGAATCTGGTCACACAGTCATGAGTGTATGGGGAGTAGAGTAGTGGACTGTGGGCACAGCCTTGTGGGGCACAAGTTTTGAGGATAATCATGGTGGAGGTGTTACTGCTTATCCATACTAATTGTGGTCTGTTGGTCAGGAAGTCAAGGATCCATTTGCAATGGGAGGTGTTGAGTCCCAGGTCCTGGAGTCTGGAGATGAATTTGCTTGGAATTATAGTATTGAAGGCGGAGTTGTAGCCAATAAACAATAGTCTAACGTAGGTGTCTTTACTGTCCAGATTCTCCAGGGATGAGTGTAGGGCCAGGGAGACCTGTTTCAGCAGTGACTTTGGTGCAAACCAAAGTCATCAAGGTAACAATTACTTTAAAAACTCAGTAGTTAGAGACAGACTGAAGCAGAGATGTACTATGGAGAGAGAAAAAAAGATTAATTATTTGAAATTGTTACATTCAATATTAAATCCCCCAGTTTGCAGTGTACCAAGATGGAAGGTGAGGCTAGCTCCTCAAGCTTACAGTAGGTATTATGTGAACAATGGAGGAAACTGAAGACAGTGAGGCCAGAATAGGAGTTGGATGGAGAAGTAAAGTGACAAGCGACAGAAAGCTTGGGGTCACCCTTGAGGATAGAATGAAGGTGGTCTGCAAAGCAATCACCCAAACTCCAGAGTGGAGGAGATCACATTGTGAGCTAGGGAACTGAAAACTTAAGGGGTTAGTGTCAACCTGTTGGGCAAGGTATTTGCCTACAGGAGGTAGGGCGCTGAGTGGAGGAATGACTTGCGTGCATCTGTTGGCAGGGGATGGCAGGGTATGACGTCCCTTAGGGATTCCATTCTAGGTTCTCAGCTTTTAACTGTGTAATGACAAATATTGCTGAGATGTTCACAACTGACCAACATAATGGCAACAACTTGCGGAATATTGGCATGTGCATGTAAACAGAGATATCCACAAGTTGCTGCTGTGAATTGCCACTCCACTACAGAGTTTGATAGCCCTCTCCAGCACAATATTCAGAAAGCAGTGAACCAACGAGAATTTCATGAATAAGTCTTGCTGTAAAAATACCTGAAAATATTGGGTTTTATTGCATGAGATGTAAATGAGTGTTTAATGGTATCCTAAACTGCATTAACAATCATTTTGGCCCAAAACCAAAATCCAATTTCACATGTCTAGATTTTTATTACTTCAGAATATTTCTTCAAAATTCCATGGATTTTAAAATAACATTTTCAGCTTCCATTCTTAATATTGCATACTACAAAACATCCAAAATATGTTAAAAATTGTACATTTTTAGCTGGCTGTCTGTTACAAATCTTCAATGTGATCATCTGTTCAGGCTGTTTTATTGCTGCTGTTGGCATTGCAGCAGGAAACTGAAATCCTCAAGAATTGGCAACCCTTAGCAACCAACATTTCAGAAAGTGAAATCCATGTAACATAATAAATCTTTATAGGTTACTTTCTTTGAGGTTGGGGGTGGTGGGGTGGGTGAGTGCCTTTGTTTCATTGCTGACCAAAAAAATCAAGGTCTAAATTTATAAATTATTTAGATGGAGAAATAGTGAGTTGTACGTGAGTGAGTTCAAAGGAGGTGTGCGGGGCATTTTTTTTACACAGTGATGGGTGCCTGGATTGTGCTGCCAGGGATAGTAGTGGAGGCAAATATGATAGAAACGTTTAAAAGGCTCTTATAAAAGCACATGAATATGCAAAGAATGGAGGGATATGGACATTGCATAGGCAGAAGGGATTAGTTTAGTTAGGTGTTTAACTAATTTGGCACAACATCATGGGCTGAAGGGCCTGTTTCTGTGGTGTCGTGTCCTATGTTCAATGTTCCATTTTCTATGTTCTATATCCATCTCTTTGTTGGCAACACTAAGTTAGATGGTACAATAAGTATTATAGATGAATATAAAAAGCAGCACAAGGATAATGATAAATGAAGTGAATGCAGAAAACGGTGGCAGAAGGATTTTAATATGGGAAATGTGAGGTTATCCACATTGGACCCAAGGAAGATGGATTTCAGAAACTAGTAACTGTGGAGTGGCAGGAAGTTTTGTGGGCCCGTGTGCACAAATTGGTAAATCTCAGCAGAAAGATGCAAAGAATTACAAAGTCTAAACCAATGTTAGCCTTCATTCAAATGGAGATGCATGCAGAGCTCCTGCAAAGACCTTGTGAAGCTGGAAAGGGCATACTGCCCTTGGAATAGGTGCAGCACAGAGTACACTGAATGTACTGGGGCAAAATGGGTTGTTAAAAGGAAGGATTACATGCACTTCAGCCTTGCTTACAGAGATTAATGAGTGATACAATCTCTCAATCTACCTCCTCATGGCCCTTGCACCTTATTTGTATATCTGCACTGCACTTTGTCTGTAACTGTAATATGATATTCTGCATTCTATGTTTTTTTTCTTTGTACTACTTCAATGTTCTTATGTTTGGATGGCATGCAAAACAAAGTTTTTCACTGAATCTCAGTACATGTGACAATAATAAACCAATTACAATTACAATGATTGAACAAATTGACTGGGTGGACAGAGGGGGTTAATTCCTGTGGTGGAGTCCAGATTAGAGCAGATAACTTGATGGATGGGTGCATTTCTACATTGGAAAAAAAGTACTGGAAATATGAAACACACTTACTCAAAAAGCTGCAACTCAAGGTCAGGTGAGAACTTCAAAACAGAGATTGATCAGTTCTTTGTTGGCAAGAGTATTAAGTAACATGGAAACAAGAATGGTAAATGGATTTGAGGTACAGATCAACCATGAATCATAGAGTCATAGGGATATGGAGCCATAGAGCCCAGAAACAGGCCCATGTCCAGGCTGACATCAAGTACCCATTTACACCAACAAATGATGGAACAGGCTTGAGGAATCAATTTCCAATGCCTTTTCTTTGTTCTTAGGGCTCCAAAGGCAACAAAGAAAATTCTAGGCTGCTCATCATCTGGCAAAGTCCAGCCAGCCAACAATATACATGCTGAAAACGGAAAGCTGCTCCTTTCGCAAGAATCTGCTTTAACACCTTTTCAAGGATTTCAGTGACTTCATCACTCTAAAATGTTCCTAAAGTGTGGTCTACTCCTTTGTTTACATACTTTATACCCATGCCCACAACCAGTCTCAGATAACTTCAAACTGGAAGGAATTCATTCCTTTCATCATTTTGGTCACTCTCCTCCCTTTGTTGGATGGGGTACTCAATACGTCCCACCACGAATATGGGCTTAAGACACAATGTTAAGCTGAGGTCTCATTGTTCTATATTCTTAATTTTACTCAGTATTGACCTGCCAACATGTCCTATAAACTTATATGCTTTCCTAAACGGCCTTGTCATACGTATGTGGATCTTCAATAGTATATCTGTTAAGATCTACACACTCTGCAGCCTTTTGCAGGTGTTCGTACATAAGCTTGCAGTTTGTTGGGCTGCACATAACACTCAGTATTGATCTTGAGTGAAGAACAATTACTCTATCAGGAATTATCCCTGACATGTTGAAACCAGCTCGTATTCCAGTTTTGGCCTAATTCTTAACTCTCACATAACCTTGGTGTTATGAGCTAATTTGTTATGGTCCTAAAATGTCCTCATCCAATTCATTTATGAAAATGGTGAACACCGCAATCCCTCTAGGTACTTACAAATCAAGTTGTTTACAGGCCATCCCTGGGTTATGAATGCATATTATGGATACCCCTACATCTGAACGAGCTCCTATAGTATTACTAAATCTGAAAGTCTGACATACATACGTATGTTCATTCCTGAGAAAGCAAGAACTAGTTTCTCTCTCTTTCTCCACTTCAAGTAATTTTCTATCTTGTCAGTCTTATGTGCTGTGGATGCCATTCATTACAATACTGTGGAGGTATAGTTACCATATTGAGTGATTTTTTTTGTGTATTTTATGACTTATGGACAAAGTTAACCTACAGACATCTGTAAAAACAGAACCCGTTCATTACCTAGGGACTGCCTGTATATGTTTTTCAGTATGCTCTCTACAACCAACTTGAACTAATTGAGACAGAGATTGAAAATGCAGGGAACATTCAGCAAGTCAGGCAGCAACTATGGAATGAGAAACAGAGTTAATGTTTCATTCAAAGGACATCTTCGTAAGATCAAGGAAGGAGAAATGTAGTTTCTGTTCTGATGAAGGGTCTTCAACCTGAAACATAAACTATCTTTCTCTTTCTACAGTTGTTGTCTGATCTGCTGAGTACTTTCAGCATTTTCTGTTTTGGTTTCAGATTTCCAGCATCTTCAGTCTTCTTGTTTTAAATTTGTTAGAATGGTAGTTGTACTGACTGAGCCTTTATGCTATCATAGACTTAAACTAATTGACCTTTAATTCCTCAATGATAACAAGTCCCAGTATATGAAAATAGGATTGCAATTTATAAAGCTGCTTTGTTGTTGCTTTAGATCATCACAATATGCCAGAGAGCAAAGGAAGTTTTATTTTCTCTGTAGAATAACGAGGTCAAAGTGGGTTAACAGTCTTCCACCTGTGATTGCGTAAACTTTCTTGGCTTCCTCTTATAACTGATTCACTTCTCATAATATTAAAAGTTAGCAGGGTGCACTGGACACAGAAAGTCCTGAACTTCTTGCCAGCTTCCCAGCTCTATGCCCTGCCCTCAAGAAGCAGGACAAACCCAACCTTGCCTTTTACCACCCTATTATCCTTCCCACAACCAGCATCAAGGAAAAGGAGGGAGTCACCAAAAGTACTATCAAGCGGCACTTATTCACAAATCACCGATGGACAATTTGGGTTTTGGCAAGGGCACTCAGCTTCAGACCTTATAACAGCCTGGGCCCAAATATGTAAAATGGAGCTAATTTAGGTGTGAGCTGAAAGGGACCGCTTTTCAGATCAAATCCTCACACACTGTGTGACAGTAAAACCGGAATCACACCCAGCAACAGAGAAAGATGACTAGCATTGTCGGAGGTCTATCATTTCAGCCGCACAACAGAATGCAGAAGTTCATCGGTCGTGATGAAATAGCTTTAAAGAACATTAACCTCTCTTTTTGCTTTCAGGTACTGGTTGATCTGTTCATTTCCTGTTTGTTTCTGAGTGGTGCAGCAAGTAGCGCTTCTGCCGCACAGCTCCAATAACCCCAGTTTAATCCTGACCTTCAGTGCTGTCTGTGAGGAGCTTGCACGTTGGGGCCTGTGACTGTTTGGGTTTCCCTTGAGTACTCTGGTTTCCAGAGATATGCTGTTAGGTGAATTGACTACTGTAAATTGCCCTGGGTGTAGGTGGGTTGCAGAAGAATCAGGGAGAGTTGAAGAGGGAATGGGAAGTAAGTGGGGGATTGGCCGTGATGGAAGTGCTCTGAAAGCCGGCAGAGCCTTGAGGGGACAAGTGGTCTTCTTCAGTACTGTAAGAAAATATGAGTAAGTAGATCAGCATATGAGCAAGTATGATTTATGAGAATGTTGCCAGGACTCGAGGGCCTGAGCTGCAGGGAGAGGATGGGCAGGCGAGGACTTCGTTTCTTGGAGCACAGGAAACTGAGGGGTGATCTTATAGAGGCGTATAAAATCATGAGGGGTATAGATAGGGCAAATGCATATGGTCTTTTTTCCCAGGAAAGGGGAACTAAAAACTAGAGGGCATTGGTTTAAGGTGAGAGGGGAAAGATTTAACAGGGACCTGAGGGGCAACCAGAGGCTGGTGTGTGTATGGAGTGAGGTGCCAGAGAAAGTAGTTGAGGTGGGTACAATAATGACATTTAAAAGACATTTGGATAAGTTCATGGATAGGAAATGTTTAGAGGGATATGGGCCAAACGCAGCCAAATGGGACTCTCTTAGGTAGACAGAACTGGTACTTGCCCTCAACAACAACTCTTTCTGCTGCTCCCACTTTCTCCAGACCAAAGGTGTAGCCATGGGCACTCGCAAGGACCTCAGCTATGCCTGCCTTTTCGTCAGCTACGTGGAACAGCCCATGTTCCAAGCCTATACCGGTAATGCTCCCCAACTCTTTCTCCACTACATTGATGACTGGGGCTGCTTCTTGCACCCATCTGGAGCTCATCAATTTCATCATCTTCACCACCAACTTACACCCCATCCTCAAATTCACTTGGTTCATCTTTGACACCACTCTCCCCTTTCTGGATCTCTCTGTCTCCATCTCGGGAGACAGATTATCTACTGACATCTTCTACAAACCCACTGACTCTCACAGTTACCTTGACTACACCTCTTCCCACCCTATCACTTGCAAGGATGCTGTCCTCTTCTCTCAGTTCCTCCACCTCCGCCGCATCTGTCCTCATGATGAGGCTTTCCATTCCAGGACATCTGAGATGTCTTCTTTTTTCAGTAAATAGGGTTTCCTCTCCACTGCCATCAATGCAGCCCTCCCCCGCATCTCCTCCATTTCCCGTATGTCTGTCCTCAACCCATTGCCCCCCCCCCACCGACATTACAGGGATGGGGTTCTCCTTGTCCTGACCTTACGGAATACCTAGAGGCGCAAGGCAAGATAGGTCCTAGCCAACATGGTTTTGTGAAGGGAAGATCCTGCCTGACCAACCTATTGGAGTTTTTTGAAGAAATCACAGGTAGGGTGGATAAGGGACAGGCAGTAGATGTTGTGTATTTAGACTTTCAAAAGGCCTTTGATAAGGTGCCTCACAAGAGACTGATTAATAACATGAGAGGTCATGGAATTACGGGTAGGATAGCAGAATGGGTGGAGCATTGGCTGGTTGGCAGGAAGCAAAGAGTGGAAATAAAAGGATCTTGTTCTGGTTGGTTACCGGTTACTAGTGGTGTGCTGCAGGGGTCGGTGTTGGGACCGCTCCTTTTTACCTTGTACATTAACGATTTGGATAATGGAATAAATGGTTTCGTGGCTAAGTTTGCGGATGACACCAAGATAGGTGGAGGAGTAGGGAGTATTGAAGAGATAGGAAGGTTGCAGAGGGACCTAGACAGTTTAGGAGAATGGGCAAGAAAATGGCAGATGAGATTCAATGTTGAGAAATGTGCAGTTGTACACTTTGGAAGCAGAAATAAGCGGGCAGATTATTATCTAGGAGGAGAGAAAATGCAAAGTACGGAAGTACAAAGGGACTTGGGGGTACTCGTGCAGGATACCTTAAAGGTTAACCACCAGGTCGGATCGGTGGTAAAGAAAGCGAATGCTATGTTGGCATTCATTTTGAGAGGTATAGAGTATAAAAGTAAGGAAGTGTTGATGAGGCTCTACGGGGCACTAGTGAGGCCTCATTTGGAATATTGTGCGCAGTTTTGGGCCCCACATTTTAGGAAGGATGTGCTGACGTTGGAGAGGATTCAGCGGAGATTTACGAGGGTGATTCCAGGAATGAAAGGGCTTACGTATGAGGAGCATTTGTCGGCTCTTGGACTGTACTCACTGGAGTACAGAAGAATGAGAGGGGACCTCATAGCGACATTTAAAATATTGATAGGAAAGGACAGAGTAGATGTGGCTAGGCTGTTTCCCTTGGTGGGTGAGTCCAGGACCAGAGGGCACAATCTTAGAATTAGAGGGTACAGTTTCAAAACAGAGATGAGGAAAAATTTCTTTAGCCAGAGGGTGGTGAATTTGTGGAACTCCTGCCACATACAGCAGTGGTGGCCAGATCAGTGGGGCGTTCAAGGAGGAGATAGATAGATATCTAAATAGTCAGGATATCAAGGGATACGGGGATAAGGCCGGAAATTGGGGATTAGAATAGTTTTTTTTCTTTCTTCCCCCACTCCCCATTTCTCATTTCTATTTTCCCTTTCCTTGGAACAGACTCAATGGGCCGAATGGCCTGCTTCTGCTCCCTTGTCTTGTGATCTTGTGATCTTGTGACCTACCACCCTACGAGCCTCTGCATCCAACACATCATCCTCCGTAGCTTGCGCCATCTCCAACGGGATCCAACCACCAGGCACGTCTTCCCCTCCCCCACGCCTTTCTGCTTTCTGCAGGGATCGCTCTCTCCATGACTCCCTTGTCTGCTTGTCCCTCCCCAACCATCACCCTCCAGGCACCTATCCCTGCAACCGTGCAAAGTGTCACACCCGCCCCTGCAGCTCCTCTCCCAAGACCAATCAGGGCCCTAGACAGTCCTTCCAAGTGAGGCAGCACTTCACCTGTGAATCCGTGGGTGTCATTTATTGCAATCCGGCACTCTTGGTACAGCCCCTCTACATCGGTGAGACCTGACACAGATTGGGTGACCGCTTCATCAAGCACCTTCACTCCGTCCACCGCAACAGCAAGGATCTCCCAGTGGCCACCCACTTCAATTCCACCTCCCACTCCCCATTCTGACATGTCTATCCATGGCTTCCTCTACTGCCTCTTTGAGGCCAGATGCAGGTTGGAGGAATAACACCTCATATTCCATCTTGGTAATTTCCAACCTGACAGCATCAACATTGATTTCTCGAACTTCTGGTAACCACTCCCCTCTGTTTTTCTCCCTCCCCCCCCCCCCCACTTGTTTTCCCTCATATCCTGTGGCCCCTCACCCCTTTGGATATGATAGGGTCTTTTAAGAGACTTTTGGATAGGTACACGGAGCTGAGAAAAATAGAGAGTTATGGGTAAGCCTGGTAATTTCTAAGATAGGGACATGTTCGGCACAGCTTTGTGGGCCGAAGGGCCTGAACTGTGTTCTAGGTTTTCTATGTTTCTATGTTTTCCTATGCCCCACCCTCATGGCCTGCCCATCACTTCCCTCTGGTTCCCACCTCCTTCCCTCTATTCCATGGCCTACGATCAGGTTCCTCTTTCTGCAGCCCTTTGCCTCTTCCACCTATCACCTCCCAGCTTCTCACATCATTCCCTTTCATCCCCCTCCCCCACCTACCTACCTTCCCCATCTCACCTAGACTCATCTATCACCTGCCAGCTCGTGCTCCTCCCCCTCACCCTACCCTTTTATTCTTGCTTGGCTTCTGCCCTCTTCCCTTCCAGTCCTGCTGAAGGGTCTCGGCCTGAAACGTCGGCTGTTTATTTCTCTCCATAGATGCTGCCTGACCTGCTGAGTTCCTCCAGCATTTTGTGTTCGTAGTTTAGGCGGGCACCTTGGTCGGCATGGAAAAGTTGGGCCAAAGGGCCTGTTTCCATGCTGTGTAACTTTATGACTCTGTGAGCATGCACTTTCCATTATGGGAATGAGGGGTGTGGTGCAGAAAGAGCAATCTGATCCATCTCACAGTTGCATTGCTGAGCACAGGGAGCTTTTAAGGCAGATTCCTCCCAATGGAAGATCTACCTGTGTTTAGCAGCCTATTTTAGAGGAGAGGATTGCTTGAATAAAATGGCTGTTATGTGGCTCATGCAGCAATAACCAGGTACTTACCTCTAGCACAGTATTGGTTAAGGTGAGGGGATTTTGTGCCATACATTTAATTGGAACAGAGTAAAGGAATGAATCAATTCCACTTCTTTGTTGGAGAAATTGAAACATAAAGTCTGTTGCATCAGCCCGAGCAATTCAGGATGCAAGTCATTTTTATGAAACTGCTTCTTGTAAATACATCTTCAAGGAAAAAAGAGCATCTGTTGTCCCTTCTGGTTGATTAACTAGGAAGGGACAACAATCTCCAGGGAGCCTTCTGTTTGGATTGCCTTTTTTATCCTGTTCACTCTACCAAATGCTGTGAAAATAAAGTAATTAAATTGGAAACTATTCCCCAATTTTGCTCACTACATGCTTGTTTATGGTTCTTGTAACTAATTGAAAAGGTAAATGACAGACATTCAGACATCCAGGGACTTGTATTTCTTCCCTAATTATTCATTCAGAGGTGTGGACATCCTTGTGGCTACTGTTCAACCTTAATTGTGGAGATAATTAAGAGATAAATTTATTGGTGGATCACAGTTAGGTGAGACTGGGAAAGGATAGCAGATTCTCTTCCCTGAAGGACATTAATGAGGTGGATGTATTTTTACAAGAATCCAGCAGTTTCATGGTTTTCAATACCATTGCTGAGACTAACATTTTTTAACTAAATTCCAAATTTATTTAAGATATCTTTATTCATCACATGTACATCGAAACACACAGTGAAATGCATCTTTTGGTAGAGTGTTCTGGGGGCAGCCCGCAAGTGTCGTTATGCTTCTGGCGCCAACATAGCATGCCCACAACTTCCTAACCCATATGTCTTTGGAATGTCGAAGGAAACCGGAGCACCCAGAGGAAACCCACGCAGACACGGGGAGAATATAAAAGCTCCTTACAGACAGTGGCCGGAATTGAACCTGGGTTGCCGGCGCTGTAATAGCGTTACACTGTTACTTAATTACTTGAACTTAAGTTCCCCAGTAGCAACTATTCAAACTCAGATCTCTGGATCAATGGTCCAAAGCTCAAACTGGTAGTTCAGTGACATTCGCTTTGCAGTGAGCATAAAAGCACCAAGCACACTCCAGAGCACTGATAAATGAAGCTGCATTAACGTCAGCTGTTTAATGTTACTTGGCTTCATTCACTGCAGACTGAACTTATGAAAAAGAAAGAAAGGTAGAATTCCATTGCAAAGAAAAACACTGCAGATGCTGGAAATCTGAAATAAAAATAAAAATTGCTGGAGATTCTCCACAGGTCAGGCCATGTTTGTGGAGAAAAAAAAACAGAATTAATGTTTCAGGTCAATGACTGTCAGAACCAATGAACGTTCATTGACCTGAAATATTAATTCTGCTCCTCTTTTCACAGATTTTGCCTAATCTGGTGTGAATTTCCAGCATCTGCTGTTTTTTTTATTTTAGAATTCTTATAGTGCCTTCTACAACCTCAGGATCTTTTGGTTTTAAATTTACCTTTCAATCATGTTTAAATGTAGGAAACGTAGTGATCAATAAGACCCTTTAAACAGCAATATATCATGACTTGATAATCTTTATTTTGCAATGCTGATTGAGCTATAAGTATTAGCCTGGATATCACAGATAAATCCCTGCTTATCTTCCAAATGGGACCATTTACACCCATTTGAGAGAGTAGATAAGCCTTAACTTCAAGTCTCATTCCGTGGACAACAAATCCAATAATATCAGATTCCTTCAACACTGTGCTGGAGTGTCAGCCTTGGCTTTTGCGCTCAAGTCTCTAGAGCAGGATTTGAAATCTTTTGATTCAAGCAAGAAACAAACATACCAAATGAGCCCAGGCCATCTTTAGCTTATAACAGAAGTTATTGGATTTTTTTTCCACCAGCTGCCTTTTGTGACTGTAGAATTAAGAAAATAAAGATTTCAATTGGCTCACAAAACTCACGACCCTCGCTCAAAATCTCATTTCCACTGATACATTTTTCTTTTATAACACAAGAGAGCTTCCCTTACTTCCCATGTGGCTATATCCTGTTTGCCTCATGCTGAGGCTTAATGCATTGACCCAGACTGTCTGAAATCTGCATTGTTAGACATTGGCAAGTCCGTTTATTTGCACTGGCTGTTCACAAGGACAAGAGTACACTGATGCCAGTTTAATGGATTTGCATGTTTTCAAGAACCAAATACAATTTTGTACTGCAAAAACAGGGTCTGGTCATAGCCTGGAATTAATTCAACTGTGCTGTAGTTTTCTCAAGAATTACAAGTATTTTGATCCTCTAGAGTGATACATATTACAATTATGCACAACAGATAATTATTGTATGGCTGTAGAAGAAGCAGCTTTAATTAAATCATTTCTATCTAAGTCTTTGATATAATTAGTGAAAAATGCATCTTAGTATTCACTTGTTGATTTGACAGAGTTGCTGATCACTGCTTCCCTCTCTGATTAGTTATTTGAAGCTGTTTGCATTAAAACTGAGACTGATTTGGTGCAAATAAATGATCCAATTCATATTCCAAAGCAAAGTCAGATCATAACCTTTATTTGCCCAGGTTGGCTGCAATCCAACAATCAAATATACTGGGCTGTGACTCATTTCAAAGCTGCTACTTGGCAGGGAGTAAGCAATGTTAGCCCTGTATTACAGCTATTGCAAATATCAGGTGCTTCAAAGTACCCAGTGTGCCTGACTTGCTTCATCTAATGCTGCAGGCATACAGTCTCACTGACATCAGCCTATTCGGAGACCAAGAACCGAAAAGCGGAGTCACACTGACATTTTCAAGATGCTTTGCAAAGTGTCATATGCTCATTCTGCCAGTTAAGCTGTATTTCAAGCGGACTCCTTACGAAGAGACACTTCACTAATTTGACATTGAGAAAAAAAGTCCTGTAACACATAGCACACTGCTCCTTGTAGACTTTAAACACCTTGAAAAGCAGTAAGTATTTAGACAAGCATAATAACACTCAATATTTATTAGGCAACTAATCTGTCAGTTGTTACTGATCTGTTTAAATAGTACAAGAAATGTTTCTTATCGTTGTTAAGCAGTGTGAACTGAAGAGTGGGCAACAGCTGGCGGGTTCCAAAATGATAGCACAGGGTCAAGTCACTGTTGTACAGTTATGCTAATTCCAATGAAGACTTGCTACATTGGTGGACATGAGCCACACACACACACTAACTGTCTCATCATCAATGCATCTAAACATGCTTTGGGACCAAAACACCACAAATTGCACCCAAAATCCATTGGGCATGGAACTGAATTTAATGTAATAATTCTGGCTTGTTCCTTGACTCAAGAGTTTTGGCTGCTGGCAGCATTGCTGTCTCTATTAATCTCTGTCAGATGGGTCTTTTCTGTCCTCATTATTCTGATCCTTCAGTGGTACTATGCCTAAGTGAGCAAAACTCATGGATGAATTTACATCCAATCACGTCAAACTGCAACAGGTCAAGGCCGGGGCCCTCACTGCATCTCATTTGTAGTGCTATCAACATCACAGAACTCTACTTCTCCAGAGGTAGATACCGTTTCTACAAATCAGCCTCTTGGTACTTATTGCCACGTCAAGCTTACAATTTGTACAACTTGATGTAAACTCACATGTGGCTCAGTGCTGGAACACCATCAATCAGACTCTGAAACAGCAGGCTAACTGAAAATGTAGCCATCTCCACACTCCAAAAAATAATGAATTAGGTTCAGCTTTTGTCATCGGGCACTCTCAGCACTCCCCAGCTGACTGTCGTTATTGTATATTCATCCTACACATTTAACTCAGTTTTTATTGTTATTTTGTAAATCCACTATTTTATGGTTTCAAATTTGCTTAAAGAAACTGGATTAATATTTCTGTGTGGGGAAAGGGTAATTGGAGGATGGGGAACTAGTAATAATTTTGAGATGATTAGTCAAAATCAACACTTTATTTTTAGTGTCACAAAACTGCAGAGAACAAACAAAGGACTTAAAAGAGGCACATTAGAACTATCCCCTTGAAATAACAATTCATAATGTTTTAATTGAAACATGGGGTGCACCATTTGACTGTTGCCTAAAGGTTATGTAGTTGTTGGAAATAGAAAACAATGTCAAATTAAAGATCAGCAAGTTCGTTAGCACTTAGCAAATCATGGTCAGAATCGTCTTGATTTCACTTCATGGAAATTCTGGGTCTGGACAAGCCATGACCTTCATCAGGAGAGGGCAACAGAAGGAGCATATCCAACTGGCTGGGCAACATCCAGTTGGAATGACAGAGGAAGTCTAGTATTCCATGGTAGCCATGAACTTTGGATGGTGCAATGAGCCCTTGTTCCAGTTACCAACTCCTGGACCCACTCATCTGTGACCACTGCAACACTAATCTCATGTCCATTTATCGTGATGGCTCCATTGAAAGAAGACCTTGGGCCAAATTGGGGGAACCTTTGGCATGATCTTTCAGGTGCTGGGTTCATATACAAACTTGTGGGGTGGCATAGATAGGGTAGTTAGTTGGAAACCTTTACCCATAGCAGAGGTGTCTAAAACTAGACGGCATAGGTTAGGTTAAGGGGGAGAGGTTTAGAGACGACAGAGTCATAGAGTCACATAGCATGGAAGCAGGCCACTCGGCCCACCATGTCCACACCAACAAGTGGGCACCCTTTCGTATTAATCCCATCTTCTAACATTGTGCCCACAGCCTTCTGTGCCTTGGAGATTCAAGTGCTCATCTAGAATTTCTTAAATCCTCCAAATGTTTTCTGAGGAAAAAACATTTTCACCAAGAGGGTGGTTGGAATCTGGAATGAACTGCTTGGGTGGGTGATGGAGGCAGGTAGTCTCAAAATTTTTAAGAAGCATTTCAAAGTCAAAGTCGAGCTTATTGTCATATACACAAGCACATGTATGCACGGTGCAATGAGAAACTTAATTGCATCAGCATCACAAGCACATAGCAACAGATACACAACATTCACAAGGAAAACATTAATTAACAGCTTAAATTATACAAAATCATACAAGAAAGAACACAATTAGAACAAAAAAACAAAGTCCATTGTAGAGCAAAATCATCAAAGTGGTCATAGCATTGCGATACTGAGGTAGTGATTTCATCACCAATGCATTGAAAGCTATAGTCCAAGTGCTGGGATTAGTATAGATCAGTACTTAATGGTTGGCATGGACCTTATGGACCAAAGGTCCCATTCCTGTGCAACATGACGCTATGTGCACAGCTAATTTTCTGGACCATAGAACCTTCCTTTACAAATACATGAGAAAAAAACCGCCAGGTTAACTACACTGTCTCACGCAATCTTAAACAGTTGCAATGCACTAAGCGTCACTCTCCTTTGAATTACACTACGCAATGATAAAGATTGCTCTGGGCTGAAGGAACATTTGCACTTTTGTTACTAAGATGACAGTAAATGAGAGAGAGAGCCACTTTTACTTAATAAATAAATCTCCTCTGATTGTTAAATCAAATTTAAAACTTTGTCAGAATTTCTTTCCAAAAATATCTCTTAGTATTATTAGCATTTCAGGGATTTGTTAATTATACTGTTGAATGATAGATGACTGTTGGCAGTCTTATTCAACACATAGCTAACAATGTTGTCAATATTTTTATTGAAGCATTAATCTCTTCATTTTAAATAGGTTAATATTGTTATTGCACACAGTGAAATGCCAACAATAATTTTGCTAGCGAACATTTCTTGCCTCAGTGGTTTTCTCTCTCTCGGCAAGCAGAGCTGGGTTTTGACTTAGTAACCTTGTAGTGTGAAAGGTCATGGTTGTCACATGACACCATTGATCACTGGTCGAAAGTGACACCACTGCCAATCAAGGTCTGGATCCACCCACTCATTAGTACACACTCTTGACCATTGGTTCCTGTACACACCTTTTGTACCTGGCCATGACCTATTGGACCTTTTGAATTACCTGAACTGGCTCCACCCAGCTCTCCAGCACTATAAAGAATGCCACATGTGCTTGGTTCTCTCTCTTTTCATTGCTGCAGGAGTCGAAACCACATTGAAGGGAACATTGGTAAGAGTGTGCACTTCCACAGGGGTTTAGGAGCATCCTAAGTAGATTCCTGGTAGCATAGAGCCGATGCTTGTACAGAATCAGGGTGTTCAGGCATTGTATTGTGTTTTCCCTGATCATTTGTAACCAGTTTGCTCTGTGTTTGTGTGTGTGTGCACTTCACCCCTGTTGTGACTTCCCCCACGTTTCACAATCACCCGTGTGCATCCGTTCCCATTCATTCTGTTCCTGCGTTTGTCTTTGTGATTAAATCATTCTTAAAAAAAACTCCAAAGACTGTGTCCAGAGTCATCTACCTTTGAGATCCCGAAGAACCTTCTCTCATAACAAACCTGGAGTTGAAAAATTGGGTGATTAACAAAGGGAAATAAAGAAATTGCTTGATGTTGACTTACTAATTAATAATAATGAAAAAGAGCATTGGAAACCACTTGGGTCAAATTTCCTTTGATTTAGTAAAAAGGTAATGCTAATTGATTTTCTCCTCCAGTCATGGGAGCTGCCTATTGTTGGGAAAAACTTGTGCCAGCTTTCTCCTCTTCTCGGGTGGCATGGTAGTGTAGCAGTTAGTGTAATACTATTACAGCGTCAGCGACCCAGGTTCAATTCCAGCTGCTTTCCGTAAGGAGTTTGTATGTTCTCCCCATGTCTGTATGGGTTTCCTCCTGGTGCTCCGGTTTCCTCCTCCATTCCAAAGACGTACAGGTAGGTTAACATGGGTTTAAATGGGCAGTGTGGATGCATTGGTCTGGAAGGGCCTGTTGCCATGCTGTAAATAGTTTTTTTCAAAAACAAATGACCATTCTTCCTTCAATGAATGCCAGTAAATGACTCTCCTGTAGAGAGGGGCAGTCTCCACCTCTAAAACTGGGGATTATTTCCACAAAACCCATTAGTTGTATAATCCTAATCAAGTGAAATATATCCCCCCACACAAATAAAACACTGCTGGTTTTATTGTTGTTACAAAACCCAAGAAGGGAAGGATTATTCTACCAAATGAACCCTGGTTGGGGAGGTGGGCCAGGCAATAGTGGTGGTTATAACCCCATTGAGCCTGAGGGTGGAGTCCCTCCAACCAAGGCCATATGAGGAGTGAGGGCCCTGTCGTTGTAAAGTGTGTATTCCTTCCCAGCTCAATCTAATCAGGTCTTCACTGAACCTTCATCAACATCCATTTTCAAAGAATATTAATTGAATTTCCACTCCAATTCTGAGTGCGAATTGCAGTAACCTGATCACCAGGCTACTCAAAAAATACCTCTCAAACCCTCTACCTCTACCACCAAAAAGGACAAGGAGAGCAGTTGCATGGGAACACCAGCAGCAGCAGGTTTCCCTTCAAGCTGCTCAGCATCCTGACTTGCTGGTCCTTCATCGTCACTGGGTCTAAATTCTGCAACTTGCTACCCAACCGCACTCGGAGTATCTTCACCAGGGAGGCTGTAGCAGTTCAAGAAGGCAACTCAACTCAGCCTTCTCAAGGGCACTTAGGGATGGGCAATAAATGATGACTATGCCGGTGATATGCAGATCCTGAAAATGAACATGAATAAAACATTCTGTCTTGTACAACACAGTAACATCAGATAATTGTATTTCAAGACTGGGGAACGATATAATCATGAAGTTTAAAAAGTATGAATAGTGCATATAATGAAGAAAAATAAAAAAATAATCTCCACAAAAATTCAAAAGCTGGGAGTTTGCAGAATTTTTTTCATTTAACTGCTTGGATTTATTATTATATTTAATAATTTATTATAATTGATAGATATCACTTAATAAATTGTTGTGAAAAGTCCAAACGGTGAAAGAGTACAAATAAAGATGCTTTCTTTTGTATCATTGTCGTGCATGAATTTTTAATTTATTTGTGCTATTTCTATGGCAACCTGGAAACTATTGTATACTTTATGTTTATTCTTAGTGAATAGACTGAGCACTCTATGCACTTGAGTGTAGTGATGCGTGAGTATAATATCAATAACACAATATTCATGGCAATATGTTCAGAACTGCACATAACAGATTCACAATTCCAAACATTCAGCAACAATTTATCCAGTCAATCTTGAGCATTTGTGTGTTATCTCCTTTAATTTATTACCTGGCAACAAAGTAATTAAGAAAACAAGGGATGTATTTAACTGTATAAAGAATATGCATGTGAGTGGCAAACTGTTGTCTGTTGTGTTGCCTTCAAAACAAGCAATGAAAACTGATCTTGTTACTCTAATTGCAGCCAAAGTCCACACATCTTAGTACGAAGGGATCAAGGAGCAAAAATGTCACTGGTCTAGATTTAGTGTTGAAATGCCAGTTAGATTAGTGCAGATACAATTTTCTTGCATCTTATTTAATATTTCATGATTGTCAGGACTTTGTATTCTCATGATAATGAAACAAAATACCTGTATTTTAAAGGCATGATTGAATGGATAAGTAAATCATTAGAAGGCACATACATCCTGAACTTGCTCCATGATAGTGCCCCGGCAACTAAAAAAACATTTCAAAGTTGATTCTCTGCACAAGAGGGCCATTTAGCCATTTGTGCCTCAGGCAACTCTTTGGTAGATGCATTCAATTATTCCCCATTCTTCTGTCATTTCTCTGGCAGGTTTTCTTTCTCATCAAGTATTTATCCAACTCTCTTTTGAGAGTTACCACTGAATCTGCTTCCACCAACCTTGCAAATTATGTATTCAACCACCAGTCAATGTATAAAATAGGTTTCTTTATGTGGTTGCTGGGGCTTTTAACAATCACCTCAAATCTGTACAGATTATCAGATCATTGTATTCTGTGACTGCTGACTATTCCATCATTAAAAACATTTTTTACTTAATGAAAAGCCATGATTGATTTTGAATGTATCTGTGCAATTTCCTTATAATGTTCTCTGTTCTAAGGAGAACAACTTTGCACATCATTGAAGTCTCATCCTGATCCCACTTTAGCTAATCTCCTTCACATTATCTCCAAGACCTTGAGATCCATCTCAAAGCATGACGGCCAGAGTTGAGCACAATACCACAGCTGAGGCTTACCTATTATCTAAAGCTCTTTCAGCATTACTCCTTTGCTTTTCTATTTTGTTCTTTAGTTAATGAAATGAAAGATCCTGGAGACTTTTTAACAAGTTTCTAAGTCAAGCCGCTTGTAAAGATTTGTGTATATACCTTCCCAGGTGGGTCTGATCCAAAATCCCTCTTTAAAATTATATCATTTATTTTCTGTGGTTCTTTGCAATATTCCTGCCAGAATGTATCACTTCCCCTCCCTTTGTGTGAAATGCCCTCTCTCATGTGCCTGCCTACTGTAGTATTCTATCCATGTCCTAAAATTTATTACTTTTCTCCTGTTTGTTCTTTACATTTCTGAATCTTGTATCATCTGCAAATTTTGAAGTTGTGGAGCTATAACCATGTTAGGTCATTATTGAATGGAGACGTGATTTTAACACTAATCCTGCTGAAGACATCATCCTTTCTTCCAATCTGGAACATGGCTGTTAACCACTTCTGTCTGATTTCTTCCCTCAACCAATTTCTTATCAACCACTGTTTTTAATTTTACTATTATGTGGCATTTGCTCAAATGTCTTTTAGGATCTCAATTGTTCAATATTTAACCTTGCTACCCCAACAGTCCTTCTCCATTGCTTCATCAATTATGTTAGTCAAACATTTATCTTTAACAAATCCCTGCTGACTTTCATTTATTATTCTTTACATTCACAATTTAACCAGAATTACAACCATAATGTCAATAATCCATCTGTGGTGTGAATATCCATTGTACTGAGAAGGTTTTACTTCACTGATGTTCAGAGTAGTTCAAAGGTTTACTAGACCAACACCTAGAACAGGATGATTGTCTTATGAGGAAAGCTGGGACAGTGTAAGCTTGTATAGGCTGGAATTTAGAAGAGTGAAAAGGGGTTGACTTGAAACATATAAGATCCAGAGAGATTTTGACAGGGCGGAGATGGAGAGGAAGTTTCCTTTCGTGGGAAAATCCAGAACTAGGGGCCATGGTATAAAAATAAGGGATAAGCACTTCAAACAGAGATGAGGCATTTTATTTTCTCTCAGAAGTTTGTGGCTCTTTGGAACTCTTTTCTTCAAAGACAGGTGGAAGCAGAGTCAACCATATTTAAGGCAGGGGTAGATAGATACTTGATAAACAATGGATGAAAGTTTACTTCAGATAAACAGTAATACAGAGTTCAGGTCACAATCAAATCAGATGGCAGAACAGACTTCTGCTCCTAATTTAAATGTCTGCATGTTTGTACGTTCATGTGTTGTTAATCTCTTTTATGAAAGAATCTGGATGCATCACAGCTTGGCATGGCAACTGCTCTGCACAAGACTTCCAGAAATCTCAGTTGTGAACACAGCCCAGTCTATCATGAAAACCAACCTCTGCTCCATTGACTCTGTCTATACTTCCCGCTGCCTCAGGTAAGTAGCCAACATAGTAAAGGATCCCTCCCACCCCGGTCATTCTTCTCCCCCTCCCATCGTGTAGAAGATACAAAAGCTTGAAAACACATACTTCCAGGCTCAAAGACAGCTTCTACCCTGCTGTGATAAGAATGGATCTCTTATGTGATAAAGATGAACTCTTTTATCTCTCAGCCTACCTCGTCATGGTCCTTGCACTTTATTTGTCTACCTGTACTTATGTATGGAATGTTCTGTCACAATGGCATGCAAACAAAATCTCTTCACGGTATCTTGGTACATGTGGCAATAATAAACCAATTACCAAGAACTTGTGGTAGGGGAACACAGCTTCTCTCCCAAAATCCAAGTATTTAAAGGAACAAGCAGTGGGGAGCAGAATATGGCAGTGAAGTCAGTTTCAAATACTATGAGGAGTGGGTTGAAATTTCAGGAGAGGATGCATGACGTGAAGAGTGTGAATATTAATGTAAGTAGCACCACAAAAAATGTGAGAGAAAGTTGATTATATTTATGTCACTATAAAATCAGGAGAGATGTTGAGACCACAAATATTACTTACAGCCATCCTTTCCATTTTAATGCAGAAAAATTCCAGTTACACTTTTCACATTGAAGCAAGCCAACCATCCTCTCACACTGCCTAATCCAGCAGTCCTACCCTT
Organism: Pristis pectinata; assembly: GCF_009764475.1. Classification (NCBI taxonomy): domain Eukaryota; kingdom Metazoa; phylum Chordata; class Chondrichthyes; order Rhinopristiformes; family Pristidae; genus Pristis; species Pristis pectinata. Next base: position 84,020,275 of record NC_067407.1, read on the forward strand.
GATGTGCCAAACCCTGAAGTATCCCTGGGGTTATTTCCACACCTGCCAAAGAATTGCTTTTAATACATTCAGCCCCACTTTCCTTACCTAGTTCCATTAGATACACCCCACTCCCCACCACTGTTTATGCACAAATGTGGAACATTTTTCTTTCAACCTGAATGGTAGGAGCCATTCCCTCAAAAGAAAAGAAAGGCAAAACCTCTTCAAATTTCAGGCACACAGTAGAAGAAAAATTGAGTATAATTTATTTCTTCGCAGGAACTATTGGCAAAGGCAGCACTTGCTGTCCATCTGGGATTGCTCTTGAGATGAGTCATTTCAGAGGCAAGGTAAAAGTTAGTCACATTGCTGGGATCACCAGGCCAACACTGTAAATTTTCTTAAATGACTGCTATAAACTGTTAGGTTTTTTGCAACTCAGTGGCTTCAGTCTCATTACTGATGCTTTACCTCATAGTTTAGTTAACTGAACTCAAATTCAAATTCAAGATGCCTAGGCAGGAGATAAACTCATGTCCATAAATTACTCTAATTTCTCAATTACTAACTCCTTAACATAGCCAACATGTTACCATATCTCATTCTCAAAGCCTTGTCAAAGAAGGCATTGATAGTGAGAACCTTCTGGATATAATATAGGAAAAGCGGAAGGAACAAGTTAAATAATTCAACCATTCTTAGCTGCTTCTTCAAGAAGAATTCCAACTAGTCCCCATTCACCTCTCTCTCCCCCTTGGGTAAACTCGTTCTAACCCTCAGCAACTTTCTGTGGAGAAGTTCTGCAAAAAAATAACATTTTGATATTTTTTTGAAGGAACTAATCTGAAATCAAAGTCGATGTTAAGTTTATTGTCATATGCACAAGTACATGTATGCACAAATGCAATGAAAACCTTACTTGCAACAGCATCACCGGCACATAAGCAGCATTCATAAGAAAAACATAAGTTGTAAAGAATTTTTACAAGAAAAAACACAATTGGAACAAAAAACAAAGTCTATTTTCGTGTAAAGTGATCAGAGTGGTCATAGTGTTGCTAAACCGTCGTGGTGATTAGGGTTTTGCCAGTTGGTTTAAGAACCGAGTGGTTGAAGGGAAGTAGCTGTTCTTGAACCTGGTGGTGTGGGACTTCAGGCTTCTGTACTTCCTGCCTGATGGTAGCTGCGAGAAGATGGCATGGCCCGGATGATGGGGATCTTTGATGATGGATGTTGCCTTGTTGAGGCGGTGCCTCCTGCAGATACCACTGATGTTGGGGAGGGATGTGCTCGTGATGTACTGGGCAGAGTCCACTACTCTCTGCAGCTTTTTACATTCCTGCGCATTCAAATTGCTGTGCCAGACCATGATGCAACCAGTCAGGATACTTTCAACAGTACATCTGTAGAAGTTTGTTGGAGTGTTCATTGACAAGCCAAACCTCCTTAACATTCTAAGAAAGTAAAGACACTGGCATGATTTCCTTATGATTGCTTCTATGTGCTGGCCCAGGACAGGTCATCCAATATGTTAACGCTCAAGAATTTAGAGCTGCTGACTCCTTCCACTGCCGATCCTCCAATGTAACCTGGGGCGTGTTCACTCTCCTTCCCCTTCCTGAAGTCAACAATCAGCTTTTTAGTTTTGCTGACGTTGAGTGAGAGGTTGTTGTTGCGGCACCACTCAACCAGGTGTCCTATCTTGCTCCGGTAAGCTGACGCATCGTCGCCTGTGATTCATCCACAACAGTAGTGTCGTTGGTAAATTTGAAGATGGCATTGGAGCTGTGCTTAGCCACACAGTCACGTGTGGACAGAGAGTAGAGCAGGGTGGCTAAGCACACAGCCTTGAGGCGCACCTGCGTTGCTGATCAGCGAGGAGGAGATGTTGTTACAAACCCTCACTTGAATGAGGTCTGCCAATGAGACAGTCAAATATCCAGTTGCAGAGGGAGGTGCAGAGGCCCTGGTCTTGAAGCTTGTTGATGAGTTTGGATGGGGTGATTGTGTTGAATGCCGAGCTGTAGTCGATGAACTGCAGCCTGACATATGAGCTCCTGTTGTCCAGATAGTCCAGAGCAGAGTGACGAGCCAGATAAAAATGCATCTGCTGTTGACTTGTTGTGGCAGTAGGCAAATTAGAGTGGATCCATGTCACCTCTGAGGCAGGAGTTGATTCGCGCCATAACTAACCTCTCGAAGCACTTCATTATGGTTAATGTAAGCGCTATCCGATGGTAGTCATTGAGGCAGGTCACCACGCTCTTCTTGGGCACCTGTACAATAGATGCCTTTTTGAAGCAGGTGGGAACCTCAGACTACAGAAATGAGAGGTTGAATATGTTCGTAAATACTCCAGCCAGTTGGTCCACACAGATCTTTAGTACTCGGCCAGGTACGCCACCTGGATCAGACGCCCTTCGTGGATTCACCCACTTGAAGGATGCAAGGATATTGGCCTTAGAGACTGAAATTACAGGGTCATCCAGAGATGCGGGAGCTCATGTGGGTGCGTCATATCCCTATCAAAGCCTCCATAAAAAGCATTGAGTTCATCTGGGAATGATGGGTCGTTGCCACTTTTGGCAAATGTATGAACTCCAGTAATTCAATGAAGAAAAATGTTATTTTTAATACATATCAAAGTTAACATTCAAACATATTTAGTTTATCATGAAATACGTGAAAATGTCAAATGGCTGGAAGGTAATTAAATTGCACAATTTTAAACATCATTAAACACAATTCTAATGGTGATGCCTTTCATCAGGGCTTCCAATTGAATACTCGCAAAGGCACAACTTTTGGATTAGTCCTGATGTACTGTTTTTCTTGACTATGCTGTTGTAATTTTTTGAAATTGAGCCTTTTGTTATTTTCTTACTCAGCAAGCCAATGAAAGCAGTTACATGTTACCACGAGAAACAGTGCAGTACTTCCTCACATTTACAGGAAACGTGACACCTGGGAGGTTAAAAAATATTATTGTTGTGCAAAGCCAAACACACAAGGTTTGGGAAAAAAAGTTGGTAGCTTAATAAATGAAAATTCAAAATATTATCTTGCACAATATTATTCTGATAATTCAATCACCAAATGAAAGAACATAAATCCAATCACATTACATCTTTTTGTCCAATATAAATTTTGAGAAAAGCTTCATTTGCAAAATGATGAGTTTACCAAGTAAGAACTCACACTAATACTTGATAAAATCACACTGAGATCGAAAAAATGGAGAAGGGTAATTTCTTTTCAATATTACATATTTATATTAATTTTCTTTCTTGGCACATTTTTGATTTCATGTGAATAATTCACAGTGGAACTCTTCTCCCCAGATTGCCTCTTTAACAACTCAAGAAGGAGGATCTGTTTTCTCAGAGGAGGTCATGGGAGGAGTGAGTAGGGGTGAGGATGTTGGAGTGTGGGTGTGGTGGGGGAGATACAGCCATGCAGGATTTCTGTCCTCCCTTCTGTATACGTTCCAAACATGAATCATTTGCCTGGTTCCATTGTGTATGCACAGCGAGATACCCACAGCCAATAAAATGGCCTCAGTCTCAAGTTAAGAGCTTTGCATAAAATTTGAACTGTAAAGGATGAACCGAATATGGTGTTTTAAAATCTTGGGGATGATTTTCCTCTTCTGATAAGCACGACCAGATTGAACCAGAGGTGAACATCTGGCAGACATAATCATATGTATCTTTATAAAACTAACTGAATTTTCCTTACTGTGAGACAAACTACTGAAAAAGCAACCTGACATTCTTTCAGCCCTTTGTTTTATAATGATTGAATTTTGCTGGAACAAAATTTTTGTCATCAATATTGGGCCAAAGGCACTGTCTAAACAGAACATAAAGCGAAACATCCAGTGGAGTCTATTGTATTTTCTTAACAGAACCTGCCAGTTATCCACTTGAAGTAATGCTATTTAGTATTGACTCCCAAGAAAAGCTCTGAAGTACCATGACTGCTGTCATGTTGTATAAACTTTAGCTCAACCAAAGCACAGTTACCAGCAACCATACTCCCATCAAGTCCTGTACTGAAATTCCCATCCCAAACCTCTATATCTCCTGATCTGTCTCTTCCCTATTGAGATACTCCCTCCTATACCAAGTATTAAGGTACTTGTGCAAATATGTCAAATTTCATGCTGTCAGTATAGTCCAGTCAAGTAATTGCAATGCATTTTGTAGATGTTACACATAACAGACGTGGTACACCAGAGGTGGAGGGAATGATTGTTTAGGGTGGTTGATGGTGTGCCAGTCAAGTAGACCTCTTATTTCTAGATGGTTTTGTGACATCACATTGGAAGTGGGGAAGAATGATTTGTTGAGTGTGGATGTTGATGGGGAGAAGGCAAGGATAAGGGGAACACTGTCACAGTTCTGAGAGGAAGGAGGATGGGTAAGAGCAGAAGTGAGGGAAGTGGATTGGAAAGAGTCAAGGGAATCCTCAGTGGATGAAAATGTCAGATACGCCAGAAGTACTTTCATGGAAGGTGTCGAAGTCATGGTAAATATGATAGAGAGGAAGAAACTAGGAGAATGGAGCCAAGTCCTTACAAGAATCAGAATGGAAGGAAGTCTAGTCAAGATGGCTGTGGGAGTCAATGAGTTCCTTGGGGATACTGGTTCCCATCTTATCTCCTGAACTGGACATACAAGAATAGAGGAAGGAAAGTAAAGAAGCTGAGATAGACTCTGGGAAGGAGAGGGAATAGTGGAAATTAGCAGCAGAAATTATGACATTTTCTAGTTCAACAGATAACAGGAGGTGGTACTGATACCCTCATCAATATACTGGAAAAAGGGGCCATAGTTTATGTAAGTGTTGCTAAAGGTTGGCAGGATTGCTGTTTTCCTTTGGCATCACATTGTGTGGTTAACTATTGCAATATGCTTCATGAATTGTGTATCAGTTACTGTTTTTCTGATTTTTCTCCAAATTCCCAATCTTTATTTCATGGGATAAGATGGGGACCGGTATCCACTATCAACCCATTGACTCTCACAACCATCTTGACTGGACTTACTCCCACACAGTAAAACTCCTGCATTAAAAGTGAATTATGCAATATTCCATTCTCCAAGTACCAAAAGAACCTCATACACCACAGGGGTGAGGGAGAGGATCTAAGTTGGACTGAAATAAACAATGTTCCACATATCTCACAAGGGGACAGAAGAGCAAGACTTTATATTTGGAGCAAATGTGTGGAGTCAAAAGAGATGTTCAAAATGAGATGCGAGACGATTTATGGATACTGGAAGTATCTGTCATTAGGGAGTGTGGTCAAGCATAATCTCCCTCTTGGGACTGAGAGTTAATACCCCTGGGGCAACTGAGCAAAATAGTCTCGTAAATCAGCCTTGGTTATAAATTCGTGGTTTTGGATATATTTCAACTGTGAACACATAATCTCCATGGGACATCCAATTTGCAACTAAACTTGGCAAAATGTCACCTACAATATGAATTCTTAAAAAAATTATATGACTTCATCCTACTTTATTTTCCTGTTACATGAGTAGGTTGACTGTTATAATTGCTAAAGTTACGCAATATCTCAGCTGCCTTCAGAAACTCAAATTTTATTAGAATACAGTACAGCATGTGCTAAAGGCAGATGTCTGTTTGTAATTTGTTCAACAGACCACTAAATTATGTGAGAATGCAAGGTAACATTTTATCAAGACACATCTGCTTAGACTTAAAGTTATTAATACATTTTGCATTGTAGATAAGCGTGAGAACATTCTCCTTATATCACATTCTTTTGAATACTCATTTTTGGTCTGTTCTTTCTGAGAAGTCAACTGCCTTGTGGTTTAAAAATGTGGCCAAACAGTAGGGCAACTTTCCTCAGAAGCCTTAATGTTTTGACTGACTAAATGAACCACATGGAAGCTGTAACTGGGAGATATAATAGGCTTCATTCAATACAGCAGACCTTCTGGCGAGAATCTCATTCTCTCCTCATACAATGTTTTATACTTCTTAAACACAAAGCGGGACCTTCGAACAGAGGTGAGTCTCTCTGCATGTGCTTGTGAGTTTCACCTTGCAAGAGTCCAAACGAGGCACATTGCAAATTGTTACCAGTGATTGGCTGATTAACATCAGCAACTAAAAGGAAGGTGGATATAAGCAGAGTGGCTATTGTTGGAATGGGCCAGTGTTAGAGTGGGGGGCTGAGGCTTTGGCTCAAGAAGCTTCAGTGAGAAGAGGCGAAGGTAAGTTTCAGGTAAGTTCCTTTCTTTCTTGCTTTGGTGTTTCCTTTAGTGCCAGGCCAGAATAGTTAGAATGGTTCCAGGGTCAGTGGTGTGTTGTGAGATGTGGGAGTTCTGGGAGACATCCAGTCTCCCTGATAGCTACATCTGCATGAGGTGCATCCAGCTGCAGCTCCTTACAGACCGTGTCAGGGAACTGGAGGTGCAGCTGGATTACCTTTGGCTCCTACAGAATAATGAGGAGTACATAGATAGGAGCTACAGGGAGGCTGTCACTCCCAAGCTGCAGGAGGCAGGTAGCTGGGTGACTGTCAGGAGAAGGATGGAGAATAGGCAGGTTGTGCTGAGTACCCCTGTGGCCATTCCCCTCAATAACAGGTATACTGCTTTGGATAGCAGTTAAAAGGGCAAAATTGCAGTCATTTGGATGGGTTGAAGTATGTCTACTTTAATGCGAGAAGCATCAGGAACAAGGCTGATGAACTTAGAGCATGGGTAAGTACCTGGAACTATGACGTGGTGGCCATTACTGAGACTTGGCTGTCACAAGGGCAGGAATGGCTGCTGGATATTCTGGGGTTTAGATGATTCAAAAGGGACAGGGACAGAGGTAAAAGAGGTGGGGAGTGGCTTTGATGATCAGGGACTGTGTCACAGCTGTAGAAAGGGAGGATGTCCTGGAGGGATCATCCACTGAGTCAGTGTGGTTGGAGGTCAGAAACAGGAAGGGAGCAATCACACTCTTTGGAGTATTCTATAGAACCCCAATAGCAGCAGAGATGCTGAGGAGCAGATTGGGAAGCAGATTTTGGAGAGGTGCAAAAATAACGGGGTTGTTGTCATGGGTGATTTCAACTTCCCTAATATTGATTGGCACCTCCTGAGTGTAAAGGGGATAGATGGGGTGGAGTTTGTTAGGTGTGTCCAGAAAGGATTCCTGACATAGTATGTGGACAGGCTGACTAGAGGAGAGGCCATTCTGGACCTGGTACTAGGCAATGAGCCTGACCAGGTTTCAGATCTCTCAGTGGGAGAGCATTTCGGCGATAGTGACCACAACTCCTTGACCTTTACCATAGTCTTGGAGAGGGAAAGGAGCAGACGATATAGGAAAGTACTTAACTGGGAGAGGGGGAATTATGATGCTATTAGGCAGGAACTTGGGAGCGTAAATTGGGAACACATGTTCTTGGGGAAGTGCACAGTGGAAATGTGGAGGTTATTTAAGGAACACTTGCATGGCATTCTGGATAGGTTTGTCCCATTGAGGCAGGGTAAGGATGGTAGAGTGAAGGAACCGTGATTGACAAGAGACGTAAAGTATCTTGTCAAGAGGAAGAAAGAAGCTTACCTGAGCTTTAGAAAGCATGGTTCAGACAGGGCTCTGGAGAGTTACAAGGTAGCCAGGAGGAAGCTTAAGAATGGACTTAGGAGAGCTGGGGGCATGATAAGGCCTTGGCGAGTAGGATTATGGAAAACCCCAAGGCGTTTTCCACCTATATGGAAGATGACTAGAGTGAGGATAGGACCAATCAGGGATAAAAGATGAAACATATGCCTGGAGTCGGAAGAGGTAAGGGAGGTCCTTAATGAATACTTTGGTTCAGTATTCAGCAGTGAGAGAGACCTTGATGTTTGTGAGGATGGCTTTTCAATAGGCTGATGCACTAGGGCATGTCAACGTGAGGAAAGAGGATGTGCTGGAACTTTTGAACAACATTAGGATAGATAAGTTACTGGGGCCGGATGGGATATATCCAAGGTTATTATGGGAGGCAAGGGAATGCGATAAGGTTCCTCATGAAAGGCTCATTCAGAAAGTCAGGAGGCATGGGAGCCAGGGAAACTTTGCTGTGTGGATTCAGAATTGGCTTGCCCATAGAAGACAGAGGGTGGTGGTAGATGGAGCGTATTCTGCCTGGAGGTCAGTGACCAGTGCTGTTCCACAGGGATCTGTTCTAGGACCCCTACTGTTTGTGATTTTTATAAATGACTTGGATGAGGATATGGAAGGGTTGGTTAGTAAGTTTGCTGATGACACGAAGGTTGGTGGTGTTGTTGATAGTGTAGAAGGTTGCTGTAGATTACAACAGGACGTTGATAGGATGCAGAGCTGGGCTGAGAAGTGGTAGATGGAGTTCAACCCGGAAAAATGTGAAGTGATACACTTTAGAAGATCAAATCTGAAGGCAGAATACAAGGTTTGTGGCAAGACTCTTAGCAGTGTGGAGGAACAGAGGGATCTTGGGGTCTACGTCCATAGATCCCTCAAGGTTGCTGCACTGGTCAATAGGCTTGTTAAGAAGGCGCATGGAGTGTTGGCCTTCATTAGTCAGGGTATTAATTTCAAGAGCCATGAGGTAATGTTGCAACTCTATAGAACTCTGGTCAGACCACACTTGGAGTATTGTTTTCTGTTCTGGTCGCCTCATAAAAGGAAGGATGTGGAAGCTTTAGAGAGGGTGCAGAGGAGATTTACCAGGATGCTGCCAGGATTGGAGAGGATAGTTTATGAGGATAGGTTGAGCGAGCTAGGGCTTTTCTCTTTGGAGAGAAGGAGGATGAGAGGCGACTTGATGGGTGTACAAAACAATAAGAGACATAGATTGAGTGGACAGTCAGAGACTTTCAGTGCGAAAATGGCTAACATGAGGGGGCATAATTTTAATGATTGGAGGAAGGTATAATGGGGATGTCAGAGGTAAGTTTTTACATAGAGAGTGGTGGGTGCATGGAACGCACTGCCTGCAGAGGTTGTGGGGGCAGATACATTGGGGACACTTAAGAGACTCTTAGATAAGCACATGAATGATACAAAAATGGAGGGCTATGTGAGCGGGAAGGGTTAGATAGATGATAGAGCAGGATAAAATGTTGGCACAACATCGTGGGCCGAAGGGCCTGTACTGTGCTTTAATGTTCTATGTTCTATGATGTTTTAAAGACAACAGTAAACAATTAACTAGAGTTTCAATAGCTACACTTACCTACTTAACTTTAACACTTTGAATGTAGGCAGGTAACTTTGCAGAACTCATCCAGAAATTTTCAATGACCACCAATTAGCACGAACATTCATCTATTTTCTTCCCCTGTTTCAATGGTACAGGATCAGAATGTCCCAAGCCCAATGATTGGCTTCAATAGCCTTAACGTATCAGTTGAAGTTAAATTGTGAACAGGTTTTAGTTCCTGAAGACTGGTTCTCATTTTAGTTAATATCTGCTATCCATGATTTCATAACTCCAGAATAATCCCGAACCTTTAATACATTATAGGATATTACTGTGGTCTGTTACTCACAAAATCAAAGCAGTCTTCTCGGTTACTGCTAATTTTAAAACCACTGTTCACCTGTTCCACTTATTAGTAATTTGTTTTAAAAGATTATTGAATGGTCTGTCAAACTGCCTGTCAAATCTTCAATCTCTGGATCCTTTGCAAAAGTCTGGACTGTGTTGAGAAAATCATATGATTAATTGTGCCAAGTTGCAACAGCATTCTGAGCCTTGACATCACTGATGAGGCCCTATTGAGCCCTTCATACTGATTGCCATGGTTCCTGCCTGCTCAGCCTTAGCTGGGCTGGATGTGGAGGGCTGAATTACTGTGCTCAAGAGGCATCTGATGAGGTGGCATGAGGTCTCAGAGGCAACTTGACCTCAGGTGACAAGTGTCAAAGCCAACCCCATTTCCCTGTCACCACAACCCCCATGGAACTCCTTGACAGACTTTGACAGGAGGCAAAGCTGGGGGAGAGCTTTTACTTGTCGGAGATAAGATGTCCAAGGTAATTTTTTACACAGAGTGGTGGGTGTGTGGAATGCACTGCCGGCAGAGGTGGTGGGGGCAGATACGTTAGGGACATTTAAGAGACTCTTAGATAGCCACATGAATGACAGAAAAATGGAGGGCTATGTGGGAGAGAAGGGTTAGATAGATCTTAGAGCAGGGTAAAATGTTGACACAACATTGTGGGCCGAAGGGCCTGTGCTGTGCTGTAATGTTGTGTTCTGCCTCTGATATTCAGACATTTACAAGCTAATATAATTGCAGTAAATAATTTTAAAAATATTATTTAAAAATCATGACATTAATTAAAATCCTATTAGCACACTAATTAGAAACATGAAATAAAATCACTAAAAAGTAAATAACACATTTACTTTATGTCCCTTTGCCTATTTATTCTACAGGGCCAAGAATTCCCATTCAAATGAATGGGACCTCCTATACCATTGTCAGGATTGAGAGACCTCTTAAAGAAAAATCTCTTTGGGAATTTAAACAGGAAAATAAGTAATTGGGAGAACACAAGAACACAACAAAAGTCAAAAGCAAACCTCCTGAAAGGATACCACTGAAAATCAAATGTCCAATATATGTGTGTGCAGAGTTCCATGAATTCATATCAGTCACCGTCATCTCTCATTCTACCAGGTTATTAAATTTCATCATGTTATTTTAATACTTTGACAGGATTATTTGTTAGTATGTTATTAAAACATTTTTGAGAGACTTCAAATCCTCACCAATGTTAAACAGTATTTCCTTCCTTGCATCTTCTGCCCCCATTCTCTTCACAAATACTGGTTGAGATGATTATGTTGTAAATTGTGTTACCAATACAAGAAGAGTAGAAGGACTATTTAGGATTCCTTGACAGCAACAATATGAAAACAGCTTGTTCAACCAGCACAATCATCATTGCCTATTTAATGCTCACATGAACTAATCTTGCGAGCATGTGCTGGTTCTATCTCACTTCATTCCTCTTTCCTTCAGGTTGCTCCCTGATCTAATCGTATATACGTATATCAACTGCCATTAACTAAGAAACCTTTATGTGCAACAAAATGGATGCTGAAATTATACTGCACATTGGTAGAAAGCACTGTGAATGAAGGACCTTAACCCTCTGTTGATTCTCATTTTGCATGAGAATCATTTATAAATAAATGACTTGATGATGGGTTAGGAAACAACATATCCGAGCTCACCAATGGTGCAAAGGTCAGAGGTATTGTAAGCATTAAATCACAAAGATTTAATAATAGATTGAACAAATGGGAAAAGCTGTGACAAATGGGTTTCATTATAGGCAAATATGCAGCCAAACTTGAATAAAAGGATAGAACGGAGGACATTCAAAATTTTGAGAAGCTGGAATCAGTTGAGATCCAAAGATATCCATGAAAAATAATCATTGAATGTCATTAACAGTCCAGGAAATAATCAAAGATGCTAATGAAATGATGGCTGGAGTAGAAAAGGGATAGAAGTTATGGTACAGTGTGCAAAGCCCTGTTTAAATCACACTTAAAGATGGTATGAGTTGTTCTGGGCACCACATCTTTGCCTGGAGTGCAGCACATAAATACCAGGATGATTCCTGGACTACAAGCAAGGTTATGAGGAGATATTACAGAAGTCATGTGTATATTTCATGGAAATAAGAAGTTTCAGGAGTGTTTAGATTGAAGTGTTCAAGAAATGAAGGAGAATACATAGAGTAAATGGAGAGAATTGTTTTGTTCTGTTTGGAGAATCTAGAGTTGGGAGCATTGTCCAAAATTTCAGCCAGACCTTTTGGAGAGTGAACAAGAGTGCAGCAAAATTTTGGAGCTGTCTTCTCCAGATAGCAATTGTTAATTCTAAGATAAGATCAGATATCTTTGTTAGTCATGTACATCGAAACACACAGTGAAATGCATTGTTTGTGTAGAGTGTTTTGGGGGCAGCCCACAAGTGTCGTCATGCTTCTGGTGCCAACATAGCATGCTCACAAGTCCTAACTCGTACATCTTTGGAACGTGGGAGGAAACCGGAGCATCTGGAGGAAACCCACGCAGTCACGGGGAGAACGTACAAACTCCTTACAGACAGTGGCCGGAAATGAACCCAGGTCGCTGGCGCTGTAATAGCGTTACGCTAACCACTACACTACAGTGCCTGCCCAACATTATATGTAACATAGTTATCTTTTGGTTATATGTGGTAGAAGAGCAGGTATTGCCCTTTAAATCATAGAACAGAGAACAGAGAACACAGAACACTACAGCACAGTACAGGCCCTTTGGCTCACAATGTTGTGCCAACATTTTATCCTGCTCTAAGATCTACCTAACCCTTCCCTCCCACATAGTCCCCTATTTTTCCATCATTCATATGTCTATCTAAGAGTCTCTTAAATGTCCCTAATGTATTTGCCCCCACAACCTCTGCAGGCAGTGCGTTCCACACACCCACCATTCTCTGTGTAAAAAACCTACCCCTGACATCCCCCTTATACCTTCCTCCAATCACCTTAAAATTATGTCCCCTCGTGTTAGCTATTGTCGCACTGGGAAAAAGTCTCTGACTGTCCACTCGATCTATGCCTCTTATCATTTTGTACACCTCTATCAAGTCACCTCTCATCCTCCTCCTCTCCAAAGAGAAAAGCCCTAGCTCGCTCAAACTATCCTCATAAGACATGTTCAAACAGGTCTCCTCTTATAAATCACTGAAGGCGCAATCCCCATTTTACTGGCACCACCAATGATATCTCAGCCCTCTGCTGTTCAAACCTTCACACTCAAATCAAAAAGCCTGAAATCCTATTGATTTTATATGCTATATGACAGAATTGAAGCAAACATTGATTGCTAAAGGTCACTAATTCTAGCCAATTGGAAGTTGTACCTCCACTCTGTGCTTGTGATGCATTTTGCACAGAAATCATGGATATTATATCTGACCAAACCTTGAATGACATTTTGATTTCATCACAAAGAGATGAAATCAAAATGTCATTCAAGGTTTGGTCAGATATTATTTCACATATCACAATAAAGAAGAAAACTCATTAGCCTTGAGTTCCATGTGCATATATCATTAAGATATCATGACCAGTGTTGAAATTAATTATTTCAGCTAATGGACTGCTATCCTACATATCTAGAGATCTAAAGTATGAGAACTATGCCACACGTTTAAAATGGAGATACAAGAGACTGCAGATGCTGGAAATCTGGAGCAACACACAAAAAGCTGGAAGAACTCAGCAAGCCAGGCAGTATCTATGGAGAGAAATGGACAGTCAACATGTAAGGCCAAGACCCTTCATCAGGACCGGAAAAAAAGAGGTGAGATATCCAGCATAAAAAGGGTGGAGCAAGATCTGGCAGATGATGGGTGGATCCAGGTGAAGGGGGGGGGGTGTAATAGGCAGGTGAGGGAGGGAGGAGAGTGGGAATGATGCAAGATGCTGGGAGGTGATAAGTGAACGTGACGAGGGGCTGAAGAAGATGGAATCTGAGAGGAGCATTGAATAAAGGGAAGCATGTAGCGAGGGGAATCAGTGAGAGGAGTGTGTGGGTGACGGGCAGATGGAGAGGGTGGGGGAGGGGAAAGAGATAGGGTGATGGGGGCCAGTGCGATAAGGGGAAATAAAGGAAAGGCCAAAGAGGAGTGGTTACTGGAAGTTAGGGAAATTGGTATTCATGCGTCAGGTTGGGGACTACCAAGGCAGAATATAAGGTGCTCTTCCACTAATCTGCATCTAGCTTCAACTTGGCAGTAGAGGAGGCCATTGACAGACATGTCAGTGTGGGAATGGGAAGTGAAATTAAAATGGCTGGCCACTGGGAGATCCTGGTTGCTCTGGACAGAACACTCCTGGAATACTCTGAGCGGTTCTGGGTACCACATCATAGAAATTTTCAGCCAGCCTTGGATCACCCAAATCAGCATTATGGGTTCCTGGAATTTAGAACATTATGTGATAAATTTATCTCATCAAAATATTAAGTCTTACGAAAGGATAGACAAAGAGGAATTATTTCAGCTCTTTGGCAAATCTAGAATTAGGAGGCCCTGTCTTATATTTGGAGCCAGACCTTTCAGTAAGAAAACAATTCTATGCACAATGTCAAAGGATCTTCAATTCGAGACATTAACTGTTTCTCTCTCCATTGGTGCTGCCTGACCTGCTGGATGTTTTTTGTTTTTATTTCAGACTTCCAGCATCTGCAGGTTATTGACTTTCAGTTACACCCAATAACATTTGGAATACTCTTCTCTGCAAATTGATGTTCAATCAATTGTTAATTTAAAAACCTGAGATCGACCATTTCCCATTGAGTGGCAGAACAGACGTCCAAGATTAATGGCCTACTCTTGTTCTTATGTTCTCAAAGTGTGAATCACAAAGATTTACAGAGTAATCTGACTGAAATGTTCTCATCTTGTTTGATAAATTTACTGTCACATCTCCTCTTTGATTTTCTATATGTCTTGTCAAAAAATTGAATACCACAATTTGTGCTTTGCCTTTTCCATTCAAGGTACTGTTTTACATTCTTGTGAACCAGAACCCTTAACATCTCTCTACTCTTCTGTCACCTAACTTTACTTGAGTGAATCACCTCACATTACTAGTATTATTTTCCAGATTCCCTTTATTTTAACTCATTCCACTAACTTTAGATATCACCTTGCCACTTTGTGATAGTGCCAGAACTATTTACTCCTTTTTTTTGTAGTTGGGTAATTTGGTTTCCTTTACCTCTAGGACTAAGTCCAAATCATCATTGTAAACTGAGAACCAAAGTTGTCTCAGAACAGGACCATGATGGCTTTCCTGACCTCCTTCTTCCCAGGCTGACAAACCACTCGTTACACTGATTCTATTTCTCAACAATTTTTTGATCACCTTTTCCTCAATACCATGCCCACTGATCTTCATCAATCATCCCTATTCCTCAAGGAAGCTTGGTGATTAATTCTGAGGGGATGATGGTGTTGAAAGCTGAGCTGTAATCAATAAACAGCAGCTTGACGTATGTCTTGCGGTCGTCTAAGTGCTGTGAAACAACAAATTTCACATCATGTAAGTCAGTGATAATAAACCTTATTCTGATTCTGACATGAGAAGAACTAATTTGATAGTGATGTTGTAAAGCATAGACAAGAATTTAATGCACAATGTTCTACTTCTGAGTTATATCTGGATAGATTACTTCCTGGCAATGTACCATGACTTGCTGGAGTGCTTCCTGTATGACTTTGACAAATTATATCAACAGATTCTGACATCATGTAACATCATCATGTTTACTAACCTTTAGACCTCTGAGTGTTCTATGAGAATTTTAAATGTCTTTAGCAAATTGCCCATGATCTCCTTTGAAATGACAATTTGAGTATAATTTTTAAATCTTCAAAATGGACAGTGTATATGGAACAAATGTATAATTTTTGCCCATTTTCTTTTCTGAGGTCAAATAACTTAGAGGATTATTACAACCCACCTGACTGAATAGAAATAAAGCAAATGTTCAAATAGGCTTTCTTTAAGTGAAGAAAAAGCAAATGGAAGTAAAATCTTCAGTAAATTTCTAGTGATTATTTTTGTACTGCAGAATTTATATTGTAGGAGAACCATGTGTAGCTGCGTTATTGTAATAATCAATTTGTCACTTCATTATTAACAAAATTCATTGGATCTACTGCACCTTATTGTGCTTAGTTCTTTGAGTAGTTTATCATTCTTGTCCCATTTTCCTAATATTTCACTATACTTATGAATGTTAGTATTTAATTCCACTTAACTGTTAAGATCTAACTGCCTCAAAAACCATTTATGGGAACTCATTCCATAATCCAATGAGATCGTATATGAAAATTTCTTTTTGTCCCCCATTTTATCATCTCGGGACTTAATGTAAACTTAAGTCTCTTTGTTACAGATTCACTGACTACAGGTGAAAAAAGCTGTTCACTCCAATGTTCATTATTTTGAACCTTTCTATTTAATTTTCTGTCTTCTGCTGTTTACAGTGGGTAGTGGAATAATAATGAACTTGTCTTTCACCTTCTTCACAGGGTTGACATCACTTCTGCAATAATATACTGGAACTTACATTTGCCCTCCGACCATGGGCCAAACCAATGCCTTTACGATCTATCACTATATTCCTGCCCTGGCATGCCTGCAAATTGTTCAAGCTGACATTTTCAACTTCCCTGAAGTCCTTGTGGCTTTAAGGAAATTCAAATACCATTCACAAGGATCAGAAACTTGTTTTTGTGAACACCCACAATTTTTTTGTTCAGATCTTGGACCAGGGAAATCTATTATGGTTGAAAGAATTCTGAAAATATAATCAACGGAGATTCTAAAAATTACTAAGAAATAATTAAGTGCCTAAAACCCTTTAAGGAACATCTCAGAAGTCAATGATAATGTGAAGCAGCATTGTTCTGAAGGACTATGGATGGGCCATGTTTCTGTTCTTTTTGTCAGCTTTTCATGGACTTGCCTGCTATCCTAACTCACCAACTTGGAAACCATAATTTCTGTGTTTTCATTTGTAGGAGGAGGAAGGGGCTTGCTAGAGAAAGAAGCCAGTAGTATGAAGAAAGAAGAGGGTGTGCAATTTTCCTCTTTATGCACTTTGCTTAACTATCAGCAGGATTGGGCAAGGATCAGTAAATCTGTAGCTCACTAATGCATTCGTCAGGTCAATGGTATGCTCTACTGGGAGCTGCATTAAATTCAGCAGCAGGAAAGAACTGCAAACAGCAGTGGGTACGTGCCACTTCTGAAGTCTGGATTCTGGATCATGGTTGTGATATTCATCCGCTAAGTCGGAGGTATATTGCCAGCAGTCAGATGCAGTCTGTGTGTGTGCCATTCAAATGGATACATGCTGAGGTTCATTAGAGGACAATTGTTAACTACAGAACAACAAGTGAAAGGTTTTCTATTATATTTTCTACTAGAAAAAATAAAATGGCATACAACTTCACTATTATGGAAGCTGCATGCTAAACTGGAACAGAAGATTTGCCTGCATCGAGCAATTAGGATTTCTTATGGTGTATACTGTACCTCTGAACCTTCCATGCTGATGGAAAAACATGAAAAAGTATTTGCCTTAAATACTTAACACTACCACATGTGCTGCCCGACCTGCTGAGTATTTCCTACATTTTCACATTTGATAGCAATTTCTAAATCCTTTTGAGGAGAGAGATTGCAGTGAACATTTTCTGAATGAATAGCAGAGATGGGTGATACTCCTCAGGGGATTCCTACCGGAGTCTCAATTTTTCCAAAGTGTCATGTTCATGACATAGATGAAGGAGTTGAAAGCTGTATAACCGAGTTTGAAAATGATCTAGTTACCAGGCAGAGGTAGCAGGAAGTGTCAAGGGGGGGGGACAGATCATGTGTGTGGGCAAAACAATGGATTAGAGGGAGTCTAAGACTGTGAATCCATGAATGTAGAGAGGACAAATCACAACAGTTTCTTGAAAGTGATAAACTAGGAACTGTAGAGGAGAAAAGATGCACAAATCAATAAATACTAATGCACATAAGTAATTACAAATGCCAATAAAATGTTACACTTTGTCATAAAAGAATTGGAATGCACAAGTGAGATAGTGATGCTTCAGTTGTACAGAGCCCCAACCGAAGTCCATTTCGTACATGGTGTTCACTATTGTGCACCACTCCTTAGTAAAGATACAGATAAGTTATGAGAACATATTATATTCAAAGTTAGAATGTGTCTGTTTTTTTTCTATGTACTTTTGGCACATGTACTGTCTTATGGCCTACCTGAATATGAAGGACGTTAGATTCAATACAACAGAACTATTGGTCAAATGTGAGAACATTAATAACTTCTCTTAAACCTACAGCATTCCATTTTCTCTTTTTTATCTGTTCTGTTTATTTTTAATAACATTCCTTTGTTTAAATAATATAGTTTACATAATTCATATTAGGCTCAGCAAACACTTTTACCCAGGTAAGCACAACTGATATAAAGAAATGACTTGTATTTGGATAAATGGGTTCTCACATACATCACTTGGGCCCTTATTTGTGATCAGCTAGAATTTTCAGGCCCACCATGTTTCTGTTAACCCCCTCTAGCTTTTGAAACATGAATTTGTTTTATTTTCCACACAGATTCACTATTTTTTCCTACCTGACCCGGGTTCAATTCCAGCCACTGTCTGTAAAGAGTTTGTACGTTCTCCCCATGACTACGTGAGTTTCCTCTGGGTGCTCAGTTTCCTCCCACATTCCAAAGACATACGGGTTAGAAAGTTGGTGCCGGAAGTGTGGCAACCCTTGTGGGTTGCCCCCAGAACATTCAATGCAAAAGATGCATTTCACTGTGTGTTTTGATGTACATGTGACTAATAAAGAAATCTTATCTTATTTCAGTATGTCCCTTATCCCATATTTTATTCCTTCTTCTGCTAAGGCAACCCATTTGGTTTTGTGAGTTCTGAAGTGGCTAATGAGGTCAGTGTGGGAACAACCAACTCTTTCATAGATGGGGCAGGAGGTGGCTGACAGGGAAAGTATGTGGGCAGTCTGGGAGATGATGGACTCCTACTACATATGCAAGGTTTCTGTGTTCTCCAAATGCATGGTTTTGAGGTTCGCAATGCCATTGCAAATTCTCCTTCTCCACCTAAAAATTGAGATTTGCACCTTTGTGCTTTCCAACCCTGCAACTGTGCATTCCACAGCTGAGTGGCTATTGGGCTAGTTCTGCAGTGATCTCTGACTATTTTTTTTGAGACAACCAAAAAATACAAGAGTGAGAAACAAAGAGTTCCGGAAAGAAAATCCTAACTCTCACTTATTTCAGCTTTTGTACATTAAAATTAATTTCATACCCACAACTTTTTAAACAGATCTGTTATTGCAGAACATTGCAATTATCTCCCAATATGTTTGAATGTATCAAAGATAACTTTATATCAATCACAAAGCAGGGCAGTGAGCCATCCAGAATAGTTTTCACATGGAAAAACAAAACAGAAGATGCTGGAAATACTCAGCAGGTCAGGCAAGATCTGTAAAGAGAAAAATAGAGCTAATGTTTTAGGTTGAAGACCTTTCATCAGAATTAGAGAAAAGTTAGAAATCAAATATGTCTTAATGTGTGAGGAAGAGGGAAGGGTGGAGGGAAAAGGGAGAATATTTGTGATAAAATGGAAAGCAAGAGAGATTAAATGACACAAATGATGCTGCTTCCAGGTGAGAGAGGGTGGCAAAGGCTTGTTAATCACAGTTGGTCTGTCTGGAGAACCTATAGATTAAAGGAGATGAATAAAGAAAGAGGAGGGAGAGAAGAACTGTGAGAAATAAAATAACGCAGTTGTTGGAAATCAGAAAAAAAGGAGAATGTTTCTTAATATGCAGTAGGTTAGAGACCATCTGTGGAGAGAGAAATGTTACAAAATGATGACTTTTAATAAGTGACCAATTTCCCTCCACCAGAGTGACAGGGCTCTCAACCGCATCTGTGCCATTTCATGTTCTGACCCTCTCTCCTCTCATCCAGAGCAAGGGTGGCATGAAGCTTTTATTCTAACTTAGTCCCTGCCAACCTCCACATTCAACAGATCATCCTTCATAATTTCCAGCTCTTCCAATATGATTCCACCACCAGATAGATATATCTTCCCCTTCTACCCATTGTTCCCTCTGCAACTCCCCGGTTCATTCTTCCAACTCCACCAATGCCCACTCCCCTTCTAAATGCACCTTTCCACTTGACACAAACACAAAGAAATGAGAATAGTTCCACAGAAAATGTGAGACTGAATGAGTGCTCAGCCTTTATTACACTATACTTGCTCTTATTTCAGTTACTTCAGGAACTGCAAGTCCTTTATATTCCATAACTCAGAGACAAAGTATTCTCCCTGAAACTTAAAGGACTGCTGAATTTTTATCAATGATTATCATTTGAAAAAGTCTGGATTAGAAACTTACTTCTGCCCAGAATAAGTAGAAACTGACTTCTGTTACATCTGTGTGCTTGCATCAGTATGAGAGCCAAACTAATTTGGGAATTCAAGCTTCCTTTAAATGTTCCTGGTGTCGTATGGATGCCCAATAAATGTCCTGCCTCAGGAAATGACCGTCTTCCATCCTGAGCTGATGTGTAAGGTGGGTGTGGAAGGGAGGGAACACCCCAGAGCCATAGAGGAAACAGGATACCTGGGTGATGGGCTAGTGTTTAAATCCTTGAATGGGTCGATGCAAACTCTTATTAGTTTGAAAAAATATGATATTGCAGGTAGACATTCAGAGTTTTTTTTTTAACTGCAGTTTTTTTTGAATAGAAAAATTCGAACCTAATGCCTCAGACAGAAAATTGGCTTTAGGGTTTCCTCTCTCCCATCTTTAATTGTTAGCTTCATGTTTTGCTAATGCAAAATGGGTGATTGGGAGCTGAATTTCTTCACACATAAGCAATAGAAGTTTATCACATGAATAAGCACTGTTCTATTCTGCCAAAAATGATGTATTTATACAAAAACGGTTCTTTACCACATCAAAAATATGTTTTTTTATTCATACACAGGATGTAAGTGTCACTGGCAAGGCCAGCATTTATTAATTATCCTTAATTGTCATTGAAAAAGTAGTGACAAGTTATTTCCTTGAACCAATACAGTCCTTGTGCTGATAGATGGACGCAGTCTCACAGTGCTTTTAAACAGGGAGTTCCAGGATTTAGACCTAATGGTGAAGGATCAGTGATATATTTTCAAATCAGGGTGGTGTCTAGCCCAGTAGGAACTTGGAGGTGGTAGTGCTATGAACCTGTTGCCATTGTGTTTCTAGAGGTCACAGATTTGAGAGGTGTTGTCAAAGATTTGGCAGGTGCCATAATGCATCTTGATGACGGTTTATGCTCCAGCCACAGAACAGGGAAAGAATGTAAGGGCTGGTGAACAGATGCAAGATGAACAGGCTGCTTTATCCTGGATGTCGTCAAGCTACTTGAGTGTTGCTGGAGCTGTTCTCGGCAGTCTATTTCAGAATATTCCATTATGCTTCTGGCTTGAGCCTTGCTGATAGAGGAAAGGCTTCAGGGAGCCAGGAAGTGAGTCACTTGCCGGCTTGTGGAGCCATGTATTTATATTGCAGGTCTAATTTAGTTTCCATTCAATAGATTTTTCCAAGAGTTCCACATAATTTCAAGAGCAGTTGGACTGAGATGACACAGAAGGCAACTTAGGAAAGTGACATTTTATTTGAAGTTGCAAAGAATAATTTCTTTGTGTGTAATTAAGTTTTATTTTGTTATTCTTGGATTCTCAGATTATGCAAAAACTTTTAAAACAAGATGTCTTAAAGTGGAATGCTATGTTTGGCAGCATGTATTGAAAAAGTTTCTCATGACCACTTAAGACACTAGAATAATATATCGTTGTTTGGTTTTCCCCATAGCATCTTCTCAAATACCAAACTGCATTATGTACTGACAGCACAGTGCAGCATTATGATCATGAGGGCTATGCAAGGGTGCATGCTGTCATCATCTGCACATCATGCTAAACCTAGGCTGAAAATCTCTGCAGTGCCATAGGATTGCTCACTGTCAGAAGTTCATGCTTCTGCTGAGACCTGAAGACAAAGCTTCCTTTACCTCTCATGTGAACATAATATCACTCAAAGATGGACGAAGCATTTTTCCCAGGTGTTCTCGTGAATATTTATCTCTCAACCATCACTCAAGCAGGTTATCTGGTCATTATTTCAGAACTGTTTGGGACTTGGCTGCTTGCAACATTTCTTACCTTCCAAAAGTGGCTGCATTTTAGAAGTTCGTCATTGGTATCATAAGTTGGGGAAAGATGCTATAAAATGCAAGTCTTTCTTTTCAGGTCATACTTTGAGGAATGCAGTAACAATGTTCTTTGTCAAGTCTGAATGCTGGAAACTCAGGTCAGGCAGCATCTGGGAAAAGAGAAACACAGAGCCTTCATCTGACCCTTTGTCTTCGACCTGAAGTGTTGACCCTGTTTCCTTTTCCACAGATGCTGCCTGACCTGCTAAGAGTTTGCAGCATTTTCTGTTCTTGTTTTAGATCTTCCCTTTTTAAATCTCCATTTAAAACCAAAAATAAACCTGAACCAATGGACTAATTGGGGGTGCCGCATTATGTAAACTATGCTGCCAAAATCTTAAAGCCTTCAAAACAGAATAGACGGAGAAAGGGTTAAAGGAAAAATAAAGAGAAAGCAAACCAAGAGCATTTACAGATTCCAGGATTGCAGGAAATGTATTGAGCACAAAAGGTGGGAGAGCAGTCACAATGTAAGAAACATCAAACTACTCATGAAAAGGAATGAGAGGAACATGTAATGGACATAGAAAAATACCTAATATAAGTGGATTTATCAACCATTTATTTGAGATACTTGTGTTGTTTGCCAAAACTGGGGTGTTTTTTAAGAATGAAATGGATGGGAAAATGTAAGAGCAGATGAGAATCAGCGACCTTATCTGAAACATTATCACACTGAAATGGAAGGTTGGGTGACCGTGTAAGAAGCTGGAAATCTATGATGAAAGCCATCAGTGTTGAAGGTTCACATCAGCATCTGCAAAGGGCATTTGAACCCCATTGCAATAGATTGGGGGTGTGGGGGTGGAGGGGAATGAGAGGGGAGGGTATGGGTCAGGAAGGAATGGAGGGGCACCATAGGAAATGAAGGCCTCAGTTACCATAAGCGTATCATAAATTATTATTTAGTTTGAAGCATCTTTTTTCATTTGATGATTCTGGTTTTGATTAGTTATGCTCACTTTAAAAGGGGACATTTCAGTTTGCGACCCAGTGCCTTTTAAAAGTTTAATTAGACCAAAGGCATATGTAAAGAGAGGTCAGAACTTTAAATAAAGATTCATATGACAAAATTTGCTTTTATGACAAATTTCCAATAGCTCTCAAATTTACTGTGCGCTCTGGGATATTTTATGTCAATTGTTATATATTCCTGAATTTTATATCTAGAGGCGGCACTATGGTGCAGCAGGTAGTGCTGCTGTTTCACGACTTCAGCTACCCAGGTTTGATCCTGATCTCTGGTGGCATTTATGTGTTCTCCGTGTGACTATATCGGTCTCCTCCGGGTGCTCCAGTTTTCCCTACATTCCAAAAACTTGCTGGTTGGTAGGTTAATTGGCCACTGTAACTTCCCCTTCCTGTAGGACCAGAATGAAATGGATGGGCAAGTAAGTGGGAATAGGTTACTATGAAATAAATAGTTGTATGGGATCGATGGGATTGTCTGAGAGCTGGCATAGACTCAATGGGCTGAATGGTTTTCTGTGGCATAAGAAAATATGAGGACAATATAAAAAAAGAAATAAATCTTTTGCAAGTTCAAATCTTGATTGGTTTAAACTTCAGTGCTTTTCAAAAAAAAAGTGTTAGAAGACTTGGGCAGTATTTTGATATTGAATTATTAGGAAAACTGCATCATTTTGGCAAACTGTGATGACCGCTGCCGGTGAGTGAACTTCAATACCCATGAAATATTCCTTTGTCTAATTCTTCAGAGAATGGAATGTAGGCAGGGTGGGGATTTTAAAGTCAATCACCCAGAATAGTTCAATAGCACCATCAATGACTAAATTGGCTGAGTCCCAAAGGACATAGACGCCAGTTCAGGCCTGCAGTAAATGCTGAATGAACTGATAAATCTACTTGATCTTGTCCTCCCCAGTGCAAATATTGCAGACGCATCTGTCCATTACTCAGAGAGCCTATTGTACAATCCTGGTGGAGACAAAGTCCCACCAAGAACACCTTCTATTGTGTTGTGCAGCACCACCATTAGACTGAATGGGGTTTATCCAGAACAGGTGTGGCTGCTCAAATTAAGGCACTGTAGACCATCAATAGAAGCTGCAGAAATATACACCTTCACAGTCTGTAGTGTTATGATCGATCATATTTCTTACACCCCCATTATGATCAAGCCATGATACCAACTCTGGTTCAATGAGGTGTGCAGAAGAGCATGCTGGGTGCTTTACCAGGCATACCCAAAAATGAGGTACCAACCTGATGAAGCTGCAACACAGGACCATATACTGTATATGCTTTACAACAAAGATAACATGCTGCATGTAGACAGTGCTAAGTGATCCCACATCAATCAGGTCAAAGCTCTGCAGTTCTAAAACATCTACTTGTGCATGACAATAAAATATTAAACAGCTAACAGAAGTGTTAAGTGAATGATCCACCTCTGCTTCCTCCTGAGACCCCCACCATCTCAGAATGTAGTCTTCAGCCAATTTGGTATTGGTTTATTATTGTTACATACCGAGGTACAGTGAAAAACTTGTCTTGCATACCGTTCGTACAGACATTACACAGTGCATTGACATAGTACAACGTAAGATCAATAACAGAATACAGAGTAAAGTGTCACAACTACAGGGAAGTGTATTGCAGGTAGACAATAAGGTGCAAGATCATAACAAGGTAGATTGTGAGGTCAAGAGTTCGTCTCATCGTATAAGGGAACTGTTCAATAGTCTTATCACAGTGGGATAGAAGTTGTCCTTGAGCCTGGTGGTATGTGCCCTCAGGCTCCTGTATCTTCTGCCTGATAGGAGAGGAGAGAAGAGAGAATGACCCGGGTGGGTGGGGTCTTTGATTATGCTGGCTGCTTCACCAAGGCAGCGAGAGGAATAGACAGAGTCCATGGAGGGGAGGTTGGTTTCCATGATGTGTGGGGTTGTGTCCACGACTCTCTGCAGTTTCTTGGTGTCCCGGGCAGAGCAGTTGCCATATCAAGCCATGCTGCATCCAGATAGGATGCTTTCTATGGTGCATCGATAAAAGTTGAGTGTCAACGGGGACATACCAAATTTCCTGAGCCTCCTGAGGAAGTAGAGGCACTGGTGAGCTTTCTTGGCAGTGGCATCTACATGGTTGGATCAGGACAGGCTATTGGTGATGTTCACCCTGTATGATATCAAATTTGATTCACTCCGTATGATATCAAAGAGCAGCTGAGAGCACTTGCTGCTGCAAAGGCAATGCGACAGATATCATCCCAGCTGCACCACTCCAGAACTAGCCATGCCCCTGGTCTAGCTTTTCCAGTACAGTTAAAACCACGATTTAGCTGATAATGTGGGAAATTGCTCAGATCCTCCCTGTTCTTAAAAGCAGAACAAATCCAAAATGGTTAACAACAGCTTAGTTAACCTGGCTTCAATCATCAGCAAAGAGGTGGAAAGTACGTGATTCCCACCACTTGCCTTGATTTGTCCAACTCTCACAATGTTCAAGAAACTCAACAACATTCAGGACAAAGCAGCCCCATTAACTGGCACCCAATTCATCATCTTAAATATTCACTCCCTGTTGTTTGTACCATTTACAAGTACTGCTGTTACTCACCAAAACTGCAGCATCACCCAAGCCCAAGACAGACAAGGCCAGCAGATGTGTCTGGGAACACCAGCTACCTGCAGGTTCCCCTCCAAGTCTTCCTAACTTGGAAATATATTGCTGTGTTCCCACATTGATGCTGGATCTAAATCCCCACTTTGCACTAAAATGGACTTTGGTATTTTTCATTCTAATTGTGTTCTTTCCTGTAAAAATTGTGTTTAATTTATGTTTAATTTGTTTTTCTTGTGAATGCCGCTTAAATTATGCTATGTGCCTGTGATGTTGCTGCAAGTAAGTTTTTCATTGCACCTGCACAGAAATGTACTTGTGCATATGACAATAAGCTCAACTTTGACTTTGACTACTCAACCATATTGTGGGAAGATGTTTACCAGAGGGCTGCAATGAATCAAGAAGATTATTCACCATTTCCTTCTTAAGGTCAATTAGATAGTGATGTCCAGATTCCCTGAGGTTATGGCTAGAATTAACTCCTGCCCGTGCAAGGACCTGGACCTGCTGCAATTTGCCTGCCGCCACAACAGGTCTACAGCAGACACAATCTCACTGGCCGTCCACTCTGCTTTGGGGCACTGAGACAATCCCAAGACATACATCAGGCTACTGTTTATCGATTACAGCTCAGCATTCAACACCATTGTTCCTTCAGTACCAATAATCAAGCTTCAAAACCTGGGCCTCTGTATCTCCCTCTGCAACTGGATCCTCAACCACAGTCAGTGCAGATCGGTAATAACATATCCTCCTCGTTGGCAATCAATAAAGGCGCACCTAAAGGATGTGTGCTTAGCCCTTTGCACTACTCTTTCTACACTCATGACTGTGCGGCTAGGCACAGCTCAAACATCATCTATAAATTCACCGGTGACACTGTTGTTGGTAGAATCTCAGATGGCGATGAGGAGGCTTACAGGAGTGAGAAAAATCAGCTGGTTGAGTGGTGTTGTAACAACAACCTCGCACTTAATGTCAGCAAGGAACTGATTGTGGACTTCAGGGAGGGGAAGTCGGGAGAACACACACCAGTCCTCATTGAGGGGTCAGCGGTGGAAAGGGTGAGCAGCTTCAAATTCCTTGGCATCAACATCTCAGGGGATCTATCCTAGGCCCAACACATTGATGCAATCATGAATAAGGCACACCAGCGACTCTACTTGTTTGGAGTTTGGGGAGATTTGGTATGTAACCAAAGACTCTTACAAATTTCTATAGATGTACGGTGGAGAGCATCCTGACTGGTTGCATCACTGCCTGGTATGGAGGCTCCAGTGCACAGGATCGCAAGAGGCTGCAGATGGTTGTAGACTCAGCCAGCTCTATCACAGGCACAACTCTCCCCACCATCGAGGATATCTGCAAGAGGCAGTGCCTTAAGAAGGTGGCATCTATCATTAAGGACCCTCACCATCTGGGACATGCCCTCTTCTTGTTACTACCATCAGGGAGGAGGAACAGGAGCCTGAAGAACCAAACCCAATGATTCAGGAACAGCTTCTTCCCCTCCATCATCAGATTTCTGAACAGTCCATGAATCCATGAACACTACCTCATTATTCTTTTTCTTGTACTATTTATTTTTGTAATTTATAGATTTTTAAGTCTTGCACTGTACTGCTGCTGCAAAACAACAAATTTCAGGTAATATGTCAGTTATAATAAATCTGATTCTGATTCTGATGTCAACAGCAATTTATAAATAAAGAATTACTTTTGTTTTCATCACAGGGAGCTACACAAGAAGATATTACTGTCATTCTTTGTGTAAGCTATTGATTGAGAATTAGATAGCAAGTTGGACAGTTCGGTGTAAAGATTCTTATCTTTGACTAATAACATCACAGACAGAGGATATTTGGCCCAATTGGTCTATGGCAGTTCCCTGGGTAAGTAATCCCATCAGTCCCATTTCCTCTTTTATTCTTTCTCACACATGCTCATCAACTCCCCTTTGATTCTTTTTGCTAATATTAACACTAAGGAGTAATTCACAGTAGTCAGTTAATTCAGAATTGTCAATGAACCTACCAGCATGTCTTTGGAATGTGGGAAGAAACCAGAGAACAATTGCTTGAAAAAATTCCTTACAGAGAGCACTCAGTGTCAGGGTTGAATCTGGGTCCCTGGAGCTGAGATCCCATCTCATCAAGTGCTGTGACCCTATGTCACCATAAAGGTTGGTAATTATATAAAAAGCACTGCTTGTGTTCAATTATAGTTGGAACTTAATACATGAAATTGTCAATTGCATCTCCATGCCAGATTCTTTCAGTCTTCTCCCTGTTTGGATGTCAAATCCACACCATTGTGTTAAACCAGGAAATTCTGTGTATTAAAGAGACTTTTGCCTAAGACTTATCTGCTGGTCCTGATGACCCTTACTCAAGTTCATGTCAAGTATATGTTCACTATGTGAAGTTCATGTTTGGTTATGAAAAGAACAGCACAAAATGACATTGTGTTTACACACTTAACATCTATTTAAGTCTAAATACTTGACGTAATCACACAGCAGAAATGAGTTTTGAAATAAAACCTCTCCCAATAGTCTTAATTCAGAAGTCAGTGGGGATAATCTGTAAATGAGCAAGATTGCTTAATCAATATCACAAACTCTGTTTTTTTAAAAATTATGTTGCTGTTTGTGGGAGTTTGCTATGCACAAATTACTTGATATGTTTCCTACAATAAACCAAAGGTATGTAACTGGCTGCAATGACCTGAGGCTGTGAAAGGCACTGTGGAAATGCAAGTCTTTCTTTTGTTTAGTGATGATATAAAATAGAGGATAATGATCAGCTGCCCATGAGACATCACTCCCAATTTTCAGTCTCCTTGGTTTCAGGTGAGGGAAATAGTCAGTAGGCAGTTGAATCTGTATTGCTAGCTTTATAGCATCACCAAAGTCAAAATCTCCTGCCTCACTATGGTTTCAAAACAATAACAATAGTTCCCTGGCTGAAGAGTACTCTGCAAGATCCAGAGGAGGTAAAAAGCACAACAGAAATGAGTTTTTTTCTTTTTCTCTTTTTTCTTTCTGTTCTATTATTTTTTACTTCAGTTTCCCTTGCTTTCTCCCTTTCTATCTTTTCCAATTTTCAAAACCAATGCTCATGCTTTTTTTATCCAAATAAGAGCCCTTCAGCTTTGTATGTTTGTCATGGCTGCCATCCAGTGTACTCTCTGGTGAATACAGTGGTTAGCACAATCCACACTGCATAGGTTCCATGCTGTTAAACTTCAAATAACCATTCCAACACCAGCAACCACAGTAGGCAAACTTGGTGTAAACAAATCCAGTTGCTACAAGGTTTTTGCAGTCATTTAACTCTCTCATCACTTTGCAATTCAACATGAGAAGTAGAAATAAAGTTACCTTCCTTGTGAAAATGTTGAAGAAAAATAAAAAAAATTAAGAAGTGTTGTGATCTCAGTAATAACCACAAGAAGATTTTTCAAAAGTATGTAGAATTGCTCTAAGCTGAAAAGGTATCGACAAACCTTGCGGGTAATCCTGATTTAAAATGATTGATAAAAGGATCAACAGCTTGCCTTGAAAGTTCCCTGATTTTTATTGCTGGATGAGTTTGTTAAGCAAAGAATCAAATCTAAAGTGAATTATTTACTTCTGGTCAGTCTTGGCTGAACGCCGCAGTGAGCAAATAGCACAGGGGAGCAAGAGAAAAGGACCATCTGCCAGTCCAGATGGCATAAGAGGCATGTAACCGACTGCAGGCGCTGCCCCAGGCAAAGCACAGCCCTTTACTTTGGTATAACAAATATAGGGAAGATCGGGTTCAGCAGGGAGACTGTGCCAACTAGTCTATGGAGGCCAGCAAAAGCAGCTGATCATTGATTTTACATCAGCAGTGGCAGTAGATCCCCCCATACCCCGGAATTTTCCTGCCACTAAATACTTTCCAGGAACCCATGTGGAACCTTTACATGGCTACATCATTTATTTGTTTGTTTAATTGCAGCTAGTTAAAATAATGAAAGAGTGAGAGTAACATTGCAAAATTCATTTGCCTCGATATCCGTATCCAGTTGTGGTGCAAACCTCGCGATGCTGTAGCAGCACCACGTTTGGAAAGTGGAACTGAATTTCCGTGGCGGAGTACAACACTTGCCATGACTATATACTATATTTAGCACCACCAATCAGGGTGAATTGCAAGGCAAGTACACACTTCCTTGTTACTTGGATGTTTATTTTATTTTATTTTATTTGTCATGCATTTCTGCACGTTATTTTTCAACATGAACCCTACTACTGTTACAGTTATTAAAATCTTAAAAATGGAAAATTTGTTTTTAGGTTGTGCTTTGAATATCATGAAATGTTCCAAGGATGCCACATAGTAAATTAGACAGAAAGTGAGACAAGAACATTAGGAGAATAGATTAAAGGAATAATTTTGAAGGAAATGGGAGAGAAGTGGAGATATGTAAAAGGTGGGGGGTGAGGGGGAAGGGGTAGAATTCCTGAGCTAAGGACAATTGCAGCTGAAGACATGGCCACCAAGTGTGGAGCAAGGGAGTGGTTGTTGCACATGAGCCCAGTAAGGTAGGTTTCTAGTGGGGCTGCAGAGATGTGGAGGGGATGGACTATGGACTATGTGGGAGATTGGAAAACACTAAATAGGTAGAAGAAACACTAGAATTAATTTTAATGTGGACAGTATTATGGAAGGAATAAAACTGAATCCACTGCCCATTATCCTGATATTCATTTCCATTGAAAGTTACTGAAAGGACTGAAAAACAGTGATGGTTCTGGTTTCTCTATTTTTACATCACACAAAGGCAAAATGACAGTCTTTTCTATTTGTAGTTTGAAAGCTGAGCAGGTCCTTCAGTGCTAAAAAAGCCCAACTCCTCTGCAATGTTGTTATCAATCCTGTAATAAAAAAAGATTTAGACAAAAGCTGGCTAATTCTTTAACATGCTTGTCAAGGTTAAACACTGCATACATAACCACATAATTAATAAAGTTCAAGGCTATCATGAATCACCGTTCAGTGAATGTGCTGCGCCCACAGTATAAATCTGTGATTATCAAAACAGGACTGATACATTGCCAAGGTTGCTAAGTGCGATTTTGTCTCTTGAGTGGCTGATGAATGAGACACACTTTCTGGCATGAAGTTGCCCCTGAGCTTGTCAAGCCCTTGCGTCATTTACTTTTGCTCCATGGAGGGAAAGATGATAAATAGAAATCCTGCTTCAACTCAACATGTGAAATTGTGACTTCCCCTGCAACATTGCTCCTTCCCAGCAACTCTTTATCTGGAATGAAGTATATATATATTAACTAACCTCGTATCGGTAAAATGTTTCAAGACTACCTTATTACTTTTAAATCAACAGCAACATTAGAAGTCATTTCCATTACTTGGCTCAATATCCCTTAACTTATTGAGGGTAAGAATTTGCCACTTGCAGATTATTTTTAACTTAGGCTATCTTTGAGTGCCTCCTTAGACAAATAAACTGTAATGGAAGGAAGTACTTTCATTGGTTACTCATGATCACAGAATGTCCCTGAACATTTTCCAGCCTTTTTGTTTAAAGTCATAGAGTTATACAGTATGAAAACAGGCCCAACTCATCCATGCTGACCAAGTCATCTACCTGAGCTAGTCCCATTTCCATAAGTTTGACCCATATCCTTCTAAACCTTTCCTTTCCATGTACCTAACCAAATGTCTTTTAAACTAATTGTACCAGCCTCCATCACTTCCTCTGGCATCTTGTTCCACATATCCACTACCCCTCTATGTGGAAAAAGTTGACCCTCATATCCCTTTTACATTTTTTCCCCTCTCACTTTAAACCTATGGTCTCTAGTTTTAGACTCCCCTACCCATGGAAAAAGATGGTGACCATTCACCTTATCTTTTCCCCTCATAATTCTATAAACCTCCATGAGGTCACCCCTCAGCCTCCTATGCTCCAAGAAAAAAAATATGCTACCAGTCAAACAGTGGAATTACTGGCAGGGATTCATATTTTGAATTTTGAAGATAAGTTTGGGGGATCAAGGAGGATTCAGGAAGATTGTTCTGTGAGAAGATGAAAGGTTGAATAAGGATATCTGACTGTCAGGTTTGATAGACTGAAAATACTTTAAATGTTCCATGCTTTATTCTGTCTTAAGTGTGTTACTTTTATGGAGATCACTTTCTAGTGCCTAGATTCTTTAAGGTATTAGGTGAATCAATGACTGATAATTTATTTAATATATGTTGTTTATGTTCTCTATGA
Source organism: Pristis pectinata (assembly GCF_009764475.1). NCBI lineage: Eukaryota > Metazoa > Chordata > Chondrichthyes > Rhinopristiformes > Pristidae > Pristis > Pristis pectinata. The sequence goes on from NC_067407.1 coordinate 84,052,025, forward strand.
TGTCAGACTGGTCAGAATATCAACTCCAGCAAAGACCTATCAGCCCATATATAACAAACTTATGATTAACTCTCCTCCCTCATTTATCCTTTCAGTGGTATCACTACCCTACAAAATGCAATCTCTAAAATGACCATCAATCAATCTTGACTAATTCTTTCATGATATGAAAAATACAAAAAATATCTCTGCAGCAGGGCACTGATCACAAACAGAATTAAGTACTTTTCAGCATTTTTTAGCATTTGCAAATTAACAGTGTTGGGGGGCATTTACTTGGAAAGACCAAGGCATCTGTTTAATTTTCCTTTCTGCACACAGTTACCCTGAGCTATTTACAGTATTTTGCTATCTGGCATCAGTTAGTACTTACACCAGCTCCGGTATTGACTCTCTTCCAGCCTTGAACAGCAGTAGGTGAATCTAACTGCTTTTAGTTCTTTCAGTTTGTAACAATGGGAGAGGAGGAACTCCCTGTAATTGCAACTTCAAAAGATTCAAGAGATATTGAAACACTGAGTACTCCATTAGACTCAAAGACCATGGTTTGTAGTTGAACATTACAGATAATAGTTTTCATTGAGCAAATTGAGGGTGGGGAGGGTTGAATGTCATTCACTCGTAACCATTTTTGCAATAATCTATTTGCCTGCATTTGAGCAACAGAAATATTATCATTGATGCACGTGTTACTTTATTAATATAACATAAAATTTCCAACCAATAATTTGTCTTTTAATTATTTGTCTCTTTCTGTATAATATCTGTAAATCTACAATTAGATCAATGCTTGGCTTAAAATAAAGGAAAATACTTACGCATTGTTTTAAACATCTTTATATCTTTTCTCCTATGTACATCAAAAATATTCCTCTGAGAAAACCAGTCAACTTTAATGCAGAGGAGGAGAATTTCCTTTCTGTGCCATTGTCAGCAAAATGCTGAAGCTGTTTCTTTTGCAACTCATCGGCCAGATTGGCATTTGGTGCCCACCCCAACTAGCCTTCTGGAAGCTGGTGGTAGCCCTGTTCCTTGGATCATTATAGAACCATAGAACTATAGAACAGTACAGCACAATACAGGCCCTTCGGCCCACCATGTTGTGCTGACCTTCAAACTACTGCTAAGGCTATCTAACCCCTTCCTCCCACATATCCCTCTATCTTAAATTCCTCCGTATGCTTATCTAACAATTTCTTGAACTTGACCAACGTATCAGCCTCCACCACCACCCCAGGCAGCGCATTCCATGCACCAACCACTCTCTGGGTGAAAAACCTCCCTCTGACATCTCCCTTGAACTTCCCCCCCCATTACCTTAAAGCCATGCCCTCTTGTATTGAGCATTGGTGCCCTGGGAAAGAGGCGCTGGCTGTCCACTCTATCTATTCCTCTTAATATTTTGTATACCTCTATCATGTCTACCCTCATCTTCCTTCTCTCCAATGAGTAAAGCCCTAGCTTGTTTAATCTCTCCTCATATTCCATACTCTCTAATCCAGGCAGCATCCTGGTAAATCTCCTCTGCACCCTTTCCAACGCCTCCACATCCTTCCTATAATGAGGCGACCAGAACTGGACACAGTACTCTAAGTGTGGTCTAACCAGAGTTTTGTAAAGCTGCATCTTTACTTCACGGCTCTTAAACTCAATCCCACGATTTATGAAAGCTAACATCCCATAAGCTTTCTTAACTACCCTATCCACCTGTGTGGCAACTTTCAGTGATCTGTGGATATGAAACCCCAGATCCCTCTACACTACCCAGAATCCTGCCATTTACCTTGTATTCCGCCTTAGAGTTTGTCCTTCCAAAGTGTACCACCTTATACTTCTCCGTATTGAACTCCATCTGCCACTTGTCAGGCCAGCTCTGCATCCTTTCAATATCCCTCTGTAAGCTTCAACAGCCCTCCACACTATCCACAACACCACCGACCTTTGTGTCATCTGCAAACTTGCTAACCCACCCTTCCACCCCTTCATCTAAGTCATTAAGAAATATCACAAAAAGTAGAGGTCCCAGAACCGATCCCTGTGGGACACCACTAGTCACAGCCCTCCAATCCGAATGCACTCCCTCCACCACAACCCTCTGCTTTCTACAGGCAAGCCAATTCTGAATCCACACGGCCAAGCCTCCCTGGATCCCTTGGCCTCTGACCTTCTGAAGAAGCCTACCATGCGGAACCTTGTCAAATGTCTTACTAAAATCCATGTAGACCACATCTACTGCACTACCCTCATCTATCTTCCTGATCACCTCCTCAAAGAACCCTATCAAGATTTTCCCTTCACAAATCCGTGCTGGCTGTCCCTAATCAGTCCATGATTCTCTAAATGATCATAGATTATAGATCATAGATCCTATCTCATAGAATCCTTTCCAGCAGTTTACCCACCACAGACGTAAGGCTCACTGGTCTGTAATTCCCTGGACTATCCCTACTACCTTTTCTTGCCACCCTCCAATCCTCCGGTACCATCCCTGTAGACAACGAGGAATCAAAGATCCTAGCCAACGGTTCAGCAATCTCCTCCCTCGCCTCACGAAGCAGCCTGTGGAATATTCCATCAGGCCCCTGGGACTTATCTGTCCTAATGTTTTCTAACAGCTCCAACACATCCTCTCTCTTGATATCTACATACTCTAGAACATTACCCTTACCAACACTGGCCTCAGCATCATCAAGACCCTGCTCCTTGGTGAATACTGAGGAGAAGTATTCATGGAGAACCTCATCCACTTCCACAGCTTCCAGGCACATCTTCCCACCTTTGTCTTTAATCGGACCTACCTTTACTCTAGCCATCCTTCTGCTCTTCACGTACGAGTAAAAAGCCTTGGGATTCTCCTTAACCCTACTCGCCAAAGCCTTTTCATGTCCCCTTCTCACTCTCCTCAGCCCCTTCTTAAGTTCCTTCCTTGCCACTCTATATTCCTCATGAACCTTGTCTGATCCTTGCTGCTTACACCTTATGTATGCTGCCTTCTTCTTCCTAACTAGTTGTTCCACCTTTCTTGTCACCCATGGTTCCTTCATCCTGCCATTCCTTCTCTGTCTCACCGGGACAAATTTATCCCTAACATCCTGCAAGAGATCCCTGAACATTATAATAATCCTGTTATTTTCGTATCTTTCCAAAATCTGCCTCCCAATCTGCTCCTCAATATCCCTACTGCTACCGGGGGGGGGGGGGGGGTCTATAGAATATCGTTCATGTTAAGGAACTCTCATATTGCTGTTGGATAGAGAAATTCAGGATTTTGATTGAATGACAGTGGAGGAATGATGACATATGACATGTCCTGCTTGGGATGGTATGGGACTTGGAGGAGATCTCTTAGACAGTTGCACTCCCATCCACTTGTTAACTTAGTCCACCTAGCTGATAGAGGTCACGGTTTTGGGGAAGCATTGTCTAAGAAGCTGCAAAGTGTGACGTCATTATGTTATTATTGTACTATTTTATTACATTTCCTTTATAAGATTACTGTGTGCATTTTCCCTTTAATACTATGAATATTTATGAGCAAGTCCAGTATCATGGGTGCGGCTGTTAGGTTAGCAGCCATTGCTTTACACTGTGCTCAGCAGTAAATCCATACAGTTGGAGTTCACACAAAGTGCTGCAGCAGACATTAATGAGGAAATGGTTTATGATATTGCATAAGGGAAATGTTTCCTCGCTGTGGCAGCAACTCTGTTGATGCTTATGCTGAAAGATATTGAAAGTGAGAGGAAATGTTTCCTCGCTGTGGCAGCAACTCTGTTGATGTTCCCTTGTAATTGGCAATTTAGTAAGTTGAAGATATACTTGTTTAGAGTTGTTAACCCATTTCGAAGAATAAGTGATTGGTTGTGGCTGGAGCTTATCATGGGCATGGGACAGAAGATCTTGGGAGCAGCACAGGCTCAATGGGCCAAAACTGCCTCCTCCTGCAGCCAGGAACAATGTATGAAATGATGTTCCACAAGTCAAAGGGGAACAAGAAAACATAGTACAGGATCTGGCATTTACTCATTTCTGAAACCTGACCATTAAATTCCAAGAGGAAACACTCCAAGCCAAATAGAAAAAGATAAAATAAAAAGTGTTGTTTCAAAAAAGACTGGTTGTTCTCACAAATCTCAGAGGACAAATATTACCCATTGCTCTACTTCAGGAAGTTACATAGAACATGGAACAACACAACACAGTACAGGACCTGCCCTTCGGCCCACAATGTTGTGCCAACATTTTGTCCTGCTCTAAGATCTATCTAACCCTTCCCTCCCACATAGCCCCCTATTTTTCTATCATCCATGTGTCTATCTAAGAGTCCCTTAAATGTCCTGAGTGTATCTGCCCCCACAACCTCTGCAGGCAGTTCGTTCCACACACCCACCACTCTCTGTGTAAAAAACTTACCCCTGACATCCCCTTACACCTTCCTCCAATCACTTTAAAATTATGACCCCTTGTGTTAGCTATTTTCGCCCTGGGAGAAAGTCTCTGACTTTCCACTCAATCTATGTCTCTTATCATTTTGTACACCCATCAAGTCACCTCTCATCCTCCTTCTCTCCAAAGAGAAAAGCCCTATCTCTCTCAACCTATCCTCATAAGACATGCTCTCCAATCCAGGCAGCATCCTGGTAAATCTCCTCTGCACCCTCTCTAAAGCTTCCACATCCTTCCTTTTATGAGGCGACCAGAACCGAACACAATACTCCAAGTGTGGTCTGACCAGAATTCTATAGAGCTGCAACATCACCTCACGACTCTTGAGCATTTCCTCCCTATCCAACCAAATAAACCACTATCCTTCACAGAGTCAGTTTTTCTGGGCATGTGTTTACCTCTAAAATCTAAGAGGATGGCTGATAGAGAGAGATAGTTATTCAAAGAATCTTACAGTCCATTGTGTCCATAACAGCTATTTGAAAGGACTCTCTGAACTTGTAGGCAGTGCTAGTGAGGGACCTACCTAGGCTTAGGCTGATCCTTAGTGTCTGTGCCAGTTTTGTGTGACCGAAGGAGGCAGGCAGACAGCGGGGGGAGCCAAGTTCCTATCTTGGGTCTTTAGCCACAGCCCCCACAGCACTCCTCCCAGTCACTACTTGATGCAGGGACTCAGGCTAAATGGAGTGATGAGGTCACTAGGTGGTCCTTTTGAATTATGAAGGGAAAATTGGCATCCCATGTCAACATCATACATGACCTCCAACTTTCAGGTATCGGAGGTCCCAGCTGTTGATAACTGTCCCAGTGCCCATTGGAAATATTACTCCAGGATGAGCGTTATGGAACATGGGAAATGCAAGTGCACGAGTTTGACTGAGCTGGAGAAACATGAAACACCTGCGTTCAGTCTGTTGGGAAGAATCTGAACTTCCAGATCCTTGTCACCTTAACTCTCCATTCCATCCCACAGACCTGTTTGTGGCCTCCTGCTCTGTTCTTACAAGGCCTAATGTAATCTTGAGGCACAACATCTGATCTTCCATCTGGGCATGTTTACTCAGTTTGTTCTCTCTCCACTAACCCTGCCTGACTTGCTGAGCATTTTCTACAGCTCTGACCTGCACTTCTGCAGATTTGCACAGCTCTGACCTGACCCGCAAGGCTCAAGGACAGCTTCTATCCGCTGTTATAAGACTATTGAATGGACCTCTTGTAAAATAAGGTGGACTCTTGACTTTACAATCTACCTCGTCATGGCCTTGCACCTTGTCTGCCTGCACTTTCTCTGTAACTGTAACACTTAATTCTGCATTCTGTTTTTGTTTTTCCCTTGCACTACCTCAACATACTGATGTGGTGATGGCATGCAAAACAAAGTTTTTCACCGTACTTTGGTACATGTGACAAGAAGAAACCAATTTACTAAATTTACTAATTTACTTCAAAGCTTTTATATATCCCTTTGTTTGTTCAATCACTGTCCAACTCCTCTCATTAATTTATCAACCAGCTTGCTTCACCAATAGCTTATCACAATGACAACCCCAGCCTCACCCTATGAAAGATGTTCCCTTTGTCCCATCCATCCTTCCCCACTCTTCTTGCAAGTGAAAACTAATTTATTTTCTCTCAGTTTTAATGAAGGTTCTTTGGCCTGCAATGTTAACTCTGTTCCTCTCTCCACAGATGCTGCCTAACTTGCCGAGCGTTTCCAGCAGTTTTTTACAGATAGGTTTTAAGCACAATGAATATATACATTGTGATACTTGTGATTGTCAGTTAGAAGCTGACAATTGTACACTTTCCAGATGGAATAATTAAAATTGTAAAATTATTCTAATCAGCACTGCACAGATTGAAAATCAAAATTCCAAGTAAAATTCTGTGCATTTGAGCTTTGGATGTCTCACCATTCTTGATCCATTTAACAAACTATTGTTTAGATCTATGTGAATCTCATATAATGTATCCATGAGTGGAAAACCAACTGCTCCCTCAATCATTTCCATATACTCCCCATAACTTAAACATTTCTGTTGCACACATTATTTAAATAACTCTCTAGAGTCCAATTGACACCTTAAATATTCAGGTCCTAGAACAGCTGGTCAAAATCAGTTGTAAGCTTGCATTAGGCAATAAAGTGTGTTTAAAAAACAGAAGCAACACGATCCTTATGAATTGATTTGAAGGCACGCCAGTAACTAGGAGCGATGCAACATTTTGCCACCATACTTCTGTTGGGTCCTGGAAGAGGACTCAGCCAACATTTTAAGTTAAGGCTCCAAAGAGAAAATAGGAAATTTAGGCATTTTGCAATGAGAAAAAGAATGTGGAATTAATTATTGACAGAGGTTGAGGAACACAATCACGGCAAATTTGAAAAGAAAGAAAAGAAAAGCTATTTTTGTGTTGTGGAAAGGAATTAATTAGTTCTGGGATCATGCTAAATTACCTGAGCAGTGTTTTGGAAGGGTAAATGGCTCCATTGTCTTCTCTTACCCAAGTATTATGGTAAGGGTGGGGGAGGTGTATACATTTCCAAAGGGCATCCACTTCTTGCTTGAGCAGCCTGACTTAATGTCTTGGGCACCCAGCTCTGTAGGTCAGCAGGTCCCTTTCAAATAAAAGGTTGGTGTTTAAGTGAGGGCACTTCAATCTTGCCCACAATAAACAGGAGCTTGTTTAAACACATTTTTCGGACATAATTCTATCTTTTTGGTGCAAAATGCAATTTAGTCCCAGTTTCCCAGAGGCAGCTCAGACCAGAAAGTATGCAATAAAATACGCCTTTAAATTTCAAGACATCTGTGGGTTTTGAAGTCCATTAAATTTTTCTGGTCCGCAGTTGTCAATTTATTGAGGACCCAATCCTACCCTTTCCTGACATGCTATCTCCATCCCAAAATCCCCAGCCCTCCCTCCCTGCCCCATCAATACCAACAAACTCCAGTTTCCACGGAGAAGGCAGATAATTCCGACTGAATCCATTTGCCATTTGTTCTTTGACAGCAACATTTAAATGAGATAAAAGTTCAAGTCTTCCCACTGTGTGACCGAGACATACCACAGCTGCGCTGCCAATTTCACACCCTACCTGAGCATCTCTGATAGGTGCAATGCAAAAATCAAACTTGACCTTCTGTATCTGGGCTGCAGCCTCTTGTATCAGAACACCCTGTCACGAGTGGAAAAATAGATGACTGGATGATGATAATTGTTAAACCCTGACCGGTGCATTGTGTTCAAAGAACTTTTAAATTTAGAGAATGCAGTAAATGCATTCATCAGTTCCAAAGATTTGACTCCTCATTCATAGAACATAGAACATACAGCACAGGAACAGGCCCTTCAGCCCACAATGTTGTGCAAACTAATTAAACTAGTAATTAAATGCCTAACTAAACTAATCCCTTCTGCCTAAACAATATCCATATCCCTCCATTCTCTGCATATTCATGTGCCTATCTAAGATCCTCTTAAATGCCTCTATCATATTTGCCTCCACTACCACCCCTGGCAGTGCATTCCCAGTACCCAGCCACCACTTCTCTCGTATCTTATCCCTGCTTTAAAGTCCACTGGAGTATGGGTTCCACTGCCTTGTTGACACAGCTTGCAAGTTTAAGCTGTGTCCCAGTAATAGCACTTCCACCTCTGATTCAGTAGGTTGTGATCTCAGGTCATGCTCCAGAGACTGGAGCACAAAACCTTGGCTACCACACAGTAGAGTACTGAGTTTAGTACTGCCTACAACTTAGGACAATTTGTCTGACAAACCGAGGTGTGCAAAGTAAAATAAATCAAGCAATCCTTATACGTTGAATTTAAGGCATGCCAGTTGTATTTGCCACAAGTCCTTCCATTTCTTCTGTTGAGTCCAGAGAATGAGGAGGTCTGCCACATTTTAAACTTGAGGGTGAATTGGAAACATAGGCACTTTGTGAGAATAGGAATGTGGAATGAATTATTCACAGGGTTTGAGGAACAGAAAATGATAGCAGATTGGAGAAAAAAAGGACCAGACAATTCTTCCTAGGGAAATAAATTTATTAATTCTGGAATCATGACAAATAGCTTGAACATTGGAAAGGGTAAATTAAATGGTTCAGTGGTCTTCCTTTGCCAAAATGTTATGATCAGTTGTGGGGTGGGCCAGATTTTCAATCACATCCAGTTTTTGCTTGAGTAACAGAGAAGAGAAGTGACATAGAACCAATCATTAAAGAAGAATGAACAAGGCATAGAGGGACACAGATTTAATGTAGGCAAGTGAGATTAGTATGGATAGGCATGATGGTTGGTGTTGTGACTGTGAACTGAGTCACTGGAGAGACATTGAAGCTGGTTGATATGAAGGTTTTTATACATCATGACATGCAAACCCTCACGATAGAGTCTTCCAACCTCAAAGTACATCAAGTTTTTATACTCTTAAGAGCAAAGACAACAGCAGGTGATTCAATACAATTTCAATAGCTACAATGACATTGTAGCTATTGAAATTGTATCATCAGCTAAATATTCTTCCCATGGGAAGAGCATCCCCACACATCCAGCATCAGAGTAACGTGTTCTTCCTAATAATGCTCCTCTTTTGAGCTCACAAACTTGCAGGTGGTGTTGCAATGTGTGTTGAATTTTTTTGCTTCTGCCTTTTCTTTCTGGAAGTGTGTGTTCTGGGGTCACTCTGCTCTTTAACTGGATTTGTGCAATGAGTCAGATGCAGAGCTCGTTTATGCTTAGCTCGTTGTTTCTATGGCACCTTTGCAAGTGAAGGACACTGACCGGTGGCTTTAGCAGGTTTGTTGGCTGATGGCACAGGTCAAAGTCAAAGTCAAAGCCAAAGTTGTTGTCATATGCACAAGTACATGTACGCACAGATGCAATGCCCTTTTCTCGCTACTACCATCAGGGAGGAGGTACAAGAGCCTGAAGACCCATACTCAGCGATTCAGAAACAGCTTCTTCCCCTCGGCCATTAGATTTCTGAATGGTCCATGAACCCATGAACACAACCTCATTATTCCTTTTTTTTGCACTATTTATTTTTGTAATTTATAGTAATATTATTTCTTTGCACTGTACTGCTGCCGCAAAACAACAAATTTCAGGTTATCTAAGTCAGTGATAATAAATCTGATTCTGATTCTGAAAAGCAGCATCACAGGCACATAGCATCAGATGCACAACGTTCACAAGAAAAACATACATTGCACAGAAGTTATGCGCAATTTTTACAAGAAAAAACACAATTAAAAAAAAATCTAAGTCCACTGTAGTGTAAAGTGGTCATAGTTGTTGCTATACTGAGGTAGCGATTAGGGTTGTGCAGGTTGGTTCAGGAGCTGAATGGTTGAAGGGAAGTAGCTGTTCTTGAACTTGGTGGTATGGGACTTCAGGCTTCTGTACCTCCTGCTCAATGCTGGCTGCAGGAAGATGGCATAGCCCAGGCGGTGGGAATCTTTAAGGATAGGTGTTGCCCTCTTGAGGCAGCACCTCATGTAGATACTAACGATGGTGGGGAGGGATGCACCCGTGATGTATTGGCCTGAGTCCACTCTGCAGCTTCCTACTTTCCTTCGCATTCAAATTGCCATACCAGGCTAGTCATTTCAGTTATCCCAGTGAGTAGAGCTGCATTTACCAGCTGCATGGTTATGGTGAGCAGAATCAAATGACTTGGAGGTGCAACTAGTATCTGCAGCTTGGAAAGAGATTGTCGGAGAAGGAGGAGAGTGGGATGTGAGAGAAAGGACTATGTATGAGCATGTCTTTAGTGGCCTTCTCATTGTCACTGGACATAGACTACAGCGCAGTGGCGCAGCTAGTACAGCTGCTGCCACACAGTTCCCAGTGAATTGAATTCCATCCTGATCTCGGGTGCTGTCTGGGTGAAGTTTGCATGTGCCCCCTGTGACCGTGTGGTTTCTCCAGGTGCTCCGGTTTCTGCCCAAATCCCAAAGGCGTGTGGGTCGGTATGTTAATTGGCCACTGTACGTTGTCCCTAGTCTGTAGGTGTGTGTTAGAACATCGGAGGAAGTTGATGGGAATACATAGAACATAGAGCAAGGAAACACAGGAACGGACCCTTCAGCCCACAATGTCTGAGCTGACCATGATGCCAATTGAAACTAATCCCATCTGCCTGCACCTGGTCTGAATCCCTCTATTCCCTTCCTGTTCGTGTGTCTGTCTAAATGTCTCGCAAACATTGTTATTGTCTCTGCTTCTACCACTTCCCCTGGCTGCATGTTCCAGGTACCTACCACACTCTGTGTAAATAAACTTCCCCCTCACATCTCCTTCAAACTTTCCCCCTCTCGCCTTAAACCTATACGTTCTAGTATTTACCATTTCCACTCTGAGAAAAAACCTTTGACTATCTACCCAATCTATGCCTCTCATAATTTTATTTACATGTGAAGGGTTGCCCCTTAGTCTCTGACGCTCCAGAAAAACAGTACAAGTTTGTCGAAATCTCTCCTTATAGTTAATACACTCTGATCCAGGCAACATCCTGGTGAACCTCTTCTGCACACCCTCCATAGCCTCCACATCCTTCCTGTAGTGTGCAACCAGAGATGCACACAATACTCCAAATATGCCCTAACAGAAGTTTTATATAGCTGCATCATGTTTTCCCAACTTATCTTGGTACACGTGACAATAATTCACCAATACCAATAAATGGATCCTTGACAGTGGTCACAGACTCGGTAGTTGAAGGGCCTGTTTCCACTCTGAATGACTCTAAGAATCTTTAACTCTTGTGTTGCCCCTCCAGAGGGTGCACCATTGGAAATGCACTTAACCCTTGCTGTTTTGATACTACTGGCACAGGTCATGTGCTGCCTTTTCCTGAAAGACAGGGTAAGTATGCTAGAGAATATGTCTGGTGAATGATCTGGCAAGATGTGTAAGCTATGGGATATGAGTCTGAATCTTCTGACATTGGTAAATGTGTGGCTGTTTGCTGGGAGTCCTGATTGGCAGCGATTGTTGGTGGGAAAGTGCTGGGGAGTACATGTCATGGAATGGTCTGTGAAGATAATGGTACAGCTATTGGGAGATGGAATTTGATAGTGTGTACATTGATCTTGACTGGCACATGAGATCAACTGAGACAGTGCCCTTGTGTTTACACATCTGCCATTGGCCTTGGCTGATGCCTTCCAATGTGAATTAGTTATCTAGTATGACGTTTTCCTGGTGCACTGTGGGAAGAAGACATCTGTCCTCTCCACCTGTTGACAATAAGGCTGTTCCAACTTATCTCAGTACATGTGATAATAATTAACCAATACCAATAAATGGGTCCTTGACAGTGGTCACAGACTCAGTGGTTGAAGGGCCTGTTTTCATTCTGAATGACTCTAAGAATCTTCAGTTCTGTTGTTGCCAACCTCCAGAGGGTGCACCATTGGAAATGCACTTAACCCATGGTTCTTTTTAGCCATGACCAATTATGGTTCTCAGCAGACTCCAAATACTTGTGGAATTACCTCTCCCAGCAGCTGGTGGAGAGCAAGATGGCTCTAATCCATTCTAGCCACTGTCCAATGGTGCTGCACACTCATAAAATAGGGCCCTGTGCATAGGTGGTGGTCCCAGCAACAATACAGGTAGTGCCAGCCGGTTGCTGCAATTGTCTTAATGAGTTTTCAGTCAGCAATTTTGTGGGGAATGTACATCAGGTCAAACAAGCATGGTTTAATTCTGCATCGTGGCCCCTTCACAAAATTCCCAGTGCAAGGAAATTTACCCCTTGACCCCCGCCAAGTCCTTTCTAGAATGAAAGATTTTAATTGTGTCTTGAATTACTGACTAATCTGAAATCAATTGGAAATAAATGACATCCCATTTGAATAACGGGAGCACAACTAAAATATATCAAGTACAACGACCAGAGAGTCTTTCTACCTGATGGGCCCCACAGCAGATACATCGATCAGAATACATACTAAATACAGCTTCTTTTTAATGTTAATACTTCTGTAAAAAAATTTTACCTAATATGGAAGTATTCCATTGCAGTGAAGCTCAGATTAATTTAGATCGCCATCTCCTCTGGGAATTGTGCTGTTTTATTGACGCCCAAATGGCAGGGAAACTAAGTGTCAGCACATATTTCCCTAAGGTGCAAAACAACAATTGGGCTGAACTGAAAATATTAGCACAGTTCATGGCATTTAGAAGTTTGGCAGCCTAAATAATGCACATATGTTTTATTAGCCTGGTTCATGAAAATACTGACATCACAATGTTATGCTCTGAATAATGGAAAAGTTCTTTGAGGTTGTTACAGACCAGCAACAAAAGAAACACACTGAGTCATGTATCAGTGTTAAAAAAACTACTTTATTAATAACTAGTTATAATAAGAAGAAAAATAAAAGTAAAAACATTGGAGTGTTAGAAGTAAAAATGTTAAATCTTAAACATTAACCCCAAAAACTGAACTCATAGTGTGTGTGTGGCAAATTCCCAAACTCCAAGTCCAGGAATAATTCTCTTCAAGGTTCAGTTCAGCAAGCCGTAAGGTGAAACATGAGCAAAGGCTTCTTCAACAACCACCGTTGACTGGAGATAAGACGTAGATGTAGAGAGAGAAAATAGAGATTACGAAATCCAGATCTTCCACGATGGAACCCATACAACACCTCAGTGTCTACTCAGCAGTGACTACTCCACCGCATCGGCCTCACCTCGAAAGGGAACCGAATCGTGGCCATCCACATAAATACCTGCTTCCTTCTACAGGTCAGCAACAAAGTGAACTCCACTGCTTTGTTCCGAAGTATCTGCCACCTCGAAAAGCATCCGAGACATGGCCGTCCACATAAATACCTGCTTCCCTCTACAGGTTAACGACAAAGTGGACTCCACCGGATTACTCCACTAATCCAAACTTGGATAGTAGTGACAGACACAATTACTGTTTTTCATCCATCGATAGAGACTAGCAGGCTGCTGTCCCTCTCTCTCTTCTCTCTCTCTCTCTCTTCCACTGACTCCGACTGACTGCTTCAAAAATGTCATTACATCCTTTATCTTCTGTTGTCGTCAGCACTCCACACACACATTATGCTCTATCTTAAAGGGACATTCACCAATACTAACCTAGTTCATAACAAGGTGCATAAAACTGAGATGCTTCACAGAAATGCATAAAATAATGACTCAATTCTGGCTCAAAGCTACGGACCCAACTCCAGTTGAATACAAAGGAATCTTACTTTGAAACTGTGCAATGACTGGAAATGTGAAGCAGGTTGGTGCTCTGCTAAACCCTTCTCCTACTGTAACTGCAATATAGTATTACAGTCATGGAAGTTCCTACATACTGTATGTCATAAATGAGGACTGTTTGAAAAGTCGATCAAGTGACCTAGAACAGTGCAGCACAGTAACAGGCACTTCAGCCTACCATGCCTGCACTGAAAATGATGCCAGTCTAAACCAATCCCATCTGCCTGCACATGGTTTGTATCCCTCGATTCCCTACCCATTCATGTATATGTCTAAATGCCCCTTGCTATTGTATCTGCTTCTATGACTTCCCCTGGCAGCATGTTCCAGGCACCTACCACTTTCTGTTTGACAAAAAACCTTGCTTTGCACATCTCCTTTAAATTTTCTCTCTCTCACCTTAAACCTCTGCCCTCTGGTATTTGACATTTCCACCCTGGGGAAAAAGTCTCTATCTACACTATTCATGCCTCTCATAATTTTCTATACTTCTATCAGCTCACCTCTCAGCCTCCAGTGCTCCAGCTATAACAATTCAAGTTTGTCCAACCTCTCCTAATAGCTAATAAACCCCAATCCAGGCAACATCCTGATGAACGTCTTCTGCACACTCTCCAAATCCTCCACCTTCTTCCTGTAGTGTGGTGACCAGAACCACACACAATACTCAAAATGTGGCCTAAATAAAATTTTATGCAGCTGCAACATGACTTCCCCACTTTTATACTCAATACCGTATGCTTTCCTTACCCTAAACACTTATGTTGCCCCTTTCAGGGAGCTATGGACTTGCACATCAAGGTCCCTCTGTACATCAAAGCTGCTAAGGGTCTTGCCATTTACTGTATACTGTACACTTTCCTCTTGTGTTTAACCTCTGAAAATGCATCATTTCACACTTGTCTGGATTAAACTTCATCTTCCATTTCTCCCCCCCCCAAATATCCAAATGATCTATGTTCTGCTGTATCCTTCGACAACCTTCCTCACTATCCATAAATCCACCAATTTTTGTGTCATCTGCAAATTCGCGAATCAGCCCACCTGTATTTTTATGCCAATTATTAATATATATTACAAACAACGGAGGTTTCAGCACTGATCTTTGCAGAACACCACTGCAGAACATCACTAGTGAGAAAAACACCCCATCTACCACTACCCTCTGCCTTCTATGACTAAGCCAATTTTATATCCAACTTTGCAAATTACCATGGATCCCATGTGACTTAATCTTCTGGACCAGTCTATCATGTGGGACCTTGTCAAGTGCTTTACTCAGCTCCATGTAAACAATATCCACTGCCCTACCGTATTCAGTCATCTTTGTCACCTCTGCAATCGGCTCAAATTTGTGACACAAGACCTCCCGCGCACAAAACCATGCTGACTATCCCTAATAAGTATATGCCTTTCCAAATCCAAGTAAATCCTGTCCTTCAAAATCTTCTCTAGTAATTTCCCTACCACTGATGTATGCCTCACCAGCCTATAATTTCCTGGATTATCCCTGTTGCCCTTCTTAAACAAAGAAATGACGTTGGCGATTCTCCAGTTTTCTGGGACCTCGCCTGAGGCTAAAGAGGACACAAAGATCTCTGTTAAGGCCCCACCAATCTCCTCCCTTGCCTCCCTCAGTATCCTGGGACAGATTCCATCAGGCCCTCAGAATTTATCTACCTTAATGTTTTCAAGACACCCAGCATATCCTCCTTAATAACAACATGCCTGAGAATATCAACATACCCCATCCTGATCTCATTATCATCCATATCTTTCTCCTTGGTGAATACCAATAGAAGTATTCACTTTGGACCTCACCCACTTCCTCTGGCTCCATGCATAACCTTTCTCCTTTGTCCCTGAGTGGACCTGCACTAACCCTAGCTACCCTCTTGCCCCTAATATACACACAAAATGCCTTGGGATTCTCTTTAATCTTACTTGCCTTCTTGGCCCTTGAAACCATCCTAATTCTTTGTTTTTCCCTGCTTCCTTTATATTCATGAAGGGCCTTCCCTGATTTCAGCTTCCTAAACCTTACATAAGCTTTCTTTTTCTTTTTGACTATAGGTACAATATCTGCTATTGAATGTTCACTCTTGTATTGAACATGTACTCTTCAGTAGGAACCAAGAAGCAGATGGTGTGTGGAAAAGGTCAATCAACTTTAATACTTTATAAAGATTAGATGTAAGCATCAGTTTCATCAGCACACAATGAAAGACTCCACTTTAGTAATCATTGAACAACAAAGACTTTAGTTGGATTACTATTATAGATAGCTTTGCAGTAATGAACAGAGGAAAAAAAATTAAGAAAATATCAAGGTTCAGAAAAAGACAACCAGCTCATGAAACTGTGATAAAAATTCCAGTGAACACAAGAATATAACCACAAAAATACATTACGCACTGCATATATGGCAGCACTGAACAACTGCACTGCTTGTTATTGTGAGTTAAGTGTTCATTCTGTACTCCACACACAATTCATTGTCAGCACAACTGTTTGTGGTTGGTTGAATCCAATGTCTGCTTAAAGGTAGACATTCTATATTGCAGGAGGGATGCCTTCCAATTGCAAGCACCAGAGTAGAAGAAAAATGGATGACAAACCGACAAATCATACCAAAGGTTCTCCCACCCTTTTCTCGAGTTCCACATTTGGACAGGAGGTGTAAACCCAGAAAGATGTCTGTCTCCAGCATGAAACTGTTGTGAAGGAAGTCAATGCCAGCAGCTTGGCTTCCAGGTCATGATTGCATGCCAAAAGAAATTCAATGTCTTCATCAGAGCTATCAAGGTATCAATTCTGCTATCTTATCTCCTGCTCACTACCATGACTTATAGCCTCACTAGTCACAGTACTCACTTTCCTCACCTCCTATCACCCTCCTGCATGGCTCACTCAGATTTTACTGCAGCTCATTCATCTCATCCTTACACACTTTTTATTTTTGTAACCATTTCTCCCAGACAAATGACAACAGACACATTACATTCCAGCTATTTCATTATATCAGACACATTTTCTAACCACTGTTCTTGTACAGCACGGTCATAGTACCAACCTAGAAGGCTTGTTTACCTATCCCCAAAACTTGCTCAATTATTTCTGATAACTAATCAATAAAGATGGATCATAGATATTTGGTGATGTTGGTGGCTTTTGCTCTGGTGTTGGCAGGTGTAATGAAGTGAGGAAAAGAGCCATATTCTCAGACTGCAAAATGCAATCAGATTGATCAGATAAGGATGAGAGGACATGGCTTTAGGGTGAAAGGGGAAAGGTTTAGAGGGAACATTAGAGGGAACTTCTTCACTCAAAGAGTGGTGGGAGTGTGGAATGGGCTGCCATCTGATGTGGTAAATGCGGGCTCGCTCTTAACTTTTAAGAGTAAATTGGATAGATACATGGATGAGAGAGGTCTGGAGGGGTATGGGCTGGGGGCAGGTAGATGGGACAAGCAGAATAATGTTTTGGCACAGGCTAGAAGGGCCAAATGGCCTGTTTTCTGTGTTGCAGTTTTCTATGGTTCTATGGTTCTATGATGCTGTATGAACACTGTGGTCTATGCATTTTGCACAGTGCTCACATATAATAGGCTGTAATGTGTCATTGTTAATTGAGATAAACTAAAACAGAAAATGCTGGAGTACTCAGCAGGTCAGGCTGCATCTGTGGAAAGAGAAACAGAGTTAGCGTTTCAGGTCTGAGGCCTGTCAGAGCTGGGAAAGAGAGAAAACAAATTTGTTTTTAGTGGCAAAGAAAGTGGGGGAGAAATGGTTAGAACAAAGGGAATAACTCTGATTGGGCAAGACCAAATTGGTTGAGGAGGCAGTTAGAAACACACTTTGTTTCTTTTACTGTGTTATGTCTTGCTAATGGTAGAGCTATGGGACTTGATCTGTAACCCAAAATATAGTATTAGAGAGAGCTAGACCATGCCAAGATCATGACTGGCAGAAATGGCCATTTATGATAGAGACAAAAAGAAAGAGAAAGTTACTTAAGGTTGGAGAATTTGAAATTGAGTATGAAAAGCTGCAATGTGCCCAGGTGAAAGATGAAGTGTTGTTCCACAACCTTGTGTTGGGTCTTGTTATGAAAGTGCAGGAGGAGGTGTTGGATGGTGAATTGAAATAGGAGGCAACGAGAAGCTCTAGACCACTCCTTTGGACAGAACACAGGTGCTCCACAAAGCGATCTCCCAATCTGCATTTGGGACATCGTAAACACTAAATGCAGATTAGAACAAAGGGAATAACTCTGATTGGGCGAGTGAATCTAGATTGGCAAGTGAATCGTTGCTTCACTTCCTCCAGTCTGGCATTTTCCTCTTTCTCCTTCCACAGATGCTGCCTGATCTACTGAATATTTCCAGCATATTCTGTTTTGATTTCAGATTTTCAGTATTTGCAGCTTTTTTGATTTTTTGTTACTTTAAGGTTGGTGGGGTCACTATTACCTTAAGAAGCTATATCACATGGTTAACCTAACAGCATTGTGAACAATGTAGAAACATAGGAAATAGGAACAGGAGAAGGACATCCAGCCCACTGAGACTGCTCTGTTATTCAATATGATCATGGCTGATCCTTTGTCTCAATACCATATTCCCACTCTTTTGCCAGATCCTCCGGTCGCCTTTGTGTCCTGAAACTTACCAGTTCTACTTAAAAATATTCAGTGATTAGGCCTCTTCAGGTTTCAGTGCTAACACATTCCACAGGTATACCACTTTCTCAATAAGGACATTTCTCTCAATTTCACTCTTAAATCTCTTGCCCTGTAAACTGAAATTATGACCCCTCGTTCTCTCCATCTAAGCCCGGGGAAACATCCACTCTGCATATTTAGTCCTGTCAGAATCTTATAAGTTTCAATTACATCCTTTCTCATTCTTCTAATGAATATCAACCTCATCAACCTAACCTCTCCCCATATGGCCAGCCCATCATCCAAGGGATCATTCTGGTGAATCTTTGTTGGTCTCCCCCCACAATAAGCGTATCCTTTCTTTGATAAGGAATCCCAAACTGCACACAATGTTCCTAGTGTGGTCTCACTAAGGTCCTGTATTATTGTAGCAAGATATCCATATGCCTATTTGATTGCTTGCTGCATCTTCATGTTTACTTTCCTGTTTCAGTTCTGTTTAGAGTCAATTGCCAGAATGAAGACATGTCCCATTGATGGTCCAAATCCATGTGAATTTATTTTATCCACTCCACCCCCCCCCCACCCCCCCCAGCTGAACATTAAGAAACTAGAATCCCTTTCAGTTGGTAAAGGTGCCACGCTGGGGAGGCAACAAACATGCAGCCAATGGCACCTTGGTCCCTGTGGAAATTTACAATGCAAAAGACCACACGTTTCCCCCCTGATACGGTTCTGCCAACTGCATTATATCACCAATATCATCTGTTGCAGTCTGCGAAAAGCCTGTGGAAAAACCATTAAGAACATAGAATATTACAGCACAGTACAGGCCCTTTGGCCCACAATGTTGTGCCGACATTTTATCCTGCTCCAATATCTATCTAACCCTTCCCTCCCACATAGCCATCCATTTTTCTATCATTCATGTGACCATCTAAGAGTCTCTTAAATGTCCCTAATGTATCTGCCCCCACAACCTCTGCAGGCAGTGCATCCCATGCACCTACCACTTTCTGTGTAAAAAAACTTACCTCTGACTACACTGAACTTACAATCTGTTCACTACAACCTGAGTAGAGGCTGAAGGATAATGTATCTTAACTGACAAAGTATCTCAGTGGCAGCATCTTTTGTGAACTGAAGGCCCATCACACGATACTCCTCTGTATCTCACAATTCCATGCCCATTTCGTCCTCACCCTTGCTGCAGTTCTCCTGTTCTCTGTGATCTACCCTCTTCCTCCATCCCCTCTGGTTGCCCCAGCAAACAACTCACCACTGCAATTAGATCGGTTAGAAGGCAGAACAAAGTAGTCTAACTCCAGCAAAGCACATATCCCAGTCACCAGGCCTGTTTCCAGAGTCAATAAGTCAACAGAAAATGACCCAAAGTTAAACAGTAACCTGATGTGGCAAACTAATAAGTATCCTGACATTGAAAATGTTTCAAGGTGCCGAGTGAATACTTGGGATCATAGTGAAATGGCCAATGCAAACGTCTGGGGAAGGTGAGACAACAAGGGACGTGATTATCATCACAAGCACCAGAATGGATCATGCAGAAGGAGATAGCTGTAGTGGTGGGCAGAATCTCTATAACTGCCATTGATTTTTGTATTGGAAGGAATCCAATGACTTAACAAGACAAAACAGATAATGAATTATTTTTGTCATTTAAGCAGCTGAACAAGTAATTGACTGGCAGAAAAACAGTACAATAGTCAATTACTCAGCTCTTTCTGGGTATCACCTCACACCATGTTCCATGTCCCAGGAGCAGATTAACTGAGCAGCACTTGCATCAAATGTTGTGCAGCCTTAATTGTATTCCAATGGCAGTGAGGTACCACATACTCAGACTCTGTTGCAGTCATCCAATCCATTTTGGTTATCCCTGCATGATCAGTGCATCATCCCAATCCATTTTGGTTATTACATCCAAGCAGGAAAACATCTCCAGCCCTCTGAGAAAAATCAGAACCCAACTGCTGAAGCAACAATTAATTATAATCCTGATGACCCCAGCTTTCAATCCCTTCATCAAAAAAATCCACAAAGATTAACACCTGCCTATCTGAATCTTGTCTGTATACAAATTCAATAATCAATAATTCATATTAATAGCATAATCATGTGAGAGTCCCTCAAAATATTAATTTTTCCTCTCTACACCCATCTGCTCCACTGATTTCTGCAGTCTAGATTTTGTTGGTCCTGCATTGAAGGATGGGCTTCAATGCAGGGGTTAGCATAAAGCTTTACAGCGCCAGCAACCTAGGTTCAAATCCGGCCACTGTCTGTAAGGAGTTTGTACGTTCTCCCCATGTCTGCGTGAGTTTCCTTCGGGTGCTCCGGTTTCCTCCCACATTCCAAAGACGTACAGGTTAGGAAGTTGTGGGCATGTTATGTTGGCACCAGAAGCGTGGCGACACTTGCGGGTTGCCCCCAGAACACTATGCAAAAAGATATATTTCACAGTGTGTTTCGATGTGCATGTGGCGACACTTGCAGGTTGCCCCCAGAACACTATGCAAAAAGATATATTTCACAGTGTGTTTCGATGTGCATGTGACTAATAAAAATATCTTATCTTTGGGCCAAAGTTTTATGAGTTCCTTCCCTAAACTTTCCATCACTTTAGCTTGCTATCTCCTGTTGGATGCTCTTTCAACCCCAATTTTAGCAACTTTCCAATCAGCTGTTTGAATATCTACTCGTGTAACTTGGTCATGGATTTGATATGGTAATCATCCCTCTGAAGCACCTTTTGTTAAAGATGCAAAGTTGCTGCTGTTTTGGTAATTCAACATATTTCTTGCCATTCAGACTCAAGTTGCACTTTGATTTAATCATTTCTGATCTTATTTACAGAAAATAAAAATAATTACTCCTGATAGGATTTAGTTAAATCTCTGATTAAACATTGAACGCATTGACTTAGAAATTTGATCAGACCTTTTATTGGTGAGCTAAACCATTGTATTCTGCGCTGATGCCAATTCATGAACCCAGAAAAAACTTGTGAAATTGGCTGAAACGAAGTGTGGAGCAGCTTTAGGGTGTTTTATACCCCAAAAGATGCAGTAGCATAGAACCTGCATGGTGCTGAGCCAGACCAAGTGCAATTCAACACAGCTTGCAACACATCAATGCACTAATCTCAGAAGGGTGCCAGCCCTTCAAGGTGCACTCCCCGTGACGGTCAGACAGCTGCAATACACGCTATCACTGCCATGGAGGAGAGGGAGACTGCGGGGAAGAGGGAGATAGTTCCAAGATTTACTTACAAAAGTATGAAAGGATATACCTAAAGGGAGATCCTGCATGATAAGGGGGCCAGGACGGCCCTCAGGGCCAATGTAAAAAGACACAGGCAGGAGGTGACTCTAGCTGTGAGAATCAACACTAAATGGAGCAATGCAGAAATAAGTGTCATGGTCTCACATGAAGTATCAGAGTGAGTTGTCAAATCACTGGAAACAGTTGTATTCAGCAATTTCAGAAATGGGATTAGAAATTCATTGTTGTTCTAATCAGTGCAAGTGGTTCCATAAATCCAGGGGATTATATCATGTCATCTGGATTTCCCTGCTCAATTAATGGTTTATTTTGTTATTGGTAGTGCTTGGATGTGAAGAAGGTCACTTGGTTGCATTAGGAACTACGATTTAAAAAAAATTATTAGTGGAATAGATACAGTCGACAGCTGTTATCTTTTTCCCAGGGTCATAATGTCTAGTACTAGAGGACATGCATTTAAGGTGAGAGGGAGAAAATTCAAAGGAGACGTGCGAGGCAAGTTTTTTACACAGAGAGTGATGGGTGTCTGGAAAGTGGTGCAGGAAGTGGTGAAGGAGGCAGATGTGAGAGAAGTGTTTAAAAGGCTCTTAGATAGGCACATGAATATACAGAGAATGGAGGGATATGGACCACGTGCAGACAGAAGGGATTAGTTTAATTAGGTCATTAGCTTAATTAGTTCGGCACGACATCATGGGCCGAAGAGCCTGTTCCTGCTCTGTACTGTTCTATTTTCTATGATTTTGGGGGCTCTTTATGAACAGCATCTATAGGGGAGTCCTTTATATCTCTTGCAGACAATGCTTCACTCTTCCACTTGGCTGGTGTTGAGGCAATGGATACAGAGCAGGAACATTCCTCTGGTAGTCAGCACTTTATTGCAGCACCTCCTGACCATGGTGCTAACCAAGTGCCGTGTCTCCTTGCTGCTCTTCCCTTGACCCCAGTTGCTGTCTTCCATTGGTAAGATTCTGCAGTACGCAATGACAAAATCTCCACATGCGTGTATGGTAAGGGGCTCCTGGACCGCTGAAGGCAAGGGAATCCCTTGAGGATTCTATCCTGGTACTGGCATGTCTCTTGTTGTATCTGTGCCCAGTTGGTATAATTGGAGAGCGCAGACAGAAGATAATCTGGAGCAAAAAAAACTACTGGAGGAACTCAGCAGGTCAGGCAGAAACAGTAGCGGGAAATGGACAGTCGACGTTTTGGGTTGAGACCCTTCACCTGGACTGAAAGAGTCGAGCAAAGATAAATCAGGTTTATTATCTGTAGCCCTTTGTTGCCTCCACCTATCACCTCCCAGCCTCTATCGCTACTTCCACTCTTTCCTCCTCCATCTGCCTATCACCCTCCTCACATGCATCCACCTGTCACTTGCTCCACCTCTTCCCCTCACCTCTTTATACTGGCTATCTCCCCTCTGTTCTTTCGGTCCAGATGGAGGGTCTCAATCCGAAAAGTCAACTGTCCATTTCCCCCTACAGATGCTGCCTGACCCACTGAGTTCCTCTAGCAGTTTGTTTTTTAGTTGGAGAGTGCACTGGTTTGAGCAGACATAGTAATAGAGGATCCCACTGGATCCATCCCTCTGGGCAGTGCTGGTTGCTGATGTCATCTGGTAGTGTGGGCTCCCTCAGGGTGCAAGAACCAGCTGTTCTTCCTGAAAATGTGGCATTGACCTTTAAGAAATTCTTCTGGTGATCCACAACCACCTGCATGTTGACGGAGTGGGAATCTTTTCGAAATTGATCTGGGTTATTAAGAGGAGACTTTTGGCCACACAGAACGCCATCAGAGACTGACTGCTCTCCAGAGAAACCAGCAATGTCGGCGGAGATGTCACTTTCTCACTACCGAACTCAAAGTGGGTGAACTCATTCCTTTGTGAGTGCAGAGCCTGGGTGACCACTCTGCACCAGTCCTCACTGAAGGGTCTGTGGTGAAAACGGTGAGCAGCTCCCTGGGTGTCAACATCGCAGAGGACCTATCCTGGGCCCAGCACATAGATGCAATCATGAAGAAGGCGTACCAGCATCTCTGCTGTCTTAGAAGTTTAAGGAGATTCGGCATGTCATCGAAGACCCTGACAAACTTGTACAGATGTACAGTGGAAAGCATTCTGACTGGTTGCATCACAGCCTGGTGCAGAAACACAGGAATGCAGAGAGTGGTGCTATTATTGGGAGATTTGATTGGGTAGATTAGGGAGGTTACAGCCAGTTCCATCACTGGTACAGCTCTCCCCACCATCGACAAGAGGTGATGTCTCAGGAAGGCAACGTCCATCATTAGGGACCCCCACCATCTGGGCCATGCCCTCATATCAATGCTGCCATCAGGCAGGAGGTACAGGAGTCTGAAGACCCTCACCTCAAGGTTCAAGAACAGCTTCTTCCCCACTGCCATCACATTCTCGAACCGACCTGAAAACCTCTCACACTACCTCGGACCATATTTCCTTATCTCTCTCTCTCTTTCTCTCTCTCTCTATCAACTTGCACTAGTTTATTGTTTATTTGTTTATAGTTAATGTTTATTTTGTTGTTTATTTTTGTGCATGTGTAGGTTATGTATAATTTATGTTAATTTAAGTTTATCTTAAAGAAACAAAGGACTGCAGATGCTGGAATCTGGATGAAAAACGTTATGATGCTGGCAGAACTCAGCAGGCCAGGCAGCACCAGTGGAGAAAAGCACCAGTCAATGTTTCAGGTCAGGACCCTTCTTTAGGACTGAAGATAGGAAAAAGGGAAGCCCAATATCTAGGAGGGAAAAGCAGAGCAGTGATAGGTGGACAAAAGAGGGGAGGCAGGGTGGGCACAAGGTAGTGTTGGATTCGACTGTTTTAATTAGTTTTTTAACATGTATAGTGTTTAATACATCTCAGGTGGCTGCACAAGGAATGGCCTCTTCCTGGCTTATTGGTTCGTCCACCAGGTGAATATGTGGTTTTTTCATTGGTTGGTTTGGCCACAAGTTTCTAATAGGTTTTGTGATTGGAGTATTGTTAGCCAAAGTGTATCTCTTTTCTCAGGTATAAAAAGTGTCGCTTTTTGTTAATCTCTCTCTTGCTCTTCCCTCCCCCCCTCCCTGGCCTGAGCTTTCTTTTGTTCCCTTTGTCTCGGCTCATCAAAGCTAGTGCCATGTGCTCTGTGACTGTTTCTTTGTTTTAACCTTTTCCAATAAAACTTTGTGAAGCACCAAGTTGTTTTCAACTCATTCCTGGACTCCTGAAAGATCCTGTGGATTCGAAAATAACCAGATCCAACAGTGGTGATAGGTAGATGAAGGTAAGAGATAGTGACAGGCAGGTATTTATTGAGGTGGGGGCGTAGAGGTGTGAAGGTGAGGTGTTTGCTGAGAACAGACTGAACAGTTCAGGACAGCTTATGTTAACTTATGTTTGTCATGTTTGTAATGTCCTGTGCTGCTGCTGCAAAATGCTAATTTTCATGGTATTTATACCCTATGTATGTATGCCTATGACAATAAACTTGAACAATGCAGCAGAGAGCAGCATGTTGGGAGACACAGAAGTGATCTGCTGTTGTTGCTCAGGATGATTCCGTGGCGAGGAAGTTGAGATTCAACGTAATATTGACCTCCACAGAGAGAGTATTACAGGCATGAACACAGACAAATGTCCCCCCACAACGTTTCACATATGTCAGTGATGACAGCCTTTGCAAACTTGAGCCTGAAAATCCATTGTTCATCAGAGAGGTCCAGGCAGGACATGGTGCCTCTGAGAAATCTCATGGAATAGGCTGTCCAGTGACAGATATATCTTTTCCTTCAGACCTGAGGTCCAAAGCCCACTCTGGGTGACCAGAAAGTCACATCCAGTAATAGGGTGCTGTCAGTAAGTGTCACACTTGAGGCAACAACTGCAGGTGAGCTCAGCAGCTAAGTGCTGGAGAAAACTTAAGGACAGCTTCTACCCCACTGTGATAAGACTATTGAACAGTTCCCTTATACGATGAGATAGACTATGACCTCACGATCTATCTTGTTGTGACCTTACACCTTATTGCACTGCACTTTCTCTGTAGCTGTGACACTTTACTCTGTACTGTTATTGTTTTTACCTGTACTACATCAATGCACTCTGTACTAACCCAATGTAACTGCACTGTGTAATGAAGTGACCTGTATGATCGGTATGCAAGACAAGATTTTCACTGTACCTCAGTAAAAGTGACAATAATAAACCAATACCAATGTTAGTTGTACTACCCTCTGTGAACTTTGGAAGAGCTCAGAAGCTACCCAATCAAATCTCCCAATACTAGCAGCGACATAGTGGAACAGATAGGAGAGTTGCTACCTCACAGCTCCAGTGACCTGGGTTAAATCCTGAGCTCCAGTGCTCTCTGTGTGGAATTTGCACATTTTCCCTGTGACCACATGGGTTTCCTCTAGATGCCATAGTTTCCTTTCACATCCCAAAGAACTCATGATGGTGGGTCAACTGGCCACTGTAAATTGCCCCTAGTGTACAGATGAGTGGTAGAATCTGGGGAATAGATCGGAATGCAGGATCAATAAAATAGGATTGATGTAAATGGGTGTACATGGTCAGTGCAGACTCAGTGGACTTAATGTCCTGTATCCATGCTGTATGATTCCATGACTCCCGAAGAATGATCTTATTACATAGTGAGATAATTCACAAACTATTATGAAACTAGTTTTACTGAATCTGTTCTGCGACACTCCTAGTTTGGAGTTTTGAGCTCCAACTTATGTTGGTGCAGAGTGAAGTGGGTACTATATGAAAAATGATGCAATTAGGTGTACATTTGATATGAGGGAAAGGTTAGACATGACTGTAAGTACTTGACCCCATTCTGTAATTTCACCCTGGAATAATCACTCCTGTGATTTCCTCCAGAGAAGATTGAAAAGGGATTGTATAGGATTGATGCTTATATGATGCTATAGGATGCTATGTTCCTGTGATGCTGCTGCAAGTCTTTCATTCTACCTGTGCAAACATGTACTTGTGCATATGACAATAAATTTGACTTGACTTTCATTTCTTTCGGCATTAAATGATCCATTTTCTCTGTAAGTTTTGGTTGAAAATGACAATGAAAATTTAAATGAAATAAAAACATAAAATGTTGGAAAAACTCAGCAGGTCAGGCAGCATCTGTGGAAAGAGAAACAGAATTAATATTTCAGGTTGAAGAGGCTTCTTCAGAACTGGGAAATTGAGAAAATAGGTTAGCTTTAAGTTACAGAGAGTGAGGGAAGGTTGGAAGAGGCAAAGAGAGCATCTCTTATAGTGTGAATCCAGGGGTGTGGTGGTGATAAGCTGTTGATGAAGCAATCTGGTTGACAGGTTAATGAGAGCAGTTAAAGAGAGAGGAAGCTAACATAAGGACATATAAAAAGGGAAATGCAGGTCAGGGTCTAAGACATGCCAAACAGATCAGGCAATGCTTGCAGAGAAAGAAAAATTGAGTTAATATTTCAATTGGATAATCCACAACAGGATTGGCCAGTTCTCATATAAACAGAGAAGGCCGGTTAATTGAAATTGTTGACTTCAATGTTGAGTCGAGAAACATGTCCAGATGGAAGATGAGATGATGTTCCTTGAGCTTCTGTTGGTCTCATTGTAACAGTGCAAGAGACCACAGACAAATAGGTCAGAGTGGGAGTGGGATGGAAAATTAAAGTGGCAGGCATCGGGAAACACAGGGTCATCCCTGCAGACTGAAGGCAGGTGTTCTGCAAAACCATCATCCAATTTGCGCTTGTTTTCTCCAAAGGAGAGGAGACAACACCACCAGGTTGAATGCAATCAGTAGATTGGAGAGAGTGCAAATGAATCACTGCTTCAGCTGGAAGGATCTCAGACAGTAACTTTGCAAACTCTATCGTCTTGCACTTCCTTGTTTTCTTTGAGAAGTTATCCCAGTGTCACTCTAAAGATAATTACCCCATTACAATAAAGCAGCCATGCAAACCAATGAAACAATTATTAGTTAAGCATAATGAACTTCTCACTCTGCATGGTAATCCAGAATCTCAGTGCAATAACATTTATGTACATACTTAATTCTAAAATTTTGCTGAGAATTCATTGTTTGACTGACCTGTCTCAATTTTTAATTCCCTGAAAGCAGATTATATTCAATACCTCATTTAGATGAAAATGCTATGGAATGAGAGGCATTGCCAGTTTAGTAAAATGCTGTTATGTAAAATGATTTATTCCTTTCAGAGCTCTTTAGTCTTGTGTAACCCAGGTTAATGGATTGAACTTTAAGAGAAACCTTCCCAGAGCTTACATATGAAAACCTTGTAAGCTTCTACTCAGCACAGCTCATCCATCGAGCAGCCTGCATGCAAATTCATCTCTCACCCATCTAATGGAGATGTGCAGAAATCTGCAGCTTGCACAGCAGACTGAACGTAGCATTTCTATTTCAGCCCTTCTGAACAATATCAAATTAAAACATGAAAAAAAGCCTGCAGATGGTGGAAATCTGAAAACAGTGGAAAGACTGATTCAGTCAGGCAGCATCTGTGGAGAGAGAATCATTGTTAGCCTTTCAGATTGATGAACCAAATCGATCCCTTTTATTCTCAAGATGTGGGTATTGTTCACAAGTTCAGTATTTAATCACATCTCTAATTGTTCCTGAGGAGGTGGTGGTGAGCCGGTTTCTTAAACCACCATGAACTAAGTAGTGAAGGTTCTCTCATACGATGGTTGTATAGTCAGTTCCAGTAGTTAGTCAAATCAAGTCGAATTTATTGTCATGTGCACAAGTACGGTGAGATACAGGTACAATGAAAAGCTTGCAGCAGCATCTCAGGCACATAAGTACAGACAAGGTGCAGAATATAACTTATACATAAATTATACAAGACAGTGAAGACAGAAAGAAAAAAAGACCCTGCAAAAACAAGACCTTAGTGCAAAAAAAAGACACAATCAGAGACAAGTTCATGGTACACTGATAATGATGAAGGAACAGTGACAAAATTGCAAACCCTGTGTGACTTGGAGGAAAGATTGGCTGTTGGCAACATTCCAATGGCTCTCTCTTATTGTCCTTCCAGGTGGAGAAGTCACAGATGTGGGAGATATTGTCAAAGAAGCCTTGGTAAGGTTCTAAAGTTCATCTTGTGCCCACAGCAGCCATATTATGCTAGTAACGGAGGGAGTAAACATTAAGCATTGTGGATGGATTACCCATCAAGCAGACTGCTTTGTCCAGGAAGGTCTCAAGCTTCTTGTTTTCTGCCAGGCTTGCACACATCCAGACACGTGGAAAATATTTCATCACAGTTCTGACTTGTGCCTTGAATATAGTGGAGAGACTTTAGGGAATTAGAATGTGAATCATATACCACAGAACACAACCTCCGATCCACTCTTGTAACCACTGTATCTATGTGACTAATTCAGATTGGTTGTCCAAGGATGTTAATGGTGAAGGATTCAATGATAGTAAAATACTGAATGTGGAGAAGCAGCATTGATGGGGATGATCATTTACTGGCATTTGTGTGTTGCAAATGTTGTAGAGTCAGAGAGTCAGAAAGTAATATGGGGATGCCAGGAGGAAGCTGAGGTGGATCATTGACTCGGCAGTTTGGTTTAAAAATATTTGCAAATACCTCAGTCTTGTCTTCTGTACAAGCAGTGTTCCATCAGAATTGAGAATTGAGAAGCTGTTGGAGTCTCGTCCTCCTGTTAGTTCTTCAGTTGTCCACCATCATCGTCATTTGTAGCTGGATGAAGCAGAACTTGAGGGCAAAAAGAGGATATGAGGTTGCTCTGGCAGACAGGGTGATGGAGAATCACAAGTGTTTCTATAGCTATAGTAAGAGCAAAAGGGTAGAAAGGGACATAATTGGTCCTCTTGAAGATCAGTGTGGTCATCTATGCATGCAGCCGAAAGAGATGGGGGGAGATCTTAAATGAATTCTTTGCATTCGTGTTTACTCTGGAGACAGATACAGAGTCTATAGAACTGAGGCAAAAGAGTAGTGAGGTCATGGACTGTATCCAGATTAATGAAGAGGAGGTGTTGGCTGTCTTGAGGCAAATGAAGGTGGATAAACCCCCAGGGCCTGACAAGGTGTCCCCTCGGACCTTGTGGGAGGCTAGTGCCAAAATTGCAGGGACCCTGGGAGAGATATTTAGAATGTCCTTAGCCATGAGTGAGGTGCCGGAGGATAGCTAAAGTTGTTCCGTTATTCAAGAAAGTCTCTAAGAATAAGCCGGGAAATTATAGGCCAGTAAACCTTACATCAGTCGTGGATAAATTATTGGAAGGCATTCTAAGGGACAGGATATATAAGTATTTGGATAGGCAGGACCTGATTAGGAATAGTCAAGATGGCTTTGTGCAGGGTAGGTCATGTCTAACCAATCTTATAGAGTTTTTTGAGGAGGTTACCATGAAGGTCAATGAGGGAAAGGCAGTGGACGTTGTCTACATGGACGTTAGCAAGGCCTTTGACAAAGTCCCTCGTGGGAAACTGCTCCAGAAAGTTAAGTTGCTTGGCATTCAGGATGAAGTAGTCAATTGGATTCAACATTGGCTTGGCGGGAGAAGTCAGAGAGTGGTAGTAGATGGTTGTCTCTCTGACTGAAGGTCTGTGTCTAGTGGTGTGCCGCAGCGATTAGTGTTGTGTCCATTGTTGTTTATCATCTATATTAATGATTTAGATGATAACATGGTTAACTGGATCAGCAAATTTTCCAATGACACCAAGATTGGGGGTGTAGTGGACAGCGAGGAAGGCTATCAAAGCTTGCAGCATGATCTTGACCAGTTAGGAAAATGGGCTGAAAAAATGGCAGATGGAATTTAATGCAGACAGGTGTGAGGTGCTGCACTTTGGGAGGACAGACCAGGGTAAGACTTACACAGTGAATGATAGGGCACTGAGGTGTGCGGCAGAACAAAGGGACCTGTGAATATAGATCCATCGTTCCTTGAAGGTGGTGTCACAGTGGATAGGGTCAAAAAGAGAGCTTTTGGAACTTTGGCCTTCATAAATCAGGGCACTGAGTACAGGAGTTGGGATGTTATGTTGAAGTTGTATAAAACACTGGTGAGGCTGAATTTAGAGTATTGTGTGCAGTTCTGGTCACCTACCTACAAGAAAGATATCAATAAGCTTGAAAGAGTTCAGAGAAAATTTATGAGGAAGTTGCTGGGACTTGAGATCCTGAGTTATAGGGAAAGGTTGAATAGGTTAGGACTTTATTCCCTGGGGTGCAGGAGAATGAGGGGAGATCTTATAGAGGTATACAAAATTATGAGGGATATAGATAGGGTGAATGCATGCAGGCTTTTTCCCCTAAGGTTGGGTGAGACTAGAACTGGAAGACATAGGTTAGAGTGAAAGGTGAAATACTTAAGGGGAATCTGAGGGGAAACTCCTTCACTCAGAGGGTGGTGTGAGTGTGGAACGAGCTGCCAGCAGAAGTGGTAGATGCAGGTTCAATTATAATATTTAACAGAAGTTTGGATAGGTACATGGATGGGAGGGGTTTGGAGGGATATGGTCCGGGTGCAAGTAGCTGGGACTAGGCAGAAGATTAGGTGGCATGGACTAGATGGGCTGAAGGACCTGTTTCTATGCTGTCATATTCTATGACTCTACAACTGTAGAGCTTTGATCTGATACAAAAACTGTGAGATTGCTTAACGCTCTCCAGAACACATTGCTCTGCTCTTTAATATTCATGTAATCCTGCATTGTGGCTTCACTAGTTTTGCACTTGGTATTTTAGGCATTCACAATGATTCGCTGAGCAGCTTTTACTACATTCCTATTTAAACTGAGATTAATATTCCGGTTTGAAGATAATGTTAATGTAAGAGCTATAACAGGCCATCATGCAAATTTTATTAAAATTAACCTCTATGGTACACTAAGCAAGTCCTGTTACTGGAGAGATTTGAGGTATTTTTTAGTTGAAATAAGAGCAGAAGAAATAGAATCAGGAGTAGGTCATTTAGCCCTTCATGCTCATTTCCCTGCTCAATAAGATCACCACTTGGTATTGATATTGGTTTATTATTGTCACATGCACTAAGATACAGTGAAACACTTTTGTCTGGGTGCCATCCAAACAGATCACACAATACATAAGCACATTGAGGTAGTAAAAAGAAATCAGGATACAGAATATAGTGTTGCAGCTCCAGAGAAAGCACAGTGTAGGTAAACAAATAAAGTGCAGTGTTACAGTAAGGTATACACAAGGTGCGGCGAGATGCAGCTCCTTAGAGACCATGTTAAGGAACTGGAGCTGCAGCTTGATGACCTACGGCTTGTTAGGGAAAGTGAGGAGGTGATAGACAGGAGCTACAGGGAGGTAGTCATCCCTAGGCTACAGGAGTCAGATAACTGGGTGACTGTCAGGAGAGGGAAGGGAAATGCCCAGATAGCGGAGAACACCCCTGCGGCCGTCCCCCTCAGCAATCAGTATATCGTTTTGGATGCTGTTGAGGGCAATGACCTGACAGAGGACGGCCACGGTGACCGGGTATCTGGCGCTGAGCCTGGCTCTGTTGCGCAGAAGGGAAGGAGGGAGAAGAGGTATTCAGTAGTCATAAGGGATTCCATATTGAGGGGAACGGACAGAAAATTCTGTGGGCCTGATAGAGACACCCGCATGGTGTGTTGCCTCCCAGGTGCCAGGATACGGGATGTCTCAGATCGGGTCCAGAGTATTCTGAAGGGACAGGGCGAGCAGCCAGAAGTCTTGGTACATGTTGGTACCAATGACATAGGTAGAAATAGGGAGGAGGTCCTGAAGAGAGAATACAGGGAGTTAGGAAGGAAACTGAGAAGCAGGACCTCCATGGTAGTAATCTCAGGATTGCTGCCTGTGCCAAGTGCTAGCAAGAGCAAGAACAGCAGGATCAGGCAGATGAATGCATGGCTGAGAGACGG
Organism: Pristis pectinata; assembly: GCF_009764475.1. NCBI lineage: Eukaryota > Metazoa > Chordata > Chondrichthyes > Rhinopristiformes > Pristidae > Pristis > Pristis pectinata. The sequence goes on from NC_067407.1 coordinate 84,084,635, forward strand.
GTGCAGGGAGCAGGGCTTCAGATTCTTGGATCATTGGGATCTCTTCTGGGGGCAGTATGACCTATACAAAAAGGACAGGTTACACCTGAATCCGAAGGTGACCAATACCTTAGTGGTCAGGTTTAATAGAGCTGTTAGGGACAGTTTAAACTAATTTGGCAGGGGGATGGGAACTGGAGTGATAGGGCTGAGGAAGGGGAAAACAGTAATAAATCAAAGATAGCATGCAGTAAAGATGACAGGAAGGACAGGCAGGTGATGGGGCAAATCTGCAACCAGTGGAATGAGTTGCAGTGCAATAGAGTTGCAGTGCAATCAAAGCAAAAAATACCAAGTTCTGGACTTAAAGTATTATACTTAAATGCATGCAGCATATGAAATAAGGTGGATGATCTTGAAATACAGCTACAGATTGGCAGGTATGTTGTGGCCATCACTGAGACGTAGCTAAAGGATCAATGTCTTTGGGAGCTGAACGTCCAAGGATACATGGTGTATTGGAAGGATAGGCAGGTAGGCAGCTAGGCAGAAAGGGTGGCGTGGCTTTGCTGGGAAGAAACAATATTAAATCATTAGAATGAGGTGACATAGGACCAGAAGGTGTAGAAGCTTTATGGGTTGAATTAAGAAATCACAAGGGTAAAAGGACCCTGATGGCAGTTATATACAGGCCTCCAAACAGCTGCCATGATGTGGACTACAAATTACAACAGGAAATAGAAAAGGGTGGTCAGAAGGGCAATGTTATGATAATCGTGGGGGATTTTAACATGTGAGTGGATTGGGAAAATTAGGTTGGTACTAGATCTCAAGAGAAAGAATTTGTAGAATGTCTACGAGATGGCTTTTTAGAACAGCTTGTTGTTGAGTCCACTAGGGAATCAGCTGTACTAGATTGGGTATTGTGTAATGAACCAGAGGTGATTAGAGAGTTTAAGGTGAAGGGACCCTTAGGGGGCAGTGATCACAACACGATTGAGTTCACTTTGAAATTTGAGAAGGAGAAGCTGAAATCCGATGTGTCGGTATTTCAGTGGAGTAAAGGAAATTACAGTGGCATGAAAGAGGAACTGGCCAAAGTTGACTGGAAAGGGACACTATTGGGAAGGACAGCAGAGCAGAAATGGCTGGAGTTTCTGTGAGAAGTGAGGAAAGTGCAAGACAGATATATTCCAAAAATGAAGAAATTTTCGAATGGAAAAAGGACACAACTGTGGCTGACAAGAGAAGTCAAAGCCAAAGAAAGAGCAAAGGAAAGGGCATACAAGGAAACAAAAATTAGTGGGAAGATAGAAGATTGGGAAGCCTTTAAAAACTTACAAAAGACAACTAAGAAGGTGATTAGGAAGGAAAAGATAAACTATGAAAAGCTAGCAAATAATTTCAAAGAGGATACTAAAAGCTTTTTCAAGTATATAAAGAATAAAAGACAGGTGAGAGTAGATATAGGACTGATAGAAAACAACGCTGGAGAAATTGTAATGGGAGACAAGGAGATGGCAGAGGAACTGAATGAGTATTTTGCAACAGTCTTCACTGAGGAAGATATCAGCAGTATACCAGACACTCAAGGGTGTCATGGAAGAGAAGTGTGTACCGTCACAATTACAACAGAGAAGGTACTTAGGAAGCTGAATGGGCTAAGGGTAGATAAATCTCCTGGACCAGATGGAATGCACCCTTGTGGTCTGAAGGTAGTAGCTGTAGAGATTGCAGAAGCTTTAGTAATGATCTTTCAAGAATCAATAGATTCTGGCATGGTTTTGGAGGACTGGAAAATTGCAAATGCCACTCTGCTATTTAAGAAGGATGCAAGACAGCAAAAAGGAAATTATAGACCTGTTAGCCTGACATCGGTGGTTGGGAAGTTGTTGGAGTCGATTGTCAAGGATGAGTTACGGAGTACCTGGAGGCACATGACATGATAGGCCGAACTCAGCATGGTTTCCTGAAAGGAAAATCCTGCCTGACAAACCCATTGCAATATTTTTGAGGAAATTACAAGCAGGCTAGACAAAGGAGATTCAGTGGATATTGTGTATTTGGATTTTCAGAAGGCCTTTGACAAGGTGTCACACATGAGGCTGCTAAACAAGATAAGAGCCCGCGGAATTACAGGAAAGTTATGAGCATGGATAGAGCATTGGCTGATTGGCAAGAAACAGAGAGTGGGAATAAAGGGATCCCATTCTGGTTGGCTGCCGGTTACGCAGGGGTTCGTGTTGGGGCCGCTTCTTTTTACGTTGTACATAAACGATTTGGATTATGGAATAAATGGCTTTGTGGCTAAGTTTGCCGATGATACAAAGATAGGTGGAGGGGCAGGTAGTGTTGAGGAAACAGAGAGTCTTCAGAGAAACCTAGATAGACTAGGAGAATGAGCAAAGAAGTAGCAAATGAAATACAATGTTGGAAAGTGTATGGTTATGCACTTTGGTAGAAGAAATAAACAGGCAGACTATTATTTAAATGAGGAGAAAATTCAAAATTCAGAGGTGCAAAGGGACTTGGGAGTCCTTGTGCAGGATACCACAAAAGTTAACCTCCAATTTGAGTCAGTGGTGAAGAAGGCAAATGAAATGTTGTCATTCATTTCTAGAATATAAGAGCAGGGATGTGATTTTGAGACTCTATAAGGCATTGGTAAGACCTCACTTAGAGTACTGTGTGCAGTTTTAACCTCCTTGTTTAAGAAAGGATGTACTGACGTTGGAGAGGGTTCAGAGAAGATTCACTAGAATGATTCCAGGAATGAGCAGGTTAACATATGAGGAACTTTTGACAGCTCTTGGTCTGTACTCCATGGAGTTCAGAAGAATGAGCAGGGGACCGCATAGAAACATTTTGATTGTTAAAAGGCCTGGACAGAGTAGATGTGGCAAAGTTTTTTCCTATGGTGGGGGGGGTCTAGTACAAGAGGGCACAATTTCAGGATTGATGGGCGCCCATTCAGAACAGAAATGCGGAGGAATTTCTTTAGCCAGAGAGTGGTGAATCTGTGGAACTTGTTGCCATGGGTGGCTGTGGATGCAAAATCATTGGGTGTATTTAAGGCAGAGATTGATAGGTATCTGAGTAGCCAGGGCATCAAAAGTTATGGTGAGAAGGCGGGCGAGTGGGGCTAAATGGGAGAATGGATCAGCTCATGATAGAATAGTGGAGCAGACTCGATGGGCCAAATGGCCAACTTCTGCTCCTTTGTCTTATGGTCTTATGGTATATTGGAAAATTAAGAGTTCTTCTTCAGCATATGAGAAATATGTTAACAGCAGATAACTGCAGATTAACAGCAGATAAATTCTGATAATAGCAGAATAGAAGCTGTCCTTGAGTTCAGTGGTGTGTGCTTTTAAGCTTTTGTATCTTCTGCCTGATGGGAGAGAGGAGAAGAGAGAATAACCAGGATGGGAGGGATCCTTGATTATGTTGGCTTCTTTCGCCAGAAAGTGGCAAGTGTAGACAGAGTCAATGGGGGAGGGGAGGGGGGGCTGGTTTTCGTGATGGATTGGGCTGCATTCACAACTCTCTGCAATTTCTTGCGATCCTGGGCAAAGCAGTTGCCATACCAAGCTGTGAAGCATCCGGATAGGATGCTTTCTATGATGCATCAATAAAAATTGGTAAGAGACGTGTGTGTGTGTGTGTGTGTGTATGTGTGTGTGTGTGTGTGTGTGTGTGTGTGTGTGTGTGTGTGTGTGTGTGTGTGTGTGTGTGTGTGTGTGTGTGTGTGTGTATGCATTCCTTTGGAAAACTCCCTCTATACTTCATCCAAATTTTACAATTTTAACATCGATTTCTTCTCAATAACTTTCCAGGTGGGTTCTCTGCCAATGATGCAAGTAGAAATATGCAAGATCTCCCTGCCCTGCCTCTGTAACATGTCAAATCTCATCTGTGTGGAATCTTTGGGGCCACACTTAAGGGAAAGCCCACAAGCCGAGGGGGAATATCGAAGAAACAGAGAGCTGGCACAGTGTTTCTCTGCTTTTTGCCCCATTTCCTATTCATTGAAATAGGGAGATGCTCATGGAAACTGGAGACAAAAATCATTGCTTTTTCAATTTTTTTTTGCGGAATCTCAGTACTGGTGATGAGAACAGTGCCTAATTCAGTCAACAAAGATCAGGACCAAGAAACTCCAGATCAGCCACTGCATAGCAAAGTGAAGCCACGAATGTACGTCAGCTCTTAACTGCACAAATACAATAGTTTCCACAGTTGATGCTAATTATTCTGTGGTATCACTCTGGACCTTTACCAATTACCAGGAGGGAATGGAAAATTTATAGTCAGTTAGATTCAAAGTTACAAGAGCTGACTCTGTGGGAATTTACAAATCAACATGTGCCTTTTTACAGAATTTGTTACGAATATAGATCAGCTTGAATTATACTTATGACTCATTCAGTTATGTTATGGGGCTAAACATAGAGAAATAGCTCTAAAAGTGTCTCAGATTTGGTTTTTGGACTTATGTCATGAAATATTCCATGTGAAAAAGACTTTATGGTCTGATTTTCAGTTCTTCCTTGTTTTCATGTCCTCCTTTTATTTAAGAGAGAACAAAGTGGTTTACTCCACCGGACTGCATATTTATTCTGTGATGAGATTTTGTAAAATCCATGCAAATGCTTTTATAACCTTGCATTTTGCATATTCTACTTTAAAGGAAGATTTGGATTTACATAATTGCTTTCATGATCTCAGAATATCTTGAGGCAGTTTACAATCCAAGAAGTACTTTTGAAATGTAGATATTGCTGCAAAGAAGAAACACAGGAGCCAATATGTGCTCAGTAAATGCCCAAAATATTAATGTGATAATGGCCAGGTGACTTCATTTCATATTTTCATATGACATAGAAGGAGGCCATTTGACCCATTACTCTATGCTAGCTTTCCGAGCAGTCCAATCAGTGCTATATCATAGAACAGAGAACATGGAAACTTACAGCACGTGAACCAGTGCTTTGGCCCACGATGTTGTGCCGAACTAACTAAAACAGTAATTAAATGTCAAACTAAACTAATCTCGTCTGCTGACACAATGTCCATATCCCTCCATTCTCTGCATATTCATGTGCCTATCTAAAAGCCCCTTAAATGCTCCTATCATATTTGCCTCCACCACCACCCCTGGAAGCACATTCCAGGCACCTGTCACTCTCTGTGTAAAAAAAATCTTGCCCCGCACATCTCCTTTGAACTTACTCCCTCTCATCTTAAATGCATAGACATTGCAATCCCGAGAAAAAGATACCAGCTGTCTACTCTATCTATGCCTCCCATAATCTTATAAATCTCTGTCAGGTATCCCCTCAGCCTCCACTGCTCCAGAGAAAACAACGCAATTTTGTCCAACCTCTCCTTATAGCAGATGCCCTCTAAACCAGGCAGCATCCTGGTTAACCTCTTCTGCACCCTCTCCATATCCTTCCTGTAATAGGGCAACCAGAATTGAATGCAATACTCCAGATGCAGCCTAACTTGAGTGTTATAAAGCTGCAACATAACTTCCTGACTCTTGAACTCAGTGCCTTGCCTAATATAGGCAAGCATGCCATACGCCTTCTTTGACACCCTGTCAACCTGACCAGCCACTTCAAGGAGGTATGGACTCGGACCCCTAGGTCCCTCTTGTACAGTCACACTGTTCAGGGTCTTGCCATGAACAGTGTACTGTCCTTTTATATTTGATCTCCCCAAGTGCAACACTTCACATTTGGCCCAATTAAACTCCATCTGCCATTTCTCCGCCCATATCTGCAACTAATCTTTATCCTGCTGTATCCTTTGGCAATCATCTACATTACCCACAACACCACCAATCTTTGTATTGTCTGTGAACTTACTAACCCATCAATTTATGTTTTCATCCAGATCATTTATATATATCACAAACAGCAGAGGTCCCAGTATAGATCTCTGAGGAACACCACTAGTCACAGACCTCCAGCTAGAATAAGTCCCATTGACCGCTACCCTCTGTCTTCCATGAGCAAGCCAATTCTGAATCTAAACAGCCAAGTCACCATGGATTCCATGCATCTTAATCTTCTGGATGAGCCTCCCATGAGGGACCTTGTCAAATGCCTTAATAAAATCCATGTAGACAACATCCATAGCTCTACCTTCATCAATCACCCCCATCACCTCTTTGAAAAACTCAATCAAGTTTGTAAGACATGACTTGCACCACACAAATCCATGCTGACTGTCCCTAATTAGGCCATGGTTTTCTAAATGCTCATAAATCCTCTCCTTAAGAATCCTCTCTAATAGCTTCCCTACCACTGATGTGAGACTCACCAGTCTATAGTTTCCAGGATTATCCCTATTTCCCTTCTTGAATAATGGAACAACATGAGCTACTCGCCAGTCCTCCAAGACTTCGCCACCTACTTTTTTGTAACTTAATCTCTCTCACATGCCCATCAAATCCACATCGATTCTCCTGCCACTCATCTACACCATGGGTCATTTACAACAGCCAAATAATCTACCAACCTGCACTGAGGAAACTAGGCTATCAGGGGAAACTCATGCTGTCACTGGGAGAGCATGTAAACTCCACCCAGATTGCATTGGAGATTAAGATTGAGCCCGGTTGTTGGGGACACAGGAGACTGTTGATGCTGGAATCTGGAGCAACACACAAAACGCTGGAGGAACTCAGCAGGACAGGCAGCAATTATGCAGGGAAGTGGACAGTCGATGTTGCAGGTCACAACCCTTCATCTGGACTCATGAAGGGTCCAGAAAAAGGGTCTCAACCCGATTGTTGGAGCTATGTTGTGCACTGTTTCGCTGCACTGCTTGGGAAGTAATATTGAGTGATAATTCTCTGCTCTTGTTTGAAATAACTCCATGAAATATTTAACATCCACCTCAAAATAGAGACAACATAACATTTCATATGAAAGATACCATGTCCAACACTGCAGCACTCCCTTAAAATTGTAATGGAATATTGGTCTGGAGCTCTGCATTCAAGTCTGTGCAGTGGAGCTGGAAGCCACTGTCTTCCCAATAAACAGATAACAGTGTTACCAAATGAGCCACAATCATTTATCTAATTCGCCTTTGACTCAATGAGAAGTATGAGCCATTTTTTGCAGAGAGTAGTTATGATCTGGAATTTGATGTCTGAAAAGGTGGTGGAAGTAGTGTCATCAGTGTTTTAATGGGGAATTAGATAGGAAAATAAGGAAAAATAACTTGCAGGGCTACAGGGAAAGAATGAGGCTGGGAGTGAGAGGATTCCTCTGTCCAAAATCGGCAACAACTTAAATGGTGGAATGACTTCCTTCAGTGTATATTTCCTTGACACTATTTAGGATTTATGGGTTGCACAATATTGGGTTAAAAATTTCTTCTGAATTCCCTTTTGAATTTATTATACATAAATGGCCACTAATTTTTTTACTGTCCCACAAGTGGAAATATTGGAAGAACAATAGTAGAACAAACAATATTAACTGCTCTTGAGTAGATGAGGCTGGTCACATATTACACATGCATTGTTGTCACATTTAGGGGCTGCATTAAGTGCAACTGCATGATAAAATCAAATATTAATATTGCTTCATGCTGATGGGTTATTTTACAGTGAAAACAAATGTAAAAATCTTTGCCAGTGTAGACCAAGCAACATCTGTCTCAATATTGAATCAGATGTTTCAAAAACCAAATGACATGAGAGATTAAGCAATCCCAAACAAGTCATTTAAATATCTAATGAAGTTCAATCTCTATGAGTTTTGGATCTAATTGTAGTACCCTTTAGGAATTATAAAAGATTGCAAACTTTCTCAAAGCTTACAATTCCTGAATGAGTAGGAGAGGATTGTTAAAATGTTTTTGCTTCATTTATTGGGTCTTCATATCTGTTGCAACAGGAAAGGTACAGATACCCCCTTTCCTGAAATTTGATTGCATTACTTGCTATGATTCCCATAAATTGAAGATAAATCTTGCCTCTTTTTAAGAAACAGAGTCTGCATTCACAACAAGACCGGCAAAACTTCCCTGGGATCAGCAGTTAAAGCACTGGGAACATCTCCACCCATAATCAATTACTAACAGTTATTATGCAAAGAATTCAGAGTTTGCTCTGTTTTCAAACAGAGCTAGCTAGTTCATGCATCGTACAACTTTGGTCTTTCTACTGAGTTTTTACAACAACGTGCATTTATATAGCAGCTTTAAGTTAGAACAACTTCTCAAAGCACTTTACAGGAGCTTTATCAAATAAAGCTTGACACTATGTAAGGTGATATTCAGACAGGTTCACAAGATCTTTGCCAAAAGATATTTCTCAAAAGAAGAGAAAAATGTCGAGGGGCAGACAGGATTAGTGAAGGAATTCCAGTGCCTAAGGGTTAAGTACCTAAAATCTGGCTACCAAACCCCCACTCTGCAATCCCCAAGAGAACCTAATACTTTTAGCAGTTAGTTTGTTTAGATTCCAGGATGACTAAAATCTCTTTGGTTCTTAGTCAATGCTCAGAAAAATAAATAAATCAGTACTGAAATGGAAGGATATTAAACTTCATTGAGTTCATGTTCATTGTTCATAAATTCACTGGCAAACTCTATCTAAGACTTCCATGTGTTTCCGATCCTTAGCCAGTAAATGTGCAGGATGACACAGGCAACAATAGTACTTTGTGATAGATAAGATCCTTACCATCAGAAAACCTGGAAACTCCCTGGATTTAATCCAGAGCCTCTGGTTATTTATGAGCATTGTTAGTTATGACGAGAGACTGGTCAATTCTGAGGAGAGGCAAGATAAATTGGGCTTATTTTCCTTGGAGCAGAGGAAGCTGAGTGGGGAACTTGATAGAGATATGCAAAATTATGGGAGACATTGATAGGATCGATAGTAAGAAACTTCTCCCCATTGCAAAGGTATTTAAGACTGGAGGGGATAGGTTTAAATTGATGAGTAAGAAAGTTAGAGTGGGGGTCTGGTAGCCAGATTTTAGTTACTTAAAAACCTTAAGCACTGGAATTCCTTCACTAATCCTGTGTGCCTCTCAGCATCTCTCTCTTCTTTTGAGAAATACTTTTTGGCAAAGATTAAATTTTAAATTTTTAAAAAAAAATTTAAAATTATTTTTAAAATTTTATTTACAGCGTGGTAACAGGCCCTTCCACTCCAACGAGTCCACCCCGCCCATTTTAAACCCCAAATTAACCTACCAGTACATCTTTAGAATGTGGGAGGAAACCAGAGCACCCAGTGGAAACCCACGCAGACACAGGAGAACGTACAATGTAAGGAATCGGACCCCGATCACTGGCACTGTAATAGCGTCATGCTAACAGTTACGCTACCATGCTGCCCCTTGTGAAGATCTTGTGAACCTGTTCAAATATCAGCTTACATGGTGTCAAGCTTTATTTGATAAAGCTCCTGTAAAATGCTTTGAGAAGTTCTTCTAAATTAAAGCCGCTATATAAATACACATTGTTGTAAAAATGCAGTAGAAGGACTAAAGTTGTATGATGCATGAACTAGCTAGCTCTGTTTGAAAACATGAATTGAATTGAAAAATGAATTGACCTGTATGATCAGTATGCAAGACAAGTTTTTCACTGTACCTCAGTACAAGTGACAATAATAAACCAATACCAAGACCAAACCCTGAATTCTTTGCATAAAGTTAGAAAGTTAGAGGAAGGTTAGAGGAAGTTTTTTTTTCACCCAGAAGGTGGTTGTAATCTGGAACACACTGCCTGAGAAGGTGGTGGATGCAGATACTCTCACAGCATTTAAGAAGGATCTGGATGAGTACTTGAGTTGCCATGGCATAATGGACTACAACTAAATGGGATTAGTATAGATAGGTCGTTGATGGTCAGCATAGACCCGCTGGTTGAAGGGCCTGCTTCTGTGCTGTATGACTATAGCTCTATAACCATGATTACTGTGGTTCTGGGGTATTTGGAGTGAACAACGAAAGACACACCCTTTCATTTCAGTACTGATCCATTTAACCTTTGAGCATTGACTAAGAACTAAAGCGATTTTATTTCTTCAAGAATCAAAACAAACTGACTGCTCAAAGTATCAAGTTCTCCGGGGATTGTAGAAGAGGGGGATTGGTGGCCAGACTTTAGGTACTTAAACTTCACCATGGGAAGGAGTTTCTTTCTGTCGATGCTATTTATGCCTCTGAATTTTGTCTCCCTCTGTCAGATTCCTCCCTCACCCTCCTCTGCAGTCTGAAAGGGTCGGCAAACCAACTCCTAAAGCTGTGGTCTGCATGCTCATCACTTCTCCACCATGTCAGGCCATATCCTCTGCTCATGCCGAGAAGTAACTTCCATTTACCTCTGCATGGCTACAGGCAAGTACATCAGCCCTTGTAGTATGATGGGCACCAAGTAACCTAATTACATGGAACTCCAGAGTGGGCCCACAGAGAAAAAAATCAATGAGTTGATAAAGCAGAGATTGAGCTCCCGGCCATTATAAATATTTACAGTCCCTTGCAGTTTGCAGAATGGATAGCAATGCAGCATGTAAGGCTTCCAGCAAAGTGGTTGACATGCAGGAGGTGCAGAGAAAGACCACCCATAGCCAAAGGTTCCAATTCCTTCTTATAAACAATCCTCAAAAGTGAAAAAAAGTCTCCACTCCAGTCAACGTCTGTTGGCACTTTTGCTGGAGAAGTATGCCAGCAGAGGAGTGATGTCTTGCTCGAGGCCTGGCCAACTTGAGCAGCTGTTTAGGGTGGGAAAACTGAAAATGTAGTCCCTCTGAGGAATGTTCCAATCCCTGTGACCCACATGCAAAACATATTAAGAGAAATCCCTGTCTCAGCACATGTAGGTTTCCTTATGGCTAGTTACAACTTCTTAAATCAGTATAATTGAGCTGTTTGACAGCGTGGGAGAACTGAAGTACATTGTCCCTGCAGATTGTTCCAGTATCATTGGCCCATATGCAAATACTCTTAAATTCTTCATTTCTATGGGAGCAGGCTGGCTCAGAAACAGATAAAACATGAAAGTGATGCTTCTGAAAACATTGGCTCTCATTGAGAAAACTCATGGCAATAAGACGCCCTTGTGTTCAGTCTTTCCTTTCCAGATTTACTTCAGAGTAGTCAGCCTGCTTATTTTTAAATAAGTGTGAGCTATATCCATATTGATTTATCTTTGCAAGTTATGCAACTTCGTTAAATACAACTCCAAATATCCCCTCGGTCAATTTCTTTATTTATTTTTGTTTCTCAAATTGGTTTTGATTTCAAGTTGCTCTTCTATTTGCTCACTTGGTACAGAATTGCATCAAGGCTGGTGTCCAGGAGCAAGCCATTCTGCCCAATTAGTTCATGCCAAAGGTTATGTTCTACATGAGCCTGCCTCGTTCACCTAACCCTATCAATATATCCGAGTCTTCATCTTATCCAGCTTCTCTTTCAGTGTACTCAAGCTCTTCTGAGCCACTCTAAGTCCACAATATAACCATCCTTTTGGTACAGAAGATTCTCCTGAATTCCCTGTTATATATGACACCAATTACCTTACACTGTTCATTGCCTTGGTCTCCCCATGAGGGGAAGTATATAAGCACACCCAACCTAACAGCATCATTTATAATTGTAAAAGCCTCATACCCTCAACCTTTTCTTTTCTAGAGAATAGAGCCCCAGTCAATCATGATCAATATACCCATTCAGCACTGACATCATCTTTGTGAATCTTTTGTATTTGTTTTCTTCTACTTCTTGTCTCTGAAATGACCATTCCTGAATTTAATGATTCTAGCGCCAGACATTATGCCTTTGTATGCCTCTACCCTGAAGTCTGGACTTCCCTGCCTAAAACATTCCACTTCTAAATCATATTCCTAAATCTAAGATGCCGTTTGAAACCAATCTCATTGTCCAAGATTTTGATCATCTGCCCCAACAGAACATAGAACAGTACAGCTCAGGAACAGGCCCTTTGGCCCATTGTGTCTGTGGCGGCCATGATGCCAATTTAAACTGATTTCATCTGCATGCACGAGGTGTACATCCAATCCCCTGCCTGTTTATGTGCCTGTCTAAATGCCTCTTAAATGTTGAATTGTATCTGCTTCCACTGCTTCAGCTGGCAGTGTGTTCCTGGCACCTACCACTCTGTGCAAAAAACTTGCCCCGCACATCTCTTCGAAACATTCCCCCCTCACCGTAAATCTATGCCCTTTAGTATTTGACATTTCCACCCTGGGAAAAAGAATCTATCTACCCTATATGTGCCTCTCATAATTTTATACACTTCTATCAGGTCTCCCCTCAGCCTCCAATGCTGCAGAGAATACAATCCAAGTTTGTCTAGCCTTTCCTTTTAGCTAATACTCTCGAATCCAGACAACATCCTGGTGAACTTCTTTCACACCCTCTCCAAAGCCTTCACATCCTGCCTGTAATGCAGCAACTAGAACTGCACACCATACTCCAAATGTGGCCTAACCAAAGTTCTAAGCAGCTGCAACATGACTTGCCAACTTTTATACTCACTGCCCAGACAAAAAAAGCACGTGTGCCATACGTCTTCTTTACCACATTATCTACTTGCATGTACTTTCAGGGAGCTATAGACTTGTACCCTAAGGTCCCCCTATACATCAATATTCCTCAGGGTCCTGCCATTTCCTCTTACTTTTGACCTCACAAAGTGCAACACCTCACACTTGTCTGGATTAAACTTTACCTGTCATTTCTCTGCCCATATTGGCAATTGATCCACATCCTGCTGTATCCTTTGATAACCTTCCTCACTGTCCACAACATTGGCAATTTTTGTGTCATCTGTAACTTACTAATTGGCCTACCAACATTTTCGTACAAATCATTGATATTTATATCACAAGCAACAGAAGTCCCAGCACAGATCCCTTCAGAACACCACTGGTCACAAACTTCCAGTCAGAATAAGATTATCACTACACTCCGTCTTCTATGGCCAAGGCAATTTTGCATCCGTTCTACAAGTCTCCATGGATCCCATATGTCTCCCATGTGGATCCCACAGCCTACTATGAGGGACCTTGTGGAATGCTTTACTAATGCTTTACTCCTTCATCAGTCATCTTCGTCACCTCCTCAATAAACTCAATCAAGTTTGTAAGACATGACCTCCCCCACACAAAGCTTTGCTGACTATCCCTAATAAGTCCATGCTTTTCCAGATTGAGTAAATCCTGTACCTAAGAATCTTCTCCCAGAGCTTCTCCACCACTGATGTAAGGCTCACTAGCCAATAATATCCTGGTTTGTCCTTATTGTCATTCTTAAACAAAGGAACAACATTGGCTATTCTTCAGTCCTCTGGGAGCTCACCTGTGGGTAAAGAGGATACAAAGTTCTCTGTCAAGGCCCCAGCAATCTCCTCTCTTGCCTCTCTCGATAACCTGAGATAAATCCCATCAGTCCCTGGGAATTTATCCACCTTAATATTCTTGTAAAGTCCCAACACCTCCTCCTTCATGCCCTACAATATTAGCATACCCCTCCCCTATCTCAATATCCTCCCTGTCCTTCTCCTTGGGGAATACCAATGGAATGTACTCATTTAGTATCTTGCCTGCTTCCTCTGGCTCCAGGCATAAAGTCCCTCCTTTGTCCCAGAGTGGTCCTACCCTCTTCTGAGCTATCCTCTTGTTTTAATGTATATATAAAATGCCTTAGGATTCTCCTTAATCCTACTCACCAAGGATATTTCATGGCCCCTTTTAGCCCTCTTGATTACCTGTTTAAATTTTTTTCCTGCTTCCTTTTTATTACTCAAGGACCCTGTCCCATTCCAGCTTCCTAAACCTTACATATGATTCCTTTCTCTTTTTAACTAAATTTACAGCATGTCTCGTCATCCAAAGTTCCTGAACCTTACCATTCTTGTCTTATGTGATGTTGCCAATTTTTGTTGAAAAATGCTCCCATGAAGTGCCTTGGAAAGTTCTGCTGCATGAAACTAACCTCCAGCTTGAAATGTCATAGGGTCAGCAAGATCCAAAAGCTTCTGGATGTGTTTATTGGCAATGAAAAGATATTACTGAGAATTCCAGTCTTCCAACAGTTTCCTATTGTCAACAAGCAGATTTTGAATTGTTATCATTTGATATTTTTACCACAAGCCAACACTACATTGTGCAATAATTATTTATATCTGAACAACAGAGCTAAGTAATGCTGCACATGCAACCACATGTTTATTTTTCAGTCTTTGTTCAAATAACAGATGTATTATTCAGTTTATTTTTGTTACAGTTTTCCATCAGTTTAAACTGTCACCCAGGGACAACTAGTGCAAACTGTTGGCTCCACAATATGAAGCATTTCACCAGTTGCTGGAATTTGACAGCGTAGTCAAGAACCAAGATTGATTTATTTTCAAGAAATGCTTGACTTTCCCATTGTGCCTTTAAGCTAGATCCATTCATTTTACTCAATAGGATTCTCAACATATAAATTTTCTACAATGACCAGCTGCTTTAAAAGGGCAAACTCTCTTCCACTGAATTCAGATAGACATGTGAGTGAAGACGTGGTTTCAGGCAAAGTCTAAAAGGAACATGCACCAGTCCTCATTGAAGGGCCTGTGGTGGAAAGGGTGAGCAGCTTCAAGTTCCTGCGTGTCAACTTCTTGAAGGACCTATCCTCGGCCCAAACCATAGATGCAATCATGAAGAAGGCGTGCCAGTGCCTCTACTTTCTTAGAAGTTTAAGGAGATTCAGCATGGCATCAAAGACAATGTCAAATGTATGGATGTACATTGGAAAGCATTCTGACTGGTTGCTTCACAGCCTGGTATGGAATCTCCACTGCACAGGAACACAAGAGGCTTCAGAGTGGAGTGGGCTCAGCCAGTTCCATCCTGGGTAAAGCTCTTCCCACCAGCAAGGATATCTACAAGAGGCGATATCTCAGGAAGGTGACATTCACCATCAGGGTCCCCTACCATCCGGGCCATGCCCTCTTCTCGATGCTGCCATCAGGCAGAAGGTACAGGAGCCCAAGGACCCACACCTCAGGGTTCAACAACGGTTTTTTCCCCACTGCCATCAGGTTCTTGAACCAACCTGAAAAACCCTAACTCAACCTCAGACTATATTCTTTTTTTCTCTCTCAACTTGCACTAGTGTCGTTATGTTTGTTTTGTTGTTCATTTCTGCGCATGTGTATGTTCTGTATAATTTATGTTAATTTAAGTTTATGTTAACTTATGTTTGTCGTCGTCTTGTAATGTACTGTGCTGCTACTGCAAAAAGTTAATGTTCATGCCATTTATACCCTGTGTATGTATGTCTTTGACAATAAAATTGAAATTGAACTTGAAAATAAAATGTTTCTCCATGGTGTCATGGACATTTGCTCCACATTTTTAGAGACTGGGGAAAGCAATTGTAAGTGACAGATTCTCTAGGTGGCTTGACTTCCTCTATTAAATCAAGCAGGAGAATTCAGCTTCTTTCTGCACTGTTAGGACTGTCAGTGATAGATAGAAGTTTCTTTCCTTTATTCGTCCCTGGTAGATTTCCTTGTGGCTCTGAATGCATTCATGCCAACCATTGCTTCTCCACCTCTAACTAAATTCTTGCTGACTTTCACTACAGTGGATATATTCCCCTATCTTCAGCTCATAACCAACATTTTACTGATACTGTTTTAAATGTCCACAATAGTCTGATTAAAAAAACATGATTTTTGAAACTTCTCACACAAAGATTTCCTTCCTGATCTCATCAGTCACTTAAATATCACTGTCTGTTGACTGTGGCAACCTGTCTCTATTTTTAGAGACATAATCCTCAAATTTGATGTTATATTTATGTTGCTTTTTTACTCTTCCCGTCATTTACATATTTTGTTTCTTGAAATTCTCTCTCTCTTTGACAATGGATTGAATATCTTCTGGAGTAATTAATGCTCTTGTCTTTCATATAATTGTGAGATAATAAAAAAGAATGACTGCGGGCACACAGATCAGCCAGAGGTGTAAGACTAGGCTCACACCAAACAGTAGAGTGAACAAGGTCAGAAAACAGATTTTTAACCTGAAACGTTAACACTGTTTCTCCTTCCACAGATGCTAACTGACCTGCTGCAAGGTACCAGCAATTTCTGTCTTCTTCAGGGCAGAACAGTGGAACACGTAGAAGACCCGCTGGCTCACAGTGCTAGGTATCTAGGTTCAGTCCTGACCTTGGGTGCTGTCTGTGTGGAGTTTTCATGTGCTCTCTGTGACTGCAAAGTGTTCCGGATTCCTCCCAATGACATGTGGGTTAGTAGATGAATTAGCCACCATAAATTACCCCGGATGTGTAGGTGAGTGGTAGAATCTGGTGGGAGTCGACGAGAATGTGGGGAGAATAAAATAATGGGATTAATGTAGAATTAATGTAAATAGGTGGTTGCCAGATTTAGGGAGCCAAAGGGCCTGTTTCTGTGCTGTATCTCTCTATGTCATAAAACAGCGTATTTAAAGAGTCGCAAAACAACATTTATGAATTCTCCAAAAATTGCAGTGAGTGGAAGATAGTTGCATACAAAGTATGTGTACAAAGTCAATCTCGATCACAGAAAAATATGATCATTGGGGTTGAACAAGAGGGGAATTACCTGATTATTTCTTCTATGGCTGGGAATAGCATTGTCACTCTATGCAGCCCCCCCCACCCCAAAAAGAAATTACTGGATAACATGTTATGAAGGGGCAGGGGGTGAAGATTCCACCAGAGTGTAATTACGATCCAGAAGAAAATTGCTCCAGTTTTGAGAATTTTTTCTGGAATTCCCACAATATATGTATATATTTCCAAGTGGAAATCTGGCATACACCAGCAGATTTGGGCAGCATTTTAAAACGTATTTCCAAATGTTGCTGAAATAAATTCCCTTTCATTATTTAAAGATGATAAGTTGATGAAATTTATGCAGCTGAAATTCATTTATTAAAAAATAATTTTTTAAAAATTATAATTCACCACATACGAGTAACCTAATTTTAAAATGCTAAACTTTATGAACATAAGAAATAGGAGCAAGAGTAGACCATCTGGCCCGTAGAGCCTGCTCCACCATTCAATAAGATTATGGCTGATCTGGCTGTGCCTGCCTTTTCCCCATATCCCTTAAATCCCCTACTATGCAAAAATCTATTTAACTGTGTCTTGAGTATATTTAATGAGGTAACCTCTACTGCTTCCTTGGGCAGAGAATTCCACAGATTCACTACTCTCTGGGAAAAGCAGTTCCTCCTCATCTCTGTCCAAAATCTACTTCCCCAAATCTTGAGGCTATGTCCCCTAGTTCTAGTCTCACCTACCAGTGGAAACAACCTTCTTGCCTCTGTCTTATCTATCCCTTTCATAATTGTATATGTTTCTATAAGATCCCCTCTCATTCTTCTGAATTCCAGTGAGTATAATCCCAGGCGACTCAATCTCTCCTCATGGGCTAACCCCCTCATCTCCAGAATCAACCAGGTGAACCTCCTCTGTACTGACTCCAAAGCCAGTATATCTTTCCTCAAGTAAGGAGACCAGAACTGCATGCAGTACTCTAGGTGCAGCCTCACCAGTACCCTGAACAGTTGCAGCATAACCTCTCTGCTCGTAAATTTAATAACTCTAGCAATGAAGGCCAACATTCCAATTTGCCTTCTTGATAGCTGTTGCACCTGGAAACCAACCCTCTGTGATTCATGCACCAGCA
Source organism: Pristis pectinata (assembly GCF_009764475.1). Classification (NCBI taxonomy): domain Eukaryota; kingdom Metazoa; phylum Chordata; class Chondrichthyes; order Rhinopristiformes; family Pristidae; genus Pristis; species Pristis pectinata. The sequence goes on from NC_067407.1 coordinate 84,102,353, forward strand.
CTCCCAAATCCTTCTGTACAACAGCATGATGCAATTTTTCACCATTTAAATAATAATCTGATTTTCTATTTTTCCTTCCAAAATAGATAACCTCGCATTTACCAATATTGTACTCCATCTGCCAGACCCTTGCGTACTCACTTAACCTATCTATATCTCTCTGCAGACTTTCCTCATCCTCTGTACAATTTGCTTTTCCACTCAATTTAGTGTCATCAGCAAACTTAGATACACTACACTCAGTCCCTTCTTCTAAATCATTAATGTATATCATGAACAGTTGCAGCTCCAGCACCAACCCCTTGGGCACCCTGCTCACCACTGATTGCCAACCAGAGAAACACCCATTTATCTCAACTCCCTATCTTCTATTGGCTAACCAATCCTCTATCCATGCTAATACATTACCCCCCAACTTCATGCATCCTTCCCTTATGGATAACTCTTTGATGCACCTTATCTTATGGATCAGTCTTTTATGCGACACCTTATCGAACGCCTTCTGGAAATCCAAGCATACAACCTCCACCTGTCCTCCTCTATCCACTGCACTCATTATATCCTCAAAGAACTCCAGTAAATTTGTCAGACAGGGCCTGCCCTTCCTGAATCCATGCTGTGTCTGTCTGATGGAACCATTTCTATCCTGATGTCTCACTATTTCTTCTTTAATGATAGATTCAAGCATTTTCCCAACTACAGATGTTAAGCTAACTGGCCTATAGTTACCTGCCTTTTGCCTACATCCTTTTATAAATAGTGGTGTAACATTCGATGTCTTCCAATCCGCCAGGACCTGCCCAGAATCCAGAGAATTTTGGTAAATTATCACAAGCACCTCTAATATGACTTCCGCTATTTCTTTCAGTATCTTGGGATGGATTCCCTCAGGACCAGGGGACTTATCTACCTTTAGGAACACTAGTTTGCTCAGCACTACTACTTTAGTGATAGCGATTGTATTGAGGTCCTCACCTCTCATCACATCTCTCTTTGGCATGTTAGGTGTGTCCTCCACTGTGAAGACCAACACAAAATAGTCATTCAAAGGCTTAGCTACTTCTGCATTACCCAATATTAATTCCCCCTTCGTGTCTTCCAAGGGGCTAACATTCACTTTAACCACCATTTTCTGCTTTATATAATTACAAAAACTTTTACTATCTGTTTTTATATTTTGTGCTAGTTTACTTTCATAATCTATTTTCCCTTTCCTTATTGCTTGCTTAGTGGTTCTCTGTTGCTTTTTAAAGTTTTCCCAATCTTCCAGTTTCCCATTACTCTTCGCAAATTTGTATGCAGGCGCTTTTAGTTTGATACCTTCCTTTAGTTCCCTAGTTATCCAAGGCTAGCTCTCCCCAGCCTAAACTAACATAAACATACCTAGTTGTGTCCGTGTGTCCAATTTTTGGAGCCTTCTTCAAAAATTAACAAGATTTAATAATAATTCCTAATTGTGATTAATTCACCCTCAAGACATTATGTGGGCAGACGAGGCTTCTCACAATGTTGGTTAAACTTGTGTAAAGATTGTGGAAACACGATTTCCACTGGACATGCTTTGCACTTAAATATTCCCCAACATTTTCTGCTGGTTCTGGCAATTTTCAACAAATTGTAGTGGGAATTCCAACACAAGTCCAGTGAAGATCCGCCCAAGAACTTTATCACCTGAAATTGAAGCAGAAATGTTTGCAAGCCATTTATCATGAATCCAATTTTCTGAATTGATTTATATTTTATTGTTAGTTTGATAGAATAAATGTAAAGTTTACCTACAAGAGAAAAAGGAAATAGAATTTGGTGACCAAGCACTGGGATTAAATAGAAGTCTGAATTTGGCAAATATTGTGCAAATCACATCTTGGATCTCAGAATCCAAGCAATGCATTTTCTTAATCAGATACTAAAGATAAGGGCCTAAAATCTCTGTAGTGCTCCTTCTGGCTCCCATTGCTTGGTCTGATTGGGAATGTAGTACTGATGATTCCCTTTATGTCCCCTGCCAGGAAAGTTTACCTAACAGTTTCCCTACAAGTGTGTGGCAGCCAAAGCAAAGGGATCCTATTAGTATTTATTACAGTCATTGAAACTATTTAAACATTGAGGGAGTAAACTCCTTCTAGTCAGGATTTTTATGTTTTTTTAAGAGCCTGCAGTGTATCTAGTGTGATTTATGTTAACTCCCCCACCACAATCATCCAGTCTCCACACCTACTCATGGTGAAGGTTGGAAAACCGCAAAGAAGTTGGCAGTGAACAGGTTTGCTCTGCTGCTGACCAGAATGAAAGTAACTTTCCCACACATGGTCCTGCTAATTTGTAATGTTCAGAATCTTATATTATCCTTGCTGGTGTTGTGTAAGTCCCCAGCTACAGTCTAAGAAAATAATAGGAAACTCTGAGAGCCTAACAGAGAGAGCTAATTGGTCATCATGCAGAAAGCAACATAAAGTAATGAGGCTGCCCTCCTGAAGTCACAGATTCCCATTCATTCCCTTATTGCTCTGTGAGGCTGATGTACTGTGGTCATGTTGCTGTTTGACTATTAGCAAAGGTAGATGAAGGATCCTTTTTGATTTGCCTAACGCACTGGCTGTGCATTTTAGAAACATGAGTGTTGCCTTTAATGAATCTGAAAGTAAAATTGGCATTTATATAACAAAGCTCTTTATACCCATGAACTATTTTTGCAGTGCATGGACTGGTTTGATGAATATGACCAAGGGATCAAGGAGAAAATTAACCACAAACATAAGCTATTCCTGAATTGGGAGCTCCACCTTTCCTCAAGGGGAAAGAAACCTTTCCACAGACACTCGAAAGCAGGGGGCCGGCACAAAACCAGAGACTTAAAGAACAGATGGAGAAAGCGCAGGAGGCTGAGCAACTCACTGACAGCCATCGGGTCTTCAGCAATGTAAAAGCCATCCATCAACTGAACACTAAGGCCCACATCCCAAGAACAGGACTAAACTCATCCGGGACTGAGAAGCAGTCAACACCCATTGGAAGGAACATTTTGAAGACCTCCTCAATCGTGACTCTGTGATGTTTGAGGATCATCATCACTCCCATCTCCACAACAAGCTGTTCAGACCAGCCTTGTTACCATTACTGACTAACAACAATTCAAGAAGACATATCTTAACTCAAAAATAACAAAGAGAAACAAAGGACTGCAGATGCTGGAATCTAGATGAAAAAAAAGCAAGGTCATGTATAAAGGGGAAAAAAATCAATTTCAGGTGCTGGAACTCTGAATTAAAAGCAGAAAATTGTGGAAACACAGCAGGTTTATGCAACATGACCTGCTGTCAGGCAGCATCCATGGAGAAAAGCAGAGGGTCAACGATTCTGATTGGGACTCTTCTTCAGAATTGAAAAAGAGTCCCGACCCGAAACATTGACCATCTGCTTTTTTCCACAGATGCTGCCTGACCTGCTGAGTTCCTCCAGCATCTTGTTGTCAAAAATAACAAAACCTTGGGATCTGTAAATTGCTTAAATCCTAAAACTTTGCAGTGAATCGCTTCAGTCATAAATCCACAATCTTCTCATCCACATCTGGGAAGAAAAGGAGATATAAGCAGACAGCATAGATATTGTATTTGTTTCCATCTTCAACAAAGGAGACAAGTCTGACTGGGGTAACTACAGAGTGGCCTCCCTGTTGTCTGCCATAGGGAACATGATGGCAAAGGTTCTTCTGAACCATTTCCTCCCAATGGCCAAAGAACTGCTCCCTGAATTGCAGTGTGGACTCTGCACATCTAGGGGTACTGTTAACTGTGGAAGGACTCAAAAAAAAATGCAAAGGGAACAGCACCAGCTTCAATATGGCTTTAATATTAAATTCTCCAACTTTAGATAATTCATTCTTTTTTTCCATCTGTTTCAGAATTGGCCATTTCTACCCGTCATCATTTACACTCAGTTTTTCCTTTCATTTTGTATAGTTTTGTCTGCTGGGCATGTCCCACAACTTTACCATTAGCTACACAGACATCTACTATTTAACTGCCACATTTACATCATTTGGTCTTATCCTTTGGGAGATATCCCCTTTGTCCTACCCATCACTCACTCATATTTTCTGCTACCAACAATGAACCAGTTTTCCGAGTTTTGATGAAGGATCCCGGGCCTGAAACATGATCGGTTTCTCTCTCCATAGATGTTGCATAAACCTGCTGAGTGTTTTCATCATTTTCTGCTTTTATTTCAGATTTCCAGCACCTGAAACTGTTTGATTTTTTTTCCCTACATGGCTTTCTTTGATAGCCTTTGATTCCATCAATCAGGAGGAACTGTGGAACACCCTTCTCAGTTTCTGATGTCAACTGTTCCACAATAGCATCCAAGATGGGATACTAACACATCCACAATAGAGCCAGTCTCAGTTAAGACTGATGTCAAACAAAGCTGTGTTTAGAAGTCACAAAACAGGAGTGGAAACAAATTATCCCTGATCCAAAGAAGATGGATAATATAGGAAATGTAGCAACCAATTTGAAACTAGATTTTTTCCCAAAACATCAGTGTGATTAACAAGCAGATAATCTGTTCATGTAATGTCAATTGAGTTATGAATATAGGTCAGGATACCAGTGGACACAGCTTTGCTCCCTAACCCTTGGCTCTTTTTCAAACTAATTCAATGTGATCCTGTAGCTCCACCTACCAGAGCAACTTTTATTTGAAAGATTGCAAGTCAAATACTGCCGTATTCCTCACTACTGCAATGTGATGTGAAACCTCTGGAGTGAACCCACAACCTCCTGGTTCAGAGACAAGAATGCCATGACTGTGCTACGACTCACACTCCAAACCATTGACAGTTAATAAACATACTAAGGACATGAGAATTTGAAGCAGAACTGGACTGGCCGCTCTTGCTCTTGTGCCTTTCAATGAGATCATGGTTAGTATTAATGTTGAGACCTAATCTTGCTACTTTCCTGTACGAACCACATATTGTTTGATTCCCTTAATAGCTAACATTGGTTAAATATTCAAAACAAAAGCTTACATTTCTATTTGGTGTAGCCAAAGAGCAGAGTTTTAAGTCAGCAGAAGACATCAAAAGACTACCTATTTAAACCCCAATTCCTTTAGACCAATTACATTTTTGACAAGGCACATGGTAACAAAATAGCATTTTCATTGATAAAATAATTAGAGCAAATCCTTGTGGTGATTCCTAAGGCTTGATTAGTTTTTTTTAATAAAAGATTGTTGTCAGATTGTAATGAATTATTAAAGAATTTACTTAAGATTCAATTCAATGACCATGTTATTTGATTTCCTGTTTTGTACTTTATGATCATCTGTTGTTTTGATCATTTTACTGATCTCCCCTTATTAATAAGCCTCATTTACCTTTAGCACTTTGTTAGTTTGTGTCTGCAGTTCCATTGCTTATCTTGCATGCTGTTTTGATACTTGTGCAGATAATTCCTGCTTAATCTTGTCTCTGCTCTTTGGTTTGACATTCAGTTCAACTTGTTACCACAAGCAAAGTGTTGCAGATGCTGAAATAAAAATGCTAAAATACTCAGCAGATCATGCAGTGATTGCGGAAAGAGAAACTTACCTATTACAGCGCAAATGGAAGTCATTCAGCCCTCCCAGAAGAGCAATCCCATCAATGCCATATCACGTCTCATTTCTTCTGTAGACCTGCAACTTATTCTCTCTCACAGGCCCACTAGCTATCTTTTGGTCCTTTCCCCACTTACGCACACTGAGGGGTACTGTAGAGTGGCCAAATAACCTACCAACACAACACTGGGAGGAAACCAAAGCACCCGGAGGCAACCCATGAAATTACAGAGATAAAATGCAAAGTCCACACAAACAGCACTCAAGGCGAAAATCAAACCTGGTTCACTGGATCTGTGGGACAGCAGCTCTACCAGCTGTGCTACCTGACAGGGTTAAAAAGCTAGGTTATGCTGATGGTGATCTGCTAGTTCCATAGGCAGCTGCTGGTTAGCTATAGAGGAAGCAGGAGTACGCCATCCTCATATGAAGGGGTCAACAACAACCTTATTTAAAAAGAAATTTAGCCAGGGTTTTTGCTCATTTTCTTCATTTCTCTGTATATTTATATTTTTAATTAATTAAAAGTTAATTAATTAAGTTTAATGTGTTTTAAATAATCATTTCTCAATTCTTCAAAATCTTAATCATTTTTAAAAATTATTTTAACCAATTTTGACTGTATTTTTAAATGTATCTGGTTACTAGAGGGCATTAAAAACAGTGAAACAAACATTTGATAGTATGAGCTGTCATGAGATCGGTGCTGGGGACGGAGCCTCAGGATTCAACATCCTATCTGGATTCCTATCAGCTCCCAGCCTCTGTTGCTATTTCCACCCCCCCCCCCCCCCACATCTGCCTTTCACCCCTCCTCACCCGGATCCACCTATCACCCACCAGCTCTTGCTCCACCCCTTCCCTTCACCTTTTTATACCCGATATCTCCTGTCTATGTCCAGATGAAAGGTCTCAACCTGAAATGGTGACTGTCCATTTCCCTCCACAGATGCTGACTGACCCATTGAGTTCCTCCAGCATCTTGTTTGTTCTTCAACGTCTAACAGAATCAATCTGGTGACCCTTCAATGCACACCCTCTATCACAAGTATATTGTTCCTCGGGTAGGGTTACCAGGCTTGTACACACTATTTCAGGTGCACTCTCACCAGAGCCTTATATAATTTCATTAGTGCATCTTTCCTCTTGCACTCAAATCTCCTTGCAATAAAGGCCAACATACTGCTACCTAATTGCTTGCTGTAGCTGCACATTAACTTTCAGAGATTCAAGTACACCCAGGTGCCTCCAAATATCAATTCTATTTAGTCTTGAATTACTTAAAATAAAGCTTTTCATTTTTTGAAGTAGCAAACCTTGCAGCCAATGAGTGCACAGCAAGTGCTCACAGACAGCAATGTCATATCAACATGATTGTGATGTTGATGAATAAATATTGAGTTGGTACTGGTGCAAAACTCACCTGCTCTTTAATGATCCTTCAGATAAAAATATTTCCAATAAATCAAGATTTTGACTCAAGGTCATTGACAACAACCTCTGGACTGTCAATGGAGAAAAATAGAACTGTCAGACAGAAAAATAAAAGGAAAACACCTACTGTATTTAAGTGGAAGGCAGTAGCAACCAAAGGTAACGAGTTCCTTATTTCCTTCATTGTGAAAGGACAAGGATAAACTAACAACTCTGAAACAATGTCCCAGAGCAAGCACAGGGATTTAGCAAATAAACAATGAACGTGTGAAGCATGCTTTTCGCAATAATAAACTGACCATTTGAACCCAAGTTTCTGATTTGACTCAAACTCTGTTTGGGTATTTTCTGAATTTGTCCAGCTGTGATTTATCTTGATGAAATTAAAGAAAAATATTTATCAATGTTTATTTCAGGAATTTAAGTGAACGGAGTTCTTACTTAAATCTTGACACCAGCACATGTTTATTCAATACTTACTTAATCCAGTTAAGAAAATATCATTGATATCAGACACTAAACCACAAGGAAAAAATAGTTTAGTTAATTTTGAGAAACAGAAATTCTTTATTTTTATGTAAAGTCAAGTGAAATATGTCCTCTAATATGCATTGAACAAACCAGAGAACAGCTACAGCACTGAAGTACGCCCCTCTCAGTCAACACGAGTCTGTAAGTTCCCAGTAGAGGAATTCTATCAGTCCCATTCCCTGCTCTTTCCCACAGCCCACAAATTATTCTCTCTCCAGGGCCTCTCCACTTTCTTCTTGAAGGAATTGATTGATTCTCTATCCTACAGGCAGTGAATTCCAGATCCCAACTACTCTCTGAATAAAAAAGATTTTCCTCACATCCCCTTGTACCTTTTGCCTAAAACTTTAAAGCTGTTTCCTGGTTCTTAAACCAGCAGGGAGTGGAATATCTGCTCGACCCACTGATTTCCTCCCTTAGATAGTTTGTTTCTCCAGATTCCAGCATCTGCAGTCTCTTGTGTCTCAATGGAATATCTTCCCTCTGTACTCTTTTTAAAATCATCATGATCTTGTAACCTCTATCAAACCCCCTCTGAACATACTTTACTCCAAAGAGAACAACCCCAGCTTCTTCAGAATAACCTTTTAACTGAAATTCTTCATACATGGAACTTTTCCATTTTCTCTAAAATGTAAGGATAATGTTAGCAGACTCTCTATTGGGTGTGCCTGGATTTGCAAAATTGAAGTATAAAAAGACGGCTGTGACTGCCTTTCTATCCCACCGCTTCTCATCTGCCCTTCCCTTGGCCAGACTTTAGAAATTATCCTATACTATATTGATGCACTCCTGATGCACATCATGATGTATGATATATGTAAGAGGTCTGCAAATATTTCATGACACCTCCCAAAATTGTATGAAAAGAAGTAAAGCAGTAATTAAAATGGTCATTTTGGTGCCTCTGGTATTCTTTGACCTTCATATGTGGCATTTATTTAAACCTGTTATTAGAATTTTAAGTGAGGGAATAGGTGATGTAAGTCAGAGCGGCATTCTTTGTTGTATTTCAGACTTGGTACAAAAGAAAAATAACTAAGATAACTGACATATCTTCAGTGCCTTCAACATCCTCAGGACACTCTATAAAGCTTCACAGGCAAGGAATTATCTTTGAAATGCAGCTGCGGATGTTTTCCATTAAAGATGAACCCTCCCTCCCTTTCTCTCTCTTTCTCTCTCCTCTCTCACACACTCACCCTCTCTCTCTCCTACCCACTTTCCCTCTCTTTTTTACACTGTCCCTCTCTTTCTACCCCTCTCTCCCACCCCCTCTTTCACTTGCTCCTCTCTCTCACCCCCTCTTCCACCTCTGCTACTCTCCCTCTTTCTCACCTCTCAACTTCTCTCCCTCCTTCTCTCTCTCTCCCACCTCTCTGTCTGCTATCCTCTCTCTTTCTGTACCCACTCTCTCCCACCTCCTCTCTCTCTCTCTCACACACGCTCTCCCCTTCTTCTCTTTCCCCCTCTTTCTCATTTCTCTTTCTCTCTTTCCCTCTCTCTTCTCTCTCCTCACCTCTCTCTCTCTGTACCTACCTCTCTCTCTTTCTACCATCTCTCCCTTCTCACTCTTCCCCACCCTCTCTCTCTCACTCCACCCTCCCCGTGAGTACTTTGACAACCTCCCTTACTGAGACACAAGATATGGCTAGGTACAGAATACAGTTAAGAGTTCTCTCCTTAAACTACCTCCACTCTACCTCTTCTCCTCCATAAAACATGTCCATGCAATGGACCGGATGGCAGCATCAGGTAAAGGCAAAGACAGTGGCGTTTGCTTCATGATTAACTCATCGTGGTGCACCGACGTGGCGGTTCTGTCTCAGTCCTGCTCCCCTGACCTGGAACATCTGGCAGTCAAGTGTCATCCATTCTACCTGCCAAGGGAGTTCTCTGCCGTCATCCTGGTAGCAGTGTACATTCCACCCCTGGCAAATGTCAGGCTGGCACTGGAGGAGCTGAGTACCATGATCACTAGTCACGAGATGGCTCACCCTGATGCCTTCCCGATCATCGCGGGGCACTTCAACCAGGCCAGCTTGAAGAAGCCTCTGACCAACTATCACCAACACGTCACCTGTGGAACCAGAGGCGCCAACACACTCGATCACTGTTACACCTCCATCAAGGACGCTTACCGTGCCATCCCGCACTCATACTTTGGCATGTCCAATCACCAGGCTGTACTTCTACTCCCGGCATATAGGCAGAGACTGAGGACCACAGCACCAGTGGTGAGGACCATGAAGGTATGGTCAAGGGAGGCGGAGGAGCATTTACAGGACTGCTTTGAATAGGTGGACTGGGCCATAGTCACAATTCATCTTCACATCTGAATAAATATGCCACAGTCATCAATGACTTTGTCAAGACTGACGTGGACGAGTGTGTTCTTTTGAGAATATACCAAGTTTTCCCAAACCAGAAGTCCTGGATGAACCAGGAGATTCACAGTCTGCTGAGCGCCAGATCTGTGGTGTTCAAGACCAGAGATCCAGAATCCTACAAGAAGTTCAGGCACAACCTACAGAAGGCCATTCTGAGAGTGAAAAGGCAATTCCATGTAAAGTTAGAGACACAATTGGTCACATGACAGCTGTGGCAGGGTTTGCATGTCATTATTTCCTTTTAGGCAAAACCTAACAGCATAGATGGAAGTGATGCTACACTCCCCAATGAGCTCAATGCCTTTTATGCACACCTTGAAAGGCAGAATAACACAACATCTTTACAAATCCCCACAGCATCCAGCGACCCTGTGATCTCTGTCTTGGAGGCAAATGTCAGAACATCCTTCAAGAGGGTGAACACCCTCAGGACATCTGGCCCTGACAGTGTATCTGACAGAATACTTAAAATCTGTGCCAACCAACTGGCTGGAGTGTTCAAGGACATCTTCGACCTCTCACTGCTGTGGTCTGAGGTTCCAACCTGCTTCAAAAGGGCAGCATTTTACCGGTGCTCGAGAAGATCGGGGTGAACTGCCTCAACAACTTATCACCCAGTAACACTCACATCTACTGCGATGAAGTGCTTTGAGAGGTTGGTTATGGCTAGAATTAACTCCTGCCTGAGCAAGGACCTGGACACACTGCAATTTGCCTACTGCCACAACAGGTCTACAGTGGATGCAATCTCACGGGCTCTCCACTCTGCTTTGTAGCACCTAGACCACAACAAAACATACGTCAGGCTGCTGTGTATCAATTATAGCTCATGTTTAACACCATTGTCCCTTCAGTACTAATCAATAAGCTTCAAAACCTAGACCTCTGTACCTCCCTCTGCAACTGGATCCTCAACTTCCTTATCAGGAAAGCACAGTCAGTGAAGATCAGTAATAACATCTCCTCCTCACTGACAATCAACACAGGCACACCTTAAGGATGTGTGCTTAACCCACTGCTCTGCTCTCTCGACACTCATGACTGTGTGGCTAGGCACAGTTCAAACACCATCTATAAATTTGTCGATGACACCATTGTTGTTGGCAGAATGTCAGATGGCGATGAGGAGGTGTACAGGAATGAGATAGATCGACTGATTGAGTGGTGTTGCAACAACAACCTCACACTCAATGTCAGCAAGACCAAGGAATTGATTGTGGACTCCAGGAAGGGGAAGTCGGGAGAACACACACCGGTCCTCATTGAGGGGTCAGTGGTGCAAAGAGTGAGCAGCTTCAAGTTCCTGGGCGTCAATATCTTAGACGATCTATTACATTGATGCAATCACGAAGAAGGCACACCAGCAGCTCTACTTTGTTAGGAGTTTGAGGAGATTTGGTATTTCACCAAAGACTCTTGCAAATTTCTGTAGATGTATGGTGGAGAGCATTCTGACTGGGTGCATCACAGTTTGGTATGGAGGCTCCAATGCACAGGATCGCAAGGGGCTGCAGAGGGTTGTAGACTCACCCAGCTCTGTCATGGGCACAGCCATCCCCACCATTGAGGACATCTTCAAGAGGTGGTGCCTCAAGAAGGCGGCATCCATCATTAAGGACCCTCACCATCTGGGACATGCCCTCTTCTCATTACTACCATTGGGAAGGAGGTACAGGAGCCTGAAGACCCACACTCAGTGATTTAGGGAACAGCTTCTTCCCTTCGCCATCAGATTTCTGAACGGTTCACGAACCCATGAACACTATTTCGTTATTCCTCTTTTGCACTATTTATTTTGTAATTTACATTAATTTTATGTCTTTGCACTACACTGCTGCTATAGTCAGTACATATTAGTCAGTGATAATAAACCTGATTCTGATGCTTTTAATCTTCTATTAATGTCAATTTATGTGATAAAATTTTGTGGTGGTAATCTCTGTTAAATGCCTCGTAATACTTTACTACTTTAAATGTGGTTTATATATGCAAATTGTTGTAATTGGTCATGTGATTTTGGAATCATTCTCAATTTTCCCCTCCACCTCTATTCCTTATGATGCTCTGTGCATGAGAAGCTCATACAAAATGGTCTCTGAGAGTTTAATACCCTACGCATCAGCACATCTGAACTGTTCAAGCACCTGAAGTTTTTTGCTGCAACGTTCCAATGGCTTCTTCCACCTTGATTGGTGTTTGCTTTTCTTGTAATGCTGTTCAGCTCTTGCTCTGGCTGCTTTGAGAGTTTATAAACTAAGACTAGGGGCTGCTATTAATCTCTGAAATAATAGTTTAGTTTTCCTGACCTTTCAGATTGATTCAAAATGAATATGATTGTTCTCTAGGTAGTTAATATTCCTCTAAGTTTTGGATCCAGGATAAATGATATAAATAAGTGAAAAGTGCTCCATTCTGTGGGGAGGTGAATCGTCTGGCTACATTGCTCCCGTTTTTGAAAAATCTAATGGCAAAAGCATAATATCTTCAAAACCTCAATTAAAATTATAGATATTGGAAGAAATTTACATTCAATAGTACATGACATGACGGCAAACAATGACTTTTCTCATGGCATATTTTTATCTTTCAAGGTTAAAAAAATTGCTTTGTAAAGCAACTGTAAGAACTTGCTGTTTCTTGGTTAATACTGCTGTGTTCTACATCTCACAGTTCCAGTATGTTTTCATTTGTTTTTTTCTCTCTCCTCTCTTCACCCCCTATTTAGAACTTCTCCAGACAGATTCGCTGCCATTAACCAACTGCCTTCATTCTCTCCCCGACAACACCAATCTGCGTCTTCCATTTCTCTGGGTCTCCTCCCTATCACAAACATTCCCTTTGTTCTCCCTACAACTACACCCTTCTCATGGAGTCATACAGTCATACAGCATGGAAACGGGCCCTTCGGTCCAACCAGTCCAAGCCGACCAAGATTCCCATCCAAGCGAGTCCCATTTGCCCTCTAAACCCTTCCTATCCATGTACCTGTCCAGTTCCTTTTAAATGCTGTTGATGTACCTGCCTCAACCACTTCCTCTGGCAGCTCATTCCAAATACTAACCACCCTCTGGTTGAAAAAGTTTCCTCTCAGGTTCATATTAAATCCCCCCCCCTCACCTTAAACCTATACCCCCTAGTTCTTTGTTCTCCAACCCTGAAAAAATACTGTGCACATTGAGCTCCTCTTGATTTTATACACCTCTACAAGATCACCCCTCATTCTCCTGTGTATGAATGAAAACAGTCCCAACCTACTTAACCTCTCCTATAACTCAGTCCCTCAAGTCCTGGCAACATCCTTGTAAATCTCCTCTGCACTCTTTCCAATTTAATGACATCCTGCCTACAGCAGGGCAACCAAAACTGAACACAGTATCCAAATGTGGCCTCACCAACACTTCGTGCAACTTAAGTTCTCTGCAACTTAAAAAACTGCCTGTTTATTAAATTTTCACAGCTCTGACTGAAGGTTATTGAATTGAAACATTAAATCTTTTACTCCCCCCCAGTTGCTGTCTGACCTGAGAAGTTCCAGCATTTTCTGTTTTTATTTCAGATTTACAACACCTGCATGTGCCACTTTTTGGACCTTCATGGGAAAATGAATCATATTTCATTTATTTTTTTGCATCTCTGGTTACATATAGAGCATGGCTGCCAACATTCCGATTTCTATTCCAGGGACATTCCATTCTTAAGAAGCACAAATCCCATAAACATAAGTTGTGATTAGCCCCAGTACATGCAATAGTAAAGGCCATTTAAATATTCATATTCTTAGGGCCCACTTTATCCTCCTCAAAACTTGTGAGGTAGGAAAGATTAGTCTTATGCTAGAATCATGCATCTTTGGCATAAGCAACGCATTGATATTTGTTTAAAAAATGTCCCAACACTGCAGAAAAATAACCAGACTACAAGGTGCAGTTTGTGCCTTAGCAGGGATTGACAAAAGATGTTCATGAAAGAGGGGGCAGGGAGATATTAACCACCAACAGGTTTCCAGTTGGTTTAAGGTTGACTGCAGTTGAATGAGGCAACAGCAACATTAATCTAAAGCTGGTTAACTTCCATTCTGGGACAGGGTGGAGATTATTGAAGGGGTGCAGAATCTCAGAATGGCATGCTGTCGCACTAGGGTAGGGATGAATGAGCAGTGCGATTACCTTGCAATACAGCAAGGTGAGTGTCTGGGGCTGAAGGAGCACATATTCGCTCCTTATCACTACAGAGAAGTAAAACAACCTCAGCACAAATGAACAATTCCACACTGACCCAGCACCCTGGGGAGGAAAGCCATAGCTGCTTCTCCATCCAAGTCATAGTTATGGTACAGAATGGCCATGGGGTCAAAGATGAGTCCAGAGCTGGAGCAAGAGATCAGATATGCCTGGATCTGACCCCTGGTGTGTTCAGTACATCTGCACTGCACTGCACAGGCGTGGGAGCCCAGAATCAGCCAATCTGCTCACTACAGCTAGATGGTAATCTTCTTCAGATTGGCGAGCTACCTGTCAGGCAACCTGGCCCACTCTGTGTTGCGATGCCGAATAAGGGACCAAATATTGCCCATGATACCAGAGCTGACACTTATGCTCTTCTTTGATTTCTGCTGTACATGTCCATCTAAGGGGGCAGGCAGGGCATCAGTTTAACACCTCTTCCAACAGGCAGCCCCTCCTGCAGTGCAGTACTCACTCAGTGCTGCACTTGAATGTTTAGATTTTGTCTTCGTCTCTGGAGTAGGACTTGAACCTTTAACCTTCTGACTCTAAAGAATGAGTTCTACTACTGAAAGAAGAGCTGTGGCCAAGATCAGACTGGTCGTGATCTTATTAAATGCAGTGCAAATTGGACAGGGCTATACTGAGCATTCTTACTTCCCATGTGTTTTTATTTTCTTATGTCATGTGTGGTATATATGTCCCCGTTAGTGGAGCTATAAATTAACAAGGATAGGGATACCTAGCTAGAAAAACAGATCTGTGAGTCACTACCTACATATTAGAAGTAAGGACCCAATTATTGTACACAAATAAGCAGGTTACAAATGAAGCCAGCGATATCTAGGAGCAACTCTGTGTAACTACCCCAATGAAATCTAACGGAGTATACGTCCAGCTTCTCCCACTGATGAAGTAAGGACCCAGTTATCATACACAAATAAGCAGGTTACAAATGAAGGCGGCAATATCTCGGAGCAACTCTGAGTAACCAACCCAATGAAATCTAACGGAGTATACGTCCAGCTTCTCACACTGATAAGGTTAAAATCAAGGCCACGATTTTGCGTGCTGCAATCCTATCTTTGATCAGTTTTTGGATAGATCTGTAGAACAAGCAGATAAATTATCATTTATTTTCTCAAGCCATTACCACTCATGGATATGACTGGCTAAAGGATTAATTTGACACATGCTTTGTTGGAATAAGCACTATAAAATACCAAAGGCATTTGGTTACTTGCTGTGCATGTTATGTTCCACTGTACTGATGTCAGAATTAAGACCTTTCATTTGTCTCCTTGCATAAATGTTACTTACCATTTAAAAGAAAGGTACTCCAGTGTGTGCAAGTTGGACTGTGATACTGGGCAGACCTGCCTCAACAGAATCGCGATAAAGCAAAAAATCTGGATTCCTCAGTTGATGTGCTTCTCTCTTGACCTGCAAAAAGATCCAAATTAATCACAGCCTATCAAATGCTACTTACTCAGGGTGAAGCGGATAGCCCAGCACCACCTCTGCTCCTCCCAATCTATCAATAGAAGAGGGTGAAAAAGAGGTAAGGGGGACAAAAATCAAAGCTGCAAAGTTTCAGCAGTTGACACTGAGAACTGTGTCCAGTAATTTCCAGATTTGGATGCTGTACAAGTATTGCAGCCAAATGTGAAAGCACTCTATGTTCCCAGAAGCAGTATGCCACACATTTCCCGTTACTGTGTCTGGACTGCCATGTTACACTTTCCTTTCATTGCTTGTTTCCTTAATATATCCTTCTCCATCAAAAACTGACTACAATAAGAAAGAAATGAAAGATTTAGAATCGACTTGCTCATTTTAAATTGCGAAGTAAATAATTTGGTATTTATTTGCCATTTTTCACTACCTTTCCAAAGCATTTAGTATAATCAATAATTAGCTAAGAAACTACTGAAAACAACTACTCAGAATATCACCCCTAGTTGCTAGCACTCAGTTCATGTAGGTCAATGAAAATTTAAGATTGGAACTGGAATTGGAATCTGTTTATTATTGTCACTTGTACTGAGGTACAGTGAAAAACTTGTCTTGCATACTGTTCATAGAGATCAATTCATTACACAGTGCATTGAGGTAGTACAGGGTAAAACAATACAGAATCCAGAATAAAGTGTCACAGCTACAGAGAAAGTACAGAGCAGGTAGACAATAAGGTGCAAGGTCATAACGAGGTAGATTTTGAGGTCAAGAGTCCATTTTATCGTACCAGGGAAATGTTCAATAGTCTTATAACTGTGGGATAGAAGCTGTCCTTGAACCTGATGGTATATGCTTTCAGTAATAGAGAAGTCAAAAAAAGGAAGGGAAAAGTCAGGCATGAACCATATAAAATTAAAAGGAGAGTAGGAGACACCAGAGACTGCAGATGCTGTGATCTAGAGCAACAAACAATCTGCAGGAGGAAAGGTCATCCTGAAGCAGAGTTTCGACCTGAAATGTTAACAATTCCTTTCCTCCAACAGATGCTGCTCAACCCACTGAGTTTCTCCAGCGGATTGTTTGTTGTAAGAGGAGAGCAGAACCTGTGAGTTCTTTTGTTTAATGAAGCACTTTAACTTACCGGCTGTTCTCCAGTATTTTAGCGAGTGAAACTTCATGGTGTCACATTGCGTCTGAATTTTGAAACAGAACACTGGCTGGGATCCTTCCTAATTAATAATACACCTGGAAGTGTGCTGCAAGACTGTGAATTATGTAATTCAAATGGATGCTTCACAATAGGCGAAATAATAATGTCTGAGTCATTGGGTTCCTAGGCAGGTTACCTGTCCAAACAATGAAAACAATGGAGAAAACAATTTGCACTGTATATTGAGCCAGCGATGCAAGATACACCAGAACAGACAAAAGCAAAAATACTTTTATATCTCATTGGCTGCAAAGGGAGCAAATTATATTGTACCATAAATCCCTTGAATAAAACCCTGGAGAATGCATTTGATGTATTACAAGCACATTGCAACTCACCTAGAAGTTGAATATTAATGGTTCTCTATTCTCAAGCATGAAGATCTTTCGGGCATTTTTTTTTCATGGGACAAAGACTGTTAGTAGACAATTATAATTGAAAATCAAAAAAACAGTAGATGGTGGGAATCTGAAACAAAAACAGAAAATGCTGGTAACACTCAGCAGTTCAGGCAACTTCTGTATTAGGGGAAACAGAGTTAACCCTTCATCAAACCCTCTGATATGTTTCCTATTCCACAGATGCTGCCTGTCCTGCTGAATATTTCCAAAATGTCAGGTTCTTATAGCAGATAGGTGTAGCTTTGTATATTTTAAAAACTTCTCATCAGAGATCAAACTCCTTGTGGTGTCTAAGGGTCCAGCCTGATGGAAAGGTGACAAAGTGACACACGAGGCAGATGTCTTTCACAGAACAGGGAAACCAGAAGGAAGGAATCATTAGTCAAGGACAAGAGGAAACAGTACACTGACTTGGGCATGTTTCAGTAACTCTCAAGGAGAAGCTTAATGATGATTTGGAAAGACTGACTAAGAGAGAGAAAATTACCCCATCAGACATGCCTTCTCCCTAGGTATTGAGCTTGACATGTGTTGACAAATCAAGTGGTAGACTGAGATCTTAACAGCACTCTGGTGAAGAGTCTCTGCCCTATAACTTGATCGAAGGTGTTTTGCTAGCCTTGAGCAGGGCAAAATTGTTCAGTGTGCTGGATTCAAAGAATGGATTCAGCCATGAGGAGCTTGCTGAGGAGAGCTCATAATTAACCTGTTCAGCACACCATTCAGTAGATACTAATTGGGATCAACACTGCAGCAGATGGATTTCAGTGAGACTGTTCTCTGCACTTGAAGGCCTCAGTTGGGTAAAGACCACACCAGATGCTACATTGATCTTTGGAGAAGGAGAAACAGAGGAAGAGGCAGAGTTATCCTGTCAATGAAAACTGAGAACCTGATGAGGAGATGCAGGCAGAAACAACTGAAGTTGAATGAGCAAAAGTTGAAGTTCAAAGTTAAGGAAGTCAATATGGCGCACTTGATCGCCAGACATAATCACCTCACTTTCCATGGATAGCTGGAGAACTTTGAGAAGGTGGCCTAGGAACTGCTGAGTAATGATAATACATCACAGTTTTCCTCATATTTCACCATTCTAGCCTTCTGCAACAACCCCCATAAATGATAATACCTTAGGATCCAGCTTCCAGGAAAAGCAACAGCTGCTCCATCGAGAAGTACAAAGAAGCGCAGGAGGAAAACTAAAGGCAAAATTTTGGGCTGTTGTGCTTAATTAATGAATCCATTTACCCATTTAAGTTTATCTTCTGCATATCTGGCCACAATCAAAATAAGATTAACTGTCCCCAAACTAGAGGATGGTAGGAAGTTAATAACATTAATGAAAATATTCTTATGTGCCAAAACTTATTAGGGGCAGCGGTTGAGATTCTGTTTTGATTTGAAGAAAACCACATTACTCCTAAGCATGAATATTTGATAAAAAACTGTCAAATGCAATTTAGGAATGTTTATTTTTTTTCTGGGGGTTTGCTTTAACTGGAGAGTTTCAACTACCTTGGTGTTTATAATATTATCGGATAAATATCCATGAGGATTGATCTTCACATCACCTGTAATTTTAGGAGGAACTCCATAAAAAAGGCATTAAAATCATGTTCCGCTTTTTCAGCAAGGTCTCTGCAGCTCTTCAGTGAAAATTGCATGCACATTTATTCACAATCCCCTATTCTTTTAACCTCTCCAAAATTAGTGCCAAGGCGATGCCATTGATTCATCCTTGAGAGAACAGTTAATCTCTCCTGTGCCCAACATATCCATAGCCAACAAGTTATAAAAGAGAGTGAAGAGGAACAATTTTAGCCTTCCTCCCCATGTCCTGCACCACCTATCCGCCACCATGGTCCCCTAGCTGGCCAGGAACTGTGCACAAAATGACCCCAGGTCACACTCTACCTGCCTGGCACCAGTTTATTTCTGTCAACATTGATGTCAACCAAAGTTCTGACTATAGGGCAGCATGGGTCAAAATTCTGGGCTGTAAATGGCGACACCAGCATTCCCAGCCTGAACAGAAATGATAGTATAACTCAGTGCTCGGTCATGCCTTAGGAGTTCACAGCTGTGTAAGTCATTGATTTTATGCACATCATTTATAAGTAACTTCTACAGTGGTCTAGCAGATTCTATTGACTTCAATACACTGAATACGCAGGAGGCTATCATGCCCCACAACCAATAATTCTGTGTGTTAAGCACTGGAGACCAGTCTCTTTCTGGTCTTATTAGATTCAAAGCTATTAATGCAAATTTATATCAATACTCCTCTCCTAAATTTCATATTTTATGACATCCTTTATGTGTGTCTTTGCGTTGAAGCTCCATAAATACTAACTGTGTTTGTTGTTTCTGTGGAAAATCTGTAACAATCACCAAATCTCCATGGACCCATATTGAACATCTCTTGAATGACCATACTTACTTACACACCATTTGTTAGCATTATCGTGTTTCTTACGGAAAAAACTGTAGAGCTCATTGACACACTCGAGCAGTGGAAACACAATCAAAAATGTGCTTTGTTTATGAGTACTGATAGCTGAACCATAAGAGTTTTCTGTAATAACAAGAGCTATTGTGAAACTTAATTAAGATGAAAACATGTTAAAAATTAGCACCCACACTGCTCAGACCAGCCATTCCATCAAATGTAGAAGATTGCAGAGCGATCTGACTGAAATGTTCAATGTGTTAAAAGAATTTGTTGGGCTAACCATGGAGAAACTATTTCCCATCGTAAAGAAAATAAAGAAAAAAATGGCATTGTCTTAAAGTTAGAGCCAGATTATTCAAGGAACAAAATCAAGAGAAGTTTTTTCAGGAATTGGCCAATGGAAATTTGGAATTTTCTCCCACAGAATACAATGGATGCTGGATCAAATGAAATTTTGAAGGGTTAGATATATTGATTTTCAGTGCAGAATCAAATGACATGGGCGCATGATGAATAATTGGAATTGGGGTTCAGAACAATCATTGGAGAAACAAATTTGAAGGGCTAAATGTACTGACCCAGGGTTATCATCATCCCTGTGTTTCTAAGATAGAACGTATTACCCATTGCTCATTCCCACTGAATAGATACTGACATGCATCAACTTGCATTAACTGAGAATGCAAGTTGATGCATGTCAGTATATGAAACACTTCCATAGGTTTTCTGTAGGCTTTTAGACACTAGAACATTAATGGATGATTTATCGTTCAGTTCCTAATACAAAAGGATTTAATATTCTCACTAAGGGCAGTTTCTTCATCACAATGCCCTGCAGGAGTCATGAGTCCACTTCTATTGTTTTACAATGGTTATTGTCATATGTGTAATCATATAAAATTCATATATACTTAACCAAAGTAATTCTCCACATTTTAGAAACACTGTTGATGGATATTATTCCTCTAATGATTCAAACAAAACAAGGTTATTGAGCGTTGATCTTTAAAATTTGGCATATTACTGTGGGAAAGACAGAAGGACTCCAAAATAATTTTGGCAACAAGCAAATTGTCAATGAGAATTCTGAGATTTCCAAGTTTGTAAAATACAAGCCCTGAGCCAATTTCGTTGATTCAGATTCAAAATCACTTGATGGGTCTGTGTAAGTCTCCTTCTCAGTTTCCTCAGAATTAGTGAATCGTAAACAGTTAGATGTCGTGTCCCAACATCAATCAGAAGTTTTCTATCCAGTCCTGGTCTTGAGACAAATAATGAAAGGATTGATTGCATAAGTAACTTTATACAATAGAACTGCTTTATTCTGATCAATTTATGACAATAATGAATAAACTTTGGCAAACTGAGGAAAAGTTTGATAGAGATGTACAAGATCATGACTGATTTAAGTGGAGCAGATGAACAGTAGCTGTTCGCACTTAATGATGTTTTCAGGACTGCAGGGAACAGATTTAAGATGTTGGCTAAAAATGAAAGAGGGATGTGACCTTTTTTTGGAGGAGAGAGTGATGATCTGGAATCCACTGCCTAAGTGAAGAATGGTGGAAGAAGAAATCCATGCCTTTAAAAGGGAATTGCACGGAGATGAGAGATAGACCATGGAGAAATGATGGATAGGATTATGAGGCTTAAGAGGATTGCTATATTAGGAATCAATATATTCTCTTCTCATGTCACAATAATTCTATAACTTTATAGTTTTGTGTGATGTATCAGTTGATAGCTAGTGTGATAAGAACGTAAGAACTAGGAACAGGGGGTATACCAGATGGTTCCTTGAGGCTTCTCTGCCATTCAGTAAGGTTATAATTGATCTGATCTTGACCTCAGCTCGACTTTCCCTTGTCCTAGATTGCCCTGCGAAGATTCTCTCAGCATCCACCTTGTCAAGCCCCCTTAGAAATTCATATGTTTCAATAAAATCATCTCTCATTCCTGTCAGCTCCAATAGGACCAACCTGCTCAAGCTTTCCTCATAAACCAATCTCTTCACTCCAGGAATTAACCTATTGAACCTTCTCTGAGCTGCCTCCACTGAAAATATATCCCTTCTTAAATAAGAGGACCAAAACTGTATGCATTATTTTCAAGCAGTGTCCCAACAAAACCTTGTACAGTTGCAGCACGTCTCCCCTACTGTTATACTCCATCCCATTTGCAATAAAGGACAATATTCCATTTCCCTTCCTAATTATTTGATGTACTTGCATTGTAACTTTCTGTGTTTCATGTATGAGGACATGTATGAGGATCTCTCTACACTGTAGCATTCTCCAGAGTCTTTCCATCTAACAAATTCTGCTTTTTTTATTCTTCCTACCAAAATTCTTCCTACCAAACACTTCTCCACACTATATTGTATTGGAAAATTTTTTTGCTCACTACATAACCTACCCATTTGAAGACTCTATGTTTTCCTCACAACATGCTTTTTTTGCAAAGTGTGCAAATTTGACTACAATCAGCACCTATATCCGAGTGCCTAATCTTGTAAATAATTGAGGATCCACCATCGATTCCTGTGGCACTCCACTAATCACGGTTTGCAATCTGGAACTGATTCATTCATCCCAAGGCTCTACTTTCTATTAGTTAGCCAGTTCTCTCTCCATGCAAATTTATTACAATGGAGACACAAGCGGCTGCGGATGCTGGAATCTGGAGCAACAAACAATCTGCTGGAAGAACTCAACAGGTCGAGCAGCATCCGTTGAAGGAAAAGGAATTGACAACGTTTCAGGTCAAAACCCTGCTTCAGGACTGAGAATGGAGAGGGGAGGCGGCCAGTATAAAGGCGAGAGAGGGAGAGGAGAGACAGGAGCCCAAGGTGATTGGTGGACTGAGGAAGGGTGAAGGATGAGGGAGCAAGTTGACCTAGGTAGGGGAGGGGAGGGGTGGAATATATTGCAACTCTCCATGCCATGAACTTCCACCTTGGAAAGTAGTCTTTCATACGAATGACAAACACAAGATAATTAAAAACAATAAGAACTGAATTTGATAGGGCCAACTTTAATTTAGGCCCAAGCTCCAACTGCAATTAGCTGAATAAAACATTTAGACCTAAGCTCAGTCAGTTTGTATTCCTGAATTCAGAATACTTGCATGGAATAGATAAGAACCAGGCATGATTAATGCCTACTTATTCTCTGTCACTCAAGGCAACAGGGCAAGGAGTGATAGAGCAGCATTCTCCTTGTGCTCCCTGAGAATGCCCAACTGAGTAGACTTAACCCTGGTTAGTAATTGGATGGGGGACCTTCAGTAAGTTCCAGTGCTCACTGCCAGGAAAGGATATCCAACTAACAGACGGAATTCTTGTCCCAGTAAGAACTTCAGTTGCATTGCATTAATTAAAAAAAAGTGAGGAACTACCCGGTCATGGTAAGCCTGAGTGTTGTATTAAATGCAATCTAATTGTATTGCACTTTTTCCTGCTCCCTCCATAACTATGCCACTGTAAGCTGAAAATAGGTACCAGTGAGCTACAAACTTTAATGCAACCACCATTCCTCTGGTGAAAAGCAATAACACTAATACAGCCATATCCACATCAGTGGAAGGAGAGAACAATGAGCTTGAGAAGAATGTACAAAATGATGTCTGGGACACTATGTGCCCCTCCTTGACCAGGCTTGTATTGACATAGAGACAGCCATTCAGAAGGGCTTGGCTGAGATGACCACATTTGCTGGATGTTCAATCACATAGGTCGGTAGGGATGCAGAGATATTGTTCAATGGTAGAGACAGGTGATATAAGGCATGCTTGGAAATTCTGCACATATTTAATCAGTCCAGGAGGAAGCACAGTTTTAAAGCGCCATTGTGAAAATGTGTGGAGGACTCTTCATTCAAGAGTTCTGTGGGATAGCTATGATAACATATTTTTTTCAAATTGGAACCTAGTGAATCTATCTCCCAGCTTCCAACACAAAGATAGAGGTCTACAAGTTTCCTCAATACTTGTGTTCATGTAAGTCTGGATGCAAACAATGTCCTTAATCTTCAACAGAAGTCAACAGGATTGATTCTGCAGAGATGGATATGAGCCACAGCTAATGCTCTTGTGTGGATTTAGTGTTTGTTCTTCATAATTAACCACCACTGACAGCATATATGGCATGTCATGTTGTTGTGAACAGGATTCCAGAGAGGGAGTGCTAGATTCAAAACAAAAGACGTCAACTGTATTTCATTCTGTTTTCAGCTTTTCACATTTTATCTGAAAAACATCTCAACTGTTTATCTTTGTAGAAATATGCAAACCTTCCATCCTGCCATTTCCCGCAACCACTTAAACCACATTGTCAGCAGCATTGCTTACAGACACAGTAAGCATGCTGCGAGTGAACACATTTTAATCCTATCCTTAAATAAAAGGAAGCTGCACACTTTACTCAGGTACAGAAAAATAGAATCATGATCTGATTTTATATGGTTACACAGGTGGGGCATTGAGAGCCGAGAAAAGTGGGTCATTAGCCACAGCCTGTTGATTACTCTTGCAGTGTCATCGCTGTCGTTGTGTAAGAAATGAAGCAACCAGTATTTGCATGACAAGCTCCCTCAAACTGCAACTATCATGACCAAACTGCTTACTTCAGTGACATTAATTGAGGATGGATCCCTTGGAGAAGCAAGGCCCATTGCCTGCTTGAGAAGGCAGAGGAGGTTGACTGAGGAGTGGATATTTGGTCAGGATACTCTTCATTTAAAATGGTCCTCTGCCTTCTCAAACAAGCAACGGGCCTTGCTACTCCAAAATCTCCATCCTCATTCATCATTGGATGGCACAAATACGGAGCATCTTGCAACCAGGTGATGCTGAATGCAGTGGTTTAGAAATTCCAGAGCTGCATCTTCCCGTTGCCAGTCCTTTCAACTCCCCCTCCCACACTATCACAGATATGTCTGTCCTCGGCCTCCTCCACTGCCAGGAGAATTCCAAGTGCAAACTGGAGGAGCAGCACCTCATTTTCCATCTTGGAACCTTGCAGCCTAATGGTATGAACATTGAATTCTCCCACTTTAAGTAATCCCCACACCCATTCTCCCCCCCCCACACACACACACACACACCCAACCATGCTTCTTCTTTTCTTCCCTTTCCTAGCCTATCTCTCTTTTTTCTACCCCCTTTATTCCTCTCCTTACCTTTGACCCATCCCCTGGTGGATCTGCTCTCCCCTCCTCCCCCACACCTGCCTATCATTATCTCTTACCTGCATCTACCTATCACCACCTTGTGCCCACCCCACCTCCCCTCTTTTGTTCACCTACCACTGCTCTGCTTTTCCCTCCTATATATTGGGCTTCCCCTTTTCCTATCTTCAGTCCTGAAGAATGGTCCTGACCTAAAAAGTTGACTGCCTGCTTTCCTCCAAGGATGCTGCCTGGCCTGCTGTGTTCCTCCAACATCATCATGTTTTTCATCAGAGGTAATTGTAATTGGTTTATTATTGTCACATGTACCGATAAACAGTGAAAAGTTTTTGCTTGCATGCCATCCAGACAGATCTTTCCATACGTAAGTACATCAAGGTAGTCCAAAAGGAAGAAAAAATCAGAATGCAGAATATAGTGTTGCAGTTACAGAGAAATGCAATGCGGGTGGAGAAATCAAGTGCAACGGACATGGCGAGGCAAACTGACAGATCAGGAGTGCATCTTTATCGTACAAGAGGTCAGTTCACGAGTCTTACAGAGAAGGTGAGGACTCCAAACGCTTTGAGAACAGGGATGGGAATGTTAACATCAAGATGTGCTTGCTTAGAAGCTTACTTAGTATAAGTCAATGAGCTTGGGTTGTGAGAGAGAGAAAATCTTCCTCCAAATTACATAGAAAAAGTGAGATTCCTATTGGAAAACCATTCACAAATCATCAAGGCTCCTGTAAAAAGCCTTTTCCCATTGAGTTTGACGTAGTAAAATTAAATAACGCTGCTGAAAAGAAATGACAAATTGTACTTGCACATTTCTGAATAGCTATGAATCGCACCACTAAGGAATTTTGTAAACTTGATTTGCATTGAATTACTACTACTAAAATTGTGACGTTTTCTTTATTTGTGCTGAGAAGTGTCTCTATAAGGTAGCACTTGCTAATTTCTATTGTGAGTTTTTTGTTCCACACCCAACACAACCAAAATATGCATCAAATCCAAAAACTACACAACGATCTACCCATTTACTAGCTATGTCTCAGCTGCTGATAGTAGTGAGTGGAAAGGTTATAGATTCCTCTTTGGAAGCTTGAGCACAAAAATCAGGGTTGATATTCCTGTGCTCTGCTGGGTAGGTGCCAAAATATGAGAGGCACTATCAGTTGGATTTACACCAAGTTCCCATCTGTCTTCTCATGCAGATGGAAAAGATCACAGGGTGGTGCTTTGATTAAAAAAAATGGGGAAATTGTCCCAATATTTATCTTCTATTCAGCATCAATAAAACAAAACATTATCTCATCACTATCACATGGCTATTTATGGAATGAATCAGCAGCTGCATTTGCTAGATTACAAGAAGCCACAAATCAAAAGGACTTCATTAGCTGCAAACCATTTGTAATGCCCTTACAATGTGAAAGCCATTGCTATATAAATACATGTCTTTTTAAGAGGATTTTGTCCTCTATTTTCCAGCCCATGAAATTATTCCTGCATTGTGTATGGAGCAAATGTCACCCCAAGACTTTGAAAAGTGTAAACACTATAAATTAATCTATTTTATTGTGCTAAAATTATTAACTTAAACATCATCCTCACAATCCTTGAGAAGGTGCATGAATTAGAAGTTGTGTAATATCATTTGCATAATTATACAGTGCAGTTACTTTTTCTCAAAACTATAAAATTCTCAAAAAAAAGATCTCATGGACATTAATGTACAGCTCAAGATTTTGAAATTACTGGATATCCTTGATGCTAAGTAATTCGGTTATGATGCCTCTATCATAATAATCACTGTTCTGTCATTTCATCATCCCTTTGGTTTTACTGATTTAAATCACATACTAGTTAACATGAGATCACAATGACATTGATGCGATGAAATGACAGCAAAATAATACCAATAGTAATTGATCCATCACAGTGAATGCCGAGGATAGAAATTTAGAAATGTCAGTGTCCCAAGTTATGATCTCAATTAATATTTATCAAATTGTTGCACGTAAGTACTTTTAGGAAAAATTGAGGATAAGCAGCTTATCGTCTGTCTCGGCATGTTACTGTCCTCAATTAATAAATTCAATGATTTCAGGTCCTTTCTAGTTTGTATCAGATGCTGCCTGACCCTTTGAATATATCCAGCATTCATTGTTTTATTTCAGATTTCAAGAATCTGCAGTGTTTTGCTTCTTCAGTGCATACCTTACATTTCTAGCATTGTGTTTCCACTCTGTGTTTATGCTGAAGTGCCTTCCTGTTTTCTGATATGAAGGAAACACCCATTGTTTGCGTGTGTTTCACTGACTACAAAAACTACAGGCATACTTCCTAAAAAAAAGTGCTCTGAGCAACTATGAACATATAATTTCAAAACCAAATGTTTCTCCCAGTTGCTCCTAATGATTAAAAGCCAAAAAGAGAAAAAAGTACATTCATAATATAATGTTACATTTTATAGGAGCAAGACAGGCTGACGTTTCTTCCTGAAGCACAGACAAAGAGAGGTAAAGTTAAGAAAGTATGCTCAACAATAACATTTTCTGTACTACATTCGAACGGTTTATAATCCATATAAAACATGATGAGGTTGATTATATCCCTGTGCTACAAGATCAAGCCTCCCCACAGGCATGGACTGCCATTGAACAAGAAGTATTTACAGTGCATGAGTACCAGGTAACAGCTATCTCCAACAACAAGTTTAAGCACCTTCCCATGATATCATCAGTTGCCTACTTTCAACATCCCAGGCAAAGGGTTGATGTTGACCTGAAATTTAACTGGACCATCCACATAGATGCTGTGTCTATAAGAACAGATCAGAAGCTAGGTATTTTGCAGAGACTGACTCACTTCCTGAACTCCTAAGCCTTTCTAAAATGTATGAAATAGCAGTCAAGAGTGTGGTGGAATACTCTCCACTTGTTCAGTTGAGTGCCACTCGAATATAGCCAAGAAAGCCAAGTGCAGTGGGTACATAGGAACAACATCATCTACAGTTTCTCTTCCAACTCACACACCATTCTGACTGAAATATATCACTGTTCCTTCATCATCTGTTTCCTAAAATCCTGAAACTCCCCACTCAACAATACTGTGAGAGTCACTTCACCAGAATGAATGCATTAGTTCAACCAGGTATCTCATCACCATCTTCCCAAAGTAATTAGGGATGGGCAATAAATGATGCCCATCATTTCACTGATGGTCACTTCTTATCAATAAATAAGAAATGAAGCCAAATGACATCTTGAACAAAGCCTTCCATTTCACCTGCACCGTAAACATTTATGCAAAGTGTTGAAGGTGAGTGTAGTTTGCAAGGACAGTTTCAGTTGGAATAGTGTGGGAAAGCTTCCATGAATGTGGAGGGCTAAAGAGGAATTGAAATTGCATTATGGACAGGATGCAATTTTCCAGAAATGAAAATGCAGTAGATGTCCAAAGAAAATAGTTTTATAGAGCCAACTTCCAATTACTCAAGATATGGAGATATCAACCATGCAATCTCTCTTTGACTAAGCAAGACAGGAATTTGTGTGGGAAGACACATAACTACATCATTTAAAAAAACAAAAATCCATTTCCACAGTATTTTGAATTGGCTAAGAATACATTGGCTAAAGGAAGCAATTTACCTTGACCACTCAGTGCAGGAACAATCTGGTATCAACTTTGAAAAGACAGAGTAGAAAGCAAAATAAATGCTGTGAATTTAGAGTGGACTTAATGAAATATTTCATTGCAATGATTAATTTTACTCTCACCAAATTATTCAGCATACTACAGGAGTGCTGCTAATGACATATTCAAAACTTGACAGTATCCTGTCCATATTCTCTGGGTCTCATTGTTATGGACATGGATGTTCTGACTAAGTCTGTATTTATCTCAATATGTGGCTTAGGAGTCAAAGTACAGAAGTATGTGTGACTGGGGTTAACTATGATACTGGTTGCAATTTCTTTTTTTTGTGCATGAATTTTTCTCTTGAACATGCATTGAAGGTCCTCATTAACAGACTGAGATTTCTTTCTCTTTGCAGTATGCTGAATAATTTGGTGTTTTTCTGAGTCAAGGGCAAACATTACTTTTAACCTGCCTTTTTGTCCAACAGTCAATAAGTGAAGATACAGAGAGCAACAGTGATGTCAAGAGCTCTGAAATCAAGTCCCTTCATCCTATAACTAAAAGAATAAATTTCTGATTATCAAGATTAAGATGATTGAAGGATTTGATTGAGTGGATAGAGGGAAAATATATCCTAATGATGGAAAGTCCGGAATGTGAGTGTTTTCTTCAAAGGAGAGCAAGGCCATCCAGGTGTGAAGTCAGGAAGCATTCCTTCTTTCAAAGGGTGGTAGACAACTGGAACTAAAAAATAGCTGAGAGTTGAAGATAACTGGAATATTCAAAACTGAGGTTGATAGGTTTTAGGACTATTGAATGATTAAAAACATTAATCAAAATGAATTACATAATTAAAATGATTAATCAAGAGTTTTAATCTCACTGTTAAACAGTGATATGTTACCAATATTGTTGAATGGTTAAGTGAAAAATGCTTTGTCTTTATAAAACCTGAATGGTCCAATTTAAAATGCCTTGTTTTTATAAAAACCTCAAATGATCTAATCTGAAATTCTCATCATGTTCAAATCACTCTCAGTAACCCTCTCAGTACCTCCTCCTGTCAAACAGTCCTTAGATCTCTAAATTCCTACAATTCCAGATTGTTGCAATGTTCTTTTACCACCATTGGTGGCAGTCTACTCCATTAGTTAATTGCTTGGTCTTTCTCATGGTTAAAATTACACACAAATGGATGAGATACTACAAGGGGAGTGGAGGGAAGAGCCCAGGTGAGGAGGTCCAAATTGGATTTGACTGCCCCTCACTGCAGTCCATTTCAGGGATGCAGGAGGAGTTCCCATACAGTAATATGGCCATGGTCTTCCTTGCTGAAACAGCTTCAGGCTGTAACTGGTCTGTCAATTCAGTAAGGGGTTGACCCTGGCTCCTTTCTGGTTCTTGCTCCAGTTACAGGGAACATGCGGCACCAGCATGATTATGTGAATACCTGTCCTCGCATCCTGCAGGTGAACAGGTAACACGACAGCAATGCCACAGTGGAACCAGTATGGTGTCTCATTGGAACATAGCAAATTATTATGGACATGTTCCCTGTGAATTCCCATCTGTTGAAGGAATCACTGGTGATATGTCTACCGGCTGCAAGCAAGTTCTATTTTTGGGCTTGGATCCAAAGTCAAAGTCAAAAGTCAAAGTCGAGTTTATTGTCATATGCATAAGTACATGTATGCACAGGTGCAATGAAAAACCTACTTGCAGCAGCATCAAAGGCACATAGCTTCAGATACACAAAATTCACAAGATAAACATAAATTAAAAATAAATTAAACACAATTTTTACAAAAAAGAACACAATTAGAACAAAAGAAAATAAAATCCATCGTAGTGCAAAGTGTTAAAGTGTCAAGGTGTTGCTATGCTGAGGTATTGGTTAGGGTTGTGTGGGTTGGTTGAAGGGAAGTAGCTGTTCTTGAACCTGGAGGTGTGGGACTTCAGGCTTCTGTACCTCCTGCCCAATGGTATCTGTGAAAATATGGTGGGGATCTTTGATGATAGATGTTGTCTTCTTGAGGCAGTGCCTCCTGTAGACACTACGGATGGTGGGGAGGGATGTACCCCTGATGAACTGGGCAGAATCCATTACTCTCTGCAGCTTCTAGGACTTCCCTAGGAAATCTAGGAAATCCCTAGGATTTATTCACCAGGGATGTTTTCAGAGTAAAACAGTAACAATTAACATAATTTTAAGGTGATTGGAGGAAGGAATAAGGGGGGTGTCAGAGGTAAGTTTTTTACACAGAGAGTGGTGGGTGCCTGGAACGCAATGCCTGCAGAGGTTGTGGGGGCAGGTACATTAGGGACATTTAAGAGACTCTTAGACAGACACATGATTGATAGAAAAATAGGGGACTATGTGGGAGGGAAGGGTTAGATAGATCTTAGAGCAGGATAAAATGTCGGCACAAAATTGTGGGCCGAAGGGCCTGTACTGTGCTGTAGTGTTCTATGTTCTATGTTCTATGTTCTATGTTCTTACATTCTTGTGCATTCGAATTGCCGTACCAGACCATGATGCAACTAGTCAGGATACTTCCTCTCCTGTTCTCCCTTCCATTCTTGGGCTTGGATCCTCTTGCGTTATCCCTTCCCAAAGCAATGTGCAGTTAATTAGCAATAGGTAAGTCAGAGGGTGAACGTAACCAGCTGTCAATGTCAGACAGGCAACAGCTACCCAGTTGCCACCTATTGCATGGTGGGCATGGCGTGTCACCATATTCTGCTAATTCCTTTGCTTTGCATGGCCTCTGGCAAGGAAGCCAGGAGGAGGGTACTGCAAGGACTTACAGAGGGTGCTGGGCACGAGCCCCTCAGTAACTCAGTTCTCGGTAAACCAGTAATGAATCCTTTCCATCCATTGTCTAGGCACCCCTACATCACAGCTGAATCTTTGCCTTGTTCACAAAATGGTTGCTCACACCTACAATCTATTATCATGTGGCATACAATATTAAGCTGAGTTCAGAACTGAATGTATGAATAGCCTTTCATCTCAAATTTTCAAAACGACTTTGGAATTTTGCAGCCAAGGAGATGGTTTAAACCGACAGTTTTTGAAATGCAAAGTCTCAGCCATCCTCTGGTAATGTATAGTTATCAAAGTCCTTGTTAGCCCTGGAATCCCTCTTTTAAGGATCAGATTCTCTTTAATCTGGTGCTCCTGGGTTGCCAAGCAACTGAGTTACTGCTGCTAAAGCTATACGTTCCATTTGTTGCTTCTTCAGAAGCAGATCTGTCTGCTGCATTTCTTAACCAGCAGGATGGAATTCAACCCATGACCTTTAAATCGCACAAATCCTCCACCCCCACCCCCTTCACCACCCCAGCCCCCACACACACCCGAAGTTCAGAGCTCACAAATCCACATTTGCAACAAAAAAATAGAGCAGGATTTATTCACTAGGGACAATGTTTTCAGAGTAAAACAGTAACAAAATGTGGCTTTGGAATGGAGAAAGTTGGAAGCAACGGCCTCAAATGGGATCAAAGTTCACTGTAAAATTTTGCTCTCAGCGTTCTAAAGAGTCATACACCAAGGAAAAATGCCTTTTGACCCACTGACTCTGTGCCAACCAACAACCACCCATTTCCATCCCATTTTATTCCCCATCAGTTCCCCTCAGATTCCACCACATCCACAAGGGGCAATTTGCAGCGGTCAATTAATCTACCAACCCACTCGTCTTTGGAAGGAAACTGGAGCACCTGAAAGAAACCCATGGGATCACGGGGAGGAGGCATAAACTCGTCACAGACAGCATCAGAGGTCAGGATTGAATTCTGGTCACTGAAGCTGTGAGGCAGCAGCTCTGCTAGCTGAGCCACTGTGTTGCCATCTGTGCTCTTCCAGTAACTTCAATGCAATAGAATACTAGAAGGGATATATTGGGCAGCCGATACTCTTGTGCACATGTTGCTCCAGCAACTAAAATCAAATTTACCCGCACACGTATCTGTGGGATACACAAACAGGCCATAGGGACAAGATAATACTTACCTTGTCTATTTGCAAGCATAAATTCATCTGCCAGAGGGAAATAACGCTTTCCTGCCATCTGTACTTCTTCATCGTGAGTCTTATGTTAAAAGTCCTGCCAGATATTCCAGTCAAACTATCATGTTCCATAAGTTCTCTCTTTTAAAAATTATCTCCAGGTTCATTTGTCACCTTAATGTCTTTTTCCTGTCATTATCATTTTTATCAGAATTCTTTGTGGAAAAAAGCACACGTTAATGAGATTTTAATCCTTCTGCATCATTACAGGTCTCTGATTAACAGTATTGTAATATGGCCAATAACATATCAGATATAACTTCTGTCATGGTTGCCAATGGAAAAGGAATAGCATTTGGAGTATAAAACAGGCTGTCAGTTTAGTGAATTAAAAATCAAAATAAAAGTTCCAGATTCTGGAAATCTGAAACAAAAACAGGAAATAATACGAACACTCAGCAGGTTGGACAGTATCTGTGGAAAGAGAAACAAAATTGATGTTTCAGGTCTGAGATTCTTCATCAGAATTTAGTATTTTCCTTTGAAATTTACTAACCAAGGTGAATTTTATCCCTAAAAAAAACAGATTGAAAGTAAAGTGATTCAGAGGATGGCAACATAAAGGGAGAATATTCAGTCCATCTCCAAATAATAATTCTTGTTAGTTCAGCCATTTTTCATGGTGCAATTCATCCAGCCAGTGTGTGGACCAGCCCTTCTGATTTATCAAGGTCTTCTCGCCCATATTTTTTTGGCTGTCTCCCAGCACCATTTGTGTTCCAAACAGAGGTCACAGGTCAGCTTACCTGAGCCAAGTTTCGAAAGATGTGGTACAATACTGTAAAATCACACCAGCAATGCTCGTTCTTTTAGAATTGTCTGTGACAAATCTGCAGAAACCAAGCCAGATACTGATAAATATACAAGTCAGGACAGTCTGACATGCCTGGAGTTACCGTTAATGAAAGCCAATTTCATGTCAGGTAGGCCACAGGAGAGAGTCATTCTTTCATTCATTTCTTCTAAATCTAGCCCAGTGAAAACCTCAATTGGTGAAAAAGCTGGAAGAAGCTTCTTTCATGCTGTAAG
Organism: Pristis pectinata; assembly: GCF_009764475.1. NCBI lineage: Eukaryota > Metazoa > Chordata > Chondrichthyes > Rhinopristiformes > Pristidae > Pristis > Pristis pectinata. Next base: position 84,135,981 of record NC_067407.1, read on the forward strand.
TCCTCTCCTCTGTATAAGAACATAAGACGTAGTCTACATCAGCAAAGCAGCCCCTTTGTACCTTGCAGGTGGAAAGAATTCACACAGAGCCTGGGGTTTACCTTTAGATAAACTTTCTTTATTATAAGCTGATGTCAATAGGGGAGTCACTCGTCCTGGAACAAACTTCTCCGATCCAAAGTTTCCATTATTCTTATACTACTTCTTATCTACTTTTATCCCCATTATCCCCATTTTATCCCGTGTTCATAGAGTGAGGTAAGCCTTTTGCAGTGCAACATGAGTTGTCAAACTTCAACGCCTCATGTGCAGTTCCACTTTTACTTTATACATACAATCTACATTCCTGCTCTCAGTTCAACAAGATCAACACCAACTTCCTGCAATCACCCCACATCCCTTGATTCCTTTAATATCTAACATTCTATCAATATCATTCTTGAATATATAAGTTGCTGAGCTCCACGTCTCTTTTGGGGCAGAGAATTCAAATAACTCACTCTTCTCTGGGTGAAGAAATTTCTTCTCATCTCAGGCCTGAATGGTCATTAAGTATTTTGAGATTATGGTCCCTGGTTCTATATACCCCAGCCAGGTGAAACATCACTCCTCTACTGACACCGTCAAGCCCCATAGGCATTTGTATCTTTCAATGAGATCATTATTTTGCTCTTCTAAACTCAAGGTCCTGTCTGCCTAATCTGTCCATATATGTTAACCCTGCCCAGTCTCACCTTCTATCCCAGAAATCGAGCTAGGGAACTTCACTGTATTCTCTCAATCACTGATATATCCTAAGTTTAGGAGGACAGACCTGTACATAATAGTCCAATTGTGATATTACCAGGACTCCATACAATTAGCCCAAGACATATCTATTCTTGAATTAATTTCCTTTTACAGTCATAGGCCAATATACCATTGCTTTCCTGATTAATTGTTGGATCTGCATCTGCACCATAATTTGCAGTAATTCTTGAACAAGGACACCACTTTCTTCTGAACACCAGCATCTTCCAGTGTCTCCAAATTTAAAAATACTCCTCCATTCAAAAAGTTCATGGCCGATCCTGTGCTTCAATCCAATCCATACATCCACAGTCACCCAAATGCCCCCAAATCAATCTATCACAGCCTTGAATGCACACAGCTGAGAATCCACAGGCTGTTGAGGCAGAGACATCGAAAGGTTCACAACTCTCTTTTTAGAGCAAGTTCTCCTCATATCAGTCCGAAATGCTGATCCTTTATCCTGAGACTATGCCCCATATTTCAGGAATAATATTTTTAATTTCAAGATAGTATTCTATTTTCTCCGTAATATGGATTTTATTATTTTTCAAGTCAAATACTTAAACTGTGTGGTCTAAAGTTTTCTTTCTTTAATATACAGTAGGTATCATGTCATTCAGTCTTTTGGTGGTAAAATTTCCTATAATGAACTATTAAAATATGTGCAATATCCTTCTGCTATTGCTTCCCTATCTTCTGTTAGAACGCACAGATATAACCCATCCAGACCAGGTTTCATTTGCTTTTCATTTGGTTTATTCATGCAATATTTCTCTCTTTTTTACCTCCATACAATATGTACCTTCCAATCTCGCCTCCTGATCTGTCTCTTTGGCATATTTTGAAGTGCTTATTTAATTTCTCACTGCCTTTGATTTTATAATGTTCATCAAGTCATCCTAATCCCATTCTGTATTTCATTTTTAAATTTATTTGCTTATACAATGTTTTTTTGACTAGTTGTTTTACACTCCTTAATAATTTAATTTCATGCTGCACCTTTGTCTTCCTCAGTGCCTTCAAGATTTTTGTCCTGACCTTTGTTTGTATTCTCCCTTGCCTTGCTCTCCCCTGTAGTGCATGAATCTCGAGTAAGCATCTGTACTTACACTTAATTTTATTGATCCATGAGGTCTCCGTAGTGTTTAGCTTGGTTTCAATTTTTTTGAGCAGAAAATATTATTTCTAACGTACTTTAAAATGTTTCCCATTGTTGATTCTACATCATTGTTTATCAGTATTGTTCTCAGTTTGTATTGTCAGCCCCTTAATGTCTGGTCTTCTCCTATATTATACCCTGCTCCTCATCACACTGACGCCTTTATCAATTATTATCATAAGTAATAATCTCCGTAGTTCATTTCCCCATCACCAATCCAGTAACAAACCTTTCCGTTATAGGAACTCAGTTTGCTTTGTCCACTTCTTCTGGCCATTTATCCTTTAGATAATTTAAATCACACTTCATTGCTGTTTTGCTTTTCACTCATCTCCCTAATTTGTTTGTGTTTTTCCTTCCACTGCCAGCGGCCTGTACACTACTCTTAATGTGATTGATTCTATTATTTTTAATCTCTGTCCACATGGATTCTGTTTCTTTTACCCAATAACTATTTTCTACTCCAATTATGTTATCTGTACGACTCCAATTCCCTCCTTTCCTTCTTTATCATTTCTGAACATTTATATCCTGCAGTTTTTAATACCTGGTCCATATATTTCTGTAGCCGTATCTCGATAATCCCTTCTATCTCTGTTCCTTGCAGTGTACTATTACTTCCAGTTCTCCTGATCTAGTACAAACACTGTGTGTATTGCTGCACAGTTTAAATCATTTCTAATAGTTGATTCTCTAACAGTATTTTAACTATTTTTTCACAATCTATTTATGCAACCCTGGTCACTGATATCCTCCATTAGTTTCATCACTCCGATAATTGTTTTTCTTGATTATGGTTAGACTTCTTTCATTATTGGAAGCTCTCTCTGCCCCATCTAACTATCATAATGCCTTAGCATTTCTCCTTTTACCCTTTGCACTAGGACTCTGGTTTCATCTAGCATAGATGCAACCATCCTACATGAGTAGTTCCTCTTTATTTGAGAACTGCTGCTAGTTAAAGTCAAAGTCGAGTTTATTGTCATATGCACAAGTACATATATGCACAAGTGCAATGAAAAATTTATTTGCAGCAGCATCATAGGCACATAGCATCAGATACACAACATTCACAAGAAAAAAAGATACATTAACCACAAATTGTATACAATTTTTACAAGAAAGAATGCAATTGGAACAAAAAAATAAAGTCCATTGAAGTGCAATGTGATCAAACTGGTCATAATGTTGCTACTTAGGGTTTTGCAGAGCCAAATGTGTGAAGGGAAGTAGCTGTCCTTGAACCTGGTAGTGTGGGACTTCAGGTTTCTGTACCTCTTGCCCGAGAGTAGTTGCGAGAAGATGGCATGGCTCGGATGGTGGGATCTCTGATGAATGATGCTGCCTTCTGTACAGGCAGCGCCTCCTGTAGATACTACCGATGGTGGGGAGAGATGTGCCTATGACGTATTGGGAAGAATCCACTAATCCCTGCAGCTTTTTACGTTCCTGCGCATTTGAATTGCCTTACCAGACCATGATGCGACCAGTCAGGATACTTGCAACAGTACATCTGTAGAAGTTTGTTGGAGACAAGCTGAACCTCCTTAACCTTCTAAGAAAGTAAAGGTGTGATATAGTGCCATATCTAAACTATGTGAAATGTGATACAAAATACAATTTCTTTCTTATTTTTCTCAAGGACAGAAGAATAATAATCTCCATATTTATAATGCTCTTCCATTTTTTGTTCCATTACGCTGGACACAGTTCTACTTCTATTCAATATTCTCAGAGTAATCCATCCAGTTAAAATGCTACTATGTGCAAAAACATAACTTCAGACTTGGTTTACATCACTGACTCAAAAAAACGTAATAGAGTTTTAATTTTTGATTTGCTGAAATTCATTGCCAACATTGGTTGTGAGTTTCTCTGCTCCCTCAACAGTTCAGAATTGTCAACATAATTGTAAATTTCATAATAGAGCAACTGTTAAGCTCACATACATTATTTCACACAAAAAAAATCTAAAGCTTTTAAAATTCATTCAGCAGAATCCTGCTGGCTGTGGCCAATGCTTCCATGGGGAACCATTGGTGTTCAGCCACTCAGAAGGGAAGCCCTGGACTTAAATGCACACAGTCATATGTGTCAGCACTGTTCAAGGATGAACAGCACATGGAATCCAACAGCAAGGCCCAGCCTTCCTGAGATTTCCCAGTATCAAGCTGTGAAATAACCTTTTTGGCACCAACTGAAATGTGATACAGAACCTGAGGCTCCTTAATTTCAATAAAGATTATAGGCTAAGGGGAAGGTAATATGTTTTTAAACCTTAGTTTTATACATTTAATTCTTCCGAGTGTTTCTATGTTTTTAACCATTTTTTAAAATTGTCTTTAAATAACTTTTAAAATCATTTGCTTCAATTGTAGTATTGTTTAATTTCCTTAAATATCAGTGACATTTAAAAGCTCTTCATTTCAATTGCTGCTTTGGCATCTGGCAAAACTCTAACCTTAGCTTTATGGTGAGGGGCTCTCTGGGATGAAGCCTCGGCATGACACTGCCCGAAACCCAAGTCGGTGATTGAAGCTTGCCACTCCACTCAAGGATGTGGGGGGGGGGCCAGTGAAATAAGTCCTTCACACCTCGTCTGGTAAGTGCAAGCATGAAGAAGACCATGGGCAGCAAATCGAGACAGTGGGTTAAGTCGAGCAAGGTCCTGCCCATTATACCCGTGATTCTACATAAAATGATGAACTATATGATTGTTACTCATAAACGTTAACAATGGAAAGAATTCAATTAACTTTATTAATAAGATGATGTGCCTAACTTTGTTTTGTTTAGCTACAAACAACAAAAATACTTACCAAATTATTCTTATGTACATTTTAATACCATGATGTATCAGAAATAGAGCTTTAACCTTTAGTGCTAATTGGGCTATCAACTGTCCATTGCATTCCTCACTTAAGTTCGATTTCACTGACGTTAATATCACAGGAGATTTAAGGGTGAAGGTTCGCTCAGATGCGATTCGATTGAGAATGGTGCTGGCATTCCTGCCATAGCCTCCCTGCTCCACTTTCTGCACTAATTTGTAAGAAGTTTCTCCACATTCAATGAAGCTGCATGGAGCAAAGGCTTCCCACATCCCAGCAAGGATTCACAACCACCCCATTATTTCTTAAATGCATCATTATTGTTACGAAGGCAAACAAGGCAGTGACTTGAAGGTACCACAGAATCAAAAGCCAGTGGATCTTCTTCGAACTGTTGTAGATTGAGCAAGAAAGTTGACCAAGACACTAAAAACATTAGTTATTCTGCTTCAAGTAGTCAGGTAGTCACTGCATGCACTTGGACAGATAGCTTATGGTCTCATGTGAAAAATGGCACCTGATTAAAGGAACAAGGGAAGGGGAGTAGTTCACTCACACCCTCTAGCTCTTCTTCATCATTTGGCTAGATTGTGTTTGATCTGCCAAAACGCCCCTCGCTCAGACATGCATTTTACATGTCAGTCTAATTTACCACACAGGTCTTTGAACCTGTAACATTCTGATTCAAAGACAAAAGAAAATCTGGATTTGTGTTCCTTAGAGTAGATGGAGCTAGAAGTCCATTTATAAAGAAAGCTAGACAAAGTAAGTAAAGGGATTGGCAGAGGGTTGCAGAACCAAAGGATCAGGCTTAAGAAGCTTGGTTAAATGTCCAAAGGGATTGGGAGGAAAGGTTTCTCATGCACCTAGTGGTTATGATTGACACCCAAAATCTGAAGGCATTGGAGTAGAAATTTGTCCTTGGCTCCAAGTATACTACACTGTATGTACCTCGTATTCCATTTCCAAAGTTCAATTTTGGTAATATTTGTTTAGTATTGTTATGTGTACCAGGATACAGTGAAAAACTTTTATTTGTGTGCCATCCAGGCAGATCATGCCATACATAAGTACATTGAGGTAGTAAAAAGAAAACAATGCAGAATACAGAGTACGGTGCGGCAGCTGCAGAGAAAGTGCAGTGCAAGTAAAGTGCAAGGGCTGCAACTTGGTAGATTAGGACATCAAGCATTCATCTTTAGTGTTCAAGAGTCTGATAATAGTGGGATAGAAGCTGTCCTTGAGTCTGGTGGTACGTGCTTTCAAGCTTCTGAATTTTGATTTCAGTGGAACTGAATTTACAAAGGGGAACATAAATGAATGCTCTGCTCTATTTGATGTGTGGTTCATGCTACTGAGAGTATCGACCCCATTTATTGGCCCTGGACAATGTCGACCATGAAAAAGCAGAGGAGATGGGGGAGGATAGTCTTAGGGTTTCCTCATGCAAAGGGCAAATGCTCTTCTGCTTTTGTGATATCTTCGCTCAAGCACAAGTAAAATCACTAGGCCACTTCAGAATTATCTGACATGGAACTCTTTTGACACAGACCTTGTGCATTTTGTGGATTTCAGATTTCACATTTCCAGCTTCTACGTTTTGTTTGATTTTCATTGTGTGTTGTGAGAGCGTCTCTCCTGAATGCTCACATTGGCGCTCTGCGTATTCTGGACAACGATAAAAAGCTTATACCAAAGAAAAGGTTAAAATTCATGTGGTTTGCAAACGCCTTCCAGAGATGGAAATCTGCAATCTCTACCAAGCCTAATCTATACATGTGACCCATGGATTTACAGCAATGTCATTGACCTTTCATTAAATCTAAAAATTGCATGGCAAGCCACCTAGATCAGAGCATTTAGAAATAGGCAATAAATGCTGGTCCGGCCAGCAACTCCTACATCCTGTGAATGAATAAACAGAAAAAAAAACTCGATGGAGTCTCTTATTTAATTGCTTGGACATGGTTCTGAGTTAGACAGCAACACTGATATCGATCTATTCTAAAAGTTGTTTTACACTAATCATAAAGTGAGAGCATAATTGTATCATTACAACTATGTCGGGTATATACGGTACATCTGCTTTGTATGTGTATTTAGAATTTAGACATGAAATTATTTTCCTTTAGATATGAAATTATTTTATTTTTATGTTCACGATTACATTGTCCTGTTGTAGGATAATACCAGATTTAAATAGTTTAAGTAAAAATTGATGCTGACTACCTTGATATTTAATTAAAACACTAATTGCAGCTTTGAAGTTATATTCTGTTACAAACCTCTATGCACCAAAGTAATTTTCTGAGGTTACAATTTTGACAGTCCTTAAAAACCTTTCCAACACTCCACTCACCCCAACCCCACAAACACCCACACCAATTATGATCAACTATTTACTTAAATCAACAACACTTAAAATGTGCATGACTCATCTTGATCACTTTTGCTTACTCACATCCAATTTTTTTGGTTCAAACTACCTCAAGGAAACATAATCTCTTTAGTCTTTAGAATGGCACTTCTGGTGTGCTAATGTTAAATAAGAGCTTCTTCATAAGTCTTATGCAGATTTTAAGCTAATGAGAATTTACTTGCCAGCTTGTCCATTTGCAGACACAACCTCTATCATTTCTGTAGTCTCAGCAAGCACTGAGTATATTCATGACAAGTCTGTGATCATTAATTTCCCTTCACTCTGTTGCTATGCTACCTAAATTATGCAAGACTAACAAAAATATTTTAAATACAATTTTCTTTGAACTTTTCTTTTCTTTTCAAAACTGCAGTGAATTCTCTGAGTATTTGATGCCCTTTTGGCATAAGATGTGTATGGTAATATTTACACTGCAATTACTGTTCTGAGAGTGTGGCTGCAGTATTGCATTCAGCCAGACAATACCTCATATATTATGTCTGGGTTCAGCTGGAACCCTCCTGCATGAAGATTCATATGTGATTCAGATTACAAGCAGGGGTATGGCTTCTCTCACTATTGTGCAACTGAAATGCTTTGAGAATGTGGACGTGAGTTTTGGCACCTTGTAACCATTTAATTCTAGCTTCGTTGTGTTGCACCACCACATCAGTCCTTGCAACCTTTACCCATTACAGATATGGCCACCCAATATTGCAGCTATCTCAGCTGCTACCCCTTTACAACCCACAGTCTGCCAGTCTTACACTAATGGATCAACCCACTCACTACCCCTGGTACCCCTTCTCCCAATTAACGTGCACAGTTGTGCAAGTTGACCTTCCCCTTTACTTCCCACCTCTACCTCCACCCCCACTCCCCCCACCCTCCACCCATGCCAAGAGGCCTCAGCAACGACCAAGCCTCTGGTAGGTTCTGCCTTAAGAACAGAGCCTTTGACAGCAGGTAAAGCTGGGGGTGAAACTTCACTACCCATGAACTTCTGAGAAGCATTACTAACAATCTTCAAATAACCAGACACATCTAAACACCTTTAAGATTACATTAAATTATTTCTTAAAATAAATTTATTTAAATGCTTTATTTCAAAAAATTAGCAAAAACATAGTAAAACAAAAAGAATTTTTTAAATTACAATAAAAAAGATGTTAAAAATATAAATATCAGCTTATCTTTGCTCCACTTAAACTCCAGACTGTTAATCCCCAATTATAAACTTCCAAGGCTACACCAGGTGTGACTGACTTCCCATTGGAGAGCTGGATTCCACAGTTTGGTCAAATCCCTGAGATTGGACTCTGCACGAAAACAGCAATGGAATGGAGTGACAATTGCAGTGGTGTCTGTCACTCAGCATATCCAAGAGCTATGGTGCTGGATTTCCTTCCCTGGGAGCAGCTAAAAGGAACTGCTGACCATGAGTTGGCCAATCTGCTTCAGCCCTTACACAAGGCCGGGCTTCTCAGTGACACATGGGCAAGCTGACATCTGCACAGCAGGAAGGTGCAGCCTGTCCCTTTTGTAAATATCAACCAATAATTGGATTTTAGAAAAATGGCAGTCAAACTAAAATTAAAGAGCTCTCAAGTCTTCAGGTTATCTGGAATGTTTCACAGCCAATGGTAGTTTGGAAGAGTGATGTAAGAATTATTCACTGATTAAAGAATTTGCACAGGATGGTTTTCTCTTCCAGCGTATCACAATATTGTGGTGAGTTCAGAATAGTCTTTTATATGCACCTTTTCACCCTGACATATTCTGAACCTTTCAGTAATTAAATTGTTCAAATAACGATGTTTTACTGTGTCATTTATTTTCTGTCCCTCCTACCCATCCAAATATTGAGTCCCTGCTCCTCTCCATTCATTGGTTGAACTTCTTGCAAAAGTTTTGAATATCTATCGGTGCCCTCGTATTTTCTGTAATTCTTCAACCATGGTAAATAAGCAAATCCAATGGACCTGAACTAGTAACATCTTATGAATGGGGAGTTGATGGGCCTGTAAGCACTTGGAAACCTCATAAATTTTTGAAAACACTTCTGAAAAATAACGATTTGAAAACTCATAAATCTCATAACCCATTGATCTACAGACCAAGAGCTGGGAAGTGGGATTAGGTTGTTTAGGTTTTCTCAACCAGCACAGACAAGATGGGCCAAATGATCTCCTCTCTGATGTGAATTCCAATGGTTCTATATTACTAATCTCACTAAACTTTTCCAACAGCTAAGTGCAGAAGATCCAAAATAATATGCCTTATATGTAACTAAAGCTTGAATTAAAGTTCCTTTTTGATCTAAAAGTACGTGAATGGAAGCTCTTTAGCATCAAGGTTCAGCTAAAAGAAGTATTAAAGAGCCATCATTTTCCCTTACATTTTGATGTCATTACTAGTTGGGATAAAGCCTGCTACAAATTTCTAGGATATCGATATCTATTCATAATTTTTGCAATATATTCAACATATTCACTTATACATAAGTGGCATTTCTGACCAGTTAGTTTCAAACGGGAGATTGGAACCTCTTCCTTCATATTTTGCAAGAGCTTGGGGTGGGTCCCGACATTAATTATATGAGCAGTCCCACTCGATCAAAGATGGTGAAAGATCTCATTTGGTACAAATAGTTTACTTAAAAAGACATTCTGTTATTAAGGTGATGACAAGCTATGTACTTAGAAAACAAAACAAAGCAGTATACTAAGGAAAAGATATGAAAGATATCACAAATATAAATCATCCCCTCTGGAAAAGACATGCAATATATTTCTATAAAATGTTTTCAATAAAACATTCACTCTGGGAAAACTGCCATTTAAATCCACTTAATTTAATCTGGCAATCAAAGAAGCATCTGTGATAAATGTAATTACTTCCAATTAAATATGCAGGATACACTTGTTGCTTCTCTTAAGGCAGTCCCTTGGGATTGAGGACACCAGTTTGATAGGCTTGGAGGTTGATGGGGGACCCAGAAATTCTGTCATGGGTAGGATGGGGGATTCTTGATGAGCTGGACTGGTTAATGAAATAGTGCTCTCCATTTGTTATTTATGCTGAGTTTCTGTGTACTCCTGACAAATACTCTGCACCATCCCAAATGCTCCTTTCCACATTGACCGGTCATTGGCCAAGCATTCCTAGGAGTCAGTAGGGATGTTCCACTTTTCCAAAGAGGCACTGAGAACTTCCTTAAATGTTTTCCTCTATCCATTCGCTGATCTATTACAGTGACTGAGCTCAGAATAGAGTGCCTGCTTCTGGAATCTGGTATTAGGCATGAAAGTGACTCAGCCTGAACATCAGAGCACACTGAACGTAATTAGGGCCTCTACACGGCTGATATTGGCTGGGAAAAGGATGCTGATGCTGATTTGGAGGATTTCGCCATGACAGCATTGGTGATACTGTTCCAGGGCTGTAAGGGGCCCGTGGTAGATAGTCTGAGTGTACGGACATGGGGATCACTGCTGCCAGTAGACCATGAGCTTTGTCTCTTGTTGAAGAACTTGATCTCCAAACACTCTTTTCCTACGATGGCCAAAGGTTGTGCTGTTGCACTGAATACAATAATATATTTAATCATCGATGTCTGCCTCCATTGACAGTTGACTCCTGAGATTTGGGAATACATTCAGTGTCTCAAAATAGACTTTTGTTACCAGAGGGTGGTGCTATACAGTGGGGGTAAATTGGTAGGTGACTTTTATTTTGCACATATTGAGTGTAAGGCCCATTCTCTCACTGAACAAGTCGGAGTGCAGCTCCAAATGTATTGGTAGGGAACAGTGCCAACTTAAATTTGTCAGAAATTCACTCTTAATCTTCATGTACCTTTTCCTGTTTGCCACGAGTCAAATTTTTGAACCTTCAGTTTGTTTCTGTAAACTGGTTCATTGAATTGCAAGAAGGGTGCCAGCTTGATTTATTTAAGTTGTAATTTTACTAACTATACATATTAATTTTTCGATTAATTAGATTAAACAAGTCTCTTGTTTCATCACAAATGTTATGCTGCCATAATCAGCACAATCGCCACTGTGTAATTCAGAAATGGTACAATCTGCAGTGATGGACTTTACATGAAGGAAGGGAACAAGAAAATAATTGATTGAATTTTGCAATTACAGGCAGCTAGGAGAATTGATAAGGCTGCTATCTCTGGATATAAAACTCAGTGTGTCCTTTACTTCTAAGCATTATGTATGACTTGTATGATTATTATTCCATAAATATAAAATACAAGACTTCACAAGATTTTGCAAGAGGTATTGAAATCTTCACAAAACACATGTTATGTTGAGCCAAAGGAATTCAGACCTTCAGAGGTCTTTGTTTTTCAATGTCTGTTTCTAGAAACATTAATCACCATTTCAATATAGGGAAGGTGACTTGTTAAGGAGAGGTTCAGTAGTGGGATTTTGGCCAAGGCCTGGGCTTTGAAGAGCACAGCTTCCAGGACTTGTGTGATGTGGAAAGGGTGATTGGCATTTTGGGGGGCATCCATCATATTGGTGAGTGGCTTAGGGGGTAACATCACTCTGGGACAGAGCGGGGAATGGCAGCTGGAGGATGAGGGGAGGCTGAGGTGGGATTGTGAGGGTAGAGAGCTGTGGAAATCAAAAGGGAAAGGGAATGGAAAGGGGGGTAAGAGGGAAAGAGGTGAATGAAATAGGTGGGAGCTGAGGCTGGGGAGAGACTGAGGGAAGTAATTAGTAAAGGAGAGAGGTCAGGAGACTTAGGGAGGGGCCAAGGAAGAAGGTGTGTGCAAATTTATCTGCCAGGGTCATACAGCAGCAAACAGGCCCTTCGGCCCATTGGGTCCAGGTTGACCATCAAGCACCCATTTTCACTGATCCTACACTGACCCCTCTGCATTATCACCATATTCTGATTAAATTTACCTCTCACCTATGATGGCCAACAATTTACAGTGGCCAGTTAATCTACCATCCTGCATATCTTTGGAATGTGGGCGGATACCAGAGCAGCTTTAAGAAAATCACATGTGCACAGGCAGAACATGCAAACTCCACACAAGCACTACCAGAAGTCAGGTTTTAACAGAATGACTGGTGTTGTAAGACAGCAGTTCTAAAGGTATCTGTCCCTCTGCATGTGTGTGTGTGTGTGTGTGTGTGTGGGTGTGTGTGTGTGTGTGTGTGTGTGTGAGTGTGTGTGAGAGTGAGTGTGTGAGTGAGTGTGTGTGTGAGTGTACGTGTGAGGGTACGTGAATGTATGTGTGAGTGTGTGAGAGTGAGTATGTGAGAGTGAGTATGTGAAAGAGAGTGTGAGTGAGAGAGAGGGAGAGTGTGTGTGTGAGTGTGCAAGTGTGCATGAGATAGAGTGTGAGGAAGTGTTTATGTGCATGTGAGTGTATGTGTGAGTGTGTGTGTGAGAGTGTGTGTGAATGTGTGAGAAAGAGTTTGTGTGTGAGTGTGTGTGACTGTAAGTGTGAGAGCACGTGTGTAAGCGTGAGAATGTGAGTGTGTGAGAGAGTGTGTGTGAGAGAGTGTCTTTGAGTGTGTGAAAGTGTGTGAGAAAGAGGGAGCAAGTGTGTTTGTGTGTGTGTGAGTGTGTGTGTGAGAAAGAGAGTTTGTGTGTGTGAGAGTGTGTGAGTGTAAGTGTGCGAGGGAGTGTGTGTACGTGTGAGAGAGTGTGTGCATGAGTGTGTAAGAGTGAGTGTGTGAAAGACAGTATGTGTGTGAATGTGTGTGAGAGAAAGAGTGTGTGAGTGTGTGAGAGAGTGTGAGTGAGTGTGTGAGAGTGAGTGTGTGGGAGGGCATGTGTGTGTCAGAGGGAGAGAGTGCGTGTGTGTGTGTGTGTGTGTGTGTGTGTGTGTGTGAGAGAGAGAGAGAGAGAGAGAGAGAGAGAGAGCATAAGTATAAGTGTGCGCAGCAGAGCCTGGCCTCTAATCTTGGATCTCCTTGCCACTGGATCAAGACCTCATACTCCGAGCTGGTATGCAATGGCCACATCCTATTACGATAATACATGCACAGGAATCTTCCATTCCTCAGAACTGCCTAAACAGAAGAAAGGAAGAAGAGAAGAAAAATTTTGTTAAATGTAACAGAGTTTCAAGTAGGAGTCAATCACATATCAGTCAGACCAGGGAAGGATGGAGTTTTACCTCATGATACCTGGTCTTCATTGACTTTACAAAAGTCTATGACACCATCAGTCGAGAGGCACTGTTAAACATTTTTCTCAAATTCAAGAGCCCTCGGGTATTTTTCTCTATCTGGCGTCTGTCTGATGGCATGCATATTATGGTTCTAACCAACAGATGATTCATAACCAATATAACCTCAGTGCGAATTGGAGTCAAGTAAGGCTGCATCATTGTCCCCAAAACTTTTCATGGTCTTTTTCACAACAATACTGCATTCACTTAACTCCAATAAGCTTCCCACTGGAGTGGAGTTAATCTGTGGAACAAATGGGAAACTGTCCAATCCATGTTTCCTCTACTGCAAAACCAAGGTCACTCCATTCTCAGTCACTGATGATGTGTGCACACCCATACATTCAGAAGCTCAGTTCCAAGACATTGTCGACATTCACTGAAGCATATGAGAGAATGTGTCTTACACTGAACATCAGTAAAACATAGGTTCTGTACCAACCTGCTCCTGTGACACAACAAAGGTCCTCGACAAGACTCTGGAAAATATGGATCACTTCCCATATCCTGAGCTACATTTGAGTGAATGCAAACATCAATAATGAAATCCATCATCACCTCCAGTGCATCAGCACATCCTTTGGTCATCCGTAAAAAAGAATGTCTGAATATCAAGATATCGAGATAAAACTTGTGTTCTACCAGGCAATAGTGTTCACTGCCCTTGTCTGCTTCAGAGACAGCAGGCATTTAAAAGTACTGGAGACAAACCACAATGTTATCTCCTCAAATTCCTTCAAAACCAGTGGCATGATAAGTGAAACAACATTAGCATCTACTCCAAAGCCAAAGTCCCCAACAATGAAGTTCTAGTTAAGCCTAGTCAACTTCATTGAGTGGGCCTAGTCATCTGCATGCCTGACAACAGACTCCTAAAAGAGACATTCTACTCTGAGCTCTGTCACGGCAAGAGATTACCAGATATACAGAAGAAACAATTCAATGATGATCTGAAACCCTCCTTGAAAAGATTGTAACCATCCCACTGATTCCTAGAGTTCCCTGGCCCACAGTCCTCCCCAAATGAAGAAGGAGTATTAGGGATGGTATTGAGAACCTTGAGTCCATTCATTGGGAATATATTTAAGCCCAGTGTAAAGAGTGGAGGGAGTGCACCACCTCTCAAACTATTTATCCACCCACCCATCAAGCCCCTGTGACAGAATCTGTAAGTCCCACATTTGGATTCATCATCCATTTCAGACGTACAGAAATGCACTGGAAGGATCCTGGATCTTGATCTGACCAGCAGCACAGACTTTGTGAATGGATTATCTTTCAGAAGAAGTTATCTAACTTCTAGAACAAATAAAACAGCTAATTCCATTAATCAAACTACTGAGGCATCTTTTATTATTTACCTATTTACAGTTGGAATGACCAGCTGCAGAAGTAAAAGTATTTATTTGTGGTATCTCAAGCTGCTGAGATTTTTTTTTGCTGTATACAAACAGTCACCTGAATGATTGTTAATAATCCTATCTATGAAAATGTATGTCCATACTGATGTACAACCTTATTAAAGATAATAGTCAATGACGACTTTGGGATTTTCATGGTTCTCTCTCAAAGACAAACAAATAGATTAAAAAATGAAAGACAGTGGTGCAGCAGTTAGCTCTGGCGTCTCGTATTTCCAGAGACTGAGGTACGATCGCAACCTGTGGTGCTGAATATGCAGCGTTTGCACAGTGACCTTGTGGTTTTCTGTTGAGCGCTCCAGTTTCCTCCCATATCCCAAACACATCCTAGTGACTTAACTGGCTACTGCAAATAGCCCCTTAGTGAAGGTAAATGGCAAAAAGAATCAAAGGGTTGTAAGTGATAGAGGATAATTTGCCGGACTGCAGGGAAATAAGGAGAGTGGAAATGGGACAAATGGGATAGCTTGAGAAACAAATGACTGCAGATGCTGGAATCCAGATGAAAAACATGATGATGTTGGAGGAACACAGCAGGCCAGGCAGCATCCTTGGAGGAAAGCAGGCGGTCAACTTTTTGGGTCAGGACCATTCTTCAGGACTGAAGATAGGAAAAGGGGAAGCCCAATATATAGGAGGGAAAAGCAGAGCAGTGGTAGGTGAACAAAAGAGGGGAGGCGAGGTGGGCGCAAGGTGGTGACAGGTAGATGCAGGTAAGGGATAGTGATAGGCAGGTGCAGGGGAGGAGGGGAGAGCAGATCCACCAGGGGATGGGTCAAAGGTAAGGAGAAAAAGGAAAAAAAAGTAGAAAAAAAAGAGGCCAGGAAAGAGAAGAGAAGGATGGTGGGGGGAGTGGGGTTGTGGGGAAGGGGGTGGGGATTACCTCAAGTGGGGAAATTCAATGTTCATGCCAATAGGCTAGAAGGTTCCAAGACAGAAAATGAGGTGCTGTTCCTCCAGTTTGCACTAGGATTTCTCCTGGCAGTGGAGGAGGCCGAGGATATATCAGTGATAGTGTGGGAGGGGGAGTTGAAGTGACAGGCAACGGGGAGATGCAGATCGCGGTTCTGGACAGATCTGCGAAACAGTCACCTAGTCTGCATTTGGTCTCACCAATGCAGAGGAGGCCACACTTGGAGCACTGAGTGCAGTAGATGATATTAAAGAAGGTGCAGGTGAATCTCTGCCTCACCTGAAAGGACTGTTTGGGTCCCTGGGTGGAGGTGATGGAGGTGGTGTTGCGCCTATGAGGGGGGCAGTGGAAAGTTTCCGGGGTGGGAGTGGGATGGGTGGTGGGGGGAGGAGTGAACTAGGGAGTTGCGGAGAGAGCAGTCCCTGTGAAAGCAAGGAAGGGGTGGGGAGGAGAAGATATGTTTGGTGGTGGGGTCCCATTGGAGATGGTGGAAGTGTGGGAGAATGATGTGTTGGATACGTAGGCTGGTGGGATGAAATGTGAGGACAAGGGGGACCCTATCCCTGTTGGGTCTGGGAGGTGAGAGCGGAGGTGCGTGAAATGGCAGAGATATGGGTGTGAGCTCTCTTGACCACAGGCGGGGGGAAGCCCTGGTTAGAAAGTCCTCAGATGTCCTGGAGTGGAAAGCCTCATCATGGGAGCAGATGCGGCGGAGGCAGAAAAATTGAGAAAAAGGGATAGCGTCCTTGCAAGAGACAGGGTGGGAGGAGCTGTGATCGAGCTAGCTGTGGGCGTCAGTGGGTATGTAGAAGATGTCAGTGGATAAGGAATCTCCTGAGATGGAGATGGAAAGATCGAGGAAAGAAAGAGGTATCAGAGATAGCTTCCCAGGAGCTAGCATGGGCCCTATCGGTACAATGGTTTCCTTCTATGTCATAATCAGATGATAAGAAGAATTCTAATGGTAATTGAGCTGAAATATTAACTCTGTTTCTCTCTCCACAGATGTGGCATGGCTAGCTAGTATTTCCAGATCTTTCTGCCTTTATAAAAGAAAAAAGACTTTGAAATGTCCCAACAGGTTTTATAGCGAGTCAGGTAATATCCATATAAATTTACTATTGCAATGTAGGAAATATGGTAGTCAATTTGTATACAAAATCTGGCAAAACGACAAGTGATAATGATCAGATAACGATTATACTGTGCTGATTATGCTGCTACACAAGACTTGCAATGAGATTTGCACAATGTGGTCCTCTGCACAAACTTACCATCATAGAATTACTGTTTGTTGGTGGTTTTATTTCAGCAAGCTGCATGTCTGCTGCAACATTATTGTTTGCACATTTGGTACATTCTTTTAAAGTGCAACAGAAGAATAGTAAATTCAAACACTGAGCAAATGAATTAATTAACTTGTTTCCATTCATGCTGTGTAGCACATGTAGTAAGTATTCGGAGGGTAAACCGTTCCAGTGTGTTGTTTTCTATGGTTTGCAATCGAGTGCTCCTCCAGATGTAGAAGCTGCTGCTGCAGAATGCTTGCCTGACAGCTGCCAAATTACTAGCAACAAAGTATTCACACTTTAAGTCTGTAACAAACCTTGGTGGACCTGTGTAATTTCCAACTTTTTTTCATTGACTGCGAGACAGTAATTCTTCAAGCCAGGCAATGATACAGAATTAACTCAAGTGACAAATTAAAAGAGGGCATCCATCCACAACATGCACTAATCTGTCAAGTTATGAACATCAAAACTACTTGAGGCCCATAAGTAAAAATTACATTTGTCTTTTGTTGAAGAGGTTGTAAGCCACATGCCTTCCATGCTATCAATTCATGGAAGATGATGTTACTTTACCACTAGCTTACATGACTCGGGTGGAGCTACGTGTTGCTTACTGGGGTGAACTGTACCTGATATTTGGATGACACTGCAGTTGGGTGTCTAAGGTGGGCACTGGGAATTGCAGGTATCCTAACCTGATGGTTTTGTTGAAAAGCCTTCAATCTCTTCAATCAAACATGAAGCAGAGGATGAATGAAAGAGCTACTATAGAGTGAAGTGAATATGTACCTCCAAAGCCATGTTGGTGAACCTAAAATGTCTTGTGATTCATGAACCACAAATCCACCTGAACACCCCTACTCCCCTAATGCCCACGATTATCCTTGCAGTTTTTGTTAATCTTGCCAGCTAGTTATTTTGCCCACAGGGTAGTCTTGGTTGATTGAGGAACACTCATGGGAAATGCAATGAACACCTGGGTCTTGCATTCACCTTCCTTTCCCAGGTATCTGATCATTATATCATTGTTACCATGAGGGGCTGAGTTTTAAAGTATTCCTTTGGTCTAACTCTTCATGCAATTCATGGGGAACATTCAACCAAGTAAACCGTTGGCCTCCACCTGACCTCTCTTCAATGCCCATCATCAAGCTCTATACACATCCTATTGTTGCTCATTGTTGTCACAGTATGTATTTGCTGTACTGTCTTAGTGCCACTGTCAGTATGGATTAATGCTGTATTGATATTAGCTTCTCTCATTCCTTTGGGGAGTGTGTGTGGCCTCCCTGCATGGCGTGGAGAATAAAAGCTATGCTATGAAAAATAACCAAATATATCAATGTAATGATTGCTTCACAAAATCTTTCACGATCTGAAAAATAATAGTGTGTGCACATAATCATATACTGGTGGAAATCACAGAGAATTTAGAAACATAGAAACATAGAAAACCTACAGAATAATTCAGGCCCTTCAGCCCACAAAGCTGTGCTGAACACGTCCCTACCTTAGGAATTACTAGGCTTACCCATTACCCATATTTTTCTCAACTCCATATACCTATCCAAAAGTCTCTTAAAAGACCCTATCATATCCGCTTCCACCACCGTTGCCGGCAGCCCATTCCATGCACTCACCACTCTCTGAGTAAAAATCTTACCCCTGACATCTCCTCTATACCTACTCCCCAGCACCTTAAATCGATATCCTCTTGTGGCAACCATTTCAGCCCTGGGGAAAAGCCTCTGACTATCTACCAGATCAATGTTCTCATAATCTTATATACCTCTATCAGGTCCCTCTTCATCCTCCGTCATTCCAAGGAGAAAAGGCCAAGTTCCCTCAACCTGCTTTCATAAGGCATGCTCCGCATTCCAGGCAGCATCCTTGTAAATCTCCTCTGCACCCTTTGTATGGCTTCCACATCCTTCCTGTAGTGAGGCGACCAGAACTGAGCACAGTACTCCAAGTGGTGTCTGACCAGGGTCCTATATAGCTGCAACAATACCTCATGGCTCCTAAATTCAATTCCACAATTGATGAAGGACAATACACCATATGCCTTCTTAACCACAGAGTCAACCTGTGCAGCTGCTTTGAGCATCCTATGGACTTGGACCCCAAGATCCCTCTGATCCGCCACACTGCCAAGAGTCCTACCATTAATACTATACTCTGCCATCATATTTGACCAACCAAAATGAACCACTTCACACTTATCTGGGTTGAAGTGCATCTGCCACTTCTCAGCCCAACTTTGCGTGCTATCTATGTCCCTCTGTAACCTCTGACAGTCCTCTATACCATCCACAACACATCCAACCTTTGTCTCATCCACAAACTTACTAACCCATCCCTCCATTTCCTCATCCAGATCATTTATAAAAATCACAAAGAGTAAGGGTCCAAGAACAGATCCCTGAGGTACACCACTGGTCACTGACCTCCATCCAGAATACAACCCTTCAACAACCACTCTTTGCCTTCTGTGGGCCAGCCAGTTCTGGATCCACATTGCAATGTCCCCTTGGATCCCATGCCTCCTTACTTTCTCAATAAGCCTTGCATGGGGTACATTATCAAATGTTTTGTTGAAATCCATATACACTACATCCACTCCTCTTCCTTCATCGATGTGTTTAGTCACATCCTCAAAAAATTCAATCAGGCTTGTAATGCAGGACCTGCCCTTGACAAAGCCATGCTGACTATTCCTAATCATATTATACCTCTCCAACTGTTCATAAATCCTGCCTCTCAGGATCTTCTCCATCAGCTTACCAACCATTGAAGTAAGACTCACTGCTCTATAATTTCCTGGGCTATCTCTACTCACTTTCTTGAATAAGGGAACAACATCCACAACCCTCCAATCTTCTGGAACCTCTCCCATCTCCATTGACCATGCAAAGATCATTGTCAGAGGCTCCACAATCTCCTCCCTTGCCTCCCACAGCAGCCTGGGGTCCCGGTGACTTATCCAACTTGATGCTTTCCAAAAATTTCAGCACCTCCTCCTTCCTAGTATCTACATGCTCAAACTTTTCAGCCTGCTGCAAGTCCTCACTACAATCATCTAGATCTTTTTCCGTAGTGAATACCGATGTAAGGTATTCATTAAGTACCTCTGCTATTTCTTCCAGATCCATACGCACTTTCCCAGTGCTGCACTTGATAGGCCCTATTCTTTTGCATCTTATCCTCTTGCTCTTCACATACTTGTAGAATGCCTTGGGGTTTTCCTTAATCCTGCCCACCAAGGCCTTCTCATGTCCCCTTCTGGCTCTCCTAATTCCCTTCTTAAGCTCCTTCCTGTTAGCCTTATACTCTTCCAGATCTCTAACATTACCTAGCTCTCTGTACCTTTTGTTAGCTTTTCTTTTCCTTTTGACTAGATTCATTATAGCCTTTGTACACCATGGTTCCTGTATCCTCTTGTGACTCAAAAGTAAATATGTTTTGCACAATTATCTACTTCTAAATTCCCTTTCACTCATTCAAATAACACATGTTCCTACACACACTTTAAAGGGATAAAATATAACCGTCTCAAAAAGTGTTAAAGATTTATCCTGGGGAGTGCTGTATGTCGAACAAAGGTTGAATAAAGAACTTTTGCCATTGTCCTGTAGCTTGCTAACTTTCTAATCACAGGCTGTACTATTAACTCAGAAAGATTAAGAGTAAATATCATTGGACCATGACTCTCACTACAAAAGACTAGTCAGTACATAAAACACAGAAATGAATGGTTTGAATTGTAAAATGTTAGTTTAGGGCAATTACAAACCTATCAATGGCCAGCAATGTATCATTAACAAAGATGCTTCCTCTGAGCAAATTCTCACATAAAACATGCTTATGTTGTAAAAGAATCTGTCAGGCCTAATCTGTCAAGCTGATCAAATTGAATAGAATAATATGTTAAGCAAATAGATGTCAAGAAATATTTGTTAGATATGATGTCTTGAAGTGACATTTTCCACACAGGACCATGTTGTCTCTCACTGCAGTAAGTAACAGTTGACTTCTGGACTTCCTTGAAATACAATGATTTATGGTACATTTAATGTTATTTGCATAAAGTGTGTTTTCATCTTGTAATACCCTATCTGTTCATTGCTAACATTTCTCTACAAAAGTGCTGTTTTCTTTAGACATATAGCTTTATGGTTATGTTTGTTAGCCAGCTGTTGTACTTCAGAATCCATTGTAATTCTGAACTCAAGCAAATAGTGATAATTCCTGAAACAATTTAATATTTTAGGAACCTGAATAAAATTTTTATAGGTTAGATAAACAAGATGACAACTTCAGTTAAAGTTGTTCAAAGAGAAACGTAAAACAAAAGATCAACTTCAGCATCAATAAATAGCCACAACAGTAATTTTAACCCTCTCATCATTCTCTTTTCTGGGATTACTGCGAGTAGGTACTTGACACCCGGCACAGCCAGTGCACCAGAGGGTTTTATTCACATTGAATGATTCTATGACTCTATTTTCCCATATCACAAATTAATGTTGTTATATATGGCAATTATTATTTAACAGTATATATAAAAGAGTTAACAAGACAGTTCCAATTTGTAACTGCCTTATTGCTTCCAGTCCGGAGGCTGCTTTCATTAATGATTAATATCATTACTGACATATGTTTGTGGGTTTTGGCTGCACACATACTGTTGGAGTAGATTCCCCCTAACAAATAAATTTCAAACAACCTTAGAAAACGGTTTTAAGTTTATTTACAAGTTTTTGAATGTACTGTGCCCTTCTGCTTATAAACACTTCAATGATCCACATCATGCACATTTGTTGGAGTAAGATCTGAAGATTCGGAACCAACTGTAATTTAAAAATAAAGTAATTACACCATTCGAACTCAAGTCTTGGTTTACATCCAACCTTGGCAATTCTTCAAGTACCGTTGCAGGAAAGATCAAGAGGGATAGTATAAAAAAAACATATTTATATCACAGAAACTAGAACTGTTATAGCACAGAAGGAGGCCATTTGCTCCACTTATTCCATGCTAGTTTGCTGCAAGAACAGTCAATCTCACTCCTCTACTCTTTCCCCCATAGCCCTACAATATTTTTCCTGATCAAGAATCTTATCTCCAGTAAAATTCCACTAATTTAGCATGCTCAGGAACTCAGTGGTGTTGGATCAGCAGATTTTCCAGGCATTATTCTATTAATGCACCAATGTACTTTTAATTCACTTTTTTCAGATGTAGAATAGCATGTTTTCCAGTGAACCTGGTAGATTTAAAGGGAAAACAGAACCAAGTGAGTTTCGAGGTAGTGCAGGAAGCTGGTCCGCAGTGAGTGAAGGGAAATAGGGGAACTGATGCCCCAGTGTGAGTGAAAGGAAGCATAGGAACAAGGACCCTGGTGTGTTTATGAAGCATGGGAATCAGCACCTGGTGAGCCAAATGTCAAAGTACAGGAATTTCCCAATAGTCTGACAGTGAATTATCACAGTTTTATTGTAATTCTCTTTTGAAGACAATTCCTCCTCACTTTCAATGTTGTCCTCACATTTCCTCCATTTCTTTGGCCAATCACCTTTATTCTATGTTGACTGGCCCCTGATCCTTCTGTGAATGGAAATGCCTGGTCCTGTTTATTTTTTTTATTTTACTGCTTCTGTCTAGTTCCTGTTTCAGCATTATGTTGTCACAAAACATTTTACTGTCAATGAAATGCTTCTGAATTATAGACATTGTTGTGATATTGAAGGTGCGGCAGCCTTTCAAATGTTAATACAGAAAGGAGCACCTGGGGTGCATTTGTTGAGTGCACACAGAAACCCAGCATCAACAGTAGAAGAATCACACAGCTTCCAAAACTACCCAGCCATCACCCATTCAAGAACCTCCTGTCCAACATTGACCTCACCAGTCACCTCCAAACCAGAGTGGAAGCAAGTCAACCTCAATCCCAAGGGACTGTGAAGAAGAAAGCAAATGATTATTCTGTAGTAACAAATAACAGCAAATGCGATGACGACCAGATAGTATGGTATTCTTGTGCATGATCTTGGAAGCTTTTTCAAGTCAAGTCGAGTTTATTGTCATATGCACAAGTACGGTGAGGTACAGGTACAATGAAAAAATTGTTTGCAGCAGCATCATAGGCACAGAGATTCAGACAACAACACACAGAAAGTAAGTTATCCAGAAATTATACATAAATTATATGAGATAGTGAAGGAAACAAAATTGTGCAAAAGAATACATTAGTGCAAAAGAAAACACAATTAGAGACAAGTCCATGGTAGTGCATAGTGTTCCATTGCTGAGGTAGGGTTAGGGTTGCACAGGATAGTTCAAGAACCAGATGGCTGTAGGAAAGTAGCTGTTCCTGACTCTGTGCTGCCATCAGGCTTCTGTACCTCCTGCCTGATGACAGCAGTGAGAAGAGGGCATGACCCAGATGGTGGGAATCCTTGATGACAGATGCTGTCTTCTTGAGGCAATGCTCATGTCAGTGAAGGTAGACATCCATAATGAAATTTACCACTACCTGAAATATACCAGCACATCCTTTGGCTGATTGAGTGAGAAAAAGGGTATTTGCAAAGCATAATCTCAGACCTGGCACAAAACTCAAAGTCTACTGGGCAGAAGTGAACTCTGCCCTCTTTGCTTCTAAGACCTGGATTATCTACAGCAGGAACCTCAAGGCACTTGGACATGCCACCAACATTCTCCAATTCAGTCGAAGGACAAGTGACCCAAATCAGGCAAACATTTCAAAGCCCTTAGTTATACTCAGTTGGCTATGTTGGCTAGGCCAGATCATTTGCATGTCCATCACCAGGCTCCTGAAACAGACATTCTGTTCTGAGCTCTATCATGGGTAGAGATTACTAGGCAGACAGAGGTAAATGTTCAAGGATGTGCCTCAAAGCTTTGTAGAAAGAACTACAACATTTGTCCTGATTCCCAGTAATTTCTGGCCCACAACCTCTGAAAGTGTGGAGGGTGCATTAGCAATGGCACTGAAAACCTCAAGTCCATGCATGTGGAACACATAAAAGCTCAGAATAAACAGGGGTAGGAGAACACCATTATCCAAACTATCCACCTGCCTGTGCTATCAGTATCCTCCTGACCCATCAGTGGGTCCCATATTGGCCTCAATAGCCACCTCAGAAACAACAAAACCAGAGTGGAAGCAGGTCATCCTCAATCCAGAGGAACAGCCCAAGAAGGGAAGAAAAAGTATTGGCCAGCACAATGAGGAAAGTTCTACTGCTCTTCACACTAATGCCACCTAACCTTTTGCATGCACCTAAGCAAGTGATTGGGCTTTCTTAATTTACTAACTCATTCAAAGTACAACTCTTCCAACAGTGCAGAAAGCCTTCACTAACCTCTTCAATTTAGATGACAATCAAAACAAAATTGCCGATATTGGAATCCAGAAATAAAAACAGAACTTGCATGAAACACTCAGCAGCCCAGACAGCATCTGTGGAAAGAGGAACAGAATTAACATTTCAGGACAAAGACTACTGCTAACTAAATAAGCATACCAGCAGCATACATGGATTAAATTTAAAAAATCAATATTGATAATATCTTTTATCAGATGCCACTGTGGAAAACGAAACATTTAATAAGCTATTTTAATAGTCATGGGAGGTAGATTTACACAGCATATAGCTACATCTTTCAGACACTGCCCTCCCCAAGCCTAGTTGTGGTCAAAAATAGGGTTCTCAAAGCCGTCCAGCTCCATTGTCCAATCTGCTCACAGTCTCCATTGCCAATTACCCTTTTATTCTCTTTTCCCTCACTAGTCCAGTATTTCTTTTGCTGACTGACATTCACAGTTAGAGCAAGCACTTGGCGTTCCAGTTAATATTTGTTGCTATAAATGAATTATTAATTTTTGCTGTAGTTATGGATTTTGATTTTTCAATTAGAACAAAAAAAACAAAGTCCATTTTAGTGCAAAGTGATCAAAGTGGCCATAGAGGTGTTAAACTCTAGTGATTAGGGTTGTGCCAGTTGGTTCAGGAACCAAATCGTTGAAGGAAGTAACTGTTCTTGACCCTGGTGGTGTGGGACTTCAGGCTTCTGTGGGACTTCAGACCCTGATGGTGTGGGACTTCAGGCTACCTCCTAGCTGATGGTAACTGCGAGAAGATGGCATGGCCCACATGGTGGGGATCTTTGATGATGGATGTTGCCTTCTTGAGGCAGCACCTCCTGTAGATACTACCACTGGTGGGGAGGGATGTGCCTTGATGTATTGGGCTGAGTCCACTACTCTCTGCAGCATCTTACATTCCTGCGCATTCAAATTGCCATACCAGACTATAATGCAATCAGTCAGGATACTTTCTACAATGTGAAAGTTCCTTTCACGCAAGTGAAAGGAAATTTCAGCCCAGAATGGGCAAATCAGCCATCAGCACATGACAACACTAGAGACTAGATACCATGGGCTTACTCCAGAAAGAGTGATAAAACATACAGGGTTAAAACATACAGATGCCTACATTGATGACTTAGTGACAGTCAATGATACATGGGAGGATCACATCTCTGCATTAGAAAGGTTGTTTGAAAGACTTTCCAAAGCCAACCTTACAGTTAACTTGGCTAAAGGTGAATTTGGCCATGCCACTGTGACGTATCTTGGTTATGTTGTAGGTCAAGGCAAGTTAGCTCCTGTTCAGGCAAAAGTTCAAGCAATATCTGAATTCCCCGTTCCCATGGGTATGAGGACTGTTAGAAGATTTTTGGGAATGGTCGGATATTATCGTAAATTTTTGTAAAAATTTTGCTGATATTGCTCTTCCCCTAACTGATCTTCTGAAGAAGGGAGTGAAGTTTGTTTGGACAGGTCCTTGTCAAGAAGCATTTGACAAGCTGAAAGCCATTTTATGCTACCATCCTGTGCTCAAATCACCTGACTTTGAAAAGCCATTTTTATTAGTAGTAGATGCCAGTGGTGAAGCTGCAGGAGCTGTGTTGTTGCAGAAAGGTGACCGTGATGATATTGACCATCCTGTAGCTTACTTTTCAAAGAAATTAATGAGCATCAAAAGAATTATTCCACTGTAGAGAAAGAATTACTGTTACTTGTTTTAGCTTTGCAGCATCCCAGTGTATATGTTTGGACCACTCAGAAACCACTGACTGTGTATACAGATCATAACCCATTGGTGTTTCTGAGCCGAATGACAAACAAGAATAGAAGGCTGTTAAAATGGAGTTTAATTTTGCAAGGGTTTGATCTCATGATAACTCACATTAAAAGCAAAGATAACGTAATTGCTGATTGTCTTTCCCAATGTTAAATGGGAGAAATGTATCTTAACTAATCTGATATTCTGTAATTGTGTAGAATGATAATTATTAACACATTACTAACTGTATGCACGGTTAAAAATTTTGCTCTTGTACATCAACACTTTTTTAGGTGGGAGGTGTGTTATGGAGTAGGTTACTATTGGTGAATGTCCCTTTAAGACCTAGCACAGTAGTGTGTGTGTGTGTGTGTGTGTGTGTGTGTGTGTGTGTGTGTGTGTGTGTGTGTGTGTGGCATGGTTACGACAACAGGAGATAAGGATGTAATAACATTCTTGGAGCAGTCAGTCAGAGAAGAGAAGAGAAGAGAAGAGAAGAGAAGAGAAGAGAAGAGAAGAGAAGAGAAGAGAAGAGAAGAGAAGAGAAGAGAAGAGAAGAGAAGAGAAGAGAAGAGAAAGAGACACCAGCCTGCTGGTTTCTGTATCGATGGATGAAAAACAATAACTGTGTCTGTCACTACAATCCACGTATGGATTTTTGGAATAATCCAGTGGAGTCCACTTTGTTGTTAACCTGTAGAAGGAAATGGGTATTTGTGTGGATGGCCACATCTTGGATGCCTTTCGGGGTGGCAAATACTTCAAAACAAAGGAATGAACATCATCAGAGATTGAGGTGTCATACGAGTTCCTTTGTGGAACATCTGGATTTCGTAATTACTCTCTATTTTCTCTCTACACTTCCTCTTCAGTCAACAGTGGTTTTGCAGAAGCCTTTGCTCACGTTTCACCTTACAGCTTGCTGAACTGAACTTTGAGAACTATTCCTGGACTTGGAGTTTGGGAATTTGCCACACACACACTTCGAGTTTAGTTTGGGGTTAATATTTAAGATCTAACATTTTTACTTCCAACATTCTAACATTTTTACTTTTATTTTCCTTATTATCGTAAGTAGTTATTAATAAAACAGTTTTCAACACCTATACATGACTCCGTGTGTTTCTTTTGTTGCTGGTACGTGACAAATTATTATTAAAATAACATTAAAACTTTTCTTTTCCCATAGTGACACCTTATTTCTACAGCTGAAACTGTCCCAAGTGCACCTTGCGTGTTCTGTCAGTTTTAGGAGTGAGGAACATTTGGGATGGGAAAATATAGCGCCGGGCTCTCTGCATTAAGAGTCAAGGTCGTTGCTTATGGAAGTAAACGCAGCCTGAACCCAAACATCAGAAGTGCTCCGGCTGAGAGAGAGAGAGAGAGGGTACTGCCGGTGTGGAATGGAGACCCAGAACACGTTGTTCCAAGGATCTGGAACACCGGCCCGCGCCCTCCTGTCTGCATTCGCTAGATTCCACCCCCAATATCTCTGTGGAAGACTTGCTGGACCACTCACCACCTCCAAGGATAAGAGCTCCCATCTCAAACCTTTCGTGTTGTCTGGGAGACACCACCCTCCCCCCCCCCCCCCCCCCCCCCCCCACCTCCACAGGGAAGGAGAGCAGGAGGATTAATGAAGAATCACGGCATTCTTCAGCACCTCTCGCCTCCCAGAACAGAAATACCTCCGTTTGGGTTTTCACGGACATGGCTTTGACGGAGATACCCAAACAGTAATAGTTTCGTGTGTCAGTTATCTGAGATTAGTGCTACAATGCGTCAAATTATTTCTGATACCTTTTCGTCTTGCTTTATTTCCACAGACAGCGTTCTTGGCTCCTGATGCAGAGAGTCTGCGACACACTCGCTCATCCTCAATGTCCACAAATGTGCCAGAGGACGCAGGGTACACTTGGGACGACTTCAACGGGGACAAATCCGTTTCAGTCGTATGTATACACGTGGAATGGCATGGAAATCCAGTTGCGGTGTTGCATTACTTTTGAAATCGCAGTGACATGATCGCCACCGATTCGAAAAGCAAAAAGCTGCAGGCGATGCAATTCCGAAGTAGAAACAGATCTGCTGGAAATACTCAGCAGGTCGGAGAGCATCCGTGGAGAGGAAAACGGGGAATCAACCTCTGAGGTCGATGACCTTTGCTCAGAAATCCCGAGTAGAGGCGCAAGAGACTGCAGGTGCTGGAACCCTGGGGCAACAAAAGATGCCGGAGGAACTCAGCGGGTCAGGCAGCATCTGTGGAGGGAAATAGTCGACGTTTTGGGTCGGGACCCTTCATCTGGATTCCTGAGTATTCCTGAGTACTCTGAAGTTAAATGCAAGTGAGCGTGAAGTTTCTTGGAAGGGAATTGATGTGACCTTTTTGCGCGTGGCTCTGTTGACCCAAGGTGAGAAGTGACAGATCAGAGGAGACTGGATTCTCGATATTCCCTGGGTTCCACACATCCCGCCCCGATTGTTAGCATTTATTTGCCACGCTGTATTGGGTGCATTTTGCTTTCAAAAGTTTGAATGCACGCTTGTATTTACATACACCTGGAGACACAAGAGACTGCAAGTGCTGGAATCCGGAGCAACAAACAATGTGTTGGAGGAATTCAGCGGGTCGAGCAGCGTCGGGACCTGATGCAGGGTTTCGACCCGAAACGTCGACAATTCCTTTCCCCGTACAGATGTTGCTCAACCTGCTGAGTTCCTCCAGCAGATAGTGTGTTGCTTTACATACACCTGTTCTTAAGTAGTAGTCAGTGCCACTTAAAGCCCCATTTTCAACATTACCCTCGTGGTCACTCTATGGGAAATACAATGTTTTTAAACCTTCACGTATCCAAATTGGTTAAAAATCTCCCTTTTGTGCTTTGGCAGACCCATCTAACATTTAAAACAAAATAAAAGGAAAATATCGCACATTTATCCTGCGTGTGTGACTAGTTTGAGTTTTAAAGATTCAAGACAGCACACTGTTGAGTGGATGACGCAGGTCTGTAGGTAAGTCGCTGACTATTATTCATTCATCAGGTCTTGTATTTAAGAAGCAGCAGAAGCGACCAACGAAAGCAGTCGCACTGCACACACACACATACACACACTGAGTCGTGAGTCCTAGCTGTAGCAGCTCTCTCAGTCTGGTACAGACCGATGGCCGGAATCTTGGCTTACTAATTCGGGGGGGTGGGGGTGGGGGTGGGGGTGGGGGGCTGAGGAGGAGAAAGAAAGGGGGCTAGGGAAAACATTCTTTGAAAGACTTGTCAGAGGGTTGGAGGGTGGGCGGAAGAGGAAGGGGTGCCCGTGGAAGATGAGCACGCGTAGTTTTCAGTTACCTTCCGACCGGGACACCACAGTCCAGGTGGGCTTTTGGAACGGCTCCAGCGACCAGTTGGATGTTGTTACGGATTTCCCCTCCAACTACTCGTTCGGCGCTGACGAGGAAGAAAGGGATGCCAGGATGGTGGTGATCCAATTCATTTATGCCATCGTGTGCTTGGTGGGACTCATCGGCAACTCCATGGTTATTTTCGTCATCCTGAGGTACGCCAAGATGAAGACGGCCACCAACATCTACATCCTGAACCTGGCGATAGCAGACGAGCTCTTCATGCTGAGCGTTCCCTTCCTCTCCGCCTCGGCTGCCTTACAACGTTGGCCCTTCGGCTCGCTCATGTGCCGCACCGTCCTCAGCGTGGATGGCATCAACCAGTTCACCAGCGTGTTCTGCCTGACCGTGCTCAGCGTGGACAGGTACGTGGCGGTTGTCCACCCCATCAAGGCAGCGAGGTACAGGAGACCCACCATCGCCAAGATCATCAACATCTGTGTCTGGATCTTCTCCCTCATTGTGATCTTGCCCATCATTATATTCGCGGGCACGACGCCCAGCGAGGACGGCGGCGTCCACTGTAACTTTCTCTGGCCCCAGCCTTCCTGGTCGGTGGCTTTTGTCATCTACACCTTTCTGCTGGGTTTCCTGATCCCCGTCGTCGCCATCTGCCTCTGCTACATCCTGATCATCGTGAAGATGAGAGTAGTTGCCCTGAAGGCTGGCTGGCAGCAACGCCGACGGTCCGAGAAGAAGATAACCCGCATGGTGTTGATGGTGGTAACTGTCTTCGTTATCTGCTGGATGCCCTTCTACGTTTTACAGCTGGCCAATATTTTTCTCTCCCTCAACACCACGGTCACCCAGTTGTGCCTTATACTCAGCTACGCCAACAGCTGCGCAAACCCAATCCTCTATGGCTTTCTATCTGACAATTTTAAGAGATCCTTCCAGAGGATTTTGTGCTTCCGTTGGCTAGAGAACGGTACCGAGGAACCAGTGGACTATTACGCCACTGCCCTGAAGAGCAGAGTGTGTGGTCCCCTCGAATTTCAGCCGGGTAACGCCGCTTCTGACCCCGTGTACAGGAATGGTACTTGCACTTCAAGAATGACCACATTGTGAATGTATTGAAGTCTTGTCCTAATACCTCTTGATAACCTTTTTTTTAGCAAACGGGTTAAATATATTTTGCTAAAGATGTGTCACTTGTCGTGCTGTCATTATTGTTGTGAGTGTGAACCACGGAATTGTGCCGCTTAGTGCCGGCGAGGATTACCGATTTGAAAAATACTATGTGCCTCTATGTTGCTTTCCCAATGGGCACTGTCGGTTCTGTCTGTCTGTCTGTCTGTCTCTCTCTCTCTCTCTCTCTCCCGTTACTGTGTGCCTGACTCGCTCCGACTATTGGCCATAATTGTGGGATCTATCGGCAGATTGCTCTCCTGATGTTAACGAATTAGCCCAGTATATGCCTCCATCAAATCTAATTAAGCTTTCAAGGTAACTGTCGTAGCTTTCTAGTGCGCAATGTTAAACCATACAGGTCAATCACCAAAACGGTAACGTTTCAGTCTCAAGCCATAATCACTAAATGCTTCTGCTGAGGACTAGTCCTGTTGCGGTAACCTATTGATTAAAGTTACAGAAGCGAAGACATTTATTGTCCTTTTGAAATAGAGTCGGCGATATTACGTACACATACGGCCAGAATTTTATTTGTTGTAATAATGACTTGCCAATTATGTTGTGAAAAAATGAGGTCAATGTTCACATTACAGACGATAAATTTGTTTCAAAAAGGAAGGGGGAAGGGTGGAATTTTCCCTTAATATTCGGTGTTTTCTTTGCCCGACAAAAAGGCCAGGGTCTGAATGGATGTCCAATAATCCCATGCAACATTGAGTGTTGCTCGATGTCCAAAGGTAAATTATAATTGCAGTTTTTCGCTCACATATGAGATTCGTCTTCTGACATTATAATCATAAAGTTATACAGACACTATCCTTCAGTAATCTTGTAATATTCCATTTGCAGAAATGCCTGGATTATTCAAACAATTGACAGATTGAGATCATGTTAAAAGATCACCTTTCAGACAGAAATCTGTTGCTGGGGAGTGACAGAAAGCTTTGCAACAATCAGCACCTTATTGGCATTTGGGGGAAAAAACATGTGCATGCAGTTTACAGAACAATGTATAATTAGGCAGTTACAATGAGGTAATTTGAAGCTAATGAACTAAAGCAGCATCTGATGTTACACAAAATATGCCAGGATAGAAGGAAAAGATTAGTTATTTTGCTGTTGTCTTTTCACTTCTAAATATTCCCTGAATTGAAAAGATAAGCAGGCTGTTTGGTTTAACTCCCCTCTATCACAAACTTAATCTATGCATTTAAATTATCACTAATCCTAAAGACAATCATGGTAACCTTAGAATAAACTGCTCTCACAAAATCCAAATGTGAACTCAGTGGTGAGTGATATTTTAAAGTATAAACTGCTTGTGTGGTATTGTCAGTGTTATAGTAAAATCAGACAGTTAAATTCTGCACGATCCTGCAGTAGTGAATAAATTAATAGCCATCTCATCTATAATCTGTTAATTTGATAGATTACTGGGAGAAATCCCCTGCTGCTCTTCAAGCGGTTCACAGAATTTTTTTGCATCAACCTATGAGAGCTTTGGTTTAATGTCTCGTCAAAAAAGCATCACTTCAGACAGTGCAGCAGCCCCTCAGCTCTCTCTGAAGTACATCTTGCCAAGAATATTTGGTGCAAGTCTGTGGAGTGGTGCTTCTCCCTTGACCTTGTAACCTAGAAGCAAGTGTACCACCACAAGATAGTACCTATCACTGTTATTAATGAAGCAACAGATTGTGTCAAAGTAAAATTGATTTATTTTGGGCATCAAAAATTCCTTCAGGTTGTTGTCACTGTGATGATGGAACAAGTATAAATTTGGACAAAAGAACTGAATATTTTCACTCATTTATAATCAAAGTAATAAAGATATGTAGATAAGCAGGTCTAAAGATTTATAAGTATGCACTAAAATAATTTAACCAATGAAGCAAACTTTTAAGTTCCAAGTTTCATCACTGGGAGATTGGGAAATAAAAAATAAACATTATACTAGCTATGAATGCAGCATTCACTTGACTCTCAAAATTCATTTATCTTCTTTGTTCATCTTTCAGGTTAAACTCCACTTTTGCACAAGCCAAAGTTGTACATTTACACATATGCTGAGTTGTGTTTAATTTTAAGTCAAAATTACTTTGTTTTTTTTATTGTCCTGTTGTGTTTGAAGAAATAGGTTTATAATTAATTGAACATTTTAAAAGGTTTTGATATTACCTTTTTAATTTAAGAGTTTGTAAAATATTATGCATTTGTGTAGTTCCAATAGTGTATGTGGTTCATAATATATTGGTGAAATTTGAATTATTTAAAAAAGTTAATATAAAAATGCAGCCAGACTTTCTTCACTGCTTTTTATTTGGTAGCTCAATTCATGTTATTTGAACAAGAATTAAATATTACTTATTTTGAACTAAGTTATCAAAGATCCTGCAAAGAAAGTTGTATGTGGGATTATACATTAATATAATTCTTTCTACTTTACAATCATCATAAATAATAAAAGATGAATGCAGAAACAGTGTCAATATCTCTTCTTTCCTGGCTATCAATATTGCATTCAATATTTAGTAATAATGTTTAGCAATGAAGAAAATTAGGAACAATTAACACAATTTTTTAAATAGGCAAAACCTGGTCGTTTACATGGCAGTGATTTTGCTGAGTTTTCTGT
The DNA here is from genome assembly GCF_009764475.1 of Pristis pectinata. NCBI lineage: Eukaryota > Metazoa > Chordata > Chondrichthyes > Rhinopristiformes > Pristidae > Pristis > Pristis pectinata. Next base: position 84,169,334 of record NC_067407.1, read on the forward strand.
TATTTTCAAAAATATTTTGATGGGTACTCTGGGGTATTGACACCTGTGGCGAGTAATACTGAAAACTTCTTGAGTTCAGATGGTAGGTTTTGGAAATATTGATTGGGCCCTGGTATTAGAACTCTCATCTTTAAATCAATAGGTTTGTGGATTCAGTGTTCCCATCAGGAATTTGAAATTTATATTTTTTTCTGACACCACAGTGCAATGGTGGGAAGTGCTGGGACACCAGAGGTGCCATCCTTCAACTTAAGTGAGGAAATGAGGAAAAAAATATCACCTTTGGCTGGCGTGGAAAATCACCCACCAGCCACTTGTTTTACGCAATTTTCCTTACTGTTAACTCCAATAAAAAGGAACACCAGGCATGTTGTATATGAGGTCAGCTGTTACACTGCTACCTGCTTTGCATGCCCGCTTAAGTTGAATTTCAAGCCTGTAGTGTTAAATTGAAGCTGTCTCTCTTTGTTCTCGTAGTCTAGATAAAGATTCCATGGCATTACTTGACATGCAGTGACATCTCCTTGTTGATTTTGCCATTGTTCCTGCCTCCTAATGCGTCGATCAACACTGCCAATGATAAAATAACTGGTCACTCATCTCGATGGTGTTTGGACGAACCTGCAATGCATGAAATAGCTTCTGCCTATCAACATTTAATGCATTTCATAAATAACACAAGGAAATCTAAATGACAAAATAAGTCCATCCATTCCAGTTCACCCCCATTCCATAAATGATTACTTCATCGAGAGATGACCTCTCTCAAACCATTAAAACTTTGCTTTCATGAATTTACCTCAGAGCACAAATTTTGATGAAAGGCTGTACCACAAATGTTAACCCATTTTTAATTTTTGCAAGTGTTGGTAGAATTATTCTTTCCTAACTCCATCCCCACCCAAAGTCACGTGCTTGTTTATTTCTTAGCAATAATGCTCCTTTTATTAACAGTGCTAACTGATCTTCTGTCAATTGCTTTATCTGGGACCTTAATTATCTATTATTCCCCAAACTTGTGAATCTTACACATTTGCCATTTGCTCTTTATCCAAGACAAATAAATCATTTATTTTCACTTCATCTGTAATCTTTCATTATTTTGACAATTTGATTCATCCCTAACCACCCACATTCAATTTTTGCAGCAAAATAACATCAGTTGCCATACTTTATAACCTAGTTTTCTAGGTCCATTGATCATGTTTGTCATTTGAACCCAGTTCACTGTATGTGAAGTGCCCTGAATTGCTCTTGAGGACCAGGTTGCATGCTTTGCAAATGCAAGTTTTCACGGGTCTTCCTTCAATTTAGAGAACTTTTTATTGCAGCATCAAATGTCAGCATGTACCATGTCATTAGCAGGGATCATATAAACGTTGTGAAAATAATGATTACAACATAATCAGTCCACGTTTACTGAAGTGTACAGGTAATAGTTAATAACTGGGAAATAATGTAGCTAATAGATGAACTATCACCAAAATTTGAGAGCATTAACATAGATTCTACACATGCAAGTGGTGGACTTGCCCATTTCTGTGAAAAAAAAATCGAACGTGGTTAAAAATATTGTCGTAACATTAGCTGTGATGATAATCCTACACAGCATAAACCAGATCTCAGAACAAGGATGCTTACAATTCAGACTTTTTCTTATTGACATTCAAAAGCAGTGATATTTTGATATTAACAGGAAGCCTACCATTGGATGGATCTCTGTTATCATTAAAGTGATTCAAGAAACTTTGAAAATTTAGTTTAAAAATTAATTAAGCTTCTCAATTCAAGCAATTGTTCACATGTACTCCTGCAATAAGGCATGGTTGAAAAGCTTGACAATACTCCTGCATGAGAATATTACAATTTGTATAAGGTCAACTATTGCCATGGAAATATATCTAGTGATGAGCTGATGAACTCTCTCGCTAGACAAGGAAGCCAGGAAGAGAATGGGCATGAAATTTAAAGAAGTTATTTTTGTTTGCTTTTGGAATTTATGCAGTATAAAGAATCTATAAAATATTAACTAAATTTTCATATATTGAATTAATTTTAGAAAACAATTTTAAAAAATATTATTTTATTTTTATTTTGATGTAAAATATTTGCTTTCATTATTTAAAGAATATTCCAGACTCAGTCTAACTAGTATTTGATGTGCATTAACACTCAATTCAAAATTGAATCTCAATAGTGTTGTTTCCCAATTATGACCATGATGTTGTCTACATTTTTAAAAGCAGAGCATTACCTGACAGAAACTATTAACATACAGGGGAAAATATTTACTTGCAATGGTCAGAAAATTGATAATGCAAATGAGTGCATTGTTAATCAAATTACACATCATCAAAAAGTCAACAACTCATCACCATACTCTTATATGAAATACTTCTAGTCCTCTTGCTGTCAGTGATTCAATGCAAGAAAAAAAACTTACATTTACTCTTCAGTGTTTTGATACAGAAGAGATAAAAATAAGATGTACAATAAAGCAAAAATAATTTTATATTCCCACCTACACATAACATTTGTGATTCTATTGCATATTGTAACCTTGGCTTGGAATTATTAAGTCACTCATTTGTAATATATTTAGTTTCTCTGGAAAGAGGATGGGATATTTTTGTGCTATTTTGATGAAGAGTCTCACACTTAATTTCTACACCCATCCCACACAACCTCCCCTGCTTGGATGAAGTTGCCTAGATTATAGCCAGATCAATTCATGGCTGCAATCAGATAAACAAAAACAAAACATAATTTTATTCACTTGCATTCCTGTTCTGAAGATGAAATGTCAACAGTTTAACATCGTGAGTTAGATGACTGAAATCTGTTCTGCACATCAAATTGTGCAAGCATGATGTTTTACTGTAAAGTATTTCCTTCGAAGATGTTTATTGTGAATCTAACCTACTGCAGGAAAACCTAACTGTAAACACATTGGTGTTCTTTAACTCTGCAAGGTGTGCTTTTTTCTCTGAGTTTTCTTCCACTGGCTTTGATAAGGCTGGGCAAACTCAGTCATGTTGTTTTATTCTCAGCACAATCTAGTGAGTTCTTCAAGAAATGTATGAATGTGGGTGTCAGAAGAAGCTTGGTTTCAAAAACATACTTTGGCTTGATGCACATATGATTTGCCAGAGCAAGAATTTGGCATTGCCCTGCTCCTGTTTAGTGTCCCCTCCCCCCCGCCCCACAGGATGAAAAACACTGAGATCAGTTGTTCACCATGTGGGTAACCAACCATTGTAAACACACATGTTATCTAACCATTAGAGACCTAGTACATATCAGGACCATGTCATCATACTAATTAAGGTTTAATTAACTCATATCACATTCACTCCCAGAGTAGAATTTTGCCCATCGGTGTGCACATTCAGAAATTATGGTAACATTCCCCACATGTTCGCATCAATGGGTGTAGAACTGTAGCAATTACATCTGCAACTTTCTGATGTAGACTTCCAAAAATGAAAGAAGTCCTGGGAGTGTTTCTGTGATTTTCCAATGTGCGTTCCATGTGTTACATAATATTTTACTTTTATCTTTCTTGATTAGAACTTGAATACAGAAAATATCCATGGGAACCATTTTTCTAATTTCAATAATCCCTCATCTTGTTAAAGAGCACACTGTTGTTGGCATTACACCAACCCTATCCCAATGTTTAGTTTGTAACTTGATATTGCTTGTTCTCAGCAAGCCTCCAAGAGAATTGCTAACCACAGCTAAGCAAAATTATATTCTACACCAATGAAAATCACAGTACAGTATACCATATTTAAAAGGCTCTTAATTCCTTTCCAATATTATTAAGGTCCTGCAAATTGCATTTCCTAGTAAAGCCACTTATAAGTAAGAGTTATTGTGGTGTTATAATGTAATTCTCTGTTATATGAACAAAGATGTCATAATGTAGTGCTTTGTTAATTGATTTTAATTCTATTTTCAAATATTCAGGCATAATTCTAAATTTATAAGTCTTATAAAATTGTAAAATATATTTGAAGTGCATTACCACCATATGGTTTATCAATAATAGTAAACAATATAAAGCATAATTAATGTAATTATCTGTGAAACCACCAAATCATAAATGCATTTTCTAGAGAATGTAATGTATGTCTCTCTTCATTATAATGAGAAACAGATCTGGAATGTATTTAAAGTCAGCACTGCAATATTATTGGTTTGGGTTATGGGTTGTGTGGGCAGGAATTTTGGGCAAGACGAGAGGTCAGTGTTCCATCACATATTGTAAAGTTTTGTGTGTCTTTGGCCCTGCAGGTTCCCTGTGCACTCCAGAGCAGGCTGCAAGACCATGTTGATCCAATCCAGTGAAGGGGGGGGGGGGGCGGTGTTGAGGGGAGGTGGCTCAAAGAGGGTGAGGAGGAGGGTTTGCAGTGATTGATAGAGAAAGATGACTGTTTTGGAGTTTGATCATGCAATTAAGGCACACTGACAAATTAGATTGGTTGGGGTGAGGACAAGTATGTGGGAGGGTCCAGTCCCCTACCCCATATGGTTCAAATCTAAACATGGACAGTGTTGAGAGGTATCAGATCCAGTGGTCTTTGTACAAATGGGTTTGATGCAGGGTTTGGGGGGCTGAGCTTGGAATGAAGCATTCTTGCTCTTCCTGATCGGTGCTGTAAAGGCACCTACACTCTCCATGGAGCTTACTTCATGTCTAAGCTTACTTCAGCTTACTTCAGGCCTCAGCTTACTTCTGCTGCCAGGTTTCCAGAGGCCTGGGAATCAAGGACACCCACAGTATTAGCTACAAAGCAAGTTAGCCTTGTTATTATATTTTAATACCAACCTGCCTGCTGGAAGCAAATTCACAGACTGCATCCTCTCCCAGCTCAGATAATTTCAGCAGGAGACAGAAATGTTCCCACTTTAACCTATGCATCCAATTCCACACGTCCTCCCAGGTTATTAACCACTCCCTTGTATTTTTCACATATGGCAATATTGCAGGACTCTAACACACACTTTGCCAATTTTTTACACCTTTGTTCACTTTTCACAGGAGAATAAATGTTTCAGGAACAGTTTCTTACCCTCCATCATCAGATTTCTGAATGGTCCATGAACCCATGAACACTACCTCATCATTCCTCTTTTGCACTATTTATCTATTTTTGTAACTTATCGTAATTTTTATGTCTTCATGTCTTGCACTGTACTGCTGCTGCAAAACAACAAATTTCACGACACATGAAAGTGATAATAAACCTGATTCTGGTTCTGAATAAGGCTACATTTTCTTTTAACATCCAAATTTAGATTGACTAGTATTTACATATACTTTGGAAGATCATCTTCCTTTATTTAAGTGTTGCTGATTGGAGAATGATAGAGTTTTCTGTTATTCCTCTACTCGTTTTATGACATCATCTGATTAAGATCTTGCAGAACCTTGTGTATTAACACAACAGAAAGTGAAATCATCATCCTTGGTAGACCTTTACTGTGCTTATTATTTTAAAGGGACAGTGAGTTTACAATTGACAAAAAGATTCAATGCCTGTTACCCAGATCTAGAAATTTGACTTACATCTTGGGAGGTATGTGAGACTCATTGGATCCTACAGGCAAGAGTAAATGACTGCTGTTCCTTCTCCAACTCACTCTCAACAAACAGTTCCTATTTCCAGTATTGTTGCAGATTTGCATGTCATAGAGTCATACAGCATGGAAGCAGGCCCTTCGGCCCAACTCACCCATGCTGACTGTGTTGCCCAGCGAGCTAGTCCCATCTGTCTGCATTTGGCCCATAGCCCTCTAAACCTCTCCTATCCATGTACTTATCCAGATGGCTTTTAAATGTTGCTAAGGTGCCCGCCTCAACCACTATTTCTGGTGGCTCATTCCAAATACGCTCCACCCTCTGCGTGAAGAAGCTGCCTCTGATGTCCCTTTTTCTTGCCTCTGATCTTAAACCTGTGCCAGCTTGTTTTTAGCACCCCCTCCCTGGGAAAAAGACGTACATCAATGATTTGGATGATGGAATAAATGGTTGTGTGGCTAAGTTTGCGGATGACACCAAGATAAGTGGAGGAGTAGGGAGCATAGAGGAAATAGAAAGAATGCAGAGGGACCTAGACAGTTTAGGAGAATGGGCAAGGAAATGGCAGATGAGATTCAATGTTGAGAAATGTGCAGTTGTACACTTTGGAAGTAGAAATAAGCGGGTAGATTATTATCTAGAAGGAGAGAAGATTGATAGTGCGGTAGTACAAAGGGACTTGGGGGTACTCGTACAAGATACCTTAAAAGTTAACCACCAGGTTGGATCGGTGGTTAAGAAAGCGAATGCTATGTTGGCATTCATCTCGAGAGGTATAGTGTATAAAAGTAAGGACGTGTTGATGAGGCTCTACACGGCGCTAGTGAGGCCTCATTTGGAATACTGTGCGCAGTTTTGGGCCCCGCATCTTAGGAAGGATGTGCTGATGTTGGAGAGGGTTCAGAGGAGATTTACGAGAATGATTCCAGGAATGAAAGGGCTTAAGTATGATGAGCGTTTGTCGGCTCTTGGACTGTACTCGCTGGAGTACAGAAGGATGAGAGGGGACCTCGTAGCGACATTTAAAATGTTGACAGGTAAGGATAGAGTAGATGTGGCTAGGCTGTTTCCCTTGGTGGGCGTGTCCAGGACCAGAGGGCACAATCTTAGAATTAGAGGGTACAGTTTCAAGACAGAGATGAGGAGAAGTTTCTTTACCCAGAGGGTGGTAAAATTGTGGAACTCCTTGCCACGCACAGCAGTGGAGGCCAGATCAGTGGGGGTATTCAAGGAGGAGATAGACAGATATCTAAATAGTCAGGGTATCAAGTGATATGGGGATAAGGCTGGCAAATGGGATTAGAATAGTTTTTTTTTCTCTCTCTTTTTTCCCACCCCATTTCTTTTTCCCTTTTCCTTGGAGCAGACTCGATGGGCCGAATGGCCTGCTTCTGCTCCCTTATCTTGTGATCTTGTGATCTTCACCCTGTCTATGCTTTACATGGTATTAAATACCTCTATCAGGTCACCCCTCAATCTCCTACATTCCAGGGAATAAAGTCCAAGTCGACACAACCTCTCCATGTAACTCAGGCCCCCAAGTCCAGACAACATCCTGGTAAATGTGTTGGAGTATATATAGACACCATTCATGCACAAGCACTGATTTATTTAATGTGTTAGACCTTATAGAAGCACTTAGCTTCAACTATGCTGGTTGTGGAGGGTGGGGATGGGGGCATTTTATTGAATGTAAAATGGGCTGAGAAAACAGGTATCCAATACAAAATGGCTCCTTTCAGAAGCACACAAATGAATAAAATAATTTGTATGATCCTGCTGTCCTCTTTCTAGGCCCCATATTTTTATGGTTTGCTTTGATTTTCAAAATAGTGCCATGGGCACTATTCACCTCCAAGAGCAGACAGAGCTTCAATGGCCTGCCTAAAACAAGGCACCTCCAACAATGCAGCATTCCCTCCATACTGCCTCAGCATCAGCCTTGAAAATGCTCTCATGCCTCTGGTGTAGCTCTTGGTGCCACAATCTTCAGACTCAGAAACATGTGCGTCACCCATTGAGCTATAGCTAAGCGCACTACCACTGCTAAGGCTGAGACTCACCTTATTTAACTGTGATATAAATGATGACTTGTCAGCAGTGGCACGAAGGTGGCACTTTCACCAGTGAGTCGAGAATGTCAGATCTAGTTCTAAAGATACAGTATATTTTAAATGATGTGGCGAGAAACGTACTGTTGGAAATGCCATCACTTTTAAATTGAGGGGGGTACATCAGTGCTTTGTTTGTCCTTTCAGCTGGATACAAGGGATCCATCCTTTTGCCAGTTTTATTTTGAAGAAGAGCTAGTGGTTCCCACAAAGAACCAACCATTATTTATCCCACTACATCACCTGAATCATTTATTTTGTTAGTGAATGACTGAATCTACCGGGTATATACCGACTGCCAGGTTTTTATACTGCCAGGTTTTCCACTGCCAAGGACTACATTTCAACGGTGTTTTATTAGAGTAGGGCACAGAGGGAGCGGGCGGCAGGGAGGAGCGCAGAGGGAGCAGCGTGATCCGGAGTGGGTCTGGCAAACTGGATGCGGACCCGGCATCCTGGGGTTCAGGCGGACCCGAAAGAGAGAAGGTCGGGCGGAGCACACGCGGACCTGAAAGGGAGAGGGCAGAGTAGAGCTCAAGCGGACCTGGCCTGGCGGACCGTGTAGGGAGAACCGGGAGCAGGGATGGACAGAGCGAAGGGGCAACTAACCCAGGAATGCGCAGCGGTAACCGGCCGCAGGGTGATTGCAAACAAGCCGGACAATGTGAGGAGGTGCGGATACTGCATGGTGAAGCAGAAATCGATGCGGGCAAATGGGATTCGTGTAGAAGGGTGGCATTGACATGGAGGGCCGAAGGGCCTGTTTCTGTGCTGTATGACACTATGACAAATGAGCTACCCTATGGCACTATGGCAACCTGGCCTCGCCTCAAACAGTTGAGGCGAGGCCAGGTTGCTAAATAAATGCCAAAGCTTACTTTAACCTTATTTGCAAAAACAATAGATTAGTGCCCTCTTTTCATTGGATCATTCTCAAAGTTTTTTTTCTCAAATGCCAGTTTGACATTGCTATTGCAAAATCAAAGTTTTTATTTTAGTTTTCATTTCCTGTTATTTCAATTTCTCGGGTTTTCTGTTTGTTACTTTTCTGTCAACTCGCCACTTCACGTGGTTAACTGGTTTTGCCAAGAAAATGGGTACTGATTCAATCCAGACGCATGCTGCGTGGCTTGACAGAACTGCGAGCATGTCAGCCTTTAGCATTTTCGTTTCTGACGATGAGCAACCATTGACAATATTCGACTTTTGCAACTAAAAATTCAGAAGATTTGGTGTGTTTTTTTAAGAAATAGTTCCAAAATTTTATTTAAGATATATGCATTAATGAACGCAGAGTCATCGTCGTGTTTTTTACAGTTCAGGTAGATATAGAAAACTAGTTTAAAAAGTGATTATACAGATATTATAAAAATATAATAAATACAAATGCACATGTTCCTCGTCTTGATTGCCCATGTCCCAAATTCGGGGATATCCTATGGGCCAATCCGGCAGTACAAGTTATTGACGTAATGCTAATTGAAATGCAACGATTTCCAACGGACAAGAATATGTTTCACCGTGTGGGTGTCAGAGCGACAGATAATGGGACAAATACTAACAGTACACCGATCAAAAAGGGGGTACCGGATCCAGCCGTCCGCCGTCCGTCGACTACAATCTACATACATTTATTAAAAAAAACTATTTGCCCTTCACAATTGCTCAGGTAAACATTACCCAACCGTTACCTCATTTAGACATCTTGAACTTTGGAATTTGCACGACATGCTTTCTGTCACACCTTGCATGTGAACGATGCTGACAAAAATATTAGGCACTCAGCAACATTTCGTTCTAAGATGGCATGACCCCCTGGGTTACCTGCTCCCAAGCTAAGGGATCGCCTGGACAAATGGATAGTGTGCATGGGCGCCTTCAATTCTCGCAGGTGGCCCCCACCCCTCCTGCAATAAGAGTGACGTCCATAAACAAAGATAGCTGCGGGGGTAAAAAAAAAACTGTGCCTAAATGCAATTGAACCGCATGCGCCATTGGGCCATCTCCAAGGCTCGAGTACAACCTTTAGTTTGACATCAGCCTAAAAATAGCGCCCAGCGGAATGCAATGGGAACCCGGCTAAATTCAGAGATGGGATTTGTCCAACGGCTCACACGCTTCGAGTCATCAGTTGCAATTTCAAATTATAGACTCGCCCACCCTCACCCCAAGTGTCTTCATGTCAAAGGTTCTACATCTCCCTCTGTAACAGTCTCGTAGGGCATTGCGCCCAGTAAGCTTCAGGTCCCCACATTACATTTGTCATTGGAGTACTGGTGCTTGTGATCCTCGCCACTAGTGACCTGGCTGAGATTGACGTCCTCCTCCACGCTGGCCGATTTGTACTTGGTGGAGGTCTGCCACTTCCCTCTCTTTTTAAACAGGTGGTGTCCCACCCCAGCAAAGATCAAAGTGAGCAGGGCGATGGCAAAGATGATCCCGAGGACAACCCCGAGCGACAAGCTGGCTTTGGCGGGGGTGTCAGACGTCGGGCGCTTGGTGATCGGGTTGATTACGTCCGGGGTAATGCCAGAGCCTTCGGGTTCGCAGGACAACCCGTCCTCGTCTAACATATAACCCTCGCTGCATTCGCATTTGAAGCTACCGGGGGTATTGATGCACTCGTGGCCCTGGCAATACGTGTTGCACTCGTTGATATCGTAGCACATTCTATTGGAATCGTCGAAGATGTAATTAGGTGGGCATTTGCAGTCGTTGCCGTAGCAGCGGGCCGGACAGGTTTCGGAATCGCAGTAGAAGACGCATTTTCTCGGATCGTCGGGATCGGGCTCGTAGCCGGAGAAGCAGCTGCACTCGTAGCTCCCCGGAGAGTTCCCGCATTTGTGATCGCACACCGTGACCGATTGCCCGCACTCGTTGATGTCCTCGCACTTGCCATCCTTGGACATCAGGTAACCTTTCCTGCAGCTGCATCTGAAGCCGCCCGGGCTGTTGATGCAGTCGTGCTCGCAGGGCGAGGACTGGCACTCGTCGATGTCGGTGCAGCCCTTGCCGTCGGCTTCCAGCTGGTATCCGCTGTTGCAGATACACAAGGGCTTTCCGCCCCGCAGCACACAGCTGTGGGCGCACCTCTCCTCCTCGCACGGGTCGACCGCTCTGCAGCTTCGCTTGTCCTCGTTGAGCCGGTAACCCGGATTGCAGCTGCAACTGGGCGGAGGTCCCGCCTGGCAGACTTGCTCGCAGCCCCCGTTCTCCACTTGACAGACCCAAGGAACCGGGCTGAGGGCCACCCAGCCTTGGCTGCCGTTGCATCGGAAGCTGATATCCCACGGGGAGATCAGGGCTGTGGTACCTGGAGGCAGTTCGGTCAGCTCGGAGCTCCGGGCACCGAAAGGGGTGAGGTAGGTGACCGAACCGTTGCCCGGTACCAGTGGGCGGCAGCTGCCGTCGTAACGGTACTCGCACAGAACGCCGGCCGCTTTCTTGTTACACTGTCGGTCGACCCAGCGGTCCGCCGCCGACACGGCCACGCATCGTGATCCGCAGGTTTCAGACACCAAGCCCCAGTCGGTGTAGTCGGTGTCGTTGTCTCCGTCCACCCAGCGGTAACCCCTCAGGCGGCTGCTGTTGTTGGGGCACGCCTTCTGGTGAAGCTGCAGCCCCAGCCAGTAGTGGGAGTCGGAATCGGCGCCCGCACTCTGCAGCAACACCGCGATGGCTTCGGCCGCCACCGTGGAGCGCACGGTCATCGCGTCTCCCCCGTCGTTTCTGCAGATGCTTCTGGCCATGTTAAACTTCCTGGCCTCCTTGCGCAGACTGTAGCAGAAGTCGGCCACGCAGATGGCAGGCGCCGATTCCTTCGCCTCCTGCGGATCCGAGTGCACCAGGGACGCCAAGGCGCACAGGCTGACCCACGCGAAGAGCATTTGTCTCCCTCGGTTGAATCTGAGCAACAAGCTCCGTCCTGTCTGAATAGTTTTTTTCCCCTTTGCACTGCCCCGTGCTATGCTGTTCAGATGGCTCCGAAGCTCAGATTTAAATACGCTGGACTCAACTCCTCAAGGAAGGAAGTTCGTAAAAGGTTGGAACTGTGATGCAAGTGATTTGTCTCGCTGCCAACTGCCCCACACCCTTGCTTGCGGGATCCCCGTCAGCTCTGTAAGGACGCCAGAGGTAGCTGCCTAATTTTTAAACCAAGCTCCAGGAACTCGGGTCACACACCACAGGAAGAGATTGAGGTGATTTCTAACTTTGTAACGCCACGCACTCTCTCACTCCGTCACCAATTCGTGATACGATCAGGTGGCGAAGACATTGCGGGGAGCTGAGCGGTTGGCAAGTTAAAGGAGATGATTCTGCTGGTTTGAAAGAGTGTCCAAGGCACCGAATTTTCTGGCACGTATATATCCAGCTTTGCTACTCTCTATCCGAGTCTTGAGTGCGAAAGCCAAATAGTTGATAGTGTGCCAGAGAGACGTTTGGACTGTTGTACACCAATTATTAAAACGCCTCAGAGCTGCGAAGTTGGCAAGAGGTTACCCGCTTTTTGTATGACCCAGTTTACAAGCGCCGTCATAAAACTATATCCATATTTTATCCTGACAGTTTCTTGGTGCAAAAATGTATAAATCAACGATCACCTTTGTTTAGTTTGAGATCTGGCAAAGTTGCAAGGCAGCATATTACATGGAAGCCGAGTTGCGTAACTAGAACGGGATGGTTAGAAGTGATTGACGCCAACTCAGGGTCAGTATGGCTGGAACTGCCTGTTTGGGCAGAAACAACTGACAAATTTTTTTAAAAACCTGCAGGAAAAAAAATCAGAAATGAAAACAAAATAAAGCTGGAAACACTGAGTAAAGTGGGGCAGCATCTTGGAAAGACAAACCGAGGTAAATTTTTAGGTTTAGGACTCTTATTCGGAATTAGGAAAGGGTGAAAACAAGTCAGTTTTAACTTGCTGCAGAGAGAGTTGAGGGATTACTGTCGATTACTGCCCTCCACGTTCAACGGAAGGTTTCAAGGAAAGTGTATGATCATTGAGGATATGACTGACTGGCTTGGGAATGAAAGATATGCTTAGCTATTAATTGCTGGAAAAATGTAGGGTTTTGGTGAGACCACACGGGTATCACTGTCGCCTGCAGGCAAAAAAAGCTGCTGGGAAAACTCAGCGGCGTTGCTGGAGCCGCTTGAAAGGTTATTGCGCGGTTGACTACACCAGCTGGGGCTCGGTGTCTGAAGCCTGCGGATCATGGTGCGTGGCCGTCGTCTCCGCAGTCCTGATGCACGGTCGACCATCCCTTTGCCTCCACAGATGCTGCTTGACCCGCCGAGTTCTTGCAGTTTGGTTTTGAAAGTACACGTGCCTAAGGGCAGGTGTAACAAAAATTCACTACATTGATTCTTGGGATGAGGCAGTTGTCCCATAAGAGATATAAAGGCGATCTCACTGAAAGAACATCCTCGCAGTATGTTTTTATTTCAAAAATAAACTTTATACATAATAAAAAAATATATACAAAGGAAGAAACAGTGCAAAAAGTTTTTACATTCATGGTCGTTACATTCAGTGTAAACTTTAAAAGAAAACACACAAACAAACATAGCAGCATTGTCCCTCACGTGGCTCCCTGAGGTGATACGCCTTTCATTGTTGCAGGGGCTTCCATACTCAACTCCACCCATCCATGTAGGGTAGCCTAGAATGTGGTCCTTACCCACAGAGCCTTAGCATTGGCTGCACCGAGCTTCAGTGCGTCCCTCAACCATGTACTCTTGCAGCGTGGAACTTGCAGTTGGCAGCATTCCCTTATAACACCTCGCTGTACTGGGAGACCAACAAGTTTGGGGCAGACCAAAGGGCGTCTTTCACTGAGTTGATGACCTTCCAGCAGCACTTGATGTCTTTCTCGCTATGTGTCCCCGAGAACAGCCTGTAGACCAGAGTGTTACCCAGCTGCTGGGAGTGAACCAGGACATGGACCCTTGTATCTGTCTCCACACCCTCTTTGCAAATCCACCATCTGCAAAGAGGTGGGGGACTGTTTCTTCCCCACTGCAGCCGTCCTGAAGGCAGCATGCATTGGAGGTGATATGTCATCTGTAGAGGAAAGCTCTGACTGGGAGGGCACCTCTCACCACCAGCCAAGGAAGGTCTTGGTCCTTGTTGGTCAGATCTGGTGGAGGCATTCTGCCAGATAGTTTGGACCATTTCTTCAGGGAACAAAGCCACAGAATCCATAGTTCCCTATCCCGCAGTGTCTCTAGTACATTCCACGCTGACCACTGCCTGATGGACTTGTGGTCAAAGGTGCTTGCTTGGAAGAACTCTTCCACAAAAAACATGTTGTGCAGCAACGTCCAGCCGACTGGGACATTGCATGGTAGAGGGACCAGTCCTATCTTCCGCAACACCAGGGACAGGTAGAACCTCAGCACATAGTGACACTTGGTGCCCATGTACTTAGGGTCCATACACTGACTGATACAGCCACACATGAAGGTGGTCATCAGGATGAGGGCAATGTTGGGTACACTTTTGCCCCCATTCCCTGGGGATGTGCAGCGTGACCCATGGGACTCACTCCATCTTAGACCCCCTCAGACAAACTGGAAGATGTCCAAGGTGATTACCGAGGCTGAGGAGCAGGGAACAGACCACACCTGCACCAAGTACAGCAACCCTGAGAGCACATCACACCTGATGACCAGGTTCTTCTCAGTTATTGACAGAGAACGCCGTTTCCACAGACCCAATTTTTGTTTGACCTTCCCAATCTGCTGCAGCTAATTCTTGTTACACACCTCAGACCCTCCAAACCAGATCCCCAGCACCTTCAGGTAGTCAGACTTGATGGTGAAGGGGACATTGGATCAGTAGAGCCAGTTGCCGAAGAGCATGGCCACACTCCTCCCGTGGTTGACTCTGGCCCCTGATGCCAGAGTCAACACACAGAGATAGAGAGCTTAGTGGAATGGTGTCATGACAACAACCTTTCCCTCAATGTCAACAAAACAAAAGAACTGGTCATTGACTTCAGGAAAGGGGGCGGTGTACATGCATCTGTCGACGTCAATGGTGCTGAGGTCGAGAGGGTTGAAAGCTTCAAGTTCCTGGGAGTGAACATCACCAACAGCCTGTCCTGGTCAAATCACGTAGATGCCACGGTCAAGAAAGCTCACCAGCGCCTCTACTTCCTCAGGAAGCTAAAAAAATTTGGTTTGTCCCCTATGACTTTCACCAACTTTTACCGATGCACCATAGAAAGCATCCTATCTGGATGTATCACGGCTTGGTATGGCAACTGCTCTGCCCAGGACCGCAAGATACTGCAGAGAGTTGTGGACACAGCCCAGCGCATTATGGACACCAGCCTCCCCTCCTTGGACTCTGTCTTTACCTCTTGTTGTCTTGGTGAAGCAGCCAGCATAATCAAAGACCCCACCCACCTGGGACATTCTCTCTTCTCTCCTCTTCCATCGGGTTGAAGATACAGGAGCCTGAGGGCACGTATCACCAGGCTTTAAGGACAGCTTCTACCCCGCTGTGATAAGACGATTGAACAGTTCCCTTATACGATGAGATGGACTCTGACCTCACAATCTACCTTGTTGTGACCTTTCACCTTATTGCACTGCACTTTCTCTGTAGCTGTGACACTACTCTGTACTGCTTTTGTTTTTAACCTCTGCTACATCAATGCACTCTGTACTAACTCAATGTAACTGCACTGTGTAATGAATTGACCTGTATGATCAGTATGCAAGACAAGTTTTCACTGTACCTTGATACAAGTGACAATAATAAACCAATACCAATACCAACTCGAACTGGTCGCAGATGCTGATCAATCTGCAAACTGACCATGGGTCCAAGCAGAAGACAACAACGCTGTCCTTGTACAGGGAGGTTTCGACTTGTGTGCCTCCACTGCCTGGCAACATCATACTTCTTGTGCTCTCGTCCTTCCTGATGGATTCGGCAAAGGGTTCAATGCAGCACACAAGCAAGACAGGGGAGAGTGGACAACCCTGTCTGACTCCAGACCTGATGGGGAAACTACCTGTCTCCCACCCATTGATTTGGACTGCACTACGGATATCTGTGTAGAGCAGTTGGATCCAATTTCTGATTCCTTCCCCAAAACCCATTTTAGAGAGCAAGTCCAGCATGTATGTGTATGATATCCTGTCAAAGGCCTTCTCCTGGTCCAAGCTGACCAGGCAGGCGTCCATCCCTCTGATGTATAGGCAATGGTATCTCTGAGTAGTGCAAGGCTGTCAGAGATTTTCCTGCCTGGAACAGCAAAGGTTTTGAAAGTCCTTACAGCGTGATTGCTCTGGTTGATAAATCGAGAACTTAGTGCCAGAGATCAGTCACTTAGGGCAAAGGTGTGTTTTCTCTTCCTCCATTTAGAGGATGGTGAATCTTTGGAGGTTTTCACCTCAGGGCTCTTTTGGTACCCATAAGTATACTCAGTACTGAGATGGAACAATTTGGGGCACTGAGAAAATCATGGGATTTGTGGCATGATGGGGAAGTGGAGCTGACTTTGGAATTTAAACATAGTCTTGCTGGAGGCAGTGTATGGCTTACTCTGGCTGCTTATGATGCTTTTGCCATATTCCCATACAGGACTGAGAATGCTGGTGAATTCTGGCATTGTGCTTGTCCCATTGGCTGAAGATTCTGTACAGGAAGGTGAAAAGGAGACAGGAACAAAAAATATTGAAAAGGAGGAAAATTACCCAAAATATAAGCACCAAAAGATAATAAATCACTTCTCTTGGGGAATTAAAGAAAAACAAGTGTCAATGAAAGGAAATTGGATTGCATTTAGAAAACAGGTAAAATTGGTAAATTGGTTTATTATTGCCACATGTACTGAGGTACAGTGAAAAACTTTGTTTTGCATGCCATCCATGCAGATCAATGCATTGCCTTACAAATAATTTCTTGCAGATCAATTCATCACTTCAATGCATTGCTTTACAAATAACCTAGGCACAAGTACCACCTGGGTTATTTGTAAAGCTCCTGCTGAGATCAGTAAGTGCGCTGGGTGAATTTTGGTGGATGAGTTGTTAGGAGCTATAAAAGCATGTGTTTCATCTTGTTGCAATAAGGATTGTGCTATTGAGAGAAACCCACATGGTTTTAGTGAAATGGAGGGCCAAAAAAAAAATGCAGTGTTGAGACTCAGTGGAGTCTTAAATTTTGGCTTGTAGTTCAGTTGCAGTATCAAATGCTGGGGATCCTGCCCATGAGAATTGAGGTTGGTTTGTTTATTATTGTCACACGAACTGAGATACAGTGAAAAGCTTTGTTTGCACGCCATCCAGACAGATCATTCCATACATAAGTACATCGAGGTAATACAAAAGGAAAAGCAATAACAGAATGCAGAATATAGTGTTACAATTACAGAGAAAGTGCAGTGCAGGCAGACAAATAAAGTGCAAGGGCCATGATGAGGTAGATTGAGACATCAAGAGTTCATCTTTATAGTACAAGAGGTCCATTCAAGAGTCTTATAACAGCCAATGGAAGCTGTTCTTAAGCCTGGTGGTTTGTATTCTCAAGTTTTTGTATCTTCTTCGTGGAGCGAGAGGGGAGAAGAGAGAATGACTGGGGTGGGAGGGGTCCTTGATTATTTTAGCTGCTTTCCTGAGGCACTGGAAAGTGTAGACAGAGTCATCAGAAGGGAGGCTGGTTTATTGATGGACTGGGCTGTGTTCACAATTCTCTGTGATTTCTTGCAGTCTTGGGCAGAGCAGTTGCCATACCAAGCTGTGATGCATCCAGATAGGAGACTAACCATGGTGCATATGTAGAAAATTGGTGAGGGTCATTGTAGACCTGCTGAATTTCCTTAGCCTTCAGAGGAAGTAGAGGCACTGGAGTGATTTCTTGACCATAGTATCTATGTGGCTGGACTAGGACAAGTTGTTGATGATACTTACATCTAGGAACTTGAAGCTTTCAACCGTATCCATCTCAGCACTATTGATACAGACGGGTGTGTACTCACCCGCTTCCTGAAGTCAATGACCAGCTCTTTTGTTTTGCTGACATTGAGGGAAAGGTTGTTATATGACACCATGTCAATAGGCCCTCTTCCTTCTTCCTGTACTCTGTCTTGTCATTGTTTGAGATCCGGCCTACTGTGGGAGTTCAGACTAATTTGCCCTTTTGTTCCTTCCTGGCCACTTGCTACGCTGTTTGTAAATGTTTGGTTAGGCCTATTCTTGGCACTGTTGTCTCACTGCTGGAGAAATCCTGCATTAAAGTCCTGATCTGTCAGCATCAGCATTTCAAAAGCTGTGCAAGTTATTGAAATAGGATGGATGTCTCTGAGACGCTGACCAGAGCCATCACTTTGATCGCCAGCAATAGTTCCATTCCCTGAGCGTTGATTGTCCAGCTCTCTAGACACTGTCTCTCACCAAACCAGATTTGTGTGCTACTGACTTGAGCTTTCAGACTTATATCCTTTCCACAATTAAGCCAATTATTATTCCTTCCACATTACTGTCGACTCTTGGATCTATTTAACCGCTGCTGAAACTCTCAACAATAATCACTTCCAATGACTATTCCAACTATTTCAATGCATTCCTGGCCATACTCCCACTTTGGACTCTCCACAAGCCTGAACTCACCCAAAGCTCTCCCATGCTTATTATCCATAGTGACTGCTGACGTGCAGTGGCCTCCACACTTTGAATTCTCTGCCTCTCAAATGTGTCCATGTGGCCATGTCCCTCTTTGCTTCTGTGACCTCCACCAGTGCTCTGAGATCTCTCCACTCCTCCTGTTGTATGTAGCATCCTGATTTCCTTCTCTTCAATCTGCGTCGAGGTTCTGGAACTTCCTCTCTTAAAGTCCATCTCTTTCACAAGTTTATGAGTGTCATTGAACTGCTTACTTTTTAGCAAAGCAACTCCCCTTCAGCTCAAAGGAATTAACTACTTAAAACACAGGGGTCAAGAATGGCCCGCTATTTGAATGTGGTGCTAAACAAATGGTATACATGGAGTGCTTTCTCTGTATGTCACATAATGGCAGGCATTGCAACCACGATAGAGGGTAGAGATTTCTAAACACAGCCATGGGAAGAGATCAGCAGGTGGACAGAGCAAAAGATTGAAGTTTCAAGTGCTCAGAAGCAAGTATGGTAACTTCCTGAATAGTTTTGCTGTATAGTTAGCAGAGAAAGCAACCTCGTTAGTTCTGGCAGCCAAACCACAACTGGACAGCAAGAATATCAACTGGTACCAAGATACAAGTGTGCAGTCATAAGTTTCTGAAGAAGCATTGGCAAATGGAATAAACTGGCTTAATCCAAGTTGCAAATTAGTTGGGGGAGTGGGGAGATGGGAATGCGATGTGGGGCCAGCTATGAGAGAAGTTAAACTGACTTTAACATGTTTTTAATTGCTCATTTGGTATCTGCAAGACAAAAGTCCTCTACCAGCCAGCCCCCATTGCACAACACTGCCTTCTGACAATAAAACCCCAAGGAAAACCCTAAGAAATGTGGACAACATCCCATACCTCAGGAGCCACCCCTTGGTAAAGGGACACAGGGATGATGAAATTCAGTACGGAACAGCAGTGTCCTCTCCCAGGCTAACATCACTAGCGCTGAGATGCTAAGTACATTCAGTTGGCTCTGTTGGGCAGGCCACATTACTCACATTCCTGACACTAGACTCCCAATTCTGAGCTCTGTCACAGGAAGAGATGTCCAGGTGGATAGAGGAAAAAAATGCATTTAAAGCCTTCTTGAAAAATTCAACATCCCTTTGTTGGATTCAACTGTTTTAATTAGTTTTTTAACATGCATAGTGTTTAATACACCTCAAGTGGCTGTACAAGGAATGGCCGCTTCCTAACTTATTGGTTCGTCCATCAGGTGAATGTGTTTTTTCATTGGTTGGTTTGGCTGCAGGTATCTAATAGGTTTCTTGATTGGACTATTGTTAGCCAAGGAGTATCTCTTATCTCAGGTATAAAAGGTGTCATTTTTTTGTTAATCACTTTCTTGGTCTCTGCCCTCCACCCCTCCTTCCCCCCCCCCCCCCCCCCCCCCCCCCCCCCCCCACCCCCCGGCCCTAGCTCATCTTTAGTTCCTTTTATCTCGGCTCATCTCCTAGTAGTAAAGCCAGTGTCATGTGCTCTGTGACTGTTTCTTTGTTTTAAACTTTTCCATTAAAACTTTGTGAAGCACCAAGTTGTTTTCAATTCATTCCTAGACTCCTGAAAGAACCTGCAGATTTGAAAATAACCAGATCCGACACCATTGACTCTTGGGAACCTCTGCCCTGTTATAGCACAAAGTGGGGAAAGAGCATTTGGGGCGGTATCGAGAACCTTGAGGTTGTGCATCAAGAATACAGAAGCCCTGTGTAAGCAGCAGAAGGAGTGCCACACCTCACAAACTATCCACCCTCCAGCCTTATCTGCCACCTCCTGCCCCACCTGCAGAAAAATCTATCGTTTCCACATTGGCTTCACCAGTCATCTCAGAACCTAGAGAAAGAGAGTGAAAGCAAATCATCCCCAATCCCCAGGGACTGCGTAAGAAGAAGATATAAGTAAATTGAATTGATCACCGTTCAAACATCCTCCTTCAAAGAGTCAGACTTTAGCAGGGAATAAAGTAATTAATTTCTTCCTATTTTTTCTGACTTTGAGAGAAACAAGCGAATCTGTAAAGAAAATGACTTCAGAGTAAACCATAGCACAATTCAGTGATTTTATTGAGATAGGCCAAGATATATACAACAGAATAATGCAAAGTTCATCACTTTATAATTCTCCTGTCCTTAGAAAACAGGGTATTTCTCCTTCAGTCATGACTTGAAACATCGACTGCCCATTTCCCTCTGCACTTGCTGTCTAACTAGCTGAGTTCCTTCAGCAGCTTGTTTTTTGCTCCAGTTTCCAGCATCTGCAGTCTTTTGTATCTCGATTGCAGATTCAGTGACAGGTAAAGAACCAGAATTAGTGAACAATATGACGGTAAGTGAATATCTTGAAAATAAAGATTGTAATATAATTTAAAATTGACAGTAGTTGGAGTAGAGGAAAACACAAACCAAGAACTTAAACTCATAGTAAGGCAAACTTTGATTGAATAAAAAATTGCCTATGTAAACTGGATTGAGCTATTTTAGAGCAATAAATCAGCTGTGGAAAATCTTCAGTACAATGGTAAAATACTATGCATCTTCAAATAGCAAAATGTCTCTGTTCCTGTTGAGAACCATGGTCAATAAATGATGTAAGAGACAGTTTCAAGCTTAAAAGATTTCCAAAAGTACAAGAATAAGTGGGCTGAAAGAATCAACACTGAGTTATAAAGTAAAATGATAAAAGGCAGTACATAAAAATAACTTCTGAGAAATATCAAAGCTAACAGGGAAACATCAATATATTAAGGCATGTGGCCACAAATATCAAGGAATTTATGATCAACTTGCTAATTATACTTTGTTCACAGTGAAGAAAAAGAACCGATTACTATATGTGCAAAGAACCTGAAATTATGCTAACCTTTTGGACTTAATATAAATAAATAAAATAAAAGGAGTTCATTTGCAACCCAAATGAAATAGATGAGGAAACTTTAGATGCATTTGCTCTAGATTTTCAAGCTCTTTCACTCTCAGAAATTACGCTTTTGTATTAGAATATCACAATATTTCTTATTTCAAAAATAAACGTATATCATAAATATCCCCCCACTTCCTTGTGGACTGTGTGTTTGGCAAGAAGGTATGAAAAGGGATGCAATGGTCTTTGTCAAAGTTCATCCCAAGTATCTCCATAATAAAAGACTTTGTGTTCTATGGGCTGTTCCCAGGGAAACATACCAAGAAAAACATCAACCACTGCTGGAAAATCATTAACTCAGTGAAAGACATACTTCGGTCTGTCCAAAACTTGTTGATCTTTCTGGGTAAGGGTAATTAAGGATTGTTGGGGATTGTTAGGAATGGGGCACCTTTCAGGAGTTATAGGATAGGAGTAGCAGCTGGTTAATACAAATGGGAACCAGTCTTCAAAACAAAAACCTGGAGACACAAGAGACTGGAATCCAGATCAACAAACATTCTGCTAGAAGAACTCAACGGGTCGAGCAGGATCTGTTGGGGAAAGGAATTGTTGACGTTTCGGGCCGAAACCCTGCATCAGGACTGAGGGTGGAGAGGTGAGATGGCTGGTATAATGAGGAGAAGGGAAGTTGTGAGAAAAGAATCTGAGGTGATTGGTGGACCGAGGAGGGGTGTAAGATGACAGGCAGGTTGTGCCACATAGGGGAGGGGAGTAGGGGTGGGTTTGGGAGACAGTGGAAGGTGAACGATAGATCGAGGCAGACAAAGAGAGAGGAAAAAGGAAATAGGTTTCGAAAGACACTATAGTCAATGTAATATCCTTCGTTATTTTAAAGGCATTGAAACTAGCCACTGGGCATGGGACATTCTGATTCTACATTGTTGTAACTACTCATTGAAACTCTCAGAATGAGATCAGGGAAGGCTGTGGCTACCTTCTGTGTTAATAAATGGTCAACGATAATACCCCTGGCACTTAACACACAGTTCAAGATGTACTTGTTTTGCCAATTAATATTCTGGGTTTTTGTATATCCAGGGAGCCATCCCTCAACACTAATAAAAGAGCTATACTTTGGTTATTTGGGGTTTTGTGCTCAGAACCCCTCAGACCAGCCATGGGTATTTGAATATTCAAAGGCATTCCACCAGTTGAGATGTGCTACCAATGTAAATATTTTGTTCCACAAAGTTACCTCTCTACACCAAAATATTTAAGTAGGTAAATATAACCATTGAAACCATATCTAATTGCTTATTGTTCTTTGTGTTTAAAGAGTATAAAACCTCATGGCACTGCAGAGTTTCTCCAGAGAATCTCCAACAGAGATGGATCCTTCAGACACAAGAGACTGCAGATGCTGGAACCTGGAGCAACAGTCTGTTGGAGGAACTCAGCGGGTCGAACAGCATCTGTGGGAGAAAAGGAATTGTCGACATTTTGAGTTGAAACCCTGCATCAGCACTGCATCCTGCAGACTGCCTGTTTGTTGTGCTGAACAAAGACCCTTTGCTTCTACAGCTCTGGTCTCCTAATCGCAATATTTGGGGGCTCGTCCAGAATATCTTTGTGACCCATTACATGGCTTGCGACCTCTAAGGGATGACTATTTTAAAATGTAGCACCCCATAATTAGATCTGTTTGGACCAACAACCACTGGATCACAAAGTATCAAAGAACACGTAAAGCATGAATGGTTTCTGAGTTTTAAAATATTTCATGAGTGTTACAACTTATGAATTCATTTTTATTTGCAGAAGGAGAAACAATGCATGACTGAGTGAGTGAGTGCAAGTTCTATTATGTGTTTGCTAACTCTATATTGGGAGGATGTTTGAATTAATCCTATGCTTCAAAGAAGTAAGATGTGACCAAGTGAAAGATTCTGTTACTTACTTAATAAATTTGCAGGACCTCTTGTGTTTTACAGTCGGTGTTTCTTTAAGCTCCGTGAATGCGTGAGTGTATGGGAACCCCACCCATCCATCTTTTCTTTTCCTTTATTCCTTGGAATCAGTGTTAAAGTTTTGGAAATTAACTGTTTATTCTAATTACAGCCATTGAAACTGTACTTAATTGCTAATTGTTATCTTTGTGTCTGAAAAACATAAAACCTCACTGTACTGCAGAGTTTCTTCTGAGTGTTTCTAGTAAAGGGATAGATTCTCCATTATTGCCTGCTTGTCTTGTTGAATAAAGACCTTCCACACCTACAATTTTGCTCTCCGTGTGGCTCATTCACAGTCAAAACAGAGATGTCCGCAAGTGAATGCTGCCAACTAGCAGATTCTAGGGTGCTGGATTATATGCCAAGAGTTGCACTGAAGCTTGGTGCAGGCAACACAAAGGCTCTGTGGGGACAAAAAACACAGTCTAGGGTCCTGCTGCCAATGGACTGAGGGGCTGGGCCCTGTGAAAGCCTCTCAGATGCTTGACAGTTACTTTGTTTAAGGAGCAAACCTGAGTGTAGCTGATGCTTTGTAAGGAAATGCATTGACTTGCTTGGTTTAATGAATGTAGAATATGACAATCCTGATTGTATTTACTGTACACAGTACAAATAAAGTATATTTTTTGGAAAAGAATCACAACTCTCCCTCCATTATTTGGAATAGAGAGAGGAACCAGAAAATGATAGATCTACTGGTTGATCATCCACTGTGAGGAATTTATTGGATACTTCCAGCAGGACCAGCAGTGATGAAATATGCATCAAGTGACCAAAGACAGAATCCAAAATACAATCTTGGAATTCAGCTCAGGCCACTTAGGAGTGAAATCATGATGCCTTTTTTTTCCACAAAAGGATAGCAGACATCTCGAACTTTTTTTCCTCCAATAGTTGTGGCCACTGAGAGACAATTGAATTCTTCAGGAGTGAGATTGTTAGGTTTTATTTTGATTGTTAAAAGTATTCAGCATAAGGGTATCCCAAAGATGTGTTGGATGGTAGGTTAAGTGGCTACTGTAAGTTACCCCTCGTGTTGGTGGATGGTAGGAGAATTGGGGTATTGTTAATGGGAATGTGAGAAAGGGAAATAAGTGGGAAAATGGAATTGAGGGGATTACTCAGAGCCAGCGTATACTATGCCTCAGAATGGTGCAGCACGTAATGTTGCTGTGTCTCTGCTACAGCAAATGAGGTTTGGTCCTGATCTCCGGTGCTGTCCGTATGCGAGTTTGCACACTCGCCCAGTGATCCCTAAGGTAGGTGGAACCCAAGGGAATCAGGGTGGTATTAATGGGCCTATGAGACAAAGTATGTTGCAGGGAAATAAGTATGGAATGGGACTGATGGGAATGTTCTGAGAGCTCACATAGACTCAATAAGCCAAATGGCCCCCCCCCCCCCTTCCTTTTCATGTAAGGAAGCATGAAATATGAGAAGGGGTTATGGATTAAAATAGGATAAGGAGCATTCAAGCACACATCCACAATGATTTAATTAAATCTGAGAAGCTTGGCAACTGACTTACTCACTTCAGTTGCAACATGTCTGACGCTGACAGATATCTGTCACTTCTGGTAAAGGAAAATTGGCTGCAATATGAACACAAACACAGACTGGTTTGGCCGAATAGAAATTCTAGTTAGCAACTGCTGTGTGGTTGGGACTTTTTAGATACAGAGCAGATAACGTTTATAGATTACAAGCTCACACAAATCAGAGGTGCCTGAGGGCAGAGAACAAGGCGAGTATGGTGGATGTATTCGCTGTGCCTTGTCACCTCATCTAATGAGGTAAGAGTCATCTCAATCCCTACAGCTCTCACAGTTACCCACAGCCATCAATTTGCAACAAATGCTTTTCTTCGTAACCACCTCCACGAGGCCTCCGCATCCTCCTATTCAACACACCCCAACTAGTGTAATTCCATTACAGGCATCATTGGAGTGAGTTTCCGCAGACACACAACTCTAAAACCTTGCTTATCGCCTTTGGTGCTCTTGGTGTGACCTCCTCTACATTGGCGAGACCAAGCGCGGACTGGCTGACCGTGTTTGCCAAGCGCATGCATTCCATCCGCCATGGCCTTCTGGAGCTCCCGATTGCTCGCCATTTTAATTCTGCTCCCCATTTCCACAGTGACCTGTCTGCCCTCAGCTTCCTCTACTGCCAGGGTGAGGCCAAATGCAAACTAGAGGAACAGCACCTCATATTCCGCCTGCATGGTCTACAACCCAATGGCATAAATATTGCCTTCACCAATTTCAGATGACCTGCTCTCCCTGTGTCCCTTTTCTCTCTCCTTCTGATCTACTCAGTTTCTCCTACACCCCACCCAACCCCCCCCCCCCCATCACCCTGTTTCTTTCACCTCCTCCACCCACTACATCTGCCCATCAACCACACACTCCTCCCACTGGGTCACTTCCCCCTACTATTTCCATATGCTCACACCACCCCGCTCACTTGAATTCATGCTCCACCTTTCTTTCCTATCAGATTCCATCACCTGCAGCACTTTGTTGCCTCCCAGCCTCTGTCGCTTTTTCCACTCTTCCCTCCTGCATCTGCCAATCACTCCTCTTCACCTGGATCCACCTATTGCTTGCCAGCTCTTGCTCTACCCCTTCCCCTCACCTCTATACACTGGTTATCTCCCCTCTGTCTTTCAGTCCAGCTGAAATGTCGACTGTCCACTTCCCTCCACAAATGCTGCCCAACCCATTGAGTTCACTTCGAAAACCTTGTGATCCTTTTTGATGAGTAAATTCAAATAGGTAAGACTTATGGGCTGCCCTGTAGCAGATGGGGCCAATGTGAGTCTAATCCCATCCCTAGCTGTTGTAAATAAATCTCTTCAGCTGAAGTAACTCAATGGTGATCGTGAACAAGATGAGTGGGTGCATGCTCAATCTTCTTCTTCTATGTTTCACTATTTCTGAGAGCTATTGTAGCTGCTACTCCAGTCAAGATCAATTATCTCAGCACAAACCAGGAATCATACTTGCAGGTCTGTTCTGTAACTTTGCATTAAACTGTTTTATAAAACAACACACTGCAAGTTTCCAACCAGTTCCTCAACATCTGCACTTGGTGGGTGTACTTTTATTGGAATATCAGCCCTATGATGCTTTTTGCTTTTATTATTTCCATTTTATGTCTGAAATCAATGTAGAACGTGAGATAAAAACAGATTAAGCCAACTTTTATTTCAAAAAAATAGTTACAACAATGTACCAAGGCAAGTTACACAGTTTTGTTCGTACCTGTATCATCAACAACCCATTTGAGAAAATTCACAATTTGCACATTAAAAGTTTACCCAAGTATGCCCACAAGCTGTGTGCATAATTAACATGTTCTTCCTGCTTTTTTCAATCCATCGGCAATATGTGTTGAAGCATAATGGACTTGAACACCTTTCCCGAATTATGCCAGCAGCCTATCAAGGCAAACCTCATGGTGAAGCACACTGCATACAACTGAAATAAATAACTAAAGTTGCTTAATTTTAATAGTCATATTTCAAAGAATTGTTGAGTACTCATAAACTTGGCCCATGTTTTCGACCATGTGTACTGTTTCCCTTTCTGTCCTTGGTGAAGTGATTTACAAGAAGCCAGAATGATTTGCTGCTGCTTCATTTTGGTGCTTAGCTGGTGGGGGGGAGGGATATTAGGCCCAATTTTGCCCACATCTGCACCCAGGCTGCAAGCGGTTTGAGTAAATAAGGAAGTCTTATTTCCCTTAGGAAAAGAGTCAAAACTCAGGGAACATTTATATAGGTGAAAGGATAAAGGATAATGATCGCATTGTGTGATCTCTGCCCCCAGTCCTTTCCTAACACCACACACATGGTGTTGTCCAACTTTCTCTCAGGTGCTCAAATCTACATTAGTTTTAACATGTGAAATAAGAACGACAGGGTATATTTGAAGACCTGGCAGCCTAACTTGCCTGTGGATGCCGATCTGAAGGGATATTCAGGAAGTACTGGTCCGGTTCACATCAAACAGAGCGTGCACGTATTATGGGTAGAAAAAGTTAAACTGTCAAGGTATCATTATCTCTCTAGCAGTGTTTAATTTAATTTTAATAGTTATGCACCAGGATGCCTATGCAATAGACAGTTATGGTGTTTTCATTATATAGATTCATTTATATAGCACAGAGACAGAACCTTCAGTCCAACTCATCCATGATAACCATGATGCATATTTACACTCATCCCATTTGCCCGTGATTAGCCCATATCCCTCTAAACTTTTCCTATCCATGTACCTGTCCAAACATTGTAATTATACCTGCCTCTACCACTTCCCATGGTAGCTCTTTCCAAATACCCACCACCCTCTGTGTGAAAAACTTGCCTCTCAGGTCCCCTTTAAATCTTTCTCCTCTCTCCTAAGACCTATGCCCTCTAGTTTTAGACACCTACCCTGGGAAACAAGACTGTTACTCTCTATCCTATCTATGCCCCTCATTATTTTATAAACCTCTGTAACATCACCCTTCAGCCTCCTTTTCTCCAGGGAAAATAGTCCCAGCCTATCCAATCTCTCCTTACAACTCAAGCTCTCCAGTCCAGATGAGAAAACTTATACAGTTACCAACTGAATCTCTGTCAACTGTGGTTCATTTTCATTTCTGTTGTTTTTGTCCCATTCCAGAGATACAAGAAAAATAATCCAAGATGGAACTCCAGTATAGGAGTGTCAGAATCTTGAAAGTGCCACCTTTGGCTAAGACATTAAATTGAGGCCCAGTTTGCTCTCTCAAGACAGTAAATAACCCATGGTACTACTTAGAAAAGCAGAGGAGTTATCCCTTATGCCCTGGACATCATTAATCCCTCAATCAACGTTAAGACGTGTACAATAGCTTACCAGACCATTATCACCTTGCTATTTGTTAGTGCACACTCTGTGCAAATTAGCAGGCAAGTTTCACAATTGCAACAGTGACCACACTTCAAAAGTACCTAACTGTACAGGAGTTTCTGAGACCCCCCCCCCCCCCAAGTCAGGAAAGATGCTATATAAATCCAATTGTTACATTGTTGTAATCATATAAATTATGTCCAATTATCATATTTTCAATTCAGAAAAAAAATTCTAAATATGTCCATTGGACTAGATTTATTAAAGTAACAGGTCCATGCTCAATTCTACTTGTCCCAGTGTAATGGAACTTGGTGAAATGTACTTTGTAAATACTACCTCATTAACTAAAAATATTTCCAATATCAGCACTGACTTTGTGAGTGAGTCAAGGGCTATGGCCAGGCAAAAAAATGTAAGTGGGTGCGTGATGGTTGGTGTGGGCTCAGTGGGATGAAGGGCCTGTTTCTGCACTCTGTGACTGTACCTGTACAACATTTTAAGGAAGTGCTATTTAGTATCATTTTCCATTTACCCTGCTGAATTCCACTTGAGTTCATCGTTAACTATTTGCTGATTGTTGAAGAAAGCAGCAATACATTTCAAGCAGTGTTCAGTGATGATGACTATATGTCGATACTGCTGAGCCATTAATTTTTATCTAAAACAACTATTCTGATTTGTAACACATCAAGATTTTGGCCACAGTTTCTTAGCAAGAACATCAAAACTGCGCATATACTTTTAAGCCAGTGCCATTTTCCCAACAAAAGAATATTCAAGAAGCCTAATGTCGCCCTTTGGAGGCCTATCTAAACCCATGCAGTGATCTGATACCAAGTTAAAAGAAATTATTGCTGGTCTGGAAGGTGCAGAATAAGCAGAACTACTATCTCCTCCCGGTTGTCAAAAATAAAATGATTTGAGGTCCATTAGCAATGGCAAGTTATGTCTTTCTGGAAATGTACTGTCTGCGTGGAGTTTGCATGTTCTCCCTGTGACCTTATAGGTTTCCTTGACATGGTCTGGCTTCTTCCCATACCCCAAACAAGTGCTGGTGGGTTAATTAGTTACTGCAGTTTGCTCTAACGTAGTGGGTGATCAGTGAATAGGGTAAGTCCAAAGACTCTATCGAAAGCACCTTCCAAACCCTTGCTAGAAGGACAAGGGCAACAAAAGCATAAGAACTCCACAAACTGGGACTTGCCCTCCAAGCCACACACCATCCTGACTTGGAAATACATCATCGCTCCTTCACAGTCATTGGGTCAAGATCCTGGAACTCCCTCCCTGACAGCATTGTGGGTGTACCCACCCCTCCAGGACTGCAGTGGTTCAAGAAGGCAGCTCATCGCCACCTTCTCTAGGGCAATCTAGGGATGGACAATCAAACACTGGCTCAACCTGCAAAGGGCATGTCGATGGGCATGTGATGGAGACAGGTTGCAGGAGGATAAATAAAGGAATGGGATTATAATGTGTGTGTTCTGAGAGCTGCTATCAGCTTGATGGGCCAAATGGCCTCCATCTGTGTGGTAAATATTCAGCAGGACGGGCGGCATCTGTGGAGAGAGAAACAGAGTTAAAGTTTCAAGTCTGTGCCCTTTCATATGTCTTTATTTCAGATTCCCAGCATCTGCGTTTTATTTCTGCTTGTCATTTCTTTCTGAAGTTGTACAAGAGCGTGAAAGCTTAACAGCTGAACAGTTGTGTGGGACTCTGGTTTGTTCATATCGGAGGTCTATACCTCGGTTTGGCTCGCTTCAATCTCCATGTAGTTATCACTTGAACGGTTGCACTTGACATAGGAAGCCCTGAATGGCGATTGCCCCGCCGCTTGCACCCAGCTGTAATAATCCCCAGCGTTGCTGCTCTTTTTGGGCGAGCGATTGCGAAGGCACAGGATGAAACCCACCACACACAGGACAAGAAGCAGCGCGGCCACCGAGCCCAGCGCGCCCATCAATACCCAAGACAGATTGGCAGAGCCGTGCTCCTCCGAGGCTTTCGCTGCTGTGGGCGAAGGAACGGCGGTCCAGTCTGCAGCGGTGCTCTCTGCCGCCACACCCATCCCGGTCGGGTCCCCTGAAGAGGCAGACGGGGTGCCCGAATCAGTGGCGTGGTCCACCAGAGCGCCCGGTGTGGTGAGACCCCAAACTCCAGCCGTGGTATCCCAGCGCTGGACTGTGGAGGTGAGCGAGGTGGTCACTCTCATTGGGATGCAACTTACTCCATCCTCCCCGAGCGCGTAGCCCTGGCTGCAGGAGCACTGGAAACTGCCTTCGGTGTTGGAGCAAGTCCCCTGACAGGGGCGTGTTGTGCACTCATCGATGTCCACGCAGGAGTGACCAGTTCCTTGGAGTCGGTAGCCCGCTCTGCAAAGGCACATGTACGAGCCGTCGGTGTTGTGACAGGATTGGTCACACGGATGGCCGGTGCATTCATCCAGGTCTCTGCACTGGCTGTCAATCAGCGCGTAGCCCTGGGTGCAATCGCAGCGAAAGCTCCCCGGCGTATTGATGCACACCTGGGCGCACGGTCTCTGCGCGCATTCGTCCGCGTCCTCGCACTTGCTCCCGTTTTCCGCTGGCTGGTAGCCCACGGGGCAGAGGCACTCGAAGCCCAGTGAGTTGCTGACACACCTGTATTCGCATGGGTGGTCCTGGCAGTGGTCCCGAAGCTCGCAGGAGCGCTGGTCCGCACCCAGCTGATACCCAGCGTTGCACTGACACCGGTATCCTCCTCCTCCTCCTCCTCCGGCGCTCACGCAAAGCTGGGCGCAGCCCCCATTATCAAGGTCGCAGCCAGATGGAGGAGCGCAGAAGGGTCCGTCCGCCGACCAGCCATACCGTCCCGGTACTCGTTCCATGCACAGCACATAACCAGCTGCAGGTGAACCCCCAGCACAGGACACGACTGCAAAGGAACCGAAGGGGACGAGATCCAAGGAGGAACTCTCTGCGTCAAAGGGGGTGGTGTAGGTGACCGAACCCGGGCCACTCAAGACGATCTGAGTGCACATACCTTTAAAACTGAACTTGCAAAGGTAGCCGTCCGCGGCGTGGCTGCACACGCCGTCGTGCCATTTGTAGTTGCCCCCGTCCGGGCTGGAACTGCTCCGGGTGTTGGAGACGATGTGGACGCATCTGTGCGCCGTGCAGGTACTCTGGGGTTCCCTGGCCCAGTTGGAGTAAGTGGTCTCTTCTCCCCCTGAGGTCCAGCCGAAGCCCCTCAGCGGTTTGTGCTGCTGGTAGCAATGTCTCGGGGGTAGCTGGAGACCGAGCCAAAACTTGCTCTTCGGCCGCTGCCCAGCGGGGAAGCCAGACAACAACTTGTGGATCAGCAGCGCTTCCCCCGTGTCCTTGGCCGTCGCCAGGTTACCCCCGTTGGCTTTGCACCTTTCCAAGGCTTGGTGGAAGGGCTTCCTGTCCAGGTGCGCGGTGTAACAAGCATTACTGACGCACACGGTGTCCGAGGGCAGTGACAGGCGAGCAGTGACCGCTGAGAGCAGGCTTTGCACGACCAGCAGCAGCATCCTTTGAAGCAGAAGCCGCGGGTTACAGGTGACCGGGTCGCCAACACGCCAGCAGCTCAGGCAACTGGCCGCAGAGCGTGGAGCGGTATATTTCCAGACCCCCCTTGTGCCTGAGCTCAATTATTCCCGATGTACCCTGGGTTACTAGATGTGATTATCCCACGATTCCAGCACAGAATCCAACGGAAGCGACGAAGGAGTCACTTGGGATTTATAAAGTCAACATTCCTTCATCCTAAACATTCCAACGTTGGAACAGCGAAGATGGACTTTATAGATTAAACACACTTCCACATTTTTTCAGCGATCTTTCACATCACAACCCCCAAGATGGGTTAAGTCTTCTGTTCATTGATTTAACTACAAATATTTTGACTGCCTGTGATTAGAATAAGCCCCTTAAAACTATCGCAGTCACAGCCCCGGTGTGCTCAGGTTAACGCAGGCGCAAACGCTACAGCACGAATAATGTAAAGCAGTTCGTCGTGGGGGTTAAGGTAAAGCACTCTTTTAAACGTGGAAGTGGGGACCGCAGTTTGAGGACAGCGGTCCCCGAAACTAATCTCATTCCCCCTTCTCCTGCGATCTTTATCAGTGAGGTCGTGGGAATGTTATGTTTTATATCATCCGGAGCCAAAACAGCTGTGTTCACTATACTTAACCAACAGGGCCTCGAATGGGAACTTAACTTTTTTTTGCAATGTAATTTTGTCGATGTTGTTATCTCAAGTGAATTTCCTTAGTTAAACGCGCCTTTAAATAAGAAAAAAATATCAATTATTTTAAATCGGTCTTAATTTTTCCAAATTGTTTTAATTGCTTCGAGGTTTGATGCTGTTTTGGATTGCATACATTCCCAAAGGAGGTGAAATTACACACTTACCAATTCTATGGGGCCTCAGAAATAATACTTGCCATCATTCCCGTGCCATCCAAAATAAATCCATATGTATCTTGGGAACCATAACTTAATATAGCTGATGAGTTTCCATAGTTTATAGTGACTGGTTAAAAGCTACCTAGAGTATAGTTTAAAAAGTAGCCAAAGGTTCATAGCTGGCGCATTTTTTTTATTGCAACACACAAAAAGCTAGAGGAAATCAGCAGGTCAAGCAGCATAACCTGCTGAGTGTCTCCAGCGTTTTGTGTGTTGCTCCATGTTCCAGCATCTGCAGTCTCTTGTGTCTCCATACTATTTTAGTGCTGTTTATTGTCTTAAACATACAAGAGGTTCTGATTTATAGAGATTAGCAAAAGACATATTTTCCCACAAACTACTGAAAGTATATTGGCAGGGGGGTGAGAACCAGAGTGATAGGTCAGAGGTTGGTGCATTTAGTGTACAAGTAGATGCCGAGTGTAGAAAGACTGTGAGGAAGGATAGGCAGTTGAAGGGGCAAAATTGCAGTCAGTTGGATGGGCTGAAGTGTGTCTACTTTAATGCCAGAAGTATCAGGAACAAGGGCGATGAACTTAGAGCATGGGTAAGTATGTGGAACTAAGATGTGGTGACCATTACAGAGACTTGGCTGTAGCAAGGGCAGGAATGGCTGCTGGATATTTTGGGGTTTAGATGTTTCACAAGGGACAGGGATGGAGGTAAAAGAGGTGGGGGAGTGGCTTTGCTGATCAGGGACAGTGTCACAGCTGTAGAAAGGGAGGACATCCTGGAGGGATCATCTACTGAGTCAGTGTGGGTGGAAGTCAGAAACAGGAAGGGAGCGATCACTCTGTTAGGAGTATTCTACAGAACCCCCCCAGTAGCAGCAGAGATACCGAAGAGCAGATCAGGAGGCAGATTGAAAGGTGCAAAAATAACGGGGTTGTTGTCATGAGTAATTTCAACTTCCCAAATATTGATTGGCACCTCCTTAGTGTAAAGGGGATAGATGGGGCAGAGTTTGTTAGGTGTGTCCAGGAAGGATTCCTGACACACCATGTGGACAGGCTGACTGGAGGAGAAACCATTCTGGACCTGGTACTAGGCAATGAGCCTGATCAGGTTTCAGATCTCTCAGTGGGAGAGCATTTTGGAGATAGTGACCATAACTCCTTGACCTTTACCATAGCCTTGGAGAGGGATAGGAGCAGACAATATGGGAAAGTATTTAACTGGGGGAGGGAGAATTATGATGTTCTTAGGCAGGAATGCGGGAACATAAATTGGGAACAGATGTTCTTGGGGAAGTGCACAGCGGAAATGTGGAGGTTGTTTAAGGAATACTTGCATGGTGTTCTGGATAGATTTGTCCCACTGAGGCAGGGTAGGGATGGTAGAGTGAAGGATCCGTGGTTGGCAAGAGAGGTAGAATTTCTTGTCAAGTGGAAGTAAGAAGCTTACCTGAGGTTTAGAAAGCATGGTTCAGATAGGGCTCTGGAGAATTACAAGGTAGCCAGGAGGGAGCTTAAGAATGGACCGGAGAGTTTGAAGGGGGCATGAGAAGTCCTCGGCGAGTAGGATCAAGGAAAACCCCAAGGTGTTCTACACGTATGTGAAGAATAAGAGGATGACTAGACCGAGGGTAGGACTGATCAGGGATAAAAGAGGAAACATTTTTCTGGAGTCAGAAGAGGTAGGGGAGGTCCTTAATGAATACTTTGCTTCAGTATTCACCAGAGAGAGAGACCTTGACATTTGTGAGGAGGGTGTACAACAGGCTGATACCTAGGGTATGTCAATGTGAGGAAAGAGGATGTGCTGGAACTTCAGAAAAATATTAGGATAGATATGTCACCGGGGCTGGACAGAATATATCCAAGGTTATTACGGGGAGCAAGGGAAGAGATTGCTGCATGTTTGGCGATGATCTTTGAGTCCTCACTGGCCACAGGAGCAGTGCCAGATGACTGGAGGGTGGCAAATGTTGTTCCTTTAAGAAGGGGAGTAGGGATAACCCTTGGAATTACAGATCAGTGAGTCTTACTTCAATGGTGGTCAAATTACTGGAGAAGATTCTTAGAGACAGGATTTATGGGCATTTGGAGAAGCATAGGCTAATTAGGGACAGTCAGCATGGCTTTGTGAGGGGCATGTCGTGTCTCATGAGCCTGATTGAATTCTTTGAGGATGTGACAAAGCACATTGATGAAGTTAGAGCAGTGGACATGGTGTACATGGATTTTAGTAAGGCATTTGATAAGGTTCCTCATGGAAGGCTTACTCAGAAAGTCAGGAGGCATGGGATCCAGGGAAACTTAGCTGTGTGGATTCAGAATTGGCTCGCTCGTAGAAGACGGAGGGTGGTGGTGGATGGAGTGTATTCTGCCTGGAGGTCAGTGACCAGTGTTTGTCCACAGGGATCTGTTCTGGCACCCCTGCTCTTTTGCGATTTTTTTAAATGACTTGGATGAAGATGTGGAAGAGTAGGTTGATAAGTTTGCTGATGATACAAAGGTTGGTGGTGTTGTGGATAGTGCAGAAGGTTGCTGTAGATTACAACAGGATATTGATAGAATGCAGAGCTGGGCTGAGAAATGGCAGATGGAGTTCAACCCGGTAAAGTGTGAAGTGATACACTTCGGAAGATTGAATTTGAAGGCAGAATACAAGGTTAATGGCAGGACTCTTAGCAGTGTGGAGGAATGGGGGGTCCATGTCCATAGATTCCCTCAAGGTTGTCACGCAGGTCGATAGGGTTGTTACGAAGACATATGATGTGTTGGCCTTCATTAGTCGGGGTATTAAGTTCAAGAGCCATGAGGTAATGTTGCAGCTCTATGGAACTCTGGTTACACCGCACTGGAGTATTATGTTCAGTTCTGGTTGCCTCATTATAGGAAGGATGTGGAAGCTTGAGAGAAGGTGCAGAGGAGATTTACCAGGATGCTGCCTGGATTGGAGAGCATGTCTTATGAGGATAGATTGAGTGAGCTAGGGCTTTTCTCTTTGGAGAGAAGGAGGACGAGAGGTGACTTGATAGAAGTGTACAATATGATAAGGGGCATAGATCGAGTGGACAGTCAGAGACTTTCTCCCAGGGCAACAATGGCTAACATGAGGGGGCATAATTTTAAGGTGATTGGAGGAAGATATAGGGGGAATGTCAGGGGTAAGTTTTTTACAGAGAGTGGTGGGTGCGTGGAACACACTGCCTGCAGAGGTTGTGGGGGCTGATACATTAGGAACATTTAAGAGAGTCTTAGATAGACACATTAATGATAGAGAAATGGAAGGACGGTCATGTAGCGGTTAGCATAACGCTATTACAACGCCAGTGACCCAGGTTCAATTCCGGCCACTGTCTGCAAGGAGTTTATATGTTCTCCCCATGTCTGGGTAGGTTTCCTCTGGGTGCTCCAGTTTCCTCCACATTCCAAAGACGTATGGGTTAGGAAGTTGTGGGCTTGCTATGTTGGCGTCGGAAGCGTAGCAACACTTGCAGGCTGCCCCTAGAACATTCTACGCAAAAGATGCATTTCACTGTGTATTTCGACGTACATGTGACTAACACAGAAATCTTATCTATGTGGGAAGGAAAGGTTAGATAGATCTTCGAGCAGGATAAAATGTCAGCACAACATGTGGGCCGAAGGGCCTGTACTATGCTGTAATGTTCTATGTTCTATATCATGGTATAATTTTACTTTTAATTATTCCTGTAGAGCAGAAACAAACACTGGAATCACATATAATTACTGGAAGGGTAAATTATCTTGTGGCAATGAGCTTTCCATTTGACCTTGTGAGAAGGATACTGCATTGCTGGGAGTGAGTTACAACAAACTGGGCCACGTTTTTCTAAGTGGAAGAACAAAAGCCAACACCCTTCCCAATATTAAATGCAAATCAGGCAGTAAATTTGAGCAATTGTTCATATGCTCAGTAAAAACAGAAAATGCCGGAGTTATTCAGCGGGTGAGACCACACCCGTGGGAAGTGAAACAGAGGTAATTGTGTCAGGTCGAAATTCCTTTATCAGAACTGGGAAGGAGCAAAAGAAACTGCAGGGAGGGTGGGGCAGGGAGGATGTCAATGTTAGAGTAAAACCAAGGTGGCCATGGAGAGTATCTGTAAACAAGATTATCTGGTTAATAAGTGAATGGGAAAAGAGAGGGTGGGGACATAGATAAAAGGATGTAGGAGTTGCAAATTGCAGAGCAGGAAGACATGCCCGGCAGGTCAATTTAGGCCAAAATCACAAATGGATGACCGATACAGAAAATGAACTCAAGTTACCTGAAGTTGTAGAATTCAATATTGAGTCCAGATGGCTGCAATGTGCTCAGACAGAAGATGAGGTACTCTTCCTCAAGTTTGCATTGTAACAGGCCACAGATCAATAGATCAGACTGGGAATGCGATGGAGAATTAAAATGGCACGCAACTGGAAGCTCAGGAGACACAAGTCACTGCAGATGCTGGAATCTGAAGCAAAAAAAACAAACGGCTGGAGGAATTCAAGGCTCAAGCAGCATTTGTGGAGGCAAAAGGATGGTCAAGATTTTGGGTTGAGACCCTGTAGCAGGACATCAGGGAAGCTGAGGGTTGCCCCTGTGGACTGAACACAAGTACTCTGCAAAGAGGTCACCCAATCTGTGTTGGTTTCTCCATTATAGAGTAGACCACATTGTAAGCACCAAATACAGTCACTAGATTGAAGAAGTGCAAGTGAATCGCTGCTTCACCTGGAAAGACTGTTAGGGTCCCTGGATGGTGGGAAGGGTATTGATAATTGGTATTGACTTATTATTGTCATTTGTACCGAGGTACAGTGAAAAACTTGTCTTGCATACCGACTGTACAGGTCAATTCATAACACAGTGCAGTTACATTGGGTTAGTACAGAGTGCATTGATGAAGTACAGGTAAAAACAATACAGTACAGAGTAAAGTGTCACAGCTACAGAGAAAGTGCAGTGCAATAAGGTGCGAGGTCACAACAAGATAGATCGTGAGATCATAGTCCTTCTCATCGTTTGAGGGAACCGTTCAATAGTCTTATCACAGTGGGGTAGAAGCTGTCCTTAAGTCTGGTGGTACATGTCCTCAGGTTCCTGTATCTTCTACCTGATGGAAGAGGAGAGAAGAAAGAATGACCTGGGTGGGTGGGGTCTTTATTTTTACTCCTCGCTCTCTTGGTGAAACAGCCAGCATGATCAGAGTCCAAGGAGGTTGGTGTCCGTGATGCACTGGGCTGTGTCCACAACTCTCTGCAGTTTCTTGTGGTCCTGGGCAGAGCAGTTGCCCTACCAAGCCGTCATGCATCCAGATAGGATGCTTTCTATGGTGCATCGATAAAAGTTGGTCAGTGTCAAAGGGGACAAACCGAATTTCTTTAGCCTCCTGAGGAAGTAGAGGCGCTAGTGAGCTTTCTTGGCCGTGGCATCTACGTGATTTGACCAGGACAGGCTGTTGGTGATGTTCACTCACAGGAACTTGAAGCTCTCAACCCTCTCGACCTCAGAACAGTTGATGTAGACAGGTGCCTGTACACTGCCCCCTTTCCTGAAATCAATGACCAGCTCTTTTGTTTTGTTGACATTGAGGGAAAGGTTGTTGTCACAACACCATTTCACTAAGCTCTCTATCTTCTTCCTGTACTCTGACCCATCACTGTTTGAGATATGGCCTACAACGGTGGTATCATCTGCAAACTTGTAGATGGAGTTAGAGCAGAATCTGGCCACACAGAGGTGAAAGGACAAGTGTTGCATCACCTGTGGTTGCAAGGGAAAGTGCTGAAGGGTGATGGTTAGTGGGAATAAAGAATGGACCAGGGAGTCATGAAAGGAAGAGTCCCTGAGAATTGCATTTCTGGTCACCTCACTATAGGAAGGATATCGAGGTTTTAGTGAGGGTGCAGAGGAGGTTTACTAGGACCTGGATTAGAGGGCATGTGCTATCAGGAGAGGCTGGACAAACCTGGGCTCTTTTCTCTGGTACGGCAGGGGCTAAGGGGTGATCTGTTGGAAATGTATAAAATTATGAAGGGCATAGATAGGGTGGACAAGCAATATTTTTTCCCATTATTGAGCTATCCAATACCAGAGGGCATGCACTTAAGGTGAGAGGAGGTAGGTTCAGAAGAGACGTGAGGGATAAGTTTTTTACTCAGAGAGTGGTGGATGCCTGGAATGCATTGCTTGATAGGGTGGTGGAGGCAAACGCATTGGGGGCTTTTAAGCAGGGTTTGGATGGGCACATGAATGCGAGGAAAATGGATGGAAATGGGCATTCTGTAGGTAGGATGGATTAGCTATGTCAGCACAACATTGTGGGCCGAAGGGCCTGTTCTGTGCTGTACTATTCTATGTTCTATGAGAAATTCTGAAAGGGGAGGAAAGGGCAAGAAGTACCTGAGTGAAATCTCTTTGAAGATGGTGGAAATTGTGGAGAATGATCTGTTAAATGTGGAAGCTGGTGGATTTGCATGCACGTGAACATCTCTGTGGCATGGAAAGTCAGAAGTTCCACCCTTCCCTTGTTGTTTCCTCAGGAAGCCAAGCAAAGATGCGTCTCATCCTCTGACCAAACCACCACATGTATCAAAAGAGGTAAAGTTACTTATCCCATGGACAGTGACTCATTGTGATCAGGAACAAGCCTGGCCATTCCAGTTTGTGTACCCTGTGTGCAGGTCTCAATTACAGCCAAATACCTTTTATGGCTCCACAAGTTAACTTGTACAAGCATGCAGCCAATCACAGGAACATATAACAATAAGGAGCAGGAGTAGGTCACCAGGCCCCTCAAGGCTGCCCTGCCATTTAATATGATCATGGCTGATCTGCCCCAGGTCTCAATTCCTCTTCTGCACCAGCACCATTTAGTCGTCAATTCCCCAATTTTTCAAAAATGTATGTAGCTCTTTAAATACTTCCAGTGATCTAGTCTCTATCATCCTCTGGAGTTGGGAATTCCAGAGACAACACCTTCTGAGAGAAGAAATTTCACTGCATCTCAGTTTTAACTGACTACCCCCTTATTTTGTAACTTTTGCTCTTATTTCTCTCAATCAATGTTAATTATTTTCTACTTTTTCCTTCTTGGAGAGGGGACATCTTTGAAATGTACAAAAACCCAATGGGATTGGAAAGACTAGATGCAGAAAAGATGTTTCCACTCGTAGGGAAGTCCAGATCCAGAGGTCACAGCCTAAGGATATGGGGTAGGCCGGTTAGGACTGAGATCAGGAGAGATTTCTTCCCCCAAAGAACAGTGAACCTGTGGATTTCCCTACCACAGAAGATAGTTAAGGCCAAATCCTTAAATTTGTTCCGCAAGATTTAGATATAGGATTAATAGTTAAAGAGATCAAGAGATATGGAGATAAAGTAGGGGCAAGGTAGTGAATTTGGAATGATCAGCCATGCTCACATTGAATGGTGAAGGAGCTCGTAAGGCCAAATGGATACTACGACTCCTAATTTCTATGTTTAATCCTCCTCCTCTTTTTCTGTACTGGGTTGACATTGAATGGATTTTCTGACATGGTTCTGGTCCAGATTCCTTACTTCTAAATTTAAAATTTTTTAAAATTTAAATTTAAATTATTTTTTTAATTATTATTTTTTAATTTAAATTTTATTTACAGTGTGGTAACAGGACCTTCCGGCCCAATGAGTCCACGTCGCCCATTTTAAACCCAAATTAACCTACCCGTACATCTTTGCAATGTGGGAGGAAACCGGAGCACCCGGAGGAAACCCACGCAGACACAGGAGAACGTACAAACTCCTTACAGACAGTGATGGGAATCGAACCCCGATCGCTGGTGCTGTAATAGAATCGCACTAACCGCTACGCTACCATGCCGCTACACTACTTACTTACATAATATATGAAACTGAAGGAAGCCATTCAGCTCATTGGATCCTTCTCTCTTAACTGAATGATGCCCTCAGTCATATTGCACCCTCCTGACTTCCCTGTACCTCTGCAACTTATTCTTGTTCACATGTCCATCAAATCCTGTTTGATTTTCTTTTGCCCTTTACTAAATGAAGGGGCAATCTACAGTAGCCAATTGACCTGCCAGCACACATTTGGGAAGTGGGAAACCCCTGCAAAAGCTTACATGGTCAGAGGGAGAATGTGCCAACTCCACACAAACAGCACCCAAGGTCAGGGATGAATCTGGGTTACTGAAGTTATGAGGCAGAAGCATTCAACTGCTCAGCCACAAGACTGCTCATTAATGACTCTTCAATCTGATTGGTTAAGGAGATCCATAATTATTTGCCAGATTTACACAGACCCTGGACACTCTTGTTGAGGGCACAATGATTTTTTGGGTGCAGCTTATCATGCAAGATCTCACTGACGTCTATGGGTCAGTGCAAGTTCATTGAACAGTTCATACAATTCACTCATTGCTCAGAACAGAATCTGGGAATATAGTTCAAGCAAATGTATTATATGGGATCCTGCAGTGAATTAATTGGAGTCCACTGCAGAAACATGAGATAACTCACAACAAATTGAGAACAATGTATGATTACAGAGCCACATATAATCTATAACAGAGCATACAATGCAGTGCAAATACACAATGATCAAGATTTGGCACCATCACCTCTGAAGAGATGCAGCTTGTCCACGTATAGACTTTGCTATTATTAATGGAAAATAGTGGCTGCAGTTGGATAAAGCTAGCAAATGGTATCTTTCAAGGAAGCAGTTTTGGCAAATTTATTACAGGAGGGCTGTGGTAACTATACATGCACTTTCTAATGCCCATACAGTAAAAAGAGAAATACTGCACAGAAATTAGCCCTTTGGCCACCAAGTCTGCATTGATCATCATTCACCTATTTTATGCTAATTCTGCATTAACTCACTTACACACAAGGGCATTGACAGTGGCCAATAACCTACTAACCCTCACATCTTTGGGACGTGGGAGGAAATTAGAGCACTCAGAAGAAGCCCACGTGGTCTGAGGCAGCAAACTCCACACCTGAGGTCAGGATTGAACCTGAGTTTCTGGCACTGTGAGGCAGTGGCTCTACTAGCTGCACTACTGTTGCACCCATGTTTTGCCAAGACATGCTGCATTGCTCAAACACAATGCATTTGCTTTGTGGTTCATTAAATTTGCTAACCATAAAAAGTGAAGTAGATTGCCAAAAGAAAATAACTACCTAGAGTCCATTCAAAGAACTATGCAATGTGACATTTGACCTGGTCACTTAAATATTACACAATTTCTCTCATGTTTCTTATTTTAACATCTGTCCTTTCCCTTCTAGCTTCTGGAGAGCACCACACAAAACAGTAACGGTGTGTGTAGCAAGGAACAGATCTCCTGACCTATGACATATGACTCCTTACAAAGTGAAAGCCCTGAAGATTCAGAAACTGAAATTAATAAAGTAAGTGATAGAGTTTGTGTTTGGAAGTTCCCTCCATAGGTAAAACTGAAAACATATTTTGTTTTTTAATTCATTTACGGACACCTGCTGAAAACTTCCAACATAAGATACCAGAATGTCCTGTCATTTAAATCATGGTTCAAAAACCAACTTACTGTTAGCATTCCAATATATTCATAAAAACAGAAACAACATTCAGAAAAATATTTAAAAGGTCAGGCAGCACATATGGAGGGAGAATCAGAGTTAATGCTTCAGACTGATAACCTGGCATTCCAAAATATGTTTTGTTTTACATCTGTAGCTACCCAAGAACAGAAGATGGTAAAGCCTAATAAAAAGATTCAACAAACCATCTTACAGGATCCCAGACAGCCCACTATTCCAGGTCTGCTCCACCCTGGAGGGCCAGTTTGTAGTCTTCAAAACCACTCATGCAGAACAGAAGAATGGACAGTGTTTTAAATTGGAATCTACATTTGGAGGTTGTCAAATACAAAGGTGATTAATGGTCCAGGAAGTTCTCTGAGAGTGCTCAGTAAATATCAGCAAGGAGACTTCTAAAGACTACATTGTAGATATGAATGTCTAGCATTGATTAATCACAGGATGAACTATTCTGGCATGAGAAAACAAAGGCAATAAAGACACTGATCATCTGGTTGTTGTGAGATAAGGAACATTGAGTCCAGTCTAAGACACCTCCAATAGCATCCAAGGCCTGAACAGAAGGCAGAAGAGTGAGCTGTTATCATGGTAATAAGAGATAAGTAGAGGCCAAGGTTAAGGCATCA
Organism: Pristis pectinata; assembly: GCF_009764475.1. Lineage (NCBI taxonomy): Eukaryota > Metazoa > Chordata > Chondrichthyes > Rhinopristiformes > Pristidae > Pristis > Pristis pectinata. Next base: position 84,212,092 of record NC_067407.1, read on the forward strand.
AAATGTACATGCGGTGAGACATGACCATCAAGCCCATGTGAACTGTGAAGTCCATGTCTGAACTATTAGGAGAAATCAGTCTTATGCTTCTGTTTACTTGATTGGCTCAGTACAAATAATAGGATGCTACACAATTGGAAAATGGAGGCGGAAGTGTAACAACCAATAGTCCAGTGGCAATGGGACAAAGATGGATGAAATGGGTCAGGCCTGGACTGGAATGTCGATGTGGTATCATCTCTTTGGAGGGGAACAGAAGGGATAAGAGGGAGGTGGTCATGGACATAGGTTTTATCTCCTTACCGAACCCTGGGACAACATGAGAACCTGGGAGCAAGGTGAGAACCTAAAGCAACACTCAGAGAGGAGGAACCCTGAGTCTGGGACTCACAAGAACAAAGGGAGACACCGGTCTACGACTGATCACCTCGTGTTTTGATGGGTAGTTCACACTGCAAGTTGTAAGCATTTGCCCTTTGTCTTTGCAATTAGGAGTTTGAATAAAGTTTACTATGTCTTTCACCAGTTGTCAGTAGTGTGTCTAATTATGTGTTAGGCACAGTAAATTGCAGAATGACTCAGTCAGTGAAACACAAAAGAGCAAGTACAGGTGGAGTGATATGTGACGGAATCTTGCTTCGTTAAGAATCTTGTAGCAGGAGATTCAGATCTACCTTGAAATCCTCTTTGGTTTCCAGTAATTTATATTCTCATTTGCAAGAGCAGCAAGCAGCTCTAACAGTATGCTGCTGGAGGAGAAAGCATTCTCCTCATTTGTATGCTCCATGTACAGCTGGCTATGCTCAGAAGTGAATGTTGAAGCTACATCTCTTTGCCTTCACATTCTAAACTCCTTTGGATAAAGGCCAACATTTCAAGTACAAGTGTTCAATCATTTGTTTACATCTACAACTGTCCTTCCTCTTCCACAGTTTCTAATTTCTAACCATTATCCAAATGCTTCAGATTCTCATTCTTAGATGCAAGGAATCTGCTTCACCATGTTGAACTCAGTCTGCCAGTGTTTTACCAAACTTACCTGTCCATATCCCTTTGCAACTTGCTGCTCCCACCTGTACTAACCATGTCTCCCAAGTCAGTGTGATTTAGCTCTATTTATTCCATCGCCAAGACTTCAAAATTGATCAGGCCTTATCTGTCAGAATGGTGATCCTGAGGCATGCAGTATTAGTTGGAATATGTTGGCACCTCTCCATCTTGGTGTTATTTTTGCTCTGTGACTTGCTGGAAGAGCTACTACAACAAAGTGAATGCAACCTGGCATCAGGAGTCCCTGATGAACGGTGGGACTAAGAGTGTATCTTTTTAACCACTAAACTTTAAGGATTGAGATTGAAAAAAAGAACAAAGAAGTAACAAAACAGGAGGCTGGGTCCTTCTGGTATGGAAGCAACACGTAGACATAAGAAGCAGGCGTAGGTCAATCAGTTCCTTGGTAATTTGAATAATATTCCACACCCATTAACCTGTTAAGGAATCATATGCCTAGAAACTAAGTATCTAATGTAAACCAGAGGCGGCATCTTGCTGTGATCAGGATTAACTGTTATCCTTGAACTGCACCGATCCCAGTAGGCAGGGTTCTGATGAAAGATACATCCTTGAAATGTTAACCCATTTCTTCTCCACTGATACTGCCTGACATTTGTATGGATCCTATCACATTAACCATAATGGTGGTAGAATCTGGAGGAGTTGATGGGATTGTTGAGAGTATAAAATGGGGTTAGTGTAGGATGGGTGTAAATGGGTGCTTGATGATCAGTGTGAACTCTGTGGGCTGTTTTTATTTGCGATTTATTGCAAGTGCAGTTTCTTTTTTGATTTTTATTTACTCCCAATGTATGGATCTTGATTGCTAAGGGATGGTACAATGCAGTTTGGTGGAGGACTTTTTGACTTCCAGGTTTTAGTATGAGGTCCATACTCTCATATGCTTCAGTGAAGAAGTCAACAATGACTTAGAGGTCTGCCTCCAAACATGCACATACATAAGCACATAGAGCTCAATTGCAATATTGCTGAGAAAGATTAAGAAGATTAATGCAATGATACACCTTTACTTGGCCCCAATCTGCACAGGGATTGGGTCTGTGGTGGGTCTGTTGTTCAGGATTATAGTTAACACATTATCATGTACTTGGGAGAAGCAGCTATATTCTGAAAGCATGAAGTGTAAGATATAGTAGCCATTAATATAAGAAAGAACCAACTTTCAAACTATTCAAATGTAATAAGCAGTACTCAGTCTTAAATGTTGAACAGCCATGTAAACAAACACTACATCTGGGAAGGGAGCAAGTTACTAGTTCACAGTGTGCAATACCACTCAATAGGTACGGTATAGAAAGTGATTTAACCATGAGATATTGTTGTATGCATTGGGCCAAACTTAATGACAATAGAGTGATGTTAATCGGCCTACATCAAACCAGGCACCGGGCATCTTGAGCTAAGATATTTTGCATCATTGTGACAGAGATCAAAGAAGGTTCCAGTCTTGCTATTTTGTACCTTAGCACATCAAACATGGTTAATGTCATGTTTGTTCTGTCAATCAATAATTGTGTGCCCAGAGAGTCAGGTCTCATCATACTGTCAGATAAAAAATATATTCCGAGTGCCTGAGGTTCTTGTCATCAGAAGTTTTTAGACCATCCATGACCCAACAAAGATATTTGAATATTCAGAGTTGGTCTAGTTAACTACAATGTGCTTCCATTATAGATATGTAGTTCTATGGAACCATTTGTCTACACCCAAAATATTGAAGTAAATTACACAATTGTAATGATTGAAATTGTATTCAATCACTTGCTGTTATCTTTGCATGTAAAGAGAATAAAAACTCAATATACTTTGTGTTCAGAGAGATTCTACCAAAACAAAACAGACAGGTTTCCCTGTACGTGTCCTCGTGCTGAATAAAGATCTGTTACATCTATAGCTCTGGTCTCCGTGTGACTCATTCAAAGTCACAACAATTGACATAGTTGGCAGGACATGTCCATGATGGCCAGCGACTCCAGCAGTCTAAGAGAGTGAATATTTTTAAGTGTTGCACCCTGCAGCTAGATCTGTGTGAGTCAACAACCATAGGTTTGCAGCATATCAACAAGGACAGAGTGGAAATCTGGAGAGAGAGATATAAAATATCATTGCGTGTCTATGTGTAGGTAAAGAGACCAGTTACCAGCTAGAACTGGGTAGATTAGAGTGGCAGATTCACTGGCTGTGGTACATGATACTCAACATTCAAGGTTGGAAGCACGTACTCATTCAGTGGCTACTCACATCTGAGGTGGGCTTCTGCATTGCTGTGATGTAGCTACTGGGGCTCCCGGGTGGTAATGTGAGATACTGTTCAGAAAGGCAGAGAAGGCATTCAAGAGACTTTTTGTGGCAGTGTGTTGATTTATGAAAGTGTGTGTATGTATGTGTGTGTGTGTGTTCTTTTACTTCTCTCCTTCCCTTGTTTTTGTCGGTTATTGGAATTACTATGGAAGTACTTGAAGGAGAGGTTATACCCAGCACTGTCTACTGGAAATGGCACCTGTTGAGATCAGGCAATGGCAGGCTCAAAACCCCAATGACCCAGCTGGCCACTAACACTCATTACCACCATCCATAAACCCTTCACCCCAGGGGAGAAGCACAGCATTCTTTCCGAGCTGTCGTCACTCAGAGTTGTGTATGGCAATGCAGAGTTTGCCTGCATACCGGCTTGTGCTGAATAAAGACTGCTACATACCTGTATACACTTCCATTCTCCATGTGGCTCATTCACAGTCAAGACATGTGTACCAGACATTGACAGATAATAAATCTATGAGGACAGCTAAATATGACATGGATTCTGCACAAACCTTTTGCAGTGAGAGAGTTGAAGACTTTTGTGGCGTTGATAAAGGCCACCTACCATTGTTGGAGTCACTCCATGCACTTTTCTTGGATTTGTCAAGCAGTGAATCTCATGTCCACTGTGCTTCCTGATAGATGGAATCAACTTTGTGACAGGGAATCAACATTGTGACAGGGAGAAGAGTGTTGAGGAGGATCCTAGCAACAACCCTTCTGTAATTGCTGCAATCAAACTTGTCGCCTTTCTTGAAGGCAGTCATGATTACTGTGTCTTCTATATCCCCTAGCATGCTCTCCTCTCCCCTGGTATGGGGGACAAGATCCAAAATATTTCTCTGCCATGTTTCAGCACTTCAGCAGGGATTTTGTCAGCTGTCACCATCTTGTTACTTCTTCCTGGGCTATACATGATTGACCTGGATTGTGTGCTGTGGAATGGAGCCAAGAACATTCATGTCACAGTAAGAATCTTGGTTAAGGAGATCTTTGTGTTGCTCTTCCAGAAAGTGCTGCCTGCATCTCTGCTCTTTCTTTGTCCTGAGATCATTTGTGTCTTTGGGCGTTGGTCTGTCGATGGTTTTGACAGCACTGAATAGTCGAAGCACAAAATAGCTATAGTGTAGTTACTGGATCTGTGCTCTTTCCACTCTCTATCTGTTCTTTAGGTCACAAATATTATGTTGACTTCAGTCTCCAGGTGCCCCTGGATCTTTTTTCTCCTCCTGAATGTCTAATAGTGTTTCAGGACAAGAGTACCTTCAGTATGTAATTAATACCTCCTGAATCTTGAGACTGACTTCATCAAACCAGTCCAGTGTTCCTTGGTGAGAAACCAAGATTTTTATAGCACATACCAATCATGCTGGGCTTCAGGCCAATCTAAGCACAGTGGACTCTCTGTGGTTCCTGTTGGTTGGTGGTCATCAGGTAGTCTTTGCAGGGTCTTTGGAGTCCTTCAACATTAATTTTTCTGACAGTGTTTCTGCTGCCATTGAGTCAGTTGATTGCAGAGGTTGATCTGGCAGTCATCAGCAAGTTGTACAGGCATCCTTGCAGTCACTCATTTGGACTGTGACCTAATCTAGTGGGTGCCATTGCTTGGATCAAGGGTGTTGCTTTGTTGGTTGAAGGTGCACAGAGATGGGGAAGGATAATGCCAGAGAGGGATTCTAAAATGAGGATAAGAATATTAAAGCTAAGGCGTTGCTGGGCCAGAGAGCAAACATAGGTCAGGGGTTGGGTGACGAGGACTTGGAGCTAATCATGTGAACAGATATATTTTGATTGGTCTCGTGTTTACAGAGAATGCAAGGTTTAAGGTGCAGCTAGGAGACTATTGGAATAGTAAAGCTTGGAGATAAAAGTGTTTTGTTTGACTGAATGTGGAGCTAAGAGGGGTAGACTGATTCCACATTAAAACTGGTGTATGTTGTCAGTCACCCCTCACCCTTCCTCCTGGTCTTAAGCTCATCACAGTTCAATAGTTCAGAAATACATATTATCCTGCAATATCATGTACCTTTCCTGCTTTATAGACAGCACAATACAGAAACAGCTTTAGCCTGTTAAATAATTTGTGCTTTTGAAAGAACATACAGTATAATGAACTGGTGTCACCTGTGAGGTTGGACTCATTCCTTTGTGTTCTGTGAAGTGGGAACCAATGACTGGCTGGTCACAGAGATCAAGAAGCTTAAGAAAATAAATTATTTCCACTTGTGACTAAGATGTTAATGCACTTCATGTTCACTCCTAGCACCGTACAGTCATTATCATACCAGGTCTATCTGTCAGCCACATCTCAGTATTACTCTGTACTCCTGATATCGTCTTTTCATTCTCAACCTATTAAATTCAAACACTACTCCGAAGTCAATTTGGTGGCGCTTCCATTAAACTAATAACATAGTTCGTATTATTGAAATACAGATGGGTCTCTGCGTGATATCCTGTTTGATAAAACATAATGAGACACTTCTGTTTGTTAAGCGAAATGCAGGAGCCAGGAAATACTTTACTTTTATTTCTAACTCTTATTCCATAGCTTGCACTTCCAACAACCTGGTGTCTTATACAAAATAAATGTGGTACAGACAAATGAAAGAAATTGTCATTGGAAATGCTGTATCCTGGACTGCAGCATTGATTTTATCCAACGCAAGGCTGCACAATATAGATTAGACTCAGTCCTCAACATTGTTGATTTAATTGATCTCATTTAGCTGGAGGGGGACTACACAATGACTGAGCTCGGTTGAATACATATAAATCAGGATTTTTGCCCTTATTTTTGTTCTTAACTAGATATTTACTGGATTCATTCATACTCCTGAATGTAAACCTCACCTGCCTAGAAATTCATCCTCACTGGATGCACTGCATATTAACATCAGTGGCCTGTACACCACCTCTGAAGTCCACTTCATTGACTTCAGTGGGATGAATTTTAGTGTACATTGCCTTGTTGTATAACATGTTTGGTGCTTTTGACTGGAGATGAATTGCTAGATGTTTGCTATGTGTGATAGTGTAAAATGGTCAATGCACAGTTATACATCCCTACCTGTTCTTATTTCCATTGATGTTAAAGAAGCAGATTTAATGAGAGTGGACAATGTGAAAATATGCCCCAGAGTCAACTTTAATCTTGTTCAGAATCAGAGAAGTGTCACTCTCCAGAGAATCCATATCAATATACTCTAGTTTATCAGAAAATAACATATATGTGTCCTAGCTTTGGAAGGCAGAACAATGTCAACCAAATACCATCAATGATGTACACAAACATGTGTTCAGTACAAACAGTGGAATTACAGTGATCACATACATTATCTTTTCCCTGTCTTCTGTGCCCATCCTCAGCAAAATGCCAACTCTGGAAATAAAAGCAGAAAACAGTAGAAAAACTCTGAAGGTCCGGCAGTATCTAGAGTCAATGAAACTGAGTTAACATTTCAAGTCTATGACATTTCAGCAAAACTTCCAATACTTTGATGAAAAATGTATACAGTAGTTTGAAAGCATAATATAAAAGTCTGAAGAAAAGGTAGGAAGATAATAAAGGATAAAAGAGCACGTCTGTGACAGAACTGGGAACCGGAATAGATTACTTGTCAAATGTAGTGATGGTGTGAGGCTAGAGAGGATGATAAAGGGATGAAAGGAAAGGAACAAAAAGGTAGATCCAGAGGAATGGCTATCATCCCTGAGAGGCATAAAAGGTGACAGGGATGTAATAATATTGAGGAAATTTAGTAAGTAAATTCACAAAAAAAGTAAAAGTAAATAAAAACATACTCAGCGCACTAGCTGTGCCAGCTATGGGGCTACCAACAAAACCTGAGGCAGCCCCAACTCCCTAAAAAATGCAGCCCATTACATCCTTGGGAATTTATGGGAGCGGGTGCATTTTGCTGAACGAGTGAGGCTTTCATTCAAGAAAGATTGGGGACCACTTAACTAGAAGAGTAGGAATAGTAAAATTATGCATCTGGAACTGTTAGACTCATTGTTCAGTCCAGAAGTTTGCAAAGGGCCTGGCAGAAAGATGAGTTGCCGTTCCTTGAGCTTAAGTTGAACTTCATGGGAATTACTTTGGAAAATCAGAGTGGAAATATCTCAACTTCTCCTCTCCCTTCCAAAACCATTATAGACTTCTCTTTCTCCCAGCCATCTACTTCCCCAGTCTCCACAATCAATGGATCATCCTCCGGCACTTTTGACACCTCCAATATGTGCACGAACTTGAAAGAAGCACAAATGAGTATCGTTCTCATCTGGAATGAGTGTTAGGAGCCTTGGTGTTGTATCCCCTGCAAGTACACATGAAGGTGCCTTGGGAAAGGGAGAGGGTTTTGGTGGTGATTATGGAGGGGACCAGGGCTATGTAGAGGGAATGGATCCTTCAAATACTAAAAGGGGAAGGGAGGGTTTTATGCTTGGTGGTGGTGTTGGAGCTGTCTAAAATTGAACTGAATGTGAAGACTGATGAGGAGGAAGGTGTGGACAAAGAGAATCTATCCTGGTTCCAGCAGTGAGAAGAAGGGGTGAGAACAGATGTGAAGATTCCATCAGCAGTAATGAATTGACCTGTACGAGCGGTATGCAAGACAAATTTTTCACTGTACCTCGGTACAAGTGACAAAAATAAACCAATACCAATACCAGTGGTGGAGGGGAATCTGAAGATGAGGTGAATGGAAGACATTTGGGTAACTCTGGCATGGAAAGTGACATCATCAGAAGAGATGCGACAGAGTTAGAGAATCTGAGATGATGGCATGGAATGCTGAGAGGAAGCTGGGTGAATATTCCATAATTCCTTACGACAAATGAGGAGGCCACTTTGGCCCATCATATCTATGCCAAACACAGAGCAGTTTCATTCCTCCACAAATTTTTCCTGTAATATATTTTACGAACATTCCCATTAACACACCCAATTATATCACCCACCTACACAATAGGGGAAGTTTACAGCAGCCAATTAACCTACCAACCCACACGTCTTTGGGACATGGGAGGAAACCCAGAAGACCCAGAGGAAACCCATGAGGTCACAGGGAGAACATGCATACTCCATACAGAGAGCACAAAGGTTGGGACTGAACCTGGGTCACAGTAAGGCTCTACTACTGGGCGTCATGAATGTTTGTCATGAATCAGGATCGCAAGAGGCTGCAAAGGGTCATAGACTCAGTCAGCTCCATCACCGGCACAACCCTCCCCAGCATCAGGAACATCTTCAAGAGGTGATGCCTCAAGAAGACAGCATCTATCTCTAAGGACCCTCAGCATCCGGGTCATGGCCTCTTCTTGTTACCACCATCAGGGAGGAGGTACAAGAGCCTGGAGACCCACACTCAACAATTGAGGAACAGCTTCTTCCCCTCTGTTATCAAGTTTCTGAATTGTCCATTAACCCATGAACACCGTTTCATTATTCCTTTTATTTTGCACTATTTCTTTTTGTAATTTATGGTAATTTTATGTCTTTGCACTGTACCACTGCCACAAAACAACAAATTTCATGTCATATAAGTCAGTGATAATAAACCTGATTCTGATTCTGTTGGCCAACTCTGGGAATGAAGATTTGGAAGAGGAGAAAGTGAGGGGAAGTGTCAGAGATGGGTCATGTGAAGGCGAGGGAAAGTAAAAGTGAACAACAGTTGATGAAACTTCCCAGTTCAGAGAAAGAGCAGGAAGTAAAACCAGGCTGTAGAAAGTATCCTGACTGGTTGCATCATGGTCCGGTATGGCAATTCGAATGTGCAGGAATGTAAGAATCTGCAAAGAGTAGTGGACTGAGCCCAATACATCACGGGCACATCCCTCCCCACCATCGGTAGTATCTACACGAGGCACTGCCTCAAGAAGACAACGTCAATCATCAAAGATTCCCACCATCAGGGCCATGCTATCTTCTCGCAGCTACCATTAGGCAGGAGGTATAGAAACCTGAAGACCCACACCTCCAGGTTCAAGAACAGCTACTTCCCTTCACCCATTCGGTTCTTGAACCAATCAGCACAACCCTAATCACTACCTCACTATAGCAACACTATGACCACTTTGTACTACAATGGACTTTGTTTTTATTTGTTCTAATTGTGTTCTTTCTTGCAAAAATTGTGTATAATTTATGTTTAATTTATGCTTTTCTTGTGAATGCTGATTATCTGATGCTATGTGCCTGTGATGCTGCTGCAAGTAAGTTTTTCATTGCACCTGTGCATACATGTACTTGTGCATATGACAATAAACTCAACTTTTGACCTTTGTCATTAGTGCACTAGAAAACAGGAGGGAACATGAGCAAAATTGGAACAAAGTATGTTCCACATATCTTGTAAAGTGGCAGGCCTGCTGGGACCCATGTGTGTTCCTAATTTATACCTTTTATCTGGAGAAAGTGAGTGGAGACAAAGCAGAGGTTGTTTAATTTGAGATAAAGTTCAGGCATTTGAAAGAGTGTGGAAGAGGATGGGGACTGGTTTGATCCTATGGTCAGTGCTATGAAGGGTCAACAATTGAATGACCATGCTAAAAGTTAAATAATCAGGATCCTCTATTAATTCTGTCCCTTAACCTCTCTCGTGATGGCATTGGCTATTTTCTGGAGAGCACTATTGTTTACATTGGTCAGCTTATCCACTTTCAATGAGGTGATCATTATCATTACTCCACATTGAAAAGAATGGAAGGAAGAGCTCTGGTGAATCATGGCCATTGGGCGATGAGTTCATAAGGGTGGGTATTTGTAGTTGATGGATTGGGAATGGGGAGGCAGTGGAAACTGGAATGGACAATATGGTAGGTAAAAATGAATTATAATGGGACTGATTCAGGTTGTGGAGGTCTGGATGATTTAGAGTTCGCTTGGTTCAGAAATACAGAATCTGCAATGAAAAAACTGGAGAAGTCGATGCCACAGGTGTTGGGGACATGGGAAAAATTGGCATTGATGTGGGCATTGAGTATATGCAGAGAAACACAGAAACAGGCCCTTTGGCTCACTGAGTCTGCACTAACCATCAAGAACCCATTTACACTAAACTGGCCCTAACCCACTTTATTCTCCCCAGATTCTACCACTCACCATGCATTCAGGACAACTTACAATAGTCAATCAACCGACAAACCCATGTGCCACTTATTATTTCTTCACTGCAATATAACCACTATAATTAAGATTCTACAGCCCCATACTCAATGAGTGTTGCTGTGCTGATTCGTTGCTGTGCTGAGTCATCGCTGTCTCCATGTAGATGCAGTAATTCTATATGTGGCTTCTGGTATGGAGGGTTTATCAGTTGTGTTCACTACCCCTGACGGGGAAAATTGTACTTGCACATTGCCTTTCAGAACATCCCCAGAGCCCTTCAGACAGCTAATTGAGTGTTTGTGAAGTGTAGCCATCCTTGTTGCTAGGAATGTTTCTGAGCCAGAGTTATGAATTTTCCAACAGTCTAACTAGATTAGAGACAGATTCTGAAGGAGATTCGGAGAGTAAATGCCTGTTTACTGAAGTGCTGAATTGCTATGATCAAGGCAAAACAAACCAATATGTCAGTGTCACAGACCCAATAAGAAAAGCTTTAGCATTGCCAAAATGCTTGTTAATTGCTCAACTCTGGGGAACAATCCCTCCACTGAAGACCTACAGAATTAACACTTGCAAAAAGAATGCATTATTCTTTTCTGTAGTAAACTGTATTACTTCAAATGCTGGTAAAATCTGGTCACAGAATGGGCTGATTTGGGTTAATGATTGATGTTTATTTATTACATCAATATAATCTAATCTGGGATTTGAGCCCACTTCCGTTGAGTCTTAAAGTGTATTCAGCGCTAAACTGGATAGGTTTTCGGACTGCAGGGATTAACAAGGGCAATGGTGATTGGCCATTGGAGTGGAACAGAGTCCGAAAGTCAGATTGGCAATGATCTTCATGAATGTTGGAGCAGGTTCAAAAGGTTTGTTCCTGCTTCTAATTCTTATAGTCTTATAAAGAGAAGTATAACATTAATGAATCTTCCTGACTTTGAATCATAAAATGGTCTTATTTCTTTTAAGCTTTCATTTAAATATAGAGTCACGTGGCATTGTGTGACTTATGACAAACTGTGCTGTGGAATAATCCTGGGTTAGATTAGCAGTGAATTGAAACAAACCTGGAGCCAAGTTTCAGAACATGGAAGGATTTGCCTGGGTGTCCATTCTTTGTTGTCCATTGGGTGGTACATGTACACCAACTTCAGCTGAGGGCCAGACTGAGTTTATTTCACCATTCCAGCTGAAGTGAATTTTTAACATTATGCTGTCTTAAACACTGCCAAACAACATTATGGGGATTGAAAATAAACAAGTGTAGAAATTTGCTTGATTAGATTATTGCTGCAGATTTTTTTTAAAACGGTGTAAGAAAAGACATAGCAACATGAAGAACAACTGGAGGAACCCTGCATCAGGATTTCGACCCAAAACATTGATAATTCCTTTCCTCCCACAGACGCCTCTTAATCCTATCTTTCACTTTCTGCTCATGACTTGATTTGAATTAACTCTTTTACCTCCACCTCCTCAGTTCAGGATTCTTCATTCTGGTTGCCTGATAAGATGCTCAGTAGTTTGTCCTATCTGCACAGATCCCAGTACACCCGTGGAGGGATTTCTCAATAAGATAATTAATGGGTGGAACAGTGGTGCAGCAGGTAGTGTTGCTGGTGCATGGCTCTGGCGATCCAGGTTCAATCCTAACCTCCAGTGCTGTCTGTGCAGAGATTGCACAGTCTCCCTGTTACCACGTGGGTTCCCTCTGGATCTGCACTGGTTCTCTCCACTTCCTCAAGACATGTGGGTTTCCAGGTTAATTAGCTACAGTACCTGTAGTGTAGGTTGGTAGCAGGGCGAATTGATAGGCATGCAAGAGAAAAGAGATTACAGGGAAAATAGGTTAGGCAGAGGGATTTGTTGGGAATGTCCTGAGAGTCAGCATGGATTTAATGGGCCGAATTGCTTCTCTCCATGACATAAGAAAGTATAAGATGTGGTATAACTTTCAAAAGAGCTCTCAGGGCAAGTGTAATAGCTAAGAGCAACCAGCTTGATTCTTTCACCACTGTCTGAAATCTGCATTGAAAATTTCTGAACATGGGTTAAAATTCACAAATGCCTGCATTTTGAGGTAAGTGGATAGCTGAAAGAAAGTTGCATCCTCTACAGAGTATCTGGGATCTATACAAGTAGTGCTTTCTCTACAAATTAGGTTGACTTACCCACAGTGAGCAATATAAGGCCTGAATCAAGAAATGGGGGTTGGAATATTGAATTCAATGCCAAATATTTCTACCAACAAGAAATAAAAAGAGGGATAGTCATGTTTCAGCACCTGATAAGATGCTTGGCAGCAACTGAGGTTTCCCATGTTATTAAGAAGTTATTTACTTTTCACCCCACCAGCCTTAGCTTTTTCTGCCAAATTCACTGGGCAGTCATGGAGTAAGTACTGCAGATACCTGTACATGTCCTTCATGTACGTGACCACTGAGTCTCTCGCCGAAGCTTGTGAAGTAAGGAAAGAAACAGTATGGTCTAAGTTATTTTCTGCTTTAGCATTTAAGGCTGACCATTGTTGGCCTTTGTGTTACTGTAACTGTGAAAACTTAGTTAATAATCATTTCTTTTTTTCCCAGAATCTAACCATAATAAGGATGTATAATTTAAAATTGATAAATGAAGGTTATTTACAGTCTAGTCTTAACTTCTTCACAATAGTGCCAGTAAATAGTTCCATGGTCAGCTGTTTATTAATTGCCTCTATGCCCAAAGAGCACTTCACTAAAGCTGCCTGGGATGACAGACAACCATACACATGGCTGTGTCCCAGACAAGGTCATTCCCCCAACCTTATTGACTGAGTTGACTTACCTGCAGAAAGGAAATGTGCTAACAGTGCAATTTGTACTCAACTGTTAACATCTCCGTTGAGTCAGCTTTTTAAGAAATGACCTGCAAAGGCCTTGATAGTGAGTAACTTTTGTAAAATGCATGCTTTTACTTGTGTGTTGTGATTATGTAATTGACTCTTTTGTTGCCACTGTTTTCTAGAAAGAGATTTCTTTTATTCAGTTGTTTATTTTTGTAAACTAAAGGCTATATTGCCTTCAGTTAGCTTTTGAAGAGAATAGTTTTATCCATTTTGAAAATTAATTTATCTATGAAGTAAAAATTGTGGCTGGAATTGTGACTAGAGTACTTATGTTGCATGTTAAAATGGGTTCCTTAAGTGTAGATAACTGAAATGTCTGTGTCCATTTTACTATGCTTCTTACATTTTATATATATTTAGTTTTGGGATGTGGGTGTGACCAGCAAGGCCAGCATTTATTGCCCATCTCTAATTGCCCTTGAGAAGGTAGTCGCAAGCCACATTCTTAAACTGCTGTAATCCTTCAGGTGAAGGTACTCCAGCAGTCCTGATGAGTGGGGCGATCCAGGATTTAGACCTCTTGATGATAAAGAACTAGCAATATATTTCCAAGTCGGTATATGACATAGTGGAGAACTTGCAGGTGGGAGGTATTACTGTGTGCTTGCTGCCCTTGCCCTTCTCGGAGATGGAGGTCATTGGTTTGGGAAGTGTTGTTGGAGTAGTATGGGAAAGTAGTTACTGAGTGGTGAAGTGAATGAATCTTTAGGGTACAGGAAGTCCCCGGATTACAAACGAGTTCTGTTTTTGAGTCTGTTCATAATTCGAACTTGTATGTAAGTCGGAACAGTTATGTACAGTTCACATCTAGCGTCAATTAGTCAAATGTTTATAATGGAGAGAGAGAATGTGTGTGTGTATAGGTATAAAAAACATTAAAGAAACATTTCTTAAACTGTTTAGATAGAAGAGAAAAGATAATGATTAAAGGTTAACACTTGCTCTCGTTCCAATTGATGTCTTGCATACTGGAAGGAGCCTTAATTAACAAATAAAATGACTTTATTAATTGGATGATGGGCCTGGTGTTGGAGAGGATGGGCCTGGTGCTAGACAGATAGGGATTGATACTGCTATTGGAGAGTCAGGGCCTGATTCTGCTGCTGTAGAGTGAAGGTTAACTTCTGAAGTCAATTTCTTAAACATCAAGGGTGGCTTGAAGAGAGCTTTTCTTTTTCTCATTATAAATGGCCTTGTAGCAGCTGAGGCAGTTGGTAACTATCTGGTAAACTTTGTTGAACCTCTCTGCGTTAGGATCTTGCTCCTCTAACTTTGCCATCCCTGCTTCAATGAGACGAAAGGCTTCAGCTAACTCCTTTGTCGAAAACTTCTTGGGTTCTGGGGTTTCTTGGTCCCAGCCTTCTTTCTCAAATGCTATCATCTGCTGCTCCAGCTCCATAAGGTCCTCATTGGTCAGTTCTTCGGCATGGGATTCAAGCAAGTCTAAGACATCATCTTCATTGATGTCTAACTGCACTTCATTATTACCAATATCAACCACAGCTTGCCTGGCTTCAGTGATGTCCTCAGTTGTAAACTCTTTAAAACCATCTGCGAACTGGGGGCACAATTTGTTCCAGACTCCTTTCATGTTGGATTTCTTCACTTCCTCCCAAGAATCTGCAAAGTTTTTGATGCCATCGTAGATGTTGTAATTCCTCCAGAACTCATTTAAGGTCATTGTATCATCTTGGGTAGCCCTGACTGCTTGTGAGAAGGTCCGGTGTAAGTAGTAGGCCTTAAAGGAGGCTATGATTCCCTGATCCATTGGCTGAAGTAGTGATGTGGTGTTGTGTGGTAAAAAAATGACCTTTACATTCGGGTGAAGGTCATCTAAAGTGCTTGGATGTCCGGGAGCGTTGTCAAGCACAAGGAGAATTTTGAAAGGAATCTTCTTGTCGAAGCAATAACATTCAGCAGCAGGGACAAAAAAGTTCAGGAACCAATCTTTGAAGAGAGCTTTTGTTAACCAAGCCTTTGTGTTTGCCTTCCAAATAACGGGAAGAGATGCCTTGATGATTTGGCTAAGTACCCTCAGATTTAGGGAGCGATACACAAGCATAGGCTTAAGCTTGAAATCCCCGGATGTGTTACCACCAAGCAAGAACGTTAGCCTATCCTTGGATGTCTTATGCCCTGGAGCAGTTTTTCCCTCTTTTGAAATGTATGTCCTTTCAGGCATTTTTTTCCAAAAAAAAGCCAGTCTCGTCTACATTAAATATTTGCTCAGGCACATAACCTCCCTCCTCAATAATTTTTTTCAACATTTCAGTAAACTCTCTCGCAGCACTTACGTCAGCACTTGCTGCTTCACCTTGCACTTTGATATTGTGTAAATTTACCCTCCCTTTGAAACAGTTGAACCAACCTCTACTCGCAACAAATTCTTCATCACAAGTACCTTCACTTGCTGCACATGCAGCCTTTAAATCACTGAAAAGGCTTCGAGCCTTTTCTTGCGCTAAGCCAAGGCTAATAGGAATATTAAGCTGATTTTGATTCTCTAACCAAATTACCAATAGCCTTTCCATTTTGATAATTAAACCACTGCATTGTTTAGTGATACTTGTCGCTTTCATTGGGACAGAGCCTTTTACATACTCCATTACTCTCCCCTTGTTCTTTATAATTGTCCCAATCATTGACTGACTGTAGCCTAACGCTTTTCCAATGTTTGTTGGCGTTTCATCTCTCTCTGAAGGTTTTATTATTTCTACTTTCGTTTCAATCGTGATCATTTTCCTTTTCTTCAATGCATCACCATCACTTGCATCAGATTTACGCTTTCAAGCCATGATTACAGGCTGACGAACCGCTTAAAACGTGCAGTGTTTTGAGCATCGCTCAAAGTAGTCCGCCTGTTCGTTAGTACAAACCATTGTGTGTAACTCGATTTTTTAAAATAATAGGCTTTATGGAGGTCGGTTCGTAAGTACGTGTGTTTTGTAAGTCGGGCATTCGTAAGTCGGGGACTTCCTGGACTGGATGGGGTGTCAATCCAGTGGGTGAACCTCCTCTGATCTTCTGCTGAAGATATTTCCTTACAACGTAGAATGAGGCCATTTCAGCCAATTGAGTCTATGTCTTCTCACAGATCAATCCTACCCCCTACTCATTTTCATTGAAATCTTTTAGAACCATAGAACCATACAGCACAAAACAGGCCCTTCGGCCCACCATGTTGTGCCGTCCATCAAACCACCCTCACACTATCTAAACCTTTCCTCCTGCATATCCCTCTATCTCACATTCCTCCATGTGCCTATCCAACAAACTCTTGAACCTGTCCAATGTATCTGCCTCCACCACCACCCCAGGCAGTACATTCCATGCACCAACCACTTTCTGGGTGAAAAACCTCCCCCTAACATTTCCTCTGAACCTCCCACCCATAACCTTAAAGCCATGCCCTCTCGTCTTGAGCATTGGTGCCCTGAGAAGGAGGCGCTGGCTGTCTACTCTATCTATTCCTCTCAATATTTTAGACACCTCTATCATGTCTCCTCTCATCCTCCTCCTTTCCAGTGAATAAAGCCCTAGCACCTTAAGCCTCTCCTCATATTCCATACGCTCTAATCCAGGCAGCATCCTGGTAAATCTCCTCTGCACCCTCTCCAACGCCTCCACATCCTTCCTATAATGCGGCGACCAAAACTGAACACAGTACTCTAAGTGTGGTATAACTAGAGTTTTGTAAAGCTGCATCATCACTTCGCGGCTCTTAAACTCAATCCCACGACTTATGAAAGCTAACATCCCATAGGCCTTCTTAACTGCTCTATCCACCTGTGAGGCAACATTCAGTAAACTGTGAATATGAACCCCCCAGATCCCTCTGCTCCCCTACACTGCCAAGTACCTTGCCATTTACCCTGTACTCTACCCTGGAATTTGTCCTTCCAAAGTGTACCACCTCACACTTCTCCGGATTGAACTCCATCTGCCACTTGTCAGCCCAGCTCTGCATCCTATCAATATCCCTCTGTAAATTCCGACACCCCTCCACACTATCCACAACACCGCCAATCTTAGTGTCGTCCGCAAACTTACTAACCCAGCCTTCCACCCCCTCATCTAAGTCATCTATAAATATCACAAAAAGTAGAGGTCCCAGGACCGATCCCTGTGGGACACCACTAGTCACTGCCCTCCAATCCGAGGGCACTCCTTCCACCACAACCCTCTGCTTTCTACAGGCAAGCCAATTCCTAATCCACACAGCCAAGCTTCCCTGGATCCCTTGGCCTCTGACCTTCTGAAGAAGCCTACCATGAGGTACCTTATCAAACGCCTTACTAAAATCCATATAGACCACATCCACCACACTACCCTCATCAATCTTCCTCGTCACCTCCTCAAAGAACTCTATCAGGCTTGTGAGGCAAGATCTTCCCTTCACAAATCCATGCTGGCTGTCCCTAATCAGTCCATTATTCTCCAGGTGTTCATAGATCCTATCCCTTAGAATCCTTTCTAACAGCTTACCCACCACAGACGCAAGGCTCACCGGTCTGTAATTCCCTGGACTATCCCTACTACCTTTTTTGAACAAGGGGACAACATTCGCCACCCTCCAATCCTCTGGCACCATCCCCGTGGACAACGAGGACTCAAAGATCCTTACCAGCGGTTCAGCAATCTCCTCCCTCACCTCTCGAAGCAGCCTGGGGAAAATCCCGTCAGGTCCCGGAGATTTATCCGTCTTGATATTATTTAACAACTTCAACACATCCTCTCTCTTGATATCTACAACCTCGAGAATATTACCCTTACCTGCACTCCCTTCCGCATCATCAAGGCCCCTCTCCTTGGTGAATACCGAAGAGAATTATTCATTGAGAACTTCTCCCACTTCCGCTGCCTCCAGGCACCTTCTCCCACCTTTGTCTTTAATCGAACCTACCTTTACCCTAGCCATCCTCCTACCCTTCACATAGGTGAAAAAGGCCTTGGGATTTTCCTTAACCTTACTAGCCAACGCCTTTTCATGTCCACTTCTAGCTCTCCTCAGCCCTTTCTTAAGTTCCTTCCTCACTACTCTATATTCCTCACGGGCCCTGTCTGAACTTTGCTGCTTATACCTTATGTATGCTACCTTCTTCTCCCTAACTAGTCGTTCAATCTCTCTCGTCACCCACGGCTCCTTCACCTTGCCATTCCTTCTCTGCCTCACCGGGACATATTTATCCCTAACATCCTGCATAAGATCCCTGAACATCGACCGCATCTCCATGGTACATTTCCCTTCAAGAAGGACATCACACTTTACACTCCCAAGTTCTCTCCTTATAGCCTCATAGTTCACCCTTCCCCCATTAAACATCTTCTTGTCCTCTCTGCACCTGTCCCTGTCCATGACAATTCTAAAGGTTATGGAGCAATGGTCACTGTCCCCCAAATGCTCACCCACCAATAGATCCTTCACCTGTTCCGGTTCATTTCCTAAAACTAGATCTAGCATGGCATTCCCTCTAGTCGGCCTGTCGACATGCAGCGTCAGGAATCCCTCCTGGACACATTTAACAAATTCCATCCCATCTAAACCTTTGGCACTAAGCAGGTTCCAGTCTATATCTGGGAAGTTGAAGTCTCCCATTATAACAACCCTGTTATTTTTGCTTCTCTCCAAACACTGCCTGCCAATCTGCTCCTCTATATCTCTAACGCTACCAGGGGGGCCTATAGAATACTCCTAGTAGAGTAACTGCTCCTTTCTTGTTCCTTACTTCCACCCATAGGGACTCTAGAGATGATCCTTCTACAACATCCATCCTTTCCACAGCCTTAACAGTGTCCCTGACCAGTATCGCCACCCGTCCTCCTCTTCTCCCCCTTCCCTATCCCTCTTAAAACACCGAAAACCAGGAATATTCAATATCCACTCCTGCCCTGATGTCAGCCACGTCTCAGTAATAGCCACAATATCATAGACCCCATACTTATTCAAACCCTCAGTACATCTCCCTTATTCCTGACACTTCTTGCATTTAAGTAAACACACTTCAGTCCATCTACCTTACTACTTTTACAGCCTGTATTCTGCTTCTCCTTCCCCAAAGCCTCTCTACCTGTTTGATCTAACTTTTCCCACATTCTTCCCACATTTCCAACAGCTCCACCAAGATTCTTCAGGGACATTTAAGAGACTCTTAGGTAGACGCATGAATGATAGAGAAATTAGGGGCTATGTGGGAGGGAAGGGTTAGATAGATCTCAGAGCAGGATAAAATGTCGGCACAACATTGTGGGCTGAAGGGCCTGTACTGTGCTATAATATTCTATGTTCTATGATTCCACCAGGCATCTATGCAGCTAATTAACCCACCAACCCACAAGCCTTTGGGATGTACAGGGAGAATATGTAAACATCACATAGACAGCACCGTGGGTCAGCATT
This sequence comes from Pristis pectinata, assembly GCF_009764475.1. Classification (NCBI taxonomy): domain Eukaryota; kingdom Metazoa; phylum Chordata; class Chondrichthyes; order Rhinopristiformes; family Pristidae; genus Pristis; species Pristis pectinata. Next base: position 84,231,865 of record NC_067407.1, read on the forward strand.
GAACCCAGGTCACTGGAGCTGTGAGGCAGCAACTCTACTTAGCTGCAGCCTGTGCATTGCACTAAAAATATGGTCATGTAGCGGTTGCTACCGCGGAATAAAACAAGACTCTACTCGGAAGATTGCCAAACAGAACTGGTTTATTTTCCCGCCTTGCGCGGGCCCTTTAAGGGAGAATGTTCCCGCCCAAAACAACCGGCAATGACGTAAGTCCTACGTCATCAGGACTTCACCGCGCGCGGGTTCTCCCCGTCGCTCGGAAAGACGAGGCCCGCCGCCATCTTGGGCCTCGTCGCTCCGACGCCGCGCGACCCGACTGCCGAGCCAGTTCGCCCGACTAGATGGTGAGTCGCCACACAACCCCCCCCCCAGAACCGGCGAGACAGTCCCCAAGGTCCGTGGGCTGTGCCAGCTGCCGCTTAGGGGGGCTGCCTCTGCGTCGCGGCGTGGCAACCTCGACAGGCTGTTGCAGATCCAAATGGGCCGGTTTGAGGCGGTCCGCCGTGAAAACCTGTTCCCTGCCTCCAATGTCCAAAATAAAAGTGGATCCGTTATTCCGTATGACTCGGAACGGTCCCTCATATGGTCGTTGCAATGGCGCCCGAGGTGTGCCCCTGCGAACGAAAACAAACTTACAGTCCCGTAGTTCCTTTGGCTGGCAGGATGGGGCTTGACCGTGCCGTGAGGTGGGAATCGGGGCCAAGTCGCCAAGCTTCTCGCGCAGTCTTTGTAGGACTGCTGGGGGTTGTTCCCCTTGGTCCCGAAGGGCAGGTATGAAATCCCCGGGGACAACTAGTGGCGCCCCGTATACAAGCTCAGCTGACAAAGTGCGGAGGTCTTCTTTGGGGGCAGTGCGTATGCCGAGCAGGACCCAAGGCAGCTCGTCAACCCAGTTAGGACCCTTCAGGCGGGCCATCAAGACCGATTTCAGATGGCGGTGAAAACGTTCCACCAACCCGTTTGATTGAGGATGGTAGGCCGTGGTGGTGTGCAGCTGCGTCCCTAGCAGGTTCGCTAATGCAGCCCAGAGACTGGAAGTGAATTGGGTGCCCCTGTCTGAAGTGATGTGGGCCGGAACGCCAAAACGTGAGACCCAAGTTGTGAGCAGCGCCCGGGCGCAGGAATCAGTGGTGATGTCAGTCAGGGGGGTTGCCTCAGGCCACCTTGTGAACCGGTCCACGATGGTAAGGAGGTACCGGGCTCCTCTTGAAACCGGCAGAGGGCCCACGAGGTCGACGTGTATGTGGTCGAACCTCCTACGGGTAGGCTCGAACTGCTGTGGTGGGACCTTGGTGTGTTGCTGGATTTTTGACGTCTGGCAGTGCGGACAACTCCTGGCCCACTCACTGACCTGTTTGCGCAGGCCATGCCAGACAAACTTGCTGGCAACCAGTCGGACAGTAGATATGATGGACGGGTGCGCCAACCCATGTACCGAGTCAAAAACGCATCTCCGCCAGGCTGCAGGGACTATAGGGCGGGGCTGACCAGTCGCAACGTCGCAAAGTAGGGTCCGCTGACCTGGACCAACCAAGAAATCTCGGAGCTGCAGACCCGAGACTGCGGTTCTGTAGCTGGGCAGTTCGTCGTCGGCTTGCTGTGCGTCAGCTAGGGCCATGTAGTCGACACCCAAGGATAGGTTGTGGATGGTTGGTCTGGAAAGTGCATCAGCAACGACATTATCCTTTCCGGAGACATGTTGGATGTCAGTTGTGAACTCGGAAATGTAGGATAAATGTCTCTGCTGACGAGCTGACCAGGGATCGGAGACTTTGGAGAAGGCAAAGGACAGAGGCTTATGATCGGTGAAAGCGGTGAAAGGCCTGCCTTCTAGAAAGTATCGGAAATGCCGGACCGCCAGATACAGCGCTAGAAGTTCCCGATCAAAAGCGCTGTACTTCAGTTCGGGCGGTCTAAGGTGTTTGCTGAAAAATGCCAAGGGTTGCCAGCGGCCTTCGAGTAGCTGTTCCAGTACCCCACCCACCGCGGTGTTGGACGCGTCTACCGTGAGGGCAGTCGGGACGTCAGTCCTGGGGTGTACCAGCATCGTGGCGTCTGCCAGGGCGTCTTTGGCCTTAACGAAAGCAGCCGCAGCCTCGTCAGTCCAGGTGATGTCCTTGCCCTGACCAGCCAGCAGCGAGAACAGAGGGCGCATGATACGGGCTGCTGCAGGGATGAAACGATGGTCAAAGTTGACCATCCCAAGGAATTCCTGTAGGCCTTTGACTGTGTCGGGGCGGGCAAAATGGCAGATAGCATCCACCTTGGCGGGTAGGGGTGTTGCCCCGTCGCTGGTGATCAAGTCTGAATTGGCACTTGGACGGGTTGATCGTGAGGCCGAAATCGCGGAGGCAGGAATACAGCTGGCAGAGGTGGGAAAGGTGTTCCTGGTGGTTACGGCTGGCGATCAGTATGTCGTCCAAGTAAATGAACACGAAGTCCAGGTCTCGGCCTACCGCGTCCATCAGCCGCTGGAAGGTCTGCGTGGCGTTCTTAAGGCCGAACGGCATCCGAAGGAATTCGAACAGGCCGAATGGGGTGATAATCGCAGTTTTGGGGACGTCATCCGGATGGACCGGGATTTGGTGGTATCCCCTAACAAGGTCCACTTTGGAAAAGATGCGGGCCCCGTGTAAGTTCGCTGCGAAGTCCTGGATGTGAGGGATGGGATAGCGGTCCGGGGTGGTAGCGTCATTCAGCCTGCGGTAGTCGCCGCAGGGCCTCCACCCTCCGGTGGCTTTGGGGACCATGTGCAGGGGGGAGGCCCAGGGGCTGTCTGACCTGCGAACAATCCCCAGCTCCTCCATGTGACGGAACTCTTCCTTTGCCAGGCGGAGCTTGTCTGGAGGTAATCGTCGTGCTCGGGCATGAAGGGGTGGCCCTGTGGTAATGAGGTGGTGTCGTACCCCATGTGTGGGCCTAGAGTTTGTAAACGAAGGTGCCAAAATCGATGGGAATTCGGCTAGGAGCTTGGCGAAATCGTCGCCAGAAAGGGAAATGGAGTCCAGGCGCAGGGCTGGTGGGCTGATTTCTCCCAGGGGATAGGTCCGGAGAGTGCCAGTGGACTAACCGCTTCCTTCGCAGGTCGACTAACAGGTTGTGGGCCCGAAGGAAATCGGCTCCTAGGAGTGGTCGGGCGACGGTGGCAAGGGTAAAGGTCCAGGTAAAACAGCTGCCGCCAAAGTGTAATTGAAGCGTACGGGTGCCGAAAGACCGTATCGTTGTACCGTTGGCGGCATTGAGTAGAGGACCTGGTGGCCTGTCACGAGTGTCGCGGCCTGTCGGGGGCAAAATACTGACCTCCGCTCCAGTATCAACGAGGAAACACCATCCAGATTTCTTGTCCTGAACGAATAGGAGGCTCTGTCGGCGGCCAGCCGCCGTAGCCATCAGCGGCGGCTGGCCCTGGCGTTTCCCTGAAACTTGCAGGGTGGGCGGCATCGACGGGCCTCCGCACCGCACCTCTGATGGTAGAAGCACAGCTGGTCACCCGTGTCGTCGTCTGCGTTCCTGGGGCGTGGTTGCTCGGTTGCTGGGGCCGGGCGAGGCGGGCGTTGGGCTCGCGGCCTGGTGATTTGACTGACAGACGAACCGCTCTCGCGCTTGGCCCTCCACAGAACATCTGCCCGGGCGGCCACTTCACGGGGGTTGCTGAAGTCGGCGTCAGCTAACAACAAGTGGATGTCATCGGGGAGCTGTTCGAGGAAGGCCTGTTTGAACATCAGGCATGGCTTGTGACCCTCGGCCAATGCCAGCATCTCATTCATTAGGGCGGATGGGGATCTGTCCCCCAGGCCATCCAGATGAAGCAGGCGGGCGGCGCGCTCACGACGGGAGAGGCCGAAGGTCCAGATCAAAGGTCTTTGAAAGCCAGGTACTTATCTTCCTCCGGAGGCGACTGGGCGGCTGTCTCCCAGTCCAGAGAGCTAACCACATGGTAGTACTTCGTGGAGTCGGAGGTGATCTGCCGAAGGTGGAATTGCGCTTCTGCCTGGTCAAACCAGACGCTGGTCAGAAGTGTCCAAAAGGTGGGCAGCTTGAGGGCCACTGTGTTGGCTGCTGCGCTGTCGTTCATTTCGCGGGTCCAAAAGCCGTTTGGACCGTCAGGGTCACCAATGTAGCGGTTGCTACTGTGGAATAAAACAAGACTCTACTCGGAAGATTGCCAAACAGAACTGGTTTATTTTCCTGCCTTGCGCGGGCCCTTTAAGGGAGAATATTCCCGCCCAAAACAACCAGTAATGACGTAAGTCCTACGTCATCAGGACTTTCCCGCGCGCGGGTTCTCCCCGTCGCTCGGAAAGACGAGGCCCGCCGCCATCTTGGGCCTCGTCGCTCCGACGCCGCACGACCCGACTGCCGAGCCTGTTCGCCTGACTAGACGGTGGGTCGCCACAGTCATAAATTTAAAAAAAGGAATTTAAACCCATTACATTTTATCACTTTTTGGTGGTAGAGTATCTTACAAAGCATACTTACACTTTCTGAGCGGGGTTAAGACAAGATCAGCTGGTCAACATTCTTATCCAAACTATTCCTCCCATTCAGAAGCTCAGAAATTACCTCTCCAAAATGTAACATTGTGCCTTCTGTATGTGTGAGTGAGCGTGTGCATGCATGCACGCGTGCATGTGTGTGTGTGTGTGTGTGTGTGTGTTTTTTAAAGTAGCTAGCTCCTTGTTCTCTGACCCATGATCGGACACAAACTAACAGTACCAACAACTCTCAAGAAGCTCGAGACCAGATTAGTTGTGTTAGATAGCATTCTTTCCCATAAAAACCCCTGGATAGGGATGTTCAGCTGAAACTTAACAATCCTTTATGGGAGTGTGGCCACTTTTGGAGGAGGGAACAGTTCTAAGTGAATTAACTTTAAGTGGCATGGTGGTTAAATCAAGTTAACTGAAAGTACCTATAAAAAACCTTTAATAATAATTAGACGCTTTAAACTAAAATGAAATAATATTTCAAAATAAATCTTTGGCTCCTGAGCCAAAGCCCTATAATTTCCATTGAAATCAATGGGGTTTTGAATCCTGTGGCAGGTCTAATTCACAAAGGCAGATGTTTAAGCTGAGGGGAAGGAGCTTTAAAGGGCATCTAATGGTTAAGTTTTTTTAACACAGAGAGTGCTTGATATCTGGCACTCGCTACCAGAAGAAGTGGTGGAAAGAAATACAACCATTATGTTTAAGAGGCACTTAGACAGACATTTGAATTAGCAAGGCCTAGAAGGATATAGAAAATGGGATTAGTATAGGTGGATAAAATGGTCAGCATAAACGTGATGGGCCAAAAGGGCAAGAGGTACATATGTGGAATGAGCTGCCAAAGGAGGTGGTTGAGGCAGGCACAATAACAACTTTTAAAAGACAGTTGGACGGGTACATGGATTGCAAAGGTTTAGGAGATTAGGGGCCAAATGCAGGTAAATGAGACTCGCTTGGATGGGCATCTTGGTCGGCATGAACCAGTTGGGCCAAAGGGCCTGTTTCCATGCTGTATGAGTCTATGTCTCTACAACTCTGTGACTCTGAAAGATGAGGAGATGAGTAGAGAATGACTGTCCTCGACACCAACACAGCATTTGACCAAGTGTGGTATCAAGGCATTTAGGTAAAATTGGTGTCAATGGACATCAAAGGAAAATCTTCCAGTGGTTGGAGTCACATAGGATAGAATGGAGGTGGATTGTAGTTGTCAGAGGTCAATTATTCTAGCTCTAGGACACACTGCAATAGATCCACAGGGCAGTGTCCTATGCCCAAACATCTTCAGCTGCCCCTTCACTGACCTTCCTTCCATCATAAGGTCAGAAGTGGGGATGTTTGCTGACAATTGCACAATGTTCATTTCCATTCACAGCTCCTCAGTAAATGCAGCAGACCATGCCTGCATGCAGCAAGACCTAGATAACACTCAGGCATGGGCTGATAAGTGGCAAGTCATATTTGCACCCCAAAAGTGTCTTCATCTCCAACAAGAGAGAATCTATCCACCTATACTTGATATTCAATGGCATTACCATCTCTTACTCTCCCACTGTCAATATTGCAGGAGTCACCATTGGCAGGAAACTCAACTGGACCAGCTGTACAAATGCCATGGCTACAAGATCGGTTCAGAGGCTGATACCTCCTGATACCTCAAGTCCTTTTCACCATCTGCAGGGTAGAATTCAAGAGCTTAATAGAATACTCTCCACTTGTTTGTGTGAGTGCACCACCAATAACTCTCAAGAAACTCAGTGCCATCCCAGGAGAAAGCAGCTCAAGTGATTGGCAACCCGTCAACCACCCTAAATATTAATTCTCTCCACCACCGGCACACAGTGTCTGCAATGCGTACCATGCACAATATCCACTATAGTTACTTGCCCAGGCTACTTTAACATCCAATTCCAAATCTCAGACCTCTACCACCAAGAAGGTCAAAGGTAGCAAGGTCATGTGGTCACCACCATCTACATACTACAAGTTCCCCTCCTAGATGCCTACCATCCTCACTTGGAAGGATATCACCACTAGATCTAAGTCCTGGAATGCCACACCGAAGAGCAGTATGGGAGTGCCATCACCAGAAGCACTGCAAGTATTCAAGAGGACAGCTCGCTTCCCCCCCCCCCCCCCCCCACCTTCTCAAGGCCAATAAGGGATGAGCAGTATATTCTTGTCCTGGCAGTGATGCCTGTCTCTTGAGAATGAATAAAAAAAGTTACTGGAGCCATAAGTAAGCATTCAAAATGATGCATGGAAAGAGCACACACAGGAATATAAAAAATCAAACTTGCTCATCAGAAATCCTTTCCCTAATTGCTAAAATACTTTGAATTCCAGCTAAATATAGAGAGCTTCCCGTACCGAACTCATTTTCACAGACTGAGAGTTTTCTGAAGACTAACTCCTTTGACGGGTTAAAGGAAGTGGTCCATGCTAACAATAAATCTAACAGCAGATAAATAAAATGCACTCCAGGCAAAATTAGCCAAATGGCAGCCAAATGAGACTGCTAATAAAATCAACATTCCTGACGAAATCCTTTGGAAACAATAACACCATGAAGTAGGCCATAAAATATGTTTCTCACTTCCTCCCTTTGTCTTGGAACTATATGCAGAGTCATTAGTTTACTTACTATGGTCTTCTATCTTTAACAGTAAACATATCAAATATGAAGGAATGAGAACTAAATACTTTCACAGTATTTATGATTTGGTGTGATCTATTGATCAGCTATCAAGAATTTGTTTATGATGCATATTACTATTATAGCAGTTAGATAAAAAGAAATGAACATTTTTATACAGAACAAAGTTGCTCAAATGACTAACCTACACTCAATTACTTTTTAATTAAGAACTGTCAAGAAAACTGCATTTTGACTGCACACCACGATGCTGATGATATATTCATCAAAATGTTTTGTGAAAAGGTCCTCCTGTCTTCAGCTTCTCCATGCTTCAGAAGTAATGGGCAAAACTAATGGATAATACAAAGACAAAAGTGTATTAACTTGTGAATGTGTGACAATTAAAGTGCTAGGAGGGAACAGTTCTTATTTGATTCAATTATTGAACAGAACAGACTTGCTACTATTTATAATCTTTCATTGCACCAGGACATGCCGAAGTGCCTTCCAGACAGTGAAGCACTTTTCTGAAGTGTAGTCACTGTCTAATGTAAATTTGTGCACAACAGTATCATATAAATATCAGTGAGATAATGGCCATGTAATCTATTTTAGCAATGTTGATTTAGTGATAAATATCAGGAAGGACAGCAGGGATTTATTATTGGATTTATTTTGAATGGGTTCAGCTGATTCTCTTTGGATCCTTCTGTTATTACTGGCATAAATGTGTGGAAATGCTACTCCCCTATCAGTGGTGAATTAATGGAATAGTCTCCACACCAGGCAGAAAATAAGAAAAATTGCCAGAGATCCATAAAATGACTATCACAGTCAATCAGGTGTCCAAAGGAAGGCCAAGTATTCAAGGTGCTCAAAGATCCTTCACACATGAGAAAATCGTGGAACACAGCCAATGGATACACTGCCATGAAACTGCTGTGTATCCAAGCAGGGCTATTTCTTGTAGATAAGTAGAACTGGGGCAGTGAGGTGGCACAACAGTCAGTGCTGCTGACTCACAGCCCCAAGGACCTGGGTTTGATCCTGATCTGTGTGTAGCTTGTACATTCTCTCTGTGACCACATGAATTTTCTCCAGGTGATCTGGTCTTCTCTTGCATTACCCCTTAGTATAAGTTAATGGCAAAATAAATCATAGAGAAGATGTGAGAGAGAATACATTGCAGGGGTAGAGGGAAATAAGGAGAAGGGGATGGGACAAGTGGAATAGCTCTCCTGGGAGTGGGCATGCACCTGATGGGCTGTCACAGTCACAACAGGCTGAGTGGCCTATTTTCTGCGTCATTATAAGCAAAAGAATTGTGAATATGCAATCAAGACATAACACTACAGTATTACAAAACTGACTTCCATATATAGAGAACTTAGTTGCACTGAGAAGCATTGTTAAATTACTAGTTAATGAAATCTCCGAGTTAGTTTTATTAATCACCCACCTAATTGTCTCTCATGGTATCACTTACTCAAAAGATTATAAGTATTTAATAGAGAGTGTCTCATTAATAATATATGCAATCACTTAAAGGTCACACCATTTTGAAATTTATTAATTTATTACATCCACAACCAAGAAAACATTATTTCTTCGTCATTTATTCACTATTTCAAAAATTGGCAATATTTTCAATGAAAAGTTGTGAAAAAATTATGTTCTTTATTTGGAAGTGATATGAGAATTTTTATTCTCTTCCCAGAAATCCATGTGGGCTGCAGGATCACTGTGGGCGGCCACACTGAGTAGTCCCAGCCTTTCTCTCCCCTTCCCCCTCCCGCTCCACACGGGGGACCCGGGCACTTTCCTGCTTTAAATCAAAGCAAACCCAGTGAGTGCGGGAAGCCCTCAGCAGGTCAGGGCAGAGTCTGTGGAAAGAGAAACAGGGAACTTTTCAAGTCCGAGACCCTTCCGTTAGACCTGGGAGAGACCAAAAGGAACTTGCAAAGAGGTTTGGGTGCGGGAGGGGGGAATGGATGGGGGGATTAGGGACGGATAGATGGAGGGGATGGGGAGTGAGGGATGTGTGGTAGGGACGAATGTGGGGGGGAGTGGGTGGGAGGGAGGGATGTGGGGGGTGGGGGAGGGAAGAATAGATGGGGGTTGGGAGGGAAGAATGGAGGGGAGGGGGAGGGATAGATGGGGGTTGGGCTGGGAGAGATGGGGGAGTGCAAGGGAGGGATAGATCAGGGTGGGGTGGGAGGGAGGGATAGATCCGGGGGAAAAAGGAGCATCTCTGATTGGCTTCACTGAGGCAACTCTAGCCTCGGTTTGTTTTATTGACCTTTTCTGGCTAATAGATTAACAAAGGCAGTTGGAGACAAGGCACTGTTTACGCTGTGAAATGTGGGCCAGAACTGTTGCCGAGGTCTGTGGTTCCAGCAACAGCTGCAGCATGTGTTTCACAGTTAATGAAATATCTCTTTGTGTTTGATTTTTCTCTCTCTACCTGCCCTCATTCATCTTGATCACTGACAGGTTTGTAAACTAAGGGTGAAGTCAGGGTTGCTGAGGCATTCTCATTCGGAAACGTTCTCATTTCCCTGTTTTTAAAAAGAAATTGCAGGTGCCAGAAACTGAAGTAAAACCAGAAACTGCTGGACAATTCAGCAGGTCAGGCAAATCTGTGTAAAGAGAAATAGAGTTAATGTTTTAGTTTGGAGGCTGCCCTTTTATCTGATTGATTGTTTAAAAAATCGTAAATTATTGAGCACAGTTAGCAGAGCCTTATGAAAGAGAAATTTACTGGTGCCCATTTAAAAGTGAAACAAAAGGAATTTCTTCTCTCAGAAGCTTGAGTCTTTGCAATATCTTGCTACAGAGAACTGTGTGGCAGAGTCCTTGGGTATATTTCAGGTTGGGATAGATTCCTAATCAGTAGTGGAATCAAGGGTTATGAGGACAGGGAAGGAAAGTCAGCCATGATCCTGCTGAATGGCAGAGCAGGCTTGAGACACTGAGGCCTTTGACAAGGTCCCACATGGGAGATTAGTTCAGAAGGTTCACTCAATGGGTATCAATGGAAAGGTTGTAAACTGGATTCGAAATTGGCTGAGTGGGAGAAGACAGAGAGTGGTTGTGGATAGTTGTTTCTCAGATTGGAGGCCTGTGACTAGTGGTGTGCCTCAGGGATCTGTGTTGGGGCCATTGTTGTTTGTTGTATATATCAATGACCTAAAAGATAATGTGGTAAATTGGATTAGTAAATTTGCAGATGACACTAAGATTGGAGGTGTAGTGGACAGCGAGGAAGGCTTTCAAAGCTTGCAGAGGGATCTGAACCAAATGGAAAAATGGTCCAGAAAATGGCAGGTGGAATTTAATGCAGACAAGTGTGAGGTGTTGCATTTTGGAAGGACAGATTAAGGGAGGACATACACAGTAAATTGTAGGGCACTGAGGAGTGCAGAGGAACAAAGGGATCTGGGAGTTCAGATACATGATTCCCTGAAAGTAGAGTCACAGGTAGACAGGGTGGTAAAAAAGGCTTTTGGCATCCTGGCATTCATAAATCAAAGTATTGAGTATAGGAGTTGGAATGTTTTGGTGAGGTTGTATAAGTCATTGGTGAGACCAAATTTACAATATTCTGTGCAGTTCTGGTTACCGAACTACAGGAAGGACGTCAGTAAGATTGAAAGAGTGCAGAGGAGATTTACAAGAATGTTGCCAGGTCTTCAGGAGTTGAGTTACAGGAAAAGACTGAGCATGTTAGGACTTCATGCCTTGGAGCGGAGAAGAACGAGGGGAGATATGATAGAGGTTTACAAAATGATGAGGGGCATAGACAGAGTTAATGCAAGTAGGCTCTTTCCACCTAGATTAGGAGAGATAAGTACTAGAGGACATGGCTTTAGGGTGAAAGGGGAAAGGTTTAGGAGGAACATTAGATGGAACTTCTTCACTCAAAGAGTGGTGGGAGTGTGGAATGGGCTGCCATCTGATGTGGTAAATGCGGGCTCGCTCTTAACTTTTAAGAGTAAATTGGATAGATACATAGACGAGAGAGGTCTGGAGGGGTATGGGCTGGGGGCAGGTAAATGGGACTAGCAGAATAATGTTTCAGCACAGACTAGAAGGGCAGAATGGCCTGTTTTCTGTGCTGTAGTTTTCTATGGTTCTATGGTTCTATCTGAGGAGAGATCTGTGATCTGAAACATTAACAGATTTCTCTTTCTTTAGATGCTGCTTGACTGGTTGACTTCTTCCAGTGTTTCTGCTTTGTTTCAGATTCTGGCATCTGCAGCTCTGTTTTCCTTTCCTTCTCCTTTTTTATGTCTCCCTTCCTTTCTTTAGCCTCATGTTATTTCTTTCTTCTCTTTTATTTATTTATTTCTTCCTTGCGTTCCCCAAGCCTGATTGAGCTTTGTTTACATCATTATGAAAATGGTTCATAGTTCAGTTATGGATTAGCTGTCATTTAGTCTTATAGTTATACTGTTTCACTTGCCTGGTAGCCACAACCCTTGCTCTATTCCACAGATCTAAAACATTCCTGGCAATTTTTGAAAGGCATGCTCCCCTTTATTCTTTAATATCAATTGTCATAACTAATCTGGCACCATGCTATTGGACTTTTCACAATTAATTCATCTTAATGAAATCAATCCCTTGTAACATTTACCCTCTTAAATAGTAATATACCCCTCATAGGTATTTACAAGTTTCCTCAATATCACACCTGATGATATTGAGAAAACTTGTAAATACCCATTATAGCCTGTAAAGGAATTTAGTTAAACCTAGAGCATGTTAAAGACGGGAACTGTGCAATAGAATCACCATTAAAGGCATTTCAGAATCTCTTGGCAACACTGTACCAGGCACAAACTGTATATTGTATAACACACAGTTCTTTTTTTCAAAAAAGAGTCTGTATAAATAAAAGGAGAAAATAGAGATGACAACAACTTTTCTCAATAAAAGTAAGATGATTTTTCCAGAAAATTGCAGTGAGTGGAGGATTGTTGCATATAAATTAAATGCACAAAGTCAGCTTTAGCTACTTGTAGCTGTGTGACCATCTAGCTTAATTGACAGAGGAATTACCAATCATCTCCAGGCTATAGCACTATCTTTGTACACAAACTTTCACCATTACTAAAAGTGAAAACATTCATCCTCGATACAAAAGGGATGTACAATGTACTGTCTCACTCCTGACCTCAAATTAACTGAATATAGATAACCACTCAGAGAAAAATGGCAATTTATAGGCATTCATTTGCAATATATCAAATCATGATTTCAAATATTTGTTAAGATTTTTATGAGGTAAATATATGTACATATGATCTAGTAAAAGAGGCTATTTTTCTAAACTACTCTGCAGACATATATCCAAATCTTCAGATGCATTGTTTAACCCTTTCACTGCCTGTTTTGCTGTGCTGCTTGTCCAACATCCAACATTGCTTGAGCAAAATTCTTCCCAATTGATTGATGGGAAAACCAAAACACTTGGCCTAGAATTGTGGGCAGTAGTGAATCATTCATATTCACCACAAAATAGAATCACACTTTTTCTTCCACATCTGCCATTGAGAATCTGCAGGAAAATGCTAGTTCCAACTTCAGCAATGAGGCCCTGGTGCTGCTACGCATAAATCCCATCCAGTGGAGAGGGACAGAACAAATCCCATTCGTAAAACTGCTGGAAAAACTTTTGACTGGTAGCTGAGCTATGGCCCCAGCTCAGCTGACTGTTAAAGTCTTTTAAATGTTGAAGCATTTATACAATTACTATTGTCTTGCATTAAGAACTAAAACAAGTAAACAAAACACAGAAAATGACTTTAAAACATTTGAAGAAGCAATTTGAAAAAACTATCAACACTAATGACATAATGCCTCTCAACCATTCAAACCTGTTCACGTTCATGGAGGTGATTCCCCGGCATAAGTGGTAAGGGATTGCCAGAGCTCGACACTTCACTGCTGAACTAAATTGGAGCTCAGTGGACCTGCTGGTGAACAGTTGACTGTAATTTCAGGACTTCTACACTAATGTAGCATATGTGGATATCCCAAACTTCCTAGTACACACACTGGAAAATGTACAGAAGTGTCACCATTTCCTTCAAAACGCAGATCATTCTCTTTGATCTACACATTTTCCTCACCATCAACTTCATCCCTCTCCTTTGCCAGAACCAGATTGTCTACATACCTTGGATTCTACTTAAACCTAACATGAACATCTAATCCCACATTCACTTCATTGTCTTCCTGCTCCCTCTATTAAAAGAGTTCATCCAAAACTCTGCTGTCCACACCCTAACTTGCAGACATCCCTTCCATTCCCATCCTTAGGCTTGCTAACCCACACTGGTCCCTGGTTGGACAATGTTCTCATTTTAACTTCCTCATTGTTGTTTCTAAATCCCTCCCCCCACCCTGGCTGTGGCCTGGCCTCTTCCTGTCTCTGTTCTAACACACATGACTGTTTAGGCCATTCACACTGAAGAATATCAGTGGCCCCTTCAAACAGCAATCCATGGCCCAGAGGCTACTGTTTAGGCATCCGTGATGTAGAAAATAAATTGGAAATATCCAATATTGTTTGTCTGCAAAACTGCAGCGAACTCCCCAATGCAAAAAAATGTTCATCGTTTCTTATGCTACAGGTTTCAGAATAATGGAGAAGATCATCTTCTGTGAGGTTGTTGGCCACCTGACCTAGGACTATACTGTTCTTTCCCTTGTCACTCTTGACCACAGTGATCTTTGAAGAGACCAACTGCCAGCACACTGGCATGGCCCTGTGCAACACAGTGACTTTCCCAGAACGAGTGCTTAACCCTGGATTCATTACCTGTCTGTCAGTGATGTCATTGAATGTGAAACCTTCAAAACATGGGAATTATTTAGAAAATGTACATGATATTGAAAACAGTATGTTTTAAACCACACTCAAAGCACCCTTACACACCTCAAAACAATTAAATACATTTAAACAAACAGAATTATGTTAAATTAAACTATCTGTTTACCATTCTTCTGTCACATGTTTCTTCCCATTAATTTAAATGAGCCTGTTGTATTTATGCCAAGCTTAGCAGGCTGCTGGGAAGTTTGTGAAAGTCTGTGCTGCTCATTCCAGACCACCTCAACAGCAGCCTGCAGAACAGGCAGCGTAAGTCCATGCCAGTGCTGGATAGTGGCACAGTGCTGCTTCATAGCTCCACCAAGCGGGGTTCAGTCCTGACCCCCAGTGCTGTCTGTGTGGAGTTCACTTGTTCTCCCTGTGACCACATAGAGGAAACCCATGCCTCTCCTCCCGTGTCCCAAACACCTGTGGGTTGGTAGGTTAACTGGCCACTGTAAGTTGCCAATAGATTGAATCTGGAAGGAACTGATGGGAATATGAGGAGAATAAGTTACATGGAAAATTACCAGGGAAATGCGATTGCTTTGTGAGGCAGCATAGACTCGATAGGCTAAATGCCTTCAACAGTGTTATAAGGAAATATGGAAACAATTGACTTCAGCAAAGAATGGTTAGCAAGTCCCAGCAGAAGCATCAGTGCATGGGTCTGGCCCCAATAAAATTATACAACCAATTTGTTTTATTTAGCTCAGTGCCATGGTGCTAATAATGGCACAGCTGCATTTAGACTGCGTGGGAAGTGGTGAGGCAGATGATGAAGATACTCTGCATGCTTCTAAATAAAAATTCCTATAAAAATACTGACCACTACAATTGTGGACAAAACACACAGAAGCCAATGGGAATGAACATCTATTAGGGATCTACAATAGCTAACTGAATCAAAAACACCAATTCCACATCATCGCCCAAGGTCAAAAACTACACCACTTTAATGTGTAAGATCACAATGCATTTTAACAAGAGATGAGCTATACAGTTTATTGCCAACCAAACTAGAGGAATTGAAATACCTATCTTTACCAAGAACACTCTGGGAAGCTAGAGAAGAAATTATGGGAGCCCTGTCTGAGATGTATGCATCATCATTAGGGATGGGTGAAGTGCCAGAAGACTGGAGGGTGGCTAATGTTGTGCCTTTATGTAAGAAAGGCTGCAAAGAAAAACCTGGGAGCTATAGACCAGTAACCTTAACATCTGTGGTAGGTAAGTATAGGCCCTTTGGCCCACAATGTTGTGCCGACATGTTATCCTGCACTATCTATCTAACCTTTCCCTCCCACAGATATACATGCACTTGGAAAGACAAGGGCTGATCTGGGATAGTCAGCACAGCTTTGCTCATGGAAGATCATGTCTCACGAATATGATTTGAGTTTTTTGAAGAAGTAACCAAGAAGGTCAATGAGGGTATGGCAGTAGGCATAGTGTACATGGACTTCAGTAAGGCCTTTGATAAGGTTCTGCATGGTAGGCTGCTATGGAAAGTTTGATTGCATGAGATGCAGGGAGAGATAACTAATTGGATAGACAATTGGTTTGATGGTAGGAAGCAGAGGGCAACAGTGGAAGATTGTTTTTCAGACTGGAGGCCTGTGACTTTTGATGCCCCTCAGGGGTTGGTGCTAGGCCTTATTGTTATTTGTCATTTATATGAGAATATACAAGGCATGTTTAGTAAGTTTGCAGACAACACTAAAATAGTTGGTATCATAGACAGGGAAGATGGTTATCAAGAACTACAGCGAGATCTTGATCAGATGGGTAAGTAGGCTGAGGAATGGCAGATGGAGTTTAATTCAAATAAGTCTGAGGTGTTGCATTTTGGAAAGACAAATGAGGGTAGGACTTTCACAGTGAACAGTAGGGCCCTGGGCAGTGTTGTGTAACTTAGAGTACAAGTACATGGTTTGCTGAAAGTGGCATCACAGGTAGACAGAGTGGTGAAGAAGGCTTTTGACACCACTGGGCTTCATCATTCAGGGCTTTGAATGTAGAAGTTGGGATGTTTTGCTGCAGTTGTATATGACATTGGTGAGGCCACACTTGGAGTGTTGTGTTCAGTTTTGGTCACCCTGATATTGGAAAGATGTCATTAAGCTGTAAATAGTGCAGAAAAGATTTATGAGGATTATACCAGGACTCCAGGGACTGAGTTATAGAGAGAGGTTGAGCAAGTTAGGACTTTATTCATTGGAGCATAGGAGAATGAGGAGTGATCTTATAGATGTGTATAAAATCATGAGAGGCATAGATAGGGTGAATGCACACAGTCTTTTTCCCAGGGTTGGGGAACCAAGAACTAGAGGGCATAGGTTAAGGTGAGAGGGTAGAGATTTAATAGGAACCTGCGGGGCAACTTTTTCACCCAGAGGATAGTCCATATATGGAATGAGCTGCCAGAGGAAGTGTGCATGGATAGGAAAGGATTAGAGGCAAATGGAACTAGCTTAGATGGACATCTTGGTCGACATGGACCGGTTGGGCTGAAGGGCCCATTTCCATGCTGTATGATTCTATGACCTCTGTTTTTTATTTCGTACAGCGGTAGGTCATTTAATAGTACACATAATGGCATTTCTTCCAAAACATAATGCCAGTGATTATAGTCATCATCAGATTGCCATGTGGTCCAATTATTGGATAAATGAGTTTGTTTTAACAGCAGTAAAAGGCAGATTCACACTGGTGACTTTGGTGATGGTTCCCTTGAGTTTCTAAACTCATTCAATTGCAGGTAGAGTGGAGTTAAATTGCTCAATGCAATGCCACTCAATGGACTACTGGCAACTGGATTACTTACAAGATGAATCTTGCAGTATTGCATCAATAACGTGCCAGAAAGATTAATATGCAAATAGTAGTCACACATAATATTATGCTCTGTAACCAAGCAACCAACCCTTTGCTGTCAATTTTGATCAATGTCTTAGTGTTGCAATAAATGACAATAGATTTTTCTTAATTCTGCACACAAAAGAATTAAACTTTGGACAACTTATCCTAAAACTAAAGTGGATTACAGTACATGTACATGTAATGATTAATGGTCCTGCTCTTGAACCATTACAAATATATTTCCATAACTATTTACAAATTTTAAATGTCTCTGAGAAGAAGCAATGTTGACAGAAGGATAAATATTGATCAGGGCTCAAGGAATAACACAGTGGCTCTCCTTCTAAGTATAATCGCAGGATCTGTTACATCCACCTGAGAGAATAATGAAGGCTTCACCTTAACATCACATCTGAGTGGCAGCACTTGAGAGTCAGCCCTGCTCAAGGGTTGGATTTGAAACCACAGCCATCGAGCCACTGCAGATATAGTTTCACTGATTACCAGTTTTCTGGGCTGGATCATGCCCAAAGATTATTGATGGGCTCTGACTACACCAATTCCCAGCTCCTCCCCCCTCCCCCTCACCACACGCACACCGCACCCCACTTTTCCCTCAGCTAGATTTAAGACCAATGAACTTGCTGCAACTGACCTGCGAGGCCAAGCCAAGGTCTGGCTAGAATGTCCTAGAGGCCTTTCACAGCTTGCTGCTGCAAAAGATCCATTTCTTTATCAAATAGATCTGATAAAGAAATTGATTAAAATATCACAATAAGTAAATCATTTACCTTCATTTAGTTTCTCAAAGAAGGTTGACATACCCTTTCAAATGAATGGGATTGCACTACATAAGTCAGCCATGGCTGGCATGCAGCTGAGGGACTGGATGCCAAGTGAATCTATTCCCTCAGCTCAGTATGGTTCCTCTCCATCGCTGGATTCCTGGAAGAGGAGGGGGTTCAGATGTGATGGCATCTGGTTTCAAACTCATCTCTGACTTTTGCTCTGCAATGTGAGGGTATGGAGGTCAGAGACAATCTGAGCTGTGAAGAACACTCACGAACAACTCTCCACAGAATCTCTGGATTGGGGCAAGTAGGTTTCAGCATTTTTAAAACCCTTAACCCAATTCTCATTCACCTCCCAAAACAGACAGTCATATGCCAGCAAGTTAACAAAAAAAAAGCCTGCTCCTTGCTAGCTGCAATCAGATTGTTCCGATCATCTTTAGGATGATTTCTGCATTTTTTTTATAAGCAATTTGCAAAAAACTTTCAGTTTCAACTGCAAACATCATCTACTTTTTTCCAAAGCTTTGATGGGACAGGGGTTCATGTCTCTACTATCGATCTTGTTGCAAATTATAGGCCCTGTATACAAGTAATATATGTTGATCTGGACAAATCAAAGTGATTTCCGCAGGAAAAGCATGTGCATTTCAAACAGTAACAGCATTTGAAAAGTTGATGAAAATGGGGATGTGTAATTAATGGTAATCATAACAGATGCCTCCAAAATAATGTAAGTAAACAGCTTTATACATTGAAATACCTTAATCATTCTAATAAAAACATTTATTGACCTTTCAAATATTTGGTGTAGATTTTAAGACGCCTTACTAAATCCGTCCAGCACAATCAACTTAACAAAGAGACACTTTTACATACTTTTGAATTATAATATTGCAAATTTGGGCATATGAAACCAATGGCTGGAGGCAGATTGAAGTCATTCAGAACAGTGTTTACTTTGCCTGGCTCCTGCCTGGCTGGAACTGCCTTGCCCAGCAACCCTATGTACAGCAAAGATAATGCTCTCCTTCACTATCTTTCTTGCTCTCTCTCCAGCAGTAAAGAAAATGATTCCCTCAGCACTTTGTAAAGCAGGTGACGGTTGGTAGACCATCTGAGTCTTCTTGGAATTGATGGTAAGTCCAAGTTTCGTGTACGCATGGTTGAAGGCAGTCAGAATCTGTTGTAGGTGGTTTTCTGAGAGAGCTGCAACACAGGAATTCGATGAGGGAACTCATGGATGTCTTGTTTTTGGACTTGAGACGGGCAAAATTGAAAAGTCTGCCATCTGTTCTGCAGACAATTTCGATTCCTGGGGGTAGATCATCCTTGAACAAGAGTCTTTCATGATCGTGACATCTGAACAGACACTAAAATGTTAATGTACAAAGCAGTGGTGATCCCAACACTCCTGTATGCATCAAAAACTTGGACAACATACCGACGATATCTGAAGGCACTTGAAAAGTTCCATCAACGCTGTCTTTGAAATATCTTAAATATCAGCCGGGAAGATAGAAGAACCAACGTCAGCGTGCTAAATGAAGCAAAAACAACAAGCATTGAAGCCTACGTTATCAAGAACCAACTAAGATGGAGTGGTCATGTTGTTCGGATGAAAGACGAACGTCTGCCGAAACAAATCTTCTACTCCCAGCTTAAAGTAGGCAAACGTAAAAGAGGCAGACAACAGAAGAGATTCAAAGACGCCTTAAAAGCCAACATGAAGAAATGTAACATCGACATCAACAATTGGGAAACCAATGCCAAGGACAGGAAACTCTGGCAAACCATCATCCGAGAAGGAACAGCAACTTTTGAAGCCAACAGATGTGCAGAATTAGAGGAAAGGAGAAGAAAATGGAAAGAGAGGCAGCAACAACCAAAGCCCGATCTGCCATCTGGAACTACCTGTCCTGAATGCAGAAGAACTTTCAGAGCCAAGATTGGACTCACAAGCCACTTGAGAGCCCATAAATAGATCAATGAAATGAAGACCATCATCCTCGACCTCGAGGGATAGCCACGACGATGAGTAAAACAGGCTTGGTACCAGATTAGGTTTACATTGCATACAAGGTAAAAGCAAAATAAATATGATGCATTTGGCTCCAAGGAATTACACTTTACTTTGTATTCATGTCTGGTTAAACGCTAAGTATATTATGTTAGTGTGAAGCAAAAGTTGATTCACACCAATGACTTCATGCATCCTTGAAAATCATATAGAAATAAGGACAAATGTAAACCAGCTCAATTTAAATCAAACCAATTTAAGTCCATTCTAAGAGTGATACAGTGTACATTAATCTGCCACTCTTGGGACTTTCATTGTGCTGGACTGGCAGATTTCCCACACATTTGGTTATTATTCAAATTAATGCTCCAACACTCTTGAATCAATTTTTTTTTAGAGGTTACACAGCACAGTAGTTTAATGAATTTTCATTAAAATTTTCATTAAAACATCTGTCGAGTTTCAAGGAAGCACAGGAAAGAGAATCATGTGAGTTTCAAGGGAGCCCAGAAACCAGAGTTTAAGGGGAGCAAGGGATGTGTTAGAGGAAACATGAGAATTGTGGTACCAGTGCATTATAGGAAGGATGGGAATAAGGGATCTGCTGTTTTAAAGAGAGCTTGGGAACTGGGACAGTGGTGAGAGGAAGTGTGGGCACTAGGGCCCTGGTGTATGAGAGTGCAGGAATTGGGGCCCTGATGTGTGAGATGGAGTCCGGGAACCAGGGCCCTGTTGTGTGAGAGGGAGTGTAGGAACTGGGGTCCTGGTGTGTGAGAGGAAGTGTGGGGACCAGGGCCCTGGTGTGTGAGTGTACAGGGATTGGGGCCCTGACGTGTGAGAGGGAGTGCAGGAATTGGGGTCCTGGTGTGTGAGAGGGAGTGCAGGAACTGGGGTCCTGATGTGTTAAAGAAAATGCATGACCCGCCGTCCCATCCTGTCAGAAGGAGTGTGGGAACTGGAGCCTTGGTGAGTTCAAAGGGAGTGTGGGAATTGGGACCCCAGTGTGTTAGAGGGAGTGTGGGAAATGGGACCCCAGTCTTAGAGGAAGCATGGGAACCAGAGTCCTGGTGTGTAAGAGGGAGTGCAAGAACTAGGGCCCCAGTGTGTTAAAGGGAGCATGGGAACCGGGGCCCTTTATGTTAGAGGGAGCACAGTCAGCACCCAATGAGTCAGTTGATGATCTCTTGGGATTTCTGAATATTTGGGTATCAGATTATCAGAGTTTCATAGAATCATAGAACAGTACAGTACAATACAGGCCCTTCAGCCCACAATGTTGTGCCGACCTTTAAACCTCGCCTAAGACTATCTAACCTCTACCTCCCCCATATCCCTCTATTTTAAATTCCTCCATATGCTTATCTAGCAATCTCTTGAATTTGACCAATGTATCTGCCTCCACCACCACCCCAGGCAGTGCATTCCATGCCCCAACCACCCTCTGGGTAAAAAACCTTCCTCTGATATCTCCCTTGAACTTCCCACCCATTACTTTAAAGCCATGCCCTCTTATATTGAGCATTGGTGCCCTGGGAAAGAGGCGTTGGCTATCCACTTTATCTATTCCTCTTAATATTTTGTATACCTCTATCATGTCTCCCCTCATCTTCTTTCTCTGCAAAGAGTAAAGCCCTAGCTCCCTTAGTCTCTCCTCATAATCCATACTCTCCAAACCAGGCAGCATCCTGGTAAATCTCCTCTGTACCCTTTCCAACGCTTCCACATCCTTCTTATAATGAGGCAACCAGCACTGGACACAGTACTCTAAGTGTGGTCTAACCAGAGTTTTGTAGAGCTGCATCATTACCTCGTGTCTCCTAAACTCGATCCCATGACTTATGAATGCTAACATCCCATACGCTTTCTTAACTACCCTATCCACCTGTGAGGCAACTTTCAGGCATCTGTGGATATGAACCCCCAGATCCTTCTGCTCCTTCACACTGTCCAGAATCCTGCCATTAACTTTGTACTCTGCCTTGGAGTTTGTCCTTCCAAAGTGTACCACCTCACACTTCTCCGGATTGAACTCCATCTGCCACTTCTCAGCCCAGCTCTGCATCCTATCAATGTCCCTCTGCAATCTTCGACAATCCTCCACACTATCCACAATACCACCAACCATTGTGTCACCTGCAAACTTTCCAACCCACCCTTCTACCCCCTCATCCAAATCATTAATAAAAATCACGAAAAGCAGAGGTCCCAGAACCAATCCTTATAGGACACTGCTAGTCGCAGCCCTCCGATCTGAATGCACTCCCTCCACCACAACCCTCTGCTTTCTACAGGCAAGCCAATTCTGAATCCACACGGCCAAGCTTCCCTGGATCCTATGCCCTCTGACCTTCTGAAGAAGCCTACCATGTGGAACCTTGTCAAATGCCTTACTGAAATCCATGTAGACCACATCTACTGTACTACCTCATCAATCTGCCTGGTTACCTCCTCAAAGAACCCTATTAGGCTTGTGAGATATGATCAGCCCTTCACAAAACCTTGCTGGCTGTCCCTGATCAGACCATGATTCTCTAAATGCCCATAGATCCTATCTCTAAGAATCCTTTCCAACAGCTTGCCCACCACAGATGTGTTCACTGGTTTATAATTCCCTGGACTGTCCCTACTACCTTTCTTCAATAAGGGGACAACATTTGCCACCCTCCGATCCTCCGGTACCATTCCTGTGGACAGTGAGGACTCAAAGATCCTAGCCAAAGGCTCAGCAATCTCCTCCCTCGCCTCGCGGAGCAGCCTGGGGAATATTCCGTCAGGCCCCAGGGACTTACCTGTCCTAGGAGTTTCTAACAGCTCCAACACATCCGCTCTCTTGATATCAGCATGTTCTAGAACATTAACCTTACCAACACTGTCCTCAGCATCATCAAGGCCCCTCTCCTTGGTGAATACTGAAGAGAAGTATTCATTGAGGACCTCACCCACTTCCACAGCTTCCAGGCACATCTTCCCACCTTTGTCTCTAATCGGTCCTACTGTCACTTTCATCATCCTTCTGCTCTTCACATAAGTGAAAAATGCCTTGGGATTTTTACTTCTTGTTTTACTTTCAGTTTTACTTTAGCTTGAGTTTTACTTTCTTACTTTGGTTTGCAGATCCATGCATATTATCTGTTAAGTGTAACATTCCCCTTGGTTGATGGGCTCATTTCTATCTTAAGAAACTATGTCACATGGTAAGCTATTGCAATGTGGTATCTACCATGCACTACTTTCAGTTGAGTGTTAACTGCCACAATAAATAGCTGTTTTCTTTGTTGCTTGTAGTCTAAATGAGTTACATAATACTCTCCAGTACAGTGTAAGAAGAATCCTCATACATTACAATCCTCATACATTTCCCTGTAGGGTTCACCTTTACACCTGTCACTCCCGTGTAATGTTCATTGGCCGTAATGACACTGTACTAAATGTTACAAATGTGCTTAAAGTTCCAGACTACAATTCTTGTGGGTGGTATTATTACAAATGATCATCGGCCACCTAATTCATTAGAGCAATCATTATCCTTCAAAAACATTTCATTGGCTGTGATTATACTTTGAGATTTCCAGAAGTCGTAAAAGCTGTTCCAGTACAGTTACAATGCTGGCACCTACCTGACAATGTTCACAAAAAGCAGGACAAATCAAATCTAATCGATTACCACATAATCAGTGAACTTTCAAACATCATCCAAAGTGATGGAAATTGTCATCAACAGTGCTTTCAAGTGGCGCTTGCTCTCAAATAACCTACCCATCAATGCTCAGTTTGTGTTTTCCCAGGACCACTCAGTTCCAGATTTCATCAGAACCTTCGTCCAAAAATAGATTAAAGAGCTAAAGTCCAAAGGCGGGATGAGAGTGATTGCCCTTAACATCAAGAGGCGCCCTGGGAAAATTGAAGTCAGTGGGTGTTGGAGATTATTCTGGAGTAATGGAATTATTTGGATATAGTAAGCATTAATTAAAACGAGAACTGGTCTTCAGAAATAAAACCTATTCACAGTGCAACTTACACTGACACCCTAAGGCCATTGAAACCAATGTTGGGTGTGGGACATTCTGATTCTGTACCATATTAACTATGCAATAGATGAATGTTCATGTTATTTGGGGCTCATTCAAGCCTTCATGATGAGATCAGGGAAGCCATTAAATGGCCATCTCTTGTATTAACACATTGTTAAAGGCATATCCCCGCCAGTTAATGCACAGTTCAGGCCATGACTGTTTTGTCACTAAATATTCTGTCTGTTTGCATATTCAAGAAGCCATTCTTCAACTCTGTAACAAAAGGGGTATATTTTGGGTACACAGGAGACTGCAGAGGCTGGAAATCTGGAGCAACACATAAAAAGCTGGAGGAACTCAACAGTTCAGGCAGCACCTATGAAGGGAAATGGACAGTCGATATTTTGGGTGCAGACCCTTCATCTGGACTGAAAAACAGAGGGGAGATAGGCAGTATAAAAAGATGAGGGGAAGGGCTGGCAGGCAATAGGTATATTTCCGGTGTCTGGAGTTTGTACTCAGAAGCTCCCAGACCAGCCACCAATATTTGAATAGTCAAAGGGGTACAGCCAATTGGGATATGCTCCCATTGTAAATATGTAATTCTGCAAGTTACCTGTCCACATTCAAGATGTTAAAGTTATGTAGGTAATCATAGCTATTGAAACTACAGTTAATCACTAATTGTTGTTCTGTTTAAAAAGTATATCACTGTGCTGTTGAGTGTCGGGAGAGGAGAAATAGATTCTCCAGAAGATTTACTGTGTTGAATAAAGATCTTTTATACCTCTCAGCTAGACTCCATGTGGCTCAGTTCAGCAGTCACAACAAAGGAAAAGTACTGCACTGGTTGGATTTGTACCTAGCAAAGGGGAAAACAGTTGTGGTTGTTGGAAGTCAATCACCCCAGCTCCAGGACATCACTACAGTAGTTCTTCAGTACTGTTTCTTTGGCCCAAACAACTTGACATCCCTTTCATCATAAGGTCAAAAGTGAACTCTTTTCTGATGGGTGTACAATGATCAACTCCATTTGCAACTCCTCAACAAATGAAGTAGCTCATGCCCGCACTCAGCAAGGCCTAGACAATATCCAGGCATGGGCTCATAACTGGTTAGAAACATATGCTGGAGGGATTTGTGTGTTTGGCCAGCACCATGAATTTGGCTTTCATGTGGGGCTCTGTCACCCTCTTAATTACAACTCAGAATGGGACAACACACAAAGAAAGTCTCATACAGCAGTGGTGAGTTTTTCGAATAATTCAGTTTATTCAACCCCTCCTACAGTGTACATTGGGGAGCACTTCGAGCAAGAGCTCAAAGATACTCACACAAGATACTGACCCAAAAAACTTCCAGCAGCTTATTGTACTCGCAATACAATAGTTGGGTGTGGATTTTAGAATTTTACAAGAATTCATCAGGAACCTATTTTTCTTTGTAGTATTTGATCTTTATCTTTGCAGGAGTTGCTTCTATCTGCCTTCATTTGCCTGACAGCCATTTCCCCCATTCTCTCTGCAATTGGATGCCCTAATTTATGGTCTTGTCTATCTACTGTGACTCCTTTTATTTTATAAGTTCTTCTGCACTTAAACTGCAATCCAACCTCCATATTTGCTCCAATTAGCTTTGACTTGCAATCTAAACACTACCCTAATCTAATTACTGGACTATCTCTCCTGACATGATCTGTAAGCTACTTCCACCATTAGCCCAATTTCTCACACCCTTTCCCAGTTTGTATGACACTTAGATTGACCATATTACAAAATTTCCCAATTTCCTTGTGATTCCCAGAGATTCCTTCTTCAACATTTGCGCCATTAAAGAAGTACGCAATGATCATCTCCAGCAGAGAGACTCTGACCATCTACCCTTGATATTCAAGGGCTCTGTCATTGCTGACTCTCCCACCATCAATATTGTGGGGTCACCAATAACCAAAAGTTCGGCTGGACCAGCCAGATCAATACCACGGCTTGAAGTGCAAGTAAAACATTGGGTAAATTCCCCCAAACAATGAAAGGGTGTAACGCTCTGGGGGCCACTTGGGGCAATGGTGCTATTTTTTTCTAAATGTGTTAACACTACTGAATGTATTGACTAAATGACACTAAGAATGTAATGAATTTTGCACTATGTTTTTCATTTGTATTTATATTTTATTATGAATAAGGTTTATTTCTGAAATAAGTGCTGAATGTCTCACCTCCTGACACCCAAGTCCTTTCACAAGTTAGGAGTATGATGGAATTCTCTTGCCTGGATGAATGCAGTGACAACAACCCTTCAAAAGCTGGGCACTATCCAGGACAAAACAGTCCACTTTACTGGCACCCAACAACCACCCTAAACATTCATTTCCTTTGTCACCAGTGCACAGTGACTGCAGTGTGTACCATTTACAAAGTGCACCACAGTTACTTGCCCAGCTTATTCCAACTGTACGCTTTCCAAGCCCACAGCCTCTACCAACAACAAGGTCAACAGGATCATGCGAACGGCACCAAGTGCACTGTCACCTCCGTGATGCGCACTGTACTCACCTAGAAGTGCATCACCTTCATTGTTATTAGGTCTAAGTCCTGGAAATCCCTCCAAATAGCAGGATAGGAGTACTTTCATCAGGATAATGACAGCAGTCCTCAATGGCAGCTCATCCCTATCTTCTCAAGGCTATTTAGAGATCAACCACCCTGGTCTAGTGTATTTGATACCTGTGAAGAGAGTCTTGGCTACTCTACCAGCAGAACTAGGGCTGGTTTCATGAGAATGTCATAGAAATCAAGGAGAGAATCAACTACAAACTTCATGTTTTCCTGAATTGGAAGTTCCACTTTTATTCAAGGGAAAAGAAACAGCTCCACAGGTGCCTAAAGGCAGAGGTCCAGCAGAAACCTTGTGATCTCAAGAACAGATGGTGGATGGAGAGATGGAGAGTCAGCACCTCAATGACGACTATAGAATACCCAGATTCTTCAAAGCTACAAAACCCACCATGGAGAAGGAGCTGGTATTGAGAATCTTGAGGCTATGCATCAGGATGACACAGAAGCCCTGTGTAAGTGGTAAAAGGAGTGCAGCACCTCACAAACTACCCTGTCTGTCTTATCACACACCCCATCTGTGTAAAAGTCTGCAGTTCCCATTTTGGTGTCACCAGCCACCTCAGAATTTAAAATTTGGAGTCAGCCTGGATTCTGATGGATTGCCCAGGAAGTAGAGGAAGAAAGGAAGAGCTGCATTGGTTTAATAATGGGTGTCAACTACTTCTAAGTGCGTGATCATTGGAGGATGTGGATAACATATTCGGAGACCAGCCTGATGCAATAAGTCATTTGGTCTGCATGTTATAGATTTATCTGACTTTATTCCAACTTGTGTCTATTTTTCCTCCTTCTATTCATGTGTCATTGGATTTAATCACTGCCTTCACTTTTCTGTCAAATTGGTCTAGGTTCCTATTAATATCAATGTCTTCCAGATATTCTACTTTTTCCATTGCAAGTTACAGAAGGCTACCCACAAGAGCTTACGTTTAAATGAGGATTTTATGGCTGCAAGGAAGAAACATAAGTTAAGTTTTTTTTGCAATTATTTATGTTTGCAGTAATTTTTTTTTTGATGTCTTTAATGGACCTATTGCTGCACACTGCACCCAGAGAATGCAGAGCTGCGCCAGAGAGATTAAGCAGAAGGAACATTAGCAGATCACATGTTATCATTGAATCTGTTTTCACATATTCTGACCCCAGTCACAAGTTGCATAATGTTCCTTTCCTCACATTGCCTCTGGTTGTTTGGTCAATGCTGTTAAATGTGGCTACCACTGATTACCTTCTGCTACTGGAAAACATTTCCAATGCTTAGTCATCTCCATCAAGTTTGATATCCAGAGCTGGTTGCAAAACTCCAGTAGCATTTTATAAAGGTTTAGCGTAACTTCTCTACTTTTGCTGTCCATGTCTCTTTTATGAATCAGAATCCCATGATCCTTTTAATGCACCACCTGAACTTATCCTACCACCTTCAAGGACATGTGTATGTACTCATACATCTAGTTTAATATTGCACCATTGATTTCACATTGCCTTTACTCATTCTTTCAACTAAAATGAATTAATATACACATCACGTTGTTAATTACCGCCGGACAGGTGTCTGCCGACATTAGCAGCAGGCTACTAAAACACTTCCTTCACACCACCACCCTCATCTACCCAACCATCCTGTCTAATATTATACCTTCTACATTTTTATAAGCGTCAAAGCGGTTGCTCATGAGGGATTCGGACATATTGAATCAAGATCTACTTCCGCTTCTTTCAGTTAGTCTTTGATACGATGGGTGGAACAATGCCTGTTCATTTACTTACCTGCATTATCAGAGAAAGATGCCCAGTGTGAATGGGCTTTGAGTGAATATTCCATTGTTTAGTCCCTATCCATGGTCACCTGTTCTCACCCAATCTCATGTGGATATAGAGCAAGACAAAGTTAACTACACAGATATGTACATTAAGAATGTGTGTGTGAGCAAAGTACTCACTCCCCAGTCATTCTCTCTTCTCTCCACTTCCCTCCCATTGGGCAGAAGATATAAAAGCTTGAGAACATGTACCACATGGCTCAAGAACAGCTTCTATCCTGCCGTTATAAGACTCTTGAACGGACCTCTTATACAATAAAGATGAACTTGATCTCTCAATCTATCTCGTCAAGGCACTTGCACTTTACTTGTCTACCTGCATTGCACTTTCTCTGTAACTGTTACACTATATTGTGCATTCTGTTGTTTTTTTGTACTACCTCAATGTACTTATTATAAAATGATCTGTCTGGATGGCATATAAACAAAGATTTTTCACTGATCTCAGTACATGTGACAATAATAAACCAATTACCAATGACTAGTTACTGTTAGATTGTGAAAGCATAGCGCAACATGAATCACCACTTCCATAAGTGGGAACAATATTTTTGTTACTTGTTGAGAAGAGAATAATTTACCTTATGAAAGGATCATAATATCTGCCTTATAGCAAAATGGGAGAAGCACTGTGTTGGTCTAAGTGACAAACCTTGCAAACCCAATGTAGGACTTGGAACTGCACTAAACTAATCTAATTACTCTCCTCACAAATTATGGAAATAAAAAAGGGAAATGAAAAATGCTGTAGCAAATGCAAGGAAAAATAAGCTGCAGATGTTATCAAACTGAATCACCAACTCCATGTGTGCGTCTGTCTCTCCATTGATGTTGCCTGGCTTTCTAAGTATCTCCACCATTTTCAATCTAAGACCATAAGGACTAGGAGCAGGATTTGGCCATCCAGCTTCTCCGAGCCTGTCCCTCTATTCAACAAGATCATAGCTGATCTTCTACCTCACCTGCCGTTTTCCAGCACTATCCCCATAACCCCATTGCATTTAATTTCTCTTCTACATTCTCTTTCAGCTGGATAACCTGTGGCTGCATACTGCACTCAGAGAGCACAGGGCTGTGCCAAAGAGATTAAGCAAAAAATATTAGCAGATCACATGTTATCATTAAATCTATTGGTTTCTGTTTTGAATTAATGCAATGGTTGTGTTTGCATTTTGCAACTCTTACATTCTTTTGTCAATATTCTCACTCTCTAGCTGCTTCCATTCACTCATTGACCAGATAACCTCATTTACAACTTAACCCATCAGAGACACCCCCTCCCCACCCCAGTCTCCCTGGAGTTTACTGAGCTTATTTGCTCTCCTTCCCAGTTCTGTTGAAATGTCTTTAACCTGAAGCATTCTGTTTCTCTTCCCACAGATGCCGCTTGACCTGCTGAGTATTTCCAGCATTTTCAGTTTTTTACGATTTTCATTAGTTTCCACAACCTTCCAGAGTAGAAACCTCTGTTTTCAATCCCGTTTCTTTATCAGTCTTAACTGCAAGATGCAATTAATTCCTGCACCATAAAGGTAGCGTAACGCTATTACAGCACCAGCGACCCGTGTTCGATTCCCACCGCTGTCTGTAAGGAGTTTGTCTGTTCTCCCCATGTCTGCGTGGGTTTCCTCTGGGTGCTCCGGTTTCCTCCCACATTCCAAAGAAGTACAGGTTAGGAGCTGTGGGCATGCTATGTTGGCATTGGAAGTGTGGCAACACATGTGAGCTGCCCCCAACACATTCTCAGTAACGCAAAAAGACGCATTTCACTGTGTTTCGATGTACATGTGACTAATAATTATCATCATCATAAACTAAAATTAAAATCTCCTTTTTCACACTACAGGAGTACTGAAAACCAGAAACATGCCGGTGTGTTGGTAGGAATGATGGGAATTCTGGGAATGATGGTAAATCTGGTGTAGGATCTCACTCAGTTACTTCAATACCATTTTGTAATGCATTTCTGTATTCAGATAGATCTACTTGTCAGCTGACCACTCCTCCAAAGAACTAGCCACCAGACCATTCAGTCCCTAACTTTTTCAGCTAATCAGTTAGATAATGGTCACTTTGTGATATTTTAACTTGTCTTTTCTCCATTTCTTACCCAGCTCCTTAAGCCCTTACCAAACAAAAACAGCGATCTCAGCCTTAACAACTTCAATTGAACAAGACGTCACAAATTTTGGGACAGTATTCCCATTTTCCACCACTATATATGCAGAAAAAGTGCTTCCTGACTTAGCTTCTGATGGGCCAAACTCCATGATTAGACCTCGGTGTTCTGGATTCCCTCTCTAGAGGAAATAGCTTCACTGTTGTGAGAAAGGTTCTTTTGGTATCTTAAAGGTAAAGGTCTGGACACACAGTCTTCGTAATTTAAAAATGGTTTATTAACAAAGACAAATGCAGAGACAGAATGAATGGGAACAGATGCGCACTCACACACTCTCAAGCAGGAGATCACGAATGTGGAGGGAAATCGCAACGGGGGTGAGGTGCATGCACACACACACACACAATAACTGGGTACAAATGATCAAGGAATAAACAGTACAATGTTTGAACACCCTGATTCTGGACAAACATTGGCTCTTTGGTCTCCGGAGTCCTTAACTA
The DNA here is from genome assembly GCF_009764475.1 of Pristis pectinata. NCBI lineage: Eukaryota > Metazoa > Chordata > Chondrichthyes > Rhinopristiformes > Pristidae > Pristis > Pristis pectinata. The sequence continues at coordinate 84,262,616 of NC_067407.1, forward strand.
ACTGCCCTGAAGTAGTGCACAGCTTACCTCAACATCCTCAGAGACTGAGGGGGAGAAAAACCAAACATGGAGCACTTTTATACTGCTGGGGGGGGCTGGGTGTTTTAAACAGGCCAATGGTAGGTGTGCCCAGGACAAAGGTGCTTGCACAGACCAATCTGAGTGGTCCAGCAAGGACAAAGGTGTTTGCCTAGTGAGGTGGAGCCAAACCTTGATTGACAGTGGTGTCGCTTTCGGCCATGTGCTCAATGGTGTCATCCCAGCCAGAGGGGTCAGTGTTGTCACTGTCACATGACAGCCAGACCTTTTACACAACATATGTTCAATTTAAACACCTTGACCAGCTCTCCAGCAGAGTTCCTACCACCACTTGTCTCAGACCCACTTTAGAACTGTGCTGTAACCAAGAAGAAAATAGGCCTTACAATGATTCCCAAACACTTTGGAGGCAATGGTCTTGATTGTTTTACTTTGCTATCTTATTAAAGAGTGGTGAAGACAGTGAAGTTCAAGTTCAAGTTTATTATCATAGGCATAAATACTCAGGGTATAAATGCCATGAAAGTTAGCTTTTTGCAGCAGCAGCACAGTATATTACAAACACGACAAACATAAGTTAACATGGACTTAAGTACACGGCACGGTAGCGTAGCGGTTAGCGCGACGCTATTACAGCGCCAGCGATCGGGTTTCCATTCCCGTCGCTGTCTGTAAGGAGTTTGTACGTCCTCCCGTGTCTGTGTGGGTTTCCTCTGGGTGCTCCGGTTTCCTCCCACATTGCAAAGACGTACGGGTAGGTTAATTTGGGTTTAAAATGGGCGGCACGGAAGGGCCTGTTACCATGCTGTAAATAAAATTTAAATTAAAAAATTTAACATAAATTATACATAACTTATACCACAAAATAGATGAAAATAAACATAACAAAGTTAGTGCAAGTTGAGAGAAAAAAAATATAGTGCAAGGTAGTGTAAATATGGCCCAGTAACTAACCGGTAGTACATTTTAGATAATTTAAAAAAATGTTATAGACTGCATGAAATGCAATAGTGCAGATGGTCTATTGATGTCTGCTGGTCTCAACTGGAGTGAATCATTTTTTTTAAACTTCGTCAATAGAACCACAATACTTGCACTTCAGTTGTAATTCCTTGGACATGAAGCACTCTGGGACTTGTCTAGAATCTGATCAGTTTAACCTCCTTCTTTCTTCTGTTGACGAAACATCAGTACAGGAGTAGTATGCAGCCCTGCTTTGCTCAACTTCAGTTTGTATGGCCCATAAATATTCGTAACCTATCAGGGAAAAGGAAAAAAGGATTGATTCAGCACCTTTACTCCCTCAGGACTTCCCAAAGCATTCACAGCTAGAAAAGTAATCATTTTGGAATGTAGAGATATTTCCACAGAGCAGGGTCCCACAAACAGTGAGATAATAATCAGGTGATCTGTTTTACTCATTTTAGTTGTGGGATAAATGTTAACAAGGCCAACACAGACAATTCTTCTACTCTTTTTCGAAATTATGGTATTGGATCTATGTATGCATGAAAGGGTGGGCAAGGTTTCTGTTTAATATCTCATCCAAAAGATGGACATCCATGCACATTGTTGTGCTGTCAGCCTGGATATTATTCTTGTTTCCAAATGGGACTTCTGACTCAGATACATCAGGTGAACCAAAACCAAAGGATTAACAAGATTGAAAATGGAATGGGAGAGAAATAGAAAGGAATGAGAGGTTTTCCCTGCTGGTAACACTAGGGCAAATAAGTTTTCAATCAAAGTACAATGAGCTGTGCAAAGGTGGCTAAGCATATGATTCAAAAACCTAGAACAACAGTAGACAGCGATTATTCCATGTGGGAAAGCAGCTTGGAGGCACATGGGTGCATGAAACCATTCAGCAACTCCCACACCAAGCAGGGTTTGAAGACAAAAGAGATCAAGAGACTGCAGATGCTGGAATCTGGAGCAAAAAACAAACTGCTAGAGGAGCTCAGCAGGTCAGGCAGCATCTGTCAAGGGAAATGGACTGTCGATAGTTCTGGTTGAAACCCTTCATCTGGACTGGAATGGAAGATCTGAAAACTGCTAATTGCAATTCCAAACTTTTTAAAACTTATCTCACCTACACTGTATAAACACTTAAGCTTAAAATACTTGGCGTCAACCTAAAAACAAGAGCAAAATGGCCAATATACAGTAGATTCTCTGGAACATTAGCAGGAGCACGGAGATAGATTCATGAAGAGAGTGTGAGAAATTAGAGCCCTAGTTTTAAAAAGGAAATCTCTGCAAAGCTGGAAATGTGGAAGACGTGGATCCATGAAGTAAACTGTTATAAATCTCTTGAAAGGAATGCCGAGTAACCTTACCAGCTGGCTAATTGGCAGAAGCAACAGGGAGTCATGGACAAGATCCACAGGGACAGTCCCCAGCAGTAGGTACTGCACAGAGGTCGAGATCAGAGGCAGATTATTGAACCTGTGCTTGATGGCCGAAGCAGAGGAAAGGGATTCATAAATGGGCGGTGAAGGGTAGGATGGAAGGTGGAAAAGAGCTTGGAATTGACGACATGAAAGGAATGAAGTCAAGGAAGAGATTTTAAGATGAATTGAGGTCAAATGACTGACCACCAATAGAAGTGACATTGAAGGCTGACAGTGTGTGCCTAGCAAGATGTAAATAGCCAACTTCTGGATTAGTTGGATGTTGATAGATGGTGGAACTTAGAAGGCCAATGAGAATGGGTATCTGAAAAAGTGCTTGGAGGGTGGAGAAGATATGGATCAGGTTTCAGCTGTAGCAGGATAAGGGAGAGGTGGAAATGGATGGTTCTTTGGAGGTGAAAGTAGGCAGTCTTGGTGAAACACAGGTTGTAAGACAGGAACACAAGCTTAGGTTTGAACATGAAGTTGCACATGGAACAGTTGAATTATGAGGCAAGCATTAAGGGATGAGTAATGAGTAGTGAGTAACCTTCTGAATGGTATTTCACTGAAGTGGAGTAGATATTCCTTACTTTTGTTAATATTGGGCTGAAAAAGGTTTCAGATCAGAAAGTTTTGTCCGACCTCCGGTAATATCCTATGTGCAAAGGATGAAAAGAAATCCAATACAAAAAATGACTGTACTGGATTATGCCATGTGTAAGGTCTAACCCTGTGAAAATATTAACTGACATTTGTTACAACAGATAACTGGATCATGGGTAATGGAATTTACACTGTGCTATGAAAGCATATTCCACTTTTTCCAAAGAGCTAATATTAACTTAAGAGGATTGAAAAGGGTCACGTCCACAGTTTAAAGGAAGTTTTATCTCAAACTGATATGTGTTACATTCATTCACAGTATTTGCTGTTTTCAATTAATCCTCTTAAACCACTGAGTGTTATTTCTGGATGCAACTTCCTCTGACATATGTATTTTGTCATTGACGATCCGTGCGTAGTTGCGGCAAGTTGTGCAACTGTAATGTTTCATGCCTAGGTCACTCATTGTGTGTAGGGCTCAATGGTTTAATAGCTCATGGTGCGTAATGATGACATGTCCCATTACGAACATAATGGATACTATAACCACTTTTATTCCATAATGTAAAGACTATAATTGGGTTACTATGCCCATTATTTTATGAACAAAATATAAAGCAAAGTCTAAATTATACAAACTAATTTTCTGTCAGATATTTTGACTGGAATCCACATTTGTCTGTATTATGCCTTATTGCCATGATGTTAGTCAGCTTTACATTTATTGTGTATTATATTTTTGAAGAGTACATTGCAATTGTTGCTTAGTCCTTCTTTTCATGGTTATCACATCTCTTCCTAGCATCTAGTGTTTATCTACCCTCCCCCATTCTCCCTGGTATATTTCTTCTGATGCAGTGTGCAATTCCAGATGATAAAAAAAATTGAACAAAATGTTCCAGAGTAAGACTGGAGAGAGAGTACAAAGCAAATTATTAAGAGGTATAATGAAAGGAGAACAAACAGGTTATAGATAAAGTGCAAAACCATTGGTCAACTGAGTTTCAATATCCAAAAATAATCTATACAACTAATAGTAGCAATTATCTCTATCCTCTGTCTCACAGAGACCAAACGTCAGTGCCCAGAAATATCCTCATACATTCCTCTGAATCATGATCCCATCACTGACATCAGGCAACTGCCTCCTGGATAGTCAAGAACCTCATATCCTAAGGAGATCTTCCCCTCGAGCTTCCAACCTTCCAGTGCCTCAGCCCCATACAGCCTACTTCCACCTTCTGCCCAAGATCCATAAGTAGAACTGTCTGAGCAGACCCATTATTTCAGCCTACTCTTGCCCCACCAAATTTAATCTTTCCTGACTTGAGGCCATTATTTTACCCCTGGTCGGTTCCCTTGCACTTTACTTCCGTGGCATTTGGATGCCATTCGTTACTTTGAAAAGTTCAATATTTCCTGATCCTAACAGGTTTAATCTTCACAAGGATGTACAATCCTTCGAAACTTCCATCCCACATCAAGAGGGTCTGAGGAATCTGCTTCTTCCGTGAACTATGGCCCACTCATTTCTCCACCACTAACACATTGGTTTGCATGGCTGAAACTGATCCTCACATTGAAAAAAATCCTCCTTCAACTCCACTCACTTTGTCCAGATCAAAAGAGTAGCTATTGAACTCACATGGTCCAAGCTGAGCCTGTCTTTTTATGGGATATGTGGAACAGTCTTTGTTTCAGAATTACCTGGGCCCATTCCTTCAACTCTTTTTCTGGTACATTGATGACTGCATTTGTGTGGCTTTTTGCACTCATACAGAAGTAACAAATGTCTTTACTTTTGCTGCTAATTTCTACCCTGCCTCTGTTGGGGATTCAGGAGTTATGAAATTAAGTGAATATTGCAGATATTAATTCAAACGAGAACCAGTCTTCAGTTCTTAATGTAAATTGAACATTCAAAGGTGTCTCCCATTGTAACTCAAAGGAAGCATTGCTAGACTCAAAATATTGAAGTAAATGATGTCATTGTAACTATTGAAATTGTATTGAATCACCTGCTGTTACCTTTGATCTTAAGGGTATAAAAATGTGATATACTTTGAGTTTGGGAGACTCTGCCAAGAGAGTCCTCCGGGAGAATGTTTGCTTGTCGTGATGAATAAGACTTTTATAACGTTAGCTCCCATGTCTCTCTGGTGACTCAGATCACGGTCACATAGCTTCCACCTTCACAATCTCCAACTCTTTCCTTCCATTTTTTGGATCTCTCTGTTCCATCTCAGACAATAGACCAAGCCACACATCCGTGACAAACCCACAGATTCCCACAGCTATCAACTATACTTCCTCCCACCCTGTCTTCATTTCATTCTCTCATTCCTCTGTCTCCTTTGCATTTGTTTCAATGATGAAACTTTCCACACAGGTACCTCTAAAATGTCTTCCTTCTTCCTACACCATGGCTTCGGCCTCTATCATGGTGGAAAAGAGCCTGTGATCACAGCTCATTTTTTTCTCACACCTCCGCTCCCACCACCTCTCTTCCTGGACAGAACAAAGATGGAGGCTTTGGAGAGGGTGCGAAGATGTTTACTAAGATGCTGCCTGGATTAGAGGGCATGTGCTATAAGGAGAGGTTGGACAAACTGGGGTTGTCTTTTCTGGAGCGGCAGAGGCTGAGGGGAGACCTGATAGGAGCTTATAAAATTATGAGAGGCATAGGTAGAGTAGATAGCCAGTATTTTTCTCAAGGTCAAAATGTCTAATATTAGAGGACATGCATTTAAGATGAGAGGGGGAAAGTTTAAAGGAGATATGCGGGGCAAAGTTTTTACACAGAGAGTGACGGGTGCCTGGAATTCGCTGCCAGGAGTAGTAGCGGAGGTAGATACGATAGTGGTGTTTAAGAGGCTTTTAGGCAGACCCATGAATACGCAGAGAATGGAGGGATATGGATCTTGTGCAGGGAGAAGGGATTTGTGTAATTAGGTGTCATTCGCTTAGTTAGTTCAGCACAATATTGTGGGCCGAAGGGCCTGTTTCTGTGCTGTACTTTTCCATGTTCTATGTTTTAGATCCCTTGGCCCTCATCTTCCACCACAGCAGCCTTTGCACTCAATGGATCATCCCTCACAATTTCCACTAGCTCCAACAAGATTCCACCACCAGACATATTCCCCTCCCCTTTCAGCATTTCAAAAGCTCTGTTCCCTTCATGAATCCCCAGTCTGCACTTCCAAACCTACCAATCCCTCTCCTTCTCACAGCACTTTCCCATGGACCTGCAGGAGATGCAACACTTGTCTTTAACTTCTTCTCTTCCCACCACTCAAACACTCCTTTGATTGAAGCAGCAATTCGCTTGCATTCTTCCAATCTAAACATGCTGCATTCAGTGTTCACTAATGTGGTCTCCTCCACACTGAAGAAACCAAATGCAGATAAGGTGACCTTTTGTAGAGCACCCATGTTCAGTCCGCAAGGGTGACCCTGAGCTTCCTGTTACCCTACCACTTTAATTCTCCATCCTATTCCCATTCTGATCTACTTGTCTGTGGAAATGGGATGGAGAATGTCTTTGGCTCCTGTTCTGTTTAAAATGAGACCCGAAGTAAGCTTGATGGAGCAAGAGTGCATCTTCCGTCTGGGCACATTGCAGCCTTCCTAACTCAATACTGAACTGTCCAGCTTTAAGTAACTACTACTTAACTGTCTTAGAACTGATTATTTCTGCTGTTAAGTCATCCATCTGTGATAGTGACTCAGTGTTTCTCTCTCCATTAGGACATCCTGACCTGCTGGGCATGTCCCCACAGCCCTGCTATTAGCAAACACTTAACACAAACAAAGAAATAATCATTCTCTAGCCTATTTGATCTTGTCTCACTCTATCATAGGTACCACTTAGTCCTTTCCATCCCTGCCTCCCACCATCTCTGCAACTTAAAATTGCCTTTTTTTAATCTCTTTCCCAGCTATGCCAAGAAGTCTCCATCATGAAACATTAACTCTGCTTCTCTCTCCACAGATGCTGCCTGACCTGCTGAGTGTTTCCAGCATCTTCTACTTTTATTTTAGACTTCCAGAATCTTCACTTTTTAAATTTTCATAACAATTGTTATTAGAACCCATAAGCTTCCAACTCAAATTAATATTAATAAATAAAATTATTGTCATCATCCTTAAAAATATATCAGTTTTACCTGTGCTAGACAAATTACTGAATAATTACGACTTTATGTGTTGATACTAGGACCTTGAAGGGCAGCAGACACACAGGAACACATTTCCCCATTCCTTCCTGATTTGGAAATACATTGCTGAGTCAAAAGCCCACATCTCTCCACGCAAAATCCTTGAAGGAACGTCACCAAATCAGTGTGTCCAAACTGGTTCAAAAAGGTGTTTCACTACCAGTTTCTTAAGGGCAGTCAGGGTTGGGCATTAAATGATGTTTTACCTTCTATACCCACTTCACATATGTGTGTTAAGAATAAGGTGTCTGCAGATCCATTACTTTTCACTGGTTGTTGTTTGACTTAATACCTTATATTCTAGAGCTGCTGGCAACAGTGTTGTGTTTTCCCCAGCACACTTCTTCCTTTGATGTAACGTCCACTCTGGTGGCTTTATGAATGGAAGGTGCTGCTAGTCCAGCATTCCCTATTGAAGGCCACAGCAGAATGCAGCATCTGTAAACTCATAGCAGAGAAGGGACTTTAATTCTGGCTGCCAACCACAAACTGGTGAAGTTGGAGTGTGCCATTAAAATGTATCCTTTTACTCACCATGTGGCCTGGATTGCGGAGCATGCCTTATGAAATCAGGTTGAGGGAACTCGGCCTTTTCTCCTTGGAGTGACGGAGGATGAGGGTGGACCTGATAGAGTGATAGAGGTGTATAAGATGATGAGAGGCTTTGATCAGGTAGATAGAGGCTTTTTCCTAGGGCTGAAATGGTTGCCACAAGAGGACATAGGTTTAAGGTGCTGGGGAGTAGGTATAGGGGAGATGTCAGGGGTAAGTTTTTTTACTCAGAGAGTAGTGAGTTCATGGAATGGGCTGCCAGCAATGGTGGTGGAGGTGGATACGATAGGGTCTTTTAAGAGACTTTTGGATAGGTACATGGAGCTGAGAAAAATAGAGGGCTATGGGTCTCCAAGGTAGGGATATGTTCAGTACAGCTTTGTGGGCCGAAGGGCCTGAATTGTGTTCTATGTTTTCTATGTTTCTATGCATGGCCATTTTCATCTGGACCCCTCGAGGGAAGTTTCAGTCTCCTCCACCCCATTGCCCTTCATTCACCAATTTCCCATACTCAGGGTTTTGTAGGGTCTGGCAATAGTTTCCTGATCACCTCTCTCTGAGAACAGGCTGTCAGCCAAGTGGTTTCATTCTAAAGAACATAATAGTTAAAACTGCGCTGGTCTCACAGTGCTGGAGCCAGACAGGAAGCTAACTGAAACTAGCGGTTTCCTGGTGGAAACCCTTTAGCGTTATCCCCTCCCATACCACTTTCCCAAGTTCCATTTCACAAGCACAAAAGGAGATACTGTTAATTGTAAATGCGTTTGAGGTTAATGAGGCTATTTAGCTAAACACAGTTTCACTTTAGCATGATGTTGACATTCTAAACATTGGTTAATAATATTAACCCATAGAACGAAAAATCTCGCATTCAGCATTCTCCTTTGGTGTGACAATATAGAGACATCATGCCTAAAATTCTGGCCTTAGATATCAAACTACAAAAAAATGCTATGCTGGGAATGAGGAAGAAAAACATTATTTCTTCAAACAATGTCCCCTGGGATAATAAAACATCCACCATATAAATAAATAGCAACACCCAAATACCACAATGGAATGAGCAGCCTGTTAACAACAAAGACATCAAATCCCTTTGTTGAAAGCACCACCATTCAAACCCATACATGAAAGGTTATTAATGCACCTAAAAACATTCATCTGTTTATTTTCTCTGTTGTAAAAGAGAAATGTGAGGATAAGTTGTTGCAACTCAAATGAATATGACTGCCTGCAGTTCCAAAGACCAGGGAAAAAGGTTCCTCTGGATGTTTAAACCTCACGCCAGGTGCTGCAGGGAAGTTTTGCAGTTAACAGCCACAACTAGCAGGGAACTCTGGAGGGAGGAGTTGTGAGGGTAAAGGAGGAGGTAATTGGTTTTAATTGATTGACTGAATGGTTACCATACAGAACACACTACCTGATAAGGTGGTGGAGGTAGATACTCTCATAACATTTAAAAAGCATCTAAACAAACACTTGAATCGCTGAGGCATTCTAGGCTAAGGACCAAGTGCTGGTAAACGGGATTAGTATAGATGGTTACTTGACATCTGGCAAAGATATAGTGGGCTGAGTGGCCTGTTTATGTGCTCCATGATGCTATGACATATATCAAAAGGTATGGAGGGAAACTATTAGTTCATTGTCAACAATGGCACAAAGAGAGCTAACCAGTCTGGTACCATTTCCCACATCTTGTTCTGTAACTCCTGCATGTTGTGGCACATTGAGTGTTCTTCTACGTACTTAGTGTTTCTCCTTCTGTAACCCTTTCGGGAAGTGAGTTCCGGAACATGAAGTATTCTTGAAGAAGGCTGCCTGCTCTGCATTTATTTCCATGCAGAATGTAACTATGACTAGTGTATGTACAGAAAAACAAACTGGAAATCCTGAAAAATGATAAGGGCTTCACTCCAGTCATTCTTGGGACATAAAATGCAAAGGTCATCAAATGAGAACACAATGGACGTAGAAAGTGACAGGAAAGTTCACCTAGACAAACACTTGAATCACTAAGGCATTCTAGGCTAAGGACAAAGTGCTGGTAAATGGGATTAATATAGGTGGGTACTTGATACCTGGCAAAGATATGAGACTCATGTTGAGAAGATTTGGCATGAAATCTAATAATTTTGTGCAGAATGCAAAGAGCCTTCACTGCAGAAGACTGCATATGTAGGCATTACCAAGTTGAAGGACAAAGGCAACGCACACACATACACCCACACACATATACCCACACACACACCCACACACACGCCCACACCCACACACACCCACACCCACACCCACACACACCCACACACACACACAGCAAGCATCTAAACATTAGCTCACTTCTTCTGCGTTGATCAGTAGTATACATTTTTAGCAACACATGTGCTGCTGCACCAGCATGCATATTTTACCTTTGCATGGTCTGAAGAAAAACCCCTCATTTCCGCCTCATCAGAAGAGCAAGACACAGAGCAGCAGGACCAGATAGAAATGGAGACGGGGGAGGAGAAGAAGGGTAGAGTGGAGGGAGAGGAGGGGAAGGGGGATGGCCACAGTGCATCATTGCACCTGACAACCCACAGCACCACCTGAGAAACTGACACTGCCAGGGAGGAGCAGGATAATAATAATAATAATAATAATAATAATAATAATAATAATAATATTTCTTTATTAGTCACATGTACATCGGAACATACAGTGAAATGCCTCTTTGCGTAGAATGTGCTGGGGCAGTCCTCAAGTGTCACCACGCTTCCGGCACCAACATGGCATGCCCACAACTTCCTAACCCGTACTTCTTTGGAACATGGGAGGAAACCAGAGCACCCAGAGGAAACTCACACAGACATGGGGAGAACATACAAACTCCTTACAGACAGTGGCGGGAATTGAACCCAGGTCGCTGGTGTTGTAATAGCATTACACTAACCGCTACACTACCATGCCTGCCCCAATTAAGTTGGAGGAACCCTTATCTCAGGGAGATACACTAGCACAAGTGGGTTGCACCAGGCCTAGGGGTTCTGCTGCGGAGATGGGGTGTCCACTCAGCCATGCTTCCCTACCCAGATGAGGACCACTGTTAGGATATTTCCATGACAAGGCTGACAAGGATGCACAGTGAGAAGGTTGACTCATTCAGCAGAATGCAGAGCATGACAAGGAATGTGTCACGACCATCGCCATGCTCCTGCAAATGGTGTGTGGAGCCATGAAACCATGACCTTCACTCTGGAGTTGCACTTCTTTTTAGTCATTGAGTTATTGAAAGTTACAACTTGCAAAGAGGCCCTTTGGCCCATCAATTCCCTGCTGAACATCAGCCACCTGTTCACAGTAAACCTGCATTAATTATATTTACTTTCCCACATTCTTACCAACTCCCCTAAGATTTTACCACACACCTGTACACCAGGGGCAATTTACAGTGGCCAATTAACCTCCCAAGCCTCATGTCTTTGGGATGTTGGAAGAAATCAGAGCACCCAGAGGAAAACCGCATGGTCTCGGGAAGAATATGCAAACTCAGAGAGCACCCAAGATCAGGATTGAACCCGGGTCTCTGGCGCTGTGAGGTAGCAGCTCTACTAACTGTGCCACTGTGCTGCCCTTTTTTGCAAGGTCTCAGCAACAACCCATCACACAGTGCCTACTGTTTCAGGTGACACATACCTTGGAGGCAGAGGAGTAGTTCACATGATTTCTTTCTGCATTTGTGCAGCCAGTGAGTGATGTAGTGAGAGGTAAGGTCTTCACCACCAGGTTCAGGTTTATGTTCTTGTTAAGAAGAGAGATGCAATTCATGTGCCAGTTGTTCAAAGTCAAGTTCATTGTCATATGCACAAGTACATGTATGCACTACGGCAATGAAAAACTTACTTACAGCAGCATCACAGGCACATGGCATCAAATAGGCAGCATTCACAAGAAAAACATAAACATAGTAGCGCAACGCTATTACAGCACCAGCTATCGGGGTTCGATTCATGTAGCTGCCTGTAAGGAGTTTATGCGTTCTCCTCTGTCTGCAAGGGTTTCCTCAGGGTGCTCGGGTTTCCTCCCACATTCTAAAGACGTACGGGTAGGTTAATTTGGGGGTTTAAAATGGCAGCGCGGACTCGTTGGGCCGGAAGGGCCTGTTATCACGCTGTAAATAAATTTTTTTTTTAAATTTAAAAGTAAATATACAATATTTTTACAAGAAAGAACACAATTAGAACAAAAAAAACAAAGTGCATTTTAATGCAGTGATTAAAGTGGTCATAGAGTTGCTAAACTCGAGTGATTAGGGTTATGCCGGTTGGTTCAAGGACCAAATAGTTGAAGGGAAGTAACTATTCTTGAACCTGGTGGTGTAGGACTTCAGGCTTCTGTACCTCCTGCCCAATGGTATCTGTGAAGAGATGGCATGGCCCGGATGGTGGGGATCTTTTATGATAGATGTTTCCTTCTTGAGGCACCGACTCCTGTAGATACTACTGATGGTGGGGAGGGATGTGCCCGTGATGTATTTTGCTGAGTCCACTGCTCTCTGCAGCACCTTATGTAACTGCGCATTCGAATTGCCACACCAGACCATGTTGCAACCAATCAGGATACTTTCAATAGTACATCCGTAGAAATTTGTCAGTGTTCAGTGATGTGATAAGCCGAGCCTCCTTAACCTCCGAAGAGAAAGTCTCTCATTGCTCTCAATTGCTCTCAAGGGATACTATTCATGAGCAGCTCCCAATTCTCTGGGAGCAGGGGAATACCGTGTGTGAGCAGCTAACTGTTCCCCATAGGCAGAGGGATGTGAGCATATATGAGCAGAGAAATACCACCGATGATTAGATCACACTACTTCAGAAGTAGGGACATAATAGTTGTGAAATCATTTTCCTTCTGCAGGAGAAGGGATGTAAACTCCCCACTCACTAACCCTCCCTGTCACGAGAGGAGCCCTGCTGAGACTACACAGAGATAAGAGTGAAGACAGCAGGGACCAGACCGGTGTGACTAGGGGTGTGTCAAACAGAGCAGGTCCAGGGCCTGAAACAACAGTGGAGCAGTCCAAGTGGCAGCAGGTGGTTGCAACACGTTCTAGCCAGTACCCTGAGAGGTCACACGATGTGCAGATTCAGGATATTCACGTGGTCATCGTCACCTCCCGCCACAATCATCCATGCCCCAAAATCTGCCATCCCTGACAGTTCCTTCAATAGCTCGGGTGCAGCAGGGTGAAGCTGGCCTTCTGCAACAAGAGCTCCTCACGGGCTATCAACAACATCTGCACGGACTTGAAAGGTTAAGAGTACAGTCACCCAGTAGCCAAACTTCTTCCTCAAAGGGAGAAGTATGATATAACACAAGGCCACTGAAACTTACCTTCTAGGTGGTCAATAGGGAACTGCACCAGGGTGTTTATCTTGAAAGATAAATCTAACAAGTGACCATTGAAGTATTCTTTGATTTTACTTCAGTTTAAATACACAAGTAATGTTTAACTTCCTTTTTTTAGCTTCCATAAGACACTTCAGCATGCGGAGAGAAGTCATTGCGTTCTTGCAGATGTTGGCATTTCAATCAGTAAGAAGGCTAATGGTGTGCACTTCAGGTCAAATTTCTCAAGGTCATGGTGGATTGCTGCTTGTTCCTGAGGGATGTTTTGCAAATAATAAAGAGTGCCTCAGTAAACACAGCATGTGAATACAAAATAAGTAAGACAGTTGTCATACCTAGCATGTGATCCAGGTGATGAATGATTATGGCCTCTGATTTCTAGTGGGTTCTTCTTTCATAATTACTTGCTGTGCTCCTCAATGAATTTTAAGGCTCACTCTAAAGGAGGGATTCCTACAAGCGGATGAAGAATATGAGCAGGACAGTGTGGTCAACTGCACCATTATTCCAGGAGCCTTCATGTCTGTGTGAGCTTTGAAACTACATGAGCAGCTGTGACAGTGATAATCAGAGGTGATTCCTTGACAGGGATAATAGGAAAGTAGAACAATCACATCTGATGGTGTGAGTGATCATTCTTCCCTGGAGACTTCATTATTAGCCGCTCACAGTGTACCTTGGATTGACCAATTTGTTCAATGGTTCCAGTAGAAACTCATGATTCCAGAAGAGTTCTAGGCAGGTTTTCTCTTTATTGATTGAAAATTGTATGGGACATTAAACCTTCAGTGCCGTTCCTTAACTGCTGTATGCAATCTGCTAAATATATTTGATGTCTATAACTCTCAAGTGCCATGGCTACACTAGTACTTATCATCCACTCATGTAGAGAACCAGACCAAAGTGCTATAGCTTCCGTTCAATGAAGGTAGATCATAGGCAGAGGTTAGAGTGGTTTCATTGTCATCCATCAGGACATAGGAGGTGTCTTGGTAAGATATTTAAAGAATAAGAGCAAGGATAATTTTCCATGTGTTACAAAGCAATGAAGTGGACATCCAAGGCAGAACATGAGGGACAATGATGTATCTTCTAGGATCACTCAGCTATTTACTAATGTATTGTGCTGCTGGATAGAAACAGAGTGTGGAGAGGTTCATGTCATGCATAGGGAGGGACTGCACTGGGTGTTCCAGGCACTGTCTCTGTTATGTGCTGAGCAGGATGATTCAGCTCACGTGATCACGGAGGAGTCTCTTCCTCAAAGTCGGACTTATTGTCATGCCCCTGCTGGACATCATTCTCCTGCTTCTGCATGGCCATCAGTTTCCTGGTCTCTTGGCTGGTCCTCTTCAGACATGGGGTGTGCACTCCTGTTGGCCAGTTCATGGATGCCAACCAAGTCTTCAATACACTGTATAGTTTAGTGTGTGCAATACACTGTATAGTTTAGTGTGTGCCTGCACTGATGTGGACAGCAGAATCTCACCTTCTATATTCTGAAGGCTTTCTCCATTAGTGTTTTATCTGGACTGATGGGAGTGGACACAGTGTCAGAAGCCATGAAACTAAGACCACTTCAGGGCAGTGCTGTCTGCAACAAGATGTCTGGTAAAGCAGATGCCCTAAGAATGAAGGATATAAGCTTCCAGGACACATGGGTCTGACATTGTCATGCTCAATGGCTACCTGTTTATTCAAGGAATACAATCCCTTTCTGTTGAGCTATGGAGTGTTTAAGGGGAGCCGTTATTGGTACAAGAGTGCAGTCACTGGTGGCCAGAACCTTGGGGAAGCTGGGAATGTTGGCAAATTCCAGTCCACACAATGCCATCAGCTCCTCAGCGAAATTGGAGGAAGTAGCTCCTCCTTGAGGAATGAGTCTGTGTGACCTCTCTGATTCTCTGGTGAGCAACAAAATAATCCTGAGGCCAGGAAGCTGAGAATTACCATGAACTTGACCTCCACAATTAGAGCAGTGCAGACTCTAGAGCATTGCTACAGGTTGTTTGGTGATTCTCGCTTATCTCAGTGCTGCAGCCTCTGCAAACTTGAGACCATAGCAGAGATGTCAAGGTGGGACCTTGTGTCACTGAAAATATAGTGGATTAGATTTTGCACATGTACATTTCTCTGCCTCCTGCCAGACTCCTTGGCCTTCCCTGAGCTGACTGACCCAAATCTTCCATTCAATAGTATGAACAATGAGGGACTCAGTAGTAACTTCTACGATAAACAATGCTTGCTTCTTGTGCACACTCTGAAAGCATTGGAATGTGTTTGAGAAGTGTACAACCAGTTCTGGGGATACCCTGTGAAGTATCTAAATGTCAGGAGAATTGATCTTTAAACGGCATCTAAATGAAGAACATAGCACAATGTGCATCTTGATCTTTGTGTGTTTAAGAAGTCGTTTCTGGAGCTGAGAACTCCAATAGATATCTGCAGATTGTGGTGGGGTGAAACAGAAGGGACTGAAGCATGCACTGTACGACAATTGACATCATTAGGTGCATATTTGATGCTGGGAGGCACGAGTGTAGCGGTTAGCATAACGCTATTACAGCACCAGCGACTTGGGTTCAATTCCGGCTGCTGTCTGTAAGGAGTTTGTACGTTCTCCCTGTGTCTTCGTGGGCTTCCTCCGGGTGCTCCGGTTTCCTCCCACATTCCAAAGACGTATGGGTTAGGAAGTTGTGGGCATGCTATGTTGGCGCCAGAAGTGTGGCGACACTTGCGGGCTGCCCCCGTAACACTCTACGCAAAAGATGTATTTCACTGTGTGTTTCGATATACATGGGACTAATAAAGATATCTTATCTTATCTTATAAATACCCTGATATAGATTGCCACCGGAACTGCCAGGTCCAATTTTGTATTCATTGCACTTTCACCTACATAAGACTGCTGCTAAATTAAACTGATTTGGGATCATAGAGTGCAGAAGAAACCTCACTCTGCGATGCAGTCACCAGGCAAATGTATCATCTTCATCATCAGAAACTTTCCTTTCCTGTTCATTTTAACTGTGAAATTGCAGGGTGATTTGCACATGTAAGATGGCTGTGCGTCATTCACCAAATGTTGCGTTGCAGGGCAATTGGCTACAAATGACATTTGGAATCTAGGATCACAGGGTATGGGCATCACTGGAAAGATTAGCATTTCCTGCCCATCCCTACTTGCTGTTAGAAAGGAAGGGATATTCTTGAGCAACTGTTAATTTTGTGGTGATGATAATTCCATGGTGATTTTAGGTAAAGAACTCCAGTACTTTGACCAAACTGCTTTGAAGGAAGATGTAACTTCAAGTCAGGGTGGTGTTGTGATTTGGTGGGAAAATGTAAGAACATCCATGTGACTACTTACCTTCTTCTTCCAAGTGGCAGCAGTTATGGTTTTGAAGGTTCTGTCAAAGAAACCCCCATGGAGGTCAGCACTATAATTTCAAAATGGTACACACTGCACCCATGGTGAAAGAGGGATTGAAGCTTCAGTATGAAAAATAATTGTAGCATGGCGGTTAACGTAACGCTATTACAGCGCCAGCGACCCAGTTCAATTTCCGCCACTGTCGGTAAGGAGTTTGTACGTTCTCCCCATGTGTCTGTGTAGGTTTCTTCCAGATGCTCCTGTTTCTTCCCACGTTCCAAAAAGACGTGCAGGTTAGAAGCTGTGGGCATGCTATGTTGGTGCCGGAAGAGTGGTGACACTTACGGGTTGCCCCCAGCACATTCTCAGTAACGCAAAAAGACACATTTCACTGTGTGTTTCAAATAGTATTCCTCCACAATTTAAACCTTAGGCTGAACTTAAAACCCTAGAAAGTTAAAAAAAATGACAGCAAGTATGCCACCTCCATAGTGTATGGAAATGAACAGATGTCTGTTGAGTGAAAGACAAAATTTGGTTGGCTTTAGAACTACAGCGATCGATTGCTGCCAAATATGTCGAAGTTGAAGTCGAGTTTATTGTCATATGCACAAGTACATGTATGCACAAATGCAATGAAAATCTTACTTGCAGCAGTATCACAGGCACATGGCATCATATAAGCAGCATTCACAAGAAAAACATGTTAAACATAAATTATACACCATTTTTACAATAAAGAACATAATTAGAACAAAAACAAAACAAAGTCCATTTTAGTGCAAAGTGGTCAAAGTAGTTGTAGTGTAATGATTAAGGTTTTGCTGGTTGGTTCAAGAATCGAATGGATGAAGGGAAGTAGCTGCTCTTGAACCTGGTGGTGTGGGACTTCAGGCTTCTGTACCTTCTGGCCGATTGTCGCTGCGAAAAGGTGGCATGGCTTGGATGGTGGGGATCTTTGATGAGGGATGATGCCTTCTTAAGGCAGTGCCTCCTGTAGATACTACTGATGGTGGGGAGGGATGTGCCTGTGATGTTTTGAGCACAGTCCACTACTCTCTGCAGCTTCTCATGTTCCTGTGCATTTGAATTGCCATCCCTGACCATGATGATGGAGAGGATTTGGGGATTGGCTTATTGGAATGAAGGAGGATATCCAGGGCTAAGTCAGCAATGCTGTTCCTTGTGCTATTCTAAATGACGCTGTACCCCTCCCAACAGAAGCTGACATAAATTCATCCAGCATTCACCACAGATGGGCTAGGATTAAAGTGAATGAGAATCCCATTTTTTTTATAGGGCCCCTATTTCCATTAATTTATAAGACTCCGAGCTTCCTCTGGCAAATGTTTCATCGAATTAAATACAACAAATAGTTACTAAGGTGGCCTGTGCAATTTCTTCAGGAATGGGGTGGTAAGTCAAAATGCTCCATGCAAACAATTCTTCACCCCAAAGTTAAAGTTCATATCAAACTTCATTTTCACAGGAAACAAATGCTTCAGATATGGAGACATAATTTGGGTGTGGATGACAGCAAATGTATTTCAAAGGAACCAACATTCAAAAAAGCAAGTCTAATAGGAATAAGAGACATTGAAACAATTATTGCTGTGGGCTTCTCTTGTGGCTAATGGGTGAGAAATGAAGAGATCTTGCACAAATGTGAGTAAACGATATCAGATACAGATCAAGTGTGAACTAATCGGAAGAAGCGGTATAACCTTCTTATATTCCTTTGATAGGAACGTAGAACAGGCACACATATTACTATAGAATTAGCATATTCAGAGGTCATATTGAGAGATCAGGACTGCTATCAGCACTGAAGTGCTCATTACAAAGGAAAAGATTGACATTCAATGAAGTGCTTAGCTTTTTGATTCTGAGGAGAAAAAATCAATCGATGCAAGTACCATTTTCAGATGATGGACAAAGGCCAGTGAAAGTAGGGATATCAAGTCATACAGCACAGAAATACTGATCCATGCCAACAATCAAGCTCCCATTTACACTAAATCTATGGCAATCCCATTTTACTCTCCCCACATTTCCCTAAACTCCACCCAAATTCTACCACTCACCTACACACCAGGAGCAATTTACTGTGGTTAATTTACCGACTGACCTGCACATGCTTGGGCTGCGAGAGGTAACCAGACCACCTGGGGAAAGCCTACATGGTCACATGGAGAACATGCAAATTCCACACAGACAGTCACTGGTCACTGTTGCTGTGAGACAGCAGTTCTACCAACTGCACCATTCTGCCACCCCGTGTTCTTGAACAAAGTAACTGAATCTTATTTCAAGGGAGCAAGGTTGCAAGACCATGTGTTACTTGTATCATTTCAGGGAGCTGAACTGGATTTGCCCTGTAATCTTTGTCAACCTTTATTTTGTAGATCCAGTTGGCAATGTAGTAAGGAGCTGCATATTAATTAACACTAACAAACCTCAAAGTGAATTGTATTCTGTTAAATGCCACTTCCACAGATTTGTTCTCATAAACACGCTGCTTCTTAATTACATGCATCTTCTCAAGCTCCTATTTGTAAATTTACATAAGCTTAATGAGTCTGGCCCTAGAGGATGAAGATTAATGGGTACTTAGCGGCTGTGATGCATTTGATTTTTACTGCCAGATTCCAATGTGTGTGTTCATATCCTAACCCATAATGCTCACTTCACAGTTGGGAAAGTCCTGTCGAGTTACCATGACAGGTGCTTTTCCAAGACAGATAAACAGAATGAGTTAGACTACAAACGTGAGAAGTGTAACTGTGGAAAAGAGAATACATTAACAGGAAAATATGATGAAGAGTGAACACTAGATGGACTGATTTTCACCAGAAGTCCAGATTACAACTGAATCTGAAAGAGTAGCAGTATTGTTCCATTGAATATTGTATAATTTACAAATGCTGCCTTATTTAAATTGATAACAGTTGACTTACCAAGATTGACCAAGCAGAGCATTGCCTGTCAGTAATTTAGTAAAATTTGTGTGGAGAGAGAAAATGAATTTAAGTGAAGCATCAGGGTGTCATTATTGATTGTTTGTCAATGGTTTGTTTAATTACAGCAATCAGTCTCGATCAGTGTAAAACTCACTCAGAAAGAAAGCCTCACAGGTGGAGAGCTTTGGAATCAGAGGCCCAAAGTCATCTTTGTCCTATTGACTTACTTACATCACAAAGGCAGAAAAGGCTATGGACCAAGGGCTGGTAAATAAGATAAGTATACGTGGGGACTTGATTGTTGGCATGGACAGGGTGCTTCCGTGCTGTGTGACTTAATTACTACATGTCGCTGTTCAACACACACAAAATGCTGGAGGAACTCAGCAGGTCTATGGAGGGAAATAAACAGTCGCTGTTTCAGGTCGAGACCTTTCTCAACCTGAAACATCGACTGTTTATTTCCCTCCAGAGATGCTGCCTGACCTGCTGAGTTCCTCCAGCACTTTGTGTGTGTTGCTCCACATTCCAGCATCTGCAGAATCTCTTGTGTTACTGTTCAAGTTATGTTATCAACAGTGAAAAAAATGGTTAAAAAATAGGAATGAAACAGAACTATGTTGAGGCATAAATTAAGGATTTTTTTTACTGTGAGATTCAATATATAAACCTTAGCAGAATTTCTAAAATAATCTGTTCATCCATGAATAAGAACAGTATGACCTTAAAGAAAAAAAATTGTAGAAAATAGTTCAATTGAGAAAATGCATATTGTGATGGGTTAACATCAAGTGTAAGCTCTGATCATCTTTGGAGAGGGGGCTATTGGAGTAAGTTTGAAACATAGCCACTGGCCCAGGCAACAAAGCCAGGGTATTTTAACTCAACACCTAAAACAATGAAATACGAGTCATTTCGTAGTGTTGGTTTCAGGTCAGCTAGTTGCGTGAGTTTGCATTGCCTTTTGAAAGAGTTTTGAGCTGCACTTTGCCGTGAAAGAAGTTTGCTCTGCGAGGATGGTAGTCCAGTCTTTCTGTCGTTTTGGTAGTCATACTGGTGTGGGTAGGGGGAGGAACACCTGAACAAAGCAGACATTGATAGGTTCTTGATTAGTGTGTCAAAGGTTATGGGGAGAAAGTAGGAGAATGAGATTGAGAGGGGAAAATTAATCAGCAGACTCAATGGGCTGTATGGCCTAATTCTGCTCCTATGTCTTATGGAACAGATCAAGTCTGCCCAACATGGGGTGACATTGCAGAAACCGTTAGGTTTAGGATTACGAGGCACTATTTGAATCTAGGCCAGGAGCCATCTCAAATACCTCTAGTTCACTAATAGAAGGAAATCAGGTCCTCCCCCTGGTTACCAATGCCTGACCTATGGGCAGCCCGAACGTACGAATGAGCATTCAGAAGACAGGCGGGATGGACCTGTTGGCTGCTGAGGGCCTGCAGGCATCTTCTGCCGTGTGGTGATTCGGATTGCAGCAATATCATTGCATCTTGCAGAGAAATCTGAATGGTTGAGTTAAACGTTCTGGTTTAATTATGTGTTGCCCTTGGTTGGCCTACATTTTATTTAAATATGTTGCCAGGCGGCTGCACTTCTGGCTTGCAAACTGCTCAGATTATGAATACTTCACGGAAACAGAACCCTGTTGTAACCTGGGGAGGACCTGTATATACAACTCCAGGCTCAAAGCAATGTGATCGATTGTAACCACCCTCTAAAGTGGCCTACAAAGCTGCTCAAAGGATAAAAAGGAATTAGTGATTAACATCAACTTTGCAAGCAAAACCACGACCAAGAAAGGAATGAAAATTCTCCTCACTTCCTCTACAGCACTCAACAAACCATGACCCTCCATTATTTGCTAAATCAGTCATCACAGGGTAACTCCCTGCACCAAACTTCATTCTCATGTCTGATGAAAGATCACCTTATTAAAATGTTATCTCCATTTCTGTCATGTTGTAATTTAGCTTTAGATTTCTGCACCCATTGTTTTATCCTGCTGCATTAAAGTGGCCATAGCTTTCGAAGTGAAAGCTATATGTGTCAGCCGATTTTTGCAATATTAATTGCTGCCTTACCCACTTCCTGCCAGTTGTATTGATTTAAGGTTGGGTCCTGGGACTTCATAAACACTAATAAATTACTTCAGTTATTATTCTGCTTTTATTGGATAACATTTTCCAATAATATTAAGTTGTTGTGGCACCGGAAGTCAGACTTGGACCCAGATCACTAGAGACATGAGGCAAGTTGTTTACTAGTTGTGACACAGCCACTCCAAAGTTCATCCTCCCCTCAAAATCTCAGATTGTTTTACAGCTTTTCCTAACGCATTCAGGAAAATCAGATGAATTGATGGAAAGTGGAAGTATTTATGGAAGTATTTATTATTGTGTAGCGACTCACCGCACTGGCATCGAACTGGCTCCCGACATCGTGATGTCGTCGGAGGCCTCGATCCAAGATGGCACGGGGCCCTCCTTCTTCCCCATCGTTGGGCTGGGAAAGCCCGCGCACAGGAAGGTCAGGTGACCCACACGTGACGTCAGCGCGGGAACTGTAGCGCGGGAAGTTTTCGGGTATTAAAGGTGCACTGCGCCCCTATCGGCATTCCACCCTCTGATTTCGAAACCAGCGACTCTGTGTCTTCATTTCGTAGTGTGTAGCTAGCAGCTACAGTTGTAAAATACCCTGAAATTTACTTAAGCATGATGTTTAATTAAGTTTTATGACATACCAAGCCATAATTGGCAATCTGACACTGAAACCCCCTAATATCAGTCAACTGCACTGTAATTTCCAAGTAAGTATTTCAAAACATGAAAGAATTTAACACAGTAAAAGCTATTATTCAAGAAGCTTACTTCTAACATTTCATATGTGTTTGCTCCAATCTTTATTTTGGATCCTCAAATCATTTAAAAAATCAATTAAAAGTTGTGTTCTTCCTTCCTGCTTTGCGGTCTGTGAGAATTCTTTAATGTGATTGTCTGCTCATACAGCTTGGTGGCTGAATGCAAGAGATCTTCCTGAGCTAATGCCAGATGGTAACCAACATCAGAGAAAGAGGGAAGTTCTCATGACAGAGAATGTTAGATCTTTGTGGGCAGCATTCTTCAAGGTCAGTGCCAAGTGCAGTCACTTGTTACTGATTGGGAAATCCAGGACACAGTCACATACTTCTGGGCATTTGCCAATGTTAAAATTGGAAACCTGAACTTCTAGTTAAAAAAAAATCAAAATCTTTTTTTTCTTCCTCTGGTTAGTGTACAGTTTTTAGTACTGTGAAAAAGAAAGTACAATGACTTTTAGCAGTGATTTATTTGCAGTGATAAAGCAGTACTGTTGTTAAATCAATATTTATGATAGCTTTCAATTCTTTATTACTTAAAAGTGTTATTCTTTTGAAGACGGCTAGCATTCCATGAAATATAATGATCTGGATTTTAAGATCTGGATTTTAAAATCTGGAGAAAGTATCTTAACCGAGAGAGGACAGCAACTGACAGTGTGATTGTTCACATTCATATTTATTCATAAATAAAAACAAAAATAAAGTTAGAAATACTCAGCAGGACAGTCAGCACCTTTGTGGACAGAAACAAAGGTATTGGTTCAGATTGGAGACCTTTCAGCAGAACTACAAAAAACTGAAAATCGAATATGCTTCAGTTGCAGAGAAAGGGAGGTGTGGAGAGAACACCAGGAATGTCTGTGATAGGGTGGAGATAAGAGAGAATAAATGACACAGATGGTAATGGTGCTGACTGAGAGAAGGTAGCAAAGGTTTGGTAGTTGTGTCTAATCTGCTCAGATGATATGTAAATCAAAGGAAATGAGTGAGGACAGAGGAGGGAAAGAAAGTCAAAACCCTGCATTTGCTCGAAATCTGAAACAAAAGAGAACGTTGGAAATGCTCAGCAGATCAAACAGCATCTGCAGAGAGAGAAAATAATGTTACTGGCTGATGATATTTCATGAAAAATAGAGTGAGAGGTTAGAAATGCATGCATCTCACTCCTAGCACATTCCCAACCTCTACATGGCTGTGCGCAGGCACAAAAGAAACCAGAATGCACTGCTGCACACACTGCAGCTACCCAAAGTGAAAAACTTTGTTTTGCATGCCATCCATACAGATCATTTCCCCACATTAGTACTTCGAGGTAGTACAAGAGAAAGGAATAACAGAATGCAGAATAAAGTGTTGCAGTTACAGAGAAGGTACAATACAGGCCGACAATAAAATGCAAGGCCATGAAGAGGTAGATTGTAAGGTCAAGTGTCCATCTTATTGTACAAAAAGTCTGTTCAATAGTCATATAGTAGTAGGATAGAAGCTATCCTTGAACCTGGTGGTATGTGCTTTCAGGCTTTTGTTTCTTCCGCCTGATGGCGGGGGGAGAAGAGGGAATGTCTCGGGTGGGGTCTTTGATTATGTTGGCTGCTTTTCTGCAGCAGTGAGAAGTGTAGATAGAGTCCATGGAGGGGAGGCTGGTTTCTGTGGTGTGCTGAGCCACAACTCTCTGCAGTTTCTTGTGGTCTTGGGCTGAGCAGCTGCCATACCAAGCCATGATGCATCCAGATAGGATGCTTGCTATAGTGCCTCAATAGAAATTGATGAGGGTCAATGGGGACATGCTGAATTTCTTTTAGTCTCCTGAGGAAGTAAAGTAGCTGGTGCGCTTTCTTGCCATTTTTGTATTTCAAAAGTAGACTTTATTCATAATGAAAAATATATACAAAGGGAGAAACAGTGCAAAACTTTTACATTCATGGTTGTCACAGTCAGTAATGTAAACTTTCTTACAAAAAACTTAGCACTATAACCACTTATGTGGCCCCCTGGTGTGATACACCCTTTCATTGTTTGAGGGGCTTCCCCACCACTATCGTCATCAGGATGAGGGCAATGTTGGGTATACTTTTGCCCCCATTTTCTGGAGATTTGTACATCTTGGACCCCAAATAAACTGGAGGACATCCCCGGTGATTACCGAGGCAGAGGAGCAAGGAACAGGCCACACCTGCGGCAAGTACAGCAGCCCTGAGAGCATATTGCACCTGATGACCAAGTTTTCCCAGTTATTGACAGAGAACACTGTTTCCACAGAGCCAATTTTTGTTTGACCTTCCCAACACCTCAACCCCTCTGAACCAGATCCCCAGCACCTTCAGGTAGTCAGACCTGAGGGTGAAGGGAATGTTGGATCAGTTGAGCCAGTTACCAAAGAGCGCGGCCTCGCTCTTACTGCAGTTGATTCTGGCCCCTGATGCCAACTCAAAGTGGTCACAGATGCTGATGAATCTGCGAGCTGACCATGGGTCTGAGCAGAAGACAACGACGTTGTCTATGTACAGGGAGGTTTTGACTTGTGTGCCTCCACTGCCTGGCAACGTCACCCCTCTTATGCTCTCGTCCTTCCTGATGGATTCGGCAAAGGGTTCAATGCAGTACACAAGCAAGACAGGGGAGAGTGGACAACCCTGCCTCACTCCAGACCTGATGGGGAAACTATCTGTCTCCCACCCATTGATTTGGAATGCACTACAGATATCTGTGCAGTCAGATCCAATTTCTGACTCCTTCCCCAAAACCCATTTTGGAGAGCATGTCCGTCATGTATGTGTGCGATATCCTGTTGAAGGCCTTCTCCTGGTCCAAGCTGACAAGGCAGGCATCCACACCTCTGTCCTGCACATAGGTGATGGTATCCCTGAGCAGTGCAAGGCTGTCAAAGATTTTCCTGCATGGCACTGCACAGGTTTGGTCCGGGTGGATTACCTGTCCCAGAGCAGAGCTGACCTGGTTGGCAATGCCCTTGGACAGAATCTTACAGTCCACATTCAACAGTGAAATGTGTCCCCTATTCCTGATGTCCTCCCTCTCCCCCTTCTGCTTCGATGGTGCATTGATAAAAATTGGTGAGTGTCAAAGGGGACATGCCAAATTTCTTCAGCCTCCTAAGGAAATAGAGGCACTGGTGAGCTTTCTTGGATGTGGCGACTACATGGTTGGACCAGGACAGGCTATTGGTGATGTTCACTCCTAGGAACTTGAAGCTCTCAACTCTGTCGACCTCAGCACCACTGATGTAGACAGATGCATGTACACCGTCCCCTTTCCTGAAGCAATGCCCAGCAATGACCAGAGTGAGGCGTACGCATTGATTAGCTGGAGTGGAGTGTTACGATACTTTACATCAGCCACAAGGAGCCCCAGCCCCCCACCCACCCCCACCATCTCTATGACTTCAGTGATTGAGAAGTTGCCTCCCCGCAGCAGAATCCCCAGGCCGGATGCGCGACTATCATTCCCCTCTGACCATGTAGACAAAACCTGGGCCCACCATCACGAGCACCTCGGAGGCTTCCTGCTCCCTCAATATAATGGACTAGGAAGGTGAGGACATCCAGAACAGGCACATGTGGATTAAACATTTTCACCATAATCACGCACTTCTTCTGGGTGGGGCGGGTGAACCTGCAACACCTTCAACAGTGATGGCGGGGCCTCATTCCCCTTCTCCCGAAAGTCCTGTAGCATCTTCTGCCATCCCACCAGGTACTTGAAGGTAATGTCAAAGTACCTGTTACCATGGGAAGTCCTGGAGGCAGTAAATATCCTTCACCTCGAACTTGCAGCACTCCGGCAGAACCTTTTTGGTGAAGAGGTCCCTGGTGAAGGGGTTCCCCTTGCTGAGGTCCTTCAGTGCCACCCTGACAGTGTTGCAAATCCCCTGTCCTCCTCCCGAGGCGCTAGTTGCTGCAGCCATCCTGATGAAGCTGTTTGGTTATATCAGGTTATGTGCTGGAAAGAGGTGTTAGAATAGATTGGTTTCCCAGTCAGCATAAGGATCCACCCCTACATCAGCAGGTTAAGATCTCATCAGGCAGCCAACTGATTGCAAAGAGTCCTCGTTATCTTCCTTCTTCAAGGTTTGAGTTCGCAGAGATCACCCAGGTATTCGTCCCGTAGATCAGCCTCCATGATTCCCATCCTGGGAGACCAGCAGCAGTGATCACTGACTCTTGCCTGCCATGGTGTCCACGTGGTTAGAGCAGGACAGGCTGTTAGTGATGTTCACTCCTAGGAACTTGAAGCTCTCAACCCTCTCAACCTCAGCACCATTGATGTAAACAGGAGCATGAAGCAGGAAGTGTATCAATTTCTTTCATTTTCTGTACTAAGAAAATAATTAGGGTATGTGCCACTGCAAGATTTAATTATGGTTAATTTCTAATCAGAATGGCACAACAGATTTTGGCTAAAATGAATGCAGCAAGGACCCTTGAATATTGTATGAGAAAGCAGAATTCTAACTACTTGTAAGCTGGATAGCTAATGAATAGCTACTTCAATGGCCAATTATATGACTAAGGCATAGCCCCCAGGCATAGATCTCTTCTAATATTCTAGTCTAATGTTAATAAACTTCTCTAAAGCAACATCAAAGGTTTTATTACTTTTGAACTAAGTGATACAGAAGTTGCACTTATCACCAAGATTTGCTGAAACTGATTTAGAAGTTAAGACGAAACATCAACCTGAGAACTTAATTTCACAGAGATTCGAAGTAACTGTGTTGCAATTCTTCTTTGCCCCAAGCACCCCAAGCTAGTGCAATCAGAAACCGATTCTTTATAAATGTAGTAATGGGTTTACTGCAATTAGTTTGCAGAGAAAATCTGTTTCCCAGGGTTTTTTTCACCTGTGGAATTTCACCCTTGCTTATGTTTTATTTGGCTTCACTGAAGATATTGGCCCAGAAATTTGGTATTGGTATTGGTATTGGTTTATTATTGTCACTTGTACCGAGGTACAGTGAAAAACTTGTCTTACAAACCGATCTTACAGGTCAATTCATTACACAGTGCAGTTACATCAAGTTAGTACAGAGCACATTGATGTAGTACAGGTAAAAAATAACAATAACAGTAGTGTAAAGTGTCACAGCTACAGAGAAGTACAGTGCAATAAGGTGCAAGGTAACAACAAGGTAGATCGTGAGGTCATGAGGTCATAGGTCATAATCCCTCTCATTGTATAAGGGAACTGTTCAATAGTCTTATCACTGTGGGGTAGAAGCTGTCCTTAAGTCTGGTGGTACGTGCCCTCAGGCTCCTGTATCTTCTACTCAATGGAAGAGCACTCCTGTATCTTCTGTTCTTGGGTATGCATTGTTTGGGGGAGGGGGGGTGGTGAGTAGGTGGAAGGGTGGTTTCTATCCTGAGCCAAAATGGAAGGACCTGTGCCTCTTCAGATATTGATCATTGTGCTTCATTTTAATGGAGCAGGGGAAATCCAGTGAGAAATCAGGCAGTTGCTAGCACAGCAGATACTCTCAGATAAGTGAGGTTCAGGATTGTGCAGGGTGAGGGTTAGGAGGTAGGGGCTGCAGCCTGGCATGGAGCTTTGAAGATCTTTGAATCAATGGACTAAGGATAGGGTCCAGGAATCCTGGAAGTCAGGGCTTGTTCAGGAGTGGGGGTGGATGTGTGGATAGGGACTCAAATCAGGGCTCAGAAATGGTAGCAGTTGAATGAGGGAGTAAATACAGGATTGTCAGACCGGTCCTTAACTCCTGCTCCAGATCCTGGTAAGTTACTTACACTTTTTGTTTCAGATATTCACTTTGTTGGTTTTATTGAATGTAGCCAGTGACACTACCAGCATCCTAATGGCGAAGCAAATTTAGAGAGAGGTAAAAGGCTTCTTAATTTAGGAAGTTCTCCTCTAATTCAGGCAAGAGTTTAAAGATTGCCTGTTTTTTGTCCACACCCAAAAGGAACAGATACCTGAAGTCCCACACCACCAGGTTCAAGAACAGCTACTTCCCTTCAAACATTCAGTTCTTAAACTAACCAGCACAACCCTAATCACTACAGTTTAGCAACACTATGACCACTTTGATAACTTTGCACTAAAATGGACTTTTGTGGCGACTCACCGTCTAGTCGGGCGAACCGGCTCGGCAGTCAGGTCGCGCGGCGTCGGAGCGACGAGGCCCAAGATGGCGGCGGGCCTCGTCTTTCCGAGCGACGGGGAGAACCCGCGCACGGGAAAGTCCTGATGACGTAGGACTTACGTCATTACCGGTTGTTTTGGGCGGGAACATTCTCCCTTAAAGGGCCCGCGCAAGGCGGGAAAATAAACCAGTTCTGTTTGGCAATCCTCCGAGTAGAGTCTTGTTTTATTCCGCGGTAGCAACCGCTACATTGGTGACCCCGATGGTCCAAACGGCTTTTGGACCCGCGAAATGGACGACAGCGCAGCAGCCAACGCAGTGGCGCTCAAGCTGCCCACCTTTTGGACACTTCGGCCCAGCGTCTGGTTTGACCAGGCCAAAGCGCAATTCCACCTTCGGCAGATCACCTCCGACTCCACGAAGTACTACCATGTGGTTAGCTCTCTGGACCAGGAGACAGCCGCCCAGGTTGGAGACTTCATCCAGTCGCCTCCGGAGGAAGATAAGTACCCGGCTTTCAAAGACCTTTTGATCCGGACCTTCGGCTTCTCCCGTCGTGAGCGCGCTGCCCGCCTGCTTCATCTGGATGGCCTGGGGGACAGATCCCCATCCGCCCTAATGAATGAGATGCTGGCATTGGCCGAGGGACACAAGCCATGCCTAATGTTCGAACAGGCCTTCCTCGAACAGCTCCCCGATGACATCTACTTGTTAGCTGACGCCGACTTCAGCAACCCCCGTGAGGTGGCCGCCCGGGCAGATGTCCTGTGGAGGGCCAAGCGCGAGAGCGGTTCGTCCGTCAGTCAAATCACCAGGCCGCGAGCCCAACGCCCGCCTCGCCCGGCCCCAGCAACCGAGCAACCACGCCCCAGGAACGCAGACGACGACACGGGTGACCAGCTGTGCTTCTACCATCAGAGGTGGGGTGCGGAGGCCCGTCGATGCCGCCCACCCTGCAAGTTTCAGGGAAACGCCAGGGCCAGCCGCCGCTGATGGCTATGGCGGCTGGCCGCCGACAGAGCCTCCTATTCGTTCAGGACAAGAAATCTGGACGGCGTTTCCTCGTTGATACTGGAGTGGAGGTCAGTATTTTGTCCCCGACAGGCCGCGACACTCGTGACAGGCCACCAGGTCCTCTACTCAATGCCGCCAATGGTACAACGATACGGTCTTTCGGCACCCGTACGCTTCAATTACACTTTGGCGGCAGCCGTTTTACCTGGACCTTTACCCTTGCCACTGTCGCCCGACCGCTCCTAGGAGCCGATTTCCTTCGGGCCCACAACCTGTTAGTCGACCTGCGAAGGAAGCGGTTAGTCCACTCTGGCACTCTCCGGACCTATCCCCTGGGAGAAATCAGCCCACCAGCCCCGCGCCTGGACTCCATTTCCCTTTCTGGCGACGATTTCGCCAAGCTCCTAGCCGAATTCCCATCGATTTTGGCACCTTCATTTACAAACTCTAGGCCCACACACGGGGTACGACACCACATCATTACCACAGGGCCACCCCTTCATGCCCGAGCACGACGATTACCTCCAGACAAGCTCCGCCTGGCAAAGGAAGAGTTCCGTCACATGGAGGAGCTGGGGATTGTTCGCAGGTCAGACAGCCCCTGGGCCTCCCCCCTGCACATGGTCCCCAAAGCCACCGGAGGGTGGAGGCCCTGAGGCGACTACCGCAGGCTGAATGACGCCACCACCCCGGATCGCTATCCCATCCCTCACATCCAGGACTTTGCAGCGAACTTACACGGGGCCCGCATCTTTTCCAAAGTGGACCTTGTTAGGGGATACCACCAAATCCCGGTCCATCTGGATGACGTCCCCAAAACTGCGATTATCACCCCATTCGGCCTGTTCGAATTCCTTTGGATGCCGTTCGGCCTTAAGAACGCCGCGCTGACCTTCCAGCGGCTGATGGACGCGGTAGGCCGAGACCTGGACTTCGTGTTCATTTACTTGGACGACATACTGATCGCCAGCTGTAACCACCAGGAACACCTTTCCCACCTCCGCCAGCTGTATTCCCGCCTCCGCGATTTCGGCCTCACAATCAACCCGTCCAAGTGCCAATTCGGACTTGACTCTATCGATTTCCTCAGCCACAAAATCACCAGCGACGGGGCAAAACCGCTACCCGCCAAGGTGGATGCTATCCGCCATTTTGCCCGCCCCGACACAGTCAAAGGCCTACAGGAATTCCTTGGGATGGTCAACTTTTACCATCATTTCATCCCTGCAGCAGCCCGTATCATGCGCCCTCTGTTCTCGCTGCTGGCTGGTAAGGGCAAGGACATCACCTGGACTGACGAGGCTGCGGCTGCTTTCGTTAAGGCCAAAGACGCCCTGGCAGATGCCACGATGCTGGTACACCCCAGGACTGACGTCCCGACTGCCCTCACGGTAGACGCGTCCAACACCGCGGTGGGTGGGGTACTGGAACAGCTACTCGAAGGCCGCTGGTAACCCTTGGCATTTTTCAGCAAACACCTTAGACCGCCCGAACTGAAGTACAGCGCTTTTGATCGGGAACTTCTAGCGCTGTATCTGGCGGTCCGGCATTTCCGATACTTTCTAGAAGGCAGGCCTTTCACCGCTTTCACCGATCATAAGCCTCTGTCCTTTGCCTTCTCCAAAGTCTCCGATCCCTGGTCAGCTCGTCAGCAGAGACATTTATCCTACATTTCCGAGTTCACAACTGACATCCAACATGTCTCCGGAAAGGATAATGTCGTTGCTGATGCACTTTCCAGACCAACCATCCACAACCTATCCTTGGGTGTCGACTACACGGCCCTGGCTGACGCACAGCAAGCCGACGACGAACTGCCCAGCTACAGAACCGCAGTCTCGGGTCTGCAGCTCCGAGATTTCTTAGTTGGTCCAGGTCAGCGGACCTTACTTTGCGACGTTGCGACTGGTCAGCCCCGCCCTATAGTCCCTGCAGCCTGGCGGAGACGCGTTTTTGACTCGGTACATGGGTTGGCGCACCCGTCCATCAGATCTACTGTCCGACTGGTCGCCAGCAAGTTTGTCTGGCATGGCCTGCGCAAACAGGTCAGTGAGTGGGCCAGGACTTGTCCGCACTGCCAGACGTCAAAAATCCAGCGACACATCCAAGGTCCCACCACAGCAGTTCGAGCCTACCCGTAGGAGGTTCGACCACATACACGTCGACCTCGTGGGCCCTCTGCCAGTTTCAAGAGGAGCCCGGTACCTCCTTACCATCGTGGACCAGTTCACGAGGTGGCCTGAGGCAACCCCCCTGGCTGACATCACAACTGATTCCTGCGCCCGGGCGCTGCTCACAACTTGGGTCTCACGTTTTGGCGTTCCGGCCCACATCACTTCAGACAGAGGCACCCAATTCACTTCCAGTCTCTGGGCTGCATTAGCGAACCTGCTAGGGACGCAGCTGCACACCACCACGGCCTACCATCCTCAATCAAACGGGTTGGTGGAACGTTTTCACCGCCATCTAAAATCGGCCTTGATGGCCCGCCTGAAGGGTCCTAACTGGGTTGACGAGCTGCCTTGGGTCCTGCTCGGCAGACGCACTGCCCCCAAAGAAGACCTCCGCACTTCGTCAGCTGAGCTTGTATACGGGGCGCCACTAGTTGTCCCCGGGGATTTCATACCTGCCCTTCGGGACCAAGGGGAACAACCCCCAGCAGTCCTACAAAGACTGCGCGAGAAGCTTGGCGCCTTGGCCCCGATTCCCACCTCACGGCACGGTCAAGCCCCATCCTGCCAGCCCAAGGAACTACGGGACTGTAAGTTTGTTTTCGTTCGCAGGGGCACACCTCGGGCGCCATTGCAACAACCATATGAGGGACCGTTCCGAGTCATACGGAATAACGGATCCACTTTTATTTTGGACATTGGAGGCAGGGAACAGGTTTTCACAGCGGACCGCCTCAAACCGGCCCATTTGGATCTGCAACAGCCTGTCGAGGTTGCCACGCCGCGACGCAGAGGCCGCCCCTCTAAGTGGCAGCTGGCACAGCCCACGGACCTTGGGGACTGTCTCGCCGGTTCTGGGGGTGGTTGTGTGGCGACTCACTGTCTAGTCGGGCAAACCGGCTCGGCAGTCGGGTCGCGCGGCGTCGGAGCGATGAGGCCCAAGATGGCGGCGGGCCTCGTCTTTCCGAGCGACGGGGAGAACCCGCGCGGGAAAGTCCTGATGACGTAGGACTTACGTCATTACCGGTTGTTTTGGGCGGGAACATTCTCCCTTAAAGGGCCCGCGCAAGGCGGGAAAATAAACCAGTTCTGTTTGGCAATCCTCCGAGTAGAGTCTTGTTTTATTCCGCGGTAGCAACCGCTACACGTTGTTTTTTTTTTGGTTCTAATTGTGTTCTTTCTTGTAAAACTTGGGTATGTTTAAGTTATTGTGTTCTTGTGAATGCTGCTTATATGGTGCTATGTGCCTGCAATGCTGCTGCAAGCAAATTTTGCACCTTTGCATACACGTACCAGTACATATGACAATAAACTCAACTTTGACCTTACCCAGTACTGTCAGTTATGCCAACATCGAGATCATAATGGTAAATTATTTTTTCTTACAACATTGAAGATGGCCATTCCGCCCACTGAGCCTATGCTGGCTCTCAACAAGCCTATCAATCCGATTCCCCCACTTATTTCTTTAAACCTATTCTCTCTCATGTGCCTATCAACTCCATCCCGATTCTCCTAATTACCAACCACTTTCGTTGGGAGAGGACAGCAACTGACAGTGTGAGAGTTACAATATTCCACTAACCTATCGACCAGCATATTTCTTGGATGTGAGGGGAAACCAAAGCACCAGAGGAAGCCCAAGCAGTCACAGGGAGAACATACAGACTCTGCACAGACAGCACTGGAGGTCAGGATTGAATCTGGATCTCTGGGGCTGTGAGACAGCAGCACCACCTGCTGTGCTACTTCGCCTTTGATAAGGTTCCACAAGGTAGGCTGCTCTGGAATCCAGGGAGAGCTGCCTAATTGGCTACACAATTGGCTTGATGGCAGGAAGCAGATGGTGACGGTGGAAGGTTGTTTCTCGGACTGGAGGCTCATGACTAGTGGTGTGCCTCAGGGGTCGATGCAGGGCCCATTGCTGCTAGTCATCTATATCAACAGTTTGGATAAGAATGTACAAGGCATGTACAGTAAGTTTGCAAATGGTATAATGAACAATGAAGAAGGTCATCAAAAATTACAGGGGATTTTGATCAGCAGAGTAAGTGGGCTGAGGAATGACAAATAGAGTTTAATTTGGATAAGTGCAAGGTGTTACATTTTGGAAAGTCAAATCCAGGTCGGACTTTCACAGTGAACGGCAGGGCCCAAGGGAGTGTTGTAGACAGAGGGACCTTGGAGTATAAGTACATGGTTCACTGAAAGTGGAGCCATAGTTAAACAGGGCAGTGAAGAAGGCTTTTGGCATGCTAGCTTTCATAAGTCAGGGCATTGAGTATAAACGTTGGGAAGTCATGGTGCAGTTGTACAGAATACTGTACATGTGAAGCGCTGCCTCACCTGGAAGGACTGTTTAGGGCCCTGAATGGTGGTGAGGGAGGAGGAGTAGGGACAGGTGTAACATTTAGGATGGTTGCAGGGATAAGTGCATGGAGGGGGATTGGTAGGGAGGGACGAGGAGGGTCAGGGAGTCATGGAGAGAGCAATCCCTGTGGAAAGCAGGGAGAGGAGGGGAAGATGTGCCCGGTGGTGGGATCCAGTTGGAGATGGCAGAAGTTACAGAGAATGCTATGTTGGATGCGGAGGCTCGTGGGGTGGTAGGTGAGGACAAGGGGAATCCTATCCTATCCCTGTTATGTTAGAGGGGAGCAATGGGGTGAGGGCAGACATGCTGGAAATGGAGAAGATGCAGGTGAGAGCTGCATTCATAGCAGTGGATAGGAAACTCTGTTTTCTGAAAAAAGAGGACATCTCGGATGTCCTGGAATGGAAAGCCTCATCATGAGAACAGATACAGATTTTGTGTGTTGCACTTGGAGTATTGTGTTCAGTTTTGGTCACCCTGCTATAGGAAAGATGTTATTAAACTGGAAAGAGTGCAGAAAAGATTTACAAAGATATTGCCACAACTTGAGGGACTGACTTATAGGGAGAGGTCGGACAGGCTAGGACTTAATTCCTTAGAGCATAGGAGACTGAGAGGTGATCTTATAGAGGTGTATAAAATCATGAGGGGCACTGATAGGCTGAATGCACTCAGCCTTTTTTCCAGAGTTGGGGAATCAAGAACTAGAGGGCATAAGTTTAAGGTGAGGGGGGAAAGATTTAATAGGAGCTTGAGGGGCAACTTTTTTTTTACAGAAAGGGTGGTATCTACGTGGAATGAGCTGCCAGAGGAAATGGTGAGGCAGGTACTATAACAATTTTTAAAAGACAGTTGGACAGGTACATGGATCGGAAAGGTTTAGAAGGTTATGGGCCGAACACTGGCAAATAGGACTAGCTTTGATGGGGCATCTTGGTCAGCATGAACCAGTCCGGCCGAAGGGCCTATGACTCGATTACTTTACTGTGCTGCACTCTGCTTGACTCATTAAATTGAGTTTCAAATTAATAATTAGAATTGAGGGTTTTTTTTGTACCTTTACTTGTCTGAATGAGTGCAGTTGCTGGAATCCACGATGCTCTCAAAGTGTTAAATTCAGTTCAACAAAAATTCATCGAAAATGACTGATTTCTAATCAGTTTAGATTGACACCACATCGACATAATGAGCAGCTTAAAAATGCTAATGTGCTCGTGCATTTTAGTTTGTGTAGATGAAAATTAACAGCAGCCAGTTGAAGAAAGTTTAAGTCATCATCAAGGGCAAGAGACCTGCAAACATTACTAAACTCTGCTTGTTTTTAGGTGTGATCCAAAACTATGTGAGATCTTTACCTGACCTTGCCACGGTGTTGACACAACTTCATTAATTATTAAAGAATGATGAACCATAGTGATAGGGTAAAGATCACAATAAAAAAATGATTCATGCAAATAAGAAGCCGCAGGAGCAAATTCTTTTGGCTGCATTACAACACCAACTCTGTGTGCTGAAACATTTTTGTGATGCTTTCAACTATGAATTAGGAATCGTGACTCGCCATGTATTGGAGAGTGGCCATGAGAGATCTATTGCTTATACGTCACTCATGTTAATCAAAAGTGGTTAAACAATGTCCTGTTTAAGAAATAGTCATTAGCAATTACCATCAGAACTACTGGGAAGTTTGCACTAGTTACTCACAACATTTCATAATTTTGGGACAAAAGTCTGTTACTCCCATGATGGCGACATCAACAGTGCAGATGTGGCCCATCCAACTGTCTCAATGTGACTATGAAAGAGTACAGATCATCCAAGGAAAACCCTAGGGCAGAGGACACATCGAGATTACCCCATGAGAAAGCCACGACAAAAGTAAAAAACATAATTTATACACTTTAGAGTTGATTTTCCCATTAAGCAATGGAAATAGCTGGAGCTCCAAAAATACTGTTCTAGGCAGGTGTATGAATGCGTATGAAGTGGATGGAAAGAATCTGATGCTGATCTGAGAGAACAGATTAAGCTGCTTCATTGCGGATGTTGTGAACTGTCTATTAATGAGACTTGAATAAAGGGAGGACATGGGATAGTGATACCAAAGGTACTGCAAAGTAAAGTTAGAAAAGAAGTTCATGCAGAACACTTGGGTATAGTAAATATGAAGGCAATGGCAAGGCAGCATCTAGAATGTTTGACCATTGGCCTGGCATTGACCAAGATACAAAATATGTAGCCAGTTTTGTGTACAGTTTGACAGGACAGAATCCACCTTCCTAAAGCACAACTCCCGACTCGAGTGTGGCCCACAAGGCCATTGTAGCTGGTCTGTATTAATCATTGTGAAAAAAGAGAAGACGGCATAACTGTGGGTAAGTTGTCACATACAGACCAGACCAGGTAAGAACAACCAGTTAGTTTGGGTCTCGTCAACCAGCCCAGTGTTACCTGACAACACAGGTGGCTCTCCATTCTTTAGGCCCAACAGTATTCCTCTCCTCTCCTCAGAAAGGATGCTCCCTGTCCCACCAGAGACAAACAGCATAGTAGGGGTTGATTTCCTGCTCCAATGCTCTGTCCACCATGTGGCTTCAGCCCTCTGTGCCAAGCTTCTTGCTCCCTCTCTCCTCCTGGTGTTCAGGGAGAAAGGTGGCTGCTTTTGCAATTGCAATGGTTCAATGCCCGGTTTGGCTTTGGTCTCCATGGGAGCAGCAAACTGAAGGAAGGAAAGTCATTTACAAAGGAACAGAGAGAAACAGAGACAGGTTTAGTACAGGATGTGTAACTTTATAGAGGTGTATAAAATCATGAGGTGCATAGATCTGCACACAGTCTTTTACCCAGGGAAAGGGAATCAAAAACTAGAGGGCATAAGTTTAAGGTGAGAGGAAGAAAATTTAGAGGGGCAACTTCTTCATGCAGAGCGTGGTGTATATATGGAATGATCTGCCAGAGAAAGTGGTTGAGGCAGGTAAAATAACAATATTCAAAAGACCATAAGATATAGGAGCAGAATTAGGCCATTCAGCCCATCGAGTCAGCTCCACCATTCAATCATGGCTGATATTTTTTTTTCCTCTCAACCCCATTCTCCTGCCTTCTCCCTGTAACATTTGATGCCCTTACTAATCAACGACCTATCAACCTCCGGTTTAAATACATCCAATGACTTGGCCTCCACAGCCATCTGTGACAATGAATTCCACAGATTTACCGTCCTCTGGCTAAAGAAATTCCTCCTCAACTCTGTTTCAAAGGGACATCCTTTTATACTGGGGCTGTGCCCTCTGGTCCTAGACTCTCCCACTACTGGAAACATCCTCTCCACATCCACTCTATCCAGGCCTTTCAATATTCAGTAGGTTTTAATAAGATCCCTCCCTCATCACTGTAAACTCCAGTGAGTACAGGCCCAGAGCTATCAAATGCTCCTCATACGTTACACTTGGACAGGTACATGGATCGGAAAGGTTTAGAGGGATATGGGCCAAACACGGGCAAATGGGACTAGCTTAGATGGGCATCTTGGTCAGCATAGACAAGTTGGGCCGAAGGACCTGTTTCTGTGCTGTATTATTCTATGATGTTATCACATAGACATCACAAAAAGTTTTGTTTTCCTTTGAGGCACAATTAAAGAATGCATCAAAGAAAAGATTTCCATGAATAAATAGACCTGAGTAAAAACATGAAAAACTGGGGATATAACTCATTCTAGCTAATAGTAGCAAAGTATGGAAGTTGAGTAGATTGATTAGAATGGTTTAAGAAAATGACAATTATTGAAATATTGAAAGAAATAGTTTTCTAATGGATCTTATCACAATATTAGAGGTTAAAGAATTGTCCCAGAGGGAGTGGGAAGATTTTAAAATAGGTTCTGAAAATGTGCCCCCGATGAGGCCAATATAGTTTGAGTTGTGGAAGCTGGACAGTTGCATATTGCTAAACTTCCAGCAAAACCTGACAAGAAGAAGCAGAGTGGTCAGGAATGACCACAGTATGTACCTTTATGGAGATTTCCTTGTGTGAGCAAGAGGGCCCTGAAAGGAATACTTGGGCTTTTCCAGCCCAGAACTCCCTCCACCACCAACCCCTGCTTGTATTACCTGTGGTCTCCTGCTCCTATTGTGACAACATTCCTATTGGAATCAGCAGGGGTTATTGCTGCTTGACTCAGTTGATGCCAGTAACTTAAAGTGGCCCAGTCTTCATGCTGGACTCTTCCTGGGAGAGTCACCTGCTCACCCATCTGAGTTAAAATCTGGTTTAAATGCGGAAGAGTAAAGAAGGATTTTGCATTTTCCATGCGGAGTCCTGTGGTGGAGTGGAGTGAAGCAGATGCTCTGGCATCGATCATTCGGCAAAGTCTGGGACATAATTCCAGGAAACAATGTAAACACCAACACAGCTTGGCCCACCTAGGGGTCCAAGTCCATTGTTCTCTGAAAGGGGCAATGCACGTGCTTAGGGTGGTGAAGGCAATGGTATGTTTGTCTTCATAGGTCATAGCGTAGAATATAAGAGCTGGGGCGTTATGTCACAGCCTTACAAAACACTGGTTAGACCGCACTTGAAATGTTGTGTGCAGTCCTGGTCACCACACTATAGGAAGGATGTGATTGCACTGGAGACAGTGCAGAGGAGATTCACCAGAATGTTGTTTGGATGGGAGGACTTTAGTTATGGGAAGAAATTGGAAAGGTTGGGTTTGTTTTCCCTGGAGCGATGGAGGCTGAGGGGTGACCTGATAGAAGTATATAAGATTGTGAGATGCATAGATAGGGTAGGTAGTCAGAATCTTTTTCCCATGGTAGGAATATCAAAAACGAGGGCATAGATTTAAGGCGAGAGGAAGGAGTTTTGAAGGAGGTCTGAGGGGTGAGTTTTTTTTCCCCCACAGAGAGAGTGATTGATATCTGGTTTGCACTTCCAGAGGAGGTGGTGAAATCAAATACAATTACCATGTTTAAGAGGCATTTAGACAGACACTTAAATAAGCAATGCAGAGAAGGATACAGTCCTAGTGCAGGCAAATGGGATTAGTACAGATGGTCAAATGGCGGGCTGGGCTGAAGGGGCTATTCCTGTGCCATACATTTCTATCACTCTGTGATGTTGTTGTGGCCATTAAACAGAAAATGATGTAATCAATAGGGGTAAAAAAATCACTTTGGTACTCGGTAGACACAAGAGCCTGCAGATGCCGGGATCTGGAGTGAAAAACAAGCTGCTGGAGAAGCTCAGCAGGTCGAGCAGCATCTGTGGAGGCAAATGGATAGTCCAGCTTGATATTCATATTATTTCTCAAAGATATTCAAGTACCAGCAACAAAAGGCACAAGGCACAATTCCTCCAATTGTTTTTGATTTTTAATGCATTGAACAACCAACAGCTGCAGTGATAGGTGTTATTTATGCATATTTATAGTAATGACCTGAAGCAGGAAAACATAATTCTTAAGGCAATCACAGACTTAATGCTATCACTTAAGGCTTCATAAACCAGTCAAATAGACTGCCTCTACACTGGTAGTGCCATGGCCCAGAACTTGTGATCATTGAAAATGCAACAGCGTTAAGGTAAAAAACAAGATGCTGGAGGAACTCAGCGGGCCATGGAGAAAAGCAGACATACAACGTTTCGGATCAGGACCCTTCTTCAGGACTGAAGATAGGAAAAGAGGAAGCCCAATAATATAGGGGGGGGGGAACAGAGCAGTGATAGGTGGGAGGCAGAATAGTAGGCACAGGGTAGTGATATGTAGATGCAGGTAAGAGATCGTGATAGGCAGGTACAGAGGAGGGGAGAGCAGATCCACGAGGGGATGGGTCAAAGGTATGGAAGCATGTGCCCCACGAAGGGAGCGGAGGAGAGGAAAAAGAACAGGCAAGGAGAAAAAAGAGAGATGGGCTAGGAAAGGGAAGAAAAGAAATGAAGAGGCATGGCGGGAGGGGTTGGTTTACTTAAAGTGGGAGAATTCAACGTTCATGCCATTAGGCTGTAAGGTCCCAAGATAGAAAATGAGGTGCTGTTCATTAAGGTAACTGTGATGTCACCAAACTAGCTGAGCCACCAGTCACTTTAAAGAATACTCATGGGCAGCAGACCAGGAAGCAAAAAAAATACAATTTTTTATCATTATAGAGACAACTAAATATGTACACACATCATTATGGTAGAAGCTGAAATATCAGAAATAAACTGTTTCCAAAATACATTTTTTTTGTTTTAAAACCCTTTATGTTTTGAAACAATTATGTGAATGAATTACAGTGCACATATATAAAGTTCATCTTCTTAGGATCAGGTAATTGGAGCTCAGTACACATTGAAAACATACTTAGACTTCATGCAACAGAAGATTTTCCAAGGTGTTTTGAGTTTGCAAGTAGTCCGCATGGATGTGGTGGGCCAAAGGGCCTGTTCCTGTGCCATACATCTCTACCACTTTGTGATGTTATTGTAGCCATTAAGCAGAAAATGCTGCAATCAATAGGGGTAAAAAAATCAGTTTGGTACTCAATAGACACAAGAAACTGGTGACACAAGAGAATGGATATAAGAGACACAAGTGGCAAGTTTGCAAATAGATCAACTTCAAGTCAATTCATGCAGTTTCCCTCAGCTGGCGTGGAACAGGCTGTAAGTGCCATGGCTTGTGGAGGAGAGTATTAAATAACTGCATCCTCAAGGCGTCTACATTAAAGTACTTGTGTGAAATTGCTGTCAGCGACTACAGCGATTTCCATCGCCAGCACAAAATTCAGGCCTATATAACCTTACGGTAAGTATGAGTGTCCAAGTGATAGTAAAGGTGCTGGAAAATGTATGCTATTAATCACAATTAACATTAATTACTATTAATCACATAAATCACAACTTATGATTTGTTTTTTCTCTGTACTTCTTTGTCCATGTACATGCTCAGAGGGCACCCATGCATGTTGGGGTCACAATGATTTTGCAGTGCCTCACTCAGTTAGGCTGTTTATAGATGTAATGCTGGACAATCAAAACTGGCAGAATTACTCAACCATCATTCCAATAGCAGTCACAACCAGTTCAACCTGTACCTAACAACTAAACACACAGTCGGTGTTTGCTGAATAACAATCAGAAGCAAAGAACTTGATTTAGACATTGAAGTCAAAGAAAATAGAAATTGGGAGAGATGTACGATGGATGGCAAAACTGATGTCAATTATTTTACACCAATGCCTAAAAGTCCTAATTACATCTCCTGTCTGGAGTTGACATTTAACCATAAATGTTAGTGTATAATCAGCAATAACTAATGGGGATAATCACAGGAGTATGCTGATAAATGATAATTCCAAAGAAAGAGCTGTGTACGTTACCACTAAGGAAAATAATTCCAGGAAAAATATTGTCAATAAGTATGATGTAAAAGGAAATGAAAACTTAGGAGAATACATGTTTATTCAAGATATTTATCATACTTAAATACTCCTTATATACTTATTGACCAGGCATTTTAGCCAGATTTTAATTTTAATATGCCCAAAGTGCCACAGACACTCTCAAGAAGTTTCCTCCCTACTTCACAGTCGAGCCAAGGGCAATGGCCACATTCACAAAAAAATCTGTGCTTGATATTCAAAGAAACCCTGAGGCTATTACAAAGAGTAACCAGTGCTAATGCAGATCACACCTCACCCTATTTACATTTAAGATTATGTTGATAATGATATTCTTCATTTAAAGTCTTTGTTTGCAGAGCAAGTCACATCTTGTTCAAAATACATCATAGACAAGTCATAGAGCTCTTCCAGGCGAACACCAGGAAGACAGAATGCATTTTTTTTGACTCCTGCTGTGAGTTCTGCTTTTTTGCCACTGAATTCCACCCACACGCACCCCCTCCCCCCTTTCTTTCTACCTGTGCATTACAAATCAGACAGCAAAGCTCCATTGACTTTGGAACTTTATCCTTTTACCCTTCTCCTCTAAGATTACACTTCTTCATCCCTGCTCCAAACCCTCTGTGACCAGACTGTTAGCTCAATTCACGCTTTTCTTATCTGCTGACTACCCTTTACAAATTTTAACTTGCCCAACACTCAACTCTCCATATCTTCTCCACAGTTAATCACCTCTGCTTTTATCTCATTCTGTTGTTTTCTGACATAGAAAGATATTTTGCTGCAAGAAAATCAGTAAGTGAACAACACATGCCATTGTTAATGCACAAAACACCCAGCATTGCAGTTGTAACAAGGGAGAAACAGCCAGCTCACTGCAGATCAGCACAGGTTTCTGGCCAATTATATTGGTGTTTCTGCTCCACATAATTCCATCCTCCTTCAACTGACCCATTCAACATATTCCCCTTCCTTTCCTCCTTGTGTGCTTATCTAATACATCTACCCTTCACCTCCAACACCCAATTGACTTTCTGAGTAGTTTCTGCTAAATTCCCTGCTGAATTTACTCACCTGCCTTTTATATTCTAGTCTTGCCTGCAAGCGGAAATATCCTAACCTCCACCCTCCAAAATCTTGCTTGCAAGCATGAAGACCTCCATTATCATTGCTCAGTCTCTTCTAGTGAAAGGTCTTCAGCCAGGCATTGGTATAACTCTTCAGTTCTGGTATCATTTGTTTAATTATTGATCAATTATACTCATTGAGTTCTAAAGGAGGCCTTTTGCACTCCTCATCCTTCATGAGCAAGTTGTAATTCTCTAGTGCACAAAACATACAAAATTCTAATGAGGGTTCAATGTGCACAGAGGACCCCAGTTAGTGTGATGTCCAAAGGGATTTAGCAGCAATGGGAGCAGGTCTTTGATTAAAAATTTCGCCAAGCAGCACAAAAGAAAATTGTTACCTTTCATAAAGGAACTTGTAGCCTCTGCCCTGGTGGTGGTGTATGTGCAGATTTAGAACATAGAACATTACAGCACAGTACAGACCTTTCAGCCCACCATGTTGTGCCAACATTTTATCCTGTTCTAAAATCTATTTAACCCTTCCCTCCCACATAGCCCCCTCCATTGCTCTATCATTCATGTGACTATCTAAGAGCCTCTTAAACGTCCCTAATGTATCTGCCCCCACAACCTCTGCCAGCAGTGCATTCCACACACCCACCAGTCTCTGTGTAAGAAACTTACCCCTGACATCCCCCTCATATCTTCCTCCAATCACCTTAAAATTATGTCCCCTTGTGTTAGCCATAGGTTCAGGTTGTGTAGTTTAGAATTCTCTGAGCTGTTTCCCAGCAACCTTGCACTTTGTATTTATTTGCTTTGTGTCAGGAAGTTGGGAAGAACGAATGCAAATCCCACGCCTCCTTCTCAAGGCCAGATGTCAGAGTGGCCTGCCCCAGAAGTGGGATATGGTGTGGCGTTGATCTGTCTGCTAGATGGGGGTTACAGAATCAGGTCTCACAGTCCCAAACGAAAGGGTGTGCCATTCAGGACAGAGAGTAGAAGGCATTTCTTTTCCCAGACAGTAGTGACTCTTTACAATTCTCTACTTAAAGAGGGTTATGGAGGCTCTGTTGCTCAGTAGATAAGAGATTGATAGTTTTATAGATATTAAAGGAATAAAGAAATATGGGACTCGGACAGAAAAGTGATGCTGATTAAGAGGCCATACATGACCTAACTGAAGGAAGGAAGAGGCCGGACCACCTACTCTTTCTTCCATTTCTGATGTTCCTATGCTGTCTGCTAAACTGTCACACAAGATGTCTTCATCACTGCATCATGTGACCTGTGGCAAGCCTTTAGTTTCATTGTACTGCTGGGGCAGGCCACTCTGACATCTGGGTTTGAGAGAGAAGCGTGGGATTTGCATACATTCTTCCCAACCTCCTGACACAAAGCAAATAAATAAACACTGCGAGGTTGCTGGGAAACAGCTCAGAGAATCCCAAACTGCACATAGAGCACTGCAGGGGCAGAGATTACAAATTCCCCGAGGAAAGGTAACATGTTTTTGTACATAGAGCACTGCAGGGG
Source organism: Pristis pectinata (assembly GCF_009764475.1). Taxonomy (NCBI): domain Eukaryota; kingdom Metazoa; phylum Chordata; class Chondrichthyes; order Rhinopristiformes; family Pristidae; genus Pristis; species Pristis pectinata. Next base: position 84,306,675 of record NC_067407.1, read on the forward strand.
CAGAGATTACAAATTCCCCGAGGAAAGGTAACATTTTTTTGTACATAGAGCACTGCAGGGGCAGAGATTACAAATTCCCCGAGGAAAGGTAACATTTTTTTGTACTGCTTGGGGAAGTTTTTATCAAAGGCTTGCTTCAGTCACAGCTAAATTGCAATCAGATGCCATGTTAACTCCATGTACCTGACATCCTGAGGCATGGTAGCATCTGGAAATGAGTACGGTGTCAAACAATGTTGAACAAGCTGGTTGGGACCACCTCCAAAAATCATCTGTTTATGGACCACTCACTGCAGAAACAGGCCTTCAAACACAAGAGACCAGCTTCAAGGCCACCTGGAGGAGTCCTGCCTGATCTAGCCCAAGGCCATAGGTTCAGGTGCATGGATCCATCTGCAAGGGTAGGTCCCCTTTAAGTTTTGTACTTTATCCCTTAATGAGAGTGTCCTTCAGGAGCTTCACCACTGAATCCCAGCCAGATTACAACCTCAACTATGTATCAATGCCTGGCTACCATCCTGATGCCTTCCATCCAGTATGTCGTGAACTGGAAGTCATTGATTTAACATCTTTGGCAAATGATCTAGAGGGGAGAGGAGAAGAATTTTACTTTTCCTACTCAGGACTCGGAAAACTCCAGTCAAAAAATTGATGGAAGTTGATTCATAAATAATATTCAAAGGAAGCAGAGCTGCAGGTTAAGGAATTTACAGGGAGGGTATAAGACTAAGCACAAACTCCTTTTCAAATGACCAGCACAGGGACAAAGGGCTGAATGGCCTCTTCCAGTATAATAAGCTGTTATGTTTCTACAACTTTGAATTCTCTTTGCTTTTACAACAGAATACAAAAGTATATATTATTAATGTACTTTTCATTAAAAGTAAAAATAGAACGAGTTTAAAACACATTGCCTACCCAGCACATGTTGATCCCATTGGCAGATAGAGCAGATATTAGATCACTGGAGGCATTAAAAGAATTAGATACATTTTGGAGAGTTCAGGGAATTGAGGGCAAATGGGAACTGGCACAGAGGAGGAAGGAATGGGGCATAACAGCTATGTTTGTATTGCATTTTAGATCAGAGTTATGGGCCAGCTGGCATATTGTTGCTCTTATTTTCTTGCACGTTCCAGCCAGATTGCATTCAACCAGACACACTCTTCGCGGTCGCCCTGTGGCTGCACCAGCCTTTTGTAACCACATTGCTTCTAAGCTCTTGACATTGTGGTTATCTTGATCATTCTGCGAGGCAGTGCAATTATGAACAGCAATTAATTCACAGGCAGTTTCGGTAAGTCCTCCCCATGAGCTGCCCTGATTATCTTCTGACAATGTGAGCTGTCAAAGGCCTTTTAGTGCTTTCCGGTGGTCTCTGTTAATCCAATAATTTGAAAGCAATGTAAATCATTTAAAAAAATATATATATATTGTTAAGCAGTATTAAATTTACTTAAAAGCATTGTAACTGACTAACTTAATTAAAAACGTTAATATCAATAAAAATAAAGAGGAAAAAAATGACTTCATCTCCCTTTTCAATGTAGGTCGGTGGCCCCATTCAAATGAATGGGACACACTCCATGCATCAGCCTCAGAGGGGCCAGGTAAGTATATCCAGCCCTCAGCTCAGTAAGTTACATAACAAGCCAGGTCTCAGTGCTGTGTTCAGGGCAAAACAAGACATCTGCCCTTGATTATGTTCTGTATGTCCATGCTGCAGTGCACAGGCCTGGAAGACCAGACCCTGTAGTTTTTAGATGTTTTGTTTTTACTGTTTTTTACATTCTATTTTTACAGAGTGATATTATATTGGCCACCTTCTGGTTCTCCAGAAGGCAACCATGTTCAATGGAAACATGCAACACATCCAGGGGAAGTCATGCAAGGCAGGCACAGAGTTATGTGGCACAGAAACGGGCCCTTCAACCCAACTTGTCCATGCTGACTCAGGTGCCTTTCTGAACAAGTCCCATTTGCCTGTGTTTGGCCCATATCCTTCTTAACCTTTACTATCTATGTACCTGTCCAAACATCTTTTTAACATTGTAATTGTACCTGCCTCTATCACTTCTTTCCATATACTGTACCTACCACACTCTATGTGAAAACTTGACCTTCACATCCCCTTTAAATCTTTCTCCTGTGATCTTAAACCTATGCCCTCTAGTTTTAGACTCCCCAACCCTGGGAAAAAAAGCTTGTGACCATCCACCTTATCTATGCCACTCATGATTTTACATTCCTCTACAAGGTCACCCCTCAGTCTCCTTCACTCCAAGGAAAAGAGTCCCAGTTGATCCAGCCTCCCCTTATAACTCATGCCCTCCAGTTCATCCTTGTGAATCTTTTCTGCACCCTCTCTAGACATATCCCTATCTTGGCAGTATGAGACGGGAGGTTTTAAATCCTGGACCAATAGTTACCACATGAAACCATAAGAAGGAGGAAGCTTGAGACTGAATTAACCATGAGTCAAAGAGCAAATCAGTGGCACAGCAGTTAGTGTTGCTGCCTCAAAGCTCTAGTGACCTCGGTTCAATCCTGACTTTGGGTACCCTCTGTGTGGAGTTTGCATGCTACCCTTGTGACTGTGGATTTCCCCTGGGCGCTCCAGTTTCATTCCACAACCAAAAGTAGGTGAATTAGCCACTGTAACTTGCCCCTTGTTGTAGGTTAGTGGTGAAAGAATCAAAGGGGAGTTGATGGGCAAATGAGAGAGAAGTTGCTGCAGCACCACAGGAAAACAAAGGGGGGGGGGTGGAATTTGCCTGAGGGGATTGCTCAGCATAGATATGATGGGCTGAATAGTGTCCTAACCATTGTAGTAAGTAAGTATGCGGCTAGGTGGAAGTTTGGGAGAAGTTTGGAATCAGCAGAGGAAGCTGAATGTTTACTTGTGGGTCCCAGAGGAAGCCTTCGGTTGTATCTCATCAGATCAAGACACTTTGTCCTCCGAACTAATTTTTCAGGCATTTGTTAGAATTTAAGCCAGTAACTCACTCTCAAATTTAAATTGATCTTGTCTCACTCACTCACAGAATTGCACCAGATTATTAATCAGAGCACAATAGCTTGAACTCAATGTACTTCCACTCCCACCTAATAAAAATTAGTGACCTATTGAAAAAAAATCCTTTCTGTTACATCTTTGATATACCAGCATTTCTCAGGAACCTGTCATTGTTCAACTCTGTTGTCATTTTTGGATGGCAAAGTTCTCATAGGGACTGTGCGACAACTCGCCTATCCTGTCCAATCAACTAAGTCTTTAATTAGTCTGCAAACACTGCATTCAGCAATGAAATATAGGTGGGTTGGTTTGATTCTTTAACACCTTTGTAAGTAAAATAAATACATTGAAAAGAGAGAGTAGAAATTTAGCTCCAGATCTAATCCAGACTGCCAGTGTTAAGGATGTGAGGGCACGAGTATTTTAGTCCACTCATCCAAGACATTCACGGTCAAACAATCAGAGAAGAATTCAACATGACAAGAAGTCATTCAACCCATCACATCCGTGTAAGCTCTTTGAAAGGTTTGTCCCATTAGTCCTGCTCTCCTGCCCTCTTTCCATTAAAATTTTTCCCTTTGGTTGCTTATCCTGTTACCTTCCTCTTGAGGAAGTGTTGTTGAGCCACGATAAAGTTATGTGTGAATGTACTCCAAAGTTGCTGTTGGGATCTGCAGTGTTGAGATCCAACAATGTTTGGAGGAATGGTGATACATTTCCAAGGCAGGATAATGGGCGACTTGGGAAGGAATATAGTGGTGGTGGTGCTTGTTATGTGTTTGCCACCCTTGCCCTCCATGTCAGATTTGGGAAGTCCAACAATCCTTCACTCATTGCTGCTAGTTATTGTCAACTGCATTCAAATATATCTGATGTTTATACCCAATAACTGAGCTTTAAAGTGTATTGTGAAAACCCAATTTGTTCAGGAATGTCTCTCAGGCAACGGAAACTGGTGTCCCTATCTGGTCAGCCAGATGTGTGATTCTATTCTCTTGTTGACTTCAGTGGCCTCTGAAATAGCCCAGAAAGCCACTACATTGTGAAAGAAAAATGATAAGGTATCCCATCACTATGTAGTGATATATTATAAATATGGGCTTGACAGCATTTGCCATGTCCTGACTACCAAGTCAGAACAAAAGAAGCTTTAGGATAGGATGCTTGGTCACTACCTGAGCTGCCAATTGTAGCAACTGAGGGAAAAGGAAAGGAGCAGGATGGGGAATGATAAGCACATTGTGTCAGGAAGAGATAGAGAGTACACATTTAAAAGTAAATCAGTAGATAAGGCGAGAAGTTACAAAAATAATAATACAAAACTTTAGGCTCTGTATCTGAATATAGCATTCAAAAGAAAACAGATGAACCTAGAGTGTAAAAAGAAATCAACATGATCTGATAGTCATAACAGAAGCATGGAAAGATGTTACACAGGGATTATTGCTGGGGCCTCAAACATTTTTCAAGTTATGTAAAAGGAAAGTACATTGTGAAGAGGGCATGGGGGTATTGATGGGTTAAGTGAGTGGGCAAATGGAGTACAATGTGGGAAAATATGAAATTGTGCATTTGATAGGAAAAATAAGAAAGAATGGTATTATCCAAATTGAAAGAAATTGCAGAGCTCTGAGATGTAAAGGCTCCGGCTGCCCTTGTGCATGATTCATAAAAGCTAGTGTGCAGGTACACTAGGTAATACAAAAGCTAACAGAATTTATTGTCAGGAAGTAGGAAGGTAATACTTCAATTATATAGGTCAATGGTGAGATCACATCAAGAGTACTGTGCTTAGCATCAGTGTCCTTAATGAAAGATGTTCAAGCATTGGAAGCAACCAAGAAAAGAATTACTAGAGTAGTATCAGGAGTGGGTGAGTTGTATTGGGGGAAAGGCTTGGCTTGTATCCAGTGGAGTTTAGAAGAGTGACAGGTGACTTGATCAAGACATATAAAATCCAGAGGTATCTTGACAAGGTGGATGTTGCCTCTTGTGGGAGAATGCAGAGATAGGGGATTATTGTTCAAAAATAAAGGGTCTCCTATTTAAGAGAGAGATGAGGCAATTTTTGTTCTCTCTCAGAGGGTACGAGTCTTTGGAACTCTTCTTCGAACAGCAGTGGAAGCAGAGTCTGGATATTTTTAAGGCAGAGGTAGATAGGTTCTTGATAAGCAAAGGAATGAAAAGTACTGGGAATGTGGAGTTGTTGAAATTAGTTCAACCATGAGCTTACTTAATCATGCAGCAGGCTTGAAGAGCCATGGCCAACTCCTGTTCCTAATTTGTATGTTTGAATGATAAAATAAAAACCCTGTTCAAATAATTTCAACCCTTTTGCTTACCAAATCATGCAAAACAATTTTATCCAGATCATTGTCTATTTGGCTGTTAGGCTGGACAAACGTGAAATTAGATTTTATTTTCTGCAGTCCATTAGAGGAAATAGATTACTCTGATACAGTGGGATAATTTTAGTATGTCTCACATCCAACCTCGGCAAATGACAGCATCATCTCTCTCAGCCAAGTTATAAATGACACATTGAACAACACAGATAATCAACCCCATGACTGAGAATTAAAACAACTGGGTTGATTCCTAGTCAAAGCATTAGACAGTGAAATGTTTAGAAATGCGGCAGGAATCAGATACTTTTAATCTTGATAACTGCCAGATTGTAAATATATTTGTAATTGATAATTACATTAAAGGGAAAAAGTTTTCTGAAGTAATTGTGGCATTAACATTTCTAATATTTTTAAAGTAGCACCTCCCTCTTCCCAATTGCTAAAGGATGGACTCATGATTTTGGTTTTGGGAACGAGGCAATGGTTATGAAAATAGGGTGAAAGTGGCTCGAGCAATTCTGCTTAGTCCAGAAGGGAATGGGATTTGAGACCAATGGATTTTCTGTAGTGCTGATGACAGGTTGTCAGGCAAACCTCAGAAACCATTACTCAACAGAATGGCAATCACAATCAGGTATTTGTCTAACAAACAATCTGCTGGAGGAACTCAGCAGGTAGAGCAGCATTTGTGGGAGGAAAGGAATCATCAACGTTTTGGGTCGAAACCCTGCATCAGGACTACATCTGCAGTCTCCTGTTTCTCCATTGATCTCTGAGGTTTGTCATTCATAAGCAGCCCATTGTAAAGCTTATATGTCACTGGCATAGAGTCCATAATCCTGTTGAGAAAAGAATGATCTCTTACATAGATTGGTGCCCCTGGACTTTAGTTACAGGAAATGGATGAGTGCTAATGACATGCAGTTCGAAAGGAAGTATCAACCAAAGCAAATTTGTTTGTTTAGCTTATGTTTCAATTCCTTGAAAGCTTTGAATGAAGTCTCAACGTGGATTTTTACTTTGCCAATAGTTGATGATAATGTTGGGTGCAGTTTCTTGGTTTAACTTCGCAAGTACAGTGGCACTGAGAGAATTTCATTAGCATGCTGCCAGCCAAGGGGATTTCTGTTGTTATCCTGAATAGGGAGACAAATAAAGTGTAAAATGCCAAGAAATAAGGCTTCGTTCTGAAACACAATTCTTTTGCTCAAAATGCTGTTTGGTTGGAAATAGTCGATGGTCAGGTGGCAGAACTGAAACAAACTTTGTCCTCAAGCCTTATTGAGCAGATTTAAAATAAAATTTTAACAGTATACAGTATATTGGACTCCAGTCCTCTGAAATGCCACGGTGGATAATATTTTTCATTAAGTAATTTTCCTTTCCATGTTGATAGAATCATAACTCTGGCTCAAGATCTTAAGTGTAAACTATCCTCCTTGAAGAAGTGCTGCTAAAGTGAACAGCAATCAATTACACTCCAAACCATCTCCCCCTACTAGAGCCCAGAGCAGAAACACAAAGATGACTGCAGGCAGCACATGCCATCCTCGTCCAGCCAACATCCACCAGTTTGGTGGAGGCTCCGAATTGTCAATCAGGAGGAATCGCCATCAACCCCTGTAAAGATGGCCCCAGGCCTCAAAAAGATGACTCAGTAGTGCCTGGTATTAGGCTTCCTCAGCTGCAGGTCTTCAAAGGACCACAACTAAAAGAAAGGTGAAAAAGGAAGCTTTGCAATGATTTTATCATTGAGTGAGAAAGAACATAATGTCTTAATCTGATAGTGTGAATAGTAGATCTCCCAAAGCCCCACATCGTTGAGAGATTGCTGTCCTCTTTTTTTCATCGACTGCTCTGACTGGGCACCAAGATACAGTCCCCATTACCTCCGATTGTGGTGAGTTAGCACTAGAAATTCATCCAATGGAAGCCTAACAAGGCCTTCTACCTTTCTATTGGGTGGGTGGGATGCACATATCCACCACTTGTCCAATATTGGAAGAATCAATAGACAATCGACCCAGAGTAATATCTGGAAACGAGGGTGGTACTAATTGCTGAAACGCGTCCTTTGGCAGAGGTGGGAGTGAGTGGGGCGACTTTTAAACTATCACCCAGTTGCTATATTTCTGATGACACACCCAGGAACAATTAATTCTGTTTTTCCCATCTTGTTCTGTACAAATTTGACGGAGGAAATGTACTTCATGGTGACACCATTCTGAGTTTTCCCTCCAACAGTTTAGGGGAGAGCTTTTGTTGTTGTCCACCCCCTGTTCCTCAATTATTAGTTCTTGCTTTGGTCTAAGAGTCATCACTCAATACTTCATTTTGCAGTTGTCAAACAATCTCATTGTGAACTAGGTTCCTTGATCCTTGTCATTTCATCTGTCAGCCCACATGTTATGCGCTGTCAATGTCCATTCATGTTGAGAGTGAACAGTCTTCCTCCCCGGCTTTGAGTCATTCTTTCATTGTTGATACTCAAATTAATGTGATCAGAAAGGATGCTGAAAAGTTTAATGTAGCCTTCACACTAGTTGTTGAGATTCTACTACTGGAAAATGGATAATTGATTGATCATGTTCTTAACTGGAAGTATCTTCTGACGCTGATGAGTTGGAATTCAACCACATTAAATACTTAATTTTCTAATTGTCACTACCCTAGTTAATATGTTTGGTGAGATGATCAAAGTTGCCAATGGCACTAAGCAGGATATAGTCCAAACTATGTCAATAAATTGAGGATTATATTGAAAGGAAATAAAGCAAGGTAAATGGACAACTTTTAATTGAGATGTTAGTGAGATAAATATTAAGCACAAGTACAAATTAACAGGAGATATTCAATGTCTGGCTATCTGATATTCCCCTAAAAAGTTGTTTGGTGTCAAGATGAAAACCCAGTGGGGTAGATTTAGTTTGCAGTCTAGTGCCCAGAACTAAGCCAAACCTTGTCATTAGGCCTTATTGAGCAGAGCTAAAGTGTAATTTTAAGTGTTGGACTCTCATTTGCTCCACCTGAATGCTTCACTGCGCACATGCGAATTCACTGCTGACTCAAGTGGCAGAGAGGAACATCCACTCTTTAAGAAGGGAGGGAGGCAAAAGACAGGAAATTATAGGCCAGTTAACCTGACCTCAGTTGTTGGTAAGATGTTAGAGTCCATTATTAAGGATGAGGTTTCAGGGTACTTGGAAGCAAATGATAAACTAGGCCAAAGTCAGCATGGTTTTCTTAAGGGGAGATCTTGCCTGACAAATCATTTGAAATTCTTTGAGGAAATAACAAGCAAGACAGACAAAGGAGTTGGTAGATGTTGTTTACTTGGATTTTCAGAAGGTCTTTGACAAGGTGCCACACATGAGGCTGCTAAACAAGATAGGAGCCCATGGTATTACAGGAAAGGTACTGACATGGATAGAAGATTGGCTGACTGGCAGAAGGCAAAGAGTGGGAATAAAGGGGACCTTTTCTGGTTGGCTGCCAGTGACTAGTGGTGTTCTGCAAGGATTGGAGTTGGGTCCGCTACTTTTCATTTATATGTTAATGATCTGGCTGACAGAATTAAGGCTTTGTGGCCAAGTTTGCGGATGATACAAAGATAGGTGGAGGAGCAGGTAGTGTTGAGGAAGCAGGGAGTCTGCAGAAGGACTTGGACAGGTTGGGAGAATGGGCATAGAAGTGGCAGATGGAATACAGTGTAGGGAAGTGTACGGTCATGCACTTCGGTAGAAGGAATAAAGTCACAGACTATTTTCTAAATGGAGAGAGAATTCAGAAATTGGAGGTGGAAAGGGACTTTGGAGTCATAGTACAGGATTCCCTAAAGTTTAATTGCAGGTTGAGTTGGTAGTAAGAAAGGCAAATGCAACGTTAGTATTCACTTTGACAGGACTAGAATATAAAAGCAAAGATGTAATGCTGAGGCTTTATAAAGCATTGGTCAGACCACATTTGGAGTATTGTGAGCAGTTTTGGGCCCCATATCTGAGGAAGGATGTGCTGGCGTTGGAGAGGGTCCAGAGGAGGTTTACGAAAATGATCGCAGGGATGAAAGGGTTAACACATGAGGAGTGTTTGATAGCTCTGGGCCTGTACTTGTTGGTGTTTAGAAGAATGAGGGAGGGGATCTCATTGAAACCTACCAAATATTGAAAGGCCTGGATGAAGTGGACATGAAGAGAATGTTTCCAGTAGTGGGAGAGTCTGGAACCAGAGGGCACAGCCTCAGAATAGAAGGAGGTCCCTTTAGAACAGAGATGAGGTGGAATTTCTTTAGCTAAAGGGTGATGAATCTGTGGAATACATTGCCACAGACAGTTGTGGAGGCTAAGTCATCGGGTATACTTAAAGTGGAGGTTGATTAGTAAGGGCGTCAAAGGTTATGGGGAGAAGGCAGGAGAATGGAGCTGAGAGAGAAAAATAAATCAAACATGATCAAATGGCGGCACAGACTCGATGGGCCGAATGGCCGAATTCTGCTGCTATGGCTTATGTCTTGATATGCATCCTCCAGCTCATTCTTGACATAGGCCTCACAATGTGCAGTTGTGGAGTCAGAAAGAGGCTGAACTACAAATTAGCACAGCCAATAGTTCTCCAAGGAACCGCTGGCCACAGGTAAGCATGATCTGGCCCTTCACGTTGGTTTTCAGGGAAGATGAGTCATCCCATTGACTCTTATATGCAAATTAGCATCCTGTAAGTTAACTATGACCTGCATGTTTATTCAACTCCACACTGGATAACAAGTAGAGCTCTTATAAATTATACATAAAACTTATGTTTGTGAACTCCAAATTGCAACCTTATCTTTCTGGGGTCCACAAGGAGGATTAGGGCTGCTGCAATCCCAGGTAAAATTCACCTGGATGTATCCACCTTCCCTACTGCCAGCCTATTGGCCTTTGGCTACCAGATCTTCATTGGTGCATATCCAGACTGCTGCCTCTTGAGTGGTCAGTTGGCCTGCAACATGTAAATGAAGTTTGGTTGACAAAAACAACTAGACCTCACACTGCCGGCCTCAGAGGGAAACACTTGTATAATAACACATTCTTGTTCAGCTGCTAAAACTCACTACCTTTCCCACAAATGAACAATATTCAGCTTTTGAACCCAGCCTTCCATCAATGATGAGAACTGTTCCGTGTTTTGTTTTGTGCCCTCAACATTTCCATGGTATAATTCTTGAAGTACAAGGGTTCAGATTTCCGATGATCATCAACCTTAAACGTTAACTCAGTTCTCTCTCAACAAATGCTGCCTGACCTACTGAGTACTTCCAGTGTATTCTGTTTTTACAAAGAATCAGAATTGTGGATTAACTGATCACAAGAACTTACAAAAACAAATCAATGTGATACTGAAGGAATGCTGAGACATTAAACCAAATTAGGAATAAAAAATACTCCGGCCCTATTTTGAAGACCAGGATCTGCAATAAAATTTATCCCTCAATCAACATCATTGGAATAGATTTATCCAGACATTTTCACCTTGATAAAGATGGGAGTCTGCTGTGTCCAAATTGGCTGCTGCATTATCTGCATTACAATGAAAACTATTTCAGTAGTTGCACAGTACTTCTACTGTCCTGATGACAGAAAAGAGGTTATATTAAGACAGTGATAAAGGGATTGCTCTTCAAAAACCAGCACTAACTTAATGGGATGAAAGGCACCATTCTTTGTAGTATTCTATGATTCTATAAATACAGTGAAACTCCAATACTCCACTGGCTAAATTTTCAAAAATATCATTAGTTTGGCATCTGGCTCAGCAGATTATGTTTGCCACAGCCTCTATACACTCACTGGGGCCCCAGATCTTGCTCTCCCCCTCCACTTATTGGAGCCCTGTTTCCTGCACTCCCTGTTCAGGACCTCGGTTCATGTGATCGTTTTCCACTCACTTTGTTCTATTGGCTGCACTCCCTTGAAACTTAACTGCTGCTTGTTCGCACACTGGGGCCTTGTTTCCTGCAATTCTTTTAACTTTATTTGGTTCACTGGAAAAATTCTTCTTCTTCTCTCTAACATCTAAAGATCAAGTGAATTAAATGTGCTGAACTTTAAAATTGCAGCATGCTGTTGTGCAAAGGGACTTGAGAGTGCTTGTGCATGAATCGCAAAAGGTCGATTTGCAGGTGCAACAGGTTATCAAGAAGGCAAATGGAATGTTGGCCTTCATTGGTAGAGAGATTGAATTTAAGAGCAGGAAGGTTATGCTGCAACTGTACAGGGTACTGGTGAGGCTGCACCTAGAGTACTGTGTGACGTTCTGGTCTCCTTACTTGAGGAAAGATATACAGGCTTTGGAGTCAGTGCATAGGAGGTTCACCAGGTTGATTCCGGAGATGAGGGGGTTAGCCTATGAGGAGCGATTGAGACACGTGGGTCTATACTCGTAGGGATTCAGAAGAATGAGAGGGGATCTTATAGAAACGTGTAAAATTATGAAAGGGTCAGATAAGATAGAGGCAGGAAGGTTGTTTCCACTGGTAGGTGAGACTAGAACGTGTCTAGTTCTCGTCTCAGGGGAGACGAGAACTAGACTTCCCTGAGAAGATTAGTTCTCAAAGAACTAATTCAGGGTTATTAAGATTCAGGGGAATAGATTTAGGACAGAGATGAGGAGAAACTGCTTTTCCAAAATAGTAGTGAATCTGTGGAATTCTCTGCCCAGGGAAGCAGTGGAGGCTACCTCATTAAATATATCTAAGACACCGTTAGATAGATTTTTGCATAGTAGGGGAATTAAGGGTTATGGGGAAAAAGCAGGTTGGTGAATCTGAGTCCACAGCTGGATCAGCTGTGATCTATTGAATGGCAGATCAGGCTCGATGGGCCAGATGGCCTACTCCTGCTCCTATTTCTTATGTTCTTAGAAAAATAACATCCAATAGTCAAGAAAATCTACTGGTCTGGCACCATTAGAGTCCAGACTGTGCTGGATTAACACAGCTTTACTGTATTCAGATTAAGAAACAGGAGCAGGAGTCAATTAATTGACTCCCTGATTCTGCTCACCATTCAATAAAATCATGGCTAATCCAGTGCTGGCCTCAGCACCACTGTACCACTTTCTCCCATACCCCTTGATTCTCTTGTAGTTCAAATGATTGTGAGGCTCTTCTTGGAATATATTTAACGCCTTCATCTCCACAGTTCTCCAGTGTAGAAAATTATGCCCATGGCTACACCTTTAGTTTGGAGAAAGTGGGAGGAGCCGAAAGAAAAGTTGTTAATGGTGAGTAACAGTTCTGGCAGGATGGTGGTGGTGGATGGGAACTGGTTGGGTCTGTTATCGAGAAAGAAACAGAGAGCCTTAAGGCCTTCCTGTTGGGGGTGGAAGTGCACAGAGACTCTACGTCCATGGTGAAAATGAGGAGGTCAGGGCTGGGGAACTGGAAGTTTTTGAAGTGATAGAGAACATGCGAAGGGTGATGGACATAGGTGGGAAGGGGCTAAACTAAGGGGACAAAATGGAGTCAAGATATGAGCTCACAAGTTCAGTGGGGCAGCAGCAGGTAGAATCAATGGGTTTACCAGGGCATTTGGGTTTGGAGGAACAAAACCTCATATTCCGTCTTGGGACTCTCCAAACTGATGGCCTCAACATCGATTTCTCTAACTTCCAGTAACTCCAGCCCTTCCTTTTCTCCCCCCACCCCCAACTTTGTCTTCCCTTATTCCTATGGCTCCCTTCCCCTGCCTTTATGACCTGCACATCTCATCTCCTCCTCCATCCTTTATTCCATGGTCCACTGCCCTCTCCTACCAGATTCCTTCTTCTTCAGCCCTTTGCCTCTTCTACCTATCACCTCTCAGCCTATTACATCTTCTCGCCCTCTCCCACCCACCTACCTTCCCCCCTCACCTGAACTCACCTATCCCCTGCCTAAGTGTGCATCTCCCCCCCCCCCCCCACCTTCTTATTCTGGCTTCTGCCCTCTTCCTTTCCAGGCCTGATGAAGGGTCTCGGCCCGAAACGGCGACTGTTTATTTCCCTCCATGGATGCTGCCTGACCTGCTGAGTTCCTCCAGCACTTTTTGTGTATTATGGATAAGGATAGATCTGCTCCTCGAGTTGAGGTTCTAAACTGGGGAAAGGCCAATTTTGTGGAAATGAGAAAGGATCTGGGAAGAGTGGATTGGGATAAGTTGTTTCCTGGCAAGGATATGTTCAGTAAGTGGAAGGCCTTCAAAAGCGAAATTTTGAGAGTGCAGAATTTGCATGTTCCTGCCAGGATTAAAGGCAGAGTTAACAGGCATAGGGAACCTTGGTTTTCAAGGGATATTGGCGATCTGGTTAAGAAAAAAGAGAGGTGTATAGCAGGTATAGGCAACTAGAAACAAATGAGGTACTTGAAGAGTATAGAAAATGTAAGAAAATACTAAAGGAGGAAATCAGGAAGGCAAAACGAAGACATGAGGTTGCTCTGGCAGACAATGTGAAGGTAAACCCAAAAGGTTTCTACAAGTATATTGAGAGTAAAAGGATAGTAAGGGACAAAATTGGTCCTATAGAAGATCAGAGTGGTCGGCTATGTGTGGAGCTTCAGGAAATGGGGGAGATCTTAAACAGTTTTTTTGCATCAGTATTTACTCAGGAAACTGGCATAGGGGATATGGAAGGAAGGGAAACAAGCAGTAGTGTCATGGAACATATAGAGATTAAAGAGGAGGAGGTGCTTGCTGCCTTACAGCGAATGAAGGTAGATAAATCCCTCGGGTTTGACAAGATATTTACTCAGACCTTGAGAGAGACTAGTGTAGAAATTGCAGGGGCCTTGGCAGATATACTTAAAATGTCCTTAGCCACAGGTGTGGTGCCAGAGAACTGGAGGGTAGATCATGTTGTTCCATTGTTTAAAAAAGGCTCTAAAAGTAATTACAGGACAGTGAGCCTGACATCAGTAGTAGGTAAATTATTGGAAGGTGTTCTGAAAGATTGGGTATACAAGTATTGGACAGCCAAGGGCTGATTAAGGATAGTCAGCGTGGCTTTGTGCGTGGTAGATGGTGTTTAACGAATCTTTTTTCTTTTTCAATCTTTTTATTAGTTTTCAAATTAATACAGATTAATATATAACATCAATGTTTGTACATGTAATACAAAGGGATCAGGAGAACAATCATGGCCTAGATAATCATAAAGAACAATAAAATATAAAAAATCTGTAGATCCAACGCTCTCTTAGTAAATGAATATTATATAAAAGAAAGGAAAGAAGAAGATTTATTATATAAATAAAAAAAGAGAAAAAAAATCCCCAAATCGATAAGAAAAATTATAAACAATTTATCAAACCAAATTAAGCTAAACAGAAAAATTTCAAAAAAAAACAAACAAACAAACAAAAAAGACTGGACTAAAATTTCTCAGTAGAAACAGAGCAATATTATGTCATCAACTCCGTTCCTCTAGGTTGGAAAGTTATTGAAAGGGGATCTATATCATGTGAAAATATTGAATAAATGGACTCCAAATATCTTCAAATTTAAGCAAAAGATCAACAGTACCACTCCTAATTTTTTCCAAGTTTAAACATGATATAGTTTGAGAGAACCATTGAAAAGTGGTAGGGGGTATTGGATCCTTCCATTTAAGCAAAATGGATCATTTGGCCATTAATGTAACAAAGGCAATCATACGGTTAGCGGAAGCAGATAAATGGCCAGACTCTATCCTTGGTAATCCAAAAATTGCACTGATAGGGTGAGGTTGTAAATCAATCTTCAATACATTTGAAATAATGTTAAAAATGTCTTTCCAATATTTTTCCACAAGAGGACAGGACCAAAACATATGTGTCAAAGAAGCCACATTCAATTTACATCTGTCACATATAGGACTTATATGGTGATAAAATCGAGCTGGCTTATCTTTTGACATATGGGTCCTGTGAACTACCTTAAACTGTATCAAAGAGTGTCTGGCACACATTGAAGATGTATTAACTAAATGAAGAATTTTCTTCCAAGTCTCTGTAGGTAAAGATGTCTGGAGTTCGCTTCCCCATTCATTCTTGATTTTGTCCAGTGATTCTGGACGTATTTTCATAATTAAATCATAGATTATTGCTATCAAGCCCTTCCGATAAGGATTAAGACCTAAAATTTTTTCCATAATTTCAGTTTTGTAAGGTGTCAGAAAAGAGGGTATAGTAGCTTTTAAAAAATTTCTAATTTGTAAATATTGAAAAATGTGTGATCTCGGCAAATTGTATTTGTTAGACAATTCCTCAAAAGATGAAAAAGAGTTATCAATGAATAAATCACGAAAACATAGTATTCCCTTTTCCATATGGAAAAAGCTGAATCAACTCTGGATGGATGAAAGAAAAAATTAGATTGAATGGGACTTGACAGGTTAAATTTATTCAATCCAAAAAATTTACGAAACTGAAACCATATTCATATTGTATGTTTAACAATTGGGTTAATCATATGTTTACTTAATTTGGTCAGTGCAAAAGGGAGTGAAGCACCTAAAATAGAAACTAATGAAAATTCAAGTACTGATTGGTGCTCAAGGTATACCCATTTGGGGCATTCAATTACATCTGAATCTTGTATCCAAAAGATTAAATATCTGATATTAATTGCCCAATAATATAATCTAAAGTTAGGCAGGGCCATACTACCATCCTTTCTTAGTTTTTGTAAATATTTCTTACTTAACCTTGGGTTTTTATTCTGCCAAATATATGAAAGAATTTTAGAATCAATAGTGTCAAAAAAAGATTTTGGGACGAAAGTTGGAATCGCTTGAAATAAATATAAAACTTTTGGTAAAATATTCATCTTAACTGCATTAATTTGGCCTACCAATGATAGAGACAGTGGGGACCATTTAGTAAATAATTGTTTAACATGGTCAATTAAAGACAATAGATTAGCTTTAAATAAGTCCTTATGCTTCTTGGTAATTTTAACACCTAAATACATAAAATAGTTAGTTACCAATCTAAAAGGTAATTGCCTATAAAGTGGGGTTTGCATATTTAATGGAAAAAGTTCGCTTTTATTAAGATTTAATCTATAGCCAGAAAAAACACTAAACTGATCTAGTAGTGATTGTACTGCAGGGATAGATTCCTCCGGATTAGAAATATAAAGTAACAGGTCATCTACGTAAAGAAATATCTTATGAATCTTCTGTCCGCGAGTAATGCCACATATATTTGAAGAGTCCCGGTGTGCAATAGCCAAGGGTCCTAAAGCAATATCAAATAATAAAGGGCTTACCGGGCAACCTTGTCTAGTACCTCGAAAAAGCCGAAACAAAGGAGATCTTTGATTATTAGTAAGTATTGAAGCCATAGGTGTATAATAAATCATCTTAATCGCAGATATAAATTTAGGGCTAAAATTAAATTTTTGCAGTGTGATGAATAGATATTCCCATTCAACTCCGTCAAATGCCTTTTCAGCATCTAGTGAAAGAACACATTCTGGAATTTGGGATGAAGGGGTATATATGATATTCATTAATCTCCTAATATTAAAATGTAAATAACGATTCTGAATAAATCCTGTCTGGTCTTCAGAGATAATTTGTGGAAGAACCTTTTCCAATCTAAAGGCCAATATTTTGGAAAATATTTTTGAATCTACATTTAATAAAGAAATAGGTCTATAAGATGCACAATCAGTGGGATCTTTATCCTTTTTAAGAATTAAAGAAATAGTTGCTTCATAGAAAGATTTTGGTAGTTTACCCACTGATAGGGCATCTTTAAAAATTTTGGCTAACCAGGGAACAAGAACATCAGAAAAGGATTTTAAAAATTCAGCTGTATATCCATCAGGGCCGGGTGCTTCACCCGAGTTCATTGAAAATATGACTTTCTTTATTTCTTCCTCTGAAATGGGCCATCTGATGTAGAATGTTCATTTAAAGATAATTGGGGAATCTTCAGATCTCTTAAAAATTCATGCGTTAATGTGGGATCCTCAGGGGATTCTGATTGATATAAAGAAGAATAACATTTTTGAAAGGATTTGTTAATTTGAACCTGATGTATCATGTAGGTACCATCTGGTTTACGAATTTTATTAATCTGACGTTTAGATAAAGTAGCTTTCACTTGGTTGGCCAATAGTTTACCAGATTTGTCACCATGTATATAAAATAGACTTTTGTTTTTAAGTAGTAGATTTTCAATTGAAGATATTAATAATAAATTATGTTGTAGTTGGAGTTCTGTTCTCTTTTTAAAAAGCTCCAGATTAGGAGTATCAGAATATTTTTTATCTATTTCTTTAATCTTGTCAACCAATATATGTATTTCGTTATTAGTTCATTTTTTTCAATCCAGCAGAATATTAAATAATTTGACCATGGATATATACTTTAAAAGAATCCCATATTATCCCACTGGAGATTTCTTCAGCAAAATTAGTTAAAAAGAAAAATGCAATCTGTTCTTTAATAAATTGGACAAAATCTAAGTCTTGTAATAGAGAAGGGTTAAATCGCCATTGTCTGACATCAAAGGATACATCTGGTAGTTTAATTGATAATCTCAATGGTACATGATCAGAAATGGCAATTGCATCGTATTTGCAGTCCATAGTAAATGCAGCTAGTCTAGCATCAATAAAAAAATAATCAATCCTCAATTAATTATGGTAGACATGAGAAAAGAATGAAAATTCTTTATCATATGGCTGTAGAAATCTCCAAACATCTAAAATTCCAGATTCAACTAAGAAGGAATTAATAATGACAGCAGATTTGTTTGCAGGTGTAGGATTTGACACAGATCTATCCATCGAAGAGTTTAGACAGTAGTTAAAATCTCCACCCATAATCACAGTGTATTCATTTAAATTAGGAAAAAATGCAAACAGATGTTTAAAAAATTCAGGGTGATCTACAGTGGGTGTATAAACATTAACCATAACAACTTTTTTATTATGAAGTAGACCAGTAATTAATAAAAATCTACCATTTGGGTCTGATATTATCTCATGATGGACAAACGAAATTGAGGAGTCTATAAAAATAGAAACTCCTTTCACCTTTGCTTGTGAATTTGAATGGAACTGTTGACCCCTCCAAAATCTAAAAAAATGTTGATTATCTTTCTTCCTGATGTGAGTCTCCTGAACGAAAATTGATCTGAACATTTAATCTATGAAAAACTTTAAAGATATTCTTGTACTTAACCGGATTGTTTAAGCTGTTAACATTCCATGAAATAAAATCAATAGTCTTATCCATTTTAACAGATTAAAAAACATATGGTATGTAAAGGGTTAATCTTGGTATTTCCGAGTCCTACCAGCAGGAAGAAGTAAAAAAAAAGTTTAAAGAGGAAGCGGATATGACGACAATTTAGAAAAATTTGTAGTTTAGCCCAGAAGAAAAAAAAACTAAGAACGGCCCCACCCCCCCTCCCCCAACATCCCGAAAACTGGCCAATAGACAGCCAGAAAGCTACCCTCTAATTGAACTAACCCCAGTTCTATTGGTGGCAGTAGTCCAAATTGAAAAATATATAAACCACCCATGTTTGGTCTAGAGGTGAACAACATAATCCAAACAAAGATATTGAAATAACAACATAGTTGTGGGATTGAAACAGAGCCAAAGGGCATTAACAGTTGACATTTTAAAAATGCAGTTTAATAATTATTTCAAAAAGAAAACAAACGATCAGTCATTTTGTTAAGTTCTTAATTGTTATTAAAACAAAACATTAAAAATATTAAAAGAAGGAAAAAGAAAGGTTTAACTCTAAAAATTAATTGGATAATAAAGCAAGTAGGTAGTAAATCAAAGGAAAAACAATTGTGTCTCTTCCACATTTCTTAGCTTCTAAAATTAAAAGCTAGTTCAAGAGAAATTCCTCAGCCTCTTGGATGGATTTAAACCATTTGCGAGATTTATCAAGTAGTGTAATTCTCTACATTGCTGGGAATAATAATGCAGGATGATAATTGCTTTGATAGAGACGAGCCATAATTGGTTTGTATGTCAGCCTTTCTTTCATAACTACAGGGATGTAATCTTCAACTACTCGAAACTTCCATTGTTTAAATTGAATCAATCCACGTCCATGAGCGGTACGAATCAAGAGTTCCTTGACATTGACATAATGAAATCTCAATAGTACTGGCCGAGGTTTTTGATCTGGAGCAGGTTTGGATCTTAATGCTCTGTGAGCTCTATCTAGAATGGGCTGAACAGGGAACATTTCGGAACCAAACACATCGACCAAAAGTTTAGAAAAGAATTCCGTAGGGTTACCAGTCTCGGTGTTCTCTGGAAATTGATGATTCTTAAATTTTTCCTCCTGCTGCGTCCTTCCAGGTCGATGATCCTCTGTTGTTGCTTTTCCAGGTTTTGCTTGGTCGTAATTAAGGCTTTTTCAAGTGAGTGGAGTTTGGCATCTCTCTCTTTACCAGCTTGGTCAAGTTCAGCAATTAGTTGCATTTGTTTGGCATTTTCCTGGATAAGAGTATTTTGTTTGTCTTCAAAGTCCTTTAAAATGGACTTCAATTTGGCAAAGCTCCGGTCAAACTTTCTATCCAGATTAGAAATAGCTTCCAAAGTAGGTTGGTCTCCATTACCTTTACCATTAGCTGACGCTTTAGATCTGGTGTTCATTTTAACAGTTAAAAATCAAAATTAAACTTGTGCCGGTATTGTAAAAGATTCATTGAAGAGTGGTAAGTAGTAGATTGAAAAGTGCTTACACCAAAGCCAAGTTATGACTTAGTCCATCGAGTGCCACCAACAGAATCTAACGAATCTTGTAGAGTTTTTCGAGGAGGTTACCAAGAAAGTAGATGAAGGAAAGGCTGTGGATGTTGTCTACATGGACTTTAGTAAGGCCTTTGACAAGGTCTCACATGGGAGGTTAGTTCAGAAGGTTCAGACACTAGGTATCCATGGAGAGGTTGTAAACTGGATTCAAAATTGGCTGT
Source organism: Pristis pectinata (assembly GCF_009764475.1). NCBI lineage: Eukaryota > Metazoa > Chordata > Chondrichthyes > Rhinopristiformes > Pristidae > Pristis > Pristis pectinata. The sequence goes on from NC_067407.1 coordinate 84,326,993, forward strand.
GTGGGAGAAGACAGAGAGTGGTAGTGGATGGTTGTTTCTCAGACTGGAGGTCTGTTACTAGTGGTGTGCCTCAGGGATCTATGCTGGGTCCATTGTTGTTTGTTGTCTATATCAATGATCTAGATGATAATGTGGTAAATTGGACCAGCAAGTTTGCTGATGACACTAAGATTGGAGGCATTGTGGACAGCGAGGAAGGCTTTCAAAGCTTGCAGAGGGATCTGGACCAACTGGAAAAATGGGCCAAAAAATGGCAGATGGAATTTAATGCAGAAAAGTGTGAGGTGTTGCATTTTGGAAGGACAAATCAAGGTAGGAAATACACAGTAAATGGTAGGGCACTGAGGAGTGCGGAGGAACAAAGGGATCTGGGAGTTTAGACACATAATTCCCTGAAAGTGGCGTCACAGGTAGACAGGGTTATAAAGAAGGCTTTTGGCATCCTGGCATTCATAAATCAAAGTATTGAGTATAGGAGTTGGGATGTTATGGTGAGCTTGTATAAGACATTGGTGAGGCCAAATTTGGAGTATTGTGTGCAGTTCTGGTCACCTAACTATAGGAAGGAGAAAAGTAAGATTGAAAGAGTACAGAGAAGATTTACTAGAATTTTGCTGGGTCTTCAGGAGTTGAGTTACAGGGAAAGATTGAACAGGTTAGGACTTTATTCCTTGGAGCGCAGAAGAATGAGGGGAGATTTGATACAGGTTTACAAAATTATGAGAGGTATAGACAGAGTAAATGCGAGTAGGCTCTTTCCACCTAGATTAGGAGAGATGGGTACGAGAGAACATGGCTTTAGGGTGAAAGGGGAAAAATTTAGGGGGAACATTAGGGGGAACTTCCTCACAGAGAGTGGTGGGAGTGTGGAACGAGCTGCCATCTGACATGGTAAATGCGGGCTCACTCTTAAGTTTTAAGAATAAATTGGATAGATATATGGATGGGAGAGGTCTGGAGGGTTATGGACTGGGTGCAGGTCAATGGGACTAGCGGAATAAAGTTTCGGCACAGACTAGAAGGGCCAAATGGCCTGTTTTCTGTGCTGTAGTGTTCTATGGTTCTATTCCAGCATCTGCAGAATTTCTTGTGTTTCTGTTGAAGTTATGAAACTTCTTATGTGCGTATTCACTGGAAGAACATTGAGTAAATAATAATTTCCTTTCCAAATGACTAGAAATGCTGCTTAATCAAAGTTGCCAACTTTTGCGGAGGAGAGGTGGGGAAGGGAGATAGGACATCTGTTTTAAATAAGTGTTTTGCCATGAACTTGATACAGAGCTTTCAAATCTTGCCAAGAACACTGATCAAATTTCATCCTCAACTACAATCAGAGCTAGAATTAGTTGCCTGGAGAGATGGTGGAGACAGATTCAGTAAAAGTTTCAGAAAGGGAATCGTATGCAGACTTGAAGCACACAACATCTGCAGAGTTATAGGGAAAGAACTGGGCCGTGGGACAATGGGCTGAATTGACCCCCGAAAGCCTCAGAATCACCTTATACCCACATCTCTGCAATGGCTTTCAGATCATAAGTATTCAGAAACCCTTGTCACATTCAAACAGAATTTAGATGAATACATGAAGAGTTGTGACCTGCAGGGTTGTGAACATAATGCAGGAAGGTGGGATTAGGCTGGGTTATTCTTATTTAATTGGCACAGACATGATGGGCAAAATGTTCACATAGGGTCATAAAGTCATACAGCACAGAAACAAGACCTTTGGCTCAACAAGTCTGCACTGCCCACCAAGCAGTTATCTACACTGCTTCCACACCTATCCCATTTTATTCTCACATTCCCCCCAATTCGCCCCAACTGATTCCACTGTCACCACTCTGCTCACCTACACAAGGGACAATTGACAGTAGCCAATTTACCTTGCACATTGCACATCTTTGGGATGTGAGGGGAAAATGGAGCAGCCAAAGAAAACCCATATGCTCACTGGGAGACCTTCTACATAATAAATTTTCTGTGAGTCTACAAGCGAATATCTGAAATGTATGCAAACATGCTGACAATTTTTTATCTTGTGCATGAACTAATTCCCACGTACCACATTCATCACTCTGGGAGTTGGTTGGACAGGACTTTGCTGCTCCCAGGACAATTCACACTGAGCAGCTGAGGCATGCAAGGCCAGGGAAAGGAATTCTGCTAACTCTTTGTTGCCATAGCACACTCAGCTTTATCCCCAAGGGACCTTTTAAACCAGTAAGATGTATTTCAGAGTGGAATGAAATTGATTTTCACTGACTTTAGTGGCAGTAACAATCTGAAGATCTGGTCAATGAGTTAGCACTCAAAATGTGCTTGGTGGCACTTAGACAGGGATCAACTACCCAGTATCCCAAGTGTCTGTCGATTCTTTTTAATAAAGAAAGGTGGAAACTGGTCAGAGACCGTGCAGCATGAGGGATAGAAGGGGAAAAAATACCACCCTCAAGGAAAGCCTTGGATTAATTATTATGGCCTCTTAAGCCTATCGTTTAAGAGGCGCACCTCTTAAACCATAGGCTTCATCTCAGGTTGCGAGCTCTTGCCACCAACACTCACCCCCCTCCCCACCACCACTCTACAAAGGTTGTCACTATGCTCTGAGGTGAGAAGTCAAGGGCAACAGAAGAGGTGGATTGCACAACTTGTCCCGAGGCATTGCAATTTGCAGCTGCCACTCTTGAATGATTTGGACCTCATTGCCCTCTCCAATCCTCACTTTCTCAGTCTTCTTTGTAAGTATCTGTGGTGGATCTGCCTGAAGTTAAGGAGAAGGGAAGTTACAGTTGTTTTGTCTTGAGCTTCATGGGTAGATCGAGCAACAAAATGAAGACTTAAGAAATAACCCAGAACTAGCATGAAATCTCAGAATCTCCTGCACCAAGTAAAATGGGATCCCATTAGCTGTAAGGCTTCATCTTTAAAGAATGGCAAGGGACTTGAAGTTAGGGATATCTTGTTGGTGGCCTGCCATTGGAACCCATTGTGTGCTTATTTCTTCTAGGAATCAAGTAAATAAGTGTCAAAAACGTGTCAAAGGAAATGATTCAGAGATATTTTGTATTATGAGCCAGTAATGTGGTGGGATAGAGATTGGTTGTGTATCTGGAGCACTTTGTAGCTTTAGTCCATGGCAGAGAATTGAATTTACCAGAGAGTATTATGAGCTAATTATGGACACAATTGCTTTAAGATGGTAAAGAGTCTGCCAGTGACCTAGAAAAAGGAAAGAAATTTTGTTTTACTTGCTCTGCAACTGGTAAGGAGCAGTCCTGAGGGTGAGAGCATTGGCAGTCAATGGCTCTTACATCAACACAAAAGATAATTCTGGCACAAGTGACAACTTACCCCAGCTGTCTGCTTGTCCTGCGATCAATATCATCCAGCAGAGTTTCAGAGGTCAGAACAAGTAAGGTCCATCTCTCACCTCTGGCTTCATGACATTGTTTTACCGCAATCCAGCCACAGGAATCACTTGGCATATTCATAGTCCCAACCAGTTATAATATAAAAAATATAAACAGCAAGCTGTGTGAGGAAGTTTCCCAGAAATTACGAAAGATGAAAGCAGTGTTTCTCCTATTTGTCTTGCCCTCTTACAAACTCCTCATCCACACAATCCTCTGCCATAAACTCCTCCCCACCCACCATCCCCACCCAATATGCTGATGATCTGCTGCTTCATCTACTTGCACAAGTTTACACTTGTTTTACACCAATGGATATCCAAAAGAGCACTCAGAGGAAACTTCCACCTATCTCTCTCTAGAGGCTAGACTGAAAGATACAAAAGCAGTGGAAATCGGATTGAGGAAATTCAGGGCCACTCTCTTCATCCTTGACTCCAAAATGCTGTTGATCTTTCATATAAAATCAGAACAGAGGTCATGATTTTTGATCCCTTCGCTCCAATCTTATCAATAAAGTGATAAATCATGTCTTGTTCCTCATGTGATTTGAAAACAAATTATGTTAACTTCTTAAAATTAAGTTTCTCAGAGGCAAAGAAGTGCATGCCAATAATAATATAATTTTATATTAATGTTCCTTCAATTGAAGGGAAAGGAATGAACATTCAATAAGATCAGGATGAAAATAACAGGATGCCTGGCATATCAGAGAAGAAGAAAATAAAACATTTTCAGCAACAGGAAACAAAAGTCATTCAACCCACCAAACCAAAGCTCCACTGTTGGATTTACAGATTCACAATTCCATTCCATTGATTGGTGGTTGGAAAAAGTAAGGGAGAAAGGTGGAGCTGAGGACTTCAGAGCCCCCAAACTCTTCCTTGGCACCCTTCATAAAGTGCTGATCCCAAAGAATTACCTACTTTCCTTTTTTAAAGCGTCCAAGCCATTTTTCACGATTAGATCTCCCACAAGGTTCAGTACCATACAGCAACTTCGGCAGACATGAATATTCAGACCGTGCTTTGTTCCACTGTTAGGTTTTATTAGAATTAGCCAAAAATGGCTGATTCACCACCATCTTCCTCCATGCACAGAATGCTGTATCTTATAGAACATAGAACATTAGACCGCAGTACAGGCCCTTCGGCACACAATGTTGGGCCGACATTTTATCCTGTTCTAAGATCTATCTATCCCTTCCCTCCCACATAGTCCTCTATTTTTCTATCATTCATGTGTCTATCTAAGAATCTCTTAAATGTCCCTAATGTATCTGCCCCCACAACCTCTGCTGGCAGTGTGTTCCACGCACCCACCACTCTCTGAGTAAAAAACTTACTCCTGACATCCCCCTTCCTCCAATCACCTTAAAATTATGTCCCCTCATGTTAGCCATTGTCGCACTGGGAAAAAGTCTTTAACTGTCCACTCGATCTATGCCTCTTATCATTTTGTATACCTCTATCAAGTCACCTCTCATCCTCCTTCTCTCCAAAGAGAAAAGCCCTAGTTCGCTCAACCTATCCTCATAAGACATGCTCTCCAATCCTGGCAACATCCTGGTAAATCTCCTCTGCACCCTCCCTAAAGCTTCCACATCCTTTCTTTAATGAGGTGACCAGAACTGAACACAATACTCCAAGTGTGGTCTGACCAGAGTTCTATAGAGCTGCAACATCACCTCACGGCTCTTGAACTCAATACCCGAACTAATGAAGGCCAACACTCCACACGCCTTCTTAACAACCCGATCGATCTGCGTGGCAACCTTGAGGAATCTATGGACATGGACCCCAAGATCCCTGTGTTCTTTATCATGTAATAATGTTAATCTCTGCCAACCAAACTCCCTGGCACTACATATTGGCTATTACAAAAGCAGAATCTCATTCCTTCAAGTTTTGAAATCTCCTCGACAATTTTTTTAAAAGTAAATTTAACTTGTTTCCTATTTATCCTTTGTTTCTCTTTTCTTTCTCTTAATATGATTTTTTTTGCAGTTTATTTCTCTCTTTCACTTCATCTCAAAATTGAATATATTTCTCCTTCCCTCTTAAACCTTTCTCTGTACATTTCCAAACCTCTCTAATTAAGGATATACTCTCATGGTTGGCCTGTTCACTCAGCACAAATGTCCTGATTCCTCTCCTGTGCTATCAACAGCTTGCAATTTTAACTTCTTTGTGGGCCATAGAGCTTTGAGCTGAACAGCTTTGAAGAAAATCTAACCTTAGGCAGAGACTGCAAAACTTGGTTCAGAAACACATCATTTGTAACTCCAGGTATAGTAGTCCTCTCCCCTCTTGCGGGGTTCTTTCTTGAAGTTTGCATTTCAAGTCTCTACTTTTGCTTTCAATAATTCTGATACCATTGTGGCCCATTCAGTGCCCTCTTCCTCTTTGTAAGAGCTACACAAAGCTCTGGTCAGGCCAGGCATGAGGCACAGTGAGCAGTTCTGGACACTGCCCCTTAGGAAGGAAATTCTGACCTCAGAGGGATTACGGAATGACACCCAGATGTCAAGAGTTAAAATACAGAGAGTGATGCTCCTGGAATTTAGAAGATTAAAAGGTGATCTGAAGGAAATTTTCATGATAGTAAGAACTGAGAGGGTAATTTGAGAGAAACTATTTCTGCTGGCTGGAGAGTGCAGCTTGAGGGAATCAGAGTTTAAAAATTAGACCAAGCCCACTCAAGAGTGAATATAAAAAAAAATCTGCATTCGCAAAAGGGAATGGAAGTTTGGAACACTTTTTACACATTGATAATAGGCTAATTGTTAATTTTAGATCTGACATTGATAGATTTAAGTCAACCAAAGCAATTAAGTGCATCAGGGCACGAATCAACCATAATCTCACTGAACAGTGGTGTAGGCTTAAGGGGATTTATACTTATTCCTGTTTCACATTTCACAGTTACAATAAAACATCCCCTTTTCAAAATAATTCCCAACAGCACCATCTGGTGAGGTTACTCACCATAGCATTGTACATGCTTCAGTCGACATAATTTATCTCTCTGCTCATCACTATTTAAAAACAAAACTTATCAAACCATTTCCATTATTGCAGCTAATGATGTATAAATAAGTGGAAGATGGTCATTTGATTTCAAGCTTCAGCAACAACCCATAAACTCCCAAAACTTCAGTCCCTTGGTTTATGACCTGAAGCAAATCCATATTGAAACTACAATTGTCTTGCATTTTCAAAACTAACTGGCATTCAAACTTATTAAAGAAGATGTTCTTTCCTCCCCACATACAGTATTAGAGACTAAGGTCAGATTTCCCTCCTCTTAACCTGAAATGAGTTATGGTGGTATGTGTTTCCACAATAGTCAGTACCATTTGCAAAAGGCCAATTGGCATGTATTGGTGGATGGGAATGGTTAGAAATGCCCGGGTGGGTGTTGGGAGAGGTGGGGGGGGGGCTGCTGGTGGTTGTTTTGGCACATCTCCACCCTTTACTATAACTGCCGCACCTACAGGTCTCAAACAGCATTGATTCATGAAGGCATTAAGGTCCGGGTCTGGGATGCTCACAGTCGGCCAGCTGGGACATCAGAGCTTCATGGTGAGTTACGCAGTTGTCAGAAGAGATTATGGTCAAACAGTGTCTGCAGGTCCATTTGTGCTGCTGCTCGCATTAGCAAGTAAACAGAATTGGAGACATAAACAGAATGTCCTTTATCTAATTCAATAACTCGCAACAAAACTGCTATGTTCAAGTACGAAAATGAATCAAGACACATGATACAGCCAGCTGCTAAAGATACCCGCCTTACGCAAGTTATGTTTGAAATAAATCTGTTTTATACTAATTCTTTGTAAAGCAGCAAGTACAGCCTTGTTCTCCATACAGGCTCTTAGGCTCCACAGCTACAGCCTGGTCTCACCATCACAATGCCACCATCTGTCTCCAAGGGTCCTGCTCAGCACAAGTGTTACACTGGGGGCCTCTCCCATTTGTGGGAGACTGCTGTGTATTGCTTGGCTAAAGTTTAAACTGCGTTTCCCATAGGAGTTCCTTTTCCACTTTGGATTGCTTCCAGTTAAAATCATTCCATCATCCTGATAGTGAAGGACTTGGTAAAGAGTTACAGCAAAGCAGAGTACGCTAATGTTTCATTTCAGGTTGAGAACTAATGGACAATTAGCAGTGCATCAGATGGGTTTCTCCTTCCCAATATGAGAGTAATAAAGCAAATTATAAGTCTCATTACTGCCTAGATTGAGATCACCAAGACTAACGATTGAAACTGATGCTTACTGATTTCCAATTGTCAGCATCACATCCCAGGACAAATTTGCTCACTTAGGCTTTAGTCAGATAGCTTGCTCCCTCTTAGCTATGCATTTCTCAGCAGACAAAGCATATTTTCTGCTCATCATTTGGGGAAAATGTTCCAATCACATCCATTGGACAATCTGTCTGAATGTTGTTTTTGGACGAACGTTAAAACTGTTAACATCCTGATTTGATAACCTTCCTTTTCATTTTACTTAGGCTGCATGGTCATGGAATGTTGTTGGAGCCATATTTACTACCTATCACCAGATAGCTTAAGATATTTGTTAGTCTTTTTAAACCGTATCTGTCCTTCCAGTGGTGCTGCTGAGTGAGGAATTCCAGGAGTTTGTCTCAGCAATAGTGAAACAGTAGTGGTACATTCCCAAATAAAGGGTGTGCAACTGAGGGTGGACATTGGTAGTGATGGTGCACCAATGATGTTGCAGCTCTTGTCTACCTTGATGGAAGAGACCACAGCAACAAGAACTGACTCAGTATCTTTCTCTTTCACCCTGTAATGCATTGAAAAATAGTCAGTAATGTAAGCTAACATCAAGAGTACTTTATACAATGACAGGGAAGATTCTTACCGTAGCTTTCTTCCACAGAGAGACAGAATCTGTTATGTTCCACTCTAAACAATGCTGCCATATTGTGAGCAATTGGTCATTTGATACAATTCCAAACATGGTACCCATCCATATCACATATGCCACACAAAATGTGGGAGCTACAGCTGAGGTAACCTTGGAGAGTTGCTGCAGGGCACCCAAAGACAGCTTAAACAGGGGTCACTTTGCAATAGTAGGCATAATAACAGGGGTGCTAATTACGTGCACTGTAATGTTCCATATGGCATTTAGCATCATGAACATTGCTGCAGTGAATGCTTCTTTACATTATAGATAGTGAAGAAGCTTTGGCAAGCCTGAGAGATTTTAGTTGCTGATTCCCATAATGTAGGCAGGTGACCAGGCAATAGTTATGTTTTCAAAGATGATGCAGTACTCTCATATCCTTGTGACATGTGGTTTTTCAAATAGCCCTTCATGTTATGACTTGGACAATATGCATGAAATATATTCAAAGTGCTTGTTTCTCCTTCCCTAACAGTACCACGTTTCTTAATATAGATAAAATCCAACAACACATTCTGGTAACACATAGTGCTTAACTTTGCTAAATGGTATAATTATTCAAAATAATTAAAGCTGCATATTGTATTCCCTAGTTACTGAGTCATGGAGTTTATTGGCACAGAAGGAGGGCATTGAACCCATCAAGTTTATGATAGCTCCCTAGAGAGATAGTGGCTCATCCCATTCCCTGCTCTGTTCTTGTATGCCTGCAAGTTTATCTCTCTCAAGTAACTTTACAAATTCCTTTTGAAATCATTCATCATCTCTGCTTCCACCAATATTTAGTTAAGGACCTCTAGATTGGCATCACTCACTGTGTAATAAAAAGTTATTCCTCACATCCTCCTGTACCTCTTGGCCAGAACTTTAAAGCTGTATCCCCTAGTCCTTGTGCCACAAGCTAATAGGGACAGCTTCCCTAACTCCATTCATTTTGCTCCAGAGAAAACAACTTGAGCTTTTACAACCTAACCTTTTAACTAAAATCCATAATTCCTGGAACCATTCTGATAAATCTTCCCTGGAACCTCTCAAGGACCAGCACATTATTCTTAATAACCCAGAACTATATTCTACTTGTGGCCTAACATGAGTTTTATAGACATTAAGCATAACCTCTCACAACATTAATTGAGTGGAATGAAAGCATGTTTGAAGGAGGGATTTTGATCTCTGCAAGGAAATGTTTTGTCACAAGTCTGCATTTCAAAACATTGTAACATTGACAATTCATTTACAGATTTGCAGACATGGAACAATTTGGATGTCTTTACCATTGTTAAAAAAAATTCAAGTTTTTTATTAAATTGGATAAAGGAATTGAATAGAGAAATGACATAAATGAACTGTTTAATTGTGTTCAATTATAAGTAATGAATTACAATTAACATAACTACAATAACAACCTAGCAGGTGCCACATGTTCTGTTAACTAGCATGCTTTCACAATTTAGATATCATGCTCTGTTAAGCTGCAGAAAAAAAACATGGGAATGTTACTGGGACCAAATAAGAGGTGAGGATTAATGGCACAAGTAGAAAAAAATGACAAAGTTCCTCATAGTAGGCGGGTCCAGAAGATTAAATCACATGGGATTGATAGTAAATTGATAAACTGGATCCAAAATTGGCTTGGTCATAGAAGACACAAAATAGTGTTCTTCTGAATGGAGGTCTGTGCCCAGTGGTGTTTACAGGTGACTAACAAGTTGGTGGAGTTGTGGGTAATGAGGAAGGTTGTCAAAGTATACAGCAGTATATAGATGAGCTGGAAATTTGGGTGAAGAAATAGCAGATGGAGTTTAATCTAGACAGGAGTGAGCTGATGAGAGGTCAAATCGAAGAGGAAAGTATACAATAAATTACAAGACCATCAGGAACAGTAAGGTAATGAGGGATCTTGCAGTGTAAGTCCATAGCTCCCTGAAAGTGGCAACACAAGTGAATAGGGCGGTAACTAAGGTCTATGTCATGCTTGTTTTCAGTCAGGACATTGAATACAAAAGTTAGGAAGTCATGTTGCAGCTCTTATAAAACATTTTGGTTAGGCCACAATTGGAATGTTGTATGCAATTCTGGTTGCCACACTGCAGGAGAGATGTAGAGGCTTCAGAGAGGGTGCAGAAGAGGTTCCTCTGGATGTTGTTTGCATTGGAGAGTATGAACTATAAGGAGACATTGGGCAAAATTGGAATTTTTTCTCTGGAGCATTGAAGGCTTAGGGGTAACCTGATGGAAGTATATAAAATTAAGAGGCATAGTTATTCTTTTGCCCAGGGTGGAAATGTCAAATACTAGGTTTAAGGTGAGAAGGGAAACGTTCAAAAGAGATGTGTGAGGCAAGTTTTTTTTCTTAATATTTACACAGAATGGTAAGTGCCTGGAATATGCTGTCAGAGAAGCTGGTAGAAGTAGATACGATAACAACATTTAATAGGCATTCAGGCAGATACATGAACAAGCAGGGAATGGAGGAATATGAACCACGTACAGGTAGATGGGATTAGTTGGATTGGAATCATGGTCAGTACAGACATGATGGGCCAAAGGGCCTGTCCCTGTGCTGTACTGGTCTATGTTATAAATTGCATACAAATTGACAGGATGTGAATCTTTTATCAAATCAATATATCTGAGCAGTGGCTTATCAACCACACACTGTTCCTATAAACCTTCCAGACTTGTCAACTAATGATTTAGAAGAGACTTTACTTCAAGAATTAAGTTGATTTTTCTACAGATGGTGTTGAAAAGCAGCATTTATGTTCAATATATACAGAATATTGGTTGGTGCATAATTCATGTATGATAAACAATTCATTTCATTTTTATATAAGATGTCACTAGAGAAGATGTCAAAGAATTTCATCAGGAGTTTAACCCATCAGGAAATGAGTACATTGCCAATTTTATCTCTAGAACAAAGACTGAGGTGTGAACTGATAAAAATGGTTTGATAGGGTAGAGTTGAGAAAATGTTTCTATTTCTAATGCGAGGGCAGAACTAAGAACTATTAATAAGAGGGAGTCACTAATAAACCAAATGAGAAATCAGGAGAACTTTCTTTACCAAGACAGTGGTCAAAATGTAAAAGTTGCTACCATAAAGAGCAACTGAGGTGAATACCTTAGAAGCATTTAAGATGAAACAAGATAAGTGTATCATGGAGAAAGTAATGGAAGGATCTGTTGAAGAAGATTAGATGAGGAAAGCTGGGAGAATTTTAATATGGAGCATAAACTCTGACATGGACCTGTGGGACTGAATGACCTGTTTCTATACTGCGGGCATGTTCTTGCATTCCAAAGTGATTGCTATAGAGCTTCTAATAAAAGGGAAAGTAACTCTTAGTTGACCCTATTTCTGGCATTTGGTTGAATATTTGGTATCACAATTCAAGGTAATGACTCGGTTAGCAGGATAAGGTCCATAAATCATTGACATGTTTTAATGAAGAATAAGGCCTTGCTTGAGTAATTTTCATTATTATATTATCAGGTTTCACTTTAATACACTTTATGCATATTAAGTTGAAATACTTCCCTGTGCACTTTTTTAACTGAATGAACTGATTACGTTCCTATAAATGACCATGATTTTTTGATCTGCTGTACAATCCATACACACTAAACATGCTACTTTAAACAACTTGGTTCTCAACAGATTGCTACTTTCAACTTTTTTCTTGTATATACACAAATCATTTTCTGCAGATGTCAACACAACTTCTTCTGGATTTGGGCAGAAGTGTTATATAAATCCAGTAATAATTTTCCCCATATATTTCTGAAACATCTTGCAAGTCTTTCTAATGCTGTTACTGTTGTAAGATGAACCCCAAGCATTCAAAATGAATGCAGTTTCAATTAACAGTAGACAATAACCAATATCTTAATCTCCTCCTCTTTTGAACATGTTTCTTTCTCACGTTTGTCCAAGTATATCTTTCTTCCAAATGGTTGAGTTTTTATATCTGTTTATCTGTTACCTTTTTGCTGTTGCTTTCATAGTTCATCTTGAGACCCAATGGACTAAAGTATGCTGGCACGTTTGTGTTCAAAATGGGAAAAGTATGTTGACGAACATCAATACGTATTTGGAAAGGTTTCCATCTATTACTTAATATGTGGTTATTAAACATTATTCTGATCTTTCTATGGGCTGCGGGCAGGAAAGCTGACATTACATCAATAACATCACAAACTTGAGTTCTCATTGTGAATTGTGAAAATCCAGGCTTTCCAAATAAATAAGCTGCTCTCATCAGAGAAAAAACAAGATGTTCAAGCTGCACTCAATTAATCAAAGTCAGAATTACTGTAATAAAAGGAATGACCCTATTTCTGGCATTTGGTCACATATTAATAAATTGTTTTCTGAATTCTTTGTAAAGCTGCACATTAAACCACCATCAGAAGCTAAAGTATAGAGAAGTACTATTGTTGATGATTCTGTGCTCAAGAAGGCAAGGAACTTATGAGCAGTGTATGAATCAATTTCCTACTTCAGACACCTAGTATTAAACACTCACAAAATCAGGCACAGCCCAAGCCTCTGACGGCTTTGCCCAAATGTCAAAAGAACACCATTTAGAGCAACATGTTGATATTTCCATTTCCTCCTGGCATGTCTTTGACTTATAATACATTGCCAAATTATGAAAACATTTGTGGCAAGGAGCTATGCCAGTGGGAATGTTGATGAATTCACTCAGGTTTATTTGATGTAAGCCTTTTAAAGCCAGCACAGATATAAAGGAAGATACAACAAAGAGTTTCATTTTTGTAGTCTTGAATTTCCATGAATGCTTCAAACCCAGCAAGGCACTTTTTGAAGTGTAATCACAGTTAATATTAAGGAATCCTTTATCACACTACCCTCGGCTGAATCTGAAGCAAACTGCAAAAATAAAAGGATAGTCTGCTATCCTGGTCCCTGAAAGTGTATCAAGCCAAATCTTGCTGGAGCAAGGAAATCCACACTTATTTATACTTTTACCCCCTATCCTTTAACTGGTATGGTTTTATACTGTCACTTGCCGATATTAGCTTAGAGAAGACAATCGGGTTTATGGATCTAAAATAAACATGAGGACCAACAGTCAATCTCCTCAACCAATTCAACTGAGTAGGACTGATGGAGAGAAAGGATGAACTGGTGGGGAAGAAAATCAAAACACTGCTGATGCTGTAAGATGAACCCAAAGCATATGAAATAAATGCAGTTTTAATTAAGAGTAGACAAAGATCAATATCTTATTCTCCTTCTCTTGGCAATACTTTTCTTTTTCACTTATGTTTTTAATATTTTTCCAAATATCTTTCTTCCAAATGGTTGGATTTTTAAGTCCGTTACATTTTTTTTTTGCTTCTTGGACAGTCCATTTTGAGAGCCAATGAACTGAACTATGCTGGAATAATAAAAGCAGAAAATGCTGTAAATGTTCAGCAAATCAGACAACATCTGTGGAGAGAGAAAAACTGAGCTAATGTAAAAGAACTTCCAGATAAATTATGTAGTGAATTAGATGAATCAAGCAAAAAAAGAGAAGAGTCAATAAAGAATATTTGGATTAAAAGAAAAGAAGATATAGAAGGAAAATGAGCATTTGAAAGTTTCTTTTCAGAAAGTCACTAAAAAAAACAATTCACTACCTGAAGGGATGGAATGTCAAAGCTTCAGTTGTTCCCTTTCTGGGTCAGGCAGATTGATTGGCATTGCGCTAACAACAATCACATCATTGAACGAGTACTTATCAGCCTACACTTTCTACAAAAAGTTTAATGAGCAGTTAAAGTACTAATCTAGAAAGTTTTTAAAAGTGACAGGTAGGTGAGGACTGATATGCTGAACGTGCAAAACAAATAGCAATCCAGCATAAATCAACCAGAGAGGTTTGCAAGTCAAATTGAACTTGGCAGTTTTTTCATATCGATAATATCATGTGCACTGTTAAACATATCCTTATTTTACCAGCAAGATCTTACTTATCATCCGTGAATAATAATAAAGCATCTCGTGCATAATTATGCAGCTTTGTTGGTGCTGATTGGAGAGTCTGAGATACTGATAAATTTGACTTTTAACCATTCTCTCATAACTGCTATATTGAAAAAAACATAACAAATTGAAGAGAAATATAAATGTGCTTCTGGAGAACGATGAATTCAGGGTGTAGTATGGAAAGGGTAGGTGGGGCTGAGTAACTTTTTAAAAAATGGGCAGGTCTGTTGGGATTTTTGGCTCATCTTAGGGTCTCGATCTGCCTCTCACTTTACAAAATTTTTTGGTGGTCTTTCTTCTTCTGAACTGTGGCCTCCATTTCCTTGAACTGGAAAACTATTGAACCTTGTACAAATCTGTTGTCATGGGCATACATACCCAGGGTATATATGCCATGAAAACTTGCTTTTTGCAGCAGCACACAGTACATTACAAACATGACAAACATAAGTTACATAAACTTAAATTAACAAATTATGCATAACATGCATAACAAAATAAACAAAAATAGACATAATGACATTAATGCAAGTTGAGGGAAATATAGTCCAAGGTAGAACCAGGGTTTTTCAGGTTGGTTCAGGAATCTGACGCCAGTTAGCTTGGAATAAAATCACCATCCTATGCTATGCTATGCTATGAACGCTATGCTTCTGTCTGGCAGCATGTCAGAATCCATGAGGAAGGGCACCATTACCCTCATCTACAAGCAGAAGGGGGAGAGGGAGGACGTCAGAAATTGGAGACCCATCTCACTGTTGAAAGTGGATTATAAGATCCTGTCCAAGGCCATCGCCAACAGGGTCAAGTCTGCTCTGCAACAGGTGATCCACCCGGACCAAACCTGTGCTGTACCTGGCAGGAAGATCTTTGACAGCCTTGCGCTGCTCAGAGATACCATCGCCTACGTGCAGGACAGAGGGGTGAACACCTGACTGGTCAGCTTGGACCAGGAGAAGGCCTTTGACAGGATATCACACACATACATATTGGATGTGCTCTCCAAAATGGGCTTTGGGGAGGGAATCAGGAATTGGATCCAACTGCTCTACACAAACAACCGTAGCACAGTCCAAATCAATGGGTGGGAAACAGACAGCTTCCCCATCAAGTCTGGAGTCGGGCAGGGTTGCCCTCTCTCCCCTGTCTTGTTCGTGTGCTGTATAGAACCCTTTGCTGAATCCATCAGGAAGGACAAGAGCATCAGAGGGGTGACGTTGCCAGGCAGTGGGGGCACACAGGTGAAAACCTCCCTGTACATGGACGACGTCGCCATCTTCTGCAAGGACCTGAGGTCAGTTCGCAGATCGATCAGCATCTGCGACCAGTTTGAGTTGGCATCAGGGGCCAGAGTTAACCACGCGAAGAGCGAGGCCATGCTCTTCGGCAACTGGCCCGACCGATCCAACGTCCCCTTCACTGTCAGGCCTGACTACCTGAAGGTGCTGGGGATCTGGTTTGGAGGGGCAGAGGCGTGCAACAAAAATTGGCGGGAGCAGATTGGGAAGGTGAAGCAGAAACTGGGACTGTGGGAACAGCGCTCCCTATCGATAACTAGGAAGAACTTGGTCATTAGGTGTGAGGTGCTCTCAGGGTTGCTGTACTTGGCACAGGTGTGGCCCGTCCCTCACTCCTCCAGCTTGGAAATCACTCGAGCCGTTTTCTGGTTCATCAGGGGATCCAAGATGGAGCGGGTCCGACAGGTCACCATGCACAAGTCCCTGAACAATGGGGGACACCTTTACAGGTGTCCCCAATGTCGCCCTCATCCTGATGACCACCTTCCTCTGTGGCTGCATCAGGCTGTGCGTGGAACCCAAGTACGTGGGCACCAAGTGTCACTATGTGCCGAGGTTCTACCTGTCCCGGCTGTTGCGAAGGATGGGCCTGGCCCCGTGGCCACACGGCGTCCCAGTCAGCTGGACGTTGCCGCACTACCTGTCCTTCGTGGAAAAGTTCTTCTGGACCAATACCTTGGACCATAAATCCATCAGGAAGTGGTTAGCACGGAACATCTTGCAGACACTGCAGGAGAAGGACTCGATGGACACTGTGGGGTGGTTCCCGGAGCAGACTGTCCAGACCATCTGGCAGAATGCCTCATCACCAGAACTCACCAACAAGCACCAAGACCTCGCTTGGCTGGCGGTGAGAGGGGCCCTCCCAGTCAGATCCATCCTGCATGGTTGGGGCATCACCCCCAGCGCACACTGCCCCTGGGAGGACTGCACTGGGGACGAGACAGTCGCCCACCTCTTTGCGGGCTGTGGGTTTGCGAGGAGGGTGTGGCGAAAGATGCAGGGGTCCTTGTCACGTTTCATCCCCAGCAGCTGCTTACCAGAGGATTCTCTGATCTACGGGCTGTTCCCGGGAACGCACACGGAGACGGACATCAACTGCTGCTGGAAGGTCATCAACTCGGTGAAAGATGCCCTTTGGTCTGCCTGAAACTTGTTGGTCTCCCAGCACTGCGAGATGTCCGTAGGGGAATGCTGCCGACTGGCACATTCCGGGCTACAGGAGTACGTGCTGAGGGTCGCACTGAAGCTGGGTGCAGCCAGCGCGAGGGCTCAGGGAAGGACGACAGTTTAGGGTTCTTCTGCCACAGGAGGGGGAGGGGCTGGGTCAGGCAAGGACGCCCCTCAAATATTGTAAATATGGGATTGGGGTATCACCCCAGGGAGCCACACATGTGGCATTGGTGGGTTTTTTTCTAATATAAAAAGGTAACACTAAGAATGGAACTGTACACGAATGTAAAGGTTTGAACTGTTTTATTATTGTATATAGTTTCTTTTATTATAAAGTATATTTTGATTAAAAAAATCACCATCCTTCAGCCCATTATGCTTCTTCCAACTCTTTGCTACAGCAATCTTTCTGCTTTTCCTTTCACTGTATCCTCTTTCAAATGATTAGCAGCCCTTCCCTTAAATCCTGTCCAGCTCTTTTCCTCAACTATTTCCTTCAACAAGGCAATACTGCTCTCACAATTCTGTGTATGTTTTTCACATCACATTCAATGTTACATCATGATGCATAAACACTTCCTTCAGTTAGAGAATCAGAACTGGGCAATGAAAGTCAAACACTTCCCACCAGAAGAGAAATTTTATCTCCAAATTTCTCTTACCATCTTTCCTGCAAGAAGTGTTGAGTATGGGGTCAAATGTTCTGCTGTTAAAGTTGACATAAGATCATAAGAGACCATGGGGTAAGATTAAAAATAAAGCTATTCTCAAATTACCTTCAAACAAAGGTACATATCTTTTAGAAAATAAGAGAATATTTTTACTATAGTCTGCAGGTCAATAAAAAATACATTCTATTACTTTAATAAAAACAGGGAATATAAAATAGACTGAGACCTAATATCTTGCTCTTGTCCTTACTAGTCTGAAATATATCGAGTGATGACTCTGTGCTATAAGACTGTTTGGTATATGAATAAAGGCCCTTATGGGTATTGATTTTTAGATAACGCTGGATTTTTGTACCCACTTTTAATCGTGTGTTTGCATGTGACAGGCTCCCACCAATTCAGCATATAGATGCAGCAGGTAGTATTCAGCTTCCATGGACCCATTGATGGTTGCCTTAGAGTCCCCACGATGCTAGCTCTGTGTCTACTCTGAGAAGCACAACAATAAGTGTTGCCTACTTTGTGCAATGTTGACCAACACACTGGGTTATTTGAGATCATTCATCTCCTCCTCTACTTAAGCCTTTACACACATCCCTGAACATGTTGGCATGTGTTTCAAAACCCAATCCAGACATAGTTGAAAGCACACCAATAAATCTTGTTCTCCATCGATTTTTAACTCTGAATTAATCTTTCCTTAATGCATTGATGTACTTGTATTGTCAGTTATCATGATTGGTAGCATCAATTTTTGACCATTATGAGAAACCATACATCACATCTAGCCTAGAGTTTTCATTGGTACGGCGGCACGGTAGCGTAGCGGTTAGCATGACGCTATTACAGCGCCAGCGATCGGGGTTCAATTCCTGTCGCTGTCTGTAAGGAGTTTGTACGTTCTCCCATGTCTGTGTGGGTTTCCTCCGGGTGCTCCGGTTTCCTCCCACATTGCAAAGACGTACGGCTAGGTTAATTTGGGTTTAAAATGGGCGGCGCGGACTCGTTGGGCCGGAAGGGCCTGTTACCACACTGTAAATAAAATTTAAATTTAAAAATTAAAATTTGTCTTGTTGAATTTGCCTACGAATTCAGTGTCTTTTTTGATAACAATATTTTGCTGAATTTCTTGATGCGCATACATCTGCCCATAATTGGATAGTCGGAAGATCTATCCATGTCCATTTTATGTTCACTTTCATTTAGAAGTATTACACTCCCCATTATTGTTGTCAATGACACTTGTACTGTTTCAACTCTGGTCCTCTTGCTGCTCATCAGCTTCAATATTATACAAATCCCTCCTTTGTGGCTTTCTGGTATAAGGCCTCCTTAGGTTGAGAACCATGGCTCCATGCTGTAAGGCAGTTTGGTATATGAATAGAGCCCCTTGCGGGTATTAATTATTAGATAGTGTTGGTTTTTTAAATCTACTTCTCTTATTCATTAAATGGACCTGTGGCCTTAGCACTTATGCACTGAGGCTGTATGCACTTTCTTGATGCTGTTGAAATAATTTAATACTCTGAACTATAGGTGATATTTATTACATCAGCAGCTGCTTTCCCACCGGTCTCCCCTTTGTGCCATATTCATTCTCCTGACCCTGACTTAGTACTGGAGCTCCCACCTTTACTACTCCCAGATACGAGTTGTCCCATAAAAGTATACACCAGTATCTATTTTATCCTCTTTTGTTTCCTTTGATTTTCTCATATTTATTTTTTTGCTATGTTTCCTCCAGTATGCTTTGCTTCAACTGACGTCTGTTCTCTATCCCTAACTCCTTTATGTTTCTTTACTTCTTCATTTATATCCTTTCTTTACCTTTGATCCACCACATTGTTTTCTTAACTGTATACTTCAACTAGGGGTTTATCTATACTTCCACACGTTTCCCATTTAAGCACCACTTTTATGAAACTTCACAAGAGAATAGGGCAGATGGAGGATTGGAATAGGTTAAGAGTCCCTTCCTAACACACCACCTCCCATCCTTTCTCAAATCATATCATCAATAATTGAGACCGTACTAGGGTGTGCCAATTATAAATAGCTACCTAACAGTGGGCTGGATTGTGCTCAATTCCAGTGGCTGCGCTAACCTTTATTGGCCCCATGGGACAACTTGGGCTCCAGGCCTCACTGTTGGAACAGTCCAGCAAAGCAGAGTGTTCTGCAAGTGGCAACTAGGCATCAGGCAGTGGATCCTGAGGCCCTGCCCCCAGACCACTGTGATTGCCCTTTGACAGCTCATGGCTTTTTCAACTCTTTCTGTCTCCAATGATAAAACTATCTAAAAACAGTTGAAACAGCTCAAAAATATTAAAAATAAATGATAAATTTAAAATTAATATTATTCAAAATACATTTAACTGTTTAATTAATATTTTAATTCATTTAAATAAAGGAAGCATCCAAACCACTTACTTTTCTATTTTTTTCACTGCATAAAAGATAAGATTTCTTTATTAGTGACATGTACATTGAAATACACAGTGAAATGCATCTTTTGCGTAGAGTGTTCTGGGGGCAGTCCACAAGTGTCTCCACGCTTCCAGCGCCAACATAGCATGCCCACAACTTTCTAACCAATACATCTTTGGAATGTGGGAGGAAACTGGAGAAAGGAGACCATTCAGCCCATTTAGTCTATGCTGGCTATCAGAACCATCCCATCAATCCTATTCTCCCATTTATTTCCCAGTAATGTATTCTCTTTCACATGCCCATCAACTCCACCCTGATGATTCTCTTGCCACCCACCTACACACTCGGGGCAACTTATAGTAGCCAACATACATACCAACTCTGGGATATGGGAGGAAACCAGAATGGATTCACAGATGGCCACTAGGAGAAAACTCCACACAAACACATAAAAGGCACCGGATGGTTGGATTGAACCTGAGTCACTTGAGCTGGAGCACGACCAAAGCTAATTCCATACAAGGTGCGTTAATATCTGACCTTGAGGACGTTTCCGACTTCAGCAACGCAGTTCACATTGGTAAAGGGGACTCACCCCTTATAAATGCCTTTTTATATTTCAAACTTCTACTTGAAGAAAGGCATTTAATTTCCTAATTGTACCACCGAGAAAGATGAAGTTAGTGAGACACAAACAATGAGGATTGATCAGGAGACTGCAGGGAAACGTAGCTGGAAAATAGCAATTGCAAATGAGGATAGCATTATCAAAAAATAACCTTTGTCTCATGCCAAGAAAATGTGTTTAGGAAATGACTCGAGGTATAGGAAATGAAGTTGTGCTGTGTAAAAGAATGTTAACAGATTAACCTAGAAGTGACAAGTAAAATGCCTTCCTGCAGCTATTTACCACACCCAGAGCAGTCTGACCTATTGGAAACAGATTCAATTCTTCTCTTAATCACTGCTTTACAACTTCCTTTGTAGATAAATGAATGTTGCAAGGTGTTCCTCCTAATCTTGCATTTCAAAAGAGTTGGTTCACAATAAATTTTCTAGTTAGAAAGGTACTTAAAGCTGACAAGTTTCAATTATTTTCTGACTTTAGTTTCCAAAAACATACTTCACAAATATACAATATAGGTCATTCATATGTCACCATTCATTCCACCAAACATACCATTACTTTTGCTTACGGGATTTACATTATACCTATGTGGCATCATTTTCCCTTCCCACACACTCCATCAATGATATGTCTGAGAGATTATTATATAGAATTCAGGACCCAGCAAATAAAAATCAAACTGGAAATCTGAAATACAAACAAAGTGCTGTCTACACTCAACAGGTTTGGCAGCATCTGATGAAAGAGAAATAGAATTAACATTTCAGGCTGAAGACCTTTAACCACAACTTCAGTGTGCAGGGGCAGAAGGACCTTAAACTTTTCACATGGAGTCTTTGTAGTGGTTACACCAGCTTCAGTGCATCCTCCTGCACAGTGGAATGCACCAGTCATGGAAAGCACCTTGCACTGGAAGACCAGCATGTTTTGGGCAGACTAACATGAATTTTTCATAGATCAGCCAGCAGCAGTCGGTGTTTGTCTCAGCGTGTGACCTCCGAGAGCACAGAGTCTTGTATTAGGCAGCTGCTCAGTATTGACAAAGACCTTTGGATCCCTTTCCAGTCCTTTTTTGACAAAGCACATTCAAGGAGATGGATGACAGTCTCATCCCGACTGCTGTTGCCTTGAGGACAGTGTTCAGTGTGATTGAGGCTCCGGCTGTGCGTGAAGGATGCTTCTCACCACCAACTGCTTGTTTGAAAGAGCTGGTGATGAGGCAATTTGCGAAGTGAGTTTGATACTCTGCTCGAGAAACCATACAGCAAGATCCCATCTCCTTTACATGGCAGGGCCTCGAGGACATTCCATGCAAACCACTGCCTGATTGACTTGTGGTCAAAAGTATTCTTCTACACAAGCTTTTCTGCAGGAGAAAAGGGTTACAAGAGGGAACAAAGGAATGGAGCATTCTGTGGCAATTTGGCCACTCTATCCCGCACAAAATCAAGAACAGACCTGAGCCGAAACATTAACTAGTTTCCTTTCTCACAGGTGCTGCATGCCTGGCTGTGTTCTTCCAGAATTTTCAGTTTTTTTGGAAAAGATACCACCCTGGTATGTGGCACAGTGTACCCAGGGTCTGCATACTGTTTGATGCAGCCACTTACAAAAGGTAGCCATCAGGCACCTTGGACACCAGACTTTAAGAAAGATGTCAAAGCCTTGGAAAGTGACCAGAGGATATGTACTAGCATGGTAGCCAGGACATGGGACTAGGTTTCTGCACAAAGTCGAAGTCGAATTTATTGTCATATGTACAGGTGCAAAGAAAAACTTACTTGCAGCAGCATCACAGGCACACTGCAGCAGATAAGCAGCATTCACACGAAAAACATAAATTATACACAATTTTTACAAGAAAGAACATACTTCGAACAAAAAAAGACAGTTATTGTAGTGCAAAGTGATCAAAGTAGTCATAGTGTTGCTAAACTGTAGTGATTAGGGTTGTGCCGGTTGGTTCAAGAACCATAAGGTGGAAGGGAAGTAGCTGTTCTTGAACCTGGTAGTGTGGGACTTCAGGCTTCTGTACCTCCTGCCCAATAATCGCTGTGAGAAGATGGCATGGTCCGGATGGAGGGAATCTTTGATGGATGTTGCTTTCTTGAGCCAACGCCTCATGTAGGTACTACCGATGGTGGGGGGGGATGTGCCTGTGATGTATTGTGCAGAGTCCACTACTCTCTGCAGGTTCTTATGTTTCTGTGCATTCGAATTGCCATACCAGACCATGATACAACCAGTCAGGATACTTTCAATAGTACATCTTGAGACTCTATGATTATTTTCCAAAAACAGAGGAGGCCAAGGACAGATATTAACTGTGTGCAGAAGAATTATGAGATTTTTGTTTTTGTATAAGGATTATTGTTCCCCCAGCAGGATGTTTGAAGCCCAAGTACACAAATATAAAAGAAGTCGCAAAATTATATGAGAAATTTACAACAGAAATAGGCTATTTGGTCCATTGTCCATGTAGGGCAAAGAAGCATTATCCAGCCCAAACTTACTTCTCTAGCCCTGTAGGTCACACCAGTTCAGGAGATAATTCAATTTACAATTTTTTTCTACATGGCATTCTGTTGTGATCTGGAATGCACTGTCCAAAAGGGTGGTAGAAGCAGATTGAAAAGGGAATAAAAAAGATATCTAGAAGGGGCAGGAATAATTAATCAAAAATTGATGCAGATTGCTGGATTAAATCAAGGATAGTAAGGATGGGGAGAGCCATTCTTGGATAACTAAGGAAATAAAGGAAGGCATCAAACTAAAAGCCCATGCATACAAAGTCACCAAGAGTAGTGGGAAACTGGAAAATTGGGAAAACTTCAAAAAGCAACAAAGAACCACTAAGCAAGCCATAAGGAAAGGGAAGATAGATTATGAAAGTAAACTAGCACAAAATACAAAAACAGATAGTAAAAGTTTTTATAACTATATAAAGCGGAAAAGGGTGGCTAAAGTCAACATAGGTCCCTTGAAAGATGAGAAGGGGGAATTAATAATTGTTATTGTGGAAATGGCTATGGCCTTGAATGACTATTTTGTGTCAGTCTTCCCGGTGGAGAACACGTCTGACATGCCAAAGAGAGATGTTATGGATGTGATGGAAGGTGAGGATCTCGATACAATCGCTGTCACTAAAGAGGTAGTGCTGAGCAAACTAGTGGGCCTAAAGGTAAATAAGTCCCCTGGTCCTGATGTGATGCATCCCAGGGTATTGAAAGAAATGGTGGAAGTTATGGTAGAGGCATTTGTGATAATTTACCAAAATTTTTTGGACTCTGGGCAGGTCCCGGCAGATTTGAAGACAGTGAATGTCACGCCACTGTTTTAAAAAAGGAAGTAGGCAAAAGGCAGGTGACTATAGGTCAGTTAGCTTAATGTCTGTAGTCGGGAAAATGTTTGAAGCTATCACTAAGGAAGAAGTAGTGAGACATCTGGTTAGAAGTGGTTCCAACAGCCTGTCCTGGTCAAATCACATTGATGCCACGGCCAAGAAAGCTCACCAGTGCCTCTACTTCCTCAGGAGGCTAAAGAAATTTGGTTTGTCCCCTTTGACTCTCACCAACTTTTACCAATGCACCATAGGAAGCATCTTATCTGGATGTATCACGGCTTGGTATGGCAACTGCTCGGCCCAGGACTGCAAGAAACTGCAGAGGGTTGTGGACACAGCCCAGTGCATCGCAGACACCAGCCTCCCCTCCTTGGACTCTGTCTTTACCTCTCATTGTCTTGGTGTAGCATCCAGCATAATCAAAGACCCCACCCACCCATGACATTCTCTCTTCTCTCCTCTTCCATCGGGTAGAAGATACAGGAGCCTGTGGGCACATACCACCAGACTTAAGGACAGCTTCTACCCCACTATGATAAGACTATTGAATAGTTCCTCTATACAATGAGATGGACTATGACCTCACGATCTACCTTGTTGTGACCTTGCACCTTATTGCACTGCACTTTCTCTGTAACTGTGACACTTTACTCTGTACTGTTATTGTTTTGACCTGTACTACATCAACGGACTCTGTACTAACTCAGTGTAACTACACTGTGTAATGAATTGACCTGTACGATCAGTTTATAAGATAAGCTTTTCACTGTACCTTGGTACAAGTGACAATAATAAACCAATACCAATACCATCGGGCAGACACAGCATGGATTCAGGAAGGGCAGGTCCTATTTGACAAACTTACTGGGGTTCTTTGAGGATATAACGAGCGTAGTGGATAAAGGGGAACAGGCGGATGTTGTATACTTGGATTTCCAGAAGGATTTCAATAAGGTGCCGCATAAAAGACTTATCCATAAGGATGCATGGAGTTGGGGATAATGTATTAGCATGGATAGAGGACTGGTTAATCAATAGAATGCAGAGAGTAGGGATAAATGGATGTTTCTCTGGTTGGCAATCAGTAGTGAGTGGGGTGCCACAGGGGTCGGTTCTGGGCCTGCAACTGTTCACAATATACATTAACGATTTGGAAGAGAGGTCAGAGTGTAGCATGTCTAAATTTGCTGATGACACTAAATTGAGTGGAAAAGCAAATTGTACAGAGGATGCAGAGAGTCTGCAGAGATATAGATAGGTTAAGTGAGTGGGCAAGGGTCTGGCAGGTGGAGTACAATGAGGTCGTCCACTTTGGAAGGAAAAATAGAAGATCAGATTATTATTTAAATGGTGAAAGATTGCAGCATGCTGTTGTGTAGAGGGGCTTGGAGTACTTGTGCATGAATCACAAAAGGTTGGTTTGTAGGTGCAACAGGTTATCAAGAAGGCAAATGAAATGTTGGCCTTCATTGCTAGAGGGATTGAATTTAAGAGCAGGGAGGTTATGCTGCAACTATACAGGGTACTGGTGAGGCCGCACCTGGAGTACTGCATGCAGTTCTGTTCTCCTTACCTTAGGAAGGATATACCAGCTTTGGAGGCAGTCCAGAGGAGGTTGCCCATGTTGATTCCGAGATGAGGGAGTTAGCCTATGAGAGATTGAGTCATCTGGAACTATACTTGCTGGAATTCAGAAGAATGAGAGAGGATCTTATAGAAACATGTAAAATTATGAAAAGGATAGATAAGATAGAGGCAGGAAGGTTGTTTCCACTGGTAGGTGAGACTAGAATGATGGGACATTGTCTCTAGATTCAGGGAAGTAGATTTAGGACAGAGATGAGGAGAAACTGCTTTTCCCAGAGAGTAGTGAATCTGTGGAATTCTCTGCTCAGGGAAGCAGTAGAGGCTACCTCATTAAATATATTCAAGACACAGCTAGATAGATTTTTGCATAGTAGGAGAATTGAGGGTTATGAGGAAAAAGCAGGTAGGTGGATCTGAGTCCACGGCCAGAACAGCCATGATCTTATTGAATGATGGAGGAAGCTCGACATGCCAGATGGCCAACATCTGCTCCTATTTCTTGTTCTTTTGTTAAATGAACCCTTCTGCTCTGTCATGCAACAATTCTGTGAGTAACAATGCATCATAAGATAAAGTTTTAGACAATAAATGGCAAATTCAATTGCTTGCGCTCTGCGAACTATGTCATCAAATTACATCATCATCCAAGTCCCTTGTAACACACCAAATACCATCTGTTGTTCATGGTGTTATGTAAGCCAAACACAGCTTCCAGATAAATCCACATTCTGGGAATCTTTAGCAATGTTGCTCAACATATTGCAGAGCATCTGGCGATGTGCAACAACTTGCAGAACAAGTTTCTTTCAAGCAATCTAAGAAAGCAAGAAAATAGAAAACACTGAGCTTAATAATGATTTTGACTATGGTCTCAGAACAGGTTGTGACTTACATGTCACACAAGACTGACTGAAAAAGTGAAAAGTTGTATAAATAATGAAAAAAAACAATTTGATTCACTAAGACTGTGTTGGTATTTAACTTCCACACCAGCTAATAGGTCAATTTCTCTTTATTTCTCCTGCTCATGTATCCCTTCAACCTCTCATTGTATCAATCTATTTCAAAATGTTGACTTGACTGTGTCAACTATTCATTATGGAAGCACATTCCATGATCACAAATTATAAAGAGTCTCCCTGTCCTCGGTTCATGATAGTAGTGTGACTGAAGCTCATGGGGAGATGGTCAGATTTTCCTTTGTTCTTGGTCATAAGCATGAACTTACATGGCACAAATGTTACCCAGCATTCTTCATATTGAGCCTGTTACCTGTCTTGCTTTCATTTGGCATCAGTTCACGATTGTGTTACGGAATAGGTGAATGTCCCTTTAAGATAGAGCATACTGGTGTGTGTATGTGTGTGTGTATGTGGCGTGCTTACGTCAACAGAAGATAAAGGACGTAATGACGTTGTTGAAGAAGTCAGTTGAAGTCAGTCAGAGAGAGAGCGAGAAAAGAGAGAGAGAGACACCAGCCTGCTAGTTTCTCTATCGATGGATGAGAAACAATAACTGTGTCTGTCACTACAATCCACGTATGGATTTTTGAAGTAATCCGGTGGAGTCCACTTTGTCGTTAACCTGTAGAGGGAAACAGGTACTTGTGTGGATGACCACGATTCGGATGCTTTTCGGGGTGAGGAAGTCACTACTGAGTAAACACTGAGGTGTCGTTTGGGTTCCATCATGGAACATTTGGATTTTGTAATTACCCTCTATGTTCTCTCTACATTTACGTGTTATCTTCAGACAACGGTGGTTATTGAAGAAGCCTTTGCTCATGTTTCACCTTATGGCTTGCTGAACTGAACTTCAATAATCATTCCTGGACTTGGAGTTTGGGACTTTGTCACACACACATGACGAGTTTAGTTTTGGGGTTAATGTTCAAGGTTTAACATTTTTACTTCTAACATACTAACATTTTTACTTTTATTTTTCTTATTATCATAAGTAGTTATGAATAAAGTAGTTTTTAACACTGAATCATGACTCGGTGTGTTTCTTTTGTTGCTGGTTCATAACAAAATTGGGGTTGTCGTCCGGGATCGTTCCCCAAATTAACAAGTGTCGTCCGGGATCGAATCCAAAGGTTGACGAGGGTGGTTTGAAGTCGAACTCAAGACTGGTACTGGAGGTCTGAGTTTGAACAAATTGGGGTCTTAGTGGACAACTGATCGTGGTCAGTCTGATAAATTCTTTTTAATTGGTTTGTGTGTGTGGAAACCAGCAACAATGGATACATTTTTGAAAAAACCCACCCCTGGAGGATTGCAGGGGATGAGGAAGCCTGATTTGGTTAAAATTGCTACAAAGCTACATCTGGAGGCAGTAACACGATTTATGAGAAAAGCAGATATTCAGAGACTGATAGCTGGCCATTATGTGGAAAAGAAGATGTTTGAGGAGGAGGTGTTAAAACAGTTTCCTGGCAGTGAAACAGCGATTTCTGAGGCAAAGGTGCAGCTGGCAAAGATAGAGGCTGAACGAGAATGAGAGCTAACTCGGTTGAAGTTTGAGGCTGAGGCAGAGGAAAGGAAGGCCCAGATGGAAATGAGGAGGTTGGAGCTGGATAGGGAGGAGAAGGAAAATCAGCAGCAGCGTGAGTTAAAAATGAAGCGAAAGAGTTTGGAATCTGATTCTGATGACGGGTTTTTCAGCCAGCAGGGAGGTTCGATTAGTCCCTCCTTTTGAGCAAGATCAGGTTGATCAGTATTTCCAACATTTTGAAAAGGTTGCTGTGAGTTCAAACTGGCCAAAGGAAGGATGGGCTCTTAAAGGTAAATAAAGGTAAAGCTCAAAAAGCTTATTCTGCTTTGTCTGTTGAGGATACAAAGGTAAAACAAGCTGTGTTGAAGACCTATGAATTGGTACCTGAAGCTTATAGGCAAAATTTAGAGACTTGAAGAAATCTGCAGATCAGACGTACATGGAATTTGCCAATGGAAAGAAAATATGTTTTGAACGATGGTGCATGTCTAAAAATGTAGTTGGGGATTATGATAAATTGACAGGATTGATGTTAGTGGAAGACTTTAAAAGATGTGTCCCAGCTGAAATAACAACATATTTAAATGAAAAGGAGGTGGAAACTCTACAAGAAACTACTAGGTTGGCAGATGATTATGCTTTAACCAATAAATCCAAAAGGGGACCACCTAAAACCTTTCAGAAGAGTTATAAGGACAATCTAGGTAAACCAGAGATTAAATTGGGAGGTAATCAAAAAGGGAAGGATGAAAAGAAGCCAGTGCTGGAGAAACCTGTTGGGCGTGCTTGTCATTACTGTAAGAAACTAGGCCATGTGATAGCTAATTGTGCCCTTTTGAAGAAAAGGAAGGAAGCCGCGCCCAATGCTTGTTTTCAGGTAATTAAAAATCACAAGGGTTTAGGGGATGTTGTTAAAGATCAGTCCTTGCCAAAGATAAAGGCTGAAAAGTTGGAGGACGTGAGGAAGGAATTCCATTCTTATGTATCAGAGGGATTTGTTTCACTGAATGATGGGTCACCCCAGGTGCCAGTGAAAATCCTTAGAGGTACTGGGGCTTTCCAATCTCTCTTGCTGGACAGTGTTTTAAATTTTGGTGAAGAAACTGACACTGCTGAGGTAAATCTAGTGCGAGGTGTTACAGGTGACACAATGTCTGTCCCTTTGCACCAGGTGATTTTAAAGTCAAAGTTCATAGAAGGACCTGTCGAGATAGGGATACGACCTAGTTTACCAGTGGAAGGAGTTTCTTTGTTATTGGGGAATGACCTTGCGGATGGAGAATTTGTCCCTGTGGTACAGTTAACAACCAAACCAAGGATTGATGAGTCTGAGAATGATCCAGATGTTTACCCATCCTGTGCGGTGACTCGAGCTAAAGCTAAAGAATTAGCCAAGGTCGACAGTCCTGTACAGCCTGATGTTGTTCCCTGTGACAGGCCTAAACAGGAAAAAAATTATGATGACTTGTCTGAGACTTTTCTGTCTTCACTGGAGGATCAAAATCCTCGTATTGAGCCTGAATTTAAAGTTTTGTCTTTGTCAAGGAAAGATTTTATGGTGGAACAGACGAAAGACCCTGACCTTACTGAATTGAGAGAGAAAGCACTCTCATGTGAAGAGATTGAGGAAGTGCCAATTGGATATTATGTCAAAAATGGAGTGTTAATGAGGAAATGGAGACCTCCTCATGTTCCTGTTAATGAGGAATGGGAAGTTATTCATCAGGTTGTGGTTCCTAAAGTTTATAGGAATGAGATTTTAAACCTGGCCCATAGTATGCCTTTGGGTGGTCATTTTGGTGTGAATAAAACTGTAGGGAAGATTTTGAAACAATTCTATTGGCCTGGGTTGAGAAAAGATGTGGTGATGTTTTGTCGAACCTGTCACACATGTCAGATGGTAGGTAAGCCAAATCAAAGACCCCCTGTGGCTCCGTTGAAACCTATTCCTGCTTTTGGTGAACCCTTTTCGAAGGTGATTGTGGACTGTGTTGGCCCATTACCAAAGTCTAAGGCTGGAAATTAGTATTTGTTAACCATCATGTGTGCAACTTCTAGATTTCCAGAGGCAATACCACTTAGAAGTATTAAGGCCAAGACTGTGTCAAAGGCTCTTTTAAAATTTTTTTACTTTGGTTGGTTTGCCAAAAGAAATCCAATCTGATCAAGGCAGTAATTTTATGTCTAATTTATTTCAACAACTAGTCTATGAGCTGGGAGCAAAGCAGATTGTATTATCTGTATATCACCCGGAGTCTCAGGGAGCTCTGGAGGGATTTCATTCTACTCTGAAAAATATGCTGAAGACTTATTGCTTTGAAAACATAAAGGATTGGGCCCATGGTGTTCATTTACTTTTGTTTGCAGTGAGAGAATCAATACAGGAGTCATTAGGATTTAGTCCGTTTGAGCTTATATTTGGACATCGGGTGAGAGGACCTTTAGAATTGTTAAGAGAACAGTGGGTTAATGAGGAAGTGCATTTGAGTTTGTTGGATTATGTCCAAAAATTTAAAACTCGATTAGAAAGGGTCTGCCAGCTGGCAAGAGAGAATTTGAAAACCAGCCAGATGAGAATGAAGGCATGTTTTGACAGATGTGTTCAGCCAAGGTCATTTGCAGTGGGGCAAAAGGTGTTAGTATTTTTCCCTAGCCAGAACAATCCATTGCAATCTCGTTTTTCTGGACCATTTGTTATTGAATCCAAAGTAAATGAATTAAACTATGTAATCAAGACACCAGATAGACGCAAGAAAACACAACTCTGTCATGTAAACATGCTTAAGCCTTATTATGAGAGAGGTTCAGTTATGGTCATGGTAGATGATATGAAGTTTGTTTCTAGAATGCCTGATGTTGATATTGAGGAAGGCCAATTTAGACCAACTATTGTTCCATCAAAACTAAAAAAACCAAAGTATCCTGGAGAACCTTGAAATGAAGTTGAACCATTTACAAGTTCCACAAAAACAACAGATGAGAGAATTAATTTTAAAATTTAAAAATCTGTTCCCAGATATTCCAAACAGAACGTCGATAATTACTCATGATGTTGACGTTGGGTATGCAAAGGGGATGCAAAATCAATCAAACAACACCCATATCAGATGAATGTGGAAAAGGGTAAACTTGTTGACCAGGAAGTTGAATATATATTAGGAAATGATATTATTAGACGTTCTGCCTCAAACTGGAGTTCGCCCTGTATTATTGTGCCTAAACCTGATAGAACTGTTCGATTTTGCACAGATTACAGAAAAGTGAATGCTGTAACGAAGTCAGATGCTTACCCTATTCCTAGGGTGGATGATTGCATAGATGCATAAACAGAGTGGGAAAGGCAAAATTTCTTACAAAGATTGACTTATTAAAAGGGTACTGGTGTGTTCCATTAACAGATAGAGGAAGGGAGATTTCTGCCTTTGTAACCCCTTCTGGATTGTATGAATATAATGTTTTGCCATTTGGAATGAAAAATGCTCCAGCAACATTTCAAAGAATGATTAATTCGGTGATTCATGGGTTAAAACATACAGATGCCTACATTGACGATTTAGTGACAGGGAATGATACATGGGAGGATCACACCTCTGCATTAGAAAGGTTGTTTGAAAGACTTTCCGAAGCTAACCTTACAGTTAACTTGGCTAAAAGTGAACTTGGCCATGCCACTGTGACGTATCTCGGTTATGTTGTAGGTCAAGGCAAGTTAGCTCCTGTTCAGGCAAAAGTTCAAGCAATATCTGAGTTCCCTGTTCCCACAGGTACGAGAACTGTTAGAAGATTTTTGGGAATGGTTGGATATTTCTCTTCCCCTAACTAATCTTCTGAAGAAGGGAGTAAAGTTTATTTGGACAGATCCTTGTCAAGAAGCATTTGAGAAGCTGAAAGCCATTTTATGCTACCATCCTGTGCTCAAATCACCTGACTTTGAAAAGCCATTTTCATTAGCAGTAGATGCCAGTGATGAAGCTGCAGGAGCTGTGTTGTTGCAGAAGGGTGACCTTGATGATATTGACCATCCTGTAGCTTACTTTTCAAAGGAATTTAATGAGCATCAAAAGAGTTATTCCACCATAGAGAAAGAATTACTGACACTTGTTTTAGCCTTGCAACATTTCAGTGCATATGTTTGCACCGCTCAGAAACCACTGACTGTGTATACAGATCCATTGGTGTTCCTGAGCCGAGTGAAAAACAAGAACAGAAGGCTGTTAAACTGGAGTTTAATTTTGCAAGAATTTGATCTCATGATAACTCACATTAAAGGCAAAGATAACATAATTGCTGATTGTCTTTCTCGATGTTAAATGAGAAACATGTATCTTTACTAGTCTGATATTCTGTAATTGTATAGAATGATAATTATTAACATTACTAACATTCTGCACGGTTAAATTTTTTCTTGGAAAAAATTTCTTTTTAGGTGGGAGGTGTTACGGACTAGGTGAATGTCCCTTTAAGAATGAGCATAGTGGTGTGTGTGTGTGTGTGTACACGTTAACAGAAGGTAAAGGACGTAATGGCATTGTTGAAGAAGCCAGTCGAAGTCAGTCAGAGGAGAGAGAGACAGAGAAAAGAGAGAGAGACACCAGCCTGCTAGTTTCTCTATCGATGGATGAGAAACGATAACTGTGTCTGTCACTACAATCCACGTATGGATATTTGAAGTAATCCGGTGGAGTCCACTTTGTCATTAACCTGTAGAGGGAAACAGGTATTTGTGTGGACAACCACGATTCGGATGCTTTTCGAGGTGAGGAAATCACTACCGAGTAAACACTGAGGTGTCGTTTGGATTCCATCATGGAACATTTGGATTTTGTAATTACCCTCTATGTTCTCTCTACATCTACGTTTTATCTTCAGACAACAGTGGTTGTTGAAGAAGCCTTTGCTCATGTTTCACCTTATGGCTTGCTGAACTGAACTTTAATAATCATTCCTGGACTTGGAGTTTGGGACTTTGCCATACACACACGACGAGTTTAGTTTTGGGGTTAATGTTCAAGGTTTAACATTTTTACTTCTAACATTCTAACATTTTTACTTTTATTTTTCTTATTATCATAAGTAATTATTAATAAAGTAGTTTTTAAGACTGAACCATGACTCGGTGTGTTTCTTTTGTTGCTGGTCCATAACAATTGGTAGAGTTGAAAATTGAAAATGGAACTGAATACAGTATGATTTTCTGTATATGATCCAGCTTTTGACCTTATGGTGGAGAGAAAGTCAGAAAGGACAGGATGTAAATGCTCAGACAAAGCTGCTTCCCTGATGAACTCTTAGAGTGATCCCTGGAGAATAGGGTCACTTGACCACAGAAAAATAGCCGCATTTTTGAGTGAAATATGACTTCAGCCCTTGGCTATTATGACCTCCCATTGACATCGGTTTTGCTAAGGGTGAGATCATGCAAGGACTGTATTGTGGGTTTGATCCATTACTTTCTGATTCCTTGAATTTTGCATCGGTTTAGCCTCTATAAGGTTGAAGGCACTTCATGCCCAAATAAAAAATAAATGATCACAATTATTAGGTGGATTTAAAACCCCTTGCAGCTACGAGGAAAGCATTAAAAAATGAAACCAATATCTCAGACAATTTTGGTTGTATCTTGTATGTTTTTTCAGTGCCAAATTGAACTGCATTACCTATCATTACGTGCCTTGGCAGTGGAGAACTTACACTTTCCTCCTCATCCAGTCGTGAGCTCACACTGCACTTACTTTCCGTTAAGGATTCTTCTGCATTGCATCTTTTGCTAAGAGAACTCACAACACAGTATAACCACAAGAGTGGGCCACTGACGGCATACATCTAGTAGAAGTGCCTCTTTCCTGATCTCTTAAAGTTCCAGCTATCCATATCTTTCATGCTATATGACTATACTGGACATCAGGAACAGAGGCCAATCAGCAGAGCAGAAATGTGTGAAACATTCTTCAAGAGTAAGCCACAAGGGTCTTCAAGTCTGCCCCACCATTTAGTATGGCTGATCTGACCCAGGCCTCATCTCCTCTTCTCTTCAGGGTAGAGAGTCTTTCTTTTCCAGGGTGGAAATGTCATATAGCGGAGGACATAGGTTTAAGGTGACAGGTGGGGGTGAGGGGTGAGGGGTGAGGGGTGAGGGGGAGGTGGGAGGGGGAAGAGTTTAAAGGAAATGTGAAGGCGAGTATCTTTTTTTATTACTGTTGGATGTCAGGAACACACTGTCAGGGAAGTTAGCAGAAGCAGATACAAAAGCAACATTTAAGGGGCATTTTGACAGGCACATGAACAAGCAGGGATTAGAGGGATACGGACCATGTGCAGGCAGATGGGATTAGTTTAGACTGGTATCATGGTCAGCACAGATGTGATGGGATGAAGGACCTGTTCCTGTGCTGGACTATTCCATGTTGTATGTTCCAAGCTCAACCCCTTTTCCAATAAAGGCCCAATGCCATGTAGGTTTATCCAAGACTGATTGGGCACCATAAACATAACTACGTCCTCACACTAAATTACAATTATCCCTGTGTCAACTAATAGTTATTATGTGATGAATACAGAGTAGCCCTTGTAATAATCAATGTGACAGGGAGCCACACACAGCTGGATCACAAGAAGGCAGCAAAACAGATATCTTCCGATTCAAAGCACAGCCTTGAGATAGTCTTCACTTAGTTGTCAAGCCTCCACGCTGTTATTGTGATCCCTTTTCATGGTTTGTATTTCAGCAGCAGGAGCTGTGGGATGAATACAGTATATCATAATACTGAGTGTGGTGTTTCATACCTGCTAAAATTATAATATGTAAGTGACAGGGTTACAATACAATCCAACAGGTTTGATTGCACTATAAAATAACTTGTTTCATGAACATTGAGAGAAGGAAGGCATTTGGTCCATTATGTTAATGCTGGATGAAAAAGAGCTACTCAGCCTAATATTTCTAGCACTGGGTCCATAACTGTACAGACCAAGGCTCTTCAGTAATGCAACCAGGTACTTTTTCCACTCTGTTGAGGGTTTCTCTCTCTATCACCCTTCGAGACAATGAATTCCACACCATTCCTATCCTCTGGGTAAAAACATTTTCCTCATCGCCTTTCTAATCTTTCCACCAATTATTTTAAATCCCTAGCCCCTCATTTTTGACCCACATGAAGAAAAATAGATCCTTGCTATTTTGTCTTTCTTGCTCTCTCTAAATCTTTCATAGTTTTATATCCTTAATTAGGTTTCCCTTCAGTCTGCTCTGTTGCAAAACAAACAATTCCAGCCAACCCAATCTTTCCTCAAAGCTTAAATTCACCAGTCCTGCCAATTTCCTCATAAATCTGCTCTACACTCTTTCTAGTGCAGTTGGATCTCTCCTGTCTTGTATAACTAGCACTGTATGCAGGTGTAGCATAATCTCCCTATTCTATATTCTGTCTTGGCCAATTAAGGAAAATGTTTTATATGCCATTTTAACTACCTTATCGACCTGTTCTGTCACTTTGTATTAAATAACAATTTTATCTTTTGCCAGAAGGAATAGTTACAGCATAGCTCTTGTAAAGAGTACCGAATAGCTCTTGTAATGAGCAATAAAAACAGAAAATGTAAATGATCAAGTCTCAATTTCTCAATGAGACAGAATTTATCTATAACTACATTGCAAAGGAAGTTATCATCAATTGATTGTGACATTGAGAAACAAAAGCAATGTTACTCACAGGGGTAATAAACAATTGATAAATTATTTTGAATGGGAGAAATGCTTCAGTTCACAAATGTTCTGGAGAACCAAGTGTTGACTTTGACCTTTGAAGAGAATTGGGGGGCCAGTAGGGTGAAATGGGTTGCAGCAAGTCAGACACATTGCAGCACAAGGTTGAGAAGGTTTTAACTCTGATCCTTGTTGTGGACCCACAGAAATAGTCCACAATAAAGTGGACCAACAAAGAATCTGCTGGAAGAATTCAGCAGGTCAAGCAGCATCTGTAGGAGGAAAGGAATTGTCAACAGTCCTGATGCAAAGTTTCAACCTGACATGTCAACAATTACCTTCCTCCCACAGATGCTGCTCGACCCAGTGGGTTCCTCCAGCAGAATGTTTGTTGCTCCAGATTCCAGCACCTCCATTCTCTTGTGTCTCCTTTTAAATAAAGTGAACTTTGGTGGGTGGAGGAGTGGGTGATGATGGCAAGACAAATTGATAAGCATGACAGAGGGATAATGTGAGGCATGGGGCCAGGGGGAGATATATATCCAGGGAAGTGACAGAGGGTGCAGATGATCATGATGCAGAGAGTAAAGAGCAGAATACATGAAAGAACAAGAAAGAAATCCTTATCATTAAAACAAGAAAGCTGTCCACAAGCTTCAACTGTTTTAGCAAGACGAATATTAGTTTGCAGTTAGACTGTGACAGCTAGGGAACACGTATCATTTGCTGGCTCATGAACATTTCCTCATAACCAGAATCTATATTTTGTTGCCTGGGTGTTTCCTCAGCAAATCACCTCTTCCTTCCAACCTCCTTCAGACATTCAAGAACTGCTATAACTATAATTACAACAAAAAAAGGAAAAACATTCACAGAAGAGGAAAAATGAGGCAAGAATTTTATTGTTCACCTCCACCATTCCCTTGATGTTTTGCTGTAGTATTCCGGGACAGAAACATTTAATTCCTGGAGCTTGCAGGACAATCCTGGCAAATTGCCAGCCCTTGCATTTACAGGATACCATTTGGACTATAACCAATACTCAGTGAAGTCTAAAAGGAAGAAATGTGATGATATTGATGTATAAATAATGTTTATACAAGGGCATGCTTGGATTTGAAGACCCTAAAGTGAAAGGAAGGAAAGAAAGAGTACAATAAAGAACTTAGAGGTCGTGAGATGTGGGGCAGTGTCCAGCTGTCTTCATTTTAAGAAGGATATCCATGTGAGGAAGGGACAAGAATGTAGAGAACTATATTTAGAATGCGGTAAAAGATTTCAAGGGCCACAAACAATTTCAGACCTAAGTGAAGCTTCCTGCATTCCAAGAAATTCCAAAGAAATTATACCGTGGCAGCACGGTAGCATAGCGGTAAGCATAATGCTATTACAGCGCCAGCTACCCAGGTTCAATTCCCACCACTGTCTGTAAGGAGTTTGTACGTTCTCCCCGTGTCTGCGTGGGTTTCCTCCGGGTGCTCCGGTTTCCTCCCACATTCCAAAGATGTACGGGTTAAGAAGTTGTGGGCATGCTATGTTGGCACCGGAAGAGTAGCAACACTTGCAAGCTGTCCCCAGAACACTCTACGCAAAAGATGTATTTCACTGTGTGTTTCAATATATATGTGACTAATAAAGAAATCTTATTTTGGAAATAATTTGACAGTAGAAATTGAACATCTGTATTCTGATAAGGTAAACATAACAACATGGAGCATAGAATAGTACAGCACAGTATTGGTCTTTCTGCCTATGATGTTGTGCCAACCTATATAAACCAACTCCACCATCAATCTAACCCTTCCCTCCTACACAGCCCAGAACCCTCCATTTTTCTTACATCCATGTGCCTATCTAAGAGTCTTTTAAATATCCCTATTGTATCAGCCTCTACCACCACCCCTGGCAGTGCCTTCCAGACACCCACCACTCTCTGTGTAAAAAAACCTACCTCTGACCTATCCCCTAAACTTTCCTCCACTCACCTTAAATGGATGTCCTCTGGTATTGGCCATTGTCACCCTGGGAAAAAGGTGCTGGCTGTCTGCTCTATCTATGCCTCTCATAATCTTATACACCTCAAGTTGCCTCTCATTCTCTGTCGCTCCAAAAAGAAAAGGTCTAGCTCACTCAACCTTTTCTCATTAGACATGTTCTCTAATCCAGGCAGCATCCTGGTAAATCTCCTCTGCATCCTCTCTAAAGCTTCCACATCCTTCCTGTAATGATGTGACCAGAACTGAACATAATAGGTGTGGTCTAACCAAAGTTTTACAGAGCTGCTATTTTTTTTAAGGAGTAGAAAAAATTGACAGAAAATAAGGAGAGAAGGATGATAAAACAGACTTTTTTGAAGGTGAAAGCTAACCTTTCTCAGCAAAGTTCGCACAAGCTGATTTTTTACTGCGGAAGATGGCCTTTTGTTATGGTATTATTTCATTTCTCAGATGGTTTCCAATATGAAATATGTCAAAACTAGCCACCAGAAAAGTAAAATGTGCACTTAAGTAGCACGTTATTTGGCTGCAGGAAATTCCGAGGAATAATACAACCAATGAAATACATAAGGCGTGCAGTCTCTGTTGTAGAAAACATTGCAGTCAGTTTGTACAAAGCGAGAATGGTAATGACCAGATAATCTGTTTTAGTGATATTGATTGAGAGCTAAGTGTTACCTCAGAGACAAAGGATAACTCTTGTTCTTCAGAATAGAATTATGAACTTTTTTTCACATCCACCCAAGAGAGTAGACAGTCTTTACTGTCCCCGTCCCACAGGAAAGACACCAACTCCAAAAGTGGAAGCAGCCCTTCAGTACTACACTTGGAATTAGTCTAGGTCATGGAGGAGAAAATAAAAACTGAAAATACTCAGCAGGCCAGGCAGAATCTATAGAGGTGACATTTGAGGCTGTGATGACCTGAAATATTAATGGAAAACAAATTAAAAAGATGATGGAATCTGAAACAAAACATACAACGCTGGATGAACTCAACCAAACGGACCCTTCCCTGATCTGAAACATTGATCAGTTTCTCTTTCCACAGACACTGATTGATTTCTTCCAGCACTTTGTTTTCCCCCTGAAATGCGATTTCCATTGTTCTCCCCACAGATGCTGCCTGACCTGCTGAGTGTTTCCAGTATTTTCATCTCAGAGTTCCAGAATCTGCTAATTTTTTGATTTTTGGCTTCTAGAAAAGGACTTGGATGAATAATCGCCTGATTCACAGGCAACAGTGTGCCAATTCTGCCTCATTAGATACGTAACAAAGTCAATAACCTGTAAAGATTGAAGAATATTAGTGACGCAAACCAGCTGAGATTAGTGGGAAAAGGGCATCAAACTCAAATTAGAATCTGGATCCACCTTCCCCTGTGACCTGGTGGATGGACAGGTTTGTCACTTTAAACTATGTTTGTGTTGATGATGTGGGCGACATCTGTCACATGGATGAAAACTCACAGCTGAGATTTATCTACCGTTGACATCCTTGCTCTGACATGTCAATGGCAATTATGCACAATCATGAAAAGTGGATTAAAATTGATTTGGGAGAGGACAGGGATTAAACTAAGCTCGTTAGTTGGTTGGAAGTACACCAGGAAGGATAACATAAAAAGCTTTTTGTCATTGCTAGTCACACATATGAAAATTCTGATATTAAAAGTTGTCAGCTGAAAATGAATGCCTCACAGATTAACCATTAGGATTCCAATTTCTTGTGCTGATAAGGGGGTAAATAAAAATTCAAGATGCCTGCAACCCTGCATAATCTCACATGGATGCTTGAAGGCAAGGATTTTGTTTATATAGGTACAATAACCAAACATATCTTCAAGTCAACAGCACCGAAGGCTTTAATGATGGGACGTAAAAAAGGCAATGATGCCCATTTGTTTCAATGTAAAATGTTTGCCTAATTTGATTTATTTGTTAAATGGACTAAGTGGATGGAAAAATCAAAAGAACAATAGACTGTATGAAAAGCATTGATTTTTGGTTGAAGAGTAACTGTCAAGAATAAACCATTAGCTTGGTCATCATTAATTCTGAATTTTCTGGCCAGTGATAAAGGTGACACTGATGATAACCCCTGATACAGTGACTTTGAAGGAACCTTCCGACGAAGCTTTGGTGGGTTTTTGTAACGTGGATACCGCCCTTCCTGCCTTAGTGCTTTGTGTCTGAGATCTGTGGCACCTAAAAACAATGATGTCACCAACTCAGCTGAGTAACTAATCAGATTGAATACTTCTGAATGACAGGAAACTAGGAATTAAATAACGCTCCACTTTTAGTAACCTTTTGAGCATTTTACAAAAGGCACAATAATGATTGGGGGGAATTCAGGGAGTTTATGGTTAATGCTTAATATTGTAAAGAAATTATAAATAGTTTTATGTTATTATCTTGGTTTAGGTACTGTATTAACTTGTTATGCAGTCCTCTAGATCTAAAGGCCAATATTCCACTTGTCTTTGGTTTACTTGAAGTACAGATGGACAACTAGGTGTGTTTAGACCTCCATTGTGTCCAGCATTCATCATCTGGAAGCAACCATGATCTTTTCTTTTTGCTCT
This sequence comes from Pristis pectinata, assembly GCF_009764475.1. Classification (NCBI taxonomy): domain Eukaryota; kingdom Metazoa; phylum Chordata; class Chondrichthyes; order Rhinopristiformes; family Pristidae; genus Pristis; species Pristis pectinata. The sequence continues at coordinate 84,367,255 of NC_067407.1, forward strand.
AATGTGGATGACTTTAAATTAACACACACAGATATGCATTTGCCACAGTTTTTCCCATTCACTTCATTAATTAATACTCTTGTAATTTCATAATACCTTGATATTTCTTTCTCTGTGCCCAGTTAACCATGATAAGTAGTTGGACTTCTCAACATCAAGGTATGGTGCATCCTGCGAACGCCTCATCTTTCTGTCAACCACAATTATGGCCACAAATCATATGAGGAGAATCAGATATGTCATTCATTTTCAGCTGACAACTTTTAAGGCATTCACAAACAGAGAAAAAATAAAGATCCAAATCAGAAATTTTCCTGATACCTACAACAGGTAGTTAGAACAAAATCAGGGGTGTTTTGATGGTTTCTCCTCTGATAGGGTAAATAATCATTTCCAGTGGCAGAAGAGTAAGTGATAAATGGAGATAAGATTAAATTAATTTGCAAAAGAACCAAATGGGGCAACTGTACTTAAACAGAGGGTTGTGATTTGGGTAGTACTAACTGAAAGGGTGGTAGAAGCAAGGTTAATAATACATTTCAGAAGGGAATCTGAAAGAAAATAAGGCAAGGATAACAGGAGAGAGCAAGGGTATGAGGTCAATTGATTGAATTTGTAAGAAGAGCTGGCACAGACACGTTGAGCCAAATGATTTCCTTCTGTGCTGTACTTGTCCAAGATTGAATATTAAGAAAAAGCTGATAAACACGATGATGCTGCATCCGCGGAGAAAAGCAGGCAATGTTTCAGGTCAGGACCCTTCTTCAGGACTGCTTCTCCTGCCTTTCTCCACAGATGCTGCCTGGCCTGCTGAGTTCCTCCAGCATCATTGTGTTTTTCATCTAGATTCCACCATCTGAAGTCCTTTGTTTCTTTAAGAAAGAGCTTCCTTGCAAATTGTACATTCCACAAAAAGAAGTGGCCACATTTGTTTCTCGAGGAAACGCACCATTGATCTAATTTCAGTTAACTTATAAATAACAAATTAATAAATTACTGGTTAATATTTTGATGGTGTTTGTTTTTAGGATTAGCGTTGATGCAGTGTGCAAGCAATATCTTTAATGTTCTTTAAATATCAATCCCACACTAAAGTACCACCAAAAGCAGAGCCAAGCATTGAACCAAGCTAAAACCCAAAAGGGCACAGAGAGGGTGGATCTGAAATTTAGGCACCAACAGCAAATCTCTTTTCAAAGGTGCCTGGGGAATATACATCATTAAAGGCCAATCTTTTTCACAGTTGCAGAACTAAAATGTTTTAGCTGTAGGCAAGGACTAATTCTGCCACACATCCCCCCTAGACTTTGAGGCACTGTTGTTAATAATTACCAACCAGGTAAATGACTTTTTTTGCTGAGGAAAGGTTACTGATACAGTATGGTGCTCGAGGGCTGTTTGGACTGACTCATATTCTGTGTTAAAAATGCTTTGTCAATGGCCCACAGATATAGAAGAAATACATAGGTCCTCTGTCAAAGAGAGTGCTTTGTAACAGTTCAGCTTCTTTAGCAAGGTACTCTAGCACAATTATTCTTGGAGACTTCATGCTACAACTGATAGGGCCATGCAGAAGATTGGGGATGGGACGGTCAAACAGCTCCCTAATTTTCAGCCACAAGGAAAGAATGACATGATAAACTGGACGCTTGTGCACACATTCACCTTTCAATATTAGGGATGGAGACACATGCCCCTTCAGGAGATGACAAATTTAACATCTTGTAAGTGCCCCTGACCTCAGCCATTGGATAAAGGAAGGTGGCTTTGCTCACAATTTTCCACCTTGCACTGACTGTCAGTGAAATATTAATGCAGGCCTCACAATGTGTACCCTTGGGTTTCCCAAGGTTCAGCCTGGTACGGGCATAAGTTCTCCGTGACCCTCAGGCAATACACTTTCTCACTGGAATCTGAATCAATGTGTGAAATCAGATGTGAGCTGCTAGGGTCAGGAAATGCCAAGGACTTGCCTAAGCTGAGATCATTTTCATTACATTCAGAGCCCCCTAATATAAAAATAACTCCTGTGATTTGGATGAAGCAATTTGAATAAATAAGCCACAAAAATTGGCACATTTCACTTATTCTCATCCAATGCTTTCAGTGCATTTTCCCTCTTGTATAAAGTAAATTCACTAAAGGCAGGAAACTGCGTGTGTCAATGGGCGAGTTTTCACCTTAACAATTGAAATGGCAAGAGAACTGTGGATTTGTTCCCAAAATGGTAAGACAGTCACAGATTTAGAGGATATGTTTCCTACTGTTCAGCCAGTGGTCAATGATGGCTCACAGATTTTGCAAGCTTTGAAACTGATTCAAGAATGTGATTGCATATTAGCAATAGAAATCGCATGGTTGAGTCACTACTGCAGCTACCAGTCATCAATTCCAAATAAATACGCAACCAACCTCTGCATAATTTTGACCTTGGCTCTTGTATTGTAATCTCTAATGTGCCAACACCTTCCTGACTCATCTTCATTGTTCACAGTCCCAAATGGTATAGTTACAATTGAATTTAGAATAAAGTGTTTCCTGGTTAATTTTTTAAACATAGTTGTCCCACCTTTTCCAAATGCAGTGACTCAACTGGGTACTCAGTTATACTTCTGCAATCAAACATTGTTTTTTGGCTCGCCTGGATAATCAGTCTTTATGAAAATCCAAACATTTGCAGATGCTGGAAATATGAAATCGAAACAGAATAGAGAAACACTCACCAGATCAGGTAGCCTTTGTAGAAATTGAAACAGAGTTAACATTTCAGATCGGAGACCATTTGTCACAACTGGGAGACAGAGAGTTAGTTTTAAGTTGAAGAGAGTGTGGGGAGCGAAAGAGATGATAAAGGAGTATTTCCAATAGGGTGTGGCCAGGGTTGCTGTGATGATAAACTGCTGATGAAGTCATCAGTTTGACAGTTAAATGAGGACAGAGAGAGAGAGAGAGAGAACACAAAGAGATATGCAAAAGTTCTGAAAAGCAGAGCTTAGAAAATGTCCTTCAGGCAGTGTTAGTGGAAGAGAAAAACAGAGTCAATATTCCAGATGGATAACCTACAACAAACTGGCCAGCTTGGAATCAAACAGAGAAACTGAGTTCCTTGAAAGTGCTGAATTCAAAATTGAGCCTGGAAGGCTGCAATGCACACAGATAGAAGATGAAATGCTGCTCCTCAAGCTCACTTAGAGGCTCATTATAAGAGTGCAGGAGGCAGCAGAAGGATAGGGCAGAGAGGTAAGGTGATGGAAAATTAAAGTTATATTTAAGCCATCCTGGAGACTTAAGCCCAACCTTGTTCTCAACTCACATTGCCACATTTGCATTGGGGCAGCTTCCTGCACCCATGCTGAGCTCATCAATTTCATCAACCTTGCCTCCAACTTCCACCCTGCCCTCAAATTTACTTGGTCCATCTCTGACACCTCTCTCTCCTTTCTGGATCTCTGTCTCCATCTCGGGAGACAGTTTAACCACTGACATCTTTTACAAACCCACTGACTCCGACAGTTACCTTGACTGCACCTCTTCCCACCCAGTCACTTACAAGGGTGCCATCCCCTTCTCCCAGTTCCTCCGCTGCATCTGTTCCCACGATGAGGGTTTCCACTCCAGGACATCTTAGATGTTCTCCTTTTTCAGTAAATGGGGTTTCCCTTCCATCACCATCAATGCTGCCCTCGCCCGCATCTCCTCCATTTCCCGCACGTCAGCCCACACCCCATCACTCCCTCTGACATAACAGGGACAGGGTTCCTCTTGTCCTCACCTACCACCCCTCAAGCCTCCCCATCCAATACATCATTCTTCGCAACTTCACCACCTCCAACAGGATCCCACCAGCAGGCACATCTTCCCCTCCACCCCCTCCACTTTCCGTAGGGACTACTGTCTCCATGACTCCCTTGTCTACTCGTCCCTCCCTGCAGATGACCCTGCCGGCACTTATCCCTCTAAACACACTAAGTGCTATACCTGTCTCTACACCTCTTCCCTCACCACTGTTCAGGGCCCTAGACAGTCCTTCCAGGTGAGGCAGCGCTTCACCTGTGAATCCAAGGGTGTCATTTATTGCATCCAGTGCGGCCTCCTCTACGTCGGTGAGACCCAATGCAGATTGGGTGACCGCTTCGTCGAGCATCTTCACAAAAGCAAGCAAGGATCTCCCGGCCGCAAAAGCAAGGATCTCCTGGTGGCCGTCCACTTCAATTCCACATCCCACTCCCAAACTGACATGTCTATCCACGGCCTCCTCTACTGCCACGTTAAGGCCAGACGTAGGTCAGAGGAACAACACCTCATATTCCACCTTGGTAGTCTCCAACCTGACAGCCTCAGCATAGATTTCATTCCAGTAACCCATCCCCTCTTCTCCCTCCCTTTTTTTCTCCCTCCTACCCTTTGTCTTTCCTCATTGCTGTGGCCCCTCACCCTTTCTCTTTTCCCATCTCCCTCATGACCTGTTCATCCCTTCCCCCACCCTCATGACCCATCCTTTTATTCCCCACCTCCTTCCCTTTATTCCATGGTCCACTGCCATCTCCTACCAGATTCCTTCTTCTTCAGCCTTTTTGCCTCTTCTTCCTATCACCTCTTCAGCTTCTTACAGCTCCCCCCTCTCCCACCCACCTACCTTCCCCCTCTCACCTGGACTCACCTATTACCTGTGCTCCTCCCCTTCCACCCCACCTTCTTATTCTGGCTTGTGCCCTCTTCCTTTCCAGTCCTGATGAAGGGTCTCGACCCAAAACGTCGACTGTTTATTTCTCCCCATAGATGCTGCCTGACCTGCTGAGATCCTCCAGCACTATTTGTGTGTGTTGCCATATTAGTGCTCTCCACAACAGAGAAAGACTGGATAAGAGGAAAAGGAATCATAATCATGAAGTTATACAGCATGGAAGCAAACCCTTCAGTCCCCCTCCCCCCCCAAAGCAGTTCCAATCATCAAACGTTTACTTACACTGACCCCATTTTTTTCTCCCCACTTTCCCATCATTTGTGATTCTACCACTCACTTACACACTAGTGGCAACTTACAGTGACCAATTAATCCACCAACCTGCGATGCAGGAGGAAAGCAGAGCACCCAGAGGAAATGCACCCAGTCACAGGGAGAACATGCTAATTCCATACACAGTCGTGGAGAAAAGGATTGAAGCCGGGTCACTGGAGTAATTGGGTGTTCCTTTTCAAAACCTATACAAGTACAATGTCCCAAAAGCCCATCCTTTTTTATGGCAAAATTCTTGGATACTACATGGTGATCAGGGAATGGGAATCCAGAAGGAATTCCCTGTGGGTGACTTAGGGATACTGAAACCAATTTTCATGTTGTGGCGGAGATCTCCCTGATGCGGCAATCTACTTTTACTGCTATGGAGACGCATGAGACTGCAGATGCTGGAACCTGGAACAAAAAACAATCTGCTGGAAGAACTCAGCAGGTTGAGCAGCATCTGCGGGGGGCAAGAAAGGAATAGTCCTGATGCAGGGTTTTGACCCGAAACGTCCCCCCTCCCAGACGTTGCTCGACCTACTGAGTTCCTCCAGCAGATTGTTTGTTACTTTCGCTGTGATTGAGTTTCTACGAACAAGGCACTAAACACCAAAGAGTAGCCCTAAAACTCTGAGAGTTATTGTGTGCCTTCTGCTGTAATTACCTCACTATTATTCCACTCATTAAACCAATGGAGATTCAGGTTATGTAAGACACCACCATTTCCTGCAGAGTCCTTTTATTTTCTCATCAAAGTCACAAAGGCAAATCAAGAAAAACCCATAATGTCTTTTTTCCAAATTGTCTCTAAACCCAAGTATCTGATTGGTGAGGGTCAGACTCCTTTAACGAACCCAATAACACCAAGGATAGCTTCCAGCCTCTGGTTAAGACTAGCTTCAGTTTTTAAGGCCTGCTCTATTCTTGGACCTTGTATCCACAGTTTAACTTTAGCCAACCAATGTCACATGAGGGTTGTATGTTTTTCCAAGATAACTGTGCATGCCAATGTGCTTCATTAACAGGGAACTAGATCAAAGACCCAGCAGTGTTCTGCTAATTGCATTAGTGACAAGGTCTTAGATAAAATTCGCTTGCACAGTTATTAAGTTGTCCTAAACAATAGAATTTCTGGGCATTTCTTTTAATGAACTTTCATCAGAGTTGTAAAATAAGCAATGTGACAGGCTATTTGCACACAACATGCCCCAAGAACATCGCTATGAGAAATGAGCAGATTGCCTGCTCTTTAACGTTGCTGCTCGAGGGATAGGAGACAAATGTTGTGCAGGACACAGGAAGACACTTTTTTGGATGATGCCATGGGATATTTTATGTCCATCCAAGATTGGAGCTGTGAACTGGGATCCAGGTTTATTGGAAGGAAAAAGGATGCTACCAATAGGAAAAATATTTAATAAGAATCAGAGTGACAGCTGGAATTTTGTAACTCTAAAGTTTCCCTTGCTTTTCCAGTGGACCTCAAGATCTATTATAATTTTAATCATTCATAAAGTGATGTGGTGTTTGAATCTAAATATGATACATTGTAAGCTTTGCTCATCTAACAAGAGGTCAATAGTACAGGATTGTATAATTACGCCGTCGTCAATGAAAGTGTGATTTCCAATAAACTACCAAAAATATGTCTGTGGTTCTTAACTAACTGCTGATGCTCAGATGACATGCTTTTTGATCTACTTTAGACGGAAACACAATGCAGTTCAGAGTCTCGGTAATAAATTATCTTGTTCTGCTTTCATATAAACATATAAAATTTAAAATCATATTAAAATTACATTTGCACAGCTGAATCTTTCAAAGCAAGATGTACAAAGCCAAAATTTCAATCAAGAGAATCGACAGGAGAGATAACTCATTCACACAAATATTATTATTTGTTCAAGCTATAGTATTCCAAATCCATCCAGATGACTAGATGGGGCAGAGCCCTCATTGCTGTAGCCAGACATAGCAGCATAGAGCCCTGACATGGGAGGTGTCCGCCTAATGTTCTGTCCCAAAACAGACAGAAATTGGAGGATGTCTTCTTCCCCCTCTTAGTTTTCTCTCTGCGTTCGTCCTACTTGAGGTAATAATTGAAAAAATGTGTGCCTCTGGAGTCTGGAAGGACTCTGTGTGTGCCAATATCATCCATCAAGAGGAGTGGTCGGTCTAGATAAATCCCCACAGGAAATTATTCCAGCATTTATCTGCTGACATGTGCATCATTTCACAGTCAGCTAATCATCACTGCATCATAGAGCTCATTAATGCTCACGACTCCAGGAGATGAGAGTCCATCTACTCCTCCAGCCTTGGGATTGCTGCCATTGCAGGTTGTTGTTTTCAGTGGGCGCTCGTCGACTACATTCACATAACCATTACAGCTGTCATCCACAACTCACAAGTCTATCTCAACAGCAAGAGATTTACATTCTCTTAACATCCACTTGGTGATCAACCTCAAGAGGATGTTCCTGATGGTCAGTTCCAGGTATTCTGGCAACTCCCAATATTCCTACCCAGTCACAGCTGCCTTTCAGGGGCCACACTGCTCTAAGTGGCAAATTCTGGGGCACAAGGGACATCTCCTACTCAAGTGGATGCTTACTCCACTTAAAACTCTAAACAAACCAGCTGAGTAATTCTATAATCATAACCATGCAAGTACCAGGGGAGTTTAGTTTATATCACAACAGAGTTGCTTGAAATGAGATGTTGCTCTCTGCTCTACTCTCCCAGCATTCTGCTGTATTCACCAGCCAGGATGTCCTTCGTTGTCATAATTGGCAGTGCACTACATTATCTGGCATCACACAGCCATGAACTCTAAGCATTGTATGCATTGATGGAGCAAGGGGAGGACCAGCAGCTAAGATAGCAGCAGCAGGGTGAAGACCCACACCAGGGTGAACATGAAGAGCCACAGCAAGTGGATGATGATGAGGAAGGGCAGCCAATTTATTTCAGACCTTGAACAACCAAAGTCCCATCCATAGAACATAGAACACTACAGCACAGTACAGGCCCTTCGGCCCACAATGTTGAACCAACATTCTATCCTGGTCTAAGATCTATCTCACCCTTCCCTCCCACATAGCCCCCCCATTTCTCTATCATTCATGTGTCTATCTAAGAGTCTCTTAAATGTCCCTAATGTATCTGCCACAACCTCTGCTGGCAGTGCATTCCACGCACCCACCACTCTCTATGTAAAAAACTTACCCCTGACATCCCCCTTATACCTTCCTCCAATCACCTTAAAATTATGTCCCCTTGTATTGGCCATTGTCGCCCTGGGAAAAAGTCTCTGACTGTCCACTCGATCTATGCCTCAACATCTTGTACACCTCTATCAAGTCACTTCTCATCCTCCTTCTCTCCAAAGAGAAAAGCCCTAGCTTGCTCAACCTACTCTCATAAGACATGCTCTCCAATCCAGGCAACATCCTAGTAAATCTCCTCTGCACCCTCTCTAAAGAAAATACCTTTCTGGGCATACTGAAAAACAAGTGGCTGACCCTAGAAAGATTCTCAATGTCTTGATAACCATCCCTTCCTGCACACTTATTTTCAAGTTGGTCACATAGTTGTAGGGTCACTTGTTAGTCCAATGTCTAAGAAATAGTTCTCAGTCAATGTGATACTATCAATTATTGCTACCATGGCACTACAGCCATACTGCAACTAATAAAGATCTCAATTATTTAGTTTAATATAAATGCAGACTTTCTCTTCCATACACTGTAGATTGAAACTTCCAATTCAGTTACCTGTCTCAGCAAGATATTTTTACTTAGAAAACAACAACATTACTTCATGAGACAATGTTGTCATGACAGTGAATTCTGATGCAAGAATGAATGTTATTCCAAACACACCATCTTCACTTCTTAGGCCTAACACCTGTTGCATCTTGAACACTTCAAATCAGAGGTTGGACATCTTCATGGCTAGCAGATCCCCTCGTCTGTAAACCTTACAGTCACGTATCAAATGGCCTATTTAAGAACTGCAGTCTTCCTTCTCCTCCTCCTAAGTATAGTCTACCAGCACTAGCTGTGCCCCTCATGAAATGCACCCCTCTAGTTTAATCTGTTCCCTCATTGTACTAGTATCTGAGCTGCTCTTCTGTACCTAGCCTTTCTCTTCCTCCAGCAGGCAGTTCCTGCATCACTTACTGCTCTGCAGAAGATTCCAAGACTCCCTTATGGAAGCAGATTGAGGCTCAGTGCTTCCTTCCCTGCCTTCTTGACATAAAAAGAAAAGGAATACACCGTCAATGGTCCAGCAACAATGCACATCTGTAAATCTTATTTCTTTCCATTAAGATCGCCTCATAGTTGTGATGAGAAAACTTGCAGTCCATTGCAGCCTGCACATATAGACTTCAGACCTTGAAGAAACCATCTTTTTTAAATTGTGACAGATTGATGACCTCATGCTGAAGTTAATGATCCGGGATTGCTGACACCATTGGACACATTCGCAGGAGTTAACAGTTTTCAATGAAGACCGAAATAACCCAGAACTATCCACGATTATGGGAATGGGGCTGATTACAAGTTGTTGTTAGGACCCCTATGCTCATTGGGTTTTATATGGTGTGGCACAACCATCCTTTGTTATTGTTCCCTTATGATATTCGTCCAGGAATATTATCTATAAGTTACTGTTGAAATGTAAATAATATTGCAAACAAGCTTGTTATTATTTACTGCAGATACCTCAAGAGGCAGAAGTTCAATAAATTCAATAAAGTGTGTTATTTTCAGTAAAGTACTAGATTTTCTTTGATCTATTTAATCAAGCAGTTAATCTGTTTTGTGCTCCATTGGTTTTGGGAATGTTGAAGAAAGCAGGAACCATATAATGTCAGCTAATGTCAATGGTGATGTATTTCAAGATTAATGTGGATGAAAAAGATCATTTTGTGCATCTTAACGTTATCTCTTGCCTTCACTACTGGTCCCTGTTTACATGTCCTAACTCCTATTTTTACTCACAAACTCCCATACCTAACCAAGTTGGAAAAGGTGACGAGGGTTCAGTATGTTGAGTGTAAACTTGCAGCCACAGCCTGTCACCGTCACTACAATAGGGTCTCAAGGCCCAACTTTTCATACGATTCAAGCCTTCACCTTCTGTCACAGCAATGGATCCCAACACCAGTCTGAACCTAGAAATGGGCTTAAAACCAATATCTGTCCCCGAGGATCATGTATTCTGACGGGTTGCATTTCAGCCTGGTATGTCAACTGCTATGCTCTTGACCCACGGAGCCTGCAGAGAGTGATAAACATTTCCCAGTCCATCACAGGCTCGTCGCTTCCTTCCGTCCAGTCAAATTTCAGAGTGAGTTGCTTCATGAAGGCTAGTAGTATCGCCAAGGCTGCCTGCCACCCTGGCCATTCCTTTTTTTCTCTTCTACCTTCTGGGAGAAGATACAAGAGCTTGAAAGCCCAGACATAAGAACAGCTTCTTCCCCACTGCTATCGGACTTCTGAACCAATCACCTCCTTCACATCCCCTTCCCAATAGTATTGCCATATTCTAGTACTTAACTCTACCTCTCTCAGTTATTCCATTATTGTCACTTCAGCATTCCCTTTTACACTACTTCAGATTACACTACGTATTTTGTAAGAATCAGAATCAGATTTATTTTCACTGACTTAGATGACATGAAATTTGTTGTTTTATGGCAACAGTACTGTACAATGACATAAAATTACTATAAATTACAATAACAAATAAATAATGCCAAATAAAAAAGCAATAATGAAGTAGTGTTCATGGGTTCATGGACCATCCAGAAATCTGATGGTGGAGGAGAAGAAGCTGTTTCTGAATCATTGAGTGTGCGTCTTCAGGATCCTGTACCCCCTCCCCGATGGTAGTAGTGAGAAAAGTTTTGCTTTCATCATTGTATTTATTGTTGTATTCATTATTACCATTATACTATTTACTCTGTGAACTTCAGGCGAACAAGGAATTTCATTGCACCCTGGTGTAGATGAAAATAAACTAATCAGTCACATTTCAATGAACTTGGAATCTATTGGTAGACTATCACCTCTAAAGGGTATTAATGAGTCTATTTTTTGTGATGATCAAGATGTTTTGCTGCATAAAATCTCTTTTGAATTCAATTCCACTATTCACCAAGGATTGGAAAACATATGCTCAGGCATTTCCCTTAACGAGAGAGCTCACAGCCAGCCCAAAATCATTTTACAGCCCCTCCCCAACACCAGTTTTCACCAAGTGTGACTAGTTAAAGTTACACAGAGTCTGTATGGATTCAATGGAGAAAATAATTTCCTTCCTTGCAGTTATTCTGTGATTTGGTGAAAATTGGGTCCAATGAACATACAAGCAGCTCAATTCATAGATTACTGTTGCTGCCTGATATGCACATGCATTAAAGGTAGTGCTCTATTCATTATCATTTTCTAGTTAATGTTCTATGGTTGATAAAACTAGCAGCTTAGTAGCTAAATGGTTTTCATATATTTTATATAGTTCAGCAATTGCTGCAAAAATACTAAATCAACAAAATGGAAAACTAGATAAGTACGTTTGGAAATACTTCTCAACTGCTTGGAGCAAGTACAATGTAAAACAAATTCAACAAAATCAATTGTAGGTGGAGAGCTACAGCAGAAAGTTTTCTGTAGAAATGAAATGATAAATGAGATTTTCGTTCTATGGAAAATAATTCAAAGTTACATTTTTATTCTATCCATACCTCTTCCCTGTCTTTAGCTTAGACATTCATATCCTCAGGAATTTCTACAGATGATCAGGCAGAGTTGTTGGAATGTAGCAGACAGATGAAGTGCAAGGTTATGTTTTATTCTTGTGACCTCAGAGGCAGCAGGATTGGAGGCTCAACCGGTTTACAATGGGTATGCTCATGCAGCCATGAAAGTTATTGAACAAAGAGTTCTTATATCCGGGTTACATTTTACTGCAATACAGAGCAGTAAATATCTACAGCCAGATTTATATGGACAGATACCAATCAAATTCAGATTCAGTCACAGCCTGATATTGGAGTGTAAACAAAAATACCACATTAGAAAGTAGAAATCCATTTTCAGTACAGACCAACAAAGATACAAGTCAAGAATTTCCACAAGGATTCTCCTTTCTAGTCACCGTAATCTCAATGGAAGTTCGGTAGAAATCCCAGATCCATGAGTAAACAGAGATTCTGCCAAGCTCCTACTGAAGTTGTAATGAACAGAAGAACAATGATCAAAATAAATGGTGGAGCAGGCTTGTGTAGGAAGGATGACCTATTCCTATGTAATATTAACATAATATAAACTTACAGGATCAGGTGAAACATTGATTGTACTCTCTAGCCAATACATATGACTTCAACAAATCAAGTTCATTGCCACGTGCAGAAGTACGGTGAGGTACAGGTACAATGAAAAACTTGCTTGCAGCAGCATCACAGCCACATAGGTACAGACAACACACAGAATGTAAATTATATATAAATTGTACAAGACAGTGAAGAGAGAAAATAAAACTGCAAAAATAAGACATTAGTGCAAAAACAGAAGTCAATCACGGTGAGAGTTAAACCGGTTGTACATTTCTCGACAAGGTTAGGATAACATTGCCCCATAAGATTGCTGCAGATTCTCCTCTTGCCTGTTGTTATGGAGACAGAGCCCATGACCTCAGGAGCCCAAAGTAATTCTGTCACATAAATACAGCTTGAGACTGACTTGATGTGCAAAAGAGTTGAACTAAAACTGCAGACCAAATGTTGTTGCTAATGTACGCTGTGCTTATCGTCCAATCCACCGAAACCCAGATATCTCTTCCAGATCTGTCCCTTGTACTTTATTAAACCAATTGCAGTCCAGTGCTTGTAAGATTAAGAGAACTAAATACAATAAACAAAGATGAAACAACTGTAACAATTATCCATGAGTAGGAATTAAAAAAAGGGCTCCAATTTGAGAAAAATAGAAATTCTACAGCCCCTTTCACACCCAATGTATCTCTGAAATGTAGTCATTATTGTAATTCTATCAGTTTAGGTCAGTCTATTTACACACAAGCTCCCATAAAGAACAAAATGATAACCAGATGATTGAAGGGTAAGTGTTGGCCAGGGCAAGAGGAATAATCCTTCTCTACTTCCTTAGAATAGAATCACAGGATCTTTTACATTCACCCAGGGACCTCAGCTTTGCATCTCAGTTGAAAGGTAGAATTTCCATTGCTCCCTCAGTGCTGCATGGGTGTATCACCTTGGGACTTAGAGCCATAGAGTCATCCAGCACAGAGGCAAACCCTTCAGCCCAACTGGTCCATGCTGGCCAAGATTCTCAACTAAACTAGTTCCATTTGCCCACGTTTGGCCCATATCCCTCCAAATCTTTCCTATTCATGTACCTGAACAAACACCTTTTAAATGTTGTTCATGTACCAACCTCAACCACTTCCTCTGGCAACTCATTCTGGGTGAAAAGGTTTCACCTCAGGTTCCTATTAAATCTCTTCCCTCTCACCTTAAACCTATGTCCTCTAGTTCTCGATTCCCCAACCCTGGGAAAGAGACTGCGCACATTAACCCTATCTACGCCCCTCATGATTTTATACACGTCTATAAGATCACCCTATAAGTGCTGTGATCCTTATGATCTCTATAAGATAAGACCTTGCTCAAGTCTCTGGAGTGGGACTTGAACCCTTAACCTACTGATTCAAAAGCAAGCATCCAACTAAGGCTGACAGAGTCGATGTCAATGCAGAAGTAGTAAGTGGAACTTCCAACTTTTCATGGGCAATAACCTCCAATTAAAAAGATGACAGCAGAATGCTGTTTGCACACTCTCCCCAATTTTCCTGTCTACTGCGAAGTGTGAAGTAAGCAGTTTGTCTCTTTATTTTTTGAGACTACCCATCAAAGTTTAAAGCTTCCCCAGTAACAGCACTCAGTGAGCAAAGGTCAGCCATCCCCAATGTCTGTCTCATACAGATTTTGGTTTGAAATGAAAAAAATCAGAGAGGATGCACTGGTAAGTAGCACCAGTAGAGAGAATGGAAATGACAAATTAACTGGTGCAAAGTTGAATGTAACTTTCAATCCGATCAACCCAAATTATCTTGTTGTACTCCTCCGATGAGCTATTTGAGTTCCTGGCATCCTTTGTCAGGAGTTCAAGTCCCTCTCCTGAGTCTCAAGCACATTTTATGAGCCAAACCTACTGAGGTGGTGCTGCTCTGTTGGGAGTCTTTTGAATGAGCTGTTAATTCAAGGCCTGACTGGCTGGATGTGAAAGATCTCACAGTGATACCAGAGGAAAAAAAACAAATAATATTTTCCCACTGCTGTGGTAAATTATTCCAATTTGGGCTGGATTTACATTTGGCTTTTAATTGATGAATGAACCACAAAAAGAGTCATGTGGAAGAACATTTGTGGAAATTCACCACCGTAATTTTCTCATCTACCTCTTTGTTCTCTGTGGGTTTGTGTCATAAGCATATTAGCTGCTGTTTTGATTACATTTTATAGTGAATACAATTCAGAGGTATTTGATTGGATGCAAACCACCTTGGAATAATCCGAAGACATGGCATTATTATCAATACCATTTCTTTCTTTCCAATGAAGCAGTCTTGGTTCATTATGCAGTGAGGCAGTTATTAAACCATCCCATTGAAAGTCAGCTAATATATGGCAAAGCATGCAATATTCCATTGCTGTAATGCAGCTTATTAATTTGAAGTATTGTTTCATCAGGGTAACTTCTGGGAATAAATGCTTTCTCGAGGTTATTATATCACTGAAATGATATCCCACAGTAACAAAGCCGTTTAATGCTCACATGTATCAAAAGAATGCAAGTAAGTTTATAATTGAGAAATTAGTGTTTAGATTTGTACAAAATATAAATATAGAAATGTGGTATTCAGCTGTTACAATTGGTCATTATTAATACTAGTTGGCATATGATGGCATGAAACTATGCCTGCATAGTTTTTTCTCAGCATGAACAGATCATTGCTTATCTCCCTAATGTTTCTTTTCAGAAGAGCTCTAAAAAGATTGTTATATTTAACAGCACCCTCTAAAAAAATAATGTAATGCCACACTGTTTCAGATACAGCAGAAAGTCACTAGAAAGTTCAAGTCAAACTTCTTGCAACAGCCAGCATTTAGACACGTAGCCATACAGGATGCGAATACACATAGCCAACAGCTCATCAAATGGCCCTTAATGGCACTCACATTCAACACTACAAGCATATTATTTGCATCCTGTATGAGGAACTTGCAGATGAAGACAGCCAAGTCCTCAGCAGCAAGGTCCTTGAGAAACAACAGGACCTTCTATGCATAAATCTGGGTCAAATTGTTAGAAAAAATGTTAGCAGCTGGCTAAGCAAATCCCTGGCTTAGACAGCTGTCACAGTTTAAAATTTTGAATGGCACTCAAAATCAGACACATGCCAAAGCTATTCAAATTAAAAAATTGAAATAAAATATGTCAGAACTTGGAATAATTAAAAAGCCGAGCCTTTAAAGAAATTAGAAAGATGCAAATTTACTGAAGCAATGAAAGAAAAGTTAAAAACCCTAAAATTTAGTTCAATCTGTCACAGCCATTTTCCTCCACTGAGTCAACAGAAGAGAGCTTCCTGCACCTGATCTAAGCTGCCATAGGCTCTTAGAGTGGAATTCCCAACACATGCCTGGGAGTGGCCAAAACCTCAGTCTCCACCACTATATTTGGTAAATAAAAAACTGGTAAATTTGTTTACTGTTGTCATTTATACTGAGATACAGTGAAAAACTTGTCTTGCATACCATTCATACAGATCAATTTATTACAGTGCATTGAGGTAGTACAAGGTAAAACAATAACAAAATGCAGAATAAAGTGTTACAGTTCCAGAGAAAGTGCAGTGCAGGTAAACAGCAAGGTGCAAGGTCATAACAAAGTAGATTGTGAGGTCAAGAGTCCATCTTATTGTACTAGGGAACTATTCAATAGTCTTATAACAGCAGGATAGAAACTGTCCTTGAGCCTGGTGGTACATGCTTTCAGGCTTTTGTATCTTCTGCTGGCTGGGAGAGGGAAGAAGAGAGAATGTCTGGGGTGGGTGGGGTCTTTGATTATGCTGGCTGCTTTACCAAGGCAGCGAGAAGTGTAGACAGAGTCCATGGAGGCTGGTTTCCATGGTGTGCTGAGCTGTGTCCACAACTCTCTGCAGTTTCTTGTAGTCACGGGCAGAGCAGTTACCATACCAAGCCGTGATGCTGTTGAACAGCCGTTATTAAGTTTGAGACATCCACATTCATGTATGCTTATACTGAAATCTGGTGTTTACTTGCAAATACAGGTGGCAGTAGTTGTTTAAAGCAGGGGTTCTAGCACTTCCACCCAAAATCCGGCCCATTAACTTTATACTTGCTACTGCGCCTGTGTCACTAATGCTTGTGTTTCAACAGAAAACATTCTAAGAACTTTCCCTATTCTTACATTTGTCCAGCTTCCTCTGTTGGTGACACTCACCAGGTCAGGCAGCATTCTGTGGAATGAGAAATTGAGTTAATATTTCAATTCAGAGACCCTTCATCAAGACCTTTGACCTGAGACGTTAACTCTGTTTCTCCTTCCTCAGATGTTGCCTGACCTGCTAAGCGTTTCCAACATTTTCTATTTTTGTTTCAGATTTCTGGTACCACCAGTTTCAACCTCTGTTTGTGCATTCTTTATTGGATCTGGTTCTGTAGCTGCTTGCTGCTGGGTGTGATTAAACACACTAAAAGGAGAATTTTGTTCATTTCTGACAGATTGCTGATTAAGAATTTTAAGGCGAGGACATTAAAGTGGTTCTCCAATGTTGTGCACTAGAGAGATGTTGAACATTGGTGTGAGGGACTCCCTGTGGTATATTGGAGGGGATCCCAGAGATATCCCAAACCTTTTGAGTTCAATGATCATCCTGGCATCCTCCCACCATCACATAAGTTCAAGTCCAAGTTTATTGTCATAGGCATACAAACCCAGGGTATAATTGTCATGAAAATTGGATTTTTGCAGCAGCAGCACAGTAGATTACAAACATGACAAACATAAATTACATAGACTTATATTAACATAAATTGTACATAACTTACATGAAAAATAAACAAAAAAATGATTAGACAATCTGTTTTTACTGAAAATATTGGGAAAGATATCAAGGAGAATTGTCTCTTTTTTTTTGTCAAATTATCATTGGGATCTTCCATTCCTAAGTGGACAGGCCTGGTCTAACTGAAAAACTCTGTGATACTGGAGGAACTCAGCAGGCCGGGTAGCATCTGTGGAGAAAAGCAAGCGGTTAATGCTTCAGGTCAGGATCCTTCTTCAGGACTGAAGATAGGAAAAGGGGAAGCCCAGTATATAGGAGGGAAAAGCAGAGCAGTGATAGGTGGACAAAAGAGGGGAGATGGGTGTGCACAAGGTAGTGATAGGTAGATGCAGGTGAGAGATAGAGATAGGCAGGTGCAGGGGAGGAGGGGAGAGCAGATCCACTGGGGGATGGGACAAAGGTAAGGAGGGGAAAAGGGGGATAGAAAAAAGAGAGGCCAGGAAAGGGAAGAAAAGGAGAGACATGGTGGGTATGGGGCTTACTTAAAGTTGGAGAATTCAATGTTCATGCATTAGGCTGCAAGGTTCCAAGACGGAAAATGAGGTGCTGATCCTCCAGTTTGCGCTTGGAATTCTCCTGGCAGTGGAGGAAGCTGAGGACTGACATATCTGTGATGGAGCAGGAGGGGGAATTGAAGTGACTGGCAACGAGGAGATGCAGATCGCGGTTATGGACGGAGCACAGGTGTTTTGCAAAACGGTCACCTAGTCTGTGTTTGGTCTCGCCAATATAGAGGAGGCCACACTTGGAGCACTGAATGCAGTAAATAATACTAAGGGAGGGATTGCAAATTCATCAAATCGCAGTTGATGCAGGTAAATCTCTGTCTCACCTGAAAGGACTGTTTGGGTCACTGGATGGAGGTGATGGAAGTGGTGTCGGGGCAGGTGTTGCACCTATGGCAGGGGCATAGGTGCAGGAACCTCCAAGTACTAATACCCATAATTTTCATGACTCATCAATGGGACTGCAGCTACCAAGCCAGGGCTGGTGGCTAGGAGAACCCCACCAAGAGGTGGCTACACCTCATCATTGTCCAGCTAGAGGAACTCATGCTACACGAGGACAAGACAAGATCAAATTATACACTCTTCTTCCTCTCTGCAATATTGAATTCCACATACAATTGCCTCTTAGTATTTGTTCAGTTGACTATAAGCAAGAATTGACACTGGGTGACAATGGGCTAATGAGATCAGTGTGGTTGGAATGGAGCCATTCAGCTTCCTTTGTGCCTGCTCCACCTGTCAATAAGATAAGATCATGTGTAATCTTTTATCTTGGCTCCACTTTCCTGTGCTAACCCCATATATGTTGATTATCTGATTACCTTCTTTCTTTAAAAAAAAGGCTATCTCAGTCTTGAACATATTCAACAACTCTGGGAATTATTTTTCAACAAATCGCAGTTGATTCAAGCTCAGCTCAATATTATCCAGGACTGATAGGCTTTTGTTAACTGGATATGATCAACAGCAGATGTATGGAGTTAGGTCACAGATCAGTCACAATCTCATTGAATGGCAAAGCATGATTGAAGGGTTAATTGATTACCACAGTGTTAGCACAGGGTTTAAAGTCAATAGTAATAAAAGCTAATTAGTTTAGAAATAATAACTGCTCAAAATGAGAATTTGTTTTATTTTGTCTGTAGCTCAGATGTGGAAGATATATTCCACACAAAATAAACTTAAATGTTGTTCATTCCTAGTAGATCAACGTCACCCGAGCATAATTCTGGCTAGATTCCTTCCTTTTTGTAAATATTACCTTGAATTTCTGATCCAAAGGCAATAATGATTATTAACTATTCTACTTTTAACACTTCGCACAACCTATCACCAACTTTTTGAGGAAGTGCATGTTTTACAATTCAGAACACTTGAATTCTGTGATGGATGAATTGATAATAAAGATTTACGTTGAACAAATGGCTGGCCATTTTCAGATATAACTTGAGGGGAAACAAAAAGATTGGCAAGCAAAATACAAGTCTATTACGATGATTAGATGACATAATGTGGACTATCTTACAGATTGTTAATGGATCTAGAGTAAAATAAGCTATGGAGGGCCGGGTGATACCTATCCTGAGATCACACACTATGGTAAAGAAAGCCTACACAGATTTATTACTCAGTAGGCAGTATCCATGGACTTTGAGTAACACTCAGCTAGTCTGTGGAAATGGATTAGTCTCTTCTAACATTTTGTTTTGCCGGTTAATGTTTACAAACAATTAGGAGATTTAGAAAATTCCTGTCAATAATGCTTGGAGATTTATCCTGTTACAAAAACAATTGCTTTGCATGTGACTTTTACCAGTTTGAGTGCATTGGCTAAAGTGCAGATTTATTTTACTTCCCATACATCAAGCAAGTAAGATGATAAAGAAATTTTATTGTCATGGAACCTTTCTTGATCTCAAGCTGTCTGACATGTTTGGTTAGCAATAAGATATTTTTTGGACTGTAGTCACAGTTTTACTAAGAAACACAAGATCCCCAATGGTGATCAGCCGATCTGTGTGGTTGACTCAGAAGAATACTACACATCTTTAGACTAGTGCTGTGCAATCTTTTAAGTCCTTCTGGGAGGGCAGATGGAGCTTTGGGCTAATGTCTCATCTAATTATTTAAGGACTGAACAAAGTGTCAACCTAGATTTTCCATACTGTTACAGTATTAGAGCTCATATAATGGTGTAGTTAACTACAATTTATAGTTACTTATGCCATTGTATGGTTGCCAATGCAATCTGCCACTTCAAGATTGAAGACAAAAAAACGAGGAAATGAGCTGGGAGACTGCAGCTGCTCTAAGGGGAAATTGCAGCATGTAACCAAGTGAAAGGTTATTTTTTTCCAGTACTCTGGTTACTCGTGCATTTGTAAAATGGATCAAGATGTACTGTCATGTGACTGGGCTCGAAATTATAGAACTGCCCTTTAATAGTATTAAACCAGAGTCACCTTTCACTATTTCAGCTACAGTGGGTGTTGCTACTGAATGAATGGATGCCGCAGTGAAAGGAGGGGACCAAGGCCACTTCCAGCAGGATAGGGACACCTGGAGAGGCTGTTTAAGAATAGTGCCTGCACGAGACTGGATCTTGTGTATGGGAGCTTCTGAGATTTCCCCAGTGCCACAACCAGGCAGTCCTGGCAGAAGGCTGCCAGAAAGGTCTCAGTAAGGACACGAGTCCAGTTTTGGGAAGCCTACACTTTGATGAAACTTGCAATGTAGGCAAAAGCCTGAACTCAGTCTTCCCGACCCAGTTCACAGAAGGGCAAATAGGGGACATAATTTTAAGGTGATTGGTGGAAGGTGTAAAGGGGATGTCAGAGGTAAGTTTTTTTTTACACAGAGAGTGGTGGGTGCATGGAACGCACTGCCAGCAGAGGTTGTGGGGGTAGATACATTAGGGACATATAAGAGAATCTCAGATAGACACATAAATGATAGAAAAATAGGGGGCTATGTGGGAGGGAAGGGTTAGATGGATTGTAGAGCAGGATAAAATGTTGGCACAACATTGTGGGCTAAAGGGTTTGTACTGTGTTGTAGTGTTCTATGTTCTATGAAGTCTCCTGTCTTTGAGTCAGCAGTTTGTGTCACTTCCCTAAAGCCACAGAGAACACAAGCAAAGAGTCACAAAGATTAGTATTAGCGATCTGGAATAAAACGAGGTCAGGAAGGCAAGAATAATGATGACCCTGATCAACACGGGGAAAGCAGCCAAGGCATATTTGTGAGGTTGTGCTGGAGGTCACAAGCAATCACACTCTTAAGACGAAGGATGTAATTTGAATGCTTATACTTTAAATAATGCAGTTTCAGGAAAACGGGGCAGTGAAACTTTGCTAATCTGTGAGTAAACTATCATTTTTTCAGAAATATGATGTTAATATTCTCAGTGTAAATGCATTTTGTGTATTGCACCACTATTGAGATCATTTGGGGAGCTTTACACAGGAAGGGAGGTGCTAGGTACAATCAAATTTCCCATCAGCAGTTTAGGACATCCAGTAATGAGTCCAAATTTGCCTTCTTCCAAGTTAAGCCAATTTTCAAGTGTGCACCACGGTATCTTTTGAAAAACTGAAGAAAGGTAGATGTGGAAATTTGAAATAGCACAGAAAATACTCAGCAGGTCAAGCAGCATCTGTGAAAAGAGAAGCAGAATTAATGTTTGAGTTCAGTAATTCTTCATGGCACCAAGTAAATCTCCATCCCAAACTTTCTTCTTCATACATAAGTAAGGCAAGATTGTGGTGGGAAATTTGTGGTGAACAGTCATCAACCTGAGATGTTAACAGTATTTCTCTCTGCACAGATGCTGCTTGGCCTGCTAACTATTCCCATATTTTCTGTTTGTCTTGCTTTTTCTTTTGGAGTAGTGTGACAAATATTTAGGCCTCCCTTGCTGGTGTGTGTTTGTGATTATAGAATCATAGAGTTATAGAGAAACCACAGCATCCTCCCTGCTAGTCCTAGTTCCCCACGTTCGGCCCATAACCCTCCAAGCCTCTCCCCTCCGTGTACCTATCCAAATGCCTCTTAAGTGTTCCAATTGTACCTGCCTCAACCACTTCGTCTGGCAGCTCAGTGTAAAGTGTAAAGTGTAAAGACTGAGTGTAACACTGAGTGTTACCCTCAGTGTAAAGAAGTTGCCTCTCAGATCTCTTTTAAATCTCTCCCCTCTTTATCTTGTATCTGTGCCCTCTAGTTTTGGACTCCGCAACCCTGGGGAAAAGACTATGACCGTCCACCATATCCAAAGCCCTCATAATTTTATAAATTTCTATGAGGTCTCCTCTCATTCTCCTACGCTCCAAGGAATAAAGATCCAATGTGGCCAACCTCTCCCTATAACTCAGGTCCTCTAGTCCAGGTAGCATCCTTGTAAATCTCTTCTGCACCCTCTCCAGCTTGACAATGTCTTTCCTATAACAGAGTGACCAAAACTGTACACAATACTCCAAGTGCGGCCTCACCAACGACTAGAATAACTGCAACATAATGTTCCTACTCCTAAACTTGACACCCTGACTGATGAAGGCCAGCATGCTAAATGCCTTCACCACCACCCTGTCTACTTGCATGGCTACTTTCAGCAACCTGTACACTTGTACTCCCAGGTCTCTCTGTTCCACATCACTCGTCAGTACCCTGCCATTCACTGTACAAGTCCTAACCTGGTTTGAATGTCCAAAATGTATCACATCACACTTATCCAAGTTGAAATCCATTTACCATCCCTCAGCCCATATCCCTAACTGATCAAGATCTCTTTGCAATTCAGTGAAGCAGGTTACAATATCAACAAGACTCCCTCATTTAGTATCATCAGCGAACTTGCTAATCATGCCATGTACATTTATATCCAAATCATTTACATACATAATGAATAGCAGATGTCCCAACACTGACCCCTGGGGCATCCCACTAGTTACAGGCCTCCAGTTGGAGAAAGGACCTTCAACCATCACCCTCAGCTTCCTTTTGTTGAGCCAATTCTTAATCCACCTTGCTGGCTCCCCCCGAATTCCATGTGACTTAACCTTCCAGATCAGCCTGCCATGCCGGACATTGTCAAAGGCCATGCTAAAGTCCACATAGACAACATCCACTGCCCTACCTTCATCTATCCCTTTAGTTACCTCTTCGAAAAACTCCAAAAGATTCATCAGACATGACCTCCCATGCACAAAACCATGTTGCATGTTCCTGATCAGCCTTTGACTATCTAAGTGATGGTAGATTTTATCCCTCAGAATTCCCTCCAGTAATTCCCTAAAACTGGAGTCAGGATCATCAGCCTGTAGTTACCCAGCCTGTCCTTGCTATCCTTCTTGAACAAAGGAACAACATTAGCCACCTTCCAGTCTTCTGGAACTTCGCCAGTGCTAACAACAAAGTAAATATCTCTACAAGGCCCTCGCCGATTTCCTCCCTGGCCTTCCATAACGTCCAGGGGTGCATTTGGTGGGGATTTGCCCACCTTTATGCACTTCAAGGCTGCCAATACCTCCTTGCTCATAGTAAGCAAATGATCCAAGACCTCACTAGTTATTATCCTCATTTCTTTGGCATTGTAATTGGATTGACTGGGTTATCTATTCCAGAATCTTGTTTTTCATTTTGATGTTGAGGCTGGCTCATAATTGGATCTGGCCAGCCATCACGTATTAAAACTTAATGTTTGCATAACCTAGCACTTATCTTGTTGGGACAGGAGCTTAATTCAAAACAAAGTTGGGGAATATTGTTGCTGGACTGGTATCAACTCAATTCAGACAAATATTTCATTTTAGGAGAACTGCAATATCCATTTTATTTGCTTTCTGATTGAAAATGGTGATGCTAACAGACAGCTCTGACTGTCCTCTACTCTCACACTGACACATCTAATTGGGGACTAAACAATATATCAACAGAGAAAACCTTGAGCTACTGGAATTCATATTTTAAGACTCAAAAGGAAAAATTCTGAGGTTTAGTGAGTTTCTCTCCAAGATTCATCAGGCTAATTCCTTATCCTCAAGGGTTGTCCTACAAGAGAGGCTTAAAAAGTTGGGTCTGTACTGTTTGCAGTTCAGAACAATGAGGGGTGATCTTATTGAATTATGTGGGGGCTTAACGGATGTTAAGATGTTTTCATTAATGGGAGAATCTTGAACGAGGAGACATAATTTCAAGATAAGGGCATGGTAATTTAAAACCAAGGTACATAGAAATTTATTTTTGCAGAGGGTGATAAATCATTGGAATTCTGTACCCAGAGAGTTGTGGAAGCTAACTCATTAGAAGTATTTAAATTGGAAGTAGATACATTTTTGGAAGGTTGAGGGATGAGGGCTATGGGGAACTGGCACACAGGAGGAGTTGAAATCTGTGGCAGATTGAATGGCAGGGTAGGCTTGAGGGGCCAAGTGTGCTACTCCTGCTCCTATTTTCTTGTGTTCTTGCATGTTCCTGGAAATGTTAATGACATTTGTGTTTAGCTTCTCCAGTTCACCGGCAGCATTTGTGGCATGACTCCAGGCAGTCTTTCTGATACTGCTGTGACTATGACTCAGGATCACACTGCTCATCCAGGTGAGAGAAAGGAGAGAGCGCTCCTGAGGGTGGTGCCCCAGTACTAGCATGAGAAGATGTCTTTTTAATGTTTTAGAAGGGGCGGGGGGTGCAGAAGATCCACGAGGTAGATGCCCCAGAAATTATTTAGACCTCAGCAAAAGCTGATGCAATCAACCAGTTGTGGTCCCAACAAGAGGCAGGCAAGATTTAGAGTTCAGAATGGGAATAGGGTACTGGAGTTCACTGCCCAATTTTGGCAACATTCCAGCACAATCTTGCCTCACTTATCAATGAACCAGACAGATCGGGTTTGGAACTTTGCCAACTGCAATGATTCTTCCATGATCCCAGCCCCGGTCTGCTGTGTCAAGGATCATTAAAATATTTATGGCAGGATCCCAGAGGAAAGTTCTCCCAGTAAGTATTGGTTTTGGTTTATTATTGTTACTTGTACTGAGGTACAGTGAAAAACTTGTCTTGCATACCGTCCTACAGATCAATTCAATAAACAGTGCATTGAGGTAGTACAGGGTAAAAACAACAGAATACAGAGTAAAGTGTCACAGAGTATACTTAGTGACATAGAGTTTAAATTTAAAAGAGTAGAATGATTATAGTAAAAGTAATGAGTTAGATCTGCAATGAGGTCACCACGCTCTGGTGCCATCTTGTTTACCAATGACTTTCCCCATGAGAATCAATCCAATCCTCCAGGGTAGGCATTCATAACAAATCACCCGCACCTACCACAATAGTTCCCAAACCAATCGCGGACTTGACTTGTGGTGAATGAAGGAGGACCCTTCACCTGCAGGTTCAGCAGAAGTGCCCTCTACCTTGTAGTGTGTGGGTAAAAGCTGCCAAAGTAGGTTAGTGAAACTGGAAGTAGCAGCAAGTCTGCTATAGTGCTGGGTAACAAGTCGCAGTAATCATAGCTGCCAGGGTTATCAGCTTGAATTCTTCTCACTACAATCCATACTACTGCTGTCATTCTTTCAAGCCATGTCCTCACTTAAGTAACAAATGTTAAAGCCAGTGTTTAAGAAAATCCAAAGAACTCTGTTCCACATGTTATATTAGACTCAACAAACAATAAAGAACCCCAAAATATTAAAGTTCAATCAAGTACTACTTTCAATTCTGTTGCTTAATTTAAGACATCTGACCATTCAAATTTTTAGTATGAAGTAATTTGCTTTCTATTGTCACTTATCCTGCTTAATTTGAATCATTGAATAATTTCCCCCAATTAAGAGCAAGAGAGATTTTGGATTATCAGGAGCAGAGAGTCAAAATAAGGACTGGGAAATTTTATCCAACACGAACAGAAATATTAGTTGGTTAAAGATAGAGCTGGTTCTCTCCTGGCCCTAGGAATTTGAAGATCCTTAACGCAAATGCCAAGCCCATTGAAGTCACTGTGTATATCTCCCAGAGGTTCTTCACTGCGATCCATGTGGTCAATGTACACCCACAGTGCTACTTAGTGGGAAATCCTGGGATTTTGACTGAGCAACAATGGTGATTTATTTCCAAGGCAGGATGGTGTGTGAATTTGAGGGGAGTTGGAGATGGTGGCATTTTCATGGGCCTTTTTTCCCTTGTCCTTCTGGGTGACAGAGCTCATTGGTTTGTGATGTGCTTTTGAAGAAGTCTTGGTAAATTGATGCAATCAGATTCCCAGTTTTGGTTTTGCCCAGGGACCTCTTGGCTCCAGATCTCATCATAGGCTTGGTTCAGTCATGGAATGAAGAGTGCAATTCAAGTGCTGAAGTGAAAATGACTGCCCTCGACATCAGGGCAGTGTTTCCCAAGGACTACTGAGGTCAATGGGCATTAAGGGGAAAGCACACTAATAGCTGGAATCATACCTCACATAAAGGAAGATGATTGTGGTTGTTGGAGATCAATCATCCTGGCTCCAAGGACATCACTGCAGGTATCATTACTACGGTGGTCTAGGCCCAACTATCCTCATCAATGACCTTCCTTCCATCATATGGTCAAAAGTAGAGGAGATCTTTGTTGATAGCTGCATAATGTTCAATTCTATTCTTAGCTAGTCACAAATGAACCAGCTCATGCCTTCATGGAAGACCTCAAAAACATTCAGGCAAAGCCTGATAGGTGACAAGTACCATTTGTACCAAAAAAGTGCAAGGTAAAACATCTCCAACCAGTGAGAGTCTAATCACGTGCCTTTGACGTTTCCCCCCTTTTATTGGGATGTGGGTATCTCTGCCAAGGTCAGCATTTATTGCCCATCCCGAATGGTCATTGAGAAAGCCGTGGTGAGCCACTTTCTTGATTTGTTGCAATCCTTCTGGAAAGGCTTTCCCACAGTTTTATTTGACAGGGAGTTCCAGGATTTTGACCCATTGATGTTGAAGGAATAGCGGTTAGCATAACGTTATTACAGCACCAGCGACCTGGGTTCAATTCCCGTCTCTGTCTGTAAGGAGTTTGTACGTTCTCCCCGTGTGTCTGCGTGGGTTTCCTCTTGGTGCTCCGGTTTCCTCCCACATTCCAAAGGCGTACGGGTTAGGAAGTTGTGGACATGCTATGTTGGCACCAGAAGCATGGCAACACTTGCAGGCTGCCCCCAGAACACTCTACGCAGAAGATGCATTTCACTGTGTGTTTCAATGTACATATGACTAATAAAGATACTGTATCTTATCTTATCTATTATGTTCCCAGGTCAGGAGGATATGCAACTTGGAGGGAAAACTGTCGAAATTGGTGTTCAATGCACCTCATAAAGAACCTAAGGGGCAGCTGTAAACTACTTGTTCACCTTCATGTACTTACCTAGCTTCCTTTTATAACGTCAAAATTCCTGCAAACCATATATATTAAATCATAATGTCTCTGCACATTTAAGCCATGATGTTCTTTTTTAAAGGACATTTAATCTTAATTGTTAACAACCAGTTCTAAAACCTCTTTGCAAAGAATCACTCAAGTGGCATATATTTTTAACATTACTGCCACTCCTTTGTTACACCAGACACATTAGGTTGCATTTTAGGAATGCACAGACAGCCCAGGCACCAAGTATGCAAGTACTATAATAAGAGTCCATGCTTTTTCCAATTACTCTGGCCTCCCTGTGTTGTGGCAGTCTGAGTTGTTTAGATTTTCAATTACATTCTCATGAGCAACAACTAAAACACCTGACCCCCATCTTCACGTTTCCATGGCAATAGATGGCAACTAGTTTGTACAACCTTGGCAAGATGATTTGAGGAGAAGTGATGACAGTATAAAAGCCAAGAATAGCGTGACCATCTGGGCACACTGGATGGCAGAGAGGCACAGGGATCACTTACAAAGAAGAATACAAATTAAAAGGAGCTTGCCCTGCAGTGAGAATTTCTCTGAAAGATGAAAACTTTGCTAGCAAAATGCCTTGTGATCTGTTTTGATTAAACATACACAGACCAGGCATGTGATGGGTCAAAGAGTAAGGGGAAGAAATGGGCTAACTAAGTTTGCAGGCCTTAAGGCAACTATTAAGAAAGGGGCCAGTCTGGTTTATTTTACTGTCACTGAGAAGTTACTGACTAGTCCCTTCAGGTGAGACAGAGCTTCACCTGCACCTCCCTTAATATCATCTACTACATTTGGTGCTCCAAGAATGGCCTCCTCTACAGTGGTGAGACCAAACACAGACTAGGTGACTGTTTCGCAGAACACCTGCGCTCTGTCCCTATGTTCCTTCAGCATCATAGTGTTTTTCATCTGGATTCCAGCATCTGCAGTCCTTTGTTTTCTTGTTACCAACTACAGATTGACGGAGTGGTTGGTCTTTCCTGCTGGGTGATGCAGAGGTGCCCTGCTCACTGCTGGGGTGCAGCCTCTCACAATCTGAGCTTGTAGGAAACCCCGTTTGACAGTCATGGCTACATCTTTCCCTCAATGGCCACTGTCGATCGAGGTGTTGAGCTTGGAAAAAGAGGGCATCGCTGACTTCCTTGAGGTAGGCTGATCAATGTGACAGGATGCCAGAAGCTATGGCCTGGAAACAAGTCAACACAAAAAGAATTGAACAGCCATGCTTACTTGGACTATCTCAGCAACACATGGCCAACCTCCATTTTCAGCCTTTGATTTCCCTCCCACAGCAGCAGCTGGTGGGATCAATCTTGTCCTTTTGATGTGCCTCACATGAGCTAAACTGTTCTCCCTCCCTTGCCAACCTCAAGTCTCCCCATTCTTTCTGAGCCCTCATTCCATATCCCTGCTTTATGCCTTTCCTCACTCTGGACCTCAGGTTTCTCACTGCATCCTTTCTCATCGCCCCTTCTCTTCTCGCCACTCCCCAGCAGCTGAGGAACACCCCCTTTTGGCAGCCTGGCAACCAATGGGGCTGTATGAGGAAGTGGAGAGAACATTTATTTTACTTGGGTCCTGCCATTCATTTAGATTTCATGAGCATAACACTGCAACCTCCTTCCCCAGTCCCTCCACCACACACCCCTCCTGTCTCCCTGTAATATCGGGGCTTTAATCTACATTGAAAACATAAATGTGGCTAAAGTGGATTACACAGTAAATTGTGCAGTACAATTAACCAGTACCTATTTTCCCTGGTTCAGGGTGCACACAAGATACACACTTATTCCTCATTATTGTTACTTTAGCATTCAGACCACACTTGGAGTATTGTGTTCAATTCTGGTCACCTCATTATAGGAAGGATGTGGAAGCTTTAGAGATGGTGCAGAGGAGATTTACCATGATGCTGCCTGGATTAGAGAGCATGTCTTATGAGGATAGGTTGAGTGAACTAGGGCTTTTCTCTTTGGAGCTAAAGAGGACGAGCAGTGACTTGATAGAGGTGTACAAGTTGATGAGAGGCATAGATCAAGTGGACAGTCAGAGACCTTCTTCCCCAGGGTGAAAATGGCTAACACGAGGGGGCATAATTTTAAGATGATTGGAGGAAGGTATAAGGAGGATGTCAGAGGTAATTTTTTTTACACACAGAGAGTGGTGGGTGTGTGGAACACACTGCCAGCAGAGGTTGTGGAGGTAAATACATTCGTGACATTTAAGAGACTCTTAGATAGCCACATGAATGATAGAAAAATGGAGGGTTATGTGGGAGGGAAGGATTAGATAGATCTTAGAGCAGGATAAAATGTTGGCACAATATCATGGGCTGAAGGGCCTGTACTGTGTTGTAATATTCTATGTTCTCCCAAGTCACAGTCACCCAGGCAATAGATGACCTGTTTATTCCTTCTGTTTTCTGCCCATTAACCAATCCTCAATCCACACCAGTGTATGAACCCCTGTTAATAACTGTGTGGCACCTCACCTGAGGCTTTCTGAAAGTCTAAATACACCACTGCCACTGGATCCTCCTTATTTATTCTGTTTGTTACAATCTCAAAACCCTGAGATTTGTTAAACACAATTTCCCTGACGTAATCCACACCAACTCTCTTCCCTCCTATTATTATATTCTTAATGTCAGAGATCATTGGGTTAGATCCCTATAGTCAGCTTTCTTTGGCGTGATAGGAAATTTGCCACTGACTGCAAATTCCAGCATTGAAAGATGGACAAATGAATTAGGAATATGATAGGCCAGCCCTTCAGTTCTGCTCTGCTACTTAATAAAATCAGACAGATTTGATTGTATCTGAACTCTGCATTCCTGTCAACCCCTTTGCTCATCAGATATCTATCCAGCTCAGTTTTAAGGATATTCACTCTACTTCAACTGCCCTTTATAGAAAGAGTTCCAAAGATACATACCCTTAGAGAGAAGGATTTTTGCCTCATTGTTGTTTCAAATGGGCGACACATTTTTTTAAGCAATGAATTCATGTTTCGAGATTCTCTCACAAGCAAACATTCTCTCCACGTTTACTCTGCCAAAGCACCTCACAACCTTTTCTGTTTCAGTCAAGTTCCCCCTCATGCTTCCAAACTCAAGCAGAAAGTTTTCAACTTTCCTCATAAGACAACCCACCCATTCCATGTATCCGTCTAATAAACCTTCTCTAAACCACTTCCAATGTATTAACATCCCTGTTTGATTGAGGAGAATACCATACACAGTACTGCAGCTGTGGTCTCACCAATCCCACAGATAGATTCATAGAGTTATACAGCACGGAAATGGGGCTTTCTGCCCAACTTGTCCCTGTTGACCAAGATGCCCATAATACTCTGAACTTTTCCTATCCATATACTGTCCAAATGTCTTAAACGTTGTAATTGTTCCTGCCTCTACCACCACCTCTGCAGTTCGCCACTCTCTGTGAGAAAAACTTGCATATCAGATTCCCATCTACCCCGCCGATAGTTGAAGCTTAACTGGCCACTTTAACAATAAATGAATTTCATTAGCTAATTTAAACTTGGGTGGTGGTCCACGTTCCCCAGAATCCATCTATCAATATGCAGCAGACTTAGCACTGTGCTGGGACATGTTATCACTACAAAGCTTCAAGGAAAGAAAATGGGCAGGAATCAACACTGGTCAGTGAAAAGGGAAGACAGAGCACAGCTACTGATCTTCCATAAAACTCGTAAACTAATTGGCAATTTTACCATACCTTTCCCCATTTAAAAAAAATACAGCCTAGTGATTTTATCAGCTCCAGGTTCAATTGATTTAAAGTATTGGCATCCACAATACCAAATTCTGACATCCCTGGATCAATAAGTTTTCAACAGAGGAGGAAAGGAATTGAAGTGAATAATACAAGTAATCTGTCAGTGAATTCCTTACATCATATATCATCTTAACTGCCTAAATGCTCAGACAATTTTAACAATTCTTCTTTGGTATACTGTCTTTTGAATTAAATCTGTGCCGCATTAGCAGGCATTTTTAAACCCATTTTGGGAAACTAATTGGTTTGTGATTGTTCAAGCAATTCTCCATGGATCATCACCTGTAAGAGACAAGCAGTTGCTGAAAAAGCTTCTTTTGAGAATAGACATTTATTTATATGCAATAATAACATTCAGAGACCTTCCTCCAATGCAATGACCCGAGGAAGAAGATCCATACCCTGAAATTACTCCAGGCCTTTGCAATAACATTACACATTACCCTGACTGACATTGTTTATGCTTTCAAGTTCAAGTTGAAGTTTATTGTCATATGCATGCAGACCCAGGGTATAAATGCCATGAAGATTAGCTTTTTGCAGCAGCAGCGCCGTACATTACAATCATGACAAATAAATTAACATAAATTAAACATAACTTACACGACCAACTAAACAAAAATAAACACAGCAACATTAGTGCAAATTGAGGGGAATATAGCCTGAGGTAGAATTTAATGTCATCGTAGACATTTGAAGAAAATACTGAAGTTGTATCAATTGAAAGGTCTTCTGAAAAGCATGGAAATCTTTGGAGTTTTATAGAGTAAAAGAAAATCATAGACACCAGTGGTTCATGAGTAAGTGGTAACCACTGGGTTCAGCAGGGATCTAACCTTCTGGATTAAACAAAAGCAATGGGTTAATAGGAGCCCAACCCTCCAGCCTCATCCTTCTGTTCCCCCACCCCATGAATTCCAAGGCTTCATAAAATTACCGTATCTTTCTCTTCTGGATAAAGTTTGTTTTACTGTTGTCGTGATTATCTTGTAACCAAAATTTATTTGTCATTATAATTAGAGTCAGGTTTATTATCATTGACTTGCATGCCATGAAATTTGTTGTTTTGCAGCAGCAGTACAGTGCAGACATAAAATTACTATAAATTACAAAATAAATAAATAGTGCAGAAAAAAAAGGAATAATGAAATAGTGTTCGTGTGTTCATGGACCGTTCAGAAATCTGATGTCAGGGGAAGAAGCTGTTCCTAAATTGTTGAGTGTGGGTCTTCAGGCTCCTGTACCTCCTCCCTGATGGTAGTAATGAGAAGAGGGCATGTCCCGGATAGGGAGGGTCCTTAGTGATAGATGCCACCTTCTTGAGGCACCGCCTCTTGAAGATATCTTCAATGGTGGGGAGATTTGTGCCCATGATGGAGCTGGCTGAGTCTACAAGCTTCTGCAGCCTCTTGCAATCCTGTGCATTGGAACCTCCATACCAGGTTGTGATGCAACCAGTCAGAATCCTCTCGACTGTACATCTATAGAAATTAGCAAGAGTCTTTGGTGACATACCAAATCTCCTCAAATTCCTAATGAAGTAGAGCTGCTGGCATGCTTCCTTAGTGATTGCATCAATGCGTTGGGCCCAGGATAGATCCCCCGAGATGCTGCTGCCCAGTAACTTGAAGCTGCTCACCCATTCCACCACTGACCCCTCAGTGAGGACCGATGTGTGTTCTCCTAACTTCCCCTTCGTGAAGTCAACAATCATCTCCTTGGTCTTGCTGATGTTGAGTGCGAGGTTATTGTTGCAACACCACTCAATCAGTTGAACTATCTCACTCCTGTACGCCTCCTCATCACCAGCTGAGATTCTGCCAACAGTGGTGTCATCTGTGAATTTATAGATGGTGTTTGAGCTGTGCTTAGCCACAGAGTCATGAGTGTAGAGAGAGCAGAGTTGTGGGCTAAGCACGCATCCTTGAGGTGCGCTTGTGTTGATTGTCAGTGAGATGGAGATGTCATTACTGATCTGCACTGACCGTGGTCTCCCAATAAGGAAGCTGAGGATCCATTTGCAGAGTGAGGTACAGAAGCCCAGGATTTGATGCTGTTTGTTTAATAGTGAGGGGATGACGGTGTTGAAGGCCAAGCTGCAGTTGATAAACAGCAGCCTGACATATGCTTTGTTGTTGTCTCAGTGCTCCAAAGCAGAGTGGAGAGCCAAAGAGATTGTGTCTGCTGTAGACCTGTTGTGGCAGGAGGCAAAATGCAGCAGGTCCAGGTCCTTGCCATAGTTAATTCTGGCCATAACCAACCTCTCATCACAGTAGATGTGAGTGCTACTGGGCGATAGTCATTGAGGCAGCCCACCCGGTTCTTCTTGGGCACCTCTGTGATTGCTGCCCTTTTGAAGCAGGTGGGAACCTCAGACCGCAGCAGTGAGAGGTTGAAGATGTCCTTGAACACTCCAGCCAGTTGGTCGGCATCAGTTTTCAGTATCCGGCCAGGTACACCATCAGGGTCTGACACCCTGTGAGGGTTCACTCTCTGAAGGATGTTCTGACATCGGCCTCCAAGACAGAGATCACAGGGTCGCCAGATGCTGTGGGGATTTGCACAGATGTAGTGTATATGTAGCGTAATTAAGATGGGTACCAATCACAGCCAGAAAGGATACAAAGCCATATTAAACTATTGATACACCAGGCCAAGCCACTGGAAATAATATTGAGTATTTGGGTGAATAATAAATCAGGACATCAGATCATTTTGAGCCAGATTTCAGAGTTTCAGGACATGTCATTGTGTTTGCATTTGGTTAGATACTGTAAGTCTCTGCACCCTTCAACCCAAAATAATCTTCCCACAGAATGTGAGTTGATATCAGCACCGTGACAGATAGATGACGGCAATTAATTGAGCTTCTCTTTAACCAATCAAATTGGATGATCAAGAAATAAACAAGGGACGCAAAAAGGGGGGAAGTTAAAGGAGATGAATTCAAAGTCAAAATAGGTGAAGTATGAAAATTGAAGAGAGGGATAGAAAGTCTGGATTAAAAGAAAAAAAGGGACAATGAAAAAATAGAAAAACAATCTAAATGTTAAAATCTTCCAAAGCAATTCACAAACTGTACAGATTAACATGCAACCTAATTAGGAGCAGGAGTAACCACTCGATCCCTCAAACCTGCTCTGCCATTTAATAAGACCATGGCTGATCTGAATCTGTACAAGAGTAAAAAGTAACCCCTCCCCCAATTGCAACTGTGACCAGAAGAACCCCTCCCTCATCCCACCCTCACTGTTCAAAATACCTCCCCTCCTCCACCTTACAAACATTTTACTAGCTGGGACAGGTCCACTGTGTTCCTAGAAGTGGCCTCTTGCCATTTGAACTCCTGATCTTATCCAGGAGCCAGTTATTGATCCTCACCTTCCGTACCATCTGTATCAAAATAAGAGGAGTTAAAAGGACCCCGACCCTCCAACCCTGTCATTCTCCCCCCCACTTCCCATGAACCCCAACATTTTATAAAATTGCAGTTTTTATTTTGCTTTTGGATAAAGTTTGGCATATTGTGCTCCCCCAAACTACTACATAAACTAACATTTCTCTCTTTCTCAGTTCTGATGGTGTCCCAGCCCTGAAATGTTGACCGTTTCTCTTTCCACAGATGTTGCCTGACTTGCTGAGCATTTTCTGTTTCAGATTTCTAGTTTTTCTTTATTTTAATTTACAGGTAATTCTCAAACAGTGCCTTGCAAAAAGACCTGGTCCGAGGTTAAGGATCGAGTTGACATAAACTTCCAGAGATAAATGAGCCAGTTTTAGGTTTGCACACTAATATTACGGATTCAGTCAATTTTGAGGACAAGAATGCTGACAACTCTTGGGGGTAACTCAATTTCAACATCTCAGGGGGAACTTGCAAGATGTTTGCAAAGACATAGAAAGGAGAACTAAAGAAATGGAACAAGTAAGATTACTTCCAGTATTACAAATTTTGAGATTTAAGGTTGGTTGAAATAAATTCTTCAATATCAGATCTGGCATGGTGTCACAGCTGCTATTCTGCTAGTTACTGGATTGTGCTGTGATATAGTTTGGAGTTTCTAGTTGACAATTAGCTCACAAGTTCTGATGCATCACTTTCTTGACTTTGTTTATTAGGATTTTTGAGTGGCATTTTCACTCATTGTAGTGAAAACTGGAAGAATTCCATAATTTGCATTCGTTAACCACCACCAAGTGGTCAAACTACACCACACCGGCATTGATAATTGGTTTATTATTGTCACATGTACAGAGATACAGTGAAAAACTGTGTTTTGCATGCCTTCCATACAGATCATTTCAAAACAAGTACATCAAGAGAGTGCAAAGAGAAAAGTAATTAAAGAATGCAGGATATTGTGATACAGTTACAGAGAAAGTACAGTGCAAGTAGACAATCAGGTACAAGATAGATTGTGAGATCAAGAGTTCATCTTTATCGTACAAGAGATCTGTTCAAAAGTCTTATAAGAGCAGGATAGAAGCAATAGATTTAAAAACCCCAACAGATTTACTACATCACGGGCACATCCCTTCCCCACTATCGGTAGTATCCACAGGAGGCGCTGCCTCAAGAAGGCAACATCCATCATCAAAGATCCCCACCATCTGTGCCATGCCACCTTTTCACAGCTACTATCGGGCAGTCTGAGTCCCACACCACCAGGTTCAAGAACAGCTACTTCCCTTCAACCATTTGATTCTTGAAGCAACCAGCAAAACCCTAATCACCACTACAGTTTAACAACACTATGACTTTGATCACTTTGCACTGAAATGGACTCTTTTTTTTTGGTTCTAATTGTGTTTTTTTCTTGTAAAAGTTGTGTACAAGTTATGTTTATTTTATGTTTTCCTTGTGAATGCTGCTTATCTGATGCTATGTGCCTGTGACGCTGCTGCAATTAAGTTTTTCATTGCACCTGTACACACGTGTACTTGTCAATATGACAAACTCAACTTTAACTTTACCAGCCTTTATGGAAAGGAATATGTCATCATTACTGCTCCAGCCTGACTGTACTTCCTATCCCATTTTATATGATTGACTTTCCACTTCCTAATCGAGCCACCTACCGATTGTAAGAGTAGTTGCTGCAGAAGAAGGGCTGGGCAATAAATAAACTATTGCTGATGTCATCCACACCTCCTGGGCAAGAACTGATCCAATGTTGGAAGTAGACTCCATATCTGAACCCATGCAAGGTTCCACAATCAAATGTACTTCAACATCATAGAGGTGTTGGCGTCATCAGATTAACAGTTAAATCTTCACTAATTAAATTTATGGAAGATGCACAGGTTGGCACGGAAACATCATTTGAAAGCATGCCTGGCAGTGTGCATGCATGTCAACAAGTGCATGCATGACTGTGTAAATGCAGCAATGATCAAACTACCTAAATCCAAGTTACCAAGCTTCCTTGGCCATTGCCCCGGCATCATTCAACATCTTTGTAAAACATTAGGAAGTTCAATTATAATAAAGGCCTTAAAGGTGTTTTGGAAATCTTGGCAAAATTAATCTCATGCAATTAAGTTGTGCTAACCTCAGGAACATAGTAGAGAAGATAAAAGCCCAACTCAGGTTCAGAATGTGTGGACAGGAAGAAGTAATTTTAACACATAAGTGCTTACATTCTGATCTTTCAGAAGTAAAGAATTAAAAGGTTTCAAAAATAATATATCTGGCCTAGAAATTCAGACGTTTGAAAATAGTATTCTTCTCCCGGACTGGAAAAAGCTGCAACTGTTTCTGATCCTCAATTATGGCCCTGTTTTTACACACAACCCAACCGTCCAACAAGTAATGATATCCACCAGCATTTCTACCACACCCATCTACCCACAGACCCCTGGCCATTGATGTCTGGCCCATACCCACCACTCATTCAAGACCCCTAGTCACTGGCCCTCTTTCTTTCCCAATCCCACAGACCCTGCCTTAGTTCAAGATAGCATATTTTCATTTTGCATACTCCATGCTATCCAATAATATTTGCTACTATAAAGAGATAATATCTTTGAATGTTAGTCAAAGACATTGGTTTTAAGGAGTGGCTTAAAAGGAGAAAAGGACGGTAGAGTCAGGGAGGAAAATCTAGATGTCAGCCAGTTTGCTTTACTTGAAGCCTTGAACTTCCAGTGTTGCTGAAGATTGCAGTAGTGTGTCTGTGACCAAAGCAGTTGTTGGAGCACTGTATAATGGCCCAATAGCATATCCAATAGGGCATGAAACAGTTTCTACACTGTAAGCAACACAGTTGGAAAGTGGAATATGTTCAGTTTCATGGCAACAAAGGATGAGAATTTTCCCTTTTTCACCATTGTTTGAGCAGAAAATCTTGGAAACACTCACCTGGATCTGTGCTTGTGTACCTGCGGAATGAGAAACAGTTAACTTTTCAGGTTGAAGACCATTCCTGAGAAGCACTTCATCCAAAGTACTGCAAAATCAGAACGTTGCACTCCCTTTCTTTTACCATAGAATTTCAGTCTGAATAGAGCTGCTCTGAAGCTAATCTTTTTTCAGTGTTGATGACATACTAAACAACAACAGCACTAGAAATGCTGTAACGAAGTACCACTGACTAAAATGAGAATTTTAATTATTTACTTAGAGTTATTAACTTATTTGGAATGCTCTACTTTACAGAATTCAGAGATACCTCTCTTAATAACATTCCTTTCTCTAAAGGGGTAAAAAAATACAGCTTTAAGTTCAAGCTTGGGTCTAATTGTGTCAAGAGTATTTCTTAATAATACATCATGCAAGCTGCCTTCTGAAAGTCATTCAAGATTTGAAGTGTATAGTATTACTTTTATTCCTTTTGTGTTCAGCATCTCAGATGCCACTGTTATTGACACCTGAAGATTACTTCAGAAAGTTCCTAAAAGGTGAAACATCCTTGAGAGAGTAGACACACACATTTCACTTTTCATCAATCACTGACAAAAAAAGCAGATAATATGAAGCTCAATAATGAAACACGGTCAACAGTGAAGCTGATTTTCTATGTTTTTATTTGCAGGATACACCAGAGAAAATCAAAGCTCAGTTCTGTGCTGTCATATACACATTTGATCGAGGAGATGCTTGAAGACCACCAGTGAAGATATCACCCATCATCGGCACAAACCATGTGCTGCTACCCTCACTTTTCCATCCCCTGAATGAATAAACAGAGTATTTTAGGCACAAGGGTAATTGTTGCAGATTTAACTACAGCACCCTCTGGGGGAACTGCAATTCTTTACGGCTGTTCTGTGTTAAAACCGTCATATAAATGCAAATTGGTGCCATTGACTTCATATGAAAAGTCAATTAAAGCAATTGTTTCACGTTTTCTTTCACATTGAACATTATTCTATTTACAATCACATATGAGGAAAGGAGAAGGTCAGTGCAAAACAATTTCAATGTCAAATGATACAACTAGCAGATGAAATGTTTCGCCTTCAGGCTAGTAATTCATCTTGGAACTGGAATTAAACAGGCAGTATTGAAAAAGTCAACTCAAAGTGTAGTGTCTGACATTTAGTTATGATTCAGTCAATGGAATGAATTCTCAAGCATTGAGAATAGTTTCAAATGAAACCAACTCAGTGATACCGACTGGGATGACTGCTCTCTCTTACTGTCTGCATTTCCCCTATTTTGTTTTACTGTTTGTTTGCTTTGTTTCTCCTTCAAAGGGAAGGCAGCTTTCTCAGCCTCACTGGATATATTTTTATCCCTCCCACAGTGATTTATTTTTCAATTATTTTCTCATTTTGCATCTTTTTCCCTGTGCATTGCGGAATAATAATAGTAAAACATTTCTGCAACATTGCCAGCACATTTTAACCAAAAGTTAATCCTGTTTATATTTCTCTGTACGTCATTCAATGTTGTGAGTCCCTGTTTTTCCATTTCTAAGTAACTTTATGCTTACATTTTTGAAGTTGAACATTTAACCACAAAGCAAGCAGTGGCAAAAACAGAAGACTTTTTTTTAAATATGTTGTCAACAGCATAAATATACAACTGGATAACTACAAAGATTACAATATTAATAAGGATTCAATATTGAATGTTGTTAGCTTTCACATTCATGCCTTTACTCCTTTGTTTCTTGCATGGCTTTTGCAAATACTGCCAACCTCTGCTGTAGCAGCCCCCGCATCATGCCCTCCAGTGATCAAGTTATGTATGTCACATGCTGAAGCTATTTATTTTACCTTTTGCACGAGCTCTTTCATTTCTGTTTGCATATAGAAATGAAAGTCTCACACTGGGAAGCTGTGCTGTCAGTAAATGAACTAAAAATCTTCAAAAAAAATTTCCTGCACATTTCCTCGAGTCAGCACAGCTATAACCCACCAATGGCATCAAGACATCAGAAGGAAAAGCTAAACTTTAATCTTGTCTGGTACAAAAATACTGATAATTTAGCACTTCTGGTATTTAATTATCCTTTCAACTTCTTGGTTTTGATTTCTTTCAGACTTCTCTTTGATGCTTGCTTTCCTTTCCTCTGTCCTAGTGACTCAGCTTTACATGTTCAATGTTTTCCCCATTTTTTTTCCTATGCAATTTTTAGACCCTTTACCTTTCTTTGCCCTTTGTATTGGTTCTAATGATCTTTCTCCTTCTACTCTGCATCTCATACATTTTTCACATTTTGATTTTGCATCTATTTAACTTTTTAATTTTAATTTTCACAATCTATTTTTACATGCTGCTGTTTTTGTGGTTCATTTCAGGCAAATAAATCCATTCTAATGGACATTCATGGCTAACCTTTCCAGATAATATTATATGGAATTCACCTCAGAAGCAGCCATTTGCCTTACTTGTCCTTACTGGAGTTCATATTCCACTGAAACTACCTTCAGTCGGCTTTTCCTACCATCCCCTTAAATGCTATGTTCTTTGATTACTCACGTCAGCAACTTCCACACCCTTACTTGTTCATTGGGTAAAAATTTTCTCCTGAATTCCCTGCTGTATTCATTGCTAGTAATTGCCTTTAATTTTCCACCTCCTCAAATGTGGAAACTTTATCTCTGCATCATCCTATTAAAAGCCTTTCAGACCTATAAAGACTTCAATCAGGTCAATTTTAGTTCTCCTCAGTTTGTTTTTATCTCTTCATAGATTTGCATCTATATTTCTTCCTTGCATCTCTTCCACTATATCTGTAGAATAACAATGTTAGTGTAATCAATCCTTTATCTTTCATCTCCATCTTTAAGCATTCTACTTCTAACACAATGATAGTTATGTGCCTTTTTCTCTGAAATTGCATGACCTCTGATTAACACAATTAATCTGCCTCCCTCTTTAGCCTTGCCATCCTTTCTGAATAGGTTATAAGTTATAGTTACATTCTAAACCAGGGAGAGGGGTCTTGATGATGCGGAAGGGAGTGCTGGTAGGGGTAATGTTCTCAAGGTTGTAGATATCAAGATTTTTAGGATGTGTTGAAGTTGTTAAATAATATTAAGACAG
The DNA here is from genome assembly GCF_009764475.1 of Pristis pectinata. Taxonomy (NCBI): domain Eukaryota; kingdom Metazoa; phylum Chordata; class Chondrichthyes; order Rhinopristiformes; family Pristidae; genus Pristis; species Pristis pectinata. Next base: position 84,407,653 of record NC_067407.1, read on the forward strand.
ATAAATCTCCGGGGCCTGACAGGATTTTCCCCAGGCTGCTTCGAGAGGTGAGGGAGGAGATTGTTGAACCGCTGGTAAGGATCTTTGAGTCCTCGTTGTCCACGGGGGTGGTGCCGGAGGATTGGAGGGTTGCGAATGTTGTCCCCTTGTTCAAAAAAGGTAATAGGGATAGGCCAGGGAATTATAGACTGGTGAGTCTCACGCCTGTGGTGGGTAAGCTGTTAGAAAGGATTCTAAGGGATAGGATTTATGAACACCTTGAGAACCATGGACTGATTAGGGACAGCCAGCATGGCTTTGTGAAGGGAAGATCTTGCCTCACAAGCCTGATAGAATTCTTTGAGGAGGTGACCAGGAAGATTGATGAGGGCAGTGTGGTGGATGTGGTTTACATGGATTTTAGTAAGGCATTTGATAAGGTTCCTCGTGCTAGGCTTCTTCAGAAGGTCAGAGGCCAAGGGATCCAAGGAAGCTTGGCTGTGTGGATTAGGAATTGGCTTGCATGTAGAAAGCAGAGTGTTGTGGTGGAAGGAGTGCCCTCGGATTGGAAGGCAGTGACTAGTGGTGTCCCGCAGGGATCGGTTCTAGGACCTCTACTTTTTGTGATATTTATAGATGACTTAGATGAGGGGGTGGAGGGCTGGGTTAGTAAGTTTGCAGACGACACTAAGATAGGCAGTGTTGTGGATAGTGTGGAGGGCTGTTGGAGCTTACCGAGGGGTATTGATAGGATGCAGAGCTGGGCTGACAAGCGGCAGATGGAGTTCAATCGGGAGAAGTGTGAGGTGGTACACTTTGGAAGGACAAACTCCAGGGCAGAGTACTGGGTGAATGGCAAGGTACTTGGCAGTGTAGAGGAGCAGAGGGATCTGGGGGTTCATATTCACAGTTCATTGAAAGTTACCTCACAGGTGGAAAGAGCAGTTAAGAAGGCCAATGGGATGTTGGCTTTCATAAGTCACGGGATTGAGTTTAAGAACCGCGAGGTGATGATGCAGCTTTACAAAACTCTAGTTAGGCCACACTTAGAGTACTGTGTTCAGTTCTGGTCGCCTCATTATAGGAAGGATGTGGAGGCGTTGGAGAGGGTGCATAGGAGATTTACCAGGATGCTGCCTGGATTGGAGAGTATTGAATATGAGGAGAGGCTTAAGGTGCTAGGGCTTTATTCACTGGAAAGGAGGAGGAAGAGAGGAGACATGATAGAGGTATAAAATACTGAGAGGAATAGATAGAGTAGACAGTCAGTGCCTCCTTCCCAGGGCACAAATGCTCAAGACGAGAGGTCATGGCTTTAAGGTTATGGGTGGGAGGTTCAGGGGAGATTTCAGGGGGAGGTTTTTCACCCAGAGAGTGGTTGGTGCATGGAATGCACTGCCTGGGGTGGTGGTGGAGGCAGATACATTGAACAGGTTCAAGAGCTTGTTGGATAGGCATATGGAGGAGTGTGGGATGGGGGGATATGCGGGAGGAAAGGGTTAGGTAGTGTGAGGGTGGTTTGATGGATGGCACAACATGGTGGGCCGAAGGGCCTGTTTTGTGCTGTATGGTTCTATGGTTCTATGGTTAAATGCAGCTGCACTTCAGCAATCTTCCGTAATTTTTCTTTGAGTTACTTGAAGTCAAATTTTGTTTTATATCAGGTCTGTGAAGCACCTGGGAGCAGTTCATTGCATTGAGGATGGAATAGGCTGTAAATTGCAAGGTGCATAGAAGTATCTATTGAAGAAGCACTGTCGAGGGGAGGTTTTTGTGCACAGCCCCCAGATCCAGATACTTTATCAGGCACAATGCACAAGGCTTGGGTAGGATAAGCCTTACATGGCTAAATTCTCTTCTATGTTTGTCCGCCACTGCAGAGATCACAGAGGAACTGAACTGGGCACTAGGCTGGAGTCTGTGGGGGGAGGAGAGGATGGGAAAGGTATTCAAGGGAGTTAAGATGGGGATGGACATAAGAAGGAGAAGGTCATTGGAAGGGGAGACTGCAGAGTGGTTGGTGAGAAGAGTGAAAATAATCTCAGAGCTGTGGGAGGATGTGAGGTCAGTCTTGGAGATGGTTAAAGACTGGGAGGTTAGTTTACTGAGATAATGGGTTTGGAGAGGCAAACAAAGCAGGAAGTTGAGGTTCATGGAGATGGAAGTGAGCAGTGGCTATGGACACAGCTAATGTTGAGTGGGTGGGTGGGTTACAACTCAATAAGTATGAAATCTTAAAGAAGGAACTCACCTGGAAGATGGATGTATCGTAAATACCAGCAGCAACTCAGGTAGGGTGAAGGCCTTTATATCATCTGGAAAGTAGGTCTCATACTTCTAGTTAACACCCACTTTAGTTTTCCAGGTCTGCTCTGTTCACAGATGATGTAACGACAGTAGAAGTTCTTTTTATATTTCAAAAATAAAACTTTATTCATGATAAAAAATATACATACACAAAAGAATAAACACCGTGCAAAACTTTTTACATTCATGGTCAATACATTCAGTAGTGTTAACTTTTTTTAAAACCATAGCACCATTGCCATTGATGTGGCCCCCTGGGGTTATACCACTTCAAAGTTTGAGGGGCTTCCCCACCCGACTCAGCTCCTCCATGTGTGGTCGGAAGGAGCCCAGACTGTGGTCCTTCCCCACAGAGTCTTTGCATTGGCTGCACCAAGCTTCAGTGCATTCCTCAGCACATACTCCTGCAGCCTGGAATGTGCCAGTCGGCAGCATTCCCTTACAGACATCCCACTGTACTGGAAGACCAACAAGTTTCGGGCAGAGCAAAGGGTGTCTTTCATGGAGCTGACAATCTTCAGGCAGCAATTGATGTCTATCTCGGTGTGTGTCCCCGGGAACAGCCAATCAGAGAGTCCTCTGTTACACAGTTGCTTGGGATGAACTGAGATACAGATTCTTGCGTCCTTCTCCACACCATCTAAGCAAATCCATGGTCTACAAAGAGATGGGTGATTGTCTCTTCCCCACCGCAGCTGCCCCTAGGGCAACATGCATTGGGAATGATATTTCATCTGTACAGGAAGGATCTGACTAGGAGGGCCCCTCTCACCTCACAGAAAAAGTTCATGCAAGTGATGTCAAAACAATACATGTCATTTGATATTGCTGCACGTACCCTGTGGCCTTTGTTCACATACACATCTTACACACAATGGACCACATTGAGTGACCGAGTTCTTTAAAAAAATTCATGCTGATGGACAAATTAACATTGATTTCCAAGGCCATAATACGTAAATATGAGTTTCTGTTATAATCCTGACTTTAAAAGAAGAGAGAGGAAATAGTTTAAGGAGGGAGATCCACAGTTTAATTCCCAGACACCTAAAAGTATGACTCCAATTAAATAACAGTCAATGCTTTTTTGATGAATCAAAATATTTTTAGATCTATTATAAATGTTTGGTTAAGATATGCAACAGAAACCAAACAGAAAGTCAATGTTAGCCTTTGTTATATTGCAAAAAATTTGGTCAGTTAGTCACTTTCCTGGGATCAAGAAAAGTTTCATCATACAAGGAATATTTTGCAATAAAACTCTGATTTTAAACCACTCATGCCCAATACAAATAAAATTGGCTGAAGCTTGGCATGCTCTTGTGGCTCCACAAGGAATTCAGGTCAATATCCTTTCTTCCCCAGATTTGTCGCCCTGCTGAACAAATGGATCAGCTTGGCATTATCATGCTTGACTCAAGATGGGACAGTTCAGTGAAAACTGGAGCTATAATGACAAAGGTTTTATTTCAGCAAGGTTGATATTCAGAGCTCACACTCATCCCATCTTAAAATCCAGTGTCTAAAGGTCCAGTTAGCAGACCCCATATCTCCCATTCATTAGGTTATTCAGATGCCCAGTTTAGGTACAAAACACCGTACAATGTAGGGGATACAACTTAATTCTGGGGAGAGATTGAAACAAAATGCTGCTGATGTTGAAACCACCAGGAGTAAAGGAGCAAAACGAAAATAATTATCCCTTCATATTATCATTTAATATTCCCTGAGGAAATGAGATGTTTGAGTTATGAATTCCTTATGTTTCATATTTCCTTCTCTCTGTAATACCCAATGGAATTGAATACAGTCATCATATGTTTGTAATTCCAACCATTTCATTTCTTTCTCTAAGTGGACTAGTTTTTTTAAATATATACAGTATAAATGATGTGGAAGAAGCAAAACTAAATAGAAAATAGACATCTAAAAGCATAACTCCAATTAAATAATAGTTAATGCTTTTTTGTTGAATCAAAATATTCTTAATGACAATGCAAAGCCTCTTCCAAAATTCCATAAATACAATGACAAGGTTATATTCTTTCTTGAACTCTGTAACATAATGGATCTGATCATGGTACTATACCAGGAATCAAAAATATTTCTAGTAATCTATCATCTGCTGTTCAAGGACACAAGATGCCAAAGTTTTTTTTGAACGGTCTGAACATGGAACCAATCTGCAGTTTTGTGAACCACAAAATAAACTGTTTACCAGTGCTGCTTAGAAAAGGTCACTTTTAGTTACTTTTACTAATTTTTTTCTTATAAATATGTCTCATTCTAATGACACTTGCTGTTAACAGATGTGTTTATTGTACTTGAACGTGACCACAATCTAGATTCAATGATGGGGCCCTTGCCTCTAAATCAGAAGATTGTGGTTCACATCTTAATTCAGCGGCCCAATCAGAAAACTCTTGGGTGACAGTTCAGCGAGAATGCGCTAAGTTGTCAAAGACCTGATGAGAAATTAAGTGGAGAAATGTTTACTTTTCTAGAAGTTATCTGGTGTATCACATGATACTATTAAGGTCCACATTCACAATGTAACCCTAGGCAAGGTAGGGGATGCAATTCTGTCAATAAATAGTTTTTATTTAGTGTTTATAATTAGAATGAGAAATAGGAGTGAGGTAGGTGCAGGGAAAGTGAATCACTCGGAAGTGGGGTGAAACAAGGAAGTTTTGGAAACTTTGGTTTAACCAAATCACTACACAAGAATTTGTGATTATTTATCCCTGCTGTTTGTGGGATTGTGCTGTATATGAATCAGAAGCCCTATTTCCCTACGACACAACAGCAACTATCAATCAAACATTTTAATTGATGATTACATGACATGATATCTGAAAATGTAAAAGACAATAATGTAAATTCTTTTGAAATTACCTTTCCATTATACTATATTACCAAATCAGATTTAATAAATTAGGCAATGACATAACAGAAATGCTTCCACGGTATCTCAAAGCAAGGAGATTTTTTCATGTTGATTTTGTTATGTATCATACACTTTTGGCAGCAAATGACAACGTCCTGAGGTTTGGCGCTGGGAAAAATGTCTTGATTTGACACCACTGGGAGATGTTCTGGTTTAGCAGCATTTCTCTCAAGAGGAATTTAACATTTTTTTCCTAAGGTAAGATTTGTAAGGCCATGGTGGAAGAGTGGGGGAGTGAGATTAATTGAATAGCTCTCTTCAAGAGCCTGTAGAAGCACAAAGCCTTCCTTCTACACTGCAAAATTGAATCAGAAATTACGGAAAGGGGATATTGGCTTTGAGAGGCATCAGGGAGGAAGGTAGCTCTGGTATCATTACAGACAAGAGTAATTTGGAAAAAAAAAGTTTCAAAGAAAGTTCCTCAAGAAAACTAGAGTTTGGGAGAAAGAGGTGAAGAAGCAGGGAGCTGTTGACCCTGGTGATCAGTTGTGAGGGAATTAGCAGTCATAGGCCTAGAAACAAGTAGCCTTGATGTGTGATGTGTTCCTGCTCCCAAGTGGTGCTGTAATGACATTGCCCTTACCTTTACACCTCCTTGAACCTGTCAGCTTCCCAAGATTTAGAGAAGAGATATGCACGAGTTAAACATGAATAGCTTGCTAAAAATAAAGGCGCTCAGCTTCCTTGAAGGCTATTACTGACTGAACCACTTTCAAAGAGTTAGCAGAATAATAGAAAATTTGACAATGATTTTCACGTCCTTGGCGGAAAGCATCCAGCAACGTATCATGTCAAAAGTTAGTTTAAAACATGAAATAGTTCAAGCTTAATGTTCTTTCCACTTAGAGAAGACAGTGTTGGCTATTACAAGAGGTATAGTAAGCTTCCTTAAGTGGAATTAGTGACCAAGTTTGAAGATAATTCAGTAATTCAGTAGTTACTATTACTAGCGACAGGTTTATTTTAAAAATAAAGTTCCTGATATATTTAATTAATTGTTGATTTCTCTGTAATGTTAAGCAGCAACAAAAGAGCATCAGTCTGAGTGTGGGCACTGGGTTATCAGAAGGGCCCAATTAGCTCCTCTTTTCTTTCCTGATTTATTTGCAATTTTTCTCTTTTTCACAGCTTCCATCGGGAGGCTCCTATTGAATCTGTTCCAGCACTCTACATGGATACCAAATCTGAGCTGTCATTTGCATAAAATCTGTTTTGCCTTTTTTATTTTGGAGCTGGTGTAACCTTGGAACACTTGCTTCCTCAAGGCTTCTTTTAACATGTAAAGATCTCTCTGCTGCTCCATTTGAAGCAGTATGATAGAGGAATCAATGAATGTTTGATGCTGTTGCAGAGCGTAAAACTCTTAAATAAATGAAAAGTCCATTGTCAAACATTAATTATTCCAGTGTTCCATGTGCACTATAGATCCATCTCAACTTGTGCAGAGAACATTCTGTTGTCACACAAATACCTTTATACCTGAGCAATCCATTTTGAGTGCATTTAAATGAACATAGTCAGAATCTTTTCTCCCCAGGGTAGAAATGTCAAGCATTGGAGTATGTGCATTTAAGGTGAAAGGGGGACTTTTCAAAGGAGATGTGCAGGGCAAGTTTTTGTTTTACACAGAGAGTGGTAGGTGGCTGGAACAAGCTGCTGAGGGGAGTGGTGGAAGCAGGTAAGATAGTGGTAATTAAGAGGCTGCCAGATAACACTTGAATATGCAGGGAATGGAGGATATGGATCACATACAGGCAGAAGAGATTTAGTTTAATTCAGCATCACGTTCAGAGCAGACATTGTGGACTGAAGGGCCTGTTCCTGTGCTGTACTGTTCTATGTGTAAGGAAATGTTAGCTTTCTGCCTTTTCCCTGGAGTTCTGGAAGGTCCCACGATGTCTAGAATAGTGGAGCGCTGCTCAAAGGTAAGAAAACATTTTCTTATAACCTGACATTTTCTGTGATGCTGCCAATATGTTGATGTTCAAATAGCCTTGTTGCCAATTGCAATGCCTCCCAAGATGGACCTCGTTTCTAATGGAATTCTGGTAGGTTCTACTTACTATACCAGTTATAGGACACAAGAGTTTCAACCAAGGCTGATAATTCAACATCCAACTGCAAGGAACTCCCTTACATGAAACTCATAAGCAAGACACTGGTATCATGTCCTCTAACTACAGGTCTTCCCGCAGCTTACAAACACCCAACTTATGTACAGCCTGGACATACAAACAAGCATCTGGGAGACCAGCGCTGTGGATTTGCCGGCTGGTGTGGGAAAGCAGGTACCTTCCACTGTGTGTTTGTGGCCGCATTTCCAAATTGCAAACTGTTCAGGTTACGAATGGTTCACAGGAATGGAACCCTCCTGTAACCTGGGGATAACGTGTACATACAAATACACCAGATTCCTAATATATTACTAAGTTTGCCCTTCATAAATCAGTGAAACCCTTTCTTCCTGATGCTTAGCCTTATTACAAGCCTCCTTCAGTGTCATAATTGTGAAGGTGTATGTTTTAGAATGAGGTCACAATTATCTCACAGTGAAGGTTGGAACTGCTTTCTTACTAGCCCCTCTGACAACATAAGCAAGGCTCTGAGTCCTCAGTCTCTTGTCGATTGCAAGCAATGAGCCTGTTGCAGGTCCATGCACATTTTGTTTCTGCATTTTCATACTTATCACCATAAAAACCGACCTTATCATTTTCTGAAGTTAGCTATGCAGTTTGAATCTGAGAGAGAGATCCTTCAGCAGAAGGAAACTAGGACCAACTGTATGGAAATGTAAAATGGGGTTGGTGAGTCTAAGTAACTGTGGCTTCTTCCATACTTTTAGGTCACTTGTTCATCATTGTCTTAGATGCCTCCATCTCCTGGATCCCTACTGATCTTTGACCTTCCTCTTTCACTGCAGTTAACTTAAGCACAAATCTTTCCTGAAAACTTGTCTGCTCTGACTCTGACCCACCATCATCACAGCCCCAACCCCTTCCCTCACCATTGCCCCAGTGTTGCTGGCAAATTTTTCAACCAGCATTAATCTGTGCATTGGGGAGGTGGGTGATGGTGGGGAGTGGCTGATGATGGCATTGACGGCATGAATTAAAGAAGAAAGCTTAACAGGATTTTATTGGGAACTCCAGTGAAAGAGGTGGGGTAGCATTAAGAAGTGAAGGATGAGGACAAAGAAGTCTGCCAATGAAAGGCTGGAGAGATTGATGGGTACCATGTCCTCATAAATTGGACCCAGAGGAACAAAATGCATTTGTGAGTCGGGTTCATTGTGGGAATGTCACACTTCAAATTCAAAAGAGACTCTACTTTTTGCTGTGATTAAAAATATGTTAATTTTGGAGTATTCGGCACAGTACTCCAAAATTTCGGCACGGTAGTGTAGCGGTTAGCGCGACACTATTACAGCGCCAGCGATCAGGGTTCGATTCCCGTCGCTCTCTGTAAGGAGTTTGTACATTCTCTCGTGTCTGCGTAGGTTTCCTCCGGGTGCTCCACTTTCCTCCCACATTACAAAGATGTACGGGTAGGTTAACTTGGGTTTAAAATGGGCGGCGCGGACTCATTGGGCCGGAAGGGCCTGTTACCATGCTGTAAATAAAAATTTTTTTAATAAGTATCAAAGTACTAAACTTGCTTTATATTTGACATATGGATTATTTTAGCTATATGGAATGATACTAATGCACAGTTAACCCAATGTTTCCGATGCAGGAAGTGCACCAGTTTCTTGCTTCAGTATTTGCATGCAGCTTGTGTTAATCATGCCCTCTTTGGCTTATGGCTCAATTTCACAAGGGGTCAGCGTCACTTCAAGCCGGATTGCAGTGCTGTATGTCAGCCTGTAGCACCTGCTGCATTCTGATCTGGGAGACATACAGGAATGGCAAAATGCGGAAGCAAGCAGGGTCCACAATTTTCTTGGAAACATTGGTGCAGGAAGTGGAGAGGAAAAGAGGTATCCCGTTTCCACAGTGGAGTCAACAGGACCCTCCAGGCAGACAGAGGAGGCAGGAGATTGCTGTGACTGTCAGTGCCAAGAGTTAAGTCCCAATGGCCTGGACAAAGTGTAGTAAAAGTTTTAATAGTTTCATTCACATGGTCAAAACCAGAAAGTGTATCTCATATCACAAGCACATCACTAGCCTTAGCAACTGCTCTGTGCACCATACAAACGCTCTATTGATCAGGACTCCTGACTGACATTATGTTCCAAAGCACTTACATACACTTAGCACAGCTGCCTCTTCTGCAGCGTGTCATTCAGCCAAGTTGCCTAACCAACACAGCCCTCGTTAATATAGAAAGCTTCAGCACCTTAATTTTAGCGATGGAGATACTCCTGTTGCATTTTTACATAATATAGGCAGTGGTGATAGTAATATAGGAGGTAGTTGGAGAGATGAGGAGTTGTCCCATTGGTCTGGTTTTCCTGTGCAAGGGGTTGGGATAGTATGTTTAAAAAATGATCCAATTTTAAGTGAGTGGATGAAGGGATTTAGTTCTTTTGCCGAGGCTAATTTTTAATCAACTCTCTGTTATTAAGAATTTATCCAGTGAAATGCAGTCTTGCTCCCACAGAACAGGGGAATATATCATTGCAAGCAGCAGTGACTAACTGGTGGGAAACAGGCATGGCTGCATCACCTGACCGCCAAGACATCCAGAGTGAGTAGAGCAATGATTGCCGTGCCCTCAACCAGCACTAGGGCTGAAACCAGAGGGTGGCAGTATACCCATACCTACTCCTCCCTTCTCGCAACCCATTACCTACCTTAGTCATTAACCCCTGATGTTCAAGCTGAGAATGGTGTAAAATTGCTCCCCGTACTTCTCCTGTACCCCACTCCCCTCATTATACTGCAGCTTTCTCCTTACAAATATCCAAGAACAATCTGACCACTTGGTGGAAGAGCCAGACAGTGTAGGATGCATTGTCCTGGCAGCAGCTTGGCAGAGCCCAGATCTTCCATCTTCTCTCAGGAGGGTGGCTTTCATGATCTCATCACTGTCATTCTGCCAGTGTTTTTGTTGCTGCCTGTCAGCCAGTCAGCTCAGACTGCTTCCATTCATGCCAAGGTGGTGCAGGCCATCCAGAATAAACTTCAGGAGGCCGTCCCTGCAAGGTGTACAGTCCTTGAAGGTCACCTGCCTTCCACAAGCTCTGCTTCAGCCGCTGAGCTTGCACTGCCTAGGACCAGGAGCCCAGGGAGACAAAGAATAAAGACATTCGCAAGGGTGATTGGTTGGCTCATGCATGGCATGCAGTATTGTTTGATCTTTAAACTTTGTCTGAAATGTTTATTTAGTGTTAGTTTTCATTGCTAAGCAAACAGAGGGAGCTGTCACCGACAGAGGGAGATTGGACATGGGGTTGTTGGAGAATGGACAACAGAGTTGTTTTACATTGGTATCATAGACAAATGAGTTGCTCATGGACTCCTTGGCAGAAGGGAGCCATTGAAGTTGACTTCACCAACCCCCACCCCAGCAACTGTTACCATATTAGCTGGCGGCATGAACTGATCCCTTATAATAGCAGGGTTGTTCAACAATTGGCACAAGTCTTGATCCATTCTGCCGAGCATTGCAGGATTCCATTAGAGCAGAAGTAGCACCATGCCAGTGGTCCTCACTGTATCATTTTATGTGACAGGGTGGCATTCGTTGTATGCACGTTAGCCATGTGTGCACACCAGAGTCAAGAGCCATGTCACCAAGAGATGGGTCCTGTCACCCTGGAGACTCCCATTGGTTTGTTGTGGTAGCTCAAATATAGTTGACTGAAAACAACTTCAAGACTCCTGCCAGAATATCAAACACTGACACACAAGATGCATTCGCTGTGACAATCCAGATACTGAGTGAATGGAATCCTTGTTAGTTGAGCTACCTCTCCAAGTTGATGTGGGTGTGTGCCCTCCTGTGAAGCAACCTGAGTGCAATTAACGGCACCCTGAATCATGGAAAAACTTGCAATCCAAGAAAAACTGAATGTGAAAAATTTCACCTAACAATCGCTGGCAAAAAGGATCAATGTTGCTGCACAGAACTTTCCCAGTTACCCACCCCGTAGCCCCACTGAGCAACCTCCTGCCACACCTCTGGAAGAATTTGTAGTTCCTTCACTGGCCTAATCAGCCATCTCAGAACCCACAAAACCAGAGAGGAAGTAAGCCATTCTCAACCCTTAAGGACTGCCAAAGAAGAGTGCATCTGTTTCGAACTACTGCTCAAGAGCATGCTACCTCTCAAAGATTAAGCAGTACTGTTTGAAGAAGCATATACATTTCTTCCAGTATCCTGGTCAAAAATTGTTCCTCAATGACTCAGCCAAAAAGAGATTTGGAATTGTTACAAATGTTGTTTTCAGCTCTGACAATGACTGCACTTTACTCTTTCTCACTGCTACGAGATATTTTTAAAGGACATGAAAAAACACAACATAAATCTTCATTATAGATTGCTTTTCCTTTAAAATGACCAGATAACATTTAAAAAGTCACTTAAACTATTGTTTGTTGAGCATCGATGATGTTTCAAAAGCAAATTAAATTTATAATATTTTCATTTTTACAACTTGGCAACAAAATCTTTTCACTGTATCTCAGTACATGTGACAATAATAAACCAATTACTTGAACCACAAATAAGTGGCTAATTTTAAGTGTTCTGCCATGTTTACCTGAACCTTCTGATCCTGTTTCTTTCACACCATCGTCCCTGCTCCATGTTTCCTCTTTAAAACCCCGAAAAGCAATGTTAGTAGGTAGGCCTCATGACTAGCTTTTACTCATTCCTTTTTTGTCAGTGTGTTGGTCTGAATAAACTTCCATCCTGCTGGATATTAAAGTTGATTATTAACTATTAATGTCAGTCAGTGAAAGCCATTTTGAATTGGATAACGTCCTGCTTTCATCGTGTAAGATATAATAGCGCAGTAATTATTTTTAGTTGATTTTGAGGTCAACTAGTCTGTCAAAGTGACACCTAACATGAGGGAGGAAAAAATATTGCCAAATCATGTCACTTCAAAAACAAAAGTAAGTATTCAACATTTATTTTAATAAGCTGGAACATGTAGTTTGGAAAGGAATGAGTTTTTTTGATGGGTTTGCAACAGTTGCATTTGCACTAAAGCTGTCCACAACTGAATGACTTTAATCCATAGAATCCCTTTCTTGTAGCAAAAGTGGCTTCATAGAAGCATTATCATAGATTTAATGCCAAGTCATGTGAAGGAGCATCAAAGTAGGTGGGCAAACACTTGGTCAAAATGGTTGATTTTAAGACGTGTCCTAAAGAAGAAAAGGGAGGTACAGAGGCAAAGAATAAGGGAGGTAACTCCAGAGGTTGAGACCTTAACAGGTGAGAGCACAGCCACAATTGTGGAATAATTAAATCCAAGGAAAACCAAGAGGTCAGACTCAGAGGAGTGCAGATATCCCAAAGCCCTGCAGACTAGAATATCCCATATCTTGTTGCTCACTGACCTTTGGCTGAGGTGTCATATGTCCTTCTATCAACATTCAGAATGCTTCACTCCCAGTTAAAGACACACCTCTGTTGACCTTAATCTCCATAGGTTAAGGCATGTAATTGTCCCATTGCTAAGATATATCAATTGCACCATTAACTCTTCTGCAATCCTCATTCAGGGCATATACACTTTGTGGGAAGGATATCAATGAATGTGCTGCCATCTTAGCACCTTGTTCTTTGTGGCTCAAACAACTGGAATTCCCTCCACTCTCTCTCCTGCTCCTCTCCCTCCAGCATTTTCTTCAAATGGATATTTGTCCAACAGAGTCACAGATCCATGAATTCCAAGCTGGTTAACTGATCAGTGCAGTGGTCAGCCAATGCATGTGTCCTGATAACCTGGGTGCAATTCAACACAACCACCTACAAATGGCAAAACCAGACCAAGAACAAGCAGAGGCAACTTACTCTTCAGACATGCCAAGTGTCAGGGATGGAGACTGCCTCAGCCTATGAGTCCCCTGAATGGACTTGTGATCTTGCAATATAGATATATCATTTCTGACACACTGATTTATGCAATTGTTTTGGAAGTACTTATTGGTATTGGTTTATTATTGTCACTTGTACCAAAGTAGAGTGAGAAACTTGTCTTGCATACCGATCGTACAGGTCAATTCATTACACAGCGCAGTTACATTGAGTTAGTACAGAGTGCATTGAGGTAGTACAGGTAAAAACAATAACAGTACTGAGTAAAGTGTCACAGCTACACAGAAAGTGCAGTGCAACAAGGTAGATCGTGAGGTCAGAGTCCATCTCATCGTATAAGCTCTTAGAACCTAAGAGTTTAATAATAAATTGGAACAAGAGTAAGATCTCTGGCCCTTTGAGCCTGTTCTGCCATTCATCAAAATCACGGGTGATCTATCTCACTGCCATTTTCCAGCACTGTGTCCGTATCCCCCAAATCCTTTACCGGTCCTCCCTCAGTAATGAATGCCTGATTTACAGATAATCCATACATACTAATGACTGTTTGGGAGACTTGTGGGATGGATTTGCTGACTGCTGCTTGGCTGCGGGCATCTTCTGCCACCTGGGAACTCAGCTGGCGGTTGCATTTCTGTCTAACAAACCATCTAGGTCGCGAGCGATTCACAGGAACAGAACCCTGCCGTAACCTGGGGTGGACCTGTAATGTCTATGAATCTCAGTTTTGTATTATTTTGTATTATTCCTGATACAGCAACATGCCATCCCTGGAACCAGTCTTGGGAACCTTTATTTCACACCCTCTATTGACAAGTACATCCTACCTTAGATAAGGAGACCAAAAGTGTAGTATACACTTCAAGACTCTAAACTCTTGTAATAAAGGCTAACATATTATTTCGCTTCCTAATTGATGATGTACCTGCATGTTGGCTTTACGTGTGGGCATACCTGGGTCTCTTTGAACAACAACACTACCCAATCCCTCACCTGTTAACAAATTTTCTGTTTCCATTATGTGCATCCAACATTTTTCCACATTATATTCCAACTGTCCTTGCCCACTCACTCAGCTTGTCCATATCCCCTTGAAGCCTCTTTGCATTCTCCTTTGTATTCACAATCCCACCAATTTTAAGGTCATTAGCATACTTGGAAATGTGATATTTGGCCTCCTCAGATCCATACAGTCATTAAAGAAAACTTATGGGCACCATATTAACAGTGTTCAAAGGCCGCAGCTAAAGCTGAAAAGAAATAAACCGTGTTCATATTGTGTTTCTGACCTCAGAACAATCCAAAGCACTTTGTAGCCAATTATGTTCCTTTGAAACATGATCACTCTAATTGTGCCTGCAGCCAGCTCCCACACAGAGCAATGTGATCTGTGTTAGTAGCCAGGACACCAGGGAGAATTATCCAGCTCTTCATTGAACCTGTAAGATGCAATCTTTAAATCTCCACTTGAATTAAGGAGGCTAGAGCTTAGTTCATAGTTTCAGCCAAAAGGCAGCTCCTCCATTGGTGTCACACCTTCTCAGTACCACATTTGAGTGCCAGCCTAAATTTTGTGCTCAAGACATAAATTGATTTGAATGTAGAGATGTTTAAATTCAGATGCATCAATCCTACCAATGAACCAAGGATCTTAATGTTATTTACTTCTATTAGCACATTAATTAAAATACATTTGGACAGGTACATGAATAGGAAGGGTTGAAATGGATATTGGGCAATTGGGACTAGTTTATATGGGTATTTTGGTCAGTGTGGATGAGCTGGTCCAAAGGGCCTATTTCCATGTTATATGACCGTATGACTAAAATTATTGAATGGTAAAAGTGTTAAACATCAATGTATAAACAGGGAGTTTATATACTGCCCAACATTAGTACACTGCACGCAAAACAGAGGTTGGGACTCAGGCATCATAATAATGATTGGAGAATTACATACTCCAAAATTGGGCCACTAATGAATGTTTGGATAGCGTAATCATGGGGTTAAATTAGGATTAAGGGCTTTGGAAATAGGGTGGAGGTTTGTGATGTTTCCTGGAGCTATCATCAAATTTTAAGGGTAGGGATTGTGATCCTAGGGGAGGCATCAAGACCTTGGAATTGGGAAAAATAAGAGGATAGAATGGAATTGGAGGTCCCAGGGAAGCAGTTAGAGAAGGGAATAGGATGCAGGGAACTTGGGATCAGTAGTTCAGGAGCCTAGACATCAGGATCCAGAGCCACAGTGACTGGAAATGGCAACAACATGTTTACAAATAGGGTGTTCGACCAACATTGCAGCAGGAACCAGAAACTGATCACGTGAACCTTATTTGCGTGAGGTCAAGCTGGGGTGGAGAGTTTTTGTATTTGCAGTCATGACCTATTGCCTGCTTCGAGCATTGAGAAGGACAGCTGTTGTTTATCCTCACCCACTTTGGCTGGTAGCACTCTTCAGATGGGGAAAACACACCTTTCCTGGCCATCATTTGGCCCAAATAAAACCCAATGTGTCTTTTACCCCTCACCATTTTATTGAATAATCACATTACAAATAAGGTTAAGAATAAGTTTAAGGCTCTTTATTACATTCCAACAATCTTTCATTTGATTAATATCATTGCTTCAGCCCAACTTTCAAGATGTTTCCTCTCAGCTTTCTATAAAAGAACTATAAACAAAAGAACCAGGGACATTTCCTCTAAATTATGTCCCCATATGGTTTTAGTTAAATAGAACTTACAAGATTGTTTTCTGCTGCAAAGCAGTAAATTATTATGATGTCTACACACTTCTAGTAGGCATAGTGATAAGAAAGTCAAAAAGGTTGCAGCTTGAGTTTCATAATATTATAAAATAGGGAAAACAGGAACATAGGAAGGGGACATATAAACATCTAAAGCCAACACCTGCACCTCTTCTCCATGTTTCCCTTCTTGTATCTATATCATTGACCCATGGCCAAGGGTGTGTCTAATCATACCGTATCACTAATGTAGTCATGTGTACAATAAATGCAACAAAAACACCTTACACAACAACAGTGTAAAAATTCCAAAATACATAATTGCAAATTATGACATGATTGGAATTTGGTGCAGAGGAAATATGGGGAAAAATAGAACACAGAACATAGAACAGCACAGCACAGGAACAGATCCTTCAGCCCATGGTATTGTGCTGAACTAATTAAACTAGTAGCTAAACCCCTAACTAAACTAATCCCTTCTGCCTACACAATGTCCATATCCCTCCATTCTGTGCTCATGAATGTGCCTATCTAAGAGCCTCTTAAATGCTTTATTATATTTGCCTCCACTACCACTCCAGCACATTCCAAGCACCCACCACAGTGTAAAAAGCTGCACCCCCCCACACCTCCTTTGAACTTACCCCCTCTGAAAAAAATTGTCAACGCACGTTGGACAATAAATTCTGATGTTAACAATCTTTCTCATGCTGTTGCCAAAAGTTGAAACAAAAAGCTCACAACATTCATTAGCCTCAGTTCTAAAACAGAGTTAGCAGAAGTACTCGTGATATTTGTCTGCTTCTGGAGCAGAAGGCATTAGGGGTCAAACTTCCTGCATTGGTAGCTCCATTCATCACAGCTGACTTCAAGAAGTAGCCCTTAAAGTGTCAAACCACAACATAACCAGCACTGTTTCAACTACTGAGCAGTATTAGGTAGGAATGAGTGCCTCCTGTGACGGGAAGGAGTAGCAAAGTCTCCCCAGGAGGATAAGGGAACATTGCATAGTCTGCTGATATACGGTGTGCAGGAGGAAGCCTCCTTGCATAAAGGGCACAAGTTGCAGAGGAGGTCTCCAAAAGGACTTGAGTGCACGTTGAATGCCTGTGATTTTAGGAAGTCAGCAAAGCAATCAAATGTACCTTCCAGGGGCGAATGCAAAAGTCACATTTATCAAAAATACAAGGTTCCTTATGTATAAAAATGTAAGGTTCCTTATTATAAGATATATTTTTGACTTCTGCAATGCAGCAGTGGCGACAAAGTATCATGTGTGATACAGGAACAGCCTGAATGGGCCCCCAGGCTTGGTTTCTAGGAGCAAGGTGACCTTGATCTTGGGAGCAGTGTAGGTGCCTTGTCTGAGCTTGTGCTAGAGATTAAGGTCACACATGTGAGTGACACTGATCTTTGGAAGGGCAAATTGTACAGGTATAACGAGATGGCTCCCTGTGAAGCCCAGGTGAAGACTTTGGGTGTCATCTCTTCTTCCAGATATCTTTCCCCAGTTTCATACTTCTTTCTGATCTGATGAACATGGAAACTCTTCTCCTTTTGCAGAATTTCTTGTGGAATTCTTGGCCACTAAGGCTCAAGGGGGAAGGTGCTGAAACCATCTGCGAGCATGGTGATAGACATCCTAGGTTGATCAGTTTAATTGAGTTTTGTTTTCCAGAGAGGTATCCTGGACTCGGCCCATGAATGGATCAGAAATCTGTCCAATTCCTCAAACACTACTAGCTTTAGTAAACACTGCTTCTTCTGGGAGTTTACCATATTAGTCACTCTTTAATGTGATTCCAAATCTCGCTGGAGATGAATTTTGTGCATTGCACAGCCTTTGACATCATTTATAAGAACTGGATGCTGAAAAAAAAACAAGAAAATTTCACACTAACAAGACCACATGATATTAACGACACTGTTAGCTCTCCCAGAACCAAGCACAGAATTGTGGTGATTTTTGCCTGTGGAGTGCCTCTTTCCAGCTTTACACAAAAGAATCATTGGGGATCTGTTTTCTTAGCATTATGTCCACTACAACCTTAATGACCAGTTGATCGTTTAATACAGGAGACTGCATTCTGAGAATCGCACTGAATTTCTGATTTATGTTATGTGCTGAAGTGCAAGAGCATGCTTGAATGTACAGCAGCTAACTTATAGATTGAAGGGTTATTGACCAAGCTGGGTTTTTAAATAGCAAATTCATTCACGTGGAGGTTGCTTTCCTTTCTGACTAGATCAGGATGAGAAAAGTTGTGATTAGGGAGCTAAATAGACCACTACAAATTGTGGAGATAGAAGAAAAGAGAGAAAGATTTCTAAGTTTAGAGAGAAACTGGTGATGTTCTCCTTGGATTGGAGACTAAGAGGAGATTTGGTGGAGGTGTGAGAAATAATAATAAGACTAAAGAGAAATTGCATCCAGTGGTTGAAAGATCAATAGCTGGAGGGTACAGAATTAAGGTGATAACCAAAGGAAGCAGACAACTGTGGCAACGAATGATATTTGGACTGCACTACCTTATAGAGAGGTGGATACAGGATATCAATAGAAGTCTTCAATGAGGAACAGGAAATATGGGAGTGAAAAAGAAAGGTGGGATATGGAATGCCTTTGTTGTGGGCCCTCCTGTCCTATTCCCCACAGTTCAATATCACTGCCACTGATTCATTTACTAGGACATGGCACATAAAGAGAAAGCAAATGTTTATTGTGGCGGTCAGTTTTCATCTAAACTATAAACACAATACAAAAACATTACAAGAGATAACGATATGACACGGTCTTTTAAGGTAGTGACAATTCACCAACTTTAAGATATTCCAGCACATCAGAAAGCTACAAATGTAATGCAGGCATTCAAGAAAGGAGAGAGTGAGAACCTACAGGCCAGTTTTTTCTTACAATCGTCATTGGGGAAACAGTGGACTGGGGAAATAGTAGTAAGAGATTTAGAAAATCATAATATAATGAAGTAGAAGAAACCTAGTTTTATGAACGGCAAGTCGAGTTGGACAAATTTATTTGTTTTTTTTTTGAGGTTGTAATGAGCAGGGTAGTTAAAGGGGAAACTAGTGGATTTAGACTTCCAAAAGTTTTTTTTTATATATAGAAGGTATCACATAAAAGGTTACTCCACAAAAAAAGAACACATTGCAGTGAAGGTTATGTATTAATACATTACCTAAAGGAAGCATGGGAGAAAATCCTATGGGTTTAGGGACTGACAATAATCCCGTAGGTTCAGGGGTAGCACAAGAGGTGGAAGCTCTGAGAGTATATTGTCATGCGACGATGGCGGCTAACTGGGATACTCCCACAGGATGAATCTACCTCAACAGGCTGGTAAACTGCATGCCAGGAATCCCTAATCCACTCAAAGCTTCAGGAGACCTGAGCCATGGCCAACCCAAGCACGTTAAATGTGTGAAGCAGATCTCATTGGCCCTCTGGTCCCCAGTTTCCACTCCTCAGAAACGGAGTAGAAGCAAGTCATCTCCAACTCCGAGAGACTGCCTAATAAAAAGAGTGGCAACCCACCAATCTTAAAATAGCAGCTTTGCTTAACAGTTATCAGGCATACACAACACAGGGAAAGAACCAGGGAATGTGACTGCTTTTTGAAAGAGCCAGAGCACACTCAATCTACCCAATATCAACGACTCCAAATTCAGGGACATTTTCAACCTTTTTCATTATACATTAACACATTGGGGAAAAAAATAAACTGAACGTTGCTTACTGAAAATGGCACACATTGTCTTATATAACTTCTTCAGACACTTAGTTTAAATCTAATGAAATAGCCAGGTACCTCCAAACTGATATTTTTGAGAAATTCGCCTTAGAATCCATTTAACCAGGTGCCTATCAAAATGTGGTTAAATTTAATTGCCTGTATAGCACAGCACATTTTCTTCAAAGGCATCAAGGCCTGTGCCAAATTAAGATTGAATTTTCAGTGACTTTCATGCAGAATCAAGGTTCTCAGCTGCATTGAAGCATTGTAGCCGAGATGAAAGATCAGGTGGAAAATTACAAGTAGCATTCAGTGAGACACAATCAAGAACAAGAGCAAGGAGCTATACAGATGAAAATCTACAGCATCCATGTTCTGAAAGTCATCTCAGTTTTATTCCATTGTTAAAAAAAAGATTGCTGTTATATAAGGCAAATCATCTTTTTTATATGGAATGGACATAAATCATAATGAAACCTTTTATGGTGGATTGCACCATAAATTGAATGTCAAATCAATTCATATGTGGGCATTAGTATTCAAAGTGAAAGCTGCAAAATTATTTCTTGAATTATTTTAATCTACCTTTTATACTATTGTCATTTTCCTCTGAATTTTCTGTTTAGTCAGTGATACTTCATCTGCAGAATTAATCAGTGCAGACTGTCATTAAACTGATTTTTCACTAAGGTGGTGAAATTCAAGCAGCCCGAAGTGACTGAATATCTAGTAAATTTTCATCTGCTGGAATTAATAAACTGTTTAAAAAAAAGACAGAGATGACAAAAGTGGAATTATCTTATCACCCAAGCCTCATGAAATTGGCTCCCATTTTAACTTCGGGGGTAGCTGTGGGGTGAAGAGCTGTAAACTGAAGGGGACAGCAAGTTCTGGCTACCTATTTTAGTTAATCTATTTCTCTCACTAACTCCAGTTCCCACAAGATTATTAATAGTATGGCAAACATCATAGGATAAGGTGGTGGTTACATTACAAGCCTAATCCAGAGGCCTATACCAATTGTTTGGTGACAGAAGTTCAGTGCCCACGTGGCAGGCAGTAAGTTTAAACTCAATTAAATAAATCTGCAATTGTAAAATAAAACTGCTGTTGGGATGAAACTACCAGATTATCATAAATGCCTGTCCAGTTTACTAAGGACCTTACAGATGGCAAACTGTTTATGGCTGATAATTGTCCTCTGAATTGGCCAAGCAACTGTTCTATACTGAGTGAAACTGGACTTCTGTTTTAAATATGCATTAATTTTTTTTTGCAAGTCATGCATTTAGTTTTTTGGGCATACTTCATAGAACCACACAGTGCTTGCAGCCTGGAAGAATGCCATTCAGCTCTTTGGGTCTGTACACCTGCTCTAAATAGGAATGATCCAGCTGGTCCCACTGCCCTGCTCTCTCCCCATATCCCTATAAATTCTCTTTTCAGATGCTTTCTGAACACTGCAATTGAACCTGCCTCCACTACTTCCCCTGGCAATATATTCCAGGCCTTAACAATTCACTGTTTAAAAATGTTTTTCCTCGTTTTACTTTTGGTTCTTTTGTCAAACACCTTCATTCTATGTCCCTTGGTACTTGGCCTTGTCACTAATGGGAACAGCTTCTATCTATCTTCTCTGTTTATCCTCTTCAAGATTGTAAATAGACCTATTAGATATCCACTGAGAATCAGAATTAGATTTATTATCACTGAATTATATGACATGAAGTTTGTTGTTCTGAGGCAGTACTGCAGGGCAAAGACATACAAATTACTATAAATTACAATAATAAATAAAGAATGCAAAAGAAAAGGAATAACCAGGTAGTGTTCATGGGTTTGTGGACCGTTCAGAAATCCGATGGCAGAAGGGAAGAAGCTGTTTCTGCATCATTGAGTGTGCGTCTTCAGGCTCCTGTACCTTCTCTCTGATGGTACTAACAAGAAGAGGGCATGCCGCAGATGGTGAGGATCCTTCATGATGGATGCCACCTTCTTGAGGCACCACCTCTTGAAGATGTCCCTGATGGTGGGGAGGGTGTGCCCGTGATGGCAGTGAGGTTGCAGGACAATACTGCTTCAATTATTCAATACAATACACAAAAGTGCTGGAGGAACTCAGCAGGTCAGGCAGCATCCATGGAGGGAAATAAACAGTCGATTTTTTGGACTGAGAACCTTCATCAGGACTGGAAAGGGAGAGGGGGGAAGTCGGAATAAGAAGGTGGGGGGGGGGGAGGGGGAGGAGCACACTCAGGCAGGGAATAAGTGAGTCTAGGTGAGAGGGGGAAGGTAGGTGGGTGGGGGAGGGGGAGAAGATGTAATAAGCTGAGAAGTGATAGGTAGAAGAGGCAAAGGGCTGAAAAAGGAGGAATCCAGTAGGAAAGGGCTGTGGACCATGGAATAAAGGATGGAGATAGGGAGGAGAGGAGATGGGCAGGTCATCAAGGCGGGGGAAGGGAGCCACAAGAATAAGGGAAGACAAAGGGTTGGGGGGGCGGGGGTGGTTGGTTACCGGAAGCTAGATAAATCAATATTGAGGCCATCAGGTTGGAGACTCCCAAGACGGAATATGAGGTGTTGTTCCTCCAACATGCATCTGGCCTCAACGTGGCAGTAGAGGAGGCCATGGATAGACATGTCAGTATGGGAGTGGGATGTAGAATTGAAGTGGGTGGCCACCGGGAGGTCCTGGCTGTTGCAGCGGATGGAGCAAAGGTGCTCAATGAAGCTTATTACATCTTATCCCACTCCCCCACCCACCACCTTCCCCCTCTCACCTGGACTCACCTATCACCTGAACTCACCTATCCCCTGCCTGCGTGTACTCCTCCCCCTCCCTCCACCTTCTTATTCTAGCTTCCACCTTCTTCCTTTCCAGTCCTGATGAAGGGTCTCAGCCCAAAACATCGACTGTTTATTTCCCTCCACAGATGCTGCCTGACCTGCTGACTTCCTCCAGCACTTTTTGTGTATTGCACCAGATTCCAGCATCTGCAGAATTTCTTGTGTCTCAATCATTCAATAGCTGTGCTCTCTAATTGGACACTTTGAATTGAAAGAGGGCAGAGCTTCTCACATATGGTGTACGGAAGCCATTTGAGGATGAGCTATTTATTTTAAACAGACCTGGTAATAACAGCCTAGCAAACCACTCAGTTCAAAGGCAGTTAGAGATGTGCAATGAACACTGACCTCATCAGCAATACTCACTTCCCATAAACAAATCTGCGATCAATTCAGTGCAACACAGTTAGTGACACTCACACTGGCACTCTAAAAGATTTGCCAAAAACGACTCCCAACATATAAAGCCATGCTGACTCCTTCTAATCAGGCTCTGTCTATCCGAATGCTGGTAGATCCCGTCCCTCAGAATTCCCTCCAGTAACTTCCCCACTACTGATGTCAGGTTGACTGGCCTGTAGTTCCCTGGCTTGTCCTTGCTACCCCTTCTTAAAGAATGGAACAACATTAGCCTCCTTCCAGTCTTCAGGAACTTCACCAGTGATTAACAATGAAGCAAACCTCTCCACAAGGGCCTCCACAGTTTCTTCTCTAACCTCCCACAAAGTTCAAGGATGCATTCGGTCAGGCCCTGATGATTTAGCCACCTAAATGCACTGCAAGTACCTCCTCCCTGGTAATATAAATGTCCTCCAAAGCATCTTCACTTGTTTCCCTTGTCTCTTGAGCAATCTCATGAGATGTTAAACCGTGGCCCTATTTGTTTTCTCGTGCAAATGTAAAATATCCTGTCAGACTATTTAAAGAAGAGCAGAAACCTGACTCATATGCCACAGCCAATATTTATTTCTTAACTAATTTACAAAAACAAAGGGTAATCTAGTCATTATCATGTTGCTGCTTGTGGGACCTTGCTGGGCACAATTTGGTGCTCAACAGACAGCCCCACCCACTCCCCACCCAAATTAAAAATCAGGGCTAACAGTTTAACTTTTACATTTAATCAATTGCTATTACATAAGGTTTCCTACATTTCTTGCTGAACTTTTTGTCGGGATAACTTCCAGCCCCCGCTCAGGTGGCCGTGTGCCTCGCTGCTCCAGTGACCCAGGCTGGACCTGGACCTGGTTGTGAAAACCAGAAGTCTTTTTTTCTAGAAAACCTGAAGTTTTAACTCCACATGTATGATTATCTTTCTGAACAAATTCCGAGTGACATGTCTGGCTCACTGTCAGTTAGGGAGCATTCCAGTGTCAGTGATAACGATTCAGATTAGATTATTGTCGTATACACCAGGATGCAATGAAATTCCTTGCTCGCCTGAAGCTCACAGAGTAAATAGAGTACATGGTAATAATAAATGTAACAATAAATACAGCAACAAGTGCTAAATCAACAGGATGGTGTAAAGATTGTAGCGCAGTCTGAAGTAGTGCAATAAGAAATGCTCAAGTGACAATAACCGAGAGAGGTAGAATTAAGAGTTCGAGAAAGTGGCAGGGATGTGATTAGTTCAGAAGTCTGATAGCAGTGGGAAAGAAGCCATTCTTAAGTCTGGTCATCTGGGCTTTCAAGCTCCTGTACCTTCTCCCAGAAGGTAGAAGAAAGAAAGGGAATGGCCTTGGATGGCAGCCATCCTTGGCGATACTATTAGCTTTCTAGAAGCAACACACCATGAAGATGGACTGGATGGAGGGAAGTGATGAACCTGTGATGGACTGAGTAGTTTTTACCAGTTTTTGCAGGTTCCGTTTATCCAGAGCAGAGTGGTTACCATGTCAGGCTGAGATACAACCCATCAGGATACTTTCTGCAGCACATCTGTGGAAGTTCAAGAGAATCCTCATGGACAAGCAGAATCTTCTCAAACACCTAAGTTAATATGCTGCTGCTCCCTCTTGACCTCTCCATCAGTGTGGAGGCAACAGCTGGGGTTGCTGGTGATATGGATGCCAATAGACTTGAAGCTGTCGACCATCTCTACAGCAGCTCCATTGATGAGCAAAGGGTTGTGTCCACCCACCCTCCATACCACCATCACCCACCACCCCTCGCCAGCTTCCTCAGGTCAACAACCAGCTCTTTCATCTTGCTGACGTTAAGGGTGAAGTCATTGTTCTGACACCATGACAAAAGATTTGCAACCTCCTTCCCGTACTCCATACCATTGCTGTTGATCCGGCCAATAACAGTGGTATAATTGGCAAACTTAAAGAATGAGTCAACGTTGTATCTGGCCACACAGTCATGGGTATACAGGGAGTAGGACAGGGGTCTGAACACACAACCCTAGCGAGTACCAGTGTTGAGGGTCAGGCTGGATGAAATGTAATGACCAATTCTAACCGACTGAGGTCTGCCGGTCAGGAAGTCTAGAAGCCAATTGCAGATGGGGGCCCCACCAGGACAAGGTCTAATCTCTAAATTCTAGATTAGCTTCTTTAGTATTAAGCTGTTGAAGGCTGATCTGTAATCAATGAATGGCATCCTGCCATATGTATTCTTATTGTCGAGGTGATCCAGAGCTGAATATAGTGCAAGGAAGGTGGTGTCCTCCGTAGAGAAGAAAGGCAGAGATTGCTGGAGGGTTCCAGTCCAGGAGAAGGTGGCAACTTTGCTTAGGGAGGGAGCCACAACAAAGATTTTGGGGACAAACCTTCCCTTCTCCCTCCATGGATCAGCACAGCAGGTCGGGCTTCTACCTCACAGCACCAGCGGCCCAGTTCAATCGATGCTGTCGGTGTGAAGTTTGCACCTTCCCCTTGTAACCATATGGATTTCCCATGAGTGCTCTGGTTTCCCCCCATATCCCTAAGATGCACTGGTTGTTAGGTCAATTAGCCAGTGTAAGGAGCATCAGGAAGGTACGAGATAAGAATGGCATGTAGGAAAATAGCTGGGAAACGGGATTTGCTGTGTGCGCAGGCAATCAATGGGCCAAATGGCCTTCTACGTTCCAAAAAATATGAAACCAGCCCTCTCCACCTCTGCAGTGAAATTGGAGATCACTCACAAATCATCACTTAAGTAGGCTTCAATTAACAGCAGACCTGAACACAATGAACAACAAAAGCAGATGGATGAATCCAAGTACTACTGCATCATCACTGTCATAGATCTGACATTAAGACCATTATAAGCAAATAATATTCAACATGTTTATATCTGAGACTCAATGTAGAAATAGTTGACTGTAAAACAATAAGTTAATGTCCCCTAGAAATTTGCAAAAGGTCAAGTTATTTTCTTTGGTAGATTTTCCATTTTCCTTGTTTCTTGCTTCGGTCTCTATTTATTTTGTGAAGCTGTCTGTTGTGACATGCTGGCAGTACCACAGGGATCAGAAGTTCATTATTTCCAGCAATATTTTATGCAAGCACATCATAATTTAACTGAAAATAGGAATTAGCAAAACCTTCCTGCTAAATTTATCGGATTAATAACATAAGATAATCAGGGGAAATCTTCCCCTAACAGTATCATACAAAAAATATGAATCCAGGCCTCTCTACCTCTGCAGTGAAAATGGAGATCATTCACAAATCATCACACAAATAGGCTTCAATTAACAGCAGACCTGAACACAATGAACAACAAAAGTGGATGGATGAATCAAGTCATTCATTCACACCCATTATATTTTCCTAACTTGCTCATCTATTGGTGATTAGATTCACACCATTTGTGCTTACTAAGTGATCTGTTTCAAAGCAAGTTTCTGGTTGTGTAAGCAACTTCAAATTCCTGGGTGTCAACATCTCAGAGGATCTATCCTGGGCCCAACACATTAACACAATCATGGAGAAGGCACTGCAGTGGCTCTACTTCATTAGGAGTTTGAGGAGATTCGGTATGTCACTAAGGACTGGTACAAATTTCTATAGGTATACAGTGGAGAGCATTCTGACTGGTTGCATCACCACCTGGTATGGAGGCTCCAATGCACAAGATCGCAAGGGACTACAGAGGGTTATAGACTCAGCCAGCTCCATCACAGGCACAGCCCTCTTCAAGAAGCGGTGCTTCAAGAAGGCGGCATCTATCGCTAAGGACCCTCACCATCCGGGACATGCCCCCTTCTCGTTACTAACATCAGGGAGCCTGAAGACCCACACTCAACAAGTCAGGAACAGCATCTTCCCCTCTGCCATCAGATTTCTGAACTGTCCATGTACTCTACCTCATTATTCCTTTTATTTTTGCACTATTTATTTTTGTAATGTATGGTAATTTTATGTCTGTGCACTGTACTGCTGCTACTAAACAACAAACTTCACATCATTTAACTTAGAGTTAATGAATCTGATTCTGGTAAATCTTTCAGCCTGATGATGATCAATCCTTGTATCCATTTCTTTCTCCAATTTTTACAGAGCCTTCATTAGGAGTCAGAGTGGTACAGCACAGAAACAGACCCTCTGCCACCAAGTCCATTCCAACATTTTTGCTCAGCTAAACTAATCCCATTTGCCAGCATTAGATCTGTATCCTTCTAGGCATGCCTGTTCAAGTGCCTAAGTGTCTCTTGAGTAGTGATTGTATCTGACTCCACACCTCCTCTGGCAGTGATTTCCAAATATCAACCACTCCAGATAAAAATGTGTTTATAAACCTTCCTTCCAGATACCCAATAAAACTCTTTCCTCTCACCTTAAACTCATGGCCTCTTGGTTTTGACACCCCTGCCACTGGAAAAAGCTTCTGCTTATCTACTCTCTTTATGCCTCTTAATTATATACACCTCTATCAAGTCACCCTCAGCCTCCTTCGTTCCAGAGAAAACAAGCCCAGGCTATTCAATCTCTCCCCAAAATCTTCCAATCCAGGCAATATCCTGGTGAATCTCCACAGCACACTCTCCAGCCCGGTCACATCCTTCCTCTAGTGCAATGACCAGAACTGCGCACAGCACTCCAAGTGCGATCTAACCAGCATTTGGTAAAGTTGCAACATAACCCTGCAACTCCTATTTTCTTGGCCCTGACCTATGAAGACAAGCATGCTATATGCCTTCTTCACCACCCTGTGTACCCGTGTTGCCACTTTTAAGGAACTAAGGACTTGAACCTCAAGATTTCCCTGCTCA
This sequence comes from Pristis pectinata, assembly GCF_009764475.1. NCBI lineage: Eukaryota > Metazoa > Chordata > Chondrichthyes > Rhinopristiformes > Pristidae > Pristis > Pristis pectinata. The sequence goes on from NC_067407.1 coordinate 84,435,431, forward strand.
TCGTTACTCCTTAGCAGCCTACTATATACTGTATATGTCCTCTCCCTACTTAACCTCCCAAAATGCACCACCTCAGACTTGTTGCAATTAAATTCCATCTGCCAATGCTCCACCCAACTTTTCATCTGTTCTTTATCCTGCTGAAGCCTTAGAAACCTTCACTATCTATAACACAACTAACTTTTGTGTTAGCCTGCAAACTTATATATCATACCTCACACTTTCACATCCACATTATTAATATATTACAAACAACAAGGGTCCCAACACTGATCTCTGTGGTACACCACTTGTCACAGACTTCCAATCAGAAAAGCATCCTTCCACCACTATCATCTGCTTCCCATCACCAAGCCAATTTTGGGTCCAATTAGCCAGCTTGCCTTGAATTCCATGTACCCTAACCTTCCCACCAGCCTGCCCAGCTATCTGATCTGTTACTTCCCTCAGCTATTCCCATTGGGATAGAGAAACAAAGGACTGCAGATGCTGGAATCTAGATGAAAAACACTATGATGCTGGAGGAACTCAGCAGGCCAGGCAGCATCCGTGGAGAAAAGCAGGCAGTCAACATTTCGGGTCAGGACCCTTCTTCAGGACTGAAGATAGGAAAAGCAGAGCAGTGACAGGTGGACAAAAGAGGGGAGGTGGGGTGGGCACAAGGTGGTGATAGGTAGCTGCAGGTAAGAGATAGTGATAGGTAAGCGCAGGGGAGGAGGGGAGAGCAGATCCACCGGGGGATGGGTCAAAAGTAAAGAGAGAAAGGAAAGGATCTCATTCAGCCTTGGGAATTTATCAATCCTTATAACATTTAACACCACCTCCACCTTCATTCTGACCTGCTCCAGATTATCAACATACCTCTCCCTGAACTCACCATCTTGCACGTCCTTCTCCTCCTCCTCTTTGAATACAGAAAAGTAGTATTCATTTAGGATGTCGCCCACATTGCCCAATCCACACACAGATTACCCCTTTGGTCCAAAGAGGACCCACTCTTTTCCTGGTTATCCTCTTGCTCTTTATAAATTTATACAAAGTCTTCAGATTCTCCTTAACCTTACTTGCCAAGGATATTTTGTAGCCCCTTTTTGCGCTGCTAATTTCTTTCTTAAATTCTCATCGCCATAGATATTGCAAGGAGTGACAGCTCAGGGGAAGCACCTGTGAATATTCTGGATATGTCACACACTCTGGTCCTTTTCTTAGGAATAATATGATGGTACATTTTAAACAACTGCAATGCAGGAACATCAGAATTAAAATAGCAGGCTCTAAACTGTCAGGGCAAATAAATCCTGTGATTATTTTATCAGATTAGTTGTAATAACCTCACCCCCAAAAGTATATGGAGAGCACTGCAGGAGACTTGTAATGAATAGGAACAGAGTAGGAAGAGATAGGCCCCTCAGCCCTTCAAGCCTGCTCACCATTCAATAAGATCAATGGTTAATCTGATTGTAACCTCAACTCCACACTGCTACCTACCCACAGTAACCTTTCGTCCCCGTGTTTTTCAAAACTCTACCCAACTCTGCCTTAAAAATATTCAAAGACTTTGCTCCCACCACTGTTTGAACAAGAGAGTTCCAAAGACCTCTCAAAGACCTTAGCAGAAACATTTTGCTTTTATCTTTGGTTATCAGAGGTTATTTTCGAATAACATAACAAAATGATTACAAGAGCAGAAGGCCACATTAGCCTTTAAGTCTGCACTGGCATTCAATAAATCACAAACAAATTAATTTGCCACTCATCTGCCCTACCCAGTCCTCGTCTCCCTTAATGTCCAAAAATCTATTGATTTCAGCCTTAAATATATTCAACATCTGAGCTTGCACAGCCCTTTGGGCTGGAGAATTCCAGAGATATTCCCTTCTGCTGCTTCCTCAATTAAAGCTTGCATTTAAACTTTAACTAGAAAATTGATCTTAGAAGGATTGAAGAAACGTGAGATAAGTTGATCTCTAATTAATGGGCTGATCATACAACAACCAGCCGTTTGGAGTGAGAACCAATGTCTGTTTCTACACTGATGCTATCTTAATAAGGATGGTGGCTTTTACCCAGCTGCCTTATATTAAGCTGCAAAAAACAACTTCTCTTATCACAGTTTCTGTATCGACCTGTTAACCCTCTGCTGTGATAAGGGAGAGACATTTTGCAGTAGAAAAACCAGAAGCTGTTACATGGCTACCAGGCTCTGTGAATCCACATTAAAACAAGTTCAGTGTTGAAAGTACTAATACAGGGTGGCAGTCAGAGGAAGCTGATTATCTCCATGCTGCTCCGCTGTTCTATTTTATTAGCTCACTGAACTTGAAAGAAAGCTCATAAGTACATGGTGCAATTAAAATTGACATCAACCTTTGAAAAATGTTATGTTATTATACAATGCCAAATAAGGCCACTTAGTCAGCATCAACTCTTTGACAGACCCATCAAATTAGTGCCACTCTGCTTTTTCTCCATAATCCTGATTTTCTTTTCCTTTTCTGGTGATTCAAATTTCAAAACTCATTATTTCAGACATCAATTTCAAACAATAAATTTTGCTTTGTTAAAACAAAAATCACCTCATCTCCTCTCCATTTCTATTGGCGATTGCTTTCAACGGATGTCCTACAGTTACCAACAGCCAGTGGAAATAGTTTCCCCTCATAAAAATCCTTCAACATTGTAAACACCTCTGCTAAATCTCCCCCTACCCCTTTCCACTCTGAAAATCAATTTGCAAATTCTACAGTCTCTCCATGTGATTAAAGTTCTTTCCCCTTGGTATTTCCTTAAGCATTCCAGATAAAAACTATTAAGGCTTAGAATATAGAACATAAAACAGTACAGGCCCTTCAGCCCATGATGTTGTGCCAACCTATATTAACCTTATTTCCATTCAATCTATCTCCCTCTCGACTTCACCTCCCATAACCCTCTATTTTTCTTTTGTCCATGTGCTTATCTAATAGGCTCTTGAATGACTCTATCATATCAGCCCCTACCACCACCCCCGGCAGTGCATTCCAGGCACCCACCACTCTTTGAGTAAAAAATCTACCTCTAACATCCCCCCTGAACTTTCCACCACTCACCTTAAATGGGTGACCTCCAGTATTGGCCATTATTGCCCTGGGGAAAAGATGATGGCTGTCCACTCTGTCTATGCCTTTCCTAAGCTTATATACCTCTATCAAGTCTCCTCTCATCCTCTGTTGCTCCAAAGAGAAAAGCCCTAACTTGCTCAACCTCTTTTCATAAAAGGTGCTCTCCAATCCAGGCAGCATCCTTGTAAATCTCCTTTGCACTGTCTCCAAAGCTTCCACATCCTTCCTATAATGTGGTGACCAGAACTGAACACAGTATTCCAAGTGTGGTCCAATCAGAGTCTCATAGAGCTGCAACCTTACCTCTGGACTCTTGAACTCAATTCCCCGGCTAATGAAGGCCATCACACCATACACCTTCTTAACTACCCTATCCACTTGTGCAGCAACTTTGAGGGATCTATGTACTTGGACCCCAAGATCTCCCTGTTCCTCCACACTGCTAAGAATCCTGCCATTAACAATGTACTCTGCCTTCAAATTCATTCTTCCAAAGTGTACCACTTCACACTTCTCCAGATTGAACTCCATCTGCCACTTCTCCGCCCAGCTCTGCATCCTGTCTAAGTTGCGGTGCAACCTACAACAACCTTCTGCACTAATCTACTACACCACCAACCTTCATGTCATCTGCAAACTTACCAACCCATCCTTCCAATTCTTCATTTAAGTCATTTATAAAAATCACAAAGAACAGATGGTCCCAGAACAGATCCCTACAGAACACTGGTCACCAACCTCCAGGTTGAATACTCCCCTTCTACAACCTGTGGGCAAGCCAATTTCAAATCCACACAGCCAATTTTTCATGGATCCCATACTTCATGACTTCCTGAATGAGCCTACCATGGCGAAACTTGTGAAACGCCTTGCTAAAATCCATATATACCACATCCACCACACTACCTTCATCAATTTGTCTTGTCACTTCCTCAAAAAGCTCTATTAGGCTCATGAGGCACGACCTGCCCTTCACAAAGCCATGTTAACTATCCCTAATAAGACTCTGCTTCTCTAAATGCTCATTAATCCTGTCCCTAAGAATTCTCTCCAATAGTTTGCCTACAACTGATGTAAGACTCACTGGTCTATAATTCCAGGGATTACCCTTTTTTCCTTTCTTGAACAATGGAACAACATTTGCCATCCTCCAGTCCTCTGGTACCACTCCTGTGGTCAGGGAGGACTCAAAGATCATCGTTAATGCTCGAACAATCTCTTCCTTTGTTTCCCGTAGTAACCTGGGATATATCTACCCTAATACTTTTTAGTAGCTCCAAAACCGCTTCTTTCTTAACCTTGCAATGCTCCAACACATTTGCCTGTTCTACGACAACCTCATATTCGTCTAAGTCCCTCTCCCTGGTGAACACTAAAGCAAAATATTCATTTAGGACCTCCCCTACCTCTTGACACATTTCCCCCCCCTTATCCCCAAGCGGTCCTACCCTCACCCTATCCTCTTGTTCCTCACACACGTGTAGAACACCTTAGGGTTTTCCTTAACATTACTGCCAAGGCCTTCTCATGTCCCCTTCTAGCTCTCCTCAGTCCTTTCTTAAGCTCCTTCCTGGCTACATTATACTTCTCAAGAGCTCTGTCTGATTTTTGTTTCCATAACCTTAAATATGCTTTCTTCTTCCTCTTAACTAAACCTTCCATCTCTCTTGTTAACCATATCTTCCATAATTTTTTATTCGATCACTACTTACTTCTAAAGGCAGTTATCCTACATGCTTGTTTAACACCCCAAACAACTGATGCCTTCAAGATTTGGGTATTTCTATTTCTAAATGACATAGAAAGCCTTTCGTCCCATGGAGTCTATGCCAGCTCTCAGAGCATTCCCATCAATCCCATTGCTCATTCATTTCCCTGCAACATATTCTCTCACACCCATCCAATTCTCCTCTCACCCACCAACACTAGGACCACCGTACATTTGCAGTTAACTTAACAACCAGCAAGTCGATGAGGTAGATGTGAGGGGAAACAGGATGTGGGAGGAAACCAGAATATTTGGGCACAGATAGAACATGCAAACTTCATATAGACAGTACCCGAAGTCAGAATCAAACCTAGATCATTGGAGCTGTGAGACAGCTGTGCTACCTGTAGTACCACTGTGACAGCAATATGTGAACTCCTCGCTCAGAATGCTACATTTCCCCTCCCTTTAAGACAGTCTTGCTCCTTCCATTCCTTTCAAAATGCATCACTTCAAATTTCTCTGTTAAATGTCACCTTCCTTCTATCCGTCTGTTAGTGCCTCTCACCTACTTCCATCCTCTTGACTGCTTTTTACCACATTTCCACATCCTTTGTTTTCTGTTTCAGAAGGGCCTCCATACTGCACAGCACTCCAGCATGCTTGGGAATGGACCCAAGGCCACAATGGCTGTCACAGCCACTTATAACCCTGATGAAGAGTCACAGACCTGAAACATTGACATTTTTTCTTTCCACGGCTGCTGCCTGGCTTGCTGATTTTTCCAGTGTTTCAGTTGTTGTTCCGATAGTCTCATCTTGAAGGTGTAGGGTAGCTGCAAGGAGATTAGAACCAGGCGTCTCCTGAACTTGTTGATCTATTGCTTGTGCGATCAATTTTAAGGAGTCATCGGCAGTTTGTGTGTGGCTGGAAGCACTCAATAGGTCAGGCAACATCTGTGGAAAGAGAAACAGAGTTAACTTTTCAAGTCCTAGACGCTTAGTCAAAATTGAGAGGGAAAGAAAAAAGTTAGTTTTCAATGTACAGAACAACAGGAAGAGGGTTATAGTACAGGAAATATCTCTGACAGGGAGAGACCAAGTGACTTAAAGTGCCAGTTAGAGCCCATTATGCTTCTTTGTTATATATTGCTAATAGTAGGCCTATGGGATATGTACAACAGACTAGACAATATTAATAGAAAGAGAAAAACAGCCAAAATTATGATAGGCAGAAATGACCAGTTCTGATGCCAACAGAGTGATCGAGTGAGTTAGCTAAAGTTAGAGAATTTGATATTGAACCTGGAAGATTGCAAAATGCCTGGGGTGTTGATAAGGTATTTTTCCTCAAGTTTGTGTGGTTTCTTTGTAGCCAATTTATACGGTTGGGTATGTGAGATAGTGTTCTGACATGCTGCTGTCTGAGTTATATTTTCAGGGGCTGAGCTTTATATATTTATCTGTAAATCTATGGCACACACTTAACCAGTTTAAGATTTGCCCAGATGATTGGGCATTGAGCTAGCTGAGTAGAAATCTGGCAGGGTAGACCTGAAGCTAAAGTTCTGATTACGGTGGCACAGTGGTGCAGCAATACTGGGGTTCAATCCTGGCCTCTGGTGCTGTCAGTGTGGAATTTGCATGTTCTCAATGATTAGCATGGGCTTCGTCCAGGTGCTGTGGTTTGTTCCCACCTGCCAAAGACATGCAGGTTGGTAGGTTATAGAGTCATAGAATATTACAGCACAGAAACAGGCCCTTTGGCCCATTTAGTCTATGCCAACCTGATCTTTTGCCCAAACCTATCTACCTGCACCCGGACCGTAGCCCTCCAAACTCCTCCCATCCATGCACCTGTCCTTTGTCAAAGGTTAGTCAGCCACTGTAAATTGTTCCAGTGGTAGTGGTAAAATCTGAGAGGAATTGATGGAAATGTGGGGAGAATAAAACAGGATTAGGGTAAACGGATGTTTAATGGTCAGCGTAGATTTTGTGGTCTGAAGGGTCTGTTTCTATGCTGTCTAAGCCAATGCCCTAAACCAAGCCAAAGTATTCTGGAAACCTCTCATGACCACAAATTGCGCAGCATTTTCTACAACTCAAAATTGTTTATTTAAAAATGAACAGATCCTAAGAAAAAGTGAAAAACAAGAATGGAAACTGATTCTGAAGAATGATGTACAATTTACGAAACAAACCATTGCAAAGGTTAACTTGTTGGAAATAGCCAATTACTTTCTCTAATTATATTTCAATAGAGGGCTACATTTCAGATAATTAGATCTACCTTTTGCTTAAGTGGTCTCCAATACATCAAAGGTCTACTCCAACAATATCACATCCTAGGCCATTAGTGCCTGAATAGTACACCTAATTAACAAAAGATTTTAATTAGCCCATCAGAGCCATTGGTCAATTGTCTATTTCACATCGAGCAACCTCCACAGCACTTGCCCTCTAATTCAGAGCAGCATGGCAGATTACATTATTGATTATGACAAATCTCAACACATTATGCCTGGAACAAATGAGCATTAGCCTCAGAAAAAATACGTTGTTAGTCATGCTGCATACATATACTTGTGCATATGACAATAAACTCAAGTTTGACTTTGACTTTGTATGCAACATTGATAGTCACTACATTCATTAATGCTTCATCTTGTAGAACACTTTGAGCTGCTTCCATACAATAAATGCAAGTGTGATTATTGTTATACGATAAGTGCAGAATTCTAGCAACAGATTATATGCTTCTGGGTATGTGGTACACTGCATACTGCAAAGCTTCATGCACAAGCATTAAAAAATTCTGGTCTAAGAGCTAAGAGGTTACATCTTTAAACAATTTCCTCCTATTCAGAATTAGAAAATTGAGAGTAAACACTGTGGTTAATCATTTTGTGCATAAATCTTACCTTACTCAAGGCCATGGGTTATAAACTGCACCATAATATTGCACCTCATCTTCTCTAATTATCCTTAATAATATTTGACATTTAAAATTTGTTCAGCTTATTTATACCAATATTTAATTTCACATAGTGCACATACTTTGAAAACTAAAAATAATCTTACATGCTCAGATGCTTAATTAAAAAATATGACACTAGCTGAGCATACTAAAAGGTTCTGATATATATATAAAAAAATCAATAATGTTATTTGTCGTGAAGATTCAAGGAGACAAGAAATAGGAGCAGTTGTAAGGCATTCAGCACCTTGTGCTGCATTGTGATTCAACAAGTTCATAGCCAACCTTTTATCTCAGAACTAACCCCATATCACACCATTCCATTAAATCCATGAATGTTATCCCCACTTACTCCTTCTCCAGGCTGTTCAGAAATGTCTTTGCCACTCTCTCTCAGCTAGCACCACCTCTTCTCGTATCATTTAGTTTCCCCTAGACTCTGCTATATCACAGCTCTTTTCTTCTGTCACCTCTCCCCTCTTTCTCTGTACCCTAAAGCTTCTTTACCTCCAGTTTTTCCCCAGTTCTGATCAATGACTTGAAACACTGTATTTTCCAACTACCAAGCATCGCCAGTGTTTCACATTTTATTTCCAATTCCTCCCGTCAGCAGCATTTAGATTTTGAATGAGTCATGCCTGTCATGTTCTTTTTGTAATTTCATGCAGCACATCTTGAAGAGCTGGATGTTTAGTTGTTTTATTGCTGAAGATGAATGGAATATGCAGTCACAAAGCCCTGATCGAACTTAATGGCAGGTCCTTAATTAGTTAAAATGCTTCCAATCCCCACCCACTACCCCAGCCAGATTGACAGCCAAGATGGCGGAAGGACAATATAGTGGAGGGGAGGGTTGAGAAGAAACAGGGTTGAGGGTCTCTGCTCAGTCCATGTAGTTTCAAAACCAAGCACATCAGTCAGATTATGGGAGGGGAATGAGACATCAGGGATGGAATTAGAAGCGCTATCAATGGGATGGTGAAGCATGTGAGGATTGAGTTGGAGGGTAATCATAAGTGCATTGGGGGAAATGCCTGAGAACGTGGAGGGAGATGGTCCCATGCATGGGCCTTGTACAAAATGCAACAACCCGCAGTGTCTCAGCATTTGCACAAAAGTGTCAGTCAAATTGTTGCCCAGAAGTATAGGAGTAAAGTTTGAGCTCAATTTGCAGCAGCAAAAAAACTTTCCCTCTTCATGTGCCAGTGAAACTTTGGCCATAGAAATCAAATAGTTGTTCAATCTCATAACTCACCATAAAGCTGCAAAAACAATTTTAGATTAACCTTTTTTCAATCCATTCCAACCAGCCTTATAGATCACAAGAGCTCACTGTGTATAAAAATAATTCTATTCATCTCACCTCTAGACCAGTTGACAATTATCTTAAACCTCAAATTCCAGTATAGTTTTTCTTATAACATAATGAGAAATGAGTCTCTGTGTTGCCTTGAAAGGGCAGCTGTAGAAGTGGTGTCAGTTGTTAGAGCTGATTTTGTATAAACTGATTTTGAAAGTGCATGGAGCTATTAACCTGCAAGTTTATAACTATTGTGGGTGGTGATCTGGAAACAGCCACATATGGACAAACATTGAAATGTAAAGAAAAGATGTCAACATTAATACTAGAAGCAAACTCTGGCTTGGAAAAGGTCAGGGCTGCAAAAGCAGCAAGAAGCTGTCTCTTTTGTCTGAGAGCACATAATGCCAAGGAGACAGAAATGAAATGAGAATTACAGAGTCAGAGCAATACAGCACAGATACAGGCCCTTCAGCCCAACCAGTCAATGTCAACCAGGTTGTCCACCCAGCTAGTCCCTATTTCCTGCATTCAGCCCATAACTGTCTAAGCCCCGCCCCTGCATGTACCTATCTAAGTGCTTCTCGAATGATAACACTGTACCTGCCTCAACCACTTCCTCTGGCAGCTTATTCCATATTCTCAGCACCCCCTGCATGAAAAAGTTGCCACTCAGGTCCCTTTTAAATCTTACCCCTCTCACCCTAACCCTATGCCCCGTAGCTTTGGACTCCCGTACCCTGGGGAAAAGACTGTTACCATCCACCTTATCTCTGCATCTCATAATTTTAAACACTTCTGTAAGGTTGCCCCTCCTTCTCCTACATTCCAAGGAATAAAGACCTAGCCTGGCCAACCTCTCCCTATAACTCAGGCCCTCTAGTCCTGGCAACATCCCCATAAATCTTTTCTGCACTCTTTCCACTTTAACCATGTCTTTCCAAAGACAGGATGACCAAAACTACGTACAGTGCTCTAAGTGCGGCCTCATCAACAACTTAAACAACTGCAACATAATGTCCCAACTCCTATACTCAATGTCCTGACTGATGAAGACTAGTGGGCTAAATGCCTTTTTTACCATTCTGTCTAGCTGTGACACTGCTTTCAATGAACTATGCACTTGTACTCCTAGGTCCCTCTGTTCCATTAGACTCCCTAGTGCCCCATATATAGTACAAGTGGCTGCAGAAAGGACATAGAACACAGAACAGTACAGCACAGGAACAGACCCTTTGGCCCATGATGTCTGTACCGACCATGATGCCAATTTAAAGTAATCCCATCTGCCTGCAAATGATCTCTATTCCTCCATCCCCTGTTAGAACGTAGAACTGTACAGCACAGTACAGGAAGGACATGTTTAAAAGTGTATAATTTTGCAGGGTAAATATAGAAAAGGAAGGTCTCTTAATCCGTCTGGATAAGGGTCTCAACCAAAAATGTCTACTGTCCATTTCTGTCCATAGATTCTGTCTGACCCATCAAGTTCCTCCAGCATCTTGTGTGTTGCTCCATCTTAATCAACGCTGGCAGACTCACTGCAGTACACAATTGTTTCTTGAAATGGCTACCGGTTTGTCCTGTCTTCATGATCAGTTAATTTCATGTGTCCATTGCTCCTTGGGTTCCTGATTTTAAGGTTGGTGGACAAAGTTTGCACATCTACAATAAATGCCATGAAACCCGACCCAAACTGAAGTCAGGGCCGAGTTTGCATGTGGCCAGCAAGGTTTGCACCAGACCCACACTTTGAGGCAAGATGCTACTTTGGGGTGTACAGGAGATCACCTTAGTTGTCCAGCAGAAGATGGGGCAGTGACCCATGCTCCTCTTGGTCCTGTAGAAATAATGAACACTTCCTTTCAGCTGCTTTTTGCATGGCCTCCAATGTTACCTTTGAGAACATGTTAAACCATGCATTGTTGCATGGATGGGACATTGTGTAGAAGATGGTCATATAATTTATTTGTTTTGATTCATTAAACATCATCATGATACACTTATATGTTTATATCAATTCAACATGACAGCTCACGATACACAGCTATATGAACGCCTATGTGGTGAGTTGGGGGCAAATTCCTAGATTAACAAAAAACAACCTGCTACCACAGCAATCTCAACCATTGTCTAACCTTCCCCCCCCCCCCCCCACTCATCATGGGGTAGTGAGTGGGTTAATTTTATGACCTCAGATTTTTAAGAGTGGGTCTTGTCACAAAATACCAGTTCACAAGATCTGTTAAGTTACAGCCATCTGATCAGTCTGTGCCAGTTTTTATTTTCTGCATAATTTGTATACCAGATGTCTAGCTGAAATAATTCTGCTGTGTCTTATTTCAATTACTCGCATCAAATGGATACACTATTTACATATTTATATCTTTTAGTATTCAAAGGAGTTCTCATTTAAGAAACATTGGTAAACCAGCTGCTCTCAATTCCCCATTGCTGCTTTTGCCCAAGAGTTTGAGATAAATGGTCTCTCATCTTCCCTCCCTTTGAATGAAAATCAATGGCTTCTGGTTAACATCTGTGTGAAGTCTACATGAGGAACCTATAGAGAAAATTCGAGGTGTTAACCTGCATCTTAGCAACCCAAGAACGCTGGTACCCTTACATCAAACCAACTTTTATCAATTTGCCTTTTAGTAATGTGGATAAAAAACAACAGTGAAATCAACAATAATTAAATGGTATCTGCACTGAGTGCTACAACCATACACCATCAAACCTTGATCTGGCAAATCCCACCTTCAATTTTGCTGCTGGGTTTCCGGGAACATCATGGGAAATCTTGCACAGCAACTGTTGAAAGTAAATTGTACTGAAACATCCTCATGTTAATATGTTGAATAAGTGTCATGTTATTTTTGCTAAGTGAAGGGTCATTTTATCAATCTATTAATATGATATTGTAGAAAAATCCCCAGCAGGAAGAACTGCCAAGATTCAGAAGCATGGAACCCACTTCTTTGTTTTATTTATTTACAACTACAGTAAATGCAATCATCAACTTTTCAAACCAATGGTGCAAATGACGGTTGATCTCAGAAACTTGTTTGGCATCAACAGAAATTTGAACATAAGCTCTTAACAGATGAAAAAGGAGAAATATAATCAAAAATTGAAGGATGATCTGAGAGCTTAGTTTTACATTATTTATTTGCAACATTGCAATTGTACAAGCTTCCTCTGGATGACCTCAAAAGCTGGTAGTAGACCTTTTTTGAATCATTGCTGTCTTTGTGGTGATGACATTCCAGTAATCACAAGGCTCAATATTTTGGAAGGTTATCCACCATGCATCAAGTTTAATTTTTGATCCATTAATGCTTCTCACTTTCCACTAAAAATTATGGGAAGAAACTGAAAGAAGAACATTTCAACAAGTGCAATGAAAAGAAAAGCAAAAATACTGCAGGTGCTGAAAACTTGAGAGATCATCAGCCTGAAACATTAACATGGTTTCTCCCACTGCAGATGCTGCCCGACCTGTTGAGTATTTTCAGAAATTTCTGTTCCTATAGCAATGAAAAGACAAAACAACAATGCAGCAAAATAACCTTCCGCAATGAAGTAGTCCGTTTCTAGTACACAATGACTCTGAACAGAGGAATGCATTGGTGAACTTCCAGTTTAATGCTTCTGTGTGTAGAGTTGTACACAATGAAAGAGCCTAGTGGAAACAATGGAGCAGATTTCTCAAACTTACACATAGAAGGAAGCCATTCAACCCATCTCGTTCATGCTGGCTCTCAGAGCAATCACATCAATCCCATTCCCCCTTTTATTTCCCCTTAAACTATTATCTCACACATGCCCATTAAGACACCTTTAATTCTCCCACCAGACAATTTAAAGTAGCCAATTAACCTATCAGCCAGCAAGTCTTTTGACAGGGAAGGAAACTGGAGCACCTAGGAGGAAACCTACATGGTCATAAGGAGGACATGAAGACTCCACACAGACAGCACTGGCAGTCAGGATTGAACCTGAGTAGCTGGAGCTATGAGGCAGCAGCACTACCTGCACTGACACTGTGCTGTCCTTACTCGATATCAATGCACCAGCTGTTGGAAAGAACCAGCCCAATGTTGCAACTGGGGCAAAGGCAAAAAGATGGATGATGCCAGAATCTGGTGCAGGGCCCAATATTCTCAAGAGAATTCTCTTCCAATCTCCACGTGTGGACAAGTTGGCAGCCCACACTGAAACACCAACCAGAGCATGCTTGTAAGACTTCAAAAGAAGTACCATCAACTGAGAGATATCACATCTATGGTGCAATTTTAAGTAATCCCAAATTCTCTACAAATATAGGTAACCCATTCCAGAAGGGTTATCAATCACTGGAAGCATTGCTGGCTGCTTTGGGAGCTGACAACAAAGGAATTTACCTATTCATTGGACCATTCCCAGGCCTTCCTCCTGTCTACAGAGTGACAAGGCACTGTGACTTTCCATGCTAACATTGTGCCCAACATGCAGGTCTTTTTGGTACACTAGAACCACAAGACCAAGTGCATTGACATCCAGTTAGTGGCATAATGGCACTACAGCTGCCTCATTGTTCCAGTTACCCAGGTTCAATCCTGACCTCCAGTGCTGTGTGTGTGTGGAATCTACATATTCTTCTTGTGACCATATGGGTTTCCTTCAAGTGCTCCAGTTTCCTCCCACATCTGAAAGTCTGTTTGGTTAATTAGCTACTCTAATTAATTTGCACATGAGAGAGAACAGGTTAAAAAGGGAAATAAGATCATAATTTGCCCACATTGTGAATGGATTGCAAGTTGACCATGTCAAAACACTTGGGGTATTTCATTTATCATTAAAAAGCTGGGCATAAATTGTGTTTAATTGTTCGATTTACTGTTCAGGGATAGGTGATGATCATCTAATTCGTGGTCGAATGTATTTAGATTCCCTTTACTAAAACAATGACTCATATAGGCAATCTGGATTCATTTATCCTCTAAGTTGTTTAAACAGGAAGTTACCAAACACTTACAAGCATTCCTCACTGATGTGATAACTTTCTTTCCAACATACTTGCTTTCAAACAGAAGAAACAACAAGTTTAACACTTAAAAAGAATGAACATCCCACACCTTTGTCACATTTTTACAAAATAACCTTGACTATCACCATAAAGTACAATTTATCACAAAGATTGTGTTTTTTCTTGAAAGACTTCCAAGAAATCAAGATGTCCCACTAAGTTCTTTCATTTCTCCTTACATAAATGGATTAATGGAAAAAATAAGTCAGTGTATTCAGGGATCTACAGCAATAGCAGAGATAAAATACTTTCACTCCTTCTCTTCAATATAGTGACTCATGCATGTTAAAACTATTATGGCAGTATTCAACTGCATTTGAATTGTAGCAAAGATGTATACGATATTTTTTAATACAAGCATACCTTTTCACGATGCAAATCAAAGAGGATGCAAACAACAGTCAGTGCAAGCCTATTTTATTGGTATTTTAAGGATTTCCTATATTATGGCTGCTGCTACATTGTGAAGGCATTCCATTGACTGCAATGATCTTTGGGAGCTCATAAGAGGTGCTATACAAATCCAAAGTCTTTCTTTTTTATAGCTACTACACAATAACTGACTTATAGGCGGCACGGTAGTGTAGCAGTTAGTGTAACACAATTACGGCGCCGGTGACCCGGGTTCCATTCCTGCCACTGTCTGTAAGGATTTTGTACGTTCTCCTCGTGTCTGTGTGGGTTTTCTCCGGGTGCTCTGGTTTCCTCCCACATTCCAAAGACATACAGGTTAGAAGCTGTGGGCATGCTACGTTGGCGTCGGAAAAGTGGCGACACTTGCAGGCTGCTCCCCAGCACATTCTCAGTAATGCAAAAAGATGCATTTCATTGTATGATTCAATGTACATGTGACTAATAAATAAACATCTAATAAATATCTAATATCTAATTATAGTGGTTGTAATGTACCTATTGAAAATGCATGATTGTCTTCATTAAACAATATGTTAGATATCTTGTCCTAGCTGGTCATCTGTCCAACTGATTATAATTTAGAATAGTTGCTGGTATAACTTCAATTTAAAATTTTGTGACTAATGAAGACCTAAACAAGTTCATTTTGCAGATTTTTTGTTCTCCTTCCTTTTTCCTTCAATGATCATCTTTTACCCTTGTCATTCTTTTGATCCCAATTGAAAAATCAAAACTATAGATGCAGCAATCTGAAATAAAACCTTAATGTTGGAAACAATCAGCATATCAGGCAGCATCTATGGGAAAAGAAACAGAGTTAATGGTTCAGGTTTTCACAAATGTTTCCTGTCATGCTTCACATTTCCAGCATTTTTTTCCAGCTTTAAATCCCATGTTGATGCCAATATAAGCAGCTTCTGGAGTCATACAAAAGGGACTGGTAGCATCTGCTGTGGCTCAGTTGATAATACCCTTGCCTTTCAGTCATGAAGCTGGTGAAGTGATGTCCCAATCCTCATTCTAGAACAGAAAAAAAAAACTGAAATTAGAATTTAACTTGGACAAATACGAAGTGTTGCATTTTGGCAAGTTAAACCAGAACAGGACTTACACAATAAATGGCATGGCCCTGGAGATTGTTGTAGAACAGGGAGACATAGGGTTGCAAGTATATAGCTCTCTGAAAAGTGGCGACACAGGGCATTGAAGGTATTTGGCATGCTTACCTTCATCAGTCAGGGCATTGAGTATAAGAGTTGAAACGTCATGTTACAACTGTCCAAAATGTTGGTGAGACCACACTTGGAGTATTGTGTGCAATTCTGGTCACCCTGCTATAGGAAGGATGACATTAAGCTGGAAAGGGGGCAGAAAAGTTTCACAAGGATGTTACCGGAACTGGAGAGCTTGAGTAAGGAAAGGCCAGATGGGCTGCTTCCCCCCCCCCCCCCCACTGAAGTATAGGAAGCTGAGAGGCATAGATAAGGTGAATGGTCACAGTCTTTTTCTGCAGGGCAGGGGGGGGGGGGGTTCTAAAACTAGAGGGCATAAATTTCAGGCGAGAGGGGAAAGATTTAAAGGGGACCCAGAGACAACTTTTCCCCCAATACAGAGAGTAGTAGTTATGTGGAATGAGCTGCCAGAGGAAGTGGAGAGATTTAGAGGATATGGGGCAAGTGCAAGCAAGTGGGACTAGCTTAGGTAGACAACTTGGTTGGCATGGAGGAGTTGGGCCCAGGGGCCTCTCTCCATGCTGTATGACTCTCTACGACTCTTCAGTGCTGCACTGAAGACTTGTTTGCACTATTGGAGGAGTCACTTTTTGAATGAACTATTGAACTGATTCCCAGTCTCCCCTCTTATACAGACTTAAAAAGAACAGGACTACTTAAAAAAGAGCAGAGGAGTTCATCTCAGTTTCTGGCCAATATTTATATATTGATCACAAAAACAGATTACAATTAATGAAGGGCTATAACTTTGAATTTACTTTTTGTCTGTAGAGCAGTTTATGACGTCCAAAGGTTGTAAAAACGACCATAGAAACGAAAGGAGGATTTAGTTCATTCTTATTTGTTTATTCTTTTACTTCCTCGGTTGCTTTACTTCCCTGTGAATGGAAAATTATTCCTGCTTCCCAATGTGCCAAGATCAGAATCTCTCCCTAATATGACTGACTCCATGGTAAAGCAATCTAAAGTGTAGTGTCCAAAATAAATGACATCCAGAAGGAAACAATTTGCATCATGACTGATTAGTATTTTCTCAATGTGTAATTAAATAGGTTAACCATCACATGGTCCATTGCTGCTTAAAATCTAAGCAACATCTTAACATATTTCAAACTTCAATTCATGAAGAAACACTTTGAATATGATTCATCACTGGAAAAGTTCAATCCTGGAAAATTACTTCAGCTATGGTGAGGGACTCAAAGTCATAAACTGCTGCTTCCTTTCATCATTAAGGGCTACGAATCCAATCGAAAGAATGAGATGCAAAGCTGCAATCCACAAGGATGCTGCCTGAAATAAATTTGGGTTGTCTAAACCCAGTACAGTGGCCGACAGCATTCACATTGTAGATTGGTTAGTCTGCAACTGGAGGGTAATGTATGCAGGCAGCAAGAAGGAGAACAGAATGGTCACCTCTGCTGGCACAGGTAGGACATAATCAATATGAATTTAAAATCCTCTCAGCTTATTAGCACACATCATAGCATTTTACTCATTAATTCTAAATCTAGGTTATGTCAAGTCCATCAATAGACTGTATGTAACATCTGCAAATCCTCAGGGCCTTTTTCTTCCTCTGTGTGCCCAGACTACAGATAGTTCTCAGACATGCTAAAACTGGAAATCTTAAAGCTACTGAAAAATCAAAAACAAAACTGCAGATGCTGGAAATCTGAAAATACAGAAAACGTTCATTTGCTGTCTGACCTGCTGAGCTTTTGCAGCATTTATTATTTTTATCTTAAAGCCAATATTCTCTGTTCATGGTCTTCTGCACGTACGTACATCTTGTGACAGTAAACAAAAAGGAGGAAAAAATAACTAAAACAACACACTGCACTCTGATGAAACACAATAGGTAACATTGAGATCCCATTGCTCATAAGGTAGTCAATACTCTTCAAAATGCCCCACCACACCAGTTAAATGGTTTGGATCATAAGTGAACAATTTTCACTCTTATATCTTGGTTAGAATTTTTTGTTAGAATTTCCTGCAATTTAATGTTTATGTGTATGGTCTGTAATTCAGCTCTCCAGTAAGGATTGCTATTATTAATTATATTATTTCATCTTCATGAGGGAATAAGTGTCTTTCTAGTCCATATATTCTTAACTCACAATTACCAGTGCTCTGCTCAAAAGGCAAGAAGACACAATGTCAACTGATACTCCAATGCAGTACAAAGGCAATACTTCATTTCTGGAGGTCCTATCTTTCAGATTGGACAATAAACCATGTACAAATCTGCTCTCTCAAGTAGATGTAAAATGACACATGACAGTATTTCAGAAAGCAGCTCCAGAATGATCTGCCAGTGTCCTGGGCAATATATATCAATCAATCAATATCATTGGCACAGATTATTTGATAATTATCACATTGTTGTTTGTGGGAGCTTGTTCTCTGCAAATTAGCTGCAATGATTCTTTTATTACAATAATGATTACAATTCAAAACATTCTTCATTGTATATATTAATGTATTCCCTTTGTTCTGCCCTCCCCTCTCCCCCACCTTCTTTGAAACATGAAACTAACTTGTTTTCTGTCTTTCCCAGTTCTGATGAAAGGTCCCAGACCTGAAACGTGAACTGTTCCTCTTTCTACAGATGCAGCCTGACCTACTGAGGATCTCCAGCAATTCTGTTTTTATTTCAGATTTCCTGGATCTGCAGCTCTGCTTGATTTTCCTTCTGTTTAAGCTTCTATTGGGTTTGAATCCACTGATCTTCAATGAGTTTCAAATCTGTAACATGCATTGTGTTAAATTTTTGCCACATTATCTGAGTTGCTTTTTCCAATTTGTCCTCTCCTTATCTACCTTTCAGCTGGTATTGGTTCTACTTAAAACTTTTGATTTTAAATGCTTTTTTTTTCAAATTTCCTCTCTAAAGAAACTTCTCTAGCCTATCCACAAAACTAAACTCCGTCTTCAAGTAAATATTATGTCGTTCTTCCTGAAGTGTGGCTCCCAGAACATCCTTTTTTTTCCTATCTATATTTATCTCAACCAGCATCCTCATTTATCATAGCCTTGGCATATCCTTTTCTTTGGTTGCCTCCACAAATAGATTTCCATTTTAGTCCTAATCATTCTGCCATTCCTCTGATAATCCTTTTACTATTAATATGCTTATAGAAGACCTTTGAATTCCCTTTTGTGTGATGTGCTAATCTACTCTCACACTTTGCACCTCCTATTTCCCTTTCTATCTCTCCTTTGTGTGTTTTTGTTCTCATCCAAATTTTCTCTGATATATCAGCAAGTCGAAATCTGCCATACATGGCCTCAATCCAGGTTGTTGTACCCTCCTACACCTTTGTTATCAGTGTACCACTAGCTCCAGTTTCCTCCCCATTGCCCCTTGTGGAAATGTTCCCAGACAATGCCCAAACCGACTTTTCTTTCAAAGCTGCCATTTTTCATTGGCAGTCTGTTCCAGGAGAGATCTTTTTTCAGTTTGAAGAAATTAGCCTTCCTTTGGTTAAGTGTTTTTTTATTCTAGTCTGTTCCTTGTCCTCTTTTTTTAATCTAGACCTTAAAATAATTCCTGCAGTTCATTGGATGCTGCTAATTTAGAAAATAATCAGGCAAATATTGCCATCTTGAAGAGGCCATTATAGTTAGGTTAATGTTTCCATGGTGAACATCTTTGGTTTTATTGTCGGCGATGGAGGGAAATGGTTCCCCGACGACGACCATACAATGGAATTTCCGGGGATTGTGAAATTCATATCTTTTACTTCATGAGTTTCAAGGACTGCTTTATTAAACACTCTTGATACTTTTTAGATTGTTAATGGATTTTTACCATGTTTAGATTTATTTATTTTTGCTTGTTTATTAGTTTTTATAAGTGGCGATTTTCTTTTTGTTTTAAATCACATTCCAGTTGTATCTTTTTTTGTAATGTTTTAACTAGTGTAATAAATTGTTTTTTTTGTGTTTCCACCCATCAAATGATGTGATTAACATTATAACTAACTAGATGAAATAAGCCCTGGCTCTTCTGTCGGTGATTCTCCATCATGTTGCCTGCCCCTTTGTTAGACAAAGGGAAATAGTCTAAAATTTGGTACCAGTCTTTCTGGAGTAAAATTGGGAAATATTTCTGCACAAAAGGTGACAGAAGTTTAGACCCCTTTTAGGCAAAGCACTTTGTTAACTTCAAGTGTGACATTTAGATGGGTATCTAGAGCTGAATCACAGAACCCATTCAATGGCAGAACAGAGTGAAGGAGGTGAATGGTCAACTCTATTCCTGTTGTATTTCTACATCTCAAAGTAGTTTACTGCATGCTGATAAGGGCAGTTTCCTCTACCAGCAACAGTGAGCGGTAACTTCTTGATAACCATGTTATTTGTGAAACAACATGCACTGAGAGAGTTAAACAGTCCAATGAAGTTTGAAAGATCAAAAATAATTAAAAGTGCCCTCAGGTTTTGCTACAACAGAACCTGGTGCTGTCTGCAACGAGGAGCATAAAGATTCCAAATAAGTGTTACCTCCAAATTGTGAGGTGTCGTCCTAAGAATAGTTTCCAAGAATCATATCAATTGTGAAATCAACTGTTCTAAATAGAAAGACAAAGGTGATGCAAATAAATCTTGGGAATTTGGTAGTTCCATTTTCCATCACTATCAGGATAACAACCCTGTGACATGACCTCTCCCATTTCTTTGCAAAATGATAGCGGAACAATTCCAATAAGAACAAACATTAACAACTTAATTCTAGTGTTCGGTCATCTATCACTTCTTACAGAAAGAAAAATGTTGGCTTGTTTGAAATGTAATCATTCTTTATACTGACATTGATATATTTCTTATTCTACAATTTGCAAGGATTCAAACAAAAATAATAATGGTTCAGTCAATTGCTCAGTCATTTTCCTTCAGTGTAAAACTGTCCCTTACATTGACATTAATGGAAAATTTTAGACCATCTAAATCAGAGGCTACAAGTACAGTTTGTGTAATCATATGCTTGTAACATTAAGACAAAGGTCTTTTGCTGAGCTTTAGTGGAGGGAACTTTAATCTGATACTAATAGTAACAATAGAAAGTGAACAAATTGTCTCACTCTCATCAAGCAATGTTCAATAAATACAAAGATTCACCAAAACTAATAATAAAGGGGAAAAGTATTGAAACATTTGTAATGTGTATTCACTGTGTCAGTCAGAACAATGAGGTAGAAGATTATTCCTGTCTTGTTCACTTAATCACATGCTGCACAATCAGGAACATCATTCTGCTTGGGCAGTCCCATGGGATCAAAAATGATCTGCTTCTACTCAGTTTTGTGGGTTCTGAGGTAACTGGTGACACCAATATGGGAACAGCAGAATCTTCCACAGATGTAGCAAGAGGTGGTGTACCTTTTCTGCCACCTACACAGGGCTTCTGTGTGCTCCCAGTCCATGAAGGTTCTCAATACCGTGAATGCAGCTTTTCCACATTGACCAGTCATGGGGCAGAGGTTCCCACAAATCAGTGAAAATGTTCCATTTAAATAAACAAGGCAGTTTTGGGCACATTTTTAAATCTTTTCACTTTGAGGTCATTGAAATTTAACCTGGAAGTAAGATGCGAATTTTAAAAAAAGTAATCAAAATATTTCCCAAACTTTTTTTGAGGTCATTGAAATTTAACTTGGAAGTAAGATGCGAATTTTAAAAAAAGTAATCAAAATATTTCCCAAACTGCAATGCACTCAAAAGATAGGGGAATGATGTGTTTGTTCCATGAACTTAGAAGTAGCAGGAAAAAAAACAGAAAATACTATAAAAGCTCAGCAGGTTGGGTGGCATCTGAGGAGAGAGAAACTAAGTTAGTGATTCACATAGAGTACTTGCATCAGAAACATTGCATCACCCCATTTAAATTAATGGAACAAATCATTAGCTGCAGTGAAAGACATTCACAAATGTCAAGTGCGTTCCCTACACCCAACTCAAAAGTGATTTGCTTATGGGTATGAAATGTCAGTTCCAGGAGGCAGGCCATGGTGTTGTACCATCAGATTCAAGGCAATCTACTGTTGACCTTAAACATAGAAACCAGTGACCATCAAGGGAAGAATGGCCTTTAATGTTTATGCATCCATCTTCTTCCAGTTAAATAGTAGGAAATATCTGCTGTAATACTGAGAACAATCATACAAAAAAGGTGATTGATGCATTGTACAAAATTGTATCTTTTCCTACTGAAAAGTGACAGCAGCATGACACAACTATATAATTCACAGCAGGGTTGCCAGATGATTGATGCAACTACATGTCTATCATACAACCCCTAAGCACAATGCCACGAGCTATATAAAGAGAGCAGATCTTTCCGCTATGAATATGCAGCCTGTTGTTCCCAGAGTTCTGTCTCTTAATTACACTTCAAACCTATGGCTTGCATCACATTTATTTTCAGATACAGGCCATGTGCTGCCGATTGATGCAACTGGGCCCATTTATACCTTTTTTTTAATGCACAAACTATGCATATAAGTTATTTGTGCATATTTTAATGTGACAGTGATACTTTGCTGTTGAAATCCCAACCACTGGGAAAATTGTACCAAGCAATTTTGGATGCTGTTCACCTTGGGTTGACTGTGCCATCAGCACATGTTATGGTGTCATCAACGTGTGTGGTGTTCACCTCTGCTTTATCAACAGAAATTGAAGCAACAGTGTGCAACCTACCACCTACATTTGCAAATTCCAGCAAAACAAGGAGCAAACCCCACAGCAAGTCAATAAGGAGATACAATTCAAAGGCCTCATCTGGGACACCAGTGTGGTTTGTCTCAAGTGCCTGGCCACATTGTCATTTTATTGCTGTGTCTGCCAGTGCTCATTGCTGAGAGCAGAAGACACAAATGAAAATATGCAAAGCCAAGTCCAGAATTGTGAATGACTATTGAAAAAAAACAAGCTTAATATTTCCTTATTTGAATGCGCATAGCATTTGTAACAAAATGGACGAGCTGATAGCATAGATAGTGATACGAGTACAATGGTTGCAGGGTGACCAGGACTGGGTGCTCAATATTCCAAAAGAACAAGCCAAAGGGGAAATGAAGTTGGGTGGTGTTAATCAAGCAAGGTACCAGAATAGTGCTGAGTTGTGATATAAAGGCAGTGGATAGTGATGTGAAATTGGTTTGTGTTAAAATCATGAATAGCAGGGGAAGGAAGATACAGGCGGGTTTAAATTGGATGAACCAAACTGCAAGGGTATCATAGAAGAAGAATTTGTGGAATGAGACAGGGATTGCTTTTTAGAGCAGTACATTGCTGAGCCTACACAGGAACGAGCTTCTTTAAGATTTGGTTGTGTAATGAAGGTTAAATAAAGGACATTATGGTTAAAGATTTGCAATGGGGTAGTGACCATAATATGATAGAATTCCAAAAGCAGTTTAAGGATGAACACCAAAAACATTTTTAGAGAGCCAGCCTTTAGCTTTAACCTTTTAGGTCACGATTTTAAGGATTCTTTTGGTCTTATTGATTTTGGGGATATTAGTGGTCATAGAAGTAATAATTCTAATTTTATCAGTGTTAGTGGTCTTAGTGATAGCAACAGGATTAACTTTGTAGCCAATAGTGCAGTCACACAGAATAGTAATAGGCTTTCCCCTGGTTTAGTTGTGAGAGACCACAATGTTGGTACTGGTACCAAGGATGACTCTAAGGTTAGAAGTGACAATGTTCTTGATGGACACAGAAGGAAGGTTGTGCTGAATATTCCATTGCCAAGCTTATTTGTAGTATATGTTTGGAAGGTTTTGTTGCATTTAATATACTTGAAGCATTTTGTAAGGTGTCACACGAATGTTGAGATTAATGTAAAATGCAGTAAGTGTGACAAGGCAGGTAAATACCACGCCACTGCCTGCCACTTTTCCAAGTGTAGACCAGGCAAGATGGTTCAGACTATAGCAAGTGCTAATGTGGTAGGTGTTGAAAGATTTACTTGTGAGGTGTGTATTGAAGAATTTGCCTCAAAGATTGCATTAAGTTGACATGAAAGACACAGGCACCTGCAGTGTCTGTTTCTTGAAGAAGGGGTGTCGAAAACTAGAGGACATAGGTTTAAGGTGAGAGAAAGGAGGTTTAAAGGGGATCTGAGGGGTAAAATTTCTACAGAGCAGTTGGTATCTGGAATGATCTGTTGGAGGAGTTGACGGAGGCAGGAACGGTAACATTTAAGAAGCAGCTGGACAGGTACTTCAATGACCAGGGCTTAAAGGGATATGGAATGAACGTAGGCAAGAGGGATTAGTATAGATAGGCATGATGGTCAGCCTAGGCACAGTGGGTAAAAGGGCCTGTTTTGATGTACAACTTTAAGACTGTGACTCGTCTCCAGATAGTGCTGGTATTTCCTGGCTAATTTTATCTGCAGGTTTTCTCAGCCTCTCTCAGGAGGTCCATTCTTCATGAATGAGACGATGTCAAGAAAGAAACACTAGTTGCTGCTTACTAATTCTGTTTCATACAAGGAACAATACAGAATTATAACAGGGCCTGAGTCTGGAGAGATGCTTCAGCAGCTTATGGCAGTCTCCGACATGCTGGGAGCTCAAGCAGTGTTTCTATAGGCCTATACCAGGTGCCAGAAAATATAACGCAGCAAAGCCAAGCATTAATCATAAGCAATTTGAAAAACCTTTAATCAAACACAAAATTGTTAACAAGGCAATTAAATATGAAAAATGTGGTTAGTGCTTGGAACATATGAGCAGGGGATGTTCCAAAACAATAGCAATGTTCAAGAAACAATAGCAATGTTCAAGAGACATTTAGACAGACACACAAACAGGCAGAGAATAGAGGGATACAGACCATGTGCAGACAGATGGAACTAGTTTAGATTGGCCTCAAGGTTGATGCAGATAGGATGGGATGAAGGCCCTGTCCTGTATTGTTCTACATTCTGTTTACTGTGTAAACACTGAGGTAAGGCCTTAGTGCACAAAGTTTCCAAAGCCTGTTACATTGAACTTGACACCTTAGGCCTGGTGCATTGCAGAATTTTGAGACAGTCCCATGAACAAAATATGATCTACCCTTCCAAGTCTTAATTCATCATGGTTTGATGTGCCCTTTCTAACAGAGATCTAGTCCTACACCATATTGTTCACAGACCTCTTCAATTGCATTATCAGTAGTACCAGACTTTACCAGAGGGTGCATACTTCCTGATGCTTTGCTGCTGAAGTTTTTAAACACATCCCCAACTTTTATTGTGCTCAGTGGTGGCAATGTAAAACTAATGGACTAATGGTGTCTTGGGCATGGACAGAACAGGAATATCTGTACAGCCCCAAAGACAGCTGAATGGTGAGTTTGAAGGGGTTAGGACAAGTACTATGGTTGACTATCTTCCCCCTTTTTCATACTTTCTAACTACATCCTACCAGACTCTCAAGCAGACAGTTGCACAATTGAACCTTCACTAACAACTACTAGGTTCCAAGTTCACTGATCTGAGAAAGCGAGAGACACCTACATTTACACAGCAGGTTTCACCCCCTCAGAATATTCCAAAGTCAATGATTGCATGATCCAGCAAGGCATCCAGCTCCAGAAATGATTATGAAATGCAACTACCACAAGAACTGCAGTGGTTCACTGGAAATGAACAATATTTTCTCAGGACTAAACAAGAATGGGCATAAAATGGACTATTATTTGCATCAGTCTGAAAAAGTAATAGTTTCTCTCTCCACAGATGCTGCCTGACCTGCTGGGTATTTTCCTCACATATTCTGCTTTTATTCCAGTGTCAGTAGGCTTCTTCCCTCAGTAAGGAGGTTCAATACCTCCAACTCCAGGGGATGCTTTTAAAAGAATGAATACAAAGAATGTCTGAGATATGGAGAATCATTAGGACCATCTACCAGAACCTGAAACAGGTGGTAGCATATCAAGAGGAGTCTAGAAACTATAGTTACAGTACAAGGAATTGTATCATGTCCCCCTTGAACAATATTGCTACTTCAATATGAAGCAAATCACCCAGACATAGAGTCCAAAGAACCATCTTAACACCTACCACTTCAAATGTGGTTCCTATCCACTTTAATAGCATTTCCCTTCACAAATGTGCATTCTATTGGTCAAACAGCAGGATGCCAATAACTCTAACTCCAATCAAGAGCAACCTATGCACCAGAGGAGCATTTATTTTACTAATTGGAAAGCAGCACCAATCGACATTAAGGATAAATAACAAGCTCTGGTTGACCTTTTCAAATTACAACAGAAAATAGGTTCCAATTAGAGAAAGGAAGGTTTAAAAAATGTTCAAAACCATTAATTATTTTTGATGGATTAAATTAGGTTAAGCCTGTTTCTTTTGGTGAAGAATTGGTAAACAGAGGACATGAGTGAAAAGAGTGTATGAGCATTTTTTTTAATAAGTGCAATGCATATGGGAAGAAAATTTAGCAGTCATTTTTAAAGAGAATGGGATAATTTGAGAAGAGAGCTACATGGAATTAACTAGCTTTCAAGAAGCCAGCAGAATTACACTGGGCTGAACGGCCTCTTTTTTTTTTACAAAATGTTTATTAGCTAAAAGCACTACAGAAGACAACCATTATCAATACATTACATCTAATACAGAAAGAAACAACGAAGCAACTACATAACTACAGAGAATAATGCAAACTAATACCCGTGAAACACACATACAACATTATGCCCGCTACCGCCACACACAACACTTCAGATCAAAATAGCATCGGCCTCGTCCACGACACACGCGATCCCCTGAGGGGCCCACCGAGCACGGAACTCGGCCAGGGCGCCCGAGGAGACCGCATGCTCCCGTTCCAACGACACCCGTGCGCGCACGTAAGCATGGAAGACGGGCAGGCAGGCCGACCTGCCGCTGGATGGCCTCTTCCTGCACTGTATCATTCGATGTTCCCCTCTGAACATAGAGAAAAAAAAACTTGAAATATCACTCCCATGGCTCTTAATACTCTTAGCATTTCCTTCACTGATCTCAACCCCATTTACTAATAATCCAGTAGAAGACGTTCAATAACAGACTCTTTCTGCCACAAAAATTCTTTCCCTATTACTTCTTTGCAGCAGTTAGTTTTGTGTGGAAGCTGTTGCTATTAAATTGCGTTTTTCCCTATAACCAAGAACATTATATTGCAGCTGCTTGAACTAGCTTTGGCAGATTTACACCAGTTAAGTAATCAAATGATTCAAGAGAATTAAAGGATTATTATTTTACATATGGAGCCACTGCTATTAAAATCGTATCCCCATGAATCACATATTTCGCTAAAGCTCATGAGCGACAATGAAAAATTGATAGTTCACAGTGTTTCAAGTAAGAATATACTGCTTGTGTGGATGGGTTGAATGAAATTATGTTAATACTTTAACAGCTATTTTAATATCTATTAAAAGTAGCAACACAGCACAACTGCAAAGTTCTTGGTAGACAAGGAACTAAGACAGGTTTTTATTCTATGCCACACATCCATTTTACAATTGAGGGCAGGCTTAGCCAAGAATAATATTAAATAATAATTCCAATGAACAGAGAGTGCAGATATTTAATGGCTTCCCATCTTAATTCCTCAGTGCATGAAATGTTTGTAAGCTTCCAAAGCAATCCAAGTTTTAGCATGCAATTAACATTTTAGGTGCTTATACATATTTAAAGGATGACCACGACAGAACATTCAACTCCGCCAGAGCTTGCTCTTTCAAAA
Source organism: Pristis pectinata (assembly GCF_009764475.1). Lineage (NCBI taxonomy): Eukaryota > Metazoa > Chordata > Chondrichthyes > Rhinopristiformes > Pristidae > Pristis > Pristis pectinata. The sequence continues at coordinate 84,462,983 of NC_067407.1, forward strand.
TGCGGAATGCATTCATGACAAATGTTATTACAAACCATTTGCACTCATGCATCTTTGTTATCATAAGTGTGGAAAGGTCAAAGATCAAAACCAAATTGGCCCATAAGTTACTTCTTGAATTCTGTGCTGTCACTTGCCCTTTGAGATGGTTTGTCTGAATGGTTAATGAAGTGCTTCTGCACTCAATGGGGCATGATTGATGCAAAGTCACAGATGAGTAAGCTGTGGTTTTAGTCAGTGAAGAAAATCTCATTTATCGAACTAAAAGGGATCTGAGCAGTCACAATTCAGCTCACGTTTCCCGTCATTAAAAAAGAGGCTAATTTAGAAAAGTCAAGATACCTTTTTGGTAAGCTTCTGTGATGTAGTCATATCAGTTGAACTTCAAATAACTGTAAACACTGACAGGCTGGCTGTAGTTATTTTTCTATCTGCCTGCCAATTTTTTGGCTCATTAGTTGTATATCTTTCCCCACCAGGGAGGAGAGACTGAATGCTCAAAGCTGCAGGAGCATAACACAGTGATTCATCCCCTAAGCCTTTCCATTACTATTTGGAGTTTTGCATTGTACAAACAAGTAACAATGTCCATCAGTTTTACATTAGGATGAGAGCTTGCTAATGATATTTTTCAAGTCTTCTTCTGGGTAAAACCGTACTAGATTCAATGCATTCCTCTGATGGGACTAAAAACAATTATTAATCTGAATATCAAATAATTTATCAGCTACCTTGTGAAGAAGGTGGCCTTCCAGACAAAATTCATAAGAATTCTCCTATTATCAGGACAAGGCAAAGTTCTGAGTTCGTGTGATTATCAATTTTTGGTTGTCTTGGAAACTGCAATCTATGATTTAAGGCCAGAGTCTGCAAATTGTTCTTTGCAATTTGTAAAAGTTACATTTGAAAATGATTGCCCCTTGAAGTAAATTTGTACTCTATCTTCTGAGATTATTAAAGCTGCTTGTTTTCTTACAGTCTGCTGTCCCTGGGCAGAGTGCTGCAGTCCCCATGTGACTGCACCCTGACCATGTCACTGGGCTGTGCACAATCCTCGACCATGAAGTTTGAGTTTAGCTTCAGCCATGGACATTCAAATCAAAGTGGGTGCCCCAAGTTAGGCTCCAGCCTCGAGGTAGACCATTGTCTGAGCTGTGTCCACCTGAAGAAGCAAAGTCTCCTGACGCTAATCATTTCACTCACTGCCAGACGTGTCATTCGCCACTGAGAACATGCCCATCGAGGTGGAAGAGAAATATCTGTCACAAACTATTGATCAAAAGCATCCAGTCTCCTGCATTAACCACATATCGAAACTACACAGCAGCATGGGGTAGATCTTTCCACTGTGACACTGGGGTGCTAGATGTGTCCATTGACCTACTGCCTACTCTCACCCATATTCAAATTCATCTTTAAATTTCTGCCTCCATATATTTCTGCTTCCATATATTGAAACCAAGCGAAAACAATTATTTTACCACTTCAACAGCATTACCTGACATTTGCACTTCATTCAACTCAAGCTGCTCCCCAGAGTTATTTATTGGTGACTGTCAGAAACCTTATGCTATAGGCAAAGGGCAGAAGAATGGGACTAAATAAATAGTACTTTCAAAGCACTGGTACTGGTATTTACTGAATGGTCTCCTCTGTGCACTGTAAGGTTCATTGGGTATAAACAGCCTAACACACCCACAGGGAAATTGATAGGATTAGATGCAACACTATTTAACAATTCAGAAACAGCTTCTTCCCCTCCTCCATCAGATTTCTGAACGATCCGTGAAAACTTGAACACTACCTAGTTATTCCCTTTTTTCACACTATTTATTTATTTTTGTAACTTATAATAATTTTATGTCTTTGCACTGTACTGCTGCCGCAAAACAACAAATTTCATGTTATACAAGTCAGTGATAATAAATCTGATTCTGATTTTATATTGATGTCTTCATTATATCAGAATGTGAAATGTGAACATATTTCAAGGACAATCAATTTTAATGATAACTTCTACAAATTCCAAAGGATCAGTATTGGGCAATGTGCAAATCTATCATTACATTGGATTGTATTGGCATTCTGGCTGAAGAGCCTAGTTAAATTATCCCCTGGGATTCTGTGAAACCATCATAGTCAAATTGGAAGTTGAGAACTTTTCTGAAAACAAGAAAGAAGCCGGGCAAGTGGAAGTATTTTTTTATTATATAGGTATAGAGGTATTTGGAAGGCTTAAAAAACAATCTGCTGGAGGAATTCAGCAGGTCAAGCAGCATCAGGACTGATGCAGGGTTTCGACCCAAAGAGTAGACAATTCTTTTCCCCCAGTAGATACTACTCGACCTGCTGAGTTCCTTCAACAGATTGTTTGTCGCTCCAGGTTCCAGCATCTGCAGTCTCTTGCGTCTCTATTTGGAATGCTTTCTGAGCTCAATATAAATGCAGATATTCAATATTGTCATCTATTCAATTGATAGAATAAGGGACAGGGTGGGGGAACCAAATGGCTCCTACATCAGCAAGGTAATTCATACTTGCTCCATGCAGTTAATTGGTAAGTGCAGTACATTGTTAAGCAGAATGATTCAAAGGCTTACAGTTGTATTCCAATATGTCCTGAGTTAGCTGACCCAAGCCTAGTATTATTAAGGACATAAAACTCTGCCTTGGCATACTTAGACTAGGAACAGGAAAAATTATCCAGAACATCCCCCGGATTACTAACCAGCAACATATCGTGAAAAATGAGTGTGGTTATTGGGTCAAGATAAAACCAGGTCAGGTTATGATGCTTCTCCTGACTGGATTTCCTCCAAGGAATGTTTAGATTCACACGTGAAGAATGATCACTTGAATAAGGTAGAGAAAGGGAAAACACAGAAGGGAACAAAAGACATTTTATAACAGGGGTAACAGAAATTCAAAATTCCCTCACCCAAAGGTTTGGATCAACTGAAATTTTCAACAGAATTTTTTTTAACAGATGGAAGTATACTTTACTCTTTAGAATTTTTTCTGATTGTTTTCCTTTATCTCTATCCTTTATTCCTTTGTGTATGCCTATGTCTTTGTTTTGCTTCCTGGACAGTGATTTATTTTCTGATTTTCACATTCTGCTTTGCAGTCTCTGTGTTCCAGTAATGGTTCCTCAATTTAATTGTTTGAAAAGTCTCTCCACTGCTTTCCAGATCAGGGACACCACAGATTCCCTGTAGCTGACATTATATTGAAACAGATATAGTACTCCTAGAAATTTCTGCCAATAAGTTCATGAAAAATCTTTGGGCAGCTGCACTTGGAGTTAAAAAAAGAAAGTTGTTCCTTTACTACTCACAAAATCTGAACTTACAGTATTATCACCAATTCACATCATGACATTTTGTGCTACAGGAAAATTTCATTAATCTGGAACACTTGGGACTTTGGTAATGAATTGATAGGTTTCCTGGGGTATTGGATGTTATCCACAATTAATACTTCAACATACTTTTTTAAATTCATTGTTTTTGGATTTTACACAGTAATATAGTAAATTTTCCAGCAAACCTGGAGAGTTTAAAGGGAACACAGGAAATAGAGCCCCAGTGAATTTCGATTGTGAGATACAGAACCAGGTGAGCTTCAAGAGAGTGTGGGAAGCGTGGCCCAGAGGAGTTTAAAGAGGGCCCTGGAATCAGCACCTGGTGAGCTAAATTCTGAACCATTAGGATTTCCAAATGGTCTGTAGATTATCAGAGTTTTATTGTAGTTACAGCATTTAATATGTCATTTTACTTAATCAACGAAAGTGCTTTTTTTAGTAATTGAACATAACAAATAGCATTTACGGCTTCTGCTTGCTGGCCTCAAATTGAAAATTCTCATCCTTGTTTCCAAACATCTCACTGGCCTCCAGCCGACCGACCTCTCAAACTTCCTCAGCCTCCAGGACCTCAGCATCTCTCCTTTTCTGTTCCTTGTATCTCCCTTATTGTAAACTTTAATCTTCCAAAGGCTGAGGTGCTGTAATCCCCTGCCTTTCCCTCTTTTTCTGTATCTCTGTTCCTTTAAGATCGTCCTTAAAACTGAGCTTTTTGACCAAGCTTTTTGTCACCTGCACTGATCTTATTTTCTTATTATGGCACAGAAGGAAGCTATTCAGCCCATTAGGTCCATGCCTGCTTCCAGCAGAGCAATCTCATCAGTCCCTTTCATCCTCTCATTATTTTTCTACAACCCTGCAACTTATTCCCTTTTACATGCCCATAAGTCCTCTTTGACTCTTTTTGTCACATACCTACACTAACCTATAGTGGTCAATTAACCTACCAGAATGCCTTTGGGAGGCAGAGGGATATTGAAACACATGTTGGACACCTATATTGTCACAGACTGCACCTGGGGTTAGGATCTAACATAGTCCCTGGTATCCCCTAATGTCCAAATTTTTATTTGCTAATGCTGCCATGAAATGCACTGCGATGCTTTGCTGTGAGGTTTGTGCTATATAAATGCAAATTACTGTTGTTGCATAATTCTTGAGTTCTCTCAAGGGAAATTTAATCTAAATTATTTAAATGATGAAACAATCACGTTTGAACAAAATCCCCAACTAATATTTCTATAAAAATACAGTTCACTATAACATCAATATAACCATTTGCCAATCTTCTGAAAGCTTTTTCAGAACATTGCCAAGGATGGACAAGATCAATTTTATTTTTGCATACTTAAAGGCAAAAGAATAATGCAGATGGAGGGTGAAATATTCTGACAATTCATGGTACTGGAATAAGTGAAGAGAATAACCTTGGCTGACAACTTGAACAACTCTTCTGTTTCTCTTCCCTATCTTTTTTTTTCAATTACTATATAAACGGATTGTGGTGGAGCTAGACAAGCTGCTACCTCAGAGCTCTAGGCAACCAATCCAGTCCTAAGCCTGAGCACTCTCTGTGTGGAGTTTGCACATTTTCTTCCAAGTGCTCTGGTGTCCTCCCACATTCCAAAACAAAAACAAGGGTTGGTAGGTTAATTGACCACTATAAGTTGCCTTTAGTGTGTAGGTAAGTGGTAGAATTTGGGAGGGAGGAAATTGATAAGAATGTGGAGAGAATAATAGGGGTTGGGGTATAATTAGTGTAAAACAAAGGGTTCTTGATGATCAGCGTGGACTCAGTGGGTCGAAGGGCCTGTTTCTGTGTGGTATTTCTCTATGCCTGCGGAAGAGCTAGTTTAACAAAAATGATATTTATGCTAAATAACATTTTAAAAAATCAGAGGAAGAAGTATATCTTGTTAGACTTTCTGGCCCTATTGCATCATTGAATGGTGCCAGATCAATGTGTATTGAGAGATCAATTCATTATCAGTCCTTAGAAGCCACCAATGCTTACTCAAGATGTCCACCATACTCTCTTTACTTTGAACATGGAAGACTATAGCACAGGAACAGGCCCTTCATCCTACAAAGTCTGCGCCAAACACAATCCCAAATTAAACTAATTCTCTTCTGCCTGTATATGATCCATATCCCTCCATTCCCTGTATAGCCACGTGTCTATCTAACAGCATCTTAAACACCACTATTGTAACAGCTCCCACCACTCCCCCCAGCAGCCTATATCAGGCACCTACCACTCTCTGTATTTAAAAAAAACCTGCCCCACACATCACCTTTGAACCTTCCCCCTCTCACCTTAAATGCATGTCCTCTAGTACTTGACATTTCTACCCCAGGAAAAAGATTTTGACTGTCTACCCTATCTATGCCTCTCATAATCTTATAAACTTCTATCTGGAGGACCACAATTACATGAATACTTCAAGTATCACAAGTTCAGAAGTTGTGCCCACAAAGCAGATTGCCTTGAGAAGTACTGATATCCCTATCATACTCAATCTCTGATTGGTGACTTGTGAATCATTAGAATTCCTCAATAGAATTGTTTGGCAGAGGCAAGGGCTTGGAGCTTCATCTCCACAGTATACTTTCTGTTTGCAGGGTCCCTGTCTAGAAAGCAGGTAGGAACCATTCTGGAGCTGGGCATAACTATAGGTGAGAAGGCACAAGAGACTACAGATGCTGGAATTTGGAGCAACACACATAAAGCTGGAGGAACTCAGTGGGCCAGGCAGCATCTGTGGAGGGAAATGGACAGTCAACGTTTCAAGTCGAGACACTGCATCTGGACTGAAAGATAGACGGGAGATGGCAGGTATGATGTGAGGACCCTTCCGTTGCTTAATATCGGGGGTTTGTGGTTGAAGATGGGTGGTTGTCCAAATCATGATTGATGTAGGAACTGTGGCATGGTCCCTGATGTTGGGGTATTCAGTGGTAGAAAGGGGGCACTTAACAATGTCAAGAGATCAATTTCAATAAATCTGGTAAGTTTGAAGGGTTAGTGGGCAGCAGCTGAGCTCCTCATGACCCAATAGTAGTGCCCTAAAGGCTCATAGCTTTTCACTGAAGTAATCCTTACCTACTATTAACCTAGCTGTGGTTAAACCTGTAAAATAAGTTATATCTTATTATACCTGTAAAATAAGTTATAACATAATAAGTTATATCTGAAGCCCCTGATCACATTAAAGTACTCAAGTGACCAGCCAACCTCCTGGACCAGATTAGCATTCTATTCCCCTCACCTCCTTGCACTGAACCCTCAACCCATAGCATTAGAGACGGATTGAGATTGTGTTGAAAAAAAAGTTCTAATTTTTACACCTCATTCAACCCCAACACATCTTCCAGGATTCAATTTAACCCCATTGTGTTCTGCATCAGAAGTAGAATTATCTAATATTTACAAGCAGTTCTGCATTAATTAAGAACCTGTTCAATCAAGCATAAATTCTGTTTCCCTCCACCCCTACTTACAAACTGCATTTATTTTCGGATGCTAGTAATCACTGCTACCACCCAAAAATTGTAATTATGTTGTAAAATATTTATTTCACTTTGAATTTACTGAAGGAAATATCAGACAATTATGGTTTTCTTTCCACCAAAGTTAATTACTTTGACATTTTTGTTCCAACAATCCAGGAAAACTAATTATGACAACCAGGGAACAAAGCCTCAGGAGAAACTATGGCAATAAATTATGTATTATTGCTCTGCTAATCCAACAGGAAAGGTTATCAAAATGCAAATCGATTCATTACTATAGCTTGAATTATTCCATCCTCAGTTAAAGCTGCTCAAGTGTTCAGCTTGTTTATTTGGTAGTCAGGGTGGGTCCAAAGCTTGGTTGATGTTGAGTAAGAAGACCTCGGCTGGAAAGGTGTCATGAAGTCCCACAACTATCATTGGCACCTCTGGGTTAGGGTCAGTCAAGTTCTCTTGCACCTGGTCGTGATCTATGCACATGCATGAATACATAGCCAGCTAGTGTTCTGCTAATGATGAGGGAGGAATTTTCACCCAGCTCACCAGAGGCAAACCCACAGAGTCAGGCAAAACTCCAGTTTTGTGGAAACAGTATTCCTCCATTTTCTTCAATATACCATAAAATCAGACAAGGTACAAATCAATGTGGTGCCCAGTATCATCAGTTTGCCGACATGTGGGTAGGATCAAAGTTTTCACCTCATTATCAGGATTCATCCATGAAGATAAACCTCCTGGTCATGGCACACAAATGAACCTAGCAACCATTATCAAAAAAATACCCAACAACTTTAGCAGTAAGGTAAGATGAAACTGTAAAACAGTTTTATTTTGAATATCGACATCCATCAAATTCTGTTTTCCTGAGAGAGAGAGTATAACACTTTATAGGGCCATTTTTCACACTCTGCAAGACACAATCTGATCCTATCTATATTTCCAGGTTCAGTTCATTCTAAAGATCAGGACATTTTACAGCTGATGACCTGCATTCTGACAAGGTCAAATCAAGTAGGCTTGCAGTACATGAGAAGCCTGAAGCGGCTGAAGTCAACCATGAATGCAATGGCTGACTTCAGCTGCTTCAAACTTCTTATGTACTGCAATGAGAATTAAAACTAAGTGCCATTCAAAAATATTTTGATGTCTTGGGATGGGAGAAGGCAGAGGTGGCAAAGAGGAAGTTATGCTCTTTCTTTACACTTTTGTCACATCAACTGCACATTCACTTGCTGATCTTTTCCCGGACATTATGGATACAAATGCTATATCTAGAGTCCTTTCATGAAATTATAGATATTACAACAAATGAATGACAGGTAAACATAACAAAAAAAACTGCATTCTCATTAGCCGAGTGACTTCTATATGTGTAACTTGTATCTTTAGGTGTTTTGGTTATTTTTACCTCTTTCTTTTCAACCATCCCTCTCCAGATCATCATCCTTTTAGGATAAGTAAATTCTTTCAATCAGCCAACCCTTCTCTCAGTACTGTTTCCATCACTCGGGCCAATGGGAAACATTTGGGACAATACTGATAAGTTTGCAAAAAAAAGCTTCAATCATAATATGTAGTGTGCTTGATATGGATTTACTGTGCAGACCAGAACTAATGACAAATGTTGTGAAGTGATGTTTGAAGGGTTAAAACTTCTTGTCTCTTTATTTCTGCCCCCAATCAACACGTCACAAAATATGTTACGGAATTCTCATTGGCTGAGCAAAAATAAAGTAGTAAGCTCTTATTGATTAAGTGACAATTTACATAGTGGATTCTCATTGGCTAAATATTAAATTATGCACTGTGTTCTAATTGGCTGTGTGGATGTGACTTGGACCATAATCAGAAAACAGCAGGTGCTGGAAATCTGAAGTGAAAGCAGAAAATGCTGTAAATACTCAGCAGATCAGGCAGTATATGTGGAAAAAGAAGCAGGGCTAATGTTTCAGGTTGATGGTTTTTTTTGCCAGAACTGGGAAAGAGAGATGAAGTTTCTGTTTGGATGAAGCATTTTATGTAAGTGACTGTATTCAGTAACTTTTCTGGATCAATTTGACATGCTGATCAACTGTGAAGCTGGTATGATGATTTTATTTTCTATTAATTTTTAATTTTTTTTAGTTAGAAATTGTCCATAGACAAGGAGAACTATAATGAGGTTGACAACAGTTTACACAATCTCACTATAACTGTGGTTGACAACACCTTGTCACGAAGTGCAGCTTTATTCTCAGGCACAATACAAATACTGACTAGGAGTACATCATTTGTCATAATAATTTGAACCCTATTGAAAATGTTGAATAAAATCAGAGTCCCACACTCTTCCCTGATATGCTCTGCTCAGTGATAAATGTGCCAGATAAAAATAAAGTCATTGATGAAAAGTGCCATCAGATGGGAATGATCCAAAGGCAAACACAATTAAAGGACCCAGCCACTCATTATTGATTGCTGTTTGACTTTGGCTGATTTTTTTTCTAACCATGAAAACTGACTTCTAACTGCTGAACAGTTTCTTTTTAACAAACTAACTGTAGTTACATTGTGGTGTTAATGAGGATAGTTGTGGAATGGACGATTGGAGGAGCATCTTCCACAGAGTATAGGTACCCCTTGGCTCTACATAAGAATTTAGGACAATAATAACATGAATCTTTCAAAGCACATTTTCCCCCAAAGCCAAGATGTATACTGCCTGACCTTTATGCTGGTAATGTTAGTTGCCAGTCTGACTGTCCTATCATCAGATGATCCATGATGGGAATCATTGACCTAAGAATATCCAAATTAGGAGCAGAATTAAGCCTCTCAAGTCTGCTCTGTCATTCAATAAAGTCAAGGATGATCTAGTTGTAACCCTGTTTATATTCCAGTTCTATAGCCTTGTTTATCAAATAGCCATCTATATCTGCCTTTAAAAATATTTGAACATTATGCTTCTATTGCCCTTTGAGGATGAGAGTTCAAAAAATTCATGACCTTCTGAGAGAAACAAAATATCATCTCATCTCTTAAATGGGTGATCCTAATTTTTGTTTTATTCAGTGACCCTTGGTTCTGGGTTTTTCCCACAAGAAAACACACTCGCCCCATCCACCCTGTTTAGAATCCCTTTGGGAGTAAACTGGTTGCTCTACATTGGACACAATAATCTTTGGATTTATGGAACCCAGGCAGACATTGAGGCTGGAACCTCCATGCTCTGTGGTAGCCTCAGTGGCAGGCTTGGAGCTAATGGCACTTCTCTTGGAGTGTGCTTGTTGACTTTCTTTGGTGTGTGGTAGGGGGCAATGAAAGGGTTTTATGAAACTTGACAGGGTAATATCATTACCTTCTCACTCAGAATAGTTGTGCTTACATCAATTCTATTGAAGATGGCGGATCGATTGGCCAACCACATATGAGTTGAAGGGTTTCAGCAATGACTTCCTCTGGGGCAGGTTTCTACCTAAATTCTCACCATTCTTCCTCAACTTTGTTTTTCAGAAAACGCAAGAGTCACAGGACTCCATCATGGAAACCTATTGTCCAATTATGCTGTGCTTTAATCCATGGGACAAAACCAAATGACTCCATGGATCAAATCATTCTTCAGAATCATTAGTTTAACTTTCTTTGATTGCTTACACTGGCACTTGTAGATTAAATTGTCGCTGGACAATCCTGATTGTCAATAGAAAGCTGGATCAGCTTCTAAGCAGGAAATTGCAGGATGTTTATATTATTATTATTTCTTCTGCCGAAAAATGTTAATGGTAAGCTTCATGGTATTTGTCAAAAATGCTTATCAAAAATGTATGTTTGAAAAGGGAATGTTTTCAACTGCTCTTCACACATATTGTCAACCAGTTTTCCATTATTACCTTCTTATGAGCCAGACAGACCTAAGAGTGCACCCTTCTGTAATATGGCTCAGTTGATACTTCACAGGTCTTGGATTTGGTCTCTTTGTTGGTAATAAACAGCCAGTATTTTCAACCACCAGTCTTTATTCATTTATATTGTTGCAGTGAATCTAGAGTGCAGAATTATTCAGCCCAACTGGTTTCTGGAGGCATTTATCTTTAAATGAGCCATCTCGCAGGCATGATAGTGTAGCTGTTAGTGTAATGCTATTAGAGCGCCAGCGACCCGGGTTCAATTCCAGCCACTGTCTGTGAGGAGTTTGTATGTTCCTCCTGTCTTTGTCTGGTTTCCTCCGGGTGCTCTGGTTTCCTCCCACATTCCAAAGATGTACGGGTTGGGAAGTTATGGGCATGCAATGTTGGCGCTGGAAACATGGCAACACTTGCAGGCTACCCCCAGAACACGCTACGCAAAAAGATGCATTTCATTGTGTTTCAATGTACATGTGACTAATAAAGATATCTTATCATACCTGTCTGCTATTTCTTAATGCAATTCCTGTACTTTTAAATGGCACTTTCCTTCCAAAGTTACATTTACCATAATTTCCCATCATGCTTTAGGATGAACAGAAAGAGATCAGAGCACTTTACAAATCCTGTAGTGTGGTGAATAGAAATTTAGTACAATCACTTGAAAATTGTGACTTCCTATCCTTTTCTAGTTTCTGTTTCCTATTTGTTTCTATACTGTATGTAAAACACATTTGCTACAAGAGGGCTTAGCATTTATTAAAATGTATTCATTTGGCTCATTACCACATTTAACTAGGACAAAATAGGACTGGTTGCCTTTTTGCTCAACATCACAATCATCTCAACATTAAAGAAGATAATAATTACACTGGCAATTTGTCAGTGAATTTTAGGTGGAACTATATATTTAAATACCTATGTGAGAGAAAGCAACCTCCCTCCAAATACTTTGTTGTGAAATAATAATAAAAATTTAATAGTAGTTCTGTGGTGAATTTTTCCACAGCTGTGTGCAATTCCACTTGAGGATAATCAGTAATTTATGCCAAAAAGGTGCTTATAAAATAGCTTGCATTTTGAAAAGCAGAATTTCTTGTGGTGGCTTTCCCCACAGGAAATGACAGACCTTATAGAAGATTTTACTGAAAAAATAACGTAGAGCACCGAATTGTTATTCACATGATTCATAGCTTAAAGTGGTATCAACCAACATTAAATATATTATGTCCCTCCTTTAAGGATGAAAGGAAAAAAAACAATTATATTTTAATAAATAATTGCCTCTGCAGTTTACTTTGGCACAAAGCCTTACAAAAATTTCCATCATAGGTCTGGCCTTCCAGTAAATGAAAATAGAGGGAAAATGCAGATGCTGGAAATCTGAAATAAAAACAGAAAATGCTGGAAACACTCAGTAGGCCTAGCAGCATCTGTGGAGATGCAGTCAACATTTCACATCAGATATCCTTTGTCAGATCACACCAGTCCTTTGTTGTTCTGATTTAAGCACAGCATTTAAATTTCATAATTTAATTAACCAACACTTCTGGCACTGTCTCAGTATCTACTATCATTTTCTCTCAAAGTTACTGAAGGAAAGATGGTAATTAAAACCAACAAACAAAGATGTTCTATTAATGAACTTGCATTGTGCAAAACAACATTTCTGACACAAGCTTCTCTATAGAGACGGACTTCCCAAGCAACAGAGGCATTGTCTGCTTTTACTTCTGACTGTCCTTATGGATCTGATCCAGCTGGTTGTAGTTCTCCTGGGGCCTGCATTAGTGTTAGTGTTGCATCCTTCCTGGTATTATCTGCTTCTGTCTTGTCAAGAAGGTCTTCCTGCAATGATGCTGATTCATCCATCATGGGACACCCTTCTCCATCGTGGCCTTGTATGATCTGGGCTATGCAATGTATCAAGTCACCACAGCTTCCAGCATGTCTCTTGTAGGTCTCAACTTCACTGTGTTTCCAATTCTTAGCAGCAAGAAGAGTGTTAATTTAGACCTGTCTTCTTTTGCCTGCCTCCATTTGTCTTAATTCAAATAAGGGAGTATCAAAGGATCCTCCCTGCACCTTGCTGCACGTTTATATTTAAAAAACGTAATTTTTTTTTCACTCTTAGCTGGTTGCAGTGTGCTTGCACTTTCCAGCATCTTGTTTGAGGACCTGAATGGTCTGATACAATGCTCTGGTCCTGCAACCAAAGGCATTTCATAATATCTTTAGTTTAGTCAGCTGTGATTTATCTGTTGTAACTATCTCAACATAGAGTGAAGACACTTCCCTTTGTTATCTCCATTCTTTTTTTTTCCAGAGAAATACACTATCTGATGGTTCAGGCAGCTTTATTTGTTCCATTGTGTAGTACCTTAATTGAATTACCCCGTTCATCACTCTTTCAGCACGTTCATGTCTTATCGCAATTGAAAGGGATCACACTGAGCCTTTATTATTCTGATATGAATACAGCATCTAAATTTCATAATTTAATTAACCAGCACTTCTTGCACCATGTCTCAGTATCTTCTATCATTTGCTCTTGAAGACACTAAGGGATAGGTGATAATGAAGGTGCATTATCAATTGAAGAACTTGTATTGAATAAGGCAGCATTTCTTAAAGAAACCTTCTCTACAGAGACACAGATTTCCAGGCAAATTCTACATAAAACAAGTTATAAACAGCACAGCTGGCAATTGGTCACATACACAACATTTAAATGGCACCAACCAATTTGATGTAACAGTAGGGAATTCTACCTTAACCAGAAAGTGCAAGGATAACACATACCTTCTTGGGCAATATTGACTTTGGGTGCTAGTTCAAAATGAGTGGTAGTAGATTTAAAATGGAATATTATCCATGTTCTAAATCTCTCCCAACTTTAATTTTTCTGTTGAGAAAAATAACTGGAAATTAAGAAGGAAATGGGGCAGGAAAGTTAATCAACATCACCCAAAGTCAAACTTAGCCTGAAAAGTTTGACATGTAATTCATGGCCAGTGTCTGTGTGGGGACCCAGGTTGGAAGTGGCTAGGTATACATTTGACAAGGACATGATTCTAAAAGTGAGACTGATTGGTCTTAAATATAAATGACTTCCTCTGTATTTTCAGCATTTGGAATAAACTATGCCAGGAAGTTGCACGGGGGCCAGAAAATAATGTAGATATCAATGCACCTTTATTAAAAAGAGACATAGCAAGAGTATTAAGTTCTGCCTTGTTTGACTCTACTGAGACACCAGTACCCAATTCTGGGTTGAAGGAGGTGGAAGATGGAGCAGGTTACAGTGCTTTCCTCCCATAGACAACAACGGTTTCTCTGTGTCCCCCTCTGTGTCCCTCTCTCAAATCAATATCAATATTCTGTATAAAGCTAACAGTTTTGACTAAATGTTGTCATCTAGTATCCCAGCTTTAAGAGATTAACAGGTTATGAAAGTGAATTAGTCCAATGCCCATTATCATAAGGAGGAGGTAAGATCTGGAAGAAGAGCTCATCCAAGTAACGTTAATAATGGTTCCTGATTCATAAGCTGAATGCTAATGGACCACGGTAAATGGCCATAATGCCCAGTCCTTCTACCATTAAAAGCTACTAACACTTTCGGGGCTATCCTGTCAAAGCTGTATTTGCAGCTAAAAGAACCATCAATCTATGGCAATCATTTAGTGAGCTTTCTACCAAAGGCCACTGTAATTTAATGGAAATTATACACTCATTCTACCTGACACATGGTCGTGTTTCAAAGTCGCATGGTGCATTTAAGAGATTGACTGTGCATCAGTCAGGATTTGAGGAGGTGGAGGAGGAGAATGTTAAATGTCACATGAAAATACTGGAGATGGTTCTCGATATCTCAAGCTGAGCAGTAGAACTGTAAGAGTCAGAATGATGAGGCTATTTACACCCTGATGACTTGTAAGATGAGGAAAGTTAAATGTTTAGTGTGAAACTGATTGGGGAGCATACTGAGGCCAAAATTATCTTTAACTTGGCCATCAATTTCATTCAATTTTTTCACATTCTCTTGTTAATACTGCACAGACTTTCAATAGAATATAAAAAATAGAACACTGCAGGCCCTTCAGCCCACAATGTTGTGCTGACATTTTATCCTGCTCTAAGATCTATCTAATCCTTCCCTCCCACAAAGCCCCCTATTTTTCTATCATTCATATGATTTTGAATTCATCCAGATACAGTATAAGAGAAAATACTTTGCACCTATCAAGAGACACAAGTTATGCTTCACGTGTATAGATCTCCTCTGATAAAGTCTGAGTTGGTGCCCATTCAGATAACCTTTGCTCTTATTTTAATCTCCTTTCAGAATGTCTTTAAATGAGGATATTAACATTGGACCATAAATCATACTGTGCATAAAATTCATGTGCTAAAATGACATTTTGCAGGAGACTCCCTGCTATTAGTGCCTGATTTTTATGCCTACACTTTGTACAAGTGTGTGCACGTTTGAATTTTCCTCCATTTCTTTCTCCTCTTCTTTCTGTTCCAGGATATGGCAAGGGCTGTATCCTTGTTATTGCAAAAATGCTGACCATACAGCAGATCAGGGGAAAAAGTGCAAGGGACCCTCTTTTGTGTGAAATGCAGGGTACTTCTGAAACCATTCCAACATGAGGACCTAAGTTTGATGTTCCTGATGGCTTTCTCCATTGGTTGCAATTTTGCTTTGCAGCCCCAGCTGGAGTGAGGAAGGTGATAGATCTTGTGACCCAACAATCATCCTGCTCTCTAGCATGACAACTGAAATACAATGACCCAGCAAACAGGATGGAAACATTATACATGCTTTTTGCATATGTGACATGACGGGAGATGTTTTCAGTTTGCAATCACACACTAGCTGAAAACTCTTGCAGGACTTGCATGTGGAGTCCAGAATGCCTCATGAATGCAGCGCTGGCAAATCTATGTGCTCATAAAACCTTATAGTTTCTACTCATGGATGTGGAGATGAAGCGCCTACTGCTTGCACAGAGAACATGTTTGAATTCTCATATCTAGTGCTGGGTTGCAGACTGCATTATGTGTCATGTTACTTGGTCACCACTGCCCAGAATGGCCCAGGGATGAAGTAGTTCAGTGTGACAGTGACATTCACCTCTATTGATATGGGTATGTGATTGGATCTCTGCATGCAGAAGATGACAGAGCTCTCTCTCTCCCCACTAAGTTGGAGAACTCTATAGATCCATTAATCTTCATAGATTTGAGGGGAAAAAAGAAAGAATCTAGTTCTCAGTAGATGTTTGGAAGGATATTAACCTTAGAGTATGGTCAGATGATATTTTAAACATCCTCACAAATTTGCAACACTAGCTGCAACGAAAACTATATCTACATTCATAAATTCAAACAGCAAGCTTTGAAATTTTATCGCTAACCACAAATTTTATATTTCCATATTTCCTTACAACCAAAATGGAGGCTATTTCAGCCTATTAAATCTATGCTGACTCACAGAGCAATTTCATTCCCCCACTAATTTTCCCTGTAATCTCTTCTTATGTTCCCATCCACTCCTCCCAAGTTCTACCACTCATCTACACACTAGGAGCAAATTTACAATAACCAATTAACCTACCAGCCTGCATATCTTTGGGATGTGGGAGGAGACCGGAGCATGCAGGAAAAACCCCGCACGGAGAACTCCACACAGAAAGTCTGCCTTATTATTGAAATACACCAGAAAAGCTATTGATGTCCATGATCAAACACTACAGGCAACCCCTGTGTTACAGCGTTTGGATAATGGAAATTCACCCTTTTAGAATTCACAAATCACTGCCCAAAAATATGAAATACAGAATAAAATTTGCTCTCTCGGAATTTATATGAAGAGAAAGTAAATAAATACATTTTCTTCAACTCAGGTTTCTTGATGCATGCACAGATAATGGTGATATGGGCTGTTTTGTTTTAGGAACACAACCTCACCCACACTCCTGTAATATGGATGTCGCCTGTACTGCATTAGTTTCAAATTTTGCTTCAGGATCCTCTGCTTATAAGCATAGAAACAAAGTCAGGTACAAGCAGTGGCAGCCAACAGCATGCAATCCATGTCTGGTTACTGATTACACAAAATTCACCAACCCAAACATGGCTGATGAGGTTACATGCCACTTGTGCAGAAGCAGACCCTTCGTCCGAATGGGAGTCCAGCTTTGGCAATACTTAAAAGGAACTGGTGGAGCAGGAGTCAGACCTGGAGTTCGGTGATGGGAACCCACTGCAGATCGGTGCCCTTTAGCTAAAAGAATTAACTGTGATTGCTGATCTTCCTCAGGCTCACCTGGTCAGAATCAAGTGTTTCATCCCTTCCTGCTTCAGAAGCTGATTACAACAATGCCCCAACCTTTTCCTCAAGATCCTGGTCGGCCCCATGGCTGATGCCTAGCCCTGCTCCCTGAGTCCTGTGCTTCATTGCTCCCCCACCACATAACCTGCAACCTACCTGCTTTTCTCCCTTCATTCCAAAATGAATTAAGAAGCAGATGATAAGTTTTGTGTATATTACATATGAAAGGCCAGCTATACTGCATGCAGTGCCTGGTGCCTTGTATACAATGGAATTTTGCAAAGTTAGAGCCCCATGCAAAATCTTCTTTGGGCCACTACACACTGTGTGTTTAACTTGCCTTTCCTGGTGATAAAGGAATTTCTAGGCTGAAGTCTTTTGACAAGATAAGAAAATTGAACAGGGCAATGATGATTTTTAGTAAAAGAAATCTAGTATCAAATTAACACAATATGAGTACCATAATGAAATTAAGGTCACTGAAGTATGCTGATTCAAGAATTTTTTTCCAGTGTTTTGGAGGAAATTATTAACAACAAATCCTGAATTTGGCATGGAACACTGAAAATTGTAAATGTCATCTATTCAAGAAGTAATTGTCACTTACAAATTGTGACACTTTTCTGAAATAGCACATTGAAAGTTAAGCTCTCAGCTGTAGTACTAATAAACCGAAATAATTGAACTTCCTATCTACCAATACCTAGTTTATATGTCATTTCCTGCAAAGTTTAACAAATATTGTTTGTGTCACGTGTAACCATGAGGTCATTGTACAAAATATCATTCAGAGGTTTGTAAGTTCAAAGCTCCCCCAGCAGCCCCAGGTATTAGAGCCTTCGCACTTGCCCTGTGTTACTCCAGCACTGAGTGCTTGCCTGATGTGGGAACACTTTACCCACATAAGTAACATCGACAGGGTGTGGAATTTCAATACAGAATTATCATTGGCTGCCTTAAGCTAATGAACATCCAACAACTTATGTCACTGGAATCCTACCATCAGGTACTCGGAGAGATGTGGCCATCCAAGGAGAAACAGAGGATGGCAAGGAGGTCACAAGGCTGCAGATAAATGCCTGGTGTTGTGCTTTCCCATGACAACACCATCAGGCAGGACCATTGCTGTGACCAACCATGAGGAGCCATTGCAGGCAGGACCTGAAGACACTGACAGTGGGGTCAGCACAGGTGTTGACCCACTGAGTAGTTTTCTGAGAGCAGAGAGGTGAAATGGACAACTGGAGGGCCCTAAAATTGGGAACACAGATCAGCTGGTCAGAAATAAACATGGTGAAATAGGGCAACACTCAAGATCTGTGACTGCAGTGAGAGGTAGACCATACAACACCTCTTGCCTGCCCATTGCTTAAGGATGCATGGTCCAGGATCCTAAGGAGGCCAGGTCTCAAACTTTGCATTGTGTCCATCAATGGAAAGATTCATGACTTTGGTGGATGGACACACGAAGAAGAAGATCCTCAATTCACAACCTTGGTCTACTCTAAGAAACCTTTTGGAGTGGAGGTTAAATGTCTGAAGGCATACTTTCATTCCACTTTCCAATTCGTCAATATGAAAAAGAAATAATACAAATTCTATAAGAAAGGTGCCAACCAAAAATATTTATGTTGCCATTTTGTTTTTTCTGGTCCATATGCTCTTCTGCAGAATTATATTTTCACATAGCGTTTATCTAATTTATGGGAAAGAATTAAAGTTTTAAGGATGTCTAATTTTTAAAAAAGCAACAAAAATGTAGTTATTCTATTTGCACATTTTGTTTTGAATTAAGAAATCATCTGCATTTCCATCTAATTCTCCATTTTGATTTTCTAATACCAAATATGATGTGCAGGACAGCATTTTTTATATTTAAAAGCTAAAACATGGATATTTGGGTGCAAGAGGAACTACTATAGGGGGCTTGAGAAACAAAGGACTGTAGATGCTGGAGTCTAGACGAAAGACACAATAATGCTGGAGGAACTCAGCAGGCCAGGCAGCATCCATGGAGAAAAGCAGGGGGTCAATATTTCGGGTCAGGATGTGAATTAAGACAGAAAAAGCATAACTTATTAGAATAATAATTAGATGTGCCTTGTACTTCCTTTGACAAAGACAAAAGTAATCTCAAAGTACTTAAAATGTTTACCTCACCTCAGAGGGCAGATAAAGAGAAAATATATGATTTAATGGGATATTAAGAGTGAGGGAGATGATTTTAAAGCATGAACTAGACTGTCAGGGAGTGGAAGCAGGACACACTTTCACACAATCCATATTAAACATCTTAGCTTTCTCCTAATGCCTGTAGATACTAGAACAACTGGCAATGATGGACTTCAGTTGATCAAGGATAGGAGAAGATGTGGAGCAGAGGTGAAATACGGAGCAGCCATCGTCTTATTAAATGGTGTGTTTTCAGTTTTTTTGTCATTGTTTTTATTTTTTGTAACCAATTATAGCAATTTTAATAGTTGTAATATTCTCAAATTTCAGGGACATCTGTAAGTTCTTAAAATCCCCGATAGCTTTGACTGGACACAACACCCCTCTCCTAAAGTCAAAGCTTGTTGGGGAATGCAGGGGATGGGGCCTCTGCACTATGCTGCCTGAGGCCTGGTCACCGCTGGGATCTTGCTGCTGATTCAAGGGTGCAGAGCACCAGCGAAATCAGCTAGCTACATTCAGAAGAAGTAAATGAGGGTGGCTGGGTACTGCAGATAATGGTCCAGCATTATCTAGCCCCTGGTTCCAATCATATTCACCCAACTGAGGCTAGACTAACAGGTCTATAATCTCTTAGCTTATCTTGAACTCAGTTTTCTGAAATAACGACCCAGCTTCCTCAACTTCCTTGCTGATATTTTGGCCTTTGAGAACATCGGGTTAGTTCTAATATGTACACAGTTGAAACCGAGTCTTGATCCCACTGTCAGTCGTGAAACTGCTTACAAGCTGTCTGACTCTCTTCCTAAAGTTAAGCTATAGATGAATCAAAACTTCCCTTAGCTAAACAATGGGAAGCCCTCTCATTTATTTTAAATATGCTGGACTTTGGCAGTCTGTTCAAACCAAAGCTGAGCTTCAAAGGTAACATCCAGTTTATTGCTAGACAACTTATTTCCACCAATTCATTATTGTCTGCCTTCACTGTTCAGCTTCTGAAACCCTTAGCTCTGTGACAAAAGCAACTTTTAGTGTAAATGCCTTCTGCTTCCACCTTGCCAATCAATGCTGGTCCATTCTTCAAGACTTTCAGATTATTTAAATGCAACCATCCAACTCCTGCAATAAAAACAGAAAATGCTGGAAACATTCGACAGGTCAGGTAACATCTGTGGAAAGGGAAACAGTTAACATTTCAGATCAAAGAAAGAAGAAACAGGTTAATCTAGATAAAGGAGAAGGTGGAGAGGACACTCCATCATTATAACCCATCCCTCCTTTTGCCTTTGAAAATTTCATAATGCCAACTTTAAAACCAAACATTTTATCTCTTGTTCTTCTAAACACAAGCCAATATCTATCCCTGTACTTTCTTACATTCTGTGAAGTACCCCATGAGATTTTTTTTAAATATTGAGAGCATTATATAGATGCAAACTCAGCCATTTGATGTTGTCAAGGAAGATATTTTCTTATCCCAGTTAAATAGATATTTTGAAGAATTTATGCGGGTCCATGGTTAATTAGTCAACATATGATAGAACACTCAAAGTTGATTGAGACAATTGCTGACCATAATCAAAGACCCCTCCCACCCCGGACATTCTCTGTTCTCCCCCCTGCTATTGGGCAGAAGATAAAAAAAGTATGAAAACGCGCACCACCAGGCTCAATGACAACTTCTATCCCACTGTTATGAGATGCTCGAACAGATGTTTTGTACGTTAAAGATGAACTCGACCTCACAATCTATCTCGTCATGGCCTTTGCACCTTATTGTCTACCTGCACTGCACTTTCTCTGTAACTGTAACACTGTTTCTGCATTCGGTTATTGCTTTCCCTTGTATTAGCTAAAATACTTGTATTTTGAAATGATCTGTATGGATGGCTGGCAAAACTAAGTTTATCACTGTATCTCAGTACATGTGACAATAATAAACCAATACCAATGTAATGGCAGAACGTCAGCTGAAAATTTCCATCAATCTTTTACCAAATGTTTGACCACAATTAACGTAACCTTGCATTAGAAAGCAGACAGGAAAAAAATCTAATTGTTGTAAACCCACTTTAAATTAACACAAAAGGTGAGTATTGAAAAGGTTTTCCAATTACGCATTCTAAACAAGGAAGGCAGCTTTTGGTCCTCACTCACAATGATGGATGTTAATTCCAATTATTAACCTATTTTAAATGTTTGCCATTCTACTCAGTACCTTAGACCTATATGTATTATGAAGGATGGAACCAATCATCCCAGGAAAGGATCAACGGGGCAGAACACTTCATTGTTTGGCTCAACAGCACTACTGTAAGGAGCCAGTGTTTGTGAATTCAGACATATTCAGAATCAGGTTTATTATCACTGACATATGTTGTGAAATTTGTTGTTTTGTGACAGAAGTACAGTACAAGACATAGAGACATTAATATTACCATAAGTTACAAAAATAAATAAATAGTGCAAAGGAGAAATAACAAGGTAGTGTTCATGGGTCCAGTTGAATAAATGCCACCTTCTTCCACATCTCTTGATATGCAATTTAAAATATCATTCTTGAAAAAGAAACAAAAGGGTAATCTTAATAATTTTGCTATTTAATGAGAATGCTGTTGAATGACCAGTTTTCAAAGGCCTTTGAATAATCCAGGAGATTGCAGCAAACAAGCACAGGAAACAAAAATATCAGTTTTGACACATTAAGCACAGGTCCAAGGAGATGAAAATTAGGCTACAAAGCTTATGCTGCAAATAAGTAATGTATGAATCTATTAACACTAATATGATATACTCAGATGATTTCTAGCTCTCTTGACCAAAGCGATAATTCTCTTTCCATCTCACAACTATCAAAACCAGTGATTGAGTTTGAATAGCAAGATTGCTGCTTAGGGATTTCAGGTTTGTAGATCTCATCCCATACATGTGCAGAATGAGAAAAATAATGCCACTTTACAACATGGGAAATGCAATCCATATTGACCCTGCAAATCCCCTTCTGTATAGAAACGCTTCATTGCAATTACATCAGCTTGAGTACGGAACCGTTCTATTATCTTCACAATACATTTCCATTATAACAAGTAAAAGATCCAACCTTTTGAAGTGGCGAAAGAACAAAGAAAGAAAATGCTACAATCAAGAAAACACTGTGAATAGTTAAGGACATGGTTATAACAATAAGAATTTCTGTCCTCCACAATTTGCTATTTCTTTTACTTATGGTACAGTCCTAGAGATTTAAAAAAATATAGAATAATCTCAAAAAAAAAGTGAAACATTGACTAAGTACTGATGGGAAGAATTACTAAATATGTACTTTCCAAGCTTGGAAACTGAGAGTAAGATGCTTTGAAGATTCAAATTGCTATTAATCAGACTAGATACAACTCTCCATCTCAGTACATAAAAAAGTATGTTCTTCATATTTAATCATTGTTCCAAATTTTGAAGAAATGCGAACTTTATATTTCTGCCTTCAGCAAGAATCATTGAATTTATTCAAGCTGGGAACAGTAAGTCAACTGGCACAGAGTATCTTCATTGTTTATCTGCCTACATGGATTATATCTGCAGTTTCAGAAACACAATCATGGACCTTTACAGCACAGAAACAAGCCATTGAACTCGTCCAGTAATGCAAAGTTAAATCAGTGTAAGGTCATTCCCTTTTTATATTTCCTCTGCTTCAAACATTTATCTGATGTTTACACTAAAATATACAACAGCATACTTGATAAAGTATTACATGTGCCAACAACTTGGTCTGAAAGATTTATCCTGACATCTGTCTCGCTTTCTCTGCATAAAAAATTAACTTCACTGCTACTTATCCTAGTTTTCCAATTAAGCAAAGTAGATTTTTTTTCCTGTTCTCAAAGTTTAAATACTTCTATCAAGTTTCTTTTCTTAGACTTCATTATTCCAATATTTCTGCATTCTCCTTATCTCTGTGGTTTATAAAGGCTGGTATCATCTTTGTGAATACACAAGTCCTTTGTAACTTTAATATCCTTGCTGATTGGCACTCAAACCTGCACACGATGCTCTAAGTCTAAATCAATATATTTTCTCCAAATATATCATTTATTT
Organism: Pristis pectinata; assembly: GCF_009764475.1. Lineage (NCBI taxonomy): Eukaryota > Metazoa > Chordata > Chondrichthyes > Rhinopristiformes > Pristidae > Pristis > Pristis pectinata. The sequence continues at coordinate 84,486,354 of NC_067407.1, forward strand.
GTGCTTGCACTCCCCATGTATAAAACCCAAATACTGTTGGTCTATCTATGGTGTTTTATATCTGTACTTGTAGTTCCAATGATTCTGTACTTAATACCTAGTTCTTCAAGTTCAGCAAAACTTATGAATCTTTTGTATTTCCCCCAATCCATGTTATTTTCCAAAGTATAGTCCCTCAAATTTAGCTATATTGAATTATGTATGCCATCAGTTTGCTAACATGTCAATAGTTTCCTGTAGTTTTAAATGTTCTTTAGTATTTGACAACTCACTTACTTTTGGGTTATCAATAATTGGTAAATTGGTTTATTATTGTCTTATGTACCACAGTGCAGTGAAAAACTTGTCTTGCATACCATTCATAGAGATCAATTCATTACAACAGTGCATTGAGATAGTATAAGGAAAAGCAATAACAAAATGTAGAATAAAATGTTACAGTTACAGATAAAGTGTTATAGTTACAGAAAAAGTGCAGTGCAGGTAGACAATAAGGTGCAAGGTCATAACGAGGTAGATTGTGAGGTCAAGAGTCCATTTTATTGTACTAGGGGACCATTCAATAGTCTTTCAACAGTGGGATAGAAGCTTGTCCTTGAGCCTGGTGGTACGTGCTTTCAGGCTTTTGTATCTTCTGCCGGAAGAGAGGGGGGGGGGCGTAAGTGAGAATGTCCGGGGTGGGTGGGGCCTTTGATTTTGTTGGCTGCTATACTGAGGCAGTGAGAAATTTCTAAATATTCACTCATTTTAAATTATGGATTCTAGGAATTTACAATTGATATACATGAATTGATTTATCTTTGTTCTTTTCGTACAGGAATATACCATCATTTGTTCCCCAGCCCTGCAACATGGTCTGAAAATAGAACGTGGAACCATTCCCATTGTTTATTCGACTCCTTTCAACATTGCCACGGATTTAATCAAGTTAAATTCTGCTAATTTCTTTTACCAAGAAAGGTCTGATGAAGGGTCATGAAGCTGAAATATTAAGTCTCTGTCTCCTTCCACAAATGTTGCCTGACCTGCTGAGTATCTCCAGCATTTTATGTTCTAATTATAAAATAACCTTATGTTTAACTACATGCATAAATTACTTCCTATTTGATATTTGGATTGCTACATCTACAGAAAAATGAATGAATTTCCCAACTCATTGCTTGGTTTCTCAGAAACTTTTGTGACCATGTAAGGAATGGCAGTGCAACAGTTTAGATGAAGGAGTGAAATGAAATCACCATCCAGAATAAGCATAAAATCTCTGCCCCTGCAGTAAAGCCTCCTGGTTATAACTTGCAGCATGAAACAGGGAAGGTTGCAAGTCAAATCTAACTGGCTACCACAATCAATTGATTACATGGATGGCATATTAGGGTTTCTATGAAATGTGACTGTCATGACCCTGATCAAATTCTAGGCCACTTAATGGAACTCTGCTCATCTATATAAATTTCACAGTAAACATTACAGAGATGCACTCCCTCTCCTTGGGAGCATTAGACTGAATGACTAACATAAACTGGATTTACAGTTGTTTCTTCAAGTCAGCTATATTATAGAGGAAGACACGATATTATTGTTTTGTTTATAATTGATCCTTTTGAACTGCTGCACGATGTGGTGGTTTTGTTTGAAAGTTTAAAAAAATAACTGGGAAGATCTGTATGAGTTTTTTTCTGGAAAAAATAATATATTTAAAATGAATAAATACTCTTCAATTTTCAGATATTAGTCACATGTTCAAGAAATGAATATATGCATGGCAGAAAATACAGATAAAGAGGATAAAAATTTCTCTTTGTCCAATCAGTCCTTCAGTAAATACATTTAAAATATCGGTGCAATTAACTTAAATATCTTTTTTCTCTTCTGCTTATTTTCTTAAGAATCTGCCCACAAACTAGAGGGGAATTTTTCATCAAGTATTTTAAATCTACTCATTAATCATTGCAGTATGTGCTGCCTCACGTTATTTGCTTTTTCCAACTGTTTGGTCTAAGGTAAACATTGTCTTTGTGGAATGTTGGCCATATGATCTGCAATCCTTGCTTTTAACCATTTTTGTCACTGAGCATTAGATTTAGCAGACTCAAGTACACAATTCCCTTTGCTCCCTGGCCACAGAATGTTCCTTAACCTCAAACTTCCACTTTCTGCTCCAGAGGAACACTCCCATTTACTGTTCCCTCACCAGCGATTCCTCCTCTTGAATTCTAAGCCACAGAGTTACTTTAATGGGACCGCGTGAGAATTTGCCAAGATCAGCCAATTTCCTGCTTGGCCTTTCATAAGACAAGTTACCAATTCCTTAAGGCATTTCAGTTTATACAAGTTGACAGTGATGTCCACGAACAATCATGGCAGCCATTTTCTTCAAAAACAATTAGTTTCCAATGACATATGCTTTAACAGGCATGGCTTCCTACATGTGAATTCCTAACTTGCTGGGTGCTGTAAGGATGCTATTCTGCTTTCACCAGCCCAATGTCAAATGCAGTGGCTAGATGACAAGGGGTACTCCCTTTTGCACACAACACCTTTACACAGGACCACCACGTGCTGCAATGAAGCACAAAGGAAGGGAAACCAAGGAGATACTTAATGGAGGGTTCCAATAGTTTTAGCAAGATGAATCTAGTACTGTTTCAAAAACTATGAGAGTATTTGATGGCATAAAATGGATGACAGTGGATGATTCCTCTCGTGATTTTCATTTTCATGGACTTCACTAGAAATGGAAGTAGGCAGAGTTGTGTAACAAAGTTTGATGCCATGGTAACCGATGTCAAAATTCCTTCCATTGTATAGTTCACCTGGAAAGGATGGACATTCAATTTATAAAGCATGTCAGAGGTCCTGCTGGTAACAGGCTGACACTGAAAGCAGTCATCCATTGTAATTATAACTGCTACTGGATAGCTAAGATACATTTTTGGCACACCTTCTTGTACAAAAGGAACATTTATTATCATGGATTTGCCATGCATAGTAAATCTTTCTCCTCCCACCAACCTATCTATGGTCCAGATCAAATTCTTTCCCCTCATAGACAGACATCACATACTAAACCTGAGCATCAGCATATTACCTGTCATTCAAGAAAATTGGGAAAACAGTCCTTGATTCAAATATTTTCATATTTTTGTAAACAATCTGCATAAGTGTAAGTAGGGATGAAGATTTTCCCAAAAACTGAAATAAACATGTTTTTATTTTGCACCACTCTTCAATGAAGAAGCTCTTGCAGAAGGCTGATGAAGTGTATTCCTATATTGCAACTGTGAGATCAGTAGCCTCTGAGGAACATACACTAGCTCTACAACTGGTAATGGGAGCTGGATTTTGGAAATTATCAACATGGGTGTTCCCACAAGATACAATATGCTGTATAATTCAGTCAACGTTCACCTTCCAGATGAAAATTCCAAAGACTGCCACAATCAATGCTTTGAACTGAATACTTGTGTGGATCTCACATGGAGCTTTCATTTGGCGCTGCAGCTATAACTATCACCAGGGTGTTCTGCTGTGAGTTGAATTTCTCATGCAAGTTAGTGCATGACAAAGCACCAGGATTTGTTGTTTTTCTGGCAGTTTGATTCACACATCTGCTCTGCTAGAGTTCTTCATAGAAGGACCACCAAGATTATTAAATCCTTGCCCATTCCCATTTCTCTGGCTGAGCAGTGCACTAAGTCAAATTGCGTGCAGATACTTCATCTCTACCATTCTGTAATTTGAGTAAGTGTGCCTTGACTACTGAGTACAAGAGGAGGATGAATCCTGGGGTGGATCAATGTTTCAGCAGGGGGTTAGAGGACAAGAGGCCAACAACATATTGCTCTTCAGCAACCACCTTTTAATGAATCCTGGGATGGTGTTAGCTAAGTTAGCCAAAAATAAAATCAGTAGTATGGGATGATTCTTCAGAACGTTGAAGGAGAATCTAATACACTGCTTGATGTCTGAGGTGGTGCAGTAGGAGGTGAGAGAGTAAAGTTGTCGTCTATGCCATTTCACAACATCTTTCATTGGTTACTATAGCAACAAGCCTGCAAAGAATCACTTAACTCCATTAAATAAAGCCAAGCACATAACTAGATCAACCAAGTTACAATAAGTAAGAATAAAACAATAAATGCAATAAATTCTCATGTCCTATAATTAGAAATGTTTTGATGAACATATAGAAAGATATAATGTGCAGAGGAATTTTCAGAATTTCTTAAGCCACAAGCACAAATTTAATTCAATGGCATTTCATCAGTAAAGATCCATATTCCCCTCCTGAGTGCCCCCACCTGCACCCTCCATACCCCTAACCCCAAAACAGCCCTTTGATCAGGACCCCATTCTCTTTCAGATGAAATGTGAAACGTCATTGTCCAGAAATATAGAACTTATTTCACCTGCATACTAGCTGCCAAACTTTCCACACATTTCCAGCATATTGTAATGCAGTTTCAAGCTTTATCGAGATCCAGAAAACAGAATCAATTATTGTGACACTTAACAGCATTACCATTGTTAGCACAATTGCAAGTTGTCTCAACCAGATAAAACATGTCGATGAGAAGTTGCTGCAGTCTCTAAGTGACATGAATTTGTCATCTCATTTTGAGCTTTGCACCATTACCAATATATGCTCCCATGACAGTTTTGGATTATTAAGCCCCCTTGAACTGAGCCTCAGTTTATCTCTGCCAGCATAAGAGCTAAAACAAAGTTACATTTTTGATTGCCTAGCTACTGAGAAATAAAAAGTAATGATTCTGTCTCTCATTCTCCCCATGACTGCATGGGTTTCCCCCAGGACCTCTGGTTTCCTCCCATGTTCTTAAGATATGGACATAGGTTTAAGGGGAGAGGGAAGAGATTTAATAGGAACCTGAGGGGCAACTTTTTCACGCAGAGAGTGGTCAGTTTATGGAATGAGCTGCCAGATGAAGTGGTTGAGGCAGGTACATTAACAACATTTAAAAGGTACTTGGGCAGGTACATAGATAGGAAAGGTTTAGAGGGAGATGGGCCAAATGTGGGTAAATGGGACTAGCTTAGACGGGAATCTTAGTTGGCATGGACCAGTTGGGCTAAAGAGCCTGCTTCTGTGCTGTATGACAATTTGCTTAAAAATGAAGCCACTCAAAACTTTCATGGTTTCCTTAATATTCCGCAGTTATTCTGAATATTCTTTTTTTCTACTTGGGGTTCCCATCCACATGCAGCCTGATTGACAGGCTGTGAATTTTGGCTGAGAAGCCAGGTTACACAAGGCCATAACCCGTTAGTAACAAGGTAGGTTTGTTAGAGAGAGAGAGAATGAGATGGCGAGAATGGCCCCACTCAGATCACAGAGGAGATACTGATTACTAAGTTGCTCCAAAGATGAGGCATTCCCAATTGGGAGGATGGGAGTTTCAAATGGATCATAAGGGATGGTGGGTGGGGGAGGGGTTCAGTCATTGAATTGCAAGAAAGTCCCAATTACAGGAGGGAACTGAATGCCAGGGGGGCAGTCTATTGTTGATGAGGAGAATGTCCAGAAGAGGAGATCTACTGATGACTGAGGAGATCCACAGGTGGCTGAGGAGGTAGAGGCCGGGGAGAGTGACGGTGATTGGACAGAGTAGATGGGTCATATTAGAGTGAATGATGCTTACTGGATCACTGATTGAGCCAGATGGTAGCACTTCTACTCCTGATGGCCCCGAATATTGCTTTAAGGACACTTGCATTATGGATTTAGCTCTTTATGCTTCTGTTCAGCTGCCAAATCTCCCAAGGCCTAGGAGATCTGACCAAAGTTAGTAAAAAATGGGGTGACTATCAAAATTAAGCCATTTCCTGCACAAATTGGTTATCTGCTCCTCATCCTGCTCCTGTTAAAAAGTATGCAGATTCAAGGATGGATGGAGTTCTTGTTTAAGAATCTTCCCATTGTAACCTGTAACACAACCACAACCCACCTATTCTTGTGAGCTAAGATTCAGCCCACAGACTTTAGTTTGTTAGGGGTTACTTCTGAATGTTAGTATACTTGCTGGTTCAAACAAAAAGCCAAGCTGCAATGCTGACCAATTCCGATGTCCACAGAGAATAAAGGCACTAAGTTTAATAAAGTGAACGTTTATCTCCTTATTTTGTCTCTCACATGGGAAAAATCCAATGAGAATGGATGTGTAAGAGTTGAGAGCATTTAAGAGAGATTTATTTGAAACTGGAAACAGCTGTACTTCAGTGTTCTGCATCACTTCAAAATGCCTGCAACCTCAAATACCATTTCACTTAGTCATGTTTGTACTCTGTTCAGCAGCTTCATGGATAATCTGTTAACCATGATCTTTCCAGGGGCAGCAGCATTCATTGCAGAGAGATTAATTTCCCATTCAGTAGACTACCAGCAGCTGAACCACTGCAAGCAGCAAAAGAATTGCAAGTGAAAAGACAGTGTGCCATACTCAGCTCTCAAGGGATCATCAGTAACTAATCCAACAAGGTGCTGTCTGTAGGTCAATTCTCTTTGGGAATTTTACCAAGTCTTTTTTACCTTGGTAATTGCATCAAGCTGACTGTCAGAAGGCACCAGAGAGCACTAACGTGCTGGCAGAGGAGCCTGCATCCAATTTGTCACAGTCAACAATATAAGCAGTTTGTAAATCCTGCACAATCTGTCTGAATACTATTTCTGAGGTGATGCACTTGTTATTGCTCTGCCTGGCAGGTTTGCTGAAACCTATCTGCTGTTTGTAGACTCCGTTTAATCAAAAGTCATTAAGATCAGTAGCCAGTGAGCAGGATAAGTGTCACACTGTCAGAATCTAGACTCAATGGCATTAGAGCAATATCACTGCCCCTTAATCCTCAAAGATTTCTCAGTGGAACAGTCCTGTAAGAATTGATAGCACTGAGGAGAAATCTATTTGAGCAGAGAAGCAGCTGTACTTTAACATACTGCATCAATTCAAAACGTCTGCAACCTCACATATTATTTCTCTTAATCACTTACCTCTCCCCATGCCACTTGGAATATCATCCCTTGTGTATAAAAGATTAAACATAAACTTAAACTAACACTTCCTGAAGCATGCATTCATTAGGCCATGGGAAAACAGTGTTGCATCCATTTCTATTCCAGTATAAATATGTTATGTCATCCTTATCTTTCATCCTCCACAGAATCAATTACATCAGATCTGTTCAAGCTGCCTGTACAGCCGTGCAGTGTTATGACAGTTTACACAATTTTAAAAAAGCTATACAATCTTATAATAGTACATAATGTGAACTTTTCGACTGCTAAGTGTCATCCATTTTGATTGAATCAAATCCAACAGATTTTTATAATGTGTGTGGCTCTGAAAAATAGAAGAACTCCATATGTTATGGTAGCAGCTGGAATATGTCTCATCCATCTTGATGTTGAATCCCTAATGTTGCAATAATAGACAAGGCCACTGTCTCCAAATGCATGGCTGCCTTCTAAAATGGTTCTAAGTTAGATTCTAACTATGACAAGGACATTAATAATAATGTGGATATGGCATCTCTGATTATCAGACCTTGACACAAACAGATTTCACCTGGGCACAGGTACCTGCAGTGCATGACAAAATTGTAAACGCTTTTCAGCTTTGAATCCCAGAGAGGGGTTGATCATTCACATGCTTTAACAAGCCTGCATGCCTCAATTTCAGTTGAATGCAGGCCAACCATGGACAACCAGGCAGCTAACGAGGACTGCTGGGAGGTAAGGATAAGTGTTCTCCAGCAGTATTTGAAAAGACAGGACCTTTCTCCCCCACCCTAGCCCATTAAGGTAACCTGCTTTCACCACTGAACTTTAGATCACTTCAGTGTTTGGAATTCCCAATGATCTGAAGGCTCCTAGAGATATCACTGATGCACATCCCACCTTCTGATCTGTTCCCCCTCAACATGATCATCAGCATACCCGCCACTATTGATATCCTCTTACAACCACCCACATCCTTTTAAGTCAGGATGTAACAGTTACAGTAGAATATAACCTACTTCAGTTTTTAATGTAGTTCATCTGTGTAATACTATACCACCACTAGTTAATGCCAGGAGTAGGAAAATTTAAAGGAATAAACTAAAATAAAAACAGCAGACAGCAAATTGGAAAGCCACCCACCAAGAACCAGGGTTTAGCCCATTTAGTTAATTATAATGTTACTAACATCATTCGATGTGTTGAAGATTAAAAACTAAACTAAACTGTAACATATTGCAATTATTATAACATTACAAGAAAACCATAATTGCAACATATTAAAAAAACATCACCACAAAGCCATAAAACAATAAGAACAAGTTCAAAGTCCATTTAAAAAAAACTAAAAATGTTAATTGTACTAAAAAGTGTGGACTTGGTAACTTGGGCAGTAAAAGATTTGAATTTTTCAATACCAAGAAAGTCCATAACTTGGTCATTACCTGGGAACCATATTCCTCTCGCACCAATAATAAAATCAAAGAAGCTTACCGTGGCAACTTCGCAATTGTCCTTGATGGCAGCTTCTAGGTGACAATATATTTATTGGCCTTCTCGAGATATGCAGCTCCCTGTGACCCCATATTATCCTCGATCCAAATGGACATGTCAATGACAACAGCTTTGTCACCCTTGACGAAGATAACATCAGGTATCCAAACCTTCCCCGAGCTGTCCAAAAACCTTGACTCCTTAAAAACTCTAAAACCAGCTTAAGACGCTCTCACATGTAAAAGTTCTAAAACCTTGTTATGCTTGTTTATCTGTGGTTGCTTCATATGCCTGAAACATGGCCAAGGTCTCAATCGCAAATTCACACCTTCTGCAGATTTTATTCATGTTGGGTGTGAAAAAGAGCAGTTATAAAATCTGATTGTCTAAAAGGAATAAAACCTTTAATTCAACTGCTGGATTGGGGAGCATTTTTATCATTTGAAAACCCAATTCCCTGATATCACATTTGGGTCCAAGCCCCGAATTCTCTCCAATTCCCTGAGATAATCCTAATTTCCCTAACTGTAGATTCATCTTGAACAACATCATCAGTATCAATTCTGGCTTTCAAACACATACCTTTCAATCACTTGATCAAAACCAATCAAGCAAACTCAAAGGACAATCCAACCAGCTTGTCACTGGCAATTTTAAAATCATGATACTTATTGGTGATTGACAGTGGGATTTAGGGATCCCAGGTTCTCGCTCCTTCATTCTTAATATAAAATACCATGAAAAATATAAAAATTCCTTAATATTCTTTCTAATAACTTTAAGAAGTTTAACTAAAGTATTCTGTGGAGACTCATTTAATTGGTAATTGGTTTATTATTGTCACATGTAATGAGATACAGTGTAAAGCTTTTGTTTGCATGTCATGCAGACTGATCATTCTATACAAAAGTACGCCGAGGTAGTATAAAAGGAAAAAGACAATGCAGAATATAGTGTTACAGTTACAGAGAAAGCGCAGTGCAGATAGACAAATAAAGTGCAAGGGCCATGACAAGGTAGACTGAGAGATCATGAGTTCATCTTTAGCATATAAGAGGTCCATTCAAATGTCTGACATTGGAGGGACAGAAGCTGTCCTTGAGCCTGCTTTTTAAGGTCTTTTTTTTAACCAGGGAGTAGTAAAAACAAGGAATAAAGTATATTTTTAAGATCTCCAATTTCTGGGTGGGTCCAGGCCTAACCTTGGAGAGATTTTTGCCCCATTCCTTGAGTTTACTCACCCAGACTTCCGTGGAGCACTTGATCCATGTGTTACGGACTCAGTGAAAGTCCCTTTAAGATAGAGAGTGTGTGTGTATGTGTGTGTGGGGCGTGCTTACGTCAATAGAAGATAAAGGACGTAATGACGTTGTTGAAGAAGTCAGAAGAAGGAGAGAGAGAGAGAGAAGGGAGAGAGACACCAGCCTGCTTGTTTTCTCTATCGATGGATGAGAAACAATAATTGTGTTTGCCACTGAAATCCATGTATGGAAGTTGGAAGTAATCCGGTGGAGTTCACTTTGTTGCTGACCTGTAGAAGGAAACAGGTATTTGTGTGTGGACGACCACGGTTCGGATGCTTTTCGGGGTGAGGAAGTCACTACCGAGTAAACACTGAAGTGTCGTTTGGGTTCCATCGAGGAACATTTGGATTTCGTATGTACTCTCTCTATGTTTTTCTACATCTACATCTTATCTTCAGACAACGGTGGTTGTTGAAGAAGCCCTTGCTCATGTTTCACCTTATGGCTTGCGGAACTGAACTTTAAGAACCATTCAGGAACTGGGAGTTTTGGACTTTGTCACACACACACACGACGAGTTTAGTTTTGGGGTTAACGTTCGAGGTTTAACATTCTTGAATTCTAACATACTAACATTTTTACTTTTATTTTACGTATTATCATAAGTAGTGATTAATAAAATAGTTTTTAACACTAAATCATGCTCAGTGTGTTTCTTTTGTTGCTGATTTCGTGACAAAATTGGGGGCTCGTCCGGGATAGTTCCCAAGGTTAACGAGATTCGTCCGGGATCCAATCCAAAGATTTTTGAGGGAGGTCTGATAAATTCTTTTTAATTGGCTTGTGTGTGTGGAAACCAGCAGCAATGGATATTAAGGCATTTTTGGAGTCACCAACCCAAAAGGGATTGGAGGTGGCGAAAAAGGATGATTTGATAAAGATTGCTACAAGGCTAAACCTTACAGAAGTAAAGCAGTCTATGAGAAAGGCAGATATTCAGAGACTGATAGCTGGCCATTATGTGGAAAAGAAGGTGTTTGAGAAGGAAGTGTTAAAACAGTTTCCTGGCAGTGAAATAGCAATTTCTGAGGCACAGGTGCAGCTGGCAAAGATAGAGGCTGAACGAGAGCAAAATAAATTAGAAGCTGAACGAGAACAAAAGAGATTAGAGGGTGAACGAGAACAAAAGAAATTAGAGGCCGAACAAGAGGAAAAGAGATTAGAGGCCGAACAAAAGAAACACACTGAGCATGATTTAGTGTTAAAAACTATTTTATTAATCACTACTTATGATAATACGTAAAATAAAAGTAAAAATGTTAGTATGTTAGAATTCAAGAATGTTAAACCTCGAACGTTAACCCCAAAACTAAACTCGTCGTGTGTGTGTGTGACAAAGTCCAAAACTCCCAGTTCCTGAATGGTTCTTAAAGTTCAGTTCCGCAAGCCATAAGGTGAAACATGAGCAAGGGCTTCTTCAACAACCACCGTTGTCTGAAGATAAGATGTAGATGTAGAAAAACATAGAGAGAGTACATACGAAATCCAAATGTTCCACCATGGAACCCAAACGACACTTCAGTGTTTACTCGGTAGTGACTTCCTCACCCCGAAAAGCATCCGAACCGTGGTCGTCCACACACAAATACCTGTTTCCTTCTACAGGTCAGCAACAAAGTGAACTCCACCGGATTACTTCCAACTTCCATACATGGATTTCAGTGGCAAACACAGTTATTGTTTCTCATCCATCGATAGAGAAAACAAGCAGGCTGGTGTCTCTCTCCCTTCTCTCTCTCTCTCCTTCTTCTGACTTCTTCAACAACGTCATTACGTCCTTTATCTTCTATTGACGTAAGCACGCCCCACACACACATACACACACACTCTCTATCTTAAAGGGACTTTCACTGAGTCCATAACACATGGATCGATCCTGTGCCAAGATATTTTTCAAAATTCCCTGGACTAACAAAATCTAACTCATTACCATTAAAAGACAACTTATTGATGGTGTTAAATGTGAAATTCTTATTCTGAAAAGCCATATAAAAACCCACCATTTTACTGACATTTACCTCAAGGACTATTTTCTTCCAAAACCTTTAAAGGATCTTGAAGTTCTTCATCATATCCTTGTGAGAATCACTCATAAGGGCCACATCATTGGCAAAAGCCAGAGCAGTACATTAAATAAAAGTACAAATAAAAGTGTCCATCCCTATCTGAACATGATAAAATTTCCATAACAGTATTAAATGAAATGAGCGACAGTTGGTCACCCATGATAGGGATGGTTCCGGGCCTGGCTTTGCTATTTCAATAAAAGTAGATGGATTCGTATACAGATCTGAGATCAGGTTCAATAAACAAGTATCAACCCCATTCTGGCTAAAGCTTTAAAAATTAGCTTATGGCCAATGGAGTCAAAGGCCTTGGTACAGCCCACCTCTGATCTGTTCCCCCTCAGCATGATCATCAGCGTGCCACAATCACCAAATGCCTCCCCAAAACTCTTGATATCTTCTTACAACCACCCACCATCCTTGCATCTATACCTTTCAGTCCCAACTCCTCATCACAACCTCAATCCTGGTTGCCTCACAGTTCTAGGGAAACTGGTTTGATCCAACCTTCAGTGCTGTCTGCTTGGAGCTTGCATGTTTTCCCTTCAACTGTGTTTCCCCCTGATGCTCCAGTTTCTTCCCACATCCTTAAAGACATGCTGCTGGTTAATTGGCTGCTGAAAATAACCCTTACTGTAGGTTAGTGGCATAAAAACTAAGGGGGAGTTAATAGTCATGTGAAAGAGAACAAATTGCAGGACTATAGGGAAATGACAGGATTGATATCTTGGGAGCCAGTATGAATCCAATGGATTGAATCACCTCCTTTTGTGTATTAGTAAGTAAGCATGGAACCACTGCTACCACTTCTGCAGTGTTTCCTGCCTGAAAGAAAGCTGAAGGAACACATACTCATTACATCACTAAACTCAGAGTAATTCTTGGGGTAGAAATTTGTGTACAGTGGCTTGGACTAACTGGTGACTGCTAACCATATGAACTTGTATCAGCACAACAATCAAGAGAGTGCATATGAAAATTCAAGCTCCCTTTCCACATATAATCAGTGAGTGTTAAGATCAATGCAATCAAATTTAGGAAGTTAAGTGCAATATGCACCCGCCATTATGTTGCATGTTCAGTGAGTTAACATTTCCACCCATTACCAAGCCCTATCCCGAGCTTGGGAATTCCATCCCTGTAAATATTAGAGTTGTTGAGTCTACATTATTCATTTTATTAGACTGTTATCCAAATGCAAAGGTTGTGGCTATCCTCAACTTACAGTGCTGAATTCAGTTACTAAAAGAATGGCTCCAAGGTTTTCCCTGACATCCATAGTAATTATCCCTTCAACTAAATGGGCCATTACATTATTCCTCCGTGACCTTCAGTCTTTAAGAGCATGACTGGTATAGGTGGTCCTTATGTGTATAGCGCAGTGAATGTACAGTCATCATACAGGTGGATGCATCTATTAGAGGGGGAGAAACACGCAAAGCTATTTTATATGATGCCATTCAGTACAATATTGCAAAGGGGTCTTGGCCCTTATTTGAATTGATATTTGGTACAGATGATGACATTTTAAGAAATTCTGCAAAAACTGTTTTTACTCACATGATGAAGCCTGAAAAATAAAATGGATTTTAAACAACTTCCCAAAAAGTCAAAGTAACTTGATTCTGTTATTGCAATAGAAAATATCATTTTCTCGTGCTTTAAAATCCCTTTTAGTTCTGAGGTGTATAATTCAGTTTTTAAGATTACTTAAAAATATTAAATGATTCATTGGTACATTAGAAAGCATACCAGGACAGGAGATGAATAAGCAGGAGCACAATATCGATTTTCCTCTGTATGATAGTCTCCCGGCTTGCATGCCAGAGACAAAAGAGAATAACAAGAGACTCACAGGAAGGAAAAAAATATGCAATATGAAAGGTGAAATGGTTTATTCAAAATTTATTTTACAGAAATGTTTTTACTGCTAAATGGAGATATTGATTTGCATTCCAATTTAGAACTCTGAATGGCTAAGTTGCTGAATAATGACATTACCATTTGCTGCAGTCAGTTTCAGAGCATAGTGACATACAGAGACATTATAAGTAAATGCAACAAACAAGATAAAGGACCATATACATTGATCTGTTGAATTCTACTAAGCTGCACTGGATTATTTTAGCCTTCATAATCCTTTAAAAATTGAAACATCAAAACAACTACATGTTAAAAATAATCTGGTAAAATAATGCACTGAATATATAATTTCTTGCTTCTAATTCAGCCATACCAGAGGACAGCACTTAACACCAAAATCAAGAATGTGCCAGATTTAAGACCTTGGATTTTCAAGAGTTCAAGTTCACATGCATATTTGATGAAATAATTGTACACAAAACTGTGGGAAAATATTATGAATGTTATTATTTTAAGCTTTTATGGAAATATTTGTTCAGATATTTACTGTGGCGGATATGTCCTAAACTGTAAGATTAGGGCAAACATAACAGTTGATGGCAGAAGCTTAAGTATAAAAAACTTAAAATAAAGTTATATTTATTGATTTTTTAAAATTATGGATTGCAGAGATTTGAAATTTCACAAACATAAAACCATTTTTTCAGAGCTAGAGAAGTTGTTTAGCATTAATTATTCCACATTACACCATTTAAAACTCAGTTAATCTCCACTCAACAAGGCTTAATGTTTTTGAGAACCTTTACAATGTGTATAAATGATTGAAGTACATGTCAAATCAGTAATTTCAGATATTTACAATTAAAACAAAGAGAAGGGAAAAGTTCCCTGAAAGTACAAGGTTAGGACAATAGTGACAGCATTAGTTCACCTGAATCCTTCATGCATCTCAACCCTTCACCCCAACCAGGATGTGCATGCCCTTCTAGCTCTTAGTACCAACCCCCCACCCCTCAATCAATCTATTTCTCCTTACCCTACCCACTCAAGTTCTTAACCGCACTCAGTCCACTTTCAGCACTTCCCACAGTTCTTATGTCAAGTTTGTACACCCCAGCACATGCTCAGTCTCAATCACAACATTCTCTATAGCCCCTGCCTCAAAACTCTCTGCAGCTTCAACCCACTCCTAATTCCTAATACAACACCCTCTGCAGTTCCTATCTGAGCACTCGCTATTGTCCCTGCACATTCCCACTCCCTCTTTAGCGCTGAGGCACCTATCTCAGCACTCTTTTCTGCTTATCAGATCCTATTTCAAACCCCTCAACAGCCGTCATCCCTTCAGGCAGCTCTGGAGCTACGGGGAGGAAGGACAAAATGTTGCAATAATAATGCATGATCATCTATCTCATCAAAACATTTTATCTCCATGTTGCCACTTGGAACAAAACAAGATGCAAAATCCTGTGGACTTGTAGCATTTTCTACCAGAACTCTGAAAGTTGAACTTCGTTCTGTTTACATGGAAACATTTTGCCCCATGTACTAGTTTGTCGACGGTACAACTATGCAGAGAATTGATTAAGAAGCATTAAGCATTCCAAGCCTGCTGCAAACTGAGTGTGTGGTGGTTAAAGTTTGGTGGCTGTAACAACATTCAGTGTCAATACCGCACACCTGAATTCAAGGAAGGAATAATAGGTTGTGCTTCATGGTAAGGGGCATAGAACGGCTGTAAGGTATTGTATATGCAAAATATACCCTCAAGATATCCCCTAAAATTATTGCCAAAAAAGCCAGAGGCTCCATGGACAGATATTAAAGGAAGCCCAATACTAGCTGTGCAACTAAGGTGACATTTTGAAATCAAGTGCAACATGATGAAATCATCAAGGATGCCTGCTCCCATGACTATTTCCTTTTCTAGGAGAAGGTACAGGACCTTGAAAGCCCAGATGACGAGACTCAGGAACAGCTTCTTCCCCACTGCTATCAGACTTCTGAGCCAATCACCTCTTTCTCATCTCCTTCCAGGTGGTGCTGCCATGTTCTTGAGCCCTTAATCCTACCCCTTCTGTTATTGTCCCTTTAGCACTTCTTTCTGTGCCACCTCAGTTTGCACTACTATGCACCATCCTGTTGTTTTGCACTTGTCGCTGTATTTATCGTTGTATCTATTATTACCATGTATACTGTTTAGTCTGTGAGCTTCATGCAAGCAAGGAATTTCATTGCACTCTGGTGTATATGACAATAAACTAAACTAAACTTAACTGAAGCACACAGAAATCTTGTTAGCAAATTGTGGAGGTGGCAAACTTAAGGAAAGCTTCTATGGTTAATGATAGATTTTGAGATTTCAGACTTTACCACCACAGGGGGCAGCATTGTTGTAGTATATGTTTTATCTGCTGTTCTCTTATGTTTTCCAGTGATGGGGTTAAACTTGCAGGAGTATAAACCTGAGAGAAGTATGTAACATTTCGATGGGGTGTCCAAGCTGTTTGCTTAAAAGTCAAATTGGATATGTTATTCCAGTTGGACCATGGTTGAGTTGAATCAATGCATTTGAACTCAACTGGAATTATTGCTTGGGTAGTCAGCAGAATTCTGCTTCCCGAGGTCTGAAGTAAAAAGGAGGGAGAGATGCACGTATTCAGCATAACAGGTTTAACGAAGGCTGGGACTGAGCTGGGAATAAAACACAGTAGATACCTTTTCCCAGCATAAGAAATAAAATGACAAACATTGAATTCTTCTGACTATTCGGCACAACAAAGATAACCTAGGATTCTGCAAACTCTGCTATTTTCTTGATGAGCCACCTGGAGTTGTTTTTTAAAAAACCCTCAGCTCTCCCTAGGTTATGCCTCACCTGCCATATATTCTGAACATTTTCTGTTTTTGTTTCAAAATGTTCTGCTCTCTCTCTATCTGCTCTCTCTCTAACTGTATTGGGTATATAATTGTGCTGCTTTGACCCACAGATCAATATTTTGCTTTGGAAGAAAAGCCTATAAATCATTATTTGCAACATTGCTGTAGAAATGTTAATCACCATCTGAGTTCAAACTTAGAGAAAGTGTTAACCTATTTATTTTGAATTTTAATTGGCTAATTGAAATTGAAATGCTTAGTGGTGATATTTATTAACAGTATAAATGTAAATTTTTAAGGTTAGTTTTCTTTGAAGTGAAGACTGTTCTTAATGAAAATAATAGTATGGTCCTAATGCCAATGTCTGATTCACTGTTTTTAAGTATCTCTGATAATCAGACATTTAAAAGCAGTTGAAAAATGACAAATAATCAATGAAGATATTTAAAACAATTAAAAATCCAAACATTAGAATAGTTATAAACATGTTAAAGTACTGCAAATTGATTAGAAACATAAATTGCACTGGAATAAAGAAAAATAAGCAAAAAATAGACTTTGTAATCACCATCTCCATTTAAATGAATGGGTCGTCCTCAATGTGCTGGCTACTGCTGACATAAAGCAGAAAGGCCAAATGCAAAGTGTATCCAGCCCCTCGGCCCATCCAGCAACTGAACACGCCTGGGCTTAGGGCTGAGTCCAGGAGTGGAGGGAAAGGTTAGGTGAGCCTGCGTCTGACTTAAGTGGAGTCCATACCTAGGACCTGTCATGCACAGGTGCTGGATGGATGATAATTGGAGCCCAATACATATCATGCAACCAAGATAATATTTTAATTGCAAATGTCACAGAGGAGGAAGATCTCCAAATACTTGGTATTCAGGAAGAACAGAATTTCAAACTCCAGAGCAGTGGTTTATCTGAACCTGATAGTAGATATGTTTGGTATATACCCATGTGACAGTGTCTACTGGTTCAAGTGGCAGCTGCTGAGAAGGCACAGATGGAAACCACACAAAGACTTCAATGCAGCCTCACTATTATCCAGGAGAGGTCTAGTCTCTGCCATATGCGAGCAACTTGAAGCTCCTCAGGAACAGCCATATGCCCCCGGGAAATATAATGATGTCTTCATTGAGCAGAGTGATGGCATTTCTGGCAGCAATATACCTGTCATGAGCAGATTGTTCTCGGTGGACAAATCAGAATTAGGTTTATTATCACTGACTTATGTGGCGTGAAATGAGTTGTTTTGCAGCAGTGGTACTGTGCAAAGACATAAAATTACTATAAATTACAAAATAAATAAATAGTGCAAAAAAAACAGTGAGGTATTGTTCATGGGTTCATGGACCATTGAGAAATCTGATGGCAGGGGGAAGGAGCTGTTCCTAAATCGTTGAGTGTGGGTCTTCAGGCTCTCGTACCTCGTCCCTGATGGTAGTAACAAGAAGAGGGCATGTCCCAGATGGTGAGGGTACTTAATGATGGATGCCGACTTCCTGTGGCACCACCTCTTGAAGATGTCCTCGATGGTGGGGAGGGTTGTGCCGTGATGGAGCTGGTTGAGTCTACAACACTCCGCAGCCTCTTGTGATCCTGTGCGTTGGATCCTCCCCGTGAGCAGCTTGGGGTTCCACAGGAATGAAGGTAGAAATGCTACATGTGAGTAGGTTGTTGTCCTGCATTAGCAGTGAGATGACATGCTTGAACAGATCACTGTCTGACAAGATCAGAGATATAGTACACATAACATGTATTTGGTAATTAGTTTATTATTACGTATACCGAGATACATTGAAAAGCTTTGTTTTGCATGTCATCCAGACAGATCAGTCCAACCATAAGTACACCAAGATATTACAAAGGGAAAAAGGAATAACAGAATGCGGAATATAGCGCTACAGTTACAGAGAAAGTGCAGTGCAGGCAGACAATAGGTGCAAGGGCCATGACAAGGTAGATTGAGAGATCAAGAATTCATCTTTATCATACAAGAGGTCCATTCAGGAGTCTTATAACAGCAGGATAGACTCTGTCTTTGAGCCTGGTGGTACATGTTTTCAAGCTTTTGTATCTTCTGCCTGATGGAAGGGGGGGAAAGAGAGAATGACTGGGATGGGAGGGGTCTTTGATTATGTCAACTGCTTCCCTGAGGCAGTGGAAAGTGTAGAAAGAGTCAATGGAGGGGATGCTGGTTTTCATGATAGACTGGGCTGAGTTTGCAGCTTTCTGTAATCTCTTGCGGTCTTGGGCACAGTAGTTGCCATACCAAGCTGTGATGTAGCCAGATAGGATGCTTTCAATGGTGCATCTGTAAAAATTGGTGAGGGTCATCGGGGCAGGAGCAGAGATGTGTCCAGCACATATACATCTCTTTGTGTTCAATGGAATCCTGCTCAGAATGCAGAGTTAGCTAACTCCAGGGAGAGAAGTAAAGACAGCTGGTACCAGACATCTGTGAAATGTTTTGACCTAGATGGATGGGCTAGCTTCAGACTGCTGCCCCTGGCCAGCTATCCCAGACTGCTCCACGGACAGCAGTCTAAAGCTTATCCATCCACCTAGGTCAAAGCATCTCTGGGAACATTTGTGCAGACTTGAAAGAAAGTATCCAGCAACCAGCCTGAAGCCATATAAAGGCATAAATGTAGCACTAAAATGAAACTATAAGGGAACATCATAAGAGTTTAACTTGAAAGACATCGACTGCAATGTTTGCTTTATGTATTACTTGATCTCAATTTATTATAAACAATTTTCAAGGCATACACAATGTTCAAATGATTTCTCATGTAGGACACAGAGCAACTTTAAGTGTGCAGAGGTAAGTCATACTGGTGTGGCAGCTGCTAGCATTGCTGCATACATGACGCTGCCTCACCTTGTAAGGTTGCGTATACCATGCATTTAAGATCAATGTGTTGGAGGAAGATCTTGATTGCTACTAGACAGGAAAGGATAAATTTCAAATATAAATATTGGTGTCATTGCAGCACAGAAAATGATGGTGAAATTGTTTGACAGATACCAGAGCTGTCACATCATTTTGGTAAAAAATGAGTCTGACCTTCAATTTCTCCTTTTTCAGGATTTTTCACCCTGATTGTTGTCCTCTTCCGATTCTGAGTAAACCTTACAAGAGCCTGAAGAATATAAGGAAGGTCACAAGGAGAGATGAAATAACTGCTCGATGCTGCCTATTCTCTAGGAAACCTCCTTTTAAGCCCATGATTGAAAGTGACAGGAAGAGATAGCTTGGTAACATAGCTGTGCAGTAGTCATGTCCAAACGTTTCACACAGTGTGCAATGTATCTTTTACCACTGAAATATCATCAGTTCTCCAGCACTGTTTATCTTGAAAAGTTCCATTAGTTCAATGGCTAAAAAGGAACCACGATTGTTGAGCATGACAACTGACAACTGATGAGCATGCACTTCATTGGTTTAGAATTTTATCCTATCTAATCCCCTTACCTAACCCATTTCATTCCCATCTGATCACTATGTTGTGTTGTGCATTACTCTCAGCTGCTGTGGCTACAATGATGAATATCCATAATCGAGAGCGAGTAGCAAGCCAAAGTATGAAAGCTCTTGACTATCGGTATCCTCCACAGAGCGGAGGTCATCCAGGGAAAGTGCATTCTGTGCAAAGGTTAAGGTGCTTAAAGCAAGCTGTCATTTTTCAGAAATACAGAAATGCCATAAAAAGCTATTAAGTAATCAGAGCAGGGAAAGTTGTAGTGTATGTAATTTTGTTGGTGATGTCATTGATAAAATTATTGCAATATGGGCTGTATTGACTATAGCTAACAATTGGAAGGAGATTTCAAATAAACTGCCATACCTTGTTTATGCCAGAAGATGAATCCCTCCAGAGCCCAACACGGTCTCCTGTTCCTCTTGCTCCTGCTGTTCCTCTGCCTTGGCTTCTGAGTCCAGGCTCCTGCTCTCCAGGCTGCTTATTCTCAGACACTGTCTGCTGTCCTCTGTTCACCAGGTTATGCAGCTTAGAGTGCTATGAAATCTCCACATTTATGGAGTGTGTACTGCAGTGTGCCCCCAGAGTGATGAAGGCAGTGGGATCTCATCTTCAGTCAGTCAATGGCATTCTCCACCAGCATCCTTGTACGAGTGGCTGTCATTGTACTTCTGTCAGCTTGTGTGGTTGCATCATGAACAGATGTTATGAACAATGGAAGTAGAGAGTAGCCCTTGTTCCCAAAGGTTTTTCCCTCCCTCTGGGCAGTGCTGACCACTGAAAACTTTGGGCATTGTGATGCCCGTCAGAACAAAGGAATCATGGGTGCTGCCAGGAAGCAAGGCAATGACCATCATAAAATTCTTCTCTTGGTCAACAACAATTTGGATATTTAGTGAAATGAAATGTTTTCAATAATAAAAAGTTTTGGACTATTCATTAGAGCCCTTTTGGGCACACAAGCCCAGTAAATGACTGTCGGCACTTGTAGGAAGTCAGCAACACTAGCAAATCCCAGAGCACAAGTCACCATTTTCTCCTTAGTGAAATCAAAACAAAATAGACCTGTTCCTTCAGAGGCTGGGTGACCTCTCTAATGCTGTAGGTCAGCAAACTGAGAAATGTGGGAGAGATGGGCAGCAGTTACCAGGAATGAAAGTTTAAACTTACCATAACCTTGACCTCCCATGAGAGAACAGCCACAGGTCAGAGGTTGTCCTTAAGAATGTCACATATGCCTGCTGTGATAGCCTCAGAAAACTTGAGCCTGCAAAGGTGTTGCACATTATAGACATCTAAATGTGATATGGTGCCTCTGAAGACTCTCTGTGCGTAGAATCTTAACACATGGTAATGCCTTTTAATTCAGTCCAAAAGACCCCACTCCTCCAAGTGGCCACTCATGCCTATCCCAAATGCTTCCAGTAAAGAGGTGCTCGTTGTAGTGTCACCATTGAAGCACCCACTGAAAGAGTAGCTCAGGAGCTAACAGTTTGTACTGAGGTGCATAATGGATATGGCTGCACTAGAGAGAGTGCAGAGGAGTTTCACCAGGCTGTTGCCTGGATTGGAGGACTTTAGTTATGGGGAGAGATTGGATAGGTTGGGCTTGTTATCCCTGGACCAAAGGAGTCTGAGGGGTGACCTGAAAGCAGTATATAAAATTATGAGATGAATAGATGGGATAAATAGAATCTTTTTCTTCCATGGCAGGGATATCAAAAAGATGAAGGTAAAGATTTAAGATGAGAGGAAGGAGGTTTAAAGGGGATCTGAGGGGAAAGTTTCTTTTTTATACAGAGAGAGGTTCACATCTGGAACATGCGACCAGAGGATGTGGTGGAGACGGATATTATCATTACATTTAATAGGCACTTAGAAAAGTACTTGAATGGGCAAGGCACAGGAGGATATGGTCCTGAGTTGACAAATGGGATTAGTGTGGATAAGCAAAAAGGTCAAATGGGCATGGTGAGCTAAAGGGCCTGTTTCTGTGCTGTACAACGCCATAATCCAAACACAGAGAAGTTGCAATCTTTGTCAGTGATGCTTGTGGACAAAAGTGGAACACAGCAGAAGCTGTAGGGGAAAAAAGTCAATGCCCAGGGAAACTCTTTAATTCATAGCCCTTTGCCGACTGGCTATGAGATTTGCTCCTTGTTTTATAATGAGTGAAAAATAGTCATTATAAAACATGGGTCATACTTTCAGTAGCCAATTTCCACCAGTAAATGCAGCAATGGATGTTGCACACTGGATACTAGAATTAGTTGTGCATGTGATGCTGGGAAATATCAGACAAGGCAAGATGAATAACACCAAGAATTGCAAGAGTCAATTTCCTGATGGTCACTATTCATCTCGGAAATTATCGCTAATATGATCTAATGTATGTAAAACAGCTTTTATGCACAAAGGACACATGAAAAGCATATAAATATGAGTCCAATTTACTGGTAAGTGTGAACTAAGTACATCAGGGTAACCCAGGTTGAGCAATATCACAAACCCATCAGGATCTAGCTAGACAACTGTGACTTGGGTTCCGATCCCTAAAGGAAATCATGCAGCAAACACTACTGCTTCAACTTAGGGGCTCTCTTGCTGGAAACAATGAAAGCTGAAGAGGGGTAGCAACATGCACCCAGTTTTCAGAGAGAGAGACCTGGACAGATTAATTGACAAGCTCACCTGCAGGAGAGAAGTGTTATAGCCAGGGAGAACAGGCACCTTCTGTGCAATAGCCAGACGTAAACCTGGCCACACACACACACACACACACACACACACACACACACACACGCACGCACGCACGCACGCACACACATACACACATTCCACCTCCCCCAATTTCCCCCCAGCTTCCCAGATTCATTTACCCCCTCTCACACCGGAACTAAGGCAAGCATGTAATGCACGCACCTCCCTCAAACTTTTTCTCTGATAGACCAACTTTGTACACAACAAGTAGCAGCTGCAATGGACTAGAATGGAGGTCTGCTTGGGGACGATGACTGGAGCACACCTACGCATTTATGGATTTTGGGGCAAGCTATTTATATGCATCAGGGACCACAGAGTGTGAAGTCAGTCTCCCGGACATGAATTAATTCAATCCTTCGCTATTCTACATGACAACACATTGATGCAATCACAAAGAAGGCATGCCAACAGCTCTACTTTGATAGGAGTTTGAGGAGATTTGGAATGTCACTAAGAACTTGTACAAATTTCTATTGATGTACAGTGGAGAGCATTCTGACTGGTTGCATCACAGCCTGGTATGGAGGCTCCAATGCACGAGATCACAGGAGGTTGCAGAGGGTTATAGACTCAGCCAGCTCCATCGTGGGCACAACCCTCCACACCATTGGGAACACCTTCAAGAGTCGGTGCCTCAAGAAGGTGGCATCCATCACTAAGGACCTTCACCATTCAGGAAATGCCCTTTCCTCATTACCATCAGGAGGAGGTACAGGAGCCTGAAGACCCACACTCAGTAATCCAGGAACAGCCTCTTCCCCTACGCCACCAGACTTCTGAATGGTCCATGAACACTACATTTTCCCTTTTTTTTTGCACTTAATTTATGTCTTTTTGAAGTTATTTTATGTATTTGCACTATACTGCTGTCACGAAACATCCAATTTCCCGTTATATAAATCAGTGATAATAAATCTGATTCTGATTCTGATTCTGATGGCAGTTACACAGAAGGGAGTTCAGAAGGAGTGGGTGTGCCAATATTAATAAGGGCAGAACTGAACTGGACAGAAGATCAGAGAAATCTCATTAACATCTCATAGGACCTCTGCTAAGGACACTTGAATGGCCAATTACACACATGACACATGGCTATCTTGTCATCAGCAGGTACCATTTGGAGAGGAAAGCATTCACGTATTCCTGGAGATTCCTGGAGAAATATCATGCCATCATTTTCAAACCATTACATCTGCAACCCTTCTAAAAGGACATTAGCCCAGTAAAGAGTGCTGTAGATCCTGATATACAGAGTTACAATAAAAGTAAACAGCTTTCTTTCACATCATGCTTTTTTTCAGCACTATGCTATTCAATTTTAGTCCCTACTATCTAAAGCTGCATACTGTATTCTACAAGATTCCACCCGAAGATTAAACGAGGTAGCTTTTACCACCCCTCAAGGATGTAATAGACCTAATGATCTCCTTCTGTGCTGTAAATTTTCATGATTCCATTCAATTTTATTATACTTAAAGTACTACAGTAAGCCAAATACATTCTGGTAAGTGGTTAAATAGCAGCTGTTTAGCTTTGATTGCCAGATTGCTTTGATTGGACCATCGTAGGAGGCATAATGAATAAACCTGAAGCTAATTTTCATTTACAATGCCCCAGGATGTAATATTACCAAAACATTTCCAGAGGAGTCAAATTAAGTCTTTATCAATGCAATTAATACAGATCAAATACCTTAAAAAAACAAAGTGAGTAACCAAACAATGAACAAAGTCTTGAATCCTATACAACCAAACATGTGATTATAACACCATAGATAATTTTTCAGGATAAATTATTACATGGTCATCTAATAGGTAGTGCTCAAAACAGCCATTTGTATATAGAAGCAAGAGATGATATAGTGCAAAATAACATAATCTGTCAATGTACAAGTTCAGTATAGTTTATCCAGGAATCCGAATTACATTAATGTTATTTTAATGCTGTTTAAAAATATAAAGGAGAGATGAATTTGAAGCAATCAGTGAACAGACATATTAATGGAAAGGGTTGGTACAAACCCATAACATTACAGAAGTAAGTTCTACTTTACCTCGTCTTGCAAACATGGCAATGGTAAAACAAAGTTATTGTTTGCTGAAGACAAAACTGATCTGTTCATAGTAGCATTCTATCAGCAACACCAGAATGGAAGAAATATACACTATTTGCTTGAAATACAACAGCAGGACATTAATTAGCAACTTCAAAGTTACAATCAACATAAGTAGACTCCTACATGAAATATCAGATTTTGCATAGAGTACAATCAAGAATAATAATTCCTTCACCTAAGCTCAAAACAACCCAAATATTGTTGAGGATGAGAGGGGGATGGGTTTTGCCACACACTCCAGGACTTACAACATTTACTGGGTTGATGAATACTTCTGGAATCTGAATTCAGCACTCTTTACAAGCGATCAATAGCTATCTGTGAGCTGGTTAAGCAATAGAAGGCCTCTTCAACCAATCATATTGAAGAATTGTTACTGAGACTTGCAAAGCAGCAAGTTAAAAATAGGAAGTATTAGTTAAATTTTAAAAATTATATGAGAAGCAAAAGAAAGACTAGGACATAAACATGTAATTAAGGAAAGGTATAGAAAGAAAAATGTATATTTGTTCAACTTTCATGTAAATGACGTAAAAAATAATTGTGCTGCCACACATGACTGAAATCAAAACAACTGCAAGAACATTGGAGGCTTGTGTAGCTGTATGAGGATTACCTGGACAATTGTATTTGGCCTTTGCAGGCTATCAGCAATTTGTTGCCCTATGCATCTATTACTTCATAAGGGCGAAGGTGGGGGACCCTACTCAATGAGCAGCATATTAATCTTGTTGACCTTGGATAGAAAACAGGAGGAATTGTGTGCATGGTGCTTCTCTGGCATTGCAGGCTTCAGTATGATGCAGGGTGCTATTAACTGCACTCATGTCACTTTCAGGGCTCCACCTCAAAAGGCAGAAAAGTACTGCAAACACGAGATATTTCACTCCCTTGCTGTTCATATGGTGTGTTGCCATATTCAATAGATCTTTATTTCCAATGGCAGATATCCAGGGACATTTCACAGAACCTTCATTTTACATCACTCCTCTGTCCCAACTATCTTCCAGATATACAGAAGACAGGAAACCCCTTAAATGCTTGGCTACTGAGATCAGTGCATGCTGCCTTTCACTATAAGAGCATTGTGCAACCATACTGCATTCTAATTGAGCAGATTACCTTGGTGCTCTGACAACAGTTCAGCGGCCTGGTTGTGCATGCCAGAAAGGCTCTCTCCACAACCTGGGTGATCATGCAAACTTGATCCTTGCCAGCAATTACAGTGAAGGAGGAAGTTCATCAGGGGGAGGAGGAAACTGGAAGAAATAACATGTGCAAGCACGTCTGGCCACATGTTGATGTTGTAGTCAGACAATATTTATGGGTCTGTTTATTCAAGTGTTTTGGGATGAGCTAGCTCAAGTTGAAGCTAACCGGCAAAGACTGAAGTAGTGTCCACATCTCTTAGAGGGGAAGTACTCAGCAGGAGGGAAATGAGGATCTCCTGCACAAAGGAAAACAAATAATCAAGTGGCAATGGGAGAAGGTTCCAAATGAGGTCAACGCCAAGCACAAAGAACACAGACATGGAAGAACTGCCGCAAAAATTTCCACATCAATAATGCAAGATGGAAGAAGATAGTTATGACCTGATCCATTTGTGAATTATTGCCAGTTTTTCTTTTAAAAAAACTATCTGTTTGACTGAAGACTGGAAGATGATTTTGAATCTTAGATGTTAATTTGATCCATCCCTTCATAGCACTTCCTCATGTGTGGAGGAGAAAGGTCTGAAGAGATGTTAAGTTAAATTACAAGTCAATTGTTATTTTTCTTGGAAGATTTGTTTGATTAGCTGTTTCTTAGCTTTCTTTCTGGACTTGGAGAGTCGAAAAGAACAATGGATAATTGAGTTTATTTCTTCTTTTGAGTACCAGTTGTGTTTTGTTGAAATTTTGGACAAAATATGATGTCCACACTGGTAAAGCCATTCTCAATATGTGTAAGCAATGTATGTTATGAGGTTTTAAAGTACAACAGCTCCCCCTTTAGAGACTGTGCAGTAATTTAGTGTATTCAGCACTCTACAGTTCAGCAGTACCTGGATAAGGACTTGAAAGACCGTAATTTACAGGGCTACAGGCCAAGAGCTGGGAAGTGGAAGTAACCCAAAGTCAGCTTTTGACTGGCATGGACAAGATCGGCCAAATACCTCCTCCTTTCCTATAAATTCTTATCATCCTTTGATTCTATAAGAGTGTAGGTTTAAATGTAGCCAGTATCAGCACAAAAGATGGATTGCATACCTCCTCCAAAGTTGAAATGATACTGGTAACTCAGAAGAATATGGAAAACCATTATATAACTGTGGCACAGTTGGCAGAGCTACTGCCTCACAGCTCCAGTGACCAAGTTCAATCCTGACCTCCAATGCTATCTATGTGGAGCTTGCACATTTTCACTGTGACCACATGGGTTTCAACCGGGTACTCTGTTTTCATCCCACATCCCAAATGTATAAAGGTTGAAAGGTTGATTGACCACTGTAAGTTGCCTCTAGAGTACAGGTGAGTTGGCGGGAATGTGTGGAGAATAAAAACATGATCAGGGTAGGATTAGTGTAAAATGGGCTGTCAGAGTAGACTTTGTGGGTTGAAGGGCCAGTTTACTTGATGGGTGAATCTGTGATATAGAATCTGAAAAGCACCTGCCAGCATTTCACAGGGGAATTGTGGACTTAGAAGTAATAGCCCCTGCATGAGTCTCAGAAATATGTGAAGCACTGCCCCTTTATCTAACTGCGCAATATATTAAGTTTGGTATGTGCAATCCATCACAAACTTTTACATGGTTTATTACAATGAGGACAACCCCATAACACTATCTAGTGCCTTTTACAGTTAGTTCACACAGCATAGGAAAGGGCCGTTCAGCCCACCATGCCTGAAGCTTTACCCCATTGAACCAGTGTTTATTGTAACAGTAGAGTGAGGGATATGTTGCACCACAAATTGTACATTATATATTATTTAGGTTACTCCTACTTCCCAGCTCTGAGTGCCTTAGTTCCATGTTTGGAATCTTTAATGCTAAGCTTGTTTTGTCTCTCCTGTTACAATTTCACATCCTCTGTTAAACAATTTCCTTTGCATTAATTTAAATGGATTTAAACACTGTTTCTATATTCAGCCATACAAAAAGCTGGAGAACTCAACAAGTCAGGCAGCATCTCCTCCTTGTTTCTATATTAATCAGGGAAAAGTTAAATATTAGTTTTAATCTACAAGTTATAGCTTCAAAGTGTCACTGTGAAAATTGGAACTGGCAGAGCCCATTCAGGCCTTCGAGACCTCTTGCATTTGACTGGACTATAAATTACCTCCATCTTAACCCCATCTACCTCCTTTGAATCCATATCCTCTAATTATCTTGTCTTACAAAAAGCCATCAATGTGTTTTGGAATTCTCAAATGAGCTGCAAAATTAACAGCTCTGATTGGGTAAGTGTTTCAGATTTGTGTGATGGTGTGCCTCTCAGCAGCATACCTGAATGTTCAAAATTCTACCAATTGTCTTAATCATTTCAAACACACCAAATAAATCACCCTTTAAACCTTTCATACTTAAGGATACTTACATTCTGTAAAGATGGTGTCTGCAACAGGTCCTCACAATTTAACCACTTTGGCCTGGCATCAGTCTAATCATATTGAGATCTGCTGAGCTGGTCATAATTGCCTTCTCTAAGCTCTAACTTTGGACTTGAGGTATACATGATCAGCTGCCTTCAGTTGGAATTTATTGATTAGATGTATAGTCATTAACACCACTTATTCAGTTATATCTTCACTAATGTCTGAAATTGCTGTACTATTGAGCATATTGTTGTCAGAGTCTATACGCTGCCTACAATCAGGATTGAAGCCTTATCATGAAATATCTGTGGAATGATATGGAGTTTTGTCAGACAGCACCATATAATGTTGGTAAAATTAGTTACAGCATCACTCAAGAAGTTGAAAGTGTTAATTCTTTGATGCTTCTTGTGTCAAAATAAAGCTCAGCCACATGAAGTGATGTAACAAATAATCTGCTGGAGAAACTCAGTGGGTCAAGCAGCATCTGTAGGAGGAAGGGAATTGTCCACATTTTGGGTCAAAACCCTGCATTAGGCATAGGGTTTCGACCCGAAATGTCGACAATTCCTTTCCTCCCACACATGCTGTTCAACCCGCTGAGTTCCTCCAGCAGATTGTTTGTTGCTCTAGATTCCAGCATCTGCAGCCTCTTGTGTCTTCTCTGGACTGTGCGTGATTCTGTCTAAGGTGGTGACAAAGTGCTCATCCACTGTTCACACGAGACAGCAACTTTTCCAATTCAACCCAATATGTAGCAGTTAGCATAACACTTTACAGCGCCAGCGACCCGGGTTCAATTCCGGCCACTGTCTGTGAAGAGTTTGTACATTCGCCCCGTGTTTGCATGGGTTTCCTCCGGGTGCTAGGTTTCCACCCACATTCCAAAGACGTCTGGGTTAGGGAGTTGTAGGCATGCTAAGTTGGCGCCAGAAGCGTGGCGACACTTGCGGGCTGCACCCAGAATACTCTACGCAAAAGATGTATTTCACTCTGTATTTCAATGTACATGTGACTAATAAAGATATCTTATCTTATCTTTTAAATTGTGGAAATTTAAAGGAAAGGAATGTTGCATAAAAAAATGTACTCACCTCTTTTCTTCTCAATTAGGTCCTTTTTATCTGTGTTTGATAACTCCAAACTACAACACACTGCCCTCCCTGTGACTACAGCCAGGTGAGTGGGGGTATGATCTGATTCTGTGCACTCAACATCAGAAAGCCATGCTAGACATCCATTAATAGTTCCTTCCCTGCAAGGGCTGGCTTCCAATTGCTCAGAGTGAGTACAGTTTAGGAATTCACACTGGAGGATACCAGCTTGAATGTTAAGTGAGAGATAGTATCCCTCCTGCAGTGCTGCTTTCAGCTTGGGTCTTGCATAACTCTTCTCCTGCTTAACAGCAGTCTGAGCACGTAAAGCAGCAGTCTGCACACAGGTGGCATCCAGCTGGATGTAGCTTTAGCCTCCTGGGTCAGATGTATTTATTGACCTGACTCCGCCTGTGAACCAAGGAAGCAACAAGAAGGTCCACTCAGTCATAGAACATAGAACATTACAGCATAGTACAGGCCCTTCAGCCCACGATTTTCTGTCGACATTTTATCTTGCTCTAATATCTATCTGACCCTTCCCTCCCACATAGCCCTCCATAAGTAGTCATGTAATGTCAGGTGATTGTGGTGGAACGCCAAGGGTTAGTTGAGTTTATTGTGGACAGGACTCCCATATGGTCCCCAAAAGCTGAGTGAATTACCAAACAAATTACTTCCCTATGTAGTTTGTTAAGTATCATCTCCAGCTTTCCCCTGTGTACTTCCCTTCCACGGTGCTCATCTTTGCCCTCTCAGTCAGAACTATCCATTACCATGTCCTCCAGCCAGAGCTCAGAGTGTCCAACTTTTCCATTTGGTCTATCAGCAGCCCCTAGGTCCCCACTGCTTCACTCCATGTAATGGTATCCATTGCTCTGGATCCTGGCTGCACATCTCTCGTGCCCATATCTGAGTGGGTGCTGTGTGAAGTCAGACAGAGTGGCATAGTGCCCGTGGCAACAGCAGGACACTCTATGAACCAAGCACGGTCAGGCTTGCCTGTGTCCACAGACCCTTCACTGTCAGACTCCTCAGAAAGTTGCCCCACCCTGTGCCTCTTACCCCTCCTCCTTCTCTTGCTCCCGTAAACAAGCTGCATCCCTCCTGTATCTATTCCACACTTGTTCTTGCTGCAATGACAGTGTTTGTGAAGGCATTTACATTAAAAGATAGGACAGACATGTCACTAGCTTAGGAAAGGCCAGTAATCACAGAAATCAGCGAGATCTTACAGTAAGGAAGGAATGCTACTTAGCCCTTTGACTCAATGTAACAGCTCAATGCAAGACTGTACCAGCTCTAAGCAAGACCAGCTGATCCCACTCACATGCCTTCTCCCCTTAGCCTTGCAGAATTCTGCCCTTTCAAGGATATGTCCACCTCTGCTTTGAACATCACAAGCGAATTTGGCTTTATCACTACCCCAGCATTGCATGTCAGACCCGAACAACTGCAGTGTTTTCTCCCTGTGCCATTTTTGGTTATTATGCCAATCGTTCCATGTCTCCGATCTCTTGACACTTCCACCAATGGAACAGTATCACTTATCTACTCTGTCTAGACTCTTCATGAATTTGAAAACTTCATTCTCATCTCATCTGAACTTCCTTTGTTCCAAGACAAACAACCCCAGTTTCTCCATCTATCCACGAAACAAAAGTCCTTCAACTCTAGGATCATCCCAGTAAATCTCCTCTGCAACCTCTGTAAGACCTTCTCATCTTTCGGTGTATTTGGGGTCCAGAACTGGCCATAATACTTCTATTGTGGCTGTACTAGTGTCTTACCAAAAGGTTCATCGTGATAACCTTCTTCTTGTACCTTGTACCTTCTTCTTGTACCTTGTACCCTGATTTATAAAGCCCTGGTTCCTGTATGCTTTTTTATCAAACACTTCTCAAGCTGCTTCTACTATTTCCAACAAAATACTTGCATATACGCCAGATCTCTCTACTCTCATGTGCCCTTTAAGTTTTTACCTTCTGGTTTATATTGCCTCTCTCTGTGCCCTTTATACATGTGTGCATCAGTTTTTATTGCCTCTGTTCATTCTTCCTCCCAAACTGCGACACTTTGCATATTGCTGCCTTAAATTTCACTGACCTCACGCCTGCCCATTCTGTCAATCTGTCTACATCATCCTAAGGTCTATTCCCAGCCTCTTCACAATTCACCATGCTTCCATGTTTCCAAGTTTTTTTTTAACATCTGCAAATTTGAAAATAGTGCTCTGAATACCAAAGTTAATATATTAAGAATATCCATTGTTCTTGGACAGACCCTTGGGAACTCCACTGTAAACTTCCCTCCAGACCAAAAAGTGATTGGTGTGTTTCCTGTCACTTTGCTAATTCCTTAGTCCATGCCATTACTGTCAATCTTAATGTCAAACCTATAATGCAGCACTTTATCAAATGCCTCCCAATTACATCATCTCTCCACCTGTACCATCCTCCTATTTGTGTACTCATTAGTATGTGGCACCAGAAGAGACTTGGGTATTACTTCAGGACCATTGTAGTTCTCTTTCTTAATCTCTTTCCAAACTTTGAAACCTGCCTGCAGTATATCATTACCTTTTCTACCTATGTCATTGGAACTGATATTGGCCGAGACATCTGGGTGCTTGTAATCTCCCTCCAATATATTCTGCCATCACTTGGTGATGTCCACACCCCTGGTAATATACCATCAGGAGGCAATATACCATCCTGAAACCACAGAAACACCTATCTACTCTATATTGCACAGTAGTGTAGCAGTTAGCTTAACACTATCACGGCGCCAGCGACTCAGGTTCAATTCCGGCCTCTGTCTGTGAGGAGTTTGTACATTCTCCCCGTGACTGTGTGGGTTTCCTCTGGGTGCTCCAGTTTCCTCCCATATTCCAAAAACGTACAGGTTAGGAAGTTGTGGACATGCTTATGTTGGTGCCAGAAGCATGGCGACACTTGCGGGCTGCCCCCAGAACACTCTACACAAAAGATGCATTTCACTGTGTGTTTCTGTGTATGTGTGACTAATAAAGATATCTTAATCTTAATTATAGACTTTGCCTTTATTTATTGCCCTCATGAACTTTGGCCTCCCCTGCGATTTGTAATATAAATGAACGATCTGGGCATTATTGTAGGCAGCATGATTAGTAAGTTTGCAGAGGACACAGGATGGTGTTGTTGACAGTTAGAAGGGTAGTCTTCAGCTACAGAATAATATCAATCAAGTAACAAGATGGGCAGCAAAATTGCAGATAGAATTTAATCCTGAAAAATGTGAGATGATATATTATGGGAGGACTGCAGGCAGCAACACAGATGGAAAAGGTGGTTAAGAAGACATGAAGGATACTTGCTTCATTAGCAGGGCATAGAATATAAGAGCAAGAAGGTTATGGTACAAGTATATAAATCATTAGCTAGGTCACAGCTGGAGTACAATGTGCAGTTCTGGCTGCTGCATTATAGGATGGATGCGATTGCACTGGAGCAGGTGCTAAGGAGATTCACTAGGATATTGTCTGGGATGGATATTTTTAGAGGAGAAACTAGACTGGCTGAGTTTGAGGAAGCTATAAGAGGACCTGAAAGAAGTATACAACATTATGAAGAGGATAGATAGGATAGATAATGAGAAACTTTTTCTCCGAGTGGAGATGTCAGTGACCAAAGGGCAAAGGTTTAAGATAAGATTATAAGATAAGATTTCGTTATTAGTCGCATGTACATCAAAACACACAGTGAAATGCACCTTTGCATAGAGTGTTCTGGCGGCAGCTCACAAGTGTCGCCACACTTCCGACGCCAACGTAGCATGCCCACAACTTCCTAACCTGTACGTTTTTGGAATGTGGGAGGAAACCGGAGCACCCGGAGGAAACTCACGCAGACACGGGGAGAATGTACAAACTCCTTACAGACAGTGGCCGGAATTGAACCCAGGTTGCTGACGTTGTAAAGTGTTATGTTGAGACTTGAAGTAGAATAATTTCACTCAAAGGGTGATTGAATTCTGGAACATACTATCTGAGGGGGCTGTGGAAGCAGGAACTTTCACAACATTTGAGGTATTTAGACGCACACTTGAAATGCCATGGCATAGAAGACAACAGGTTAAGTGCTTGGAAGAGGGATTGATATAGGTGGGTACTTGATGGACGACATAGACACAGTGGACCAAAGAGCCTGTTTCCATGATGAATTACTGAACGACTCCCTGACTCTATTACCTGGAATTAATCAATACAAAGGTCCTCTGGTTATCTACCATCAAATGTTCATTGAAAGAATGTGCTTCCTTCCTGTCAGTGAATAGCTGTGAGTTGCAAATGAGAAATATGATAGCAAGTACAGTGCCTTCATTTTGGGGAAGTATGCCATGGCAGCAAATGGGCAAGCCCAGCCTGAGTCCCCTTGTAAGCTGAAGGAGAAGTAGATAAAGTCTGCTCTTCTGAAAAACAGAGTGTCAATGACCTCCTGAATGCAGCAGTGATCATAAAAGAAGACCCACAGACGAGAAATCAAGTCCCACCACAGCAGCTGGGGCACATAATTTCAATTAATTAAATAAATACTGAAATATGTGCTCTAATGATGACAACAAAATTACCAAGTTGTCACAAAAACACATCTGGTTCGATAACAACATTTCTGGTCAGGTCAATATGTAACCTTTAACTGCACTCTGGAATGGCTTAACAAGTCCAGTATAACAATAAGTGGGGCCTGTGAATTGATAGATGTGTTACTTGAATGGCAAAGTTCAGATTTGAAAAGATTTAGTTATTGTGAGTCTGAACAGCGGGAGAAATGAAATAAAAACCTAATAATTAGGTAGCCCATAAAGAAGCAATTGAGTCAACAGATATATGGTGAGAAGTGATTAGCTCTTCAGTTTAAACACTTGAACTTAGAAAAAGTTGCATCCTGAAAACCAAGGTCCATGCAGGGGTTGGAGCAACATCTGAGTGGAACAGTACAGTGAAATAAGATTCATGCCTAAAATTTTCCATTGCAATTTCCAATCTCAATTGCAAAGTGGGGAAATTACCACATTTACATTCTTGTAATCAACATTTACAGTGGAATATTGGTGGATACAATAGACACAACAGTTAGAATTGAGAAACCTAAAGCATAACACAATGATAAATGTTGAGGTATCAAACAAGCTCTTCAATATCTTTTATTTGTGAATAGTTGTTGAATGGTAATTGTAAAAGAAGTTGTGAAATTTGGTTAAGTAAATTAAGGATTAAAGAAAGCTATTAGTGAACATGTTCAAATGGTTCTGTTGACTAACAATAAGGATCATTGGTTTTGTAATTATCTTAGGAAATGTTACAGAACTGAGACAAGGTCTAAAGGCCTCTTTGTTGAAGTGGCATTTTTTGTAATGACCTGGTGCAATAGGCTGTCTCTGTCCCAACCCCCTTCTCCACCTGGTTCCATCTGCTCATCAACTCCTCACTTATGATCCACCAGCCTCTATCCCATCCCCCACTAACCCCACCACCGCACCCCCCCCCCCCCCACCCCCACATACTGCAACATACTGGCAATCTTTTCTGTTCCCTCTGAGTCCTGATCAGGGTCTCGATCTGAAACGTTGACTTACACACTTTGCCTCCGTAGATACTGCCTGACCCACTGAGTTCATCCAGTGTTCAGTTTTTGTGCTAAAGAGGTGCTAATTGGTCAAATAATTAGCTACTGTAAATTTCCCCTAGTGTAGGCGGTACGAGGTTTGGGAGAGGGGGTTGTTGCTGATGTGATTTGAGAGTTGAAATGGGATTCATGCAGCTGGTTGCTTTGCTGGTCATTGCAAATCTGATGGGCCAAAGGTCTTGATTCCATGCTGTATGACTCTAAAACACTGACCTAAAATGCTGTCTGAAACAAAAAACTTATTCAAGACCCAAGGCAATGTATTGTGGATTTCAGCAGCTTCGAATGACATGGGCAAATTCTAAATTTGATCTGAATGGGTGATGAGGGCCTTGCTACCTGAGTGACAAATCAAACTCTCCTTTGCCTTTGGATGTATTAATCCAGATCAAACAATGATAGCATCATCGCATTGCACCCTGATATAAATTTGATAAAGATATCTCTGAGATAAACATCCCCTCCAAAAAGTCCAAAATCAAACTCAATGTATAAACATTGCTCTGGTCAAATGCAAAGGAATTTCATGGCTGCATGTTAACATGGAGGCCACCAAATTTTGAAAATATAAAGGTAATTCATTAATACAGTGAGGGAGCAAATTGATAAATTTTTTCACATGTAGGCCATGGAAATGAATGTCAGGAGGGTGAGTGTATATAAATATATTAATTAGGGGAGGAAAGAGGTCACTCAGCCCCTTAAGCCTGCTCTGCCATTCAATAAGATCACAAATGGTCCGATTGCAATCAACTTTCCACATTCACGCCTAAACATTTCACTGTCAAGCTATTCCACAAACTAGTGATAACTCTTCTAGATTTTCTCATGACAGCAACCTGTCATCCCCTTTCTTATCATCTATCTACCTCTGCCTTAGAAGTATTCAAAGATTCTGCTTCCACTGCTTTTTGAGAAAGAGAGTTTCAAAGACTCATGACCCTCGTAGAGAAAAAAAGAATTCTTACATGGGCAACCCTTTATTTAAAAACCACTACATTCTCCCACTAGATTCTCTCTCTGCATCCACCCTATCAAGATGCTTCAGGATGTTATATGTTTCAATCAAGTCACCTCTCACTCTTCTAAACTCCAGTGGAGCACAGCCTGTCCAACTATTCCTCATCTGACAACCCACCCATCCAGTTATTAGTCTGGTAAACCTTCTCTGAGCTATTTCCAATATCCTTCCTCATATAAGGAGTAACACTTTTGGTCAATATATTTGAATGCTTTTACATTTTTTCATCAGATGATTCCCATTCTTTCCTTTGATCAGGTGAAGACTAGGAATCTGTACCCATGAAAATATAGAAAAGTTATCACTAGTTTGTGGAATAGCTTGACAGTGAAATGTTAGAACCAAGAAGAGATTTCAGAAGGGAATAGAAAAAAATAATAAATTCCATACCTCATTTCTTTAATTTTATAATTATTACCCATTTTCCTAACCCAGCAAATCATGACAACTTATTTTTAGTTCCTTGAGTCTGATGAATCTTGTCTTCATTTTTTTGACTGTCACTACATATGACTCCAGCTGTATACTCAAAGCTCCAACAGAGTTTAGTTCTTCTGAATAATATATAGCACTAATGGTTGTAACTCTGCATGTTACAATCCATATTTTTCTATCAATCCCTGAGTGCAAAACATTTTCTTCCATTTTTCTGGGACCATTTAGTAGTGATATTCAATAATGCTTTAATGGAACATTTTGAAGAATGGAAGGCAAGCAACACGAGTTAATTAGATCTATAAATAGATTGGCAAGGACAGGTATTTTTAAGTACTGCATGACATTCTGTAGCTAGTACATCGTGCACTGAGATCTGCTTTGTTCATTTGATGAACTACATTAGTGCCACAGGAGATGAATATTGTGGCGAAATAAAGGATCTTTGTATCTTCTGAATCGTGCTTTAATATTCCATTGCCAGTCCATTGTATTATTCTGTACTTTTCTTCTCTGTAAGCTTTTCCAAAATTCAATTAAATACATGCTCAGAACAGAGATTAAATGGCACCCATTTTGCAGTATAAAATAGGAGTCTAACTTGTGGTGAGGCACTTACGTGGTCATTCCATAACAGAAATGTACTGGCTGGTATAAATGCCTCGTTCATGGGCATCAAGTCAGATTCTGAACGCTCACAATAATAATCAACTAATACACTTTGTCGGACCCTTTTGTGGAATTAGTCTGCTCCAGTTCATATGACGGCCGTTCATATTGAAAAGAGCATTTGTGATGGTGTTGAGAACCTCAAGAACATGCATTATGTGCACACACAGGTAGATGGATTCTTGATCAGCAAGGAGATGAAGGGTTACTGGGGTGGACGGAAATACGGAAGAGAGGTTGCAGTCACATAAGCTATGATCTTATGGAATGGCATAGCAGGGTCAAGGGGCTGTGACCTACTCCTGCTCCTAATTTATACGTTTGTATTCAGCAGATCAGACATTGTCTGGAGAGAGAGCAGAGTTAACATTTCAGCTCAATGATCTTTCATCAGAATGAAATCGTGTGGCTTAGGTTGTTTACACCATTCTAATCCCCTGATCATATTGCTGCCTTTAATTCACTCCCACACTTCCAGTGATCCATTTTTTAGGCAGTAATGTAAATGCCCCCATGAATATAAAATATGTACTGCTGACAGGCTATTGTTCAAACTGGAATCACCACAAACTTTTCTCTTGGTTCCAGGTACAAAAGTTCTTGTCAAACACTTCATCACAAATTCTGTGCTGATTTAATGAAAGTTTGTGTTTAACAACAGACTGTGGAGATTATTAATGATGGTATTCCTGGGAGAAACGAGGGTCAAAGCACATTGCTCCTCACCAGGGAAACAAGCCAGCTTTGATCCCGAGCGACTACCTGAGAAGAAGATGAGGATATAGGAGAATTCCTTGCTGAAAAGCCTTGGTGGATAGGATCTCCTGCTGAGGGGCTCTGACAATCCTCTCTTCCAGCAGGTGTGGTTTGTGGACCTTCTCATCATTTTTTTTTCTAATTGTATTTGGTTATTACTGTCAATGTACTGAGATATGGTGAAAAGCTTTTAGTTGCATGCCATCCAGACAGATCATTCCAAATATAAGTACATCAAGTCGGTACAAAAGGAAAAGCAATAACAGAATGCAGAATACAATGTTGCAGTTACAGAGGAAGTGCAGAGCAGATAGACAAATAAAGTGCAAGGGCCATGACAAGGTAGATGGAGAGATCAAGAGTTCATCTTTATCGTGCAAAAGGTCCATTCAGTGGTCTTATAACAGTGGGATAGAAGCTATCCTTGAGCTGGTGGTGCGTGTTTTCAAACCTTTGTATCTTCTACCCGATGGAAGTGGGGGAGAAGAGAGAATGACTGAGGTGGGAGGGGTCTCTGATTATGTTGACTGACACCTAAAATCTTCAAGTCTGGCAGCAACAGGATTTACCTAAAGTTTAGAGTGAGTACAATTCCAACTTCATAGAGAGATACAGCATGGAAACAGGTCCTTTGGCCCACTGTGTCCATGCCAACCATCAAGAACTCAATTTTACATGAATCTTAGCCTAATTCATTTTATTCTAGAGAAACAAAGGACTGCAGGTGCTGCAATCTAGCGGTTAGCATAAGGCTATTACAGCGCCAATGACCCAGGTTCAATTCCGGCTACTGTCTGTAAGGAGTTTCTATGTTCTCCCTGTGTCTGTGTGGGTTTCCCCTGGGTGCTCCGGTTTCCTCCCACATTCCAAAGACATACGGGTTAGGAAGTTGTGGGCATGCTATGTTGGCATCAGAAGCATGGCGACACTTGCGGGCTGCCCCCAGAACACTCTACGCAAAAGATACATTTCACTGTGTGTTTCAATGTACATGTGGCTAATAAAGATGTCTTGTCTTGTCTTGTCTTGTCTTGTCTTGTCTTGTCTTGTCTTGTCTTGTCTTGTCTTGTCTTGTCTTGTCTTGTCTTGTCTTGTCTTGTCTTGTCTTGTCTTGTCTTGTCTTGTCTTGTCTTGTCTTGTCTTGTCTTGTCTTGTCTTGTCTTGTCTTGTCTTGTCTTGTCTTGTCTTGTCTTGTCTTGTCTTGTCTTGTCTTGTCTTGTCTTGTCTTGTCTTGTCTTGTCTTGTCTTGTCTTGTCTTGTCTTATGATGCTGGAGGAACTCAGCAGGCCAGGCAGCATCCGTGGAGAAAAGCAGGCGGTCAATGTTTCAGGTCAGGATCCTCCTTCAGGACTGAAGATAGGAAAAGGGGGACTGAAGATAGGAAATTTTCCCCACGGTCCACTCTTGGAGCAATTTACAGCAGCAAACTAATCTATCAATCCACGTGTCTCTGCGATGTGGGAAGAAGCCAGAGCACCTGGAGGAAAACAGCGCAGTGACAGGGACAATGTGCAAACTCCACACAGACAGAATCAGAGGTCAGGATCAAACCAGGGTCTCTGGAGCAGTAAGGCAGCAGCTCCATTAGGTGTGCCACTGTCCCAGGCTTCACATACTCTCTGAAGTCTTCAGATAGACCAAACACCACTTTCCCTATGACCAAAGCACCTTCAAGTCTACCATCAATAATCACGAGAATAATTGTTAATCCCTTTAAAGCATGCAGTTTGTTGGGGGGTGAGCTGTGGGGTGGGGAGTTGTGGACAAACTACTTCCAGCTGTTAACTACTGGATTCTCCACATGAGGTGAGGAACTGAAGAAGATTGAGGAAAAATTTAAATGAGGTGGGTAAAATTATGAGAGGCCTAAACAGCGTAAAGGACGTATTTCCCTCAGTGGATAGATTAGTAATTTGGAGTGAAAATCAAAACAAAAATGACAGTTGCAGCTGCAGCCTGACCTGCTGAGTATTTCTAGTAACTTGGAGGCCATGATTTAGGTTAAAGAGTAGGACTAGAGGGGAGTTAAGAAGAAAAATTCTGTCACAAGTAGTGGGAGTTTGT
This sequence comes from Pristis pectinata, assembly GCF_009764475.1. Classification (NCBI taxonomy): domain Eukaryota; kingdom Metazoa; phylum Chordata; class Chondrichthyes; order Rhinopristiformes; family Pristidae; genus Pristis; species Pristis pectinata. Next base: position 84,526,623 of record NC_067407.1, read on the forward strand.
TGAGCACTGCCAGAAATGGTGATGGAGGCAGAAACCCCCACAATGTTTAAAAAGTGCCTGGGTGGGCACTCGAAGAACCATAACCTGAAGGGCTATGGGCCCGGAGCTGAGATGTATAACGAACCTCAAGTCCATTTTTGGCTAAAATGGACATGATGGGCCAAATGTCCTCCATCACTTATGCAGAATTTCTGTGTGTTCTTGATGCATGGTCTCAAGGTTCTCAATACCATTCCGATGCTCTTTCTTCACTTGGACCAGACATGGGCCAGGGTTTCCCCGAAGTCAGAGGGGATATTTCACTTCTTAGAGCAAATCCTCGGATTTCCCTGACTGCCTGGTAATCTCTTCCCATGACAGAGCTCAAAACAAAGAGTCAATGCAAGGAATCTAGAGTGAGCATGTGACATAGGTGACTGACTGTAACCAGGGGCCTCAATACTGGGGATGTTGGCCTGGGAGAAGGCACTCCAGTGAATTTGGAGAATTTTGCAGAGATGCTGTTCCAATTATTGATTCAAAATACACATTTCAAGAATATTGTACTGAATTTGTATAATCCCTATTTCATGTCAACAAATGGGGAATTAAATTAAATAATTGAAATGTGGAATTCAGGAACAAAATATTTTATATATTACTATACAATCTATAACATACATATAACTTTCAGTAGGCAGGACTTGTGCATAACTCCACCCGGCAAAACTTGTGCTTCACCAACCATTTCCCCACTATTATCAACCTCCTCCACCTGGCAAAACTTATGCTTCACATCGCCTCATCTTCACCATGGACGCCAAGCCCCTATACAGCTCCATCCCCCACCAGGGTAGCCTTAAGTGCTTCTATTTGTTTCTAGAACACAGATCCAACTGGTTCCCCTTGACTAACACCCTCCTCCGCCTGACAGAACTTGTGCTTAATGTTGCTCAACATTTAATCAGATGTCAGGGTCAATCATGACACAGAACTCAATAATTATTTAGTAGGATTGTTTACAGATGTTCTTATTTACACAGAAAGTCTAACTTGCTTTTATATTGCAAACTGTTTTGTTATTTTGGTTGGAAGGGTTTGTTAACGGGTGTGGAAAAACTGTGATTTCTTGAAAACAATCAACCAGGAAATATCTGTTTTTCATCAGTAGAAACCATGGATGATTTTACTGGTATTAACTGCAAATTTGGAATCACTTTGTGCTGTTTCTCTTTTGAGACAAAGATTCCATAAACTATTCACATTCATTTACATTACTTACTTTACACAAATATTTTATAAACTGCAAACTACGGGTAATGATTCAGGTCATTTCTTTAAAAAAAACTTATTTCTTTTATCATAATACTGCATAACTTTAGTATTAATACAGTCTTAAACGAGATTTAATCCATTATAACACAGCTAAACAATAAATCATTTCTACATATAAAATAACTTACAAAAGCCGTAGATTACTGTCAGATAGTAAATTACACCATGAACAGCTATATTCATTAATGTCCTGTGGTTTCTTTGTTCAGCAATGTTTTAAACTCGCCTCACTTAAACTTCCTACAAACTTGTACTCTGTAAGTAAGAGCGCCACACCACGTTTTAAGGAAAATCACCAAGATTAACCAAACAATTATCTTCAGATTAAACCAATTATTTGCTAAGGTTGAACCAATTCCTTTCACTAACCTTCAGTCAATAGCCACAAATCCAAACTAATTTGGATCAATAACACCCATTATTTTGATATTCTGGGTGCTGTTTGACTACCAGATTGATTGTGTGGGAACCGTGCTGGATAAGTTGCATTGGATGCACATTGGTGAAGTTGTTCGTGCCCGTGCAAAATGAGTGCCCACTAGGAGTTTGCAGAGCAGACAGATAACGATGCTAGTTAATATGTCATCTGATCTTATGCTACTGCTTTGGAGCTCAGTTCTCAAGTTCATGCTCTTTATTAAACACGTATAGCTGAAAATGCATTTGGGAGCAGGAAGGAAGCATGCCGGCATTATTTAAAGACATCAGCCTAAAAAATTTGGTTGCATGGTGTTGTTTATTTTCCTGCACTACAGAATTAAAAATCCACTATTTCATGGTATGGAATGCAATTGCAAAGATTTCTAGGTTGAATTGCTCCACATGGGAAATTCAAGCAGCTAGTTAGATATAAATGCTGTGGTTTTTACATTAAGAACATATGTAGTTGTATCACTTTATTGCAATGTTCCTTCAGAGCTTTGCTCAGGAAATGAGGTCATGCTGTTTTGAGGTGCATCCATCATTTGTCACTGCCAATGAGGACAACTGGGATTTATTAGTCCTATTGCCTCTGCAGCCGCATAATTTGAAATGAGCCTCACTAAGCAGGCCCCAGCCTAGCAATGGGAACCCGAGTCAGGTGGATCCCCTTCATTCTAATTACTTACCAGCTATTCCAGGCAACTGGTCCGCTCTCACTCTACCACAACCCACAGTCCAAAAGATGATGACTTTTGTCTGACGCCACCTCACAACAATCAACCAAAGACATTCCCTGATGAAGACCTTCTCACCAGGCACTGATCCGTGACTGCTCTTGACCCCAGGCCCTGATACATGCCCTCTCCCACTCCCTCCCCTCCGCCCCCACCCTCCTTGGCTTCAAAGGACTTTCAAATCTGCGAGACATCCAGAGGCACAATCAGTTCCCCTCCACCACCACCCTGATTCACTTGGCTGAGTTTGTGCTTACATTGAACAACTTCTTTAACTCCACTCACAAAGACGTAGCTATGGGAACTCACACAGGCACCAAATCAGACTTCTGAGGACTCCTGTGGACCCATAGAAGATTCCTATGAACAACTCCTCCCTGAGATCTAGCTGATCCCCCACCTCCGCAGATCCTGATCAGATTTCTGACACTCACCCCTCCCCCAGGCCCTGCATTTGCTTCCAAACCCCCACAAAGAACCCAACACCTCAAATTGTACAACAAACCCACCTCAAAGCCCAGGCTCAATCTAAAGTGTAAGACCACCTAACCTGCAAACAGGCCTCATTGCACTTCCAACCACCACCATGATTGTTGTTCTGCTCAGCCCACACCCTTCCCCCTGCATTCCTCAGACCCCAATCAAATTTCCAACCCTAACCATCAGCAAATCTTGCCCCACAAATCCCCCATCTGTTCAAATACTTACCTACTATTTCCATTCACACACTATGCAATGTTTCAATATGCAATGGAAAGTGCAGTAATTCCCAGTGCCTTCCACCACATAATGACTATTTGCTGCATAAACGTCACATAGTTTAATTACTGTCTAATTTCTTTTGATATTATTCTGCAAGTATTTTGGTATTAGTATTGGTTTATTATTGTCACTTGTACCGAAGTACGGTGAAAAACTTGTCTTGTATACTGTTCGTACAGATCAATTCATTACACAGTGCAGATACATTGAGTTAGTACAGAGTGCATTGAGGTAGTACAGGGTAAAAACAATAACAGAATACAGAGTAAAGTGTCACAGCTACAGGGAAGTACATTGCACATAGACAATAAGGTGCAAGGTCAAACAAGGTAGATTGTGTTGTCCAGAGTCCATCTCATCGTATAAGGGAACCGTTCAATGGTCTTATCACCGTGGGATAGAAGCTGTCCTTGAGCCTGGTGGTATGTGCCCTCAGGCTCCTGTATCTTCTGCCTGATGGGAGAGGAGAGAGAATGACCCTGGCGGATGGGGACTTTGATTATGCTGGCTGCTTCACCAAGGCAGCGAGAGGTATAGACAGAGTCCGTAGATGGGAGGCTGGTTTCCGTGATGCGCTGGGCTCTGTCCACAACTCTCTGCAGTTTCTTGCGGTCCTGGGCAGAGCAGTTGCCATACCAAGCCATGATGCATCCAAATAGGATGCTTTCTATGATGCATCGATAAAAATTGGTGAGTGTCAAAGCGGACATGCCAAATTTCTGTAGCCTCTTGAGGAAGTAGGGGCACTGGTGAGCTTCCTTAGCTGTGGTGTCTATGTGGTTGACCAGGACAGGCTATTGGTGATGTTCACTCCTAGGAACTTGAAGCTGTCAACCCTCTCAACCTCAGCACCATTGATATAGACAGGTGTATGTACACCGCCCCCTTTCCTGAAGTCAATTACCAGCTCTTTTGTTTTGCTGACATTGAGGGAAAGGTTGTTGTCATGACACCATACAACTAAGTTCTCTATCTTCTTCCTGTACTCCGACTCATCATTATTTGAGATCTGGCCCACTACAGTAGTATCAGCTGCAAACTTGTAGATGGAGTTAGAGCAGAATCTGGCCACGCAGTCATGAGTATATAGGGAGTAGAGTAGAGGGCTGAGGACACAGCCATATTTGATTCTTTCTATAAATGGTTCAATTTCCAAAACTTGACCTGACAAAATCTAAAAAGTTTTGAAAGATCTTTTGTTAACGTCAAACTTCTCGACAAACCAGTTTCGCTCAAACATGATTGCTTTAGAAGGCATTCCTCATGCAATATGGCATGCCTGGGTGAATGCGTAGAGAGAGCTGCAGAGCAGGACAAGTAATAAGATGGGCTGGAGAAAAGCTATTAACTATAGTCCATATTTTCTTAAGGAGCACTTCTCCTAACTCTATGTAGAGATGTCTATTGAAATCTATCACTTTCTGCAGACACAATTATACAGCCCCAAAGTAAGGGCCAGATTGCGAGTGGCTGTCTCGACAACTAACGCCATGTGTCTGACTCTTGTCGGCCAGTATTGTTGTAGTAAATGAAATTGAGCAGACCTTTGTTTACTGAATGGAATATGTCATGGCTTCAAACAATGGCTTTGGTTATGTAAGTGAGCTTTTGTTGATATATAAGCAAACATAAAACAGGAAGCATAAAGATTTACCATTATTTGTTATAAAAGTTGGAGTCATTTACTATATGAAACATAACATTTCATCTAGATTAACTTAAGATCAATATTTCATATTCATTGAATAGCAGCATCTGCAGTCATAATGTTACTTGCAAATTGTCCTTGGCAATAAAATTGCAGCCAACATTGCTGTTCCTATTAAACTGTGTTTAATAGCTAAAGTCTGCCCTCTGGTGGACAATGTGCTCAATTGTGTAGAAGAAACTGTCATCAAAGGTGTTGCAAATATGCTGCAAATGCTGGAAAATAAAACAGAAAATGCTGGGAACACTTAGCATCTCAGGCAGCATCTGTGGAAAGAGAAACAGAGCTAACAGATAATGGCAGCCATGAAGGAGAGAGAAGCTTCAGGGGAGAGGGAGAGAGCCCAGAGATGAAGGAAAGAGGTCTGGACATCAGTGAAACAAATGCCAGGGGACTATGAGGGATAACTTCAGAAGAACCTGGCAGGAGATGTAATTGTTACCCCCTCCTGGTGTGGGAATCCTCACAATCAATGTTAACTCTGTTCCCCTTTCCACAGATGCTGCCTGACCTGTTGAGTGCTTCCAGCATTTTCTGTTTTTATTTCAGATTTCCAGCATCTACAGATTTTTTATCATCATTTACTGCCACTTCTACGAATGCCATCTTGAAAAAGTTCTATTCAGCTACAAAAGAACATTAAGTTCCAATTAACTACAAACATTTCTCTTTCCACAGATTCTGCCTGACACACTGAGTGTTTCCAGCATTTTCTGTTTTTAACACCCAAATAAATTTCATATCCTCACTTAAAAGTGTTAGGGTAAGTGCAGACATCTGCAGTAATTAGATTAGGGATTCACCTATTGTACACCTTATAACCACCAGCAAAGCAGCATGTGAGGGATCACTAAGTATCACCTTGGCTCCCCCATTTGAATATTGGTGTGCTATTTTGTTGGTGACCATTGACATGTAGAAAATGTCATTTGATTTCTTTTAAGGACTATGATTTTGCAGGCTCCTTTCAAGAAGCATCACCCTATCAAGATTTCCCTTATATGCCATGCAGGGAGCATTTGCTTCTTCTGATCAGCTGGGAGATAAGGCCATGGATGCTAAGCAGAGATATTCTCCTCCTTCTTCCTCTGCTGCTCTCCAGACTCTGTCTCATGGCCCTCAGCCTCCAGGTCTTCCTGCTATTCTTCCTCCAGCAATGGCTAGCTGGCTAGTTGTGCGGGGTACAGCACACCTCGATGAAGTTTCCACACCTGCCTGGCATACAGTCCTCAGACTGAGACGGAAACTGAATCTCATTTTTAGAAGATGCATAGTATTTTCCATAATTATTCAGATACTTCCGTGCCCCTCAGTGTATCAGTACTGAGATGTTTTGAAAGAAATTTGAATTGGTATAAGGAGCCAGGGAAATAGAAGGTAACCCTTGTCACCCAGGATCTATTACAAAGGGCAGTGCTGTCCATTGAAAATGGCTGGCATCATTGTCTCCCTTAGGAGAAGGCATCATGTGTGCTTGCTGGGAATATGGCATTACTTGTCAATTTTTCTTTACTCTGTACACAGACTTGTACACAATTTTTCTTTATTCTGTACACAGAAAAATTTTGTCATTTTTTCTGTGTACAGTGCCTAGGTGAATTCTCTGGTGTAGAAGTGAACACCAAATTGAATAATAAGCTAGAGATCTAATGCAGCTGCTTGGAAAAATCCTGAGGTAACGTAGGCGAGTATCCTCAAAGGAGAGAGGAGTCTAGGCAACAGAACGTGGGCAGGGGCTTCTCACACAATCTCCCATATCTCAGCAACGTCAGCCTTGGAAAGCCTAAGCTTGTGAATACGTTGTTTGTCAGTGAGGCCCAGGTGGGAAATGGTGTCTCTAAAGACTCGCTAGGAGCAAGCTTTTTGCAGATCGGCACATCTTTGCCTTCAGACTCTAAGTGCCCAACCCACCCTGAGTGGCCAGTCATGGCCAGAAAGACACCTCTAGTAAAAGACTGCTGCCATTACTGAAACATCCGTTGCATGAGTATCTCAGCAGTTAAACACCAGTGAGACCACTCCCTCAAAGCGTTCGTACATTCCTTGGAATTTAGGAAGTGGCTTGAGTGGCCTGCAGTCATTTCTGAAGCTGCTCTGTCAGATTATCTGATGTCAGTAGAATGCCCCTCGATGTGGGAAGATTTATTAGATTTACAATGAGGAGCATATGGGTTAGAGAAGATATGACGATTTTTGTTTTCACCGACAGGGTGGCTGCAGTCTGGTACACACTCTCTGAGGAGATGGTGGAAACAAGTAGCTGGATGAGTACTCGAATCGCCCAAACACAGAAGGTTGTGGACCAGGTGCTGGTAAATAGGTTTAGTATAGATGTGTACTTGATGGCCAGCATGGACATGGTGGGCCAAAGGGCTATATGATCTTTGACTCTAAAAACCACAAACTAGCATGAGGTGTTCCAGGTTGTACCAAGACTGTTCCACACAGTTGTAGGTTGAAACTATGAACTCCAATGTACGTCAGGACAGGCAGAAATGCGCATAGTGTGATTGGTGACATTATTAGGAATGCATCTGGCAGTGGGAATATGTCGGAGCTACTAGCATGGATGGCAGAGATGGCACAAAGCTGGGAAGCATGATAAATGGTAATAAACTTCAAGAAAATGTTGATAAACTGGCTGAAAGGACAAGCAAATGACAGATGAAATTTAGTACAAATAAATGTAATGTGAGACACTTTGGCCTCCCATAAATTCCCCCTCCACTGAGAATAATCCAAGCTTCTCCAGTTTAAACTCATTATCCCTGGAACCCCATCATATTCCCAACACTGAGGGAACAGCACTATCTACCACCCTCCAGTCTGAAACCACTCCCTTAACACCACTCTCTGTTTACTGGCTTTAAGCCAATTTCATATCCATGCTACTGCTGACCCCAATAATTCCATGGGCCTCAGGTTTGCTAAGACACAAGAGATTCTGCAGATGCTGGAACCTGGAGCAATACATACAAAATGCTGGAGGAACTCAGCAGGTCAGGCAACATCTATGGAGGGAAATAAACAGTTGACGTTTTGGGTCGACACCCTTCATCGGGACTGAGTTCCTCCAGCATTTTATGTGTTTTGCTCAAGTTTGCTAACCAGCCTTTTGTTTGGCACTTTATCAAATATCCCCTGAAAATCCATATAAATGATACCTACTGTATTCCCTTCTTGAATATTCTTTGTTACTTCATCAAAAAATTCAATCATATTAGTCAAACGTTATTTGCCATTAAAAATCTGTGCTTGCTCTCCTTTATCAATTCAGATTTTTCCAGGTGCTTATTAATGTGTTTGATGATTATTGTTTCTGAAGGTTTCCTGAAATTGGATTAGGGTTCAGATTGTTGTTTTCATTGTTTTTTTCCTTGTAGTTTTCGCTTTCTTTACGCTTGCTTATATGTTCGTATAATCACCCGTTGGTCTGTAAACTTTTGGTAACTTGTAGTACATTTGGTTCTATACTTCTGTAGTTTCTTTGCCTGCAAAGCAAAAATGTGATTCAGTCAGTACCTGCTAAACAGGTTTCTTATCTAAACTGGTCTAGACTGGTTTGCAGTCTAAACAGAAAGCATGTTCTTGGGTTCCTTTGTTACTGTTATTTCATTACTTCATCATGGCTTGGTACGGCAACTGCTGTGCCCAGGACCACAAGAAACTGCAGAGAGTTGTGGACACACCCCAGCGTGTCACGGAAACCAGCATCCCCTCCTTGGACTCTGTCTTTACCTCTCGCTGCCTTGGCGAAGCAGCCAGCATAATCAAAGACCCCACCCACCCGGGTCATTCTCTCTTCTCCCCTCTTCCATCAGGTAGAAGATACAGGAGCCTGAGGGCAAATACCACCAGGCTTAAGGATAGCTTCTACCCCACTGTGATAAGACTATTGAATGGTTCCCTTAAAAGATGAGGTGGACTCTGACCTCATGATCTACCCTGTTGTGACCTTGCACCTTACTGCACTGCACTTTCTCTGTAGCTGTGACACTTTACTCTGTACTGTTATTGTTTTTACCTGTACTACCGCAATGCACTCTGTACTAACTCAATGTAACTGCACTGTGTAATGAATTGACCTGTACGATCGGTATGCAAGACAAGTTTTTCACTGTACCTCGGTACAAGTGACAATAATATACCAATACCTTACTTGCCTTGCTTGTTGGTACAGACTGACTCTGTCTGACCTGTATTATGATGAACATCTAATAAAACAGCTGTAACCATAAGATTTGCGCTTCATTCTCGACTTCCAAAGAACCTTCTGGACTACATCATCTCCAGATCTAACACCCACAATCAAGGTTAAGCTGACTGGTCTGTATTTCTCTAGCACCCCTTTTTTTATCACGGATGATACAACTGTCATTTTCCAGTCCTGGGGCACCTCTCCTCTAGTTGAGTGAGGAAATTCAGAGACCATGGATGGCGATTCAGAGGGTTGAGCAAGATCCAGATTAGTTGACAGAACCAAAATGATTTGCTGTCTTTTAATTAGAGGCAATAATAGCTTCTTAGAGCACATGTGTGTTAATTGTGAAGCAACATATTCAGGTATAATGAACCTGCAGACATTAGCCGACATCAAATCTCACCACTTATTGGTATTGGTATTGGTTTATTATTGTCACTTGAACTGAAGTACAGTGAAAAACTTGTCTTGCATACTGATCGTACAGGTCAATTCATTACACAGTGCAGTTACATTGAGTTAGTACAGAGTGCATTGATGTAGTACAGGTAAAAACAATAACAGTACAGAGTAAAGTGCCACAGCTACAGAGAAAGTGCAGCGCAATAAGGTCCAAGGTCACAACAAGGTAGATCGTGAGGTCAGAGTCCATCTCGTCATATAAGGGAACCATTCAATAGTCTTATCCCAGTGGCGTAGAAGCTGTCCTTAAGCCTGGTGATACGTGCCCTCAGGCTCCTGTATCTTCTACCCGGTGGAAGAGGAGAGAAGAGAGAATGACCTGGGTGGGTGGGGTCTTTGATTATGCTGGCTGCTTCACCAAAACAGCGAGAGGTAAAAACAGAGTCCAAGGAGGGGGAGGCCTGGTTTCCGTGATGTGCTGGGGTGTGTCCACAACTCTCTGCAGTTTCTTGCAGTCCTGGACAGAGCAGCTGCTGTACCAAGCCGTAATGCATCCAGATAGCTGTTTTCTATGATGCTTCAATAAAAATTGGTGAGTGTCAAAGGGGACATGCCAAATTTCTTTAGCCTCCTGAGAAAGTAGAGGCGCTGGTGAGCTTTCTTGGCCGTGGCATCTACGTGATTTGACCAGGACAAGCTGTTGGTGATGTTCAGTCCTAGGAACTTGAAGCTCTCAATCTTCTCGACCTCAGCACCGTTGATGTAGACAGGTGCATGTACACCGCCCCCTTTCCTGAAGTCAATGACCAGATCTTTCATTTTGTTGACATTGAAGGAAAGGTTGTTGTCATGACACCATTCCACTAAGCTCTCTATCTCCTTCCTGTACTCGGACTCGTCACCATTTGAGATACAACCTACAACAGTGGTATCATCTGCAAACTTGTAGATGAAGTTGGAACAGAACCTGGCCACACAGTCATGAGTGTATAGGGAGTAGAGTAGAGGGCTGAGGACGCACCAGTGGGGCACCAGTGTTGAGAATACTCGTGCCAGAGGTATTGCTGCCTATCCTCACTGATTGTGGTCTGTTGGTTAAAAAATCAAGGATCCAGTTACAGAGGGAGGTGTTGAGTCCTAGGTCTTGGAGTTTGGTGACAAGTTTGCTTGGGTTATTGTATTAAAGGCAGAGCTGTAGTCAATAAACAATAGTCTAACGTAGGTGTCTTTACTGTCCAGATGCTCCAGAGCTGAGTGTAGGGCCAAGGAGATGGCGTCTGCTGTGGACCTGTTTTGGCAAATTGCAGTGGGTCGAAATTGTCTAGGAGGCTGGATTTGATGCGTGCCATGACCAACCTCTCAAAGCACTTCACGATGGTGGATGTCAGAGCCACTGGTCGGTAGTCATTGAGGCATGTTACCTTGCTTTTCTTCGGTACCGGGATGATAGTGGTCTTCTTAAAACAGGTGGGAACCTGAGATTGAAGCAGGGAGAGGTTAAATATGTCTGCAAATACTTCTGCCAGCTGATCAGCACAAGATCTGAGCACATGGCCAGGGTCACCATCTGGGCTACATGCTTTCCTCGTTTTCACTCTCCGCAAGACTGATCTTACAAGTGCCCTTCAGAGTCTCAGACAACCTCTTCAGGGTGGTCGGTTAACTTCTGAATTGATACTGTATGAAAAATGACACTGTTCAAGTTTCTGGATTCATAGAGATTCAAACCAAAGGAAACAAGAGGTCCACTTGTATAATGCAGGGTGTGAAGCTGAATGTGTATTAGCCTGGAAATTCTATCACAGTGTTTGTTTTAATGCTTATTGATTGAAAAACTCAAGGTATGCTCAAACATCATGTAAAACCTACATCATTGTATTGTTTGTACGTTATTCAAAACGTTTCCAACTTCTCCATGCACCTTGTGTATGAGTGCAGCCTGCAGAGAGGCAATGTCAATCACCATGCAACGCCCTTTTTGAACCTCCCTGATGAAATTACATCAACTCCTTCTGGTTAAATGTGAACTTTACAGCATCCCAAAGGCACAAGAGGTAATCAAGCACTTTATTGCTTGTTGGGGAATCAGGTGCATATGAGCTTGGGTGCTTGCAGGGGGCACGAGATTATTGCAGTAACTAAATTCAGAACAGGTCATGTGTGTAGTTAAACTCTCTTCAGTCAGTACCTTTATGCTTTGGGTTCATTAGTGGTGGATCTGCTAAGTGTGCAACAAAACAAGGAACAAGAGAGGACCTGCAAGTAAGGCAAACTCGCAAGAGAAAGGAAATGTGGCAGAAGATCACTTTCCAGGAAACTCCACCTGCCAACAGTGAATACTGCTCCTAACTTAAATAATGTTTACAGGGATGTACACAGAGGCTATGGTTTTCCAAAACACTGGTGTTGAAGATGTGTCATCTTCTGCAGACAGACAGAACTCCACCAAGTCCACATGCTCGAGTTATTCTGCACGTGGAGATGAAGATGACTGTCATCCTGAACATTTTAGTCTCTGGACGATTCCAGGGGCAGCGCAGAGAATCAGAATCAGATTTATTATCACTGACTTTGATTATGTGAAATTTGTTGTTTTGAAGCAGCGGTACAGTGCATAGACATAAAATTACTATAAATTACAAAAATAAGTAAATGGTGCAGAAAAAAAGGAATAACAAGGTAGTGTTGATGGGTTCATGGACTGTTCAGAAATCTGATGGCGGAGGGGAAGAAGCTGTTCCAGTATCAATGGGTGTGCGTCTTCAGGCTCCTGTACTTCCTCCCTGATGGTAGTAATGAGAAGAGGGCATGTCCCAGATAGTGAGGGTCCTTAGTGATGGATGCTGCCTTCTTGAGGCACCACCTCTTGAAGATGTCCTCAATGGTAGGAGGGTTGTGCCCATTATGGAGCTGGCTGAGTCTATAACCCTCTGCAGCCTCTTGCAATCCTGTGTATTGGAACCTCCATACCAGGCTATGATGCAACCAGTCAGAATGCTCTCCACCATATCTCTAAAGAAATTTGTAAGAGTCTTTGGTGACGTACTGAATCTTCTCAAACTCCTAATGAAGTAGAGGTGTGGCATCCCTTCTTTGTGGTTGTGTCAATATGTTGGGCCCAGGATAGATCGTCCGAGATGTTGAAGCCCGGGAACTTAAAGCTACTCATCCTTTCCACCACTGACCCCTCAATAAGGATGAGTATATATTCTCCAGACTTCCCCTTCCTGAAGTCCACAATCAATTCCTTTGTCTTGCTGACATTGAGTGTGAGGTTTTTGCTGCAAGACCACTCAACCAGCCAATCTATCTCACTCCCGTACGTCGCCTCATCGCCATCTGAGACTTTGCAAACAACAGTCCTGTCACCAGTGAATTTATAGATGGTATTTGAGCTGTGCTTAGCCACACAGTCATGAGTGTAGAGAGAGCAGAGCAGTGGGCTAAGCACGCATCCTTGAGGTGCGCCTGTGTTGATTGTCAGCGAGGAGGAGATGTTATTACTGATCCATGCTGACTGTGGTCTCCCTATAAGGAAGTCAAGGATCTGGTTGCAGAGAGAGGTACAGAGACCTAGGTTTTGAAGCTTGATGATTAGTACTGAGAGAATGATGGTGTTGAACGCCGAGCTGCAATCGATAAACAGAAGTTTGATGTATGTTTTGCTGTTGTCTAGGTGCTCCAAAGCAGAGTGGAGAGCCAGTGAGATTGCGTCCACTGTAGACCAATTGTGGCAGAAGGCGAATTGCAGCGGCTCCAGGTCCTTGCTCAGGCAGGAGTTGATTTGCGCCATAACCAACCTCTTGAAGCATTTCATTACGGTAGATGTGAGTGCTACCGGGCAGTAGTCATTAAGGCAGCACACCATGCTCTTCTTGGGAACCAGTATGATTGCTGCCCTTTTGAAGTAGGTGGAACCTCAGACCACAGCAGTGAGATATTGAAGATGTCCTTGAACTCTCCAGCTAGTTGGTTGGCACAGGTTTTCAGTATCCGGCCAGGTACACTGTCGGGGCCTGATGCCTTGCGAGGTTTCACCCTCTTGAAGGATGTTCTGACATCGGCCTTTTGAGAAAGAGATCACAGGGTTGCCGGATGCTGTGGAGATTCGTACAGGTGTAGTGTTATTCTCCCTTTCAAAGCCTGGATAAAAGGCATTGAAGTCATCAGGGGGTGAAGTATCACTGCCATTTATGCTGTTAGGTTTCGCTTTATAGAAAGTAATGGTATGCAAACCCTGCCACAGCTGTCGTGCATCCGATTGTGACTCTAGCTTCACACGGAATTGCCTTTTCGCTCTCACAATGGCCTTCTGTCAGTCGTACCTGGACGTCTTGTAAGATTCTGGATTGCTGGTCTTAAACATCACAGATTAAGCCCTTAGCAGACTGAATCTTCTGGTTTGGGAAGACTCTGTATGTTCTAGAATGCACACACGCATCCACACCAGTCTTGATGAAGTCAGCGACAGCTATAGCATATTCATTCAATCTGAAGATGAATCCCTGAATATGGTCCAGTCCACCAATTCAAAACAGTCCTGTAAATGCTACTCCACCTCCCTTGACCATACCTTCGCGGTCCTCACCTCTGGTGCTGTGGTCCTCAGTCTCTGTCTATATTCCGGGAGTAGAAGTACAGCCCGGTGATCAGACTTGCCAAAGTGCGGGCGTGGGATGGCACAGTAAGCGTTCTTGATGGTGGTGTAACAGTGATCAAGTGTGTTGGCTCCTCTGGTTCTACAGGTGACATGTTGGTAGTAGTTGGTCAGAGACTTCTTCTAGCTGGCCTGGGTGAAGTTCCCCGCGATGATTGGGAAGGCATCAGGGTGTGCTGTCTCATGACTGGTGATCATGGTACTCAGCTCCTCCAGTCTGTCAGGGGTGGAATGTACACCGCTACCCGGATGACGGCAGAGAACTCCCTCAGCACATAGAGTGGTGTCACATAACAGATAGCAACAGCAACTGGATTTTAATCCTGATCTATGACTAAGTCACATGAAGACTGAAGCTGGTTGATATAAAAGGTCTTTATTCATCACGACAAGCAAGCATTCTCTTGGAGACACTCTCAGAAGAATCTCCCCGAACTCAAAATACACTGAGTTTTTATACTCTTATTTTTATCCTAAGAACAAAGAAAACATCAGATGATTCAATACAATTGCAATAGCTACAATGACATTGCTTACTTCAATTTTTTGAGTCTAAGAAATGGTTCCATTAAATTACATATTTACAGTGGGAGCACACTGTAACTGACAAGACACCTCTGAATGTTCAAATACCTTTGCAGGAACAAAGTAATTCTGAAGGATGTTCTAAAACCTTCTGAGGATAAAGAATCCAGACACCAAAAATTAATGTTGTGATGGCTGACTCTTTGAGCACACAAATATCCCAATTATTGATAGACAGAGCAAATATGCTGATGACCATGTTTGATGTGCTAAGTGTCAAAATCTGTCTGGTCTGGAACCTTCTTTGATCTCTATCACAATGATGCAAAATAAATTGGCTGAAGGTGCCTGATGCCTGGTTTGATGTAGGCCAATTAACATACTACCATTGTCTTATGTTTGGCTGAAGCTTACGAGATTGTGTCATGGTCATGTGAGTTTGCAAACCATATCTCTTGAGCGGTTTCCTGCTGTGGGCCAGTAGCCTGTACTCTGTAGACAATACTGTTTGTAAAGCTGTCCTTTTAATTCCAAAACTGATTACTGCTTTAGTTTACATTTGAACAGTTTTTTAAAGTCTGGTTCTCGGTTGTATCAATGCCTGCTATCCACATAATTCTGGAAGGATGCCCTATGTCTAACAATCGCTCACACTGTCTGAGTGAAGTTTGCATGTGTTCCCTGTGGCCAGCACAGCGCTGATGTTTCTGCGTTGATGTTGATGACTTCCGTGACTGTGGAGATGGTGGCTGATCTGTAACTTATATTGTAGTTTGCAGCTAATCACAAATGCCCTCTTCTCAAGGAGAGGGAACTTCATCTCCATGTCCTTGGGTAGAGACCAGCAAGCATTGTTTTAGAATGATTACAAACATCCTGAGGTTCAGGGAGTCATGTACTGCACTTGTGATGTGTTCTCATCTCCCCATCTGAACCCAGAATCTGGATTACTTACAATGACTGTTACTCCTTGAATTTGCACCATCTCTACAATTATGACATGAAAATCCTCATCATCAGTGCCATGCATTCAGGGAATTTCAACCCAGGGAGCCACAGTGCCTGTCATATTTCAGATGCTGCATTGGCACTTGGAAGACAGGTCCTGTGCCCACCCCCTGTGGTTTTTCAACCCTTTCCAGGATCCTGATCATGCTGCTGAGCAGCAGTATAATTGAAACCATACGGCCACTCTGAGCCAAGTGAATTGTCTCATTGGGCTTCCAGCTATGTTGTAAAGAAGTATGGAAATATGAAGATTAATATCCGTGATTCTACTGTGAACAGCTCTGAGTTTAGAGCCCCCCAAAATAAGTCTTTCTCCCCCCACATTCTCTTTGAACACTCCTGTTGATAAGTTAGAAAAAATATTGGAGGTATTGCGGTGGAGAAAAGGCTGCTTGGTTCAACCTGTATAAGAAAAAGGAGCAGAAGTATGTGAGTTGGCCCCTTGCTCTGGCATTCAGTAGGATCACCGTTGATCCAATCTTGGCCTCAACACCAGTTTTCCCTGCTCTCCCTATACCTCTTGATTCACTTGTAACTTAAATGTCTGTCAGTTTCTGCACTGAATATTTGTAATGACACTACCTCCAAAGCTCTCTAGGTACGTAATTTTAAAGCTTCAGGACCTTTCATCTGAAATGGGTAATCCCTTATTCTAAGGCTATCAAGTCAAGTCAAACTGAGTCTATTGTCATATGCACAAGTACATGTACGTACAGGTGCAATGAAAAGCTTACTTGCAGCAGCATCGCAGCCACATAGCATTAGAGACACAACATTCACAAGGAAAACATAAATTAAACATCAATTATAGAATAATTATAACAAAAGAAAAACAGTCCATTGTAGTGCAAAGTATCAAATTGGTCATAGTGTTGCTGTAATGAGGTAGTGATTAGGTTGGTTCAACAACCTAATGGTTGAAAGGAAGTAACTGTTCTTGAACCTGGTGGTGTGGGACTTCAGGCTTCTGTACGTCTTGCCCGATTGTAGCTGTGAGAAGATGGCATGGTCTGGATAGAGGGGATCTTTGATGATAGATGTTGCCTTCTTGAGGCAGCACCTCATGTAGATACTTTCAATGATGGGAGGCTAGTTCTTGATTTCCTCTTGTCTGTGAAACATGCTCTTGGCATCCATCCTATCAATTCCTCCACAAACCCTTAAATGTTTCAATAAGATCACCATTCATTCTAATGATCATAGGCTCAAGCCTTCTTCAGATATAAACCACTTCATCTCAGGAATCAGCCTAGTGAACCTTCTCTGCACTGCCTCCAATGCAAGCATATTTTTTATAAAAGATAGCTTTATTAGTTACATGTACATCGACACACACAGTGAAATACACCTTTTGCGTAGAGTGTTGTGGGGGCAGCCCGCAAGTGTCGCCATGCTTCCGATGCCAAGATAGCATGCCCACAACTTCCTGACCCGTACGTCTTTGGAATGTGGGAGGAAACCAGAGCACCCAGAGGAAACCCACGCAGACACACAGGGAGAACGTACAAACTCCTTACAGACAGCGGCCAGAATTGAACCCGGGTCACTGGCACTGTAACAGCATTGCGCTAACCGCTACACTACTGTGATTCCATCACTCCTATTCCCCTACTGATTTCCCTATTCTCTCACACATGCCCATTAACACCCAATTGATTCTTCCACAATCAACCAACAATAGTGATAGTTTATGGAAGTAATTTAACCTAATAACCAGCACAGCATTGGGGAAAAATCCAGACAGTCACATGGAGAATGTGTAAACTCCACACAGATCACTGGAGCTATGAGACAGCTGCACTACCTGCAGCCCAATGTGTCATAGATCCACACAGTAATGAAACAGGCCCTGAGGTCCAATGAGTCCATGCTGACCATCAACTAGCCATTCACACTAATCTTATGTTTTATTATTCTCCCCGCTTTCCCATCAACTCCCCCCAGATTCTACCACTCACCTACACACTCGGGGCAATTAACAGTGGCCAATTAACCTATCAACCCTCGCATTTTAGGGATATGAGAGGAAACCAGATCACCTGGAGGAAATCCACATGGTGGCAGGGAGAACATGCAAACTCCACACACACACACACACACAGCACAGGAGGTCGGGATTGAACTGGGGTCTCTGGTGCCCTGAAGAAGTGGTTCCATTGCGCCCCCCAACACCCCCCCCCAACACGAGGACTATATGCAATATTCCAGATGTGGTGTCACTTGTAAAGTTGCACCAAAACCTCTCTACTTCTACTCCCATATACACCTTGGAACCAAGTTGCCTTCCTCACTGCTAAGTATCCTGCAGTTGGCCAATGAAGAATTCCAATTGGTGGGAAGGGCCCTGGATGGACAGGCTGGCGAGTGTGGGCGGGGCCGTTGGCCACGTGACCCGCACTGGCCACGCCCACCCGCCTCCTCCGGCTCGTGCCCATCAAGGGAAAACTGTCAACATTGCCTCGAGGTCGGCGCCAGGTGCGCGCAGGCGCGTTTCCGTACTGGTCAGCGCCGGGTGCGCGCTCCCCGCTTCGGCTGGTCTGCGCGCGTGCACGCGCCCCGTTCGCGACGCGACCGAGGTGACGGGCACCAGCCGCCGAGGCACTGCCTTGATGGCGGCCTAGAGTCTCCCTCCTACCGCCCCCCCCAACCCCTCCCCTCCGGCTCCGACAGCACAGGCCCGGCGCAGCCCCGCCGTTGGGTAAGTGGCCGAGTCCGGTCCCATGTCGCTGGCGCCTGGGCTGGGAAGGGTTTACAGCTGGGAAGGCCAGTCGGGTCGGGTCGGGTCGGGTCGGGTCGTGCCGGCCGTGGGGATGGGAGGGAGCTCCGGGCCGCCGCTGTCAGATTGACAGCGGGCTGGGGATCGCTGGGTGAGGCACCACCAGCTAAAGACGGAGGGAGGGAGAGAGGGTAAGGTGGACGGGGGTGGGATGGACGGACGGGTTAGAGTGGGGTGGGGAGAACTGACCACAGTGGAGAAGGTGAGCAAGGAATACAGTTGCTGCGTAAGGTGCAGGGGGGAAGAGGGCCAGAGTCAGGGGGTGGTTGCAGGGATATGGAGGGGAGAGTGCCAACTGTCAACAGAGGTGCAGGAGGAAGAGGGCCAGAGTCGGTAAGATGGGGAGGCTGTGGCGGGAGGGGGGAAGGGGGTGTGGAGAAGAGGGGTGCAATGCAGTTTAAGGATCTTGTGTAACTGTGGTGCATCCACCTTTGATGCACGTGGGAGCTTAGAATAAACCTTTCATAGTGTTTATATCTTGCAAACAAATAGAATATGAATGAAAAGTTGGAAATTTAAAAGGGAATGCAAATGTTGGATATCAACATCTGTGTGAGATCTTTAAAACCCATCTTTTTGCAAAGCTTTTGGCCATTTATTCCTAAAATACTCTTATGTGGCTTGGTGTCTTTTTTTTGCTAATTGTTCTGTGAAATGCTTCAGGATGTTTTGTGATGTTAATGTACTACTATCATTCTTTACAATGGGATGATACAATTAGAGTGAATTGAATGGGGTGGCTTACTGGGCCACATCAAGGGCAGGGTTAAGAATCAAACATGTTCTGGGACAAGAGTTGAGATGAAGGCTCTTAACCCAAAACATCAACTGTCAAGTTCCTTCTGCAGATGCTGCCTGACTGCTGAGTTCCTCCAGCAGTTGTTTTTTTTTTGCTATAAGAATAGCAGATTTCCTTCTCTAAAGAACACCCTGGATGAACGTCAAAAAAAAGTTGCAGTGGAATGGCAGACAAGAAATATAAAATTAGAAAAAAATCAGCTAAACTTTTATTAATAGCAGTTTGCAGATGTCTGACTTTTGCATATTGTTTCCAAGAAGAAAACAGATTAAACTACAAATACTTTTTACAAATATATACCTGCTAATATTGGTGTTGTCTCATGAATCCTGTTGAGGGCCAGATCTGGCCCTTCAGCAACAACTGGGACTTGAATAGGATAGCACTGTTACTCCAGAAAGGAGTTGCTGTTTCACTGTCTCACACCCAGACCTTAACATTCAGCCTGATCCACACTACCTACCTGAAACCTCAGCAGGCAGTCCACATGTTCACCATGTTTCTTGCTCTCTGACTGTTGCTGACCCCTAACTGTGATCTGATTATGCCAGTGCTTCAATACACATGTCTCTCTTCCATGTTCTTGAATCAGAAATTTCTGAGAAATTGGCCTTAGATAGGGCCTTGAGCCATTTTTTTCTTAATGACATCAGTCACATTTTTACTGATGAGACTTTAATTCTTTCCAGACATTTTTCACTGAATTCATATTCTCAACATTGTGGTGAGATTTGAAGCAGCTTCTGGGTATCCATCTTTTGACATCACCACTTTTCACTGTACATCTGACATAGATCCAGATTTAATTGATATATGATTCTAATACTTGTCATTTGTATAAAGTTTGTAACCAGTCAGGAGGGAGAAAACTATTGTTCAATTCCTAACTGAAATGGATTTTCAGAATTTCTGCAGGTGATAAGGAATTTGCTGACTTTTAATTCTTAATTCTTCTGTGCACATTGACAAGCTGAAATGAACTCGAGGGGGACCAATATCCTTGCAGGCAGGTTTGTTAGTGTGGTTCAGGAGGGTTTAAACTAGTTTGCGAGGAGGAAGGGAACTGGAGGAATAGGTGAGTGGAAGAAGTGGATGGGGAAAAGTCAGATCTAACAGGCAGAGAGGCTTTGAGGAAGGAGAAGCAGAGTACAGGGTATAAAAGTAGAAAGGTGGATGGGCTAAAGTGCATTTACTTAAATGCAAGAAGCATCAGGAATAAGGGTGATGAACTGAGAGCTTGGATAAATACATGGAACTATGATATTGTGGCTCTTGCAGAGACTTGGCTGTCACCAAGGCAGGAATGGATACTGAATATTCCTGGATTTCAGTGTTTTAAAAAGGATAGGGAGTGGGGGAGAAGAAGAGGAGGAGGACGGGTGGTGTTACTGGTCAGGGATACTATTACAGCTGCAGAAAGGGTGGATAATGTAGCAGGATCCTGGCTAGAGTCAGTATGGGTGGAAGTTAGGAACAAGAAAGGAGCAGTCACTCTACTGGGAGTATTCTATAGGCCCCCTGGTAGCAGCAAGGATGCTGAGGAGCAGATCAGGAGGCAGATTTTGGAAAGGTGCAAAAATAACAGGGTTGTTATCATGGGAGACTTCAACTTCCCAAATATTGATTGGCACCTGCTTAGTACCAAAGGTTTAGATGGGGCAGAGTTTGTTAAGTGTGTCCAGGACAGATTCCTGACACAGTATGTTGACAGGCCGACTAGAGGGAATGCCATATTAGATCTAGTATTAGGTAATGACCCAGGTCAGGGGACAGATCTGTCAGTGGGAGAGCATTTGGAGACAGTGACCACCGCTCCCTAACCTTTAGCATTGTCATGGACAAGGATAGGAGCAGAGAGGACAGGAAAATATTTAATTGGGGAAGGACAAATTATGAGGCTGTAAGGCTGGAACTTGCGAGTGTGAATTGGGAAGACATTTTTGAAGGGAAACGTACTATGGAGATGTGGTCGTTGTTCAGGGATCTCTTGCAGGACCTTGGGGATAAATTTGTCCTGGTGAGGCAGAGAAAGAATGGCAGGGTGAAGGAACCATGGGTGACAAGAGAGGTGGAACATCTAGTTAGGAGGAAGAAGGCATCATACATGAGGTTTAGGCAGCAGGGATCAGATAGGTCTCTTGAGGAATATAGGGTAGCAAGGAAGGAACTTAAGAAGGGGCTGAGGAGAGCAAGAAGGGGACATGAAAAGGCCTTGGCGAGTAGGGTTAAGGAAAACCCCGAGGCATTTTTCACATATGAAGAGCAGAAGGATGACAGGAGTAAAGGTAGGACCAATTGAGGATAAAGGTGGGAAGATGTGCCTGGAAGCTGTGGAAGTGGATGAGGTCCTCAATGAATTCTTCTCTTCAGTATTCACCAAGGAGAGGGGCCTTGATGACGTGAAGGACAATGTTGGTAAGGATAATGTTATAGAGCATGTTGCTATCAAGAGAGAGCATGTGTTGGAGCTGTTAGAAAATACTAGGACAGGGAAGTGCCCGGGGCCTGACGGAATATTCCCTAGGCTGCTCCGTGAGGCGAGGGAGGAGATTGCTGAGCCTTTGGCTAGGATCTTTGAGTCCTCATTTTCCACGAGAATGGTACCTGAGGATTGGAGGGTGGCAAATGTTGTCTCCTTGTTCAAAAAAGGTAGTAGGGAGAGTCCAGGGAATTATAGACCAGTGAGCCTTACACCTGTGGTGGGCAAGCTGTTGGAAAGGATTCTTAGAGATAGGATCTATGGGCATTTAGAGCATCATGGTCTGATCAGGGACAGCCAGCATGGCTTTGTGAAGGGCAGATCATGTCTTACAAGCCTGATAGTGTTCTTTGAGGAGGTGACCAGACAGATTGATGAGGATAGTGCAGTAGATGTGGTGTATGTGGATTTTAGTAAGGCATTTGACAAGGTTCCACATGGTAGGCTTCTTCAGAAGGTCAGAGGGCATGGGATCCAGGGAAGCTTGGCCGTGTGGATTCAGAATTGGCTTGCCTGTAGAAAGCGGAGGGTTGTGGTGGAGGGAGTGCATTCAGATCGGAGGGCTGTGACCAGCGGTGTCCCACAAGGATCAGTTCTGGGACCTCCTCTTTTCGTGATTTTAATTAATGACTTGGATGAGGGGGTAGAAGGGTGGGTTGGCAAGTTTGCAGATGACACAAAGGTTGGTGGTGTTGTGGATAGTGTAGAGGATTGTCAAAGATTGCAGAGGGACATTGATAGGATGCAGAGCTGAGCTGAGAAATGGCAGATGGAGTTCAATCCGGAGAAGTGTGAGGTTGTACACTTTGGAAGGACAAACTCCAAGGCAGAGTACAAAGTTAATGGCAGGATTCTGGGTAGTAGGTAGGAGCAGAGGGATCTGGGGGTCCATATCCACAGATCCCTGAAAGTTGCCTCACAGGTGGATAGGGTAGTTAAGAAAGCTTATGGGGTGTTAGCATTCATAAGTCGAGGGATCAAGTTTAAGAGGACGAGGTAATGATGCAGCTCTACAAAACTCTGGTTAGACCGCTCTTAGAGGACTGAGTCCAGTTCTGGTCACCTCATTATAGGAAGGATGTGGAAACGTTGGAAAGGGTGCAGAGGAGATTTACCAGGATGCTGCCTGGATTAGAGAGTATGCATTATGAGGAGAGACTAAGGGAGCTAGGGCTTTACTCCTTTGAGAGAAGGAGGATGAGAGGAGACATGATAGAGGTGTACAAAATATTAAGAGGAATAGGTAGAGTGGACAGCCAGTGCCTCTTTCCCAGGGCATCAATGCTCAATACAAGAGGGCATGGCTTTAAAGTAATGGGTGGGAAGTTCAAGGGCGATATCAGAGGAAGGTTTTTTACCCAGAGAGTGGTTGGAGCATGGAATATGCTGCCTGGGGCGGGTACATTGGTCAAATTCAAGAGATTACTAAATAAGCATATGGAGGAATTTAAAATAGAGGGATATGTGGGAGGAAGGGGTTAGATAGTCTCAGGCGAGGTTTAAAGGTCAGCAGAACATGGTGGGCCGAAGGGCCTGTATTGTGCTGCACTGTTCTATGTTCTTCTTTATCTGTTAGCATACCTCCATTATAGAAAGCAAAGTTATTTCAAGTATGGGAGTATTAGTGTCCCTGGATGCTATATTGCTTTGCAGCACTTTGAACATTCATGCACTATTGTGGCCTGTCAACAAAAATAGGCAAATAATAATACTAATAATCACAGCCTTTCAGTTGTAAAGTCTTGACTCAAATATTTAAACTCTTAAAAAATGGAAAGAGTACAGTTATGAAAATTGATATTTTTAGTTTTATTGCAAACTTCATTGTTACTTACAATGCTTAATTCATATTAAATTTAAATTGAGTACAGAAATTCAGTGAATACAAAATGTTTAATGTATTTTTACATCAAACTGAGTTCCACCCACAGTAAATGTGTAGTTAGATAATATTTGACAATCTCTTTCAAAAATGTAAAGAATGTGTCTGCTAGATTTTGTTTGTTTTCTTTGCTAACAAAATCAAATTAAAGATAAGAGTGTAAATGAATGAGTTAAAACGTTTAAGCAATACTGATCTGGAGCAGTAGTAGTGGAAATGAAAGTGCCAGATTTAAAATAGGGGATGCACAGAAAGTTCTGTAAAGAGTAAAGGCAGATTATAGTATTTTCTGTGTACAACAAGGAATGTGCTCAAACATCATGGCTTTTGTATTTACAAAGGTTACTCATGTTGCATGTTTTCAGGTCTTTCTGATTTTGAGTTATAAAACTCCCATAAATGGCAGAAAGAAAGAATGAGCTTAACAGTTTTGAAGACCAGGACATGAATGTATTGCAGCAGAAAATTGTGTGCTAAACTTTGACTCACTGCAGGGTAAGAATGAAGACAAACATTAGATGATACATTTACAGATTAGAAGGAACAAGAAGAGAGTCATTGTTATTGGACCATTGTTAATATTAATAACAGAATCAAAAAGAGGTTTATGGCAAGTAGAGAAGGCATTTCCTTGTATCTGTCCTGCAATTGACAGAAGGGTTATTAGTTATGGATTAGATCTTCAAGGAAGACTAGATATAAATTAGACAAAATTAGGAAGAGATCACAAAGTGGGATTAGTTTCAGTTTGCTCTGCAATAGATCCAGCATAGATTGCTGAATGACAACAGGCAGTTCTGTAAACTTGTGGCTTTATGAAGGCTAGATCTGTGGAGTTTAGGACAGACGATCCAAAGTCATACAAGAAGTCCAGATACGACCTCCAGAGGCCATCATGAGCACGAAGAGAATTCCAGACTAAATTGGAGTCACCATGGTAGTGTAGCGGTTAGCATAATGCTATTACAGAGCCAGCGACCCAGGTTCAATTCCAGCCACTGTCTGTAAGGGGTTTGTACGTTCTCCCTGTGACTGCATGGGTTTTCTCTGGGTGCTCTGGTTTCCTCTCACATTCCAAAGACATATGGGTTAGGAAGTTGTAGGTTTGCTATGTTGGTGCCAGAAGTGTGACGACACATGCGGGCTGCCCCCAGAACACACTACACAAGGATGCATTTCACTGTGTGTTTCGATGTACATGTTACTAATAAAGATAAAGATATCTTATCAAACAGACACTCAACAGCCTGACAGGGCATGGACACCATCTCTTCCTATAAGGCAAAACCAGGTAATGTATGTGGCAACGACCCATCAATTCCAGATGAGCTCCATGCTTTGAAAGGGAGAATAATGACACCACTACATGAGCTCTCACAGCTCCTGACGACCCTGTGATATCAGTCTCGGAAGCCAATATCAGAGCATCCTTCAAGAGGCTGAACCTACGAAAAGTGTCTGGTCCAGATGGCACACCTAGCCGAGTGCTAAAAACCTGTACAGACCAACTGGGTGGTGTATTCAAGGTCATCCTCCACCTCTCACTTCTGCAATCTGAGGTTCCCACCTGCTTCAAAAAGGCATCTTTAGCACCAGTGCCCAAGAAGAACACAGTGACCTGCCTCAATGACTGTCAGTAGCACTTACATCCACCACAATGAAGTGCTTCAAGAGGTTGGTTATGGTGCGAATCAACTCCAGGCTCAAATGATCTGGATCCCCTTCAATTTACCTACTGCCACAACAGATCAGCAACTATTGCTATTTCACTGGCTCTCCACTCTGTTCTAGACAATCTGGACATCAGTAATGCATACATCGGGCTGCTGTTCATCGACTACAGCTCAGCATTCAATACAATCATCCCCTCCCAATGTACCACCGGGTTCCAAAACCTGGGCCTCTGTACCTTGGTTTGCAACTGGATCCTTGACTTCCTCATTAGCAGACCTCAATCTGTACTGATCAGTAACATCTCCTCACTGACCATCAACACAGGTGCACCTCAAAGATGCATGCCTAGTCACCTGCTCCACTCTTTACGTCCATGACTCTGTGGCTCAGCGCAGCTCCAATACTATGTACAAATTTGCTGACGGCACCATTGTCATCGGCCGAATCACAGCACACAAATGCAATCATGAAGGTGTGCCAGCACTTCTACTTTCTTAGAAGCTTAAGGAGATTTGGGATGTCACTAAGTCATTTGTTTTGTGCTCTCTTTTCTTCTCTTCACTGTCTTGTATAATACATGTTCTGTGTGTTGTGTGAACCTATGTTTCCCTTGTGGTGCTGCAAGCAAGTTTTTCCACTGTACTCATATGACAATAAACTTGACTTGAAGTGACTCTACAAGAGGAATGGAGATAATGTGTGATATGAAATGACTGTAGAGAAGTAGTATCAGTACAATATAGTTATAGAGTACATTTAAGAGGTAATGTTTAAGGGAAAAGAACAGTGGAAGATTTTAGAGCCCCAGGAAAGTGTTGAATTAATGGAAACTTGTATTTTACTGTCAAAAACTGGCAATGCAATGAATCAAAACATTGTGGTGCATGATCATGGCAGACTATTGAAATTGTAAACATGTATAATTCAAAAGAGTACAGGAAAAAAGATATATGACTGAATATGTGCACAAATCATTGACGAATAGATTGAGAAACTGATTAAAAAGGCATACTGTGTCTGAGGATTTACAAATAAAGGCTGGGAGTATGAAAGCAAGGATGATATATTTACCCATTAAGATATACTGTTCAGCTCCAACCAGGAGTACTGTTTGATTCTGGGGATTGTACTTCAGAAAAAATGTGTAGATCTTTTTAGAAAGTGGAAAGGGGATTTTTTTTGGAATGACTGCATGAATGAGGGATTTTAATTACATGGATAAGGTAGAGAAAGAACATAGAACATTACAGTACAGTACAGGCCCATGATGTTGTGCCAACATTTTATCCTGTTCTAAGATCTATCTAACCCTCCCCTCCCTCATAGCCCTCCATTTTTCTGTCATTCATGTGCCTATCAAAGAGTCTCTTAAATGTCCCAAATGTATCTGCCTCCACCACCTCTGCCAGCAGTGCATTCCACATACCCACCACTCTAAAAACTTACCTCTGACATCCCCCTATACCTTCTTCCAATCACCTTAAAATTACGACCCCTCGTGTTAGCCATTTTAACCCTGGGAAAAAGTCTCTGACTGTCCACTTGATCTATGCCTCTTATCATCTTGTACACCTCTATCAAGTCACCTCTCATCCTCCTTCACTCAACCTATCCTCACAAGATATGCTCTCCAATCCAGGCAGCAGCCTGGTAAATCTCCTCTGTACCCTCTCTAAAGCTTCCACATCCTTCCAATAGTGAGGCGACCAGAACTGAACACAATATTCAAAGTGTGGTCTAACCAGAGTTCTATAGAGCTGCCACATTAGCTTGTGGCTCTTGAATTCAATACCCCGACTAATGAAGGCCAACACACCATACACCTCCCTAACAACCGTATCGACCTGCGCGGCAACCTTGAGGGATCTATGGATGTGGACCCCAAGATCCCGCTGTTCCTCCACACTGCTAAGAGTCCTGCCATTAACCTTGTATTCTGCCTTCAAATTCGATCTTCCAAAGTGTATTACTTCACACTTTTCTGGGTTGAACTCCATCTGCCACTTCTCAGCCCAGCTCTGCATCCTATCAATGTCTTGTAATCTACAGCAACCTGCTACACTATCTACAACACCACCAACCTTCATGTCTTCTGCACATTTACTAACCCATCCTCATCCAAGTCATTTATATGAATCACAGAGAGCAGGGGTCTCAGAACAGATCCCTGCAGAACACCACTGGTTACCGACCTCCAGGCAGAATGTGTTCCATCTACAACCACCCTGTCTTCTATGGGCAAGCTAATTCACAGAGCCAAGTTTCCTTGGATCCCATGCCTCCCAACTTGGGCCTTCCATAGGGAACCTTCTGAAACGCCTCACTAAAATCCAC